>NC_049237.1:15464355-17864355 GCF_011100685.1 Canis lupus familiaris
AAAAATTATTATTCATGAGACACACAGAGAGAGGCAGAGACACAGGCAGAGGGACACAGGCAGAGAGTCCCTGCGGGGAGCCCGATGCGGGACTCAATCCCAGGACCCCAGGATCATGATCTGAGCCCAAGGCAGACGCTCAACCACTGAGCCACCCAGGAGCCCTTGTAAAGGAGACGTTTGGGGAAGTTTCTGTTTAGCTCAAAAGTACTCACGAGTGTTGAATGATTCTTTATTATCTCTATCCATATGGTCCATCAGAGCCTCAGCACTAGCCCATAGCCCATGGAGCAGGAGCACCCACGTTTGAGAAGCAGGAGGCAGATGACTCTGAGGTGCTTTCTGGTTCCGGGCATGAGCAGTTGTGGCTTCTGCCCAGGCCCAAGAAGGTCGGGGGCAGGGGAGGGGGTGCTGAACACACCTGCTCCCATTCACATATGGAGCTCGCCTCCAACCTGGCTTCTTTTCTGTGCTTTTCTTCAGCAGGGAAGCAACAGCCTGGGAATTAGAGCTTCAGCTCTTGGCACCGGAGATGGTCATGTCCTCCCAGTGTTTCCTCCTGTGTGGTGGAGGGTGGCCTCAGGGGGCAGGGAAGCTGTTAATTAGTCCCAAACATCATCTTGTCTGGCATTAATGTTGGCCAAGGTCAGCGGTCGGAGGGGTCCAGAGCTGATGGTGGAAGGAAGAGGGTGCTGGAGCCATAGAGGGGAGCAGGCCCCTCCGAGAACCATGGCTACCGAGGCCCCCCTGGCCGAACAAAATCCCCTCAGAGCTCGGGGCCTGCTGGGGTGACGGGGCTCAGGGCAGGTAGATCAGGCCAGGTGTGCTGATGGGGCCTCTGAGACTTCTATTTGTGAGGCATGAACCCGCCATCAACAGGTAAATGCCCTGTCCCCAGAAGATTCTGTAATAGAGAGAGAAACAACACGTCTAGCGGCTGCCTGGGCTGTTTGGAGCAATCACATTATTCTGAACGGAGGTGAAGCCGGTCCAGGTGTGTGCAGGCTGGAGCCTACTGCTCGGGAGACACTCCTGTTTTTAACACACTCAGTGCCAAGACCCTGGCAGGACCTCGGTGCTGGGTACAGCGGGCCGGGGGGCCTCATGGCACGGCTGTGAGCGAAACCCAGAGCATGGCTCTGCTGTTTTATTCCCAAACTGTGGGGTGCTGGGGTTGAGTGTCAGGGCCGCTGTGCCCTGCAGGGCCCGCAGAGCTTGGATGTGCAGAGAGAGAAGATACAAGAGAAAGAGGTGCACATCCTGGAAGGTGGGGAATTAATCCCTGATGAAGCCAGGTGGGATCACCTTCGTCCCCTGGGAGAAGGAGTAAGCCCCTTTCCTGTCCGCAACCCATTGTCCTTTCCCTGGCACTGTCACTGTCTGCTCCTCTAGACATGTTTATCTTGGGGGAGCCTCCATCCAGTGACAGCAGGCTCTCGTCACCCTACTGGCTGACCAAACTCTGAGCTCCCCACTTCCTTCCTGTGGGGGAAGAGCTCAGGACAGACTGAGGGGTGTCATATCTAGGGACTCTGAGGGAATTCTCAGGTTCGATTAGGGAAGAGGCACACATATTTTCTTTATTTTTTTTTCAAGTTGTTTTGTTTTGTTTCGTTTTGTTTTAGTGATCTCCACACCTGACACAGGGCTTGAACTCATGATCCTGAGATCAAGAGTCACAGGCTCATATGACAGAGCCAGCCAGGTGCCCCTACATGTACTCTTTAAACAAAGGCAGTTCCCCAGGGGACATCTGCAGCTGCCCTTGACCGGGAGGGTGGGCCGTGGCAGGTACTCCGGCCCAGAGAGGCGGAGATCATCTCCCCCAAATCCTGGGGCCCCAGGCTGCTGAGCACAGGCCTCCCCTTTACGGCCTCCTGAGGGGGTGGTGGTGGTCCCGGCTAGCACCCGAAGGCAGCCCGAATTTCTGTTCCTCCAGCCACACAACCTAAGGAGGAATGTGTAACTCCTGGGATATATGTCAAGAAACTTGGAATGAAGGAGCGTGTGGTTTTTCTCATTCATTCATTCATTTATTCATTCACCTGCTCCCTCCTTTGTTCGTCCACAGCTGTGGGCACCATCCCATATGTGCTGGCACTGTTTCGGGAGCTGGGGATGTAGTCGGAAGCAGGAGCGATGCCGTCCTTGCTGCAGGAAGCTCTTCTCGTGGGCAGCAGTGTTCTGAAGATGTGGAAACGAACCAGGCTCCCAGAGGAGCAGCATGCTGCGGAGGTCACGTCGCGGCCCAGACCTTCCCTTCCGTTCAGCAGAATTTGCACGGTACGGTCATGTCGTGCAACCATCTCACCGCCATCCATCCTTGGAAAGCTGAAACTCTATGCCTATTAAACCCTAATTCCTCTCTCCCGAAATCTTTGCTTTTTATAGGTGAACAAATCTGGAGAATTTGGAGAAACTTCTGGAAGAAGAACCAGTGTGAAACCATCTCTCCTCACGGGGAGCTCTGGGAAGCTGTAAAGCTGCTGCAGAATTTCCCAGGATTTCCCCTTCCCCTTATGTTGACATGTTCCCTCCTTTTGGGTGGTTTTCTTTACATCAAAATCGGGTCTCTCGCTAGCTTTTTTTTTTTTTTTTAATTCTCGCTAGCTTTTAACTACCCTTGACCTTTCAAAAGTCTGATATAAACACATTATTAACCTTCTAAAAGCTGTTCTGCTACCATTATCGATCACTCGGGGTTTAAGAACTTTCTATTTTCACTGTCGATTCTGGTCTCTGGGACCCTTCTGCCTGGCCTGTGTCTCTCTAGAAACTTCCAGAAGCAATTCAACTCTTTAATCCCTTTGCTGCCAGCTGAGTTGGTGCTCACCCCCCTCTGCTGAGTCTCCTTTGGAGAAGAGGGGACAGCAAAACAAAGATTTCAGGAATCAAAACCCAAAATAGCAGCAGCATCAGGAAAAACAAAACAAAACAAAACAAAACAAAACAAAACATTCAGACAACCCCTAAACCAAAAACATACAAGAAAAGAAAAAAAGTTAAGAGCACCCTTGGGGAATCCCAGAGCGGAGAGAGGATGATGGCTGCAGCTTGGGCACGGCCGGGCCCAGAGGCTCCAAGGAGACGTAAACCAGAAGGAAATTCATTGCAAATCCCGCTTACTTCTTCTCCAGCCAGCAGCTTGGTGGCAGGAGCAAATGTCCTGGGGTACTGCACAGGGGTAGAAAAAGTCCTGCTAGGTGGCCCCAGAATCATGCATAGGTGGAGCAACTGGCTGCCCCTCTACATCTCAGCCTCCCTCCCCAACACCCCTTGCCTGGGGATTAAAGCCTGGGGGCGCACTGCTTCTCCTGTCAGTATAGCTTGGGCCCCTTGAGCTCCGGGTTGTGACTTCGAGCACCACGTTGGATGTAGAAATGGCTTAAAAACAAAATCTTTAAACAAAAATGAAAGAAAGAAGAAAAAAAAAAAGCCTGGAAAGATTGCCTCTTCCCAAGGACATCTTGAGTCTAGATTCTGATATTGGGAAAATTTGCAGCAAAGGAGAGAGAAATTGGGTGGTAGCCTGAGGGGAGAGTGGGGTAAGGGACATTTCTTTTCTTTTTAAAAAATTGTATTTATTTATTTGACAGAGAGTGAGAGAGAGACAAAGAGAGACAGAGATTCTAAGCAGGGAGTGGGGGGTAGGGAGGGTTGGGGAGAGGGAGAAGGAGAAGCAGACTCCCCGTTGAGCAGGGAGCCTGATGGGGGACTCATCCCAGGGCCCTGAGATCATGACCTGAGCCGAAGCAGACGCTTCACTGACTGGGCCACCCATGCACCTCGGGGATTTTCTTCTTTACAGTTGGGAGAACTGCACGGTCGCCTGCTGACCACAGTGGTCCAGTAAGAGAGGGCACAGATGGCCCGGGGCAGGGGCACTCACCACAGCCAGGTCCTTGAGAAGGGTGAAGAATAGAGGCTGATATACACTCGGAGGAGCTGGGCTCAGGCCGGGGTCTGGACAGGGGGGTCGCGGTTAGGGAAGGCAAGCTGCGCCTGTGGCACAGCCCAAGGCCGGGGCAGTGGGTAGGGGCTGTAGTAGTGGGGCTTTGGGACCGTTTCTGTTTTCCAAAAGAAAGAAGAAGAGAGGTCATCCACGGAGTGGGGATGGGGAGGTGGGGGGAGCGTTAGAAGAGAGAAGCTAGGAAGTAGCTGGCTAGGTGGCTAGGGCAGCCGGGGCATGACTGGCAGGGACACGAGTGGGGCGGGGCGGTGTGGGGGGACTGGCCAGTGTTCAGAGCCCCTCTGGGACAGGGATCAGGAATGGAAGAGAACCGGCCAGCAGGTCTGCATGCCCCCCACCAATCCTCCCAGCCCCTGCCAGCGCTTCAGGGGCTGGCCTCTCCTGCCCACTATCAGAGTCTTCCCTGGTGGGGTAAGTTAGTCCATGGCAGTTTTGCTCTAACACTTCCCATTGGGCTTCCCACTGATCCCCTCTCCCAGGGAGGCTGCAAAGCAGAGGTTCTCATCCTCCCAGAGGGTCACACACCCGCCCTAGGGAAGACCTTCCTGCTTGCATTTCGGTTCTTGCTCTGGCCTGGTGTTTCCTTACTGCTTTGTTGCTTTCTGGATGCTTTCGAGAAGAAGGAATCATTTTTATCCTATTTGATTTCAGTTGTTTCCAGTATGGGTATGAATAACACAGGGAGGACGGGTTAGTCATGACCTTTTGGACTTCTCTGCCTACTCTGTCTCTATGGTCTTAGACTGAGTGTCCCCAAACTAAAGTGTTCATCTCACACCCCCCCCAACAGGGGCCTTCCACAGCTCTGTCTCATGAAGGCCTCTAGAAGTGCTGTGACCCCAGACATTCCACAGCCAATTAGCCTGGGGTGACCCCTGGCCTTTCCATGAATGAGAAAATGGTGTCTCTTCTTCAAGTTAAACATTTATAAATAAGCATATCATTTCTTAATAATTACCGTAGTAAACAAGGACTCTGTTTGAATAAGACATTTAATTCCGTCAGAAAACTGTCAAAATATACAAATTTAGTCACAAGAGACTTCCCTACCATCTGCCAAAGTTGTAGTAAACACACAATTCTTGTCTATGAAGTTAAACAGCTTATTTCAAAACACAATGTTTTGAAATAAGGAAATGTCTATATCGCCGATAGCACTCCCTTGGATATGGCACCCTGAACACTTGTAAGAGCAACCCTGAATTAGCCTCTTTAGCGATTATTTCGTTGTTTCCATCTTTTAAATACATCATCAATCTGTTTCTCTTTCCCTATGTATCTAGCTTGGACTATTGCAGTACCTTCTGGCTGGTCTTCCTACCCCCAGCCTGACCCCACCCCCACCCCCACGCACCTGCGCCCTCGGGGTCTGCCATTCTCTCTCTGCCTGAGTGTGCTTTGCCGGGGAAAAAAAGCACATATCCACGACGTAGGGACTTAGGGTAGGCGGAAGCTCCGGTGTGCAGATTCTTCCTCCGGTGTCTTATTATATCTTCCATGACAGTATCTGCCAGAGAAAATGAACGGTTTATTTTGTTTATAAGTTTGTTTCCCCACCTGGTTGTTTCTCCGCCTTGTAGTGTTTACAGCGTTTCCCCTTTGCTCCCATGGCACCCTGAACACATCTCTATGACAGCACATGTTATATTGGCCTATAACCACAGGTGCCGTCCCTCTTCCCATCATTTGAGCTCCTTGAATGGAGATTTGTCCTGCAGGTCTCTGAGCCCCTGTGTCTAATACGGTGCGTGGCCCGGTAGACGACTCCTTATTTGCACAGTTTGTGCCTTCCAGGCTTATATGATTCTTAGAAGGCCAGCCCTCTCCCTCATTGCCCCCTCTGAGGAGAAGGGAGAAGGGAGAGTAGGGCTGGGGAGGCGCTTTTGCTGCCCTTGTCATTAGCCACACAGCCACTAGGGGGCAGGGAACCCCCATCCTTCCCCCAGATCCCCGCCCAACCAGCCTTCCCCACAAAATTCGATTTTCCACAGGCCCTTGTGCTGAGAGATCATTTTGCAAAAAATGGTCGACTCAGCGAATGATCAACTTGCTAAATCAATGAGGAGTTACATGAAGCTGGGGTTTTACTCAGAAAGCTCCCCAAACGCTTCATACTTTAGAACAAGAGAGCTTTTTCTGAACTCAATGGACTATTTTCTCTATTTTGGGGAAATGACATTCCACTGGGGCTGTGACTCTCTGGCCCTGAACTGACCTCCACTCTTGGGAGCCACATGGTTGGGATGATCACAGGATGGGATTGAAGGCTTTTCATCTAATTATTTTAGTGAACTGATTTTATGTGAATTGATCTAGCACCCAAAAGAGGGTGGAGATTGTTTCTAGAACAGATCCTCCTTACTGGGGGCATCCACAGGGTGGGGAACGCGGGAGGCTTTTCTCAGCAAGATGTAGCCTGTGTAGATCCGAGCCCTGGGTGGCAGTGCCAGTATCCCCAGGCTTTCTTTGGCTTCCTAATTAGGTAGCATGTGAAGACCAGCCCAAGGGGAGGTGGATCCCTTGGGACAGAGCAGCCCCTCAAGACCTGTCACCGCCCCCCGCCCCCCCTTCCTTCCTCTGGGTCTCTGGAAGTACCAGAGCCTGGTGTGTGGATGAACCACCAGGACACGACCTACTCTCAGAGAATAAGGCTAGTCACGAAATGGCCAACACTGTCTGATTCCATCCATAGGAAGTATCCGAAGCCCTCAAAATCACAGAAATAGAAAGTAGAGGTGGTTCCTACCGGCTGGGGGTGGAGGACCAGAATTAGGGGGCTGATGAGCGCAGAGTTTCATTGTTGCAGGACTGGAAAGTTCTGGAGCTCTTTGCACAACAAAGGTATTTGAGGCTCCTGAACTGTGCACTTAAATATGGCCAAGACGGGGATCCCTGGGTGGCGCAGCGGTTTAGCGCCTGCCTTTGTCCCAGGGCGCGATCCTGGAGTCCCGGGTCCCGCATCGGGCCCCTGGCATGGAGCCTGCTTCTCCCTCTGCCTGTGTCTCTGCCTCTCTCTCTCTCTCTCTCTCTCTATCTCTCTTTCTCTCTCTGTGACTAACATGAATAAATAAATAAAATCTTTAAAAAAAATAAAGAACCCATGGATATTAAAAAAAAATATGGCCAAGACGGTAAATTTATGTAATGCGTGTTGCCTTTTAAAAACCATAACAAGGGCAGCCCCGGTGGCGCAGCGGTTTAGCGCCGCCTGCAGCTTGAGGTGTCGATCCTGGAGACTCGGGATCGAGTCCCGCGTCGGGCTTCCTGCGTGGAGCCTGCTTCTCCCTCTGCCTGTGTCTCTGCCTCTCTCTCTCTGAATGAATGAATGAATAAATCTTAAACAAACAAACAAACCCATAACAAAGTAAGTCTTTCCCAGTGTTGGGCTGCCTTCTGCCGTAGAAAGCTTTCGGAAGGGCTTCGTTTATAAGCTACCGGAAAGCTCTAGCGTTTCAAAGGTCTTAACTTGCCCTAGAAAGGACCTGATGGCCGGGGAGGCAGCGCGTTCTGCGGCGAGGTTGGAGGGTCCCCCTGGAAGGGCGTGAGGCGTTGCTGGGGGCTGCGGGTGGGAGAAGGGACACAGGCCTTCCCGGCTTCGGCGGACTTGGGGAGGGGTGGCGGAGGTCACCCTGAAGGACCACCTGCCTTTGCCGGGCGCCGTCCCCGCACAGGCCACTGGCCGGCTCGGCCTCTGCAGGCTCCGCGGCGTCCTTCCCGGGGGCGGCCCCCCCCCCCGCCCCCCCCCGCACAATAACCCTGTCGAGGACCCTCCCGAAGCTGGTCCTGGGCCCCAGCCCCCGCGGCGCCGCAGCCCCAGCCCCAGCCTCCTCCTCGGCGGTCGGCGATCGCGTCCCCACCCCTGCCCTTCGGGCTGCGGCCGCGCGGGGGCCGAGCCGGGCCCCCACCCCCGCCCCGGCTGACCCCGACCGCCCGGCGTCTTCACCCGGTGACCCGGCCCCGAGCGAACTGCACGCCCCCCACCCCCCGCCGACGGCCTAGGTGCGCTTCCCGTTTCTAGAAACCTCTTCCTGCTAGAAAGCAGTTTGTCAGAAAGATCCCGGTCCGGCGGCGCCCCGCCCGCCCCTGCTTGCTCCTCCCGCCGCCCGCGGGGACCTCAGCGGCTTCCCCAGAGCCATGGAGCCTGCGACGCGCCCGGGGACCGAACCCAGGTGCGTGCGCGCCGGCGCGGGTCCTGGTCGCAGCAGTGGCTGCCCTGGGAGGGGGGGAGGTAGAGGGGCGGGGGGGCTTGGGTCAGGGCGTGAGGGAGAGGGCGGGAGGCTGCCCAGCCGCCTGCAAAGCTGGCAGCTCGGACGCCGCTCTTCCACGTTCACTTTTCTAGTGTTTTCCACCCCGTGCACTCTTGGGTCCCGTCAGCTGAGCACTGAAGGCGCCAGTGGTTGTCCAAAGCAAGACTCTGATTTTACCTACACTTAAACCTCCCGGGCTTCTCACCTTTGAACTCTTTCTCCTCCTCCTGTTGACTGACCTGCTGCGCTGGGGCTGAGTCCTCCCCAGGCTGGGTTCTGGAAGCTTCCCTGGCCATATTTTTTGTGGGGTGAACTGCCTCTTGATGTGGGACAGACCTCCACACCATCGGAGCTTCGCTTGGATAACAGAAGCCACGTACCCTTGGGCTAGATCCTGAGAAGTGCAGGCTGCTGGAGAGTTTCAGGAGAGTTCTGGAGAGAACTTTTCCCTCTTTGTTAACCTGCTGGGGTCTCCAGAGCCGTCTGGGGGGTGCCCAGAGGGGATGTGGATAAAGGAGAGAGGGAGGGAGGGGGGTTTGGGGCTCCTTTTTATCCTTAAAAGTGTTTTTTTTTTTTCTTTTAAACTTAAATGAAAAAGAGAAAGAGCACAAGCAGGGAGGTCCAGAGAGAGAGGGAGAAGCAGACTCCCTGCTGAGCAGGCGCCCCATGGGGGACTCCATCTCAGGACTCCGGGGCTCTGGGACAACAACGAGCCCAGCCCAGTCAAAGGCACATGCGTGACCTAACCAACTGAGCCATCCAAGTGCCCCCTTAAAAGAGTTCTTATATGCGGGGGAGAAAATCCCACAGGTTGGCAATTGTCCACAGGGAAAAGGGGAAGAGCCTGACGGCGGGGGTGGGGGTGTCCTGATTGAATATGCCCCCTCCCAGGTAGGAGTTCAGCAGACTAATTTAGTCACCGTGGTGAGCAATCGTGTAAAACAGTGGAGCTTAGGTGGGAAATAAATTCCTTTCTTCTTCAGATCTGCTGGAGGTGTCTGCTTCTTTCAGCTGCTCACCCACTAGTATCTTTTTTTTTTCTATTTAAAAGAAATTAATGCACAAAAAACATACCACTTCACTGAATGGGATACAATATAAAGTTAGTTCACTTTTATTATTTTCAATTTCTGCCTGATTAGATGTAAATTCTGCAGTCATGAAGTCTCTTGAATCTTTTATGATTTTTTCTAGAGCCACCAGTAGCTTTATAATAGTGCTTCGAATTGGCTTTCTGACATTGAATTGTAATACAAATTTTGTAACTCTGTGGGAGAGAGGACTGTTTCTGATTCTTTCTTTTGAGGTGAATTTTTCCTTCTAGTCATTTTGCTCAGTGCAGAGTGGCCAAAAACAAGTTGTACTGGAAAAAGGAGAAAAAAAGAGAAGAGAAAAAAGAAAAAAAAAAAGATGAAAAAAAGAAAAAAGGGGGGGAAGCAAACAAAAAACAAGGGGGAGTATCCTCTGATTGCGTATACCGTAAATCCCTCGACTTCCCCTGGAACTTTCCAGTGCTGCTTGGTCAATAACTTGCTTTTCCCCTGTCCCTCTAGGTGGTCTTCTGGGGGAGGGGCCTGCTGTGCTGATTCTCAGGTGTGAGCACCTGGGGGAGCTGCTCAGCCCCCTGCCTGGTGCAGGGCTCAGTGGGAGTTGTTTATCCTGTTTATCCCGTGAAGCCACTGTGAGGCTCAGTGGGGGTTGTTTATCCTGTGAGGCCCCAGAAGGAACAACCACAGTGGCGGTGGCCAGCTCTCCAGCCCTGGAGTCAGCTCCCAGTCTGCAGGGGCCTGGATGCTCCGGGGGCGGGGGGGGGGGGCGCTGATCTGCCCAGCTCGGGGCGTCCTTGCTGCCCTGTGTCCTCCCAGCCTCTGCCTGTCCCGGGGGGAGCGCCAGATCCTGGGCCGTGTCCCCCAGCACCCTGGGCTCCGGGCCGGCGCTACTGGGATCGTGCTCTGGCCGCGCAGCCCCCTCCACGCGGAGCCTCCGCCTGAGCCCCTCCGAGCTGCTCCTGGGTCCAGCCGTGTGCGCTCGCTGCGGCCCTTTAGGGAGCTCGGCCGCGGGGTGTGGGGTGCTTTCCCTGGGGCGCAGGTCCTCTGTTGGTGCCCCTGGCAGCCTGAGGACATCCCAGCTTCTTTATTTTTTTCCCATCTTCCTACCTTGATAGAGGTGCAAACTCATCTCACTGTAGCATTCCAACTGTTCTCTCTTTAAATCTCAAGCCGAATTCGTAGGTTTTCAGGATGATTTGAAAGTTATCTAGGTAAGTTGGTGGGGACAGGTGACTTGGGGACCCTACTCTTCTGCCATCTTGCCCCCTCCACTTTTATTATTTTCAAAGTGACATTACTTCAATCTCTCCCTTCCTTCCTTCTTTCTTTTTTTGTACAGATTTTATGTATTTGACAGAGGGAGAGATAGTGGACAAGCAAGGAGGAGAGGCAGAGGGAGAGGGAGCTGAATGCTGGGCTACTCTAAGATCATGACCTGAGCCAAAGGCGGACGCTTCACCAACTGAGTCACCCCGGGGGCCGTCCCTCTTCATTTCTAAAAACCTTTTTCTTCCTTTCCTCACCTCCCTTCCCCATGATCATTTCACACCACTTAGGAGCGTATGCTACACGCCAGGCACGATATCAGGGCTTAGGGACACAGGCATGGTCTCTGCTCTTAAGGAGTTTCATACTAAGAGCAGAAGAGAGAAAATAAAAGTAAATCGTACCAGACAGTAACAGCGTCCTGGGGAAAAGAGAGGAGACTGAGGGGATGGAGAGTTAGGGAGAGGGTCTCTTCATTCATGGGTATGTCGGGGGACAAAGGTCCTCTTAGAAGTGTCCCAACAGTGACTGGACATCAGCTTCCAAGAAGTCTCTTTTTCTCTGGTGTGACAGCTCTGGGGTGTATGTTCCAGGCGATGTGGCTTCACCTCCTGCACCTGCGAAGAGCCAGAGACACAGATGGAAAGAACAGCCCAGGCCTCCACCTGTGCCCCATAAGCTTCTCCCCACCTCACTCCTGACTACCCTGCATTTTTTTTTTCATGGTGAGGCTTTTGGGAGGAGGAGTCTGTGCACTGCCTCTCCTGTCCTCTGACATTCCTTGCAGCGGGGCTTCTCACAGCCCCCAGGGCTCCCAGGGCTCCACTCTTCACTTCCTTTGACTGCTGTCCTCATCCAATGCCTTCCTAAGCTGTAGATGTGGTGCTGTGCGAAACAGGGCAAGTCCTCCTTCTCCCAACACTTCGCTTTCAGGGGTGGGAAGACAAAAAAGAAAGTGAGAAGCAAGTCAATAAGTCAGTGCACAATGTGAAAGGTGGTGGTGGTAGTGGTTGCTGGGGAGAAAAATAGAACAGGGTGGGGGGGACCCGGAGTATTGGTGGGGTGCAGGTGAGCCTGTTGCTCTTAATTATAGGATGACTGCAGAAGGCCTTCTGTACCACAGGGACAATTCGGTAAAGACCTAAAGGAAGCGAATCTGCCTCACACGAGTCTGGGGGAAGAATGTTCTAGTTTGAGAACAACCAGCACCAAGCCCCAAGGTTGAATGGGGAACAACAGGGAGCCTGGTGTGGCTACAGCAGACAAAGCAAGGGGGATGAGATAGGAGAGGCAGCTAGAGCCCAGATTGGGTAGGGTCTTGTCGGGCATGGCAAAAGGCTTTACCTGTTACTTTCAATCAGTGGGAAGCCCTTGGGGGATTTTGAACTGATGAGGGACAGTATCTCTCTCTTGGTTAGGATCACACTGGCTGTTGATGGGCAATACACTCTAGAAGGGACGAAGCAGGGGGACCAGTGACAGTGTTATTACAGAAGTCCAGGAAAGAGCTCATGATTGCTTCAACCTGGAAAAACCACAAAAGGCTTGATGTGGAGACGACACTTCAGCTAAATGGGTGAAGAATGGGGAGGAATTTCCAGTTAGACAGGAGGGTGGTGCAGGCCAGGACATGCTGGAGCTTCTGGATAACTGGAGCTTAGGTGGCAGAGCTGAAGTGGGGGGTCCCTGACTGGGAAAGGCACCCCCAATTGCAGGCTACACATTCCTTTTTAAGATTTTATTTTATTTATTTGACAGGGAGAGAGAGAGCAAGTGAGCACAAGCAGGGGGAGCAGCAGTCAGAGGGAGAGGGAGAAGCAGGGTCCCCACTGAGCAGGGAGCCTGATATGGGAACTCGATCCCAGGACCCCAGGGTCATGACCTGAGTCAAAGCAGACATTTAACCAACTGGGCTACCTAGGCGCCCTTACACATTCTTTTTAAGCCCATGTTAACCATTGACAAAAATTTTATTGGGCTAAAAAGTAAATTTCAACCAGCAACAAATATTTTATACAGACACTCTCCAGCCAGACAGTAATAATATTAGGAACCAATGAAAAGACAGCAAGTGTCTCCCAATACAGTTTTAAATTTGATAGTCACTTCTCCTAGTTTATGGGTCAGAAAGAAATAATTGCCCATCCTGTTTAAACATGTTTAAAGCTGACCCACAAAAAGAGTGAAGGGAGCATCAACACTATTGAAGACGCCAGTTCTTCTAAAACTGAGCTACATATTCAGTGCAGTGGCATTCTAGATTTCAATGGGAGGTCCCAAAAACGAAGACAACTGATTTTCAAAGTCCTACAGAGGATTAAGAAGCCAAGAGTAGTGTGACGATTTTGAACCAAAGCAAGGTGTTGAGACCTACCTGCTCGATCACATAATGAGGACTTACAGTTATATATATATTTTTTTAATGAAGATTTTTTTAAAGATTATTTATTTATTCATGACAGAGAGAGAGAGAGAGGCAGAGACACAGGTAGAGGGAGAAGCAGGCGCCATTCAGGGGGCCCAACATAGGACTCGATCCGGGGTCTCCAGGATCACACCCTGGGCTGAAGGTGGCATTAAACTGCTGAGCCACGGGGGCTGCCCCTTACAGTTATATTTTAAGGAGAGTCAAACTAAGTCACTTGGGTTTCAGGAAATAAGGTTTTCTGGTTCGGGAAAAGATTACGTGAGCATCTCATGGACAAAACAGGCAACCCAGGAATGAGACTCGTGGGAATTCGGGCACCTGGGACCTGAAAGAATCATTTGGAAAGATGTGGCGCTGGGAAACTTGGCCCTTCAAGTGGGTCCGGGTTCAGTTGGGAAGGCCAACCCTGAACTGATGGTGGCTTACTCTGGTGCTCCTCAAGCTTGAATGGTCATGAGAATCACCCGGAACTTGTCCAATTACACATTCTTGTTCGGGAAGTCTGGGCGGAGCTCGAGAGTCTGCATTTCTAACGCGACCTCAATTATTGGCAATATCACTAATCTGCGAACCACACTTGGAGCAGCAGCAGCTGACTCGTTAGAATACCAGCTGCTTTCTTAACAAGAAAGTGATCGCAGGGATGTTTCGGCAGCTCGGTGATTTCACCAGAGATTCTTCTCTCTGCTCTGTGGTCCTTTAGCATGATGGTGGACGATGGCCTTTGGTTCTCTTATTGGTTACCTCATTGCCTTGGTGATATCTGCTGCTGTTCCAGATACCATACTTACATTTACTTTTTAAAAAGATTTTATTGGGGATCCCTGGGTGGCTCAGGGGTTTGGCGCCTGCCTTTGGCTCAGGGTGTGATCCTGGAGTCCCTGGATCAAGTCCCATATCGGACTCCCTGCGTGGAGCCTGCTTCTCCCTCTGCCTGTGTCTCTGCCTCTCTCTCTGTGTCTCTCATGAAAAAATAAATAAAATCTTTAAGAAAAGGATTTTATTTATTTATTTATTTATTTATTTATTTATTTGAGAGAGATCGGGAAAGAGAAAGAGAGTGCACAGAGGGAGAGAGAGAGGGAGGGAGAAACAGATTCCTTGCTGAGCAGGTAGCCTGACGTGGGGCTCGATCCCAGGACCCTAAGATCATGACCTGAGCCAAAGGCAGATGCTTTACCAACTGAGTCACCCAGACACCCCCCCCCCACACACACACACATACCAGTTACCACATTTAAATTCCAAATAAAGAAGAAGGGCCAAGCAAATGTTCCCTCAATTGTCATTAGGCAGAGCTGGGTCACATGGCCACCTCTGGTTGAAAGGAAGCCGGGAGAGAGAGTGTACTAGTTTAGGTCACTGCTGTAACACATTGCCACACACTTAGTTGCTAAAACCCCACCTAATTACTATTTTATAGTTCTGGAGGTCAGAAGTCCTAAAATCAGGGTGCTGGGCAGGATCCTTCTGGAGGCTATGTAGGAGAATCTGTTTCCTTGCCTTTTCTAGCTTCCAGAAGCTGCCTGAATTCCCCTTGGGTTGGGGCTCCTTATTGCATTTTCAAAGCCAACAGTGTAGTGTTTTTAAATTTGTCTCACTCTCTGACCTCTGCTTACGTCCTCACATCTCCTTTTTCTTACCCTGACTTTCCTGCCTTCGTCTTGGAAGGACCTCTTATGATTATGTTGGGTCCACCTGGACCCGTTTACTGTGTAAGGTAACGTAGTCCCAGATTACAGGGATTAGCATATGGACATCTTGGTGAGGGTCATTCATTGTTCGGTCTCTCGTACTGTCTATATTTCCCCTAGCGTGTATAGTGGGTGATGAATGTAGAGAAGGGGATTGGTGTTTAGCCAACCAATAGTGTGTGACATCTTACTAATATAGATTTATTCCAGGGACAAGAGCACAGAAAGGATCCTGGGACACAGGGTCTCTTATCCCCATCTACACTGAGTTGACGCCAGTAGCCCAAATCCTTGGGGGAAATCTATAAAAGAGAATGCATTTTCCTGCTGAGCCTCTGTTGACTCTTGCATGAGTTGAACATTGATGTGTTGCTTTTCTGTCCCAGCAGAACCGACGAGAGCCTGGGTCAGGAGAGGGAGCCAGAGCCAGGCTGCTCCAGGCCAGAACTGAGGCTTCTCCTCTTAGGGAGAAGTGGTGTAGGAAAAAGTGCCACTGGAAACACTATTCTGGGCAGATCCATGTTTGTGTCCAAATTTAGTAACCAGATGGTGACGAAAGTGTGCCAGAGAGAGAGTAGGGCCACAGGAGAGGGGACACTTGTGGTCATCGACACCCCCTACCTTTTCTCCTCAATGTCTCCGGCCGAAGACAAGCAACGCAACATTGAGCGCTGCCTGGAGCTCTGTGCGCCCAGCCTGCACGTCCTGCTGCTGGTCATTGCCATCGGCTGTTATGAGCTGGAGGACAAAGAGGTGGTCTGTGGCGTCCAGGAGGTGTTTGGAGCCGAAGCCAGGAGGTACATGATTGTTGTCTTCACTCGGAAGGATGATTTGGAGGGAGACTCAGTGCAAGATTACATCGAAGGGTTAGATTCCCTCAGGGAGTTGGTTGAAAACTGTGGAGGCCGATACTGTGCTCTGAACAACAAGGGGAGCGAGGAGGAGCGGGTCGGCCAGGTGAGGGAGCTCCTCGGCATGGTGCAGCGTCTGGTGGGTGAAAATGGAGGACCCTATATCATGAAGTTCAGAAACCAAGGTGGTGGATTCCTGGTAAGAAATTCTTAAGGTTGGGTTCCTAAATTCCTGGGGTCCCTCCCCACAGGGAGCCTGTGTCTCCCTCTATGTCTCTGTCTCTCATGTATAAATACATAAAATCTTTTTTAAAAAAAGAAATTCTTAAGGTCTGCAAGGATCTCTGTGGCTAGAGCTCACGGACGGATGTTGGGCACAGGTAAGTGAGGTGTCACCTTGTGTGATGGGCCATTGACTTTGTTTAAGGAGCTATTCATCCATCATCTAGAAAGATGAGGCACCAGACCATAGGGTGCCTTAAGTATTACCCTTTGCATTTTGGACTTTGGACATTATTAGCAAATTAAATGGATACATTTAAGTCCTTACCTAACTTTATCCCTCACAATATTGGATACACAGATGGACCCTCTCTTCCCTTGACTTCAATCCAACTATGCTCTTTTTGTTTTTCTTCCTCCTGCCCTTTCTGGCTACTCCAGAGATTCCTGAGCTCTCCTCACATGGCCTCTAAAAGTTGGCATCTTCAGGGCATACTTCTAGACTGTCCTCATTTCTCCACCTCCAGCTTTATACCCTGTCAATCGCTAACTGTTTCCAGATTAATCAGTCCAGGCCTTTCCTCTGAATCCTGCTCCCTTATCCATTTGACATCTCCACTCAGCTCTCATATAGGATCTCAGGCTTCACACTTCCAAACTTTTGGTTTTCCCTCTGAAATCTGTTAAGACTTCTGTATTCCTCTCAAGTGGGTAAATGGTCGTGCTGCTCATCATGCTCTTCAAACCTAAGCCCAGAGGTTAGCTCTGCTACGGCTACTGGCTGGCCACTGATGGCCAAGTCATCAAGTCTTGTGTGGTCACTGTGCCTGGCTCCCACCCACTTCTCTCCATCTGCATGCCTCCCTGCACCGTCCAGTCCAAGCCAACCTCTGTTCTTGCCTGTCCTGTTTTATACACACCCTTCCCCTCATTCATTCTTGTGGCTTACCCCTCAATCCATTTCCTGCACAATTGCCAGAGTGATATTTTATTTAACTTCTAAACTTGAATGGGAAGTATATTTGTAGCTAAGGGAGATACAAAAATTCAGGCTTTTGCCTTTGAGGAGCTTACACTTCGGGTCGAGTGACTCATGCAAAAGACACAAATCAGTTCCTGACTCAGGGTAGGTAAGTCAGTGTTGGTAGAGAGGATTCTTAATGCAAGTGCCAGCGGATATAAAGCAAGCAAATATCCAGCATGGGGGTGGTTTTTGTCAGAGTGCAATTCTTGAGAACTGATGAGCTTTAAGCCCAAACAGGATGGAAATGAGAAGGAAGCAACACTTTATTGAGCATCTGCTAAGGCCCAGAACATGAACGGATGGAGTCATTGCAAGTGCTCTGCGTACTGATGTTCTGTGGATGAGGACTGTGAGGCTCAAGAGAACTTGTTGCTCTCTGGTCTCCTGAGTCTGACCTCCCTCTCTCTCCTTTATAACCACCTGTCTCTCTCTTTCTCTTGAAGGCTGTTTGCAACATGGATGTCAGCAGAGAGGATCTGGGGCACAGAGTGAGCTCTCTGCAGTATACCCTGAACACAACACCCTCTTGTTTAAAATGCTGCAGTACTGTCCGCTGATCTTTAGATTAAGTTCAGAATCACTGTCCTGAGCTGGTTCCTCAGCCTCTAACTTGCTCTTTATGCATTGGTCTCACTGGCCTTTCCTTTGATCCTTGACTTACGTTCATGTCCACTCTAGAGCTTCCACCCTGTGATTTTGTCCACCTAGACACCTTCCCTCTCCATCTTAGCCCATACCGGGGGTAGCCATCTGCCTCAGTGTGAGCTTACTTCCTCAGGGCCTTCCCCCCACACCCTCCTTCTATCAATGGCACTCCTCACATGGCCACCAGCGGGTCAAGTGATTGCTGTGAATATACTTGCAGTGGTTGCCTCCCTGAGGGATGGACATCATATCCATTTTGTTGACACAGGATCTTCTTTTTGTCTTCTGTAAAACAGAGATAATAATACGTATCTCAGAGAATTCTGTGAGGACTAAATGAAATAAATGCCTATAAGTTACCTGCAAATAGGGATCCCTGGGTGGCGCAGCGGTTTAGCGCCTGCCTTTGGCCCAGGGCGCAATCCTGGAGACCCCGGATCGAATCCCACGTCAGGCTCCCCGTGCATGGAGCCTGCTTCTCCCTCTGCCTATGTCTCTGCCTCTCTCTCTCTCTCTCTCTCTCTCTGTGTAACTATCATAAATAAATTAAAAAAAAATTTAAAAAAAGTTACCTGCAAATACTGGCGATGTAAGCATTCAGTGATCATTAGCTGCCATTATTATTGTTATTAGTATTATTATGGATGGAGATAAGGTTCACTTAAGTCATGGAGACATTGAGGACTCTAACAACCCAGAGACTGAGCAAGGTTCCCACTTTTAGGGGCAGCCCCGGTGGTAGCGTGGCGGTTTAGCGCCGCCTGCAGCCCAGGGTTTGATCCTGGGGACCCTGGATCAAGTCCCACATCGGGCTCCCTGCGTGGAGCCTGCTTCTCCCTCTGCCTGTGCCTCTGCCCCCCCCCCCCCCCGTGTCTCTATGAATAAATAAATAAAATCTTTAAAAAAAAAAAGGTTCCCACTTTTAGGACTATTACAGAGAAATAAAACATTCACATGTACAAAGATGTAGGTATAGAGATATTTATCATGGCATCTTTTGAAATAGGAAAGCCAGAAATAAATTGATGGTCTATCAGTAAAGGAATTGTTACATTAGTACGGAATATTCCTTGTCCATGCTGTGTAACAAACAGCATCTCCTAAAAAAAAAACAAAAAACAAAAAAAAAAACCCCAACAACAACGGGGTTGATCTATATGTACTGACTTGCAGAGCTATACAGGACATATTATGAAGCAGATTGCAGAACAAAATGCCTAGCAAGTCTCCCTGTGTGTTCATATATGCTTGTGTATATTTGCATAAACTTAGAAAAACATAGAAGGAAGTATGTTAATTAGCAGCTGCTCCTTTTACAGTGGGTTGGAAAATTTAAAATTATTAATTTTTAGATCGTAAGCATTTGCATTGGGACAATCTTTTGCATTTGAAACACATGAAAGAGTTTGAGTTGTGCCAGGTAGGATGAAAGAAGTCTGATAGAGCTGAATGGAGAGGACCCAGGGAGAGATGGTTGGAGGTAGCCACGGTTTGGAATAAGGCCAGGTAAGAAAGCAGAGGGAACATTTCCTTGGCTGGCATGGAGATTTAACAAAAATAGGATTAAAATAAAGTATTGGAATCTTCTAAGAGTAGCAGGTGCATCAGGATTGTGTATCATTTTTACCTTCTCTTTTGAGTCCATGACAGTTTTAAATTTTGGGAGCGAGAATGCTTCCCCAGGCAGGCAAAGGGAATACCAATTGTGTGTTTGGTTTTCCATCCTCCATTGTCTCTGTTTGCCCACCTGGGTGGGAGAAAGTTCCAAATTTTCCTGGTTTTTATGTCAGAAGAATCATCGTCTCTATACTCGGGGTGCAGTGTGGGGAGATGTGTGGGAGCTTCATTTCCAATCTCCTCCCTTTCCCTGGTCCTTCAGATGAATATCCCAGACATCAATGGGTTAGTTTCTTCCTCCAGGAAGTCCAGTAGCGCTTCTTAAGCCTCTGGATTTCTATGTCAACAGCAGAAACCCTGCAAGACTTTAGAAGGAACTGCTGGGGGATCGGGGAGAAGGAAAGTTAGAGCTTCAGTCTCAATGCCTTAATTAGATGGCATTTGTGGGGCTCCTCTGAGTGAGAATAAGACCCATCTTCATACTTCAGGGAAGCCTGTTGTGGTGGCAGCAGTGAGGTCTCAAGATCAATCATCATTATGGACAGTTCTACAAAAGCCAACAAGGAACATGACCGTGGCCTTGATTTGACCACATTCTAATCAGCCGATTCCTCTGGATTACATACTTGTGTCTCCATTTCTTTATTTTGTGAAAAGATGAGATTTTGTGCAATATTTCCCCTTTCTTTTCTTTTCTTTTTTCCCCCTTTATTTTCTAGGATAGTGTGAAGGGAGCCGCGTCTCAGAAGGAGGATAAGCCACATGGTAAGATGATCCTTAAAAACGTTAAGTTCACATTCACATTCTTTTGAATGCATCATGCATCAAAATGTAGTGGGGAAATTAGATAAGGAGAATCAAGATGCACTCTGAAGGCCTGGCTCAGGTTCTTGTCCACAGCCTGTCCCCCAGGGTACTCCTAATACCTGGGAGTAGGTTCTGGACAAGGTGTGGGTGTCCCTGGCCTTCTCTGAAATGTTATGGAGGTGGGCTTCCCTTTCATGGCTTCTTTCTAGATCAGTCTTGTCTTCCTGGCTCTGGATCCAGGACTATATAACGTTGACTCCTACTGGGAAAGCAGAAATCACCTTTGTGGATAAAACTCATCCTTAGAATTCAGTGATGGAGCTCAGTGTCAGTGTAATGATTGCTGTGAATGCTACGTCCTGCACGCTGCTCATGTCAATACCTATAGACCACCTCGTTCTGTTTTGCATGTGTGATTTTGTCCACAGTAAGAGCATATATGACTAATTCAACCATCCCTTTACCAAGGACTTTCAGGTTATTTCTGGGCCAGCTCTGTGCAAGAACCAAATATTCAGCAGTGAGTAAGATAGATGAGATCTCTGTTCTCATAGAACTCCCCCAAATAATAATAATAGTGATAATAATAATAATAATCTCAATATTAATGATAATTGCAATTGATATTATGTAGTGGAAAAATATATAAATAATTCAATCCTCATAGCATATAACATAATTCTCATAATAACCACATACATTTATTCCTCTTAACAGCCCTCTGAAGAGGGTGGTATTATCATTATTCTCATTTATAGATGAGTAAACTTAGCAACTTAGCAGAAATATGTGAACTCAGGCAGAAGTAGGGGTTTAAAATTCTATTGATGCCTTTCAGCCAAGACCTCCAGGAACTTCCCTATCCTGTCCCCAAATGATTCTTCGTGGTCATGAGGAAATAGCATGCCATGGGGAGTCATGGAGTGTCTCAGAATGAGGGCATTGGAAGGGAGTTTTTATAGGATACAGACTTGTGTGAGGTGATTTTGGGGAAATTAGGAACTTTCCCAAGACAACATAACAAGGACATGCTGTCACTAGCATTTCAGTGGCTTCTTTCTTTAAAGGCCATATTCATTCCACCTCCCAGACCTTTGGCTCAGACGCTCAGGGACAATCCACGCCTTAGCACCCAGGGTGCCTCAGACTCTGAATATTTCCTGTAGTGGCTGACTCTGCCATTTGCTCGGTGTGTAGGTTTGGTGCTGAACTTGGATCAAGGAGAAGTGGTGGGGACAGGGCATGTGTGCAGAAACAGTTTTGTGTACAGGTTTCTACAGTAATTTATTGAGGTACAATTATCAGAAAGTAAAATACACAAATCTTAAGTGTATAGCTCAGTGACCTTTTACCTATCTACACATACATGACCACCACGTAGATAAAGATCTGGAGCATTTCCACCACTTCACAAGTTTCTGCTGCCTCTCCGCAAAGGGAACTGAATCCAGACTCCCAGCAACATAGATTAATTCAGCCCTTTCTTGAACTTCACAGAGTGGAACTGGATAGCATGTGGTTTTGTGTCTGGCTTCTTTCATTTAACATGTTTTGAAGATCCATGCATGTTGTGTATCAATGGTTCATTCATTCTTTTTTTTTTTTTTAATTTCTGCGTAGTATAGAATTTCATAAATATGCTACCAAGGGGCATTTAAAAAAATTTATTCATTGATTTTTTTCCCAAGGGGCATTTTAAGCTCAGATTCTCCCTTGTCCTGCTTTAGCCCATGGACTTCATACCCCAGGCAGTCACCTTTGGTAGCAAAATGAAAGGAAATCTAAGGAGCAAGACCACTAAAGGCCAAATTTAACATTTTCATGTTCCTGGGAAATCTTGAGCTTTTAACATATCTCTTCATTTATTCATGGCCCCTTTTGTGGGTTTTATAACGATGGGCAGCTTCTGACCGGGACTAGAGTCCTACTGCTCAGAGCAACACTGGCATTGCCTAGAAAAACTGGCAAGGATGAGAAAGCATAAAACCTGTCCACATCTCTGCGTTCAGCTGCAAGAAGAGACTCTGAATCTGCCCTTTTGTCCCACAGGGGGAGGGGAGTTGCAGCGTCAGGCCACAGGATATGAGCCCAACCCTGGGATTCACGAACTGAAGGTCCTGCTTGTGGGGAAGCGTGGAGCCGGGAAAAGCGCAGCTGGGAATAGCCTTCTGGGGAAGCGAGTCTTCGAGACCAAATTCAGTGAAGAGTCAGTCACCCGGAGGTTTGTGTTGGAGAGCAGAATCTGGAGAGAGAGAAGAGTTGTGATCATTGATACTCCAGACATCTCATCTTCAAAGGATATTAAGGCTGAGCTCCGGAGACACGTCTTTGGGGGCCCCCACGCCTTCCTGCTGGTGACCCCACTGGGCTCTTTTTCCAAGAAAGATGAGGTGGTGCTGGACACCCTCCAAGCCAGTTTTGGAGACAAATTCGTGGAGTACCTGATCATTCTCTTCACCAGGAAAGAAGACCTGGGGGATCAGGATCTAGAGATGTTCTTGAAAAGCAGAAGTACAGCTCTCTGCAAGCTCATCAAGAAGTGCAAAGACCGGTACTGCGTCTTCAGTTACAGGGTGACAAGAGAAGAGGAGCAGCACCAGGCAGAGGAGCTCCTGCAAACAGTCGTGAGCCTGGTGCAGCAGCACGGGGACAGGCCCTGCACTTTCAGAGAGCAAGGTACACAGCATCTAAAAACCTTTTCTAGATGCTTTTAGAAACCAGTTATGAAACATATAAGAAGGGCGTAGGGATGATAGAAAGGAGAGACCCAATCTGCTAACTTTTCTCTTTCTCTAGTGTTACTAAAGTTCTGTGCCTTTCCACACACACTGTCCAGACCCAGTCTTTAATTCTTTCCTGATCTTTATCCCACTTTCCCAACCGGATGATGCAGGTCTTGAGGGAAGGAGTTTAGCTCTTTCTAATCTCTCACTTTCTCCGCAGTGTATCTGTTGCCTGGGGCTAAGGTCTCAGCACCGGTGATGAGATGGTTCTGGACCTCTGGTTTGCTTTTCTCTTTCTCTCAAGCCCACTCTAACTCTCTCTCTCTCTCTCTCTCTCGATTTCTTGATTCTTTTCTCTCTTTGGAGAGGGGAGGCTATTTTGGAGAAAAGAGGATGAGGACTGGGAGCCCAAATGCTCATGATAGGTAGGCCTCACGTGGCACTAGGTGGGTTTCTTATCCCAGCCACACCACCTGCTGCTTTAGCAGAGGGCCCCACGCACTCGGTGCTACATGCACTATTGCCCTGAGCTGAGATTCATCCAGGACAGCATGACTCACTCATTTGTCTTCACTTCAAATGCCCTCATCTGAGAAGAACACAGACTCAAAGGAGTGTATCTTTTTATGATCCCTTTCACATCCGTCATGGAGGGCCAAGTGCTGGGGAGCTTCCTACAGAAGTATGGACAGGCAGGGAGGTTAGGAGAGGCCGTGTGGAGAAGGCCCAATTTGAAATGGGATTTGGAGAATGGGCAGGGTTTGGGTGGCTGGCAGAAAGCTGGAAGACATTGCAGAGTCCTCCAGCAATCGGAAGCAAGGAAGGAGGACTAAGCATGCCACTCATGAGGGAGGCTGAGGGAGTGGCCATGATGGAAATGGAAGGTTCACGCCTCTACACAATGTGGGATGGGGCTTATAGAGCAGATCACAGAGGTCCTTGAGAACCATCCCCTCTGAGGGTGTGGAAGCAGGGCCTGAAATCTGTGACAGATATGAGAGAGTTGGAAGATTAATCTATTTTTCATCCTTTAAGCATAACTATAGGATTGTGAGTTCAGGATAAGCAATTCAATAATTTTCCCTGGAAGAAAGGGCACAGGAAAGCACAGAACTTTCCTCCATCTTCATTTTAAGATGGATATTGGTAACAGGTGAAAAAAGCCAGAGTGGAAGAGAGAGACTACAGTACAAGTGCAAAGTCCTAAGGAGCCCCCACTAACACGCATTGTGAGGTGTCTGTCTTTGCCATTCCATTTATAGGGACATCTATTCTCCATCATCGCCACACAAAACAGTGTGAGTGTGGGTCCTTTACTATAACCATGAAATAGTAACTCATCAGTTGAAAGGCACAGTTCAGATTAATGGGTTTTAATGAGAAATGAATTTTTGGTGATCCAAATGAAGGAACTAGTAGTCTGTCAGTGATTTATGCAGTTGCTTTTTCATAAAAAGTCAATTCTATGGAATAATTTTTTGAAACCATCAAGGAGACTTTGCTGCAGTTAGCACTAGTTGGCAACAGGAAGTCATCATTGCAGCAGGAACAGGAGACCAAGAGATGAGATGTGGAGGCTAGACGCAGCTGAGTAGCAACAGGTAATAAAGGCGGTGGCACTCACAGGGTGCCAGGGAGTCAGAGAAGTTACCAGAGGGCGGGAAGCAAATTCAGGGATAGGGACGTGGATGAGCACTGGGCAGAGATGGCTATCCACGTCATACTTCCGGTCACAGAGCGCACACCTGGAACCGTGCTTGGGGCGAGAGCTGCCAGGTGAGGGGGTGGCCGTGATGCTCCCTGAGCATCCTTTGCTGTGACATCTGGCGTCACTTTGAAAGCAGCACCCACGTCATCAGCCCATGGCCACAGATCTTTCCTGCTTTCTTTTCGACAGAGCCCCTGAGTCTTGTCCTGGTGGGGAAGAGCGGCCCTGGGAAGAGCGCCACGGGCAACACCATCCTCGGCAGGCCCGACTTCCTTTCCCAGTTCCGAGCGCAGCCAGTCACCAGGACGTGCCAGAGCAGCAGGAGGCTGTGGGGCCAGCAGGAGGTCGTGGTGGTGGACATGCCCTCACTGTGCCTGATGGCCAGTGCGGAGGGGGGTCCGTCCCAGCTAGAGGAGGAAGTCAGACGCTGCTGGTCCTGCTGTAAAGGGAACAAGATCCTGGTCCTGGTGTTCCAGCTGGGCTGGTTCACTCAGGAGGACAAGAGGGCCGTGAAGGAATTAGAGACCATCTTTGGAGAGGAAGTTTTGAAGTACACGATTGTGCTGTTCACTCGGAAGGAAGACCTGGAGGTGGACATTGCAGATTACATCAAGAACGCAGAAAACAGAACCCTTCAGAACATAATCAAAAGGTGTGGGGGGCGAATTTGTGCTTTTAATAACAAAGAAACTGGCCAAGCCAGGGAAGACCAGGCAGCAGTTCTTCTGACAATGGCCAATCAGCTGATAGAGAGCCATGGGGGGCATGGGTACCCCCAGAAGTGGGAGAACATTAGCAAAAGCATAAAAAATGGCCAGGACAAGCACAAGCCCAAACATTTACTAAAGAATTTAAAAGAAATTTTACTGTAGATACCCGACTTGCTTGGGAGGCTCTGTAAGTTAGACACCCTCAGTTGGGGACGGGGCGGGGCGGGACTGGTGGGATGGGAGGAAGGTCCTTGACTTTGGGGGCTGGGAAGGCACTACAGATCTCCCAGCACTGTGTAAGTAAATGAATCCTCAGGCTGGGCCGGGCTCATTTTTTTTAAAATTTTTATTTATTTATGATAGTCACACAGAGAGAAAGAGAGAGAGGCAGAGACACAGGCAGAGGGAGAAGCAGGCTCCATGCACCGGGAGCCCGACGTGGGACTCGATCCCGGGTCTCCAGGATCACGCCCTGGGCCAAAGGCAGGCGCCAAACCGCTGCGCCACCCAGGGATCCCTGGGCCGGGCTCATTAAGGAGAAAGAAGAAATGAGGCGAGGCGGGGAAATCTAGAAAGAGGCTTCAGAGATTGCATGGCTTTGAGGATCAGAATTAAGTCACATGAATCACGTCACCCGTGTACATAGATTGGAGTCAGGACACACACTGTGACCGAGGCCAAGGCCAGCCTAGGGTGAAATAGGGAGAAATACACAAGGAAGGACCGGGGGATCCAGATACAGGAGAGGGGAGCAGCGAGCAATGTCCAGCCAACGCCTGGCATGGGAAAGTGGAGAAGCAGGACTCGTGTGGGCCTCTAGGGGGCTAGGCCTGCTGGCGCCCTGAGGTACCTTGTTACCCCCTGGGGCAGGACTCAGACCTAGAACGGTCCTTTCCTCATAGGGGGTGGGGTGGGGTGGGGTGGGTGGTGGATATTCGTCAGTGTTGTCTTCATTCCAACCTGAATGGAAAGTGGGACCCAGTCTACTCCGCTTCCTCGTCCCTTAGGAAAGGAACACGAGTCTGGGCGGTTTCAAAATATTTTATTGCTAACCATTGCGCTGAAATAGAGAACAAAATTCCTAGACACGGTCAAGTTGTTGAGATTAGACAATCTCGCCAAGTTCCAGCATTCTAGGTAGAATTCTAGGTTGCCTCTAGAAAAGTTCATTCAAGACTCCTTTGCACATTCCTCTTTTTTTCATCCCCGAGGGTTAGGAATTAGGGTAAAGCTCAGAGAACTCAAGTGATAATGTCTTGAACCCCGTAGGAGCACACTGTATCTCACATCAGGAAGTCTAGGGGGAGGCATTCTGAGGCCGGTGTGACATCCACGCTCCAGCCTCGGAGGTGTGTGGCCTCTGCACTTCCGGTCACTTTTTGGTTCCAGGCTGGTGGTGCTCTGCATTGGCTGAGCAGATTATGTTGAGGGCTGCCTGGTGCAGGCCATAGATGAGATGAGAACTATGGGGTCTTCTCCCAGGTAGGTGTGGTTGGATGCTCTCAACATTAACCATTTCATGTATGTGTTGAGGACAGGATCTATTTCATCCGCTTTTGTTTTTTGAAAGTATCAGTTGCCTTCAAGTTTAACCCATTTATCAGAGCACAGACTGTCCCCATTAATTGTGTTGTACTCTATGTAACTCTAAATATGACAGATTCTGGAACATGTGTGTATACATATATTCAAGTTGAGTGAAATAATAAAGGTGAATTATTTTATAAATTCACATCCTCCTGATTTCTGTTTTTCTGGCGTGGGGGAGGAGCACGCCTCCACGGAGAGGCAATGCAGGTGTTTAGACACTTTGACTCTGGTGAGGTTTTTGCAGCTTTGGTCCATGAAGACCTTCAGAGTGGGTGACAGCCATTTTCTTACTAGGGCCTCTGCCAGCCCAGGAATCTCCCACTCTGGGCATTTCACTACAGCAAGGACAAATAAATTAGAACTGGGAGCAGGGGAGGAATGAAGTCTAGAAGGCATTTTGTGCCTCTTCCGAGAGCTTCCCTTCTGTTTGAAGGCAGGCACAAAGCCCAGTGCGCTACCCGTGGTGGAGCAGGTGGCATTGGGAGCTGCACAAGATGGGGGATGTGTGGGCTAAGCAACATGGCATCTTTTCCCAGGTAGGACCTAACGTCCATCTCCACTTTCCTGTAGGACCATGCTTGAGGGGTGTGATAATACTACCACGTCTGTTCCTTGGAGAGGCATGCACTGGGAGTTAGGGGTGCAAGAGATTTCCTGGGGGCAGGGGATAAAGTAGTGGCTGTTTTTTATTTTATTTTATTTTATTTTATTTTATTTTATTTTATTTTATTTATTTTATTTTTAGCAGTGGCTGTTTAAAGACTAAAGAAATAGCAGAATTGGGCTGAGAGAACTTTCACACTGCAATGCAGATCTGACACTTGCCAAAGGAAAGTGGGGAGACGCTGCTTGTGTACGGGGAGCTGCACACTTGACAAGCCAGCGCCATCTGAACAGAGAGTTCAAGGGCAAGGACTGATGCGTAGTGATGATGTCCTGCATTGGGCAGACACTGGTGCCTCCACTGTGCTCAGCCCTTGGCTGGGGGCTGCCAGGAAAGGGCATGGTTTGGGCCCAAAAGCTGAGGTGGGTCCTGAAAGCGTTGCAGCTGGTGGCTGCCAGCTTACTGCCCTCCTTGGAGCAGAGTGGAATTTTCCTTCCTTTTCTTTTTTAAGTGATGTACATCAGATCCCCAGAAGTTACTCATCTTATAGCTGGGTGTTTTCATCCATGGGCTAATATCTACCATCTCCCCACCCCCCAGCCAGCCCCCAACCACCATCATCTTATTCTCTGTTTCTACGAGTTAGACTTTTTTAGTAAGCGAGATCATGGAGTATTTGTCTTACTCTGCCTGACTTATTTCACTGAGCATAGTGCCCTCAAGATATGCCTCATGCTGTGACAGCATGATTTCCTTGTTTTTTTTGTTTTGTTTTGTTTTGTTTTGTTTTTATGGCTGAAGAATACTCCACTGCCTATATATACTATTCTTTATCCCTTCATCTGTTGACAGACCCTGAGGTTGTTTTCATGTCTTGGATATTGTGAATAATGTTGCAGTGAACATGGGGGTGCAGACAGCCTTCAAGATCTTGATTTCATTTTCTTTGGATATATACCTAGAAGTGGAATTGGTGGATCATATGATCTCTTTCTAATTTCTTTTCTTTTTATTTTAAAGATTTTATTCTTAAGTAATCTCTATACCCAATACAGGGCTTGAACTCACGACCTCGAGATTAAGAGTTGAACGCCCTTCAGCCCCGGTGGCGCAGCGGTTTAGCGCCACCTGCAGCCCAGGGCGCGATCCTGGAGACCCTGGATCGAGTCCTATGTCAGACTCTCTGCATAATGCCTGCTTCTCTCTCTATCTTCTGCCTCTGTGTGTGTGTGTGTGTGTGTGTGTGTCTATGAATAAATAAATAGTCTTTAAAAAAAAAAGTTGAACGCCCCACCAACTCAGCCAACCAGGTGTCCTTATTTTTATTTTATTTTATTCCTAGAGACACACACACAGATTGAGAGAGAGAGGCAGCGACACAGGCAGAGGGAGAAGCAGGGTCCATACAGGAAGCCTGATGCGGTACTCGATCCTGGGTCTCCAGGATCACACCCCAGGCTGCAGGCAGCGCTAAACCGCTGCGCCACCGTGGCTGCCTCCTATTTTTAATTTCTTGAGGAACTTGCACACTGTTTTCTTCAGTGGTTGCACCAATTTACATTCCCGCCAACAGTGTACATGGTCCCCTTTTCTCTACATTCTCATGGACATCCGTTATTTCTTGTCATTTTGATAATAACCATTCTGACAGGTTTGTGAGGTTATATTTCCTTGTGATTTTGATTTGCATTTCCCAGATGATCAGTGATGGTGAGTATCTTTTCATGCACCTGCTGGCCATTTGTATTTCTTCTGTGGAAGTATATTTATTCCAGTCCTTTGCCTGCTTTTTGTTTGTTTTTTAAAGATTTTATTTGTTTATCCATGAGAGACACACAGAGAAGGCAGAGACATAGGCAGAAGGAGAAGCAGACTCCCTATGAGGAGCCCTACGAGGTCTTGATCCCAGGACCCCGGGATCACGACCTGAGCTGAAGGCAGATGCTCAACCACTGAGCCACCCAGGTGCCCCTGCCCATGTTTTAATCAGATTGTTTTCTTGTTGCTATTGAGAAGTATGAACGCCTTATAAATTTTGGATATTAACTCCTTCTCAGGGATATCATTTGCAAATATTTCCTCCCATCCTGTATGCTGCTTTCTCATTTTGTTAATTATCTCTTTTGCCATGCCGAAGCTTACTTGAACATTATTCCACCTGTCTATGTCTGTCTTTGTTGTCTGTGCAAAAGAAATCATTGCCCAAACCAATCTCAAGGAGTGCTTCCCTGACTTCTCTTCTGGTAGTTTTACCATCTCAGGTCTTACGCTTAAATCTTTATTTCATTTCGAGTTAATTTTTGAATAACATGAGAGTCCAATTTCATTCTTTTGCATGTGGATATCCAGTTTCCCAACACCACTTATTGAAGAGACTATCCTTTCCCCATGTATTCTTGGCTTCCTTGTCAAAGATTTGACTTGACTAAATTTTCTTGAAGGGAACACCTTCACGAGTGGTGTGCCTTCATAGCTGTCGCAGTCGACTGGCATTCTCCCTGCAGAGTCATTTCTCCATGTGTTTGGAGACCAGTTCCTACAGGGTTTCACTGGGCATCTCTTCCTGCAAGGCAACTTAAAGAGGAAAATTTCTAGGATGCATTAAGGCCCTTGTCGTGGCATTCAATCTTGGGCTGCGTGCAACTGGTACTCATGGTCTTCCTCCATGGTCTCTTCACTTTCCCCTAACCTTCAGCTTTCATTTCTGAGGGATAGTCTGGGGACACTGGATGACTCCATTCTTATTCCTAAAGGATCTGAGACCGTGGTAAGACTCCAGGACTCTCTCCAGCGTATGTGTCTTAGCAAGGCTCTAAATGCTGGCTATGGGGACACCTGGGTGGCTCAGATATGGATCATCTGCCTTTGGCTTAGGGCGTGATCCTGGGGTCCTAGGATCAAATCACACATCGGGCTCCCTGCAATGAGTCTACTACTCCTTCTGCCTATGTCTCTGCCTCTCTCTGTGTGTCTCTCATGAATAAATAAATAAAATCTTTTAAAAATGCTGGCCATGAATCGCTCATCCTGCCTGTTCAGTGAGGTATCATGGAGGTAATGGGGTGGCTCTCGACTGGGAGTGACTTTGCCCCAAAAGATAGGCTTGGAAATCTCTAGAGACACTTTTGGTTGTCACAACATGGAGGTGCTACTGGCATATAGCACGTAGAGGCCAGGGGTGCTGCTAAACGTCCTACAACACTCAGGACAGCCCTCATAACAAAGAATTATCTGGCCCAATATGTCAGTAGTACTGAGGTTGAAAGACCCTGGTACAATGGATCAATGTGATGTATTGAAGGATGTCCAGATGTTCCAGCTGTCTTTGAACTAGAGAGTAGGAGAAGTAACTTCCAAAGAAGTGGTTTTTCCTTGTTCACAGTGCTTCTGTTTTGCTAATGCACTGTGCATGTACCTCTTTGTCACATGGAGTCATCCAGTGTCCTCAGACTTCTCTCAAGCCTTCCTTTCCTCATGCCGACCCCTTTCATTTCCTCTCCTCTCACTACCTGCCCTGAGAAAGGCGTTGTGTGGGATGTGGCATTTGTGGTGAGTTTAACTTCCAGGGTAAAAGAAAAAAAAGTGCTAATTCTGAAAAGACAGAAAATCTGAATCTCGTCTTCCTATCCCATCATTACAATGGTTGATCCGTGGCTCCATTGGTCCAGCCTTCCCTGCGGGCATATTATGCCCCTTTCCAGCAGACAGAGACATCAGCATATGTCACCTTCCAATTTCCCAGGAGAGGCAATGCGATGCTAACCAGAAGCCTTTGTGGTCATAGTTTTTGCTTTTTTTTTTTTTTTTTCTGAGAACAAACACAGGATATGCTTAATAGATTGGTGTGAAATCTACTTGTGAACGAGACAGCATTTTGCTCTTCAGCTGCAAATATTTCCTGTTTATGGCTTCTCACCTAACTGTGTCTTCATAAATGTTAGTGGGTGGGATGGCGTGCCTGTTTCCTTACAGGTTAGAAGGACAGCAAGTAGACTAGATGAAAAGGGGTCAAGCCAGGGGCAGGTGTTATGCCCTAATCATAGCCTTTGGAAATATATTTCTTTCTTTTTTTTTAAAGATTTTATTGATTTATTCATGACAGACAAAGAGAGAGAGAGAGAGAGAGACAGAGAGAGAGAGGGGCAGAGACACAGGCAGAGGGAGGAGCAGGCTCCATGCAGGGAGCCAGATGTGGGACTCGATCCCGGGTCTCCAGGATCACGCACTAGGCTGAAGGCGGCACTAAACCGCTGGGCCACCGGGGCTGCCCAGGAAATATATTTCTAATGTGTCTGTAATAAGACTACCATAAGTTTAAAATGAAGCCATTTACATTATGAACATTCTTCTAGTTGTCATTCTTCCTGCTTTTGGAGCCCTCCAGAGAGTCCTTGCAAGTTCTGGTTTGTCTCCCTTGAGTGTATTTCTGAGGTTCCCCAAAAGATGAACTCTATAAGTTCCTGAAAACTTCTGTGATCTACCATGTGATACTTACCATGCTTTTCTTTTTTTCCTGAGAGGAGCCCAACATGGAGCTTGAACTCATGACCCTGAGATCAAGACCTGAGCTGAGATCAAGAGTCACACACTTAACGAACTGAGCCTCCCAGGTGATGTCTCATATCCTCAAGGAAAGGCTTCTGGCCCACCCAAGGCTGGCTTAAGCACCTCTCCTATTCTATCACATTCTGTGCATACTTAGATCCAGGGCTTACTATTTCTTGTCTATATACCCATGTACATTGTAAAATCCTTGGTGAAAGAGGCTCCCTGTTTATTTCTTATTTATTTATTTTTTAAAAAGATTTTATTTATTTGAGACAGAAAGAGAGCATAACATGAATGAGGGGAGGAACAGAGGGAGAGGGAGAAGCAGACTCCTATGTGGGCCTCCATCCCAGGACTCTGGGATCTGACCTGAATTGAAGTTGAATCCTTAACCGACTGAGCCACCCAGGCACTCTAGAAACTCCTTCTTGTTAAGTTATATCCCAATATTTGATATGTCCAAGGCCCTCAGTTTTTGTCTCTCAGATGTCAGTCAAGTACTCTTACTCTTGATGAATTGGTTAAATTTGGTCCAAGCCATCATTACAAAATACTTGAGACCTCCAAGTCCTCCCCACAATTTCTAAGAGTTCCCTTTACTTCTTCCTCAGCCTTTTCTGTTTCCTCATTTCTAAGAAATTATGCACTGTTTCTGTTTCAGCCTATGCCTCTGAAAGCCTAAAATGCAGTGTTTTTGCTGTTTCTTTTTAAGATAGTGTATTCAAAAGCTATTATTCATATTCAGCTTTTTCTTCCTTTTTTTTTTAAATTTTAGAAACTTTCTTGGAGATTGTGCAGAGTACAGGAATCAGCCCATAGCCTTCCTCTTTCATTTTGACCATTCTCTTCTCTTGGCTCTCCTCTCTTTTAAAACTTTTAAGATGCTTTTACTCATGTCCTTGTGGACAACAATGACATTTCTCTTTTAGTCTGCCAACCTTTGGTGAAAAAAGCCCCTTACTTCCCGAGTGTCCTGCCCCACATTATGTTAAAAGGTAGGAAAAGTCCATTTAATAAACTTAATTTAAAACTTTCCCACATATTCAGAATATTGGATAAAGTGCAGATAAACATCGAGTGTGGATCCCAAAATATTCAGGGAACTCCATCAGGTTCAGCAAGAAGATATATTTGTACTTATTTTTGGTATCCTGCTTGTTTTCTGTGAGTAGTTAAAAGACTCCATTATAAATCTTCCAGCTCCTGGAGAAGGGCTGTCTCCTTTGGAATGTTCTCCACTTCTTTTTTTCTGGCTATGTGCTGGTTGCTGCTTGTTATTTCAGTGGTTTGTGGCTGTCAGTTCCTTCTCTACCTATTGATCTTCCCTCTTTCTCGGAATCTTGTGATGTGGGATGACAGATGTTTTGTGCTATGCTTCTTGTTTTGTAGCTTTGAGCTTCATTCTTTATCTTTTAGGAGCTATTTTTAATTTTTGATAATGAGTTATTACTTTGGTCTTTGTGGTTTCATGTTGTTGGGTGTCTTCTCACGCAGGTTGAGAGCAGTGACTTGTTTGTTTCTTATAGCTGGAGTACTAAAGGTCATTCTAATATTGGATCCTCATTTGGGGACTTCACTTGATAAGTTACCAATTTCACTGGAAATGCAACATCCAAAACTTTCCTCTAAGAAAGTGGCCAAATTTCTGCATTCGATGGCACACATAACTCTTGTGTAGAAAGTGCTAGGATAACACTATAGCAAAATCTGCTGCCCATTCTTCACACAAGTAGCAGTTACACTGTGCTTCTCCTTCATCTGAGCCTGAGGCAAACTGTAAAATTAGAGGCCACTGGTTTGGAAATAAGCTTATTCATTGTTTTTTTAAATTAATTAATTTATTTGAGAGAGAGAGAGAGAGAGCATGAACAAGGGGAGAGAGGAAGAAAGAATCCGTAAGCAGACTCTTGGGCTGAGCGTGGGACCCCATGCAGGGCTCAATCTCCATCATGACCTGAGCCAAAACCAAGAGTCAGCCACACAGGCACATGCCAATAAGTCTGTGTTTTTAAATACCCCACAGTTCCATTTGTCTCCTCGTCTTCCAAACCAGGCAGTACTAGAATGGCTGCATAGAAGCTTTAGTGGGCTGCAATCAGAGAACCGGCTCCAACAACCACACAGCACAGAGCAACAGGCAAATTATTGCTTTGACAAGGGTTTGGCTAGAAGGCCAGCCTCATCATAAATAGGGCCATCTTCTAATAGTTGCACTGTGGCTCTTTGTTCACTTGTGCAGCGTAGAAGGTTGTTTCTTATCTACAGGGGGAAATTGCTTTGTTGACATCTGTACGGCTGTTGTCAACTCCCCTGAAGCTCAGAATCTTTGCTGGTCTTAGGTACTTTGGTGGCTAAAGTCTCAGAATATAGACCAAAGAAAGGCACAGGTATACTTCAGTTAAAGAAGGTGCACCCTTCTTTTCAGGAACATATACAAACCAATTGTATGATTGAGGTCCTTAGGGTAATATAAAAGCACTGATAATTTTTTGCCAGTTAATTAATAGGTCATATATATAATCTAATATAATTGTATTTATAACATTTCCTTTATTTCATTACCTCTCAAGAATCTGTGGGTTGCTCTCACACGGTTGGTGGGAATGCAAGCTGGTGCAGCCACTCTGGAAAACAGTGTGGAGGTTCCTCAAGAAGTTAAAAATAGAACTACCCTATGGCCCAGCAAGTGCACTACTGGGTATTTACCCCAAAGATACAGACGTAGTGAAACTATGGGACCCCTGCTCCCCAATATTCATAGCAGCAATATCCACAATAGCCAAACTGTGGAAGAAGCCTTAATGTCCTTTGACAGATAGATGGATAAAGAAGATGTGGTCTATATATACAGTGGAATATTACTTGGCCATCAGGAAGGACAAATACACACCATTTACTTCAATGTGGATGGAACTGGAGGGGATTATGCTGAGTGAAATAAGTCAATTGGAGAAAGACAATTATCATATGGCTTCGCTCATATGTGGAATATAAGAAATAGTGAAAGGGACCATAAGAGAAGGAGGGAAACTGAGTGGGGAAAAATTAGAGAGGGAGACAAACCATGAGACTCCAAACTCTGGGAAACAAACAAAGGTTGCAGAAGGGGAGGGGGGTGGGGATGGGGTAACTGGGTGATGGGCACTGAGGAGAGCACTTGATGGGATGAACACTGGGTGTTATACTATATGTTGGCAAATTGAATTTAAATTTAAAAAAAATCTGTGGGTTGACTGGCTTGTCGGATGGTCCTACTTCAGGTGGTGTTGGCGGGACTTGTAGTCACCTGGGGTCCCAGCTAAGCTGCAATGTTCAAGACGCTTCACACAGAGGCTGCGAGTGGCTGTTGGCTGTGGGCTGGCAGCGCAGCAGGGACTGTGGACTCCAATGCCCACGTGTGGTCCACTCTTCAGTCTGAGCCCTCACAGGGTGGTAGCTGGCTTCTGGGAGAAACTACCCAAAAGCAGCATTCCCAAGAGTCCCCTACTCTTTTCAGAGAGAATCTCTCTTGCTCTTTAATTTCCAAAGGAGAGAATATTTAAATTCCACTTCCCAGGAAGAGAATAACATTCACCCCTTTTCACAGAAACAGAAGTAATTAGGAAAAAAGAGGTTGGAGGAAAGCCTGACATCCACTGTTTCCAGATATTGGACTAGAGTTTTTTTCTTTCTTTCTTTCTTTCTTTCTTTCTTTCTTTCTTTCTTTCTTTCTTTCTTTCTTTCTTTTCTTTCTTCTTTCTTTCTTCTTTCTTTCTTTCTTTCTTTTTCTTTCTTTCTTTCTTCTTTCTTTCTTTATTTCTTTCTTTCTTTCTTTCTTTCTTTCTTTCTTTCTTTCTTTCTTTCTTTCTTTCTTCATTTTTATTTATTTTTTATTTTTTGGACTAGAGTTTCTTTGCCTCAAATCAGGAAATAGGTTCCATGTCCCATCTCTTCCGTTTCTGGATCTCCCTGGACACATGTGTTGCCTGCCTGGGGCTTCCTGTTTTCACACTCTAAGCTGACCAGAGAAGGCCTGTTTCTGGCCAACTTGGGTGAGTTTTCCTCTTCAGGGCTCACCTGTCTTGGTCTGATGTGGTGCCCATGAGCAAAGGTTCACTCTGGGCCAGACAGTCCTCCACTCAGGGAGAAGGTTTGGGGGGCTCCATTTTGACCTTGGTTCCTGCTGCATTCTTTACCCTGACTTACTAGTGGGCTCTCTGCTTCGGAGGAAGAGGTGATGGTTTGCCCAGATGACTCCTTCTCTGTGTGTATGTGCTCTTATTCAGAGCTATGGAGGAAAGAAGGGGGTCCTTGGCATTCTGAGTGGAAACAGTGGCATCTGGAGTAGCAGTTCAAAAAATGTTAACACTCTTACTCTTCTGTCTTTCTAAGCATATGAGCATGGCTAAAATCTGTCAGAGGCATACTTTTGGGTTTAAAAAACCGGATAGAAGAGGAATCATACCTGAATGCAATTTGATGTGCATTTCTTTCCATATGCGTGAAATTAAACATCGTTTCATATGTTTAGTATCGGTTTGTTTTTCTGCTCTTTTTTTTTTTTTTGGTCTATTATTACAATGCGTTGTTGGTCTCTTACCTTTCAATTTCCTAGAAACTTTACAGATTAGATAGATTAGTCATTTGCCTATTATACGGGTTACAAATATTTTCTAGTTTGTTATTCAAATTTTATTATTTTTTTAAAAGATTTTATTTTTTTATTTGACACAAAGAGAGCACAAGCAGGGGGAGTGGGAGAGGGAGAAGCAGGCTCTCACCTGAGCAGGGAGCCCAATGCGGGGCTCCATCCCGGGACCCTGGGATCGTGACCCAAGCAGAAGGTAGATGCTTAACTGACTGAGCCACTCAGGCACCCCTTTTTGTTTGTTTTTAGTGATTTTATTTTTAACTAATCTCTGAACCCAGTGTGGGGCTCAGATTCACAACTCCCTGAGATCAAAAGTCCCATGCTCCACCAATTGAGCCAGCCTGGAGTCCCTTATCCTTCTTTCTTTTTTTCTTTCTTTCTTTCTTTCTTTCTTTCTTTCTTTCTTTCTTTCTTTCTTTCTTTCTTTCTTTCTTCTTTCTTTCTTTCTTTCTTTCTTTCTTTCTTTCTTTCTTTCTTTTTCTTCTTTCTTCTTTCTTTTTCTTTCTTTCTTTCTTACTTGTAGGTGTGTATCACTATTATGTAGGCACATGAATCAATAAGTTTGTGTGTTTTTGCCAAGGCTTTTGAATCATAGTTAGAAAGAAATTCCACATGACGAGTTAAGCTCAGTCGGGTGGCTCAGTCAGTTAAGCATCTGTCTTTGGCTCAGGTTATGATCCCTGGTCCTGGGATCCTGGGAAGCATCAGGCTTCCTGCTTAGTGGGGAGTCTCCTCCCTATCTTCCTTCTCCCTGCTTGTGATCTCTCTCTCTCAAATAAATAAATAAAATCCTTAAAAAAAAAAAAGAACTTCCACATGCATAGATTTTGGTGGAATACTTTTCTGTTTCCTTCTAGAACTTTTTTGGTTTCCTTTTTGCTAACATTTAAATCTTTTATTCATTTGTAATTTATCTTGGTGTTTATCAAGCATTTATCCTGCCTTTCTAGCATAGATTGTACTTCAGGGTACTAAGTAAAACGGGAAAGAATATCCTAACACAAATATTCTGGCTAGGGACGCCTGGGTGGCTCAGCCGTTCAGCGTCTGCCTGCGGCCCAGGGAGTGATCCTGAAGTCTCGGGATCGAGTCCACATGGAGCCTGCTTCTCTCTCTGCCTATGTCTCTGCCTCTCTCTCAATGTCTCTTATGAGTAAAATATTTAAAATATTTTATTCATGAGAGAGAGAGAGAGAGAGAGAGACACGCAGAGACATAGGCAGAGGGAGAAGCAGGCTCCATGCAGGGAGCGTGCCGTGGGACTAGATCGGGGTTCTCCAGGATCAGGCCCTGGGCTGAAGGCGGTGCTAAACGCTGAGCCACCGGGGCTGCCCAAGCAAAATCTTCAAAACAAAACAAAAAAACAAATATTCTGGCTACGTAATGGAAAAGAAATATTAGAATAGAGAATCACTATTTTGCAATACTTATTTTTTTAAGATTATTATTTATTTATTCATGAGAGATACAGAGAGAGGGGGCAGAGACACAGGCAGAGGGAGAAAATCAGGCTCCAAGCAGGAAGCCTGATGTGGAACTCGATCCCGGGTCTCCAGGACCACGCCACAGGCTGAAGGCCGCGCTAAACCGCTGAGCCACCAGGGCTGCCCTGCAATACTTATATAAATAATAGATTTACACAGTGATCTTCAATGACTACTAATAAAAAGTGGTAAAACAAGACCCCAAGTCCCCCATGATGGAAATATAGGGCACCAGTTTTGAGTAACGTTGTACAAAACATTGACCTTGATTCTGATCTGTCTAATCAAACCTACAGCTAAGTTCTAGCTTACAAAAATGTATGAGACAGAGGAACATATTAAATGACATGAGGATGCAAAATTCAGAATGGGAAAATCAATAGTAGAGATGTCTAGTGTCTTCAATAACTACTTTCCAAAAGAAGACATGGCAGCGAGGTCTTCTGTTTCAGGCTGTGATGACATAAACAAGGTTATTATTTACTATTCATCCTGTGATATTGTGATTTAGAATACATATGTATTTAATCAAATGACCAAAGTATATTTTTCATATGTATTTGGTCTTCGTCCGGGGTTCCTGGCTCACAGCTCCTAAACCCCTTGAAATTTCTGGTGATAATGGTGATAAAGGTGTCTCTATAATGTTAATGAAGGTGATTTTCCTACCTACCCAAGGTGGGGCACTGGTTGTCCAGAGGACCAACAATGTGATTTATTTATTTATTTATTTATTTATTTATTTATTTATTTATTTATTTATTTATAACAATGTGATTTAGAGGATTGAGACTTTGCATCCCATTCCTGAGAGGTGGAGGTTGAATCAGCCAAGGGTCAATGACTTAGTCAATCATGATTTTGCATTGAAGCCTCCACAGAAGCCCAAAAGTCTGGGTATAAATATGAAGACACAGATAGGTTTAAGTCGTAGAATTGAAAAAGACATAGTGAACATATATTGCTATCAGACAAAGCAGGCAGAATACCATCTCTATGCTGGGGATAAGGAAGGCCCTCTCACAGTGATGAATAAGTTAATTCATCAACAAGGCACAATAATGCTGAATGTGCCAAAACTGAATGTGCCAATACTGAATGTTTCCTTCGGTGCCCGAGGTTCTTGGTCATGCCACTTTGAAGAACGAAGGGGTACACCAGGCAGAGTGGTGGGCAGCAAAGCAAGGTTTATTGAGTGATAGTGCAAAGCTCCTAAAGAGGGAGAGGACCCAAGAGGGTTGACACGGGAGTTTCTAAATCTAGGGTTTTTTATGGGCTTTTTGGTGGGCTGTTTTAATCTGATTAACCCTCTATGGGCCTGTCATCCAATCAGGTTTTTGTCATCTATCCATCATGTGGGAAAGGCTGGACCGGCTCCTTCAAGGGTGTTGTAAAGTCCTTCTAAGGGTGGTTTCTCTTAGGGTGATGGGGCGTCTTCCCTGCTTGCCTTTCTTCCAACTTTCATCAGGTGGACTTTATAAGTCACCCAGCTTCAAAAAAACAAGAGAACTTCAAAATTGAAGAAGTAAAACTGACAGAAATGAATAGAGAAACAGACAAATCCTTAGTAATAGTTGGAGATTTCAACACTCCTTTCTCAAAAGTGTGTATTATTTCCTTTCCTTCTGAAGACTGAGCATAGATAAGGGAAGAGAAATCATGTTTCATAATTCGGATTTCTTCCCATCAAGCCCTGACTTGAGATTTTACTTCCACATTTCCCACAATCTCATCACTGAGTGGATGGGGTGGGATCTGGTGAGGTGCGTGGAGATGGAAGATGAACTGTAGAACTCAAAAAATGGCTCCAGATCTTACACCAGGATGGCTTGGTATATGCTATATGCTTTCCAGGACTCAGGCTCCTCTCTGGTCAAGAAAGAGTTGAGGGGTGTCTGGGTGACTCAGTTGGTTAAGCATCTTCCTTGGGCTTAGGTCATGATCCCAGAATCCTAGAATTGAGTCCTGTGTCGGGCTCCCTGCTCATCAGGGAATCTGCTTCTCCCTCTCCCTCTGCATGCCCCCTCATGCTTGCTCTCTCTCTTGCTGTCTCTCAAATAAATAACATTTAAAAAAAAGAGAGAGAGAAAGAGTTGTTTCTGTCCCCATGAGTGGATGGAAGAGGCTGTCACCAGTGTCCCAGGTTTGTGAGTCGTGGTGTTCCCAGCATCCTGTAAGGTCTCTTCTCACATAGCCTGGAAGGTATCTGCCCTGACCAGGCAGCTGTTCTCAGAATTTTCACCAAGGGGCTCAATTACACAGTTGAGCTGCTCATGCCCAGAGGGTAGGCTAAGCCGTAACGTGGGCAGGGGTTGGCTAAGGATGGGTAGACACTGGGTTTGTCCATTCTTAAGCAAAGTCATCTGCACCCAAAGCAGAAAAGGAGTGAGTGTTAGGGCCGGGGAAAGATGTGCAGTAGGGAAGGTATTCTCCCCTCTTCTCTCCAATGTCAAAGGAGGTTGGCTTTAGCAATGGGTGGGAAAAAAGAGGAAATGGGTCTTTACCACTTACTTTTCCATCCTTTAGTGACAGAGTCCTGAGTGTTTTCCACACCCAGAAAAGCCCACTTTTAGCCTTACAATTCGACACTGGAGGGGCATCAATAAGGCCTTTGCTCAGATTTGATGATGGTTTAGAGGATCATGAAGCTGCTGATAGGGCAGAGAAGAAGACATTTCTGCTCTGTTACTGATTTTTTTTTTTAAAGATTTTATTTATTTGAGAGAGACAGAGAGAGCGAGAGAGAGCATGAGCAAGAGAAGTAGAGGGAGAGGGAGAGGCAGACTTCCCCACTGAGACCCAGGACCCTGGGATCCTGGCCTGAGCCAAAGGCAGACGCTTAACCGACTGAGCCACCAGGCACCCCTGTTACTGATTTCTAGCTGGATTTCATTGTGGTTGGAGAACACACTCCATATGGCTTCAATTCTTAGGTTGTTGAGATTTGTCTTATAGCCCAGGATGTGGTCTATCTAGATATGTGTTTCATGTGCACTTAAGGGGTATGTCTGCTGTGCTTGTTTCTATCAATACTAGTAAAATCACATTTAGGGTCGCTTTATCTTCTTGATGGATTGACCTTTTCATTGCTGTATAATGTCGCTCTCTGGTTTTGGTAATTTTCTCTGCCCTGATGTGGACCTTATTTGATATTAATATAGCCATTGACATGTTTAATATTCACACTATTTATCTTCTTTCCATCCTTTTATTTCCAACCGGTTTCTACCATAATATCTGAAGTTATTTTCCTGGCAGCAGCAGAGAGCTGGGTCATATGGTTTAATCTGCTCTCCAGTTTCTATCTTTTAATTGACATATTTAGATCCCTGCATTTAATAGAATTAGTTATTGAGGTGTTAGGGCATAAGTCTGCCACTTTTATTTTGTTTTTACTTTCGTTCTCTCCGGTTTTCACTTCTCTATTTTCCCCTCTACATTTCTGTGGGTTACTTGAACAATTTCATAATTCTATTTTGTTTTTAATATAGTGTATTTATTTATTTATTTATTTTAGTTTGTATTTAAATTCCAATTAGTTAACATGCAGTGTAATATATGTTTCAGGTGTACAGGGCAGCCCCGGTGGTGCAGCGGTTTGGCCCCGCCTGCAGCCCAGGGTGTGATCCTGGAGACCCTGGATGGAGTCCCACGTCGGGCTCTCTGCATGGAGCCTGCTTCTCCTTCTGCCTGTGTCTCTGCCTCTCTCTCTGTGTGTGTCTCTATGAATAAATAAATAAAATCTTAAAAAAAAGTTTCAGGTGTACATTTAGTGATGCAACATTTACATTCAACATCTGGTGCTCATTACAACAAATGCCTTCCTTTATCGCCTTCACCTATTTCATCCATCTCCCTAGCCCCCACCTCCTCTCTGGTAACCATCAGTTTGTTCTCTATAGTTAAGAATCGTTTTTTGGTTTTCTTTGCTCTTTTCCCCCTCTATGATCATTGGTTTGTTTCTTAAATTCCATATACGAGTGAAATCATATAGTATTTGTCTTTCTCTGACTGACTTATTTCGATTAGTATAATATCCTCTAGTTCTATCCATGTTCTGGCAAACGGCAAGATTTCATTCTTTTCGATGGCTAAGTAATATTCCATTATATATATAAATATGTATGTATACACATACCACTTCTTTATCCATTCATCAGTCAATGGCCACTTGGGTGCTTTCCATAATTTGGCTATTGTTAATAATGCTGCAATAAACATCTAGGTGCATATATCCCTTTGAATTAGTATTCTTGTATTCTTTGGGTAAATAGTAGGTCATAGGGTAGTTCTAGTTTTACCTTTTTAAGGAATCTGCATACTGTTTTCTAGAGTGGATGCACCAATTTGCATTCCCACCAACAGTGCAAGACGTTTCCTCTTTCTCCACATTCTCATCAACACCTGTTGTTTCTAGTATTGTTGATTTTAGCTATTTTGACAGGTGTGAGGTAATATCTCATTGTCATTTTGATTTGCATTTCCCTGATGATTTTTGAGTGGTGTTGAGCATCCATTCATGTGTTTATTGGCTATCTGTCTGTCTTCTTTGGAAAACTGTCTATTCATGTCTTCTGCCTGCTTTTTAACTGCATTATTTGTTTTGGGGGTGTTGAGTTTTATAAGTTCTTTTTTTAGAATTAATAATTTTTATTAGCAGATTGGAACATAAGATCAAAATATACAAGTCAATATTAACTTAATATTCTCAGAATTAAAATACTGTTTTCTTTTTTTCTTCCTTTTTTTGGTATATTTTTTTATTGGAGTTCGATTTGCCAACATATAGTATAATACCCATTGCTCATCCCGTCAAGTGCCCCTCTCAGTGCCCATCACCCAGTCACCCCATCCTCTTGCCCACCTCTCTTTCCACTACCCCTTGTTCGTTTCCCAGGGTTAGGAGTCTCTCATGTGCTGTCGCCCTCTCTGATATTTCCCACTCATTTCCTCTCCTTTCCTCTCTATTCCCTTTCACTATTTTTTATATTCCCCAAATGAGTGAGACCATATAATGTTTGTCCTTCTCCGATTGACTTATTTCACTCAGCATAATACCCTCCAGTTCTATTCACCTTGAAGCAAATGGTGGGTATTTGTCATTTCTAATGGCTGAGTAATATTCCATTGTATACATAGACCATATCTTCCTATCCATCATCTTTTGATGGACACTGAGGCTCCTTCCACAGTTTGGCTATTGTGGACATTGCTGCTATAAACATTGGGGTGCAGGTGTCCTGCCATTTCACTGCATCTGTGTCTTTGGGGTAAATCCTCAGCAGTGCAATCACTGGGTCGTAGGGCAGTTCTATTTTTAACTCTTTGAGGAACCTCCACACTGTTTTCCAGAGTGGCTGCACCAGTTCACATTCCCACCAACAGTGCAAGAGGGTTCCCCTTTGTCCATATCCTCTCCAACATTGGTTGTTTCCTGTCTTGTTAATGTTCATCATTCTCATTGGTGTGAGGTGGTATCTCATTGTGGTTTTGATTTGTATTTCCTTGATGGCCAGTGATGCGGAGCATTTTCTCATGTGCTTGTTGGCCATGTCTATGTCTTCCTCTGTGAAATTTCTGTTCATGGCTCTTGCCCATTTAATGATTGGATTGTTTGTTTCTTTGCTGTTGAGTTTAATAAGTTCTTTATAGATCTTGGATACTAGCCCTTTATCTGATAGGTCATTTGCAAGTATCTTCTCCCATTCTCTAGGCTGTTTTTTAGTTTTGTTGACTGTTTCTTTTTCTGTGCAGAAGCTTTTTATCTTGATTAAGTTCCAATAATTCATTTTTGCTTTTGTTTCCCTTGCCTTCATGGATATATCTTGCAAGAAGTTGCTGTGACCAAGTTCAAAAAGGGTGTTGCTTATGTTCTCTAGGATTTTGATGGATTCCTGTCTCACTTTTAGATCCTTCGTACATTTTGAGTTTATCTTTGTGTATGGTGTAAGAGAATGGTCCAGTTTCATTCTTCTGCACGTGGCTCTCCAATGTTCCCAGCACCATTTATTGAAGAGACTGTCCTTTTTCCAGTGGATAGTCTTTCCTGCTTTGTCGAATATTAGTTGACCATAGAGTTGTGGGCCCATTTCTGGGTTCTCTATTCTGTTCCATTGATCTATGTGTCTGTTTTTGTGCCAGTACCACACTGTCTTGATCACCACAGCTTTGTAGTACAACCTGAAATCTGGCATTGTGATGCCCCCAGCTATGGTTTTCTTTTTCAATATTCCCCTGTCTATTCGGGGTCTTTTCTGATCCCACACAAATCTTAGGATGATTTGTTCCAACTCTCTGAAGAAAGTCCATGGTATTTTGACAGGGATTGCATTAGATGTGTAAATTGCCCTGGGTAGTATTGACATTTCACAATATTAATTCTTCTAATCCATGAGCATGGAATATTTTTCCATCTCTTTGTGTCTTCCTCAATTTCTTTCAGAAGTGTTTTGTAGTTTTTAGGGTAAGATCCTTTACCTCTTTGGTTAGGTCTATTCCTAGGTATCTTTTTTTTTTTAAGCTTTTTAAAAAAATTTTTTATTTATCTATGATAGTCACAGAGAGAGAGAGAGAGAGGGGCAGAGACACAGGCAGAGGGAGAAGCAGGCTCCATGCACCGGGAGCCCGACGTGGGATTCGATCCCAGGTCTCCAGGATCGCGCCCTGGGCCAAAGGCAGGCGCTAAACCGCTGCACCACCCAGGGATCCCTATTCCTAGGTATCTTATGCTTTTGGGTGCAATGGGATTGACTCCTTAATTTCTCTTTCTTCAGTTTCATTGTTAGTGTATAGAAATACCACTGATTTCTGGGCATTGATTTTGTATCCTGTCACACTGCCGAATTGCTGTATGAGTTCTAGCAATCTTGGGATGGAGTCTTTGGGTTTTCTATGTACACTATCATGTCATCTGCAAAGAGGGAGAGTTTGACTTCTTCTTTGCCAATTTGAATGCCTTTTATTTCTTTTTGTTGCCTGATTGCTGAGGCTAGGACTTCTAGTACTATGTTGAATAGCAGTGGTGAGAGTGGACATCCCTGTCGTGTTCCTGATCTTAGGGGAAAGGCTCCCAGTGCTTCCCCATTGAGAATGATATTTGCTGTGGGCCTTTCGTAGATGGCTTTTAAGATGCTGAGGAATGTTCCCTCTATCCCTACACTCTGAAGAGTTTTGATCAGGAATGGATGCTGTATTTTGTCAAATGCTTTCTCTGCATCTATTGAGAGGATCCTATGATTCTTGTTTTTTCTCTTGTTGATATGATCTATCATGTTGATTGCTTTACGAGCGTTGAACCAGCCTTGCATCCTGTGGATAAATCCCACTTGGTCATGGTGAATACTCTTTTTAATGTACTGTTGGATCCTATTGATTAGTATCTTGTTGAGAATTTTTGCATCTGTGTCATCAGGGATATTGGTCTATAATTCTCCTTTCTAGTGGGGTCTTTGTCTGGTTTTAGAATTAAGGTGATGCTGGCCTCATAAAACGAGTTTGAAAGTATTCCATTCCTTTCTATCTTTTGGAACAGCTTTAGTAGAATAGGTATTGTTTCTTCTTTAAACATTTGATAGAATTCCCCTGGGAAGCCATCTGGCCCTGGACTTTTGTGTCGTGGGAGATTTTTGATGACTGCTTCAATTTTCTCCCTAGTTATTGGCCTGTTCAGGTTTTCTGTTTCTTCCTGTTCCAGTTTTAGTAGTTTGTGGTTTTCCAGAAATGCGTCCATTTCTTCTAGATTGCCTAATTTATTGGCGTATAGCTGTTCACAATATGTTTTAAAAATCTTTATATTTCCTTGGTATTGGTTGTGATCTCTCCTTTTTCATTTGTGATTTTATGAATTTGAGTCTTTTCTCTTTTGTTTTTAATAAGGTTGGCTAATGGTTTATCTATCTTATTAATTCTTTCAAAGAACCAACTCCTGGTTTTGTTGGTCTGTTCTACAATTCTGGTCTCTATTTCATTGAGTTCTGCTCGAATCTTTTTTTTTTTTTTAAGATTTTATTTATTTATTCATGAGAGATGCAGAGAGAGAGAGAGAGAGAGAGAGAGAGAGAGAGAGGCAGAGACACAGGCACAGAGGGAGAAGCAGGCCCCAAGCAGGAGCCCAATATGGGACTCGATCCCGGGAATCCAGGATCATGCCCCAGGCCAAAGGCAGGCGCTAAACCGCTGAGCCCCCCAGGGATCCCCTCGAATATTTTTTAACTCTCTTCTTCTGCTTGGTGTAGGTTTTACTTGCTGTTCTTTCTCCAGTTCCTTTAAGTGCAAGGTTAGCTTGTGTATTTGAGTTTTCTCCAATTTTTTGAGGGATGCTTGTATTGTGATGTATTTCCCTCTTAGGACTGCTTTTGCTGTATCCCAAAAGATTCAAAGAGTTTGAAAGGTTGTATCTTCATTCTCATCAGTTTCCATGAATCTTTTTAATTCTTCTCCTATTTCCTGGTTGACCCTTTCATCTTTTAGCAGGATGCACTTTAACCTTCACGTGTTTGAGTTTCTTCCAAATTTCTTCTTGTGATTGAGTTCAAGTTTCAAAGCATTATGGTCTGAAAATACGCAGGGGACAGTCTCAATCTTTTGGTATTGGTTGAGACCTGATTTGTGACCCAGGATGTGGTCTATTCTGGAGAAAGTTCCATGTGCACTTGAAAAGAATGTGTATTCACTTGCATCTGGATGTAAAGTTCTGTAAATATCTGTGAATATACACCTGGTCCAGTGAATCATTTAAAGCTCTTGTTTCTTTGGAGATATTGTGCTTAGAATATCTATAAATTGCAGAAAGTGCTGTGTTGAAGTCTCCAGTATTAGTGTATTATTATCTAAGTATGTTTTTACTTTGGTTATTAATTGATTGATATTCTTGGTAGCTCCCACATTATCATGATTGTTAGGTTCTCTTGTTGGATAGATACTTTAAGTATGATATAGTGTCCCTCTTCATCTCTTACTACAGTCTTTGGGATAAACTTTAATTTATCTGATATAAGGATGGCTACCCCTGCTTTCTTTTGAGGACCATTTGAATGGGTAAATGGTCCTCCAATCTTTCATTTTCAGGCTGTAGGTGTCGGGAGGTCTAAAATGAGTCTCTTGTAGACAGCAAACAGATGGGTCTTGCTTTTTTATCCAGTCTGAAATCCTGAGTCTTTTGATGGGATCATTAAGCCCATTCACATTCAGAGTTACTATTGAAAGATATGAATTTAGTGTCATCATAATACCTATTCAGTCCCTGTTTTTGTGGATTATTTCTTTGGGTTTCCTCTTTCTTTTACAGAGTCCCCCTTAATATTTCTTGCAGAGGTGGTTTGGTGGTCACATATTCTTTCAGTTTCTGCTTATCTTGGAAGCTCTTTATCTCTCCTTCTATTCTGAATGAGAGCCTTGCTGGATAAGTATTCTTGGCTGCATGTTCTTCTCATTTAGGACCTGAACATATCCTGCCAGCCCTTTCTGGTCTGTCAGGTCTCTGTGGAGAGGTCTGCTGTTAGTCTAATATTTCTCCCCATATAAGTTAGGGATCTCCTGTCTCTTGCTGCTTTAAGGATTTTCTCTTTATCTTTGAAATTTGCAAGTTTCACTACTAAATGTTGAGGTGTTGAATGGTTTTTATTGATTTGGGGGGGGGGACTTCTCTATCTCCTGGATCTGAATGCCTATTTCCCTCCCCAAATTAGGGAAGTTCTCAGCTATGATTTGTTCAAATACACTTTCTGGTCCACTGTTCCTTCTCAGCGCTCTCGGGAACCTCAATTAAACATAGATTTTTCCTTCTGAGGCTGTCATTTATTTCCCTTAACCTTTCCTCATGATCTTTTGTTTTTCTCTTTTTTCCTCAGCTTCCTTCCTTGCCATCAACTTGTCATCTATGTCACTCACTCTTTCTTCTACTTCATTAACCCTCCTTGCTAGGACCCCCAGTTTGGATTGCATCTCATTTAATCGATTTTTAATTTCAGCCTGATTAGATCTAAATTCTGCAGTCATGAAGTCTCTTGAATCCTTTGTGCTTTTTTCCAGAGCCACCAGTAGCTTTATTTTATTTTTAAAAATATTTATTTGTTTCTATATATATATATATATATATATATATATATATAGAGAGAGAGAGAGAGAGAGAGAGAGAGATTGAGAGAGAGAGAGAGGCAGAGACACAGGAGGAGGGAGAAGCAGGCTCCATGTCGGGAGCCCGACGTGGGACTCGATCCCGGGACTCCAGGATCGCCCCCTGGGCCAAAGACAGGCGCCAAACAGCTGAGCCACCCAGGGATCCCCACCAGTAGCTTTATAATTGTGCTTCTGAATTGGCTTTCTGACATCGAATTGTAATTCAAATTCTGTAACTCTGGGCAGAGAGGACTGTTTTTGATTCTTTCTTTTGTGTGAGTTCTTCTTTCTAGTCATTTTGCTCAGTGCAGAGTGGCTAAAAATGAGTTGTACTTGTTAGAAGTACAAAGTCTTCGCTCTGTAGCGTTCCAGCTGTTCTCTCTTTAAATCTCAGGTTGAAATCATAGGTTTTTGGGATGATTTGAAAGTTATCTAGGTAATTTGGGGCACAGGTGACTCCTCCACTATCTTGCCCCGCCCCCCACAAGGTCTTTATATTTTGGATACTAACCTTTTATCAGATATATCATTTGTAAATATCTTCTCCCATTCTGTAGATTACCTTTTAGTTTTGTTGATTGTTTCCTTTGCTGTGCAGAAGCTTTTTATTTTGATGAAGTCTCCAATACTTTATTTTTGCTTTTGTTTCCCTTGTCTTAGGAGACAGATCTAGTAAGAAGTTGCTATGGCCAATGTCAAAGAGGTTTCTACCTGTGTTCTCCTCTAGGATTTTAATGGTTTTCTGTTTCACGTTTAGGTCTTTAATGTATTTTGAATTTTTTCTTGTGTATGGTGTCAGTGGTCCAATTTCATTGTTTTGCATGTGTCTGTCCAGGTGTCCCAACACCATTTGTGGAAGAGACTTTTTTTTTTTTCTGTTGGATATTCTTTTCCGCTTTATCAAAGATTAATTGACTATAGAGTTGTGGGTTCATTTCCAGATTTTCTGTTCTGTTTTGTTGATCTATGTGTCTACTTTTGTACTATACTACCTAGGACAACCACTAATATAGTTATTCAGAAAGGGAGCCAAAATAGTGTTTTTAAAGTATCCCTTTCTAAATAACTATTTAGTGGTTCAGTAGTTGTTCTAGGTATTATAATGAAGTATATAGTGAAGTATATGAACTTAACCTTCTTTTACAACACTTAACTTCCTCTGTCTACAATGTAATTGTATTAAATTTATTCCTTCTACATCAGTTTGGAAACACACCAGACAGTATTATAATATATTCTTCAATCATCAAAAGTAATTTGAACTCAAGGAGAAGGAGAGTCTGTTAACCCACATTTTTTGCTACTTTCTTTCTTCCTGGTGTTCCAAGGTTCCTTCTTTTATTGTTTCCTTTCTGTTTCAAATCTTCCTTAGTCTTTTAGAGAAGGTCTCCTGGTGAAAAATTCCTTTAATTAGTTTTCCTTCACCTGAGAATGTCACGATTCCCCTTTTATTCTTTTTTTTAAGTTTTATTTGTTTGTTTGTTTATTTATTTAAGACAGAGAGAGAGAGAGAGAGAGAGAGAGAGAGAGGCAGAGACACAGGAGGAGGGAGAAGCAGGCTCCATGCCGGGAGCCCGACATGGGACTTGATCCCAGGACTCCAGGATCACACCCTGGGCCAAAGGCAGGCACCAAACCACTGAGCCACCCAGGGATCCCCTCCCCTTTTATTCTTGAAGAATATTTTCTCTGGTAACGGAGTTCTGGGTTGACAGTCCTTTCCTTTCAACACTTCAAAAATGTTTAGCCACTTCCTTCCAACGTCCATAGTTCCTGAAGAAAACTCTGGGGATGACTCTGTACTGCCAAGGAGGTTGAGCAAATGTACCCCTCCAAGGTCTGCCATTTCTATATCCCCTGTCTACAGAACAGCAGGATCCAGGCACCCATCCCACTACGTATTTAGGGTCAGGACGTGTATCTGTTTTCAGGGGCTTTCAATTTGTCCTTATGTATCAGCTACTGCATGAATGTCACCCAGCTTCACAGTGGGCCTCAGCTTGCTTTGGTTTTTATCAACAGCTGCTCCTTTGGGACTGATGTCTTCCTGAGGTCATTACTGGGCCATCCTCAGAGGAGGGTGATGTGGGGGCAGTCTGTACTCCCTTACTGCCCTGTCTACTCACATCTATGTGTGACCTGCCATTTCATCTCCTCGAATGGCACAGACATGTAATTATTGTATGTTGACTAGGGTTAACTAGAGGGAATCACAACATGGTGGATGTTCAGTAGGCCTTTGAACAGCATAGGTGTGAATAGTGTGGGTCAACTTCTACATGAATATTTTTTCAGTACATCCTGCGCAGTACTATGTGGGACAGTTGGTGGCTCAGTCAGTGGAACATGTGGCTTTCGATCTCAGGGTCGTGGGTTCAAGTCCCTGTTGGGTGTAGAGATTACTTAAAAATAAAATCCTTCAAAAAAATACTGTATAGCACTGTAAATATTTTTTCTTCCTTATGATTTTATTTTTTTAAAAAAGATTTTTTATTTATTCATGAGAGACACACAGAGAGAGAGAGAGAGAAGCAGAGACACAAGCAGAGGGAGAAGCAGACTCCATGTAGGGAATCCGACCTGGGACTTGATCCCGGGTCTCCAGGATCACGCCCTGGATTGAAGGTGGTGCTAAACCACGGAGCCACCCAAGTTTCCCTGATTTTCTTTCTTTTTTAAAAAATATTTTATTTATTTATTCATGAGAGACACAGAAAGAGAGGCAGAGACACAGGCAGAGGGAGGAGAAGCAGGCTCCAGGCAAGGAGACCCATGTGGGACTCGATCCTGGGACTCTGGGATCAGGCCCCAAGCTGAAGGCAGACGCTCAACTGCTGAGCCACCCAGGCGTCCTGTGCCCTGATTTTCTTAATAACATTTTCCTTTCTCTATTGTAAGATATACAATATACAATAACATATAAAATATGTGTTAGTTGACCATTTAAGTTATTAGTAAAGTTTTGGGGGAGTCAAAAGTTATACTCAGATATTGAATTTAAATAAAAAATTTAAAATCATTATATCTTGAAAAAAGTTATGCTCAGATATTCAATTGGTAGGGGTGGGGTGTCAGTGCCTAAAAAATACCCCACCCCAGATTGTTCAAAGGTTAACTATATTATTTCCTAGGGCTTCTAATACAAAGTACCACAAACTGGGTGGCTTATAAGGACAGAAATTGATTTTCTCACAGTTCTAGAGGCCAGAAATCCAAAATAAAAGTATTGGCAGGGCCATACTCCCAGTGAAGCCTGAAGGGGAGGATCCTTCCAGGTCCCGATGGCCCCAGGGATTTCTTGGCAGCATAGTCTCATCTCTGCCTCCATCTTTACATGCCTGTCTTCCCTCTATATGTATCTGTGTCCACATTTCTACCCTGTGATGAGGATACCAGTCATATGGATTGAGGCCCACTGCAATGGCCTTATCTTAACAATTAAACCTGCAAACCTAACCTTATTTCTAAGTAAGGTCACACTCAGGGGTACTAGGGGTTAGGACTTGAACATATCTTTATGAAGGGAAACATGGTTCAACCCACAGGAGGGGAGAAAAGCTTAAAAAGTGACATTGAGGGGCACCTGGGTGGCTCAGTTTGTTGAGCAGTTGACTCTTGATTTCAGCTCAGGTCTTGGGTCTCAAGCCCCATGTTGGTTTCCATGCTGGGTGTGGAGCCTACTTTAACACACACACACACACACACACACACACATTTCAAAAAGTGAAGTTGAATATAAATGTTAACAGAGTATAAAGGAACTAAAACTCACATCCTCTCAAGGAAATTCTCATGGGCCCACTCCAGTTTTTGGACACTCCATACAAATTAAATCATACTTTTATGTGATTTTTTGGTGTGTCTGGCTTCTTTCACATAGTTTAATGCTTTCAAGCTTCATTCCTATTGTAGCCTGGATCTGTACTCCCTTCCTTTTTATGGCTAAATAATATTCCATTGTGTAGATACACCATATTTTGTATATCCATTCATCAGTTGATGTACCTTTGGGTTGCTTCTACTTTTTTGGCTATTATGAATCCTGCTGCTAGGAACATTCATGTATGAGTTTTTGTTTGAACACGTTTTTAGTTCTCTCAGTAACATACCTAGGAGTAGAATTACTGAGTCATGTGGTACTTTTTTTAAGGAACTGCCAGACTATGCTCCATAGTGGTTGTACCATTTGACACCCTTACCAGCAATGTAGAAGGGTTCGATCTCTCCACATCCTCACTAGTATTTGTGAGTTTTTGTTTTTATTTTGTAATTATAACCATCTTGCAAATATGAAAAGGTATCTCATTTTGGTTTTGATTTGCATTTCCTTACTGACTAATGATGGTGAGCATCTTTTTCACGTGCTTATTGACTCTGTGTATTTTCTTTGGAGAAATGTCTAATCAATTTTTTTTATCTATTTAAAAACTGAGTTTTTGTTTTTTTATTGTGGAGTTATGAGAGTTCTTTATTCTCTTTTTTAATTTTTATTTATTTATGATAGTCACAGAGAGAGAGAGAGAGAGAGAGAGAGGTAGAGACATAGGCAGAGGGAGAAGCAGGCTCCATGCACCGGGAGCCCGAAGTGGGATTCGATCCCGAGTCTCCAGGATCGCGCCCTGGGCCAAAGGCAGGCGCCAAACTGCTGCGCCACCCAGGGATCCCTATTCTCTTTTTTAAAACATTTTTTAAACGATTTTTTTAATTTAAAGATTTATTTATTTATTTATTCATGATAGACATAGAGAGAGGGAGAGAGAGAGAGAGAGAGGGAGTGGAGGAGGAGGGAGAAGCAGGCTCCATGCCAGAAGCCTGACGCGGGACTCAATCCCAGGACTCCAGGATTGCGCCCTGGGCCAAAGGCAGGCGCTAAACCACTGAGCCACCCAGGGATCCCCGAGTTCTTTATTCTCATACTAGATCTTTATCAGACACAGAATTTGCATATATTTTATCCCATTCTGTGGGTTTTCTGTTCAGTTTTGATAGTGTTCTATCATGGGCAAAAGTTTTAATCCAGTTTATCTATTTTTCTCTTTTTAAAAAAATTTTTATTTATGTAGTCATGAGAGACAGAGAGAGAGAGAGACAAAGAGGTAGAGACATAGGTAGAGGGAGAAGCAGGCTCCCTGTGGGAAGCCTGATGTGAGACTCGATCCCAGGACTCTGGGATCACAACCTGAGCCCAAGACAGACGCTCAACCACTGAGCCACCCACGTGCCCAGTTTATCTATTTTTCTTTAGTTGCTTGTGATTCTGGTGTCATATATTAGAAACCATTGCCTAACTCATGGTCATAAAGATTTATACCTGTGTTTTAAGAGTCTTACAGTTTTGGGGCGCCTGGGTGGTATAGTCACTTAAGTGCCTGACTCTTCGGTTCCGATCTCAGTATCATGGGATAGTGCCCCACATCCAGCTCTTGGTTTAGTGTAGAGTCTGATCAAGAGTCTCTCTCCCTCTCCTCTGCCCTGCTGCTTATGCTCTCTCTCCCTTTCTCTCCCTCTCAAATCAATCAATCAATCAATCTTAGAAAAGAAAAGTATCTTACAGTTTTAACTCTTATGTTTAGCTCTTTGATCCACTTTGCATACAAATATTTATATGTACGTGATACAGGGATCCAAATTCACATTTTGCCTGTGGATGTCCAGTTGTCCTAGCATGATATGCTGGGATTTTTTTGATATGCTGTTTTTGTTCCTTAATCTGTTTTGGATATTTTTCATGCCATCCTCTATCCTCTCACATATATCCCTTGTATTAGACAGCTTCTAACATGGTGCCCACAAACACACTTTCTTCCCAGTGTGTCCTAGATTGCAGTCTTAGTGGGACATGCCTGCCTTCTGGGATCCCCAGAGTGCACCTTCCCAAATTTCCATCACTTCAATCCCTTGGGAGCTTCTTGGGCTCCCAACCTTCCCACCTAAAGAGAAGAATCGACTTTTGGGGGGTTATGGGTTAAAACATTCCATTGTTCACTCTGGACACCTTGCTATTCCTTTTTAATTTTTATTTTTTAATTCATTTCTGCTAGTGACCATCTTCTTTCTCAGCAGAGAGACAATGCCAGAGTTTTGTTTCATTTGTTTCTATTTGTACAGCGCAAGAATACATTGAAAAGTGAATAAGACCAAAATCAAGATTCCCTATCAGGTATTCTGCTGGGATCTGCACACAACCCCTTAAGCCAAAATGACCTTTGCAGCCGGGGGAATTTAAAATCTCAGCATTTGGCATCAGAGTTCCTGTTAGTGTCTGCATGGCTTCCATGCAGGACTGTGGGCCTCTCTCTGCAATTTGTGCTCATGTATATGCATCTCATTAGTAATCTGAGGTCATCAGTAATCTGAAAATCCCTGGCTGTGAGGGCAACTGGGTAGGGGGTATGAGAAGGAAGAGATTTGGAAGCAGCAGTATCAGAGAGGAGCTTGAGTTTGTGCATGAGGGTGGAGGTGTTCCAGACAAAGCAAACATGGGTGGAGAGATAGGGAGTTAGGGGGCTTGATGTAGGCTAACCCGGCTCATTTGACCTGGACCAGAGAGCTGACCCTCCCAGAGACACACCGGAGATGAAGATGACTCTGCACCTCACATCATTTCACCAGTTGGCCTACAAGACTGTTTGCCCTCCTCTTACTGAGATGGAAATAAAAGAAAAAATTCCAAACCTCTTATAAAAAAAAAAAAAAGGAATTTATTCATGAGAGACACAGAGTGAAAGGCAGAGACGTAGGCAGAGGGAGAAGCAGGCTCCCTGCAGGGAGCCCCATGCAGGACTTGATCCCAGGACCCCGAAGTCACGACCTGAGCCCAAGGCAGATGCTCAATCCCTGAGCCACCCAGGTGCCCCAAATGTTTTATCTATCCCTGAGTTGAAAAGTGTAACCTTACCCTGTGAGTGTGTGAGCCAGTGAACAAACTCCTCTTTGGGAGTTGACTTTCTGCAGGCTCTTAATAACCCCTGAGGAATTAGGGCTCTCTGCCTATTCTTCTGGACCTGTACACCCATCTGCCTTTGGCTGCTGAGGGGGCAGGAATGGCCATGCCCAGGGAGACATTGCCTTGCTGGTACAAAGATGGTTTTACTCCAGTGTATTCTTAGGATCATATGCCTGCATGTGTGCGTGTGTGCACGGGCACTGGGGTGTGTGGTTTTTGCAGACAGGGTGAGGAATAACAGGAGTCGTGTCGTTTAATGGGAATATAAGGCAAAAAAGACATGTACCACCAATGGAAATATCGATTTCCTTTAACGGGAAGTGACTCTTTAGTATATGTATTTATTAAACTCAGATTCAACTCAAATACACGAATAGGGAGTGAGGCTTTGCTCTGTGACGCCTGTTGCCCTGTGGCTTTCGGGGAGTCCACGGGACGCCAGGGCAAAAAAAAGGAGCGAAGACTATCCAATGACAGGGAAAGGCCCCCCCGAGGTCAGCGGAGAAGAGACAAAGCCAACGCTGGAGGTTGGGTGTCAGTGAAAGGAGAGCTCAGGGAAGGTCACGTCCCAGGAGGTCTCCCGCTCCCGGGAGAGCGGCCCCGGTGGGGCTCTGAACAGGTCGTACCGGTAGGGATGGGGCACGACGAGCCCGGGGCCGTGCAGGGGCACCCCACCGGCGGCGAAGTGGTTATCGGGTGAGATGAGGTCCGAGCTGCAGGGTCAGTCCGGACTGATCTCCTGCAAGGCCGGGGACCGCAGGCGGCAGAGCAGCAGGCCGAGCAGCAGCGCGCCCCCCAGCAGCACGAGCACCCGCCGCCACCGCCCCCGCCCCCGCCGCCCCCGCCCCGGGCCGCCGGCCGCCAGCCGCTCGCACACCCGCCGGAGCCCGCCGTCCGGGGCCGCGCCGCGCAGCTCCGCCGCCAGGCGGTACACGTCGTTGGTGAAGGGCGCGTCCGCGTGCTCCCGCGCCAGCCGCGCCGCCAGCGCCAGCAGCTCCCCCGCCTGCGCCTCGCGCTCGGCGCCCTCCGCCCGGTTGTCCAGCGCGCACACGCGGCCGCCGCACTCGGCCACCAGGGCCCGCAGCGCGCGGTTGTCGGTGGCGCGCACGTAGTCGTGAGGCGAGGCCCCCGCCAGGTCCTCGCGGCGGGTGAAGACCACGACGGCCCGCGCCAGCACGCCGGGCCCGAACAGCTCGCGGACGCCGCGCACCGCCTGCTCGTCCTGGGCGGTGAAGCGGCCCAGCTGGGTGACCAGCAGCAGCGCGTGCGGCCCGGGCGCCGACAGCAGGTAGCAGCGGCCCCGCTCGGCGCAGCCCCGGTCGGCGCGGCGGCCCTCGGCGCTGAAGAGGTCCGGGGTGTCGGTGACCTCCACGCGCCAGCCGGCCCAGCGGCGGCTCCCCAGGGCGCACGTCCTGGTCACCGGGGCGGCGGCGAGCCTGGACGGGAAGCTCCTGTGGCCCAGGATGCTGTTGCCCGTGGCGCTCTTGCCCGCGCCGGTCCTGCCGACCAGGATTAGCCCGAGCCGGGGCTCGCGTGCGGGGGGCGCGTCGTCCCCGTCCTCGCGACCTGTGGGGACGGCAGAGGAGGCGTGGGCCGCGGTGCCCCGGGGAACCCAGGAGAGCACCGGCGCCTTGGGCTTCTGCTTCTGCACCCGGGCTGTTCCCAGGCCCTCGCTCTGGTCAGACCTGGGGCGTCTTTAGCGTCTCTCTTCCTTCTTTGGCTGCAGCTTGTGCACCTGCACCTGGATCAGCCCCCCCGGCCGGTGCGCATCGGTGGCGGGGGCGGGGAGGTGGACCCCTGGACGATGGCAGGCCCGAGACTGCAGCCCAGGGCGTCTTGGGTGGTGCGCACCGTGCAGGGCTGTGGCGCACTTGACAACTCCCGAGGCCTCTGGGCCACTGCTCCCAGGCGCCCGGTCCGGGCCAGGAGAGGCGGAGGACGCGGGAGGCGTCCAGGTGAAGTGCTGCCTGGAGCCCGGGCACCCGGGCTGGGATGCCAGCCCCCAGCGCGTGCCAGCAGCGTGACCCTGGGCAGGTTGCTTAATCTGAGTGTTAGACCCTTCTGCACAAATGGGAGTGGCGACAGAATTGTTTCTCCCAGGGTCTCTCCCCTTCTTCCCACCCACCCCCTCCGTTCCTCCCTGGCTCTTAAACCTGCTGCCAAGAAGATACCTGTGACGCCCCCATCCTTGTTCTCTGGCACATTCTACCTGTGTGGAATCGTGTTCCACCTACTACATGGTGTTGTACCCTCCACATCCTCTTCTGGGGGGGGTGGTGTCACGGTAGATGTCTTATCCTCATTTTACCCTTTGGGATTGGAGGCACAGACTAGTCAGAGAACTTACTATCTCACAGTGGGGCAGGGGCAGAGATGCAGCGAAAAGGCAAATCCGGGGCTCTTGCTGCTTCACCCCAGCCTGGAGACACCTCAGGATTTGGTTCTGCCCAGTTCTGAGTTATCCCATCACCGGCTTCCCCAGAGGCGGCACCTGGGGGCAAGTACACCCCAGGATGTAGGTTCTTACCATAGGCATTTTCTTCATCTCTTGCCATCTTCCGTCCTCCCATGCTTGCCTGAAAGAGTTCCAAACACAATTGGTTGGTTCACTCGCTCATTCATTCATCTGTCACCCCTACTTACAATGGGTCAGGCAAGGTCCAAAGAGCTGGTGACACCACAGTGAAAAAGGCACGGTTCCTACCTTCCCCTGAACATCAGAATTTAGCGAAAAACATTGGAAGGACCTGGCTAGCGTTGGAAGGATACCGTGAGAACTTTTGGGGGCTTGTCTTGTCTTTCCAGGGACCCCAAATACAGAAAGCAGAGGGCAGATTACAGCGCATCCTCTGTGTCAGCGAGGGAGCTTTAGATGCTAGTTTTCCCAGGTAGTTCTGTGTCAGTGACCTAAGCTGTGGGTACTAAGTTTTCCCAGGAGGTTCCACAGCCAGGGGAGACTTTGGAAAACCCTGGGAATCAGGAATTTGCTCAGTGACTTGGGGAACCGCCTGAGGGTGGTTGGCCTGGGGAAAAAGCAAGAAGAGAATTTGCCTTTTGTTTTTGGAAATTAGAAAGAGAATATATCTGATCTGAAGAGCCTATGATCAGCTCTCAGAAAACCAAACACTTTGCTTGTGCAATTTGTCTGAATATGATCTGTGTGCTGGAGACATGGGCCACTGCCCTCTGGCTCCTACTGTCCTTGCCCCGAATCTGAGGCCTCTCAGAGTAAGTGATTTTACCCAATTCCGACCTGGTTTAATGCAGTTAAACACTCAGTGAACAAGTTTGCCTGAGCACCGGAGTGCCTGGACACAAGCACACAGCCTGTGCCCCTGGATTGCCTGATACTCAGTCCAAAGCTTTTTGTGTTTCTGCAGTAACACCCTTGCCACGTCCCCAAAGTCCTCAGTAAAGTTCACTCTACAGGCCTTAGGTGATTAGTTATCTTATGCATCCAAATCAGCAAAGTCCTATAACTGACCCCTGAGCAGAAGTGAAGAAACAGCCAGAAGATTCAGTGCACAGAACAAGAAAGTAGCTACAGCATGAAGTCCTTGTCAATGCTGGAAATGAGAAAGTGTGCTGTAGGCAATTCACTGAACTCCTAGGCTCTTTGGAACCCCTTACAAGGTTTGGATGGGGATTTGGAAAGCTCTTCCAGAGTTTTTGAGAGCTGTAATCTGGGGTTACAAAGGTCGTAGTCATAGAAGAATGTAAAACATGGAGACTCCTGTAATCTTAAATGGCATTGGAGATTATTTAGTCCAGTGCTTCTGAACCTGCTATCTTTTGGAAGTATCTAGGGAATCTTTAAAATATATAATTCTTTGACATTTCAATTAACAGATCTGTACTTTAAAAATAAAATAAGGATGTCTCGCCCCAGCCCTTGGGATTGGAGTGAGTGGTTGTAATGCATTGTAATGCATTTGGTCCATACTCTGAGTTTCTGAGCCATTCCTCCTGTCCAGCCCCATCATTTACAGCCGAGTGTGAAGAGGGCCCGCAGCCCCCAGAGCCCTGGGTGGCTCGGGCCCCGGGGAAAGGGATGTGTAAAGGCACATGTAGGGCAAGGATTTGAAGACCTTGTTCATCATGGTCGCTGGCTCCTGGAAGTCCCTGTCTGCACAGGGCTGAGGAGGGGGAGTGTTTGAGGAGGATCCAGCTCACATACATAACTTTCACTTTGTAATGCCTTCTGAGATCAGACAGGCCGCAGTAATACCTTTGGCATTTGCTGCATATGCACTCAGGGAGTTTTTGCAGGCTTCTCTGGGGTGCCGTGTTCCTGCAGTTCCTTCTAGCAAATACCTTTATTACTAGTAGGGGATTAGGGAAGGAGAAAGGATTGAGTCCCAAATATGAAGGTGTGCACTCCACAGCTGGAGGAGATACTTACCACTTCTGAACTTACTTTTTTTTCTTTTTAAATTTTATTTACTTATTCATGAGAGACAGAGAGAGAGGGAGGCAGAGGCAGAGGGAGACTCTCCACAGGTGGAGCAGGGAGCCCGATACGGGACTCCATCTCAGCCCCGAGGATCATGACCTGAGCCCAAGACATATGCTTCACTGACTGAGCCATGCAGGTGCCCTGAACTTACTTTCTTTGAAACTCAAAGCATCCTCAAAAGCCTGGAAGTGTGAAGGTGTCCTTTCTAGATCCCACGCCCCCTCCTCAGAGGAAGTAGGGTGCGGGTAGGGTGCGGGTACTCACTCAGTGAGCTACACACAGGTCCTGAAGTCTTCACAGCTCCCACACCTGGGCGACCCCCTTCCCCGTATGGGCTCACCTTTCCAGCAGCGATGGTGACAGGCTTTGACGTTGGCTGGAGAGGCCCCTGACCTAGTGTTTTCCCTTCAGTTGGTCTTGAGCACAGAATGCTGCTCCTCCCAGCGCAGGGAGGAAGTCAGGGCCTCTCAGAGCTCAGAGCCCCAGAGGGAGGGCCCAGGGGTGCCGACTTAAAGGGACAGGAACATGGGGCAGCCAGTGGCACCTCTACATCCTTTCCCATGCAAACCTCACCCCCTGCTTTAGATGATGGTGATGTTTCCCACTGGTCCCCATGACACCCCATCTTGTCCCCAGCACAGGCTGTAACCTCAAGAGAAGAGCAGTTTAGATTTCTGAGGCCTGTGTTCAGTTCCAGCCTCTACCCACGAATCGTATCTCCAGTTGCCTTTTATTCTTGGGGGTGTTTTCCTATGAAATGGCCTCCTGAGAGTCTCCCTCCCCAGGGCAGGATTCAGGGAGGAGGCTTGACTGGAGATCAGTGTGGACAGGGTCACTGGTGTGGTCTTCTCTGCGAGTCTCATCATTCTTTTTTTTTTTTTAAGATTTTATTTGTTTATTCATGAGAGACACAGAGAGGCAGAGACATAGGCAGAGGGAGAAGCAGGCTCCCTGTTGGGAGCCTGAGGCGGGACTCAATCCCAGGACCCTGGGATTACGCCCTGAGCTAAAGGTGGATGCTTAACCCCTGAGCTGCCCAGATGCCAGTCTCATCTTTCTTAAAGAGAAGGAGGACTTTTCCAGTTATTAAAGATCAGACAGCAGGAAGGGAATGTAAATTTTTCATACAAGGCTTAAACTAGCCTCAGACCTGAATTTCGGTTTCCTCTCTCAGGAGGGTCATGGGGGAGGTGAGTAAAATAGCCAGCCGTTATGTGGAGAGAAGGCTACAACAGGATATGGTGATACGGACCCTGGAACTGGGTAGGTCATTAATCAGCTCAGATCTTGCCTAACTCACTTAAACTTTCTGGAGTTAACTTCAACCAAAGCTAAATGGCTGGGATCTTTTTACCCATTCTCGCCAGCTCATTCTCTCTAGTGATGATACCTACCCCACTACCCTCCATCTTGTCCCTCTCCCCAGCTTTAATGAGATATAATTGAATTGTAACACTGTGTAAGTTTAGAGGACACAGTGTTGATTTGATGCACTTACATGTTGCAAAATGATTAAGGCCATAGGATTATTAGTTAACACCTGCATCACAACACAGAATTACCATTGCTTTTTTTTTTTTTTTTTGAGTGACAACATTTTTTTAAAGGTTTTATTTATTTATTCATGAGAGACACAGAAAGAGAGGCAGAGACACAGGCAGAGGGAGAAGCAGGCTCCATGCAGGGAGCTGGATGTGGGACTCGATCCCGGGTCTCCAGGATCAGGCCCTGGGCTGAAGGCGGCGCTAAACCGCTGAGCCACCCGGGCTGCCCTTGAGTGACAACATTTAAGATCATCTACTCTCTTAGCAACTTCTTATAGATAGAGTGCTATTAACTCTCACCACTGTGCTGCACATTAGACCCCCAGAACTTACTCATTTTATAACTGGAACTTTGTACTCTTTGACCAATATCTTCCCCATTCCCCTGTCCTTCAGCCCCTGGTAACTACTACTATACTCTCCATTTCTATGAGTTTGGCTTTTTAAAATTCCTCGTAGAAGTGATATTGTACGTATCTGTTGTTTTGTGTCTGGCTTATTTCATTTAGGACAATGCCTTCAAGTTCCACCCATGTTGCAAATGACAAGATTCTTCTTTCTTGTGGCTGAATATAACATTTATATCTATATATCTGTATCTATCTATCTATCTACCTATCAATATACATATATATATTTTATCCATTTATCTACAGATGGACACTTTGGTGGTTTCCATGTCTTGGCCCTTGTGAATCATGCTGCAGCGGACATGGGAGTGCAGATATCTCTTCAAGATGCTGCTTTCATTTCCCTTAGGTAAATACCCAGAAGGGATTACAGGATTACATGGTAATTCTATCTGTAATTTTTGGAGGGCCCTCCATACTGCTTTCCACAGTGGCTGCACCAATTTACATTCCCGCCAGCAGTGCACAAGGGTCCCCCTTTCTCCACATCCTTGCCAACACTTGCTGTCTCTTCTATTCTTGATGACAGCCATTCTGACAGGTATGAGGGGACATCTCATTGTTGTTTTGATTTGCATTTTCCTGACGGTAATGACACGGAACACTTTTCATGTTACCTATCAGCCATTTGTATGTCTTCTTTGGAAAAAAATGTCTATTTAGTTCCTCTGCCCTTTTAAAAATTGAATTGCTTGTTGTTGTTGCTGTTGTTTTAAGATTTTATTTATTTATATGAGAGAGAGAGTGAGCATGAGGGGGAAAGGCAGAGGGGTAAGGAGAAGCAGACTCCCCACTGAGCAGAGAACCTGTTTCTGGCTCCATCCCAGGACCTTGAGATCATGACCTGAGCTGAAGGTAGATACTTAACCAACTGAGCCACCCAAGTGCTTCTTGAATTGCTTTTTTTTTTTTTAATGTTTGAATGATATGAGTTCTTCATATACTTTGGATATTAACCCTTTATCGCATATGTGATTTGCAAACATTTTCTCCCATTCATTGGGTTGCCTTTTCATGTTGTTGATGGTTTCCTTCACTGTGCAGAAGCTTTTAGTTTGATGTCATTGCATTTATTTATTTTATCTTTCATTGCCTTTGTTTTTGGGGTCAAATCCAAAAAAATATTGCCAGGACTGATGTAAAGGAGCTTACCCACATCATACTGATTTTAAGCCTCTTAAATTTATTGAGGCTCATTTTATGGCCTATTGATCATAGTTAGGAGAACATTCTTTGTGCCCTTGAAAAAAATATGTATTCTACTTTGTTGAGTAGACTGTTCCAATGGTAGGCCCAATTGGTTTATGGTGTTGGTCACATCTCTTTCTCTTTTGACCTTCTGATTAGTTGCTGTACACACTGTTCAAAGTGGGGTATTGAAGCCTACAGCTTATTGTCAAATTGTCTATTTGTCCTTGACTTCTGTTATTTTTTTGCTTTGTATGTTTCAGGGCTTGATTGTGAAGTTCATATATGTTTATAATTACTATAGCTTCAAATTCACTGATTCTTTCTTCACCCAGCTTGAATCTATTATTGAGCCCCACAGGTGTATTCTTCATTTCAATTATTATACTTTTCAACTGGAGAATTTCTATTTTGTTCTTAAAATATAATTTCTGTATTCTTATTGACATGCGAAGGATAGCAAATCAAGGCCTAGAAAAGCAGAAAGGGGATCAGTTTGCAGACGAGCTACTATATGCTATGTTACCTCAGCTGCCCAGTTCTTAACAAGAACTACAAGATATACATCAAAACAAGAAAGTATGACCCACGTACTGGAAACAATCAGGCCACAGGAATGGCATGTGAGAGCCCCTGGATATTGGATTTGAAGACAGGGCTTCAAAGCAGCAATTATAAGTGCATTTAAGGAACTGATGGAAATCACACTTAGAGAAATAAAGAAAGCTATGGAGACAATATCTCAGCATAATAGATTCAGAGAAAGCATTTGACAAAACTGAACAGCCTTTCATAATAAAAACACTCAACAGACTGGAAATAGAAGGAGACTTCCAGGAGTACATGGGTGGCTCAGTGGTTGGGCGTCTGCCTTTGGCTCAGGTCATGATCCCGGGGTCCTGGGATCAAGTCCTGAATTGGACTCCCTGCAGGGAGTCTGCTTCTCCTTCTACCTATATCTCTACCTCTCTCTCTTTGTCTCTCATCAATCATTAAATAAAATCTTTAAAAAAGAAAGGAAGAAAGAAACTTTCATAACCTGGTGAGGGGCGTCTATGGAAAATCACATGGCTAGCATCCTAGTTCATGACGAAAATCTGAAAGCCTAGCCCCTGTGATCGGAAATGAGGCAGGGATGTCTGCTCTGGTCACTTCATTTCAGCTTTGTGTGGCCGTGCTTACCATCTTGGCTAAACTCCTGTGGTATGAAACCTCAGGTGCGCCCCTCACAAGGTATAACCTGGAACCTGCACACAGTCATGGAGTGACAGTAGTTGTAGCAGTACTCTTATCTCTTTTCCCTAATCGCTCTGCTACTCTGCATGCCTCTGTTGGTACAACACTCAGCTGTAAGCCTACGAATTGCCAGCTGATTGCTCTCTGGTTGTTTAGAAGGCCTTGGGACATAAATTGTTCCACAGTCTGATTTAACTAAATCCACAGAGAGTGGCTTCTGTGGCCAGTCTTTCAGCTTTTCTCTGACCCTAAAAGGACTCTCCTTAGATGCTTCTTTTCTTGATTCTCTCTGGCCAGCTGGCTGGCCTGTGATTTTTCTTGTATCGCTTGTAGGGTTACCAGTCTCCTCTAAATTGCTTGTCCCACAAAATGTTCATTCTTTTCAAAGAGTAGCCTTTGACTTGAATTTCTAGTAAAGGAGGCCTAGGCCCAGAGCAGGGGATGATAGCCTCTGGTCTTTTCAACTTGCCTCTCCCACCGTGGACCTGCTGTCCTCTGAGCGAACTGGACTGTGGGCAGCTGGGCCGCCAGTGTTGGCAGCCTGCTGGCTCTGGGGTGCGGCCGCTGCCCTGTGAGTAGAGGAACAGGAGGGTGCTGCTGGCTGCACCCACCAAGAGTTTAGTTTCCACAACCAGAATCAGAGGGGATGAGAAAGGTTGCGCACTCACACCTATTTCTAAGATACGGTAGTCTTACTGGTTAGCCGAGGAGAGCGGGAGCCCCACCTTCTTGGCCACACCTGCCCAGAATGCAGGTTCCTCCTAGATGAGCTGAGTTGGAAGGGAAGAAGCAGGTTATGGCCTAAGTGTCACAGACTCACTGTTCTTACTAAGGGTTAGTGTATTTTTTAAAAAAATAAATATTTCTTTGTTTGCTATATGACCTTGGAACAACTCTTAGAGACTAAGTTTTTTTTGAAATAACTTTGACCAGTTGTAGCTTCTCCACCAGTAAGAAGTCTGCCTGGTTCTTCACGGTGCATTCTGGAAGTGGAAGCATGTCAGTAGTTGATCAAACCCCAGCCACCTTGCTTCCCTCTTGCTTCTGGGTGCTGGATTTTGTATAGTTTTGTTTCTACCGTGCTGTTGATATCTGTTGTACTTGAAGGAAATGTTGCCACATGGAGAGCCAGGTGGCAGTTGTATCTGGAGTCCCTGGTCTCCTGCTGTGTGCAGATCTGGAATCCTTACAGAGGGCCAGAGAAATGCTGGTGTCACCCTCCATCTCCAAATAGTCACGTGTGCTCTTTCACAGCTTAAAACTGAGTCACGTAAACACAATGTTCAAGTTCCGTTTCTTTCTTGACTAAATAATAGTCAAGAACAATGAGGCTGCTCAGCTGTTTCTTAGCTATTTAGGCTTTGTGTTAAAATTTGTTAAAATTTTGAAAGATAGCAACCTCCAGGTGCACCTGTACCCATGTAGAGCGGAGCTGATTTGGTTCAGCTCATGTCAGAGTCTAAAATGCTGTGCTTGTTCAGACCCAGGCCCCTATGTGGGTTGGAGATTCCCAGGAAAACCCCTCTTCGTCCTCAACCTGGCATCAGCCTGCAGATGGAAGGGGAGAGAGTCCTGTGTAGAGGTCAGTGCCATCCTCATCATGGAATGGCTCCCTGGTCCTGCCTTCCTCCTCCAGTCCCCCCCCTGGGAGCACAGCAGCACGCACAAATAAGAGAACATGGCATGGGGGCACCTGGGGGGCCCAGTTGGTCAAGCTTCTGACTTTAGCTCAGGTCATGATACAGGGTACTGAGATTAAGCCTGGAGTCAGGCTCCCTGTTCAGCTGGGGAGTCTGCTTCTCCCTCTCCTGCTCCTGCTGCTTGTGCTCTCTCTTGCTCACTCTCTCTGTTAAATCAATCAAAAAATCAATCAATGAATCTTAAAAAATAGAGGAAGACATGGGTCTGTAAGCTTGCCTTTGGGACCTGTGCTGTGGCCGCAGCTCAGGGAGGAAGTGGTGAGGAAACAGACTCGCGGGGAGCTGAGGCAGGAAATGGCTGCACCTGAGATAAGATGCATGGGTTTCTTTTTTATTTTATTTTCTACCATATGTTGGCAAACTGAATTTAAATTTTAAAAAGGAAAAAAAATATATATTTTTTGACACTATATATATATATATATATATATATATATATATATATAGTGTTCATGCCATCAAGGATGCATGTGTTTCTGTACACAAGTGAATTTACAATAAAGGTTGCTTGTTTCTTGAAATTATAGGGGATTATGGGAACGAGAAAATACTAAGCTGTGATGTTGACATATACATTACTTTTGTCCCTTGTCAGCATTTTTTTCACTTTTCTTTAAAGATTTAAAAATTTATTTTAGAGAGAGATAGAGCACGGGGGGAGGGGCAGAGGGGGAGGGAGAGAGGAAGCAGACTCCCCAACAAACACGGGACCAGATGAGGTGCACCACCCCGAGATTACGACCTGAGCTGAAACCAAGACATTTAACCAACTTTGCCACTCAGGCATCACCTGCCCCCCTTGTCAGAGTTTTATTTATCATGTCAGAGTATTATTTATCATGTTCATCATTTGTGGTAAAGCACTTGGAAGCACTATCTTACAGGAAGATTGGAGTGAAGCAACAAAAGACGTGCATTGAAACCAAAAGAAAGAAATTACGGTAATAGCACAGGGTGTGCCAACTTAATTGTAAATCCCAGGAGAGAGAGAGCAAGTCACTGAGTGTATGGGCTGGTTCTGGCAGCTTTGAATTCTTTCCCTGATTCCTGTTGTCCTGAGTGGCCTCTTCCACCATGGAATGGTTAAGAATCTGGGGGCTATCCAAGCAAACACTGTGGGGTTTGGAGTTGTGGGGCAGAAAAGTCTATGGACAAGTGAGGAAGGGAACTGTGTGTGTATGTTGAGACTAGCAGAAACATGCCTGTTTCCTTGCTTCTTGCTTTTTTGGCTGTTGGTGCCAGGTGGTAAGTAAAGCTGGTTTTGGGAACTGTCCATAACTGTCCATTCTGATGGCCCCAGTGACTCACAAGCACTGGGAGAAGAAGGTCCAGCCTCATACTGCTCCTTTCCGGCAGACCCCTCAAGCCCAGAGCCCCAGCCCCTGCTTGTGGTCTCCCTTTGAGGACCACAGATTCCCTGCTCCACAGTGGAGGTTTATAACTATAACCAACCAACATCTGAGAAGTCGTGTGGCTGAGTGGGTCAGGGCTTACGGCTCATACCAGTGGGAGAGTCCGGGGATTTATCCTTAGCGGGCGAGGCCCGAATATTATCATATGATATAATTCTATAGTTGGCGTCAAGTTTAGATAATCTAGTACTTCCCTATCATCTTATCAATAAAGATACTGGGGCTCACAGGGGTTATGGATTTTTGTCTTGTTTTTTGATAATCTCTAAGCCATAGATTGAATCAGACCCACACACTTCCCACTGACTGCATTTCACATATTAGTGGGAGAGACACTCCCATGCTGATTAAGATAAAAAATTCTTTTGAGTGGTTTTGGTATTCTCTAAGAGTGTGGGATTGGCTCTTGCTGGGGCATGCTGGGGCATGCTTCTACCTTTTAGGCAGAGGGGGCTTATCACCCCTTCAGCTCACTCCACCTGAATAGGCTGCCTGCCCCCCTGAAGAGTTCAGGAGGCCTTACCTGTACTGCCAGGCCTTAAGTTCCTTCTCTCTCCTTCTCATTCTCTTTTTTAAAAGATTGTATGTATGTATGTATGTGAGAGAGAGCACGTGCATGAGCAGGGGAGGGGAAGACGCAGAGCCAGAGGGAGAAGCAGACTCCCCCCTGAGCAGTGAGCCCCATTTGGGGCTCCATCCAGGACCCACAAATCATGACCTAAGCTGAAGGCAGATGCTTAACTGGCTGAGCCACACAGGCACCCTTCTCTTTCTCTTTAAAAGAAACAATTTTTAGTTTTTGTTTTGGTGTTGTGTATATTGTTGACAAAGACTAAATACTTTGGAGGATTTAAATCTAAATTCTCCTGAGAAAGCCACAGCTTCTCTTATCACTGAGATCCGTGGTCCATCTGGGCCAGATATGTTGTGGAAAATGAGGAAGAACGTGGTCAATGGAATTCACCCTTTCTCGCACTGTGTAGTGCAGAGGGGAGAACTTTGGGGTGTTAAGAGGATGGGACAAAATGTAGGCCGGTGGAAAGGCAGAGGAGGGGGGAAGGTGACATAGAAAGCTCCTAGCCCTGCTCTCACAGATTGCCCCAAACTCAAGCTTGAAACAACAGAATGTGATTTCTGCTCCGGAGTCCAAAAGCGAGATGGCAGCAGAGCCGCACTGTCTCTGAAGGCTCTAGGGGGAGAGCCTTGCTTGCTTCGTCCTGGGCTCTGCTAGTCGCTGGCCATCTTAGTGCTCCTTGGCTGGCAGATGCATCGCCAGTCTCTTTCCTCTTGCATTTTTACGGTAAGTAGCAAGGAGAAACCAGCAAGGTGTGCACCTTCCTCACTTTTCTCAAAAACCTCCTCAGCTGAATATTCCAGTTCATCGCTCACACAGCCTGCTGTCCACCCAGCAGTAGAACTCCATTCAGCCAATTTCCTCGCCACTTTGTGACAAGCACCACCTTTCCTCCAGTGTCTAGCAATGTAGTCCCCACCTCGATCTGGGACCTCACCAGAAAGTGCCCTTCATGTTCATCTTTCCATCAATAGTCTCTTCAGGGCTATCTAGGCCTTTCCTGTCCTGTACCCCAGGATTCCTCCTTCCCCTATCCATTACCCAATTGCAAAACCACTTCTACACTTAAGGTGATTTTCACCCCGTTTCTTGGCTCCAAAATCTATATTAATTTCCCAGGACTGTTGTAACAAATGACCACAAATGGTTGCTCAAAGCAGCAGAAATTTATTGTCTCATGGTTATGGATGCTAGAAGTTCAAAATCAGGACATTTTCAGGGTCTCTGGGATAGGATCAATCCTTCTTTGCTTCTTCTTAGCTTCTGGTGGCTGCTTGGCCATCCTTGGTGTTCCTTGGCTTATAAGTATATCACTCCAATCTCTGCCCCTTTTGTCACATGGTATTCTCTGTATCTGTGTTTGTTTGTTTCTAGAGAGAAAGAGAGAGTGTGTATGAGCAGGGGTGAGGGGGGTAGAGGAGCAGAGGAAGAGAGACAGAATCTTCAAGCAGACTCCCCACCTAGCACAGAGCATGATGCAGAGCTCAGTCTTCTGACCCTCAAGATCATGACCTGAGCCGAATCAAGAGTCGGACACTTTACCCACTGAGCCACCCAGGTGCCCCTGTGTCTCTGTGTTTAAATTTCCCTCATTTTAGAATAATTCCAGTCTTGGATTAGGGCTCACCGTAATCTAAACTTAGTGACATGGCAAAGACCTTAGTCCAAATAATTCACATTCTCAGGTACTACGAGTTAGGACATGAACATATCTTTGAGGAGGACACAATTGAACCTGGGTGGTAAGAAAGGGAAAGTGCATGCAGTTGGAGGGTAAAATACCATCCTCCCATCTCTTCCCTTTCCACCCTAGTTGCAGTTACTAGGTTAAGCCCATTGGTATAGTTTTCTTATGTCACTGGTTCTGGGGAGCCTTCTACTGCCTAGGGCTGAGACTCCACTCCTTGGCCTGGTACTTAACAATCATTACAATCTGCATCAACTTTTCTTCCAAAGCCAATCTTCTATTTCTCTCCTTGAGAAGTAGTATAATACAGTAGTTTCAGTGGAGTTCTGCATATCCAAATTATTAGTCATCACTCCTGTTGATATCTGTTTTACTGTTGTGAGGATCAAAAGTGGTAACGATATGAAGGCCAGTGCCTGCAACACAGTAGGTGCTCAATAGAGACTGGTAATAATTCCTCCACTCCAAATTGTTTGCAGTTCTCTACCTGTGTCCTACTATTTCCCCCCTCTTTCTTTTTTCTTTTTTTTTTAAGATTATTTATTTATTTATTTATTTATTTATTTATTTATTCATGAGAGACACAGAAGGAGAGCGAGGCAGAGACACAGGCAGAATGAGAAGCAGGTTCCATGCAGGGAGCCCGATGACATGGGACCCATCCTGGGTCTCCAGGATCACGCCCCGGGCTGAAGGCGGCGCCAAACTGCTAAGCCACCAGGGCTGCCCCCCTCTCTTTCTTAGAGTGCAGCGTTAAAAAATATAAAAAAATAAACAGAAGCAAAACCATTGGGTGCCTGGGTGGCTCGGTTGAGTGGCCTACTCTTGATCTCACCTTGGGTCTTGATCTTAGGGTCATGAGTTCAGCCCTGTATTGGGCTCTACATTGTGCATGGAGCCTACTTTAAAAAAGAAAAAAGCAAAATCATGACTCTTGTGCAAGTATAAACAAAGATTTTGCTCAACTCATTGGTTAATGAGGGAACTGGCAAGATACAAGAATTGGTTCAAAGTTCATTTAAGAATCTAGGGTTGACTCTCCAAGAGAGTAATAAGATGTAACTTTTGAGTTATACATTCCATTAGACAGAAAATTATTTGCATATCTATAAGGCAGAAATATGCAAAATACCTCTCTTTCCTTATAGAGTTGTAAAATATCTCAGACGACAGTGAAGCACAGGCCACACAGAAAGAACACTCAGTAATCTCTCCTACCTAATTTTAAAGATTTTATTTATTTATTCATGACACACACACACACAGAGGCAGAGACACAGGCAGAGGGAGAAACAGGCTCCATGCAGGGAACTGGACATGGGACTCGATAGCGGGACTTCAGGATCACGCCCTGGGCTGAAGGCGGCGCTAAACCGCTGAGCCACCAGGGCTGCCCTCTCTTACCTATTTTTAAATTTTGGACTATTTTAATGGTGTTCTCCACGTCATGATAATGAACAGCCCCCAACAATTATTGTTGATCTTCAAAGATTGATTTTATTATGTGTGGCCTGATTATTTACATGGATGCAGCAAAAATCTTAATTAATTGGAATAGCCTCGGGGATCCCTGGGTGGCGCAGTGGTTTGGCGCCTGCCTTTGGCCCAGGGCGTGATCCTGGAGTCCCGGGATCGAATCCCACGTCGGGCTCCCGGTGCATGGAGCCTGCTTCTCCCTCTGCCTGTGTCTCTGCCTCTCTCTCTCTCTCTCTGTGACTATCATAAATAAATAAAAAATTAAAAAAAAATAAATAAAAAAATAAAAAAAAATAAAAAAAATGGAATAGCCTCCTTGAATTTGTTCAGCTTAACAGTACTAAGCAACTCTTAATTCCAAAGAACAGACTTCATTTTGGAAATTTTCAAGACAAATCTTGAATCAGACTCTATCATTCTTCTATCCCAAGGGTAGGAAGCCGAGACCCAAACACTTTCTCTGATAAAATTTGCATATTGTGCCTATAAATCTCAGTGAATTTTCCTCTTCTTGAGGTCTCCAAAATTTGCCAAGGGTTCTGGACTGCCAGGGAGTGGACTTCCTTATTACCTGAGAGACAGATCCTGGAAGCCAGACGTCATATTAGTTTTCTCGGGAGGGTTTTATAGGCGTTTGCTCCATATACAACACCAACCATTGCTCCCTAGTAGTGGTCTGGTTATCCTTGATTAAATAAAAATCACTCTCAGATATCACACTATAGGGGCACCTGGGTGACTCAGTCAGTTAAGTGTCTGACTATTGATTTCAGCTCAGGTCATGATCTCGGGGTCGTGAGATCAAAGCCCCATGATGGGTTCTGCCTTGGGCATGGAGCCTGCTTAGAATTCTTTCTCTCCTTCTCCCTTTCCCCTCCTCCTTAAAAAAAGCCAAAACACACCATATAGATGACCTTGGTGCAGAATTGGTTTTTTTCAATTGTATCTTTGTAAAAAAGAAGATAGATTTTTAATGGACCTATACAATATAAATATCAATATAAAAGTGGAACAAAACTCAGCAGAAGTATTTGCTTTGGAATTCTGAAGGTTAAGTGAAGATCAGCTAACATTTAAAAATGGTTAGTATCAGGGCAGCCCGCGTGGCTCAGCGGTTTAGTGCTGCCTTCAGCCCAGGGCATGATCCTGGAGACTCAGGATCGAGTCCCATGTTGGGCTGCCTGCATGGAGGCTGCTTCTCCCTCTACCTGTGTCTCTGTCTCTCTCTCTCTGTGTCTCTCATGAATAAATAAATAAAATCTTAAAAAAAATAAAAATGGTATCAGTTTACAAATACATGATCTACTAAATTGTGAATGGGAGATAGTTTACAGCGAAAGAAGGGAAGTTTCCTCATATATCTGTACAAGTAGAACATTGAAAATAACGCCATCAGTATTCCAAGCAAATAACCACACTGCAATTTCCTTAATCAGTTCACTCGGTCCTATGTAATTAATTCTCACTCTGTTGGATCTTGAACCAGTCATCTGATTTCATGAGGGACATATGCTTCCAGACTGAGTCCCAGCAGTCCTGGCTCCACTCATTGGCACAGTCTGAGCATTGACTAAGCACTCCATCTTGGAAACCTGCTCTGAAGAGTCTATTTTTTTTTTAAGAGTCTATTTGGAGTAACGATAGCTCGGAGTACCTCCTACGGTTTTCCTGTGAAGCTCTGAGACTATGCTTCTCTGATGAAGACACAGATCCGGAATGGTAGTCTTTGGCAGAGTCTTCAGAGGAGCCTTAGATGGAAGCAGAAACCTGTTTGATGGCAGGACTGAATGATTGTGGTTAACTCATTAGAATAACCAAATATATCAGAGTGGAAGAGAGTAAGTCTCTTGGGGGGCTGGTCCTTATTTCATGAGGCTTTGATTGGTATTTCCTTTGAGGGATCCAGCCCCTAGCGCACTAGCACACGTAGCCCCTCTATCTCTGTTACAAGGCTGCTCTCAGACTGCAGGGAGCATCTCTCTTTGGATGTCCGTGGAGCCATTTCAATAAAGACAATAAGAGACTTCAGGTCCCTTACCCTGGTAGACAGGCTGTGGAGGTGCTGATTCTTCATTTTCATGCAGTACCCTTTGGAGGAGGAGTGAGTGGGGAGAGCTCAGGAAGCTTGAGTGACATCCAACAATTTACTTGAAGGAGATTGTTCTTAAGGAGAAGTAACTAATTTTATTTAGTGGCAAGATAGAAGCCTCTAATATCGCTGGCCGCTTTCCTCACCTGTGGTCTGTTTGACCTTCTTGCTAAATAACAAACTGATCAAGCCCTGTATCAGTCCCTACATTGATCTCTGGCCGAAGGAAGTGGAGTTTCCTGTCAAAAGTTTGTGGGTTTTATTTCTTTTTATTTTTAAAGATTTTTTGTTGTTGTTGTTCATGAGAGACACACAGAGGCAGAGACCTAGGCAGAGGGAGAAGCAGGCTTCCTGCAGAGAGCCCGATGTGGGATCAGGACCTGAGCTGAAGGAAGACGCTCAACCACCGAGCCACCCAGGTGCCCCTTTGTGATTTTTATTTCTTGAAGATGTAGGAGGGAAGTACTTTCAGATGCATTAGACAGAGGGTGAGACACTGAGCCAGAAATCAAGAGTCCTAGAACTTTCATATCTGCTAGTTAGGTCTAGCCATTCTCAGGGTTTGGGGACAGACCCTCTGCAGGGATAGAAAACATGAAGTTAGGGTTTTCTGAACTCTCCTCCTCTCTCAGAAGGGCCTTCAGTTCTGTTCATAACACTCCCCAAATTATGGGACAGTATTTCTGTTTCTTTAAAGGCAAACTTTTCTTTCACTAGCTCCACCCAATCAGAACTTCCTGGCTCAGCGGTTTCAAAGGCTAGCTACACTTTCCTCACAGTTAGAACAAAAGCTTCGGAAGTCTTCTTTGGAGAAAACCTGAGAACCCATCGTTCAAAAGAAGGTGAGCCTGGCCTCAGAGCAATGGAGCTGTGAGAGGCAGTGGGACATGGGGATATGCATGGGGGTGGATTCTGGGGTGAGAGGGGACGAGGTCCTGTACCAGCAGCACAGCAAGGAGGATGCTGTCAGAGGGGTAGTGGGAGGGTAGGGTGGGAGGAAGGGGACTCGTTGACCCAATGTCCACCTGTCTCATATTTAACAGGACAAACTTGCTGAATAGCATGATACACCTTCCATTAGTTGCTGTTGTGACAGGACAGCTGTTGTCCTCAAGGCAGGTCTTTAGAGCCAGAAGGCAATTTAGAGACCCCTGGATCTAAATCCCTCTTTCTCCTGAAAAAGAATCTGAATCCAAGCCTGTGTGAATGTGATTTTGTTAATCTCCCAAGGATAGCCCAGTCACTAATGGCATAAGAAGTAAAAACTCAGGTTGCTGAGTCCTTACAACATTTAAGGAGGGAAGTTGTATGATTGATAGTGTAGCAGATGAGGCAAGGCGGGAATGCCATGGGGGCGGGAGTAGCTATTCTACAAAGTGCATGAAATCCTTTCGTTGCCTTCCTTAATTCCAGGCCTGCTATAAGTTACGTTTCCGGAAAGAATGTGCACTGTCTATCTCCCTTGTCCTTCCCTGATCTTTCTGATTCAATGTAGACAGAAATGTAGAATCAAGGACCTGAGAAGGAACCAGAAAGAGGCCATAGTTTGTAATGGTTATGCATGAGCGTAGTAGTCAGTCAGACTTTGGATTTGGTCCCTCCTCTGCCCAATGCCTATTAGCACTGTGACCTTGGGCAAGTCTCTCAGCATTTCTGAGCTACATCAATTTCCTCATTTAAAAAGATTAGATTAAGGCTGCCTGTCTGGCTCAGTTAGAAGAGCGTGTGTGTGTGACTCTGGATCTTGGGGATCATGAGTTCGAGCCCCACGTTGGGTGTAGAGATGACTTAAATAAGCGAATAAACTTTTAAAATTAGAATAACAAAATTAGCTTCCTTGCAGGCTATTTTTGGGGAGAAAAGGAAATAACGTATAAAAACTATTTATCAGGGTGCTTGGTATATTGTATACATTTAATAGTTGTTACACTACAAACAAGTTAAATTTTTAAAAAGATTTTTATTTATTTACTTATTTGAGAGAGAGAGAGAGAGAGAGAGAGAGCATGAGCATAAGCAGTAGGGAGGAAGCAGAGGGAGAGGGAGAAGCAGACTCCCGGATGAAAAAGGAGCCAGATGGGGGGCTGGGTCCCAAGACCCTGAGATCATGACCGGAGCTGAAGGCAGATGCTTAACCGACTAAGCCACCCAGGCGTCCCCAAGTTAAATTTTTCACTGAGGGAAATTTTTAACTCATTCAAAGATAACTTCTGTGTACCTAAACCAGGCTTCAGCAATTATCAATTTATGTCAATCTTGTTTCATCTATAAACCCCTCTCATCTGCCCCAGATTATTTTGAAGTAAATATCAGACATTGTATCACTTTATTAGTAAATATTTGAATATGTAAGTCTGAAAGATAAAGACCATTAAAAATATGACTTTTTCAGACTTTGAAAAGCAATTAGGATTTTTAAAATATTACCAGATGTGTTCAGATTCCCCAGTGGTCTCATAATTTTAAAAATTGTTTGAAATCAGATCCAAATAAGGTTCATAAATTGCAATTGTTTGATATCTCTTAGGTTTAGCTTAATAAGTTTCCACCTTCCTGTTTCTTTCTGTGAAATTTTTTTGTTTCAGAAAAGGGCAGTCTTTTGTCCAAAAGAATTGGACAGTGTACATTTTGTTGATTAAACCCTCAAGATGTTATTTAACATGCTCTTCCAGTTTCAGTGTTTAAATTCAGTGTATGAATTTAAATTTAAGGAGAGACTTGATCAGATTAAGGTTTGCCTGGTTTTTTGGAATATTTCATAGGAGCAGTTGTAAACATATCAGCATATTATGTTCACTTCTCTCTCTTCCTGTGATTTAGCAGATGCTAATGACAGCCTATAGTAAAATTGTTTCATTAAGGGTCACAAATTATTATATTCTTATTTTATCCTTCTTTCTTCATTTATTGGATGGAATAATCCTGTAAAAAGAAACTCCCCCTTAACAATTCTTTCATTTCCATGAGGTACAGTTATGTAAAATGAAAGCAATGCTTGATTCTTTCCCTTGTTCAGAATGATGTAATTATTTCCTAGCACACTACAAAGGGAACAACTGACTTCTTTTAAGAAGATGATATTGTTATGAATTCATAGATTTCAACATATTTGATATATTTCAACCCATTGGAAATATTATTCTTTTTTTTTGAAAATATTATTCTTATTGATCCCAAATTGCCCATCTGTCAGAGCCTCTTCTTGATGCTTTAGTCCTTTTGATAAGTTCTGAGTAATTTTTTTTAAAGTAATCTCTAAACCGAATGTGACCCTGATCAAGAGTTGCATGCTCTGCCAACTGAGCCAGCCAGGTGCTCCATGGTCTGAGTAATTTTTGATAGCACCCTTGCCTTATAGTATGACAAGACAGTCTAGGATCCACTTGCACATTTTCTGGCCCAGACCTGGGATCAGTACTTTTTCCTAAGAGTCCTAATGTGTTTAGTGGGAAATAGCATTTGAAGAGCACAGTATGGTCACCAAGGGTTCTCTTTGCCACTGGGTTTGTCACTGGTCTTCAAAACTAAACACACACACACACACACACACACACACACACACACACACAAGTACAGGATAGGATTCCTAAAAAAATTTAAGATTTTTTTTTTGGCAGATTTTTTTCCCTTTTTGGGTTTATGATATACCCCATTAAGGGTGGACAACAAAATTACTGCATTTTTCAAGTTTCTTTGCAACTTTTGTGTGGTTTATCCATTACATGAAATACTATATGTTTCATTTGCTTTTGATTTTTACTAGTGTTTTAAGAAATATTTATTTATTTACTTATTTAAAGTAGGCTCCACGCTGGACCCTAAGGTGGGGTATGAACTTAATGACTCTGTGATCAAGATCTTTTTTAAAGACTTTTTAAAAAATTTATTTACTCATGAGAGACACACACACACAGAGAAAGAGAGAGAGAGAGAGGCAGAGACACAGACAGAGGGAGAAGCAGGCTCCATGCTGGGAGCCAGACATGGGACTCGATCCCAGGACTCCAGGATCACGCCCTGGGCCGAAGGCAGGCACTAAACTGCTGAGCTACCCAGGGAACCTCTGTGATCCAGATCTAAGCTGAGATCAAGAGTCAGATGCCTAACTAACATGCCACCCAGGCATCCCTTATTAGTATTTTAAAATACAGTTTTTGTTGTATAATTATATAAACTATTTACAAGTCTCCCCTACTATCTGAAAGCAGAATGTTCCTATAAAATCTTTCATAAACCAAAATGACATAAAACAGAGAAACAATTACTATTAATTTATATGGAAACATTTTGGGGTATCCCCAGATTCCCCCCAAATAATTTCCCTTATGCATTTCTGATACTTCTAGACACAACTTGCTAACAGATGCACAAAATCAATTGAGGTGAAGCCCACACGCTCACATGGTTCAAAGCTCTATCCACTGGATGCTGGGATGCTGTATGGAGTTCCTGAGAAAGGGGCTTAGCAGCACCACTCTTGCTGCCTAAGATGTGTGCTGCCTCTTTAGTGGCTCATCTAACTGTAAAAAAACTCTGAACGCTGTTTTGCTTTCAGTTTTTTTGTAAAAATGAAAATTCTCTTCAAATTTACTTTGGCTAGCAAGAACAGGCACAGAAGTAGGTCTTTCATAAGAGCAAAGTGGTATAATTTGAACTTTAAAACAGCAGGGAATAACCTGTACATGCGTTTGAGATCAGATCTGTGAAGTCTAAGTATATTCAAAGAAATGCATTTCCCAGCTTCTATTCTTGTTCCCTTCACCCTGTTCTTCCCATCCCCACAAAAGTAACCTTTTTGTTTGTTCACTTTTCAGATTTTCCTGCCATTGCTTTTTCATGTACATGAAATACATATATATACATATATATTATATTTTATACATATAGTTCATGTTCTTCCTTAATTAGAGAAATTGTAGGAAAGTGTGCATTATTTTCTTCACTTTGCCTTTTTTGTTTAATGAAATACCCTGGAGATCTCTTCATACTGGCATATAGAGATATTTCTTAGACCTTTCTACACTTCTCTGTGTAAATATACCTTAGTTTATTCAACCAGTCCCTTCTTAATAGGCATTTGGTAGATTTTTGGGTTTTTTTGCTATTACAAATGGTGATGCAGTGAATAGACTTATGCATAATTTTTATCCTGTATTTTTGTCAGTGTAGCTTTGAGATGTAGGGAAGGAAAAATTCCTCCCCTACCCTTCAAGGTCTTCCAGCTGGACTAAGAACTACATTTTCTTGAGACAGATTAACGAGAGAAAAGACAAAGTGTGCCTGGAGGCCCAGTAATGAAGTTGAGACCAAAAGAAATAACCAAGGCAGGCAATTTTTATACTTTTTAGACAAAGAGACAATGAATCTGGGAGGAATTGACAAGCAAAGAAATCTTAACTTTGGGAGTTTCAATTAGTAAGGAATTCTAAACAGACTTTGGGCTGTGATAGAAAATTAGTAAAAACGAACGGGAGTTGTCTGTACAGCCTTCTTGGCTCTAAATCTCCCATCTCTGGTCATAAGGATGTCTCTTTAGCTCCTGGAACAGGGAGGGCACCTTTTACATGGGAGATTAATTTCCTACTTACAGGGGGATAGAAGACGGTCTGAGTGTCTTTCTTGCACAGGCTGTCTCTTTAGTAACTTTCATTTAAAATAATCAGTATGCCAAAGTGGCACATTTTGGAGTGGCCTGCCCTTATATACAGGCATGTATCCTAAAATTGGGTCTAAATAATCTAGGGATAAACACACATGTACTTTTGCAAGATATTACTAACTTCTCCTCTGTAGATTTTGGACTGTTTTTCCATTCCCATTAGAAATGGAGAAGAGGACCTATTTCCTCTAAACTTTTACCAACAGATTATACTAGCAAATTTTTGGATTTTTGCCAAACCTGTAGGTGAGAAATAGTATCTCCAGTGTAATTTTAATTGTTTTAATTTAGTTATCTTACTTTTCCTATGTTTGATTTATTTTTCTCTACTTTAAGTGGGTGTTAATATCTTTTTATATATTCAAGGGACATTTTTATCCTTTGAACTGTTCATTCATATGTCTTGCTCCATTTTCTATCAAGGTGTTGGTCTTTTGTTTCTCTACTTTTAGGAATTCTGTATAGTAGGTTAATTTTCTCTTTTATTCATCATTGTTATTCTTTGTCTAATAGGAAAATTAACGCTCTTTGATATGGGTTGGAAAAATTTCTCCCCTACTTTGACATTTGTGTTTTAATTGTCTACAGTGTTCTTGGCTTCACATTATCTTTTAGATTTTTATGTCATCAAATTTATGAGTCTTTTTTCTTACTCTCTTTAAAATCTTAGAAATATTTTCCCCACCCCTAGGTTACAAAGAATTTATCTGCATTTTTTCTAGTATTTTTATGAATTAATTTTTATGTTTAGATTTCTAATCTACTTAGAATTTGAATGGCATAAGACAGTGGAGGCAGTTTTGTGTTTTTCTATATGGTTTTATAGTTACCCCAATGCTGGTTATTAGTCCATCTTTTTCCCCATTGATATGAGATGCTGTCTTATTGAATATAATTGTGGCATAATATAATTGAATTGAATATTCAGGAATATAGTATGATAAGTTTGATCTGTTTTTGAATTTTCTGGTTTTGTTTCACTGTTCTCTCTATTCATTTACTGACATCATACTGCCTTAATTTTAGAGGCTAAAATGCTTTACTATCCTGTAGAGCCAGTCATCCCTCATAGTTTTTCTTTCTTTTTAAAAAAGATTTTATTTATTTATTTATTTATTTATTTATTTATTTATTTATGAGAAACAGAAAGGCAGAGAGGTAGAGACACAGGCAGAGGGAGAAGCAGGCTCCATGCAGGGAGCCTGATGTGGGACTCGATCCCGAGGCTCCAGGATCATGCCCTGGGCGGAAGGCAGCGCTAAACCGCTGAGCCACCCAGGCTGCCCAGTTTTTCTCTTTCTTGATTGTCCAGGCTAATTTTCTTTTTTATGCATCCAGATGAATTGTTAGTCAACTTTTTAGGTGTAAGGGGAAAAAAGTGGTAACAAAAAATTTTAAATTTATATAAAATAGCATAAAAGAAGTATCTATTAACTCAAATTTTATGAAATGATTTAAACATGAATCAGTGTTGAATTTGGTGACATGTCTTCTGCGTCTAGGTATTTTTTTCTTTATGTATTCATGGGAATGTATTATAACAACCCAAGTTTCTCATATTGAACTACCCTAGTATTTCTGAAATCACATCTAATCATGGTGTATTACTTTTTTAGTGTCTAATAATTTATTTAGGATATTTGTATTAGTATCATAAATGACAGGTCTGTAGCTTTATTTATTGAAATCTTCATTAGTCTTCAGGATCAATATCATACTTCTGCCATAGAAAGAATTGAAATCCCCTCCCCTTTTTTAAAGATCTTATTTATTTATTCATGAGAGACACAGAGAGAGAGGCAGAGACATAGGCAGAGGGAGAAGCAGTCTCCCTGCAGGGAGCCCGATATGGGACACAGTCCCAGAACCCCGGGATCACAACCTCAGCCAAAGGTAGACGCTCAACCACTGGGCCACCAAGGTGCCTGAAATTTTTCCCTTCTTTTTTAAATGATCAGGAATAGCTTAAGAAGCATTGAGATTATTAGATCTTTAAGGGTTTAGATGAGTTCCCCATGAAACCATCTGGATCTAGTACTCTTTTGTGTGGAAACTCTATAGCTATTTTATTATTTCTTCCACAATAATTGAACTGTTTCATCTCTGTCTTTATGGGATCAACATGGATAATAGACTACTATACACTTTCAAGGAAGAACAAAAAAAAAGAAAAGAGGGCGTAATATTTTCCACTTACATTGATCCTTTACCTTCTCCTTGCCTTCCTTAAGGTCTGTGGATACTAAGCCCTAAAGCCTCTTGATATTAACATGGCTGACCCTCAGGACAACACTCTGAGGATTGTTCTGGTAGGGAAAACTGGAAGTGGAAAAAGTGCAACAGCGAATACCATTCTTGGGAGACAAGTATTTGACTCTAGAATTGCAGCCCATGCTATCACCAAAGAGTGTCAGAAAGCATCCCGGGAATGGGAAGGGAGGAAACTTCTTGTTGTTGACACCCCAGGGCTCTTTGATACCAAGGAGACCCTGGACACTACTTGCAAGGAAATCAGCAGGTGTGTTATCTCCTCCTGTCCTGGGCCCCACGCCATCCTCTTGGTTCTACAGTTGGGCCGCTACACAGAGGAAGAGCAGAAGACCGTGGCATTGATCAAGGCTGTCTTTGGGAAGCCAGCCTTGAAGCACATGATCATGTTGTTCACTCGCAAAGATAACTTAGAGGATCAGAGCCTAAGTGACTTTATAGAGAGCGCAGATGTGAAGCTAAAGAACATCACCAAGGAGTGTGGGGACCGCTACTGTGCCTTCAACAACAGAGCCAAAGAAGCCGAGAAGGAAGCTCAAGTGCAGGAGCTGGTGGAGCTGATAGAGCAGATGGTGCAGAGCAATGGCGGGGCTTACTTTTCTGATGACATTTACAAGGACACAGAGGAAAGGCTGAAACGAAAGGCAGAAATCCTGAAGAAAATCTACACTGATCAATTAAATAAAGAAATTAAACTAATAGAAAAGGAATATGCTCATTTATCACAGAAAGAAAGAGAGGAAAAAATAAAAGTACTGAGGATGAAGTATGAGGAACAAATAAAAAATCTAAGGGAAGAAGCTGAGAAGGGAATATTTGGAGATGTTTTAAATAGTATTATGAGGGTACTTTCAAGAATATGGCATATGTTTTGGTAATAATGTCAATTTTACTTTTGCTTCTGAATTTACTATGGCTTGTAATAGTGGTAGATTGTATTTTCCAAAGATAGCTAACAATATATTCTATCCTACTTATTCTTCTTACAATCTGACCTTGTTACTTTTCCCACTGAGTTGCAGGGTCTGTGTCTCCTACTTTGAAATTAGACAGGCTTTGTGACTGTTTTGATAAATAGCGGATGGCTAAAGCAACCTCTTGTGACTCTATGGCTAGACATGGAAAATGCCCCTTGCCCTGCAGGGGGGCTTGCCCTTGGGACTAAGCCATCATGTTATGAGAAAGGCCATGTTGTCCATTGAGAGGCTCCCATGAAGAGGGCTTGACGTCGCTGGCCTACTCCCCTGGCTCATCTTTCATTTCCTAGCCGGACCAACTTGGAAGCCATGCAAGCAAGGCAACACGGAAGGAAGCTCTCTGGCTGCCCTGCCACCTCAGACAAAGTTGCAAAGAGCAGAGATGAGTCCCTTCCAAATTGCAGATTGAAGAGAAAAAAAAATGATGGTGGTTGTTTTAAGCCACTGAGCTTCAGAATGGTTTGTTATGTAGTGACAGCTAACCAGAGTGGAGCCCCTTCCCAGCTCCATTTGCCACCACCTCCTTTTCCCACCTGTCCCTCTTTACAGGGCCAACAAATTGAAGAAGTTACAAAATTAGCATGCTCAGGCAATGATATATAGAGTTGAAAGACTCCATTTAGGAAAATTCAAATAAGAAATCCTGCATACATTAAGTGTTAGTGCCGCTGGTAACATGCACTGTTCTAGGGCTTGTCTACGAGTCCCCTTTAGGGAAGCATTGGCTTTCTCTGGACTATTGAACATACAACTTCTGTGAGTTGATTTTTTTTCTCTTAACCTCATATTCTATTTTGGAAGATTAAAACATACCAGAGGAAAAATGAGTAAATCAAATAAATCATTATCTCTTTACTTGTCAAACGAAATATTGCTTACTCAATTATCTACATATTTTGTATCCCAACTATCTCCACATGATGAGGACTCTGGAAGTTCCAGCCTTTTATGTGTGCATGAAACTTGTTATTGTAATGTGTGATAGTCATGACCCACAATGTGGAACTTAAACTAGGATTTTTTTTCAAAGATTTTATTTATTTATTCATGAGAGACACGCAGAGAGAGGCAGAGACATAGGCAGAGAATGTGTCCACATGGGTGATGAGTTTCTTCCAGAAATGAGAAAGTTAAAGGTGACAGGTAAGGTTGTCAGGGGAAGGGTAGGGTCAGGAGCAATAGTGTTCAGTTAGGTTTGTGACAAGTTGAATATCAGTTGTCAAAGGGTCCAATATAAATGAACTGCATTAACCTGAAATTTTGGTCTGAAGATTATGTGACAGTCTTGGAATGAATGGTAGGATAGTATATAAATATAAATATCCCCCCCCAAAATAAATAAATATAAATATCCCCCTCAATTTCACCTGGGTCTTCAATATCCCCACCTGGCCAATATCCCCACCGTCCAAAGCTGTATGCTAGAAGATCCATGTAAGACTTACAAAGGAAGGAGCAAGAACCAGTTTTGTGAGGTTTAGTTCTTCAACTAATTTGATAGCTATTTGGAGGAGTCAAGAGGAAAGGATTTTTAAAAGAATTATTTATTTATTTATTTATTTATTTATTTATTTATTTATTTATTATTTGAGAGACAGGCAGCATGTGAAGAGGGGAGGGGGCAGAGGGAGAGATAATCCTGAAGCAGTCTCCCTGCTGAGCAGGGAGCCTGACTGGGGTGGGGGCAGGTGGATGAGGGGGCTTGATCCCAAGACCCTAAGACCAGGACCTGACCTGGAATCAAGAGTCAGTCACCCAACCAATTGAGCCACCCAGGCACCCCCAATTTTTTTAAAATTTTACCTATTTAAGTAATCTCTCACTCGACTTGGGGCTCTCGAACTCAAGAACTTGAGATCAAGAGTCCCATGCTGTTTTAACCGAACCAGCCAGGGACCCCAAGAGAAAAAGACTTTTTGAAAGAGATCATTTCAGTTATAGGGACAATGACCTAATTCTAGGGGTTCATCTGGAGAACAGTCTACCTACCTGGTGCAAAAAGTGACCAGGTGTAGTTGTGGGATTAAATAAAGGAGGGACCCTAGGGACTCTGATCTGTGGCCCTGCCCAGCAGATGGAGGTTCCCTCTGCCTCAAACCAAGTGAGGTGGCCTCTGGACCTTGATGTTGCCAGAGAGTGTGGCTGCGTATGTTCCGAGATTCCTGAGGGGACTTGATCTGTGTCCCTTGGAGTTTGGCTTTGCTGTCTAGTGGTCCCATGGGACATAGGACATGAAGAGATGTTGCTGTGCTCTATGGAGGGAGCAGGGGACACATGGAGGTAGCTGTCTGGGGAACAGTCAAAACTTTCACTAACTGCAGGGGAAAAGTAAGTGTTGCTCATAAATTAAATGTGGGCCACAGAGGTGGGAGTCAGTTATGCATATTGTACAGAGAGGGGACACATGGAGGTGGCTGTCTGGGGACAGGGGTAAGTGAACAGCACATGAGGAACATCTGTGGCTCATACCCACAGCCGTTGTTTGTGATGGTGTTTCACTGGTGTCTACATACTTGAGCATTTATTCAACTGCATTCTCTAATTATGTGTGGTTTATTACATGTCAAAGATATTTGTATTTTCTATTTTAAATGGGGTTGTCTTGGGATGCCTGGGTGGCTCAGCGGTTGATCGTCTGCCTTCGGCTCAGGCCTGATCCCGGGATCCAGGATCGAGTCCCACGTCGGGCTCCCTGCGAGGAACCTGCTTCTCTGCCTCTCTCTCTCTCTCTCTCTCTCCAATAAATAAAAATAAATAAATAAATGGGATTGTCTTTGTATTTTTATAAATTTTAAGAGCTCTTTACACATTCTATTTTTTTGTCCAATCTTTATCAAATATATACCTAAGTTCTTTATCTGGTATATGAATTTTTTTTTAATTTTTATTTATTTATGATAGTCACACACAGATAGAGAGAGAGGCAGAGACACAGGCAGAGGGAGAAGCAGGCTCCATGCACCGGGAGCCCGACGTGGGATTCGATCCCGGGTCTCCAGGATCGCGCCCTGGGCCAAAGGCAGGCGCCAAACCGCTGCGCCACCCAGGGATCCCTATCTGGTATATGAATTGCAGATAGTTTCTCCCAGTTTGTAGCTTGCTCTTTTTTAAAAAATTTATTTCCTTACTGCTTATCTTCAGATATATATTTTCCTGATTATTTTTCATTCTTTCTATTTCCTACTATGTACACTGAAAGCTAAATTTTAATCTGCAGTTACTGCTTTAGCTGCATTTTGTAAGCTTTCTACTTGTCCAGCCTATTCCATATTTCACTTTCTTCCCCTTCCTCTTTGTGGTTTAATTGGAATTATTCGGTTTTTGCCCCCCACATTCTATTTTTTTCTCTATTAGTTTGGAAATTATATTACACTTTTCCTGTAGTCACCCAGTGATTATAAAACACAGTCGTTACTTCTCAAAGTCACAAGAAATTTACGTTTTAATTTTCTTCTATACAACAAATTACTTTAGAACATTTAAATTCTGTTCCCACTCTCCACCCCAATCTATATATTGTTATTGTTGAATATTTAATTTTCCTATTTTTTTCCTTTTTAAACCCTAGGAAGTATTAACAGTATTTTATATAGTTTACATTTGTTTAAACTTAGTCTTTTTTTATTTTCCTCCTCCTCTGATTTTACTGTGATTGCTCTCCTCTTGCCTCAGATATATTCCCTATAAATTTCTCATCTGAGACTGTGTTGGTGGCAAGAAATCTCAGTCTCTCTTGTCTGAAATGTATTTTTAAAAATATTTTATTTATTCATGAGAGACACAGAGAGGTGGAGACATAGGCAGAAGGAGAAGCAGACCCCCTTGCTGAGCAGGGAGCCCTGATGCAGGGCTCGATCCAGCACCCTTGGGATCATGACCTGAGCTGAAGGCAGACACTTAACCCATTGAGCCACCCAGGCACCCCCTCCACTGATTTCTTCATAGTGATAGAGGAAGCCAGAGAAACAGTGGAGGCAGATTTTCAATGTGCTAAGAGAAAATAACAACTAGCCTGAAATCCTGCACTCAGGGAAATAACTGTCAAAAATGAAAGCAAAATACATACATTTCAGAAGTGCCTGGGTAGCTCAGTCAAGTGTCTAACCTCGGCTCAGGTCATGAACCTGGGTGTTGTTACAAATGTAAACCATCACAGAGAATTTCCTTGTAAGTATTGATGCTTGTGACCCAAATAAAGAATATCTAAGTAATGGTTTGGGGGTTTAATAGTACTTAAAATTTCTGTTATATTTTACATCAATCTCTGCTCCCACTCCCACACTTAAATAGAGAATGATACAGACCTTCTAGCTGGGCTTAAGCTTAGAAATGAAATATAATCCTATCCTTTCTCTCTTCAGATCACTTCAGAATCACAGATATGTGTTCATACTCTGCTTGTTTTTCTGACTTGCTTTCGTTTGCTTATTTCATCTAAGGGCTGAGTTGTGCTTGTTATTTAGGTTCTATTGTTCTGGAATGTTCTTTATCCTCACTGCTAGTGCATGATTTGTTCCTTTGCCCTGTCTCCTGTTTTAAAGAAGTCATCAGGGGCGCCTGGGTAGCTCAGTGGCTGAGCATCTGCATTCAGCTCAGGTTGTGATTCCCAGGGTCCCGGGATTGAGTCCTGCATTGGGCTCCCTGCATGGAGCCTGCTTCTCCCTCTGCCTGTGTCTCTGCCTCTCTCTGTGTGTCTCTTATGAAGAAATAAATAAAAGCTCTAATAAATAAATAATTAATGTAGTCATCATCCGGTGCTTATATACACCAGGCCAACCCCATACTATCCTCAGAGATACTTATATCTTCTATTTTATCTCTTTGGAATTGTTAGCAGTTTGTATAATCACTCAAGTGCTATGCAACTTTAAATAAAGTCTCAGGGACACCTGGGGGGCTCAGCGGTTAAGCGTCTGCCTTCAGCTCAGAGCGTGATCTTGGAGTCCTGGGATGTAGTCCCACATCAGGATCCTTGCAGGAAGCATGCTTCTCTCTCTGCCTGTGTCTCTGCCTCTGTGTGTGTCTCTCATAAATAAAAAAAATCTTTTTTTTTTTTTAAAAAAGGAAAGAAATAAAGTCTCAGTTATGGGGTGTAATAGTAAACTGGCTTTCATACTGGGATCCCCCCCCCCATACTCACAGTTTGCATTTTCATGGCAGGTAGTGTCAGATGTCAATGATTAGCCTATTGCAAATGGTCTGAGCACCATCTCACAGGGTGACTTTGTACCCATATAATTAATTAAATGAAGATCATTTACCCTCTCTTGCTTGAGCGGATGAGACCTTGGAAATAGCAGCTCTTTCTCCCTCAGTCACTGGGAGGAAGGAGAGGCAGTAGGGCTGCCTACACTGATACTGGCTTAAAGCAGTAGGGGCAGATGTTAGGCTGGAAGGCCTGATATGCTGAGTTGTGGGGTTGGGGACTATAGGCTTTCAGAACAGCTAAGTCACCCAGGACCCCTACAGAAAGTTCTGTTTGCAACCACTGGATGATGAAGTGGGCAGGTCTCTTACTCTAGCACGTTTGGACGGCTCCTCCTCTCACTTCCTCTTCTCTTCTTTTTCTCAACATCTTGTCTTAGAATTGCCTTCAAACTTAGAGAAGGGAGCAGCACCCAGATTTTCCAGGTAAGAGGAAAAGGGGTATTTGGGGAGAGGGTAACGTGATTTGGTGGACAGAGGACCTCTCCCTTGGGTGTAGATCTTAAACCTACTGGTATATTCCTTCTCAGAAGGTATAGGTCTTGTTACTACCTGTTTCTTGTTTTTGCTGATATTAGGTTGTAATCTGTTTGTTTAAAGATCTTATTTATTTGAGAGAGCACCTCCATGCAAGTGGGGGCGGGACAGAGGAAGAGGGAGAAGCAGATTCCTTGCTGAGCAGAGGGTCTGATGTGGGGCTTGATCCCAGGGTCCTGGGATCATGACCTGAGCCAAAGGCAGATGCTTAACCCAGAGAGCTACCCAGACACCCCTATAATCTGTTTTGAAGGCTGAGCCCTACAAATCAATGCATCTTTCAGGGGTTGCTGTCCAAAGGATATTTGTTAAAATAAGTGATTCCTTATGGTAGGGGAACAGGGGACTAGCTGGGGACAAGGCACAAGCCGGGGCAGCTCATTGGCAAGCCCTTGAGACAGGTAGAGGGACATTCTTCTAGGGACTCAACTGCCTCCATGTTCATAATGTGCTGAAGGTGAAAGTCCATCTTAGCCCGACCCCCAGGAGCCTGTAGGTCTACTTTAACATATAAAAACTCCTTTGGGGGATCCCTGGGTGGCGCAGCGGTTTGGCGCCTGCCTTTGGCCCAGGGCGTGATCCTGGAGACCCTGGGTCGAATCCCACGTCGGGCTCCCGGTGCATGGAGCCTGCTTCTCCCTCTGCCTGTGTGTCTCTGCCTCTTTCTCTCTCTGTCTCTCTCTCTCTCTCTGTGTGATGACTATCGTAAATAAATAAAAATAAATTAAAAAAATTAAAAAGAAAGTGCTAAAAAAAAAAAACTCCTTTGGAAATTTCCTTTGTCTCTAAACCCCCCAAAGTATATGATCACCCCCCAAGCACATGTTGCACCCCTACACATCTGACGGGTCTCATGACTCAGGCCTAATTAGACAGGAATCAGTGACCTTTCCCCAATAATAGCTACCCCCTCACAGTCCTGGAAACCCTGCTTCCAAAATTCCTTAGAGAACACGCTGTCCCCAAACCCCTCCTGACTCCCAGGTATATAGTGAGCCACCCCTCAGGGGCCTGGGTCAACTGCTCTTCCTGCCCACAGGTCCTGGCCTCGGGCTTTAAAAAAAACCCACCATTTTGCACCAAAGACATCTCAAGAATTCTTTTTTGGTCGTCGGCTCCAGACCTCACCCCACCAAACCTCACCTATATTCCAAAACTTCATCACTTTAACTATTTATAGAATATATAAATAAACTTAAAGCTTTCAGGGGTAGAGTTGGGTAAGCAGACAGAAGTCACTCCGTGGGGAGCAGATGGGAGATGTGAGAAGTACAGCTCACTGTCACCTGCCCCAAAGCCAGCACCTAGGTCAGGCCCAGAGGCTCTCTTTTTTTTTTTTTTTTTTCAAATTTTTATTTATTTATGATAGTCACAGAGAGAGAGAGAGAGGCAGAAACACAGGTAGAGGGAGAAGCAGGCTCCATGCACCGGGAGCCCGACGTGGGATTCGATCCCGGGTCTCCAGGATCGCGCCCTGGGCCAAAGGCAGGCGCCAAACCGCTGCGCCACCCAGGGATCCCTCAGAGGCTCTCTTACCCAGCTAACCTAAGTGCCTACTCAGACCTGCCTCCAGAGGGAGGTCTGAGCCTCGCTCAGAGTTGGGGAAAAGGAATCTTAGGAGGTGGGATGACAGAGATGTCCCCCCACACCCCACCCCGCCGCCCTCAGGTGACTCTCGGCAGTTCAGGAGGAGCTAAGGACCAATGATGCTTGTTTTGTTTTTATGTTTTGTGGGTTTTTTGTTTTGTGTTTTAGAGAAGGAGAGGGGGCAGGCAGGGACCGAGGGAGAGAGAGAGACTTAAACGGGCCCCATGTCAGCATGACCTGAGCCAAAATCAAGAGTTGGCCACTTGACTGACTGAGCCACCTAGGCTCCCCTGGATGCTTATTTTTAGGGAGTAGGAGAACTCAGCCCCCAGAGTCAGTGCCACAAAAGTACAGTCCTCTGTTTTTACATCGGAATTGGGATAAACAGCACAGCACTGCAGAATGGAGAGAACCCAGGGGCACCTGGGTGACTTAGACCCTTGAACATCTGGCTTAGATCATGATTTAAGGATCATGAGATTGAGCCCCGCATCATGATCTGTGCTGGGCATGAAGCCTGCTTAAGGTTCTCTCTCCTACCCCCTCTGCAGCTCCCTTGACTCACTTAAATAAGATTAAAAAAAAAATATATATATATATATAGAGAGAGAGAGAGAGAGAGAGAGCCCACATGCTGGAAGAAGGACCTTAAGAAATACCCCAAAACCTTTTGTTTTCCTTTTCTGTTATTCTACCTACCTACTCCCTAGCACCCATCACTAACATCAAGTTTGTGGCCAAAGCTGATCTTTAAAATTGTGTGATTTCTCTTCTCAGTGTACAAGAAGCTGTTTCTTATTCCTTATCCTTACGGGATAAAGAAATGAACGACTCTTCCTACAAAAGAAATATCTGTCCTTGTAATAGTATTTAGATTTTTTTTTTTTTTGATGGCTTCTTATCAGATGAGCCTGGCCTTAACAACTAGTATTTTCAGCCTGTCCTAGTCAAAGTCCGCTCCAATAAGAGTTCTGTGTAGGGAAACAAAATTCAACCAAGTAAATTTGAAGATCCAGTTGGTCTTATTAATGATTCCTGAATCAGGCAGCACCTTATCCAGCAAATAGAGGGGACAACCACTGACCTACACAAAAGAAAGGCACAAGGGCAGAGAGAGGTCATTAAAATAGAAGAAGAAAGGAATTTATTAGCAAGGAATGCATTGTTTAGGCACTGCTGGCTTCAGACAGTCCTTAGGATTGCCAGGAAAGGGCACCTGGAAGCAGTGCCTATGAAGTCCTCGAAGCCCTCGAAACATTTGTTTGTGTAGAGAAAAAGGAACAATCTGGAGAGTGGAGAAGCATTGGGAAATCAAGGAGGAGAAAGCAAGAAGCCAGTTTACAGAAAAAATGAAACTGATGGCTACGCGGGGTTGAGGTTTCTACTTACTTTCTATTTCCCTAAAATGACATGTCATGTTTCTTTCTGTCCAGGAGTTCATTGCAATGGCAGCCCTGATGTCCAGTGCAAGCTCCGGTGCCAGTGAACCCCTGAGCAGCTTCGGTGAGAGGGTGTCCGGCCCAGAGGGAGGACAGCTATTAGGGGGTGTTCTCCTGCACTGGCCACCAGCCCTCATGCCAGCTGGAGCACTGTACCCCATCCCCATGTCTGATTTCCTCTCCATTCACTCTGGACCCTCTTGCACTTTCTCCTGGTAAAGGGCCTTTCTGTTTCTCCTCCCCTGATTTTCTGCTCCCTCTCTACCAATGCCCTCAGGATGTCCTGAGGTTGGAGTCTTCCATGGTGCTGCTAACTGAATAATCATCTGAACTCCCATCTACATTTTTCCTTAGATAATCCTCACCATCCTGTATTCGATGTTCTTGATTTCTGGAAGTCACTTGTCTCACCCCAGGATTCTGGTTATCAGATGCAGGCAACTCTGCATTAGGGTTGGTTCTGCTAATCCTCAGAAGGAGAGGGGGATTCCCTATAGATTTCGTGGAAGCCAGAGTTGGGGTTCTGCAATCTCTCTCCTCTATTTGGTATTTTTAAAAGAATATTCCAATTGACAGGGTAGATGGAAGGGGACAAAATGGAAGCGGAGAGACCACCTGGGAGCCTCTGGAAGCATGGATGCTGATGGTAGCTTGAGCTAGTGTAGTGGGCTTCCAAGTGGAGAGAGGCACAGATTTGCAGGTGAAGTCAAGAGAACACGCTGCTGGGCCAGATGTGGAAAGTAAAGGAAAGAGAAGAATCAAGAGCAGTGCCTAGATTTTTGGTCCGAATGGCAATATTCCCCCTGAGAAATAAGATGGGGCTTATAACAGTGTCTGGAATTGTGAGTGTGGTGATGTATGCATCATCTTCAAGCCAAAATGGAAGGTTGTGATACAGGATTCCTCATGCAGAAATCAGCCTCCTTCAAGGGCTATGCAGGTAGGGTCCACCTTCTCGGAGAAACAGGCTCTCAAATGTGATTGCGCCCTGTTTATCCATCCCAGGGGTCCTGGCTCTGTGCTTAACAAATACTGAAGCCCAGGCCCGTACTGACACAGTAAGATGTGCAGAGGATCACTGAATACCAGTGCGGAAGAACTGCATAGATGATTTGGAGTTGCACTCAAGGCTCAGTGGTTGTTCCGAGAACAGAGTTTCTGTTGCTAGGCTGCGCTGTGCAGGTGTTAGCTGTCGACTTTCCTAGGAAGAAAATGTGCTTCATCTGGTGGAAATAAGAGAGGATAACTCCATCGATGTATGGGTTTCTTCTTTCTTTTTTGATCTATCGAAGAATTTTATAGTCCCTTCAGAGAACTGTCAATATTTTCTGGCTATAATTCTTTAATGTCTTAATTTAGAATGTAAAAAAAATGTAGCTAGATTCTAATCTAAGGTCTTTATTTTTTTAAAGAGTTTCTTTATTTATTAATGAGAGACACAGAGAGAGGGGCAGAGACACAGGCAGAGGGAGAAGCAGGCTCCCTGCGGGGGGCCCGATGCAGGACTCGATCCCAGGACCCCGGGATCATGACCTGAGCCAAAGGCAGACACTCAACCACTGAGCCACCCAGGACCCTGAAGGTCTTTAACTTTAAATGAAGGTATTCTGTTCTCTCTTGGGTCACAATCCCTGACAGGATGGTCACACATAGGAACTAGAAAGGGATGCTTTGTCTTTCTGCCCTGGCATCCCTTTTGTACCTCGCAAGGATGGGATGGTTTGTATGACCTGCCCACTTGACTCCTTAATGGAAAGAGGAAAAGTTCCATTTTGAATACAGTTTGGGGAAGGAACTCCCACTGAGAGGTCCCAAAGTCAGATTTCGTGTTACTTCCTGCATGGCTCTGATGACCAGCTACCAGCAGCAGCTCTGAGTTCTCTTCTTGAACTATTTTGTTTCCTCTTCTGTGGGCTACTTAGCTATAAGAGGTAAGAATAAGAAGCTCAAGAGAATCCTGGAAAGTATTTGGCCCTTTTCCAAGCGCTGCAAGAGGAACCTCAGGCTGTCTATAGACTTTCAATAGGCTTCTATAGAAGGGTGCTGAAGTCACTCACAGGAGGGGAGCCTCAGGCAATAGAGGAGGGGGTTGTATGAGGGGGACAGGGGCCCTGCTGGGGAAACAGCTAGAGGTCCATCTTAATGCTGTGGCTTCTGTTTCCTGATATCCAAGGGCTTGGATCCCAAGACTGCAGAGACTCACAACTGAGACTTGTCTTAGTGGGAAAGACTGGAGCGGGAAAGAGTGCAACAGGCAACAGCATCCTTGGAGAGAAAGTGTTTCATTCCAGCATCGCAGCAAAATCTGTCACCAAGGTCTGTAAGAAAGGGAGCAGCAGGTGGCATGGGAGAGAACTCATCGTCGTGGATACGCCTGGCATTTTCGACACCGAGGTACAGGATGCTGACACGTGCAGAGAGATTGCTCACTGCATCCTCCTGACCTCCCCGGGGCCTCACGCTCTGCTCCTGGTGGTCCCGCTGGGCCGGTATACTCAGGAAGAACGCAAGGCCATGGAGAAGATTCTGCAAATGTTTGGACCCCGAGCTCGGAGGTATATGATTCTCTTATTCACCCGGAAAGATGACTTGGATGGCATGCATTTCCAGGACTACTTAAAGGATGCTTCAGAAGATATCCAAGAGCTGGTGGACATGTTCCGGGATCGCTACTGTGTGTTCAACAATCGAGCAACAGGAACTGAGCAGGAGGCTCAGAGAATGCAGCTACTCACCCTGGTCCAGCGCGTGGTGATGGAGAATGAAGGAGGATGTTACACCAATAAGATGTTCCAAAAGGCTGAAGAGGAGATTCAGAAAAAAATCGAAGTGTTACAAGAATTTTACAGAGCAGAGCTAGAGAGACAGAGAGTGCAGATAAGAGAGGAGTTTGGAGAGAAAATCAGAATGCTGGAGGATAAACTGGAGCAGCAAAAACGACAGGAAGAAATGGAGATGAAGTTGGCAGAGAGGGAGGCTTTCTACGCTCTAAAGCAGCAGAATGCCAGAAATGAAGTTGAGAGTGAAAGTGGGATACTTGATATCATCATGAAAGTACTGGAGATGGCTTTCCATGTTTTCTTCTACCTATTTAAGGAAGATTAAACTGAATGAAAAGATCTCCTTATTCCCTGTGTGTTTCCTGGTGGTCTTGCCCCACCTCTACCTCCCAACTTGTTCACCAAAGTCAGAGTGCTCCGAGTTGTGTGTCCCAGGCTCTCCCAACTAAAGTGTGTAATAAAGCTCACTGTCAGCAATTGGTAGAGGTCTGGTTGACTTAACAGAGGAGGGATAAATTCTCAGTTTGTGGAACTCCAAAGCAGAAAGTACTGATGCCCTCTGCCTTGTGAATTCTTCAAAGAAGATGACCTCGAACTTTCTCTATTGCTCCCTCATAAAAGTTTCTCCTCTAGATTCTTTCTAGATTGCTGGATCATCTCCCTCTGCTGCTTCTACCACTTATTTTTGCCCTTAGGACATAGTGAGGATAACCTTAGCCATAGGGTTGGTTAGAAAGATCAGTTCTGTGTGTTGGGTAATCTATAGATGGAGATACTTATAGAACTCTTTCCACATGATTGGAAATATGTGTTTAATTATATTTTTACAGAAGGACTCAAATTGTTCCTTACCATCTGCCCCCTGAAGAACAATGGAGCATCTGGAAAATAGATCTCTCAGAACTCAACTAAGTAAAATTCCAGAAAGAGTGGATGAAAGAGATTCAACACATAAGAGAGCAATGTTCAGACATCCAAAGCAGCTCTTTGACCAACCTCAATGCAAAAGTATTTGCTGAATAACCACTTTTCCTTGTGAAACCAATTGTTGCCATCACATCTTGATTATTTACTGCTTACTTATTGCTTTGGAGGTCATCCCCACATTGCCCACCCCCACCCAGTTGAATTGTTTGTTTACTGTTACTACAATAAATCTTTTCTGTTCTCTCATATTTGTATAAAATTGGAGTCCACTCTTTCTTGGAAAATACCACTGCTATATCTTCTAAGAACACAGGGATGAGTTTCATTTTTTTTTTTGTAAAATTTCAAGATGATTTCGGAACTAGTCTTCATCAACCTTCAAGACATCTCTCCTCCTCTTTCCCGGAACACTCCAGCCACAGTTTCAGCCCCTCCACCAGTCCAACACCACATTCTCCTTGATTCATTCATTCTGCACTAATAGAAATCATGTGTAACCAAGATTTCAGAGACCTTTCTGGTTTTCCTGGTGCAAAAATTCCCCTTTGTGATATGGATAACAAAAGTAAGAGGTGCCTCTATCCCTTTTCTCCTGGGTACTTCTCACCTAATCATTTCTAGGGCTTCCCAAAGCACATCTCCATGTTCTACCAACATGTCCTGGTGGAGATATGTGACTTATGCCAACTCTCCTTGCTCTGCCATCTTGAAATTGGCAAGCCACTTTGCTTTGAATGAAGGTTTAAATATAAAACTTAAACCTTAAATATAAACCTCCCTTTAAAGCAATGTAAACCTTCATTAAAGCAAAGCAAAGCAAACCTTCTCTTAAAGTTTAAATATGCCTCTCCCTTATTTTCCCAAACCACAAATGAGTTTGGACTGTACATTTACTAAAAGTTAGCAAAGGCTTGAGGATAAGAGAAGCATAACACAGAAAACTTACATTTTGAAATAGCCACTCAGAGGGAGACAGATTTGATTGCACTCTGCAGAACATAGGTGCACTTTGAGTGTACCGTTTCCATCATTGGAGTTTCAGGCAAAATTCCATTATGAATTTAACATCCTGTTGTGTTATGACCTTCTGTAAGCAAATATTTCATCAAAGAGCCACGTATAGCTCCCCAGAAAAAGTAAATGCAGGCTTAATCTGAAAAAAATGTCTTTAAGTGATTCTTTCCAGTATAAATACATTCGATTGTTCTCACCTTTGCCTTCAGGCTAATGCTGTAGGTGGAGCAGAGAAAAGGTTCTGCTTCTGAAATGCAGGGGAAGATGAGAGGCCCACATGAAGTACCCTGAGAGCAGTGTTACCCATTTGTCTACCAGGGTAGAAGACAGAGAGGAGGTCCTTGATAAATACTACACACTGTGGTTCATACAATAGGAAATGAGACATGGCATATTCCCGTCCCTTGAGTTTTAGGAGTTTATAGCTTTTCATCCATTCATTAATATTCATTGATTGTTTTACTGTGGGGTAGATTTTATATCATAGAAAACATGGAGAATCTAGAGATAAGTAAAACCAAGTTCCTTTTGAGAATGGCTTCACTCACTCAGCATAAAGATTTTGAGACTCATCCAAGTGGTATGTGTCCATAGCTTGTCTTCTTTTATTGCTGGTTAGGATTCCATTTGATGGATGCACCACACTTTGTCACTTCTGTACTTAGTCATCTTCTTTTTCTTCCTCTTCTTTTAAAGGATTTTATTTATTTATTTATTTGATACAGAAAGAGAGAGAGCACAAACAAGGGGAGTGACAGAGGGAAGGGGAGAAGCAGGCTCCCCACCAAGTAGGAAGCCCCACACAGGGCTCGATCTCAGCACCCTGGGACCATGACCCAAGCCAAAGGCAGACACTCAATCGACTGAGCCACTCAGGTGTCCCTCTGTATTTAGTCTTCTGCCCCTAATTGATTTTTCTCATCTCACTGCATTGGCTAAAACCTCCATCATGATGCTTAATGATAGTGGATGGCCACACTTGCTTTATCCTGATATATCTTTTGTGATTTCCAGTGAAGTGAGGCACTGTCTACAGTAGTATATAATGTGTGTGTGTGTGTGTGTGTGTGTGTGTGTAGAAACATTTTAAGAAAGTATTCTCCAACCACTTTTTTCTTGAGTGAATAGCTATCATATTATTTGCCTGAATGACTAATATGTTTTGTCAAGGCTTTCAAAAAATCATCTACGGAAATAACCTTATGATTCTTTTTCCTTCTATCTATTAATAAGGTGAATGATATTCTTAGATTTTCTAATAACAAACCAATTTTTCATTTCTGTTTTAAATCCTATTTGGTCTTGATGCACCACATTTAACAATGTGGTGCTGGAGTCTATTTGCTAATTTTTGTGTGTGGTATTTTTGTATTGATACTCAAGAGAAATAATGGTTTATAGTTTTATCTTTTTGTATAGTCTTTGTCAGGATTAGGTATCAATGCTATACTTCTTTTTAAAAAGCAAATAGGGAAATTTTCCTTAATTTCCAATATTCTGGAACAATTTAAAGAGCACTAGGATTATCTGGACATTGAAAGTTCGGAAGGATTTCCAAGAAAAACCACCCAGCCCTGGTACTTATTTTGTGGCCTGGTTCCTGAATGGCTTTCTCTATCTTTTCCATGTAAATTGGTCTATTTCAACTTTATCTCTCTGGTGGAGACAGTGCTGGTGATCTGTATTTCTCTAGAAAATTATCCATTTCATCCAGGTCTTCACATTTATTTGCAAAGAGATCTTAACTTTTTAAAATTTCCTCTAATTCAGGGATCATTACTTCTTATCATTTTGAAAATTTCATTTGTGCCTCTTCCCCTTCTTCTTCTTCTTTTTTTTTTTAAGACTTTATTTATCATGAGAGACACAGAGAGAGAGAGAGAGGCCGAGGCACAGGCAGAAGGAGAAGCAGGCTCTATGCAGGGAGCCCGATGCGGGACTCGATTTCGGGTCTCCAGGATCCCAAACTGGGCCTAAGACAGAACTAAACCGCTGAGCCACCCGGGCTGCCTTCCCTTTTTTTTTTCTTGAAAAAGTTAATAGTTTTTTTTTTTCAATAAACAAGAATTTTAATTTGTTAGCTAGTTAGTGTTTTGTATTTTCTACTACAGTGATTCTTGTTTTTATCCTTATTATTTGCAAACTTGAGCTTTTCCTTTGGTTTTACTTCACTGGACTTTTCCAATTTTCTCCTGAGGTGGGAATTGAACTGATTCATTTCCATTATTTTTATTGAAATAAGAAGTCTTGGGTACAATGCATTTTCCTCCCCTCATTTCTCTAAAGGAGTCCCAGATCTGTTGCTAGATAGGATTTTCGTTATCATGGTCTTTAAGAAACTCTAAAGCCTCGGTTAGTATTTTTCTTTTCAATGAAAGTTTTTTAGTAGAAGGTGTTTTAACTTCCAGATTACTGTTCAAAATGATTTCTAGTCTTATTGCATTGTGGTCATAAAGTTTGTTTGTGAGACTTCTACTTCATGGAACTTTACTGATGTGTGCTAATGTTTATTAATACATAATCAATTTTTGTGAATATGCCATGTGTGTCTGTAGAAAGAGTATATTCTCTGTTATTTTTTTAAAGATTTATTTTTATTTATTTATGATAGACAGAGAGAAAGAGAGAGAGGCAGAGACACAGGCAGAGGGAGAAGCAGGCTCCATGCCAGGAGCCCGAAGCGGGACTTGATCCGGGGACTCCAGGATCGCGCCGTGGGCCAAAGGCAGGGGCGAAACCGCTGAGCCACCCAGGGATCCCCTATTCTCTGTTATTATAGAGAAGAGACTGCATTCTCAGTATAGCCATGAGATTTATTTTCTTTTTTTAATATAAATTTATTTTTTATTGGTGTTCAATTTGCCAACATATAGAATAACACCCAGTGCTCATCTAGTCAAGTGCCCACCTCCGTGCCCTTCACCCATTCACCCCCACCCCCACCCACCTCTCCTTCCACCACCCCTAGTTCGTTTCCCAGAGTTAGGAGACTTTCATGTTCTGTCTCCCTTTCTGATATTTCCCACTTATTTTTTCTCCTTTCCCTTTTATTCCCTTTCACTATTTTTTATATTCCCCAAATGAATGAGACCATATAATGTTTGTCCTTCTCCGACTGACTTATTTCACTCAGCATAATACCCTCCAGTTCCATCCACGTCGAAGCAAATGGTGGGTATTTGTCGTTTCTAATGGCTGAGTAATAATCCATTACTTTCTTCATTACATTGTTGACTCTTCTACCTCTTTATTTTTTGCCCACTCGATTTGTTTTGTACTGAGAATGGTGTATTGAAGGCTATTATTAAGGCATTCTTACTCATATCTCCTTGTATTTTCTGTAGTTTTTGCTTAATAAACACAGCCACTGTGCTCTGGGTGTGCACATTTTCTTTTTTTTTTTTTTAATTATACTTTTTCATTTATATAGAGAGCAAAAGTAGGGGGAGGGGCAGAGGAGGAGGGAGAGAGTGACTCTCAAGGAGACCCCATCCCCCGCCGAGCATGGAGCCTGATGTGGGGTTCCGCCTCACAACCTTGAGATCATGACCTGAGCCAAAATCAAGAGTTGGACGCTTAGCCTACTGTGCCACCCAGAGCTCCAGTGTGCACATTTATCTTAAGCATTATATCTCTGATACAGTTTTGTGAGCAAGGACAATGAGATGGGGGAATTTTAATTCTATTTTTAATTCCTCTTGAGTTAATAGTTGCTTTTGTAGGAAAGATTCTTCAGCAAGCTTATGCAAATGAGCCCCCTAGGACTTTAAGTCAATTGCTTCTTGTGGAGCAGTGTACATAGCAAAAAGTAAACATAGCAAAAGTAAACAAAGACTACATTTAATATAAAGAGAAGATGCAAAAAATTTTATTTTTCTAGTCTTTCCTATCTCCTATCCATTACTTCTAGGGAAAAACTATAACTAAACATTTAATCTTATTTAAAGTAGCCCAATCTGATCTGTTAAAGAGACCTCTCAGACAGTGTTCAGTCTCCCTATTTAGGTGACTTCGATATTCTCCTCCCCTCCCCCCAGCTATCACATTTCTCTCCTTCAGTGGGTGATAGATGTCTATGTGGTATTGGAGTTTCTTGAGAAAGTTAGGGTCCCAATCCTCAGCCGGTCTCTTCTACTCGTTGGATAATGTCCTGCATTTCTCAGGTTGTTGAAGTCCTTCAGGTACCCAACAAGGAGTCCACAAACTGGTGCAATCCAGAGTTAATCTCTCAGTTTAGGCAGTGCCCTTTTGGGGCGCTCCTTGGCTGGCTTCACCCCACTTTGGTTCTTGCTCATCTAAAATTCTCTATGGCTGATCTGGCAGGGACTCTCATTCAGCCTTGGACTATTAGCTGGAGTGCATTTGGCCGCATGTGAGAGAAACTTCACCAAAGTGGCTTAACAATCAAAGGATTCAAAGTTGATAGGACAGATGGTGATGTAACTCTCCAAAGAATTTGACACCTTGATTTTTGTCTCCTTACCTTCTCCACCATCCTTTGCAAGTAACTTTTGTCTCAAAGTAGCAAGATGGTTGCTTCACTTTCAGCCTCCCATCTGACTTACAAGAAGAAAAGAAGAGGGAACAATAAGGAAGACGGGATGTTACTTGTATTACAAAGCAAAGCAAACCCAGAAATCTCCACCAGGACTTCTGCTTCTATCTCTGGATCATTTGGTTACCACAGCCACATGAAACATTGTGCAATTTAGTATTTCACATGACACATCGCTTTTTTTAAATTAAAGATTTTATTTATTTATTTATTTATTTATTTATTCATTCATTTATTTAAGAAAGAGACAGACAGAACACGAGTGAGGGAAGGGGCAGAGGGAGAGGGAAAAGCAGGCTCCCCACGGAGCACGGAGCCCCAGGGTTCTGGGATCATGGCCTGTACTGAAGTCAGATGCTCAACTGACTGAGCCACCCAGGCACCACATGACATATCACTTTTGTAAGCACAATTGTAGTTTTGTTAGTAAGCAAGAAGGGCCAAATGGATAACACGCACATGACGAGCAACATGTGCCATATGTCGCTTGGGCGAATCTGCTCTACACCTCACTTCACAGTGACCTTGGTCTTCCCCCATGGTGAATTCCCTTGACAATCTCCCAACCAAATTTTCATGTAATTCTCAACTCTTATTTATTCACGCATGAACCAAGGAAAAGACAAGAAAATAAAACCTCAGAGCTTGAGTCCCGTTCCAAAACCAACAGAGAGGTTTGTAACAGACTAAATATCCTACAGTTAAACTTTGGATAAACTATGAAGAATCAAATACTAGAAGGCACTGGAGGGCAACCAAAACCAGATAGAAACTAAAGATATTTCTGTCCTTGAAACTACAACAACTATACCCATGTTTAAAAGGCTTCCCCCCCCCCAAAAAAAAAGCCTTTCCCCAAGGGCACTCCCTAGACCACAGGTCAAGAAGTGACTAGAGCTCAATTATCCTGTATACTTCTTGCTTCTTGAACCTAGAGAGGCAGAATTTGGGAAACACATCTCATTGCTTTATTCTCCTTTCTTTCTCTCTGTTGTTGTTTCTTTTTTTTTTTTCCCCCTATAAGACAACGGAGTATTCCCAACTCTTATTATCTGGAAATCTACTATATAAAATGTCACTGTTCAGCCAATGAGACATGGGCTTTGTCGTGCAAATTGGGGAAGTGAGAGAATATAGACAATTGTTCTAAAGAAACACCCTGCATTATAAGGTGGTCATCTTTCAACAAAACCCTACTACTATTTTGTTAATATTAGAAGCTGATTTTATTTTATTTATTTATTTAAAAGATTTTATTTATTTATTCATGAGAGACACAGAGAGAGAGAGAGAGGCAAAGACACAGGCAGGGGGAGAAGCAGGCTCCACGCAGGGAGCCGGATGTGGGACTTGATTCCGGGACTCCAGGATCAGGCCCTGGGTGGGAGGGAGGCAGGCGCTAAACCGCTGAGCCACCCCGGGATCCCCTAGAAGCTGATTTTATATTTATTAGGTGGAGGAGGCAAGATGGCAGAAGAGTAGGGGTCCTGGTTTCATCTGGTCCCCCAAATTCAGCTAGATAACTATCAAACCATCCTAAACACCTATGAACTCAACCTGAGATCTAAGGAATGAACGGCTGCAACTCTACGAATAGAAAAGTGACCACTTTTGGCATGATAGGAGTGTGGAGAAGAGAAACAGAGGGGATATATTGGAAGATAAACGGGGGTAGGGAGGGAGCCTTTGTAAGCCAGCTACAGGAAAGTGATACAGCCCTGGGGCTCAAAATCAGGACCTGCAGAAATCTGCTCTTGGGAGAGCTTTCCCCGCCTGAAGAGTGCTCAGTGGTGAAACGGGGCCCACTCGCAGGCCGGCCAGTGAGGTCTCAATATTTCCAGAGGTAGAGAAAGAACAGGGGCACCTCAGCTGGCAGAGTTCCCAAGCGCTAGAGCAAGGAAAGGGGTTTAGGTCAGCGAGCCCGGGAGAAGGTTCAGCCTGTTGTGCCGTAACTGCAACCTTCCCACTGAGGGGACCCTCTCCGTGCTGGGTCCCTGCAAAGGCCTAGAGCGCAGCGCATCACTTTCATCCTGGAGAGGCAAAGCGGGCGCGCACTTGACCGGGTGAATGTTCTCGCTGCCAGGGCCCTGCAACGGCTACAAGTGGGGCAACCCTCCGCTCCCTCCAGGGTGGGCAAAGAGAGTATGTGCACAAGAGGGCAAAACCTCTCCCTGCCGAGGCCCTGCAAATTGTACACATCAGTGTCCCCCTCACCTGTCCGCAAGGAGGATCTGAGTGAGTGGGCACTATAGGAGTCTGCAGTTTGGCACGCGCCAGGATCTCTCAGCTCCGAGGCTGGAGAGCTGGGCGGGCCGTTTCCCGCCCCCCACCCTTATACCTCCAATAGAGAGGCGAAAGCCTCCAAGGACAAAGACCTCACATGGCAAACTGCTTACACTGAGCCTGGCCACCTGTTGTCCCGCCCAAGCATGAACACCTGTGAGCCAGCATAGCAGGCCCCTCCCACAGAAGACCAGCTGGAAGAGCAGGGGAACAGCAAGTTTACAGGGTACACAGGACAGGAAAGCTCTGGGACTAGGGGTGAAATAGTACATAGGACTCGAGGTTTCTCTCATGATTTATCTTTCAGGTTAAAATTTTTATTCTTTCTTTTTTCCCATCTCATTTTATCAACTCCTTGTTTTTACTTTTTTCTTTTTTAACTTTCATATTTTACAATTATGTGTTATAGTCTTCATTTTTGGCTTCCTCTTACCATATTCAATTTTATTTTGTATATATGTAAAATAAATAAATATATAAATATAAATATTGAATTTATAAATATATAAATTTTTGCTTCTTTTTTATAATTTTGGAATTTAGTACCTTCTAACATATAAACAAAAATACACTCAGAACCAGTGGACTGTTGGTCCACTCTGTGAGATTATATACTCTCCCCTCCTCCCTTTGTCGTTGTTTCTCTTTTCTGTTTGTTTTTCTTTTTCTTTTATCTTTTTCTTTTATTTTCTGCTCCCTGACCTCTTAAGAATTGTCCAGTGTGTATTTTGCTTAGCTTGTGGTTGGTATTTTTGACTCTGCTCACTTGAACAGCCATTCTACACAGGAAAAAATGACTGGAAGGAAGAATTCACCACAAAAGAAAGAACTAGAATTTATATTCTCTGTCACAGATCTAATGGATTTGGATTTATGTAAAATATCAGAGATATATTCAGGATTACAATGATAAAGTTACTAGTTGGACTTGAAAAAAAACATAAAAGACCTAGAGAATCTCTTAGTGCAGAAAAGAGATCTAATCAGGCCGAAATTAAAAATACTCTGAGATGCAATCTAAACTGAATGCTCTAACAGCTAGGGTAAACAAAGCAGAAGAGAGAATAAGTGACATAGAAGACAAGATGGTGGAAAGGAAGGAAGCTGAGGAAAAGAGAAAAGCAACCCAAAAAGAGCCCATGAGGAGAGGCTCCGAGAAATAAGTCATAGTTTGAAAAAAAAAATCCATATTATTGGAATTCCAGAGGGTATGGAGGGGGGGAGGACCAGAAAGTGTATTTGAGCAAATCATAGCTGAGAATGTCCCTAATTCAGGGAAGGAAATAGGCATTCATATCCAAGAGGTAGAGAAGACCCCTCCCAAAAACTGATCAACACCCTGACATATGATAGTGAAGTCTGCAAATTTCAGAGATAAAAAGAAAATCCTGAAAGCAGCCTGAGACAAGAGATTCCTAACATATAGGGTGGAAAATATTAGATTAACAGCAGACCTATCCACAGAGACCTGACAGGCCAGAAAGGGCTAGCATGATATATTTAGGGTACTAAATGAGAAAAACGTGCAGCCAAGAATACTTTCTCCAGAAAGGCTGTCAGTCAAATGGAAGGAGAGATAAAAAGCTTCTAGGACAGACAGAAACTGAAAGAATATGTAACCACCAAGCCAGCCCTGCAAGAAATATTAAGAGAGATCCTATAAGCGAAGAGGGAGCCCAAAGAAACAGAGATAATCTGCAGAAACAGGGACTATACAGGTAATACAATGACATTAAACTCATATCTTTCAATAGTTACTCTGAATGTGAATGGGCTAAATGCTCCAGTCAAAAGACACAGGGTATCAGACTGGATAAAAAAGCAAGACCCATCTATATGCTGTCTACAAGAGACTCATTTTAGACCTAAAGACACCTGTAGACTGAAAATGAGGGGATGGAGAACCATTTACCATGCAAATGGACCACAGAAGAAAGCTGAGGTAGCAATCCTCATATCAGATAAATTAGATTTTTTAAAAAGATTTTTATTTATTTATTCATGAGACAGAGAGAGAGAGAGAGAGAGAGAGAGGCAGAGACACAGGCAGAGGGAGAAGTAGGCTCCATGCAGGGAGCCCAATGTGGGACTCGATCCCAGAACTCCAGGATCATGCCCTGAGCCAAAGGCAGACGCTCAACCTCTGAGTCACTCAGGCATCCCTAAGTTAGATTTTAAGAAAAGATTTTATTTATTTATTCATGAGAGACACACACACAGAGAGAGGCAGAGATATAGGCAGGGGGAGAAGCAGGCTCCTTGCAGGGAGCCTGAGCAGGCCTCGATCCTGGAAACCCAGGATCAAGCTCTGAGCCGAAGGCAGGTGCTCAAATACTGAGCCACCTCAGTGTCCCCAGATAAATTAGATTTTAAACCAAAGACTGTAGAAAGAGATGAAGAGGGATACTGTATCATACCTAAAAGGTCTATCCGACAAGAAGACCTAAAAATTATGAATATTTATGGCCCTAACGTGGGAGTAGCCAATTATATAAACCAATTAATAACAAAGTAAAGAAACACATAGATAATAATACATTAATAGTAGGAGACTTCAACATTCCACATCCCACTCTCAGCAAAGGACAGATCATCCAAGCAGAAGATCAACAAAGAAACAAAGAAATAAGGGCTTTGACTGGACCAAAGGAACTTCATAGATCTATACAGAACATTCCATCCTAATGCAACAGAATACACATTCTTCTTAACTGCACATGGACCCTTCTCCAGAATAGACCACATGCTGGGTAACAAATCAGGTCTCAACCGATACCAAAAGATTGTGATTATTCCCTGTGTGCTTTCAGACCACAATGCTTTGAAACTAGAACTCAATCACAGGGAGAAATTTGGAAGGAACTCAAACATTTGGAGGTTAAAGAGCATCCTACTAAAAAATGAATGGTTCAACCAGGAAATTAGAGAAAAATTTAAGATTCATGCAAACTAGTGAAAATGAAAGCACAACTGTTCAAAATCTTTTGGATGCAGCAAAGGCAGTCCTAAGAGGGAAGTACAATTCAATACAAGCCTCCTTCAAAAAATTAGAAAAATCTCAAATATGCAAGCTACACTTACACCTAAAGGAACTGGAGAAAGAATAACAAATAAAGTCTAAACCAAACAGGAGAGAAGAAATAAAGATTAGAGCAGAACTCAATGAAATAGAGACCAGAAGAATAATAGAACAGATCAACAAAACTAGGAGCTGGTTCTTTGAAAGAATCAGTAAGATAGATAAACCCCTAGCCAGGCTTATTAAAAGTAAAAGAGAAAAGGCTCAAATTAATAAAGTCATGAATGAAAGAGGAGAAATCATAACCAACACCAAGGGAAGACAAACTATTTTGAGAACATGTTACGAGCAACTATTTGCCAACAAATTAGGCAATCTAGAAGAGATGGATGCATTCCTGGAAACCCATAAATTACCAAAACTGAAACAAAAAGAAATAGGAAACCTGAACAGACCAGTAGCCATCAAAAACCTCCTAAGAAGCAAGAATCCAGGGCCAGATGGCTTCCTACTCTCCTGAAGCTGTTTCAAAAAATAGAGATGGAAAGAAAAACTTCTAAACTCACTATTTGAGGCCAGCATTACCTTGATCCCAAAACCAAAGACCCCATCAAAAAGGAGAATTACAGACCAATATCCCTGATGAACATGGATGTCAAAATACTCACCAATATACTAGCCAATAGGACCCAAGAATACATTAAAAGGATTATTCACCATGACCAAGTGGGATTTATTCCTGGGATGCAAGGGTGGTACAACATTGGTAAATCAATCAAAGTGATAGATCACATTAATAAAAGAAAAGACAGGAACCATATGTTCTTCTCAATTATAAGTTTATGTGTAACACTAGTAAGGGTGCTTACGGCTAACTTTTGCATTGCAAAACAACAACAATATGTGCTAGAACAGTTGGAGGGAAATTTATTTCTACCTAAACAACAAAGCTGTGTTTCATGGTGAAATTTTTTACACTGCTCCAGTTTTTAAATTTAAGTGAAAAGTAATTATAATTAAATAAAAATTTCAACTTCCTTTTTTCAGGTGTACCAGCCACATTTCAAGTGTTCAAGAGCCACACGTGGCTAGTGGCTACCATTGAATATTACAACTTCTAGAAAATACTCAATTATTTGGAAATAGTTTTAAATAATCCAGGAATGAAAAGAAGACATCACAAAGAATATAGAAAATATTTCAAACTGAATGATAGTGAAAAGAGAATATACAAAAATTTGTGAGACATAGATACACATGTACAGAGGAAAATTCCTTTTTTTAAAAAAAATGTATTTATTTATTTTAGAGAGGAGGGGGGAGGGGCAGAGGAAGAGGAAAAGAGATACTCTCAAGCAGACTCCCTACCAAGTGTGGAGCCTGACAACCCCCAGACCAAAAACCCAGTGGAAATTAAGAGTTGATGCTCAATTGACTGAGCCACCCAGGCACCCAGAGAGGAAAAATTCACATCTTTCTATCCTTATGTTAGAAAAGAAGAATTAGGGTAGCCTTGGTGGCTCAGTGGTTTAGCGCTGCCTTCAGCCCGGGGCATGATCCTGGAGACCTGGGATCGAGTCCTGCATCGGGCTCCCTGCATGGAGCCTACTCCTCCCTCTGGCCTGTGTCTCTGTGTCTCTCATGAATAAATAAATAAAATCTTTTAAAGTAAGAAAAGAAAAATTTAAAATAATTTATAGAATATTGTAGATAATACGTCGACTCAGGATATGACTATGTCCTGAAGCATATTGAGTTTGTTTTCCCAGGGACTTAAATTACTGGCAGATTGCTTTGATTTTGGGAAGGCTTGGTTTAAACATCACTAGCAAGGGATTACTTAGGTCTTGTTCCTCTTTTAGGGCAAATCTCTTTATTCTGGTATGGTTTTTACTTATAAAATATGACCTTTTCACAGTATTTCAGTGGAACGTTTGATGAACTAGAATCTCAGATTCCATCTGTGCTGCCACGGGCAACTGCTGACATCTGTGACCAACTCTTTCAGGCTTCCAGAAAAAATTTCCCCTGGACTCTCTGGGGATTACAGTTCCCTATAATGTCTGCCTGCATTTGGTCACTTCCCAGTACCTTCAAACAATTGTTGTAAAATTATTATTATTTTGTATTTTCTACATAGTTTATAAAGTGTTATTACAGGAGCACTGGGACTTGGAAACCTCCCCTGAGACTTGAAAGAGCTGCTCTGACCCACCGGGTAGAAAACAACCTTGTATGCATTGAGCTCTTCTAGTTGCCCAAATCCCTATCTTTGATGCTTTGCTCCAGTGGAGAGATGTTTCAAGAAGGAACAAATTCTAAAGGTGGCTATTTTCACAGCCTTAGCCAAGATGACCCTCCATCCTCAGCCCACCCCCATCTCCATCCACATCACTGTTTTCTTATAGGTACATAGATGTAGAGTTTCCAGAACATACCCACACAAGCCTTCCCCATTCTCTGAGGCTGAGAAAGTGATGACAGGGGAGCAGCATCTATCCCTCCTCCTGAAATGTTATAGGAGTTTTCTCCCCTAACTTTTAATCATAAAGGAGAAAAAAAAAACCCACCATATTTGATACAATTTAAACCAATTCTTTTAGGCTTCTGAATGAATGGCATGGTTTCAGTGACTTGCCATTTAGAGCCACTGACTGTCTTTGGCCAATTCTTATATTTTCTGTTATGAAATTTAACCAAGCTAACAGTTAAAACAAGATCCCTTAAATTAAAGAGATTAATCTTCTAATGGAAATGCAAATGATATTAGCTTTTATTCAATAGCTCTGAAGTTGCAAGTCTATCCACTTAGAAGTACGATGGCCTTGATCTATTTACCCTTGAGGTGTCTACCAATCCTTCTAAACTTAATGGAAGACAGGGCAGCCCGGGTGGCTCAGCCGTTTAGCGCCACCTTCAGCCCAGGGCGTGATCCTGAAGACCCGGGATTGAGTCCCACATCGGGCTCCCTGCATGGAGCCTGCTTCTCCCTCTGCCTGTGTCTCTGTCTCTGTCTCTCTCTGTGTCTCTCATGAGTAAATAAATAAAATATATTTAAAAAAAAATAAACTTAATGGAAGACAATTCCACCTGGAATGCCCATAGGTTCTTTTCTGAAAAGTAAACAAGTTATTTTAACTCTCACATGGAAGAATAGATGCCTGAGAATAACAAAGGAAATAGAAATCCGTTGAGGAGGAAGTCGGGAGTGCCATATTACACTCAGCCGCTGTAATCAAATCAAGATTTTATTTATAACAACGGAAAAAAAGTAGAAAACAAAAACAGAATTGAAAATCCTGACACAGATCTTAGGGAGTATGAAAATTTACTACATGATAAAGCTGATTCAGCTCAGTGGGAAATGGGCATATTTGGTACATGGCTCTGGCACAATGACTATCTTAGTATGCACTCAAGGTAAGTTTCTGTGGTGTTTTGAGACACTTTTCTGAATCTTCTAGCAGAAGAAATGCTCCATCTTTGGTAGGAGTCCATTGAGTCTGGGGGAGATGGGTGTCACGGGGTCTATACCTGGAGACTCTAGTCCATGGGCATGTAATTGTAGAGAATCTCCAACCAGAGGGCAAGTGTCCAGACAGACCCGGAGCTGTGTCCTCTGCTGATTGTCCTCCAGCACTGTCTCCCTGACCTCTACTTCCCACCCCTCCCAGAAGGCAGCTCGAAACTCTCTGTCACACCGCTCCAAGAAAGGAAAAGAAGAGCATAGTGGGAGGCATTTTGCCCCTGGCTGCTCCCATTCTGTTTCCATCAGAAGGTCAGACTCCCCAGAAGAACCTAGAACCTCAAAGAGGCTGAGGTGTACCTGAGGTGCATCCATTTCCCTACACAGTCAGATGGCCAGAGCCAGACCGCCACCCTGGCCTCTTCTGAATGCCAGGTGGCTTCTTAGGAACCCCGTCCGTTGGAGCAGCCCTCCAGAGAGACACCTCCGTGTTGAGAGGTTTCCCCCTCAACCAGGCAGGCTGCTCCCTCCAGCGTTTAAGGCCTTCCACAGCTTCGTTTGCAGGCTCCCGATGTGCGAGCGGGGACCTCTGGGACGCACCTGCCCCTGACCGCCTCGGACACCTCCCCAGGAGCCTCGGATGGTCAGGGAGCGCCCCCCCCGCCCCCCCGCCCCGGGGAGAGAGCGCAAGCGACGGGCAGGCAGCCGGCCCCGGGGGCTGCGGTCCCGCCTCCGCTTAAACGGGCGCCCTCTCCAGCAGGCGTCTGTGCGCCTCCTGGGATTCCTTCTGGAGCCGGCACAGTCCCTCCGGCAGCGGGGCCCGGCCGGTTGCGCCCTCGGGGCCCGGGCCCGCGGGCAGGCCGCGCTGCTGGGAGTAGCGGTAGGCCGGGTTGCTGTAGGGGCGGCCGTCGTTCTCCCACAGGACGCAGTCCACCGCCGCCAGGAGCTCCCGCAGCTGCGCCTCCCGCTCGGCGCCCGCCGCCGCGTTGTCGAAGGCGCAGTGGCGCCGCGCGCACACCGCGTCCAGCCGGGCCAGGTGCGGGTTGTCCGTGCGGCGCACGTACTCCTCCAGGGAGCCGCCGCCCAGGTCCTCCCTGCGCGTGAACACCAGCACCGTGTGCGCCAGGACGCCCACCCCGAAGGCCTCCTGCAGGCCCCGCACCGCCTGCCGGTCCTCCTCCGTGAAGCGGCCCAGCTGCGTCACCAGCAGCACCGCGTGCGGCCCGGGCGCCGAGAAGGCCACCGCCTCGCAGATGGCCCGCGCCGCCGCCTCGGGCCCGGCCTGCGGGGACAGGAGGTCGGGCGTGTCGATCACCTCGAGCTCCCGCCCGGCCCAGGCGCCGCTGCCCCGCTGGAGGTCCCGGGTCACCGGTTGAGGGCTGAGTCGGGACGGGAACTCTCTCCTGCCCAGGATGCTGTTCCCTGTAGCGCTCTTCCCGCTGCCGCTTTTCCCCACCAGGAGCAGTCGCAGTTTCTGCGGGGTCCGTGGGGCCTCCCACAGGCCTGGAAGCAGGGGGACAAAGCAGAGGGAGCGGGGGTGAGAGCCGTGCCCTGGGGTCCACGGGCAGCGCGGAGACCTGCGTCTCGCCCTGGACTGTGACCTGCGGGGCTCCCCTTCTGCCTTGCTTTTGTTCCGCTTATTATTATTATCATGGTATTTATATAGCATAAAAAAGTATAGTATAACATCAAACTTATCACTGTCCTCAGTTTTAGGCGCGCAGTTCAGTGGCGCCCAGGACATTCACGCTGTTGTGCAATCATCTCCATGGTGCCTCTCAAGAATGTTTTCATCATCCCAAATTGTAATTATTTTATTTCATTTTCCAAATTGTAATTACATTCGTTTTTCTGTGTCGGCCTTATTTCAGTTAGCACAGTGGTTCCCAGGGCATGGATGTTGCAGCCCAGCACAGAATTTCCCACCTTTTTAAGACTGAATAATACTCCATTGTAGGTATATGGCGCTTCTTGATTATTCCTACACATATATGAACATTTGGGTTGTTTTCACCTTTTACCATTGTGAACAGTGCTGCCATGAAATCCATTCATTTTCCAGCAGTCCCAGATTCTGTGTCCCCAGGTTAGTGGCCACACTGAGCCCTCAGAAGCTCAGCTCCTGACCCTGATGCCATAACTTTTGGGGGGACAGAAGCCCTTGAGAAGGCCAAGTGCAGGCCTAGGATATCCTGCTTGTGCCGGTGGTGCTCTGCAGCCCATAGGACCCCAGGAGCTCTCCCATCGGATCCAGACACCTGTACGAGGTCTGGGCAAGTCATTTGGTCACACTGACCATCAGCACCTCCTTCCTGAGGACGAAATCCCAGAAGGCACAGGCCCTTTCCCTTGGGCCTGGCACAGAGATTTAGTCAAGGTGGTGGCTGGCACTCTCTCTCCCTTCGTCTGCCTGTCAGGGACCTTTCCCTCTTACTTGGCTGAGTAGAGGAGGGCCCCCACCCAAAGACCCTTTGATGGCGGCCCAGGTGGGCAAATCTCTGACCAGGATGAGCCCTGCCGCCGGTCCCTACACACCCACGTACACATTGAATGCCGCCATCCGCACCTCTCTCAAGTTCATTCCTGTTAGAAAGTGGTTTACCTCCTAAAATGCCTGGTCTAGGATCGAGATTCAGCTCTCCTGCAGGGTCCTCCTCCAGAATATGTTCGCATTCTTCTTCCTCCGGCTAGAGATAACCATAATGCGTCTTGTTAGTTTCTCAGCAGAGTTCGGAGAGGCGTTGCCTTTCTCTTGCCAGAAGCATTGGTTTGAGGGGGAGCAGCCTGAAAGAGGAGGGGGCCCGAGGGGTCTCTACTTCCTTTCTTTTTTTTTTTTTAATTTATTTTTTATTGGTGTTCAATTTACTAACATACAGAATAGCCCCCAGTGCCGTCACCCATTCACTCCCACCCCCCGCCCTCCTCCCCTTCCACCACCCCTAGTTCGTTTCCCAGAGTTAGCAGTCTTTACGTTCTGTCTCCCTTTCTGGTATTTCCCACTTCCTTTCTGTCTTCCTTTCCCCTCCTCTCTCCCCGCCCCCCCACCACTGTGGTTTCTACTGTCTGTTTAGGAGACTTCACAGAAAAAGGGGGATGGCCTCAGCGGCAGGCTGAGGAGCAGGTGGCGTTTTATAGACAGGGACCTGGAACAACATGCTTTGCGAGGAGAGGGAGGAGCAGAGAGCAGAGGCAGGTCTGATACTGGGTCCTGAGAGCAGTGGAAAGATCTGGAGGGCGCTGGCAGGAAGTTGCAGCCACAGGCTGGCTGGGCTGGGGGTGGGGGTGGGGGGACACGCGGGTCTTGGACCAAGAAGAGGGATCCATGCCTGACCTTTGGGAAAGGCTCAGCGGTGAGGGTTGCAGAGGGCAAGAGGTGGGTGGCCGGGTTCTGTGTGAGAACAACAGGGACAGAGTCTGGCTGGGAGCCAGGGGACCTCAGAGCTCATCTCCCATCACCGTCATTTAGGATGAGGACAGCCCCGAAAGGCTACTGGGCCTGGTCTGTGGGCCTGGCGATGACTTCGGTGCTGCCCGGGTCCCAGCAGCTGGCCGGTGGGAGGCCGCTGAGGCCGTTCCTCGTGACCGTCAGCCGTGTGCAGCCCTGCCAGCTCCAAGGCCCCAGGCTCAGAGTGGACACCGCCAGTGAGTCTTGGGAGTTTCCAGGACAAGAAAGTGACCGGCCCAGGTGAACAGCTTCCCCCCAGACCGGTCAGCAACATTCTGGTGAGGACACAGCATTGATCCTCTCCCAGGGGCTTCTGGAACAAGGAGGTTAGCGCTCCTATCTCTGCACCTGGAGACCCCCACCCTCTTTGCCCCTGGCTCCCTTACACCCTCGGTGGAAACTGAGGCAGCGCTTCACCAGGGAAATCTGGTGGCTCCTCTAGCGAGGCTTCCTGGAAGGTATGAGCAGGGCTGGTGGGCAAGGCGGGGGAGGCACCTGGGCAGAGAATCTGAACCGGGCACTGCAGCCGGGCACCCCGAGGGAGTGCGCACCCCGCCCCGCGCCGCCTCGCCCCACGGCCGGCCCTGAGCAGCACCTCACATGTTTGCCACACTTGGCAGTTTTTGCCTCCAGCATGAGCACGAGCAGCCTGTCATCTCATGTTTCCCAGGAAGGTCAGCTCGCAGAAGCGTCTTGCCCAGAATTGAGCAGTGACTTCGCGGCAGGGCACGTAGGGCAAGGGTTCTCCTGACCTCCTAGTCACGGCTCTTTCTATTCCACTGTAGACGCGCGTGCATGCGCTACACGCACAGCACATTCCCAAAGGCTCCCCAACACCCACACTCACTAACACACCCCCCCACAGACTCCCCAATATCCACAGACTCCCCAACACCCACACTCACTAACACACACACACAGACTCACCAACACGCACAGACTCCCCCACACCCACCCTCACTAACACACACCCCACAGACTCCCCAACATCCACAGACTCACCAACACCCACATTCACTAACATACACACACCCATAGACTCACAAACACCCATAGTCACAAACATCCACACTCACAAACATACCCACACCCACAGACTCACAAACACCCATAGTCACAAACACCCACACTCACTAACATACACACACCCATAGACTCACAAACACCCATAGTCACAAACACTCACACTCACTAACATACACACACCCACCAATTCACCAACGTACATACACCCACAGACTCACCAGCACCCACACTCACTAACATACACATACCCACAGTCACAAATACCCACACTCACTAACATACACACCCACAGCCACACAGCCACAAAGATACTCACAAACATACACACACCCACACACTCACAAACACCCACACTCACACACACACTCACAGACTCATTAACACCCACCCTCGCAAACATACACATACCCACAGACTCACAAATACCCACACTCACTAACAGCCACACTTATAAGCATACACACACTCACAGACTCATAAACACCCACACTCACAAACATACACACACCCATAGACTCACACACACAAACACCCACACTCATAAATATACACATACCCACAGACTCACAAACACCCACACTCACTAACATATACACCCACAGACTCACAAACACCCACACTCACAAACATACATACACTCACAAACACACCCACAGGCTCACAAACACAACACACACCCATAGACTCACCAACACCAACACTCACAAACATACACACATACACACAAACATGTCACACATACCACTTACACACATACACTCAAAACACACCACATACACATACAAATACATAAACACACAAATATATGCACAAACATAATGAACACACATACATTCGTACACACAAACATAACACACATGGAAACATAAATACACAACACACACATCCACACAAACACATGATATACATAAACACACCCATATACACAAACCCTTTACACACACTCCACCCATACACTCCCAAACACAACACATATTCACACAAACACAAAAACACAACACACACGGGAACATAGGTACATGACACACACACACAAACAACACACACAGACACACTTCCCCACACACTTGGACTTACCACGCTGTCAGCTGCTGGGCAGGAGGAATGGCGATGTTCTCTGTCTCCTGAGGCCACATGCTCTTGTGAATTCTTTGTTTCTCCTTTTGGGGCCGACGCATCGTGGACTTTTGAGGACCTTGACTGAAGGAGGTGGAGGAAAGTGTCCACGGTGTAGGAATAGATAAAGGACATGGCTTGTTTGGTTTTTTTTTTTCCAGCAAAATGGGATCAGAAAGCTCAGCTCCGAGAAGTGCCCTTGAGAGAGCAGCTGTCAGGAAGTGAACAGGAACACCCAGGGCAGCCCCTCCTCCGTCAGAAGACACTCGCCACCGTTTGCATTTTGTCTGCGGCTTTGGTAGTAGAAACAGGAAAAACATGAACACCCGTGTTGTTATGATTTTGATCCTGCACTAGGACACTGAGATCTCAGAGGCTTAGAAAGAAGCAGCAGATTCTCTAGAAAATGCTGTGCAAGGGGAATGATTTTTTACAGATGTCCCTTCTTTGCGAGTTGCCTGCTTGCTACAGAGACCCCATGCCTTTACCATAGTGGCAGGTGCCTGGCATCTCCTCCTCCCTCCTCAATTCCAACTCCCTTTACACATTTTCTTTCTGGGACTATGGGGCCTTGGGACTTGTCAGCTGAACCACAGTTGAGCCCATCCTGTAGAGTAAACCTTGTAGCCAATTCTTTATAATAAATCTTTTTATATATGTGTGTACACACACGTCTGACAATTCTAATATCTGACTTATAGCTGAGTCTAGTTTGCTCTGTGTCTCCAGATTGTGCTTTTTTTAAAAAGATATTATTTTTTTATTCATGAGAGACACAGAGAGAGAGGCAGAGACCTAGGCAGAGGGAGAAGCAGGCTCCCTGCAGGGAGCCCCATGCAGGACTCAATCCCAAGACTCTGGGATCTCGACCTGGGATGAAGGCAGACACTCAACCACTGAGCTACCCAGGTGCCCCTCCAGACTGTGCTTCTTGCCTCTTAGCACAGCTTGTGTTGACATGCCAAGCTGAACGTGATCTATCAGAGTTTAGGAACTGAGGTAACTAGGGCTGTAGTGTGATGTTTCATGTCCATCTGTCTAGGAGTCGGGCTGTGTTCATGTTTCCCATGGATGTAGGTGCTATTGTTTTTATGTTAGTCAGTTTGTATGGTTTTTATTTAATTTTGCACTCATTAATTTATTTACTGCTCTTAATAGGAGCTTATTGTGATGTAGGAATGAGTCAGGGACAGATGGCACCTGGCAGGGAAAGATAACGGAATGGCCCAAAGTCAGGCTCCCATAGTTTCCTTCAGTGCTCCTGTTGTCTCGTTTCTCTGTTGTCTGTGGGTTTCCCTAAGAAGCCCTTCTTAAATAGAGTTTGTGCAGTGCTGTTCTTTTGGCTTTAATTCACTGTTTTTATACCGAGGCCCTGTCAATGTGGTGGTAGGAGTGGGAGGGGGAAGCATGATCTTGAAATTAAATCACCCTTTCTGAGTGGGTCTGTGATCATCACAATTTATTTAGCTTTTCCTCCCCACCATGGCTGCTTTGGATGACCCAGGTGATATGGTCACTTTGTACTGTTTTCTCACCACTTCATTCCAGCCTCTTTCTTCTCCCCTCTGCTCCCGCCTTGATGGACTTCCTTTGGTTACTTGAATGCTTCATCCCATCTTTTTTCTCAGGAACTGCTGTGAAGAGCTAGAGCTGAAAGGCTCCTCAGGGAAGGTGTTCTGTTAATCAAAAGATTTTGATAAGCATTTCGGAGGTTTAATGGAGATCTGGAGGTTTAAAATGTTAACACTATTTTAAATGTTTTGAGGAAATATACACTAAAACCAGAAATAACAAATAAATCGCATGTATAAAAAACATAAAGTGGATGTAAAATTATCATTATTTCTAAAGGTTGTGATTATATGTCTGAGAAAATCAAGAGAATAAACCAAAGGGCACCTGGGTGGCTCAGCTGGTTAAGCACCCAACTCTTGATTTCAGATCAAGTCATGATCTCAGGGTCCTGGGATTAAGCCCCCCCATCAGGCCCCACATTCAGCAGGGAGTCTGCTTAAGATTTTCTCTCCCTCTCCCTTTGCCCCTCCCCCTGCTCATACACACACTTTCTCTCAAATAAATAAATAAATCTTAAAAACATGAATAAACCAATTGATACGTGAGAGCTAGGTTCTTGTCTCACAGAGTCGAAGAATGAATCGCGCAGACAACGGAGAGTGAGTAAAGCGATAGAAGTTTATTAAGCAAAGATACAGAGGAAGCTCTCAGAGGTGAAAGGGCTCCCAACAGGGTTGCCAGTGAGGGCTTTTAGTGGCAATCTGTTATTGAGAACCTAGCCAGGGAGCCCACGGCCTGGGGATTCTTGTACAGTCTTGGTGTGAGAGGGGACTATTGATAATACCTTAATGACATATTCTTTGTGGTTTGGTGAGTTTCTGTGATTACTTAGTAGCCACTAAAGGGGGATACTCCCTAACATTTTAGAGCTAGGGAGCTGGGTTTCTTTCTTTCTTTCTTTCTTTCTTTCTTTCTTTCTTTCTTTCTTTCTTTCTTTCTTTCTTTCTTTCTTTCTTTCTTCATGAGAGGCACAGAGAGAGAGGCAGAGGCAAAGGGAGAAGCATGCTCCATGCAGGAAGCCCCATGTGGGACTCCATCCTGGGACTCCAGGATCACTCCCTGAGCCAAAGGCAGATGCTCAACTGCTGAGCCACCCAGGCGTCCCTCTTTCTCTCTGTGTGTGTGGGGGGTTTTTTTGTTTGTTTTGTTTTGTTTTTTGTTTTTTGTTTTTTTTTTTTTACTTTTTTACTTATCTCTGTTTCCTTGGGATGGGTAGGAGCCTGACTCTGGGTCTTTTGGTGTCCTTGGGGTTTATGGGAGCCTACAGATCTATGGGAGCCTGACTTTGGGCCATTCCGTTATCTTTCCCTGCCAGGTGCCATCTGTCCCTGACTCATTCCTACATCACAATAAGCTCCTATTAAGAGCAGTAAATAAATTAATGAGTGCAAAATTAAATAAAAACCATACAAACTGACTAACATAAAAACAATAGCCAACTAGATATAACTTGTGATTTAAAAAATAACAACAAAAAGTAAAATGCCTAAGAATAGACTTGAAAATCGTGTAAACATTCTATATAAAGGAAACTTCTGAGGTTATGGAAATAGAACTCAGAAGTTGGTAGAACCCCTTTGGAAAAGTCTGCAGTACCCAGGAATAGAGTCAATACCAAGCTATCCTACCAGGAAGCACACCCCCAACAGACATAGGTGCCTGTGTTCCCTGAAAAGGAATGCCTGTGATATTATAGTGACACTCAGAATAGCACAAACCTGGAAACAACATAAATGCCCACCAAGGGGTAAGTATTCTCACAAAGGAAGGAAGGGAGGGAGGGAGGAAGGAAGGAAGGAAGGAAGGAAGGAAGGAAGGAAGGAAGGAAGGAAGGAAGGAAGGAAGGAAGGAAACATAACCTTGTGAGACAGTGGATATGTCAATTACTTGATTGTGGTGAATATTTCACAGTGTATGCCTATATCAAATCATCAAGTTGTAGACCTTAAACAGATACAATTCTGTCAATTTGTCAATTTATCTTGTCAGTAGGTGATTATTATTTGTCAAAATTATACCTCAATATAGTGGAAAATACAATAAAGTAAAAGAGCTGAAAAAGTGTTTTTAAAACAAAAATGCAAAAACAATGTAGACTACATTAATTGGAGTAATTGTATTGATTATATATTCACTCGTAAATTATAAATTATACATATATAAATTGGGTTATAGTCTGTAGTGTGAAAATACAATTTATATACAATGATGAGAATGCACAAAATATTGCTACATATTATAATAGGGATAAAGCTCAAACATAATGGTAAGTAAAAATCAAAAACAAAAGCCAGAGGGATCCCTGGATGGCGCAGCGGTTTAGCGCCTGCCTTTGGCGGGGGGCGCGAACCTGGAGACCCGGGATCGAATCTCACGTTGGGCTCCCGGTGCATGGAGCCTGCTTCTCCCTCTGCCTGTGTCTCGCCTCTCTCTCTGTGTGTGTGACTATCGTAAATAAATTTAAAAAAAAAATTAAAAAACAAAAACAAAAACCAGAGACAAGAATTTATGTAAAGTACAAGAATGGCTAAAATTAATCTATGCTATTAGAGGTTCAGCTAAAGGTCACCCCTGAAGAGCATTAGGAGGACTTCTGGGATTTTCTGTTTCTTTATCCAAGTGCTGGTTACTCCTTATGTTATTATTAATCATAAGGGACTCATTGTTTCTAAAGATTGGAGTATTTTTAAAATAATGACATCAAATTTATCTTCCTTTTTCTGTGCAGCTTGGGGATAATAAGACTAAGTCAAGTTTCTATTTTTCACATGAACTCTTAATTCTCCAGAGAGAAAACTATTATTCTAAATAATACTTGCCAGGAGACATTCTAAGGCTAGGAAACAAAATGGCAGGCTAGAACCCTGCACTAAAACCAGCAAACCAGCTGGATAATTAATTTGAAAATTATTTTTTTAAAAGACTTCATTTATTTATTTGAGAGAGAGAGAGACAGCAAGAGAGCACAATCAGGGGGAAGAGGAAGAAGCAGGCTCCCCGCAGAGCAGGGAGCCCAAGGTGGGGCTGGACCCCAGGACTCTGGGATCATGACCTGAGCTGCAGGCATGCACACTCAACCAACTGAGCCACTCAGGCGCCCCTTATTTTGAAAATTCTTAAATGAGAGTTCCTCCAAAAATAAATTTTCAAAAACTAGACTAGAGGTGTTCTAAATAGGATAATTTAAGTAGAAAAGAATCTAGAGCTCTTAGTGGAGCTTAAAATCAATATGAACCAATGGTGCAAAAAAAGCAATCACCAAATAGAAGCCCCTTTAACTGAGGTTTTATTAACAGACATCCAGGGTCTGGGCAGCAGGTACAAGCATGTGGCCAATTCCAGGGACTAGACTTGGGGGTGGGGTGGAGGGTGGAATTGCCAATGTGGAGCGTTCAGAGCAAAGACTATGAAAGAATTGTGCAAAATGATTATAGGGAAAATGATGAAGGAATCGAATAAAAATTTCAAGAGAACATGCTTGGCAATTACACAGATGGGATGAAATTTACTGTCTGTTGACCTGTAATGCTGAGAACAGACAAATGGGCACGTATTTCCGGATTTCTTCACCACAGAGGAAAATCTAACTAAGGTGTCCAAAAATGGAAAAGGGATCCAAACTGGAGTTGGAACAGAGAGCTTGGACTGCCCTGTGGGTTCAATCATGAGCAGGGAGAGGAAGAGGTGGGCGCTTCTGTAGAAGAGCAAGGGGAACCACTGCTGGGGCACATGGCTGGCTCAGGAGCTGCCGATTCTGCCTTCAGTCCAACGGCACAACGTCTATGCGGGACTTGAGAGCCAACTTTTTAAACTCTCCCCCCCTCCACCCTCTAAAGCATCTCCTCTAAGAATCTGCCTCACAGAGACGTGGTTGTAGGGCAGAGGGCAGGGGGCCAGGGTCCAAGCACAGTCCCCCAGGGCCGGGGAGGGAGTCCCTGAAGTCAGGTGGGTGGGTGCCAGGCTGGGTGAGAGGTGGATGTCCCCCACCCCACCCCCACCCCAGTCTTCGAGGGGAGGTGGGCGGGGGTCCCTCTGGCCACCCGGACATGGAAAGTTGAATAGTGAGGGCTTAGGTGGGGAAAACTGTACAGGGAACAATTGGGGAAATTGGCTTTTCTGGTCTTCCGACAGTATTTGCCAGTTTTGGTCCCATTTTCACGTTTGCCCCTTTTTGCGTTGTGTCATTTCATGAAGATCAAGTGGGACGTGGAAAGGGCAATGGCAAACCCTTCAGCAAGGACACGGAAAGAAACAGTCACACACCAAAGGCACTGTCATTTCCTGGGCCTCCTGTAAGCACTCGTTTCCCAGAAGCTTGACTCACAGAGCCCAACCCAAACTCTTACCATCACCCAGTGGTGGAGGGTCCCCATGTGCTAGATGCGGCTCTCCTGTGCAGCATGCTTGCCCACAGCTCAGGTGTCACTCACACGAGCCCACACCTTGCACTTGAGCTGGAAGGCAAAGGAAGGGCAGAAACACTCGTGCCTACTAAAGTGGTCTCTTGTTTGCTCACTAGAGAGTCAGAACGGCTCATTGTTGCACCTGTTGTGCCCAAGGCCCTAGCATGGGTGTGAGATTGAGGGCAAAATGCACCTGCTTCACCCTCGCCAGGCCAGCGTGGGGGATCAGGGCAATCTCTCTTCGTCCCTCCCTGGCCCCTCTAAACCCTCCAAGTGCCAATGGCCCAACATCCCAGCTCTGTCCTGTGAGGTGACCATGGCATTCTGTGACAGGGAAGGCCAGAGATGGAGGAGGTGAGGTACGAAATGAAAATGTGTTGCTGCACGTCTAGACAAGTGACAAACGCTATCGTTCTTACCATTCGAGACGTTTCTGGGAAATAGGCTGACATCGAGTATATACCACAGACTTCCTGGAGATGCACAAGAACAAAAACCCCATCATCTCATTGAAGTAGAACACGGAGACAAGCTTGGCAATTCCCTCAGCAAAACTAGGCAAAAACAAGTAGTCTCACAAACAAAGCTTAACTTGGCTTATTTTCCAAGATGCTGGACATGGGTCATTTCTTGCTTCTGCCTCTGGGAATCACAAGGAAAATTTAAGCTGTTCCCAATTCCCTATTATTTAAGAAGGAGGGGCTGTGCACACCCTTTCTCCATTTTTCCCCCTAATTATATTTATTTGATTTTTAAATTCTATGTTATTATTATTTTTAAATTTTTTATTTAAATTCAATTAATTAACATACAATGTATTATTGGGTTCAGAAGTAAAGGTCAGTGATTCATCAGCCTTATATAACACCCAGTGGTCTTACATCACCCGGTTACCCCATCCCACCACCCCCTTCCTGGACCCCTCAGTTTGTTTCCTATGATTAAGAGTCTCTTATGATTTGTCTCCCTCTCTGATTTCATCTTGTTTTATTTTTCCCTCTATTCCCCTCTGATCCTCTGCTTTGTTTCTTAAATTCCATGTATGAGTGAGATCATATGATAATTGTCTTTCTCTGATTGACTTATTTCACAGCATAATATTCTCTAGTTCCATCCATGTCATTGCAAATGGCAAGATTTCATTTTTTTTTTTTGATGGCTGAGTAGTAGTCCATTGTATATATTTATAGACCACATCTCCTTCATCCATTCATCTGTCCATGGACATCCAGGCTCTTTCCATAGTTTGGCTCTTGTGGACATTGCTGCTCTAAACATTGGGGTGCAAGTGCCCCTTCAGATCACTACATATGTATCTTTGGGGTAAATACCCAGTGATGCAATTGTGGGTCAAAGGGTAGATCTATTTTTAGCTTTTTGAGGATCCTCCGTACTGTTTTCCAGAGCAGCTGCACCAGCTTGCATTCCCACCAACAGTGTAGAGAGGTCCCCTTTCTCTGCATCTATTTTTTTTTTTCGCAGATTTTATTTATTTATTCACTAGAGACACACACACACACAGAGGCAGAGACACAGGCAGAGGGAGAAGCAGGCTCCCTGCAGGGAGCCCGACATCGACATGGGACTCGATCCCGGGTCTACAGGATCACGCCCTGAGCTGAAGGCGGTGCTAAACCGCTGAGTCACCGGGGCTGCCCTCTCTGCATCTGTTGTTTCCCGACTTTAATTTTAGCCATTCTGACAGGTGTGAGATGGTATCGTCTTGTGATTTTGATTTGCACGTCCCTGATGCTGAGTGATGTCAAGCATTTTTCATTTGTTTCTTGGCCATTGGTATGTCTTCTTTGGAGACATGTCTGTTCATGTCTTCTGCACATTTCTTGATTGGATTCCTTGTTCTTTGGATGTTGAGTTTGATAAGTTCTTTATAGATTTTAGATACTAGCCCTTTATCTGATTGGTCATTTGCAAATGGATATTTGCAATATTCAATATTTGCAATATTCCTCTCCCATTCTGTTGGTTGTCTTTTGGTTTTGTTGACTGTTTCCTTTGCTGTGCAAAAGCTTTCCATCTTGGTGAAGTCCCAATAGTTCATTATTGCCTTTGTTTCCCTTGCCTTTGAAGACGTGTCCTACAAAAGTTTCTGTGGCTGAGGTCACAGAGGTTTCTGCCTGTCTTCTTCTCTAGGTTTATGATGGATTCCTGTCTCACATCTAGGTCTTTCATCCATTCTGAGTCTATTTTTGTGTATGGTATGAGGAAATGGTCCAGTTTCATTCTTCCATATATGGCTGTCCAATTTTCCCAACACCATTTGTTGAAGAGACTGTCTTCTTTCTACTGGATATTCTTTCCTGCTTTGTTGAAGGTTAGTTGTTTGAGGGTCCATTTCTGGGTTCTGTATTCTGTTCCATTGATCTATGTGTCTGCTTTTGTGTCAGTACCAAACTGTCTTGATGATTACAACTTTGTAATAGAGCTTGAAGTCTGGAATTGTGTGATGCCACCAGATTTGGTTTTCTTTTTCAACATTCCTTTGGCTATTCGGGATCTTTTCTGGTTCCATACAAGTTTTAGGATTATTTTTCCAACTCTGAAATAAATTGATGGTATTTTGATAGGGATTGCATAGGATGTATAGATTGCTCTAGGTAGCATAGACATTTAAGAGAATTTGTTCTTCCAATCCATGAGCATGGAACATGTTTCCATTTCTTTGGGTCTTCCTCAATTTCTCTCGTGAGTGTTCTATAGTTTTCTGAGTACAGATCTTTTGCCTCTTTGGTTAGTTTATTCCTATCTTATGATTTGGGGTGCAATTGTAAATGCACACCTGCCTCCTTGACTACTTTGTGCCAAGAGGTGGATAAAGCTGACTTAATTTACCCTTAAATGTCTCCAACTCAACACTTCTCTCATGAACCTAGAAGTCAAAACCCCAGGACCTGTGGGCTTTTACTGGTGTTGCTCTGACAGGGCTCTTAATTCCAAGCCTCCCAGTTTTGTCATTGTCCCTCCTCTGATCTGGTCACTACCTATGGCCTCCCATTAGGGATCACTAGTCCTCTGAGCCAGCCCTGCCATTACATCCACATGCCACTGGGCTCTCTGCAAATCCACTCAGCCCTGGTAGGGGTTGGTGGGCTGGGGCTTGCACTACCAGCGGAATGGGGCTCTCATGCCCACTGGATAAGGCCAGAAGTAGCGGGCAACTCTAATGCGGTAGTAGGAAAAGGCCTTTGATCATCTGTCACAACCCTCATTTTAAACATAAAATGCTTGAAGTGAGCCTCAGAGGCTCTATGAGTCTGGCCTGCAGCCATAACACACACACAGCCTAATGCCTACAACCTGCACCTCCTCACCCACAAACCCATGTTCTTTCCACTCTGCTTGTGGCACAAATGCTAGAAAACCAGCGCCCCAGTGCTGAGAAAGAGTCCTAATATCACTACATGATCACAGTCAGAGCCTCGAGCCTCTCAGAGAAGGGAGGCCCTGATGTATTGACAGGAAGGGGCAGAGCTAATTTTAGAGGAAGGCTAGAAAAAATGTCTCATTGCGCTCATGCAGTAGAACACAGATTTGGGAGTTTGTACACTCCCCTTGGTTAACATCTGTACAATTCTCTTTTTGGAAATTCAAATTCTTGTCATCGTGTGAGAATGTCTTATGGCCAGTGGGCCACACTTCGAGGAAAAGGGGACCCAGCAACCACCTCTGACTGCCCTAGCAGAATGGTCTGCCTGCATCCTGAAACTTCCTCTATCTCTTGTAAAAGAAATCATTGCTTAGTCTCCAGATTAAAATAATCTCTGAAGCAAATTCTTCATGAAAATGCTCTACACTACTCGGAAAGGATAAAACCTAAAAGTAAAGGATGGGAATGGGTGGGAGTGTGTGTGTGGAGGTGTGTGTGTGTGTGTATGTGTGAGTGTGTGCATGTGTGTGGTATGTATTTTGGTTATGGCAGTATCTGAGATGCACCTTGGGCAGAGTCTAGAGTAGCCTTTTCCAGAAGAGCCTGTGCCTCTGTCTGCTGTTTGTGAGCATCAGGACCTGTCAGTTCTAGAATCTGTCAGGACTGCAAGCTAGGATTGAGGGGAAAGGTGTTCTAGCAAGGTGGGATAGTTCAGATTCCCTGATGTAGGGAGCTACGGCACTGGGACCAGCACTGCTAAAAGGACATTGTGCAAGGAAGAGAGAAATGCAGGACAGAGAGGCACCAACAAGAGTGGGTGATTCAGGGTTTGGGGGATAAGATAGATGAGAGAAGGGAGAGAGAAGAGGAAGTTTACTTAGCTAGAAGGAACTTCTCTCTTGTCCTGATTTCACTTCTTTAATTTAATCTGCGTTTACAGTGTCAAGATTAAGCAATTCAGATTTGCCATGTGTCTGTTGCTCAAGAGACCATCACCACTGTAGATCAATGACCACAGATCATTGTAGACTGTGCTTTGGCCACACATGTTCACTGATGAACTCTGGGCAACTAAAAATGTTGGTGGGGGTGGGGGAGGGTAGCATACCAGGGCAAAGAAGGAGAGGGCAAGTTAGAAAGAGACCGAATAGATCAATGTCTACCATTTCAATGGATAATCTTCAGACCCAAGATCTGGTAGCAAGTTAGGTCCGCAGAGCTCATCTCTTATAAGATGTTGCCCATTTGAGAGCTACCCAAACAAACCTTCTGGTTGGTATCTCAGAATTTGAATCCTCAACTCTGCTTGAATGACTTTGACCTTCTCAGTCTCTCCCTGTGTGTTGTTTTGGTTGCCTACCTGCTATTCCTTGGAAAACCTTACCTCCTGAGAGAGAGACGATAGCTCTAGGGTGGTGGGCTGCAGGCATGTGTTTGCACAGAGGAGTTTCAGTGCCTTCTGATCATACCAGGTTCTCTGCTCCCTCGGAGGACAGTTTGCCTCAGGAGCATCTTTGGGCCTTGTGGTTTTCTTTCACTAAACCAGAAAACTTGTTTTTCAGTCTTGACAAAAACACCCTGAGACCAGGTTCTTTGCAAGGTACAGTTGAACTCAGAGAGAATATGTAACATGAAAGGATTTCGTGCAGAAATGGTTGGTGAGGAAATGAAAGAGGGAGGGCCCAGAGCACAGGGGAAGGTGTCAGGAGACAGACTGCTCACCCTCACCTCCGAGGTCACGGCCACGGCTCCTCTCTTGCTTGTTTTGACCTCAACTGTTCTGTTTCTGTGCACTGAGACGGATGCGGGTAGCAGGGCAGAGGAAGTGAAGCAAAACCTCAGTAAGGCTACCAAATGCAGATCATGTAAAGCACAAGGAGGGACAGGGCTTTCTAAGCCATTCTTCACACAGCCCATAAACACATATATCTGACTGCGGCATGACCCCGAGGCAATCCTGCCTCTACTTCCCACTTTATGTAAGAAAACACTCAGGATCCACACTTGATGACAAGTTCCCAAACAAAGGTCTCTCTCCAACTCCAGCTTCACTTCCACCCACTGCCTCTGGGTTCTAGACATCCTGGCTTTCCTTGGAATACCCAACACAGAGCCATGTTGTCACTTGCCTCAAAATAACACTTCAATCCCTCCAGCTTCTACCTTCTGTGCACTCTTCAACTTCAGCTTATATGATGTTATTTCTAAGAAGTCTTTCCCAATTATCTTTCTCCCATCAGTTTAGCTTATCACCCTGTACACCTACATTCTCCTTGAGAATACTTAACCATGCTGAAGTTTCTGCTCAATGTCAGGCTTGCCTAGGAAAGAAAGTCATGATGGGGAAGGGTGGTGATGATTAAAAAAAAAAATCTTGTTTTCTTAAAATATGGAACTAGAATTCCTCTGGAGTGGAAGAATCTGTTCAGAGAAACAACATGGTTGTTATGTTTGAAAGGAAGAGGGGAGCCCGAAAGATGATACAGCTGGAACCTGGGCAATGGGGCAATCAGAGAGAGAGGAGCTACTCTGTCTGAGAGATGGATGAGTTGGCTATGCAGCAATGCAAAATCCTAATGTTGCAATTAATGTATAAAATCCAGCAATACCTTAACTGGTAGGCAAAGAAGGATCAATATCAGGAAATGCTTTTGTATAACTGAATGTATTATAAAGCTATGGAGCCACATAATCTGATAATCCCCTTACCTACTGAAAGGTAAGTTTTTAAAATTCAACATCTCATAAACAACTACATTTTTAGCATGGTAAAAATTTCCATCTGAACCTCAAAGCATCTTGTTCAATGAGAAACCCTGAAATATACTCATAAAAGTTAGGAACAGGATAAGGAAGCCTCTTGTCATTGTGATTATTTGACATTCTTCTAGATACTAGCCATGATAAAATAAAAGTGAACAAAATTGGGGGCCTGGATGGCTCAGTTGGTTAGGCATCTGCCTTTGGCTCAGGTCATAATCCTAGGATCCCAGGACCAAGTCCTGCATCAGGCTCCATGTTCCACGGGGAGTCTGCTTCTCACTCTCCTGCTGCCCGCCCCCCACCCCCGCTTCGTGCTCTTTCTCTCTCAAAAAATAAATAAAATCTTTTTCTTTTAAGTGAACAAAATTGATAGTTTAAAGGAAAAAAGCCAAGAAGAGGAAAAATGATCATTTAGTGCCCCATAAAGAACTTCCACAAATCAATATCAAAATGATTAACAACACAATTTAAACACAGGCAATAAATATATAAGTCAGATGTCAATAAAGAAAAAGATAGTTCCTATACATATGAAAAATACTCAGCCACATTCATATTGAGTAATGCATATGAAAAATGAAGATACCATTTTTCACTGATTAGATTGGCAGATAAAATCATAAGCAAAGCTATGGGGAAACTAATAAATGCTGATTTATGTAACTTGACTAACATTTTATTGTGGGCAATCTAGTAACATTGATCAAAATTACAAATACGTGTACTAATTACCTGGCAATGCTACTTCCAGGAATCTATTCAGGTGACCCAACTTTCTCTTGCTGTACAACAAGCCACTCCAAAACTTATGGCATACAACAGCAATTTTATTATGCTCATAATAGGAATTCAGGCAGAGATGGATGGTAAGACTTGTCTCTCCTCCATGCAAACTGGGGCTTCAGGTGGGGAGGCTGAAATGGCTGCAGGTAGCTGGGGCCCAGCTAGACAAGAGCCACATGGCTCTGGGTTCCTGATTATCAACCATGTTCCTAGATTGTTCTCCACGTTGTGCCTACTGGGGCTGGAACATCCAAGATGGCTTCTCTACTCCTTCACCAAGGGGACAGCCCTCTTTTCCTGATTGTTCTGATTCCCTAGTTCCTCACAGTGAGGGAAAGTCAGGAATTTAAGGGGATTATTGGTCAGCTTTCATCCCTGAGAGAGTAGGAAGGTTGAAGAGCAATCATGGTTGCTGTTCAGAGGGGTAGGGATGGTGTGGGGATGACCTGGTGAAGGAGAGAGCAGAGTGACTCACCCCTGAGGCTCTTCCGTGTCCCATTCCAAGGAACTGGGAACGATCCTCACGTCATGGTACCTGATGCTACAGAAGGGGATGATTGTGATTAATCCTCTGAGGTCATAAACAAAGCAATGGAATAAAGTTCAAAATGGACATCTCGGGGATCCCTGGGTGGCTCAGCGATTTGGCACCTGCCTTTGGCCCAGGACATGATCCTGGAGTCCCAGGATCGAGTCCCACATCGGGCTCCCTGCACAGAGCCTGCTTCTCCCTCTGCCGGTGTCTCTGCCTCTCTCTCTCTCTCTATCTGTGTCTCTCATGAATAAATAAATAAAATCTTTTTTAAAATGGATATCTCTTTGTGCTCCCTCATTTGCAGTATACACTCCTTGGTAACATGACATTGCTGATAATCGCATCATTTAGTGGAATGCTTCTGTTGATATCTTTGGTATGATTTGAAATTTATTTAAACTTTCTTTTAGAGATTTATTTATTCATTCATGAGAGACACAGAGAGAGAGAGGCAGAGACATAGGCAAAGGGAGAAGCAGGCTCCCTGCAGGGAGCCTGACATGGGACTCGATCCCAGATCCCAGGATCACAACCTGAGCCGAAGACAGATGCTAAACCACTGAGCCATCCAGGTGTCCCTAAACATTTTTAATTTAAAAGTTTAGTCATTAATTTTTATGATTATACTATGAGATTGGCCCTTTTTACAACAATGGGCATCAATTCAAACCAAGTCCTTGGCAGCAAGTCCTGTGCTTTATTAAACTAAAAGTTCTTCACACTTTTCAATGGACAAGTCACTAAATCTAACCTATTTAAAAAGACTTAATTTGGGTTTTTTGTTAGTTTGTCAAAGTTTATTTGTTCTGTTGTGTCTTTCCTTGGTATCACCTCCATGAAACTTTGGAAGTGAGCAACAAACCTCAGGAAGTGGATTGTTCTACACACCCACCCCCTCCCTTTGCTAGTTCATCTCACACACTCTGACTGCACTTCAAATGTGTGTGGTGAGGATGCTTCAGATCGTCTGTCTTGACAACTTTCAAGCATACAATCTAGAATTACAGCTATAGTCACTATGCTGTACATTAGATCCCCAGAACTTAGTCATCTTATAATTTAAGGCTTTTACCTTTTAACCAGCATGTCCCCATCTCCCCAAATCCCCAGCCCCTGCTAATCACCATTATACTCCCTATTTCTATGAGTTCCCCTTCTTTTTAGATTCCACATATAAGTGAGATTAAATTATACAGTATTCGTCTTTCCCTGATTTATTTTACTTAGCTTAATACCCTAAGGTTTATCCATGTGGTTGCAAATGGCCGGATTTCCTTCTTTCTCATGTCTAAATAATACTCCATTGTATACATCTATCACATCTTCTTTACCTATTCATCTGTTGACAAACATAGATTGTTTCCATAACTTGGTTATTGTCAATAATGCTGCAATGAACATGGGAGTGCAGGTATCTCCTCAAGATACTAATTTTGTTTTCTTTGGATATATACCAAGGAAAGGGATTGCTGGATCCTATAGGAGTTCTATTTTTAATTTTTTGAGGAACTTCCATCTTTCATAATGGCCACACCAGTTTGCTTCCCTACCAGCAGTGTACAAGGGTTTCCTTTTTTTCCACATCCTCACAACACTTGTTATTGCTTGTCTTTTTGGCCATAGTCATTCTGATAGGTGTCAGGACAGCTCGTTGAACACTGATTTGCATTTCCCTAATAATTAGTGATGCTGAGCACCTTTTTATGTACCTGTTGGCTATGTGTATGTCTTCTTTGGAAAAAATATCTATTCCAGTCCTTTGTCCCATTTTTAAATTGGGTTATTTGTCAGGATACTTACATCAGCCAAGAGCTTTCTTTTATTAAAGCCCAAAATATATTTTTTTGTATTCAAAAAAGCAATGTCTTAAGTTTTTACTATTTAAAAAATTGTATATATAGGTGATGTACTGAATTTTATCTATGATTTAGAAAATTGATAGGCTTTGGATTTGATGCATATTGCATTATATTTGTTTTACATATAAAAGACTAGGAAATAGGTCCCTGTTAGGGTTCTGACACAGAATATTTTATTTTTAGGAATAGATTACGGTGATGAAGCCAAAGTTGCCCATGTTGTCTTGTTCTTTAAGTATGTTTAAGGAACTGCCAGTGAAGAACCTGGAGGACAATATAAACTCCCTATTCTCTCTCCCCCCTGCCTTGATGACTGTCATACAAATAAGGAGAAAGAGCATTTGAACGATTTCGACTTTTAACTCGATGTGTTTTACTTCCTGAATATGGACACTCCTGATTATTACTGTAGACACTCTGAGATCATTGCTCCCCGGAGGTGTGGTCCCTGAAATCACAGGGCTGGATAGGAAAGACAAACAGAGGAGCCATGGAAGCCATGAGTGAGTTATTTCAAAATCCTTTCAGGGTTAATGACTGTTAACTCCCAGTCTGACCCAAGAAATGGGCTTCTCACAGGTTCCCCTTTCCACACCCTTTCCCCTCTGCCCAGCGCCCCATTAGAGGGCCCCCCTAACCCCCAGAACCATGCTCTTGTCCTCCCCTGATGATACTTGCCTTTAGAACAGTCACTGCCACCAGTGAGTAAGAGGCTTAACTCCTGGGAAGGCTTTACATTTAGACAAACTTGTGAACCTGAGGACACAGTCTGGGGCAGGAAGGGATCAAATCTAACAGCTGCCGGGACCTGCCTGCCTTTCTTTCCTGTCCAGCTGAAGTCATTCGAACACTGTTTTTTTCGTTCCTGGCAAGAAAATGTGGTCTACACGATAGCCAGTAACTACTGATTAAATTGTCCCATGTTAATACAGCATACGGTAGGGCTTTGTCGCAGCGGGGAAGCTCTGCAGATACCGAGGAGAGGAGCGGAAGAAGAAAGCCGGCGCTTTTGCTTTCTTTTCTTTTTCTCTTTCTCTGAGCTGACAATTCACAGGTTTGAACTGGGAGACATCTGTTTCTTTTGACAGTAACTCAGGTAAGCCCACATTCATGAAAAGTTCCAGTGTTGATTTCGAGTTCCCAGGCTATGCTTGAAGAAAAGTTGTTGTGTGGTTCTTTTTTTTTAAGAACAAAACTTCCCTATTTTAAAAAAATATTTTATCTATTTATTTATTTGACAGAGAGAGAGAGAGAGAGAGAGAGAGAGAGAGAAAGCCCAAGTAGGGGGAGCGGCAGAGGGAGAGGGAGAGGGAGAAGCAGGGTCCCCCCTGTGCAGGGAGTCCTTCTCTATCCCAGGATCCCGGAGATCATGACCTGAGCCGAAGGCAGCTGCTTAACCGACTGAGCCACTCAGGATAAAAGTTTCCTATTTTAAGGGAAACAATTTAGAGTGGCTGCCCTTGGCTGAAGTACAGCCAGCTTGCAGGAACTGTAAACTTTGTATAGTTGAGTTTATGTGTTACTGGCAAACAGAGCTCCCTTAGCATGAAGCCAATAAAGAGTGCTAACTGGGAAGAATTTGGGAATTCACATGTGCTCGTGAGTCTTCTGTGCCTTTGGTATACGCTGCCAGACCTAAGCAAAGAGGAAAACCATCTGATGAAAATGAACTGATGCTTCTCACTGCACAGGAAAAGGGAATGGGTCCCAGGGCTTCTTCAAGCTGGCTGTTGAGTAACTTGATGGATTGAATGAAATGTATTTCAGGCTTCAAGGATAGTGTACTCAATTCAGCAAGGAGGCTCTCTGGAGCAAGAATTCCAAATGAGGGGGGAAGTTTGGGGAGAGGGGAGAGGATGGGAAGGGAGGGAGCAAGGTGAGGAAAGGAGGAGAGAAGGGAAGACAAGATTGAACCTATAAAGGAAGAGGAGAGAAGGAATGGGTGAGGCCAAGGAGAACAAGAAAGAGGCTGGGAGGCCACAGGAGGAGGAAGAGGTGGGCAAGAAACCAGGAGTAGGTGGGGCTTACAAACAAAACCTACTTCTTCCAACTCTAACTCACTGGGTGACTCTGGGCAAGTGACTATGTCCCCCATCAACTATGTGTAAACAAACTGAGGCAGGGCTGTGACAATGCTGTAGGAATACAAGGGTCTTTCATGATTCAGAACTAAAAAAATTGTACATATATATTCCTTGAAATTACAGAGCTGGATAGGAAAAAAAGCAGGGGGTCATGGAAGCCATGAGTGAGTTACTTCAAAATCCTTTAAGGGTCCATTACTGTTAATTCCCAGTCTGGCTCAGGAATGTCTATATTACATACATAATCGGTCTCTGGTCTCTCTGTCTCTCAGGAACAGCAATGGACCAACACGAATGTGATCACTCCGGTAAGGACATGACTTCTTATGTGTGATTACATTATCATATTTTGTGCCTATTTCATATAAAAATTATGCTTCCTGGGGCACCTGGGTGGCTCAGTGGTTAAGCGTCTGCCTTCGGCTCAGCTCATGATCCCAGGACCCTGGGATCGAATCCTGAATTTGGCTCCCCGCAGGGAGCCTGCTTATCCCTCTGCCTGTGTCTCTGCCTGTGTCTCTGCCTCTCTGTGTGTCTCTCATGAATAAATAAATAAAATCTAAAAAAGGAAAAATCATGCTACCCTCTCTAAGCAAAATATAAGCTATCATGTTTCTTCATTAGAGAGAATAATTTTACTCTGCTTATTCCAGTATTTCCCCAGTCCAGCCATTTCATGGGTAGTCAAGAACACATCCCCACCCAGTGAGGTCAGAGGAGCCATCTGTGGTCTTGGAACAGTCAAATTGCTTGGCCCACCTGGAGATGGAACCCACAGTCTTGGCTACACATCTCTGATATTCAGAAAACTTGTCTTAGATAGCTAGAACTGAGTGATTCAGGCAAGCCTCACATGACAAGATATGTTTTTAAATCCATATCGTGCCCCAAGTATGTTTTTTTTTAGGATCCAACATGGCTGCATCCTGTAGTCTTAGAGAAACTGAGATTTTTTTTAAACATTTATTTATTTATTTATTTATTTATTTATTTATTTATTTATTTATGAAAGAGAGCTTGTCTGTGCAAGCAAGCAGGAGGAGAGACCGGGGGACGGAAAGAAAGAATCCTTGAGCAGACTCCTCACTGAGCACAGAGCCCTACCTGGTGCTCAATTCCAGGACCCTGAGATCATGACCTGAGCCAAAATCAAGAGCCAGCTGCTCAACCTGGCTCAACTGAGCCACCCAAATGCCCCAAGAAATTGAGATGTTTTAAAAAATCACTGTTTATTTGTTTTGGTAATGGAGCTAGTTGGCTTCTATTTTATGAATACAATGTATTGGGAAACTATCTTTGCCCATAATGTGGGAATATCTCCTATTGTTAAAAATATTCCGTTGATATAACCAGTATAGTCATAACACAGGAAACTTGCTCTTACAGGACTGTATATAAAGAACCAAGGTGCCAGAGAATCAAAACTGAGAATCATTCTGGTGGGCAAAACAGGAACTGGCAAAAGTGCCACAGGGAACAGCATCCTCAGGAAGCAAGCATTTGAGTCACGGCTGGCTGCACAGCCCTTCACTAAGACTTGCAGTGAAAGCCAGGGAAGCTGGGGAGAGAGAGAGATGGTCATTATTGACACACCAGATATGTTTTCTGAGAGGGACCACTCTGATTCCCTGTACAAAGAGGTGGAGAGATGCTACTTACTCTCTGCACCAGGACCACACGTGTTGCTCCTGGTGACCCAGCTGGGCCGATTCACCACCCAGGACCAGCAGGTTGTGCAAAGGATGAAGGAGATCTTTGGAGAAGATGTCATGAGACACACAATTGTCCTCTTCACCCACAAGGAAGACCTCAAAGGAGAATCCTTGACAGATTACATCCTCGACATAGATAACAAAGCCTTGTGCAAGCTGGTGGCAGCATGCGGGGGTCGAGTGTGTGCTTTTGACAACCATGCTACAGGGAGTGATAGGGATGACCAAGTGAAGGAGCTAATGGCCTTGATGGAAGACCTGGTATTGGAGAGAAGGGGTGAGCACTACACCAATGGGCTCTACGGCCTAGTAACAGAATGTGAATCTGTGTGGTCAAGGGAAAGGTTAAAGGGTTTCAGAAGAGATCTTATGAAGTACATGGAAAATCAGAGATGTTACTCCACCACAGCCAAAGAAAATTATCTGAAACAAGCCCTAATCAGAACCCTGGTCTTTATTTTATATTTTATTCATTTGTTTGTCAAATTGCTAATTCTGTTATTTTGTGTATTGTATAGAATGTGCATCTTGTTTTGCTGCTTTCTTTTTAGTGTATGCTGTTTGTTCTGTAGCCTACTATTAACGATAGCCAAAACATTAATGATAATTTTGAAAAAGATCACTAGACTGGAAGGCAAGACTCGTACATTATAGTTACAGGTCAGTGATGGTTTATTCATGGCCAGATACTGGGTGAATCCAACTGCCTCCTCTGTAAGACACAGTGCCTAACATCATTAAATGTTTGCAATTCTGTTGTGTTTAAATCTTAACATCACTCTATTGATGAACCAAGTTCTTTTAAAAGATACTGTCTGTTTTGGAATACAGTATGAAAACCTTTTGAAGGCTATAAACACAAGATTCCTCTCATTTGCAAATCTCTAAAGCCAGTTTTATGTTCCTGGAAACTTGTTTTCTTCTTTATGATACTCCTATTTCTACTGAATATAATAAAAATAACAATAAAATTTCTCCTCCATATAATAACCTAGCAATAATCTGTAAAGTTGCTGAGATCACATCTTTGATTCTGTCATAGTTTTATCCTCGGAAGATGGTGACTGAACACATGGCACATTTACTCTAAAATGGAGCGGATCCACGAGCAGCAACCACACACAGACACATTCACTCATCAGTCGTCTGTTTTACATGCATCAAATTTGCTTAACATTGAAATGGGCTCAGCCAGATTTTATCTCTGGTCATGTTAGTATTAAAACACACATAGAAGCTTACACTTCAGACATGGTGATCGACAGGGTATTCTGCAGCATTGTCAGGGTCCTGGGATCGAGTCCTGCATCGGGCTTCCCACAGGGAGCCTGCTTCTCTCTCTGTCTATGTCTCTGCCTCTCTCTGTGTTTCTCATGAATAAATAAATAAAATCTTTAAAAAAGAAAAAAGAAAGAAAGAAAAGGAAGATCAGGAAAACTCCAAGGGTGAAGCAAACAATACGCATAAAAATAACGGGGAGCTAAAACGAGTTGAGAGCCATTAGGAAGATGCAAACGTAGAAGGCAGAGGTGGCCAATGGACAAATGCCCACATCAATTCTGAGTCAAGAAAGTCAGCCTTGGGTGGTCAGTGAAGTAAAAGAGCTGATTCTATGGCTTCTGTATTATGTCAGGACCTCCTTGGAGAACTCATATTACAAACTCATTTTTTAACCAAATATATAATAAGGCCTAGCAGTCTTTCCAAGTTTTTTTTTTTTTTTTTTTTTAATCTAGCATCATTTTGCTTTGGCTTGAAGAATTTCTTTAACATTTCCATTATGCGAGCCCTAGTGGGATAAGTTCTCTCTGGTTTTCATTGTCTTCAATTTTTTAAAACAATTTTCATTCTCGATGGATAGTTTTACTGAATAATGAATTCTAGCCTGATCTTTTATTTTTCTTCAGCATCTTAAACATATTCCAATATTTTCTGGCTTATATGGCTTCTGATAAGAAAGTAGATGTCATTCTTATTGGTTCCCTATGTATACTGTCTTTTCCTCTCCTGTGGTTGACTTAATATTTTTCATTTTCTTTGGTTTTCAGTAGTTTGACCATAAAGTGTCTGAGTTTGTTTCTCTTCCTATTTTCTACTTAAGGTTGATTAAGATTGTTGGATTTCAAAGTTAAAGTTTTTCATCAAATTTTTAAAATTTTGGTCATTATGTTGTTGTTGTTTTAATTCCACCAAGTTCAGTGTTATCTTCTTCTTGGATTCTAATTGCATTAGACTGCTTGATGCTATTCCACTGATCACTAGTGCCATATTCATTTGTTTTCTTCAATATTTTCTTCACAATATTTTCAATTTCTTGTTTTAGTCTCAATAATTTCTCTTAACCAAAAAAAAATAAAAAAATAAAAAATAATAATTTCTCTTAACCTGTCCTCAAGTTTGTAGATCCCATCTTCAGTATCCCATATGCTTGTAGGTACATCCACTTGGGTGGTTCTTTTTTAAAATTTCAGATATTTTATTTTCTAGTTCTTTTTAGAGTTTATATTTCTCTCCTGAAATTCTTTAGTTCTTCAGATTTAGTTCTTTCTATTTTTTACTTTTTAAAAAATATGTTATTTATGCATTTGACAGAGAGAGAGAGAGAGAGGAAACACACACAAACAAGGGGAGCAGCAAGTAGAAGGAAAAGAAGCAGGCTCCCCACCAAGCAGGGAGCCTTATGCAGGACTCAATCCCAGAACCCTGGGATCATGTCCTGAGCTGATAGCAGACACCCAACTGACTGAGCCACCCAGGCACCCCAGATTTAATTCTTTTTAGAGTTTATATTTCTCTCCTGAAATTCTTAGGCCATTATATTTATTTTTCTATAAATCTTTAATATGTGTATAATTGCTATTTTAAAGTCCTTATCTAAGGGGCACCTGGGTGGCTCAGTTGGTTAAGCACCTCGTTTTGTCTCAAGTCATGATCCCGGGATCCTGGGCTCAAGCCCCACATCGGGCTCTCTACTCAGCAGAGATCCTGCTTCTCCTTCTCTCTCTGCCCTCCCCCTTGCTCATGCTCTCTCTCTCTCTCAAACAAATAAATAAAATCTTAAAAAAAAAAAGTCTTTCACTGATAATTCCAATGAATGAGTCATCTGTGGTTCTGTTTCTACTAACTGTTTAATCTTTTGATTATAAGTCATATTGCCCTGATTCTTCCTGTCATGTAAATTTGTATTATATTCCAGGCAAGTATGTTTACCCTGGTTTTGTTTATTTCCTGAAGAGTACAAGTTCACTGATCTGTCTGCTGGTTAGAATGATCACATCACTGGCTCCCAAATTTGAGCTGAAATTAGAATGAGCTGCCACTTTAAATAGATTTAATTCACTTCTGATTCATGCAACCTACAATAATCTCCTATACAACCATTACCAGCTTTTGTATCTAGTCAGCATCGGAATTGGGATAGTGTAAGCCTCTAAATGAAAATGGTTTTACTTCACTAATAGGGCCTATTGGGATCAACTGACTTCTGTTTTCTTGACTACTCTACTCTGCTTTTTTAGGAAAAATGTGTGATGGGAAGGAGAGGAGTTATTAAGATAAGCAATTTGGTTTTCCCCTTGGGATCATACAGATTCCAATATATTTTAATAGTTCACAATGTCAAACGATCATTTAATTCCTCCTCCACTCTGCAAAGTCTACTTTCTCTGGTAAGTCAATATCTCCATTTGTTTCTATCCAAATCAAGTGCCTACTCCAGGTATAGAAGACAGACTCCTCCAGCTCTCTGCTCACCTAGGAAGAACTCTTCTACAAAGAATTCAGTTCCTCACTGCTTCTTGGCATCCACATTCTTCACTAGACAAAGAGAAGTATGTTTTCACTCTAATTCCTTTTGTCAGTATGGAGACCAAAGGCTTCTGCATCTTTCTCCAACCCAACCAGAAGCAAAAAAATCCATCATTTCAACTGACTTTTTTTCTTTTTCAAACTTCCTTCAGTTTGTCTTTAATAACAACACACTTTTTGGCTATCGCCCTACTTCTCAAATATTTACACTGCTTTCTCTTTAATGGTTCCTTAATTGTAAGGGTCTTTGGAGTTCTGTCCTCAGCCCTTTTTCCTTTATGCCCTACACATTTTCTCTGAATGATTCCCCTCTCCCATTCATTTGTGTCTTAGAGCACGCTGATGTTTCTTCAAATATACTTCCACCTAAGTCCTTTCTCCTGCTCCTTTATTAACTGAAACTCATCCTGAGTTCTCACACAAATGTCAGGTCATTGTGATATTTGTGTCTCTCTTAGAACTTTAATATTATGCCTTTGACTTCAGTGACCCATTGTACATAATATTTGAAGGTGAAATGCACATTTTAGCTTCTGATTTGGCTTATAGACTTCTATCTCCTTTTATGTTATGCGATGAAACCAGGAAACCAACATCCTGTGAAATTGAGTCCTGGATACCACCTACTTAGTTGGTATTTCTAACAACTAAACTTTGATTATCACAACCTCTCTCTCCCCACAAAAAGGAAAGTAGAATCTCCATGACACTGAAAGAGTGCTCCAAAATCCTGGGGCACAGTGGGCCAATGTCTTTCACATAGTATTTTATTGAAGGAGTTATTTCCTTATGTACTCCTTTCCTAAGGGAATATTTGGTTTATTTTATCCTTTTGTAACTCTGGGGGTGCTGATAGTTGAGTTCTGAGCACACCAAGAAAAGATAAGGAGATATCAGGCCTGAAGAATCATCCTGGAAGGTTTGAACTTCTCATTGAAGGTCTGTTCAGGGAGGATGTTTCCCTTACAACTCAGGAATTCAGTACTTTCCATGTCATCTTTATTGACTTTATAAGGACAGAGAAAAAAACAATGAACATGCAAATACTGAAAAAGGAGAGAAGAAGTGGAGGAGGAAGAGAGGAAGCAGAGGTCCTGGATAGTTCCAAGTCTCAGGATTCTCAGGGCCATAGATCTCAGATGGGTTCCACAACTGATGGCAAGTCAGTGAGTAACAGGGGACCAAGCCCAGACACAGTGATAAATAATCAGAGGCTAACAGGAATGTAGAGGAAAATGGAGACAGAGACAATTGTGACCACAGAAAGCACCAGTAGAGACATAAGGATATGAGCCGATCCGGCTTGCACTGATGAGTATAAACTGTAGAAACCTGGATATTGGTCTTGTTGGGGACCCCATAAATTTGTGTAGAATACACTTTAGAGTTACCTCACTTGGGGAGCAGTAGATAATTTAATAAGCAAGGACACTGAAGTATCTAACCACTCACTTCTGACTGTCATTGATAAGGTCTGCCCTGGGAAACACTGGCTCTCCAACAACTTCAACCTGTCCCATGCACTAGCTAAGCAATTCTTGTAGCCAGATAAACCTCCACACAGAGAGTTACAAGTGGCTGAAGTAAGACATTATGTGCACTCATAGAAATAGTAAATGATAAGGAATTATGACAGAAGCACTGAAGGCATCTTCATGAAAAGTACATGTCAAGCTTTAAAGATTTAATCAAGGTCAATCTACATGGCTTGGAGTAGGATGAGGCTGGTGAGATGTAGACACCTTTTTTTTTTCTTTTTCAAGTTTTAATTTAAATTCCAGTTAGCTAACATATGGTGTAATTTAAGTTTTAGGTGTAGAATTTCATGATTCATCACTTCCATACAACACCCGTCATAGGTGGCCTCCTTCATCCCCATCATCCATTCAGCCCATCCCCCACCTCACCTCCATCGACCATCTGTTTGTTCTCTAGAGTTAAGAGTCTGTTTTACTATTTGCCCTTCTTTCTTTTTTTCTCCCTTACATTCAGCTGTTTTGTTTAATTCCACATATGAGTGAAATCATACAGTATTTGTCTTTTTCTGATTGTCCTATTTTGCTTAGCATAATACCCTCTAATTCCATCTACATCATTGCAAATGTTAAGATTTCATTCTTTTTGATGGCTGAGTCATATCCCACTGTATATACACATCATTTCTTTTTTATCCATTCATGAGCTGATGGACATTTGGGGAGCAACCAGCATCTTACTCTTAAGGAAGCACTCACTTGCAGAGATAGCACTTGAGTGGATGCGGGACGGAGCGCCTCCTTAAATTTTGTGTTCTGTACACCACAGTTACCCCACACTAAGCCTGGGCCTTGCTGATTTAGTAGGAGAACAAGAGGCTTTCTGCTTCAGCAACACTGAATGCAAACAGTAGGGGTGTCAGTCAACCAAGAAATTCTGTCTCCCAAAAAGGATGGGAAATACTGGAAGCTGAGTATCTTCCCTACCTGAAAAAAAAAAAAAAAAAAAAAAGGCCAGCAAGAAAGAGATGGAAAAGCAGCTCCCAGCCCAATAGATTGGTGCTCAGGCTAGGGTCCCCAAGAAGAATAGTCAGCTTCAGAAAGTTTATGTGTGTTAGGTCAGGTCACACAGCTGGTTAGTGACCTTATTGGGTCTATCGCCAGTCTTTTGTAGCCTGTTCGCCATGTAACAGTCGGCTCTAGAAGAGAAAAGAACTAGAATTGGTGATATCAACACAGATATCACCAAGCCTAGTAATAAGGCTAATTTAAGAACTATGTATAGGTACTCATCTTCAATGTACTAGCTAGCCCTTGGGCCTTCTATATGAGCTGGGAAGCCTGCATTTCTTAGAGGATGATGAGATTCTGCTTCCAGACTCTTCTGACAGATTGGATCCGAGAGTAGCACTGGCCACATGAATGTCCAATCAATAGATAGGTGTTGAGAACAGCTATCACATTCTTTGTTCTGAGGCAGAAGACTCTCTAGATCTATTTTATTTCTTAAAAATCCCTAGAGAGTGAAAGTAATTAAAGATTAGATCAGTAACCAATTCTAGAAGTCGAGTCAGCCCTGGGGCACCTGAGTGGCTCATTCGGTCAAGTTCTAACTCTTGATCTTGGCTCAGGTCTCAATCTCATGGTTGTGAGTTCAAGCCCTGAGTTGGGCTCCATGTTGAGTGTGGAGCCTACTTTAAAAAAAAAAAAAAAAGACATAGAGTCAGACCATGGGGGCACCTACCTTCCCATCCTTGGCTAGAGCAAAATATTTGGTACTGGGGGCCCTGCTGGATTCACATACCACCTTAGTCACAGCAGGGGGTAGGTTTTTGTAGGAGAAACGCTGCAAACCCACAACTCATGGCAAACACTTCTGTCCCTTTAAATTGTCACCACTGAGCCCTCCCTCCAGGGTCTCTGAGCTCTGAGAGGCTCTGAGACTTCTTCCCTGCACTGGGGGGAGCAGCCTTCTGTACTCACAGCTGAAGGGAAAGTACTAGGTCAGGGGCCTCTAAAGCCAACATCACAGCCTGTTACTGCTGCTGCAGAAAAGGAGAGCCTGTAGGGGAAGGGGGTCTCCCCGAGCAGTGGGAGCTGTGACCAACCAGCAGGAACATGGTTCTGAGAGTGTTTATTGCCTGAGCACCTACATTCCACTGAACACCATGTGGGTGAGTAAGAGGCAGAGCAATCAAGATCATGCTTCCAGGTTTTTAAAGATGTTCTGAGTTTCAAATAGTGGAAGTTCAGAGAAGTCTGACAAGCATCTTCTCCCGCATGGAGGGTACGCACAACTGTTTAGGGGCAAAGCCTGTCTCCTTCTACATTCTCATAATACAGTAAGAGAAGTGGGTGCAGGAACAAAATACATTTGGGAAGGCACTAAAGATTGCCCAAATTGCATATTCAGCAAAGGCAAAAGATTGCTGTGGGCCATAACTAATCTAACCTCAGAGCAAGTCACAATGTGGGAAATCTAGATACAAATTAATTTGTTCCCCTCCCTCTCCTCACTGCCCACTCTAGGCCCTTAGGAGACATCTGAGGTTAGGAACTGGGTCTTCAACCCCTCTCTCTGCATGACCTTAAAAGGGGTCATCCGCTCTTTCATTCCAGCCTCCCCCTCCCAGCTGCAAGCATACTTCAATTTCCTCATCTGTACAATGCAAGAGTTTGAATAAATAACTGGTTTCCAAATTCTGATTGGTGGACTGATTACATCAGAAACATCGGATCAAGAACCAGACTCTGAGGATGGCCCACAAAACTGTTTATTTTTAATGAACACTCAAGTAATTCTGAAAAGCAGCAATTTTGGGAGACACTGAACCAGATGAACTTTGAAGACTCAGAGTATTAAGAATATGGGCTTCTACATGTTTAAAGTCTCAACAATTGAGAGCCCAGATTTAAGCTGGGGCTTACTTCTCTCTTAAAAACTAGGTTAAATCATTTCAACACCCTTTCTAAACAATACAGAAAATTCCAGGGACCTACTGGAAAGTTCAGTGAATTGCCTACAGCACACTTTCTCATTTCCAGCATTGACAAGGACTTCATGCTGTAGCTACTTTCTTGTTCTGTGCACTGAATCTTCTGGCTGTTTCTTCACTTCTGCTCAGGGGTCAGTTATAGGACTTTGCTGATTTGGATGCATAAGATAACTAATCACCTAAGGCCTGTGGAGTGAACTTTACTGAGGACTTTGGGGACGTGGCAAGGGTGTTACTGCAGAAACACAAAAAGCTTTGGACTGAGTATCAGGCAATCCAGGGGCACAGGCTGTGTGCTTGTGTCCAGGCACTCCGGTGCTCAGGCAAACTTGTTCACTGAGTGTTTAACTGCATTAAATCAGGTCGGAATTGGGTAAAATCACTTACTCTGAGAGGCCTCAGATTCGGGGCAAGGACAGTAGGAGCCAGAGGGCAGTGGCCCATGTCTCCAGCACACAGATCATATTCAGACAAATTGCACAAGCAAAGTGTTTGGTTTTCTGAGAGCTGATCATAGGCTCTTCAGATCAGATATATTCTCTTTCTAATTTCCAAAAACAAAAGGCAAATTCTCTTCTTGCTTTTTCCCCAGGCCAACCACCCTCAGGCGGTTCCCCAAGTCACTGAGCAAATTCCTGATTCCCAGGGTTTTCCAAAGTCTCCCCTGGCTGTGGAACCTCCTGGGAAAACTTAGTACCCACAGCTTAGGTCACTGACACAGAACTACCTGGGAAAACTAGCATCTAAAGCTCCCTCGCTGACACAGAGGATGCGCTATAATCTGCCCTCTGCTTTCTGTATTTGGGGTCCCTGGAAAGACAAGACAAGCCCCCAAAAGTTCTCACGGTATCCTTCCAACGCTAGCCAGGTCCTTCCAATGTTTTTCGCTAAATTCTGATGTTCAGGGGAAGGTAGGAACCGTGCCTTTTTCACTGTGGTGTCACCAGCTCTTTGGACCTTGCCTGACCCATTGTAGGTAGGGGTGACAGATGAATGAATGAGCGAGTGAACCAACCAATTGTGTTTGGAACTCTTTCAGGCAAGCATGGGCGCTGCTGGCGCTGGCGGCGGAGCTGCGCGGGGGGGCCCCGGACGGCTGGCTCCGGCGGGTGTGCGAGCGGCTGCGGCCCGGGGCGGGGGCGGGGGTGCTCGTGCAGCTGGGCGCGCGCTGCTGCTCGGCCTGCTGCTCCGCCGCCTGCGGTCCCGGTGCCGCCGCGCAGAGCGCTGACCGCAGGGCGGGGCGGGAAGGGCCGCGGGCACTCGGCGCTGAGCCGGGAGGAAGAGCTCTTGCCAAGGGAGACCCTGCAGGTCAGACGCGGCTGATTGGCCCAGGAAGCCTCGAGCACTTGTATCAACTCTGCAAAGGCTCAGGGCTCACTTCAAGTGTTTAGAGGTTACCTCTGACTATTTGCACAGTTTTAAATGAATTCGTCTAACTTTAAAACGTCCGTAATTGAGGGCCTCTGGGCGGCGCAGCTGTTGAGCATCTGCCTTTGGCTCAGGGCGGGATCCCGCGTCCTGGGATCGGGCTCCACGCAGGGAGCCTGCTTCTCCCTCTGCCTGCGTCTCTGCCTCTCTGTGCGTCTCTCATGAACAAATAAAATCTTTAAAAAAAAAAAATCCGTAATTTATTTTAGCAGTCTTGACCCATTTTTCCTTTCTTGAAAACAATAGTGAAGTGACTGGTAGTTTTGAGGAAGACAGTGGTTTCATAGCAAAGAGAAAACATTTTTATTTGGAGCATTTATAAAAAGTTAGACACTCGCTTAGTCTGCCTGAGCCGTTACATATTAAAAAGACCAAAAATACCACAGACTGGGCGGCTCATCAAACACAGAAGAATTTTCCCCAAAGTTCTGGAGGTTGGATGTCAGAATGGAGATGCCGGCTGGGTCAGATTCTGGTGAGAAGCAGACTTTGGGTTGCAGACTGCTGACTTCTGGCTGTGTTTTCACCTGGTGGAAGGGACGAGTCAGCTTCCTGGGGCCTCTTTTAGAAGGACACAATTCTTTTTTCTTTTTCTTTCTTTCTTTCTTTCTTTCTTTCTTTCTTTCTTTCTTTCTTTCTTTCTTTCTTTCCTTTCTTTCTTCTTTCTTCTTTTTTTTGTATATTCTTAAATTGGAGTTTATTTGCCAACGTATAGCATATCACCCAGTGCTCATCCCGTTAAGTGCCCCCTCAGTGCCCGTCACTCAGTCACCCCATCCCCCCACCCACATCCTTTCCACCACCCCTTATTCGTTTCCCAGAGTTAGGAGTCTCTCGTGTTCTGTCTCCTTTTCTGATATTTCCCACTCATTTTTTCTCCTTTCCCCTTTATTCCCTTTCACTATTTTTTAAACTCCTCAAATGAATGAGACCATATAATGTTTGTCCTTCTCCAACTGACTTACTTCACTCAGCATAATACTCTCCAGTTCCATCCACGTTGAAGCAAATGGTGGGTATTTGTCGTTTCTAATGGCTGAGGAATATTCCATTGTATATATAGACCACATAGAAGGGCATAATTCTGAGTCATAAGGGATCTACCCTCTTGACCTACTCATCTCCCAAGGGCCCCACCTCTAAAACTATCCTCTTGGGCATTGAGTTTTCAACATACAAAACGTGGAGAAACTACACAAACATTCAGACAAAAGCAGACACCGACCCTCCTTAATACCCGTCTAGTTCTTATATATGGCTACATATTGCCCTTTGGGATCCTTCCAGGTTTTATTATTGCCTGTGAGAGAGATGTCAGGTCTTGCATGTTAATGTTTACTTCTGATATATCAGTCTATCTACTTTATAATAATTTATTGCCAAAAAGACAAATGTGAATTATACTGAAAATAATATTTTCCAATTTTGTAGCACATATGATGGTTCATGGCTTACCAACATGAAGTAGAAATTTAGGTAATGTCTTCAACATGATTATTGATCTGGATTTTTATGCAAAAAAAAATTGAGCTCCTCAGACAATAGAGAAGAGAGGGAGCCACAGGTGCATTGGCAGAAAGCCTCAGAGCACCCTAAATTAGGAGCGTATGCTGGTAGTTTGGAGTTTTATGGGGGTGGGCCAGCCCACAAAAGTACTTGAAGCCTCATCATTAGAAAATCAGATGCCTTCCTTGGGTTGTGTAACCAACTGATAGGATTTCCTTATTTCTATTTCAGAATATGACAAAACACTTTAAAGGAAGTCAGTCCTTCTCTTTAAATCAGCCATACTCTAGTCAAGAGGTGTGGATCCCAGAGGAGGCACCTACTCACTTGGCCCAGGGCTCAGGGGTGAGAAAAGAAGGTGGTTGTGAAAGGGGCCCCAGAATCCCAGAGAAGCTCAGGCAGGATAAATACAGAAACAAATACAAATCTAGCCCCTTCACATTCAAACTGTGAAAACCCAAAGATAAAGAGAAAAACTTAAAAATAACTCAGGGGGGGAAAAAAGGCATTATATTAGAAGAATAAAGATTGTAATTACAGATGATTTCTCGTCAGAGCCTGCAATCCAGAAGACAATTGAGAGATATCTGTGTATCAGGGAAAGAACAGATGTCAACCCAGATTTCTAAAAACAATAGAACTAGCTTTCAAATATGAAGGTGAGCTAAAGACTCTCACAGAAGCTGAGCTGATTCACTGCCAGCCCATCTGCAGTACAACAAATATTGGAAGAAATTCTCTAGACTGAAGGAGTGAATGTGATACCAGACAGACATTTGTGTTTACCTAAAGAAATAAAAAGCTCCAGAAATGGCAAAAAAGAAGATAAATATAAAGGACTTATAGCTCTAAAAGATAATTATCTGAAACAAAAACAGTAACAGTGTATTGAGGAACCTACCACATACCTAAAAGTCCCAGGAGGTAGAAATTATAAGTACTTGTGTAAGTTTCTTAAATTACATATGAAGTGGCCTAATATTGCTTACATGTAGACTGTGATAAATGGTCTAAACACCCCCAAATAAAATGCAGGGACTGTGAGATTGGATTAAAAAGCAAGACCAACCATATGCTATTTAAAAGAAACTCACTATAAATATAACAAGTATATTAGTTTTCCGTTGGTGCTTAATAAATTATCTCAAACTTGGCAACTTAAAACAACATACGCTTATTAGCTCACAGTTTCCGTGGGTCAGGAGTGTAGGCATGGCCTAACTGGGTCCTCTGCTCAGAGTTCCACAAAAGCTCTGTCAAGGAGTCAGCCATGCAGTGATTCTCATCTGAAGTTCAGGATCCTTTTCCAAATTCATTCAAGTTGTTGGTAGAATTGAGTAGCTTGTGGTTGTAGGACTGAGGTCCTTCTGGAAGGTCCTACAGGCTGCCCCTCTTGATAGGCAGTTCACAATATGGATATTTGCTTTCTTCAAAGCCAGCAGAACAATCTCTTTCTTTTAAAACTTTCTTGGGGATCTCTGGGTGGCTCAGCGGTTTAGTGTCTGCCTTTGGCTTGGGGCGTGATCCTGGAGTCTGGGGATCGAGTCCCACATCAGGCTTCCTGTGTGGAGCCTGCTTCTCCCTCTGCCTGTGTCTCTGCTTTTCTCTCTCTCTCTCTCTCTCTCTCATGAATGAATAAATAAAATCTTTTAAAAAAATAAAACTTTCTTGATTAGGTCAGGCCCTTTTGGTATAATCTCCCTTTTGACTAACCTAGAACCAGAAGATCAGGGACCTTAATTCCATGGTAGAGTCCCTTCACTTTTATCATGTAGAATGGCTTCCATCCTATTCACAGGTCTGCCCATGCTCAAGGAGAGGGGAGAGTCCAGGGCACGTACACTGTCATAGGGGGTTTTGGGGGCCAGTTTTAAAACTCTGTCTACCACAACAATATAGATAGGTTAAAAGTAAAAGGATACATAGGAAATACCATGAAAATGCTAATGAAAAGAAAGCTGAATCACTATATTAATAGAAAAGTAGGCTACAAACAAGGAATATTATCAAAGAAAGAGGTGGCTGGGTGGTTCAGTCACTTAAACATCCAACTCTTGATTCTGGCTCAGGTCATGATCTAAGAGTGGTGAAATGGAGCCCCACATCGGGCTCTGCACTCTGCTTGGAATCTGCTTGAGGTTCTCTCTCCCTCTGTCCCTCTTGCTCATGCTCTGTCTCTCCCTCTCTCAAATAAATAAATAAATCTTTAAAAGAGAGAGAGAGAGAGGTAAAAACAGACATTGCAGAAGGATAAATACGTCATTTTACCAGGAAGACATAACAGTCCTAAAAATGTATTCACCTAAAACTCCTTCAAAATACATGAAGCAAAAGCTAAACAAATCAAAAGGATAGATAAATCCAAAAGTATAGTTAGAGACTTTAATCGCCTTTCTTAGTATTCAGTAAAACATACAGAAAATCAGTAAGAATACAGGAGGCATAAGATTGGACACTTTCCCCTTAAGGTCAGGAAAAGGCCAAGATATCCATCCTTATCACTCCAATTCAACATCATACTGCACATTTAGCCAGAGAAATGAGGCAAGGGGGAAAAAAAGTCATAGAAAGCGGAAGGGAAGTAATAAAGCTCTTTATTCAGAAATGACATGATTATCTATGTAGAAAATCCTAAAGAGTTCAGGAGAAAAATATCCCAGGACTAATAAATTAGGTTAGCGAGGTAGGAGAATGCAAGGTCAACATACAAAATTGATTATATGTCTGTTTACTGGCAATGAACCATTGGAAATTGGAATTAAATCATCAGTACTATTATAATAGTGAAGCGGGAGAGCGAAGTTCCTGTCTCACAGAGTAGAAGAATGAATCTTGTGGACAAAGGGGAACGAGTAAAGCCTTAGATTTATATTAGGTGAGGTTATAGAAAAAGCTCTCAGGAGTGAGAGTGCTCCCAACAGGGTTGCCACTGAGGGCTTTTAGGACCAGACTTTTATTGAAAGCTAACCAGGGAATTTAAATCCTTTTAACATCTCTACTGATAGCACCATTGAGTAAGGATTAGTGATAACACCTTTAATGGCTTACTTCCTTTTTAGAGACTGGTAATTTTTTGTTGGTCACAAGTAGCTGTTAGAACAGGATCCCACCTCTGACACTTAGGACAGGATGGTCTGGTTTTTTGTTTTTTTTTTTTTTTTTATCTCTAGTTTCCTTACACGTCCACATTTGGGGGATTTTTGTGAGCCTGATCCTGTAGCTCCCTATCTATCTGTCATTACCTAGTCCCACCTGTCCCTTACTCAAGAGCATTAAAAACCACAAACTACTTTGGGGTAAATCTAAGATTTTAAAGCTGAAAACTACAAATGTTGGTGAGAAAAATCAAAGAAGACCTAAATAAATGGGGAAACAGCCTACGTTTGTGGATAAGAAAATTCAATATTCTTAAGATGTCAATTCTCCCCCAATTTCATTACACAATGTCAATCAAAATCCGAGTGGGATTTTTTGTAGATATTTACAAACTTCTCCTAAAATTTATATGAAAAAACAAACAACAAAAACTATTTTGAATGAGAAAAAGTTGGAGGATTCACACTCCCCGATTGCAAGCCTTACTATAAACCTACACTCATCATAACTGCAAGGTATTAGTAAAAATGACCATACATATAGATCAGTGGGACAGAATAAAGTCCAGAAATAGACCAATGGCAATATGAACAATAAATTCTTGGCAAAATTTGCCAGGTAATTCATTAGAGAAAGGATAGTCTTTCCAAGACTGGAAAATGGACATCCATTTGGGGAAAAAAAAAAGAATCTCGATGCATACTTTACACCATATACTAAAATTAACTATGTGATTTTGTGAATGGCATTTCTCTACTGTAGGCATTGGTCTCTTTATCTGTAAAATGAGAGAGAGAAAAAAAAGGAAAAAAACTATTCTAGATGAGCTCTGAGATCCTACTAGCTCTCATCTCCCATGGCTGTCTTGCCTTCTGCTTCCACAGAACTCATTTACTCACTGGGTTAAGCTTGCAGATGTGTGCAAGCACGTCTCCCTGAGGTTAATGGCAGCAAAGGCTTTGGGCATCATAGAAAAATGCAGGTGGTGGTCTCTTAGGACTTCTTATGTTGTCACTGAACTGGTTCTAGCACCTCTTGTGCAAATCAACCCCCTTCATTGTTCCCGGTTTTGCATTCACTTTTTATCCTTGCCCGGGGCTGTGCTTCCTGGTCTCTGAGGAATAGGTTTGGAGTTTACTTTCCCCTTGGATAAAGGCAATTACCTAACACAGGTGGTCACCCCAATTAGCAGGTGAATTTAGGACGAATTGTGTGTAACAAATAGTATTGTCAAGTCCTCTTACTTGGAGACTAATTGTAAATAATGCTGCAAATACAGTAGTTCATCTTTTAGTTTTGTTGATTGTTTCCTTAGCTGCGCAGAAGCTTTGTATTTTGGTGTGGTCCCAACGGTTTCCTGAGGCATGAGAAACAAATGCAGAGTAATTGTTTTACATTCACTACCTTAGCCTTAAATGTGAATCAGTTGACAAATACAAGAACCACAGCCTCCCCCCAGCCCCACTCCCAATAAATGGACACAGAAGCTTCAGGCCCCTAAAGCCTCTTAGGGCTGGTTTGTCAGAGGACAGAGAAGGGGCAGCCAGCCAGGAGGTCTGGAGAGTCCTTCAGATCTCGTCCTTAGAGCTGTTCTTTCAGCCCCTCCGTCTACCAGTTCAGCCTTGTGTCCCTGGTAAGCAGGAGCATTCTAGAAGCAGAGCCTGGAACAAGGGTCTGAGGAGTCCGGCGGAGCAGGTGCTCCTGCCATAGACGCGGAGGGGAGTGCCTGGTGCCCCACTAGGGTTTTCCTGGGTCACTGGGGGCGTCCGGGGGTCCGTCACTGCCCTCAGAGCCTCTACCTCCAAATTCTGCTCGTTTTAAAGAGTCAAAAGAAGGACATGGGAGAGGGCATGGCAACCCCGGTAGGCTCCGGCAGGAACCGTCCCCTTAGGGGAGCCACACGCTGCTCTCCGGCCGCTGCGGGCAGGTTTGGCCACGGACCCCGAGGGACCAGGGACCGTCCGCCTCGGCGCGGAGCGGGGGGTCGTGCTCCCTAAACCAGTTTGCCTTCCGGTGGCGCCGAGGCCCAGCCCTGGAACCTACCGCCTCCCGCGCGGCTCCTCCCCAGCTGCACCCCACCTCTGCTTCCTGCTGCGCCCTCGCCCCCCGCCCCCGCTGCGCCCAGAGCTCGCGTGTCCCTGCCGCCCGCTCCCCGAGCCGCCCCAGGAGCCGCCCGCGGTCCCTCCCCGGAGAGCCGCGCCCCCTCCAGCGGCCCCGAGAGCTCCCGCGTCCCCGCTGCCCGGAGAGCCTGACCCCCCGCCCCCAGAGCTGCCTGTGCCGCGAGAGCCGCCCGCCTCCAGGCCCCAAGCCGCCCGGAGAGCCGCGGTCGAGCACCGAGCCCGCAGCGCCGCGCCTGGTAAGGGGAACCCGGTGCCGGTCCCAGCGTCTTTGGGGGTCTGAGGGCCCACGATTTGGTTCCAGCCGGTGACTCTGGTGTGATCTCGCCCAGGTTACCGTCCTTGTGGGTTCGCGCCTCGGTGGACCGGGTTGGTGATGGTCAGAGCCCCGGGCACAGCCGCCCTGGGGTGGCCGCGGAAACAGGCTGGGACCCCCTGACCCTGCGCTCGCAACCCAGCGCATTCCACGGCGCGACGGTCTTCTCCGTCGGGTTGCCTCCTTCTTAGCTCCTACGATCTCCGAGGCCCCGCAGGGTTTCATAAAGCTGGACTGATAATGTCCTCCCATTCGACAGATGAGAAAACAAACTCCAGAGGTGCCCTGGCTGGGAGGGGACACACTTCTCATTCTCAACTCTCCTAACTTCTCTCAGCCCTCCCACCACTCCCAAGCCCTGACTTGTGCCAAATCCCAGAAAGGTCTGGTAGAGAAGGATGGATTCTCAGGGTTGTAAAGGGCAAATACGGATCATTATCCCCCTCCCCACCCCACCTCCAGGAGCCCAGCATTTCAAAGGACATTGTGGACATTGTCTCATGACTTTGATCTGAAAGCCATTCTATTCTCCCCATTTCCTGTGACATGATGTAAGACTCTATCCTGTGACAAACAGACTATGCTCAGGGCACATGGAAACAATCCTTTTGTCCACTAATTCTTAGTGAGACACAGATCACAACATCACAATGACTAAAGTACCCAACAAGTGACTTATACCAGGAAATACAGGGACTGGGCAGATGAGTGAAGGGATACTTATGAATAAGGTAGATAAATACTTTTATCTATCCTAGAACAGCATTAGAGAGCCTGCTTTTTCATAGTTTGATAAAATAAAGTATCATCATGATAAAATCTGGCTCATATAATTTTAAAATCAAAGTGCACTTTATGTTCCTTTGCTTGAAACTCCTACCTAAGCGAGATCCTCCCACAATCCCTGTCTGATATTGTCATAATCTCTGCTTGCATGCTGCCTGCCACTCTCTCGTGATAGCTGGCCCCATTTTGGAGAAGATTAGTAGAATTTTACTTTTGGAGAAGAAATCTGCCTCCATTCCCTGTTTCCACTTTTGCCTACTCTGAGACTGACGCCACATTCCTTTGGGTGTATGTACAGTCCTTCCCCCGTTCTTTTCTGACACTTTATTCTATCCTGTTAATATTTTGTCTATGACTCATTTTAGCATTTCTGTCAATATCCTTCCAGACTCGCCTCTGGACACTTAAAAAAATATTTTATTTATTTATTTTATTTTAGAAAGAGAGAGTAGGGGGATGGGCAGAAAGAGAGAATCTCAAGCAGACTCCGGGCAGAGCATGAAGCCAAGCAGTGGGCTCAATCTCAGGACCCTGAGATCATGACTTGAGATCATGATCAAGAGTCTGATGCTTAACCGACTGAGCCACCCCTGGACACTTTCTTATTTGTCGATATCTGCCTAAAAATCTATCCCTCAGGGAGACGTATGTCTCTACCTGCAGCCTGACCTCTCAGAAGATGGTTCAGGAGAACGACCCGGCTGCATCTCAACCTGAGTTTGATTGGCTTTTGTGTCAGCCCCATTGGTCACACTTAAATCAAAACACCAGATTGTTTTAAATGGAAATACTTCAATTTGGAGTGACTCCTGCACTTTTATTTTTGAATAATCTTTTTAAAAAGACACATGCTATCATAATTTTGCAATACAATTCTCTGTGTTGATTTTAAGGCAAGCTTTCAGTCGGTCAACATCAGTTTATGTCCTGACCGTGGGATGGTAATGTTGTATGTGGTGTCCCAAGAGGCTTGTGAACTTGTTTGGAATCTTCTCTCCTCCCCCCTGTGGAATCAAGAGAATATGCAGGTAAAGGAGCCTTTTTTTTAATCCTTTTTTTTTTTTAAGATTTTATTTATTTACTCATGAGAGACACAGAGAGAGAAGAGAGGCAGAGACACAGGCAGAGGGAAAAGTAGACTCCATGCAGGGAGCCCAACGTGGGACTCAATCCCGGGACTCCAGGATCATGTCCTGGGCTGAAGGCAGGCGCCTAACTGCTGTGCCACCCAGGGATTCCCCCCCCCCTTTTTTTTTACTCTTAGCTCCACAGCAATCTGATGACCTTGGGCAAGTCATTTGATGTTTAATTTCCTAGTATTCTAAAAGAAATTTCAACACCTATCTTGATCACATCACAAGGAATTTAGAAGAACAATTAGAATCACAGATATGAAGGAATTCAGGTTAGGGATGGCTACACAAGGATGCTTCCAATGATGAAGCCCATTGTCAACATCCTCACCACTGTTATCATCGGCTTTTTGAATAGATTGATTCCAGAATATTTTCTGAAGTTCCCAAACCTCAGAAAATGTCATCTAAAATACAAAAGATGCCAGAGAATTTGAGCAGTTTTAGCAAAAGTTGAAGTATAATTTACCAGAGACTAGGATAGCCCATGGTAGTCTGGTGAGGAAAACGCTCTTCTCTGGGCTTAAGGAAAGGAAGAAGAGGAGGAAAAGGAAGGAGAAGGAAAAGAAGAACGGAAATGAATGAAGTAAGTTGTCTCAATATACTCTGATAACGTGGAAGTAGAGAGTTTCTCCCAAAGAGGACCCCAAAAGATCCACCGTGTGAATAGAAGAATGTGCAAAATTTATTTCTATATGACGGGAGCAACCTGAATAGCAAATAAACTATGAAAATAATTTTTGATTCAGTGGAAATTAGCAAAATGCAAGTTTAAGCTAATTAAGATGTCCTTACTTATTATACCCATAAGAGTGACAAAAAAAAAGTAAGTCTAATTAGGTTTAGGAATTCTCATATGTGGCTGGTGCCAGTGTGGGAGTTCACCCAACCATCCTGGGGTCCTAGTTGGTAGTACCTAGTCATCTGGCAACTGTCTGTCCCAGGTAACTTGTTGCACATGTGACGAAGAGACATATACGGGATCATTCTACAGCATTGTTTGTAGTAGCAAGCATGTAGTTTGAAACAGCTTAAACGTTTGTGAGTGAAGGGGTGCCTAGGTGGCTCAGTTGGTCAGACTCTTGATTTTGGCTCAGGTCATGATCTCAGGGTCATGAGATTAAGCCCACGTCCGACTCCATACTCTTTGCAGAGTCTGCTTGAGATTCTCTCTCTCCCTCTCTCTCTGCCTTTCCCACCTGCTCATACTCAAATAAATAAATAAATAAATAAATAAATAAATAAATAAATAAATCTTTTAAAAATTATTGATAAAATACTACATAAATAGCATCATTTATATAAAAAGTTTCAAATACAAAAACAATACAATATCTATAGAGACACTGTATGTAGAAGTATAAATACACAAATGAGAATGAGCCATAAAATCCTCAGAATATTGGTTGCCTTAGAAGGACAGAGGGAGGGGGACTAAGATTGGAAGCCGAAAAATGTGAATGGAGCCATATGTGTAATGTTTCCACTTCTCGATCAAACAGAACAGCTGCAGCCAAGATGCTGAAATATTTACATTTTTCATGGCAAACGATGTCATTTGTTTTATAACTCTGTGTATTCCTCCACTTAAGAAGTTTGTTTCATAACTGCATCACTTTTCAGACTGAAAAGGGACACATAATAGAGCCTCAGAGTTCCTCTTAATGATAGTTGCATGTCTCGTGCACACTTAACTTTTTTTTTTTTTAAAGATTTTATTTATTTATTCATGATAGTCACACAGAGAGAGACAGAGAGGCAGAGACACAGGCAGAGGGAGAAGCAGGCTCCATGCACCGGGAGCCCGATGTGGGATTCGATCCTGGGTCTCCAGGATCACGCCCCGGGCCAAAGGCAGGCGCCAAACCGCTGCGCCACCCAGGGATCCCACACTTAACTTTTAACATCAAGGAAGAGGACCCAGTACTCTGCCTCATTTGAATGAAACTTTTATGCTAATGGTTGTGTCAATTTCCAGTTAAATCTGCTGAGATACAAAAAATGGTGATTTGGAGGAGACCAGAACCTCAGAGCCCACCAGGAAAGAAGTTGTATTAAAATCTGAGCAGGTGGGGCATGGGCTAAGTGGTTGAGTGGCTGCCTTCGGCTCAAGTCATGATCCCAGGATCCTGGGATTGAGTCCCGCATTGGGATCCCCACAGAGAGCCTGCTTCTCCCTCTGCCTGTGTCTCTGCCCCCCTCTCTCTGTCTCTCATGAATAAATAAATAAAATCTTTTTTTTAATTTTAAAATAAAATAAAATCTGAGCAGGCTATGAGGTTATCTTCAATTTGTCTTGAATGTCGATTCTTTCCCTTCAACTATGGCACCATCTTTTCTCTACCCACGACTTGGAGGGTGGGCAGGGCTGGGGGTGGAAGGGGTAAGGAAGATGTCAGTGCTCACCTCCCTACCACTCTTTCCTCTCCTGTCAGTCCCTGAAGGAGTCCTGTCCCCTTTCCGCCCTACCACTGGAAGGAACCTTGTACTTTCCTCTTTGCCCCTGGAATATCCATCTACCACAGCTTCTGGGACTGGAAATTCTCAGGACTTCTGACAAATCAATGTCATTTACAGAAAGGCAGTTTTTCCCCCTGTATTCTAGCAAGTTCATCTACTTTGATTCCAAACAATAATAGTAATGTCCCACTCCTGCTTCCATAGAAGAATGCACTCTTCATTTTATGCCTTTAAAAGTTGGAGAGAGATAACTGATTTGTTTTAAAATATTTCCTAATTTCCTGTAAGTTGAAAAAAATTTTTTTTCAACAGTGCATTGCGTTAACATAACCTAGCTTTGCCTGATTTGCCTAAAGTTAGTCATAGATGTTTGAAAGTATAATATGAGTTAGAAAATTAGCAATGGAAATGGCTTATCCTAGGATAATTATTCTTAGACGTCTGAATTGAAAGTGTTTCAGGCCTTAGCAACTCCCATATGGACACTTGCTTTTATTCCTTTTCTGTTTTCTATTCCAGAAGAGCATGGAAGGGCTTCAGAGGAGCAGATACGGAACGATGGCTGAAGGTAAGAAAGCCTGGATGTTCTCAGGAGCTCCAGGCACCTGGGAGAGTTGTTGCTCTCCCTCCACCCACCTCCATCTCAAACACAGGGACAGAAACCCCGCTATTCTAAAGTAAATAAGAGGGCAGTCCCGGTGGCTCAGCAGTTTAGCACCGCCTTTGACCCAGGGCCTGATCCTGGAAACCCGGGATCGAGTCTCATGTCGGACTCCCTGCATGGAGCCTGCTTCTCCCTCTGCCTGTGTCTCTGCCTCTCTCTCTCTTTCTCTGTGTGTGTCTCTCATTAATACATAAAATTTTAAAAATAATAATAAAAAAAATAAAGTGAGGAAGAGGGACTCCTGAGTGGCTCAGTGGCTGAGCATCTGCCTTTGGCTCAGGGCGTGATCCCAGGGTCCTGGGATCAAGTTCTACATCAGGCCCCTTGCAGGGAGCCTACTTCTCCTTCTGCCTGTGTCTCTCATGAATAAATAAATAATCTTTAAAATAAAAATAAATAAATACATAAATAAAATGAAGAAGGAGGCAATTATCACTTGTTCCTTACCTTCCCTATTATCATCACACCCCGCACACTGTCATGCCACCTGACCTGTGGGAAACGTGGAAGTGAAACTCCACGTCAGTTTGGAGGATTTGGAACATGATTGTGAAAAACAATCTCTCTTTCCTGGTCTGCTCTGAACTGGAAAGAGGCTAAGTTCCCGTAGAGATTGAGTAATGGTGCTTGCTGCAAATACTTAAGGAGAGGAAGAACCAACACAAAGTAGAAGGAATAAAGCAAGAGATTTTAGGAGACCGAAATGAATTTAATTCATTTGGACTCATAAGAAGTCTAAAAGTCCTGGGGTTCTCACCCGCCTTCATCCCTTGAAGATTTTTTTTTTAAGGTTTGATTTATTTATTCATGAGAGACACAGAGAGAGGCAGAGGGAGAAGCAGGCTCCATATAGGAGCCCGATAGTCACCCTCCCCAACACCACTTCTGTGATCATTTCCGGTAACTCAATCAGACAGATCTCTCCAACACACGTGCTTCTACTGCTCTTCCTCTCTTCTTCAGCCTCCCGTCCAGGGGCATCTCCCAGACTTTGTCCTTGACATAAACAAGTCTTTTGTCATCTCAGTTGCAAATGCCCAACTGCCCACCAAGAGAGTAGAGACCTAGGGCCATTCAGCTGGTCGTTGGCGGAAGGGTACTGTAGCTGGCATCTGAGACGCCCTTTACCCCTGAGGTTTAGATGCAAATGTTGGGTACTGCTGTGCGGGCATGCCTGGGGATATGTGGGTGGAGAAGAGGTGATAATATTTTCTCATTTGTAGCTTCTCATCCTCTGCCTCCTTCTAATCTTATATTTATTTAGCATGAAAATGGCCAAAGCACCATCTGTGAAAAAGCACGGGGACACATTCTTTTTCTGGAAAAAAAAAAAAAAAAAAAAAGCCACGTTTTCCCTGCTTTAGATGAAGTGCTTAGAGCATCCTTGGGGCAGTGCCTCACTTGGCCGTGGGTCTAAGCATGAGCTTCTAATGTCAGCTTTTTGGGATCCATGAACATCTTCAAGTGGTATACAAACTTTTGTGATTCTTCAGATATGATTGTTTTGGGGGAGGGAGGTTCACCAGCTTTCGTGAGATACTATGAAGGCCCATAACCTAAAAATACTAAGAATCACTAACTTAGGGGTGCCTGGGTGACTCTGTCGTTGATGTGTCTGCCTTCGTCTCAGGTCATGATCCTGGGGTCTTGGGATCAAGCCCCATATTGGGCTCCCTACTTATGAGGAGCCTGATTCTCCCTCTCCCTCTGCCTGCCGCTCACCCTGCTTATACTCACTCTCTCTTTCTGTCAAATAAATAAATAAAATCTTTAGAAAAATAATCACTAACTTAATAGACACAACAAATTGGTTTTTTATAGGCAGAGACGAAGATAACTGGTTTGCAACACCACCCTCCCTGAGGATCATCCTGGTGGGCAAGACAGGCAGCGGGAGAAGTGCCACAGGGAACAGCATCCTCTGCCAGCCCATGTTCGAGTCCAGGCTGGGGAACCAGCCTGTGACCAAAACGTGCCAGGGGGAGACAGGGACCTGGAACGGAAGGAGCATCCTGGTGGTCGACACGCCCTCCCTCTTCGAGGCAGAGGCTCAGACCCAAGAGCTGTACAAGGCCATCGGGGACTGCTACCTGCTGTCCGCCCCGGGGCCCCACGTGCTGCTGCTGGTGACCCCGCTGGGGCGCTTCACCGCCCAGGACGCGGTGGCCGTCAGGAGGGTGAAGGAGGTCTTCGGGGCGGGGGCCATGAGGCACGCGGTGGTCCTGTTCACCCACAAGGAGGACTTGGCGGGCGAGTCCCTGGACGATTACCTGGCGGACACGGACAACCACAGCCTGAGGAGCCTGGTGCAGGAGTGCGGGAGGAGGTACTGCGCCTTCAACAACAGGGCCACCGGGGAGGAGCAGAGGGAGCAGCTGGCCAGGCTGATGGCCGTGGTGGAGAGGCTGGAGAGGGAGACGGGCGGCGCCTTCTACAGCAACGACCTCTTCTTCCAAGCCCAGCTGCTGCAGCGAGGCGGGGGCGGCACCTGCGGGGCGGAGCTGGGGGGCTACCTGGCCAGTGTGCGGGTGCAGGTGGAAAAGCAGAAGCGAGACCTGCGAGGTCCCGGGAGTACCTGGGCCTGCCCGGCGCTCCTTAAAATCACAAAGTGGATGCTTTCTCATATCGGGATTTCTGTGGTCCTTATTATATGCCTTTTGATTTTCCTTGCCACTTTAATTAACCTGTGTATTACTCATGGGCACTGAGCCTTTTCAGGTGATTGCTGCAGTCAGCTGGTTTGTGTGTTCAGAGTCACCATCTCTGGGCCAGAGCCTTTGATTTTTTTACCTAATGTCACGTTCCATTTCTCTCCATCACATCTGGACACGCTGTCCATTTTCTTCAAGCCTTTTAGGTAAATAAAACCCAAAGGAAAAAAAATATTTTTCTTTTTTGTTTTGTTAAGAATTGTGATGGTACAAGAGAAACTGTCACGAAGTGGTTGGGACGTGCAGGGAGGCAGGTGGCGGGGGGCGAAGCCATGGGGATGTGCCACCTCTGGGCCCTGCTTTAAGCCGTTGTGCTGTTGAGGGGAGACACGTGTGTTATATTAAAAGCTGGTGACAGAATGCCTTATTTTATTCAGAAACATGCTCTGATTTCATCAGAGTTAGTCATAAAAGCTGGCACCCACCCCCACCCCCTGGGAGAAAGAATGATGAGGAGGGGTAAGGGCCAGTTCCTGAGACCAGAGAGGCCCTGGAACAGGTACAGGAGGGGGTCATAACAGCACGATAGGGGCTGAGCCTCAGGAAAAGCAGTCACTAGGAAATTATCAGTGGCTGAGAAAACAAAGGAACTGTAATTTCTTAGAGTAGGGGTGGTAGGGCTGGATAGTGAATAAAATTTTAGGCTTAAAAATGGTCTATAGTTGGGTGCCTGGGTGGCTCAGTGGGTTAAGCATCTGCCTTTGGCTCAGGTCATGAGCCTGGGGTTCTGGGATCAAGCCCCACGTCGGGCTCCCTGCTCCTCAGGAGGTCTGCTTCTCCCTCTCCCACACCCCCTGACTTGTGCTCTCACTCCCTCTCTCTCTCTCTCAAATGAATAAATAAAATATCTTTTTAAGAAATGGTCTATAGTCTACTCAATTCTGTCCTGGTAATGCAAAAGCCTCCACAGGCTCCAGGAGGCTGCATTCCCATAAAGCTTGACAAACTGTGACCTTTGAATTTGCTGTAACTTTCACATGTGGCCATGAAAACATTATTCTTCCTCTGATGTCCTCAACCATTTTAAACTGTGAAGGTCTTTCGCACCTCACAGGCTGCATAAAACACCTCGCAGTTCAGACTGGGTCCATCTCACAGTGTGTTTCCTGTTGCTGGTCGAGCTACATCGCATGCAACATCTTAACCTCAAACCCAGTACAGTCCAGTTCAATCAGATGTGCTCTCTGTGGGAATTTGAGGAAAGTGTCGTACCCAACATTTCAATGGTAGTAAAGAGAAGAGGGCAGACCTTGGGGTGGACTCTAAGCCGAGGTCATGAATTCAGTGGAAACAGACAAATCAGATGACGGGGATCTTTGGTAGCCACCCCCTGCCCTCCTTCTCTGCTCCTTTGTATTCTGGGAGGGAGACCTGCAGTCATCCCAGGCAGCCTGTGGCTGGATGGGTAAATAGCTAATTCTGAGGTGAGTCTTAGGGACTCAATGTGACACCCAGGTGTAATCTCCAAACCTCTATGGGTGACAAAGGTACCACATTGACCTCTACAGCTGCATTGAGTAATTGACTCCAGATATGTCAAGAGACGTTATATTCAAGTCCTCAAACCCGGGACATGCCAAGGAACCAAGTTTTCAGACCAAGGACCACCCCCTGAAGGCAGCATTCTCAATTTGTGCCACCTTACCGGATCTCTCCTTGCTTGAGTCAATCCAGTGCAGCTCCATTTACTACGGGAGTGCTGAGAGCTGGGTTCTATGCCGGGCACCAGGAATATGAGATGAATGGTACACGGCTCCTGCTCTACATAAGGGATCACATGATAGAGGGATGAAGGGCACACAGACATGGATGTAAGAGTAATTTGTTCAGAGGTAAGATATTGGCCAAAAGGAGAGCACACAGGCTCCCTAGACAGGGTAGTGTTTGTGTCTGTCTAGGAACACGCTGGCTGGCCTCTCTGGGCATTCCCTGCTTGGGGAGGCCACTATCCAGGAGGGGAAGGGAATCAGCACTTGAGAGGTGCAGGGAGAGACAGGGCTGGGCGGGGATCTCAGTAGGTCCCTTAGGGTTCCACTGCTGTCTTCTAGAAAAAGGGAGTCATTGGGACGCCTGGGTGGCTCAGTGGTTGAATGTCTACCTTAGGCTCAGGTCGTGATCCCGGGATCCTGGGATGGAGTCCCGTGTCAGGCTCCCCACAGTGAGCCTGCATCTCCTTCTGCCTATGTCTCTGCCTCTCTCTGTGTGTCTCTCATGAATAAATAAATAAAATCTTAAAAAAAAAAGAAAGAAAAGAAAAAAAGGGAGCCACTGGAGGTTTTTAAGGAGATTCGCATATTTTAGGAAGATTCCGCGGCAGCAATGTGGTGGTTGGATTATATAAATGTAAGCCTGGGGGCAGGGATAACATTTAGAAAAGAAGATTTCCATCTGAGCCATCAGGGGTTGAGCTGCAGCAGAGGGAATGGGATGGAGAGGAGAGGACACCCATGGGCCACCCTGACAAAGGGTGGAATTTACACCAGGTGGTTCTGGACAGCAATGCAGACCCTTCCCAATTTCCGATTTCTGAAGGCAGGGCATTCCTAGGAAACCTTTTGAAAGCCAACACGGCGGCGTAAAGCAAAGAAACAATTACCGTTAATTTATATGGAACATTTTTGAACATTCCCAGACACCCCCACCACCCCACCACTCCCGCCAAATGATCTTTCTTTGGCTTTTCCAATACCCTCAGACACATTTTGCTAATGGATGCATGAAATCAGTTGAGAATGAAGCCCAGAGCTGTGGCGGCGGACACCAAGATGCTGTGTGGGGCTCCCGGAGAAGCACCGGCCAAGCCACTCTGGCTGCCCTAGATGCACGCTGCCCCTCCCATCGGCTCATTGCAAAACCAGCTGAATGTTATTTTCACTTTTTGCCACTTGTCGTAAAAATGAAAATCCTCTTCGAGTTTTCTTTCACTAAGGGAAAACAGGCACTAATGTAAATGGTTGTATAAAAGCGAAGTGGAAATGACATGACACGCACTTTCAAAAGCAGGGGATTCCTGGATCAGGGAGGGAACCAGGTTTCAGCCTTGGGGCCCTGGGCCTTCAGAGGGTGAGTGGGTTGAGCAAAAGAAGGTGATCCAACAAGGTTGGGTCTGAATGTGCCAAACTTGAGGCCATCGGAGGCACAAGTCCAGATCCAGGAGACAGTGGGTGACCTTGCCTCCCACCAGGAAGTCACCTGGATGAAGCAAAAACTTGGCCCAAGAAAGCATGGGGGAGCAGGGCTGCAAGAGGAGGGCCTCCCCCCCCCAGGTGTGTGGCTAGTCCATACCCAGCAAGGGGCCTGTTTCCCCACCACCAGCAGCAGTGATGTGCAATAATCCGCATCCCTTCTTTGTTGCTCTCCTAGCCCAAAGAGATTTTATAGCAGAGATGGAGAAAGGGTTTTGTTAAACCTTTACTCATTCGTATTCGAATGTTTGCCAAAGTAATTCCTTGACCACAAATGTTGGAGAGGATGCGGAAAAAAGGGAACCCTCTTACACTGTTGGTGGGAATGTGAACTGGTGCAGCCACTCTGGAAAACTGTGTGGAGGTTCCTCAAAGAGTTAAAAATAGACCTGCCCTATGACCCAGCAATTGCACTGTTGGGGATTTACCCCAAAGATTCAGATGCAATGAAACCCCGGGACACCTGCACCCCGATGTTTCTAGCAGCAATGTCCACAATAGCCACACTGTGGAAGGAGCCTCGATGTCCATCGAAAGATGAATGGATAAAGAAGATGTGGTTTATGTATACAATGGAATATTCCTCAGCCATTAGGAACGACAAATACCCACCATTTGCTTCAACGTGGATGGACCTGGAGGGTATGATGCTGAGTGAAGTAAGTCAATTGGAGAAGGATAAACAGTGTATGTTCTCATTCATTTGGGGAATATAAATAATAGTGAAAGGGAATATAAGGGAAGGGAGAAGAAATGTGTGGGAAATATCAGAAAGGGAGACAGAACATGAAGACTCCTAACTCTGGGAAACGAACTAGGCGTGATGGAAGGGGAGGAGGGCAGGGGATGGGGGTGACTGGGTGACGGGCACTGAGGGGGGCACTTGACGGAATGAGCACTGGGTGTTATTCTGTATGTTGGTAAATTGAACACCAATAAAAAATAAATTTATTATTTAAAAAAAAAAAACAAAGTAATTCCTTGGAAAGTGTTCAAGAGTGAGCTCTGTCTCTCCCCCAGACTGTGAAGGAAGTACAGAGGAGACCTACCCAGAGGTGCTCACATTCCCCTACCCTCTCTGATTTTTTTCAAAATAATCCAACGAGATGGAGTTTTCACTTTACTCATGATTCACTGAGTGTCTACAACGGAGCAGGCACTTTAGTAGTAGAGGTGGGCCCTTCCTAATTCTAGGAACAAGTTCATTTTTCTTCAGTGCACCTTCCTGGAAAGAAGCATGAGAACAAGAAGGCTCTGATAGGATGAAAGATGTTTAAAAAGGAATATGGAGAATTCTTCATTACTTCACATGTTTTCAGATGCAGGTAGAAGCAATTAGGAAATGTGTTGGCAGACACTTCTGAAATCCAGAGATAGAGTGGGCTTCCGGACTGGCTAATTCAGGGCTCAGGTTCATTTCATTTCTCTATCTGCTTTGAAGCATTGGCTTCAAGCTCAGGCTGGCTGCGAGATGGCTGCTGGGGTTCCAAGCATCACGCCCCCACCCAACAAGGCCAGAGGGAGAAGACTGTCTCTCTCTGTGGGTCTCTCCTGAGAAAGGAGAGACCTTTTGTCTCCACCTCTACAGACTTTTACTTACTTCTCCTTGGCCTGAATTGGGTCTCAGGCCCATTCTTGAACTAGTCACTGCCCCAGAGAATGGGGTCATATATAGACCAGCAAGGCATTCCCAGAGCTGAACTGTTGTCCTCTTCTTCTGAGGCACTTGGCTCCGTTCAGGAGAGGTGGGGACCTGAACCAAACCCTAAGTCCGTAAGGAAGAAGGAGAATGGGAGCTGTAGAGACAACAAGCCGTGTCATCTGTGGAAGATGAGAATTTCAGAACTGGGGACACACAGGACAACGAACCATGAGGAGATACTTCAGGAAGTGCTGTGACATACAGATGACAGAATGTTTTTTAAAACTCTCTGCCCAGGGACACCTGGGTGTTTCAGTGGTTGAGCGTCTGCCTTTGGCTCAGGTCATGATCCCAGGGTCCTGGGATCAAGTCCTGCACCAGGTTCCCTGCAGGGAGCCTGCTTCTCCCTCTACCTATGTCTCTGCCAAATAAATAAATAAATAAATAAATATCTTTAAACTCTATGCCCAATATGGGGCTTGAACTCACGACCCCAAAATCAAAAGTCACATGCTCTACAGACTGAGCCAGCCAGACATCCCAGATGACACAAAATTAAAGATGATACAGGATGATCAGCAGAAGTAAGCTGCACAGGATGAGACAAACTCAAAATTCATAAGGAGAAATGAGCCAGCTTTTGATGTGAGGAGCGCGGGCAGGCCCAGGTACTCCCGGGACCTCGCAGGTCTCGCTTCTGCTTTTCCACCTGCACCCGCACACTGGCCAGGTAGCCCCCCAGCTCCGCCCCACGGGTGCCGCCCCCGCCTCGCTGCAGCAGCTGGGCTTGGAAGAAGAGGTCGTTGCTGTAGAAGGCGCCGCCCGTCTCCCTCTCCAGCCTCTCCACCACGGCCATCAGCCTGGCCAGCTGCTCCCTCTGCTCCTCCCCGGTGGCCCTGTTGTTGAAGGCGCAGTACCTCCTCCCGCACTCCTGCACCAGGCTCCTCAGGCTGTGGTTGTCCGTGTCCGCCAGGTAATCGTCCAGGGACTCGCCCGCCAAGTCCTCCTTGTGGGTGAACAGGACCACCGCGTGCCTCATGGCCCCCGCCCCGAAGACCTCCTTCACCCTCCTGACGGCCACCGCGTCCTGGGCGGTGAAGCGCCCCAGCGGGGTCACCAGCAGCAGCACGTGGGGCCCCGGGGCGGACAGCAGGTAGCAGTCCCCGATGGCCTTGTACAGCTCTTGGGTCTGAGCGTGTCGACCACCAGGGTGCTCCTTCCGTTCCAGGTCCCTGTCTCCCCCTGGCACGTTTTGGTCACAGGCTGGTTCCCCAGCCTGGACTGGAACACCGGCTGGCAGAGGATGCTGTTCCCTGTGTCATACATGCATACATGAACACGGTTTTGCACAAACATGGGAAAGAAGTTTGGTAGTATCACCAAAGGGTTTTTCTACTCTGAGCTCATTCTGTTCAAAATTTTAGGTTCTGAAAAAGGTAGTATCAGTAATATTTTCAGCTTGCACTTTTGGGGACCTTGGGGTGGATAATTGTTAACCTTAATTATTTAAGAATAAAGATGAGGCTTAGGAAGTTCAAATGTCCAGATTGGCATGGCAATTACTGGTAAACCTGGGATGAAAGGGACAGAGAGACAGAGATAGAGAGAGGCAGAGAGAGAGAGAGAGAGAGAGAGCAAGCCTTGTGGCTTAGTGGATCCTGGAAAATCTTGTAAGTTTTGCAGAATCTTCCTTCCTCTCCTATACGGCCTCTCTCATTGGCTTCTGGTCTCTTCACACACACACACACACACACACACACACACACACACACACAGATAAAATTTTTTTAAAACTAGCCACAAATTCTACGGAAGGAGGAGGTGTTAGACTATGTACCTGGGAACACGAAAAGAACAGATTGTTTCCTCAAAAAGCCATCCTTGGGGTGATCCATCAGAGATGACAGAAGAGAAGGGATTTTTGTCTTGTTCTGCTTTTTGTAATCACTGTTTCTTTTCTCCCCACCACATCTTTGCAATAGTTTTGTGCAAAACAAATTCTCTACCCAAGATAGTTGGGAGAATGGAGATCCAGAGAAGCCAATGAACATCTGGGGCATCCCAAACCAAGCTATCCATGGCCTTTCACTGGACCCAAATCTGGTGGTTCTGGAAGAAATAAAGATTTCAAAACTGGACATGCATCTCCTCATCCCCACCATGAACCTCTCTGGCATAAGGATAGTTTCTTTTGCATAATTCCTGATGGCAGTGAAGGCTGAGTTCAAGGCAAGTGTCTCACTGAGATGGTCTCTGGCTCTGCTCTCCCTCTTATTTCTCTGCCAAATGCCCTGCCCTTGGATTGCCCATGCTCTGACCTGAGGGTAGAAACAAGGTTTAGTAGGTGTCTTCCCCAAGTGGACTTGCACTTCCACCGAACCTGGGGAGCATCCATCCCCACCCACAATGTGAATTAGGCAAACTAACAGGCAATGCAGGGGGTGGGGGTGCTCTGGGCCCCTCTCGCTGCCCTGGTTAACGTTTCGCCTCTGCCTGCACTGCACTGGCCCTTGCACTGGCCCTTGCTGCAGAGCCCCTGACTCCTCCCGGGGAGTTGAAATGCCTCTCTGGAGACATCCTTAGGGTGAGTGGGGTAGAGTCCCATGGATGGCTTGCATGTTTGTATTCAGATTGATTATTGAAGAACAGCTCTAGCAGGAAAGTGAGATACAGGTAACTCTCGGTTCCTTGCTTAGTTTATAGAGGAGAGCAATTATAATGCAGATAACACAATTAACATTTTGCAATGAAACCCATGATTGACTTACAAAATATCCTCCTATATTAATACTATAATTTTCACTTTTCAAATAATAATGCCTATTACACTGAATGAGGTAGATGTCTGCCCTCTTGCTGTGGAGGATAGAAAGGCATGCGTCTAATATGTAGAAGACGTTTTCCCTCACGAGCTAGAAACACGTTTTCCTTCACCAGCTAGAAACACCTCTTATATCTCGTTTTTGCCAGGAAAAAAAAAAAGAGGAGGGGAGCTAAAGATCTGCTCTTCCAAAACAAAAATAATTGTTTTTAATAGAGATTTATCAGCTCAAAACTATCATAAATTTTATTTTATTTTTACTCCTAAAGTCTAGTCATTTAACTGTCTCAGTTTATATTTTTAAAATAGTTGATACACAAGGAAGGAACATTGCTTAAAGGTTTCAAACCCACACAAGCCTTATGAGTTTTTCGTGGTTGAGATGAACATGTAGTTTTATGTACTGTAAGCTACCCAGGCTAACACTCTTGTGTCCCCACCATAGAGAAAAAACTGAATCTTGACCAGCTACTTTCTGTGCATTAGAGAAAACACAAATTAATCATTGGAAACAAGAACCTTGATTCTGTCTTTAGGCATTTCTTCAGTTGCTCTTGTTGACCAAGATGGGATGACTTTCTATTTGGGACAGTTTCCTCTTTCTCTAAACTATCTCTTCATTGAATGGTTGACTTTTTTTCCTATTAAATTATATGTATTTTTCTTGTGCAAGAAAGGCTTTTATTTATGATTCAAGAAATTAAAATATCACTCACTCTCTGTTACACCTGCTAAAAATTCTTTTCTGCCCTTTTCTTTTTTCACTCAGAGTTTGTAATCATTTGGTCTCCTTTTTTCTCTCAGCATTAACTCACGGAAATCCAGTGATAGCATTTCAAAACACAGGTGCTTCCAACCGTTGGTGAAAGAAATATGAGCAATAAAGATGGGAGAAAATCATTCCTTTTCTCCTACAACTGCAGGTAAAAAGAGCAATTGTTGGTCCTACAAAGGAGTCAGTGAGTTAGTGTTTGAAAATTGGAGCTCTGTCCTGTTTCATCTCTGAATGTCTGTAGAATTATATTTGTCTTTCTTAATAATGTGTTTCTCTATTAGTGAGATGTACATTGAAATCTAGTAATTCCTAGCAGATTTAAATATGTACAAGACTTCTTAGACAAATCCAGAGGTCACTGATACTTCCCTCTTATACTACAGGCATGCAAGTAATAAGATAAAACAAAATATCGTATCAAAGAGTTTGGGAATCTTGTCTGGTTTGAATCACAGTATGCTAAGTCAAATAGAACTGTCAAATGTCAGATAGGTTGCAAATACCACCCCCCTGCTGTTTGTCTTAAGTTACTTATGGTACATTTTTAGCTAAGCCTGGAAATTTCAACAAATGTTTTCTTTATGGCTTCTGTCATTCTTAGAAAGCCCCCTATTTTCCCTTTAGTTAAAAATATATTACTTGGGGCACCTGGGTGGCTCAGTGGTTGGGAATCTGCCTTCGATTCAGGTTGTGATCCCGGGGTCCTGGGATTGAGTCCCACATGGGCCTCCCTGCAGGAAGCCTGCTTCTCCCTCTGCCTAGATCTCTGTCAGTCTCTCTGTGTCTCTCATGAATAAATAAATAAAATTATTTATATATATATATGTACATATTACTTATGTCCACAAGAAAATCTGCACACAAATATTTATAGCAGCTTTATTCATAATCGGCAAAATGTGGAAACAGCCAAGATACCTTTAAGAAGTGAATGGATAAATAAACAGTGGTACATCAGATAATGGAATGTTATTATTATTTTTTAAAAGATTTTATTTATTTATTCATGAGAGACACAGAGAGAGAGAGAGAGAGAGACACAAGCAGAGGGAGAAGCAGGCTCCATGTAGGGAGCCCGACGTGGGACTTGCTCCCTGGTCTGCAGGATCACGCCCTGGGCCGAAGGTGGCGCTAAACCGCTGAGCCACCCGGGCCGCCCAGATAATGGAATATTATTTTTAAGATTTTTAAAAATTTATTTATTCATAGAGACAGAGAGAGGAGAGAGGGAGAGAGAGAGAGAGAGAGAGAGAGAAACAGAGGCAGAGACACAAGCAGAAGGAGAAGCAGGCTCCATGCAGGGAGCCCGATGTGGGACTCGATTCAGGGTCTCCAGGATCACACCCCGGGCTGCAGGCGGCGCTAAACCGCTGCGCCACCGGGGCTGCCCAGCCCAGATGATGGAATATTATTGAGTATTAAAAAGAAACGAGCTATCAAGCCATAAAAAGACATGGAGGAAACTTAAATGCACATCACTAAGTGAAATAAGCCCATCTGAAATGACTACATACTGTATTATTCCAGCGCTATGACATTTTGGAAAAAGCAAAACTATCGATCAGTGGGTTGCCAGGGTTTGGGGGGAATGGGGTAACAGGTGGAACCAAGTGGATTTTCAAGGTAGTGAAACTACTCTGTGTGATATAACGGTGGATACATGTCATTATATCTTTGTCCAAACTTATAAAATGTACAAGAGGGAAGAGGGAATAACCCTCATGTAAACTATGGACTTTCATTATTAATAATGTATCAATACTGGTTCATCAATCATGATAAATGTCCACACTAATGGTAAACAAGTGAATATGAGGACACAAACATTCAGATCACAGCAAGCATTAAATGCTTCTGTCAGAAAAGAAGAAAGTTTTCAGAAAAGTAATTTCGCATGCACCTCAAGAAACTAGAGAAATAACAACAAAGCAAACCCAAAGCCACCCAAAAGTCCAAAAAGTGATAAGGATGAGAGCACAAGTCATAAAATTAAAAAAAGAAGGAACAATAGAGAAAAATAAACAAACCCAAAAGATCATTCTTTGAAAAGACTATTAAATTAACAAAGCTCTAAAAAATATTTACCAAGTAAAAGAAGGAACAATATATAAACTACCAATATCCCCAGGAAAACTGGGGAGACCAGTACTGATCTCACAGAAAGAAATGCTTATGAACGACCCCCTCTGTCCATAGATTTGACATATTAAGTGAAATAGACTTTGAACAGTCTCTCACTTCTTTGAAAGACACAGATCATAACCTAAATAGTCCTATATCTCTTAAGGAAATTAAATCCATACTTTAAAACATTCAAGAAAAAAAAAAAAGAAAAGAAACTCCAGGCTCAGATTATTTTACCATCTACTTCTATCAGATATTTAAGGAAAAAAATATCAACTCTACACAACCCCTTCTGGAAGTAGAAAAGAGAGGAACACTCTCCAACTCATTTGGGAGGCCAGCATTATCTTAATACCACAATCAGAGAAAGACATTACAAGAAAATTCTCATTTATCTCTCATAAACATAGATGCAAAAATCCTCAACAAAACGTCATGAGATGGAATCCAGCAATATGTAAAAAGGATGAAAATGTGTTTCATTGCAGAAATGCCAGGCTGAAGCCGCATTCAAAAATCAATTAATGCAATTCACCGTGTGTATAAGCTAATGAAGAAAGACCATGTAATCGTTTCATTAGATGCAGAAAATGACAAAATTCAAGAACGATAGTAAAACTCTCTGAGGCTAAGAATAGAAAAGAATTTCTACAATCTGGAAAAGGGCATCTGCCAAATTATTATATTATATTATATTATATTATATTATATATTATTATATTAATAATATACAGTGGTGCAACACTGAATGATTTCACCCTAAGATGGGAAACTTAGCAATTTTGAAACTATAGTTTATTATGGTCCAACCAATCAGTAAATATATTGTAGCTAATGAGAACCAGGTTTCTCACTCTCAAAGAAAGAAATTACAAATGAACAAAGGAAGAATATATATACAAGATGAGCCTGGAGTATCTCATAGTGCCAAAAAGTAAGGAAGTACACTATTTTCAGAAGAGGTTTGTATAGTTGACATTATTTCTTCCTTAAATATCTTTTTTAGAGAGAGAGAGAGTGCATGCAAGGGAAGGGGAGGGGCAGAAGGAGGGAGAGAGAATCTCAAGCAGACTGCATGCTAAGCACAGAGCCCCTCACGGGGCTCAATCTCACGACCCTGAAATCATGACCTGAGCCATAATCAATAGTCAGACGCTTCACCGACTGAGTCACCCAGGTATCCCTGGAGTTTCCTTTTTGTTTTTTTGTTTTTGTGTTTGTTTTTGTTTTTGGAGTGTTTTAAAGTATGGATTTAATTTCCTTGAGAGATATAGGATTATATGGGAGCATATCAAAAGGACCGAAGCAGCAACCTGAAAAAGTTCCCACTGGCCAAAGCCTTCTTTTTTTTTTTTTTTTTTTTAACCCCCACCCCCGGGCCTGTGCGCGACGGCTTGCACACACCCACCCACCCACCCAAAGCCTTCTTTTTATAGAAATATTCCCGCTAATAGACACAGGAATGATAAAAGTATTATCATTTTGCAACCCCTAATAAATGAATGGACCTAGGCAAGGATCATCAATGATTACTAGATATCACTAAAAAAGACACAGCTGGATATCATATGCCTCCAAAAGGAAGTATACACTAGTTGCAAGTTACAATGTGTGGACCTTACGTAGATCTATATTCAAATAAAATGTTTTTAAAAAAGTGCATGACAATTGAGGAGTATTGAACACTAGGTATTTCATATTAAGTATTCATCTCCTAGATGTGATATTAATAAAAAGAGTCCTATTGCTTTAGAATTATGTGCTGAAATGTTCACAGATGGAATGATAATATCTAGGATTAGCTTTTGAATAATCAGGAGAGAAAGGGATGGGCTTAGATGAAACAAAATTGCCACATATGATGACACTTGACACCTAATGATGAATACATCGTTTAGTACTATTTTTTCAGCTTCCTTTCTGTATAGAATTTTCCACTCAAAATATATTGACAAAAGTTTGTCAAAGTTCACAATATTTCCATTTTCTAAAGCACTTTAGATATATTGTGTTAAAAAGGATAGCTTCCAGCCTCTCAGGGAAAGAGTAAGAGATATAATACAGTCATTTGATAGGTCTTGGTAAAGCCTTTTTGATATACTTCCCAGAGATTGCAAAATCTAATGTCTCCAATGACTGGCTAATAAATCCTTTTGCAAGTTAAGCAGTTTAGACTATTTTGACTTCAACAAAAACGAAGGCAGATGTATCCATTAACAGACAATTAAAAATTAATGATAGATCACTATTGTGGTTATGAGACATTTATCTTGGAAGGAGAACTAAGAACTGAGTGGCATTGTCATGACAAAATTGTTTCCATTCCTATTTATTTATTTATGTGAATGGGGCTTCTCAGTGTCTGCACCAATTAAAACAAAATATAGGAATAGAATTAATCTGAACATTATCTCATTCTAGCAAAGAATAATAGTGACACATGTATATATGAAATAAACAGGAAAAAGTCTCATTCATCTCATTAAGAGATGTATTTCCAAAATAAAAAAATACTGTTTTTTCTCTAAATGTGATATTCTGTGTTGCTTTGATCAATTGCGTACTAATAACATTTGGTAATAACCAAATGCAGAAAAGATTATTCAAACTTAAAGCTTTATGGTCACATTGTTTTTCTTTTCACAGATATTTTTATAGCAGAGATGTATGCAGCTAGGGCGATAAGAATTTCCTGGAATAGAAATCCATTATAATAAAATACAATTCTGCAGGGGAAGTAAATGGACAGTGAAGGAGAAAAAGGAACAGACTATTAGGAAAGAGCTTGTTCATGCATTTTTTAAATAACCTCTGGTTGGTATCAATTTCTGTTTTTTTTAATTTTTTTATTTATTTATGATAGTCACAGAGAGAGAGAGAGAGAGAGAGAGGCAGAGACACAGGCAGAGGGAGAAGCAGGCTCCATGCACTGGGAGCCCGCCGTGGGATTCGATCCCGGGTCTCGAGGATCGTGCCCTGGGCCAAAGGCAAGCGTCAAACCGCTGCACCACCCAGGGATCCCTCAATTTCTGTTTTTTTTTTTTAATTTTTATTTATTTATTTATGATAGTCACAGAGAGAGAGAGGCAGAGACACAGGCAGAGGGAGAAGCAGGCTCCATGCACCGGGAGCCCGATGTGGGATTTGATCCCGGGTCTCCAGGATCGCGCCCTGGGCCAAAGGCAGGCGCTAAACCTTTGCGCCACCCAGGGAGCCCTCAATTTCTGTTTTTATATTATTTTTTAATATCTACAATGTGCTAAAAATTGCATTCTTTGCAAGTATTCATGATGAAAAAATTTTATAAGTTCAATTTAAAATGCTCGAGAGAGCACTTAGATTTTTTAAAGTTCTTTTAGTGAATACAAAAGCAAAAAGGTTGGAAGATCATTGCCCTAGATAACCTCTTACATAAACACTTGATGATATTTTTATATGAAAGCTCATCAAGGTTAAAACCTATAACCAAGGCAAATATCCATCAACAGGAGATTGGGTAAACAAATTGCAGAATACTCAAACAATGGAAAAATACACAGCAGTAAAAATGGACAAAGTACAGGTACCAGCATCAACATGGACAGATCTCATATACACTATGAACAAAAGAAGCAATTCCCAGGAGAACATGGAATCTGATTCAATTTTTGTCAACGTTAATAATGGACAAAACAAAAATATATATTATTTAGGGCAACAGACATAACTTTTACAGTAAAACTATAAAGAAAAGCAAGGAATGATGGTCATAAAGAACAGGCGAGTGATTACACCACGATGAGAGGGAGGAAGAGCAATGTGGTCAAGAAGGAAGTGATGGGGATAGAGTGGAGAGGCTCAAAGTCAATACTCTACTTCTTTTTTTTTAATATTATTATTTTTTTTAAGATTTCACCTATTCATTCATGAAAGACACAGAGGAGAGAGAGAGGCAGAGACACAGGCAGAGGGAGAAGCAGGCTCCATGCAGGGAGCCCAACGTGGGACTTGATCCGGGACTCCAGGATCATGCCCTGGGCCAAAGGCAGGCGCCGAGCCACTGAGCCCCTCAGGGATTCCCCAATCTCTACTTCTTAAACTGGATATTTACTTGTTTGATCTTCTTTACATTGGCCATACACTCATTTATATGATATACTTAATTATAAAAAATTTAACCACATTGAAAAGCATGAAACAAGATCTGAATAGAAAAATATGCTGTATTCTTGCATGAAAATACTATACTATAAAAGTATACATTCTTCCAAAATTGATAGACATTTAATCCCAATTGAAACCCCAACTTCCCATGTGCAGAATTAGATAACACTTTCTCCTTTTTAAAAGACTTACTTATTTGAGAGAGAACATGTGCCCCCACTCACACAGAGGGAGAGGAAGAAGGAGAAAGAATCCTGAAGCAGTCTCCTCACTGAGCAGGGAGCTCCACAAGGGGCTGGGTCCCAGGACCCTGAGATCATGATGTGAGCCAAAATCAAGAGTTGACCACTTAACCAACTAAGCCACGCAGGTGCCCCAGTTAACAGTTTCTTAAGGTTCTCATGGGATGAAAAATGCCCGAGCATAATCAAATCAGTCTTATACTGACTTAAGAACAGACAAATCAATAGAATAATACATAGTACATAACGAATCCCAGGTAAAATGGAATTTAACATATGACAAAGGTCAAGAAAAGAACAGTTTATTTAGTCAATGTTGCCGACCTGAATAATTTTCTAACTAGAAGACAATAAAGCTGAGCTCCTACCTCACACGATATACGAATCTAAGAAGAAGCAAATTCTTTTCTATAAAAAATAGAACAAAAATATTAAAATAAAATATAGGAAACTATACAATCTAAGAGTTGAGTATACTTTCTTAGCCAAAACATGAAGACAGAAGTTATCAAAGAAAAGATGGTTTTAAATGCTTTATAATGACAAAGATGCCATGAAGTTAAAAGAGGAAAAAAAAAAACCCAACAGATTTGAAAAAAAGATGAAAATTTAAAATCTGTTCTAAAAAGAGCTCACAACAATCCAGAAGTGTGCAGCATATGTGTAGACTGTTCAAAGGTGTGTAATAAGCAGCCAATATACATATGAAAAGATATTCAACTTCACAAACAGCAAAGGAGGTAAAAATTAAAATAACTTGCAAAAATTGGAAAGAGTTATAATATCCACCACAGACAAAAAAACTAGTGATGAGGTTAGGGAGACATACTAAGGATGTGTCGTTCATGTACTGCCAGTGAAATGTACATTATTGCAGCCTTTTTGGAAAGCTCTCTGATGACATTTATTGCCTTTTAAAATATTTATACCCTTCAATGAGCAATCCTCTCCAAAGACTTCTTCTCATAGCAATAAAAGCTCCTGTCAGTGCAGTCCAGCAGCTCAGTACCATTTCCAGGCACAAAAATACAAAAAGTGAAGTCAATGCTCTGCATTGACTCAGCAGGGAGACCAGGGTGGGGGTTGCGGGGTGGGGGGAATACTGTGCAGCCATTAAAAAGGATGCTAAATATGCTATTTGGATGTTCTTAATTTCCCTTCTGCTTCTCTTAGGGCCTGTTTTTCTCTCAGCTCATTGAGCCTCTACTTCCCCCCCATGTACCTCCTTGGCCTTCTGCTCATCCTTGCAAATGAAGGAGGAGCAACCCACTCAGACAGCTGTGCCCAAGCACAGACTCTCCAGGTGCTCCTCCCCACGTGGGCAGTGGGGTCAGGGACTTCCAATCCCTAAAGGAGCCAAGGAGGAGGACCACTTGAAATCTCAGCTCTCCCAAGAGAGACTGCCCAGTCATCCTAGGGAAGGGCTCTTCACGATTTACAACTTTCTGTGCTCCTCTGCCTTGGCCTGACTGCTCTCTGGGCTCCTCTCTGTGTGCGCAGTGTCATCCCATGGATCACAGGATGTCGTGCTGTTGTCTCCCTTCTAAGAAGTAAAATGACACAAGCAGGAGGGTTAGCAATAAAGTCAGATGGCTCAGAGAGGACAAAAAGGATCTACGGGAAGTCTTCCTTCAATTTTTAATAATTTTTAATGGTTTAATTCAAACTCCTTTTTTGGTTAGGGAATATGCAGAACATAGGAGTGAATATACAATAAAAAAATCTCCCTCCTCCCTCATCTCCTACATGCTCAATTCCACATACATACCACCCCCACCCCTAGGCAGTCAATGTTGCTAGTTTTTGGTGTTTCCTTCCAAAACCACCCTGTGCATATATAAATAAATATCCATACATTTACATATGTATTTGTGTGTATATTTGCCTACATTGCAAAGAATATATACAATCAGTTATGCTACGCATATGTTGTTTTAAAAAGATTTATTTTATTTATTTTTGAGAGAGAGAAGGAGAGAGAGTGGGGGGGGAGGGTAGAAAGAGAGGAAGAGAATACTCACTGCTGATTGTAGAACCCCATGTGGGACTTGATGTCACCACCCTGAGATCCTGACCTGAGCTGAAATCAGGGGTCGAGAGCTTGAAGATTGAGCCACCCAGGTGCCCCTACACAGATGTTTTGTAACCCAAATTTGCTTATAAGGGAGCAGTAATTAGGGAAGTGGTGTCAGTATAATGTGAGTCATGTTGGTGCATATGTGATTTTTCTCCCCAGGGTTAGATAATATTCTATCCCACCAAGTCACAACAATCGAGCAAGTACCTGGGTTCACTCCTGGCTCAGGATGCTTTGATAACATGCCAGGATCTGGGATCTAGAGATTCCTGGCCACCAACTCAAATGCCAGTTCAATATCTCGGTCTCTCCATCTATTAATTAGAACTGTTTCAACTGCAAATGGCTTAAGCAAAGGATGACTTACTTGGTCACATACTAAAAATGGTCAAGAGTCACTCTGGCTTCAGACTCAAGCGATATCCCCTAGAGTGGGTTTTTCCCACTTCAGCTCTGATTCCACAGCTTGTCTTTATTCTCGAGTTCCTGGGGTGCTCTTTGGCAGGTCCAAGAGGACCTCTCGCGATGGCAGTAGGGCTGCTACAGCTCTGACTCTACAGTCTTCCAGGTTCAAGTTCAGCGTAAAGAGCAAGAGCCTTTTCAGGTACCCTGAAGACTTATCCTGATGTGACCAACTTAGGTGTGCCCACTCCTAAAACAATCACCAAGGTCTGGGGGAAACGTACTGCTGCTTGATCTAAGTTTGGGTCACATACTTTATCCCTGGAACTGAGGATAAAGCCCCACCATGAACACATAGCCAGACAGTGAGAAAAAGAGATTTCCCAAATGGAAATCCAGGGCTGTTCCTAGAAAAGGGGGAATGAATACCAAGGCCACTTCATTATGAGATTCCATAGTAACATTAGCCCATTGGTTCTCAAAAAGTAATTCCCTCACTTTAATATTTTTCAACCAAGAAAACATAGATAACTTGAGAGAGCTTCCAGATGGTTCCAACGTATCTCCTAGTGGGAATATTCTTCTGATCCCACATTGAATCACAATGCATATAGTGTAACTGGCCCAAACACAGTCTGTGAACAGCTGGAAAAAATAAGTCATGCCATTTATTGATTCGTCCAAAAAATATTTAGAAACTGTCCTCCCAATTCTCTCAGATATCTCTCTTGCATATACAAACAGGAGGGTTTGTTTACCATTACAATTCACTGCTGACTTCCAAATTTACATTTACAAACCATAGGGTCCACCCACGGGAGACTGGCTGAACTAAATGCACTATATGCATAGGATGGAATATCACCCAAGCTTAAACAGGAAGGAACTCTGACACACGCCACAACATAGATGAACCTTGAGATAAGCCAGTCACAAAAGAATAAATATTGTATGGTTCCACTTTTATAAGATAACTAGACCATAACATTCACACAGACAAAAAGGAAAATGGTGGTTACCAGGGGCGAAAGAAGGGGAAAGGGGAAGTTAGCATTTAATGGGGACAGAGTTTCAGCTGGGGAAGATAAAATGTTCTAGAGATAGGCAGAAGTGATGGTTGCACAACAATGTGAATGTACTTAATGTGACCAAACTGTACATTTAAACATGGTAAAAATGGCAATAAATAAATAAATAAATAAATAAATAATGCCTGGGGGCTCAGTGGTGAGTGTCTGCCTTCGACTCAGGTCATGATCCTGGGATTCTGGGATCGAGTCCCACATCAGGCTCCTCACAGGGAGCCTGCTTCTCCCTCTGCCTATGTTTCTGTGTCACTCATGAATGAATAAATGAAATCTTTAAAAGAATAAAATAATAAAATTGTAAAAAAAAATGTTAAGTAAAAATAAATAAATATCATTAGTGAACGCAGATAGCAGAAAACGGCAAAGACTTCAAACTTTGGTGTTGTTTCCTACAGAAAATAAAACAGATAATGCGATAAGCTTCCAGAAATAAAATAGATCCTCAGTGACGTGACTGACTGACGAACAACAGTGGATCAAAAGAGAATAGAAGAAAATAGAATTTCGGGAGGTGTTAAACAAGAATCTAAAATTTCACAGAACGGTTAAAAACAGATTATAATAACTTAGGCAGTAATGAGTAAACTCAGCAAGTAATTATGAAGAAGTTATCTGGAACCCAACAGGTAGAAACAGAGAGATGGAAAATGAGAAACAGAAAAGGAACAAGGAGATCAGGAGGCTGGAGTGAGAGGGTTGAATGCATGTCTGACAAGAATTCAGAAGGAATTATGGGCGGGGGCGGGGTGGGGTGGTGGTGGTGGCAGGAAAGGGACTGATTACAGACGTAACTCGGAGTTTCTCAGGTCTTAAAAATAAAAATGTGGGGGGTGGCTGGGTGGGACAGTCAGTTGAGCCCTGACTCTTGATTTTGGGTGGGGGTCCTGACCTCAGGGTCATGAGATCAAGCCCCACCTCAGGCTCCACACTCTGCACGGAGTCTGCTTCAGGCTCAGACTCTCTCTCCCTCTCCCTCTGCCTTTCCCTGCCAGTGTGGTCTCTCTTTCTTTCTATTTATTTAGTAAGTAAATCTTTAAAAACAAAAGTGTGAGTTCTGGGTCTCAGAATGCCTTAAAATAATTCCTCAGGAAGAATTTTTCAAGGGAAAAGAGATCCACACACACCCACACATTCTGAAGTAAATCTTCAGAACACCAAAGAAAGGGAAAAGATCTTAAAAGCCACCAGAATTTGGTTACATTTAGCTCAAGGTAGGATTGTATATCCAGTGAGACTATTTATCTTGAACTGGATATAATAAAGACTATTCTGATCAATACAAAGTGGGAAGGTTTACCTCCCAAGAGACCTCCAACTTTTAAAGAAACTCAGAAAGGATATATCTTAAAGAAGAAAACAGTATCAGAAAGGAGCCCTGAATATCAAGAAGAAAAAGCACGGTTTTTGTTCTTAATAAAAACATGAGCAAATCTAAACAAGCATCGAGTTCACACGCAAAAATAAGATAATCTAATTTATGAGCTTAAACTAAGTCGAGATAGAACTTGAAATTCCAGGGTAGCCCAGGTGGCGCAGTGGTTTAGCGCTGCCTGCAGTCTAGGGAGTGATCCTGGAGACCCTGGATTGAGTCTCAGGTCAGGCTCTCTGCATGGTGCCTGCTTCTCCCTCTACCTGTGTCTCTGCCTCTCTCTCTGTGTCTCTATGAATAACTAATAAGAGATCTTAAAAAAAAAAAAAAAACAGAACTTGAAATTCCAGACAATATCATCCAGCAAGGAGCATTCTAAAGGTATTTTATTTTTCAGATAGAGGGTAGGATATGGATTAGCTTTGGAATTGTTTGGTTAAGTGTTGGCTAAGTGTACAAGTGGTTTTGGTGTTTGTTTAAGATTCAAGGGAATACACTAAAAAAAATTAGAAATCCTCATGATGGGGGGTGGGGGAGCGGCCTCAAGGAGCAAAGGGCGAGAAATGAACTCAGCCAGTAAATGCTGCAGAAGTTCATAGCAGCACCTAACAGTGAAAACCAACAGCTGTGATGTCTCCTTCCTACTTCAGAAGGAATTTTTAAAATAAAAGTTGACAGTTTTTCCTAAGCCTTCATTGCTCATTTTTTTTGTATGTGTGAACAGTACTTTGGATTGGAGGCTCCAGGGTCTTCTCTGGTTTGAGACACTGGGGATTTTACCCCATTCCCTGAAACATATCTGAAGATTCTGGGCTCTTTGCAGGGGCAAGAAAGAGTAAAGGAACGTTCCCATTTCGCATCTCTCACAGAGGGCAGGGGAATTGCCTGGTGCTTCCCAGATTGAGCAAGGACAGACACTACTCACGTCACTACATTCACTGAGCCAAGGAAGACCCAACCCAGGTCCCCTCTACTGCATCAAGGAGGCCGCCCTGCCTTTCTTCCCCCCTTCCCTGTCCCAGCCTCTCCCAGTCCAGCAGCCCGGTGTACACTGGAGCGGAGAGCCAAGCTCTGAGCAGTGCAGTTTGAAAAATGAACAGGACTGGGTCTTGAACAACAAATGTGAGGCCATTTCCAGGTCATGGAATCTGGAATCTGGTCCTGATGTTAAAGGACCCCATATCCAAAGGGGAAATGGGGAGTTAAGAAAACAGAGTTCAAAGCAGGGATTAGATTGGTACCTCGGGGGCTCAGGGGGCTAAGCCTCTAGGCTCTTGATCTCAGCTCAGGTCTTGATCTTGAGTTCAAGCTCTGCATTGGGCGCCACAGCAAAATAAGTATGTAGAACAGTGATTAGAAAATAAAACCAATTTCCTGTTTACACTCCAGTTTTTAATCCCTCAGGAAATACACATCCGTCTGGGCTTACTTGCCTGACCCCATGTCAGGGTCATGGGGTTGTCTCCATATGTATATATACAGTTTCTCCTCCAAGGTGGAGCCTGCGGATAAACCAGTAACTACTGGTTTCTCTGAGTAAACAAAAGCAAGGGGAGAAGGGTCCGACATCTGATTTCCTACAGAAAAGGAAAAGATTCAGAACCGTGCAGGGCTAGAGGGAGGGCAGGAGGACCAAGAGTAGAGGAAATTGGGGAGGAGGCAGGGTCAGAGAAAGGGAGCCTCCCGTTCCTACCCTCAGAGACTAAGCAACTTGGTAGGGGAGGAGAGGTTGCCAGACTCCGACATTAAGAGATCATAAAGATCATTTCATGCAACAACATCCAACCCCCCCCATAAACCCTCCAAACCCACCAAGTTGACACTGATTTATTAGTATGAAAAATGAAAAACATTTCTATCTGATCTGGCTATAAATGGACCGGTTTTGAAGCACTGACACTGACACATAGAAATTAATAGCATCTAACAAGCTCGTCTGAAGAATGAAAACAAAATGATTAAAATCCAGGGGACTTGTTCCATATCTGAATACTCCCAGCAAGCCCCCTGGTATGATCATCCATCCCCATGCTTCCCAACATGTGCTCAGCAGAGGAAGCACCACCTGTGCATCTTGTGAAAACACAAGTTTTGATTCAAGTTTTGTGTCAGGGGTGGGCAGAGTTTGTATCTCTGCCAAGCCCCTGAGCGGCCCGAGTTGCCCATGCCACAGGCCAGCACATCTGGGGCAGATTCACACTTGAGGCAGCAAGGATATAGGCTCCTGTCAATCACCCAATAGAACTTACCATGCCCCCCACTGTGGTGCCCTAAACCAGGGGATGGCAAACTTTTTTCTGTAAAAGGCCTGGTAGTAAATATTTTCAGCCTTGTGTGCCATTCAGTCTCTGTTGAGATTATTCAACTCTGCCCTTGAAGCATCGACAATGTGTAAAAAATTGGGTTTGGTTGTGTTTCAATAAAAATGTATTTACAAAAATGGGGACAGACTGGATTTGACCCTCAGGGTGAAACTTGCCAAACCTGTCCAATACTCTGAACATATTTTTGTGTCATCTCTGTGACCTTTTCTTATACAGGCTTATTTACAAATCTCTATCTAAGGACTAGGTGGTGAGGGGCCCTAGGGAGACAGACACAGGCCCTCCATTGTGAATCCCCACACACAGGGCCAGGACCCACTCATTTTAGCAACTCTGCACCCGCTCAGCACAGCCCAGTGATGTTAGGTGAAGGTGGGGGCTCTGAGCCAGTCTACCTGGATTTGAAGAACTGTTCTTCCCCTATGGTCTGCTAAGGAGGGATAAATCCTACCTCACAAAGATTTTCATAAAACCACATGGAGATACAAGGCTACTGACTCTGTTTGAATTAGAAAAAAAAAGCCAGAATAATAATCACTTGTTTTTCATTCTATAGACCATAACTTGCTTTCTTACCCTTCAGAAATACTTACATCTATATTTTATTATTTTATTTTATTTTTTATTTATATTTTATTCTATATATATAGTTTATTCTATATATTTATAGATGTATAAAGAAAATGAAAAAAGTTTTTAAAATTCCTATCATTTATTTATTTATTTTTATTTACTTATGATAGGCACACAGTGAGAGAGAGAGAGAGAGAGAGGCAGAGACACAGGCAGAGGGAGAAGCAGGCTCCATGCACCGGGAGCCTGACGTGGGATTCGATCCCGGGTCTCCAGGATCGCGCCCTGGGCCAAAGGCAGGCGCTAAACCGCTGCGCCACCCAGGGATCCCAAATTCCTATCATTTAAAAAGAAATTGAAGAATAATAGGCGTGTGTGTGTGTGTGTGTGTGTGTGTAGAGAAAGAACTAACTCTAATTACTGTAGAAAGGAAAGAGAGAAAGCAAGCAAGAAAGGAAGGAAGGGGGGGAAGCTTTGTTCCAAGCCTCACATAGTTCTATAAACCCCCCAGAAAGTTATCATCAAAATTGTAGATGCTTAAAGACGAATCTCAGCAGGTAAAAAGATTCTAAGTATATGAGAGTTAGTTTCACTTTACATTGAACAGAAGGAAATCATAAAAAGGAAGTTGGCCATTTGGGATGTAGAGTGGAACATAATTAAATTTAGTCTTATTGGGACCTTGTTTGCATGTCACAAACTGGCCCTCATTTGAACCCATCCAGAGAAAGGCATCTTCATAGCACATGATGTGCAGAAGCAAAGAGAGACCACATCTTCTCTGGGCAAAATTATTTTTCCTGTTGTTTCTATTTAATCAGCACTGGAGAAAAGGCTACAGCACCTGTTCCTTGAATTGAGGCCACTGGAGTGGGAATAGCAGAAAAAGAGGAGGCCGGGACACTGGCCAAAGGACAGGCAAGTGTGAGGAGCAGGGGCAGGGAGGGGCCCTAGGGAGTGGATGCTGTATCCTCCAGAGGCCCTGGGCTACTCTGGCTGGGGGCATGCGGAGGACCAGGCAGGGTCTTCAGGAGCTCACAGGATGATGGCAGCTGTTGTCTTCTCCTTGGATGGGGAAGGAGGCACTGAATTCTCCCCCAGTAGCTTTTTCTCTGACCCTTCCTCATCCTGAAAAAAAAAAAAAAAACAGGGAAAATCAATAATTTCTGGAGAAAAGATGGGGCCTAGTTAGCTTCCTGGGACTTGAAATCAGGTACAGGAAAAAAGGTAAGGAAGGAAAAGGTACTGAGGAGGGGTTGCTACCCAGAGACATGGGACAGGAAAGAGTAGAGAAGGACCTGAAAAGGCAGAGGGCAGAAGCTAACCTGAACACGATGCCGGCACACACTCTCCAGCCAAGAAGGAACCGAGCTGAGTACCAGAAAGAAGCTGAGCAAAGCTCCTGGTCCCAGCATTCCTCCCTGTTCCCAGAGCTTCACCAAACAGACCCAGCCTTTCCCCTGTGCCTCCCCAACAGCTCACCAGAGGCCGGGAGCTCTGGCCACGCGAACTTCTAAGAGCCATGCTCAGGGAAGTCAAGGATACGATGACCTGCAGGACACAGATAGCCAGTAGCAGAGCACGGATTCCCAGTAACAAATTCTGGAGATAAAGGAAGGAAAAAGACACAGTCAGGAGCCTACTTCTCTGATTCTTCTCTTATCACCACCTTATCACCCCAGCCACGTATCGAACTGTCCAACTACTTCCCACCGAAGCAGAGTGCATTTTCCAACGATGGGGTAGCCCTAGCTTCCACCCCATTTGCGTGTCTGCAGCGTGATCTTAAAACACCCCGTGAAGAGGTGGGTCGATTTCTTCATCCCTAGAATCTGGAACAGCCTGTAACTGTTTTGGACAACAAAATATAGTGGAGGCGACACTGTGCCAGTTACAGGGGTAGCCTTTCACTGGCCTGGCAGCTTCCATTTCCTACCTCCTGAAATATTCACAGTGGAATACTTCCCGTTGGAACCTAGATGTCATGCCATGAGAAGCCCAAGCCACATCGACGAGCCATCGTAGGCTCTCTGGTTGATAGCCTTAGCTGAGCTCCCAGCCATGTGAGCGCCATCTTGGAGATCCAACCCATTCGAGCTCTCAGATGACTTCACCCCTGACTGACATGTGACTGCAACTGCATGAGAAAACCCAGGTGAAGACTGCCTATCTGAGCCCACCCAGCCCACCGAACATGAGAAGTGATGATAAATTAGTCTTTAGCCACAATATGTTGGGTGTTGTGTTATGCAACAATAGGTAACTAGGACAATGGTACACCAGAAAAGATAGAAGGACACTCCATGATATTCTCTCTTGAATGTCTGCTCTTCGCTCCTCCAACCCTTTGACCCAGGGAATTCCTATGCCATGAACATCTGAGAAATGTCTCCAGCTTAAGCTAAAAACCTCCTGAACCACAGACCCAGGAGGACGGTCACACTCAAAGAGTCTACATCTCTGCCCTCCAGTGCCCCAGGTCCTTGAGAACAGACAGATGTGACAGGTTTCTGGAAGACTGGACTTTGTTCTCACCATCAGCATTTGCATGTAGATTCTACACCTATTCTCATTCCACTGTGACCAGCCACTCCTTCGCCACGTCTCTGTGTACCCAGTGGTCGTGTTCGTGACGTTAGATTCTGGGTAAACACACGCAGAGTCGATGTAAACGAAGCCATCAGTTTGCCAGGTTAAGCTATTCACACAGAGGACAAAAGCAGCCACGGCCATGGCAATACCAGCCAGCGTGAGCAGACCTGATGTGCAGCCCTAGAAGGAGAAATGCGGGACGCAAACCCTCCTTATTGAGAGCAGAGTTATGAGGTCCCGGCCCCAAACCTGTCTCCTCTTCCTCATTTCCCAGCCCAGGAAACCCTCCCCACCCCTCCCAGGATACAAGGAACCAAAGCAAAGAAGACAGAAAAATCGAGCAGAAAAACAGACATAGGAGGGGACAGAGGACACACAAGACTTACTGAGAGTTTGCCCCCATGCTTCTCATGGACAATGACCCCAGCTCCTGCTACAACAGCCTGCAGAGAGAAGACGCCAGAAAACTCAGCCTCCAGTTTACTCTCCTGAAGTGACCTCCCCACCACACCCCCTTCCCAAGACAGCTGATTCAAAGCAGGATCCAAGGGACTGGTAAAGAAACCAGTCATATGGACAGGACTCCATCACAGCTGCCCCACCTGCCCAACCTGGCCAAGAGCAACAAGATTGGCTTGCCCCTTAAGGCATGGCAAAGGGCATTCAGATCCGGGTCTTTGGCTTCTTCCCCAAATCCCTGACCCAGATCCAAAGGAACTTTCTCCTTGCCCATAACCACTTGCCTGCCACGGAGCTTAGAGCCCCTTCCTTACTTACCACAGACCCTGCCCAGAAGGCACAGCCCGAGGCACGCAGCTCCATCCAGGGCCCCAAGTAGAGCAACACTCCAAGAGCACAGCTCACAGCCCCCAACAATATCTGGGTCATCTGCAAGACAGGGTAAAAAGCCAACTCCCTTCCTGCAAGCCCATGAGTGCCAGGAGAGGCCACTCAGCTCCTACCTAGCTGACTTTCCTCTCCTTTTCCTGTCTTGACCTCTCTGCAGATTCTGGAAGGTTCTGCCCCCTTCAAATCCAGGAAGCAGCATGTCCTGGCTCTCCCCCATCCCTCTGACATGTCAGGCTTTTCGTCATTACTTTTTCCTCAATACCACACTGTTCTCCCACCTGATGATCCCACTTTTTTCCGCCTCATTCCCCCTTAGGAATCCCATCATCCTGTCCAGAATAGGCCAAAAGGATCCCCTTCAAGAAAGGCGTGTGTTAGCTGACAGCCCTCAGTGGTCAGCAGCTTCAGGGTCCCTCACCTCTCAAGCTACAGGCACACTCTTTGGAGATGGCCACCCAGCCATTGGTGAAGCAAGGTGGTGGGTACAAGGGCCACTTCCACTGAATGTGGCTCACCAACAAAGAGGCAGTACTTGCTCCCAAGCTCCCCACTGGACTGCAGAGACCTCGTTGGGCCTGCATTACGATCTGGCAGCTCCCTTTACCCAATCTTGCTCCTTCCTTTTTCATTTCATAGGTGTTACACTCCAATAAACCTTTTGCACATTTAACTGACTCAGCGTCTGGCCTCTGGAGAACCCCACCATCACTGCCTCTTGGCCATCACCACCTGCACAGCCCTCCAGCATTTCAGATTTGTCACACCCGGGCTCCACACCTCACCCCCCAGAGTCTGCCTCTCCTGCCTTCCAGGGCCTCAGGCTCCTGGTCACCAACACGCCAACTTCAGCATGTTCTTGGATTCCTCTCTTCCCTTGTACCCCAAGTCCACTCACTCCCAAGTCTTGGAGATGCCATCCACAGATGACAGAGATGCCTCTCTTTCCTTGTCATTTTTGCTGGGCCCGCCCAGGTAGACACAGACCCTTCGCCCTTCTTCCCTGGACACTTCCTGGTTGGGAGGCAGCCTAGAGCCCGGGTTCCTGCCCGGAAGCCACTCGCAGCCTCCCCATTACTAAAGCTGATTCAGGACAACTTCTCATCCTGTCAGTCAAGGCTCTCCACAGTTGGGCCCCAGGCTGCATTTCCAGTCTGATCTGCCATGAGTCCTACTCCCTTTACTCTGACAAAACTTGCCCAGTGCTTTCTGACTTCTTCACCCTTGCTTTTGCTGTTCCTTTGACCGGGACATCCTTTTTTCCATCCTTCACCTCTATCTGTCTATACGTAGTCTTCCTCCATGCAAGGTTTGGCTCAGATGCCAACTCCTGAAGGTTGATCCCCGATGATGTCACCCACTCTACCTTTCATTCTAGACATGCGTGTAATGGTCTGGTCCCTTCTGATAGATGCTGAGCACCTTTAGGGTATGGCCTAGGGACTCTCTCTCTAGTTTTCCCCAAAGTGCCTACCAGGATGCCTCACATCTGTAAGCCCTCAGTCCATACGGGCTCCATTAAACTCAGCTAACAGCCACCTGTCCCCCACCTCCGGCTGGGACCACACCCACTATATCAAAGAAGCCCATCATTCTTTTCCACCTAAATGTATGGGGAACCTGCCAAAACTTTGTTTCCCAAAAAAAGATGGCATACAAACAGGAAGTTCTCATGAAGAGTCAACCCACTTTTTCCCCATCCTGTTCAAGGAGAGCTACCATCCTCAGCAGCACCTGGTCCGCTTACCCCCAGTGCCAGCTGCCCATAGCTCATCTTGGTCTTGGAAGGGCCAGCGTCCTGAGGGTGAGAAAAGAACTCCTTCAGGGAAGCCCCAGCTTTTAACAGTTGTGCCAAAGCCGATTCCTGGTGGATGTGGATGTTGATGTGGGTGGGCTGGGACAGTGTAGAGGCCACATCGACTCCATTCACGGTCACCGTGTTTTGGGTCATCCTGCCTGCTGGGAAGAAGATATACAAAAGTGAGGTCTGGGAATCAGCTAAGGGAAAAAAGAATATGTTGCATTAGTAAAGGGAGAGAAAACAGTCCCTTATCAAGATCCAAAGGATCTTCCCAGGACAGGTGGCAGTGTCACAGTGGTCTTAATCTGGGAAGCAAACCCAAATCACCTCTAGAGTTTTTCACCACTTATATTCTTGGGCTTATCCCCAGAATGGTCTGACACTGACACAGTATGTCTGGGTCTTGGGTTGGGCAAGAAAAGGAATCTGAATTAGTTCAGGGACTTAGTATATATATTTATACGTAGTACTTTCATATGGTTAAGAAAATTCAAAAGATACAAAAGGATATACCTTTAAAACTTCCCATCTTTCTCTCCCAGCCATCTAGTTGCCTTCTAGTTGGGAACAAATATTGCCATTTTTAAATATATCCTACGATGACACTTTTTGCATAGAAAAGCATATAAAAATATTTTTTGCATATAAAAAGCATTTTAAAAAGCATATAAAAAATCCCCCTCTTCCCACAAATGGCAGGATTCTGCATACACTGTGTACAATGATTTGTTCACCCAACTGTGTTTTGAAGATAATTGTACATCAATCCATAAAATGCTTTCTTACTCATTTGTCTGGCTTCTCAGTGTTCCATTGTCTGAATGCTTCACAATTGTTTTCAGCAGGCTCCTATTTTTTTTTTAAGATTTTATTTGGCAGAGACAGAGGAGAGAGAAAGCAAGAGAGCACAAGCAGGGGGAGGGGCAGAGAGAGAGGGAGAAGCAGGCTCCCCACTGAGCAGGGAGCCTGACCCAGGGCTCCATCCTGGGACCCCGAGATCATGACCTGAGCCAAAGGCAGACACTTACATGACTGAGCCACCCAGGCACCCCTCAGTGGGCTCCTATTGATAGACATGGATTTCCTCTTGCAAACAGTGGGAAATGGCAGGTCAATGGGAATAGGCATGTATCCTTTCAATAGATAGGCCTTGGGCAAGGCTACCCCATGCCATAAGTAGGAGCAAGTTCGAAGAATGTCCACTACCCCTCTCCGTGACCAGCAGGAGGTTTCAGCAAATTTTTTAATTGTTTTCAAATATGTATCAGGAAAATTATATCCCATTATAGATTTTAACCAGTTTTATGCAGCAAAATGCCCCCCTTTCGGTGGATATCTCAGTGAGATTTGACAAATTCGTGCATTTGTACAACTCCAACTACAATCAAGGTAGAGAACATACTACATCACACAAAGTTCCCTAATGTTCTCTCCCCAGTAAAACCCTCGGCCCCTGGCCCAAGGCAGCCACTACTCTGCTTTCTGTGACTATTTCAGTATAGTTTCAATCCATAGTTCTCTTATTATGAATAATATTGGTCATCTTTTCATATGTTTGATACATTTTCCCCCTTCTTTTGTGAGCTCTCTGTTCATATCTAATGTCCTTCTTGTTTTACTGTTTTACTTTGTATAAGATCTTGGGTATTCGAAAAACTAATCATGTGACGTGATTTCCAAATATTTCTTTACAATTTGTGATTTATTTTTTTATTAACCACAGTTTCCATCTTTATTCTGACTTCTGGGTTTTATATAATACTTAAAAAAAAAAAAGACTGTCCCACATCAAGATTATCAAGATTATAAAATAATTCTTCCCTGTTTTCTTCTAAGTGGTGGTAGGCTTTCAGTTTTCACATTTAAATGTTGATCCATCTGGGATTTATCTTGCAAGTTGGAAGGTTCAGATCCAAGTTGTTGTGGGGTTTCTTTCCCCAGATGGTTTACTTCTGAAGGGTATGTTCTGTCTGAGGAATATATTATCTTTCTCCTACTGAATTAAAATGTTCTCCTGAGCAAAAACGAAATTCTTATAGGAATTCAGATCTATTCTAGTCTTTATATTCTGCCCATTGGTGTGTCCAACACATCAGGCACCATTGCTACAATGATAAGTGTGAAGTTTAATATTTAATTGAGCTAAAAAAATAATAATTGAGCTATTTTGTGACCCCTTCATGTTATTTTTTTCTTTCATGGACTTTTGCTAGGTTACTTCTCCATATGCACTTTGAGATCAACTTGCCCTGCTCCAAAAGCAATCCTCCATAGTAGTTCCAATGGGCATCCTACTTCAGCGGCACTGATGGGAATCTCAACAGTATTAATAATTATTCTAACATTAGCAATGGTGGCAATCCTAAAGTCCTCCCTTGAATTCTATGTGCCATCCAAAGCAGTGTCATTCTTGTGCCTACCTGGTCTCCTTGGGGACAGGAGTTTAACAATTCTGCCAACACGCAAGTAGGTTCAGAGACACACACAAGGAAGTCCAGCCTGGATTCCAGCAAGATCTTCCCTCGGGTCCCAGGAGCCAGCAGAGGTGGCTGGGACAGCCCTGAATGTGCCTTGGGATCCAGCTCCCTCTGAGCCCCCTGAGTACCACCACTTCCCCCATCACGCTCCAATGCCAGCTCAGCCAAGCTCCGGGCTCTTCTCCTGGTCCATCCCAGTCCCATGAGGACTCTCCTCCCACTCTACCCTTGCCCTGGTGTGAGGCTCTGCCCCGCTGCCCTGGCTACTCTCTCTGCCTCACTCCTCCCAGCGCTCCTGGAGCTGGGGAGAGAGGATGGGGACCTGTGCTACATCCTGGCCCCTCCAGTTCCGGCATTGCTCTGAAGGACCTCTCACCACCAAAACGCCTGAGCTTTAGCCACCTTACCAGAAACAAAGGAGGGGTGAGGCCTGGTGAAGCTGCTGCAGCCAGACCCATGTCCTTTTCTTTCCCCAGGTCACACCCTGTCTAGAGCATCCTTATCCACCCCCAGCAAGTTCTATGGGAACTGGGAATGGGGAGAGAGCAGTATCCTGTGAGATAGAATGGGGACTTTGGACTGGCCTTGGGGACTCCTCAAGAGAGCAAGGTCATATTTCCCTCCGGGTAAGGGGCCACAGGCCGGTGGGAGCCCTGCTCACCTGCTGTCCTCTGGGAGCCTCAGCAGAGCAGGGCTGGGAGGATCCACCTATAGCTGAGGACCAGCCAGCAGTTGAGAAAGAGAAGAGTGGAAGGAAGGGGTGGAGGGAGGAGGGTCTGACCTTCAGCTTTGCAACTTCCCAGAAGACAGCTGGGACAAAGGGGCCCCTCTAGGGGAATTCCATCTCAAGTAGATAACCGGGCTGCTGAGACGGGCAGAGTGCATACATGTGAGTGTGTGTGCTCACGCGCATGTACACACACACACACACTGCTGACTCACAACACACATGGGGCACACACTCACAGCACCTGAACACTTGTGTTCAAAAAGCACCTGCCCCGGTGGCCGAAGGGGAGAGGACAGCTTCTCGGGGTTCCCCAGGGCTCCTCAGCATCCAGGGCTCTGGGGCCGCCCCCTCACACCCACACCCTGCAGGCCAGAGCCCAGGGAGGGACTGACAGCTGGAAACCCCCCAGGCAGGGGCCCCTCCGCCAGGCTGTCTTCCAGAGAGGCTAATGATCAAGTTCGGCCCCTCCTCCACCCTGCCCTTCTGGTGCTCTATCAGCTTCCTCCTCCATCCTCCTGGTTCCTGGCTCCAGCTCCAGCCCAGCCCAGCCCAGCCAGCAATCCCTGCTGGCACACTCAGCCCCCGGTGGCCCTTAGAAGAGCAGGTGAGGCCGGGGGACAGCCCTTTCCCAGGACCCTGCCCCACTGGACTCCCCACCCAACCCATCACAGGCCTCTAAAGCCCAGCCCAGAGCTTACTGGGGATGGAGGGAGGAAGAGGACCAACCACCAGTTGCCAATGGACTCCAAGAAGGTGGCAGGAGCAGAGGCCAGCCATGTCCCTGTTTGACACCAAGTCAATCTGGCCTTGACCTTCGCTTTCACCTCAACTTCTTTCTTCATTGTTGGGGGGGGGTGCTCGGCTTGAATAGTCCAGCTGGAACTGTGTGACTGCTGGTGGAGAGGGAGGTACTTAGGGGCTGAAGGTACTTAGGGGTCGTCAGACCTGTCTGCAGAGCATCTGCAGCAACAGGAGCCAGGACTGGGGTTCTGACCTGTCACCCGCGGGCTCAGAGTAGGACTTTTGGTGGCACAGGCAGGCTGGCAGAAGAGGGTGGAGAGGCGAGGCCCTCGGGGCACTGCTGGGTCCAGATCTTGACGCTGTGGGAAGATGGAGGGAGAAGCAGATCTGGGGTGAAGAAGGGGGTTCCAGCAGGTTCGACGGCTGCCACAGCACCAGCAGAGTCAGGCTGTCCTGACACGACACCTGGAGAAAGGACCGGGGATGCTGCTTTGTGACCATGGACCTCCACCAGCCCCAAAGGCCAAGGAAATCCTTGAAAACATTCTTCTAGTTTTTCCTCCCTGACACTCCCTTCCTCTCTCGCAGACAGAGGTCCGCAGGTATGGAGACAGTGGACAGTGGTGAGGTGGCCCCTGGGGCACCCCAGCCCATGCACATTAACGTGCACATCCACCAGGAGTCCGCTCTGGCCAAGCTCCTGACCAGTGGGTGCTCCCTGCTGCGGTCCCACTTCCCTGGGGCCACCTTCCAGACCTGGAGCAGGAGTCGGCTGCTCTTGGCCTCCTGGGTGAGTAGCAGCCCAGAGGATCTCCCAGCCTCCCCATATCAGGAAAAGAAGACCCTCTTTGTGCTGTGCACACCCTTGGCCAGACTCTCTGAACTGGATGCCCGGCAGTTTTGCTCCATTTCTGACTGTTGACTCCCTTACTGGCCTTTGCAATAAAAGCTTTGGGCTAGAAGGGTGCAGGGGAGCCATGGTCATTTAAAGCCGTCGTTGCCGGAGCCTTGAGCCACCCTGTCCCCTCCACCAGATCCCGCTTGGGCTGGCTCCCTCTCCTCCTTTCTCCCTCCTCACATTCTCTTTCATGGGGTTCCACGTATTTATACCTGGAGGGGCAGGACCTGAAAGCTGCCTGAGTCTTGGTGGCAGAGGGTTGCTCCTGGGCCCAGGAATCTGAGAATTCAGTTTCTTAGATTTTTCTTCCTCCTCCAGGTGATACAGATCGTGCTGGGGGTGTCAAGTGGAGTTCTAGGAGGGTTCCTCTACATCTTCTACTGCTCCACCCTGTGTAGCTCAGGAGCTGCCATCTGGACAGGGGCTGTGGTGAGTGGGGTAGGAGGATGGTTGACAGGCCAAGAAGGGGCAGATTCACCTCCTGGCAGGGGTGACAGACCATCACCATCACCGTGGTACTGTAAAATGTCAGTTGTCAAAAAGCCCCAAGGTGGTGGAGGCTGATTCCCTGTTTCTAAAGATGAGAAAATAGCCAAAGGAAGTGGTGCTCTGTCAAAGCTGCCTGGCCCCTGCGGTGGTTTCCCACCAGCCTGGCGGCCTCCTCACCACATTCAGCAGCAAATATCAACCAAAAACCTAGGACCCAGCTCATTTCCAGACACTTGCACTGAGATGGGGAGACAGAACATGGTCATTTTCCATTATCTTCTGCTGGTCCTGCACGCAGTGGGAATCCAGTGGGTGCCACCAAATGACAGTGGTGAATATCCACTGGTGGGGGTGTGCAGTCTGCAATAGGGGCTTGGGGGCAGCTCGTGGTAGTACTGAGGGCCCTTTGGCCTGCCCACATTCACAGAATATTTATTGAGAGAAGGGCCAAAAAATCATCCTCATCCACCCAATGGCAAAACACTCAGATTAGCTACAGCATCGCCAAACAGGATTGGAATCCATCTGTCCACCGGGATATACCACACTTCCTGTTCTGTCAGCCCAGGTGGTGGGACTGCCACCGCTGGGACAGCTGCCCCAACGAGAGGCCACCCACAGACCCATCCTGCGCTGAGAGCTTCTCCAACAGCCTAGGACTTCCACTCCCCCATCTGGAATTTCCACAAAGCACCATTGCTTTAAAAGGAAGATTTTGGAGAAGGGAAGAAGGGCTCTTTGATGTCACTAGAACAGAGGGTCCTGTCCCCTGGGAAGTTTGACCCAGGCCTGACTACAGACAACAAAGCTTAGCTCAAACCTCAGATCCACCTGGAATGTTCCAAGGAAGGACCAGCCGATGACTGGTTCTGTCCATTGGAGCTACAGAGGGGAAGAGAGGCAGCAGCTGGAGGGCTTGTGTCTCCTGTGCTAACTCTGCTCCTGCTTCCATCTCTCCCCAGGCTTCGCTGGCTGGAGCTGTCGCCTTCATTCACCAGAAACGGGGTGGCATCTGCTGGGTGAGTCTGGGGAAGGACACAGGTGGACACCGGGCCCAGAAGCTGGAGGCCACCCCAACCAGAGCCTGCCCATCTCTCCCCAGCCGGGTCCTGAAGAGACTGAGTCTCCAAGGTCTCCCTCTGCCTCCTTGCCTCACCAGGCCTTGCTGAGGATCCTGCTCGCCCTGGCAGCTTTCTCCACAGCCACCGCTGCCATCGTCATCGGAGCCAGTAATTTCTATAGGCACCGCTTTTATTTGAGAGACTTCATCTGTGATGTCTCCTCGAAGGCCTGGTCCTGGGCCCCCCTGAGCCCTAGCACTCCAAGCCCAGAAGAAGCCACAAGGCTGCACCTGTGTCTCTCCTATCTGAGCATGCTGGAGGTAGGGGGGCCAGAGGAAGGGGCGCAGCGGGCGCTGGGCAAGGAGGGCTGTGTCACCTGTTCCCCACCCAGCTTGACTGTCACCACAGATGTGTCACTGAACAGACTAGAAACAGTCCCTGTAGTTGAGGGTGTTACAGACTAGTGGGAAACCCAAACACTGAAATAATCACAAATGAACCAGCGTTGCAAGTGTGCAAAGCGCTGCAGAGGCTCGATCCCCTCCAGCCTTGGGGCTGCTGGGGCACTACACATCGTAACCTGAGCCCCTCACTGTTCGGGTGAGGACGGGGAGGGAGGCCAGATGAGAGGGGTTTCTGGCTACTCTCTGCTCACTAGACTCGTTAACATCCCCCCCAAAACCAGGTAGGGCTCCTTCCTCAGCCTCTCTAGAAGCTACAGACGTGAGGAAGGGGGAGAGAGACTCTGTGTTGGAAATGAGAGTGAGCACAGAACACAGATGGCAACCATCACTCTGGTGCCCATGGCTTTGGTTCTCTGTTCCCAGGCCCTGTTCATAAGCTTTCAGGTCATGCTGTTGGGTATCTGGGTTCTGCTGCTCCTGGCATCTCTGGTTCCCCTGTGTCTGTTCTGCTGGAGTAGGTCCCGACATAAGGTGAGTCCCTAACATGTGTGTCTGTGTGTTCAGGGGGCAGGGGTGTCCAGAGGAGCAGAGATGGGTGGGGCATGGCTTGGGGCAGGAAAGGATCCTTACAGTGAGTCCTGCGCCTGTCTTTCTACCCTAACGGGGGCTTGGCCCAAAGAGCACCTATCCCTGACCGGGTGGCCCCCAAGAAGCCATGAAAGTCTATATCCACGGTGGGATGCTGGGGCTCTTGGCATCGAGTACCATGAGGCTAATGCTGGCTCTGGGTGGCTCCAGAACAAAGCTGCTCTAGAGGAAAAAATGTATGTCTCCTCTCTCCATGTTATGTTGCCCCTCTGCCTCCCTTAGAAAATAGACCAGAAGAAACTGCTGGAAGCAAATGGAATCTAGCCTTGCTTCTCCTAAGTGCTCATGCCTGGACTCTTTCTGGACTGCCTCTGGCTCCTGGGAGAAGGATCAGGCTGGGGAAAAGAGACTCTACGCTAGCTCCAGTTACCTTCCTCCACTGCCAACAGCCACAGCCATGGCCAGAGTCCCCTCCACCAATCATCACACCACTCTTGCCCATTTCTGGCTCACCTTTACCATTCCGCCTTGCCTCATGGCCCCTCATGAGCAATGAAGACAATAAACTGTCTTGTTTCTCCCAACTTCTTGCTTAGTTATTCCAGGGAATTCCTCTTGGCTAAACGAGGCAGAGGAAATGAGCCCAAGCAAACCTCTGATGCTCCTCCCTCTCCCAACCTCCTCTCTAGGTCTGGAGTCACTGGCAAAATGTAGGAAACCAGAGGTGACAGTGCCACACTGGGGTTTGTAACCAAGGGTTGGGGGGTGGGATCAAAGAGGGTGTCATTACCCTTCAGCCCAAAAGATCAGGAAAAGGAGCACTGTGTTTCAGCCAGTGACTACGAAAGCTGATGGAAATGGTGCTTGATTTGAGCTGTCGCCTCCCCAGAGAAATGCCGGCACCCTGAGATGACCTTTCAGAGAGGGATCCTAGGGAATGAACACCCAAACTACCCCACTCTGATCTCTTGCTAGCATTCCTTATTGACCAAATCTGACATCTTAGAACATGAGAGCTTAGATGTGACCAATATAAGAGTCTCCTTGAGGGCACAGAGTAGGCTAGAGGAAGGCAGAAAGACTATCTGGAGAGGCCAATGAAAGCTGTCTACAAGAATGACTTGTGTTTGTGTGAAGAAATAATGTTTGAAAAACCCCCAAGTTTGGTGAAAGCCATAATCCTCAAGATCCAGGAAGTGCAAAGAACCCTACACAGAACAAACTCAAAGAAGTACAAGCATGGACATATGAGGATCTAACTGCTAAAAACTAAAGACAAAGAAAAAAAATCTTGGGATCCCTGGGTGGTGCAGCTGTTTAGTGCCTGCCTTTGGCCCAGGGCGCGATCCTGGAGACCCGGGATCAAATCCCACGTCGGGCTCCCGGTGCATGGAGCCTGCTTCTCCCTCTGCCTGTGTCTCTGCCTCTCTCTCTCTCTCTGTGACTATCACAAATAAATTTTTAAAAAATTAAAAAAAAAAAGAAAAAAAATCTTGAGAACAACCAAACAAAATGGCCTGTTACCTCTAGAGAAGAATGATCCAAATTTCTGTGGTTTCTCATCAGAAACAGTGATAGCCAGAAGAAGTGGCACAATATTTTTTGTAATTGTTAAGCACAGGCACAATGTGGTACAAAACAGTGTGACTGAACAAGGTGTAGCATGAGGGGGCTTTGAGGGCGGTGGTACTGTTCTTTATCCTGATCATGGTGTTGGTTACATGAGTCCATCCATGTATTAAAATTCACAGAACTGTTCTCAGAACAAACTAACTAAAAAGTGAGTTTTACTTTAATAATAAAGAGAGGGCAGCCCGGGTGGCTCAGCGGTTTAGCGCCACCTTCGGTCCAGAGCGTGATCCTAGAGACCCAAGATCGAGTCCCATGTGGGCTCCCTGCATGGAGCCTGCTTCTCCCTCTGCCTGTGTCTCTGCCTCTTTCTCTCTCTGTGTCTCTCATGAGTAAATGAATAAAATCTTTTTAAAATTATTTTTTAAAATAATGATAAGGAGATAAATCTGGGATTACTTGCCTATCTCAATCTCAAAATCTCAGAGTCCTATCAGATATATATCTTCATTTTCCCCTTCAGAACACAAACCTCAAGATGGTGATCTTAGCTGTATTTTCAAATAAACAAATTGCTTTTGAGGGGCTTTTTTGTTTGTGTTTTTGTTTTGTTTTATTTTTTAACAAAAAGCAGGGCTGGTGTGACATCGGATTTCCTGCAGAAGAGATAAACCAAAGACCAGGGGCTCTGTGAGGCTTCTGGGAAATAGGGAGGGGAGGGGAGGAGAGATAGGGGGCGGGAGGGGGGAGCTGGGGGCGGGGCTTGTAAGGGGGCCAGGTTTTCTCCAAGACTCAGATCCGCCAGATGCAATAAACAAAGGAGGTTGCCAGATTCTGACAGTAAAACACCACTTCCGAGCAGAAGGGCGAGCTGAGCCGCATTCGTTTATCTGAATGAAGAATGGAAAGAATTTACATCCAGTCGAGCCATAAAAGGACACGTTTAGTAACACTATGGAAGAGAAATCCACACCATCTTTAGCTTGGGGAAGAAGATAATTCACCAGGGTCTTTATTTTAACTTCGCAAATATTTCTTATGACAGTATGTTTTTTAAACTTGATGATTGAGTTCAAAAACAAAATTAAAACAAGATCCCATGTAAATTCAAATCTCCAATTCCAATTTCATAACTAAATTCCGCACCCACCCACCCCAACCCCTGTAGATGTGACTAACAGTCGCCACCTCGTGGATACTAAAAGTTTTTTTCAGGAGAAACTAGAAAACAGTAACTTTTTGGTAACAATTCTTCAAAAATGATTAATGCATTACTGAACAAATATCTCCTAGTATCTCCATGTGGCAGGCACTGTGCTGGAAACGAAACTGTGAACAGGTTGGACAGTCCCCTGCCTCGCCTAACCCAGGTGACAGTGAGGAGTCAGAGCCAATAAATCATGACATTTCCCCCTCCTCCATCAGGCCCGCCCTGAAGCCACCCGCTCTGCTTGAGCCAACTGGTCAGAATCTTATCAGTATATTGAAGCATGTCTTCTCATTAAGAAGACCTTCCACACTCACAAGAATGGTGAGGAAGCAACTTTGGGAAAGCTCTCCTTGGAAAATTGGGATCCATGGTCGAAGGGCCCCAGCAGTGGCCTCTCCCTCCCCCATCTAGCCAAATCTTCAGTAGTAAAGGAATCTGTGCACCCCACAGTGGAATCAGGGTGACCCAGGCTCCAGAGCAGAAGGCTCTGAGAACATAGCTCCAAGCCCCCACAATCTGGTCACCATTGCTCCAAAAGATAAGATGGATTTCTTAAACAGGACACACCAAAAAAAAGGATTAGCCATCAAGGAAAAGACTGACAAATCCAACTACACTAAAATTAGAAACTCCTGACCTTCCAAAAATAGAATGAAGAAAACAAAAAGATAAGCAGTGTTAACAGGATAAAATACTTCTCGATATGTACAATGAACAAAGGGCCAGTATCAAGAGTGTGTTAAGTTGAACCACATGCAACTGCCGTATTTTGTAGGTCAAAAATGATTAAACACCAACGATTTCATATGGTTCAACTTAATGTAAAGAATTCTTACTGGGGCAGCCCAGGTGGCTCAGCAGTTTAGTGCCGCCCTCGGCCCAGGGTGTGATCCTGGGGACCCAGGATCGAGTCCCACATTGGGCTCTCTGTATGGAGCCTGCTTCTCCCTCTGCCTGTGTTTCTGCCTCTGTGTGTGTGTGTGTGTGTGTCTCATGAATAAATAAACAAAATCTTTTTTTAAAAAAAGAATTCTTACGAATCAAAAGGCAGACAACTCAATTTTAAAAATAGTCGAAGATTTGAGCAGAGACACTACAGAAGAGGAAATCCAAACAGCCAGTAAGCTTACAAAGTGTGCTGAATTCCATCAACATTCGGGGAAAGGTAAATTAAAGCTACAATAAAATAACATAAGCTAATGAGTTGTATTTAGCAAAAATGTGAAAGTCTGACAATACCAGGCATTGGTGAGGATATGGAGCAGTGGACAGTCTCTTATGCTGCAGGATGGAGATACATATTGTCACAAACTCCCAAAGTAGAAAACTAGATAGGAATGAACAAACAACAACTATATGAAACTGAGCAAAATATTTATGCAAGATACCAAAAAAATGTCTTCAGTAAATATGCAAGATACCAAAAAAAAAAAAAAAATCCCCTTACCTGACTAAGCCACTCAGGTGCCCCCAAAGATCTTTCAACAAGTTTTTTTTTTAAAGATCCTATTTATTTATTCATGAGAGACACAAAGAGAAAGGCAAATCTTAACAGGAATACATATTTTATTGAAGTGGTATAGTGACCTGAGTAGGAATTTATAGATTATAACCTGACTTGAAAATCAGAAATTATGTGACCCAACTCTGAGAAGGAACTCTAAATGACCATTTCCTTTAAGATATAAAATTTCCATTTTGGACTCTGACTAGGGCTCAGGGTGCCCCATTACTGTGACAGACATGGATGCAGACACATCTCAATCAGGAAACCCGGTTGTTAAGAAGTCTTAGCAATCTGGAAACACACTCTCCAAAATTGACAACCACAATCTAAAAGATGAATTCATATGCCGGGTAGCACTTTCACGGAAAAAAAATAAAACCAACCTCAGGGATGCCCCTACTTCCCAAAACGTTTGAAACCAGAAATAGCAGGAAATGCAGTGAAAGACGCTGAGCCTAGACGTAAGAAACGAATGAAGTGAAGAAAAGCTGCCGGAACTAAGAAGAGCCGCGGACAAGATTGCTGAATTCCTAAGGGGCCGCGTGGTTCCAATAAGGTGAGAGGAATTTAGAAGCGCGGGGCTGTCCCCAGGGGCATGCAAGCCTGCACCTGCCGCGCAGGGGAATCAGCCCCGGGCACGGGGCCTGCCCGCGGTGGGCACGCAGGCAACCAGGCAACCGGAGCTGAGCGCGTCCGAAACCAGACCCCAGGGCTTTCCCAACTCCGCGGGGTCGCGCTACCCCGACACCAGGTGGCGCTGTTCGCAAACACGGCGTGGCTGGAAGGCGGGGCTTAGGGTGGGTGTGGCCTATTCCTCGTAGCCAATGGAAAACCTGCCTGCCGCTCACGCTCCGACAGCCAATGAGCAGGGAGCTGTGGTCTGGCGGACGGAGAGGACACGCCCCGGCGCGCGGTGGGCGTTTCTGCGGACCCTGGGAGCGAGGGAGCAGCTGCCCAGGTGGAGGCCGGCGCCCAGCTCTGTGGCCTGGCAGGGCGCCACCCCCCAGCCCCACCGCCAGCCGCGTCCCCCGGGCCCCATTCCCCGCCGCCCGGCCTGACCCGCGGCGCCCTGCTGGACGGAACCTCCCAGGGCTGCCCCGGGAGCACCCCCGTTCCTGGAGGGCCTGGGGTCCGGCGGGAGAAGGCGCAGACCCCGCTGCACTGCCCAGGGGTGTCTGCAGTGACGCAGACCCCGTCTCCACGGCCCTGCTCCCATCTGCGGCTACAGCCCTTTCTCAGAGAGGCGACCTCCCCTCGCTCAGAAGCCCCCATCGACACTTCTAGGCTGCGCGTTCTTTGTAGGGCCTCACCTGCCCCACCTGAACCTAAACCCTGAAGGCAGGACGGGCTCAGGCCTGTTTGCATCTCCCCAGGGGCCTTAGCAGAGGATAGCCCAGGGAACAGGGCTCTTTAAACATTACTCAGCGCGGCCTGACTCCTAGGACGAGGCTGCTTCCGTTTGCCTGATGAGAATAAGAATGAGGCTTTCCTGTCCCTCCATTACCTGGGAAAGAAAACTGGGGGGTGGGGGTGACTGGGTGACCGGCACTGAGGGGGGCACTTGATGGGATGAGGACTGGGTGTTATTCTATATGTTGGCAAATAGAACACCAATAAAAAATAAATTAAAAACATAATAAGATTGTTGTAAAAAATTTTAAAAATAAAATTATGTTGTATGTTAAAAAAAAAAAACAAAAAACTGCGTGGCAGGTGCTACAGAACTACTTTGGGACTCCAAGGACTTCAGGTTGGTCTTGTCCAGGATCCCGAGCATGATGTTCTCTGCCTGGAGGCACATGGATTGAATCTGCCTGAGGCACATAGGTTGAATTTGGGTGCTCAGAATGGAAAATGTGGAAGCCAATTAGGTTCTGCCCTAGAGACTTGGTTTAGGGAGACTTGGTTCTCCCTAACAGAGCACGTGGCCAGCCCTGAAGACAAAAATAAAAGTGAGGTACTTTTACCCTGAGTTTGCAGTAGAAGATGGACTCACTCATGACCACGGAGAGCAACAGAGAAACCAGCCCCGGGGTTCTTGTGGTTTCAGAAGAGAACCGTGGCTTGCCTTTGGAAGGCCAACACGGAAAAAGCTGGGACTGTCCAGGAGAGCCTGGATATCAAGTGTCTGTGTCTCAGGGCCCCGGTGACTGCCAGGCCGGGAACAAGAATGGCTCCAGACTTCCTTACTTGCCACAATGGCATTTCTAGTTGAAAAGGGTGACACCAGAAAAGGAAAGGAAGTGCGGCGTTCCTATGGATGTGAGCATTTTCCTTCCTCCGGCCCCAGACTCGGGGACCCAGAACCAGTCCATGGACAGGAAACCATGGACTGAGTGTGCTGCCCATTCTTCTGGCTCCTCCAGAGGCATTTGCCGCCCTCGCCACCCTGCCCTGTGCCATGGCCAGCTGGCTGGCCTTCATGGACTGCTTTCCTGGGCTCCCTTGTGCCATGGGTTCAGCCCAAGGTGGCCCTGGCAGGTAAATGAGATCACCTTTGAAAACAGTCCCTTCTTTAAACCTTTTTCATTCCACTTGTGAGAATGCCATCTGTTTCCTAACAGGACCCTCATTGGCGTGCTGAATTTTCTTTTACTGGAGCTGACCTCGTGCGCTATACCAATATAAAAGCTCCAATATGCCAGGTCTGAGCTACGAAAGATGGAGGTTACCGTCAATCAACATCGGGATGATGACAACTGCACTGGAGGTTAGTGCCCAGCAGGGGCAGGGCCTGGGAGGAAATGGTCAAGGGGGCACCACGGAGCCAAAGCAGTGAGGCAAAGATGGGGGGACGGGCTGGGCCAGTTCCAAGCAGAGGCAGCATGCAGAGCCCTGCAAGGGAGCTGCAGGCAGCTGGGCGTTGCCAAGGAGCGACTGGAGTCCCAGGTACCACTACAGTCACCGCAGACACAGGTCACAGGAGCCCACCTGAGGGGGCCCCTATGGAGATGACACGACAGCGGATGGTCAGATCTCCATCGTGGAAAAGTCATTCTGGTGGAAACTGACAGATCGGAGGCAAGATTGGGAGCGGGGAGGCCAGAAGGGGTCTTCAGCAGGAATGGGGGTGAGCTGTAATGACCAGATCAGGTGAGAGATGAAGCAGCTGCTCTGGAAGGGGACTCGCTGGTGCAGGAGGCAGGGGGCAGGGCTGCCAGAGAAAGAAGTCTCAGTCTGGGAGGACCCTCGAATGCCAGGCCAGGGCAGCCCAGGTGGCTCAGCGGTTTAGTGCTGCATTCAGCTCAGGACGTGATCCTGGAGTCCCAGGATTGAGTCCCACGTCGGGCTCCCTGCATGGAGCCTGCTTCTCCCTCTGCCTGTGTCTCTGCCTCTCTCTGTGTGTGTGTTTCTCTCATGAATAAATAAATTAAAAATCTTAAAAAAAAAAAAAAAGCCAGGCCGGACATTTAGGTGGACAGCACTGGCATTCTCATGATAAAGGAGGCAGGACACTCATGTGGACGATATGTTCTGCTTGGAGTTTGTTGAGTTGGAGGTGCCAGTGGGATAAGCAAATGAAAATGCCCACAAGGAAACAAGATATAGGTCTGAAGCTCCGAATAGTCTAGACCACAGTGAGGCACTTCAGAATCATTTTTAAAGACATTGGAGAGGGGCACCTGGGCGGTTCAGTGGGTTCAGCATCTGACTGTTGATTTTGGCTCGGGTCTTGATCTCAGGGTTGTGAATTCAAGCTCCGCGTTGGGCTCCACTTCAGACACAAAACCTACTTTAAAAAGAAAAAGAAAAAAAAAAAAAGACTAGAGAAATGGCAGAGGAAAGCTTCCTGCTTCCGTGCTGTTTATTGAAAAGCAGATCAGTGAACAATAACTACAATGCGGAACGTTTCTCCTACACAGGCTGCATGCCAAGCACTCTACCAAGTACTTTATGGCGAGTACCTTTCCCTTACTTGTGGTAATCCTCCCAGCAACCCCAGGAGGCTCTGACTAAGGTTATTCCCATTTTAGAAATGGGAAACTAACCTCAGAAAAGCCAAGTGACTTGCACAAGGCCACACAGCTAGGAACTGCCATAACTGATGGTTGAATCTGGAGAGTCTGGCTCCTGATCCTGATCTGGCTTTTTGTTTGTTTGTTTGTTTTTTTCATCATTTTACTGAATGATGAAAACACCTCCATTATTCCATCTATCCCAAGTTTTTTTGTTTGTTTGTTTCTTCTTGTTGTTTACCTCCAAGAACAGGTAGGCTATAAAGACAAGGCTAGAATTAACTGCACTCTTTCTGCAGACTGTGGATCCTCAAATCTGGATCCGTCCTCGCTTTGCCACCCCCACTGATGCTGAGGCAAGCACAGGGAAAAGGAGCCTTCTGAGTAGGGCTGACTAATCTCCTACCTCCACTCAGATGATTGGCATTTCAAGTAAACAGATGCTCAGAAACTCCAGTCAGGGTTTCTCACTGACTTGTGCAGTGAGAGGTAAAAAAACAAACCCACTTAGGCTACTTACTCCCTGTTGACATCATTCCATTGGCTTCTCATTGCCTCCAGGATGAAGTCCATGTCCTCTCCACATCTGGCCCCCATCTACCTCTCCAGCTGCACCCACCACTCCCCCGCAAAGCAAACAACCCAGCTGTGCAGAACTGTTCCCCGTTCCCGAACATTCCAGCAAGGGTCAAACTTCTGCCTTTTCCCCTAGTCTTTTGCTATGAAAACTGTCAAACATACAGAACGTTGGAGGGGAATTTACAGTGCAAACTCATATATCAGCCACTTCGACTCGACAATTAATGTTTTACGAGATCTGCCTTATCACATGCCTAGCCATCCCTTTTTCCATTTTTTTTATGCATTTCAAGGTAAGTTGTAGACATCTATATATGTCCCCTAAATACTTCAGCACATATCTTAGTAAGTGGAGTTCCATATTTGTTTTTGGTTCCTTTTTTCCCCCTTTGAGGTAGAATTAACATACAACAGGCAGCCCAGGTGGCTCAGCGGTTTAGCGCCGCCTTCAGCACAGGGCATGATCCTGGAGTCTTGATCCTCGAGTCCCACATTGGGTTCCCTGCATGGAACCTGCTTCTTCCTCTGCCTGTGTCTCTGCCTCTGTGTGTGTGTGTGTGTGTGTGTGTGTGTGTGTGTGTGTCTCATGAATAAATAAATTAAATATTTTTTTAAAAACATACGACAAAATATACAAATCAGAGGTGTATGTATTGGTTTTCTTGTTTCTGGAGCACATCCTCACATACTTAGTGTCTTACAACAAAACAAATTTATGCTCCGATAGAGAATTCTGGGGGCTGGAAGTCCAAAATCAGACTAGACTGAAGTCAAGGTGTGAATAGTCCGATTCTTCTGTCGAATGTGAGCGGACAATCTACTTCCTTGCCATCATCGTCTTCTAGAGCATTCCTTGGCTCGTGACCCCTTCCTCCAATAGTTCCAACCTCTTGCTCTCAGAGTCCCAGCTCCTCTGACTTCCCACCTCCCTCTTCTGAGGACTCTGTGGTTACACTTGGATGATCCAAGATACCCCCACCCCCATCTCAGTGTCCTTAATTGAATCTATCTCTGCTTTCCTTTCGCTCCATAAAGTTCACCGGTTCTGAGGAGTAGGATGTGGTCATCTTAGAGAGCCATCTTTCAGCCTAGCATATGCACCCTTTAGTGAGTTTTTCCAAACACTTATACCTGTGTAAGCCAAGCCCCTCTCAAGACATGGAACAGTCTCATCATTCCCATCAGAAAGTTCTCTTGTACTCCCTCGTAGCTGGTCCCCTCTCCCATTCCCGCTGCCCAGAGGTAACCACTGTTTAGACTTTTTTGTCCCTTTAAGGACCTCCTATGACTGGAATTGTATGCTATTTTGTCCTTTGTATCTGGCTCCTTTCACATGAACAATGTTATGGAGATTTACCCACTTCGCAGGCATCAGTACCAGTCTGTTCCTTTTTATAACTGAGCAATTATCTATCATATAAGTCAACTACAATTGGTTTATCCATTCACTTGTTGATGGACTTTGAGCTGTCTCCACTTTTTTTGTCTGCCTGTACTTTTGGACTGGCTGCTGACAGTGCTTGTTCAGCTCGTAGCAACCGCCTGCCCCTGCATCAGCTCCTCTCTCGTGCAATCAGCCCCACATTCATTGGCCTCTCAAAGACTGTCCTCTTTCGAGGCCCAGTACAAAAGGCTAGGGTACCCCCTCGGGAGCACTTGGTAAACCCCTGACCACCCCTGGATGAGTGGACTATCCCTCCTCTGTATCTTGGGCACACTTTGGTATCTGCATCTAACCATGTGTGACCCTTCCTTGTCTACTGGTGTGTCCCCCCTCACTTAGGACCACACCCCCAAGAGCAGGAACCGGGGCTTTCATATCTGGAATGATGCCTTAGGGTCTGCAGGATGGCCTGTAGTCAGTGTTTTCCCTGGCCAGTGACTTTCCAGAGGCTGACTTCCAGGCTGTGGCTGCCTTCTTTGGAAAGCAAAACCCTATAAAGAACACAGACACAGAGAGGGACTGTCAAGGACAGAGCAGGTTGGATCATCTCTCATGAGACCTGGGGGCACCGTGGAGCTTGCGCCCCTGTTGCAGGAAGAGACTCTGAGCATCTTGTGCCCTTGTCAGTGACAGCCCGAGGGCAGACCCAGGAAAAAGCAGAGTCATGGCCCATTTCCTGCACAGAAAAATCCAGTGATTAGAGAAACTCAGGGAGATATTCTTGGCATGGGGAACTCATAAAGGGATTAGACAATCTGATAACCAAGCGGCACCACATAGCCAAGACCTTGCTTCTTTGGGCAAGTATCAGAACCCTGTGGCAGAGGAGCCTTTTCTATCAGAGTGCTCGCAAATCCCCAAAGCCAAGGAGGCCTTGGAAAACACTGGCTTATCAGCCCCTACATTTCTAGAAAAGCCTTGAATTGTGTCCAAAGCAAAGGCAGGCTGCTAACAGACATGAACGCCCACACTGGGCAGACCATTCAGCCTGTGCACCTGGAAGTCAGCGCCATTCCTCAGGGGGATGCACTGGAGCTCCAGCCCCTGGCAGGAATGAGGATGTTTCTCACGTGCAGGACCACCAGGAGTTCCTTCTGGAGCATCATTAGACCCCTACCTTTGAAGGCCCCATCCATGGCCTGAACTACCTGGTCCAGAATGGAGACCAGGATCTTGAAAAGGAGGCTTCCCATGTGTGGACTCCGGATTTATCTGGGAATTCCAATGGCTTAAAATCAGAGATGAAGGGGGATCCCTGGGTGGCTCAGCAGTTTGGCGCCTGCCTTTGGCCCAGGGCGTGATCCTGGAGTCCGGGGATCAAGTCCCGCATCGGGATCCAGGCATGGAGCCTGCTTCTCCCTCCTCCTGTGTCTCTGCCTCTCTCTCTCTCTCTCTCTCTGTATCATAAATAAATAAATAAATTTTTAAAAAAAATCAGAGATGAAGCACCTGTTTCGGTGAAGAAAGGTATAATCCTTACCCAAAAGAGCTAATTTTTCAGACTCAGGCCCTGCCTTCTAGGGAAAGTATAATGCCATTGAGATAGCAAAAGATATACTAGAATATATATTTCAAGAATTTTTAAAGCATGCATAAGCAATGGCATGAGCATGGTTAGTAGCACGGTGGGTCTTTTTGCTCACATTCACCCTAACATAGACACAAAAGCTTCTTCCCAGAAGCAAACTTAGAAGGGCTATTCATGCTGTTGAAGTGCACTCAAGACAGGACTCTTGTATAAGATGATGCCCATTTGCTCCTCATATGGCTTGACACCACTTTGTCATAAGGAAGAAATGCCCTTCAGGGATGACTGCCGGCTCCAGAGATAGAGACCCAAGTGAAAATCTAGCTGTGCTGTGGGATGATGCCTATTTGTGGGATCATCTCTAGGATTAAGTAAGGCCAATGCACATAGAGCCCTTGGCACAGCGGTGCCTGGGCCTCCATGAATTATGGGCATGCAGGTGGCTATTCCCTCTCAGTAGGACACAGAGTTTCCCACACTTTGTGGAAGGGACCCCCCCTAACTATGGGGAAGAGCTGACCAGTGGCCTCTGCCCATCCCCTAAGTGTCACCTCTTTTGGGTTCCCTGCTTGCAAGCCCCACCTTCCTTCATTAACACATGAACCCTTACCTCGCTTCCCCTTCACACAGCTCACTCAGGGAAACTTGTAAAACAAAACTGCGCCAGATCCTAGTGGGAAACAAACCAAAAAGAGGACAAGAACAGAGCCTAGTGTACGGAGTGTGGGCACTGATGCTGCAGAACCAGAGCCCAGGGAGCCCGCTCTCCTTCTGTTCTCTCGGAGCCCAGTGCCTCTCCAGCCCTAAGATGGCCACAGCAGTCTGGCTGTCCATCTGAGCTGCTTGCCTGGACCTCATCCATCCCTGGTCTGCTGTGAAAATTCACAATAATATATCATCTTTTCACCTTTAGCAAAAAAAAAAGCAAATATTAACAATGGCAGTAGTAATAATAATAAAAGTAGTCTCTAAGCTGGAGAGGAAGCACCTAGGCACAAGTTTGGTAGCTGAGGAGCCTGACACGCAGTCCTGCCTTTCACAGTGCTGGTCGCAGACTGGAGTGTGGGGCCCCCATTAACCCCAAAGCCTCCTGCCCAGCCACTGCTGTCTGCTGTGTGGTGGGCTCAGAGCAGCATCTGCAACCTCACTCCTTCAGTCCCCTGTCCCCTCCAGACTCACGTGCCCTAACTCTGCAAGTGGGCATTTGCCAGCCTAGCACCCCTTATTTCAGCAAATGGGGAGTCACGTAGGGGAAATAGTGCAAAAAGAGCAAAGGAGTAAAAGTCATGAACTGGAGCCAGCAAAGGTCAAGCTCAGAAGCAGGCACCTGAGACTTTGGCCTCATTACCTGTTACCTGTTTACGGCTGCCACCCATCTGCCTGGAGCCTCTCTTCCCACCCCCTGACCTGGATCCTTCTGCAATTCAGCCTCACCCCTTAATCTTATCAATCCAGCTCATCTATCTTCATTCTTGCTCTGCACTAGCCTGGCTGCCCTCCACCCTGTCTCCCTGCCCTACCCCTCTTGGGCCTTCTTCCAGGTCTAAACCTTGACCTTGTAAAGCCAGGATCAGCTACATAAATTGCACAACCCAGTATCAAATGAAAATGTGGGGCCCTTGTTCAAAAGGTAAGAATTTTAAGACAGTGATAGTAGAGTGTAAGTTAAGTACAGGACCCCACCCTGAGTGCGGGACCCTGAAGGACCACACAGGTCATGTGTCCTTGAAGCCAGAGCTGACTGGCACCACTCTTAGGTGTCCTCGCCCTAAGGGGAGAGGACACCTGATACCACTCTCAGGTGTCCTCGCCCTAAGGGGAGAGGACACCTGATATCATATAATACTCCTCCCCTCAGGGGACCTAGGTGGCTCAGTGGTTGAACATCTGGCTTTAGCTCTGTTCATGATCCCAGGGTCCTGGGATCAAGTCCCACATTAGGCTCGCCACAGGGAGCCTGCTTCTGCCTCTCTTTGTGTATCTCTCTTGAATAAATAAATAAAATCTTAAAAAAAAGACCCCTCCCCCTGTTGACTACCCCATTCCCCATCTATGTGGTCATCTTCATAGTAACCTGGATGTGAGACTGCATCAAACTAGAAAAGCCTCTGGAAACCATCAACAAAATGAAAAGGCAATATAAGGAATGAGAGAAATTATTTGCAAATCATACATCTGATAAGGGGTTAATATCCAGAATACAGAGAGAACTTATACAACTTAAGAACAACAACAAGAGCAATAAATCATATTTTAAAGTGAGCAGAGAACTTGAATGGAAATTTTTCTAAAGAAGCGCTCAACATCAGGGAATGCAAATCGAAACCACAATGAGATGTCACCTTATACCTGTTAGAGTGGCTGTCATCAAGAGGACAGAGACAAGCGTTGAGGAGGGACCCTCGTGGGCTGTTGGTGGGGATGGAAGTTGGTGCAGCCATTATGGAAAACAGTGTGGAGGGTCCTCACAAAATTAAAACTACAACTACCATATGATCCAGCAAACCCATTTCTGAGTATACACCCAAAGGAAGTGAGATCAGGATCTTGAAGGTATATCAGCACTCTTTTTTTTTTTTTACCATTATTCAAAATAGCCAAGATGTGGACACAATCCTAAATATCCATAACCAAAAGGATAAAGAAAATGTGGTGTGTGTACATGAGTATTTTTATATTCCAATGTGTGTATGTGTGTGTGTGTGTACAATTGAATATTTTTCAGCCACAAGAAAGAAGGAACTCCTACGACTTGTGACAACATGGTTGGACCTTAAGGGCATTATGTTCAGTGAAATAAACAAAACAGAGAAAGACAAATACTGTATGATCTCACTTGTTTGGAATCTAAAAAATCCAAACTTGGGCACCTGGGTGGCTTAGTCAGTTAAGCATCTGCCTTCAGCTCAGGTCACCATCTCAGGGTCCTGGGATTGAGCCCTACATAGGGCTCCCTGCTCAGCTGGAAGCCTGCTTCTCCCTCTCTCTGTGCTTTCGATGTCTCTCTCAAATAGATAGTCTTTTTTAAAAAATAAAAAATAAAAATAAAAAATTCAAACTCAAAGGGAGGGGTATTTTTTTAAGATTTTGTTTATTTATTCAAACAGAAAGTAGAACGAGGGTTGTCAGAGGTGGGGAGAATAGGGAGATGCTGGTCAGAGGTAAAAATCACCAGTTAAAAGACCAGTAAGTTCTGGAGATCTAATGCACGGCACTGCGATTACAGATGACAATACTGTGCCTCATACCAAAAAGTTGCTAAGAGAGGAGATCTTAAACGTTCTCATCACAAAAAAAGAAATGATAGTGACATGATGAGATGTGGGTGCTAGCGAAGGCTCCAGTGGTCATAGGATTGTAATATTTAACTGTACATAATCAACACATTGTGCATCTTAAACTTACACAGTGTTCTTTTTTTTTTTTTCTTCAGAGAGAGTGTGAGAGAGAGAAAGAGGGAGATATCATGAGCAGAGGGGAAGGGTAGAGGGAGAAGTAGGCTCCCTTCTCAGGGGACATGGTACTCGATCTCAGGACCCTGGGATCATGACCTGAGCTGAAGGCAGATGCTCAACTGCCTGAGCCACCCAGGGGCCTTTTACCCAGTGTTCTATGTTAATTAGATCCAATAAAGCTGGTAACAAACAACAATCTGATTGAAACTTCACCACACAGCATGTGTTTTCTGAGACTGCCAACAGCAATCAATCAAAACTCTTCTGATCTCTGGGTTTCTAACGTCTCTTGCATCCCCCCTTATGCCCATCATCAGTCCATTCATTCACTCCGAAAACAAAACAGCAGTGCCCACTGTATGCCAGGCACTGTACTGGTTTCTGTATATCTGAGGAAATGAAGACACTTAGTTGACCTCAAGGAGGTGGGAGAGGAGGCCAGCTTGTGACCAGAGAGCTGCAAAGCGCCAAGAGCATGCCCTAAGGGAGCCGGACACCTGCCCCAGCTGCCGGCGTGCTCCCAGCTGCCTGGAGAGTGTAAAGCAGCTTGAGGGAGGGGCTGTGGTGCTCAGCCTGGACTGCAGGACCTGGGCAAGTGAAGGAGGAAAAAGAGGCTTTAGGCGAGGGAACAAAGGAGCAGAGGCCAAGGAGCGCCCCCCAGCCTGGCATGGTTCCGTGGCTGGAAGTCAGGACAGGAGGTGCCTGGAAGGTCAGGGGGCTACCACGAATGAGAAGAAGATGATGGAGCTAGGCAGCAGGGGGTGTTTAATGACAATTAAATCATTTAAGTGTTGTCCAATAGGCAGCAGGAACCCAGCAAAGCAGGGAGAAGACCATAATCAGAGTTGTGTTCTCACAAAAGGTGGAAGACAGAGTGAGAAATCCAGGTGAGAGCCGGGGGTTGGAAGCTGTCCCCGCTTCCAGGTACAGTCAGGAGGGTTTCACATGGACAGGTGGTTCTCTGCAGGAGGACATTTTTGTGTTCCCCCAGGAGATACAGGCCCACCTGGGAGATACTGCGGGTTCGGGTCCAGACCACTGCAGTAGAGCTAATGTTGCAATAAAGGGGGTCAAAGGAAAGCTGTGGTTTCCCAGTGCATGTAGGTCACGTGCACACGATGCCGCAGTCTGTGCGGTGTGCGACAGCATTGTGTCTGAAACAACAACCTACACGCCTTCATCGAAAGACACTTTATTGCTGAAACCCGCTGACCGCCATCTGAGCTTTCAGCGAGTCCTGATCTTTCTGCTGGTGGAGGGTCTTGGCGCCGCCGGGGGCTGACCCATCAGGGTGGTGGGCGCTGGAGGCCGGGCGGCTGTGTCTCGTTTTATTCCTTAAAACAAGCCAACCGTGCAGTTTGCCGCATCGATGGCTCTCCCGGCACGGACGGTTTCCCTGCAGCCGGCGGTGCTGCTCGGTGGCACTGCACCCCCCGGAGAGCCGCCTTCAGAACAGTCTGTCCTCGGGCCGGGGGGCTGCACCAGCTAAGCTGCTGTCCTGCTCCCAATCCTTGGTTGTCGTTTCAACCGTCTTCACGGTGTGTCCACCAGGAAGAGGCCAACTCGGGAAACCACTTTCTTGGCTCGTCCCTGCACGTTTGGTGCTGAGCTCGTCCCTGCACCTGCTCGTCCGTTCACGTTTGGTGCTGAGCTCACGGCCGTTCAGTCCCTCGGCTCCACTCCTCATCCGGTTCTCTCGCTGTTTCTTCGTTGCTCTATTTCGAGAACACAGGCACAGTAGACTTAGCATCATCCTTAAGGACCCTGAGATTTTCAGAATGGTCACCGAGCACCAGCTTCAGCCTCGTCACCAGCTGCACTAGCCCCTCACGGGAGGGTCAGCCTGGCCTTGGAAGCCTTGGAGCCGGCACTGACCTCTCCTCTCCAGCTGTGAAAGTCCTAGCTGGCAGCTTCTTCCAGTAGAACCTGTTTCATCTACACTGAAGATGTGTTCAGTGCAGCACCCTCATTGGTTATCTTAGCTAGGTCTTCTGGAAAACCTGCTGCTTCACATTGCACTTCCGTGTCGTGGAGGTGGCTGCTTTCCTTACACCTCCCTAACCAGCCTCCCAGCCTCAGACTTTCCTTCTGCAGCTTCCTCCCCTCTCAGCCGTCCTAGAACTGAAGGGAGTCAGGGCCTTGCTCTGGATTAGGCTTTGGCCTAAGGAAACGTGTGTGATCTCCTGCTGTGATCTCCTGTTGGAACCACTGCCACTTTCTCCACACCAGCAGTAAGGCACAGAGCTTAATCATTTCTAGTTTCTCACTTAAAGGGAGAGACATGGGTGCCTGTGTGGCTCAGCCGGTTAAGTGTCGGACCATTTATTTCGGCTCAGGTCATGATCTCAGGGTCATGAGATGGAGCCCCACATCAGGCTCTGCACACAGCGATGAGTCTGCTTGACAGTCTTTCTCCCTCTGCCCCTCCCCTCCTCACTCTCTCTCAAATGAATAGGAAGAGTCACAGGTCTATTTTTCACTTGAACACATAGAGGCCCTTGTAAGGTTATTAACCGGCCTAACTACAGTATTGTTGTGTCTCAGGGACGAGGGAAGCCTGAGGAGAGAGGGACAGATGGGGGAACAGCCAGTCAGTGCAGCAGTCGGAGCACACATGACATTTATCCATCCGATCCATCATCTCGTGTGGGTGCAGTTCGTGGTGCCCCCAAAAGATCGCTGATCACAGCAAATATAATAATAATGAAAACATTTGAGATACTGTGAGACTTGCCAAAATCTCACGCAGAGACACAAAGTGAGCAAATGCTGTTGGGAAAAACAGCACCCACAGACTCGCTTGAGCCAGGGTTGCTGCAAACCTTCAGCGTGTGAAGCACACAGAGTCTGCAAAGGGCAAGGCCTCGCAGCGCAGTAAAGCAGGTAAGCCCGTATTAGTCAATGTCCGAAGGCATTTTTGGTTGTCACAGCTGGGCAGTGGGGGGGGCCGTGCTGCGGTATCCAGGGAGCAGAGGCCGGGGAAGTGCTGAACCTCCCACGGGGCACAGGACAGCCTCATCACAACATTCAGACTCTAAATATCAGTAGTACCAGGGCTGTCCTAACTAGAGACCCTGCATGTGGAAAGTGGTAGAATTTTCTCTTTGCAAACCAGCCTTCACTAACCAGAGATAAAGCTTGTGATGTTGGGGTGCCTGAGAGGCTCAGTGGTTGAGCGTCTGCCTTTGGCTCAGGTCATGATCCTGGAGTCCTAGGATCAAGTCCCACATCAGGCTCCCTGCAGGGGGCCTGCTTCTCCCTCTGCCTGTGTCTCTGCCTCTCTCATGGAAAAATAAATAAAATCGAAAGAAGAAAGAAAGAAAAAGAAAGAAGAAAGAAGAAAGAAAAAAAAGAAAGAAAGAAAGAAAGAAAGAAAGAAAGAAAGAAAGAAAGAAAGAAAGAAAGAAAGAAAGAAAGAAAAAGCAAGCTTGTGATGTTGGCTTCAACCTAGTGACCTGGCACCCCTCCCACACCCCCTACACCCCTGTCCCCTGCCCTGCCCTGCATCCCCAAGTGCTGGCCCCCATAGAGCTCTGGCTTTCCTGTGGAAACAATCCCAGTCCCATTCTCTAGATCTTCTCCCATGACCTCTGGTATGTTGTGACTTTCTGGAAACAAAATATCAAGATTTAGCAATGGAGCGTGATCTGTGGCTTTCTAACCTGGGACACTAGATCCAGCTTCACACCTCGTGCTGCCCCTCTCCACAGACAGACTTCCTATCCCCTACGAGATGTCATCTGCAAAGTTCTGCCCCTTTAAGAGAGGCAGGTGGCTGGGAATTTAAGGGACAGTCTTTGCCCAAGTGTTATCTGTAACTGTTACCAATCATTAACTCCAAGAAGAGAGATTTATTTCAGAAATCAAGGTCATGCACGATAGGGAGGGACCAGCAGCCAGACATGGAGCGCGGAGAGCTAGGAATAAGGCCCATAGCACAGCAATGAGCCTGAATTGCAAGAACTTCACACCTCAGTTTCCCCACCTGAGTCAAAACCAACAGCTCCCCTCAGCACTCCTGCCCCCAAGGGTTCCCCGCATCTCCGTTTCCTCGGGGTCATTCCTATAGGCTCCTCTTCCCCCCCATGGTGTCCATGGCATTGGCTTAGGCCCCCACCTCACCCCCACATTCCTACAGGGGGGCACAACATGGCCCTGGCCCTGTCCACGCCCTGCACAACATCTCTACTCCTCCTTCTGGGCCGCAGCGCCCCATCCCCCCTGGGACTCCCACCAGGTGCTCAGGGTCCCGTCTCCGCCCTGTGGCCCTGCTCCTGCCTGTCCCCTGTCCAGGGCACCCTCCCCTCCTAAGTCCCTCCCATACCTCAGGACCGCACACAGGCTCTGGTCCATGAGCCCGAAGGTCAGCAGCCCTGAGCTCAGGGCTCAGAATTCACTCAGCTGCCATGGACCGGCATCTGCAAGGTGGGGCATGTAAAGAGGCTGCGCTGGATTTCATCATGTCCCCCAAATTTCGTGTCCTTCCTGGAACTTCAGACTGTGACCTTATTTGGAAATACGGTCAGTGCAGATGTAATTAGCTAAGACGAAGTAGGGCAGGCCCTTAATTTGGTAATGGGTGTCTTTCTTTAGTAGACGAGGGACACTCGGAGACGCGGACACACAGAGACCACCACACCACGGTGGAGGCAGGGACGGGGTGACGTGTCTACCAGCCAAGGACCCAAGAGATGCCCAGGATTGACGGCAACACTAGAAGCTGAAAGAGACCAGGACAGACCACCCCCCCGCCCGCCCCGGGGCCTTCACAGGGAGCCCTGTCCTGCCAACCCCTGGAGTTCAGACTTCCATCCTTCAGACCTGTAAGAAGAGAGGATTCTGTTGCTTTAAGCCCCCCCAGTCCGTGGTACTTGGCTATGGCAGCCGTGGGGACAGGGCCCAGAGGAGACAGGGCCCCACACCTGGAGAGGCTTGCTGTCCTCAGGGACATCTTTCCAGACTCCAGTAGGACTTGCCCTTGGACCCAACTCTTGTCACACTTATTCTGTGCTACCTCGTAATATTATTTATCTTTCAATGTACATTTTAGGTACTTCTTTAAATAAAAAGTGAGATCCGTGCTCGTGTGTCCCACCTCCCTACCTGCGTCCAAAACTACTCCTTGCCCTCCCCACCCACCCTTCCTCTCCCAGGTGGGAGACCTGTAGCGGATCCTGCTCCCAAGCCATCTCCACCCCGGGGTGATGACCTGCAGCCACTCACCTTTCCTCGCAGACCCTTCTTTTATTTATATATTTATAGACATCCATTGCAGAATTAAGCATGTGCCTGGGGGTTCACGGACCTCATCATCGCTGCCCATACAAGGCTCCTCTTGTCTCTCTTACATATGTATGCATACGTGGATGGACACACGAATGGGTCTGTACAAACGTGGGTGTGTGAGCATGTGTGTACATGTGTGCATGTAGGTGTATGCATGCGTGTGCTTGTGGGTATGTGTGTTCCCACTCCCACCCTACCCAGGCAACAATTCTCACGTATTATGTGTATCCTTTTATTGGTATCTGTTCTTGAAAACATGTCAGATTGCTTTGTGTGCTGGTGTTTTGATTTATGTAATAGTATTGTGCTGTATCATTCATCCTGTTTCTTCCTACAATCTTAAGACCCACACCCAAGTGACTTGCTCTGTGGACATCTGGTCCTATGCTGTGCAGTGCCCCATGGTGCACACTGACCACCTCTTGCTGGCTCACCATCTCAGTGACGGACCCCCAGAGGGCTCCCAGCTCCCCATCTCCACCACGGTGCATGTCTGTGTCCCACCTGGTGCAGCTGAGAATCTCTCTGACATATATGCCAGAAGCAGCATTACTCAGTCCTGTGGGGTGTACAGTGAGCTCAGGACCCACGTGGGGCCGGCCCTGCAGATAGCTGGATCATCTGCACACCTTTCTGCAAGCTCCGCTTACGCTTCCTGCTTCGCCACATCACTGCCAACACTTGGTATCAGCTTTCCCATTTCTGCCAACAATGGTTATCAAATGAGAGCTTGTTGAATAATTGCATTGTTCTAGTAGCCACCACATAGGAGCAGCTTCTGGTTTTCTCTTCTGTAAGGGGCCTTGAGATTCTCTGCTCATGTTTCCGGTGGGATTGCTTCCTCTCTCTGGCTGATGCATAGGAGTTCCGTGTGTGTTCTAGATACAGTCCTTCTCACTAAAAACAAAAACAAAAACAGCTCTCTGCAGTTATTCACATGCCACATATAATAGGTAATCTTTTCTAACCAGCTTCTTTCATTTAGTGGAATTTTCTTAAGATTTTATTTATTTATTTTATTTTTTATTTGTGGTACGGTATGTGAATAATAATAATAATTGTTCCCTCTCACACAAATAAAAAATAAAAGCTTAAAAAAAGAAACTCCATATCCATTAGCTATCATTCCCACTAGGCCCCCCAGCCCTAGGCAACCACTAATCTACTTTCTGCCTCTGTAGATTAGCCTATTTTGGACATTTAATTTAAGTGAGATCATAAAATATGTAGTCTTTTCTAACTGACTTCTTTCATTTGGCAGAATTTTTTTTAATTTTTATTTATTTTTATTTGAGAGTGAACATGATGCGGGAGGGGGCAGAGGTGGAAGGAGAAGCAGACACCTCGCTGAGCAGGGAGCCTGATGCGGGGCTCCATCCCAGTGCTCTGAATCATGACCTGAACTGAAAGCAGATGCTTAACCAACTGAGCCACCCAGGCGCCCCTGTAGGGTGCATGTAAAACAGTACTTCAGTCTTTTTTAATGCCAAATAACATTCCATTGTGTATCCATTTATCAGGTGATAAACCTTTGGGTTGTTTCCACTTTCTGGCTACTACGAGTAAGTGTGTTCTGAACATTTGTCCCAAGTGTCTGTGCGGGGGCATGTTTTCATTTCTCTTTGGGTATTTATCTAGCAGCAGAGTTGCTGGATCAGATGGCAGCTCTGTGTTGAATTATTGGAGGAAGTGCCAGACTGTTTTCCACAGCAGCTGCTCCTGAGTAAGGAAAGGGTTAAGGTACAGGCAGGGAGAGACAGGCTGCCCCTGATAGCAGAAGCCCTGAGAACAAGAGATAAGGAATAAATCAGAACACCCAGCCCAGATGTTCAGGACTATTTTTCTTTGGTGGCTGCACTGTAATCACAGAAAAATGACCAGACTTCAAAGAACTAAGTCATTAAGGATATTATCGATAGTCCTGGCTCAAACCAAGATGACACAAGAATCTCAAGCCCACAAGCTTCTTGGTCAAGTTTTCAATAAAAGACCGGCCCTATAAACCCTCAATGGCAACCCTGTTGGGACAGGTTCACTCTAGAGAGCTTTTTCTTTCCTTTCCAATCTCACTTTCACTTCATAAACTTTCACTTTACTTCACCTTTTCCTGTAGGCAAGATTCATTCTTCAAGTCCATGAGATAAGAACCCTGCAATCCTGCAACACTCCGTTTATATTCCCATTAGCAGCATCTGAGCTTTCTGATTCCTCTACAGCCTCACCAACACTTGTCTGACTTGTTGATTCTAGCCACCCTGGTGGGTGTGGGTGTGATGCAATACCCCTTTGTGATTTTGATTCACATTTCCTTGGTAACTCATGATGTTGAGCATCTTTTTCAAGTGCTTTTTGACCATTTGTGTACCTTCTTTGGAGAAACATATATTCAGATATTTTGCCCATTTTTTCATTGAGTTGTCTTTTTATTATTGAGTTATTATTATTCTACAGACAAGTCCTTTATCAGATACATGATTTGCAAATAGTTTCTCATATTCTGTGGGGTGTCTTCACTTTCTGATGGTGTTGTTTGAAATATGAAAGTTTAAAAAAAAGAAATATGAAAGTTTAAATTTGGTGAGGTCCAATTTATCTGTTTTTTCTTCGGTTGTTTGTGATTTTGAGTCATGGCTAAGAATCCTTTTTAAACCCAAGGCCAGGATCCCTGGGTGGCGCAGCGGTTTGGCGCCTGCCTTTGGCCCAGGGCGCGATCCTGGAGACCCGGAATCGAATCCCATGTCGGGCTCCAGGTGCATGGAGCCTGCTTCTCCCTCTGCCTATGTCTCTGCCTCTCTCTCTCTCTGTGACTATCATAAAAAAAAAAATTAAACCCAAGGCCAAGAAGATTTATTCCTGTTTCCCTCTAAGAGTTTTACGGCTTGGGCTGTTACACTGAGGTCTCCGATCTATTTTGAGTTAATTTTTGTGTATAGTGTGAGTTAAGAGTCAAACTACATTCCTTTATGTGTGGTTCCTTTCTCTTTTAGTCTTTCTAAGTACCTTCTCCTGATCTGTCCTCGCTCCATTTTTTTGGTTATGATGTCTTTTGTGGAACAGAACAGACTGTAATTCTCAATGTCCAGTTGTTCTATGACTCTCTTTGGATCCCACATCCTCATGTGTGCGTGAAGTTGGTGAGCTCAGAATGGAGACTAACCAAGTCTCAATCCTCCAGACCAATAAGAGGAAAGGATGTAAAGGAAGTCATTATATAAATCATTATTTTAGCATTTCAAGCTAATGCCCTTCCTTGGACACACCAAAGGCTTTCTGGAACTGCCAACAAGTAGTAGGTTGACTAGCTGTTTTCTCCTTCCTTCATCTAGCTGCCACTAAATACCAAAATGCCTTGCAATGCAAGTAGCAGGGAGATAATGATGTGAGATACAGAAGTCATATAATAACAAAAGAATAAGCCATCAAGACTTGAGGATGGAGAAGGGAATGGGGTGGTGATCTTCTTCCAAGCCTCACACTGTTCCTGATTCTGTCTTTATCCTCTAACCAGAGCTTCCTCCTTTGCCCACATCTACCTCACTGTCTCTCTGAGCCACATCATGCTGCACCTTGCTCCCTTCCTTGGTTCCTTTCCCATTCCCCTCTCTCTGGGCCAGAACCCCAGCCATCCTGACTGGTTTTGTCCCCGGCCAGCTCCAACCTCCTTTCTCCATAGAGATAAGACCTTTTGACTAACTCATTGGCTTCTCTCTCCCTGGCTATTTGGTCTCTGATTCCCTATTCTACACATGAGTCAGATCCTCTGTTATTGATGATGGTGTCCATCTGTGCCAGTCCCTGCCTCTGCCCATAGGTCTGTTTCAGGTGAGGCAACTTTCAAGTAAACTTGCCTTTGTGTTTGTCTCTGACCTCTGAAACTCACCACCTCCTTTAACAGATCATGGCACTTCGCAGCTCGAGAAAGGGAAGATGACACATGACTCATGTGGAAGATGCCATGGTGGCAGGAGAAGTGAGAGGGTAACAGACCTAGGACAGTGTGCTGGAAGTGGATCCTGGTCACTAAAGGCGGTGAAGGACTGGGGAGTTTCCAGACGTGGGTCCTCGAAGGGGTAACAGAAGCCCCCCAGGCGTCAGCAGCCTAGAGCCCCATGCACTTCCCCATGCCACTGCCCATGCCCACCGTGGAACCCCTGAGCTGTAGGTCTCCTCCTTGGTCAGCCCATGCCTCACCCTGTCCCTCCCTCCAGGGCGGGGTCAAAAGAACCATAAAGCTCAAGGGGTCAGAGACGAAGGCTGGCAGCAGAGACAAGCCCAGAGCAGAACACACAGGTGCGTTCCGGTGGGGCATAGAGGGGGCAGCGGGCAGGGGAGCTGCGGGAAGGGAAGAAAGGGAAGAAGGAAACGGAGAGAGAGACAAGAGAGACACAGACACAGAGGGTGGGTGAGCCAGAATGCAAGGGGCAAGAACCCAGAGGATATGACTCCAGGGGCACAACGTGCTGGGTTGCAGGCATAGAGTGCCCAGAGGCAAGATAGGAAGGGCACAGGGAGGGCACGGATGCCATTCTCAGGGTGCCAGAGATAAGGAGTGGGGAGGAGGGATATGTTTCACATGTGGTCTCACTGACCACCCACTTCTCCCTCCTCGTGTGGCTTTATTACCATCATCGTCTACCTCACCCACTGCCCACTTGGACTTCGGAATAGAAGATTATACTAGGAAAGGTAAAAGTTAAAGAATAGCCAAGTTCAGGTTAAAAGGACCACAGATCTCCTGCACTTCTCCTGCCTTAGCAAAGGAAAAAGAAATGTGGAATTAGGAGATTATAAAATAGGCATCCTTGGCCATGAAAAGACCTGGAGGAACTTAAGTGCATTATTAAGGGAGAGAAGCCCGACCTGGAAAAGCTGCATACTGTATGACTCCAACTGTATGACATTCTGGAAAAGGCAAGACTGTAGAGACAGCAAGAAGAGCAGTCATTGCCCAGAGTTAGAGGGATGGGAGGGATGAACAGGTGGAGAACACAGGATATTTAAGAAAGAAAAACTGCTCTGTATGATCCTACAATGATGGATGGGTGTCATTGCCCATTTCTCAAACCCCATAGAATGTACACCACTAAGAGTGAACCCTAGTGGAGACTATGGACTTTGGATGACAACGATGTGTCAGCATGGGTTCATAGGTGGTAACAAATGTCCCACTTGGGAGAAGGATTTGTTCCCTGAGGAGCGGTGTGTGAGTGGGGGTGGGAGGTACTTGGGAAGTCTCTGCATCTTCACAATTTTCTTTTGATCCTAGAACTGCTCTAAAAAGTAAAATCTTGGGGTGTTTTGTTTTGTTTTTCCAAAAAGGAGCCTTGATAAAATTTAATAGCCAGTACAAGCTCATATCAACCCCATGTCTCTGGGATTCATCCCAGCATTCACTACCTGCAGGCTGGAGTGGGGGACATTCACAAGGTCATGTGAATCCCCGGGCCTTCACACCAGGGCCGGGGGAGGAGATGAGACAACCAGAGGGGACTGTACTAGCAGCATTGGGGGTGGGAAAATGAGGTGAAGACCCTGACCACAGCCCCCTAAAATGGACGGGAGAGGGTGTCTCCCCAAATGATAACCTGGGATGGCTCCTCCCTTTTTGAACGGTCAAGCAGCCACAACGTGAAGACACCACCAGAGGCGCCAAAAAAGCCTGGGGCAGGACTGGCCCCCTCATCCTCACCTTCAAAGCCACAGGTCTACAGCTTAATCACAGGCAAATTACTTCACATTGCTTACATTTTTAAATGTGTTGGTATCACAGACTGTATCTTCTTTTTGGAGCGTGTTTAATTTACTTTATTTTTATTTTGTTTAAATTCAATTAATTAACATATAATGTATTATTGGGTCCAGAGTTAGATGTTAGTGATTCATCAGCCTTATATAACACCCAGTGCTCATCCCATCATGTGCCCTCCTAAATGTCCATCACCCGGTTACCCCTTCACCTCACCTCCTGCCCCTCCAGCGACCCCCAGTTTGTTTCCTTTTTTAAAAAAGTTTTTTTTTAAGATTTTATTTGTTTATTCACAAGAGACACAGAGAGAGAGAAAGAGGCAAAGACACAGGCAGAGGGAGAAGCAGGCTCCATGCAGGGAGCCCGATGTGGGACTCCATCCCGGATCTCCAGGATCAGGCCCTGGGCTGAAGACGACGCTAAACCGCTGAGCCACCTGGGCTGCCCTCTCAGTTTGTTTCCTATGATTAAGAGTCTCTTACAGTTTGTCTCCCTCTCTGATTTTGTCTTGTTTTATTTTTCCCTTTCTTTCCCTATGATCTTATTTTGTTTCTTAAATTCCACATAGGAGTGAGATCATATAATTGTTTTTCTTGTATTGAAATTCTTGAAATTTCTTTCTTGAAATTGTATTTCTTGTCTTTCTCTGATTGACTTATTTCACTTAGTGTAATATCCTCTAGCTCCATCCACGTCATTACAAATGGCAAGATTTCATTTTTTTGATGGCTGAGTAGTAGTTATATATATGTATATACATACATATATACACCACATCTCCATTCATCCATTCATCTGTCCATGGACATCCGGGCTCTTTCCATAGTTTGGCTATTGTGGACATTGCTGCTCTAAACATTGGGGTGCAGGTGCCCCTTTAGATCACTACATATGTATCTTTGGAATAAATTCCTAGTAGTGCAACTGCTGAGTCATAGGGTAGATCTATTTTCAACTTTTTGAGGACCCTCCATACTGTTTTCCAGAGTGGCTGCACCAGCTTGCATTCCCACCAACAGTGTACCCCTTTCTCTGTATCCTCCCCAACATCTGTCATTTCCTGATTTGTTAATTTTAGCTATTCTGAAGGTGTGAGATCGTATCTCATTGTGGTGTTGATTTGTGTTTCCCCGATGCCAAGTAATGTGGAGTATTTTGTCATGCATCTATTGGCCATTGGTATGTCTTCTTTGGAGAAATGTCTGTTCATGTCTTCTGCCCATTTCTTGATTGGATTCTTTGTTCTTTGGGTGTTGAGTTTGATAAATTCTTTATAGATTCTGGATGCTAGCCCATTATCTGATCTGTCATTTACAAATATCTTCCCCCATTCTGTCAGTTGTCTTTGGTTTTGTCAACTCAACTATTTCCTTTGCAAAAGCTTTTTATCTTGGTGAAGTCCCAATAGTTCATTATTGACTTTGTTTCCCTTGCCTTTGGAGACATGTCTAGTAAGAAGTTGCTGCAGCCAAGGTCACAAAGATTGCTGCCTGTGTTCTCCTCTAGGATTATGATGGATTTCTGTCTCACATTTAGGTCTTTCATCCATTTTCAGTCTTTTTTTGTGTATGGTGTGAGGAAATGGTCCAGTTTCATTCTTCTGCATGTGGCTGTCCAATTTTCCCAACATCATTTGTTGAAGAGACGCAGACTGTATCTTCAGAGTTGACTTTAAAAAGAAGAGTAACTAGCATTTCCTGAGTGCTTCCTAAAAGGTGGGCATTGTTCTAAAAATGCTATCCTTATTGTCCAATTAATTTCTTGCACAGTTCTAGGAGGCAGTGTAATTGTTATTTCCAGTGCAGTTGAGAAAGTGGAGGCCCAGAGAGCCTGAGCAACTTGCCAAGGTCACACAGCTTATCCTAGTGGTAGGATGTCTGTCCTAGGACCCAAGCCCAAGCAGCCTGACTCTGGAGCCAACTCTTTGAACTTCTTTGCTAAATTTCAAAATGTATCTATGTAAAAAGTATTGTATTGCATCAAAAGTGTAGCTTTGCTGTCAATACCCAATAATGCATAAGCACTCTGAGGCATTTGGCTGAGTAATCTAAAGGTGGAGAAGTAAGAGCCCAAGGTTCTGCCCTGCTCAGAAACTACATAGAAAGGGAAAAATTAGTTTATACAGGTAAGGAAGTCCACGGGACAATTGGAGATCTGCAGACGAGCAAGGATAGGGCAGAATTTAAAGTTGACAGGAAGCACAGACCTGACCAGCTAAGTTAGGGCCCCAGGTGCTGTGGAGGCCTGCCTGCAGGTGGGGCAGCCACAGGAGGGGGGCTGAGGCTGTAGGAAAACCATCGGGCTGGGCGACAACACCATCCAAGACTCCCGCCTAATGGAAACCCACTTCTTAAGTTCATCTCTGCTACTGCATTCCAGAGCCATGCGGCCAGAGACGCTGGCCCTCGGCTGGGCCGTCGCCGCCACCCTGGTGCTACAGGCACTGACCACGGCCAAGTGCACCTCACAGAACCTGCATGGCAAGGCCAGGGTGTTCAAAGACCTGAGCGCCCAAGAGCTGAAGGCTGTGCGCCGCTTCCTCTGGTCCCAGGAGGAGCTGAGGCTGGAGCCCTCTAGAACACCGACGGTGGCCAAGAACTCCGTGTTCCTCATTGAGATGCTGCTACCCAAGAAGCAAAACATACTGAGATTTCTGAATAAAGGTGGAAGGCCTCCTGTTCGGGAGGCGCGTGCTGTCATCTTCTTCGGAGCCCAGGAGCATCCCAATGTCACCGAGTTTGCGGTGGGGCCCCTGCCATGGCCCTACTACATGCGAGAGCTGCCCCCCAGGCCTGGGCACCGCACCACGTGGACCTCCCGACCCATCACCTGGGCAGAGTCTGTCCTCCTGGGCCAGACCCTGCAGAAGACCACCAAACCCCTGCACCAATTTTTTCTTAATACCACAGGCTTTTCTTTCCAAGACTGTGACTCTCGATGCCTAACTTTCACAGACGTGGCACCTCGGGGCTTGGCCTCCGGTGAGCGCCGCTCCTGGTTCATCCTACAGCGCTCTGTAGAAGGCTACTTTTTGCACCCCACTGGCCTGGAGCTCCTCATAGATCACAGGAGCACAGACCCCCAAGACTGGAAAGTGGAGCAGGTCTGGTACAATGGAAAGCTCTACCAGAGCCCGGAAGAGCTGGCTCGGAAGTATGAAGAGGGACAGGTGGATGTGGTGGTTCTGGAGGACCTTCCCCCCAAGGGCCAGGGCGGGGAGAGCACTCAGGAACCGCCCCTCTTCTCCTCCTACAAGCCACGTGGGGAGTTCCCCACCCCCACCACCGTGAACGGCCCCCGGCAGGTGCAACCCCAAGGCCCCCGCTACAAGCTGGAGGGCAACACAGTGCACTACGGCGGCTGGAGCTTCTCTTTCAGGCTGCGCTCCTCCTCGGGGCTACAGATCCTGAACGTGCACTTCAACTGTGAGCACATCGCCTATGAGGTGAGCGTGCAGGAGGCCGTGGCACTGTACGGAGGGCACACGCCTGCAGGCATGCAGACCAACTACATCGACGTGGGCTGGGGCTTGGGCAGCGTCACTCACGAGTTGGCCCCTGGCATCGACTGCCCGGACACGGCCACCTTCCTGGATGCCCTCCACTACTATGATGCCGATGACCCCGTGCGCTACCCGCGAGCCCTCTGTGTGTTTGAGATGCCCACAGGCGTGCCCCTTCGCCGACACTTCAATTCCAACTTCAGTGGGGGCTTCAACTTCTATGCCGGGCTGCCGGGCCAGGTGCTGGTGCTACGGACGACGTCAACCGTCTACAACTATGACTACATCTGGGACTTCATCTTCTACCACAACGGGGTGCTGGAAGCCAAGATGCACGCCACTGGCTACATCCACGCCACCTTCTACACCCCCGAGGGGCTGCACTATGGGACCCGCCTGCACACACACCTGCTTGGCAACATGCACACTCACTTAGTGCATTACCGCATTGACCTGGACGTGGCAGGTAGGATGCGGGCTTGCAACAACCTTTGCATTGCAGCAGGAGATGGTGCTGAAACATCCCTCGAGGCATAAAATCAGGAGCCTAACCCACTTCTCTGCAAAGTGCGGTGCTAGAAATCTGTGTGCCCCCGTAAAGCAGTGGAAGTGACTAGCATATATGTGGCCCTGGGTGGGAAAGTGGGTCCTGGCCTGGCCCCAGGGGGCTTGTTGACCCCTAGAGGGATGGATTGGGAAGAAGGCTGTGCACGTAGGGCTGGAGAGTGAGAACAACACCAGGGGCCTAAGAAATGTCGCTGCCAAAAAAAAAAAAAAAAGAAAGAAAGAAAAAGAAATGTCACTGCCTAGTGCTATGCTGTCCACAATACTCATTGTCTCCTGGATTAACAAGGTCACCATAAAATATGGCAGGGGCATCATGACAGGCTTTGGCCTGACATCACATCACTGTCAGATCAGGCCTGACTCAGTTGTCTTCTGGCTCCTCTGCTGGGTTTTTTGGTTTTAATCCCTTACTTCTACCCTACAGCTACCTCAGTGCATACCCACAATATCCTCTTCGCTCCACCCCTCATGGTTTGCTCTTGGCTGTGCTTTGGGATGGAGAGAGATCCCAGCACAGAATGAGGATATTTCATCTCAGGGGATTTGATTCTCATTGTCCATCTTCCTGCACACCCGCAGGCACCAAGAATAGTTTCCAGACCCTGCAGATGAAGCTAGAGAACATCACCAACCCCTGGAGCCCAAGACACCACCTGGTCCAATCAACCCTGAAGCAGATGAGTTACCACCGGGAGCGCCAGGCAGCCTTCCGCTTCGGACAGACTCTGCCCAAGTACCTGCTCTTTACTAGTCCCAAGGAGAACCGCTGGCATCATAAGCGCAGCTACCGGCTACAGATCCACTCCATGGCCGACCAGGTGCTGCCCCTGGGCTGGCAGCAGGAGCGGGCTGTCACCTGGGCCAGGTAAGGGAGCCTGGGAGGCAGGGGAGGGCTAGGATTCACATGTCTGTGCGTGTCCGTGTTTCTATGAGATTCTGAGTCTATGTGGTGGTGTATCTGGGCACATGAACGTGTGTGGATTTGTGTTTCCTGGACCTGGGGCTCTGTGTTTGGGAGGTGGGGGGGCAGGTAGAGAGCCATGCTGAGCACCTGAGCCTCAGCTGACAGTTGGTCAGTCTGGCTGACACCCAGGAGATGATTGCACGTTTGGGGGAAGACAGTAACTTTCCCTCATCCTTGACTCTGAAGATGTCTCCGGAAGGGCTGTGAGGCCCCCTGGCACCTGGAGCCACCTGGCTTCTCCTCCGGGCAGGTACCCCCTGGCAGTGACCAAGTACCGGGAATCAGAGGTGTGCAGCAGCAGCATCTATAACCAGAACGATCCCTGGGACCCACCTGTGGTCTTTGAGGAGTTTCTCCACAACAATGAGAACATTGAAAACGAGGTACTGGGGGTCACCTGGGTGCCTCAGTTTGGTTTAATGACCAGCTCTTGATTTTTGGTTCAGGTCATGATCTCAGGGTAGTGGGATCAAGCCCCGCATCAGGCTCTATGCTCAGCACAGAGTCTGCTTGAGTCTCTCTCCCTCTTCCTCTGCCCCTCCCCCAGCTCTCTCTCTCTCTCGCTCTCTCTCCCCCCTCAAATAAATAAATTTGAAAGAAAGAAAAAGAAAAGAAAGAAAGAAGAAAGAAAGAAAGAAAGAAAGAAAGAAAGAAAGAAAGAAAGAAAGAAAGAAAGAAAGAAAGAAAGAAAAGAAAGAAACTGGCCCTCCCTCCAGCCCTAGCCCAAGACCAGATCTGTGCCTGATTCCAGCTTGGAAACCAGCAGCTCACTATGTGGAGGGCAAGCTCAGGGGTCTGCCAATTCCGTAGAGTGGGGCTTGAGGGGGCTGCCATCCCCTGTCCCCTCTGAGCCCCCTTAGCACTTGCCCACCCCTGTCTCCCACAGGACTTGGTGGCCTGGGTCACCGTGGGTTTTCTGCACATTCCCCACTCAGAGGACATCCCTAACACTTCCACACCGGGAAACTCCGTGGGCTTCCTGCTCCGGCCTTTCAACTTCTTCCCTGAGGACCCATCCCTGGCGTCCAAAGACACCGTGATTGTGTGGCCTCGGGACAGTGGCCCCAACTACGTCCAGCGCTGGATCCCTGAGGAGGATGGGGACTGCTTAATGCCTGACCCTTTTAGCTACAATGGAACCTACAGGCCTGTGTGAAGGACCCTCTGCCCCCAAATAACCCCACCTAGAAGCCCAACTGCCCCTCAGGGACAGACAATAAAGCCCTTCAGGGCTCAGCTCCATGTGCTGCTTCTTGGGGGGAGGCATGGGAGGCTGAGCCACACACCAGGCCCTGAGTGTAGGACACCCTCAGATGAGAGAGCCTTCACCACCCTTCCCTTTGCTCTGCTCAATCCCGGAAAAGACCTCCATCACTGAGTGATGCTCACTGAAATACTAGAGTCACCTATCAGATTGGTTTTAAAAAACAGATTGGCAGCCCCCCCTCGGGAGTCTGCAGGGGACTCTGGGATGTCACTGGGATGGGCCTGCAAAGTAGTGCGGTGGTCAGAGGATGCTACAGAAAATGGACCAAATGGCCAACAACTCTACCCTGCAATACACTGGTCCAACTCCTAGGGTTTTATCCCAGAGATCTCCCTGCAAACACAGGAAAAGCATATGCACGCAGTACCATTGATTCACTGCAGTACCATTTGTAATAGCAAAGTCTGGAAGCAACCCAAAAGTCTAACTACAAGAGAGATCTTGCGGGTCTGAAAAAACACAACATACAGCCACACAATGCAATTCCAGGCGATTGTAAAAGAAATCTCTGTACTGGTGGGGAAAGAGCTGCAGGATAGAAAGACAGGCAAGGGGATGAATAATGCCTGTTGTCTTAGTCTGGTCAAAATCCCACCTAGTGCTGTAACAAAATCCCACTGAGTGCCTTACGAACAGTAGAAGTCTACAGCTCATGGTTGTAGAGGCTGAAAGTCCAAGATCAGGGTCCCAGCAAGGTTGGGAGAGGGCCCTCTTCTGGGCTGCAGACTTCTGACTTCAGTCCTCACATGGTGGAAGGTGGGGAGCCCTCTGGAGTCTATAACAACATTGATCCCACTCATGAGGGCTCCATCCTCCTGGCCTAAGAACCTGCCAAAGGTCCCCAAGTCCTAACACAATCACATTGAGTGTTAGAATTGCAATATGTGAGCTGTAGGAAGGGGGGGGGGGGGCTACATACTCAAGCAGTAGCACCTGAAGGCGATGGGGAGAAGTGGATGACACAGGGGATGAAACAGGAGTCCTCAATGTAAATCTTTCTGCATTGCTGTTGGGGGTTTTGTGGGGTTCTGTTGTTGCCCTTGAGAGCAGAGTCTGCAGGACCCAGAGGGCAGAATAGGGACAGTGGGGCAATGCGACGGGAGGGTCAGTGTCTGGGTTTGTCTGGACCTGCAAGCTCCAGGGATTGATAAAGCAGCCTGCTTCCTCCTGGGTCCCTACCCATCCCCAGGCTTTCTCCTCCAATCCCAAAGAGAAGAATACATGGGGAAAATAATCAGCCCACAGATGTGGTTCTCTCTTTTCTCTCCATCACATCTCTGAATGAAGACTTGGTGCCATTCCCACCTAGGGGTTGGCCTATCCCTCCCATTCCTGTTCTTTATCATCCATCCAAAGGGGGGAAGGGGCAGCCATCATTCCCTCCTCTACGTGCCATGCACCCCGCTGGTGGGAAGATCTGAGACTTGAGTTTGGGCTTTGGAGGGGTTCACAGAACAGTCTCCAGCTCTCTTATCTGCTGTAGTACCCCCTAAAGGGAAGCTGCATGGGCTCACCCACCAGGCTGGGGGCCCACCCCTAGCTAACTATCAGTTTAACTTGTTTTCCTCTGCCATTGTTCTGGTTGCCTGTTCCTACCAGGAATCTGGTGGAAAGGTGTGGCTGTGGTCCAGGCAACATTACCCTGGGCTCCCTGGTGCCCAAGGGATGCTAATCAAGCAAACAAACTTGCATTGTGCTTAATATTCCAGGAACCCACTGGAGTAGCTCTTATTTGTATGGCAGTGAGAAGGCAAACCCTAAGCTTTCCATCTTAACACCGTTCAGATAAACATTACAGGATTTGGACAAAGCACTTTTGTAACAACAGATACAATATTTAAAATATCAACCTTTTTTATCTCAGCCATTTTTTGAATTTTTGAAATTATCTGAATTGTTTAAAAGCTTTGGAACTACTAAAACATAAAAGATTATGAATATCCACAACAGAAAAAGGGAAAGAGCACATTTTTAAGCATTAGGGGAGAAAATCTAATCTTCATAAAAAGGGTTAGTAGTTCAGCAGACAATAACTTTTTCTAAAGAGGAGCCAGGAAATGCACTTGCTTTGAAAATATTTACTTTCAATTAACCTTCAGCTTTACTGGAGAAGCTGTTGGCTGTGCTTGAAAAAATTCCTCGAGTTAAGAGGAGTGTCTTCAACACCAGCCAGTATGCTTATCGTGAGTATGCTACATCCTAACATCATTCTAACATCTGGCAAATTCCATTACTAACCCAGAGCTTAGCAACAACAACAAAAGGAATAGTACCTAAAATGATCGGTTTTCAACAACAAAAAACTCTAAGACATGCAAAGGAACAGGAAAGAGTGATGCCTCTATACACAGCGGAGGCGGGGAGCAGAAAAAAGAAACTATCCGTGAGGGGACCCAGATGTAGAACTTAGCAAAAAAGCAAAGCAGCCATCATAAGTACGTCTAAAGAGCAGAGGAAAACCACGCTTGAAGAAGTAAAAGAAGCTGGGACAAGGTCTCAGCAAAAAGAGAATATCACTATAGAGATAGAAATTATTTTTTTAAAGATTGTATTTATTTATTCATGAGAGACAGAAACAGAGAGAGAGAGAAAGAGAGAGAGAGAGGCAGAGACACAGGCAGAGGGAGAAGCAAGCTCCATGCAAGGAGCCCGATGCAGGAATCAATCCCGGTTCTCCAGGATCACGCCCTGAACCGAAGGTAGGTGTTCAACCACTGAGCCACCCAGCATCCCGAAATTATTTTTTAAAAGAACCAAGTGGAGGGGCACCTGGGTGGCACAGTCAGTTGGGCATCCGACTCTGTTCTGGTTCAGGTCGTGATCTCAGGGTTGTGGGATCGAGCCCCGAGTTGGGTTCTGAGCTCAGTGGTGAGTCTTCTTGGGATTCGCTCTCCCTCTCCGTCTGCGTCTCCCCCTCTTCTAAAATAAATTAAATAAATAAATAAATAAATAAATAAATAAATAAATAAATAAATAAATAAATAAATAAAGATCCCTGGGTGGCACAGCGGTTTGGCGCCTGCCTTTGGCCCAGGGCACGATCCTGGAGACCCGGGATCGAATCCCACGTCGGGCTCCCGGTGCATGGAGCCTGCTTCTCCCTCTGCCTGTGTCTCTGCCTCTCTCTCTCTATGTGTGTGTGACTATCATAAATATAAATAAATAAATAAACAAACAAACAAATAAATAAATAAATCTTTAAACATAATAAAAGAACCACAAGGAAAATTTGGAGTTGTGGGGAACCTGGGTGGCTCATCACTTGAGCAGCTGCCTTCGGCTCAGGTCATGATCCCGAGGTCCTGGGATCGAGTCCCGCATCGGGCTCCTTGCAGGGAGCCTGCTTCTCCCTTTGCCTGTATCTCTGCCTCTCTGTCTCTTATGAATAAATAAATAAAATCTTAAAAAAAAAAAAAAGAAAGAAAATCTAGAGTCAAAAAGTGCATCACTGACATGGAAAACTGCCTGGAGAAGGTGGACAGTAAATTTGCTCTCACTTCTACACTGTAATTCCCAGCCATGGTCCAGAGGCATTCTACATCAAAGAGGGAAGGAGGGATCCCTGGGTGGCGCAGTGGTTTGGCGCCTGCCTTTGGCCCAGGGCGCGATCCTGGAGACCCAGGATCGAATCCCACATCAGGCTCCCGGTATATGGAGCCTGCTTCTCCCTCTGCCTGTGTCTCTGCCTCTCTCTCTCTCTCTCTGTGACTATCATACATAAATAAATAAAAATTAAAAAAAAAAAAAAAAAAACCAAAGAGGGAAGGAGTGTCAGCAGGAGAGTGACATAGCCGTGCCAGTGACCTGGCAGGAGGTTCTGGGCTGGCAAGGCAGGTCATTGCCCAAAACGTGTGTGGCCAAGAAGTAACTGAGCAGATGTAGACTTGACCATGGGCCTGAGCTGATGCCTGGGCTCTCATTGCTAGAGTAGCTAATTAATTTAAAAGAAGGATAAGAATAAGGACTGGAAAAGTCCCAAGGGAATGGGCCTTTTTCAGTGTGTATGGATCTCTTGTAAAGCCCATAGCTGATAACATGAGGCACAGAGGATACCCCATGGACATCCCATGTGTCGTATGACCTAAAATTTCATGTACTGCCTCGACATCTCTGAGCACCACACAATCCCAAAGGTCCAAGCCTGTGTTCCCTGCTCTCTGAAGATGTGGCCCTGACCCAGCAGGAGAAGGTCCCCATACAGCTCGCTGCTGGTTCTCAACCTAATGGGTTTCACTTATCTGCCACCTGCCATCCAGAGCCCAAGGACAGCAAGAACAGGCCACATCAGTGGGGTGAGTTTTCCTCCCTCCTGCTCCCATCCTAGCCTGGCCCCCAGGAGCCTGAGCAGAAGAGCAGGTGGGAAGGGGAAGCTGACACGACTCATCCCTGACCCCAGGGCCCGGACCCTTGGGCCTAGGGTCAGGCTGAACTAGAAGGAGAGAAAAACTTTGAGTTGGATGTCGAATGGGAATTTTAAATTAACTTCAAGGGGCTGTTTAATACCCAAACATAATCAAAAAGTGATGGTGGAATGTGGTCCCAGTGTCCTTAAGGCCGGGATAGAAGAACCAGCCTGACATAGGAAGCAGAAACCCTGCGGTACGCATATAAAGATTCACTAATTCAGGGAACTGATGGTTCTAGGGATGGAGGAGATAAGAAGGCAGGAGCCAGCATTCCAGGGAAGGCAAGAGCAGGGAAAATATTCCAGCCCAGGAGCTGGGGACAGTGAGAAGAGCAGGTGCTCCTAGACCCAGTGACCAGGCTCAGCGGTGGAAGCTGGATGCCCTGCAGGCCTGTGTGTCCCAGGTGGAGAGAGAGGACAACACAGACTTACTTTCCTTACCTTCTCCCTTCTCCCTCCCCACTCAGTCTCCTACCACTGGGTGGGAGTAGGTAGGATCCACAGCCTCAGGGCCTGTCCCCAGAGTGATGGGACAGAGGAGAGGGGCCAAGGAAGGGTCTTAGGAACAGGGCAACAAATGGAAGACAACAATGAAGAGGGGGACCCTCCATCTCCACTCTGCAACCCATCCAGCTCTGATTGTTCAGTAAATTGGCTCATAGCCTTGTTGGCCCCCAGGAAATGGGACAGGTGGTATTTCAAATAATGCCAGGGTCATCTGGACCCAAAGCCACATCCAGTCAGTGGTCCTTGTGCTCCGTCTCCTGGAGGAGGAGCCCTGACCACACCCTTCGGGGTCAGCCGATTGTCCTACTCACTCAGATCATGCTCACAATCATGTAATTCGCCTCATGTGGTCAGGCTGGCCCAACATCCTCTGGCAGCTCACAGACCCCAGCCTATAGGGTCAGCGACAGGGAAACCCTCAAAGCTACCCAGACAGCTCTATGTGTGTTTGGCTGGGGGTAGGAAGGTGGCAGCCATGCCCGGAAGGCAGACCCGTGTTGTCAAGATGACACACATCATCCATCCGTCCACCCATACTTGCAGGAGGCTCAGACCCTGGAAAAAGGGGGTGGGGATGGCCCTATGTAGTTTTCCCCCAAGACAGAGCCCAAGTCCCAGCTCTTCCTGGGAAGAACTGCTGGCGGGGGCCCCCATGCCAGGCTTGGCAAAGCTGTCAAAGCAGGAGAGCCATGACAGAAGGAGAAGCACAGGGCTGGGTTCTGAGTGGGAAGAGACACCCCCACCCCGCCCCCAACCTTCTTTGCAAGAGACTATGAAGATCCCACCAAGAGAAAAGAAGAGAGAAAACCATGATTTACACCCCCAACCCTGCCCCCACTCCAGCCCAAGCACATTTGCTCCCCAAATAAAACAGAATGTGGTTTTGTTTGTGGCTGCTCCGCTCCCAGGTGGAGATGCAAATTGAGAAAGCCTTGAGTGAACTAGGTTGCTTTACATAACGCAGAGGAAGCTAGAAAATTTAGGGAAAAGAGAACCTGTTGCTTTTAGAGGCTTTTCAGGGAAGGCAGCCCCAGCCATACAAGGAGAGATGTGGGGAGATGGAGAGGGGGACATAAGAAGCCCTGTCTCGTTCTCATAGGAACGGGTACTAGGGTTCCTTTGGGAATTTTCTCACTGTTGTCATTTTAAGAATAAAAAGGACCAAGAGTCAGGCAGCGGGGGCTTTCTGGCTGTCTGGGTCCTGATCCCAGGAAGCAGGACTCTGACCCCAGTGGCCCAGGGGCAGGTGCAGGGCCTGGGCCTGGCTCCGCCAATACATGCCCACCTGTGAATCTGTGCGAGTCCCACAACCTGGGAGACCAGTTCTGCAGCCACCAGGTGCCAGGCAGACTCTAAGCTCCTTCCTTCCAGTCCTGAGGTGCACAGCTTCTGGACTGGGGGTGCTTCTCAGGCCCCCTCCCACCAAATCTCATCTCTTCTTTCAGCTCAATCTCCCCAACACCCACTGTCCCCACCGCGCTTGACCCTGGGCTGCTCTCTGTCTCCCTGCTCATCTCCTCCCAACCCCACCCCGGCCTAACAGGCCCCACCTGGGAAAAACAAGGACGTGCATCAATCTGCTGGATTCCACCCCTGCCCATGCAGCTCCCACCTCCCCACACACGCCCCCAGAAGCAAAGGCAATCCGCTTGTGCTCTGGGCTAAATGCTGGAGAAGCTGGAGAAGTCATCTTCCTTCTCCTCTTGACGCTCCTCCCCAAAGCCTCTACTTCCTACACCTGGCCCCCCCCGCGCCCCTCCCTCCCTCACCCCCACCTCCACCCCCACTCCCGTTAGTGACTTAGGGCATGCTTATTGCCAGGGCCCCGTGCTGGAAGGTGTCCCAGCTACCCCGTGTACCAAGCAGAACCCAGAAAAAGAAGGTGAGCAGCGGGCCGTACACTGTCAGTGACCGACTGGGAATAAACCTGGGTGCCCAGGTGTCCGGGTGCCAGGGGTCTTGCCACTACATCTCTGGAATTTCTGAAACTCTGACACTCGTTTTTGCACTTTGAACTCGGCTTTTGACAGAATCGGCCACCTCGGGTTTGCACCAGTGGTCAGCAGGAGGAAGCATTAATAAGCTCGCCCACAGGAGCCCGCTTTGCCAACAGCGCAAACGACCGCAAATCCATTTGTTCCAGCCTGCTGCCAGGTTAGGCTCCCTTGGTGTTCATTTCCTGCTCAGCGAGGCAGTGAGTCATCACCCTCCCTCCTCTCTAGTTTTAACTATTGCTCTGAGACGGAATCTGCAGAATGAGAGGTCACATGGAACCCTTTATTTAGTACAGAAGTCCTCAACCTGGGGGAGGGGAAGCACCGCCAGCAGGGTAGCTAGAAACAGCCCCCCCCCCCCCCCCCCGGCCCCCCATGCTTCTGAGAGTGCACCTGAGCTCTCGGGGACAGTCAGGAATTCCTGGGCTTCTCAGAGGTCTGTCCACTGACATTCAGGACTCTGGAGCACTTTATGGTCGGTCAAGAGATGCCGTGGGGCTGAGATCAAATTAACAAGCTGGGGTGCAGAGCGCTGCTGGTAAAAGCAGACAGCCTGTAAAGCATCCCAGCTCTTTGTGCCTTGTGCCCTAGGTGAAAGGGGTGCTGTGTGCCATGTGTCCACCAGGTGGCACAGCACACCTGCACCGCCAGCTCCATCAGCGGCCAGCCTTCCCCAGTCAGTCCCACAGAGAAGAACCATGAACTCAACTAAGCAAACTGGAAATGGCCCCAGGTGCAGGCCTATGGCTTAACCAAGTACCACAGAGTCATAATGTTTTCATTAGGACTAACTTCAGCTGAATTTAACAGAAAAAAAAAATAGACCAGCAGCTTGACAAGAGAGGTTTTGTTTCTAGGGAAAAAGCAACCCAGGGCTGGGATAGAAGCTCCATGAAGGTGTCTCAAGATGTAGCCTCCTTTCTCTCCACCACACTCACCTAACCTATGGCTCTCGGCTTCCTGGTCCAAAGTGGCGGCTAGAGCTCCTGCCATCGCATCTGACTGCCAGCCTGTAGGATAGAGAAAGGCTTGACCCCATGCTCTGAGGGACTTACCCAGAATTCAGAATCCTTCTTTCTACTTACAACTCATTGGCTAGAGAAGGGGCCTGGCTGGGGACTGGAGTGTTTCATCTGAGCATTCCTACCCCCAAATAATGTCAGGGTTCAGTTTGAAAGAAGAATGTGGTATAAGGAGCTGAAAGGAACTAGCGATATCGGCCACATATTACTGTGTACCACTCAAAATTCCTTTACACCAGCACAGCATATTTTCCAACCCTGGGCACTGGGATGACGGAGGACTCCCTCCCTGCCTAGTTTTGTTGATGTGACTCCCAAATACATGTCCTATGTCCAGATTCTCCTCCTAGACCCCAAGATCTGCATGTCTACCTGCATGTCCTACAAGAATCTCACCTCAAACACTCATCCCTTCCCTCCCTCTCCCCACCCACCTGCTCCTTGTGCTCCTCAGCTGGAGGATCTCATCACTGCATCCCTGTCACCCAAGCCAAGAACGAGGAACTTCCCTGAGCACTTCCCTCCTCTCTACACTCCATCTCTTTATCTTATAAACCACCTTTTCTTAACGTTTCTTGAACTCATGCCACCTTTCCTTTCTCAGGGTGACTTCCTGCTCATCACCCCCAGCCTGGAGCGTGCCCCATCGCACCTCCTCTACTGTGATTCCAGAGAGATCACTCTACAACGCAAATCGGGGGTGCCTGAGTGACTCAGTTGATTCAGCATCTGCCTTTGGCTCCAGTCATGAACCCAGGTCCTGGGACAGAGCCTCCACATCAGACTCCCTGCTCAGCAGGGTGCCTGCTTCTCCCTCTCCCTCTGTCCCTCACCCTATCTGTGCTCTCTATCTTGCATGCTCTCTCTCTATAATAAAAGAAATAAAAATCTTAAAAAATAAATAAATAAAACCCCGGGGATCCCTGGGTGGCTCAGCGATTTGGCACCTGCCTTTGGCCCAGGGCATGATCCTAGAGTCCCGGGATTGAGTCCCATATGGGGCTCCTGGCATGGAGCCTACTTCTCCCTCTGCCTGTGTCTCTGCCTCTCTCTCTCTCTCTATGTCTATCATGAATAAATAAATAAATATTTAAAAAATAATAATAAATAAATAAATAAATCCCAAATCAGACCATGTCACCCTTCTGTTCAAACCCTCAATAGCTCCCCATGTCCTAGGGGGAAAATCCAAACATAAAAATCTTCAAGATGGGATCCCTGGGTGGCGCAGCGGTTTGGCGCCTGCCTTTGGCCCAGGGCGCGATCCTGGAGACCCGGGATCGAGTCCCACGTCGGGCTCCCGGTGCATGGAGCCTGCTTCTCCCTCCTCCTGTGTCTCTGCCTCTCTCTCTCTCTCTCTCTCTCTGTGACTATCATAAAACAAATAAAAATTAAAAAAAAAAAATCTTCAAGATGGGAATGTGTGGGTGGCTCTCTGGTTGAGCACTTCTCTTCGGCCCAGGGCGTAATCCTGGAGTCCCAGGATCAAGTCCCACATCGGGCTCCCTTCATGGAGCCTGCTTCTCCCTCTGCCTGCGTCTCTGCCTCTCTCTCTGTGTGTCTCTCATGAATAAATAAATAAAATCTTTTTTAAAAATCTTCAAGATGATTTTTCAAGACATTTAGGATCTGGTCTGTCCCTATATCCTCCCAATAAAGATGAGCGCCTCCTGAGCACTTACTACCATATGCTCAGACAAGTACTAACACCTCTCATCCCACAACTGTCTGAGGCAGTAGTGATAGCCAGGTAATTATTCAGCAAATATTCACATTCCTCCAGAATGCTCTTCCCCACTCCATGGAAGCTGACCTGGACCATATGACATGCTTTGGCCAATGGAATATTTGTGGACAGAACAGAAACAGAAACATGAAATGTGCTGGCATGGTTTGGCTCCTTGCCTGCTCTCTAGAAACCCAGGGTAAAAAAATAAATAAATAAATAAATAAATATAAAAATAAAATAAAATAAAATAAAAAAATAAAAATAAATAAAATAAAAATAAAAAAGAAACCCAGGGTAAGCAGGGCTTCCTCCAGAAAGCCCTCAGCCTGTGTCCCAGAACAGACAGGCAGATCACACCTGAACGCAGCCCAAACCCAGGCCACCCACAGCCAAAGCATAGCAGTCCATCCACACCCACCCTGGATCCCCAAACTGTAGTCCTCTGAGACTCTTGATCTGAGACCCTTGAGTTCAAGAACAAAGACTCTGGTTCTGCTATCAGTCACTGAGTTTGAGGACTATTTGTTATGCAGCATCGTTACGATAATAGCTGACTAATGCAGTAGGTATTGTTCACATTTCCCAACAGGACCAAACCCTCAGGCCCTTTGTATCTTCTGTTGCCTCTACCTGAGCCTGCCTCTCATGGCCTTTAGCGTAGCTCATCATGTCCCATTCTTTAGGTGTCAGCTCAAACACCCCTTCTTTGAGAGGCTTTCTCTGTGGAAGCCACACTGTGACCCACTGTCACCACACTTTACTTCCCTCATCTTCGCCATCAGAAAGTACTTACCTTCCCATATTCTTCTCGGTCTGCAGGAGACCCCCAAGAGAGAGGCCGTGTGAGCTCAGGGCTTTGAGAATACCTAGCCCTCTTCTGCACCCCGCGGGCAGCCTATGCTTGGCCTGGCTGCTCTCACCAGCCAGCACCCTTTCCCTTGCTGGTTCACCTGACTGGCTCATTGTGCCACCCTGGGGGTACCCCTCCCAGGGCTGGAACAGAGCACATTTAATCAAAGATGAATTTCCACTCTGCTCTGATGTTGTCAGCTCAATGACGGGAGAGATATCTCCTTTCTGTGCACAGAGGAAGCTGACCAACCTGCTCCTGACCCTCAGGCAGGACAGGGGACTCCCAGGTTCAGAGACTTCTCTAAAGACCAGACAGCTTTAACTCCTAAGGATAACTTCCCTGCCCCCAGCTCCAGGGGGGGAGGGAGAGCCTCCCACCCAGGACAGGTCTGTAGCAGCAAAGCCCTTGCAAAGCGTTAACCCTGATACTGGTACTCACAGCCCGTCTGGCCCTGCCCTGGCAGCCCAGGCACACATGCTCAGTGTCCTTTCCTTCCTTCCCAAATCCTGTGGGTATTTGGAGAGTCCTGTGGGCACACCGTCCCCCAGCTCTGAACCACACTACAGAGTTCCCAGCCCTTGATGCACCCTTTAGTGGCTTTAGTGGGAAGTACTGATTTCTGAGGAAATAACTGGAAATCAACGGTGGAAATGCAGAGAATCCTCCTCCCCAGGTACTTGGATATGGCAGGGGTACAGCTGGCAGGGAAGGAGGGCCTGGCAGAGAGAATGTCTAACTGGCGAGGCAGAGCAGACCAGGCAGGAAGGGAAGGACCCAGAGGGTGACAGCCTGAGCAGAGGCCCAGAGGAGAGAAGTGCCAGACTCTGAGCAGATGTGATTGTGAAGGCTCCAAGGCCCATAGCCTTGATCTTGGGATTTACTCAGGGCTGATGGGGCCCTTCACAGGGCCCTCCCCAGGGCAGAGGCATGATGGGATTATATGATCTCAAGAACCCAGGTGGTGGACTTGGAAGGAACAAGAGTAGAGGCAGAGAGATCATTTAGAAGCCTGAAAATATTCAAGCAAGAGATGATGAGAGACTAAATCAAAGCAGGGGTGGGATGCAGATTCCAGAACAATTCAGGAGGCAAAGTACCTGGGCATGCTGACAAGATGTAGAGAAGAAAGGAGAGGGGGCAGCTACTGGGACTTCAGCTGGGGTCTAGAGGTGATGGGAAGTACTGGTGGTGCCAATATCCCTCTACAGATGAGGGTGTCTGTTGAATATCCAGGAGGAGGGGATGGGGACATTGACCCCTGGATGGGAGAAAGTGGTGCTCAGGCATGAAGGGTGGCAGGTAGGCTGGGTCAGGTGAACTGAGGTGGGGGGACCTAGGGGACAGCTCACTGGAGGCTTGGGCAGAGGAAGAGGTGGGTGGAGAAGGGACCTTGAAAGAAGGGGCCAAAGTCAGATGCTGGGAAGATCTGGGAGAGAAGATGGGAAAGAAAGACACAGAGACAGGGACAGAAAGATGGAGAGAGGCAGTGGGGAGCATGTGCTCTGGCCATGGCCCCGGCCTCCAGGGACACATCTTCCACGAAGTCCTTCGATGCCACCTTCTCACCCTAGAGCAGCTCCTCTTTACCTCGACCATCTGTCATGTTGCATTACTTGGGACCTCTTTGGCTGCAAGTGATAAAACCAGCCTGAGCAAGGTTAGGAAAGAAGAGACTGCTTTGAAAAGCTATTTGGGCGTCATTCCCAGGGGAGCCGGTGCAGAAGGACAGATGTGCTCTGAGTTGGAGAGCCCCTGGGCCCAGGACGCAAGCGCTGCCAGAGGTCCTCAGGGGTTGAGTTCATCTCATCTGGGGGGAATTCTCCCCCTGAGGCCCTCAAGGGTGCTACGGACCCCAGCACAGATGGGGTGATTCTGTCCCTGGTGCCAGTCTGCAAAACCCCCTGGAAGGACACCCGTTGGCCAGATCGAAGGACCAGAGGGCAACAAGCAGGGTCGATAAGAATTCTGTGGGCTCAGACTCAACCTCCGGGTTGGGTGGGCAAGGACAGTGTCTGGGAGGAGGTGCCAGCATCGGGCATGAGAAAATCAATGGATGAGCCCTAAGATCAGATGGACTTCAACAGAAGCCCCCTCCCCAAGCTGATATGCCTGTCCCTGCCTCTGTCTGTCTCTCAGTCTCCCTCCCCATCTCTGTCTCCAGCTCTTCTCTTCCCCTCCAGACTCTCCAACAGGCTGGGGCGCCCCTGCAGCTCTCAATCCGCTGTCACTGTTTGGCCCTCCTTTTCTCTAGATTTAGAGGCCTTCGTACACTTGCCACATTTTTGTTAGGCGATGACATTTAAGGTCCCCATGGTTACCTCTACCCAGGGCGAAACAAAACATTGATCTAGACAGGGTCTGGCCGGTGCCAAACCCTGCAGGCGTACCTTGGGCTCCAGACACCAATTCCCACTAACTCAGCCAAAGACCGCACGAGCTGTCTTGGCAGCCTCAGCAGCTGAGTCACACTGAGTTTTTTGTTTCCATAAAACATGTTGTAGAGATTATAAAAGCAATCATGGGCTCATTGGAGAAAAATTTGAAAACACACAAAAATATAAGGCAGATCGTTAGAAGTCACCTATAATCCCTCATTTCAATATATTTCTCTTCAGGCTTTTACTTATTTGAGTTCCTAAACACTTTTTTTTTTTTTAGTCTAAAATAGTCACGCGGTGCACCGGGAGCCCAAAGTGGGATTTGATCCTGGATCTCCAGGATCACACCCCAGGCCAAAGGCAGGCGCCAAACCGCTGCGCCACCCAGGGATCCTCCTAAACACCTTTAAACAAATGCTATAGTCTGTATGTGGCTTTCACTTAACCCTTCTACCAAGAGTACTTTGCATATCATTAGCAATTCTGTGAAACTACTGCTTTAAGTGTGTGAATGTCTTCCCTCTGAGGGTCGCTAAGACAATAGCTAACAGCTCCCTCTTCCGGCTCAATGCTTTTGTGGATTTACCCTGGGCTGGCCTAGGAAGCAGGGGCTGGTACTCGCCCCATTTTATGGACGAGAAGACTGAGGCTTGGAGGGGTTACATGACACGCCACAGTCACACCGCGAGGAAGTGGCAGTCCCAGTTTTAGACTCAAGACAGCCTGACGCACAGCCAGGTTCTCTCCCTGCTGCCCTCTGATCCCCAGGCCATATCCCATAGGTGTGTCCCCGAGATGTCTGGGTACAATAGCAGGTGTCACCTCTCTCCAAGTGGGCTCAGCTGAGCAGTGGTGGGGGATGCTTCCTGTGAGTAAGGACATCCACTATGTAAAACTCCAGATGATTTTTAAGACGTTTAAGTCATACAATAGCAGTGTGAAGCCAGTGGCTCAAGCTGTGTACATGCGGGCTGGAGCAGCTTGCACACACACAGTTCATGGAGTCAGGGTGGGCAAAAAAGACCCCATCTTCCAAACACAGGGGCTCTGTGCTCTGATTGCTGCTTCTCATCAGAGTCCATGCAAAGAGGCAGGCAGCCAGGTAATGTCACACCTCCGCTGGTTGTGGCAAGCCCAGCCCCCTCTGGTTGAAGTGACTTTAGGAGACCTAAATGGTAGGTCCCCCCCTTACCCAACCCATCCCTTGATTTTTCATTTTTTTCCCCTTTCAGGAGCCAGACATTAAAGATGAGAATGTTCAGAAACAACAATTTTCCTTCTACAGGGAAAATTAGAAAGTGACAACAGTGTGTGTCCAGGGAAAGGCTCAGAAAAGATCTGAGAAGACATTACACTTACAGCTCAGACTGATCCTTGGTGCAGACACAGCCTGCGACAATCAAAAACAAACAAAGAACAACAACAACAACAACAACAACAACAAACCAGTTATGAAATCCAACAAATCCTGGTGCTCGGGGAGATTTCCAGGGTTACCATATCATTAGATTCAAACATCCAGTGTTCAAGGGGAAAAAAAGAGAGAAAGAAAAGGAAGGAAAGAAAGAAAAGGAAAGAGAAAGAAAGAAAGAAAGAGAGAGAGAGAGAGAGAAAGAAAGAAAGAAAGAAAGAAAGAAAGAAAGAAAGAAAGAAAGAAAGAAAGAAAGAAAGAAAGAAAGAAAAAAGAAAGAAAGAAAGAAAGAAACGAACCAGGAGGCATAAATGAAATAGGTAAGTATAATCCATTTAAAGGAAAAGAATAACCTAACAGAAAGTGTCCATGAAACAGACCAAAAGGCAGACATGCTAGACAAAGACCTTAAAACCACTGTCTTGAAGATGTTGAGGGAGCAGAGGCAGATGTAGGGATGCCTGGAAACCCGTGTGCGAGCAAAAGGGAAGAGCTTCATGACACCAATTTTGGCCGATTCCATGGACAGACCCCAAACTCCCAGGTTCACAAAAGAAAAGGTAAACAAAGTGGGCTTCACAAAAAATGTTTAATTTTGTGCTCCAAACACTCTAGCAACAGGGTAAAAAGATTCTCCAGAGAATGGGAGAAAATATTTACAAATCACCTGACGAGGAGCTCATACACAGAAGATGCAAAGAGCTCCCAAAACTCGAGAGTCAAACAACAACAACAACAACAACAACTTGAGTTAAGGACTCCAGCAGATGTTTCTCCAAAGGTGGAGATGAAAGGCCAGCAAGCACAGGAGGAGATGCATTTACATCGCTAAGCATCAGGGAGATGTAAATCCAAACTACCTCCTCGCACCCGCACCCATGGGGTGAAGATGGAAGGCAGCAAACGCTGGCGAGGATGTGGAGGGATCAGAACCCTGTGTGCTCTTGGTGGAAACAAAAAATGCTGTGGCCGCAGTGGAAAACAGTATAGCACTTCCTCAAAAGGTAAAAATAAAATCACTGTATAATCCAGCAACTCTGCTTCTTTGAGTGTATGCCCAAAAGAACGGAAATCGGAGTCTCGAAGAGATATGTATCCCTCCGTGTCCACAGCAGCATCAAGCACAATAGCTCAAACGTGCAAGCAACCCACGCGACGGTCAACCAATGAATGGATAAGCAACTGTGATGAAACGTTAACCAAGCCTTAAAAATGGAAAGACCTTGGGACACCGGCTACAACATGGATGAAGCTTGAGGGCCTTCTGCTGGGCGAAGTAAGGCAGTCGCGAAAAGGCAAATACTGCATGATTCCAGTTCCACGAGGCATTTAAAGTAGTCAAAACCAGAGATCCCTGGGTGGCTCAGCGGTTTAGCACCTGCCTTTGGCCCAGGGTGTGATCCTGGAGTCCCGGGATCGAGTCCCATGTTGGGCTCACTGCATGGAGCCTGCCTCTCCCTCTGCCTGTGTCTCTGCCTCTCTCTTATGTCTATCATAAATAAATAAAATATTTAAAAAAATAAAGTAAAGTAGTCAAAACCATAAACAAAGAAAATATAACGCTGGGGGCTGGGGGTAGGAAGCTGAGGAGTTAGTGTTTGATGGAGACAGAGTGTGTTTTACAAGGTGAAAGAGTTCCAGAGATGGATGGTGGTGATGGTGGCACAACATTACAAATGTATTTAATGCCATCCAACAGTAAACACACATAAGATGGTAAATTTGGCGTTATGTCTATTTTACCACAAGTTTGAAAAAGAGAAAAACCCAGAAGAGAAGAAAATCTCCCTTTCCTCCTCTCCAGAGAGAAATGAAGAAATGAGGGGAGCTGATGTGCCAAGGTCAGGGGATCCTCCAGGAATGGCGGGTTAGGGGATGGCCATCGGCTGCATGCCAGCTACATTTCCTTCACTCGTGAACATGTGGATTTTGAGAATCATCACAGAGAGAGGCTGATACCCCAATACCTAGGATATAGTGATTCCACAAGATACTTAAGGCAGATTAGAACGAGCGGATACCAGGGCACAGAATGTTCTTCATCTTTATGTTTTACATGTGTCATTAGGAAAATTTGCATGCTAGCTGTTCAGCAATCTCTGAAAGAACAGAGGAAACCTCCTTCTCCATCTCCCTAATGAGCACAGGGACACTGAAATCCATTGTCATCACTGCCAATCACCTGGGCAGAGAGAAAGTGGCAGCTGGCCTTGCTGGAGAGAAGCAGTGGTTATAGCCACAGAGTGTCCTGCAGACTAACCTCGTTCTGTCTGCCTCCCCTGAGCGGGGAGGGTGGGGGGTGCCAGAGTCCTGGGCTGAGCACTGAGGGCCCCATCCCATTGTTACTTACTGTACTCTTCATTGGAAAAATAAAGGGGCTTTCTTGAGCAAATCTATTCTTTTTTTTAATATTTTATTTAAATTCAATTTGCTGACATATAGTATAACACCCAGTGCTCATCCCATCGGGTGCCCTCCTCACTGCCTGTCACCCAGTTACCCCATCTCCCCACCCCTGTCCCCTTCTGCAACCCTGTGTTTGTTTCTCAGAGTTAGGAGTCTCTCATGGTTTGTCTTCCTCTCTAATTTTTCCCCATTCAGTTTCCCTCCTTTCCCTTATAATCCCTTCCACTATTTCTTATATTCCCCATATGAATTAAACCATATGATGATTGTCCTTCTCCAATTGACTTATTTAACTCAGTATAATACCCTCCAGTTCAGGGATCCCTGGGTGGCTCAGCGGTTTGGTGCCTGCCTTTGGCCCAGGGTGTGATCCTGGAGTCCCAGGATCGAATCCCACGTCGGGCTCCCGGCATGGAGCCTGCTTCTCCCTCTTCCTGTGTCTCTGCCTCTCTCTCTCTATGTCTATCATAAATAAATTTTTTAAAAAAATACCCTCCAGTTCCATCCACATCGAATCAAATGGTGGGTATTCGTCCTTCCTGATAGCTGAGTAACTTCCATTGTATATATAGAGACCACATCTTCTTTATCCATTCATCTGTCGAAGGACATCAAGGCTCCTTCCACAGTTTGGCTATTGTGGACATTGCTGCTATGAACACTGGGGAGCAGGGGTCCCGTCATTTCACTACATCTGTATCTTTGGGGCAAATACCCAGTGATGCAATTGCTAGGTCATAGGGTAGCTCTATTTTTAACTTCCTGAGGAACCTCCACACTGTTTTCCAGAGTGGCTGCACCAGCTTGCAGAAAATCCATTCTGACCATTGTCTCCCTCAGAAAGGGGAGCTTTTTACAGGCTGCCTTATAAATAGAGCCCACAATGAGCCAAATTTGGGTCTAAAATGAAAGGGACCTCCACTGAGAGTGGTTCCCAGAAAGGGAGCATAGGATTTCTATCAGCTTCTGAGAGTCTTCTTAACCAAGTACCACAGACTGGGTGCTTTATGCAACAGAAGTTTACTATCTTACATTCTGGAGGCTAGAAACCCAAGATCACCGTGTGAACAGGTTGATTTCTTCTGAGGCTTCTCCACTTGCCCTATAGGGGGCCCACTTCTCCCTGTATCTTCACAGGGTCTTGAGTCAGCGTGTGTCTGGGTCCTGACCTCTTTTTCTTCCAAGGGCACCAGTCATATTGGACTGGGGCCCACTAATATGACCTCGTTCTATCTCAATTACCTCTTTAGGAACACCTGGGTGGCTCAGCGGTTGAGTGTCTGCCTTCGGCTCAGCGCATGATCCTGGAGTCCCTGGATCGGGTCCCACATCGAGCTCCTTGCATAGAGCCTGCTTCTCCCTCTGCCTGTGTCTCTGCCTCTCTCTCTGTGTGTGTCTCTCATGAATAAATAAATAAAAATCTTCTTTAAAAATTACCTCTTTAGGGCAGCCCGGGTGGCTCAGTGGTTTAGCGCAGCCTTCAGCCCAGGGCCTGATCCTAGAGACCCAGGATGGAGTCCCATGTCCGGCTCCCTGCATGGAGTCTGCTTGTGTCTCTGCCTCTCTCCCTCTCTCTCTCTCCCTCTCTCTTTCTCTCTCTCTCTCTCTCTCGTGAATAAATAAATAAAACTTTAAAAATAAAAATAATAATAAAAATTACCTCTTTAAAGGCTCTTCTCCAGAGACACCTAGGTGGCTCAGTGGTTGAGCATCTTCCTTCAGCTCAGGTCATGATCCCAGGATCCTGGGATCGAGGCCCGCATCAGGCTCTCCACAAGGAACCTGCTTCTCCCTCTGCCTGTGTCTCTGCCTCTCTCTGTGTGTCTCTCATGGATAAATTAAAAGTCTTAAAAAAGGAGAAGGGGTTCTGTCTCCAAATACAGTCACATTCTCAGGTACTGGGCATTAGGATTTCAACCTATCAATGTGGGGGGAGGGACCCAATGCAGCCCATAGTAGGAGCTTAAGAAACATGGTGGAAACTAGGACAATTGTTAGGGCACGTCTTGGAAAAAAGGCAGTGATGAGACCACCACATAGCTGTATCACTGTCCATTTGAAACGAGAGAGCTTAGACATGCAGAGGACAAAGCAGCAGAGAGATGTGACCTTCTCCAAATGACCTTGCAATGCAAGGATCACACAGTAGGAAGCCATGTGGCTGGAGGGCACGGGTGAGGCCCACGCATCTTACATGACTCAGAGTGAGCACATGCACTTCTAGGGATTTCTCCTTAGGAAATAATCGGAAAAGCTCTCAAAGATGTTTACTGAAGAGTTTTCACTGCAGCCCAATATATAGCATCAAAATTAGATACCAGGGCATCTGGGTGGCTCAGTCAGTGAAGCATCTAACTTTTGATTTCAGTTCAGGTATTGATCTCAGAGTCATGAGATCAAGTCCATAATTGGATTCTGTGCTGGGTTTGGAGCCTGCTTAAGATTCTCTCTCTCTCTCTCTCTCTCTCTCTCTCCCTCTATCCCTCCTCCCCCATTCACATGCTCATTCTCTGAAAAGAAAAAAAATTAGATACCACCAATGAAGGATTGGTTGGCTAAATTAAAGTACAACTAATTAAATAACAATATTTAAATTTTAAAATAGATAAAATTAATAACACAGGTCTATATTTAATCAGACAAGAGTAACAATGATTTTTCTTAGCAAAATTGCTGGAAAGATGTTCACAACTGTTGAGTGCATGACAAGTTACAAAATGCAATCCCAGGGGCAGCCCGGCTGGCTTGGTGGTTTAGCGCCGCCTTCAGCCAGGGCCTGATGCTGGAGACCCAGGATTGAGTCTCGCGTTGGGCTCCCTGCGTGAAGCCTGCTTCTCCCTCTGCCTGTGTCTCTGCCTCTCTCTCTCTCTCTCTCTGTGTCTCTCATGAATAAATAAATAAAATGTTCTTAAAATGCAATCCCATTTATATAAAGAACATATAGAGAGACCCACGGATATCTGTGAAGACTTTACTCTCGTTATCTCTGGATGGCAGACAGTGATTTTTTTTCTTTATTCTTTATAAGTTACTGTTTCAACTGAATTTTCACAAAATATATGAGTTATATTTATGATCAGAAGAAAAAATGATGGGGTGCCTGGGTGGCTCAGTGGTTGAGCGCCTGCCTTCAGCCCCCCACATCAGGCTCCCCTGCATGGAACCTGCTTCTCCTTCTGCCTGTGTCTCTGCCTCTCTCTGTGTGTCTCTCATGAATAAATAAATAAAGTCTTAGAAGAAAAGAAGAAGAGAAGGAAGAGGAGGAGGAGGAAGAGGGGAGGAGGGGGAAGAAACGAGAGGTATCCTCAAGATTGTTACCAGGCCTAAGGTGCAAAAAGCAGCCAGCTCCAGGCTCCCAGCAGATCAGGTTCATTTGGCCACTGGCTGCAGACAAAATCCAAAGGTAGAGGGGCGAGCGGTGGTGAAACAAGAAAGGAATTTATTTCAGTGAGGCTAACACCGGAAAGACGGTGGACTAACGTCCCAAGAATTGTCTCCAAAGTGCTAGGAATGGTTCTGAGTCTGTAGAGGGGAAATGCAGAGCAAAGATCAGTGGGTGTGTGGGACTTTGCCGGAAAGGTCAGATTGGTCATTGTCTTGGGGTCAGTCACTCTGGGTCTTGCTGACGTCAGGGCAGCCCTTACTGCTTAAGGCAGGAGTTGCAGTTCCCATCACAGGATATTTTGCCTGCTAGCTTCTCACTTGAGTTAAAAGAGAAGCTGAAGAGAACTGATCAGTGAGACGGGGCAGGTACAGGCCAAAATCAAAACGGAGGAAGTTAAAGCAATAACTGGATCGTCTCTCAAGAGGCTCACCAAGAAGCATCATAACTGCATCACCTTATGAATTGACCACATTCTAGAACCCGACTCTCAGCTTTGCTAGCTCAGAAACCACTTAGAAACTATGTCAACTGTATTGTTATTCTTCTGTAAATAGTAGAAAGCCCTACCAACCCTGGCTTACACAGATGGGGACTTAATCTTGTAACAATGATTAAGGGAAAGCAGTTGAGGGCTGGTGCAGCTGCTCATGGATGGCATCGCAGAGCCAGATCCCCCTCTGCCTTCTTCCCCTGACATACTTGGGTATGCGTTTTGTCCTCGTTGTCACAAAATGGCTGCTGCACTTCCAGGCCTCACACCCTTGTCCTAAGTAGAAAGAAGAGGGGAGGAAGGGCAAAAACACTTTCTCCTGGTAAGACTTCCCTTTTGTTATCCAGATAAGGAACACACTCCCCAAGGACTTCCATCTACATTGCATGGATCAGAACTGTAGCAGCAGCTACCTTTAGCAGCTAGGCACTCTAGGGGAGTGAGTATTTTTAGCTGCACACATGGGATCCAATTAATAAGGAATAATGGAAAACAGACAAGGATGACAACTGTGGGTGATGCGCAGTACCCATGGGTAATCATCCTAGCAGGGAACGGCTGATATTCTCCAACCTGCATTATCCAGATCCCAGTGTATTCATGTCAGTGCAGGGGATCCCATCCCCATGACCAAAATTCTAATGTTTCCTATCAGAACATCAGAGAACCAGGAAGTAAAATTATTAATCTAAATACGATGATCATGGAATCAGACCCCAGGCAGGCAGGTAACAGTGGAGCATATGTTTATGATGAGAACTGATGGCTGTCCCTCCCAAAGCAGACCAGCTCCCTGTGACCTGATTGCTCATGTCACTCAGATTCAAAGTCCCAGATGCTGGACAGACACTGTCAGCTTCCGTCTCTCTGACTCCCTGTTTTGTGGTATGTCTATGCCCAAATCCCCTTTTCTTTCATCACATTATTTCCTTAGCTCTGTTAATGACATCTCTCTGGCTTGTGTTTGGCCCAGAAGCGTCCCATCTTTTCCTTGGGGGGGCCTCTATTTCCTCCCTCCAGGGGTGATCAGGGTTGAAGCTCTGCAGGCTGATAAAACCAGTGACCTCAGTCCACTGATTAGGGCTGCAGTGTCATTTGTTGTCAGCGTCTCAAAATCATGTCCTACGAGGAGTGGGTTGAAGTATTAGAGGTTGTTTGACTGGAGAAGAAAAAGTTGAGAAGAACAGAACATCTGCCTCACACTCTAAGTCATTGTCAGGGGGTGGATGTATGTGGTAGCCAACAGAAGAGACAGGACCAGTGGATGGAGTTTGCCAGAAGACAGATTTGGCCTAATAACAGATATTGTCCAATAAAGGAGAACATGCCCCATTCCTAGTCAGAGATCCACCCATCTGGGATGTGGTAGAGGGGATTTCTGTTATGTTCAGATTCAATGGAATATTCCGAGAAGAGGAATTTATATTTACACTAGACCCAGTTCTTTTCCACTATCTTAAAAACAGTTGAATTTCTCTAGCCTCTTTCTTATTTTCTTCATTTTTCTACAAAACTTAGACATGTCTTTCCTGCTGCCAGCCTCCCTGCCACATTCTCTAGAGGACACCTGGTCCCCCCACCCCAAAGTCCTGGCCTGAGTGTGAAGGTGCAAAAGCCTCCTTTCCTGACATGACAGCTGTTGCAATTTTGGGGCACGCTAAAGGGATGGTTATGAGATAATAATTCAAAGAAAAAGGCAAAGGTGAAGATTATTTTGTTGACAGAACAAAGAACTGAGATGTGTGAATAAATAATCAGTGCTCATGCTCCCCTTCTGTTTCCCAGCCTCTACTGTTTAGGTGGGGCCACGGGGCTAGCTCCAACCAAGGCTTGAAGAGCTGATGTGCCTCTCCTGGCTCTGCCTGACAGCAGGTGTAGAGACCACAGGGTAGAGGATGGAGCCACAAGATGAAAGCAATCCAGGCCCTGTCACAGCACAGGGCAGAGCCGCCTGGACTTTGCACCAACAAAAATCGACCACTGTTGGGTTACACCTGTGAGAGCTTAGAGTTTGCCTGCTTGGACAAGTAGCACTGCTTAACCTAACTAATGCTTTCCCAAACATTGTCGCATATCCTTTGCATTTTCATAACCACACACAGGGAGGTAATATTACCCCCATTTTATCGGCAGTCACTGAGATTCTGACTTTAAGCAATGTCTCTAGGGTCACACAATCACCACATGTTGGAGCTCATATTTTACCCATCTGACTCCAAAGCAAATGCAAATGTTTCCATCACTCCCTTCCTTAGAGGAGTACAGTTGTTTTTTTTTTTTTTTTTTTTTAATTTATGATAGTCACACAGAGAGAGAGGGAGGCAAAGACACAGGCAGAGGGAGAAGCAGGCTCCATGCACCGGGAGCCCGACGTGGGATTCGATCCCGGGTCTCCAGGATCGCGCCCTGGGCCAAAGGCAGGCGCCAAACCGCTGCGCCACCCAGGGATCCCGAGTACAGTTCTCAAATGATTTTGTTTGCTAGGAATTCTTTCTCCTCTCTTAAACCCACACCTTCCTATGTCCACACCTTCCTAAGTCCATTGAGTGGGAAAAAGACAGTTGGACAAAGTCATTTTTTAAAGTTTTATTTATTTAAGTAATATCTACATCCAACATGGGGTTTGAATTCATGACCCCAAGACCAAGAGTCACATGCTCCTCTGTCTGAGTCAGCCAGGTGCCCCACAAATTCATTTTTTTTTTAAGTTTGCAAGGTTAATTATTGCTAGCTTGAAAAGGCCTGGGATCCTAATGCTCGTGAAACTGCTGAAGATATCTGGTCCAAGAAAACTTGCTTGCTTCAAAGAATGGATAATATTTAGATCTGTGTGAAATGTATATGAAAACCCCATATCATAAAAATGAAAGAAAGAATGACAGATGAAGACACACTTACCCAAATTTGTGTTGCCATGAACAGATGAAAATCATACCTAAATGTTTTGCCATAAATATTCCATCCTGGTGGATTGGAAGAAATAATATTGTGAAAATGTCAATGCTACCCAGGGCAATTTACATATCTAATGCAATCCCTATCAAAATACCACGGACTTCCTTCAGAGAGTTGGAACAAATCATCTTAAGATTTGTGTGGAATCAGAGAAGACCCTGAATAGCCAGGGGAATATTGAAAAAGAAAACCAGAGCCGGGGGCATCACAATGCCGATTTCAGATTGTACTACAAAGCTGTGATCATTAAGACAGTGTGGCACTGGCCCAAAAACAGACACATAGATCAATGGAACAGAATAGAGAACCCAGAAATGGGCCCTCAACTCTATAGTCAACTAATATTCGACAAAGCAGGAAAGACTATCCACTGAAAAAAAGACAGTCTCTTCAATAAATGATGCTGGGAAAATTGGACATCCACATCCAGAAGAATGAAACTAGATAACTCTCTTGCACCATACACAAAGATAAACTCAAAATGGATGAAAGATCTAAATGTGAGACAAGAATCCATCAAAATCCTAGAGGAGAACACAGGCAACACCCTTTTTGAACTTGGCCACAGTAACTTCTTGCAAGATACATCTATGAAGGCAAGGGAAACAAAAGCAAAAATAAATTATTGGGGCTTCATCAAGATAAAAACCTTCTGTACAGCAAAAGAAGCAGTCAACACAACTAAAGGACAACCTACAGAATGGGAGAAGATATTTGCAAATGACATATCAGATAAAGGGCTAGTATCCAAGATCTATAAAGAACTTCTTAAACTCAACAGCAAAGAAACAAACAATCCAATCATGAAATGGGCAAAAGACATGAACAGAAATGTCACAGAGGAAGACATAGACATGGCCAACAAGCACATGAGAAAATGCTCCGCATCACTGGCCATCAGAGAAACACAACTCAAAAGCACAATGAGATACCACCTCACACCAGTGAGAATGGGGAATATTAAGAAGACAGGAAACAACAAATGTTGGAGAGGATGTGGAGAAAGGGGAACCCTCTTACACTGTTGGTGGGAATGTGAACTGGTGCAGCCACTCTGGAAAACTGTGTGGAGGTTCCTCAAAGAGTTAAAAATAGATCTGCCCCACGACTCAGCAATTGCACTGCTGGGGGTTTACCCCAAAGATACAGATGCAGTGAAACGCCGGGACACCTGCACCCCGATGATTATAGCGGCAATGTCCACAATAGCCAAACTGTGGAAGGAGCCTCGGTGTCCATCGAAAGATGATGGATAAAGAAGATGTGGTTTGGGATCCCTGGGTGGCGCAGCGGTTTGGCGCCTGCCTTTGGCCCAGGGCGTGATCCTGGAGACCCGGGATCGAATCCCACGTTGGGCTCCCGGTGCATGGAGCCTGCTTCTCCCTCTGCCTGTGTCTCTGCCTCTCTCTCGCTCTCTGTGTGACTATCATAAATAAATAAAAATTAAAAATAAAAAAGAAGATGTGGTTTATGTATACAATGGAATATTCCTCAGCCATTAGAAACAACAAATACCCACCATTTGCTTCAACGTGGATGGAACTGGAGGGTATTATGCTGAGTGAAGTGAGTCAATCAAAGAAGGACAAACATTTTATGGTCACATTCATTTGAGGAATATAAAAAATAGTGAAAGGGAATAAAAGGGAAAGGAGAGAAAATGAGTGAAAATATCAGTGGGGGTGACAGCACATGAGAAACTCCTAACTCTGGGAAATGAACAAGGGGTGGTGGAAAGGGAGGTGGCAGGGGGTTGGGGTGACTGGGTAATGGGCACTGAGGGGGGTACTTGATGGGATGAGCACTGGGTGATATGCTATATGTTGACAAATTGAACTCCAATAAATAAATAAATAAATATTTTGCCATACATTTTTTAAACTGAATGAAGCAACTGCTCAAGAAAGAGATGTGAGAGAACAGAAGGATATAAAAAGTGAGCTGGCAAAATCCAGGAAAGAGCAGAATCAGAAACAAAATGGCAGACATGAAGAGAAAGTTGAAAGCAGTACAAGAGAATAGACACCTCTGAATACAGATAGGGACCAAGGACATAAATTAGGAGGGCAAGCAAAGTGAACACAATTTGCTAGCATTTCCCAAATCATTTTTTCCTATTTCCTATGTTCTCTGGCCATTTGGCTTTCCTCTTTTGTAATGTGTCTATTCTATTCTTTTAGCCATTTTTGTGTCAGTTTGTCTGCTTTTTTCTTATCTATTTGTAAAGATTCTTTGTATTCTCCAAAAGCGAAGCTTTTGTAGGTTATACGCATTGCAAATATCTTCCTCCACTCTGTAGCTTGGCTTTTTGCTCTCCTAAAGATGGACTTTTTATAGTAAACTTTTTATTTTGGAGTACTTTTGGATTTACAAAAAAAAGTTGCAAAGATAATTTAGAGAGTTCCATATACTCTTCAGCCAGCTTTCCCTAATCTTAGCATCTTAAATTACCACAGTATGTTTGTCAAATTACAAAATCAATATTAGGGATGCCAGGGTGGCTCAGCAGTTGAGTGTCTGCCTTCAGCTCAGGGCGTGATCCTGGAGTCCCAGGATCGAGTCCCACATCAGGCTCCCTGCATGGAGCCTGCTTCTCCCTCTGCCTATGTCCCTGCCTCTCTTTCTTTCTGTGTCTCTCATGAATAAATAAATAAAATCTTTTTTAAAATGCAATGAATTAAACTATATTCAGGTTTCACCAGTTTTTTCATTCATGCCCTTTTTCAGTTCCAGAGTCCTGGAGATGGAGAATACCACGTTTCATTTAATCTTCATACTTCCTTAGTCTTCTCCTCTAGGTTGTGGTAGTTTCTCAGTCTTTCCTTCTTTTTCACGATCTTGACACTTTTGAAGAGTACTGATGGAGTATTTTGTAGACTGCCCCTCAATTTGGGTTTGTCAAATATCATCTAATGATTAGACAAAGGATCTGTGTTTTGGGGAAGAATACTACAGAGATGAAGTGCCCTTCTCCTCTCTGGGGACACAGGAGCTCACCATGACTTAGCACCTCAGTCTTAACTTTGAACATTTAGTTAAGGTGGTGTCTTCCGGGTTTCTCCACCATAAGGTTTCTCCCACGTTTTTTGCTCTGTGGACTGGGCCTGCAAACTCATCCTCAAGCCTAATCTCCCACCTTGGGTGTAACTTTATAAGCATTTAATTCTCTATCTTGAATTCCTTTCTGATTGAAATAGCGAGTTGCTCCTGTTGTCCACAATTTACATCTTCCTGATATCTCTACTAAAGAAAGAATAGATTAGACAAATGTAGTTCCCAGAGGAAGAGGAGAAATCAAAGAGATGAAGATTACATCACAGAAGGAAAGCGAGGGATGGGTGAAGGTACACAGACATGGAAATATGCATGCATGACAGATGCAAATGCCCAAATGGTCCAAAAGCACTTTTCATCTGCATCCCCAGAAGATGCTCCATCTAACAGTAAAAGGAAGTCAATAAGGCACCTGGCCTTGGATTGCTGGAGACACTGGTGTGAGATTGGGAGGTGACCGAGTTGCTAGTGTGGACCTGAGAGCCTGACTTGTTGTGAGGTTGTTGAGAAGTTGGCATGAGGTTAGTGGACAATGAACACAACATGTTGAGAATGGTAAAGGACAGTGTGGGATAGACCAGGGACTGTGACATCCGGGGAATAAACAGCTGGCTCTCCCATATCAGGCCACCTTGGGTCTCAACATCACAGCTTCCAATGTGGTTTCCAACAGAATTAAAATCCCTGGAAAAGATTCTCAAACCCTTTAAAAATGATACATAGAGGCCAAGGTCACATTAATCAGGCCAGACCATGTTAACTAGCTGAGAAACCTCTCCCATGTTCATCATAAAGCAGTTCCAAATGCTCTCAGGACAAAAAACTGTCCAGAATTGGAGTAGAGTCACTGTTGCTGGTATAATAGACTGGTGAGGGATGGACATCGAGAGCAAACAAGGGAAATGTGACCGCAACATTCTCCTTGTGAGTCAGAAAAGTTTCTTGCGATATTTCTAGACTCCTGAGAATTTGGCAGACACCCCGTGCAAGAACTAAGACCCTGATAAATTAATTAATCCAATTAATTAAATAACCAATGCATCCACCTGGACCAGGTAATGTGACTTATGCACTTTGAGCTGCCAAGTGAGTGCCTGTAGGCATTGGAATAATGGCCCCAGACAGACAGAGAAAATTTATAGCTCTTGGCACTGTTCTGACTCCTCATTTCCTTCTCCACCCATGTGAGGGTTTCAGGCTTTCAAAAAGAAGCTCATTTGTAGGGATTCAATGGTCAGAATAGGGAGCACAGCACTGGCCTTCTTTTCCACGCCCCACCACTGGGTCCAAAGATAGAGGGCTTCTCTTTGACATCTTTTCAGGCTTGCGGACCTCCTAAAGGGTTGGCAGAGTCTCAGGGTCTCTCTGATCCAAACTTAGCTGGTACCCTGGTGCAAGGTCCACGTGGGGACTAGCCCAGAAGAGACATCCAAGGGCAAAATGGGACCTCGGGGGGAGCCCCAGGCCAACTGAAGAGTGCTCATCACCAATCACCATGGCCATGGCTGACCAACAAGGCACATGCCTCCGGCTTGATGCCAGGGATGGGAACAGCTGGCCTTCATGCTTCTGACTCTTTTTCTGAAGACATTTTTGTTTCTCTTCATCTAGGAAATCCTCCTAGGCTACATCTATCTAGCCTAACATCCTTGTCTTGGGTTGAATAGTGCCCCCCAAATCCATGCCCACCATACCTGTGAATGTGGTGGTCTTTTTTGGAAGAGGATGTTTGCAGATGTCGTCGAGTTAGGACAAGGCCTTATTGGATTAGGTGGTCCCTAACCCAGAGCCTTGTGTCCTCATAAAAAAGAGAAAAGACACAGACGCACACAGGGAGAATGGCTCGTGGACACAGAGCCAGGGATTGGAACAATGTTGCCCCCAGCCCACAGCCAGCAGCCACCAGACTTGGGAGATGAAGAATAGTTCTTCCCCAGAGCCTCTGGAGGGAGTGTGGCCTGCCAACACTATTGGACTTCTGGCCTTCAGAACAGTGAGAAAAATTAATTTGTGCTGCCTTAAGTCATCCAGTTCATGGCACTTTGTTACAGCAGCCCCAGGGAGTGTGATACAACCCCTAGATCTTTCTTACATTTTCTCAGTATGTGTCCTTTAGACACATTGCCTCGAATAGGACATTTCCAACACATAGGATACAGTGATTGATCAGTGTTTTGCTAATACCACCAGGTACATACTTATACTTCATATTTCTTCATAATTTCAATTAATAAAAAGGCAGGAGAATATTAATGACCTATAGTTGTTGTTGTTGTTCTTAACACCCCCAAATCTCCACATAAAAAGAAACCAGCAGTGGGCACCTAGGTGGCTCAATGGTTGAGCGTCTGCCTTTGGCTCAGGTCATGATCCCAGGGTCCTGGGATCAAGTCCCGCATCTGGCTCGCCACAGGGAGCCTGCTTCTTCCTCTGCCTATGTCTCTGCCTCTTTCTGTGTGTCTCTCATGAATAAATAAATTACATAAATAAATAGAGACCAGAACCAGAAAACAAAACCTAAACCCTGCAAACCAAATCCACAACAGATGACACAGGCGAGCTCCGAGCTCCAACCCAGATCCAAACCCAGTACCGAGAAGGAGCTGCTCAGAGAAGAGGCGCAGTAGAGAGGCTCAGGCCGGTGGGGGCATAGGAAGAAAAGGCCTGGCATGGTGGACAAGGGGGTCAGAGAAAACAGGTGTCAGGGAGCAGGAGGCCATGTCTTCTAAATTTTGTGAAAAGAACAGAAACAAGAGTTTCTAGAGTTATGACCTTCAAAAAAAGCCATCTTGGCTCCCACCATCTCCTAAGTATAAAAAATTCATTTTACCTAAACATGAACAGCTGGAAGGAATTCAAATATCATGTGGAGTGGGTCTGGAAGAAGAGATGAGGGGCGCCCCCGGAGGATGTGGCCAGAACTCAGAGAAAAACTAGTCCCTTAATATTTCAAAATGAGCAGAAACAAATAAAATGATGGCAGCTCTGAAAGAACACGGTGACTCAGAAATAGGGAAGCACAGACTGCAGGGTAGTGTGAAAAAGACCGGCAGGGAGGGGGCAGGGGTGTGCCGCAGGGACACAATTAAAACCGTCTTAGAAATGAATTCAGAGGCTCCTGGGTGGCTTAGTTGGTTGAGGGTCTGCCTTCTGCTCAGGTCATAATCCTGGGATCCTGGGATCAAGTCCCACATAAGGCTCTCTGCTCAACAAGGAGTCTGCTTCTCTGTCTGCCTCTCCCTGTCTGCTTGTTCTCTCTGTCCCTCTCTCTTTCTCTTTTTCTCTCTCTCTCTCTCGTAAATAAATAAAATCTTTAAGAAAAGAAAAAAGAAATGAATCTGTACCAGGGGAATCACAGATGCAAACATACACAAGGGATGATGGCTCCAGAGAAATAGAAAATGAAAAAGGCAAACATTTCCTTCCAAAGGAATGAATGAGAAATGAAAAATAATTCCAGAGAAAGTAACAGGAGCCAGGCAAAGATCAAACACTTATAAAACCGGAATTACCAAGCCAAAAAAAAAAAAAAATCAAAATCAAAAACAAAACCAAAGCTGTAAAACGGAAGACTATTCCAAGGTAAAGGGTGGAACATCTTTTCCAAAACTAAAAATACAACTGAACTGAATGGGCACCTAGCACAGCACACCACGTGCTGAGACTGGGCATGTGCAACCATCGGGCTTTCGGAAAGAAACCCACGTGGGCACACTGGCTTGAGAGCCCACATTGTCTAGAAAAGAAAGAGTGTCAGGGGGCGAGTGGACTTCTCAACAGCCACACTGTATGCCAGAAGACAGTGGAGAAAAATTTTTAAGATACTCAAGGGAAGAACACATAAACAAGCCAACCTTGAAGTACAAAGACCAGAGACAGACTGCTCTGGGTACACAAGAGCTGAGAGACCATCACTCTCGAGAGCCCTTTGCAAAGAATTCACTAGAAAACAAAGTTCGAACAACAAAACGACTGGGAAGACGTCGCTATATGGGCGGGGAGCAAGCTAGGTGCCCAAACTAAGAGACCTTTGTAAGGGAGGCCACAGAAAAGGCCATGCCTGGGTCTGGATGCTGTAGGTATAATACAACCATCAGAAATAGGGGGAGAAGGGGGGCGGGAAGGCTCATACAAAGCAGAACTGGCTTGCCATTGGCCACGCAGGTAGAAGCAGGAAATAAAAGTATGTTACTTCAGGTTACTTGCCAGGTGAGGGAGAGGGAAATGAGGAGTTACTAGCTCATTTTAATACTGTCCCTCGTAGGGCACTCATCGGAAAATGACAAAACTAGGTAATTAAAGGTATCATGTAACAGTATTGAAGAAATGCACCCATGAGAACAATAATTCAAACTTTCCTAAATACCGAAAGAGAACACATAAAATAGTTCCCACGGAGACCTATATTTAATAAGCCAGTGTGACCAGACAGAGGCCAAGCATATCAATCGTGTCAGTAAATGAAATTGGGCTTAACTCAATTGTTAGTATATATATTTATTAATATATAATTTATATAAAATATATATTGATTAAGATTAAGATTAAGATTGGCTTGGAAGGCAAAATCTATATGAGCTACATATAAGGGATACTCCTAACACATAGAGATTCAGAAATGTCAAAAATAAATGGGTAGAAAAAATTTAAAAGTATTTAAAAGATAGAACAGGCAAATACAAATAAAAAAGAAATCATGAGTTGCCATCTTGATATGGAGCAAGGTAGAATTCAGGCCAAAGAGCACTGAGTGAGCCAGAGCCAAAGTAGGACGCTATACGTTGAAGCCCGAAGTTAGCAATTCATGATGAAGGTTTCAGTTTCTGCACTCAATGATTTAGCAATGACTCTCGTAAAGCAGAAACTATAGGAGACAACAGGAGAAATACACAGAAACATAATTTTTAAATACCAACAATATCTAGCATCTCAAATTCAGATCAACAAACATGATGGATGGATAGATAGACGTAGGTAAAAAACTCAACAAACAAAATCGTGAAGGCAGATCTTATACACAGATAAGAGACAAAGGTGGGTGCTATGATGTACTACCCATTTTCCTTCAGAAATGAAAGATTTACTCCCCCACCGACTATGAGCCCTCAGAAGATCCCTCATATGGGTCTCCTCAGCAGAAGAAACTGCCTCGTCCAAGGTCACGCCTCTTTGCAAGCAGCCCACATCCCATGACGGGTTAACAAGAGGCAAGAGGGGGGACCTGTCACCTCATCCCAGACCCAGAGCTCCCCATTGGCTTGGCGGGGCACTCTGTCAAAATTGTTCAACTTGCCCCTCTGTCCAATCCTACTTCATTCCTGTCCCTTTCACAGGTGTTCATCCAAAGATCATTCTTAAAGAAACACGTGGCATGCTAGCAGTCTCTGTCTCAGGAGCCTGCTCCCCAGGAATTCAATTTGCAACAGAAACATACAAATTTACAATGTACTGAGATGGGGCGCCTGGGTGGCTGAGTCGGTTAACCATCCAACTCTTGATTTTGGGTCAGGTCCTGATCCCAGGGTTGTGAGCTACAGCCCCGTGTCAGGCTCTGCCCTCAGCAGGAAGTCTGTTTGAGAATCTCTCTCCCTCTCCCTGTGCCCCTCCCCCCTCCTTCTCCCGCCCCCCTAAATAAATAAATAAATAAATAAATAAATAAATAAATAAATAAATAAATGTTTTACAGTGGGGGAACTAGATACATACATACATTTGCTTATTTAAAATAAAATAGAAGGACAAAAATAGCTGAATGGTTATCAGTGAGGGAGGGAGGGATGGAACGAACACAGGAGACAGGGATAGAAGTTAGACTTCTCTGAATACCTTGTTTGGTATGTTCAACTTTGGAATTAAGCTTAAAAAACAAGCCCCAAAAATGAAAAGGGAAATTATACAAATAAACCATAATTATATAATGTAACCACCAGTTTGTAATATAACCAACCAAGGAATTATTCCCAATGACTTAAACACAGTAATTTGACTCTATAGCCCTAGTGGGATATGCTGTAAGGACAAAAAAACTTCAAAAATATCACCAGCTGTTTTCCTGTAATCATTTTGTTAGCTGTGGTGGTTCGTAGTGTTACTCTGAGACTGGTGTGTGTGTGTGTGTGTGCGCGTGCGCACGTGTGCTTGTTTGAGGATAAAGCAAACGAGTGATTATGTTACCATTATGAGTCAGGATCTTCAGTGTGGGAAAAAGGAGATTAAGTTAAAACTCTGTAGTTCTGCGTGTGAATTAGTAATATCAGTATGAACACATTATAGATTTTATCTCTTAAAAGTAGTACCTACGGGGTGCCTGGGTGGCTCAAGTGGGTTAAGCATCTACCTTTGGCTCAGGTCATGATCCTGGGGTCCTGGGATTGAGCCCCAGAATTGGGATCCCTGCGCAGCAGGGAGCCTGCTTCTCCCTCTCCCTTTGCCCCCTGCCCCCTGCTCATGTGCTTTCTCTTGTTCTCTCTCTCTCTTCTGGCAAATAAATAAATAAAATCTTAAAAAAAAAAAAAAAAGCAGTATAGATTTCCTAGCTATAGCTAGGTCTGGAAGGACCTAGAAACAGTAAGTAGTCTAGGAGCAAAGAACATCCCCATCTGTAAATACACTTCCCAACAAAAAGGACCACGACTCATCAGACAAATGGCTATTCCCAAGACCAGGACAGGCACATACAAAATAATTTGCTTCAGAACATCTTGTCAAATTATAAAACAAGAAAGCTGTTCCCTGTTGAAATAACTCAGAAACCAACCTGAATATGTTTCCACCAGCCAAAGATGGAAACATGCAAGCCACAATAAGGAGAGTGACTACAAAGGGCTCAAAATTTTTTCCAATCCGTGAGTTTATAATGCTACTAAAGGAAACTCATTCTTCACTTTTCGGCCATGCCAAGGAACCATATTTGGAAAAAAACAGCAAATCAAAAGGGGGGGGAATCAAGCACTGACAGTGCCTTCATTATATGAATTGCAGCTAGCTCTGAGTAACCAGAGTCTCAGGGAGTGCATTTCTTGTTATAAAAGCAATCCATCCAGCTAATATACAGGAAAGGGGAGGTAGAATTAGAATGTCGCCATTTTGCAACCCTAATGAATGAATGGATTTATGCAATGCTCGTTAATGCCTCCTAATATGCAAAAGGAGAAGCAACTGGCTATTTATGTGCCTCTTATTAGAATAACACACCACCAACCAGGTAATGATCCTGCCAAATAATTAAACCTGAGTCTGATAAAGACTCTAGATTTAACTACTAACTTATGACAAATATAAGTGACAGGAAAAAAAAATGTAAGGTGACTGACCATCCTGGTTTGCTCAGGATTTCCCCAGTTTCAGCACTGGGCAAACTAGGTTGGTTGTCATCCTAATGTTAAGCTACATCACACGGATGAAATTAGCGAAATCCAGTTGTAGAAAACTCTAAAAGAACAACCTAAATCCTTCAATCAAAACCCAAAAAGCAAGGGGGAAATGTGGAGAAAGATACTTCGATTAAAATGTATTTAAGAGTTCCAAGTACATGGGGCAGCCTCGGTGGCTCAGCGGTGTAGCACTACCTTCGGTCCAGGGCGTGAACTTGGAGACCCAGGATTGAGTCCCACATCAGGCTCCCTGCCTGCTCTCTCTGCCTCTTTCTCTCTCTGTGTCTCTCATGAATAAATAAATAAAACCTTTAAAAAAAAAAAGAGTTCCAAGTACATGGGGCACCTGGACGACCTAGTTGGTTGAGCGACTGGCTGTTGGTTTCATCTGGGGTCATGGTCTCGGGCTTGTGATATTGAACCCTTCATTGCTCAATGAAGTCAGCTTGGGATCCTCTCCCTCTTGCTCTGCCCCTCCTGCTTGTGCTCTCTCTCTCTTTCGAATAAATAAATAAGTCTTTTAAAAAAAGAGTCATAAGTACCAATTGCAAGGTGTGGACTTTATTTGGTTTTGGATTTTTGGCTTAATTGAATCACTAATTGGATATTTGATTATATTGAGGAATTATTACATTTTAGGTGTGGTTATGCTATTGTGAGTACCTTTGTTTAAAAAGAGTCTTCATCTTTTGGAAATACTGAAATACCTACAGATGAAATTATATGGTCTCTGGGATTTGCATCCCAGATTTGCAAAGTCATCTGATATCAGGAGAGTGAATGGTATGGTGAAACAAGATTGGACGTGAACTGATCATCGGTAAAGTTAGATGATAACTACACAAAGAGATGCTGATTATCCTAGTGCGATGTTATTGAATCAGATTCTACCTTCCGTTTCCTGTCTCCTCGAAGATAGCAACACCTTTAAAGCAGGTTCAGCACAACCCCACCCCAGTCCCCGAGAAAGGCTCCCACACAGGCTGTCTGACAAGAATCCAATGCGTAATCTTTATGCTCAAAGTACAGCTCAGGTTTTATGAGGGTTTTTCCTGAAGGTTTGAAGGTCATGAGTGGGCAAGATAGGGAGTCCAGAAGCCCTGAGTTCTAGACCTGGCTCTGACACTGATCATCTGTGTGACCTCAGGCCAGCCCCATGTTCTCTCTGGAGCTCAGTGGCTCAGTCTCTGAATGGATGAAGCCGAGTGCTCCCCCAAAAGTCTTCCAGCTCTGACTTTAGCGCCCCATGAGCCCATTTCCATGCCTTTCCTGGCTCCTTCTCTGTCACTTCTGGAGCTTTCCCACAGCCCACTCTTCCAACCCTGATATTTTCAATCAGCCAGCCAGCCTACACTGGGCCCAGCCCTGTGCCCAGGCTCAGGGACAAGGGACAAGGACAAAAACGGACAACGTGAACTCATGGGGTTTCTATTTCCTGCACTCAGGGACAGGAGTCAGGAAGTGCTGCTTCTCTCTGGTGAGAGACTTGCCCTCACTTCCTGTCAGCTTCAATCTCAGCCCCCTCTTCAAGGAATTTATAGTCATGTTATGAAGACAAGACTAACACATATTTCTATTTCATTTTGCCAAAGGTGAAAAATGCCACCTTCTCCACAACAGCAACCAGTAAAATGTATCCCCAAAATAACTTGGTTTCTATCAGGTCTGTTTCATAATTTTTAACCCTTAACATGGGCTTTTAAATTCTACTCTAAACTATGAAAAGACCAAATCCACTGTTTGTTTATAGCTCTTTCTTCTGCGCCCAAGGAGTGCGTGGCTGTCTGGGCCATGTGAGGGTGTCCTGCTATGGCCGGTCCACTCTGCCATGAACTGAAGGTTTGTGACTCCCCCAAATTCATAGGTTGAAACTTAATGTTTAAGCTGATGGCATTAGGAGGTGGGCCTTTGGCAGGTGAGCAGGTCCTGAGTGTAGAGCCCTGGGGAAGGGGATCCAAGCCCTGATGGAAGAGACCCCACTGACCCTTCCACCATGTGAGGTCAGCCATCTGTGAACCAGGAACAGAATCTGCTGATGTTCCATCTTGGGCTTGTCAGTCTCCAGGACTGTAAGAAACAAATTTCTATTATTTATAGGCCACCTAGTCTGTGGCCTTTTTGTTACAGCAGCCCACGCAGACTAAGACTCCTCCTCTGGCACCTCTTCCTTCTCCAGGTGCTGGAGCCTAAACTCCTGTGGGTACCCCTCTATCTCCCAGAACCGCCCCCCACCCCCAGCTGCAGCTTCTAGGGGTCCCTCACAACCGGGCAGGTTGCTGTTACTCATCGTGTGTGACTAGCTTTGCATTGTCATCAACTGACCAGGTCTGAGGAACTCGGGGGCAAATAGGACCCTGCCAGGTGCAGATTCCAATTTGTGGATTCCCCCCCTACATGGAAAAGATTTCAGAGAATGGTGGAGTATTGCTGTAACCACCAAGCCCCTTCTCGGGCTCCTCTTTACAGCAAAGGAATGCAGTGTCAGCACAGAAAACCTCTGCCCCAGCCTGAGCAAGAAATGCAAATTCAGTCCTTTCCAAAGTCATCTGGTGCCCGCCCCCTGGGTGGATGTGGGAGCGTGGCCATAGGCAAGGTCAGGTCTCAGGTAAGCAGGTGGCTCTGAACCGAAATGCCTTCTCACTCAAGTTTACCTGGGTCCCAAGCTGTAATTCATGCAGACCTCTGGCCCAGCATCCTCTTGGGGAGAGAGGATGGCGAGGACTGGCACCAGACACGTCACAGTCAGAGGGAGCCTCTGCTACCTGAGAGCGAACTTCCCCCCCAAATTACAAGCTATACTTGACCAACACAGAGCTGGGTAAGGCACAGGGCACTGCCACACCTCCCCACGGGTCAGGAGGCGTCCTGCATCCCGGGGGAAAATCCAGAATTGAGAAAACTGGGAACAGGTCACACTGCAGACACGCTAGCTCTTTCTTACCACATTCTAGACAGCTAGCCCCTGTCCCCCTCCATGGAAACCCCACAGGGATCCCCTCTACGCAGTAGGGCTAAAAGGATATGTCTGTGGTCAGCCAAGAAGTCGTGGGGTGGACATGTCATCATCAAGGAGAGCATCTCCATCCACACGAGAGATGTGTTCCCCTGAATCCCAGCTCTGCTTGGCCAGTACTGCACTCACAACTAGGATCTGGCCCAGGATGGAGGAGTGTGGGGCATCATGGAAATGTCACAGAGGATCACTGACAAGACTCCACGGGGAAGAGCACCTGTGGGGCTTGTCTTTGAGGATGGGAAGGACTAAATAATAAAAGAAGCTCCACCTGTACTCATAGGAGGGGGCTTGGTTATCCCTTTGCACTCCCCTCCTGTGTTCTCAGCTGAACTACAAGAGGGTGAATGGAGCATGTGGTTGGGTCTCACACGACCTTCCTCATGTCCTCATGTCCTCATGTCCCGCCTGCAGCGGGCCAGCCCTTAACCCCCCGGCCTCTGCCAACTCTGGGCCCCATCCTCCTCCACTAAAAATTGAGGGGGATAAACTCTGTGCTCTACAGGCCTTTCCTGACTTTCTGCCATTCTAGGTGGAGCCCAAGAAAAATATTTTAATTGAAAACTCCCCTGCCCTAGGTTGAGCTGTAAAGTCAAGACAGGGGCAAAAGGGCAGGAAGCCCAGCAGCACTGGTCCCGGCCACGGGCGCTACCCCAGGGGAGATGCTGTCCAGTGAGGACGGTGCGCAGAGAGAGAAGTGCTGGTCCATTGGCATCAGTTACTTCCAAATTCCCGAGCATTTAATCAAAGGAGCTGCCTCTCTACCAAAGTTACTTGCAGCTTTTCTGCATTTTATTCATTTCTGAGCCACAAATTTGACAGCTACCCAGAACATTCAATGTTTGCCAGCCAGCTGGTCGGCCCTTGGCGAGCAGGGTTTTGCCACCAGCCCCGACTTGGGTTGCTAACTAGCGATAGCACTTACAGTCCCTCCCAGACCCAGTTCCTTCACCAAATGCTTGGGGTCCCAAGTGCATGACGTTGGCTAGAGCTGCATTTTGTGCCTCTGCAAGAGGCAAGCTAACTGGCTCATGAACAAATTTTCCAAAGACCTGGGCTGAATAGCTTGGCCCCAAATCAAGCACTATCTCCATGCCCTTCAGGACTGCCTGTGTGGATGAAGCCGAGACATCCTCAGATCCCGACCAGCCTCTGTTGTCTTGGGCTCTTTGTCTCCTGTTCTGCTGTGTATATGCTCTTCACCTCCTCTCTAAGTGCCCACCTCAAGGGCTAGATGCCTCCTTGGGAATCACTACTTGTTGTGGGGAAACTGCTTGCTAATCAAGAAGGAAGGAAAGGTGGGGAGGAAAGGAGGGAGGAAGACAAGCAAGCCTTACTGCAGCCACCTCTCCCTTCTAGGGCCATGCTTAGTTCTTCTCTGGGTCCATCCAGAGTACACCTGGAGAGCGTCCTAGTAGCTTGGAAGGGTTCCTTGGGAGCAGAAAGGTAGTGCCTTGGGGCAATATCTGCTGAGAGGGGCCAGGAGAAACTTGAATGGATCTGCACAGACCATTGAGGGGAAACCTGAGTGTCTGGGAGCAGCCAGAGAAGTGGGGAAAAAGAAGAGACAGAAGTATCTTCAGAAAAATGGGAACCAACCAAGAGGGCCTTGGAAGGACCAGGAAGGAGTCAGCCAGTGAAGGAGGCAGCCAAGAATTCAGAATGGGAATGTCTGAGATCATCTTTTCAGTTGTTTGCTGGGCTGTACAGAACTTCCCCAGCACCCACAGCAACCCCGTGTCTTTAATAATTACCTGCTACACCCAATAGCATTGGTGAGTGGTGCTTTGGGACAATGAAGCAGGTTGGGATAAGCGTCCAGCATGAGTCACGGTGGCACGGAGGCGAGTGGCAGCGGGCATCAGAGTCAACAGCATGCTTATGAGACAGGTGCTTGCAGAGACACAAGTCACAGGGGTATTAACTCAGAGCAGAAACTTCACCCGCTGGGCCTCCACAGAGACATGGGGAGGCTCTCTGTGGGATGGGGCATGATCCCTTAGCCAATCCTCATTTCCCCCACACTCTTCACGCCAGCCCTGAGGATAACTGTTCTTTATGATCACTCAGGGCCTCACATAAAACCAACTTCCCTGCAGGACAGTCACAATTCCAAGATGCCTGGGGCAGTCTGACATTAAAATAAAGCATTCCGCGGTCATCTTCCCATTCGCTAAGAGTTTTATTCCACTTAGGCTGCTTCAGTCCATGAGAACAGCCTCATTTGACCTTCCTAGTGTCCCTAATCACCGAGTTCCCTCTGATTCTCCAGCTGTCAGCTCCTGGTGGAGCAGGGAGAGGAAGCAAAGCCATTACATATGGTGGCTTCTTGCGTGAGCCCTCTCCAGACTGTTTCCCTAATGACTGATTTTCCTGCCAGTTAGCATCGAAGTCTTTTGCAGCCAGACCTTATGCTATTGCTAATTTTAAAATAATGGTAAGACAGTTGTGCTAAATTCTTCTGTGCTTGTTTCTTAGCAATGGCTCTCACAGATTTCCGACTCACTTATGAGGTGTGATTATAAAATAATGAAGCCGATTATTTAAACAAATGACTCAGAATATATTCTCTTTTATTTTGGAAGACTGAAGTTAACTTAAAAAAAAAGTGAACTGTACATGGATTTTTAGAATATATAGTATCAAGAATTGCTTTATTGAAAATGCTCTTGCATTCATAAATCAAGAAAAATTGAGCTTTTGTAGGGTTTAATATCATGTACCCATGCAGCTTTACGAAAACTGTTACTATTCGGTCTTTTACTAAATCATCATTAATTTTCACACCAACCACTCTTTTATGACATACAGTTATCTCAAAGTCTCTCAAAATAATCACCTTAGAAGTCTCTGTGCTTCAAATTTGTTTTACTATCTTTGAAGATTTGAGACTGACTGCAATGCCCTGTGTGTCCTTCACTGGGTGCAGTGAGCTCAGCAGGAAGCCGATGGAGGAAGACACTCCTTACCATACAAGCAGGTAAGATCTCACCTGAGCAGCCAGTTTCCCACTGGATTGTCCACCACCCAGGGGAAATATGTATCCCACAGACCTGAAGTTGAAACTGAAAAGCCCGAGGAGGGACCTATCTCACCCTTGGCCATCAGAGCACTAATGGCCACACAGGACAGTAGCAGGAGCCCTCCACTAGACGCCAGCCGGAAACTGGACACTGGCAGCAAGATATACTGGCAAGGTGTCTGCGAAGTCTCTCCACTGCCCCAACGAAGGTGTTTTGGAAGAAATGGAAAGATGACCAATACTCAGCCCATCCCCTTCCGGAAGAAAGACAAAACAACAGATGGGGCTGGGGCGAGGAGCTCTAACAAAGATCTGAGGCCAGAGCTATAGGGGAAGCTTAGCTCACCAGATCTGAGCTAGGACTTGGCAGGATGGATGGATTTCTCCAGACTAGAATCAACAGAGTTCGCACTCCAAGAAGAGGGAAGGATGGAGCAAATGCAGAGAGAACACAAGCCCAGTTGACAGAGCACGATCTCATGTGGCCAGAGGGGCAGGTTCATGGCAGTAGGAAATATAAGGGCAGGCGAGTCTGAAAAGGAAGAGGAGAACCTTCTTGTGCCACACTGACACAAAGGCTGTGTCCTGTAGGCCAACAGGCCATCTGTCCCTTTAGCACCTGGGCATGCTCTGGTATCATCTGTTTATGCAGTGTGAGCAGGTGAGTGGTAGAAAGGGCCTGACATCAGACCTCCTTCCCTGGCCCTGTAGAGAACAGACTCTAGAAAAATCAGCCGGGCTACGGAGCTGCCTCTGAAGGTTTGGTCAGGCTGGGGACACAGCATCCAAGAGGGTGGTGCTGGGAAGCAGAACAGGGGCGGCTCCCCAAAGCTCAGGTGAGCAGTGGCCATCACAGGATGTCTAGTGTGCCCTGAGATGCCCACCAGCAGGGATGCCAGCCTCAGAGGGCACCAGACAAGGTCCCTAATTGTAACTCAGGGCAAGGACCCATCCCCATGTATTGAGCTGAGCCAAGGGAGCAAAGTGGGAGATGTAAAGAGCATGGACCCTGAGGGACCACCTCCAGGGTACCAGGCCCATGTTTGCTTGTAGCAGGAGAGATTCAGGGAGTGCCAGAAACCCCAAGCCACTTACTCAGCCCTCATGCCCTGAGCCTAGCTGCACAGGAAGACACAACTCCCCAAAGTCAGGCATGCGGGCCTTTTTGATGTTAAGGATTTTACTGTTAATCACCACCCAAATTCAGAAATGTTCCTTTAGGAAATTGCTCAGTGCTTGTTCTGGGAGAGCTGCTGTGCTTGATGCTGGGGGGAAGCAGACAGGGACACAGCATAGCACGGAGGCAATAAGCTCCCCAGATCCAGCGGTTCAGCGTAGGGTGGGGGAGGACAGGGGGGCAGAAGGTGCTGCAGTAGCACAGAAGGGCCCCCGGCCCCAGGGAGGGGGTAATCCAAGTGTTTCTTGCAAGAATCACCTGGGAACCAGCAGGAATTCACCAAAGGACCCTCCAGACAAAGGAGCAGAAGGTACAAAAGTCTGCAGGGGAGAGAAGATTCTCAAAATTCCAAACCCTTGCAAAGGTCTCTCAGTCACCATCCCTAGACCGAGGGCAGCAGTGTGCCCAAGAGTTAAGCCAGCAGGTGGAGGCTTGGCCCACCAGGGTCCGCACTCTGCTCCCCTCTCTGGAGCTGCAGATGTCTGGCAAGTTACTTCAGCCTCTTGGGCTTTGGTATCAGGCAGCAGGAATAAGGCTCACCACAAAGGATGTGCTCAAGGAGTATCAATTACTCTTATTTGTTCCTGAAATGTGAGAGCTGCCGCTCTCTGGGCTGAGCAGGGGCGAGAGTCCAGGTAAGGACAAGAGCAGGGGTGAGCTTGTACCTGGACCTTGAGCAGGGGCTGAGCTCCCAGGCAAGGACACACCATCAGGTCCTCACTCAGCTCCTGGGCCTTCAGGTGCAGAGATGGAGATAGGAGGAGGCAGCCTGGGCCCGTACTGTTGTGGGGTCCTATCCCCAATCCCTGACCATATTCCAGCGCCATCCCAGGTGTTGATAACTGCCTGGATACTACCTGCCATCCCAGGTGTTGATAACTGCCTGGATTTTTTTCCTTGCCCATCTCAGCCTCTTCCAGCCCCCACTCCACCCTTCTGGCCCTCCTGGTTTGGAAGAACCCTCACCTCCGGGCAACAAATCCTCAACACTTGGGGGCCCGGCTCTGCGGGAGAAGAGGGGACTTTACCATCACCTTTGGCAGAAAGGGCCTGACATCAGACCTCCTTCCCTGGCCTCATAGCGAACAGACTCTAGAAAAATCAGCCGGGCTGCAGAGCTGCCTCTGAAGGTTTGGCCAGGCTGGGGACACAGCATCCAAGAGGGTGGTGCTGGGAAGCAGAACAGTCCCTGTCCTTGTCTGGGACAGTGAGCAGTTGCCACAGAGCTGTGTAGAGCAGACATGAGGACTGGCTGACATAGGGGAAAACTTGGTGACAGGGCGGGAGAGGGGGGACACAAGGTGAGAGGCAGAGCCCTAGGAAGACGCCCTCCTTCTGTTTCTGCCAGCCACTTGAGGCCTCCCAGCCCCCACCTCCAACCCAAGGGTCTCTGTCCTAGGGAGGAGGGCAGTGTTTGAATCCATCCATCCATCCATCATCCATCCATTCAGGAAACACTGAGCACATCCCATTGCTCTAGGTCCCACTGAATGAACAGGCCCCACCCCCATGGAGCTGCCACTGCCTCAGACTAGTCGAGGAACAGCCTAGCGGGCAGGGGGCTGCACAGCGGTCCCCATGCCTCCTTTTCTCTCTTCCTGGGCCCTAGGAATGGTACCCCTTAGGCACCCTTTCCACCAGGCTCCCAGGCTGCTTGCTTCTGATGGTCCCTCATCTCCCTTCCAAAGCATTTATAATGATGGCTTTTACAAAAATGAAATAAAATAAAACAAATAAGATGAGGTAGACATTAAAAGAGTGGGCGAGGGGCACCTGGGTGCCTCAGTGATTGAGCATCTATCTGCCTTCGGCTCAGGTAGTGATCCTGGAGTCCTGGGATCGAGTCCCACATCGGGCTCCCCACAGGAAGCCTGCTTCTCCCTCCACCTGTGTCTCTGCCTCTCTCTCTGTGTGTGTCTCTCAGGAATAAATAAAATCTTTAAAAAAAAATAAAATAAATAAAAAAATAATAAAATAAAATAAGATAAAATAAAAAATAAAATAAAATAAGTGAGCGATGCACAGAGAGCAAGGGTGGCCCCCGGAGGAATGTAGCCTGATGTTAAGCTGTACTCCCAACTAGAATGCAGGAGCTGGAGCTCCACCCACCCTTCTCCAACACATCTGAGAACTCTCAGGTCTCAGGGATGCAACAAGGACCCTATAAGGTCCAGCCAGTCTGGGGCCAGGGCCCCACTACAGGTGGTCATGGCCGACTCTGCCCAAAAACTTGATCTTCGTCACCCCAGCAGAGAGCTCCAGGGATGCAGGTAGAGCCACAGGGTATAGCACTACTCATGCGTGCTGGGCAGAATGTGACCCCGGACTGTCAGGAGAAGGGGGCTGTCACCTGGCCAGGAGAGGGGAGGGCCAGAGCAGGCTAGGAATGAGAGTTGAGGGGTCTCCATGCTAGACTCCTGAACTGGGCTGCACTCCCAGTCACAGCACCCTTGCCTGCCTTTCAGGCCTCACGTGGCCAGGTTTGAGGCCACACCCTGTCGCCAAGCGTCAGCCCCAGGGCTGTGCCCTGAAGTTACTGTCACTCCTGCTATGCATTCTGAAGCTGTGCACTGTCACCTTTCAGCAGTGTGAGTGCCAGCCATCCAGTCACTTACCATGCTGAGCATGAATCTTCCACTTGGACTAATTACTCCTACCCCTGAGAGTTAAATGACACACATACCCAGCACCTAGGTGTATCTGGACAGGTAGAATGATCCAGTAAGTGTTGTCCCCCCCTCCATCCTGGAACCTCAGCAGGTGGCTCCTGGTCCTGGGCATCCTAGCCACACCGGCAGCCCCCCTACCCTGTACAGGTTGAGCACATTGCCGCTGGGACATCCATGTGCTTTCATCACAGACAAGCACCAAAGTCCACACCAGGCCAGTGACCGACTGTGGGGGCTGGTATGGTGCTGACTCTCCACCAGATGCCCACCAAGGCCAGCCCTGACTCACTGGGATGGACCCAGCCCCTCGCTCAGCATCCTCCCACCTCCACTCCTGAACCTGGGCAGAGTGGTGTGAACTGTAGCTGAGTTCCAGGATGAGGATGCTCTAAGGCCAAGGGCAGATGGTAACAAGGAGAAGCCAGCATCAGAGAGCGGGCACTTGGCCCAGCTCTCAGGGAGCCAGTGTGCCAGGAGCACTGAATGGTCTGTACATTACTTCTCACCAGTAGCCTCACGGTCACCTCTGTCCGTGTGTCTCTGCCTCTGCTGAGAGGGTCTGCCCACCACCTCCTTCCCCCACATCACATACATCAACCCACCAGGAAGTCCTGGGTGCGAACTCTCGAGTAAGGAGCATGGGCAGCAGACCCTGGGAGGATCCTGGGACCAGGGCCTGGTATAGACTTCCCTGGACAGGGGGAGATTCTCTCTCTTCTCTCCCCCCTCCCCTGGGCACAGCAAGAACCCTCCAGGTTGCTCGGGGACCGGGGACCGGGGCCTCTGCTCCCAACACCAACCCCACCCCAGGTATGGGCCACATTTGATTATAAAGCGAAGTTAACACTTCAAAGGGCCAGGGGTTGTGGGGATTAAGTAGGAAACTGCCCCACCAGCACTGGAGGCCTTTGGCAGCACTACTGCCTACAAGCAGAGGTGGCCACTGCCCATCCGCTCCTCCTGCTGGCCAGCAGGTGCCCTGCCATGGTCACTGCTGGCCCCTCCTCCAGGGGGCCGGGTGTCCTCACAAGACCAGCAGCATGCGTGGCCTCAGGATATATATCACAATATACGTCTGTGATCTGTTCCCCCAGTAATGGCAATGAGCTACCCAAAAACTTTCACCTTCTCAAGGATCACAGGTGCTCAAAAGATCATAGTGAACAAAGCGAGGCCCATCTGCAGCCAGACACCTGGGGAGCTCTGGGCCGGGGCTGAGAAAACCAGTGTGCCCAGAACTGGGTTGCTGTGGGGGCCTAACTACACACAGTCTACGTGTGTCAGGGTCAAGGTCAAGATAAGGGCAAGTCAGACGGTTGGGGGATATGGACCAGAACTGAGCAGCACAGCCCCAGGTTAGGGTCAGTGTGGGCTGGGTTGGTGACAGGTATAAGGTGACAAACCAGTATATGGCTGCAGTATCAGTCAGTGGGGCCAGCTTTGGCAGCCAATATGCCCCCCAGAAAGACACGACCCCGAGGGGCTGGACCAAGACCTGGCATCCCATTAGAACGACCTCTATTCAAAACAATCCAGCAGGTTCTTTGCTATCCTGAATCCAGAGCCACAAGGAAGCAGGGCCCTAGAGAAGCAGGAAGCACCGAAGATGACCCATGTCCACCCCCCTCCCCAGGAACAGCCCTCTACACACACTCCACACCCAGGTATTGGGGCAGCCCCTGCAGGCCCAGTGCACGCAGACGCACCCTGATTCCCACAGAGCCCAGTGTGCATGGGATGAGTGTGAACACATGTGGGGTGAGTGTGAACATGGAATATAGGGTGCGGATGGCCGCACCCTCTCAGTACTGCTAGAGTTGCCTCAGGATAATTATTTATTATTCATGGTCATCAGCATCTTCATTAATTATTCATATGATCCTTAATTATTATCCTTAACAATAAGAGCAGTAAATAGCAGAAACGTCCTGGAGGTGCCTAAGGCCCAGGGCCAGGTGCCTCCGGGCAGTTAGACCAGCTAATGCCCCCAGGGCAGTGGGGGGACCACAGACCCCCCCATCCACTGCCCGGCCCTGTCCCTGCCCCTGCCCCTCCCATGGAGGTCCAGGGGACTGCAGGAGAAGATGGTCCCCAAGGGCTGGGGGAGGGGCTATGCCTTCACGGTCCTTGGTCCTCTCCCCTGTCTCGGCCAGGGCCTCCCGGGCAGGGCCTCTGAGGGGAGGGGCCCAGGCAGTGCGCTGAACCCTGGGTGAGCCACATGTCCACACCAGGCAGCCCCACTAACTGCCTGGGTCTGAGCCATGTCTGTGCAGAGGCTGGGAGGTGAGGGCCCCCAGCTGGCCCGGTAGGGAGAGGCGTCGAGGGGGGCCGTCTTGGGGGAGCTCTGGGGCCCCCGGGGGGAGCTCCTCGAACGCCATGAACTGGGAAACCTGCAAAAACATAGTGTGAGCAGACGAGGTGCCTGTGGGAGGGGAGGAAGGGGATGCAGGAGGCCAGCAGGTGAATAAAGGGAAGGGTCACAGAACAGAGAGGGTCAGGAAAACTGGGTGCCAGGCACAGGGAGAACAGAAGAGCATTGGAGTGGACGAGGAGAAGGGCCAAGGCACACAAAGCAGCCTTGAAGCACAAAAGGAGGTGCTGAGGTGGGAAGGAGAGGCATGCACTCTCCACATGCAAGACCCACGACGGGGAAGTGGCAACCTTGGGAGCCCCAGGAGCAGGCCCCTGATGCAGGGGAGAACTCAGGGTCATAGTCCCTCCCTTCCCTGGGGAACAGGGCAGATGAATCCAAACCCAACCCAGAATAAGAGGCCCTGGGTTGGGACAGAACGAGAAACAAGGCTCCCTCTTGCAATCTAGAAAGAACTCAGGGACCTAGAAACAGAGGCAGGCTGCTGGCCAGGCCTTGGAAGGCCAGGGAGAGTGCCAGGGCAGGCAGGAGGGGTTTGTGGATGCTGACAGAGTGTGTGCTGTGAGATCTCTGCGGGGGAGGCCGTGAAGGGAGACTGGCACATTTGCTGACGTGGGCTCTGGTGTCTGCAAACAGGAGCAGGCAGCAGATGGGAGGGGGAGCAGATGCCAGAGGAAGGGGGGAGCAGATCCCAGGCCACCTCTGGGAGCCAGAAGAGCCCCCTTCTTGGAGCCCAGGCACAGCTGTCTTGTTAGAAGGCTGGCAACAGCCATGTCCACTCAGGAGAGGACAAAGGGTGACAGAGGCCCACTCCAGCAGAAGAGAGAGGCACTACCCTGGGGCTTAGCCAAAGCCCTCCAGACAACCCTGCAAAGTGGCTAGTGTGAGAGCCGTTGGTTGGCAGTAGAGCCACAGCTGAGCAGTGTCAGGCACAGCAGGGAGCTGGGACCCCATCCCAAGGGTGCCCCGGCAAGCTGCACCCACTCCCAAGTCTCAGGCTCTACCAGGCCCCTCTTCAAGAGACCACTCATGGCCATGACCCAGATACCTTGAGTAGATCTGGTCATGTAGGTGACATCTCTCAGCCTATTGGCTTCCTTTGCCCAGCTTTTGGGGGGCTTTGGTTTGGGGGCTCTCCCACTTGGCCCTGTGCCTGCACTCCTAAGGAAGCCTTCCTCCAAGAGTATAGTCTGGGACAAGGGCAGAAATGAGGTTGGGGGGGAACACTGAGGTCCAGTGCCAAGCAAAAGCACAGCAAAGCAGGTTTGGGGTGGAACTGGGGCAGAAAAGGCAGGGCTGGGGTACCTTGGGCAGGGAGAGGGCTTTGGAACTTACCTGAGAAAGCGAGTCCAGGGTGAGGGTGGGGATGGGGCTGACAGGCAGCAGAGAGGAGGTGGAGGTGGGCCCAGGCCCCGGGGTGGTCACAGCACTGTAGGCAGGTGGGATCAGCGTCATCTGCCTCTGCAGCAGCTGCAGGACAGTGGCCATGTCTGCACTCAGCCGGGTCTCCAGCCTGGGGCAAGAAGGAGGAGGATGCTCTGGCTCTCGGGGATGCGGAGACACCAGGAACTGTGACTTGGGGACCACCCTATGGACCAGCTGGCTGGTTCCCTCCTCGTACTAGATATGCAGCCCTGGTCTCAGCACTGACTGGAAGGAGGAGGTCAAGGTGCAACGTGCACAATAAGGCCTACACGGAGCAGTAATCCTCCCTTCGCTCCAGAACACTGCCGGAAACCCACAGATCACACACAACCCGCTATACCCACCCCCTGGACACCCACAGCTTCAGGCTGAGCACGAGCCCAGGAGCCATCCTCACCTGTTGAGTTGCCTCTGGAGAGCATCCAGCCTGCCCTCCACGTCGCCCCGGGGCCGCCGGCATGGGCTGGAGAGGGGGATGTTCAGGAGGCTAGGGGTGGGGGCAGGGCAGCGAGGCAGCTCCTGGTACTGGTGGCCCCGACTGTCCCCCCAGAAGCTGAAGATGTTGGACACTCCAGAGAAGGCGCCTGGAACCAGAGATCTAGGTTGAGGTCGGGTCAGATGCCACACCCCACCCATCCGGGGTGGCCCTTACCCTACCTGACAGCGGGTTACAGGTGTCGCTGCTCTTCTCACCATCCTCCGTCAGGGGCTCCCCACCCGGTGGCTCTCCGGGGGGCCTGGGGCTGGAGAAGGGCACCAGGCGGAGGGGGCTGGAGCTGCGGCCTGGGCCCTCATCCTCACTGCTCTCCGGGCTGGAGGGGCCACTGGATGGGCTCTCCCCCCACGGCCCCCCTGGCCGGCCTCGGCCACTCGGCCCTGCCCCCGCCCGGCCCGGCCCCAAGGCCGACACCTCCCCTGGCTGTTCCGGGTCTGTGGGAGACAGAGAATGGGCCTCAGAGAAGGAAGGAGGCACGGGCGGGGGGGAGGGGGGGGGTAAGAGGGGGGAGGGCTGACCCGGCACCCTGGTTTGTCCCCGGGTGTTTCTTCTGCTCTTCCTCTACCCCACCCCACCCCCACCCCACCTCCTCCGCGCTCAAGGGGACAGAGAGCTCCCGGAGCGGGACCAGGTCGCTCCGACTGCCACTGACAGCCCAAGCACAGGCAGTGGCACTGCTGGCCAGGCTCTCCCGGACCCCAGTCACTGGTCCCCTCTCCCGCCCTCCCTCGTCCTGCCCCTTAGCCCCACATCAGTTCAAGGCAACGCCCAAGACGCCAGCCACTTGAGGCCCAAAGGAGCCGAGGCCACCAACCGGCCCAAGAGGATGGAAGAGGGCTTCCTGGAGGAGGTGCCAGTTCAAGTGGGCGTTAGGGAATGGAGAGCGTTTGGGCCGGTGGGGTGAGAGCGCGGGGGACACCGAGGGTAGGGGCGCGGAAGTCTGCAGAGCGCAGGAGGAGCTGACCCGCCCCCGCATCGGCCCCGCCCCCTCACCCCTGTCGGTGCGCCTGCGGAAGGACAGCTTGCGCTTGCGCTGTCTGTTGAAGCCGCCCTCCAGCTCCGCGCTGCCGGGAGATCCAGGGATCATGTTGGTCTGGAACCAAAAGCGGTGTCAGGGCCCTTCAGCGGCCACCTGCCCGGCCCAGGTCAGCCCAGTCCCCCTCGTTAACGTAGAAAGTGGGGCCCAGAGCACTGGGAAAGTGAGGAAGCGCTGGCGCACAAATGTCCCCTCTGCCCTAGGACCGGAGCTGAGGCTGGGACTTTCACCTCATCCAACTGCAGTACCGTTTGACAGGCAGGGAAATGGGCCCAAAGAGATGACACAGTTGGGGGCAGCCACCCGCGCGCAGCCTGGGCAGGGGAGCCCACTCACATCCCGAAGGTTGAAGGTGATCTCCAGGCTGGACCAGAAGTGGTCAGAGAACTCAGGGTACATGTCCAGCACCTCCAGCAGGTCGTCCCGGTGGATCTTGTGTAGGTCACAGTAGGTGAGGGCCCGCACGTCCCCGTTGGACTTGCCAGGCCGAGCATACAGGTTCAAAGGCTCTCCAAAGATGTCATTCTTCCCTGGAGGCCACCAAGAGTGGGGGTTCAGCCCCTGGGCCACAGCGCAGGCCACAGGCACCTGTCTTCTGGGCATTCTCACACTGGGCTGGGGGACTCCCCTCAGTCTGATCACCCACCCACCAGCCCCAGCCCCCAGAGCCAGGGAAGCATCCACTATCCCCAGTCCCTCCAAAGGCCAGACTTGTGCTCATGGCCATCAGTGTGGTGGGGGAGATGGGAGAGAGGGCTTGGCCTTCCCTGCCTCCCATCAATTGGAAGCAGCCAGCAGGACCAGCCTGAATATTCCTCTCTGCCCATGGCCCTGACTTCCTTGGGTTCTAAGCCCACCTTTACTCCCCTCCAAACCCCAAGCCCCAAACCCCTCCTGGCCAATCACTGTGCCCTCAGTGTTCAAGCTGAGATCATAACACAGGAGTGAAACAAGCCCAGCATTTTGTTTACCAAAAGAAAACGGGATAGCATAGCTGATCACAGCACAGAACGGATAACCCCAGAATGTATCACACATAGTAAAGTTAAGTGTTATATGGCGAAACTTTGGTTTTAGTTGTGTTTGGGATGTTTGTGGAGTGAGTACAGGTGTTTGTGCTGAACTGAGAAGTAAAAATCTAAAATGGCCCACTGTGATACATCTGCACTAAGGAGCATCTGTAGGGGGCCCAGGGAGGGACAGGCGGAGGGCAGGAAGTCCCCTGCCAGGCACACCTGCCCAGGTACAGGTAGGACAGAAAGGATGGGAGGGGAAGAGGGGCAAGATTCCTTTTGCTTTGGAGAGGGTGAGGGCTGGACTGGGCTGTGTCACTGAGGCTGCAGGGAACTTGGTAAATTTCCTCAGTAAAATCAGATGCATAACCTCCCTCCACGGCCCATCCTGGAGTATCCAGTTTGGTCCTGCTTTAAGGAAGCAAGAATGTCACTGCCTGTGGGGAGAGCCTGAGGGAGAGCAGAATGCAAGGACCCCCAGAGTTCAGCAGCCCCACCCATGCCCCTCTTGGAGGGCCTATGCTTAGGTGAATTAAAGGACCTGAAGATCCCTGCAGGCAGTCCTGCGTCTACAGCCCCAACAACTGTGTCCCCAGAGAGCTCAGACCTCTCTCCAGGCCTCGGCAGGCACTTCCTGCCCAGCACCTGGTCCCCCCTCTAACCCGCTGCCACCTAGCCCCATACCCAGGATGGCCACGACGACGTCCCCCCGCAGGATCTCGATGGAGCCCCGGGAGATGAAGTAGAGGGCGGTGAGCAGGTCCCCAGCATGCACCAGCGTGTCCCCTGGCGGTGCATGTGTTGTCTTGAACTTCATGGCCAGGGCCCTCAGGCACCCCTTGGTGGCCCCTCGGAAAGGCTTGCAGTGCTGTAGCAGCGAGCGGTTCAGGTGCAGACAGATGTCCGCCTGTAGGCACTCGGGAAAGCCTTTCAGCACCTGGGGGCGGTGGGCTGGCTCAGCACCCTGTCTTCAGGCACCCGGCCCTGAGACCCTGGGAGGAGCATCAGAGAGTCCACCCCTTCTAGCCCTGCGCCCTCGGGACTATGAGGCCTTGCTGCTCTCTGTCTCCATTTTCTTGTGTAAAGTGCAGAGACCAGTTCCTGCCTGGGGTTGTAAGATTCAAATGCTCCGCCTACATGTAAGAGCCTGGTTCGGCCTGCCCCATGGTGAGAGTTCTCCCAGAAAATGAACTCCATTAGCAAAAGGAGAATATCTCTCTTGGGGGCCTTCCTAAGCACTAACTGTGACCACCTGAACCATCGTGTGTGATGCTGTCAGGGGTGCTCACTGCACCAAGAGAAGTCTCACTGTGACCCTGCCCCATCCAGCCCACCACCAGCCCTTCTCGAAGTCCAGTGGGAGTCCAGTGGCCTCACCGCGTTCATATCGATGCCATTGGTGTAGGACCAGGCGTGCTGGAAATACTCCTCCAGGCGCTGGCGCAAGGGGTTGGGGATTTGGTGGAAGCGGATGAACTCCCGCACCCGAAGCATCTGCGTGTGGTAGCGGGCAGTGCCCGAGTACAGCCTCTGGATGATGGCTGACACGTTGCCGAAGATGCTGGCGTACATGAGGGCTGGGGGCGGGGGTGAGTGGGACCATCAGCATCCGAGGGACCCTGCCCGCCCCTGCACCGGGTCAATGACACACGCAGTCACATCTCAGCGTAACCACACGCAAGAGATGCACAGAGATGCCCGGGTACCTGTGCCCTGGGGCTCTGACTTGCGCCTCTGCCTGGTGTCCCAGTCCCCAAATATGCCCCGACGGTAGTCCCTGGAGCCTCTAAGTCCCAGGGCCCCACTGTGGCCCATCTGGACTCCTCCCTCTCCTCCATCAGAGGCTCCTCCCAGATTCTGGGCCACGCCCCCTCTCCCCTCTGCCCACCCCCAGGGTTACACTCACAGCCGATGAGCATGACACAGATGGAGAAGATCTTTTCCGAGTTGGTGTTGGGGGAGACATTGCCAAAGCCCACACTGGTGAGGCTGCTGAAGGTGAAGTAGAGGGCCGTGACATACTTGTCCTTGATGGAGGGGCCACCCAGGCCACTACTGTTGTAGGGCTTGCCGATCTGATCCCCCAGGTTGTGCAGCCAACCGATGCGGGAGTCCATGTGCGGCTGCTCCATGTTGCCAATGGCATACCAGATGCAGGCCAGCCAGTGTGCAATGAGCGCGAAGGTGCACATGAGCAGGAAGAGCACAGCCGCCCCATACTCTGAGTAGCGGTCCAGCTTCCTTGCCACGCGTACCAGCCGCAGCAGCCGCGCTGTCTTCAGCAGCCCGATCAGCTGTTGGGGGAGAGATGTTTAGTGTGGGAGCCAAGTGAGGAGTGGGGTGGGGGGCACTACAGCACTTGGGGTCACTGGAAGTAAAATCCCCCAAAGACTTCCTCCCAGAACCTTCTAATGACTCAAGCACCTCCCATTCCCCTAAGCCCAGCATAGTCTCATTAATCTGCATGCTAGCTCTGTGACAAAGGGCTCCTCTTTGTGACAGATGGCTTGTGGTCCCCCTGCTGAGAATGGGGCTCTGAAAGGTAAAACGTCCACCCTAAGGTGCCTGGCCAGAATCCCCACAAGTTCCCAGGCCACTTCTGGGTGATTAGAATATGGTGGCCTCTTTGGATAGACAAATAGAAAAAGGTGGCCCCTCTGGACCTCGAGCTGGCAAGTGGCTCCCATGGAGAGGGGTGGTAGCCATGAGTTACCTGAGGCACCTACCATGCCCCCTTCCTCTCACTAGCCCCTGTACCTCACTGCCTTCTCTCGTTTTCTAGCCTCTGCCTCCCTGCCAACTTGCCTCCTCAGAGCCAGAGCCAAAGATGAGCAAGTCGAAGGGGATGGCAGCCACCATATCAATGAGGAACCAGCCCTTGAAGTAGTGGACAGCAATGCGGCCAGGATGGCTGACCACCTCCTCGTTGGCATTGACATAGGTGGTGCGGAAGTTGATGAGGATGTCCACAATGAACATGATGTCCACGATGAAGTCCACCACAGCCAGGGGCTGGCAGGCATAGCCACAGTCGGGGGCCGGGGGGCCCTCCTCTGTCTCCTTCAGCAGGAAGGCGGCCGAGTAGGGTGTGAAGACAGCTGTGTAGATGACCAGCAGCAGGATGAGCCAGTCCCACACTGCCTTGAAGGGGCTGTAGTGGAGGATGGTCCAGCGGTGGATGCGTGGTGCCTGCAGCTTATACTCTGGCAGCACATCAGCTCCCAGGGACAGGACCTGGACAGGCAGGGAAGGTGAGGGTGATGGAATGATGTCCCACTGGGGGCTGGGGCAGGGGAGGACAGGCCCATGGGATCTCCAGGGTAGGAGCAGATGACATTTCTGCTGGAGCCTCCAGAGAAGAGGCTGAGCAGAGTAAGGAAGACGCCAGTAAGTGTCGGTCACAATGCTCCCCCCTCAGCCAAATGACCAGAGCCGCTGACCGCCTTGTCACTCAGGCACCACACTTGCCCATGCAGCACATGGACCTGCTGTCTGGCTACCTGAGCTCAGGGCACCGGGCAGTAGTATCCAGATGTACGGCTCCCCACCAGCAACGCACACCCATACCTCTGGTTATAACTCCACTACACCCCCCGAACACCACACACACACACACACACACACATACACACACACACACACACATACATACATACCGTGATCCCAGTTATAAAAAATGCTCTAAGGGCTAAGACTCCTAGCCTGGGTGAGGGCCTCAGGAGCATGCTTCCACACATAAAGTGCTGGTGGTCACTGCAGTTCCCATAGAGGTGCCACTACTAGCAGCCTGGGTACTGAGGGCCTAAGGGTCCCTTTGCCACTGGCCCCAGAGTACCTGCCACCCAGACTCAGGCCCCTTGGTCTCCCTTGGGGAGAGATCAAGACACCCCTGCCACTACCCAGCTCCCTGTCCCCATACCCAAGGCAGCCCCCAGGCTTCACCTTCCCACACACCTACAAAAGCCCACAGAAGACCTAACCCAGCCACAGACGTACCCACATGTATACAGACAGAGGTGAACATGGGCGAATGTTCAGAAGCGTCATACCCAGCCCTGTACAGGCTCAACAGTCGGGCAGAGGCAGGCCTGCCATCCACACCAAATAGCAGCAGCCATGCCATTCTCTTCCCAAGCCAAAGCAGGAAGAACAGCCTAGCTTTCCTATACTGGGCCAAGAGCCCGTCTGTCCCGTTGCCTCCCCTTGCCCCCTAGAATTCTCTCTCACGGACATGTGACTCAACCCCACACTCCATCCCTAGGCCCTCCAGGCCTGGCACTGCCATTCCCAGGCAGCCAAACCCAAGACCTTATACACACCCTTAAGAACCAAGGTTGCTGGCCCCACTCCAAGAAGTACTGAGTGCCAGGGCCCCACTTCAGGCCTCTGGACTGGGGGAGAGTTGGGGTGGGTGGAACCCCCAAAGATTCCCATTCATACTCAAGCCAGGGATCCCCTGGACCCACCAGCTCCAGATGGACTGTTTGGAGACCATCTCCTTAGAAGAAGTAACTGGAAATTAAAAAGAAGCCTCTTAGTTAGGGATTTGGCTACCCTAAGGGAGATATGGTAGCTTGAGAGCTATCTCATGAGTGGGGGAACAGCTGGGACCTGGGGGCCCTGCTTTCTGCCCTGCCTTCACCTCAGGCTCCTTACTCCTTAAGGCAGAGAGCATGAGCCAGTGGCCTTTCGTAGGTCAAAGAAGAACTGAAAAAGAACCGGCCAGGGCCCCCACAGACAAGGGAGCAGAAGGTAACTGCCCCTGGCGGGGTCTCCTCCCCAAGTCTGAAAGGCCAGACCCCCTGGGGGCTGTGTTGGACCACAGCCACAGCATGACCCTGCCCCAACCTGAGTCTGCACCAGCAAAACCAGCACAGCCTCAGTGCACCAGTGCACACTCTGGGACAAAGCCCTGGACCCACAGACCTCGTCTTACAGGGGCCAAGCTCTGCTCTGCCACTACCAGCTGACCATATGGCTTTGGCCCAGGTCTGTAATCCCTCCTGGACTCGTTGTCCCACAGAATACTGACGCTTGCTTAAGCCAAATCCCGAGTCCTCACCTCTGGGTGGGATCCTTCCCACCCAGCCTAGATCCTAGCTGAGAAGAGCACATGATCATGGCAATGCAGAGAGTTCAGGTGGCAGAGGAGTGGAATTATCAGGCTCCCTCCTAAGCCACCTCCAACTGCCCTGAGCCTGCTTCAGGCAGACAGAAGCCCCTGAGGGCAGAGAGGTGACTCCAGGAGGCGCCTATGGAATCATAAGCCTAGGGGAAGGCAGCACAGCCACCAGTATGTCAGGCTGCCTGTCAGGCTGCTTGGGAAGAGGTGATCCAGGTGGCTCAGCCCGCCCTCACCACCATCCTGTGCCCCTAGCCCCCCACACTCCTCCAAACCCGGACCCCTGAAGTACCCCAAGCCTCCTTCCCCCCATCACAGCATCCACACCAGCACACAGTGGGGAGCGTCAGAGTCCCAGAGCTTTCCTGGCAGGCCGGGCCTGCGGACCAGCCCTCTCACTGTCCCACCATGCTTCTCTCCTCCCATTTGCCCACTGTCATCCTGCCTGGTCACCCATTTAATTCCTGTTCTCCCCCTCCTCCTTTTGTATTTAGAGCCAGGACTGTGGGCCACGGGAGCCATGGGAGAGGGGAAGCCTTGGCAAGAAAAAAACACTATCCACCAAGGCCCAGAAGGCCTGGAGGAGAGCAAGCAGGGGCCAGCAGTGGATGAGCAGAGCTGTGGACCCCACGGCTCCCAAACCGTCCTGCTTCTCAGAAGCCCTCTCCCTACCCAGCCCGGCCCCGGAGCCAGAGCCCACCAGGCCGCACCCCACTTGCCACCACCTATCTCTCAGTGCCCCAGCCCAGGGAGGGAGGAGGAGTAGCTGGGGTAGGGGGTCACCTACCTCCTGGGCTACCAGGCTGGAGATGCGCACGGCCCGCCTCACCCGGCCTTTCTGGGCCCTGGGCTGCAGGGCCCCTGTCCTGCTTGCCTTCCCTGCTGGGGCCGCCATGGAGGACTTGGTTCCCCCCAGCCTGCCTGCCCTGGTGCCCGAGGGCCCGGCCAGCGCCTCACCTGCACCCCAGCAGCAGTCCCAGCCCAGTCTGCGCCCCAGAGGCTGGCGGCCTGGCTTCCAGGGCAGCCTCTGGCATGAAGCCAGGGTCACTGGGGCTGGGCCCCGGGGCCGGGGTCACCCTGGCAGTGAGTGTGGCCAGCAGCCCACCTGGCTTGGGCTGCCCATGGCCCCCCGGTACGGGCCCTGCTGCCAGGGTGCCGAGCTCTGCCCGCCGCCAGCCCAGCAGCAGCGCCGCGGTCGGAACCTCAGCTCCTCAGCCGGCCCCTCCTCCCAGGTCCCCACCCCCACCCTGCCACACTGGGCTCCCCCGCCCCGCCCGGGCTGGCCAGCGGCCCCCTCCCCCGCGGCCCGCTCAGGGCTCCTGCAGCAGCCGCTCCCGCAGCCCGTGCCCCTCCCCCTCCCCCGGGCAGCCAGGCCTGTCACCGCAGATTAATGGTCTCCCCGACACCCCCGCCCCGCCGGTCCAGTGCCCAGCCAGCCAGAGTCAGACAGACACCCAGAGATGGAGAGACTGCCCGGTGACAGGCAAAGCCAGGAACACACACACACGCACACGTACACGCACACGCACACTGCCACATAGAGACCACGCACTGACCACAACACATCGCGGGCCCAGGAGCAGAGCAGACATCTGGGGCTCCAGGTGGGAAGAGAGGCAGAGGCAGGAGGGGGAGAGGGGCAGGCAGCCAGATATGGGCCCTGGGGTGAGGGGGAACATTCTGGAGTCAAGGCCAAGGGGCTGGAGACCTGGCAGGGACCCAGAGAGCCAGAGGCAGCAGGAGCAGGGCCAGGAGGAGGGCCGAGGAGGCTGGCAGCAAGAATAGCAAGGGAAAGAGGGCAGCTCCCTCACTAGGGCCAACTCAGGGAGCTGCTGCGGAAGGGGCAGGAGGGAGTAATGAGACTGATGCTCAGCAGGTGTGGGACAGCGGCCCCCACAGTCCTGTCCTGGGCTCCTCCCCTACTGGGCTCCTCCCCTACTGCCGGGACCCCCACCCACCCCCAAGGCCAGAACTGAAGAAGGAGCTGGAATGCATTGGGCTGTGGGGGTGGTGCCAGCAATCTTGCTGCCAGGAGGGGCCAGGAGACCAGGCTGGCCATGTCACAGGACAGTGTTGGGCAATGCCCCCAACGGCTGGCTGTCTTCTCTGGCCCAAGATCCAGGGACCTCGTCCCTCTGTATCTATACACCCATTGTCATATACTCCCCTTCCAACAGGGGAAGCAAACTGCCCTGTCCTGTGGTTTGGGGACAGGGATGGGCACCTTCAAGCCATTCTAGCCCTAGAATAGGATCCCCACCCTCCACCTACCTTATCACATTGGCCTAGAAGAATCGTGGTCCCCTCTAATTTGAAATCTCCCATAGGTTTGCCTCCACCCTGCCCAAAACCTCCTTCACCACCCCGTGAACAGACCCCATCACGCCCCTGTGACTGCCTTCTCTGGCCCACCCTGCCTCATCTACCCTGTCTTCCCTGTGCCCCATCAACCTGTTGTCTCTGTCCTGTCCCAAGTCCCCTTGCCTTCCTCTGTCCCCCCCATCCCCTCTTCTTCCCTGCAGTCCCCTTTCTCAGGACCTCTCAGACTTGTTCTCTCTCACCCCAGCTCCAGAACCCTCCCACCCCCACCTCCAGCCAGTGGATCTGCACACCCTCAAGAGTCCCTTACTGACTGGACCCCTCCTTTCACCACGGCCCACTCCCACTCCCTCTAAGCTCCTCCAAGGTAAGAGGAGAGCCAGGGAGCCAAACACCTACCTGGGTGACCTTCTCAGTGACATTGTGGGTCCGCTCCTTTATCTTGGGTGCTATGATCTCCCGGTCACTGGTGGGTGAAGCCAGGAAAGGGTCCCCCTTGAGGTCCACAAAGTTGAGGGTGATTTGGGGAATCTTGCTAATGGTACGATAGCGCACAAGGTCGGAATCTGACGTGGAGTTAAGCAGGCCGCCGCGCAGGGGGTGCATGGCCCCTGGAGTGGAGGGGAAAGCCAGGTCAGGGTGACAGGCTGAGGTAGAGACCAGGCCCTGTGTGAACTGGGCCATGGGATATGGTGAGTCAGTGAGGCCGACTCAGGAGATGAGCAGTCCCTAAGAAACAAGGCCAGAGGTCTGGCCACTTGAAGGAAGCACACCATGGTGCAGCTAGGAGATGATGGAGGAAGATCCTCCATAGGGTCTGCCAGAGAGCCAAGTGGTAGCTGGGACCCAGAGGCCTGCCTCTCCTGCCCCTCACACCCCCCATGGCCATCCTTCCTCTGGGCCACCCTGGGAGAGCCAGCTCCACCAGCCAGCAAAGGCTCTATGAGTGGAAGAATGTAATGGGATGAATGGACATTTAATGGAGTAAAAGGCCACTTAATGGGATTAAGTAAGTGCTTAATGGGATTTCCATCTCCCAGGCATGCAGGCAGGCGCAGGCCCGGACTGAGAGGGAGGAAGCTGAGGGCCCCCTTAACTGGGTAGGCCTGGTGAGTGGGAGAGCAGTTCCCGCAGGGCTCAGGGCCCTCACCGGTGCTGGCGTGGCGAGGTGGCGGGGGCAGCCCTGCACGCATGGCCTCGATGTCATCAGCTGAGGAGGCCCGGCGCACGCTGGCGCAGCTCTCCCGGGAGCGCGTCCGGGCCAGGCTGCAGCTGGAGCCTGAGGCATCAGGGTTGAGGCTGTGTGCTCGGGGTGACGGGAGTGGCTCAGGTGCACCGGCAGGTGGGGAGCTGGAGCCCACCAGCGCACGCTGCTCCTCCATCGGCCCCAGCCCTGCCACGTGATTGTCCATGGCCGTCACCTCATCCAGGGCCAGCGATTCGCGGCTGGGCACCACAGGTGACAGGTCCACATCCACCACCACGGCCCCCGGGGCGCCCGCACTGCCTACACCTCCTGGCCGCGCTGAGGACTCCCGGGTGGTCAAGGCCAGCAGCGCAGGCAGCTTCAGGCGGAAGGTCTTGGCTCGGCCTGCGGGGAGAGGAGAGGTGTGCCGGCCATGGGGACACGAGGAGGGTAGCCCAGAGCAGGGAAGCCTGGAAGCTAGAACCCCAGTCCCTGAGGGGAGGGAGGTGGGGGCCCGGGAGCCCTGGCAGGCAGCACCCCTTCCCCCCAGCCGCCACTGCACAGAACTCAAGCCTCAGAAAACCTCTAGAATACAATCTTATCTAAGGCTCTGACAATAATAAACTGCCATTTCTTGGGCCTCACAGGTCATGGTGGGCTCTACATAAACCATGCATGACTCTCCCAACCGTACTGGTGGGTATCACATTCTCCCCAGTTTAGACCGGAGGAAATTTAGGCATACACAAGTCAAGTGATGTGCTAGAGGTCACATAGTAAATGGCAGGGACTGCCTTTGTCTGGAGGAGCACTTCCTGCCATGCCCTGCCATCTTGTAGATAGTACCTGCAGAACAGGTAAGGCCAGTGTTCTTAACCCTCACTTCTTGGAGCCTGAGAAACCAAGAGGTGGAATCTTTTGCCAAGACTTGGAGGGAAAAATTAAAATTAAACCCAAAAAAGATCTCATGGAGGAGTGAGGGGAGCCTATGTGATATGGGAGAATGAGACGAGGCCTTTGGGTCTCCAATCATGGCGAGCATTTCCCTCAAATCCTCTCCCCCATCAGCCAAGGCCAGAGCAGGGAGCTGGGCAGTCCAGGAACAAGGACTGGGGAGCTGGAAGCAACATAGGGAGGGAGATGAATCCCTGAGGGAACCTTGCAATGAGCAGGGGAGCCACTCTGAGGTGGCCAGGACCATGTAGGAAGGGTGAATCCCCCTTTCCTGGGGCTCGATGCAGGACCACTCCAGGAGAGGCTATGGTAGGAACCCAGCAGGTAAGGCCAGGAAACCAGGTGCAGTCCTGTCCCAAGGACCTGTAAACCCGGACTCAATCAGTCACTCCACCCCCACCTGTCCATCCTGAGCCAGATGGGACTAGACCATATCCTTGGTGTTGTCTTCCCAGCCTCTGAAAGGAGCACCCCCAACAGCCTTTCCTGCAGAGCGCTGGCCTTGGGTCACCTCAAGGCCTCAGGAAAGGGACCCGAGAGCATGGTTGCACTTACCTGGGGCCAACCAGCTGGTGGGGGGACCACGGTGATTGGTGTCATGGGTCGGGGACCCCACCATGTCCTTTTCCATCACCACCTCAAAGTTGAGGATGAACATGATGACAGCTCCATCTTCGTTCTTCACGGGCACCACATCCACCAGGCACAGGAAGCAGCTCCCTGCAGAGCAGAGGATGTGGCCACTATGACAGCAGGGCCCCTCAAGTGGGTAGAGCAGAGCCTGATGGGGCCACTCCACACCTGCCCTGCGGCCCACACACACATTTCCTGGCCCCTCCTTCTAGGTGTGTCCTGTACAGACCCCTCCTTCTGCCACATGCTGGCCACTGTGAGCCCCTGCCCTCAACCTGTCCACTCCAGCATGCTGGGCCCTCTCTGTGTCTCTCTGCTCATCCCTCCCCAGACTCTCAATCTTTCCTTGCTGTCCCTGGTGCCAGGCAGTCTAGTAAAGCAGGGAAGCCCAGGGACTTCAAGCCCAGGACCTCAGGCATTCCAGCTCTGCTGCTTCATGTCACTTATGCTTCCTTGATGATTTAGCCTCCCTGTACCTCATCTTTCTCCCCTCTGAAATGGGAATGATAATCACTTCTTTCTCAGTTTCTCATGAGTCATAAAGAGTAAATAAATTGGTGCATGCCAAGCGCCTAGGGCAATGCCTGGTGTGGCCTGGACAGGATAGAAGAGTTAGCAGTCCCTCTGTCTCCGACTCTGCTCTCTCCACATTAGCTCCAACTGCTATGCCGGGACACAGCATCAAGAGTTCATAAGTTGATGGCGAGAGTCCTAAAGCCATCACCACAATTTGGCACTGCCACAGTATCCAAGCATGAGATTTTGTGCTTCACAAAAGGATTGGTCTGTGACATACGGAAGTAAAGAAAGTGATCCTTCAACAAAGAGTTGAGAAGCATTGCTTCTAGACCTTTCATTCCTGTTTCCCATTCTTCTGTCTTGGTCCTTGACTTTTTCCCTCCCCTTCCAATCTCTCTCTCACTCGCTCTCTCTGGTCACCAGAGCCCCTATACCAGGTGAGGTCAGTCCTCCAGGCAAAATGTACCCAGTCCACCTCTGCTCCTCGTCCAGACCACTGCCACCTCACCCCTCTCTCTGTCACTTTCTGAAAGTGCTGCCTAAGGCCCAGCTCAGAATCCCTGCCATCAGGAAGCCCTCCTGGATGAAATATCCTGTTCCTCCTTCTTTATGGACCCTCCCAGGACCAGACATGATCCTCATCTCCCTCTTTCTGAGGCAGAGACTTCTTGCCTTGCCTTGACTCATCTTCCTTGCCCTGTGCTCATCTGTTTTCTCTGCACTGTAGGGGCCTAACTGCCCAGAGTGTGCATCCCTTCCGAAGGGCCTGGCACCCAGAACAATGCAACGGGGAGCAGGACCTAGCAGCAGGTGTGAGGGATGGAGTAGTGCTGACTGTGAGGGAGGGGTCAAGAAGGAGAAGGGTAGAGGGCAAGTGTGGGTGGTGAAGTGAGTCAAGGAAGAGGCCAACACACTTGGGGCTGGTGGCCACATACTTGGGCTAGTGCTTGATGCCTGTCAATGAGGCCCTGGGGACCGAACCTCAGCTGAGCAGGCCAGGTGCAAAGGGCCTAAGTCCTGGGAGATGCTCCCTGGCTTGGGGAGGACTTGCTGGGGACAAGGTCTGGAGAAGGAGGCAGATCAGCACTTTTCAGGGCTGTGGGATCAAGCTTGCGGAAGGAGATCCTGTGAGATCAACTGTAACAGGACAGCACTGGGTTGAGGGGGGCTTGGCCAGAGGAGGGGCTGGCCAGGAATCCTCTGCCCCACCCCAAAGCCCTTCCACTCACCACATCCTGGCCCTCACAGCTTGCTCTACGGGACCTAAGCTGGGGGCTCTGTCTGGGTTTCCCTCCAGCAGCTGTCCCTTGACCTCCGGCCTCTGACATGGCCTGGCTGAAGCCAGGCTGTGGTGTTGGGCCTGCAGGGGGCCGGGCCCAGCTGGAGACCGTTTGGCACCCAGACAGCCCGCCTAGAGTTTATGCCCTAATATGGTGATGGCCGGCAGCGGCCTGAACGGGGACTGGCCCTCATCAGGACTAAGGAGAGGCCAGAGACCAGGAAACCCGAGCCCTGGAGACCCCCAGCAACCACCCTTGACACCCCAGTGATCCAGGCCCCAGATTCTCATTCCTCACAAGGAAATTCATCTCCGAGAAGTCCAGTGTCTGGAACCCAGATGAGCCCGACCCTTCAGGATGGCCTGGGGATCCTGCCCCCAACACAGAGCCCCAGGAGTCTGAACCCCAGGCCTCAACAGCCCACACCTACTCCGTCCAGGCCTCTCTGCATTCTGCATCTCAGGGAGCCCAGGACCCTGGCATCCCAAATTGCCACCCCACCACCTGCACGGCTGCAGAAACTCAAGAAACTCCAACCCTCAGCCCCCTCATGGTACAGACCAGCTCCCCACTCCAAACATATATTCACACACAAAGCCCCCTTGGCCCTCTCCCTTTGCTGACACTCAAAGAATTTTTCCTTTCAAATAACCCTGTCAAAGCCCTGGTTATTCCAAAAATGTGAACTGGAGCCCTGCCTGAGGGCTGCAGGGATGGGGTGGGGGGTGGAGGGGGAAGCAGGCTCCAGCTGCTATTTTCAAGGGGGTATGGAAGGAAGGAGAGCTGGTGGCCCCAAGTCAGCCAGGTCTCTCTGAGGCTCTACCTCCCATGGCCCTGTCAGGTTGCCTGGGTCTTCCATGAGCTTCCCCATCACACATCCCCAGCTCTTTAGCCAGGGTGGCCAGTGGCCCCTGGCTGGCATTATGGGGGGTGGGTGCCACTGAGGGCAGCTGAAGGTCAGACAGGGCAGGGGTGGGGCACAAGGACAGCCAGAGCCCGTATCAGCACAGAGCAAATTGCAGCCTGTGGGTGGTAGGGCTCCTGACCTTCACACAACTTCAAAGCAGAGAAGAAACGTCCATAGTCTGCGGCTCAGCTGCCTCCAGCTGCCTCCGGGGAAGCCTTGGGCTGGCACTGAGCACACAGAAGGTACCTCCCCCTTCCCAGCCCAGCTCCTACCTATCTCTGGGCCCTGCCCATGGCTCTGCTCTGCTCTGCTCCGCTCCGCTTCCGCTTCTTCTTCCAACGGCCTGCCCCCCCCCCCCCCAAGTAGCTCCCCGCAGCAGAGGCCACAGGGCCCAGGGCTGGGCCAGGCTGCAGTTCCGCCTAGAGCCACTCTGTGGCAGGCACGGCCCACTCTCCCAAGGCAGCCAGCGCCAGAAGTCCAGGGAGGGACAGACTAGAGGGGAGCAGCAGGAACCCCACACTGCCCAAAGAAAGGCCAGGAGGTTCCTGGATGCAAAGGAAGGGCACAGGCTGGGGAGTCAGGTGGCCTCAGCTCATTGCTTCAGAATGACCTCGGGCAAGTCACCTGCCCTCCTGGAGCCTCCAGGTGCTCATCAGTGACAGGGGAAGATCATGCCTACCCCACAGGGCTTGAGGGATGATTGGCACAACATAGGAAGCAGGAGGAGCTGGGCCCAAGGGAGGTCTTGATACATGGGAAAAGGAGGAAAGGGAGAGGCCCCTGGGCCGGCCTGGCTCACGTGGTGGACACAGAATACCCCAGTCACATCCTCCTCAAACCCCAGCCCCAGCTGAAGACTCCTGAAGGGTGGGGGTCCAGCCTTTGCCAGCCTCCAGAGCTTGGGGCACCCTGGGCCCTGGGGGGGTGGGGCAGGGGGAGGGGAAACCCTTGGTGATTGGTAGCCATACTCTGATAGGCTCCTCTGTGCCTCAGATCCTAACAGCCCATGGAGGTCGTGCAGCTCCACACAAGTCACTAAGGAAGGGAGAAGGGACAAGCAGGGGGAGAGGACACATTCCAAGTACAGCAGGTACTGTTCCTCCCGACCACCACAGTCACCCACCAGAATGCGAACGGGCCGGCTTTCACTGGTGCCAACCCATACCCAGCAGTGCACCCAAACCAACCCTACCCACAGTCCCAAACCCCGGTTCCCACTTCTGGGCACCCGCTGGTCTTGGCTCGGCTCCAGGCTCAGTTCCAACAGGGGCAGGCCTTATCTTCCAGGGCAGCACCAGGCAGTCAGGCAATGGGAGGACTGCAGGTGACCCTGAGTGTCCTTGGACAGGCTCCTAGGGGCAGAGCCTCTGGTTGCTCATCTGTAAACTAGATGTCATCACTGCTCTGAGTGAGGCTCTTCATTGCCCACGAACGTTCACTGAGCACATGCACGTGAAGCATCAGAGACATCATGAACAAGACAGACCTGGCACCTGGCCTCACTGAGTCAAGGAATGAAAAGGACCCCAATCCAGAGCCCAGCATGAGATAGGGGAAGAGAGAGTCCCTCAGGCAGAGGGAAGAGCCCATTGCAGCTGAGCTGATATGCCCCAACCAGCAGGAGAGCCGGGCAATTGCTGTGTGATTGTGGGCAGGTCACCCAGTCTCTGAGCTTCAGCCTCCCTGTGCGTACTGCAGGGACTAGTGATGGGTGCCAGACGAAATGACAGATGGCCTGGTGGAAGCATCCAGAACAGTAACGAGGCAGGGTGCTGGGTCCCTGCAGGGAAGGTGACCTCGGGGAGGCAGCCATCCTCACCCAGGTCTCCTCCCTGCCTGGCTCCTGGCAGGAGGAGCTGGGCCCAAAGTCACACTGAGGGCAAGAGGCTGGGGCTCCAGTCCTCCCTGTCCGCCCCCAGGCAAAGAGGCTGTCTCCGGCAGCCCAGGGCTGTGCAGTGTCAGGTTATATTTAGCCTGGTGGCGGCGACAGGAAGATGCAGCAGGAGCTGCTCCTGGCCAGGGGCCACCGTGTCACTCACACTGCTCTCAGGGGTAGCCAGGGGCCTAGGGAGGGCCAGGGACATTGCAGGCCCAGGGGTGAGAATAGGGAAGCCTGAGAGGCCAGCTGGTGAATGAGTGCGTGATAGAGTGTGCGTTTGTGTGTGTGTGTGTGTGTGTGTGTGTGTGTGTGTGTGATATAGAGACCTCCACCCCTGACTCCTGGAGCTGAACGATGCAGAATGCCCACTGCAGGGCAAGAGTTGGGGAGCCACGATACAGACCCCTCCACCAGCCCTTCCAGCCTGACCTCCTCCCAGGGTTTTATAGGGTCAGAGGGCCTCAGGGGCCTCTAAGGGGTCCAGACCACCAACCCCTTCCCTGCAAACCCACTGCATGTGCCCTGTCAGTGTCACTTTTCCCCAGGGACACTGGAACAGCCTCAAGAGAAGAGCTCTTTCTAGACAAGCTCCAGGTCCTAGTCCCATCGACCTCCAGGAACCCCATGTCTCTAATCAGAGCCATGACCTTGCCCAGCCCCCAGAAACCTTGGGAAGATGAAACAAGGCCATTTTCCACTAGAGAAGGCTGCTCTGCAGTTCTAGTCTCTGTCTCCTCCTCCAAACTTTACCCTCTCCCTCCTACTTCCTGAAGTCTGCCCCACCTCCACCCTACCCCAGAATCCTTCAGAATACCCCTGATCCCAACCACTTCAGATCATCCAACCCACTCTCCCACCTGGGCCTCCCATCCCTGCTGGGTCCCATGTGCTGCCTCAGCACCCCTTGGGTACACCCCAGCTTCACCTGGCACTCTTACTCCCCAGAGCACCTTCTTCCCTCCAGTTCCTGACTCACAAGACTCCCCTCTACAGAGATGTTATGACTGTATCATCTAGCTCCCATGATGTGATTCTTTCTAAAACTATATCCCTAATTTAGGAGATAATTGTATATTGGCTTCTGGGGTGAGCCTCCTTCTTCCCAGCACCCCTACCCAAGATGGGGCCTTGAGGCTAGGGTTGGGCTGGCTTCACAGGAGGTACCAGGTAAGCAGGTGTCCAAGGACTGGTCCTCAGGGTGGCAACCCGCACTTAGGTGGGTGTGGACAGGGCTGTCTCCCCACTTTGCAAGCTCCCTTTCAGGAAGATGAACTGGCCTTTTGCAACAGAATTTGCCCATTTTAAATCCATCCTGAGTCTAGATAGTATTTGGAACCACCATGACAATCAAGGTGTCTTTTGTTGAAGTGCTATTAAATCTTATCAACAGGGACGCCTGAATGGCTCAGTAGTTTGGTTTGGCATCTGCCTTTGGCCCAGGGTGTGATCCTGGAGTCCTGGGATTGAGTCCCGCATTGGGCTCCCCGCATGGAGCCTACTTCTCCCTCTGCCTCTCTCTCTCTCTCTTTCTCTCTGCCTCTCATGAATAAATAAATAAATAATTTTTTAAAAAATCTTGTCAACAGAATGGAGGGGCACCTGGGTGGCTCAGCTGGTTAAGTGTTTGCCTTGGGATCAGGTCATGATCTCAGGGTCCTGGGATCGAACCCCACATTGGGCTCTCTATTCAGCGAGGGGTCTGCTTCTCTCCCTCTGCCCTTCACCCCTGCTCATGCTCTCTGCTTAGCTCTCTATCTCCAAATAAATAAATAAAATCTTAAAAAAAAAAAAAAAGCAGAATGGAACATGAAGGCAGGTGGCCCAGGAATCAGAACAGGGGACCAGAGCAGGAGCCTCAAAGGTATGATGTTTCTGAACCTCAGACCCCTACCAGCATTCTTCACTATGACTCCCACACAGCCTGCTGCTGGGCAGCAAGGGCATACAGCCACAGTCTACCAGGAAACAATCCAGGGTTCCTGCCCACCTCCAGGGCTCTGCAAGCCTCTAGAACTGTGCTTGGCTCCTAGCATACTCCAGAGAGCCAGGGGATGCCTTGAGAACAGTCTTCCCAATTCCAGCTCTCCCGCCAGTCACTGAGGCAGCCACGGCTTCTCAATTATTTTTTTAAAGATTTATTTATTTATTTATGAGAGAGAGAGAGAGAGAGAGAGAGGCAGAGACACAGGAGGAGGGAGAAGCAGGCTCCATGCTGGGAGCCCGATGCGGGACTCGATCCCGGGACTCCAGGATCACGCCCTGGGCCAAAGGCAGGCGCTAAACCGCTGAGCCACCCAGGGATCCCCTGGCTTCTCAATTATTAATGGGAAAGCTGTAATCCCTCCGGGATTCATCTAGCTCACAAGACACTGGGACACTCCAAAGAACAAAGTACAGGTGCAACCTCCTGAGAAGTCAGATGGAACATTCCACCAGCCAAACACGTGGCAATGACCCAAACATAGACAGACAAAACCAGCGTTATCTGCAAATGATAGGATCACCTCCCCAAAGAATCAACAAAATCTACAGATAAACAATTAGAACAAATAAGAAAGCTCAGTGAGGCTGCCAGATGCAAGGTCAGCCATAAAACAAACAGTATTTCTCTCCACCATTACAAAGCTACTCAATTATTAGTCAAAAATAAGGTCTCTTTTGTAATAGCAACAAAAACTATAAAGTAACTAAAATTGACCAAAAATGCACAAAGCCGGGGAGGGGGGTACTTTAAACCAATAAAGGGTACAGAAACAATCTGATAAATGGAGAGACAGTTCAGGCTCTTGGATGGGACAAATATATAGACGTCAATTCCCCCAAATTAATCTATAAAACTGATCTAAGTCCAACCAAAATTCTAGCTGGGGTGTTCTTTCCAGGAACTCAAGAAACTTCCTCTAAAATTCATGAGGAAAAGAGGTCCATAAATACCTAAATAAATCTTTAAGAAGAAGAAAGAGGAAAGATTTGCCTTTCAGATACTAAAGCATACTCAATGCCGGTGTTGTTGTTTTAGTGTGGTTTTGATGCAAGACCAAATAAGTGTTTGTAACAGAAGACAGAGCTCAAAGACAGACCAATGGATAGATGGGCAATTAGCTTATGAAAAGGTTGCCCCACAAATCGATGGAAAAGAACAAGCTGTTTACTAGGTGTGTTGGGAAAACTGGCTCACTAGCAGAAAAAAATACAACTTGATCCCTACTTGACACCACAGACAGAGGGAGGCTCAGAAGGGATGAAAACCAACTGAGAAAGGCAAAACAATTAAATTACTAGAAAAAAAATGGACCCCTCTGTGACCTCAGGATGGTGAAGAATTTCTTAAACAAAACTTCCAAAGCCCAAACAGAGCTAAAAATCAATTAATTTGTACCAATGTGAAGTGTCTTTGTTGGATAAATTGAACAGATGACTGAGAGAAGATATTTGCGACATCTAGATTCCACGGGAATTAATATCTAGAATCCACATATTGAATATTTAACTGTAAGCATCTGTATTTCTAGAAGATAAAAGCATCTCCTGCAAATCACCAAGAATAAAAGACAGCAGCTTCAATAGAGAAGTGAGCAAGGAAACCAGCAGTCAACTCACAGGGAAGCCAACTCAAAAGGAGAAAGGCAATTGAAGAGATGCCAGGACTCACACAATATCAATGAAATGCAAATTATCACTCTCATCTATTAGATGGGCAAAACTTAGGAAAGTGCAAAACACCAGGTGTGGCAGGGTCCTGGGGAACTAGGAATCGGGTACTCTATTTAGGAAGGTTGTGGGGGATTAGCCATGCTGGTGCACAGTCTGACACTCCTTAGTTGAACTAAGTATCCACATGACTGGTGATCTGGCAATTCCACCCCTGCAGATGCATCCCAAAGATATCCTCACATGAGTCCACAAGATGCCATGGCTGTGGATGTTCACTGCAGCATTACTTATGGAGGAAATCTGGAGATGGCTGCCCAGGAGAGTGCACAGGTAAACTGAGGTGCATGCCCACCTCAGTAGAGTATGAAGCTACAGGGGCACCTGGCTGGCTCAGTCAGTGAAGTGTCTGCCTTCAGCTCAGGTCTTGATCTCAAAGTCCTGGGATCAAGCTCCCTGGTCAGCAAGGAATCTCCTTCTCCCTCTCCCTCTGCCTCTCCCCTCATGCCCTCTCTCTTTCTCTCTCTCTCTCTCTCTCTCTCTCTCAAATAAATAAATAAAATCTTTACAAAGAAAAAAAGGACTCTAAAGCTACAGACTAGATGTCAAGTAACATACTGGATGAACTTCAAGGTACACTCCCATGTAAAAAAAAAAAAAAGTGAACACCAGAATATAATACATAGCACAAATCATTTACATAAGTTAAGCTGATTCGTATCCAGACAAAATATAAGTTTTTCGAGGACATATGCAAACAACACATTCACAGTAAGTACATCTGAATGGTTGCCTAAGGGGAGGGTAATGGGATCCGGGAGCAAGATAAAAAGAAAAATGAAATGAAAGAGAAAGAACAAGAACACAAACATGGCTTCAGTGATTTGAGGGAGAGGCAGGAGCTGGGGCCAGCAGAAGCCTGGGGAAGGAGGGGTCTCTAGCAGGGGGCAGGGCTGGGAGGGGAGCACTGGGGGGGACATGGATGCTGACCTCACTTTCTCCTGCTGCCCAGGACCTGCAGACACACAGCTGATGGCCAAGCAGGTGTGAGTCTATAACTAAGCCAGACGCTGTTCCAAGTCCTCAACATCCAGTATAGGGCTTCTACAATACAGCACACTTCCCACCTCATCCATTTATTCATTCATTCATTCGACAAGCAAGTATGGAGCTCCAGTGTGCAACAGAGAACAAATCACGACTGCCCCCTGCCCTCAGGGAGATTATAATCTAGCAAGAGGAAGTCAGGCATGGCCACCTCATCCAGAATTTAAGTGAGGGAGAAAATGGGCCAAGGAGGAGACAATTCCTGGCTCTCAGGGTGTTTCTACTCCAGTAGACATGAATCTACTAGGGCCCATAGTAGGGGGGCCCATTTGAGGCCAACCACAATTCGCAGCATGGAGATCTTTATGGGCTCCTAGACTAAGGACAAGAGGGGACTTGGGGGTGGACAGCGGCTCATCCAGAACCTCTCCCATTCTTATCACCTGTCTCAGGTGTCCCACCAGGCCCCTTCTTTGGGCCCTCCTCCCCATGTCAGGGAGAGAAGTTCCTCTTAAAGTCCCTCACACTAAGGAGCTGATAATTCCACATTCCTCCCTGCATAAAGGGGAGGGTAATGAGAGAGAGCACATTTTCTTCAAGAACAAGGCTCATGCTGAGTAAAATAAGTCAATAGGAGAAGGACAAACATTATACGGTCTCATTCATTTGGGGAATATAAAAAATAGTGAAAGGGAATAAGGGGAAAGGAGAGAAAATGAGTGGGAAATATCAGTGAGGGTGACAGCACATGAGAGACTCCTAACTCTGGGAAATGAACAAGGGATAGTGGAAGGGGAGGTGGGTGGGAGAATGGGGTTACTGGATGACGGGCACTGAGGGGGGCACTTGATGGGATGAGCACTGGGTGTTATGCTATATGTTGGCAAATCGAACTCCAATAAAAAAAAAAGTTAAAAAAAAAGAAAGAAAGAAAGAAAGAAAGAAAGAAAGAAAGAAAGAACGAACGAACAAGGCTCATTCTCCACCCAAGCCAAAGGCTCCCTAATGAAGGCATTTGGGGCACTGTCAAGGAGATGTTTAAGTGCAAAAGGGCTTTCTTGGAACTTCTCAAGTCATGCCACCCTGGAAGCCACTTCTAGGCAGCAAAGTGGCTGAGTCTCACCCCATATCACATCCCCACGCTGGCCCTCCTGATGCCCATAGCCCCCCTCCCCAGAGCCCAAGGCCACCGTCAAACTCTGCCAAACTCTGCTTTCTTCACAGATGACGACGCTCCGCACAAATATTTACATAGCTCCTCTCCGGGGGCTACAGCAGACACAACACGGAGGAGCCGCCCTCCCAACACTCTCCAGACCCCAGAGTGGGCCAGAAGTGGTGGACACCCTCAGTCCTGGCAGACTACTTCAGCCAGGAGCTGGGGCTGGAGCTGGGACTGGAAGCTCCCAAGCAGGCCAGGAATGACCCTTCTTCCCTAGAGCCCTTGAAGAGAAAGTGCTGGCTGGGAACAGCAGGGCCCCTCAGGCCTCTGTGCCCTGCTCCTGGAGGCCATGCAGGGGCAGGGGCAGGGGCAGGGGTTCTCACCAGCCCCATATCCCATACACCTAGGCCATAAACGGAAGGCCCAACGTGAAGGGAGCCCCCCTGAGGCTTCTGCCCCCTGAAAAGGGTATTACAGTGTCTAACCTCATTCCTCCATAGATTGCTCTGGTCTGCTCCCATCGCAAGGACACACGACGCACCTAGGTACCCACCTCTGGCCAGCCTGCCCAGCCTCAACAAACCTAGGGGCCCCTTCACTAGCAACCCAAGTGATTGGGGCCTGGAGGCCTGAGGATCCTGACCTGGCAGGGCAGAGAGGGTGGGTGTCCGAGCTTGGGGAGGGGACAGCCTTGAGGGAGCAGGGAGGAGTATGGGAGTATCACAGGGAGGAGTCTGATTTCAGGGAACAGGAAGGAAAGAGGAAATGGCCTGGGGCATGTGGAGGGTCGCTGGTACCAGAACTACCTGCCCAAGCACCTGGGAAGCTGAGGTCTGAGTCTGGGGATCACAGACCAGTGGGTGTGGGGCCACCACCAGGTCTCTGGCTCCCCACTGGGAGGATGAGCAGGCTGGCCCAATGGTCTGCGCCCTTCCCCCAGCCCACAGCTCTGCTGTTGCAGTGGGGGCCCTCTGACCCTGTTACCATGGCAACCGGCCTGCAGCTGGGATGGAGAAGCCGGCAGACTCTTCTCTAGAGACACCCTCATCCCCACCCACGCACAGGCTCCTGGGGACACGGGGACACAGAGACTGGGCCAGAACAGGCAGAGGTATGGGGAACCAGAGAGAGATTTCCAGATACAGCCCAGAGGAGCAGAGGAAGAGAGGCGAGGAGGAAGGCTCAGGTGTGCTGAAGGAAGAGCAGACACAGGTGCAAGGAGAAAGAGATAAAGACCAAAGGGGCAGGCATTGGCAGAGAGGCAGGGAGGCCAACACCTGGAGAGGAAGAGGAGCAGAGCCTAGGAGCTCAGGCAGCCAGGCTAAGGGAACTCACTCGGTGGGAGGTGCAGAGATAAAAACAAAGAGCAGAGAGAACAAAAGGGACAGAGAACAGGGCACCTCCCTGAGATCTGGCAGATGAGGGGAGCAAGTGAGAAGGAGCCATGCTCCAAGGGACCCACAGCCCACCCTCCAAAAACACATAAGGACACAGGTGTGCAGCAGCAGCACCTGCTGCCAAGACCTGGCCCCGGGGCCCCACAGGGTTGCTACCACCTGCCAGCCCCATGCTGCTGGCTCTATTCCCAGTTCCACCTTAATACTGGGCCTGGTGTTAAGGGCCTCGGACACGAGACCAGTGAATTTCTCCCTCACTGGTCTCTCCCTCCTGCTCATGCCCGCCCCCCCAGTCGGGCCTCCCCATCTCCCAGCAGTCCCAGCACCTAAATAATGGGGCTGTCTGGCTCCAGGCCCTGATACTGCACAGACTAGGCTAGAGGCACCGACACAGCACAGCTGTCCACAGTGGCGCCTGCCAGCAAGAGGCCCCGCCTCCTTCCCAGTCACCCACCTTCCTGGGGCAGAAGCCCAGGGACCCACTCTCCTGTGGCTGGCCCAGACAGAGACCCAGAAAAAGGCCTGGGCAGAAACAAGTGGTGGCATGGGCATTCCTCACCTCTGCCTCCCTTATCATGCTGATGCACAAAGGTGTGAGCTCACATGCACACTTGTACATAGCACAGGTCAGGCCACAGGAATCTGCCCGAGGGACTGTTTCAAGGCGGAGGGAAGGGAGGCAGAGGAGACCTGTCAGCATCCTAGACCTCAAGTGCCAGGACAAATGGGGACCCACATGATCTGAGGGTAGGAGGCCAGCCTGTTGGCCACAGAGATGACTGGCATACAATTTTCTGGGTGGCAGCCCCATTTGGAGTAGTAACTAGAGGGAGGAAACAATCTCAACTTGGGCAGGGGGCCTGGGTTCTAGTCCTACTTTGTCCACTGATTAACTGGTAACTGGACCTCTGCTTCTCAGTTTCTCCACCTGTAACTCAAGTGGGCTGGATTAAGTGATCCCTCAAGGTCACCAAGATTTCATGATAGCACCTCTGCAAGGAGGGGTCCCCTGGCTATCTTCTCCCAAAGGAGCAAGCCTGAGGCAAGAGAGAAGGCCAGCTCCCCAAACATTATGAGGAAGACAGAAGCACCCAGGCCCCTGTTGCCAAGGACTGAGCAAGTGCATTATCCTAGAAGTAGAAACAGGCTCGGGATCCCTGGGTGGCGCAGCGGTTTAGCGCCTGTCTTTGGCCCAGGGCGCGATCCTGGAGACCTGGGATCGAATCCCACATCGGGCTCCCGGTGCATGGAGCCTGCTCCTCCCTCTGCCTGTGTCTCTGCCTCTCTCTCTTTCTGTGTGACTATCATAAATAAATAAAAAATTAAAAAAAAAAAAAGAAACAGGCTCAAGGCAGTAACCAAGGTCCCATACTACACAAATTCAGGACTTATGTATCTGCATTCTTTTCATCATACCAATGACTTGAAATAAAATTGCACATAAAGTAATGTGCAGGATGTAGATATGCCTGTAACTGCGGTCATTTTTAATATGTGCCAACAGACTGAGAATGGGTAGGGCTCTGGTCAGACACACATGGTTCCATTCCCAGCTCTGCCACTTTCTAACTGTGTGATTTTGGTGAAGTTTCTTAATTTCCCTGAAGTTCAGTTTCCTCATCCATAAAATGGAGATTAAAATAGTATCTACTTCCCAGGGTTCTTGTAAGGATTCCACGAGATAACATAAGTGAAACATTTAGCCCTGCATCCAGTACACAGGAGCCACCCACCCATGCTAGCTAGCACTAGATGGCCCAGCAGATACCAATCTGCTCTGATTATGGTTCTGGGGAGACTTTTGTGAAAAAACAGACAGAAGGCCCTGCCCTCAGAGTTTGCATCTAGTCTCCTGGGCCCTGTCTCCCAGCCAGAATCCCAATTTTCTATAAGCAAACTCTCTTTCACAGGGCCCCAGTGATAGTAGCCCCTCTAATGCTGTCCAGTGATATCACAGGCTGTGCACGCCTACAAAAACAGGGTCATGGAGAGATCAGCCTTTACAGGGCAACTTCAGCGGACTCTGGGCATACAGGGGATATTCAAGGGCCAGGGCCAGGGCCAGGGCCAGGTGCATACAGGGACTGCTGGCTCACTTTGCCTGCCCCCAGGGAAAGGTAAAGAGTGCCCTCTACAGCAGAGAAGCTCCCTTCTAGCAGGAACCTTCTCTTTCTAGTTCACTGCTCCATCTATAAGACCCTAGCACTGCACCTGGCTCATAAGGGTTCAGTAAATGCTCATCACACATACTACTGAGTAGCAGAGTTTGGGCATCCATGGCCAGTCCAGTGGCCCTTTTGGAATCACCTCCCCAGCCCTCTGATACCTGTGAGGCTCCCCAAGCCTCTTCACTGCCCTCCTGGAGCAGAACCCACTCCATCCGGGGCAGGCACAGCGCGCCCCGCCCAGGGCTCTGTTTATCCAGTTTCCGGAAGCCCAGAGCAGCTGGGCTAGGAGGCGGTGGCTGAGCAGAAACACCTGGCGCAGGAGGGGGTGGTGGGCCGGCTGGAGAGATGACACAAAGTGAACTGAAGTTGTGGGGAGAGGCATACACCTCCCACCAGGTGCAGTTTAAGAGAGAGGGGCAGGACATGGGCCGCAGAGAGCCAGCCAAAGTCCTACATTCCCCCCCTTTGCCTCGCCCTCAGTGATATCTCCCAGATCACCTGGCAGGGGGCCGCCCTAGACCACACCTGCCTGTAGCAGAAAGTGACCTCCCAGCCGCCAAGCTAACTTTCTATCAATTCCCTCCACGCATCTGCCATCCCAGCCCTGTCAAACTCCTGCCCACGTTTGTCCAGGGAGGGAGAAACCAAAGGCGCCAGACTCACAGCCAAACAACCCCTTGGCCACCCCGAAAATCATCCGGCCAGAGTGCGTGAGGTGAAGAGACCCACACCGTCCTGCAGCCCCAGTGCCCAGCCCGCGCCTGCCACCTGGCTCCCAGCAGTGGCCCCAGTTGGGGTCACGCCTCCAGGATACTCGCTGGGTCTCCCCACCCTCCGGCCTCCCGGATCCCGCCGACCCTGCCCCAGCCCTGTCCCTCGCGGCCCCGCCCCCTCGTAGCGGCCCCGCCCCCTCGTAGCGGCCCCGCCCCCGCCCGCGCCTACCATCCTTCCGGTAGAAGGCGATCTCCACTTTGCGCTCCTCCGCGCCCAGCAGGGCCTGCGCGATCTGCGCGGCCGCACGGCGCTGCGTGCGCGGCCCGTGCAGGAAGTCGCAGGTGCAGGGCCGCTGCATCACCTCGGCCCGCGAGTAGCCGCACAGCTCGCAGAAGCCGTCGTTGCAGTAGATGACGGCGCAGTTCTCCACCCGAGCGTTGGCGATGATGAACTTGCGGCCTGGGGGGCGGGATGAGCAGGCACGTGAGCAGGGACCCCTGCCTCGGGGCTCCCAGCCTTTCCCCGCCCCCCGCATTCTCTAGTTACACACAGCCACCCGCCTCGGGACTCCCCGCCCCCAGGAAGCACGGCGGGGACTGGGGTCCCCAGCAGGAGGCGAACGCAGCTGTGCCCCCGACACAGGTGCCTCGGCCGACCCGGCCCCGGCGACGCGCCCCCTCCCCCTCCTGGCCCGCGGGCAGGCTGCGTGGCTTCCCCCGGGCAGCCTGCCAGCGGCCCCCCGCCCCCTCCGCGCCCGGGGCCGAGGCCAGCCTGGGCGGGTGTCAGCAACGCGTGTCAGCAGCCGCGGCGGAGGGATAAACACTGGGCCTGGAGAGGGAGCCTGGAAAGGGCCAGAGATGGCGGCTAGCCTTCCCTTTGCATCAGGTCCTCCGGCTTCTCTTCCTGACCCCTGATCTCTAGACTGGGGGCGGGGGGGGGGGGGAGGGGGCGCCCACTGGGCACTCCTTACCCCGGGGATCCTTAGGAAATCACTCCCCCAAGTATCTGCCGACCCAGCAGGTCAGTACTTCCCGGGACTTACGCGCCCCTCCAAGGGCAGCCAGAGGCTGAAGAGTGGGCGCTCTAAAGGGGAAGAGGGAAGTAGTACCACGTGAGCACCTGCAATGCTTTCTCCCATTTAATACTCCTACAACCCCAGAAGGTAGTCATCACTATCTTTGTTTCATAGATGAAGAAATAGGCTCAAAAGAAGTTCAGAGCCATGCCCACATCTTGCAGCTTGTAAAAGAGCCAGTTTTTGAAGCTAGGTCTGGCAGAAGAAATAACTGAGGGTCACAGGCAGAAGCCCAAGGTCATAGGGAGCAAGGAAAGGGACCTGCACCTCCAATCCCTGGAAATACGGGAACCAGGGATGGACTTGAGACAGTGGCCCACTTCTAAGAAGACAGATCCAAGAAAGGGATCTACTGCCAGGAAGTGAGGCCCCAATAAGGAGAGGTGCCCCTATAGACCCAATTCATCTAGAGACAGCTCACCCCCTCCACACCTGCCCCAAGAGCCAGGCTGGCAGGTGAGCAGCAGGCAGGCAGCAGACCCAGCTGGTGCCAGGGAAGATGCTCTGGGATAAAAGCTTTTTATAAACACAGAAGTTTCCGGCCACTTTGGCCTTTAATGCTAGGGCTTTTGGTGGCAGTTGGAACTCTGCCCCCTCCCTTTCCAGTGGACACAGCCCTCAAGCTGCAGCCCTGGCAATCCCATGGGCAAGATTTGCAGCTGCAGCAAGGGCCCCCCCCCCTCCCCCCAGGCTGGCTGCTTTCCTAAGCCCTCCCTTACCCTGGCTCCAGGAAGTTACTTTTTGAAGTTGGGTCTTTAGGTCAGTTCACCAATCCCCCAAAACTCCCAGGCAGCCATCAACCTCAAGAGTCAGGGTTCCCTGTCACATCAAAAGACCCCTGACTTGGCCTCCATCTCCACCTGAGCCCAAGGCAGTCCCAACTACCAGCCACATACACCAGCTTTGGAGAAGAGAAACCAGCTCCTAGGCCCAGAGAGAGAAGAGCGAGTTTCTTAGAAGGCAGGCCCTACCCCCGTCCCTTGTCCCTTCCCTGAGCTCCTGGAATCTCAGAAGGGATCTGAAAGGCTCCTTCGGCCACCCCCTCCTTCCCAGATGTGGAAACTGAGATTCAGATAAGGAAGAAAGTCCCTCAAGGTCACATGGCAGTCAATGGCAGAGGTGGGGCCAGAAGCGGAGCCCCCCAGATCCTAGCCCCAGATTCTTTCCATACCCAGCTCCTCAGCCTTCTGGAGCTTGTGAGAAGGAAAGACCCCACCTTGTGGCCCTCTACCGTGTCAGTCTCCTCCCCCTCAGGATCATCTTGTTCCTCTGCTTCAGACAATGCTGCCCATCAGAACTGATCCCTCCCTCCCCCCACCACAGTTACAAGCACACGTTGTCCTGTGCTCACGGGGTCATGGGCAAGGAATGTCACCCGCTCCTGCTCCCAGGGCCCTTGGCAGTCACGCCCACCATGGCACATGCAGCCTTGGAGACAGACACACGCATGCTGGGAGGATCAAACACCCACGCCAGAACATTCACCTAGCCTGGGACACTTCTGGAAGCCTCCCCTACTGGGCCAGCCTTAGGGGTACTGTAGTTCCCATAAAGGAGCTCAGAACAGGAAAAGCAGCAAAAAGGGGGACACTGCATTGGGCCTGTTAGAGCCTTAAAGCCCAGCTTCAGACCATGACACCCTCACCTGGGAGTCCACAGTTTGTAGCTGTCAAAGATACCTCCCCACTGTCCATGCAGGACCTAACTCATGGGTGCCATGTACACACTCCAAGAGCAGGTTAGGCACTCACTCTAAGCTCTTGGCTCTCAGTTTCTCAGAAACACAGTCAAGACGTCTTAGGCGCAGTACTTAGTATCTCACAGTTTGGACCATATACCTCCTCCTGTCCCTGCCCCCACACAGCCCCATCCACATCCAGGCATCCAGAGTTAGGGATATCTGCACACTTGAGATGTCACACACACTCCCGGATCAGCAAGCCTGAGCTGAACCTCCTGCCCTGCGCCCCAATACAGTCCCAATGGCCCCAAACCCACAGCCCCCCGCACCAATCCTTGCCCTCCCGACTCCCGGCCGGCGCCTAGAGGCCAACAGACCCCATTGACTTGCACTAGCCCGTTGCACACGGCCCCGGGCACGCCCCTCCATTCACACTCCGGAGAGCTCGGCCCGCCCCCAGAGCCCCCTCCCCGTTAGCCCCCTCCCCCACTCACTCTGGCCCTCAAACTTGCGGATGATGGTGTCCAGGAAGGTGTTCTGCGGCGCGACATGGCCCCTCCGCACCGGCATCCTGAGCCCATGGGCGGGCCGGGCGGGCCCCCACCCACCCCGGCCCGGCCCGGCCCAACACAGGCTTCGGGTGGCCCGGCCCGGCCGTGATCCCCGCACCCCGCGGCCAAGCAGAGCACGGGCGGGGCCGGGACTAGGTTGCGGGCGCGGGGTCCCCGCTCGGCTCCCGGCTCCTGACCGCGGGCCGGGCCTGGAGCCGCCTGAGCTCGGGCCGCCCGGCCGCCCGCACACCTGTCTGCCGGCCCCCGCCGAGACACGGGCCCTGCTCCGCCGCGTCCCCGCGCTGCGCTCCGCCGCCCGAGCGCCGGGCTCCCGGCTCCCGCCCGCCGCGCCGACAGCCGCTCCGGCGCCCGCGGCTCCGGCTGCGCCTGCGGCTCGGCCCGGCGGCGGAAGGGTTAACGCGGCGCGCGCCCCTCGGGCTCCGGCCCCCGCCTCCCGGCCCCCTCCCGCTCGCCGCGCGCCCGCAGCACCGCCCTCTTCCCCCCCCACACACACCCCGCGCGCCCGCCCTTTCCATTGGCTGAGCAGCGCCGAGGGCTCCCCCACCCCAGCCCCCAGCTCAGCCCAAAAGCCCCCGGGACTCGCGCGCTCCACAGAGGGGGAAGGGGCCCTTAGGTAGGGGAACAGTAAGGACAGGTGCGACGACAGGCCTTGAGACGGCCAAGGAGGGGACTGGGGGGGTTCCACCTCCACCCCCGACTGGAGGAGCTGAGGAACCTGACTTGGAGTAGGCTGGTCCCTTAACGCCCTGGTCGCCCACCGCACCAAGCACCGTCTGGGTAGACACAACAGGCGCACATAGCCTGCTGTAGGCGACATGGACGAGACTTGGGCCCTGGGAGGATGAGCCCAGGGTCAGCGGAGACCCGGGAAATGTGAAGGGCAAGATAATCTGGAGGCCCCGGGTGGAGAGTGATTTGAATCAGGTTAGATGAGACATAGGAGGGCACGCACTCAGAGCAGGGGCGACCCCCGAACACACACACACACACACACACACACAGCCCTCTTGGGGTTATTCGGGGGCTCTCCTGCAAAGAGAGGTACATTCTGACACGAGTTGCAGCCTCCTGGCTACGAGATCAAAGATAGGCCCCTGAGCGCAAGGTTCCAGCCTGGGGATCCCCTTGTGCTAGTGGCTCTCCCTCCCTCTGCAGCACCGGCCAGCCTCGGCAAGCCTCGCAGGCCCAATCCGTGGCGGGTTCGGGGCTCTGCGGCGCTGCGTCGGCCCAGCCCCTCGGAAAACCCTGGCCCAGCCGCAGGCCCCTCCCCCCCGGCCAGCTGGCTCGCTCCAGCTGCAGCTCCCTTATTTAGACAAGGAGGCCTGAGGATGCTCAAGGGCAGGCCCAGTGTCTGCCCGCCGGCTGCCCACCGCCTGCCTGGGTCTGATCGAGGGTCTCTGGGGCGCGGTGTTCCCGGCCTGAGCTGCCTGGCAGGGCCCTGTGAAGGCCAGGGCACGGAGGCCTAGTGTTGACAGCTGAGCTGGCCGGTGGGGAGGAGTCCGCAGCTGAGCGGCCAGCCAGCCGTGGGTCCCCTCCCCTGCAGCTCAGATCTGAGACCCGGTTAGATGGATGGGGCCATGTGGGGGCCCCTGAGGGCTTGCAGCTGCCTCCATCCATGGAGCAAGGGGGTGGGTCTTGTCACGGGGAGAACCATCAAGGGCTGTAGGGGGAGGGGAGTAATAAAGGGTAAAGAAGGAAGCAGAGTCTGGAAGGAGAAAGGCCCAGAGGAAGAGGTCTTGGCAAGACCACCCTACCCAGACTCTAACCTTCCACCTGGGAGCAAAAAGATGCAAACATTGGGGCCAGATGGGGCCATTGGCCAGCAGATGACACCTCTTTTTTATTTGCTGGTGGGTGGGCAGTGACTCAGGGAGGCAGCCAGTGGGAGAGAAGGAGGTGGCTCCACCAGCTGATGCTAAAAAAGACCAGAGGCTCTTGCCTGTACAGTCATCCCCTCCCCTCGGCCCTCTCCACCTCCGGCACTTCCTCACTCCGAGATGCCCTTGGCCCTCTGTAGCACCACTCCCCTTTTGTGACCTGGCATTAGGCACACCAACCCATCTGGGTCCTGCCCAGCCCCTCCCCACCCCAAAGGCCACTCCTGGATGCTAAGTGGCCTGCCCTAAGTCCAAGCTGATTCTGAGTTTGAGTTGGGTGTCTTCCCCTCCAGGCTGAGGGATTGAGAGAGCGAAGAAAGGCCTGCAGCATGGACAGGCACCAGAAGAGGGGATATGGAGCGGGGGGTGGAGGAGGGAGGTTGTCTGCACCATTGCCTTCTCTCCAGACTAAGGCCAAAGAGAAGGGAGCTGGCCATCAGGCCCGGCCAACTGTCCACATTGTGGGATGAGTTTCCCAAGACAGACCTCTGCTCTTATCTCATGGGAGGATGAAGAAATCAGAGGCACCCTTGGTCCTCCCAAAAGAGAAGGGACCAGACACAGAATAGCCCTCCTGTGCAGAGGCAGGTGAGAAGAGAGCTGTTCCCTTAGGCTAAGGAGAGACAAATCTCCCCACACACACACCTCTCTCTCTCTCTCTCTCTCTCTCTCTCTCACTCACACACACACACACACAGAGAGAGAGAGAGAGAGACTCAGAAGTCAAGCTGAATGCAGCTTTCTGACTTCTGGAGATTGAGAGGAGGGTCTGAAGGCAGCCCCACTGAGCCACTCCCACAGCCAAAGATGGGGACGAGGAAGAGAGGCTCTGACATGGCAGTGAGGTGTCTCCAAAGATATCCTTCTTGGGGCCACGGGAACTAGGCAACAAAAGGTAAAGGGCAACAGAGAAGCTGATGGAAAGCAGCATCGCCACCCCACCTACCATCTTTCCACTTCCATTACCCCCAGATCAAGGAGCAAGAGGAAAGTGCCCAACCTTAAAACCTAAAGCTACTAGAATCCACCCACCCCACTTCAGGCTCACAGAGCCATTTGCAAGGACATTCCACGGAAGAGCTCTCTCCCCCAGCCAGCCTGTGACTGAGGGAAGAGAGGCTGTATTTTTTTTTTTTTTTTTTTTGAGAGGCTGTATTGACAGCAAGACAAGTAGGCTCCTCCCATCTCCCAGAAAGAGACACTTTAGGGAGAAAAGTCTGCAGGGAAAACATGCTGCCCACCCCACTTTCTGCTCCTGCTCAGTTTGAGGGAGTCAAGCCAGAACATCCTGGAAGGAAGCAAGACACTGAAGCCTGTGCTAGCCGGTGGACCCCCACACACACAAACACACACACACACACCAAGGAGTGGGCCAGGCAAGACACAGCCAAAATAGGACCCAGGAGAACAAGTGACAGTCATAGGAGACTGGGAAACAGTTCCAGTCAGATGGGTGCAGGAAAGACAGGTTATGGCAGAATGGTTCCTCAGAACCTCCAGGGAGGTAGAACACAGCCCAGTCCCTTGCTGTGCAAGAAGCTCAGGCTGCATAGGGGGCCCTTACTTTTCTGTGTAACTGAGTCCTGAGAAGGGGGATGTTTTCAGATATTAACTGGGTTGGAGGAAAGTAATACCAAAGCAGCAGCATGTTGCCCCCACCCCATGCCAGAAGTGGGGGCTCAGGGCTTCCTGAGAGCAAGACAGGAAGGAAAGAGAGGTATAGAGGAGGGGAGGTAAGGCAACCCACCTCAGACTCCTCGCCGGGAGCCAAAGCTCCCTCCAGTCACTGCCATGTGCAGGTCCTCCTGCAGCAATCATGTCAACTGCAGCCCATCATCAAGGTCTCCTGGCAACCTGCTACCTGCTGTTGGTGTGACCTCTTCCCTGCCATGGTGATATCAAAAGAAGCAAATAAGGTGCTGGACACTAGGATTCAGGAGACCCAACTTCTAATTCCAGTTCTCTTACCAGTCACATCAACACGTGCTTACTGGGGGCTTCCTGTGCCCTGGTCCCTACATGCCAAACACTGGGGTGTAGGGGTTATGGATAGGAGGGATAAGCCAGGATCCCTCCTCCAGAGATTCACAGTCTACCGAGGCTTGAGAAAGGCAGAGGGCAGAAAGAAATTATGTAGTGTGTTTTAAGTGCTGTGGGATTATTACAAGGAGGTGTCATTTATTTTCAACTGGAAGAGTCTGGGAGGCCCTGCAAGTGAGATTTCAGAGCAGGTCTTTGAAGGTCGAGATGATACAGGGCAGAAACACTGTCAGTGGAAGGAATACAATAAAGAGCAAACGCATTGAGACTGGAGAATGAAGATAGGTCTGGGGACAAAACAGTTTGGTGTGGTATCTATCATTGGAGCGATAGACTAGAGCCATTAGTAGAGGACTGAGGAGTATGGATTTTATTGTGTGTGCACAGGAACAGTGGTGGCAGCTGAAACACACTATCCATGAAGAGAGAAATCATACTTCTCCTTGTATAGATCCTACCACGTAGTCAGTATCTAATAAAAGCCTGTCGAACTCATGAAATGTGCAGAATCGTTTGGAAAAACTGAGGCAAAAATGGGGTGTTTCAATAACTTATTGCTGCATAAGAGCCACGCAAACTGCAGGGACTTAATCAATGACAGTTTTTATTTTGCCCATGTCCCTGCCATTTGGGCAGATTCAGCCAGGATCACTTGTGTCTGTACCCCTCATATCAGGACTGGAAAGTTCATTTACTCACATTTGGTGGTTGATGCTGGCTGACAGCTAGGACTGGGGCCAGAATAGAATGCCTACAACCTTTTCCTTGAGGCTGCCTAGTTTCCTCCTAGCATGGTGGCTGGGTCGAAGGGAAAGTGTCCCGAAAGAGGTCCAGGCAAGAGCTGCACCACCTTTAATAACATAGACTCAAAAGTCACGTAAAATAACTTCTACCCATCAGATTCAAAGAGAGGAACAAAGACCCCTACCTCTCAATGGAGGAGTGTCACAACATAAGAAAAACAAGTGTGATGGTATCTATTGACACAACCATCTTGGAAAAAATATAATCTGCCTCGGCGAGATATGCAGCAGTCCAGGAGAGAGAGGTCAAAGATGAACCAGGTCAGAGGTGATGGAAAGGGGCTCATTTGTTGTGTAACTTTAGGAGGATCATTAAATCTCACTTTCCCTACCTGTAAAATGAGGAGAACAAACCAGCTGATCTCTGAGATCCCTTCTGGCCCCAACAGTGAGCAATTTCCTTAATTCTACACAATCAAATTCCCCACCCATTGACAATTTCTTCATTTTCTCTCAGTACTCATCTCCACCTCCATCTCCAACTCCTGTCTCTGCTGTCTGATCCAGGTGCTCTAGAGGCCGATGAGTACTCCACAGACAGCACCCCGGCCCATCCTACATATTTATTTCAGACCAAAAATAAGGGGGGGAACCCATATAAGGTGAGAACACCCTCAGAACCATCAGTCTTCCACTGCACCCTGCTGTGTGTTCATCACTGTAGGGTCTCCTGAAAACAAACAGACATATGGTACAGACTCCACCTGCAAGGAGTTCATAATTTAACTGGGGAGAACTAATGAGCATGAATGTCATGAAAACAATCTGGTGTGATACTGTATCACTGATAATAGATGCAGGGGAGTTCAGAGGACGGGGGGGCTCTAAGTGGGTTAGGGCAGCCAGGAGGGTTTCCTGGGAAGGCTGGGTCCTTCTGGATGGACAGGCTTCTCTTGGACACAAAAGAAAGGAGTGAACATTTTCATTAAGCAAAATTTCAACTGGAATCAGATGTGGAGTCCTCCCACCAATCTGTGTACCCCCAAATGACAAGGAAGGGAAGACAGTTTAAATTTCCTCTACCTGAGAACTTAACAGCCATCTCTCCCTAAGGATGATTTAAGAATGGAGCTCAGCCTCCTCAGACACTAGCAGGGGCCTCAGGGAGGCTCCAGAACTTAGCAAGCAGTAGAAGCTGCAGAATTACAATATAGGAGGCACTGATAGGGAGAGAGAACCTGGTTACAAACGGGGGTCTAGGGCACTTGTCTAGAGGCTGAATTTGCCTGTGTTCCTTTAAAATAATTATTTACTAAGCACCTACTATGTACCTGACATTGTTCTAGGATATATAGTTACTGCTGCTGCTGTTGTTTTTAAATAATGCTCTCAGAGTTTGCAGAACCAGTGCACTGTTTGACATAGATTGGGGGGAGTTTTCGGGGGGTGTCCTGAAGTACTAAAAAATATTAAATCAAATCACGCCTCAGTGCCACCCTGCCAGGGAAGCTGGCTTGGCAGGAGAGCCCAAACTCTCTTGGCTGCTCAGGTCCCGCGATTTGGAGCTCTGTCTCTGTCCAAGGTGCTGAAAGCCTTCCATGCCAGGCTCGGCAGGAAACCAGGGAGGGCAGCTCAGGTGAGCGAGAGAGAGGCCCTTCTCCGGACACCGTGAACTACACAGTCACCTCAAACCATGAAAATGCTTTTGTAGCTGGACAGTAGCTCCAGGAGGCAGCATCTGGTGAAGCAAGAGCTGGCTTTGCCAATTGGTGCTAAGAAGCCTTGGGTCTCGCTTCCATATGCCCAGAAAGTGCCTTCCTCCCTCACCCCTACCCAAGTCATCAAGGAAAAGATATGAATCCTCCCCTGAACTTTACATTTGAAATTGTTTGGCTTTTCCCTGGGGGTTTGCGTTGCTTTATGAAATAATAGAGCCAGAAGGGAACACTTTCATATTTTAGATGAGAAAACAGATTCAGAGCAATGCAGACTTTCCTCAACTTTATGCCACAAGTTAGAAACAGAGCTGCGTAAGAAGCAGGTCTCCTGGTTCTTAGTTAAGTGGTTTCCCACCCTACACACCAGGCCAGGTCAAGGACTATATGCCACATATAACAAGAGCTGAAAGAAATCAGGAATTCAAGGGGTGTGTGTGTGTCTATATATGTGTGTGTGTGTGTGTGTGAGAGAGAGAGAGAGAGAGAGAGAGGAGATACAAGACCCAGAGAATTCTAGATCCAGAGATGGCTATGTCAGCTCTCCAGAACTATTCCCTATTCATTCTGCTAAATTCATCAGACAGAATTCAGAGCCTACCCCAGCTTGGGAGGATGAGCATGGGAATGCTAATCCAAAACTAGCTCCACATCCTGTGGAGGGTTAGCTATCCTACCCCATGAATATCAACCAACATGAAGGACTAGAAAAGAGAACTCGGGTCCAACCAGATCTTCCACTCCAACATCTCCCCAGTCTACTCACAAATGATTACCCATCACTCTTTATGTGCTCCATGCTGTAAGAGAGCCCTAAAGAAATACAGGACATACAATCTAGCCCCTGGACCCTGAAAAGTTTGTAATTAGTTGGGAAGAAAAAATGCTCACACGTGAATAGATAATATACCGGAGGGGCTAAATACCATGAATGGCAGACAACAAGAGATGTCACGTGGTCTTAGATCCCAAGTGGCAAGAAGTGGCACAAACCATAAGTGTTTTGACGTCAGAGTGGGAAGAGGTTGTTTTACAGCTGGAGAGAAGGGAAGGCTTTACAAGGCAGGGCTTAGGGAAAATACGTCTGAGTGGTCAGGACATCTCATCTCTGTCCCTCTGCATAATAGCAGTCCAGAGTGGGGCCTTCTTGTATGAAGATAAATTTGGTGAGGGTGTGAAGGTGATACAGAGGCCGATTATGTGCATGGGCCCAGAATGTCCAAAACAGAGGATTCAGTTTTTCTCTCCTGGAAAAGAAAAGCTCAGGCACTCCCTCTTCTGGATGCATGAGACAGAACAACATCTAAATCAGGCTCCTCTAGACACTGAGGTTGGCCAGTTCCTATAGCACCCTAGGCTGGAATTTAGGAAGCCAGACAGCAGAATGGGAACCCCAGAAAGGTCCAGATCATCATCAACAGCAAATATACCAGAAACACCTAGTTAGCTGGTCATGGGAGTCAAGGGGCTTACAATCCAATTGGGAGGGCAGGAAGACAACACAATGGTTAAAGATGTATCAGGGTTTGGGGTCAGGGTCTCTAATCAGAGTTTCACAAATCGATCTTTAGGATCTATAGGCTTCTTCTCTCACCCTGGATTGGAGACAGAGCCTGGTCCCTCCTCAGGGCACCTGAGACGTAGGGGAAAGGGGCCCTGTCCAGCCAGTCCTCATGATGGTTGCTATGAAATTTCCATGCTGGGCACACTTGTTGCTCAAAGCCCCAGTTCTCAAGAGACCCAGAACCATAGCACAACCCCACCAGGAAGCTAGGTCAGGCTGAAAGACTGGAGCAGAGAGAGGAGAGGAGAGAGGAGGGGCAAGGAAACAAGCCTATCAGACTGATTGCAGACAACTATGGCCTTCCATGAGGAGCCCCCATGGCCCAACTCAGGGGCCCCCATGATCGTCATTCGGGAGACCTCAGCTTGACTCTAAAAACTTGTCATTTTCACTCTGGATCCCAAGAACAAAGGGCAGTTTCAAGTCCCCATAGATGTGAAAACATTCATATCCATGATATTCTAAGTCCAAATTAGCTTTGAAGGGACAGAGAACAGAAGAGGAGGCAGATCAAGGAGGGGGCTCAAGGAAACACTGCCCAAGGACACATACATGTGTGTGTTTATACATATACACACATACACATACATATTCGCTCATATACACACATACTCACACACCTCCATTCACACACACATACTCCTCCTTACAACACACACACAGGCACAGGCATAAAATCCACTGGGGCTGTGGCTCAGAAGACAAAATCTAATCCTCCAGGAGAGTCAGGGCCTGAAGATACCCAGGTCTCTCTCAGGAAGTTAGTGCAAACTCTGCAGTAGCTCCCAAAAGCTGACAGTCACTGGTCACTCAGGGCAAGATATTAGGATTCTCAAAGATCTCTCTCTACCCCCTGACTTTCCTGCCAGTCTGAAAGCCATGAACAGAAAGGTATCCAGAACAGGGTCAATGTACCCTGCGGAGCCTACCTGTGGGACTGGGGCAGCATCTAAGCACCAGAGGAGACCCCAGCACTCCTTCCCACAACTCCCCAGCAGCTGCCTCCTCCCTCAGGAGCCGCAGCACCTGATGCTCATGCCTCCAGCTGTGCTGAACGTGCTCCTGGTGCCTTCAGTTCACCATACCTGGTGTACAGAAGCAGGATAGTTTCCCAAGAGAGGATACCCCTGTTTTCTTGGGGTGGGCTGGTCACAAAGTCATCATCAGGACCTCAGGTTTATGTAAATGAACCACTTCAGGGTCCCAGAGGATTAATATGAACCCCCACCACAGGTGGGCCCAGAAGCATGTGCCACTGACCCCTGCTCATTCTGGGCATCATTGTCTAGGGGTGCCTAACGGGTGCCTTTGCTCCAACCTCTTCTCTTCAGCTCTCTGCTGCCCTCATGTGGCTTCCTCAAGAAAGGTTGGGGTCGCACTATGGCACCCCAGTGCCAGCTAAGGAGTCCCTTTTAGACAGGCAACATCTCCCACTGCCTGACCTAAATACCCCAGACCCGGGCCAAAGCCCCTCCGGAAATATCCAGCTCCACCTTGCAGTCGGGAAGCTGAGCCAATCTCTCTGCTCCCAACCCAACTTCCCAGAACAGAGGAGTTACATCAGACAGAGGCTCCTGAGCTGAAGGACTGCTCCCCTCCCTCTGCTGGCTTCCCCCCCTTCCCTTCCCTCCTTTCCCCTCCGCTCCCCACCCAGGCCTTGCCAGCAGGCAGGAAGGAAGCTGCTCATAGCGGGGAGGGCGGGGCACTTCCAGCTCACACTGAACAACTCCGGGTTGGGCTATAAAGAGTCAGGGCCTTCCGCTCCCATCACCCGCCACCCTCCACAGCCCCACAGCCCTGTACACCCCCTTCAAGGCCAGGCCCTTCCCTCTCCCAAGGTCAGGGCATCCCATTGCAAGCCCTGCCCAGGGCTCTGCTCTGCAGGGAAGGCAGGAATAAGATTTGCCTCCTTCTAAAGGAGGAGCCGTGGGCCTGGCTACTTACCTGCAGAAGGGTCTGTCACCTGCACTGCGGGGTAGATGGGGTTGGGGTCTAGACCAGTTTTCCAATGGCAGAAAACAGCCACTGCCAGAGACCCAGGTGCTGGGCTCCCAGATTCTCTTCAAAGACCTTCCAGCTTGAAATCTCACAATTCAAAACTAAAATTCTTTTCCCATCTGTGGAATTTCAAATCTGCAGGTCTTGAAAATTTTGTCTTTTCCAAAATTACACTTTAAAACATGGTTGCTGGAGCACCTGGGTGGCTCCGTTGTTTAAGCAGCTGCCTTCTTCTCAGGTCATGATCCCAGATTGACCCTTTATTTCTGCTCCCCCAAACCTGTCCAGCCTCAGCCAACTCCTTTCTTGGTGGTCCCTCTTCACTGCCTCCAGAACATAGCTTACAGTCCCTAGGTGGCTGCACACATTTGCAGCTAAACAAGTTCATGAAGTGCCTACCTGGTGCAGCATCCACAGGCCCAACAGGATCCCAAATGAGAAGAACCTGATTTGGGTCTTCCAGAGCACACACATTCATTTGGGAGAAAAAATGAAGACAGAGAGCAAGTCACCCAAGAATCAGCCCTGGGAGGAATCAGAGCAAGAGATATTCCCAGGGCCTGGTGGCAGGGAAACAAAGAGTGGCCTAGAGAGGAGGCCTGTGTGTTGGTAAGGTCCTCCAGGAAGCACACCAAGTAGGAGCTGGAAGCCTAAGAGATTGACTGGGGGTCATGTCTGTGAAAGATAATGGGGAGGCACAGAAGTCTCAAGAACAGGATGCAGGTCTGATATCTAGGAAAGGAGAGAAGAAAAAAGAAGAATCAGCTAGGAAGAGGCTCAGGCCACAGTGAGCTCTGAGAAGCTCTCTGCCAGGGCACCAGAGGCTCTGCATAAAGACTGTCCACAGAGGAGTGCCAGCTGGGCAGAAACAATAAGCCCACGTACCTCCCAAGGCTCAGTGACTAAAGCCTCCAGGCAAGCATGTGGCCTTGGATTGAACACTGGGCAGATTCTGAAGGCAGGCATTTGGACTTCCCGCTGCAGGTTCTCCACGGGAAACCTGGGCAGGTTACCTGCTGAGCCAGAAGGAAAAGGAAGAAAGATTTTCTTTAGTCAGAGGGCAAAGGTGAGGTGGAGGGACAACATAGGCAAGGCCTGAAAATTGTCTGGATATCCATGAGGAAGCCCCTTTGTCCATAACAGAAGGTGTGAGCAGTGTACATGGGGGCTGGGCTGGTGTGTTGCTGGGCTTTGGCCTTGGGTCAAAGGTTTCAGGAAGGGCCAAGGCAAGAGGTAAGCCCTGCTTTTGAGATGACTCTGGCAGCAGTGTAAGGCATAGATGGGAGGGGAGGCCCCAAGGTCAGGAGACCACAGGGAGTGGCTTTGGTAAATGGTGAAAGCCAGTACTCACAAGGGTTTCAGCATCTGATGAAGGCTAGCCACTGCTCCATTACCTGGAATGTAGGAAAAGGAGTCCTTCTCCGTCATGTGCATTTAGATGGTGGCTGAATGGGCACCAGAAATGTGGTCTGGTGAAAATGTCTGAAAGGTAAGGGCCTGGATCCATCTCTTGTCTTGCTAGGAAAGGGGGCTGAGCATGGTGGAGTCTCGGGCTGTGGGGCCCTAGGGGCAGGTCTGGATTGACCACAGGCCTTGTGCTTCTGCCCCCAGCTGCCCCTTTGTGAGAGAGGGGCAGCAAAGCTCTCCAGGTGTCCAGAAGTTCAGTCCTCTTTGTGTTTACAGGGTCCCCTCGCCCTCCTCCCTCCAAACTAGCAGACCCTACCTTCTTGGTATGACCCAGGAGCTCACAGCACAGCCTGTTCCTTCCAACTGATCCGCCGGCCTGACCCCCACCCAGGCGCACCTCAATCTAATCCTCCACCGCTGTTCAAAGGAGTCCAGCCAACACAAATCTACGTATTTGTTTGTCTGCCTGTCTGCCTCTCCCAGTCTCTGCCTATTCCAGTCTCTTAACTTCCTTTCTTTCTTGCAATTTCTCTTAGTCTCTGTGGTCTCAAATCCATGAGGATCAGACCCCTGTAGACCCAAATACCCAGCTCATAGCCTTTCTCTGCCACCCCCCCACCACAATGGCTTAGAACTACAAACCCCAGCTTGCACAACTGCCTGAGGGACCTGAAGAGTGCTGGTATGCACCATCTGCACTCTGGGAATTGTAGTTTCCCTATCTCCACACTTTAATACAGCCCCAACATCTTCCCAGTGGGCAGTCCCTGCTCAGCATTGACTGCTGGGTCTATCTGCAGACCTACCACCCCCAGGGAAGCATGCGTCACTGGATGACAGGGTGGGTGTGGAGGCCCTGGATGGCAGCTTCCTGCTCTTTTGTGTCCCCCCACTTGAGTCATGGGGGGCGGGGGTTCCAGGAAATTGGGGCTGGGAGGGGAAGGGTACCCTAATGCCAGATTCAAGGACAAAGGGTCACTGCATCCTTGCTGGACCTGTATTCCCGAGAGCTCCAAAGCACTCAATGGTGGGGGTACAAAAACACTTAGCTGTCGACAGAGTGGTGAAGGAGAGCACCTGGAGGGACCCACGAGGTACCTGTGGTCACTAGGAGTCTGGGAATCATTCCCTGACACTGACACAGTGTTCACCTCCCACCCAACCCCTCAGAGCAAGGCCAACAAGGGCACCGTGGAAGTCCTCCACTCTGGCCAGACATCACACAAGGACCTCTCTGACTCGGATTGTCCACGTGGCCAACTCCATCCCTACCCCCTACCTCCAACCGCCCCCCCCACACACACACACACCCCTGCTCTGGTGCTCCTCCTCCAGGCCTCCAAGAACACCTGGCTTCCCACTTATCAGTCTTAGTCCTCAGAGCGGAACCCAGGCGTCCGGCCCCCCACCCTCTGGGCGGGCATGGAGCCGAGGCTTTAGAGCCTCCCAGCCTGCCTTGTTCCTGTCCCATTGTGTATGGGGCAGGGGCGGGGCAAGGGCCAGCACTAGAGAACCCCCTCCCACCACCCTCTCCCCTTCCTAAGGAAAAGGCCTGGGCTCCACTCACTCAGAGTGCCAGAACTGGGGCGAGGCTGAACATGGGCAACTTGAAGAGTGTGGGCCAGGAGCCCGGGCCCCCTTGTGGCCTGGGGCTGGGCCTGGGCCTGGGGCTATGTGGCAAGCAGGGCCCTGCCTCCCCGACCTCAGAGCCCAGCCGGGCACCGGCCCTGGCGCCCCCACCCTCGCCCCCACCAGCACCAGACCACAGGTAAGGGCCCTGGCGGCCAGAAACAGCGGGCTAAGGGAGGGTGGCAAGCCCTGAGCCTCAGGCTGGAGGGCCAGGTCGCCCACACAAGAGAGCTACCTGTACGGACAGAACAGGACAATCAGGAAGCTCAGATAAGAGGCTGGGATGGGCCAGCAGGGAGCAGGTGGAAGCGGGAGGTAAGGGTGCTGGTTTACCAGTCTGAATGCTGCTCTGCTGCCGTGAGCTATTTGGCTTTGAGCAAGTCGCTTAACCTCTCTGAGCCTTCATTTACATAAGATAAGGATATAACACTAATCATTCCATGGGATTGTTGTAAATTTCTAGCTCCTGCAAGCCTTCAACAAACCCTGATGATCATTTCACAGAAGGGGCTAAAGAGGTAGTTGCAGGAGAGAGAGAAGATCGTCTCAGAAAGGGGAGACAGCTGGTCCAGGAGACTCAGGTCCTTGGTGTAAGAGGCTGAAAAGACAGAGCAAACCTCCTAGTGGCCATCAACCCCAAAACTAACCTGGCATCCTCAGCCGCCAGAGAGACAGGGCAGCTGGAGGCGGAGAGGGGATTGCGGGGGGGGGGGGGGGGGGGGGGGGGGGGGGGGGGGGTTGCCAGGCCAGGCAGGGTGGTGGGGGCTGGAGGCAGCCCTGTAGGGAAGGCTCTGCACAGGCGCCCCGAGGCCCCGAGTCCCTCCCTTCCTCCCCGCCACAGGCCTCAGCCTCTGGGAGGAAGTGATAAGGCCTCCGAGGCTTCCCTTCACACGATGGTTACTGTCAGGAGGGGTGGAAGCAAGCAGGGAGGGAAATCAGGGCTGAGGAATCCCTGCTGCGGCTTCCCTCAGCTCAGCCATGGGCTCCATCCCCCTCAAAGCTGGGTTCATCACAACTCCGGGGGCTGGGACACCCCATGTACAGAAGAGGTGACATGGGCCCCAAGCAGGGATGGGGACCCAGCCTCAGTCAGAGGCTCAGGAGCTCAGTGTGGCTCTCTGTGCAGCCCAGGGCCTGGAGACACAAGAAACAGGCGGGGGCCTGGGTTTTGAAGGGACTGGTTCTGCCCATGAGGCCTCTGGCAGGATTCCTAACTTTTCTGAGCCTTGAGTCCCTCATCTGTACAGGAGTGTGCAAATACTGTCTACCTCCTAAGGTAGCTGTGAGGGCTGACAGAGGAAATATGAGGAAGCATGTGGCAGGCAAGCCAGAAATCACTGGGCTTACTCATGTTGTTGGAGGGGTCTCTGGGGGCACACCTCCCCCTTAACCTCTACCCTGGGTTCTAGCAGCCCCCCACTCACCCGGCCTCCAGATGGGCCCAAGTTCCCTCGTGTGAAGAACTGGGAGGTGGGGAGCATCACCTATGACACCTTGAGTGCCCAGTCACAGCAGGTAAGGCCATGAGCCCTCCCCATCCCATGTCAGGGTCAGGGTGGCTAAGGCCAGGCCGCTCCTGAACTTGTAGAGAGCCAACAGGGAAGAGCCAGGGGACTCTGGTGACTCCTGACCTCCAGACCTTGCCCCAAATCCTGCCACAACCCAGCCCAACTTCACCGTTTCCAGTCTCAGCCCCAGCCCTGATCCCACACCTGCCCAGACTCACCTGCCCTCTGAGCCCCCTCCCATCCTTCCTCTACACCCTGACCTGGTCTTGACCTTTGTGCTCCTGCTCGCTCTGCCTCTGTCCTCCACCCCAACCCAGGATGGGCCCTGCACCCCAAGACGCTGTCTAGGCTCTCTGGTATTTCCACGGAAACTACAGAGCCGGCCCTCCCAGAACCCTGCACCCCCTGAGCAGCTGCTGAGCCAGGCCAGGGACTTCATCAACCAGTACTACAGCTCCATCAAGAGGTGAGGCTGTGCCTTGAGACCGAAAGCCCACCCTTGTCCTTTGACTTGGGCTGGTCCTGGCCAGCCCTTGAAATGATTACCTTCCCTAGGAAGGTTCCCATCCGCTGCCCTGACACCAGCACCTACCAGCATCTCCCCAGTACCCACGCAAAGTCAGGGAACCTCTCCCCCACCCCTCCGATTTGACTTTCTTCTGCTCCCCTCTCCACAACAGGAGTGGCTCCCAGGCCCATGAGCAGAGGCTTCAAGAGGTGGAAGCTGAGGTAGCAGCCACAGGCACCTATCAGCTTCGGGAAAGCGAGCTGGTGTTCGGGGCCAAGCAGGCCTGGCGAAACGCTCCTCGCTGCGTGGGCCGGATCCAGTGGGGGAAGCTGCAGGTGTGGCTGGCTAGCAAGCACTCCAGATGGGGACTGGGGGACAGAAAAGGGACAGGGAGAGTGAGGGTAACTCCTGAGGCTTCGCTGGGGGGTACTAAGCAGCGGGGAGATCCTTGCCCATTCCCTTAGAGATTGGTACCCCTGGGGGCCCTCAGTCCAGTAGCCAACCCTGGTTGTTAAGCCCCGCAGCAATGCCTTGGCTGACTGTGGAGAGAAACACCCAAACATAGGAGTCAGAAAGGACAGCCAGGCAGTGGTTCGGGGTGGGGGTGGGGGGGTATTGTCAGAACAACAGAAGCATTCTTCTAGAAAAGGGCCCTGGCTGCTTCTTCCATGTGGGCCTCACTTGTCCAGCCCAGTCCTCCAGCACCTTGGCCTCACACCCTCCTTCACATTCCCACCACTGAAGAGCCTAAGAGAAGCAAGAGAAGCAAGCTGACCCACTGGGAACTTAATCCATGGCCTTGGCCTCCTTAGCTATAACTGGCCACCAAAGAATTTGGAATAAAGCCACATGCTCAGTAAATCCCAAAGAAGTCTCCAATAAAAGAACGATCCTGTCTGACACTTGCATCCCCTTGAAATTGTTCAAAGCTCTAGCTCAACATTGAACCCATCAGAGCTTCTATATTGGATCCCACTCACTGCTACATTCCTCCCTTGGCCCCAGACCAGCCACTGCCACCCCCCTGCTTCTGTCACTAACATGAGCAGGAAAGGCACCTCCCAGCTCCCTGCTGGTGCCCCCATAGAGCCAAGTCAAGATGGTTTCTCCTAGCCTGAGAATGTCAGGACTCCCTGGACAGCCACCTAATGCAGCCAACACCTTCCCAACACCAGTGTGCTCAAGGAGAGTTTGATGACTGGCTGGGGTCACCTGCTTTTGCTTGAGCACCGTGGGTAATGGGGAGCTCACCACCCACACCCCTAGGTAGCCTTCCAGTCACTCGGTGCCTTTCCCCAATCATCAGTTTGGCAGTGACTGGGTCCCTCCTCTGTATCAGGTATTGAGTCCGCTCCTGCAGGGATGGGGAGATGTCCCAGCAAGGAGATAAGGGACAGACCAGATGTGTGTGGTGCAGGGCAGGAAGCAGTCAGTGTGGGTGCTGATGATCAGGTAGGCTCCCTGAAGGAAAAAGAACCATGACGAGTGACACTGGCAGCCTTTGGAGGGTGCAGACAAGGTGGCTACACCCTCCCCTGCCTCTTTACCTTCTCCTAGAACTGATACTCAAGATCTCTGTGTCTCCCCTCACCCCATCCCCCTGCCTTGGCTGGCTCAGGTGTTTGATGCCCGGGATTGCAGCTCTGCCCAGGAGATGTTCACCTACATCTGCAACCACATCAAGTATGCCACCAACCGGGGCAACCTCCGGTGAGTGCCCCCTACACTGTGCCAGATGGCACCCCTTCCCTAGGTGGCAGTGAAGGCGGGGCTCTGACAGCTGTCGTCCCCATGTCAGCTCGGCCATCACAGTGTTCCCCCAGCGTGCCTCAGGCCGCGGAGACTTTCGAATTTGGAACAGCCAGCTGGTGCGCTATGCGGGCTACAGGCAGCAGGATGGCTCTGTGCGGGGGGACCCAGCCAACGTGGAGATCACTGAGGTGGGCACAGAGGGGCAGGGATGGTGGAGCCTAGCCAATGAGGGCTCTGGGATGTGGCATGAGGGTCCAGTCAAAGAGTGGTTGGTGAAGCAGGGAGGGGGGACTCTGAGATGAAGGAGGGAGAGGCCAATGAAGGGAGTCCCTGAGGAGGACAGGAGGTTGGGCCCCTCAGACCCACCTCTGGCCCTGCTCCCCACAGCTCTGCATCCAGCATGGCTGGACTCCAGGAAACGGCCGCTTTGATGTGCTGCCCCTACTGCTCCAGGCCCCAGATGAACCCCCAGAACTCTTTGCTCTGCCCCCCGAGCTGGTTCTCGAGGTGCCCCTGGAGCACCCCACGTGAGCATGAGAGGGATTGGGTCAGGTGGAGGAGGGGCTGCCCAGGGGTGGCCAGGCAGGCTCCACAGGCAGCCTGATCCCACGCCCGGCCACCCCCAGGCTGGAGTGGTTTGCGGCCCTGGGCCTGCGCTGGTATGCCCTCCCAGCGGTGAGCAACATGCTGCTGGAAATTGGGGGGCTGGAGTTCCCTGCGGCCCCCTTCAGCGGCTGGTACATGAGCACTGAGATTGGCACGCGGAACCTGTGTGACCCTCATCGATACAACATCCTGGAGGTGAGGACCAGTGGGTAGGGAAGGGGATGCGTCCCTCCAGGCTGGAGCCTTTGATTCACAAATAGGTCCCCACACTCAGCAACCTCCTAGAAATTTGGAGGGCTCCTCCTAAATGCAAATTTGGGGCAAATAAGTGTACGTGCAGTTATTTCTTCTGGGATCTATAGTTCTAAGGCTTTCATCAGATCCTCAAGGCAGATGTTGCAAAAACAATGTCATTTTAGAGATGGGAAGTTAAGATCCAGGGCAGAGAAGTAACTGGCTCAGGGGTGCCTTTGCAGCCGAGAACCTGAACCAGCTCCAAACTAAGCAGTCAGGCCTCGCTGTGTCCACCTACCCACCCTCACTCCTTCTACTCATGAGTTTCAGACAAAGCTGCTCTCCATCCACTCCCCCACAACCTTGTCCCTACAATGCCATGTACCCCTGCTCCCAGGATGTGGCTGTCTGCATGGACTTGGATACCAGGACCACCTCATCCCTGTGGAAAGACAAGGCAGCAGTGGAAATCAACTTGGCTGTGCTGCACAGTTACCAGGTACATAGGCCCAGGCTGGCCAGGAAGGAAAGGACCAGAGCGCTTAGAAATGGGGGCGGGAGTTGGAGACAGCTGGCAGTAGTATCGTGGTCCGTGGGGCACACTGGGCCTGCAGTTCTGGGGACACAGCACATACTATTCCAAGTGCTGCAATATGGGGGTGCAGTGTGTTGGGAGCCCTGCTGATGAAGGCATGCTTGAGAATGCAGGCCCCCAGGGTATAGTGGGTATTGCAGTCTGTGGGACCCGCTGGATTCTGGAAACATTAACACCAGGGCTGAAGGCCTTCTGGGCATTGTCATTTGAGGAAACTAGTGCCTGCTGAGAACTTGGCTGGAGTTTAGGATGTTTTGCTTCAGGAGCCTGGAGTTGCTACTGCTAAACTTTGGGCACACCATGCGTGCTGCAGCCAGTGGTGACAGCACCGTGGGGAACACAGCATGTGTTCAGTTTGGGGAGACCCAGGGCACAGTGGTAATTAGGGTAACAGCAGTGTGAGTCTGTAGGCTGTCTAAGCCCCTGCCTCCCCAATCCCAGCTGGCCAAAGTGACCATCGTGGACCACCATGCTGCCACAGCCTCCTTCATGAAGCACCTGGAGAACGAGCAGAAGGCCAGGGGGGGTTGCCCTGCTGACTGGGCCTGGATCGTGCCCCCCATCTCTGGCAGCCTCACCCCTGTTTTCCATCAGGAGATGGTCAACTATGTCCTGTCCCCGGCCTTCCGCTATCAGGTGCCTACTCGCTGGCTCTTACCCACTGTGGCCAGCTCTAACTAAGCAGCACCCAGGGGCCTCCAAACTGTTGTTTGACTTATCTCCTCCTCCTCCACTCCCCCATCACTGCCCTGCAGACAGACCCGTGGAAGGGGAGTGCATCCAAGGGTGCCGGCGTCACCAGGAAGAAAACCTTTAAGGAAGTGGCCAAGTAGGTGCCCTAGAAGTGCTGCCCCTAGGGTTGCTGCCCACACATAGGGGACCAGTTCTAACAACAGGAAGGTCCACCCCACACCCACACCCACCACTCTGTGTCCCAAGACCTTACTTGGACCATGCACCTGGGGAGGCTGTGGCTCTGTATGCCTGGGACCACCCCTCACCTTGCCCTTGCCTGCAGTGCGGTGAAGATCTCTGCCTCACTCATGGGCACTGTGATGGCAAAGCGAGTGAAGGCGACAATCCTCTATGGCTCCGAGACTGGCCGGGCCCAGAGCTATGCACAGCAGCTGGGGAGACTCTTCCGGAAGGCTTTCGACCCCCGGGTAGGGCTAAGTCCAGAGGGCTGGGGACCTGGGAAGGGGGAGAGGGCCCATCTGTATCTTCAGAGGTGCCCTGGAGGACAGAAGAGGGTCACAAGTCAGAGCCCAGAAGGAAGCCCAGCATCCAAATGGATTCAGGGATTGATTCTGGGCCTGAGTCAGGGTCTGAGTTGTGCCCTGCCAGGCAGGACTGAGTAGATGTGCTAGAGCAGTAGGGGCCAAGTCCCTGGGACATCAGTCTTCTCCTCATCCACAGGTCCTGTGCATGGATGAGTATGACGTGGTGTCCCTTGAGCATGAGACGCTGGTGTTGGTGGTGACCAGCACATTTGGGAATGGTGATCCCCCAGAGAATGGAGAGGTGAGACCTAGTAGGAAAGAAGCCCCTGGAAATGAGGGGAGACTCAAAATGGGGTGGCTGGGCAGGGACCCCATCCCTGCAGTGGCGAGTGGAGCCTTGAGAGTCCCCCAAAATGCGAGTGTGGACAATCCACTGGAACCCGAGAGCCTGCACAAGCCATACTCCAGCACCCCAACACACACACCTGCTTCAGCATGTCCCCAGATCATTTCTATTACCCGTGCAAGTGTTTAATATGTGGAAGGCACTTGTTGGTTGGCCCACGAGGTCAGACTGCTCTCAAGCACTGACAGGTTAGAAAAACAGCAACACTCCACTTACTACTCAATTTTGACTTTCTTTCCTTCGTTCCTTAAGAAAGAGCACCTCTCAGATGTCAACAGAGATTAGGCAACTTCACTTTCTGCACAAATCTTTAAAGACACAAACGAGAGCACCACCACTGAGCCCTTTATTATTAGCCACGGTCTTTCCAGCTTCTCTGTCCCTGGCTGCCCTGGCTATGTTCATTCCTAGTGTCCTTGGCTGTTTCAGCTTCTAGGTGATAAGTGCCTCCTGAGCACTAGGTACCTCCTCCAGGATCCCAAAGCAGAATTCTGATGCCAGCTGCCCCCCAGCCATGCTGCCATGTCAGCCCTCATTCTGATCTGCTTTGTAAAGAATAATAGAGCCACGTACTTTTTGGTGTAAAAGTGGTATTTACACCCCCGTGACCCACCACCTACATAGTCCCCTTGTGCCCCCAGCCAGCTCCTTCCCTGTCCATCCCTATGTAAGGCCACCAGCCTTCTGACTTCTGTCAGCCAGGTTAGTTTTGCGTGCTCCAGGGTATCATAGAGAGGGGAGCACACAGTAAGGCCTCGGCCCGCTTCTGAGGCTCATCTCACTGTGAGTAGTGATTCAGTACCTAACTCCTTTCTACTGCCGAGCAGCGTTCACCTTGTGAACGCACCGTGTGTTTCTCTGTTCTCCTGCTGACGGGTGCTTGGGCTGTTTCCAGGGTTTGGCTATTTTGAATAAAGCTGTTATGAACATTCTTGGGCAAGGCTTTTGTGGGCTCATGTTTTCATTTCTCTTAAATAAATACCTGGGAGTAGAACTGCTGGGTCATCGGGTAGATGTATGTTTAACTTAAAAAAAAACAAAAAAACAAAAAACTGCCCAACAGCCAAATGGATTGAACTGCACCTCTAAGTTCTGTGCATTTCAACGTCTGTAAACTTCACCTCCGTTTTTGACACTAGAGCAAACCTAGAAATGTGACCCACAGAAATGGGGTATATTCGCTAAAGACCATGAACAAGAATGTTTACAGCAGCATTGGCCATAATAGCCCCAGACTGGAAACAATTGCGAGAACTACCCACAGCCAACTGGATAAATACATTGTGGTCTATTCAAATTCTATACAGCGATGAGGCTGAAAGGATCACAATCACAGGACATAGATGAATCTGAAAACATAACATAGAGGGAAAGAAGCCCAAACAACAGAATTGGACCGTAGGGCTCACTTTGTATTAAGCTCAGTAATAGGCAAAAGGAATCTGTGGTGTTTGAATCAGGAAAGAAGTCACCATCACTGGGGGTGGGGAGGTGGGGGGTGGTAACTGGGAGGGGTCCAAAGGTGAATTCTAGGATTCTAGCGATGTTTCCTGAGAGGATGCTGATGGCACAAGCATGCTCAGCTGGTGAAAATCTAGAAAAAACTGTACGTTTATGATACATGGGCTTTTCTGAATGTATTATGCTTCAATGAAAGGTTCAAAAAATAAAATAAGTAGTACACACTAATGGTGAACCTAAAGACCCACCACCCAAATGCACCTACAGCTAACACTGAGGTGTTCCAGGCTTGCTGCGTTTGGGGTTTTGCTATGCGAAGGTGTTCCACATAGCTCTTAGCTATTTTCATGCCAGCACATGATGCAGCTCAGCCTCCTAGAAGATGCTGGTGCTACTAGCAATGGAAGCAATGTAGGGAGACTGAGGACTGTTTTCCACCTCCATCAAGTTGGCTGAAGCATTAAGGACTGGCCACATCCAGTGTTGGAAGGAGTGAGCAAAGAATACTCCTCTACCGGTTGCTGCATTGCAGGGATTGCTGCATTGCAGGCCGGTCTGACCACCCACCTTATTCAGCCTTTAAATCCTGACTCAGCAACTCCCCTTGGAAAGACTACCCTAAAAAACACAAAAGAGGAGGTGGGTGTGTATAGATACAAGCATTTGGGCATTGGTCACAGATAGCCCAGATGTCCTGAGTCAGACGGAAGTCTCCTGCCTGTGGTCCATGCAAATGTGGGAACACTATACAGTCACTCAAAGAATGAGGTCAGTCTTGGTGTGTTGACCTGGAAGGAGGTCCATGATAGGTTGTGGAGAAAAAGCAGGTGTGGTGGGTAAGTATGTGTATGTGGCCCCATTTTCACTTTTTGAAAAAACTAAAAAACAAAACAAAACTATAAATACAAATACATATGCAACTACAACAAAACAGAGCTACGAGGTTAAACTCCTGTCAATAGGGCACATGCCTTGGGGGCTAGGACTGGAGGGGAGGTAAGGGTAGATTTTCACTTTTATTACTTTATAGTTCTGCAATGTTTTTGAAAAGCCAATATCAGTTTTAAATTTTTCAAAACAAATCAAAATTAGAACTTACAAAAAATAAGGATCAGCCCAGCACAGTTTTAAATTTGTGTGGTTTGAAATAAAACAAAACTGGGACACCCAGGTGGCTCAGCGGTTGAGTGTCTGCCTTCGGCTCAGGGCATGATCCTGGGATCCAGGATTGCATCCCACATAAGGCTCCTTGTGGGGAGCCTGCTTCTGTCTCTGCCTCTCTCTCTCTGTATCTCTCATGAATAAATAACAAAATCTTAAAAAAAAAAAAAAAAAAGAACTAAAACAAAACTAACCATGATACTAACACCTCCCCTCTAGAGTTTTGCGGCAGCCCTGATGGAGATGTCGGGTCCCTACAACAGCTCCCCTCGGCCAGAACAGCACAAGTGAGTGGTGGTGGGAGCCTGGGGGGAGGTGAGAGGGAAGACAGTGAGGTGTTTGGAGACACTGAGGAATGGAGGGCTGAAATGTTGTCCCTGCACGTCTCCAACAAGCCGGATGGACCCCCATCACAGCTTGGGATGCCCTCCTTCCTTGGGACCTGGCCACTCGCAGTCCCCAGGACTGAGGGCTGGCTGGTCCTGAGGTCCCCTTTTGAGAGGGGAGGGGAGGCAAAGCAGGGCCTGAAGGCACAGAGATCTCTGGGAGACAAAGCTAAGCTCAAGGGCAGAGTCTTTCCTATCCCAGATGTGGAGACACCGAAACTGTCCCCAGGCTGTGGCTGGGCTTGCGTCATGACCCCAGTTCTCTGAAACAGCACTGTCTTTGTCTTCTCTTGCCAGGAGTTACAAAATCCGCTTCAACAGTGTCTCCTGCTCAGACCCACTGGTGTCCTCCTGGAGGCGGAAGAGAAAGGAGTCCAGTAACACAGACAGTGCTGGGGCACTGGGTACCCTCAGGTGTGGGGATCTGCAGTGAAGGGAGGCAAGGGAGCGAGGGCAAGCTGCCTGGGCATCCGTGGGGCTGGGATAGGTTGGGGCTCTAGTGACAGCTCCCTGAACCCCAGGTTCTGTGTGTTCGGGCTGGGCTCCCGGGCATACCCCCACTTTTGTGCCTTTGCTCGTGCGGTGGACACACGGCTGGAAGAGCTGGGTGGGGAGCGGCTGCTGCAGCTGGGCCAAGGAGATGAGCTGTGTGGCCAGGAGGAGGCCTTCCGAGGCTGGGCCCAGGCCGCCTTCCAGGTGAGCCCCTAGGCCTGTTCCAACATGTGACCCAGGCTTCCCCTCCCACCCCAATTCTAGCTCCCTCCTGACTGCATCCCTCCCCCTTGAGATGCACAATAATGAGGCTGGAGGTCTTGCTGTCCTCATTCTGTTTGGTTCTCTGATCCCTTCCTGTTCCTTCCAAAATCTGTCCTCATTTCGCCACTGTGCAGCCAGCCCTCATGGCTCAGTCCTGAGCAGTGGATAATAGAGCCCTAACAACATGGGAGGGGACTGGCCCAGGCAGAAGAGAGCAGACAGGGCCCCAGCCCACAGAGTTTTGGTCAGACACAGACAGGGCACCAGAGTGGACGCATAGAAGGAGAGCATGCAGGGCAGGCAGGATAGAGGGGGGTGGATAGGCCCAGGAGAAAGCTGGACAGATGGGCAGCCCTGGTGGCGCAGGTTAGCCCCGGTTAGCGCCACCTGCAGCCCAGGATGTGATCCTGGAGACCCTGGATCGAGTCCCACATCAGGCTCTCTGCATGGTGCCTGCTTCTCTCTCTGCCCGTGTCTCTGCCTCTCTCTCTCTCTCTCTCTCTCTGTGTGTCTCTATGAATGAATAAATAAAGTCTAGAAAGAAAGAAAGAAAGAAAGAAAGAAGAAAAGAAAAGAAAAGAAAAGAAAAGAAAAGAAAAGAAAAGAAAAGAAAAGAAAAGAAAGCTGGACAGAGGTGAGGGCTGCAGCTGAAGCCAGCACAGAACCTACAGGAAGTCAGTAGCCACATAGGCCCAGGGTGACGCCTGGACAGATGGTGTCCTGGCTCAGGGAAGTGCAAGGAGGGGTGTGGGTCCCAGGGCTGTGACTCTCTCAGCCTGGGCTTCCTCCAGAGGCAGCTCTGCCTGGCCTAGGGATTATGTCTGGAGGTGAGCAGGGATCATGCCTCTTCCAGTCCTGACATTCTTTCAGGGCAGTGCTGGTTCATCCAGGGGTCCCAGGCTTGAGCTTATTAGCAGGTCTGGACTGATGGAGAAGGAGGAGGACATGCAGGGAGTGGGGGGCTGGACGGGTGCTGGCACAGGTGGAGGATTTGTTGGGGTGGAGAAAGTCAAGCTGGACAAATAGATAGGCTCAGATTGGGAGGAGAAGGGGAATGGGAAACACAACAAAAGAATCCAAGATGAAAGGAAGTGACTGGAAGTTAGGAGTGGGACAGGAAAAGAAAGGGGCACAATGTGAAGTTTTTGAGATACTGCTTTAAAGACACAGGGTCAATGAGAGGAACATCCAACTAGAAGCAGGAAGACGCTGAACTAACTGGGGTGGTAGCAGTAGGGGTAGGAAGGAAGGGAGGGGGCCAAGGAAGGAAGGAAGAGATATAAGACTTTACTTACACACACAAAAGAAAGATTAACAGGGCTGGTGATATCGCTTGGGAGAAGAGGGAGCAACCAATCCTGGATGAGCCCTGGAATTTAAGCCCGGGATGGACAAGCAGGTTGCAGGACTCCTATGGGAGCAGAAACAGATCCTCACTCTCCCAGGGGTCCTGCCCCAGGGGGCCCTCTAGCCCAAGTGAGCCATGCAGGAAGGACAGCAGCCAGAAACCCCTCCCACAGCCTCCTGAATCAGCATTGTAGGGTTTTACATAAAGCATCTCATTTCATCCTCACTGGAACCCAATGAGGCAGAAAGATGGGTAAGTGAGGCACGTGCAATATAAGTACAGGAGTCAGAATTTGAATGCAGCTCTGAACACATAGCCGCATTCACTGAGTGCTACTGTGTGCCTGGCACTGTGCCCCCTCAAAAAACAACACTCACCAGATTAAGGAACCAGGGGGTGTGACACAAGTCAATATGCACAAAGTGATAGCTAGTGCAGTGGCCAAGCCACAAAATGGGCTGAAGAACAGGCATCGTCTGCCTCAGCCACGAGGGCTGCCGAGACCACAGGCTCAGCCTTAGAAGGGTGCCTCCCACTCCCAGGCCCCTGAGCTCCCACAGTCCCAGGAATGGAAGGTGGCAACTGGGGACCCCACAGCCCAGATCAACCTCCTGCCTCAGCCTCCTTGGGCTCTTCACTGCTCTAGCCCTCGCCAGTGGGCCCTCACTACCTTGCCCCTCAGGCCTCCTGTGAGACCTTCTGCGTGGGAGAGGATGCCAAGGCTGCCGCCCGGGACATATTCAGCCCCAAACGGACCTGGAAACGCCAGAGGTACCGGCTGAGCGCCCAGGCTGAGGGCCTCCAGCTGCTGCCAGGTGAGGCTCTGGCCTCCCCCTGACCCAGCTAGCCCTCTGGGCTCCCAGAGTCCCAGGGCTAACTGTCAGGAGCCGGGCCGGGTTTCTGGCTCAGTCTCAGTCTCCCCCGCAGGACTGATCCATGTGCACAGGAGGAAGATGGTCCAGGCTACTGTCCTCGCAGTGGAAAACCTGCAAAGCAGCAAGTCCACGTGAGGAGGACCCCTTCCCCGCAACACACATCTGTCCTAGCCTCTCCTTCCCCCTGTTTCAGCACCCTCCTTCCCACACCCTCCTTACCCTCCTCTAACTGCCCCAACTTCTCACCCCCAGCCGGGCCACAATCCTGGTGCGCCTGGACACTGGAAGCCAGGAGGCGCTGCAGTACCAGCCAGGGGACCACATTGGCATCTGCCCGCCCAACCGGCCTGGCCTTGTGGAGGCGCTGCTGAGCCGGGTGGAGGATCCACCGCCACCAGGAGAGCCAGTGGCAGTGGAGCAGCTGGAGAAGGGCAGCCCCGGTAAGGCGGAGATCTGGGGCACTAATGACAGCCTACTCCATTCCCCCTGGCCTCAGGGTCCCCCTGAGTTGAGGACCTGGTAAGAGGGCTGCCACCTCCACTCACAGCCGTAATGCCTGTGCTCAGAGCCGGCTGTGCTCCCTCCCTTTGAGCTGGCCTTGTTGCTGGATGTTCCACAGAGTGTGGCTCCTTCCTCAGTACCTACCCCCATTCCCTAAAAGGCTGCCCCCTCCTTCTGGGCTCCTCCCAAAGTCTCCTCCTGACAGCCTAGCCTGCTCTATAGCTCGCATCTGGTCTACCTCCTGCCCCACCAGTGCCTGGGGTTAAAAAAAGTTGGGTGGGGGAGAAGCAGAGCCCAGACCAACCCAAACCAACCAGAAGCCCCCAAACACACACAACACATCCACCACCACTGTTTAAGGGCAAGGTCTCCAATAAAACACAAAGTGTGGTCAGTCCTGATGTATCCATCCCCCAAGCAATAACCACCTCAGACAATGCAGTTCCCTCTGGCCCCTTCCTCAGATCTCCCCTGTACACCATCACCAGGTGGCCCACCCCCCAGCTGGGTTCGGGACCCTCGCCTGCCCCCATGCACACTGCGCCAGGCTCTCACCTTCTTCCTGGACATCACTTCCCCGCCCAGCCCTCAACTCCTTCGACTGCTCAGCACCCTGGCTGAAGAGTCCAGTGAACAGCAGGAGCTTGAGAGCCTCAGCCAGGTGCGGGGGCCGTCCGTCCTAGTGGGCAGCAGGAGCTAAAGAACCTCAGACAGGTACAGGGCAGCCCCAGGGGCAGTGAGGGCTTGAGAGCCTCAGCTAAGTTCAGGGCAGCCCCAGTGGGCAGTGGGGGCTCGAGAGCCTCAGCCAGGTGCAGGGCAGCCACAGCAGGCAGCAGGAGCTCGAGGTAAGATGAGCCGGGGGTTGGGGGGGAGGTCAGGGGGGGTTTCTCTGGCTAGCACATCCTGGGGTTTAAGACCCAGCTCAGGAGTCACTAATTCATGTCTGAAGAGGGAGAAGCCCTAGGAGGCTCGGCTCAGGAGGAAGGTCAGCAGGCAGGGTTGGGAGCCCATTGCACCTTGCTTCCGCCAGGACCCCCGGCGCTATGAGGAATGGAAGTGGTTCCGCTGCCCCACACTGCTGGAGGTACTGGAACAGTTCCCATCGGTGGCACTGCCCGCCCCCCTGCTCCTCACCCAGCTGCCCCTGCTCCAGCCCCGGTACTACTCGGTCAGCTCAGCACCCAGTGCCCACCCAGGAGAGATCCACCTCACAGTAGCTGTGCTGGCATACAGGACACAGGGTGAGGTCATGGAGGGCCAGGGTCAGGGCCAGACAGTGACCCTGGTTCAGGCCCCTCACTGGCACCCTCTTGTCCCCAACCCCCAGATGGACTGGGCCCCCTTCATTATGGAGTCTGCTCCACATGGCTAAGCCAACTTAAGGCCGGAGATCCTGTACCCTGCTTCATCAGGGGGTGAGTACTTCAGGGGATGGAGGTGGCATAGAGAGTGTGTGTCCAAGCAGGGGTGGGCAAAGTGCCACACGGATGACCAGGGACAGATGGAAGAATAGGCAGGTGGCTGCACAGGGTGAGGGTGAAAGCTTTGGTGAGGGGTATGAGCGGGGCGGGGGGGGGGGGGGGGCACTTAACACGTATCAAGAATGGCATATCTGATTAAGCTACTTTAGAACTTTGACTAAGCTTTGGGCATTTCATTAATTGGACTTCGGGTCCTGTCCCAAGCTTCCACTCCCAGAGACAGGGCTAGGATTCGACCAGCAGGCCCTGCTGCTTTTAGGTATACTATGTGCCTTGCTACAGCCTTGGAGTCAATCTGATACTCAGAGGCACGGCACTTGGGAACTGTGCCCTGCCCAAGGACAAGTCCCCACTTAGTCCAGGGAGAACTAGTTAGGTTACCACAGTATCACTGAGGACTCAAACAAAGGAAAAAATCATAGGATACCCTTCCCTCATGCTGTGTTCAGAAGCCTGGCCCCATCCAGCAGCCAGGACTCAAAGCCTCAGGGTGGACTTCAAAGAGTTCCCAGGATGGGCACCAGTTAGGTCCAGTAACCCAAACCCATCTGGGAGGCTAAATCACAAACTGTACCAATCTACTGAATACAAACCAAATACCCAATATTAAGGCTAGGATTTAAAATAAACATTCAATGAACTCATTATGGACCAAAGCTGTCCTTCCCCTTCCTGTATTTTATAAATCCCCTCAACTGAGATAGAACATTCTTTACTTCAAATCAAGTTATATTTCTTTTGACCCAACCTCCAGAAACACAGGTCCACAGAGTTTCTGCCTGCAAGTAGAGTTCTTTTAATAAACACACCATGCCCACTCTGAGCTAGACTGTATGGTGAACACCTGACAGCCCACTGACCAGCGGTAGTTGAGTTCTCCCCCCACCCCTCAGTCAGACTTGGTAAGAGCGTGGGAGCTGGGAAAGCACAGGGCCCTGACTGAGCGTTTCTCCAACAGGGCTCCCTCCTTCCGGCTGCCACCTGATCCCAGTCTGCCTTGCATCTTAGTGGGTCCTGGTACGGGTATTGCCCCCTTTCGGGGTTTCTGGCAGGAGCGGCTGCACGACATTGACAGCAAAGGTGAGACTGGGGACCAAGGGAATGACTGGAAGGCAGGGGGGAGTCACACAATCTACGGGAAATGGAATGGGGCTAGAAGACAGAAAGCAGGCAGGAAAGAGGTCCACAGAGGTGAAAAGAAGCTTATTAGACCAACTGAAAGGCAGGGCCCCTTTGGTTTGGCTTCCTGGGGCCAGATCCAAAGTAGCTGTTGGACTGGATTAAGGATAAGGGAGGGGGTCAAGGGGAACTGGAAGTCTGGAGAGGATGGGGCTAAGACAGATATGCCCAGGGACGAGTGCCCAAGGAAGCTACAGGACGTTGGGGTTGGACATGGAGTGTGCAAGGCAGCTGGTAAGTCAAAAGAAGGGCTGTGACTGAAGGAAGGCAGATAGTGTGGAAGCTGAGGGTGTGGAAGACTATGGGGTTGAAGCAGGGACCGGGCTTGCTGGGAGTCCTGGAACTTCCCTGTTAGACGGTGCCAAGGGCCTGGAATTCTAAGTCAGAAGCCCCACGTTTCTCGAGCAAGTCACCACTGGTCATTCCACCCGAGGAGCCACCACCTCTTGCAAGCTGCTTTTCTATGAGCGTCTTCTCTGTAAATCGGGGTCAGGCAAGGTCTCTGGGAGAGCATCGTGCACTCTCCTGGAGGCTAGACAGCCGAGAGTGGTTCCCGCTCTAAAGTCATGGGCGGCCAGCCAGGGCGAGGTTAGCCAGAGGGAGATGTGGCTATGGCTGCGGCCCGGGGAGGGGGCTCTTCCAAGCCGCAGTGCTGCCTGCAGGGCTGCAGCCCGCCCCCATGACTCTGGTGTTCGGCTGCCGATGCTCCCAGCTCGACCACCTTTACCGCGACGAGGTGCAGGATGCCCAGCAGCGCGGAGTTTTTGGGCGCGTCCTCACCGCCTTCTCGCGGGAGCCCGACAGCCCTAAGGTGAGACACCCTGAGGGCGCGGGAGTAACCTGAAACCGGGCTCCCGGGAAGGGCCGCGGGGCGCTCCAGAGGGGCGCGTAGGCCCACGTCCAGCCCAGCCCGGTGCAGGGCGCACCCCCGCCCCGCCCCTCAGGTCCCACCCCGCGGCACCCAGGCAGCCCCTCCCGCGTCGGGGCGCGGTCTCCCTCACCTTCACCCTAGCCCCGCCCCGCGTCTGGCTCCTCCCCTCTCCACCCCAACACCGAGCACGGGGGGCGCCGCCCAGCGGGAGAACTGTTCGCACGCAGGGCCGGACTCTCCCCCTGAGAGCCCCCCCGCCCCCGCCAACGCCTAGGGCACGCCCCTAACCCCGGCTTCCCTCAGACGTACGTGCAGGACATCCTGCGGACGGAGCTGGCTGCTGAGGTGCACCGCGTGCTGTGCCTCGAGCGGGGCCACATGTTTGTGTGCGGCGACGTCACCATGGCAACCAGCGTCCTGCAGACGGTGCAGCGAATCCTGGCGACGGAGGGCGACATGGAGCTGGACGAGGCCGGCGACGTCATCGGCGTGCTGCGGGTGCGAGGGGCGGGGCCGTGCGGGGGCGGGGCCCACTCGCCTGCGGCTCCCGCCCGCTCTGATCCGCTGCACGCTTTCCCCGCAGGATCAGCAACGCTATCACGAGGACATTTTCGGGCTCACACTGCGCACCCAGGAGGTGACAAGCCGCATACGCACCCAGAGCTTCTCCTTGCAGGAGCGGCATCTGCGGGGCGCGGTGCCCTGGGCGTTGGACCCGCCCGGCCCAGACACCGCCGGCCCCTGAGAGCGCTCGTTTTCCATCCCAGTTCCAAGAGAGGGGCCGTCAGTCCACTCTGGCTCTGCCCCTCTCCTGCGGGCGTTACCAGCCACTTGTCCCCTCCCGAGGTGCCTTCCCGTCTCTGTCCAGAGTCTGCCCTAAGTCGCCTTCTTCCCAGGAATGAGTGAAATGTCCTTCCTCGCCCCAGGTCCCGACGCCCCCTGGAGCAGGGGTATTCCAGGGCCTACTGTCACCCCTTTTGTGTTCCTTAGGTGAATTTTAGATTCCCTTTACCTCTCAGCAGTGTCTTATCTCGAAACCTAATCTCTAAATCGTTCCAAGTATTTATTATTGAAGATTCACCATAAGAGACTGGACCAGATGTTATGAGAGCTACTAAGATGCCTAACCCAGCCCCATCGATTAAAACTACAGAACAACAAGCTTTGTCTTTTAATTCGTGCAGATGATGGTCATGGTAATTCTTTTTTTTTTTTTTTTTTTTTGGTCATGGTAATTCTGAAGGGAGTCCTACCCTACATACTCCACTCTGACCCAGTGCTCTAGAAATGTGGTTTCCAGCCAAGCACAGACAGTTCTGTGTTGCTTCCTCGCTCTTGATTGAGAAGCAGGTACATCCCTCAGCTGTCAGGAGTGGGAATGCCAGAGACTAAGGTCACGGTGATGTGCAACACAGCCATGAGCAACTTCTACTGCGTGTTTCAGACAGGATGAGGAGCCACACCCACTTCCTCAGACGTCACAGCACTGCCAAACTCCAAAAACATCAGCCCTCTGTAGTCTTTCCACTTACAAGTTCCCGTGGCCCCCTTCCACAAGTCCCATGGGACCCTAAAGGTCAGGCCAGCTTGAAGAGCCCACTGCCATTCAGGTCCCCTCCCTCATTGTTTCCCTTACATATAGCTAGACCTCTGCCTTGGCCCTGTCCTCTGCCCTGAGGACACCTGGGGATTGCTTCCCTGGCAATCAACAGCAAGAACAGCTGGTTGGGGTGGTGTCCCCTTAGCCTTCCAGATGGGGATCATCTCTAAGACTTGTTTCCAGATCTTTTGGCATCGCCTCTCCTACCCTTTCTGTGCTCTCTGGGGTGAGCTCATCACTGACCTCCCCCAAGTCCTGCCCAACTAAAGGGTCCTTAGGCCTCCGGTCTGTGGGGGTCTCTAAAGAGGGCTCGGCGTCATGTCCTTCCACTCCACCTTGTCCGATCTCCTATAGCTGGAGAAGCCAGGAAACCTGGAGGAGGAGAAGATTCTTGGCAAGCATTCCATGGGTTTAGTTTCCAAAGATGACCTCCCCATCACCCTGAATTCCCACCACTGCCCTCATCCCTCCAGGTCTGGCTCCATCCAATTTTCTATTCATTCTTCAGCTTCCCCCTACCCGCTTCCGTTAGACATTACTGACCCTGAGGAGCCCTCTCAGTCAGTTCCAGGGGCCTGGCCAGGCTCCTTCTGGGTGTCTGTGGTCTCCTGAAACCTTCCAGGGAGCAAATTCTCAGTCCTCTGGGTTCTCCACTGCTGTCTGGGGCTGGAGGCAGGACTGGAGCCTGGTGAGAAAAGCCATCAGCTGGCCAGCGCAGTGATGCCCACTCTCCACCCAGAGTCTGTACCCCGTATGCCCTGACCACCTCACCATCACTTGACCAGGATGGCTTCTCCTCATCTGGTGAGAGTGTCTGGGAGGGGCTGGACCAGGGTCTGGACAGGGAAGAGGCTGAAGCCTCGCCCCACAGTTCCTGCTGTTGCTGTTGATGGAGCTGAATGGAAAAAAGAGGAATGATGGGCTCCCTCATGCCCCACAGTGTAAAACCCAGTCCCTGGACTGGGTGCCAAGGCTTTTCGGACCTCCTCTTCCAGTTCCTGTGGAGTATTTCCTTATACTCTATGCCCCCTCCCGTCTCCATTTCATTCAGCTACTTTCTCCCCACATTTCTCTTTCTGGCATCCCTCTGCTCACCTGGTGCAGGTAAATGGCATGAAGACTCATCTCAGCAGAAGCAAGCTCTGGAAGCTGGGCCAGCTTCTGGCCCCCAGTGCCCCCTGGAGACACACAGCTGGAACGGAGAGCACAGTACACCAAAGATGTGCCCCTCCCCCTTGCACCCCACAGAGAGGGCCAGACTCATCTCCCCTTCCCAGGGACCACCGGGGCTCCTGTATATTCCTCCCAGAGGACCAGTCCCCCTAATCCTGCTGCCCTGCCTCTCAGCCCCTCCACCCCTCACCTGGGGTCCTGGGCAAGGCGGGAAATGGAGGCCAGGAGGCTGGCTGTGGCAGCAGCTGGGCAGGGGGCTGTGGGGCTCAGGTCCCGTGGGGGCAGGAGGGGCTGCGCCAAGAGGTTGGCCAAGAAGGCCTCGGGCTGGGAACAAGAGAAGATGGTGTCAGGAAAGAGGACAGAAGGGGAGGGAGAAGGTCCAGGAAAGGCCTGAGAACAAGCTGGACCAGGGAGCAGGTCAATAGGAACAGTGAGAAGGACAGGAGGATGGGGGGGCGGGGGAGAAGGGCAGGCCAGGCTGCAACTTACCAGAGGTGAGGAAGAATCGCTGAGCACCCCAGGGGTGGGGGGGCTACGAACAGAGGTGGCACCCCAGGCCGCTGCATCTTGTTGTACCCTGCCCCGAAGTTGCCCCAGGAACTTGGAGCTGTGCCCTGGGGGGCGCCATTGTGGATGTACCAGGGAGAACCTCATCAAGGAGAGCTCAGTCTTTCCATCCTCTGCGCGCTGAGACTGGGAGGCCTCTGTCTGTCCTGCTGAGAGCCACTGCGAATGGGAACAGTCTTTCAGATGCTGTAGGCACTGCTTTTGCAGCTTTAGTGGGAACCTTGTGGGGGTAGGCAGGACAGAACCCTGGCCCGGTTTTCCAGGTCAAAGCACAGAGGCTGTGATGGGGACTTGCTCAAGATCACCCAAAAATACAGCAGCAAAGCAGGACCCGGGTCTCGAGCCAGCACTAGGGCAGGGCGGGGGCTTAATGTTTTGCCAAGTTGTGCACACGGGAGCCCAGGGCTGGCCTGACCGCCTTCCTCCAACTTCTGACCAGCTCAGATCTCCGCCTCTCTGGCAGTCTTTCCTCCCACTTGTTGGAGTTACAATGTGCCGGGACCTGTTAGGGCTCTACACACACCATCTTCTGTAATCCTCACAGCTGCGCTTTGGCTACAGTTAGTGTCCTCATCTGACAGATAAGGACTCTAAACTGTGGGGAAGTGAAGTGATTGGTTCAGGGTCATAGGTGGCAAGCAATGGAGCTTGGGGTGGAAGTCAGCTCTGCTTTGAGCGAGGCAAGTAAAGCCCTACCCAAGCACAAAACCCGCAAAGCCAGGGACAGGCTCTAACCTGAGGGTGGCCGTGGCGCTTCACATCCATGAGGGCAAAGGAACAGATGTCCCCAACGCCAGCCACATCCACAGTGAAGTGATGAAAAAAGTCAATGATCTCCAGGGAACGCGGGCAGAACCAGAAAAGCAGAAACAGCGGAGTGAGGAGGGGAGACAGGAGCTCCTCCAGGAGGGAGACCTGGGGAGGCAAGGAGAGGCGGAGAAGGGGTTCTTGAAGCCCCCCCCCTCCCCCCCGCACTCGCCACCAGGACCTCAAGGTCCCCAGGGACGTTCGCGGGTGCCGCAAACCTCTAAGCCCATCACTTGCGGGCCCCCGGGATGACCAGCCCCAAGCCGAGCCCCCGTTTGTCCCAAGCCTTCTCCCGGGCGCCTGGGGTCGGGTATCCCCGCAGCCCCCCTTCGGGCCGGACCCTCACCGCCCGGTACTGCAACAGCCGCGCCATCTGCCGGTAAGCGCTGGCCCTGCCGGCAGGGCCGGGCTCCTCGGGGAGGTAGTGCATGTGCGCCAAAGCCGCCTGCAGCAGTAACTGCGGGGAACGACCCCCGCCCTGCTCTTCCGGAATGAAAGACCTGGAGGGCAGGGTGAGGGTGGAGAAGGGGCCTGCGGTTAGGAGGGGAGGGCGGATGGGCTGCAGGGCGCGGGAGAGGAGGTCGCTGAACGGCGGGAGGGGAAGGGATACGCGGGAGCCCGGCCCCAGGTCAGAGGAACGGCCCTCTCCCCCTCCTCTCCGGGCAGCTCCCCAGCACCTGGCCACGGTGGCCGTGACCCCGAGCGCGGTCATGGCGGTGAGCACGTGCTCCACAGCCAGCACATCCTCGTCGTAGACGGTGAGCACCAGCAGCGCGGCGAAGAGCGCGCCGGCGAAGAAGACGAGCTGGCGGGCCAGCAGCGCGAGCAGGGGCGCGGGGGGCGCGGCGGCGCGCAGGAAGGCGGCGGCCGGGCGGTAGGCGCGGGCCAGGCGCGCCCGCAGCTCGTGCGGCAGCTCGTTGAAGTGGCGCAGCTGCAGGTGGGCCAGGCGGGACCAGCGGCGCGCCCCCAGCGCCCCCGGCTCGCGCCGCAGCAGCTCGGCGTGGCTGTAGAAGGCGTGCAGCACCTGCCAGGCCAGCACCAGCGGGCTCAGCGCCAGGTTCATGGCGGCCAGCAGCAGCACCGTGCGCCGCCAGCGCGCCGCCAGGGCGCCCCGCTGGTCGCTGCGCTTGTAGGCGTCGGGCAGCTCCCAGCCCCCGCGGAAGAGCGAGAAGGGCCCGCGGAAGAGAAGCAGGTCGACGTTGAGCGCCAGGCCGTGGCTGAGGAAAGCTGCGCTGCCTCCCCAGGGCAGCGCGCAGCGGGCCGGCAGCAGGCCCTTGTTGGCCAGCGCCACCTTGTAGTTAGTGTAGCGCAGGATGCGGTGGTGGACGTCGAGCTCGGTGAGCGGCCGCGGCTGCACGCACAATCCCCCGCTCTTCTGCAGCGCCAGCAGGCGGGACTGCACCTCGGCCCAGGGCACCGAGCTGAGCTCCTCCTGTGGAGAGGGCACTGGTGAGCGCAGCGCGCTGGACTCCTCGACAGCGCGGTGATGCCCAAACTCACCTTGACCAGAGCTGCGGCCTTCATTTGCCCTGTCCCCACCTCGGCCTGCCGGTGTCCTGCAGGGCTTGAAACCTGCCACCTTTCCCTTTCTGCCCTCTCTTGCCCTCCGCTGACCCTGTCACTAACAATCAAGCTACTTCTTATTTCCTTTCATCCTCTTCTCAATTGCGATCCTCAATCCTCCTGCCCCTGCCTCTGCTTAGGCCATGAGTCATGTGCTTCCCGGTGACACTTCATTTCACTTCTTCAGGTATCTGATTTCTGCTCCTGAAGAGCAGATTTCCTGTACCCTCCCCTTCCTCCCCAAAGGTCTTCACAGAGGGCACAGGACTGCCGCAGGGAATGCGCACTCTCTCACCTTCCTGGTCCCTAGGGTGTCAGCCAACACAGGACCCAAAGCCTCCTTGTCTCAGCATGCTTTGGGACCCCTCCCTCCACCCCCCCTCCTGCTCCATCACCAGATCAACCTGCCTAAGACACTGGCTGTGTCTGGGGGGGATGTCAGATCTCACTGGGGTCTCATCTGCAAACCTCAGTTTCACCCAGCTGCCCCAGTCGGGCTTAGTCAAGTCCCTCCAGGCCAGCCTCTCCAGTCCATCCCAGGTTCTCCCCTTCCCCTGGAAGGAATAGGGGAGGAGGAGAAAGAAGGGAGGAGGAGGAAGAGAAAGAGAAGGGTCAGCAGCCTCCCGGAGGAGCAGTGGTCTCACTCCTGCACTCTCCCACCTGGGCTCCCAGGACCCTCTCCATCCTCCCTGCGCTCCGCCTGCACTCCCCTACCCAAGGGGGCTTTCTGAAGCCTCTGCCCTTGGCTGTGCAGGAGAGCTGTGTGGAAGCTTCCACACTTCTGAGGGGAGCAAGGGAAGCCAAGCCGGCTGCAGAAAGTAGCCTTTGAGTTGGGCCTATAAGAACGAACTTGGGAACAAAGCAAGAAGGAGCACAGACAGGATGGGGAGGAAAGAAAGGGCAAAGCATGAAGGGGGGGGGGGCGGGCAGGGAAGGACACACACAGTGGCTTTACTGTAATAGGGAGTGAGGCCAGAGAGGGTGGTGGGATCACCCGGTGGGGCCTGACCACTCACTTGTAGGCTGGCAGGTCTGTCTCCTCTCCTCACTGCCGTCCACTTCCTGCCTTCCCATCTCCTATCTTTCCCAGCCCCACCCAAATTCCTCCTGTCCTGTAAAGCCAGAGGGTCACCCTTCCTCTAAATACCTACTGTTTTGACCACAAGCATGTGACAATAAATCATCTTCTATAATCGAACTAAATCAACAAAATTCCTTGAGGGTCAGGACCATGGTTTTCTAAGTGGTGGCACCCCACTTCCTAACATTACTCAGAGCCTGGCCAGGTATCAATGAGGCCTTCTGCCTGCATTCCACTGGGTCCTTCTGTCTGCACAGCTCCCACTCCTCTATCCTTTGTCCCTCCCCACCCCCCAACACAGCGCCCATCCACAGCCAGGCCCACCCAGCTCACCGGGGGGATGTGCAGGGCCTCCCTGTAAAACACCTGGATGTCCCAGTAGCTGAAGAGGTTGCAAACTGAGCGAAGCAGCTGTAACAGCCAGAAGGCTGCAGCCAGGATCAGCAGGAAGACCAGCAAGGGGCTGGAACGGATCCTGTGTGTGGATGGGACAGAGAGCATCGAGAAAGTGGGGGCCCCAATAGAAAGAAAGACCAGACTTGGGGAGAGATGGAAAAGTCAGAGAGAGGGGGACCCCGCTGAACCAGCGGCTCTCAGACTATTCACCCCGGGAGTCCTTGAGCCCTCACAAGTGTCTGTGAGGCCCACACTTTTTTCAGGTAACACTAAGGCTTCCTGCTGTTTTCATGCTCATTCTCTCATGAGCAGACAGACAATGGACTTTTCTAGAGGCTAGAATGTGTGTGTGACATCACATCAGCAGCCAATGGAATGTATGCTTCTGCATTCTTAGGTTTTAAAGTTATTCTCAGCTTTAATCTCTAAGAAGGTAGACATAGATAGATAGAGATAATTCTCATAAACAAAAGCTCTTGGGTGTTCCTGATCAAGTTTAAGTGAATTAAAGGTGTCCTGAGACCAAAAGCTTGGAGAACTGATGATTCAGACCAAGGGTACAAATGGACAGGGTGGGTGGGTTCTTGTCTGCTCATGTCCCCCACTCCTTCCCCTCAACTGGCTATCACTCACCGCTGGGCACACTGGGAGGAGGATAGTATGGCATCTGCCAAGGTTACTTTGCTGTGGAGCAACCCAGGTCTCGTCCGGTTGTTTGGTTGTTTGGCAAAGAGGATGTTGTAATCCACACACCGAAGGAGGAAGGTTGTGAAGGTAACAATGAAGACGAATTGTCTAGGAGACAGGGAGTGTAGTGATCAGCCTCCAGTCAGTCCTGGGTGTCCTCCCCAACCTGCTGAGCCCTGGGCTGCTGTCAGGGTGGGGAGTGGCTATGCTGGTGGACTAGAGGCAGCAGGCACTACTGAGGAAGCAAGATGACAGGGTCTGGGGCTTGGGACAAGCATCTCACCCCAACTGGAAGACATCCTCCAGCAGGATGCAGGCAAAGCCATTCCTCTGGTGGTAGCTATAGATGTGACAGCGTGTCAAGAAATAAGCCTGAGGCATGATGTGCCTTTCTTGAGGACACCTCTCCCTCTCCCTCATTCCCCCAGACCCACTGCACCCTCAGAGCCTCCCTGCCAAGAACAGCACCAGCCCCAAAGGGTCCCCCCATGCCACTGCTGCCAGGCCAAGCACAAAGGATATCTTGGTGAAGAAGCTGTCCAGGTTCTGGATGTGGTGCCAGGAGCCTGGGTACAGAGAGGAGACTCTTGGGACTTGGCTGTCACCTGAATGACCAGTTCACACCCTCAGGAGCCACCCCCCGCCCCCAGCCTCCCTCAATGCACTGCCCTCACAGCCCCATACCCATACTCACCTCGAAGCCCTTCAGGCACATGGAGCAGGGGCTGCTGTTCCTCCCCATGGAGGGGTGAATCTTGGGACCCCTCAGGGTCACAGTCTTCCAGGCGCTCATAATCCTGCTCAGGGATCAGAGGGCCTATCCGCAGCCCAGGAGGGTCCTGGGGGCATCGGCGTGTGGGAGGGGGAGTCACTGAGGCCAGGGGTGGGGTGGATTGGGAGCCCCAAGAGGGGGGGGCAGAGATGGGTGTCGTCACAGGCTGTGCCTGTGTTGTCCGGGTGGGGAGGGCGCTGTGGCAAGGGTGAGAGGTCCCCGGGGCCTGCATCGCTGGGCAGGGTGGTCCCAGGGCCAGAGGGGAAGGGGAGCTTCTTGTGTGGGGGGCAGGGGACAGAGAGAAGATGGAAATCCTCCCTCTGCCAAGCCCCCGACAAGGAGGAGGAGGAAGAGGAGGCAGGGATATGGGGAGGAGAGGCACGGAACCTGGCCCCAGGTCTCCCCACCGCCCTGGCCGCCCTCTGCTCCCCCCCCAGCCCACTCGCCTCACCATCAGGCAGTAGCTTCTCTGGAAATGCTTGGAAGGATGGGAGCTGCTGCTTCCACAGAACTCTGGGGTGCTAAGCAGAGACTTCAACAAGAATGGTGACAACAACAACAACGTGGTGACTCAGTCAGGGCAGGCATCAGGCGTCCCAGCTCTCAGTCACCTGTCTGACCACTCACACCCCTTCCAGGGGAATCTGTGGCCAAACCTCTTCAAGGTCAAGCCTCTTTCCCCAGGAGGGGCAGGGGCTGAGGAACACACAGACCAGAGACACCTATTGTCCCATCCTCAGACCTTGAGTAGGTTTAAAGGGGGAGGCCAGAGAGTAGCAGTCAAAATAACAAAACAAAAAGAAACTCCTACCAAAGGATTATAAGACTATGATGTTAAATCTTTGATTACTTAAAATCTTGTCTCCCCTCCCCTTACACACACACACACACACACACACACACACACATGCATGCACCAGTGATCAACAGAAACATGCTTTAAGACCAAAAGCAAAAAAGAGGAAAAAGAAAAGAATGGGCTGGTGTTCTGTTTGCCTGATGGTGCTAAGGAAAGAGGGCGACTTCCCGCCTTTGAGGGCAGGTTGGAGGAAATCTGAAGAAGGGAAGGCAGTGGAGAAAGGAGAGGCAGCTAACCTGGATGTGAGAAGTAGTTTGGGAGCTTACAGTAGAAAGAGGCCCCCTTGGAAGTTCCATTATGTTTTTCTTCTTTGTCCCCTTAAATGCTGAAAACCCTCTTGCCTAGTCCTGATCCAGCTTTGGGGGGCCCCCTGAGAAGCATCAGAGCTGAACCAGTGGAGGGCAGCTAGGGGTCCAAGATTTGGAAGGGTAATTTGAATACCCCAGGATGAGCTGGCTGAGTTGAGTTTCTTGCTGCTGCCTCAATGAAGAGGAGGAGGCAGCTGCTTTGTTGGCATGTCCGACGCCATTCCTGAGGCCCTGAATCACCCAGTTTCCTACTGAACCCCATTCCTGAGGTGCTGACTCAGCCACCCAGGTGTCAGGGCCTCCAGGGCTGAGGCCTGAGGGCTGTTGTAGGGGCCAGTATCCAGGAAGTAGGGAGAGGAACACAGTGCTTCCCAGAGTGTTCATTGGAGGAATGTGGAGGCAATTGTGGAGTTGCCCACAAAACGTGAGTCCAGATACGCCTGTTTTTCTCCTTCTGTGCTGCCTTCTGGGGACAGGGATTGTTATAGTAGCTTGGGGCTTGCATAGTTTTATCCCTGAGCAACAGGGGGCAGAGCTATGAAAACAGAGACTCACTCCTAGAAGTGGCATCCTAGTGCAGGAGATGGAATTCCCCATTGCAGAGGGGCTAGGGAATGCCCATTTCTTAGATGGCAGAGACATCTGCCAAGATGGGTTATGTAGGTTTTGCCTGACCTCCCCTCCACCTCACTCACCCCAATATTCCACCATGCTCACATGAGGACCCCGTCCCATACTCCCAGCCCAGCTTCAAGCTAATCTGGCATATTTTCCTACCCAGTTCTACCCCGGATTCATCAGTTGACAGCCTCCCTATAACCATCCCAATTCAAGTCAGTTCATTATAAAGAGCACTTTTCTCTGCCAGGCATTTGGAGGGGAAGTGGGGTATGGATGAATGAGAGGGAGCCACTGCCCAGAAGGAAGTCACAGCCCATGGGGGAGGTAGCTATGCAAATAATTACACAGAAGAAATAAATAAGTACTCCACAGAGGTGCAAGAGGAGTGCGGTGGGTGCCTTAGGCAAGTCACCTTGGCTGCGGTGAGGAAGGCATCTGCGGAGAAGGGTCTGGGGTGGCACTTTACAAGACGTCTCCACGCCAGTGGTTCTCAATCCTCTTGTTGTTGTTAATTTTATTTATTTATTCAAGAGAGACACAGAGAGGCAGAGACACAGGCAGAGGGAGAAGCAGGCTCCACGCAGGGACTCGATCCCGGGACCCAGAGATCAGGCCCTGAGCCAAAGGCACGCTCAACCACTGGGCCACCCAGGGGCCCCGCTCCCAATCCTTAAGGAGGGGAAGTGTGTCAGAATCACCAGGGTAGTTGTTTCCCAAATACACGTGGCTGCTGTCCCTGGAACTCTGACCTGCCTGGGAGAAAGGGGCGGGTGACAAGGCATGTTTCAAAAAAACTCCCCGGGAACATATTTGTCCCTTCCTCCTGTAGGACCAGCACTCTTCACTCCTTAGACATTTCGGGACATCTAGAGTCCGCCGGGAGCACCCATGGGAGAACAGCCCCGAGGTCAGCGGCTGGCGCGTTACCATGGATACCCCGCGGCGGTGTCACCCCAGAGCTGACCCCCGTCAGAGGGCGGAAGGCACTGCCCCACCTGCTCGGCCCCGCCCAGGCCTGGGGGCGGGCGGGCAGGCGGCTTCTCCAATCACAGTTCCGGAAGGAGGAAGATCGTGAAAGTCCTCTCCAATCACAGCCCTTGACGAGATTGATGCGTCTTTCCGCCAATCGTCGCCGAGGGGCGAGGGTGTTGTCGGGATGCGGGCCGGAGCCAACATGGAGCCCTCAATGGGATGAGGGTGAAGCTGCAGCGGTTGGCTGCTCCTGTACTCACGTTCCATCATGTTGGTGCATTTATTTCGGGTCGGGATTCGGGGTGGCCCTGTCCCAGGCAGGCTGCTACCACCCGTCTGCTTCCAGACATTCTCGGCCGTCAGGTAAAAAGTGAGAAATCTACTGGGAGCGCGGGCCGTTGACCGGCTGGCCGTGCATGGGGCCTGCCGGGAGATGGAGTCCCGAGCTCGTCCGAGGCCTGCTGGAAGTTGTAGGCCGGCCCAGGGGCGGGGGTGGGGGGTGAAATGTCACTCCCCAGAGCTTGGCCTCAATTATTTATGGAGAGGACCCAGGTGCCAGCAGGAGACTCGGCCCGTGTGTATCCGTGTGTGGGATGGCGGAGGGCACGCTCTAGGTCGGTGACCACGCCGGGTCCGTTCTTCCCACTAGAGGGCGCCGTGCTGTACAGGTGTGAGCCTTGGGATCGCCGCGGATCCTGCCCCCGTTCTGTGCTCGTTCTTGGAATTGGTCTGGCAATTTGGGCAAAAGTTATCAGTGTCCAGAGACATTTAATATTGGTGTTGCTCCCGAGAGTCAATATGAGCTAAACAAAAATGGTTCCTGGATCTGGATACTTTTCAGCAAAGATAAAGTCAATCTAGAAATGCGTGTGTGTGTGTTTGTGTGTTCACTCTACACATGTCAGCTCAGAGAGAGAGAGAGAGAGACAGGTAGGAAAGGAACATCGACCCTGAGACTGCTACTCCACTGGAGTGAATAACCTGTGGGCCAGCCAGGCAGCCTACTGGCAGTGGTGGGCGGAGTGGACTTGTGACATTTGGAAAGCCCATCTGACAGAGAGGGCAAGAGCTGGGCCAAGCTGGAGCTAAGAAGTACTGTTGCTGGGAAGTAATCCACCAGTTCTTGGCAACGACCAAGCTCTGCTTAGAGTCTTAGTTTGGAGATGATAGAAGCTGGAAAGTAGCCATGGTGAATTATTAAAAAGTTTGATAACAGTCCTTAGGAAGAGAATAAGGGTATTGATAGCATTTAAACCAGAGAGAAAGAAATAAAATAATATCCAAGTTCTTGTGTATTCACAAGTGCAGTGTCTTTCAAATGTGCAAGTCACAACAAGAGATCATAAAATGAGTTTAGTGAGTCAGGATCATTTAGAAGTGAGTATAATAGGGGGTGTCTATTGAGCATGTGACTCGATCTCAGGGTCATGAGTTCAAGCCACAGGTTGGGTGTGGAGCCTACCTTAAAAAAAAGTGAATATAATAAAATACATGTGTAACAAATTAGGGGAAGTATTGTTTTGTGAAGCATTTCAATTTTGTGTGACGCATTTTTCCTACTGGGTGGCAATGTACAGCATATTTCTTATTGTTGGCCTCAATAAGTCCGAAACTTTGCAAACAGTGCAATAACAGGTCAGGTCAAATTTTTCTCTTCCTCATTTCTAATGAGGGCACGCACTCAACAAACATAAGCATTTACTGAACACTTACATGTATAAGAGCTCTGCTAAGTGCTAGGGATGCAATGTGAATAAGATAGAGCTTTCTGCCCTCAAGAATGTAAAGCCTAATGGAAAAATTGGAAGGAGGGTGAGCTTCTCTAAAATTTAAGATAGTGACACCTGGATGGCTCAGTCGGTTAAGCATCTGCCTTTGCCTCAGGTTATGATCCCAGGGTTCTGGGATTGAGCCCCACATTGGGCTACCTGCTCAGCGGGAGTCTGCTTCGCCCTCTGCCCCTCACTCTGCTCATGCTCTCTCTCTTCCTTTCTCTGTGCCTCTCAGATAAATAAAAAAAAAATTTTTTTTAAGTGTCTAAGAATACAAGATTATCAGAGTAAAGGAAAAACCTCATCCTATTTGTTCTTTTAAAAAGCTCCTGTCCATCAGTAATGCCATTAAAATTTTTTTTTTTCCCAAAGGGAGTATTTTTCTTTATGATTAATTTATTTAAGAAGGAGCACGCACATATGCATGTGAGTTGGGCGGGGGCAGAGGGAGAAAGAGAGAGAATCCTCAAGCAGACTCACCACAGAGCTCAGAGCCCAAAGCTAGGCTCAATCCCAGGACCCTGAGATCATGACCTGAGGTGAAACCAAGAGTCCGCTGTTTTTCTTTTTAGAGATTTTATTTATTTATTCATGAGCGACACACAGAGAGACATAGGCAGAGGGAGAAGAAGGCTCCATGCAGGGAGCCCAATGTGGGACTCCATCAAGTCACGGCCTAAGCTGAAAGCAGACACTTAACCGCTGAGCCACCCAGGCGACCAAAGGGTCAGCTGCTTAACTGACTGAGCCACCCGGGCGCCCCAACCTCATTTGAGTCTTTGAGCAATCCCACCATATACTCTTAGCCAGATAACTTTGCTTCTAACAGGCTTCCCGTAGCCTGTCTTGCTCCCCTCCAGCCCTCTTCTCTCCACTATGATCTTCAAGATGTAAATTTGATTATGTCATACCCCAGCCTAAACCGCCCACCATAGGTCCTCGTCACCTCTAAAGTCCAGATGGAAACCGCAGAACACAGAAGGTGATTTGAGCATAGCATATCAGAGCTGAAGAGATACATTATTTGGATTGTTATTTTTTTTTGTCTCGTTGTCACATAAGCACCGAAGGCCTGGGAGGAGCCAGGTGAGGGGATGCAATGAGCACTGACCAGTGGTCAGAAGCCTTGGGGCCAGGCCAGGCCCTGCCACACACGGCCTTGGGCACATCACATGGGGCCACGTGGAGCAAGCCTGGGTTCTAGAATCATACAGCAGGTTCTCCTCTTATCTAAGTTCTGCTGCTTGGGGACAGGTTTTCTCACCTCTCCCAGCCCCCGTGACACTTCTCTTAACAAGTGAGAGTAACAGAACACATCTGCCCCAGGGGTGGAGGGTAGAGGCCAGAGGCACCAGGTCTCACCTGCTTGGTGAGACCCCTGCAGGCTCACTCCCTCTCCTGCTGCTCTGAGCCAGACTCCCTCAAGACTTCTGCGTCCTCATCTGTAAAAGGAGGCCTGTGGACTAGCTGCCGTCCAGTACGCTGTCCTGTGATGAGAAAGGGTGTGTATTGGAGATGGTCGCTGACTGTGGTGGCTGAGAAGGCCTAGTTGTGTGACCACACACACCTCTCTGACTTGACTACAGGCCATTGTCTTATTCCTGGGCCACTTGGCCTGTATGCGTTCCTCTTAGAAACTGAGGTTGCTGAAGAGCAGCCCTGGGAAAGGCGGCGCAGAACCCCGTGCAAGAGGGAATGCTGTCTGGAGGGCTCAGCCCACAGCTGGGCTGCTCTGAGGAATAGTCGGGGCCTCGAGCCATTGATGCCATTCTCTCCCCGCAGGTCCTCCAACGGCCACCATGCCTCCTACCTCCTCAGGGCTGTGGCCCAGCTGAGGTCCCAGCTCCGGGCCCACCTCCCTCAAGCACGCCCAGCCCCCAGCCAAAGACCCTGTGCCTGGCGCTGGCTTGGGGGCATCCTTCTAGGCCCTGTGGTCTGGACTAAGTGCCCCCGCCTCGGCCTCGTGGCGTTGTGTGAGGCTGAGGAGGCCCCTCCTACCTACTCCAGACCTTATGTTGGGGAGTCTCGCTTTAACTGGAAGCTCTTCTGGCAGTTTCTGCGGCCCCACCTGCTGGTTCTGGGAGTAGCCATCGTGGTGAGTTGCCCCTCCATGCTTCCACGTCAGGGACAGGGAAGGAGCCAGTCAGGGGTTTGTGAGCACCACCCAGAGCTCCATGGGGACAGCTTGTCTGCCTCACCAAATCTCAAAGTTAGACCTCAGGAAGCAGCAAGGGCTGGCTGGCTTGGGGAACTGGAAGCCAAGGGATACCAGGAGATCCTGCATGGAACAGCTGGGTGTGCAGGGTCCAGGGGTCCCCAGGGGCTGGCAGCCTGGGCTTTAACTCAGCTGTCTCAGAGAAGCACAGAAGTAGCCAAAGCATGAAAAGCTGTGGGGAGGGAGGGCTGAGGTCAGGGACAGGGATGGGAAGGAATGTGGCTCCTTCTAAATGCCTGCTTTGCCACCCCTTGCCAAGCTGGCGCTGGGTGCAGCACTGGTGAACGTGCAGATCCCCCTGCTTCTGGGCCAGCTGGTGGAGATCGTGGCCAAGTACACGCGGGACCATGTGGGTAGCTTCCTGACAGAGTCTCGGAACCTCAGCACCCACCTGCTTATCCTCTATGGTGTCCAGGTACAGCAGGAGGGAGGGCCTGGGGGCACCCAGAGGAGCCTCCCAGGCGCCCCTGAGTGCCCCGGCCTCTCTCCCAGGGGCTGTTGACCTTCGGGTACCTGGTATTGCTATCCCGCATCGGCGAGCGCATGGCCGTGGACATGCGGAGGGCCGTCTTCAGCAACCTGCTCCGGTACTGCCAGCTACAGGGTGTGGGTAGGAGTGGCTGATGGTCCAGGTGGCGGGCAAGGGGCTCATCCTGAACTCACGTCTCCCTCTTCTCCCTTACGTCCTGCACTCTTGACCTACCATCAGGCAAGATATTGCGTTCTTTGATGCTAAAAAGACAGGGCAGCTGGTGAGCCGGTTGACAACCGATGTGCAGGAGTTTAAATCATCTTTCAAACTTGTCATCTCCCAGGTCAGTTCCCCCGGTTCCCCTGTGTGTACACACTTACACATGCAGATGCACACCCATACACACACACTGTCTAGTGTAGACACAGCAGGCCAGCCCCATCCCACCTTGCTGTTGCGCCCTGAGCCTAGGCTCACACCAAGTGAGAAGCCTGCTGTCTGGCAAGGGCGTGGGTGAGGGAATGGGGAAGTTCACAGAAGGGAGGTACTGTGGCATCATCCAAGGTCAGTACGGGCTGTTTCTCTCCTGTTCTGAAATTCTACCTCCCCAGAAAAACCTTCTCAAGGACTCCGTCAAGAGCCTTTCCTGGACCAGCTTGCCAAGAGCAAAATCACCCCGGACTGCCTTGCCCCCAGAATACTTGGCATGCTGACAAGTGTGAGGAGGAGTGAAGGCTTTTTACTGTATTACTGGTGTCCCATCCTCATCCACCCACACTGTCACCGCGGCTGTTGGGTCATGCCAGACTGGCCCACAGCTATTCTGTGTGACATCCATATTCTATTCTTTTAGTTCAGTTCCTCGAGCAAAACACCAGAACAAACTGGGATTTGTCTAGGGAAGGATGCTGTGGTCCGTAGACATTCTCACCCAGCCCTTTCATGCCCGCTAGTAGAGAGGGGGCTACGTTTAATGACCAGGTGGATTGCCATGTGGCCTCCCAGAGTCCAGACCTATGGCCTTGGCCTTGTGAGAGTCACGCTGTGGCCAGCAGACTCCTGGGAAAGTCATCCCCCACCCCCTGTCGTGATGCTGTTGCCACATGGCCTTCCTGCCTTCTGCCTCTCCCTAGGGGCTGCGGAGCTGCACCCAGGTGGCCGGCTGCCTGGTATCCCTTTCCATGCTGTCCACACGCCTCACGCTGCTGCTGATGGTGGCCACACCAATGCTCATGGGAGTTGGCACCCTAATGGGCTCAGCTCTCCGGAAATTGTCTCGCCAGTGTCAGGAACAGGTACTGGCATTGCTGCCCATCCTCCCCACCTGCCCCATTGCTCTCTGCCCTGCCATTACCCCATTACCATGCCATCCCCCCACCCCCCCAATTTCCAACCTCAGTGTCAACTTCCTGGACTCCTTGCAGGTTGCCAGGGCAACGGGCGTAGCAGATGAGGCCCTGGGCAATGTTCGCACGGTGCGGGCTTTCGCCATGGAGAACCGAGAAGAGGAGTGAGTTCCACACGGGGAAGAACTTGAAGCAGGGAGGATCCCCAAATGCACCCCATCAGCCCTGTACCCCACCCTGGCTGCTTCCTGATGGCCGGGCTTGGCCTCTCTCCCCAGACGCTATGGAGCAGAGCTGGAGGAGTCCCGCTGTAAGGCAGAGGAGCTGGGCAGGGGCATTGCCTTGTTCCAAGGGCTCTCCAACATTGCCTTCAACTGTGAGTGAGCAAGTCCCCACCAGGGGTGTGGGAGCACTGGGTCATGGCTGGGGATGAGCATGGATCAGCCAAGGAAGTCCCAGCGAGGCAGGCAAGGGGCAGCTCTCCACGGGCTTGATGTCCCTTAGATGTCTGTCCAGTGCCAGCTGCCTGAGTGCCTCCCTCTGACACACATGCATGCATTCATTCCCAAATGAAGAAACAAAAGCGGACACTACTGAAATGACTTGTTGTCATTCCAGTCGGAGGCACAGCAGGGACTGGAACTGGGGACTCACCTGGGCTGTGTCCCCTGATCCTAGCTGCTTCCTTGCTAACCACCTGGCCCTTTCCGCCTGTAGGCATGGTCTTGGGCACCCTGTTCATTGGGGGCTCCCTCGTGGCTGGACAGCAGCTGAGAGGGGGAGACCTTATGTCCTTCCTGGTGGCCTCCCAGACGGTGCAGAGGTGAGTGTGAGGCTGTTCCTGTCCCGAAAGAGCCCTGCCCCTGGCCCACCCAGTTTCCTCAGGGAAGCACGGGGTGCCTTCCGCGGGCGCCCTCCAACCTGATGCTCTGACTGGGTGCCCAGGGATGCAGCTGTCATCTCCCGCCACCTAAACAGCTCAGAAGGGTCCGTGACAGCTTTTTAAAAAGTTGGTGATTGTGGTAAAATACACATAACATATAATGTACCATTTTGACTGATTTTCAGCATACGCTGTAGTAGCGTTTTGCATGCGTCATGCAGTTGTGTGGCCACTGCCACCATTCACCACCAGCATGCCTTCATCCTGCAAAACTGAAGCACTGTGCCCATTAACCACTAAGGCCCATGGCTCCTCTCCCCGCCCGACAGCCTCTGGCTCTGTGCTTCACCCACCGCGGGTCCCTCATACATGTGAGATCACACAGCGTTTGTCCTTCAGTGATGGGCCTTTTTTGCTCAGGGTGACATCTCCCAGGTTCATCCATGGCATAGCCCGTCAGGATTTCCTTCCTTGTTAGAGCTGAGAGGATTCCATTTGTGGGTTGACCATCTTTGACTTGCTCTTTACGAGCTTGCCTGCTGTCGTCTGCCTGAGTGTCCCAAGGATGAAAAGGTCACCCTCTCTCCCTCTTCCCACCCTCAAGGCTCAGTGTGCTCATTGCTCTGAGACCCACCCGCTCCACTGGGCCTGTCTGCCCAGAGCTCTTGCCTCCCTTTGCATGAGACCCTCAAGGCCTCCCCTTTCCTTTCTCTTCTAAGCTAAACACTACCAGTTCCTGCGTCAAGCATAAATAGGTACTGTGATAAATAGTTGAAGAGAGAATAGACTATCATAAGTTACTGAAGAGTGGAGACCGGTATTACTGTTAACCACGTCAAGGAAGTGCAGGGTCACCCCAGACACCCCTCCATGCCCCTTCCCCATGGCTTCTGATTCTCATGGCACTCGTGGCCTGGCTCTGCAGTGTGTCTTACCGCCTGTTTCCCACAGCATCCCTCACCATCACCCTCATTATTGTCCCAGGTAGAGCGGAGCCAACCCGAAGACGGCTGGCAGAAAAGATGCCCATCCTCAGCCCTGTTTATGTCCAGTGCTCCCTAATCTGGGCCCGTTCAGACCTCTGAGTTCAGACTCTAGGTAGCTTCATCCCTCCTCCAGCCTGAAAACTGTTCCTTGGTGGCCTGGGTACCAAGAGGCTCTTTATTTTAGAGACAGGACTTGGCACTGACCCCAGGCCGAGCCCTGGCCTCTTACTCTGGTCCTGAGGACACTGATGAGCCCTGTGGTTCTTCTCATACAGTCACCACATGGCCCTCCACGGGCTGTGGTAGGAAAGTCTCCCTTTCCCTATACCTCCCAAGCCTGGCTCGCCTTCCCCTGAGCCCCCACTTCCCCATGTGGCGTAAGTTCAGAACCTCTCCTCCCCACTGCACTGCCTTGCCTGAGCAGAGCTTTATTTCAAACCAAAAGGCCTAGGATGCCCATCCATACTATTCTCTCTCAGGCTGCTAGATGGAGCTGCTCCCACAGCCACAGGCCTTAGGCCCATCCTTTTGAGGGCCCCTCACTACATGGAGATCCTTCACCACCCACTTCAGAGGAATTAGGCTGTTTTATTCAGGAGGCTGATGGATTTCCTCCTGGGTTCCAACGGGGGCAGGGAAGGAAGAGAGGCAGCCTCTACCTCTAGACCCCATTCTACATGTTGTTTTGTGGCACTGGGTCTGTGGAGGAGACCGGGAGGCACCCAGAGGGACCCCAGTCATGGGGTCTGCATGCAGGGCTGGGCCCCACTGGGAATGGGCTGCCCCTCTGACCCCCACCAGGCCTCTTGGGAGAGCAAGGCCTGCCTTCTGAGCCAGCTCTGAGAGCAAGGGCACCACAGACATCACAACGAGTTATGGGCATCTGTTTTTAGGTTGCTGCCAGGCACCAGTGCCAGGCCCTAATGGCTTCCAGATCTCTTGTGGAGAATGTGCTTCCTTCTTGTCCACAGATAGCTCGCTGTCCCGGCTCTTCCTTGCTCCATGCCTCTGCACTCACTTTGGCAAAGGCCGGTAGCTCTCTGACCTGCCAGAACCACTTCCGTGCAGGCAGCTCCTGGTGCTGGAAGAAGTGACTTTCCTCTTCAAGAGTCAGTCTTTCCCCTTCAAGGAAGACCTGTGCGCACACTCTCAGACACATGGCCCAGTCAGGGACTGGTGACTGAGACGCGTGACTCACCTTCCAGCCACCGACAGCCCTCCCCTCTGGCGCCACTCTTCTCTTGGGCTCTGGGCCCCACTCTTCAGCCTTTCTCTCCTCCTCACAGGTCCATGGCCAACCTCTCCGTCCTGTTTGGCCAAGTGAGTGGCAATCGGGGGGTGCGCCCTGGGGTGTGGACATCAGATCTGGGCTGGCAGCGTGTCAGGAGCATCAGCTGTGTGCTGCAGGAAGCAGGTGTCAGGGTGGAGGGGACACTGTGAGCCCTGCCTCTCCCTCACCACAGACTTTAACCCTCTCCCCAGGTGGTACGGGGGCTCAGCGCTGGGGCCCGGGTCTTCGAGTACATGACTCTGAGCCCGTGTATCCCTCTGTCTGGGGGCTGCCACATCCCCAGAGAGCACCTGCACGGGGCCATCACGTTCCACAACGTCTGCTTCAGGTCAGCATTGGCAGATGGGTGCGGGGGTCATTCCCTTTGGGCTCAGGAGTTTGGGTCAAGGTCTCCTTCCAAATAAGCTCCCCTCAGGGTACAGTTAGACTTGAAGGCCCAGGGCAGAAAGGGGCCAGGAACCTGGTCTGACCAAGGGTCTCTCTTGGCTCCTCCCAGTTACCCCTGCCGCCCTGGCTTCCAGGTGCTCAAGGACTTCTCCCTCACCCTGCCCCCTGGCAAGATCGTGGCCCTCGTGGGCCAGTCCGGTGGAGGTGAGAGGAACCCACCACCCTCCCACCCTATGGCTTTCCTTCCTATGGTGGCTGCTCAGCGTGGGGTGGGGCACAATGTCTAGAAACCATGCTATCTCCCCAACCTCGCCACCTCCCCAACCCCCATTCCCCAGGAAAGACCACTGTGGCTTCCCTGCTTGAGCGCTTCTATGACCCCACGGCGGGTATGGTGACACTGGATGGACGGGACCTGCGTACCCTCGATCCGTCCTGGCTCCGGGGCCAGGTCATCGGCTTCATCAGCCAGGTGGGGAGAGGAGAGGCTTACCTCTCAGCACAGGCTTACTAGCACATGTGACTTAACTTCCCAGACCCTCTCCCCTCCCTCTGACTTTTCTCTCAGCCCTTACACACATGGGACCTTCCCCCCCCTTCCCACCCCCATCACCCCTGTTCTCTCTGGTGGAGCATCAGTGGGAGGGCTCTGGCCATCTTCACTGGCCCCCCCAGTGGTCATGGGACCTGAGGCATCCCCATAACTGCCCACTGCAGCTCTGCCCTCGTGTCCAGGGCAGGAACTCAACTAAAGCCTCCAAGCAGGTGGGGTGGGGTGTTGATTTAGGATCCCTGAGTTCTCCGACAAACCTATGGTGTCCAGAAAGTGTAGAGACCCCTGCCCCCCACTAAGCATGGTCCCACAGCCCCACCCTGGGGCGCTCAGTCTTGCTCCTTTCCTTCTGTTTGAAGTGGTGCCACCCAGCAAGAGGCTGCTTTCCCCCTCTGAGTGGGTTAGGAGGGCACCCTTACCCACCTACCCCTGCAGGAGAAACCCAGAATGCAAACCCCCTTACTCCCATCTCTCCAGAGAGGAGGGCCCGGCTCTCCCAGCACCTCCCCATCCCACTCCTCAGGAACCCTGTGCCCTGCAGGGAGCATGGCCTCTCCCCACTTTGATAGATCTCTGTTCTTCATTGATTTGTAATTTTCAACTGCCCCTGCTTGCCCTCCAAGAAGGTGGTTCTGGTGTGGCCAAAATTGCCTTTCCTGATGCACCCCTTCTGGGGTTTGGGGCAAAGTCAGAATGTTCCATGCGGAGTCCCCACCCACAGGAGCCAGTCCTGTTTGGAACAACAATCATGGAGAACATCCGCTTTGGGAAGATGGGTGCCTCAGATGAAGAGGTTTATGCAGCTGCCCGGGAAGCCAATGCCCACGAGTTCATCACCAGCTTCCCAGAGGGCTACAACACCATAGTCGGTGAGTCCCAGGGACAGCGTCCTGCTCGGGTCTGCAGGGCCCAGGTTGTGAGGAGTCCGGGAGGCAAGAGCAGAGGCATGGCATCAGGGAAGACTATACCTGTGGCCTGGGCGGGCAGACCTGGTTCTGTGGTTTAGTCCCACACAGGCTGCAGAGACAGGGATACCACAGGGAGTGCAGGCCCAGGAACCCCGTCCTCAGACCCGACCAGAAGCACGAGGATATTACCTCCTAATACCTTATGCTTCTGGTTCCTGTGTCGTACCTGTGCTTTTATCACTTAATTTGAAAATATTTCCATCATGTTACCCACAGGGATTGAGGTGGCTGGATGGGTCTCCCTTCTGACTTACCCAGAACAGGGCTCAAGTAGTTCTGGAACATTAAAATATCACAGCCTCACACTAGAATATTCGTATCATAGCTTGCAGATTTGTGCACTCAGCTCAGGGGTCTTTTTTTCAACCTTTGGGACCGTGTTTTTTTATCTGGAGTCTTGGTTCTGTTGTGGAATATTCCAGCACATCTCAAGGTGTGGGCATATCTGGGGTTTTCAACTCTTCTTGAAACTTAGGCCTCAGTCTAGCTGAGATTCAGCCTGCTGAGTGGCACCCCCCGCACCCCGTCTTCAGCCATCACTCATGCTGTGTTGCTGATCCAGCCTATTCCACGCAGTGCTCCGATTCCACACTACCCTGAGGGGAGGAGCCGTCCCCACACCCCTGTAGAGCAGCGCTTCCCTCATACTTTTGACCCTAGCACACTCCCAGGCCCATCTGCAGCTTCAGTCTCCCCTCACTGGTCTCTGACCGCTGTCACCGTGGTGCCCTTCTTAAGCTCCCACACTGCCACCTCTGTTGTCTGTGGACACTGTAGACCAAGTGCGGTCTTCCCAGAATGCCCTGTGATAGGCCATCACCGCATTCTAGGGTTCACATCTGGGTCCTGGATGCCCCGCCCCCTCGCCAGCAGCAAGACCCAGCCAGTCAGGAAAAGATCTCAAGAACTGCAGGGCCTGGTGTGGGAGGGGCACACAGTGACTCTGAGGGGACACTGAGACCCACATGCACACAGTTCCTGTTGGGTGTGAGTGTGTTAGTGCATGGGCCCAGGTTATGGGATCAGGATGTGTGTACAGTGCTAGATGGGGCACCTGAGGGGCCAGATGGGAAGTTCCAGGTGGCCCCCAGAGCCCCTCTCTGAAGAATGCTTCGAGCTCCTGCCTTGTCCCCTTCCTCCCAGGTGAGCGTGGCGCAACCCTGTCTGGTGGCCAGAAGCAGCGCCTAGCCATCGCCCGTGCCCTCATCAAGCAGCCCACGGTGCTGATCCTGGATGAGGCGACCAGTGCGCTGGACTCAGAGTCCGAGCGGGTGGTGCAGGAGGCCCTGGATCGTGCCAGCACAGGCCGCACCGTGCTTGTCATCGCGCACCGGCTCAGCACCGTGCGTGGGGCCCACCACATTGTCGTCATGGCCCGTGGCCAAGTCTGTGAGGTCAGCTGGGGGCTGGGCAGCGGCTCGGTGGGTTGGGCAGCTTCAGCCCTGGACACAGTGGAAAGCGTGGCTCAGCTGAGCCGTGGGAGGGTCTGGCCTAGCCCAGGGGGCTCTGGGCCATATCCTGGAAGCAATACCCTGTGTGGATTCAGGAGTTCCTGCCCTGGCCTCTCGAGGCCCGTTTCCTTCTCCATCCCATGGGGGTAGCAGAGCTGCATTAGGGCTCCCAGGACCAAGGAGAAAGGACTCAGAATTGTAGAAGGCTGAGCAGAGGGGCCTAGGGGTTGAGGTACAGAAAAGGCAACTGCTCAGGGGCCAGTGTGCAGCAAGTCTGGGGGGCTGCATGGAGCCCAACTCCTGGCTCTGGCTGCTGCTTCAAGTAGCTTTGAACCCAAGTCTTTGGGTTCTGCAAGGGAGATAGAAGAATTCAGATGCTCTTCCAAAACCCAGCTAAGCAGAAAGGTGGTGCTGACAAATACAAACATGCCAGTGGCAATGTGTAACCAATTGTGCTTTGGGTTCATAGTGTCCCCAGAAGGGGCACTGGCTTAGGAGACCGGGAGCCCAGTGGCAAATAAGAAGCCAGCCCACCTAGAGCTCTGAGCTGGGTTGGGGTGACTACCTGCCCCTCCTTCCTCTCCATAGGTGGGGACCCATGAAGAGCTCCTGAAGAAGGGCGGGCTCTATGCAGAGCTCATCCGGAGACAGGCCCTGGATACCCCAGCTCCTGAGATGCCCAGAGGCCCCAGGAACCGCCCCCCCAAGTCCTGAGAGAGCTGTTGGAGCTCTGGTCATGGCCGAGCATCAGTGTCCAAGGCCGAGGCTCAGCTCAGGGGAGCTTCCAGGGACCAAAGCACCCAGGATGGCCAGTGTGCTGGGGTGCAGGCTACTGCTGCTCCCCTGCTCACAGTGAGACCTAGGCCTAGTGCTGAGCTCGGGGAGGTTGGGACTGCTCCCATCCACTCCCCACTCCTGCTACTAGGCTGACTCCCTCCTGCCAGAGTCATGAATCATGGGGCTGAACAGCAAAGGAGGCTGAGTCCCCAGACCCCTGCTCTGTTCCCTCCCAACCCCTCTCAGAAGCCCTGCCAAGTCTGCCCTCTGCCTGGCAGCCTGAAGGTGTGCAGGCCCAGCTCCACGGCATCTCTACAAATCAGGATCAGGGAGTGGGAACGGGAATTTACACTAGGGTCCCCACACCCACGCCAGGACCTCACCTTCTGGACCCTGACCCCTCTCTCCTCTGTTCCCACTGTCCCTGAGCCAGGGGAGAAGGAGCCCAGCCCGTGGACCAGCCCCTCGAGCCACAGTCTTTATCCGGAGAACACCTTCCCTTCCTTCTCCCTGCTTCATTAATACGGTCACTTTTCTAGGTTTTGTCCCCACCCACCCCCTGCCCCCAGTCAACAGAACAAGGAGGTTGGGACATCTGCCCCTGGCCCTTGGGAAAGGGGTCAGAGGGGCAGGGCATGCCATGGTCTATTCCACAAGGAGCTTCAAGCTTACTAGGCTGTCTTAACCACTGCGCCGGGCCCATAGCTGGACTCTGTGACCCCATGAGATTGTAGACTGCCCCTCTTCATGAGGATACCTCGCTCTAAAGGAAATAAAGGAGGAGCTGACACACACCCCAAACTCCAGCCACAGGGGTCCTATGGTGCTAAGTCACCAGACTGCTAGGGAGAAGTTAATACTTAGCTCCCAGGCTGACAAAATATAAAATCAGTTGGATTTATCCTGTGGGTTTATCCAAGGACAACACCATGCTTCTGGGGCAGCTACGATGTGTAGGACAAGAAGAGTCGGCTGTGGCCAGAGGCCAGCCGGGAAGAATAGAGTGGCTCAGGTGTGAGGAGCCAGGGCTGAGAGTCCCTGTGGCCTCTTGTGGGTGTGATCTAGGACCACATGCTACTTTGGGGACAAAGCACCTGAAATGTCCCAGAGCCACAGCCCCCCTAGTGTGATACCCTGCTTCCATATTGATCAGAGGTTGCATGCCAGGATAGCCATAGCCCAGGAAGCAAAGCCACTCCCTAGTAAGTGCATCCCAGAGCCAGCCTCAGGTCCCCAACCAAGCTGGCACTGACCTCCAAGGGAGAGGCAGTGGAGGCGAGCTCCTGCCCTGCCCCCCCAGCTCCAGCCCCAGCCACCCAGACTTCAAAATCAGGGCCTCCAAATCCTGCCCCCCGCCCCAACTAGGAAAGTAGTGCAGTCTGTGGGAGCCCTGAGTGGAAAGGCCGTGTGGTCAGCCTCACAATCACCATGCAGCCTTGGTCTCCACCTCGCCTCCCACCACTATTCACCATGGGTCATAAGATTGGCAATACTTCATCCTGAGAACTTAAAGAGTTTAAATGGGACCATCTGCAGGGCATCTGGGTGGCACAGTCAGTTGAGCATCTGACTCTTGGTTTTGGCTCAGGTCGTGATCTCAGGGTCCTGGGATCAAGCCTCGTATCAGGCTCCACACTCAGTGCAGAGTCCACTTGAGATCCTGTCTCTCTGCCCCTCCCATCGTGCCCATGTGTAGCGCATGCTCTCAAATCTTTAAACAATAATAGGGGATCCTTGGGTGGCTCAGCGGTTTGGCTCCTGCCTTTGGCCCAGGGCATAATCCTGGAGTCCGAGGATCGAGTCCCACATTTGGGCTCTCTGCATGGAGACTGCTTCTCCCTCTGCCTGTGTCTCTGCCTCTCACGAATAAATAATTTTTTTAAAAGTCTTTGGTTTTAAATAAATAAATAAAAATAAAAATAATAAATGGGATAATCTGTGACAAAGTACTTAAAACTCAATGCTGCAGCCTCAGAAGCTGGTCACATCTGCACACTAAACTTATTTACTTCCTCCTTCCAAGGTGATATGTTCATTAAGCACCTGTTGTGTGCCACCGTCCCTGCCCTGCGACCGGGAGGACGATGTCCCTGACCCCTTGAAGCTGTGATCTTGTCTGGAGGACAGAGAGGCAGGCAGGCAGGTGATTGCAGCACACTTTGTGGAAAGAGGTAGAGTAGAAAGAAGTTTCAGTAAATAAATTAATGGAGATAAACGTGTATTCTCTCAGGCCGACAGTGCAGCATCTCCCCATTTGCAGACACACGGGGACAGGTAAACATTTAACCAAATGAAGGGCTGGACACTGATGAGGACCAGGCCCTGGCCATATTCCACGTGGGGTGTCTGGGCTGCCCCTGCTGCCCTCGGTACCCCTGGCCCTCCCACCACAGCCCTTTGTCCCTGTGCCGTGGATCAGCAGGACACCCAGGCCCACTGCAGGCCAGCTGGTACTAACCTTACAGACTGGGCTCTACTTTCGAGAGGCATCTGCTCCGGATGCCAGGAGTCCTCCCCTCGCCCGACCCATTATCTCCTCTGGATCAACTGCAGTGCCTTCAGATGCCCCGGATCTGCCCTTTCAAGGCCAGCATCACTGTGCCACCAGTCCCAGGGCACCCGAGCTGGGTCAGGGGCACTGTATCTCTCCCCTTAGAAAAGCCCCCCACCCCTGTGGGGGCACCTGGCTGGCTTCCCGGGTAGAGCATGTAACTCTTGATCTCAGGGTCATGAGTTCAAGTCTCATGTTGGGCATGGAGCCTACTTTTAAAAAAAGGAAAGAGGAAGAAAAGCCCTCCCCTGCAAAACAGGTATGCTGCCTGCTGTGTTACTGACAGGAGGATAAAACTCCCACAGTGGGGAATTTTGTGATATCTACCAAATTGCCTGTATGGTTGCTTCTTGACCCAGTAGTTCTATTTCTGGGAATCTACATTTGTGCAATGCTATTGAAAGCACCATTGTTTGCAATGGAAGACTGGAAAGCCCCAGTGTTTATCCATAGGGGTGTAATTAGATGAACGTCGGTACATCGACATAATGGAATCGAATACAGGCCTTTAAAAAATGGGCAAGTTTCCTAGGTCCTAGATGTTGTATGGTGTGCAGAATATGTTTTTTGTTTTTTTTTTTAAGTTTTATTTATTTATTTTATTTATTTTAGACATAGAGAGGCAGAGACACAGGAGGAGGGAGAAGCAGGCTCCATGCAGGGAGCCTGACGTGGGACTCGATCCCAGGACTCCAGGATTGCGCCCTGGGCTAAAGGGAGGTGCTAAGCCGCTGAGCCACCCAGGGATCCCCTAGAATATGTTTTTAAGTGAAAAAAAGATGTGAAATTACAGGGCATCCATGTTCCCTGGGAGGGTGGCAGGTGGGCATCTGGGTCATGCCCAGGAGGGTGGCCGGGGAGCCCCCAACCCCGGTAGCTGAGGCCAGCCTCTTAGGCAGCCTCACGGGGGGGGAGGTGGGAGAGGCTCACTGGAGACAGACCACTTGCAGGCATAGGACGTGCAGAAGCCCTAGTCATCCAGCATGGCCTTCAGGGGCTCGAAAAGAGGAGTCTGCCGACACCCAACTTCCCATGGCTTTCCAGCTTGGGCAAGAGCCAGCGCCTCTCTAAAGGAACAGATCATCCCGGGTGAGGTCAGTGGGAAGGGACAAGACACAAAAGGAGGGAAAGACTAGGCCGAGGGTCAGCAACTGACCCTCAACCCAACCACAAGGGCTGCAGCTGGGAACTCTGAGGGCCATTAGGGTGCCCCCAGCCCCAACTTCTCTCCAGGCTCTCTTTAAGCCTTACCCGGGATTGCTGTGGTTTCCTGCTGGCGCCTCTGGTCTCCACAGCCGCAGCCCCCCCTCAATGCACCGCACTAATGGCTTGGCCTGGGGCCCCAGGGACCTTCCCTGCCCCCCAGACTGCTCTGCGGGGCCCCCGGCCCCCTTGCTGCTGTAACCCAATCCTCTGCGGCAGCTCCGGCTCGGCAGAGCAGCTTCCAGCAGAGCGGGCCCTGCTTCCCACGTCAGCTGCGCCCTACCGGGGCTCTCCTGCCGAGCACCCCCCAGGGCCAGTGGCCAGCGCTGAGCCTAGCAGAGCCCCAGCTCCTTTGCTCCCGGAGACCGTCGTGCCCACCCTGCTGCTCCAGTGCTTCTCCACCTCTTGGTCTGAGCCCCTCTCCTCCCTCCCCCTCTCCCCATCCCTCACCCGCAGTGACCCCCACCTGCTGCCCGAACCCCCTCAGCCCCTCAGGTCCTCAGACCCACCCTCTGTCTTTCTTCCAGCCCTGAGCCACAGGCCTCAGCCATGAAGCCCCATCCTAGGCCAGAGGAGGCCCGGAGGCCAGCCTCGGACATCCGTGTGTTCGCCAGCAGCTGCACGCTGCACGGGCTGGGCCACATCTTTGGCCCTGGGGGCTTGACACCTCGCCGAGGGTTGTGGGCTGCAGCCGTGCTCCTGTCACTAGCCACCTTCCTCTACCAGGTGGCCGAGCGGGTGCGCTACTACGGGGAGTTCCACCACGAGACGGCCCTGGACGAGCACGAAAGCCACCGGCTCACCTTCCCTGCCATCACCCTGTGCAACATCAACCCGCTGCGCCGCTCCCGCCTCACACCCAACGACCTGCACTGGGCCGGGCCTGCGCTGCTGGGCGTGGAGCCTGCTGAGCACGCCGCCTTCCTGCGTGCCCTGGGCCGGTCCCCTGCACCGCCCGGCTTCATGCCCAGTCCCACCTTTGACATGGCGCGACTGTACGCCAGGGCCGGGCACAGCCTGGAGGACATGCTGCTGGACTGTCGCTACCGAGGCTGGCCGTGCGGGCCCGAGAACTTCACCGTGGTGAGCTGGTCACTGGCCCCGGGCCACCGGGGACCTGCCATCCCCCCGTCATGCAGGCCCAGGATCCTTTCCTTCCCAGTCAGGCCACGGGCTCCCCCCACGAGACTGTCCTCCTTGGGGTCCCCTCCCTGTCGCTCAGCAGGACTGTAGTGTGCAAGGTCACAGCTTCCAGCACAGGGCACTGACCCAGGCTGGCTCTGGGCCCAAGCTCTGGTCTGTGGAGACCCTGCTCCTGAGAGCCGGGAGGAATCTAGTGGGACTGCTCAGGGCACTAGAGCCCTCTCTCTGCCTGGGCAGTCAGCTTGTTTTCCTTCTATCTCTTCAACAGTCTTCCAGCAGGCAACTGAGACCCACTTCCTTTCTTGCCATTCTCCAAAGAAACACTTGTCCTATAGGCAGAGTGCCCTGGGCTGGGGGGCTGGGGGGTCCAGGAGGGGAAGGAGCTGCTGGAGTGATGGGAGCCCATGAGGGTCCAACTCATGGGCTCATGAGGGTCCGACTGCAGCTCTATGTGCTTGTATGACTGAAGGCATTGAGATATGGCTTCCTGTTCAAAGAGACCAAATAGAGGGTGGGGAGAGGAGAGGTCTCATCATTCTCGTGTCTTCCTGGGGAAGAGGCTGGTGGGGCTCCTGTACCCTGGTGAGGCCTGTCCCCGTCTGTTCACTTGTAGATCTTCACCCGGATGGGTCAGTGCTACACCTTTAACTCTGGCGCAGATGGGGCCGAACTTCTCACTACTCCCAAGGGCGGCATGGGCAATGGGCTGGAGATCATGCTGGATGTGCAGCAGGATGAGTATCTGCCTGTGTGGAGGGACATGGGTATGGGAGTCCGCGGGTCAGGCTGGAGGGATGGCACAGATGAGCTACAAAAGGCATGAGGGGGATCCCTGGGTGGCTCAGTGGTTTAGCGCCTGCCTTTGGCTCAGGGTATGATCCTGGAGTCCCAGGATTGAGTCCTATATTGGGCTCCCTGTGTGGAGCCTGCTTCTCCCTCTGCCTGTGTCTCTGTCTCTCTTTCTCTCTGTGTCTCTCATGAATAAATAAAATCTTAAAAAACAACAACAACAACAACAACAACAAAAAAAACCAACCCAAAGGCATGAGGGAGGGCCCAGGAAAGCACATCCTTTCCTGTGGTTGGTCAGTCTTGGCGAGAGAGGTCAGTGACAGGGGGTGTCCTGGGATGCTGGCCTCAGGGTCCCTTTTCCCCTGCAGAGGAGACCCCGTTCGAGGTGGGGGTCCGAGTGCAGATCCACAGTCAGGAGGAGCCGCCCACCATCGACCAGCTGGGCTTCGGGGCAGCCCCTGGCTACCAGACCTTCGTGTCCTGCCAGCAGCAGCGAGTATCCCTACCCCCACCCTACCAAGGCTCCCAATCCCCTCCTTCGGCCCACAACACCTCAGACTGTCCCAGGGGCCTCCACCCCTCTGCATGCTACCTCAGTGACAGCTCACATTGGACCTGGGTGCCATATTCATGCCAGAAGCCTCCTTAACCCCAACTACAGCTGAGCTTCCTGCCACCGCCTTGGGGCGACTGCAGCTCCGCTTCTGTAGACCCCGATTTTGAGCCCGAACCTTCTGGTCCCCTGGGTGCCCCCAGCCCCAGCCCAGGTCCCCACCCTCCCTATAGTCTAATGGGGTGTCGCTTGGCCTGTGAGACCCGCTATGTGGCTCGGAAATGTGGCTGCCGAATGATGCATATGCCTGGTAAGGGGCAGGTAGGGGCGGAGGAAGGGGTCCGGGTCGCGCAGAGGGGCCTGGGGGCCGTCCCTGAAGCCGTCTCCGACCCCACCCCCACTCCCCACCCCCAGGCGGCGCGCCCGTGTGCAGCCCCCAGCAGTACAAGGACTGCGCCAACCCGGCGCTCGGTAAGGGGCAAACCTGTCCCGCATCCCCGCCCCTGCTGCGCCCCGGACCCCACGGGGACCCCGCCGGGCGGGTGGCCCTGATCCAGGGGACTGTGGCCCGCAGACGCCATGCTGCGCAAGGACGCGTGCACCTGCCCCAACCCGTGCGCCAGCACGCGCTACGCCAAGGAGCTCTCCATGGTGCGGATCCCGAGCCGCGCCGCCGCCCGCTACCTGGCCCGGAAACACAACCGCAGCGAGGCCTACATCTCGTGAGCCGGGCTGGCTGGGGCGGGGCGGGGCGGGCACCTTCCGGCGGGCGGGCCCTCGTGCGCACACCCGCGTGGGACACCGGTCTGCACAAAACCACGGGGCTCCCGGGCCTCTGGGCAAGCCCTGACACCATCTCCTCTGCAAACGGGGGCTCGTCCCAGGGCTCTTCAAAGGAGTCACAGACGGGAGAGTTCGCACACCTGTTTCCTGCCAGCAGCTGGCACCGGGCGGGGATCCAGCGATCTTTCCTGGTCCTCTTTTCCTCCAGAGAGAACGTGCTGGTGCTGGACATCTTCTTTGAGGCCCTCAACTACGAGACCGTGGAGCAGAAGAAGGCCTATGAAGTGTCAGAACTGCTTGGTGTGTGGGCGTGTGCATGTGTGTGTTTGTGTGCCCCCACACAGGGTGCCCAGGCGGGCTGGGGAGGTGTGGGCAGGGCAGGTGGCTGTGTGGGTGCCTGATGGGTAAGGTGTGGGTGGGGCAGGTGTGCTGTTGGGTAACCTGATGGGCTCCACAGGTGACATTGGGGGCCAGATGGGGCTGTTCATCGGGGCCAGCCTGCTCACCATCCTCGAGATCCTGGACTACCTCTGTGAGGTGGGCCTGAGCCCCAGCTGGGGGAGGGGAAAGGAATCAGGCCACAGGGTCTGGAGGAAGGTGTGCACTGGCCACTTCCCCCACTGCTCGCCCCCAGGTGTTCCGAGACAGGGTCCTGGGATACTTCCAGAACCGAAAGCACTCCCAAAGGCATTCTAGCACCAATCTGGTAACAACCCCTTTTTCCTTCTTTGCCGTCTCCAACACGGGTGCTTAGCCTTCCCCCTGAAGCCTAGAACACCATCCCTACCCAGGGGAGGAAAGAATGGTGGGGGAGAAAAGTGTATGACCTTGACTGGTCCTGGGAGGACTCCTCCCATCTCTGACACTTTCCCTCCTCCCACAGCTTCAGGAAGGGCTGGGCAGCCACCGAACCCCAGGTCCCCACCTCAGCCTGGGCCTCAGGTAACAGGAAGGAGGGGCAGGTCCAGTCTGGAGGGGGTAACGCTCAGGTTCAAGAGGGCAGGGCAATGAGTACGAGGCCTCCTGTCCCAGCGCTGTTGTCTGCATCCCACCAGGCCTTCCACTCCTCCCTGTGCTGTTGCCAAGACTCTGTCTGCCTCCCACCGCACCTGCTACCTCGTCACCCGGCTCTAGACCTGGCGTCTGTGCCCTCAGGGCTGTACCCTGACATTCTGGACATGCCCCGCCTGCTTATGTCTCTGCCATCTTCACCCCAAATAAAGTTCTAGCACACCAGCCTCGGCTGTTTCTCTTACAGGCAGACTAGTCAGGCCAAGGTCAGCCCTATTCAGGCACAAGAAGACCTCTGCCAGCCAGCAGCCAGTGTCTGAAGTGTAGGTGGGTCCCAGTCAACCACCACAAATCTCTCTGGGAGAAAACAGTAGTAAGAGGGCATCTGTCATTTGCACTTCACTGTGAAGGAGCTTATCAGAATGACATCTCAGAGAGAATGGAGCCCCAAACCAGGTGTCAAGGTAAAGAGGAGTCAGTGGGAGGGCAGTTATGTTTGGGGTACTGCAAAGCAACAGCTGGAAGAAGGCTCTGACCCAGAGCCTGGCAAGAAGTGGGGGAACAGGCAGGGAAAAGACAGGGGGAACTACCCACTTCCAAGAACACAAGCCACTGTCCTGCCCTGGAAGATCATTACTCTTTTCTCACATTTGAGACCAAGTGCCAGCACACCCACCGGTCTCCATGGGAATGACTCAGTTTCCCCAACCTCCCCAAAAAGCAGAAAGCCCCAGGTTGAGAGGGTGGAGGAAGGCCCTCCCTTCCCCCTCCTGCCAATGGGAATACAGCCAGGCCCCAACTACAGCACACCGTCCCTGCTCTTTCTCTGTACCCCAAACATCGAGAAACTGGGAGCAGGGGAAGGGGTGTTCCTAATCTAACCACATATTTGGATCTCTCCTTTCCCAGCCTACAGGCCTAGGGATGGCAGTGCTAATGAAAGAGGGGTTGAGGATGTACATGTGGGATATGGAAAAGGCCATAAAAGGCCCAGCCCTTTTTTCCCCCATTCTGAGTGGAAGCCCATGCTCACTCTCATGCTGGCTACCTAACCCCTCAGGGCTGGTGCTCCCGGGCAGAGGAGGAAAGCATAAGCACATGTGTGGGGATGGTGCTGCCCCTGAGCCCAGCCATCAGGGGTGAGGGGCAGAGGCTCCAGCACCCAGTCTCAGGCCACTTAGCGAAGTGCAGCGAGGACCGGACGGCTAGGCCAGGTTGGAGCTGGAGGGAAGGCTGTAGAGGGTGGCAAAGCAGAGGAGAGACCCCGACCGAAGCCCACCCCCTCTCAGAACCACTCTACCACCACATCAGCCAGACTGTGGGAAAGGAGCCAATTTATGAAATTAAATAAAGTCCATGGAGGGAGTGAAGAACACAGGCCGGGCACCTCTACCCTGGCTAGGCCCAGCACAGCTGGAGCTCAGCACACCGTGCATCCCCTGCTTTTTCTCCCCTCCCGGGAGGGGGCTTAAATAGGCCAGGCCCCAGCCTGGCCAAGGTCCTGGAGCCTACGGAGGGCAGAAGTCAGAGAAGTAGGGGTGCTGCAGGGCCTCTTCTGCTGAGATGCGCTGGACAGGGTTACACTTCAGGAGGTTCTGAAGGTACGGAAGAAAGGCATGGCAGGTTCAGGCTGCATGACCGGCCTAGGGCCCCCCGCACCCTAGCCCCTCCCCTCCCCCCCACAAGTGTCTGGGTCCCACCCCCTACCCCTGCCCTTGATTACCTGCAGCAGGTCCCGTCCCGTGGCATTGAGCTTGGGTACGACATTCACCAGGGATGTTGTGGCCGGGTACATTGGGTAGGGCTGTGGGGGGGTGGGGTACAGGGAGAGTCAGACCAGAGATACGGGGGCTTGGAGGTGCTAGAGCTGTGGAGTAAAAAGGACCCCTCCCCCATTCCCCATTGCACCTTATAGTCTGGCAGCTTGGTCATGGCAGGCCACTGCTCCTCGGTCGGTGTCCCCAGAAGCGTGTCCATGGGGTCAAGGATCACTCAGGTGGAAAGGGGTGGGTGAGGGGTTCTTCCCCTCCCGGGGGCTTCCTCATACCCACTCCCCCACCTCTCACTTTACCCTCATAGCTCATGACAGAGGCAGGGCCCAGCACATGAACAGGGTTCCCGGAGGGCCAGGCACTTCACAAATGTTCACTACTCGGATCTAAACCCTGTTGTCTTCTTCTGATGAACCAGTCAGCCCTCTCCTACTCCCACAAATCATCCTCCCGCTGCTTTTGGCTCCTTTGTCCTAAAGATGCCCTTCCTAGCGGGAGGAACATGCTCGTGGCTTCTTCCCCCAGGGAGCCCTCCTTGTCTTCAGGTCATATACTCTCCAACTGGTGGCTTCAATCAGCCCTGAAAACACAGGTGTGTCCACCACCCTCTGCCCTCCATCCCCTGGCCCAGAGTCATGCCCTATTCTGGCCCACCCATTGCCATCCCCACTCCCTGCACTTCATGGGCTCCTAACTCCCCTCCCTGTTTTTTTAAAGTAAACTCTACACAGCCCAACGTGGGGCTCAAACTCATGACCCTGGAGATCAAGAGTCACATGCTCTACCGACTGCGCCAGCCAGGTGCCCCTCCTTCCTCCCCTTCAGAGAGCTCAAAGTGAAGGGAAACATCGAAGGATATCGGAAGATCCTCTTCAATTGGTCATCTACGTCGTTGCCGGGGAAAAGAGGCCGCCCTGCGTTGGCCAGCTCTGCGAGATGGAGCAGGGTGTGAGGAGGGGACATGTGAAGAACCCCTCATTCCATGGCACCCTCTGTGCTTTTCGTCCTCCTCCCCAAGGGCCTTACTCCCTTCCCCAGAGGAGACACTTCAGACCCTACTGAGGGTCCACTCGAGTGGGAGAGAAAGTAAGTGCCTCTGTAGACCCCCAGCCAGTCACCTGCGAAGATGCAGCCAGCTGACCACATGTCGATGGATGTGGAGTACAGCTTGGCCCCGAAGAGGACATCTGGTGGGCGGTACCACAGCGTGACCACCTGGAGAAGAACCCACCCCCCGCGACCCCCACTTAGAGGACTGTGAAGGAGGGGAAAATCATGTTTGGGGTCCTGGAGGAGATGAAAGATGCTCGGAGAGGACCCCCTCCCTCGGCCCCATGTCCTACACACAGACCCACCAGCTCACCTCGGCTGAGTAACAGCGAACAGGGATCCCAAAGGCTCGAGCCAAGCCAAAATCAGCCAACTTCAGCTCCCCATTCTGAAGGGAGATAGGAAGAGACATGGAGAGGGCTTTTCAACAGTCTCAGGGCAGGTCCCCTGCCTCGGCCTCCCCACTCCCCCACCTTCTCCCTGGAAGGTACCCTGTTTATTAGCAGGTTCTGGGGCTTCAGGTCTCTATGCAGCACGTTGCGACTGTGACAGAATCCCAGGCCTTTCAGCAGCTGAAAGAGGAATGACTGTGGGGGGAGGGAGGTGTAGGGTAGGGCGTTAGATCTTATGGATGGGACGCTGTACCCAGGGGTGGGCCACACGCCCCTCTTCACCCTCTGCTTTGCCTCAAAACCCCACCTGTCCTTCAGCGACATCATTCATTCACTGTGGAGGACTGGCTTTGTAATGTGCTAGGTATTAACATAGGAACAGTGCATGAAAGCCTTGGTCCGACTCTTTCTGGAACTTACAGCCTGATCTGTCCCCTATCTGGCCTCATGTAAGCACATGCTTCGTAGCCATCAGTATCTATACTGTGTTATGTTATTAATCAGGACTGCTGCCCCTGGAACCCGGGACAAGGCACTTGGCCTTGGGCCTAAAACAGTGCCTGGCACATGGCAAAGCACCCAACAGGTATTTGGTGAACAAACGAGTGGATGAATCTCTTTGAATCTCATTTTCTCATCCCTCAAGTGCAGATTACATCACTGATACCGGAGTGTTACTGTCAGATCAAAGAGATCATGGGAAGATGCTTGCAAGGAGGGAGGCCTGTGGAGGGCAGCAACAGGGTTTTCTCATTCCCTGAAGCTCCAGGGTGTCTCCACTCCGGGCCTGAACCTGGTGCTCAGAGGGTGCGCAGACCGCAGACAGACTCCCGTCCTGCCTCCCTGAGTCTCCGGGACACCAGCCCCTCACCTTCACAATTTCAGGATCCAGGTCACCATTACAGCTGTCAAAATACTTCTTAAGGTCCTAGAAAAAGGTGGGGTTGGGGGAGGGGCCAGAGTTTAACCTCAGTTGGGGCCCCTACACCCTCCCAAGGCCACACTGTCTCCCAAGTCCCCCTTTCACCTGGTCACAGAACTCAAAAACCAAAGTCAGCTTCTTGTCACTATGCAGGACGTCATGAAGCCTAGGGAGGAGGAAGGGCTCAGCCAGGCAGGTCTGCAAATTTCAGCTTCACGTCCCTATTATCAGCCCAACCCTGATCCCAGTATCAGCCCAGCCCTCTCTGAAGCCCCCCTCCTCCAACTGATCACACAGGCCAGGAGGACCCTGCCCATCTACACACCTGACGATGTTCTTGTGCTTCAGCTCTTTGAGTAGGCAGATTTCCCGAAGGGCTGAGCTCGGCACTCCCTACACATGGGAGGGGGCCGGGCGGGCAACAGTCACATCCCACCCAACCTGGGCCCTCAACCCCCACCCTGGCCCTGATGTTCCAGTCCTACCTCATCATCGTCATCCAGCCTCACCCGTTTCAGAGCCACGATCTCATGGGTCTCCCGGTTTTTGGCCTTGAATACTGTCCCGTAGGTGCCTAGAGGAAGAAGGTCAGGGGTGAGGGTAAAGATGGGACACCCTTCCCACCCCCATGAAGTCCCCCTGGGGAATTCAGGCAGCGTGGGAGGGTGCTATTTGTGAAGACTGGAGGAGTAGGGGGAGAGACTCAGGTGAAGGTTCAGCATGGAGGAGCTTTGTAAGTGAGGATGGGGCAGAGAAGGTGCCTGCAGATGGCTCACGGGTGTCTGCAGCAGGGAGAGGCTGCAGCTGCCAGGGTTAGGAGGTCTGTAATAAAGGCGGTGCTTCCGGAGGGTCTGGAAATAGCGAACAGGTCTGGGAGGAAAGTGAGGGGCGGCAGAAATGAGGCCGGAGGTCTGCATTGAGAACTAAGCTGGGGTTGGGGATTGGGGGGCCGGCGTGGGTGGGTGAGGCTCTGCGGGTGGTGCTGAGGCTAGGGCTAGGAGACGCAGGAAGTGCTAATGTCCGCAGGTGGGTCTCCAGGAAGTGCTAAGGTTGGGAAGGGGCGACTGCGGGAAATGCTAACGAAAAGGATGGGTGTCTGCAAGGAGTGTTGAGAGCTCGGGGCCAAGGCTGCAGCCAGTGCTGAAGTCGGAGCCTGTGGGTATTGCTGACGGTAGAGAAGCCAGGGTTCCAAGGAATGCTGAAGGGTCTGTAGAGGAAGATCTTGCAGGAACATCTCGTAGTCCCATTACCTTCCCCAATCTTCTCGAGTTTCTCGTATTTCTGCATCGCGGCAGCCGCGGGGACCCCTACGGGCCCTGGGTTCTAAGACTTCGGCCCCGGCGTTGCAGAGGAGGCGGCACCCCAGCCTCCGGCCCTGCCCCGCCCTCCTGACTGTGCATGGGCTTCTGGGGCGTGTAGTACTAAGGGTAGCCAGGTTTGCCGGCGATGTGCGCGGCATTAGACCACGAGAAGACTACAACTCCCAGCAGGCTGCTCAAGGGCTCTCTGCAGCACTCGCTTCCCGGGACTCCGGATCGACCGCGGAGGAAAACCTTGGACTTCAAGTCCCAGGAAGCATCGCGTGTCCGCTTTCCGGGCCTCACCGCCGAAGCGCCAAGGCTCCCAGTGTGCCTCGCTCTTGTTATTCCTTTCTGTGATCACTACCTTTTTTTGAAAAGGGCCTCTCTGGGACTACGCATTCCAGAACGCAGAGGGTGGGGGTGGGGCGCTCTCTGGGTTTGGGGTTTGGCGGCCTGCGTCCTGGGCCGGAAGGGGAGCGCTCTGGCCCGGCTGATGGTGTTGAGGTTCTAGCGACCTCCTGACAACGGCAATACGGACTCCCACCTCTCCCCAGGCCATCTGGAGACCTCAGGATTGATTGGGCAATGGCTCCGAGCCATGCCTTGACGATGACTTCACAGGGACCAGCTGAACCAAGGGGCTGGGAAGAGAGGCAGGTGTGCCCCGGGATTTAACCTACGCCAGAGACCCCTTCCTGCCCTCTGTTTGTCGTCTCGGAGCCCACCTGCCTCCAGCCGCTCGCTACACTGTGACTTCCCGAGGCAAGCTGGCTGGAGCCCTGGGAGACCCTTGGTACCGGCCTGGAGAGCCCGGGCCCACCGGAGGCAGCCAGGGTGTGGCCGAGAGCTGGCAGGTTGGCTGCCGCCCTCGACAGACAGAAGCACAGACAGATGCTACACTTGCAGCAGCCTTGACCTCATCCTTTAAGGAGTTGATTATAGATTTTCCTGCGCTCCTCTCTAATTGTCTCATGATTGCATTCTTGAGGGCTGTGAACTGGATAGAAACGGCCCCAAACAGCACTGCTCAGCACCAGAACCATAGTTGGTGATAAACATTTGTTAATTAACTTGTTTATATCGGAACGTTTTCTGCATATACACAATGCTGTGCTTCACCTACTGGCAGGCTAAAAAATAAAAAAGTATACTTCTTATGTGGAAGAATTTATAATTTAGTTGAGAAAACTAGAAATACAGAAATCTTGAGTGGCAGGGGATGATTATAATAGGGCTCGAGGGGGGAGGTCGCCGCAGGGAATCACTCTGAGGCAGAAGTTCCCGGGTTCGGAAAGTCTAGGTCAGCTGAGGGCAATGGGAATCCAACCTCCAGGAGCCGTCACCCCTATCGCCATCCCCCTCCCGCCCCCACCGCAGCAAAGAAAGGGCCTTTCTTGGAGGCACTGGGGATTACAGGGGAGTAGCGGGGGGTGGTTGGGGGAGAATCTCGACCCCGACGCATTCGTAAATATTTCCAGTTCCTCTGATGTTTCCTGAACATCTTCGTGTCTCCGTTTTCCCGTGTGTGTCTCCTCTTTCCGCCCAGAGGTGCCTAATGCGGCCCAAAGACGGCGTCCCCGGGGCGCCCAAGTCCCGCGCGGGGAAGCCCGGGCGGCGGCCTCGCGGGATAGAGCTGGGGTCTGGTGCCGGGCGGTGCCTGGAAGCGCGCCTCCGCGCCCGGGTCTCGGCCCCCGCTCCCCGCCTCCCGGCCCGCCGCGGGGCCGCGCACGGTGCGCCGGGGGGCGCGCACGCAGGGGGCTGGCCTGCCCGCGGCGCGGGGGAAAGTTGAGTTGGGAGAAGTTGGGAGCGGCGGGGGTGAGCCCCGAGGTGGGCACTAGGGAGTCGTCGGGAGCGCGCGAGGGCGCCGGAGAAGGGGGAGAGACCCCGAGACCTCCGGGGCACGCAGTCCAGAGCAAGCGGGTGAGCGGAGCGGTGGCGGCGGAGGAGGGCCAGGGCCGCGGAGGGAGGAAGGGAGGGGGAAGGAAAGGGGGGAACTCGGGACTCGGAGCTGGGAGGGAGTGGAAGTGGAGGAAGGGGCGGAGACTGGGGCGCGGGGAAGCCAGGTCTTGGGGAGAAGGATGCGGAGGCGCGCGGGCGCGGGTCGGGAGCGGGATCCGGGGTCCGCTGGTTAGATAGAGTTCCCTAAAGCGAGGGTGCCGCGCCCCCTGCCACCAGGAGGGGGTAGTCTCTGGGAGGCGCCGCCCGCCTTCCCAATTCCTGGGCGGACCCCGGACCACACCCCTCCCCTACGACCCCCGACTCTATTCTTTAGGCCCGTCGGGGGTGTCTAGGTTGGGGGTGGGCCAGGGCCGCCGCCCCCGACCTCCGGGGTGGGAGGCGGAGCTGTGCGGGGAGGGGGTGGCGGGTCAGGTCAGGACAAGGGGTGTCGGGCAGAAGGGGGAGCCACTGGGTGGGTATGGGAAAGATGGGTCCGGAGAGTTGCAGTTGACTCCGGGGGTGGGGGTGGGGGTGGGGGCGCTGGCTGGTCTGGGTGGGAAGCCCGGTGCTGGGTGTTGGGGGCGGCGCTGCCTCAAATCCACTTTATCCTCCTCCCTCCGCCCCACTTCGGAGAGCTGTGGAATGTGCGAGTTCACTTGGGGGATGGTTAATGCCCAAGTGGGGGTCCAGGGTGCTAATCCCTTGGGCCGGAGTGGGGGAGATGCTAATCCCCCGGGCCGGTCGGGGCTGGTCCCCGGAATGTGCCCCCACCCCGGATTATCGGCACCGATGCCCTGGACAGAAGCTGCTTTGTGTTCTGGGACCGCGGGGTCGGGTCGGTGGTGGCGTGGGGTGGGGAGTACACCGAGGGCACAGCCTGGAAGTGGGAGTGGGGCACCTGTAGGTGCCCAAGACACCACGCACCCTTCTCAGCCAGGGGTCTCTCCCCCCCTAGTGCCCCCTCTCCCCCACACCAAACGTGACCTGGCTCCAGTCCTGCTGGGGGAGGTGAAGAGCGTCAGCTGAGTTGGAGTGCCGGCCAGGAATGTGTTGCTCCGGGCTCCCCACCCTGGACTGACCCCCTAGACCTAGATCGTTTTACCCTTCACTGACCTGTCTTATCCTGGAGTTAGCCCTAAATCGGGCACCCCTGACCCCCCAACAACACACTGGGGAGCTCCAGTACTTTACTTTGGAGAATCTGGAGGGCCCCGTCCCCCACCCACCCACATCCGCTTCCCCCACTAGGAATGAATACCCCGATTTCCCCGGGTCAGGTTCCTTAACTGCAACTGTTCTGCTTCCCCACCACACACACAGTGCCCTCCTGAGACACCCCTACAGTCACAGTCAGGAGGGAGCCCTGCCACTCAGATTTTCCTGGCCTGGGGCTTGGGGAGGGGAGGAGAGGGGAGGGATCAGTACTGCCCCTTTGCCCACCCTCTTCCCACTCGTCACGTGCCCCTCCCCCATTATAAAGGTCTGTCCTGCCAGTGCCGCGTCTCCCTCCCTCCCACTGAGTGAGTGGAGCTGGGCTCCTGCCCCTCCCCCAGGGAGCCTCCTTCATCAGGCAAGGGGGCCCCTCTGGTGTCTCCTCCCAGCCCTGGCTCTGCTTCGTCTGCCACCCCCGGGCTGGCTGTTAGGGGCTCTCTCCAGTCTCTCCCTTCCTTCCTCCCAACTCTGCTCCACGGGGTGTCTCTGTCTCCGGGGTGTCTTGTCTCCATCTCCCCAGGACACCCCTCTCTTGTTCGGCCCACCTCGGGTGCTACTGTTTCTGGCTCAGCCTGTCCTTTCCTTTCCTCCTCCTCCATTCCTTACCCTGATTTCTGCTGCTTTCTCTGCATTTGGGCCTTGACTCCTGCTCCCCCCACCCTGTTTCTGCAGCCTCTCCCACCTTTTCTTGTCTCACTTGGCCCTCCGTGGCCTCCTCTGCCCCCTCCTCTAGTGCTCTTCTCTCTGTTTTCTCTTTTCTTCTATAAATAACTCTTTTCTCTGCTCTCCGGCCTTAAGGGCCACCCTAAAGTACTTCATAGCCCAGAGGTCCCTAGCAGCAGGGAGACCCCTGGGTGGCCACTGGCGGGAGGTTCCTGAGGTGTGGTGGGGCTGAGCCAGGTCGGGGGCCCTTGTGCTTGGTGGCCTGCTCTTACATGATCGGGCCTCTCCCCCCCACCCCCATCCCGCCCAGGTTATGCCGCCGCCTTGTTGTCCTGAAAGCCGCAGGGACAGTGAGAAGGGCTAAGATTTGGCCATGAGCAGCGCCCCCCGGCGCCCCGCCTCGGGCGCAGATTCTTTCTGTACTGTGAGTATTGCCGTCTGGGTTGGCCTCCCTGCTGCCCCTCCCACCCCACAGGTGCTCTGGCGGAGGGTCCAGGTCAGACTGGAGTGTGTGTGTTTGTGTGTGTGTGTGTGCACGCGCGCGGGCTCGGGAGGAAGGGGAACCTCTGGGGATGGGTACTGCCAGCTTTCCCACACACACACCTTGTCTGGTTCTGGGAGTCTGGGATGGGTATTGGGGTGGTCAGGCCACTTCCAGTCCTGTGGAGGGAGTTGAGGCCCTTTCCTAAAGACCTGGGGGTGGGGGGTGGGGGGTTCTTTATCCTCAGAGAGAGAGGAACGTGGGGGACCCTGGGTCTCAAACCCAGTCACCCCTTCTGACCCAGCCTTAAAGGCAGCAGCGTCCTCCCACAGTGGTTCTGGGCAGTTTGCTTGCTGTACCGCCCACCCCTGGCCCCACGTGCCACCTAGGTCCGCCCAGCGCGGCCCCACGTGGCCCCCTCCTGATTTTACTGGGGAGTGTAATGATTAACCCCAAGTGCCATAATCAGCCCCTTATTGGCCATCTGGCCCAGCAGGGCACGTGACTGGGAAGGGGCACAGGCTGGTCCCCTCCCCCTCCTTTCCGAGTCCACCCCTGCCTGCCATGGACTTCCTCCTGCGGTCTCAGGTGCGAGGGGCTCTCACCCCCCCTGCCCCCACCCTGGCTAGCTCCCCCGTCCTCACTCGCTTCAGCCGCCTCCTGCCGCCTTCCTCCCGCTGCTCATTCTGGTGAGAGTGGAGCCCGAGCTGGGGAGCGGGCCAGAGCTGCTGGGAGGGGCAGGGGGGTGCCGGGAAGCCAGCCCCCTGACTCCTATATCTTGTGTCCAGTACCCCCGCCCCTCCCTGCTGTTCCTGTCCCCACCTCGGTGTCTCCCCAGGACCTGACTTCTTAGCCCTCCTCTCCTTGCTCTTCCTTGCTCTGGCCACTGGCCCCGGCACGGAGGGGGGCTCTGTACCCCGCCCTTGGAGATCCCGATGCCCTTGAGGTCCAGAAGCTCTTGAGCAAATATTTGGTGGTGCCCGGAGCTGAGAGTGGCAGGGGTGGTGGGGGCTGGACGAAGCTGTGGCTAGGTGGCAGGCTGCTCAACTAGGCTGAGCTCTCCTCCAAAGCGCCACCACCACCACCGCCACCACTGCAGTCCGGCGCTCCTCTCCTGCAGTATGACTCAGGTGGGGGGGGCGGGGCCAGGGAGCGCCCTAGGGGCCCTGGCTTGGTGGGGTGCTGCAGTGGTGGGGGGGGTGGGGGGACGTTCCTGAAAAGGCAAAGGGCTGCCTTCCCATCCAGGGGCTAGCTTTCAGAGTCCAGCTTGGTTGGCTCGGGCACCTCCAGAAGTTACTTTTCAGGCCGGATAGTTGTCCTCCAGCCAGAGGGGATTGGTTCACCTTCGACCATATGAATGGGCCAGTTCACACATTTTACCTCAGGGCTGGAGACACAGGATTTCTCCTGAGATTTTCCACCTGCCCTAGAATTGACCAGAATGGGCACAGCCGGGGTTCAGATGCCCTGGAACCTAGGGGGAGGCTACCCAGGACATGGCGGGGGTCTGGGTCCCTGGCATTTGAGGGGAAGGCTGCTGGGGGCGTCCTGGATCTCCAGCACTGCACAGGGTGGGGTCTCAGGAGACAACTCTGGATGAGCCCCTGTGTGTTCTCTCCACCCCTCCTCCCCCACAGCCGGAGCCAGAGAGCTTGGGCCCGGCAGCGCCTGGGTTCCCTGAACAGGAGGACGATGAACTTCACCGCACTCTGGGTGTGGAGCGGTTTGAGGAGATCCTGCAGGAGGCTGGGTCTCGAGGCGGAGAGGAGCCAGGCCGCAGCTATGGGGAGGAAGACTTTGAATGTGAGGGGGTGATGGGAGGGGGAGGCAGGGGCACCTAGGCTCGACTGTCCAGCAAGGAGAGGGCTGAGGGGCTCGTGGGAGGGGCTGGGGGCTGGGATGGCAGGGGAAGGATGCTCTGCCTGCCTGCAGCAGACCCCCTCCTCCCTGCAGATCACCGCCAGTCTTCCCACCACATCCATCACCCACTGTCCACTCACCTGCCTCCGGACACCCGCCGCCGCAAGACACCCCAGGGCCCAGGACGGAAGCCTCGCCGGCGCCCCGGGGCCTCCCCCACCGGGGAGACCCCCACCATCGAGGAGGGGGAGGAAGATGAGGAGGAGGCCAGTGAAGCTGAGGGGACCCGAGCACTTAGCCAGCCGACCCCGGCCTCCACACCCTCTTCGGTGCAGGTGAGTTGGGGCTGGGCTCCTAGGGGGCATCTTTGGGGTACTTGGCCCGGCCTCACCTGCGCCCGTGGGTTCCTGTTCCAGTTCTTTCTCCAGGAGGATGAAGGTGCTGACCGGAAGGGAGGGAGGACCAGTCCATCTCCTCCACCACTGCCCCACCAGGAGGCGGCTCCCCATGCCAGCAAAGGCGCCCAGACAGGGTATGTGTCTCCCAGATGGAGACTTCCCCTACCGGCATCTGCAACATGATAAGGGGGAAATGCATGAGCCTTGGGATCCTCGATTGGGGTTCAAATCCCAGCCCTGCCCCTTTGGGCAAGGACAACCTCTCTGAGCCTCAGCCTTCCCGTGTGTAAACCAAGGAGAATAGAACCTTTCTCACACAGTGGTTGCAAGGGTTAAAGAGTGGTGTGCATGAAGGTTTAAGTGTGGGTTACCCTGGCACAGGATAGGGGTACAGTCTAAGCACCCCACCTGCGACTTCAGGGGGAGTGGGGTCAAGCGCCGGATCAGGGATGGGACAGGTACTGTCTAAATGCCCGCCTTGGGCCCCAAAGGTGTGAGAAGAATAGGAGACACCCCCCCCTTTGGCTCTTGGGGAACTGCCCTGGGAAATGGCATCGGGAAAGTCACTGTGCTAAAGGGCAGATGTGGGTGCAATATCAGTATCTGTGGGGCACTGGAGTTTGGGAGTGTTAGCCAGAGGAGGCTTCTTGGAGGAAATCACTTTGAACTGGGTCTCAAGGTCACTACTATCGTGGACCTGTTGTTTTCTGGGTGCCAGGCAGCGTGAAGGGCTGCAGGAAGGGAAGGGCATGCTGCATGACTCGCTGGGGAGACAGGCCGTGCAGGTGGCACTGAGCCCACAGTGGCCATCTGCATGGGGGCATGTGCTGGCAGGCAGCCCGATGCCCAGGGGCAGGTGGAGGAATAGTGGGGAGAGTGTGGCATTGGAAGAGTGGGTCAGATTTGTGGGCAGAGGTGCCGGCGGCACCAAGACACCCAAGGTGGGTGTAGAGGAAGAAAGCCTGATGAGAGGGACTCATCGTGGAAGGGGACACAAACTTGGAGCTGTGGGAGAATGGTGTGGCAGGGACTGGGCACTGTGGCAAGAGAGGAAGAGACGGCCTGGTTTGGGGATAGGACCAGAAGTTGGTATCTGTATGGACTAATTCATGTTCTTGTGACCATGAGGGACCCATCTCTACTTCTAAAGACCTATTTTTACCTACTTTACTCCATGGGGTTAGGAGCTTGGGACCTGTGACCCTCTTGAGCCCATGGTGAGGGGTGTGCTTAGGGGAGGAAGGAGGCCTTGCACTGGCTGCTTTTACAGATGTCACCTGCCCCCACACCCCAGGAGGCAGGCTGAGGAGTTGGTGTTGGGAGGGAGCCTGTGTGATGGCTCTGGCGGCGTGGCCGGGAAAGGGCCAAGCCAGATCTCGGCACTGCATGTGCTTGTGGGAGGCTCGGTGTTTCACATCCACACCTACCAAGAGTGGGGAGTAAGGAGGGTGGGGTCCAGTTGGGGGTCCCCTCCCCAGGTCCTCCCTGCATGGCTGCTCTGTCTGTCCAGAGCCCCGGTGGAAGAGGTGGTGGCTGCGGCCAGTGGCGCCGCAGGAGGTGATGATGGGGGAGCATCGGCGCGTCCTCTGACCAAAGCACAGCCCGGGCACCGGAGCTACAACCTGCAGGAGAGGAGGCGCATCGGGAGCATGACGGGGGCCGAGCAGGCACTGCTGCCCCGCGTCCCCACAGACGAGAGCGAGGCCCAGACACTGGCCACCGCTGACCTAGACCTCATGAAGAGTGAGTGCTGGTTGGGCTGAGCCCAGTGTTGGGGGCGGGGACAGGAGTAAGAGGAAGGGGGAGCCTGACCCTGTGCCCCTGCCTCCTCCAGGTCACCGGTTTGAGGACGTTCCTGGAGTGCGGCGGCACTTGGTGCGGAAGAATGCCAAAGGTTCTGGACAGGGTGGCCGGGAAGGGCGAGAGCCTGGCCCCACGCCTCGGACCCGGCCCCGGGCCCCTCATAAGCCCCACGAGGTACTCTTCTCCACTTCATGCTCTTCCTTATCACCCCACAGGCTCCCCCACTCCCCCCACACACATACACCCCAGCAGCGATCTCGAACACTAGGACCACCATCTGTGGTTGTGAAGGTTGTACACTGCACAACAATCCTTGACATTATTGATTTGGGCTTTAGGAGTTCGATTCACATCTTCAACACTGTTGATTTCTTTTTTCTTTTCTTTTCTTTTTTAAAGATTTTTATTTATTTATTCATGAGAAACACAGGCAGAGACACAGGCAGAGAGAGAAGCAGGCTCCATGCAGGAAGTCCGATGTGGGACTCGATCCTGGGACTCTAGGATCACGCCCTGAGCCAAATGGAGGCACTCAACCGTTGAGCCACCCATGCGTCCCGACACTGTTAATTTCTATACTGTGGCCATTTTTTGGCAGCTGGCAGTGAGGAGCTCGAGGACCCTTTCGGCTAGAGGTGGCTGTGTAGAGCAGTACTCTTCACCTTTCAGAATCCCCTCAACTGTGCTCATTTGATCGTCCCACAGCCATAAATCAGGGGCAGTGATTGACCAAGATAACTCAGTTCCTTAGCGACACCACCCATCTAAGACTCCAGGGCTCTGGTTCTTAGCCCCACCCCTTGCAGTGGATTGTGTTTTACCTTATTGAGGTCTAACAACATACAATGAAGCACAGTGGGGCCAGGCGTATAGCTTGGTGACTTCTCCCACATGCAAACACCTGGCCAACCCTGCCTGGACACAGAACGCTTTGTACTCTGTTCCTTTGCACCTCTCCTCAGTACCATCAGCTGTGATTACTCTTCTGTGTGCTTCAGTCCTGTCAGTTCCTTTTTATTTTTATTTTTTTTAAGATTTATTACTCATTTATTTATGAGAAACACAGAGAGGGAGGCAGAGACATAGGCAGAGGGAGAAGCAGACTCCCTGTGGGGAACCTGAAGCAGGACTCAATCCCAGGACCCTGGGATCACAACCTGAGCTGAAAGCAGACACTTAACCACTGAGCTATCCAGGCACCCCTGTCCATCGGTTCTTGAACATATATACATGGAAGCATACAACATTCCAGTGTGCACGTGTGTGTGTACACGTGCCTGTGTGCATGCGTGCACATGTGCGGTGACCATTCATCCAGCATTTACTATGTCATGTACTGTGTACTGTTGCATGTGTTTTATTTTATTTATTTATTTATTTATTTATTTAAGATTTTTATTTATTTACTAATGAGAGACACACAGAGAGAGAGGGAGAGACACAGAGAGAGAGGGGCAGAGACACAGGGAGAGGGAGAAGCAGGTTCTATGCAGGGAGCCTGATATGGGACTCGATCCCAGGACTCCAGTATCATACCCTGGGCTGAAGGCAGGCGCTTAACTGCTGAGCCACCCAGGCATCCCTGTTGCGTATGTTTTAATCCCCATAATGAGACTTTGAGGTGGGGATTGTTGCTCCCATTTTACAGATGAGGCAAGTAGAGTGTGGGACCAGTTAAGATCTTGCTAGGCTCTGTGTCCGGTGCTGTGCCAGGTCACAGGCCTGCCCTGGCGCTGGCTGTCTAGGGGAGCAGTCCCTGGGCCCCTCGGGCTCTGACCTTGCTGTGTCCTCTTGTCTTCCACCACAAGGTGTTTGTGGAGCTGAATGAGCTGCTGCTGGACAGAAACCAGGAGCCTCAGTGGCGGGAGACTGCCCGCTGGATCAAGTTTGAGGAGGACGTGGAGGAGGAGACAGAGCGCTGGGGGAAGCCCCACGTGGCGTCCCTGTCCTTCCGCAGCCTCTTGGAGCTCCGCCGGACCCTGGCCCATGGTAACGTGCCCTGCCTTCTGAGGACCAACCCCCCTCAGCAGCACGGTGTATGATGTTCCCAGGAGAGTCCAGGAGGGAGTCTCTTCTTTCTGTGATGTCATATAGCCAGTCGCTTTCAGGCTCTGTCATTGGTGATCCCAGGGCATGATTGACACTACTCTCTCTTATCTGCATTTTTAGCAAATGGCTTCTTTACGTGATGTTTTCAGATAACCAAAGCTGGTATGTTTGGGCTACGTTTTTAAAGTTGACAAGTTTTTAAAGAATGTCATTGGAAACTTTTCTGAAACGACCTAATCTACAGGACTATGGGAGGTTTCTTTCTTTCTTTCTTTCTTTCTTTCTTTCTTTCTTTCTTTCTTTCTTTCTTTCTTTTCTTCTTTTCTTCCTTTCTTCCTTTCTTCCTTTCTTCCTTTCTTTTCTTTCTTTTCTTTCTTTCTTCTTTCTTTTTTTTTTTCTTTGTTTCTCTTCAAGATTTTATTTTTTTTAAGTCTTCTCTACACCCAGCGTGGGGCTCGAACTCACAACCCTGAGATCAGGAGTGGCCTGCTCTCCTGCCTGTGCCTGCCAGGCATTCCTAGGGCTATGTAAACTTCACCAAATGTCCAAGATGCAAGACTCCTGAGGCCTCTGATATTTTCTGCTCTGTGTGGGTTTCCTCCTTCCTTTTGGGAAAGTCACTCCCAGTTGCTGTCAGGAGGCGTATTTCTAAACAGCGAGGACTCAGAAACCTGCTGTAAGAATAATTTCAAAACCAGAAGTAAATAGGCTCTGAGGAAGGCTCATAGGCTTTGGGCAAGGTGCCAACATACAGGTGCTTTATCGTTGGGCTTTGTGATCTCTGTGTTGGCTGCCCAGGGGCCCTTGGTTTTGTTCGTTGTCACGCCCATTTTTGTTGAAACGGCTCTGTTCGTTGTCTAGTTCTGTGTTCCTACAAGTTGACCTCGACAGAAAGGTGACCTCGTCACTTTTGAAAGGACTTTCATCTCTGTATAAAATAGTCATTCAGAGCAGCGACCAGTAGAAAGATCTGGAAATTGTCCCATGAGAGGAACCCAGGATGGAGGGTGACATCGTCAGATGGCTCTAGGCCACAGATGGGCTGTGCCATACTCAGAGGGAAGAATCAGGACCTTGGAGTGGATATTAGGGAATCCAGCATGTGGCTCTTTGGAAGAGACTTTTGGGAGGCTCTGCCTCAGTGGCCTCCACTGAGCCCCACCACATTCCTATGGGACAGAGAGAGTTGGAAGGAACAGGTCAGAGATGCGATGGGGCTTGCAGCCTGAACCCTGCTCCCTGATTTCCGAGCCAGTGCTGCAAACCCGGACCATACTTACCTGGCTGCCCCCTCATCCCCAGATGTCTCTCCCACCCGGTCCTTGCTTCTTCCCTGGGGATGAGGGCCTGTGCATGCCATCCTTATTCCAGGGGCCGTGCTTTTGGACCTGGACCAGCAGACCCTGCCTGGGGTGGCCCACCAAGTGGTGGAGCAGATGGTCATCTCTGACCAAATCAAGGCTGAGGACAGAGCCAATGTGTTGCGGGCCCTGCTACTGAAACACAGGTGAGGCCCCAGTTGCTGCCACCGCCTGCCCACCCACTTCTGGCCCCCGCCTCTGCCTTCCTTCTCTCATCGCCCTCTGCTCTTCCAGCCACCCAAGCGATGAGAAAGACTTCTCCTTCCCTCGAAACATCTCAGCTGGCTCCCTGGGCTCCCTGCTAGGGCACCATCATGGCCAGGGGCCTGAGAGTGACCCTCATGTCACCGAGCCTCTCATTGGAGGTGTTCCTGAGACTCGGCTAGATGTAGAGCGAGAGGTGAGGGCAGGAGGGTGGCCCTGCCTCGTTCAGATCCCAGCTGCCACCACTGGCTGCTGGGCTGTGAGTATGGGGGCACCGGGCTGGGCTGAGCTGTGCTCCTCTGCACCCCCAGCGGGAGTTGCCCCCTCCGGCCCCACCAGCCGGCATCACTCGCTCCAAGTCCAAGCATGAACTAAAGCTCCTGGAGAAGATCCCCGAGAACGCCGAGGCCACGGTGGTCCTTGTGGGTATGTGGGCGAGCCTTGTGGGTGGGGGGCTGTGACCTGATGGGTGCCCCCCGGGGGCTGGGGTCCGCTCCCTCCCTCAGCCCCTGACAGCGCTGTGCCCCCAGGCTGCGTGGAGTTCCTCTCCCGCCCTACCATGGCCTTTGTGCGGCTGCGGGAGGCGGTGGAGCTAGACGCCGTGCTGGAGGTGCCCGTGCCTGTGCGCTTCCTCTTCCTGCTTCTGGGCCCGAGCAGCGCCAACATGGACTACCATGAAATTGGCCGCTCCATCTCCACCCTCATGTCTGACAAGGTCAGGCCCGCCCCTGCCCCCACTGGGCTCCCTCTTCCCCGCCCCTGTGGCCTCACTCAGTTCTGCCCCGGGACCCCAGCCCTCGCCCCGCGCCCTCACCAGCCCCAGGCCTGCTTTGGCAGCAATTCCATGAGGCAGCCTACCTGGCAGACGAGAGGGAGGACCTGCTGACTGCCATCAACGCCTTCCTGGACTGCAGCGTGGTGCTGCCGCCCTCCGAAGTACAGGGCGAGGAGCTGTTGCGGTCTGTTGCTCACTTCCAACGCCAGATGCTCAAGAAGCGGGAGGAGCAGGGCCGGCTGTTGCCCCCTGGGGCTGGACTGGAGCCCAAGTCAGCACAAGATAAGGGTACGGGCCAGTACAGGCCCGGGGCAGGGACGGGGCTGCCTGCGGGGGCGCGGCGGCTTAGGGCGCATAGAGGGGCCGTGGCGGGCGCCCTGACGGAGGCCTGGGTTGCAGCGCTCCTGCAGATGGTAGAGGTGGCAGGTGCAGTTGAAGATGATCCCCTCCGGCGGACGGGCCGGCCCTTTGGGGGCCTCATCCGAGATGTGCGGCGCCGCTATCCCCACTACCTGAGTGACTTCCGAGATGCCCTTGACCCCCAGTGCCTGGCTGCTGTCATCTTCATCTACTTCGCGGCCCTGTCTCCTGCCATCACTTTCGGGGGGCTGCTGGGTAAGAGGTGGCTTCGCAGGGGTAGCGGGGGGGTGGGCAGGGCAAGCACGGGTCCCTGGCTGACAGCTCTTGAGCCACTCTGCTTCCTGCCACCCCAGGAGAGAAGACTCAGGACCTGATTGGGGTGTCGGAGCTCATCATGTCCACAGCGCTCCAGGGTGTGGTCTTCTGCCTGCTGGGGGCCCAGCCGCTGCTGGTGATTGGCTTCTCTGGGCCCCTGCTGGTCTTCGAGGAGGCCTTCTTCTCGGTAAGGGCCCATGGGCTAGGTGGGGGCTGGCTCTTCCTGTTCTACTCCAGACCCCTCCTGCTCCCCAAACATGCCCACTTTGCTAGCCCCGGGGCTCTGGGACCTGACTGGACGCCTCCCCAGTTCTGCAGCAGCAACAACCTAGAGTACCTGGTGGGCCGCGTGTGGATCGGCTTCTGGCTGGTGCTCTTGGCCCTGCTCATGGTGGCCCTGGAGGGGAGCTTCCTGGTGCGCTTTGTCTCCCGTTTCACCCAGGAGATCTTTGCCTTCCTCATCTCCCTCATTTTCATCTATGAGACGTTCTACAAGTTGATTAAGGTAAGCAGGCCCTGCCGAGAGCTGGGCTGCAGGGGTGAGACCTCGGGATGGGACGGAGCCGGGGCACCTTCTGCACCTCTCTCGCTCTCACTTCAGGGTATGAGGTCTGGGCTAGCCCAGAGCTCCCCTGGGCTGGTGGTTCCTCCTGGCCCCGCACCACTTTCCCTGTCACTGACACCTGAACCAGGACTTCAGGTCAATCTTAACAAGTTACATGTTTGTCATAACAAAGGTAACAGGTCCTTTTGCTAAAGTGGCACATGGTCCAGAAGTGCCAAAGAGGAAGGCCCCCGAGGTGACACCCATAGTCACAGTCTGGGCCTCAGAGCCATGCCTGTGTCAGCCTTAGAAGACTTGCCCCGAGTCCTCTGCGATGTGTCCTGCCTGTCCAGGCCTGGCTGCAACTGGACACCCCCAGCTGCCTGAATCCCCAGTTTCTCCTTTCTCCCATCAGGTCACTTTAGTCATTTTTTTATTATACGAGACAAGCCCCTTAAGGCCAGACCCACCATCTCCTATGCTGCCTGCCCCACTCAACATACATCCAAGCCCAGAAATCTCACCAGTTTAGCTGATGGAGTGCTTTGTCCTCTCCCTAGATCTTCCAGGAACATCCACTGCATGGCTGTTCTGTCTCCAATGGCTCTGAGGCACACAGCGGTGACAACGACACATGGCATGGGGCAGGAGCCACGCTGGGGCCAGGGAACAGGAGCTCGCCTGGGCCAGTGGGGCAGGGGAGGCCCCGGGGCCAGCCCAACACAGCCCTGCTGTCACTGGTGCTCATGGCGGGCACCTTCTTTATCGCTTTCTTCCTACGCAAATTCAAGAATAGCCGGTTCTTCCCTGGCCGGGTGTGTGGGCTGAAATGCCGGAGGGAGGTGGAAGAGGGGAAGGGGCCAGGAAGGGTGACTGAGTTGGGGCCTGAGAGGGGTCCGGGGACCTCTGAGCATGGTGCTTGCCCACAGGTGCGGCGGGTGATCGGGGACTTTGGGGTGCCCATTGCGATCCTCATCATGGTGCTTGTGGATTATAGTATTGAGGATACCTACACCCAGGTGAGGCAGAGCACACGCAGCAGTCAGGAGATGCTGCCTGGCATGGGGCTCTGGCTGGTGCCTGCCAGCCCAGCCCCAGAGCTGCCTCTCAATTGGGCAGACACCAGGCCCCCTCCACTGCATGCCCTCAGCATTCGCCCTGCCCAGTGCCCCTCAGTTCTCTCCCTCCAGCGTTCACTGGCCCTCCGGCTCTCTCCCATCTACCCTGCAGAAGCTGAGCGTGCCCAGTGGATTCTCCGTGACAGCCCCAGAAAAGCGGGGCTGGGTCATCAACCCGCTGGGAGAGAATAGCTCCTTCCCCGTGTGGATGATGGTTGCCAGCCTGCTGCCGGCCATTTTGGTTTTCATCCTGATCTTCATGGAGACGCAGATCACCACGTGAGTGGTCCCTGCCGAAGGGGGTTGTTTGTGGAATGGCTGAAACCCCAGCCAGGGCCAGGCGAGGAGATAGGGTGCACTGGGTTAGGGGGGCCCAGGATGCCAGGCTGGCCCCTAGAATTTCCTTCTCTAAAGATTTTTTTCTTTATTTGAGAGAACTCAAGATGGAGGGGCAGGAGGCAGGCGGAGAGGGGGAGAGAATCTCAAGCAGACTCCGAGCTAAGCACAGAGCCTGATGTGGGGCTCCATCTCACGACCCTGTGATCAAATGAAGAGTCATTTGATATTTAACTGACTGCACCACCCAGGCACCCCCAGAATTCCTTCCATAGGCAGTAGAAGGTTCCTCTGACGTTTGTTGGGATGGGCACAGTACAGGCTGGAAGTGGTCCTGAATGGCAAGGAGGGCAGCGTGGAGAGGGCTTAGCTCCGTGATGGAATGCTTGTCCTGACGGAATGGGCAGGTTCCAAAAACAGACGGAGGCTCCTGGCTGGGTGCTCTGGAAAGACATGATTGTGCCAAGCTGGCCCCAGGGCATCAGTGAGTCCCCATCCCCACTCAGGCTGATCATCTCCAAGAAGGAGCGCATGCTGCAGAAGGGCTCTGGCTTCCACCTGGACCTCCTGCTTATTGTGGCCATGGGCGGCATCTGTGCCCTTTTTGGCCTGCCCTGGTTGGCTGCTGCCACCGTCCGCTCCGTCACTCATGCCAACGCACTCACCGTCATGAGCAAGGCTGTGGCACCTGGGGACAAGCCCAAGATCCAGGAGGTCAAGGAGCAGCGGGTAACGGGGCTGCTGGTTGCCCTGCTTGTGGGTACGTTGAGCTCTTGCTTCAGCCTTCCCCAGGCAGTCTCTGAGGCAGGGAGCCTGGGGCCACCTGCTTCTTTCTCTCCTCCCCCAGGTCTCTCCATAGTTATTGGGGACCTGCTCCGGCAGATCCCCTTGGCTGTGCTCTTTGGTATTTTTCTGTACATGGGAGTTACCTCCCTTAATGGGATCCAGTTCTACGAGCGGCTGCACCTGCTGCTCATGCCACCCAAACACCACCCAGATGTAACCTATGTCAAGAAGGTAAGACCTCACTGGAAAGAGCCCCGTGCCTCTGCCCCCAACACCTGGTCTGTGGGGCTCACTCTCCGGCCCCCCCATCTGCTCATTGTGTTCAGCCACCGTTTAGTCTGCAGACCCAGCTTTGGTAAGCCCCTCAAAGGCATAGCCACCACGACTGCCACCCCCGTGGAGGGAGAAAGGGCTGTCTGTCTTCTGGAGGTGGCAGGCCCAGATGGCCCTCCAAGGGACCAGGGAGAAGCCTCGGCTCACCTGTCTTGTCCCCTCCCAGGTTCGGACCCTCCGAATGCACCTGTTCACAGCCCTGCAGCTGCTCTGCTTGGCCCTGCTCTGGGCGGTCATGTCCACAGCTGCCTCCCTGGCCTTCCCCTTCATCCTCATCCTTACGGTGCCCCTCCGCATGGTGGTGCTCACCCGCATCTTCACCGAGAGAGAGATGAAATGTGTAAGGCCTCCTGCTCCTTCCAGCCCTGCTGCCCACCCCCCACCCCACCCCTCACCCCCCACCCCACCCCTCACCCCCCACCCCACCCCTCACCCCCCACCCCACCCCTCACCCCCACCCCACCCCCACCCTGGGGTCCCCACCCAGGTTGAGGTCAGGATCAACTAACTCCCTCCACCCCCACAGCTGGATGCTAATGAGGCGGAGCCAGTGTTCGATGAGCGGGAGGGTGTGGACGAGTACAATGAGATGCCCATGCCTGTGTAGTTGCTGCCTGGACCCACAGCCAAGGGACGGATGGATAGAGGGATCAGGGGCTGGGGTGTTCTCCCCCTCCCCTCCCTCATTTTTATTTAAATGAATAATTTAAAGTCTCCTTACCATCCCCACCCCCCACAGTAAAGTGCTTCGGCCCCCACCTATCCTGGCCTTCTGTGTCTGTATGGGGAGGGAGCATGGATTGGCAGGTGGGCGGGGGGGCGCGGCAACCCGCTTCCTGTCCCAGAAACGAGATGCACAATGGGGAAAGAAAGGGACTTTAATGAGAAATCAAAATATAGAGAGCCAAAGTGCAAATTGTCCACCCCCTTTGGGGGTCACCCTGAGCCCCATGTACATCCCCTCACCCCCCTTCAGGCCCCCAGCGGAGGCCCAAGGCCTGGAGCTTCTGCCTCAGGTAGCTCTTGAGCTGTGGCAGGCCTCTCTGTGACTCCAGTTCCTCGAAGGGTAGCTGCGAGGGAGGGAATGGTGTGTTACCCTCAGGGTCCTGGGCTGGCACAGGGGAGCCAGGAGGACATGCGGGGTGGGTGCTCTCACCGGCAGGAGCTGGTAGCCCATCAGGCCCAGGTGCCGCTCCCGGAGGGCCCGGGAGCCCAGCAGCACTTGGCCATCCCGGCAGAAATGCCAGCGTTCTCGCAGCATCAGCACCACCCTGTGGGGAGCAGACTGCAGCTCAGGGTGCTGTCTACAGAGGTGGGAGGCTCTCCCACCTTCTTCCCTTACCTTTGGGCGGGGTCATGGGTAGTGGACTGAGAGGCAGCCTGGCCCTGGGGACAGGACCGGGGAGGGTACGGTAGGAAGGGGTCCTGGGTCCTCACAGGAAGCACAGCACCGGAGCTGCTGACGCAGAGCAGGAAGTCTGGAGGGGGAAGAAAGAGGGCGGCTGGCTTCCAGCCCAGGCTCTGTACCCTGCCAGCCGCCCCCCCGCCACTGGGGTTCACCTGTGCAGTAGCCTGGAGGCACCGTCAGGTCCTGCCGGTACTTTTCTTCCCCCAGCAGCTGGCGCAGCCCCTCCGCTACTATATCCTTGTGACTGGGATGGGGTAGGAAGACCGACAAGGAAAGGCTCAGGAGGCTCATCTTAATTCTGTCCCCTGTCGTGCCTGGACCCTGAGCAAAGGCCTTCCAAGGCCCATTTTTCCCTCTAGGACTGCTAAGAATGCCTCTGCATGGACAGTTCAGGGTCCCCTCCCCTCCCCTCAGCCTCCCCATCCACCTGTACTTGCAGCGGGCACGGTCAGTGATGAGTGGCTGGGGGAAGATGGGCACTTGCTGCCTTCGGGGAAGACGGGGACCCCGGTATCCTGGAAGCTCCAGCTCCACAGCCGTGTCTAGCAGGGAGAGGTAGCGCCGCACAATGAAGGCATGAGGAGTGCCTGCGGGAAAGCGGGACTGAGGCTCGAGGGGCTACAGACTCCCACCCCTGCCTCCCCCTGCCCAGTGGCCCTTGGGGATCCCCGCTGGCTCTCCTGTATGCGCACCACTGATGTGGTTGATGAAGCCTGGGGAAAAGACAAAGTGCAGAGCTCGGAAGGGTAGGCACCGCAGCTGGCACAGTGACATCAAGATGTTGACAGTGGCCAGGGGGGCCACCCCTGCTTCCCGAGCCAGGATCCTCTCAAGACAGGGCATAAACTGCTGTTCCAGAGGCAAGTAGTTCAGCCGCCCAAAGGGCAGGACCAACTTCTGTACCACCTGTGGAGGAAGAGCAGCCCTTCACCTAGCATGAAACAGTTGATACCCTTCACAAGCTGAACCTCAGGGAGGCTTGGCCTGCAGGCTTGTAATGTCTCTGTAAAGGCAGAGCGATCCCTCTCCCCCGACGTACACACCAGAAGTTTGACAGCACAACCCGTGTCTTGAGCCCCACGTGATTAATCAAACCAATGGAGGAGACATCGCTGTGGGGTCTGGCCCTGAAGACTTAAGAGGAGTGGGCTTAATGAAGCTAAGACAGTGCTAAGTGAGTAGAACTGCAGAGAGCCAGGCATACACACTGGGTAGGTGGATGAGCCAGGAGGGGGTGTGCAAAGATAAAACCCCAGGGGGACAGAGCAGAGGGCCTGGCTGCTTGCTGCAGGAGGCAGCCAATCAAGCTGACAGGGAGCTGGGCTTGACACCGTGGAGGGCTAGGAGACAAGCATGGCAGGGTGGGAGGTAATCCCACCTTGCTGCTGAGCTGGGCTTCCTGGACCACCAGGAAATGGGCAATGGCTTCCAGAAGCTGGGGCTCCCGCAACCGGTGCCGGGCCAGGTGCTGGGCCAGGAGCACCATGACGTGAGGAGTCAGTTCCTCTGGCCTGGCCTCTGTGAAGAACAGCCTATTATGCTGGACCCTCAGTCCAGACACCACCACCGGCCTCCTCTTCAGCCCCTCCCCGCCACCTGCCTTCAGTCCCCTCCAGCACCTGCCAGGCTGCGGATGAGGTGCTGCCGTGGACGCCTCAGGAAATGAGGGCAGCTCAGAGCAGCTTCCAATCTTTGCCCACCGTGCAGGACAGGTTGCAGGGTGGGAGGTGGCTTCGGAGGGAGGCGAAACCTTCTCTCCTGCTCCAGGGCACACATCAGGGGCCCATCTGATGGGAAGCCTGAGAGGGAGAGGGTCAGAGGAGGCAGGCCTGGTAACAGGGAGCTGCTCTGTTCCAGTCATGGGGTTCAGCTGATGAATTCCCAACCTTTCACGTCTCTGTGTTCTGGACTGGATGGGCTATAGTGTAAGTGGAAGCACTGGAGAAGTGTGAAATACCATGTGACTGTGAGGTTATCAGGACAGTCTGCGGGCAAGAACTCAAATAAAGATGGCAAATGAGCTCTCATCTCACGCCAATGGTGACAAACTGTAGTGGCTTTCTAGAGCGCTGTGTAGGAAGGAATCCGGGCTTGGCACCCCTAGCTAAGCTGCAGGGAATGCTGCTCGACTCCTGGTGTCAGCTGTGGATACAAGGGGAGCGGCAGCAAGTGTGCCAAGGTATGCACCAGTCCTGCCAAAGCCCAAGAGGTGAATTCTGTCAGTGATCTTGGGTCTTCTACGCTCTTTCTCTATTCTTCCGTGAACACCCACCCCCCAGACACCCTCCTCACCAAGTAAGACTGCAAGGTGCAGACACACGTGGATGGTGTGAATGTCAAAGGAGGGGCAGTTTCGGATGATGAGCTGACTCAAGTCCTGTAGTGTGGCCTGCTCCACGGGAGGGGGCCGTGGCTGAGACCCCAAGAGCTGACCCAGACGACGAAGTGCCACAGGGTAGTGATGGGCGCGCACCTTGGTGGGGTTCTGGCCCAGCCAACGCAGCAGCTCCCCAGGGCTCCTCGCCTGTTCCAGAAGCCGCTGTAGCCCCTGCACGGGGCCTGCATGGAGGCCTCCTCCAGGAGGCTGGTCCCCCCACTTGCTGGGCCCCAGACAGCAGGGCTGTACTGGCGGGAGCAGCAGCAGGCCAGACAGCCGAGCAGCAGAGGCCTGGGCAGAGAGCAGGAGTCGAAGCATGGAGTTGGGTGATGGAGACCCTGAGGGGCAGCCCAGAAAAGGGGGTGAGCTTTTCTCCAAAGGGGAGAGAAACCGGAAACCAGCCATCAACTCCTGACCTCACTCCCCATTCAGAGGGCCCTGGGGTCAGAACACCCACTCATGTTCGTCCTTCCTCTGTGATTGCTCTAGTCTTCCCCACCCCGCCCCTCTCTGCCTCCTTCCATCCTTTAAAGCAGCACCTTCCATGTCCTCCGCACAGGGATATTTACAGAGCAATTCCACATGCACTATGGATCTCTGATGCTCCGCACGCGCCTCTGAGGTAGGCAGGGCTGGCACTACCTCCATTTCACAGGTGGAGAAACCAAGGCCCAGAGAGGAAAGGGGGGGGGGCGGTAAGCCCGAGGTCACGAGTCGGGTTAGTGGTCGTGCCCAGCCTGGAGCCCAGCTTGCCCTGTCGACACGCCCTCTCGACCACCTCCCCCTCCCGCAGGAGGCGGCAGCGGCAAGGAGGGTGGAACGCGGGCTCGGCAGCGGGGCGGTCCTGGGTTCCATGCTGGGCGCTCCCACTTACCAGCTGCATGACCTTGGACAAGTGGCTTCGTCTCTCTGCCCAAGCCTCCTCGCCCGTGAAACGAGAACGCAGCGCCCAGCTCGCAGGGGGCCCGTGGAGCCCGAGCGCGCGGCTTTGCAATGGCGCGGAGTCGGCGGTGTTAGGGGCCCCCACACCCACCCGGCCCGGCGACGCCCGGCGACGCCCGGAGACCGTGCTCACGGTCGCCAACACCAACTCCCGCCGCCCTCCCGCAGCCCGCCCCGCAGGCGCCACCCCTACATGGCTCCCCAGGCCCCGCGCAGGTCGCTCCCTCAGTCGGTCTCGGGGCCCGGGAGCCGGGCTCCCCCCGCGGCCTCCTCATCGGCAGGCCACCGAGTCCGCCATCTTCCCAGCAACCCCCGGACCGCGGCCCGGACGCCAATCGCGGCTCAGCCCCCGACCAGCACAGACGTGGCTCCCGTCAGGCCCCGCGCGTCCGGGCGCCGCGCGCCCCGCCCCCCGCGTCCGGAAGCTGCGCGCGCCGAGCCGGGGCGGTACCGCGGGCGGGGGGCGGGGCCAAGGGGCCGGGCGCCGAGGCTAGTGCGAAGAGCGAGCGGAAGTCGGCGGCTCGCCGTTGTAAGGCTGTGCACCCGGGAGGGCTCAGTCCCCGCCCAGCACCCCCAGAGGCCCACACACCCAGACACACAGCAGGAGTGAAAACTTCACAGTTATTTAATCTGCACGTGTTCCACAGAATCCCTCTGCCCCTCCCAGCTCCCCTTCCCCAGCGCCCCGCAGTCCTTGGGTCCTCCAACCAGCCCAAGGAGCTATCAGGGACTAGAGGTGGCTGGGTCCTCGGGCAGGACACTAAGAAGGGCCCAGGGGTGTAGCCCGGCTCTGCGGGGGGCCAAGGCAGTGACAGCAGCTGCCTGACCCCGAGGAGCTGACTGTCAATGGGGGCTGAGAGCCAGCAGCCCCAGGACGTGGCCCAGAGCCATGGAGGTCACAGGGAGGGGCGTCGGCGGACTCCCGGAGCGCTCTGCTGCGCAGGGCTGGGCTCCAGGGTAGTGGGAAGAGGCAGGCCGGAGAGGTGGGCCTGGGCAGACAGCATCGCCCACTGTGTCGAGGGGAGCAAGGTCCAGAGGGGCCAGCAACGCTGCCGAGAGCCCGTGGAGGCACTACGGGCGGTACATGGCAAAGGCCAGGAGACTGAGGAGCAGGGTGAAGCCGGCCAGACCCAGAGTGGCGGTCAGGGGAAAGAAGGGCCGGTACTGGATCTGGCAGTACCAGAGCAGCAGCAGCAGCAGAAGCAGAAGGGGCAGCAGCAGGCTGCCTATTTCCAGCCCGGAGGGGCCTGGCTCTGACCCCGGTGGGCAAGGGGGGTGTGGGGGACCGACTCGCGTGGACACGTGGCAGTGGAGAACGCAGTTGGGCGGGAGGTGAAGGCTGCCCAGGGTCTGGGTGTCGTCTCCTAGCAGCTGCCCTTGGTAGATGAGCCGCACCTGCTGTTCCCGGCCAGGAAACTGGGTCCTGAGGAGAGAGGGACCTGGGTAAGAGAGCAGGCCTCAGGCAATCCTGGTCCCTTGCCCAGAACCACACTCCCACCCCTCACCCTTGTCTCCACCCACCACCCAGCTGGTGGCCTCTAAAGAGGGGGAGTCCCCCCTGCCATAGGGGAATGATACAGTGTGTGATGTGAGGGCCTCAGTTCCCCCTCATCTATAGAAGGAGGGGGGAGTCTCAGATCTCTCTGGTGGCCCTTCTGGTCTGTGGTCACTCCCACCCCACTCTCAAGAATGTCTTTCCTGTCCTCATCCCAGCTTACCTTTTCAGGGAGCCAATGGTATCGTGGGGCCAGGCCCTGGCCACCTGCTCTGAATCGTTGAGGAATTTCAGCCGGAGCACTAGGGGCTCCTGGGGGGAGTCCGGCGACGGTGGTGTTGCTGAGAGCCCCATGCCAGGCTCTGGCTGTGCAGCCTGACCTCTGTGTCTCAAGCTGGGGGTCTCGGCTCCTGGGGCCTCCCCTCGGATGCTGCTGGTGACCGCCATGGCTTCACTGGGCTGTGCTGGTGTTGGAGTCCCTGATGGCTGGGGCAATGGGTCGGTGCCCTCCGCGGTGTGTGTGGAGACCCAGGCGAGAGCCAGCACCAGAAGGCAGGCAAGCACCGCAAAAAGGATGGTCACCTCATCACCCACCCCTTCAATCAAGGCCATGGCACCTGCCTTGCCTGCCACCTTACTGAGCTGGAGAGGTACAAAGAACCCATGAGGGGCTGGCTCGTCCACCAGCAGCCCCTTCAATTCCAACAGGCGCCTGAGCCCACCCCATCAAACTCTTCCAAAGGTCCTTATTCCTCCTCCCCCTTACCCAAGCTCCACCCTAGGGCACTCACTGCTCTGAAACCTGGTGGTCCCAAACTTGCCTCAGGGGCCCCTTCCCATCACCAAATCCCGAGTCCTAACGTTTTGTAACCTGAGTTCTAGGTCTATAACCATCTCCCCAATTCATTCAAACACTATGCGGAAGTAAGGGCCCTGATCTCCTAAGCAACCTCTCCCCTAAATTCAACCCTCAGCAAACTTCATCCCAAAGCTTACCTACCTATTCTTCCATCTACTATCCCAAAGTTTACCTTCTCCTTCGTCTATTTCACCCCAAAGCCTATCTACTCCTCCATCATTAAAGTTTCTGCAAGGGGAAAGAAAATGGGCTTCTACGCCCCCCACCCCCGGCCCCGTTATCATTTAACCAAACCCCACCCGCGCCAGGGGACTGCTTCCGAAGGCTTCCCCACACCGAACGTCAGCCTCCGCCCCCTGGCAATACGGAGCTTCCGAGGGCTGTCATCCCCCACACCCAGCTCGGCCCCGCGGGTCCACTCAAGTCCCACCCCGCGGCGGCCCGACTCGGCGCCTCCTCTGGAAGCCTCTCCAAACCCAGTCCGCAGGCTGACCCGAGATCCCGCCCGGGTATCCGAGACTTCGCCCTCCCAACCCCCAATTCCTCCATCACCCCTCCCATCTTCCCGCCCCCCGGAGCCAAGGGAGGACACCCGGGGCGGGGCGAGCGGGGGCCAGCTGGGGCCCGGGGCGGCGGGGTGGGCGCGGTCACCGCGCGGGGACTCACCGCCCGGCTCCGCCAGCTCCATAGCGGACCCTCGGGCACTTCCGGGCGGGAGGCGCCGAGGTCGCAGACACCTGAAGGCACCCCCTCCTTCCCTGCCGCCGTCGCCCGGAGCATTGTGGGACTTGTAGTCCTGCGCGGTGCGCATTTCCCGCCCTCCGCCCTGCGGACCCACGTGCCGGGATCGGCGGGCTAGTCCGGGTGTCTGCAAGTCGCTGAGGGGCCCGCGGGGGCGGGCTTAAGGGTTGTGCCAGCCCTCTGAGGCTGGGTGCATCAGCAGGACCCGCCACCTCCCCCGCTGGCATCCAGGGCATCTGTCACTCCAAAAACCAACGTCAGCGAGAACACGTCAGAGCACCCGTGTTTCCAGATGCAGGCTCCGGGGAGCTCAAGTGACCCCTACCCAGTTCTGTTCTTATGTCAGAGTGGACGCCAGAAGGCACCGTGGGCCCCCTAAATGGATTCTCTGGCCCAGAGCCCAGTACCCATGGGCGGTCCCATTAGGTTGGCTGAGGACACCCATCCCCAGGGCTGGCCACAGTGGCTTGGGCTGTCATCCTGTTTCCCTGGTCCCTTCCTCCACCTTGACCCTGTGAGAAGCATAGATACTGGAACCGGGCCTGAATGCTGATCTCTTGTCTTGTGTTTATCTGCTGTATAAACTTGGGAGCGCTATTGAACCTCTTTGAATCTTAATTTCTTTGTTCCTAAAACATAATTCATAAGGAAATTGTAAGGAAGAAATTGGGTGCTTTTTGAACAAGGGTGAAAGCTATGTAAGGGATCTGTTACACCGTAGGTATTTGTTCACCTAGTATTAGTACACTGTCCACCTAGATCTGGGCTTGGAAACTGGGTTCTTAGGGTGTTACTGTGTAGAGGACTTTGAGCCCCACGCTGGCTTGGGCTAGCTAATTTTGGTGGCTTTTCCTTCCTTCCTCTGAGCCACAGAGATCTCAGGTCTTGGGTTTTATAGGCCAGTCTTGGTGAAAAGTGATATACCCTAGTGTTTCCATAGTTCATGCTTACCTGTGGGAGCAGGTACTCTAAGCGTTGCCTTGGGAAAGTCAATTTAGATGTATGACATACAGACCTAACTTTTCTCTAGTTCCTTCCCTTCCATTCATTTGTTTATTCTAGAAACATCTATTAAAGGTATACTATATGCCAGGCACTGTGCAAGATTATGGGAATACAATGGTGAATCATACAGGTAAACTTATCCCTGCCCTGACATGGCTCATAGAATGATAGGAGAGAGACATGTAGACAAGTCCACTGGTCCTTTTTTTTTTTTTTAATTTTATTTATTTATGATAGGCACACAGAGAGAGAGCGGCAGAGAGAGAAGCAGGCTCCATGCACCGGGAGCCCGACGTGGGATTCGATCCCCGGTCTCCAGGATTGTGCCCTGGGCCAAAGGCAGGCGCTAAACCGCTGCACCACCCGGGGATCCCAAGCCCACTGGTCCTAACACAGATCTGTTCTGGCTGCTGCGGCAAGGCATCTGAGAAGCTCTTTACCTTCAGCATCTCTCCTGGGAGCTACCGGGTGCAGATTCTTGCTGTCAAGTTCTAGTTACGCATGTAAAAGAGATGTTAGCTATTGCTTTTAGAATTACATAGTATCAGAGCTAGGTGTTCTGCTCAACCACTGTATTTTATTTTATTTATTTTTTAAAAATTTTCAGACTTTATTCATGAGTGACAGAGAGACACAGAGAGAGGCAGAGACACAGGCAGAGGGAGAAGCAGGCTCTATGCAGGGAGCCCGACGCGGGACTCGATCCCGGGTTTCCAGGATCACAACCTGGGCCGAAGGCAGGCGTTCAACCACTGTATTTTAAAGATGAAACACAGAGAGGGTACAAGACATCAGTAAGGTCAAATGTGTACATAGAACCTGAATCTGTCAGGAGCTATGGAGACCCTTCTTTGGAAGGTACAAGACACTTGGGTGACTGCGTTGGTACTGGGCAGGGTTTTGTGAGTAGCCAAATGGGGGTAACTCTTTGCGGGGAAAAGAATCAGCTCGGCCTGGGAAGTGGAAGTGTGTGTAAAAAGACTGACATGTCCACTGTGCCATAGGACATCTGGGCACAGCCCTGGAAGGCTGACTGTTTGGGGCCAGTGCTCTGCACATGCCCTCTATTAGGCATTTTTGGAAAGGCTGAGGATGAGGGCTGGCTAGCAAGACTGCAGGCAGCTTTGGCAATGGGGATGCAGAGAAAGGCAAACATCAAAGGTAGCTCCCTGGCCCCTGAAAGGGTGGACAAGGAACACAAGATGGGCAAGGGATTGAGGACAATGAAGAGAGCCATGAGGTCTCTGGTGAATCTCTTGAATGCGATGAGTGGGGAAGAAGGCATAATATTGGATTCCTCTCTCTTCTTTGCCCATGTACCAGTGGGTCCAGGGCAGTGGTAGTGAACCACCCCAGTCCCACAGGGGAGTCTTTTAGGAGAAGCCTGAAGATGAGTGGGGGCTGTTGCTTACAGTGCCATTTCCAAAGGCCTTGCTGATGAAGCTCCCTGGGAGAACTGGAAATAGAAGCCGGGAACCCAGATTTCCAGGCTCTGTGCTGCAGCCCGCAGCCGAGAGTCCAGGGAGGACCAGAGAGAGCACCTGGGGCACAGGGTGGTCTCCACGGATGATCTCGGGCGGGAACCGGGGATCCCGTGCAGCATGAAAGGCAGGACCGCGTAAGTGAGGCGCAGCTGTGCCTGGGCTGGCGGCCCTTCTCGGCCAATCGGCCGCGTTCATCAGCACCCTCAGGCGCCGGGCACGGCTCGGGCACTGCCCAAAGATCGGACACCCCACCCAGACGGGAGCAGGGCGGCGAAAGAGCCAGCCGGGGCCGGGAGGAGGCCAGAGCAGCTGTCCACTTGGAGCCGGTGGCCCTCGCGGCGGGTGGGGGTGGGGGCTGGAGAGCAGGCGGAAGGGCCAAGGCTAGGTGGGAGGGGCCCGGGCGCCGGGGCTGGAGCGCGCGGCTCGGGGGTGGAGGCTGCAGAGCCAGCGAGCGAGCGAGGGGCGGGGGCGCTGGGGCCGGCGCGCAGGAGGGGCGGGGGCGGCGGGGAGGGGGGCTCGGGCTGCGTGTGCCGGAGCTGGCGGGGGCGGCGGTGCGTGCGCATGACGCGGGGGGAGGGCCCGGGCCGCGCGCTCCCGGTCCCGTTGTTGTTGCCGCTGGAGGCTGCTGCGAGGCAGCGGGATCGCGGCGCGGAGAAGCGCCCTGCAGCGGCGGCCCCAGCGTGCTCGGCGGTGCCTCCTGGCCTCGGCCCCCGGCCCCCGAACTCATGCGCTAGCCCCGCGCCGCCGGCTCCGTAGTCCCGGCCCCGCCAGCCCCGCGCGCCCGCCCGCCACCGCCGCCGCCGCAGCGCCGCCCCGGGCCCCGGCCGGGCCCGCCTCGGGCCCCGCGGCTCCAGAGCCATGAACTTCCAGGCGGGCGGGGGGCAGAGCCCGCAGCAGCAGCCGAGCCTGGCGGCGCCGGGGGGCGGCGGCGGTGGCGGCGGCGGCGCGGGGGGCGGCGGGCAGTTCGGCGGCGCGGGGCCGGGGGCCGGGGGCGGCGGCGGCCCCTCGCAGCAGCTGGCCGGCGGGCCCCCCCAGCAGTTCGCGCTCTCCAATTCGGCAGCCATCCGGGCCGAGATCCAACGCTTCGAATCTGTGCATCCCAATATCTACGCCATCTACGACCTGATCGAGCGCATCGAGGACTTGGCGCTGCAGAACCAGATCCGGGAGCACGTCATCTCCATCGAGGGTGAGCGGAGCCGGGGTCTGCGGGAGATGGGGCGCGGTGGCTCGGCTCGGCCACGCTGTCCGCGTCTGGGGTCCTCGCGCGCCTGAGGTGCCGGCCACGCGGTGTGCTCATCGCCGGCGTTGCAGAGCGGTCGTCCGCGCTTCGCTGTATCTCGTCCAGGGACACTGGGGCTCGGGGCCGGTCCCGTGCCAGGCGACGCGTTTTCTGCTCTTAGTGCTCCACGACGCGAGGGCGGTGTCGCTCCCGGGACAGGTGCGCTCAGAGCCTCAGAGGTGCGGGGGTCTGGGGCCGGAGCTGGCCAGGCATGGCGAGGGAAGGTGGGCGCAGCGGAGGGCCTCGGCGGGCGGGGAGGTGGGGCCGCTGCCCCGGCCCTGCCCCGCGGCGGGGCGGGGGATCGGGCCTCCGGTTAGTGGAGCGTCCGCGGGCCCCGGAGGGTGGCGCTCGCCGCGGCGCCCTTTCCCGACGCACACCCCCTACGTTGCGGCTGCCAGGCGGGCACAGGCCGGGCCTGGCGCGGGGCTCCGGCGGCGCGACCGCGTGGGAAGCGCCGGCCGGTACATCCGCGCCTTCTCCGGGTCCCACGCGCGCCCGGGAGCCACTCGGGAGGCGGGCACGGGACTGCGGGGCGCAGACCGGCCTCCGTGGACACGGCGCCGGGCGTCAAGCGCCAGAACTCCGGGCCCCTGTCCTGCCCAGCGCTCCTTTCCGTGGGCTCTTGGGTCGGGACTTTGGCTGCCAAAGGGGGCAGAGGAAGTGGGTGCACGCTGCTGGCACATATCCGACGACCCCTGATGTGGTGGGGGCTCTCCGCACCCCAGACACCCTGGTGGCGCGGTGACCTTTGAGCACCCAAGGGACAGATGGGCCTCACCCTGGGTCATCTGCTTCCTCTCTGTCCATTTGAGGGGGGATGCCCACCAGCAGGTGGTGGGTTCAGCTTTAGTGGAAACGCTGGGGCGGGGCGGGGGGGAGGATTACAAGGGTTTTTTTTTTTTTTTTTTTGGTGATGACATGGAGTTGTGGGCAGGCCTGGCCACTTCTTGGGCCTCACAATTAGGGTCACATTCCCATCTTGTGTGAGGCTCTGGGGGCTTCTTCACCTGAACACTCCCTTTCTGCTTTTGGAGGTCCCTGCAGCTGGGGAAGGAGCATTCAGTAGTTTGGGATGGGAGTAGAGAACACCATTTGGAGCTGAAGTCTTGCCCTGTTCTTGTAACATTCCGACCTGACTCCCTCTGTCCTTTCCCCAATCCTCTTAGCTCTTTTCTCCCAAGGCTGAGTTCACTGTGAACTAATTAGGCAACAGGAAAACTCATTAACGTGGATCTGAGTAAATGGCCTGAATCACCGTCGTGGCTGGGGACCAGGAGTTGGCATTTGTGTGAGCCCAGGGCCCCAAAGACAGGAGATGACCAGATTTTCCTCCTAGATCTGAAGCAGGTGGGGCACGACGAGCGACTATTCCTTGCCCTTGCAAGGAAGTAGAAGTTCCCCATCAGCTCTAAAATACCCCCAGCTCCTTTTGGTGACAGCCTTGGTGGGATAGGCACAGAGGGAGTGAGGGAAGGAAGACATCTGCGGCAGAGCACTTCCCAGAGCAGGGAGGGGCAGGAATCAGCTGGATTCCCATCCAGCTCCAACTTCCTTAACAGTGACCTGTGACCGCCCTGCCCCCCATCCCCCCAACACCCCCTGGAGGCGCCTGGCAGGGCATCTTCTGTGACACAAAGGCCATGATTCCCAGAATCCACTGAGTCTCATCCCTGCCTTGAATTCAACATGACAGGCAGAATTTCCCCTCCTTGAGCCGCCGCCCCCCCCCCCCCCCCCCCCCCCCCCCCCCCCCGTGACCAACTTCCCCATTGCGGTTTGGAAGTACCCCATGTTCTGTCTGCTTAGCCTGGAAGCTCCGTATCACCACTGTCGTGAATCCTGGGACCTGATGTCTCACTGTCACCAGGCCCAGCCGTTCCTCACGCATCCGTTCTCAGCTCTCCTGATCCCTGCTTCCCTGCTCTTTCTTGGCAGGGCCTCCCACCTCTTTCTTCCTGCTCCCCCCATTTTTTCCCAGCCTCTCTCCCGGAATCCGTCTTTAGTACCCACCTCACCCCTGCTCCCCCACTTTTGTCACCCAGCTTTTCTGCTCTAGGCAGGCAGAAGGAAAAAAAAAGCCCAACCCTGAAAACTCCTCCGATTTCTGCCCTATACCCTTCCTGCAGTAGAGCCCCTCCATCTGCCAGACCATATTGCTGCCTTGTAAAGCAGCATCCCCACCTTCTTTTTGGGGGGAGGCAGGGGAGCAGCTTCCCGGGGCGTTTCCCTGCTCCCTGGGAGCCTGAGCGAGCCCCCCTGCTGGGGCCCAGCAGACCTGGGTCCCTGTGTTACATAACGCATCCATCCGTAGCCTGGGAGGCCGCTCTCTGTGTTTACTCCGGCCGAGCCTCTTAGCGGGAAGGGATGATATTTTCCTGGTGTATAATAAGCTTCCGCCTCACTCCGGTAATACTTCGATGAAGGATTTATTCGTCCCAGCTCTGAAGGTGACCTCGGAGACGCAGTCAGAATCTGTTTGGGACTGAGGGAGCCCAGTGGTACCTTGCCCTCCTGTCTTCTCTCTGCTTCATCCGGTCACCTCTAACCCTGTGGCCAGGGCAGGAGGAAGCAGAGGAACAGGGAGCTTTCCTGTTGCAGGATTAGGGGCCGAGGGGAGACAGACTGTTTCGGAAAAGTTCCACCAAAGGCTGAGGAAGGAGAAAAGGTATCCATCCTGCAGTTTTTAAGGAACGAAGGAAGTGTAACTGGGAGCTGGCATGGAGGGTGGGGAGAGAAGACTTAACCACGTGCAGAGCCTCTGAGCCAGCCTCACCTTCCTGGCGGGGACACTGAGGCTCAGAGAGAGGAGGGATCGCGAGTGGCCTCACGGCAGGAGTCTGCAGGAAAAGGAGCTCTTGAGACTGGCTTGGGTTGCCTGGCTGTGTCCTAGAAAGAGGGCTGCAGAGGAACTGGACTCAGGCCAGACAGGGGACAGCCTGGGCGTGTGATACCTGGGCCAAGTGAACCAGGAGCCAGGATGAGCTGCTGGGAGAGGTGAGGCTCAGGGTCCCAGCAATTGGCCTGGCCAGGTGGGCTGGTCTCTGAGTAATTGTGAATTCAGGGAGGCATGAATTCAGGCATTCAGATTCAGGGTGGATCCTGCAGGTCCCCAGGGAAGACCAGGAAGCACACGGTGGCCACTGGTGGCCCATGTGGCTGCTACAAGGGCAGGAACTGGGCTTTGTCGGCTGGTGACTTGTTGGTGCCCCCTTTGTTTTTCCTCCAACATTTTTTTTTTAAATAAACAAAATAATTGCTTTTGAGCAACCTAGCGGTGGGCAGATTTGTTCTTTCACCTCACTCTTGGAGGGGTTGCTCCGGCTCTGCTGGCCAGCCACTACGGCCTGAGGCTCTAGTGCTCTGGGACTGCAGGCAGGAGGTGCTGCAAGTTTTCCTGGTGGGCTCAAGCCTAGGTTAGAGAGGGAAGGTGCCCCGAGCTGCTGCAGACAGAACATCCTGGGCAGGGCTCGGAGGGAGCAGGCAGGGGGGTGCCCACCTCTGCAGCATGCGTCCTGCTTCCTCTGTGTCTGGGGCTGGGATCCTGGCAGCAGCCCCGTGAGGCTGTGAGACAGGTGGAGAGCAGTTTAGCCATTTGGGAGCCGGGGAAGCTCTCTCCTGGGCTCCTTTGCCCTGTCTGTTCCTTGGGCTGGCCGGTCCCCAAGCTACTGAAACCACTTACCTGGAGGCTTTGCCGCAGTACAGGTTTCTACCGATTCCTGCCAGGGATCTGATTCAGTAGGTTTGAGATGGGGGCCCAGGGACCTGGGTTTGTCACTTCTCCCAGGGTTCTGGTAATTAGCTCGTTTCGGGAATGAGTGCCCGGTGGGGGCCTAGAGGCTTAAGTAGGACTTTGCGCAGAAGAGCTCCAGGAATTCTGAAAAAGAGATGTCCGTGTGGGTGCTAGTGGCCGGGGACAGTCACATTTGTTCCAGATACATTTATTTAGCTCCTACTGTGTGGCCCAGTTGCACAGAGCACAGTGGAAGGCAGGGAGGAGGCGGAGGAGGGGCCCCGCCCTTACCCTGGACCCCAAAGTAGAACAGATTAGCCTGTAGGAGGGGCCAGAACAGGGATTGGGAGTGGTGGGAGAAAACCGGGGCAAAGGTTAGATTCCAGGGAAGACCGGTCCAGACCTCTTCCTTCAAGGTCACGGAGAGGGAGGAAAGCTCACCTCAGGCTGCAGGACCACAGGCAGTGGAGAGATGGGATGTCCCTCCCCCCTTTAGTTCTCTGCCACTGAGCTGCTGCTCTCTGCCAAGTAAAAGACCCCCTGCAGATAAGACAGTCCTTGCTCCTAAGTACTCCGTGGCTACTGGGACTACTTATCTTCCTCTACCGTTGCCTTCTTTCATTGAATGTCTGTGTCAGGCCTGGGGCTCTGGGAGACTTTCTATGCAGACAGAACAGGTTTGCAGAGGCAGCAAGGGCGAGAGAAAGTGTGATGTGGTGTTCCAGGAGCAGCAGGCTTGTCCACATAGCTGGGGCACTGAGTCCAGATGGGACGGGCCAGAGGGAGTTTTTCATGCTTTTTTCTGTATTTATTTATACCTCGCCATGGTCAAGGAGACCACTTGAAATGGCTTGGAATCCTGCAGGAGATGGCCCGTCATGTGAGGGGCGACATAGGAACATTAGGGCAGGTGTGGCTGAGTATGTGCTCTTGAGGCGGCAGGGTGAGTGGCCTTGGGGAGACCAGGTGGGAAGGGAAGCTCATCCCTGAGCATGTGCACCGTGAACCTCCCCTATGAGCTGTCAGGGAGTCTGTGGCCTCAGAACCACAGGAGTGGAGGGAGTGAAGATGCCCTTCCTGAAAAGCAGGCTTAGGGGAGCTGAGGCCTGGGGGCAGAGTGGGTAGACATGTTGGGGCTCTGACAACTCCAGTGTCCTTATCGGCATCACCCGCACCCCCAGCCAGGAACCTTTGGCTTACCTCATTCTCTTTTTACTATGTAGGTAACTTGAGATGAGTTTAACCAGATTGCTTTCCTTCTGACCTCTAGCTGACTTCCAGGCTGAGGGGTAAAGGGAAGGTAATTTTGGAATAGAGAGCTGAGCCCTAGGGTGATAGAAGCGGGAGAGGGCCGTGACCGGGAGCATCTGCTTGGACGATGTAGGCGTTGGCTGGTACTGCGTTCTGCGGGGTAGCATTCCCTGCCTGCCTGCCTGCTAGAGGTTGCTATAAGGCCTTTGCAACACGTGGCAGGTGTCTTCCCAGGTATGCAAGTATCCTCTCCATTTTGCAAAGCCTGGGATTTAGATTGAGCAACGTCCCGGAGGCCACACTAGAGGAGCAGAAACTGTTTTCCAGCTGCAGGGCTGGTGCTTCCCCCATGGATGGATGGATGGATGAGTGCGCTTTGGTGGGTCAGACTGGATGCCCCATCAGCCCTCCTACGGCGCCTCTCAGGGAAGTTTTCTGACCTTCAGTTTAATTTGAGGACACTTAAAATATAACTTGAGAACTTAGGGTTCCTCCATCCTGCTGTGATCTTCCTCTGAATGTCTTGAATCCCCTACTAAATGGTCGCTCTGGGATGTGTCTGTCCCCTCCCTGAGCAGCGTAGATATTACTGCATATAGCGCATAGGTGCTTGCTCAAGAAACACTTAGAAATGCTTAAACATTTAAAACATTTAAATATACGCGGAAGTGGCGAAAGTAATGCTCATTTGTTTTAACAAATTCAGATGGGGAAGGAAGTAGAAGGAACATGTGCCCCCCACCCCCGGGGGTACCTGCTGCTTGGCAGCCTGATGTGTGTCTTCCCCCATCTGCTTTTCTTTTCTTTTCTTTTTTCTTTTTTTTTTTCTTTTCTTCTTTTATTTCTTTTCTTTTCTTTAATATTTATGCATAAGAGACATGGAGAGGCAGAGACACAGGCAGAGGGAGGAGCAGGCTCACTGTGGGGAGCCCAATGCAGGACTCCATCCCAGGACCCCAGGATTGCAACCTGAGCCCAAGGCAGACACTCAACCCCTGAGCCACCCAGGCGTCTCCTCCCCATCTGTTTTAACCCTACATATATCTGCTCTCAACGACTCTGTGATTGATTTGATATTATTGGCATTTCTCAGCAAAGGTGGGATTTTGGTGGAAAACACTCCTCTGGGAGAATGAAAGCACCTGTGTTCATCTGCTCATCTGGTAGCTCCCTGCAAGGGAATTGGGATACCTGGGTTCTCATTTCTACCAGGTTGTGACTGGCAGGTCACCCCTTGCTTGACCTTTTTTTTTTTTTTTAATTTTTAAAATTTTATTTATTTGTCAGAGATAGAGAGACAGCACTGGTGAGCAGGAGCAGGGGGAGTGGCAGGCAGGGGGAGAAGTAGGCTCCCCGGCTGAGCAGGGAGTCTGAAGCCAGGCTTGATCTCAGGACCCCGGGATCATGACCTGAGCCAAAGGCCGACACTTTACTGACTGAGCCACCCAGGTACCACTTGACCTGTCTTGTTTGAGACTTGAATTCTTTATGCAGCTCGCGGTGACTCCGCACACGGGTGCCTGGGCCATCTCTGTCTTGGCTCTGCAGCCTCAGGTCCTGCCTCAGGTGCTGCCTGTCTGGGGAGCGCAGGCTCCACTCAGTGCGCCCGGCTGAGCCTGACTTTTTGCACGTAGCACTTTGACAGGCGCTGCCTGGGCGCCCTCAAGAATCTGGTGATTGAAGAGTTCCTGTGGGCCAGATCTGGGCCTTAGGGAGACGCAGGGGGAAATAACAAAACCTCCCTGCGGGGTTGTGCCACATAAGGCTTCACAGGGTCGTGCGTGTAAGGGGCTCCTGGCAGGGCCTGGCGCAGAGTGAGCACACAGTGATGCTCGCCGCTATCTTAAAAGGCTGTAGGATGCCCGGGGCCCCTGGGTCGCTTAGTCGGTGAAACATCTGCCTCCAGCTCAGGTCACAATCCCAGGGTCCTGGGATCGAGTCCCACATTGTCTGGCTTCTTGCTCCATGGGGAGTCTGCTTCTCTCTCCCCCTCTGCCTCTCCCCTCTGCTCGTGTGCTTTCTCTCTCTCCCAAATAAATAAATTTTTAAAAATCTTAAAAAATAAAAGGCTGCGATAGGGCACCTGGGTGGTTCAGTGGTTGAGCGTCTGCCTTTGGCTCAGGGTGTGATCCCAGGGTCCTGGGATCGAGTTCGCGTCGGGCTCCCTGCAGGGAGAAGCTCCCAGAGGGAGAAGCAGGGAGCTTCTCCTGTGTCTGCCTGTGTCTCTGCCTCTCTCTCTGTGCCTCTCATGAATAAATAAATAAAATCTTAAAAAAAAAAAAAAGGCTGCAGAGCCATACAGTTTCTTACTCATCTTTTTGTGTATAGACCTTTCTATGCTTGTCTGATTACTTCCTTTGGACAAATTTCCAGGAGAAAATGACGAGACTGTCAGGTATGCACATTTTTAGGACTTTTGCAGCACAGCCCGCCTGATTCTAGGGGTAGAGACAGACCACTTGCTCCTTGCCCTACCTCTCTGGGCCCCACCTGCCCACCTTATAGGTTAAAAACACCACCACCACCACCACCCTTAGATGCTTTTCCTTATTTTTTAAAATTTTCTGTTGGTTTGATTACTAGTGAGAGTCAACATTAAAAAACAATTTGGGTCATTTGCATTTTGCTTAAGTCTCTTCAGGTCCCTTATTCATTTTCCAACTTGGTTTGTTGCTCTTTTTGTACTGCATGTAAGATAGTTTTAATTTCTTAATGTAGATTTTTCTGAAGTGAACATTTGTCTGCTGGCAGGGAGCCACAGCCTCAGGCTCTCAGGCAGCACTCAGGCCCAGGGCCAGCTGACCAGGCTGTCCTCCAGGTGCCCAGAGAAGCGACCCCACATCTCATGGTTTCAGGGGAATGTGCCTGTTTCTAGTGGGTGTTTTTCTTTCTCTTGCTTGTCTGTCAGCATCCCTCCTTGCCACTGTTGGTGTGCCCGCCTACAGCACTTTCTCTTTTGCCTTTTAATTTGATGTTTGGATGGCTTGCAGTCCCAGAGCCCATGCTCCTGAAGTGGGATTCCAGCCCAGTCCTGGCCTCTGGGGGTGCATGAGTCTGTGTGCCTGGGGGGTGGGCGAAGCTGGGAATCTGGGAGATCTGGACACCACTTGGGGCTTGCCTGCTGTCTTCTAGGGAGGGGCCGATGGACTTCTTGCCTGGAGGATTTTTTGTTAAATGGGCCCTCAGTGAAGGCCTTTGGTGTGAAGAGCTGTGAAGGTTTGGTGGCTTTTAGTTGTTTCAAAGCACTCCTCTGCCTGGTGACAGCTTCTGGACTGTTCTAGACTGCATTGCCTTGGGTGCTGTGGTGGAGTGAATGTTGGGCATCCTTTCTTGTCTGTAGGGCCTGTGTGGGGCAGCAGTTACAAACCTGCTTCTGGAGCCAACCTGCCTGGATTTCAATCCCAGACTTAGTAGTTGGTAGCTGTGTGACCTTTGGTGAGTCCCTTTACCTCTCTGCCTTGCCTTCCTTGTTGCTAAAATGAGGTTCACAGGCACCCATTTCATCACGTGGGTGTGAGGATGAAGTCGGGGAATGCACGCAGAGCTCTTAGACCAGCACCATTCCCTTGGAAGTACTTGTGTGGTGGGTCCTGGTGCATGACTCATAAGCTAGGTGCTGGTCACACTGCCTTTGCCAGGTGGGAGTGAAGACAGTGAGGGCATGAGAGGGAGTGTGCCTTACATGGTGTCCGCAGCCTGTGGCTCCTCCCGTGGTGCTTAGGGTCCGTGGTGGTGGAGTTTGGGGTAAGTTGGTCTAGCCTGGCGAGCCCCGGGGCAGAGAGCCACCTCAGGGTTTGTCTGAGGTTCCAGGACCCAGACCTGGACCACAGACTGTCACAAGGAATGTGTCACACAGGCCCCCAGCATTGCCTTTATTTGATTGTTTGCCTTTCAACCCAGTCCAGTTCTGTACGTGAGCCTCGCGTGTCAATTTAAATTTTCCTTTTAAGGAAGGTAAAAAGAAAAGTGAAGTGTGTTTTATTTTTTTATTTTTTTAAATTTTTATTTATTTATGATAGTCACAGAGAGAGAAAGAGAGAGAGGCAGAGACATAGGCAGAGGGAGAAGCAGGCTCCATGCACTGGGAGCCCAATGTGGGATTTGATCCCGGGTCTCCAGGATCGCGCCCTGGGCCAAAGGCAGGCGCCAAACCGCTGCGCCACCCAGGGATCCCTGAAGTGTGTTTTAATATTATATTTTACTTAACTCACTATATCTGAAATGTTGTCTTTCCCGCATGCAATCTGAGAAATGATTAATGGGATCTTTTATACTCATTTCTCACACCCCGTCTTCGAGCTCCAACCCCCAGGGACAGGCCACATCTCCAGTGCTCAGTAGCCACACAAGGTCCCTGGCTGTGGTGGTGAGAGGACAGCTCTCGTTTTACCCCTCAATAAACAAAAGAATACCTGTTTGTTATAAAAAGTGAGTACAGAAACGCATCCTTTTTGATTTATCTGTCTAAAGTATTTTTTTAAGGTTTTATTTATTTATTCATGAGAGACAGAGAGAGAGAGAGGCAGGCAGAGGGAGAAGCAGGCTCCCTGCAGGGAGCCCGATGTGGGACTTGATCCTAGGACCCCAGGATCACGCCCTGAGCCAAAGGCAGGCGCTTAACTGCTGAGCCAGCAGCCGTCCCAACCTTTCTGAAGTATTAATAATAACCTGTATGGAGCGCCTGGGGGGCTCAGTTGATTAAGCGATTGTCTGCCTTTTGCTCAGGTTGTGATCTCAGGGTCCCAGGATCGCCGTCCCGCATTGACCTGGCTCCCTGCTCAGCGTGGAGTCAGCTTTGCTCTCTCTCTGTCTCTCACTCCCTCTCTAGTAAATAAATAACATCTTTAAACAACAACAGTAATAATGAGCCTTACCCATAGGTCCTGCTGTTTTCCATCAGCCAGGCAACAAGCGCCCACTTACAGAGCCCCTGCCAAGGCCGGGGGGATCAATTGCAAACAGATCCATTGAGAAGTTACTGACTCTGCAGTAGCTTTTGGTCACCGTGTTTCCTGAAAACCTGAAGACCACTGCCGTTGTGAGGCTGCCACCCAAAACCTGTTCACGCCATGGGGTTCTCCTGCTCCATGCTTGGGAGCCACGTTCCTGGGGTTCCGCCCAAGGATGGAAGGTGGGGTGAGAGTCCAGGCCCCGTTCTGCCAAGATGAATGTGTGGGTTGAGGGCCCCTCACGGGCAGCGCTTGTTCCCGGGGGCTTGGCCACGGGCCTCGGGGCAGCTCTCATCACTCTGCTGTGGCTCCCGCATCCCACGCGGCTGCCTCTCCACCCTTCTGACCTCTCAGCCCCTCGCCTCCCTGTTGCCAGCCTGGAGGGTGATCCTGAATTGGGGTGACGGGGGAGAGACCACGGCAGTTCCCACGGCTCCCTCCACCTGCTGCGGATGGGCCCGTGAGTTCTGGAGCGCTGGTGGCCTGACCCAGCAGAGGACGGGCAGGCTGGCGAGCTGTTGGTGGCTGGGCTCGTGTGAACAGCGCAGTCTGGACCAGCTGGCCTTCTGCGTGTCAGCTTTACACAAGGTCAGACGGAGTGGTGGCTCGTGAGGTGCACCTGGTAGGGGAATGGGGTGCTGACTGCGTGGCCCAGACCACAGCACAGCACACAGTTGGAGAAGGGCGAGCCCCACCCTCGTGCCCTGCAGGAAGGCAGCGTGGAAGTGACAGCCCAAGGATTCAAGGTCACTGGTTAGCAGCGGGGGGCCCAGTTGGGCCCCCAGGCTTTTTTGCATCACCTTGACCTCCTTCCAGCACACAAGAGGAGGTGGGCCAGGCGATGGATCCTGCTAGTCACCTGCCCTTCAACCACGACCCAAGGCGGTGGTGCCAAGATGCTGTATGTAACCAGCAAGTCTCAAAATATTTTCTTCACCCTGTCCTGGCACTTTAGGCGGGGCTGTTTTTGTAGGTTTTTTTTGGTTTATGTTTTGCCTTTGATTTATGCTAAGTTATATATGTATATATACGTAAAATAGCGGAATATATATTTATATCCTAGCGGAGAGTTTGTAAATGTATGCCTACTCTTGGAAGACACGTGGCACAGAATAAAGCCCCCCTCAGACAGCAACTCTAGGTTGCCTCCTTGCTCTCAGCCCACTTGCCTCCTATGGGGCAGGGAGGCTTTCCTTACCTGGCCTGCTCAGAGGTGAGGTTACCATGGCTCACACCCAGGAAAGCACATCCCATGGCATTGTGGCAATAAAATGCGAGGCTCCTTTACCTCCCTCCTCTTGTTAATGGCAGGAAGGACCCCGATTCTTTATCCAGGAAGCCACCAGGGAATCTGCAGGTGGGGTGGGCTAGGCAGTCCCCTTGTGATATCTTCAGTGGGACATCTCAGAGCACCCTTGGCCAACCCAAAAAGACAAAAAACATCATTTTTTTCTTCAGAGATTTTATTTATTCATGAGAGACACATAAAGAGAGTTAGAGACACAGGCAGAGGGAGAAGCAGACTTCCTGCGGGGAGTCCATTGTGGGACTCGATCCCTGGACCCCAGGATCACGACCTGAGCCAAAGGTTCAACCACTGAACCACCCAGGTCTCACCACCCCCCCACCTTTTTATTTTAATATTTATTTATTTATTTGACAGAGATAGAGTGACAAGCAGGGGGAGTGCAGAGGGAGACAGAGAAGCAGACTCCTGTGGAGCTGGGAGCCCGACACGAGGCTCCATCCCAGGACCCTGGGATCGGGACCTAAGCCGAAGGCAGAGGCTTAACCAACTGAGCCCCCCGCCCCAGGTACCCCCAGAAACCATCATCTTGCAGGTCTGTAGTTCTCCCCAGACTTGGCACTGTTAGGACGGAGACTCTGTCCTGAACCTATGTTGATGGGTTTTCTTGTCATTTGCTCGGCCCCAGTCCCCTGTCTGGGGCTTTACGCGTCTCAGTGGGCCCCAGTGGCACAGTGGCCCCTCCAGGGGGTGTTCCTGCCCTTGATAGCCTGATGGAGGCACGGGGCAGGCTGGCATCTAAACCTGGTTTGTCCAGCTCCAAGGCCCACCTTTGCAGTTTGGTCCCTCACGGGGCCTGGAGCAGTTGGTGTTCTTACCCAGCTGGCATTTGTCCTAAGCTGGATTCTGCTTCATTTGCTGCTTGCCCTGTGGACACAGAGCCCTGGGCCAGTCTTGGGTGGGCCTCCTGGCTGCAGCCTCTTACCGGGCTGGCAGAGAATGCTTGACCAACAACTCGGAGGCCTCCCTGCTCTGTACCCAGCCCAGGAGCCCTATTGGGCACTTAAGGTCCTTCAGGGAGCCTCCTGCCCGTATGACTGTGTTCCAGGGCTTGGTGCTGCCCAGGGGGCCGTCTCCCAGCCAGGGGGGGCCCTGCTGGCCTGGGGAGCCGGGGCAGGTGGAGCTGTGGGCTCTCAGTCCCCTGGTAGCCACCCGGGAGCAGGGCTGGAAGTTGAGAGGCCTCAGGGTGGGGGCAGGTGTTCTCCTGGGGCCCTGTGACTTCTCTCAGGCCGGAGTGTGGGGAGGGGTCTCCCCGGGGGTCTTTGCAAGGCTGCCTTGGGCCCAGGCTGCGGACGTGCATGGAGTGATGGCCGGAGGGTGGAGGTGTGTCCAGTCCTCTGTCCTTCCTCTTGGAGTCCACGTTCCCCCCAAGGGATCGGAACTGGGTCAGAGCTGGGGGATTGTTGAAAACATGGGGGTCCTGCGTTTTAGCGTATGTTTCTGACATGTCAGCTGGCTTTGGCCCTAAAAGCCGTTCCCTGTCTGGTAAGGAGGCCTCCCTCCATCAGGCCCTGGTTGGTGGAGGTGGCCGAGGAGCCAGCTACTGGCTGAGGGCCAGCCCTGAACTGGCCCACCCTGTGTGACCCGCGCTGCAGGGTGGCTGGACAGGGTGACTGCAGCTGAGGCCCTGAGGGCGGCCTCCCTCCTCCCCGGAGCCTCGGATGTTCATGGAACTGGCACTAAAATAAATCGTGTCTGAGAAAAGCGTGTGTACCTCCGGCTGTAAGCAGGTCCCCCCACTGCCACCCGGTGGGGAGGGACGGCTAGTGGGCGCCGCGGCAGCCCGGCTGCTTTGATAGGCACTGTGAGACACTGTTTTACCGGAATACTGATTTTATTATGAAAATTGCTGGCACAGTGTGTTTTTAAACTATTCAGATGTGCCACCCCACACGGTGGCACTTCGTATTTGTGCTGCAAATGTGCGAGATTGACAGCTCTTGCAGCGGGTGTGGGGAGTGGCGAGGCTCGTAGTTCAAGGCGACAGGATCTGATCTGGGACCTCAGAAAGAATGGTCCTAAGCAGGTTCACTTCCTGTCAGTGCCCGGTGCATGCCAGCCACTGCCCTGCCTACCCCCTCGGTGTTCTCTGGACGTCCCCGCAGGGCGCGCGTTACCCCCATTCTGCAGATGGGGGCGTGGAGATGAAAAGGGACGTGCTTTTAGTGGCAGAGGCAGGACGGGACCCAGGAAGGCTGGTCTCAGAGCCTGTGCTCAGGGCCCCCAGGTGCTGCTGCACCAAGAAACACATCCAGCTCTTAAAATACAGGAGAAGGGGTGCCTGGGAGGCTCCATCGGCGAAGCGTCTGCCTTCGGCTCAGGTCGTGATCCCAGGGTCCCAGGGTCGAGCCCTGTGTTGGGCTACCTGCTCAGCGGGGAGCCTGCTGCTTCTCCCTCTGCCCCTCCTCCCTACTTGTGCTGTCACTCGCTTTCTCAAATAAATAAAAATCTTTAAAATAAAATACAGAAGAAAATCCAAAGAACATTGTCTCTTGGAATAAGAAGGCTCTTCTGAAGCCAGATAGGAAACCTAGGATATATAGAGGAAAAGATGGGACAGATCTTCTCCCAGCTTTTTATTTTGAAGAATCAGCACCTTGAAAGGCATTTGCTGCCCCCCCTTCACCTCACATTCTTGGCAACGGAGGAGCGGTCGGCAGCTGCACAGGGTGGCACTTTGCCGAAGGCTCTTCAGCTGGCATCTCCCAGCATGGGCACATTCTTGCGTGTAACAGAACACCAGTGTCACCCCCGAGGGAATTGACAGGAATCCTCTGACATCATTCAAGAGCTCACCATAACCAGATTTCTCTCCGTTTCCTCCAAATACCTTATATACCCTTTTTGTTTTTCTACAAATCAGGATGGGATGAGGATGCAACAGGATCTGGTGAGATGCTTTTTCCTGGCACACAGACTCTTGAAGGGGCTGGGCCAGATTTCTTTTCTTTCTTTCTTTTTTTAAATTTTATTCATTTATTCATGAGAGACACATAGAAGCAGAGATACAGGCAGAGGGAGAAGGAGGCTCTCCATAAGGAGCCTGATGTGGGACTGGATCCCAGAAACCCGGGATCATGACCTGAGCTGAAGGCAGATGCTCAACCGCTGAGCCACCCAGGCATCCCATGGGCCCGATGTCTTGTAGAAGGTCTGTGCCCTGGGTTTGGATGAATCAAAGTTCTCCCTCTGTCCTGGCGTGATGTCCAGGCGCTGATGAGATCCGGGTTAAACTCCTCTTCTGGGATTACCCCCTGCTGCGTCACATCTGGTCCTGCTGTCAGTGATGGTAGGGAGCTAACAGTCTGGAAGGTCCATTTCCACCCACTTAGTGATTGCTGAGTGATCTGAGCGCTGGGGCTGGGGCATCTCAGAAGTCAGCTGCTCCCAGGGAACCTGCACTCCCTCAAGGGTGGGAGGGGGAATTGTATGTGTCTGTGACCCTTGCCTGCATCAGGTGTATTGGGGGGGGGGGGTGGCCATGTGCTGATTTTCTCAGGTGCGTGTTCCTTCCGTGAGTCCTCGCTGGTGGTGGTCCAGGGTTGAGAGGTGCGTTGTCCCAGCCCACCTGTTTTTATCATCGCTCTTGTCTCACGGATTGTCGTCATCGTCATCGTTGTTCAGATGCTCTAATATAATCAATTACAAAATTAACAGATGTAATTACATTTCTGTGGAGTAGAGTAGGAAAATTCGCTTTCACGTACATATGCCAGTTAAATGCTTCAGATGCCTGTGACAGCAGCCCTGCAAACTGTGAAGAAAAGGATCTTTTACATCCTGAAGGCCAATGGTCAGAGCAGAGGACCAGAAAGACAGTTCAGAGGAGAGGAAACGCACATTGTTGGTGATCGTGAAAAAGATCCTTAGCCTCACACGTAATCTGGGACCCAGAGCAGAAGAGAAACAAGGTCCTGGGCTCCCCTGTCCCATAGCAGAAGGCAAATGCCCGATGCTGGTGCGAGGCCGGTGCTGGCCACCTGCTGGGCTGGAGGGAGATGGCCGGGGACGATGAGGGAGAAGCCATTGGACGCCATCCATTAACGCAAAAAAATGTGTCTTTGAACCCAACTGTCCTACTTTTTCCCCCACGCAATGAGTTGGGGAACGGTAGGATGAGGGTGGAGCGTCGGCGCTGTGAATACCGTGAAGCCAGCAAATCAGGGTGAGTGAAAACCGTGCCCACGGACGGGGCAGGGACACAAGAGCATCTGGGAAGTGGCTGTGCACTCAGGCTGTGCCAGAGGCTGGATCCTGTTGTGGTGGAGGGACTGGTTCTTCTGGAAACTTTCACCCATAGGGAAGGCCCCTAGGGGGCCAAAAGCAGTTTTCTTTTCTTTTCTTTTCTTTTCTTTTCTTTTCTTTTCTTTTCTTTTCTTTTCTTTTCTTTTCTTTTCTTTCTTTTTTCTTTCTTTTCTTTTCTTTTCTTTTCTTTCTTTTTTTTTCTTTCTTTTCTTTTCTTTCTAGATTTTATTTATTTATTCATGAGACAGAGGGAGAGGCAGAGACATAAGCAGAGAGAGAAGCAGGCTTCATGCAGGGAGCCCGACACGGGATTCGATCCTAGGACTCCAGGATAATGCCCTGGGCTGAAGGCAGGTGCCAAACCACTGAGCAGTTTTTGGAGTGTGTTGTGAAAGTGGTTTTATACCCCCAAATTGTAAAAAGATGGACAGTGAGGCAGCCGCGGTGGCTCAGCAGTTTAGCGCCACCTTTAGCCCAGGGCGTGATCCTGGAGACCCGGAATCGAGTCCCACGACAGGCTCCCTGCAGGGAGCCTGTTTCCCCCTCTGCCTGTGTCTCTGCCTCTCTCTGTCTCTCAAGAATAAATAAATAAACTCTTAAGAAAGATGGAAAGTGTGCATTTATTATATGTAGTAGTCATAACCCACTTTCCTATTCTGTGTCTCAGCCAGAGCTGGAGTTGGAAGGCTCTTGTGAGTCCTTGTTAGGAGGCATGGTGATCCCAGAGCAGCTGCGGATGTTGGGGGCTAGGGGCTGGGCAGAGCGGGGACTTGGGGGGCCGAGCCTTCAGCCAGGACAGTTGCAGACCTGCCTGTGTTTCTGGTGAGCCACGTGTCCCTTCTGTGTGCAGCCATCATCCCCAAGAGCAATGGCTCTCTGCTCCTAGCATCTTTTTCTTTTTACAGAAGTTGTGTCCTCCCTTTGAACGCTGTAGACAGTCTACGGCCATACCACCCTGAACGCGCCCGATCTCGTCTGAACGCTGTAGACAACAGAGTAAATAAAACAGACACTTGGCAGAAAAATAGAAGCACAAAAAAATCCCTGTAGTCCTGACTGCCACAGGTCAGCCAGTGTCCTCCTTGGGATGTGATCCTTGCATGTGGACCCATGGTACATCAGCCTTGCTGAAAAAAACAAAAGCAAAAATAGATCCTAAATGTCACCACCTGTGTTAGGTAAAACAAGGTGGCTCAGTCTGCCCTAGGCTCAGGACGTGATCCTGGGGTCCTGGGATTGAGTCCTGCATCGGGCTCCCTGCAGGGAGCCTGTCTCTCCCTCTGCCTATGTCCCTGCCTCCCACTCTGTCTCTCTCATGAAAAAGTAAATAAAATCTTAAAAAAAAAAAAAAAAGACTTTGCAGACGTATCTTAAATGGTTACACCTTCTGGAGATGTGGTCGCTTCCTTCCTTATTTCTATGTTGCTAGGTGTTTTGTGTTGCTTTCATTTTTTTGGTTGTGTTGGACGTCTTCAGGCCTCTGTCCTTTCCTCTGTGTCAGATGGGCCCCGTGGCGGCGCGGATTCTGGGGGCAGAGCCTGTCTTCTCGTCGTGCCCCTGGCCAGCTGCTCTCGGGGCCAGAGGGCCCACTCCTCACACACCAGCCAGCTGCAAAGCAAGGGCTCTGGAAAGCGAGAAGCAGAATTTCATTCTTATTTCTGTTTGAATAACAAGTGCAAATGAATAGTTTCCACTTGTGTTGGCCATTTGTCCTTTCTTTGCTCACATGGAGGTTTTACGTTTTACGTTTGGGTTTTTTGTTTTTTTTTTTGTTGTTTGTTTGTTTTTTTTACGTTTGGGTTTTTTAAGCAACATTTGTGCTACTAACCTGTTGACATAGCCACTCCCCCTCCAGGTGTCAGTTTCCCTTTAATTCTATTTTTCTTAGGGTTCTTAAAATTTTTAATTGTTCTGGATTTTTTATTTTTATGTAGTTGGACCTATAGATTTTCTCTCTCCTATCCTTTATTTTTTTCTGTTTTTAAGATTTTATTTATTTGTTTGAAAGAGAAGGAGAGTGAGTACCCAGAGGGAGAGGAAGAAGCAGACTCCTTGCTGAGCAGGGATCCCAGGACCCTAAGATCGTGACCTGAGCTGAAGGCAGACACTTAACCAACTGAGCCACCCAGGGGCCCCTCTCCTGTCCTTTAAATTTGAAAAGCCTTGTGGCATATTCCTTCTGGCCTCCCCCTTTGACAGTGTATCCTCTTCTGGTTCATCCCCCCTCATGCAGACTTCTGTAGCTGAGGAGCTTTCCCAGGCTGCCCGGCCCTACATTGTGGGCTCAGCTTGGCTGTGGTAGGTGGGGGGCTTGGATAGCTGAGGTCTCAGGCTCCAGGGAACATTGTGGGCACTGAGGGGGTGTAAGGAGGGTACACGGAGCGGCCCTCTGTCCCTTCCATGCGCGGGCTGGCACAGTGCTTGGGCACTACCACCGGGTATGGGCCGTGGAGACCCTGCAGGGAAGCTCAGAAAGCTTGTGCCCCCCCCACCCCCCGGAAGGAAAGCATCTTCAGCTCAGAAGGGTGTTCCATGGACTCCTCTGCTCCCTGAACGGCCTCTTTGTGGCTCTGTCTACATGGCATGAAAGTGAGGCGTGCTGAGGGCTCATCAGCCCCAAATAGCCTCTTTTGAGTATCAGCAGTAACCACTTGAGATGGCTTTCTCCTTTGGAAGTATCTACACTGTGTCTACCTACACAGACATCCCTGGGAGGGGTGGCCGCAGAACCTGGGTCAGCCTCTCTTACTGAGTCAGTAGGACTGGGCAGGGGTTTGTTTGGAAGGTAGGGAACGAGGAAGCTGGGAGGGGGTCTTTTTGGGAGGACGGCCCTGGCTGGGAAGGGCAGGGCTGGTCCTCACTGAGGTGCCTACCCAGAAGGGAAGACAGGCAGGGGCTCCCTGCAGGACGAGCTCTGGGGCCCAGGTCGGCCCTGCGTCCGTGGAGATCTCGCCGCCAGGGAGGTCCAAGGGCTCGGAGCCAGTCCGTGGGCCTGGGATTGAATGCCAGCTTCAGCCACTTATTAGCTAGTGACTTCAGGCTGTTTGGCATCGGTGCCTCGGATTTCGCATCTGTATGTTGGGGAAAATTACCTGCTTTTCTCAGGGAGTTATTGTCAGAGTTAAATGGGTCAGTGTGTGTCACGTGCTCAGTGTGGTTTATTGTGTTCTTATGATGATAAGAATAAGTGGCTCTTATTACCAGGTGATCAGCGGCGTCCCATGTGGCTGCTGCCTTGGGTGTATGGGGCACAAAAGGTGGCTTTGCTGTCCTCAGAGCTGGCCTGTGTGTGCCCAGAGACCCTGGTGAAATGAGAGCAGATTAGATACCAGCTTCTACAGCAAAGGCAAGAGGAACTGGGGATGCTGACGGGGACCCCAAGATGTGAGAGCCCCCCAGGACTTCATGATGGCAGTGGGCAGGAGCTGAGCATTCTGACCACAGCTGCTGAGCTGGCGGGGTGAGAGGGGGCGGCCTGGGGTCTGGGCCCTGCTGGAGAGGCCTTGGGGTTCTTAGATGCTGAGTCCATGTGGAACCCCCAGCCCCAGGGCAGTGGGCAGGTATAGCTGTGGGAATGGGGTGGAGCCTTGGGCCTCAGGTCTGGCCCCACTCCCCGGGAAGGCACCTGCTCCACTTTCAAAACCTGTCAAGGGAATTCAGATGCTTTTAAACTTCTGTCCTGGACTCTCAAACTACCCAGGTCTTTTTATTTTACCCCTTTCGTGTGTACTGCCCCCTTCCCTTGGGGCCCTGCACTTCCACCTGTGTACATGGCCTCTCAGGTGGGGTGCCACCTGGTGGCACTTGGCTTTCTGTAGCTCCACCATCTTGGAGCAGAATTAGTTCAATTGTTATACTTTATGGAATCTTCCCTTTATTTTTCTTAAGGATTTATTTATGGGGATCCCTGGGTGGCGCAGCGGTTTGGCGCCTGCCTTTGGCCCAGGGCGTGATCCTGGAGACCTGGGATCGAATCCCACGTCGGGCTCCCGGTGCATGGAGCCTGCTTCTCCCTCTGCCTATGTCTCTGCCTCTCTCTCTCTCTCTCTGTGTGACTATCATAAATAAATAAAAATTTTAAAAAAATGTTAAGATAGCATCATGAATCATTTTTATAAAAAGGATTTATTTATGAATGGGGGAGGGGCAGAGGGAAAGAATCTTGAAGCAGACACCCCTCTGTGCACAGAGTCGGACGTGGAGGCTCACTGTAGGTCTCAATCCCATGACCCTGAACTCATGGCCTGAGCTGAAACCAAGAGTCGGATGCTTAACTAGCTGAGCCACCCAGGTGCCCCTGGAATCAATCAATGTATCTTTCCTTTCCTTTCCTTTCCTTTCCTTTCCTTTCCTTTCCTTTCCTTTCCTTTCCTTTCCTTTCCTTTCCTTTCCTTTCCTTTCATCTTTCTAGAAGATTTTATTTATTCATGAGAGACACACAGAGGCAGAGACATAGGAAGCAGGAGAAGCAGGCTCCCTGTAGGGAGCCCAATGTGGGACTCGATCCCCGGGGATCGAGTCCCACAGATCACAACCTGAGCCGAAGGCAGATGCTCAACTGCTGAGCCACCCAGGTGCCCCTGGAATCTTTCTCTGATTAGGAATATCTTACTCTTGTGAAAATAAGGTGAGAGCAGACAAGTGGCAATACTGATAAGGAACATCTCATAAATGGAAGGCCTTTGGGAGCCACGGGACTGGAAGAAACACATTTTTATCTTGTGGGACTTTGTGGGACTGTGGTTCAGTTTTGAAGGAAGAGAACACTTTTAAAGACATATGAAATGCGGGACACATGTCGAAATGGGGATGGAAAGGCAAGGAGTGGGCAGCCCCAGTGGCACAGCGGTTTAGCGCCGCCTGCGGCCCAGGGCGTGATCCTGGAGACCCGGGATCGAGTCCCACATCGGGCTCCCTGCATGGTGCCTGCTTCTCCCTCTGCCTGTGTCTCTGCCTCTCTCTTTAGCTGTGTCTCTATGAATAAATAAATTTAAAAAAACACCTTTTTTTTTTTTAAAAAAAAAGGAAAGGCAAGGAGCCATTAGGGAGTGTGCCCTGTGCTCCATTCTGAGTCTGGAATCCCCAGCCGGAGCAAGGCAATGTGGGAAGCGGCATGCTGCTGCTCTGCAGGGTCACGGGGTGGAGTGTCTGGGACATCATGCACACACGATGATTGAAAAGCAGCAGATTCTTCTTGCCACAGCACAGTGTGTACAGGGCCTGTGGTCCTGGCTGTTGGTCCGAGCAGGGAGCAGTGTCTGGCCGGGTCCATCTTCGGGTTTTGGGATGTGGCAAGGGAGAACTGGTCAGGAGGCTGGTCAGGTGGACTTACTTGCTTTCCTCCGTCTGCACACCCACCCCCACTTGCCCCTTTGGTCCTCCCCGCTTCTCCATGGGGAGCTCTCTGGGACCCTGACCTTGGGAGATGGGCTGGAGTTCTCTCCCCACCGCCCCTTGCTCCTGCAGGTTTTGGACGCTTCCTGGGCTCCCGCAACACAGCCTCTCCAGGTCTGGAGGCCACAGGTTGGAACTGCAGGAGTGGGCGGGCCTCCCTCCTCGGGTCCCCTTGAGCGCTCTACATTGTGCTCCCTCTCCGTCACCGTCTCTCTGTCCAGATTGCCCCTTTCTGTAAGGACAGCAGTCCTAGGGGAGGAGGGGCCCCCACCCTACCCTGGCGTGACCTCATCTCTGCCATTTGCATCTCTGCCATTTGCATCTCTGACATTTGCAGGCGCCCTACTTCCAAACAGGGTCACGCTCTAAAGTGCTGGGGGTCAGGACCTCAAAGTATGAATGGTGGGGGGCACAGTTCAGCCCAGAACAGCCTTCAGCAGATAGAGAAAGACATGATCCAGAAGGGCCCCAGGGATGTTGGAGGTCTGCCTCTGCAGACAGTGGCTTGGCTCCAGCTGATGTGTGACGCTGGCATGTCCCACTAAGTTTCTGACTTGAAGAAAGCTGGTTTCAGTCGTTTTCACATCCCGCAGGACTGTCTCCTCTCGCTCTCTCTCAGCCAGCAGCAATGGCTTCTTTTACTGATCCCCTGCTTGGTGCTGGGCACCGTGTTGGGGCCCCCACAGTCCCAGCACTGGTCTTCATAGCAACTTCAGGAGGCGAGGTGGGGTTATTTCTGGTTTACAGGCTAAAATCTGGGGACCCTGGTGAGGGTGGCTGTGGATGGACACGCAGCTGGTAGGGCCCAGAGGCTTAATTTGAACCCAACTCTTTCAACCCCAGAGCACTGCACGCCTCTCCACTGGGGGTCTTTGCAGATGATTTTGCCTGTGAGTCATCTCCTTAGCGGGCTGTCCCAGCCAGGGCTGCTGTCTTGTCAGTCGGCCTCCCTCCCCGCTGGGGGAACAGAAGCCTGGGTCTGCAGTTCATGCTCTGCAGGCACATGTGCCACCGTGCATTCGTTCACAACCGTGCATTCATCCACAGCACCGGCCCCGTCTCCAGTATGCTGAGCTCTAGTGGGGGAGCAGTGAACACACTAGGAAAGCCCCTGGGAGTGAGGAATGTTCCGTGCACAGCTGCCGTGGGTCCGTGGGTCTGGGTGGGAGAGAGGTCCGTGTCCTGTGGTAACAGTGAATTGTTGAGGAGGGGGCGAGCTGGGGCCGGGGGTGCTGGGGGGACAGCCAAGAGTCTCCACCGCCCCCTCCGTGGACTCCCTGTCCCCCACCCGAGGCCTGCGCACAGAGCTGGAGAGCGGGCCTGGGTGTGGCCCTGGCTGCCTGCCTTGCCTCCGCCGGGGCTCCTGGGCTAGGCCGCTGTCCTCCTGCCACCTTGCTCCCCGCCAGCTCCCGCCTTCCTCCCCTCCTCGCGGCGCCCTGGCCGCGGGAAGATGTTTTGCTGCCACCTTGTGGGCAGGAACAGCCTGGCGGCCGGTGTGGCTCTGGGAGTCCCAGGAGCATCGAAGGAGCCACTAGGCGTGCCCTCTGGCGCCCGTCCTGGCTCTGGGCGGGGTGTGGGGCTCCAGCCGGCCGCGCCCCAGCACTTATCAGTGGGGCACCCCCAGCAAATATTTGAGCGGAGACCAGGTACGAGGTCATGTGGGATTCTGGGGCCGGAGGCCACCGTTTGCTCACAAGCAGAGTTTGGTTCCTGTGCTGGGCCTCCCACGCTGCACCTTCACGTGGTCTTTCCTGCACCCTGCCAGCTAGCCGGGGTTCGTGGGGTCCTCCCGGGGCCCCCAGGCCAGTCCAGGTGGTGGGGCTAGCCCACCCCATCATGGACCCCTTCTCCCTCTAGAGTCAGCTCTTTCTCTTTCCGATTTCCCAGCTCATTTTCTCTACTCTCTACTTCCAGGGAAATGTGTATCCGTCTTCCCCACAGAGTGCACACCGAGGGGCATGTTGGGAAACTGCCTCCCTAATCCCCCCCAACCCCCCGAAATTGCCATGGAGTCTTCTCGCCCTTCAGCAACAGAGCTAGCATGGTGTTTCTTTTTCTTTTTTAATTAATTAATTTTTAAAGATTTTATTTTTTCATGAGACAGAAGTAGAGACATAGGCAGAGGGAGAAGCAGGCTACCTGTGGGGAGCCCGATCCCAGGACCCTGGGATCAGGACCTGAGCTGAAGGCAGATGTTCAACCACTGTGCCACCCAGGTGTCCCATAGCCTGGTGTTTCTGATGACCTTAGGGGACTGACATCTCAGCCGAGGGCTTAGCCTTATATGGAATTTCTGTACTGTTGATACTGTCCCAGCTTGAGAGCTTTTTAGGATGGTCCTAACTGCCTTCGGGCCTTGTTGAGTAGAGCTGTGACTGCCTCATCTCCTTGGAGCAGAATCTTGTCAGGCACAACACGGAGACTTCGTCTTGACCGGGGCTGATGCCATTGAGGGAAAGAAGGATGTGCCTGCCCTGTTCTCCTTCCTGAGAGCCTCGACCAGCTGGACGGGCCCCAGGATATTTATGTGTTGGCAGGTGTCCTCCTCTGTCTGGCTTCTCTGGGTCAGGACGGGCTTCTGGGAAGGAGGGAGAGGCAGGAGGCAGCCAGGGGAGGAAGAGGACACCGTTGCAGGTTTGGGAGCTGACCCTGGCTGAGCATTTTGCCTGGGAGGAGATTCTCTAGGTGCAGGGGAAGCCACCAGGAGCTGCCGCATTCTCTCAGAACATAAGATGTTCTTATGTCTGGGACAAGGCACTGCTGCCTGCCTTCCTGCAGCACGTATGTGTGTATCTGGGGCCTTTGCTCCCCGAGTGCTGTCCTGCTCCTCTCCCACTGAGATAGCAGAGTTCTAATGCAGCCCGTCCCTCCCCAGTGTCAGGACAGAGCTACTGTCCTGTGCTTGCAGGTTCCTTGGCTTGGGGGGTAGGTCTGTAATGAGCGGCCTCATTAGCCTGGGGAGGGGTCACCCTATGTGTATGGCAGACAGATACGTAGATAGGGAAATGGGAGTGTGGGACACTTAAATGTAGAGGAGTCAGGATCCCAGGGTTGCGTCCTCCCCATGTCTGAAGGATCCTGGGAAAGGTCCTTTTGTGGAACCATCTATTATGTGGGGAATATGCATCCTGGAGGGGAAGAAGCCATCCTATCACTGCTAATAAGTAGTCCCATGAAACCCTGAAACCACCCCCGGGGCTTTCCAGGCCCGGGAGATCCAGCCCAGGACTTGAGAGTGTCCAGTGCTGGGCTCTTCTCAGGAGCACCTAGGATGCCTTCTCAGGCATTCCCCCACCCCAGCCCCCTCAGGAATGTGCTACTTTTATCTTGTACTTTGCTTCTAAGCAGAACCTGGAATTTTGACACCGAGAGGGACATGGGGAGTTGGGATGGACTGGGGGTGGAGGAAGTTTGGGACTATTATTTCTTTAAAACACATGCAGCACCCCCTGTCCGCCCCATCCTTGCCACTACCCAAACTGGTTTCTCAATCTGCTTGTGGTCTTACGGATTATGGCAAACTAGCTCATCTCTTCCTCCGGGAAGAGGACTGATGTTTAAAATGCAGTAGAAAGCACAGCAGGGCAGCTACCTGCCTCCTGCCCCCATCCTGGGGTGAGCCCTGCACTTCAGGAGACTTCACAAGTCCCTAGTGTGGCCCACACTCATGTACAGGCATCCGTGCTTGGGGAGAGTGAGCATCAGGCTCCAGCCAGCACTGAGCACACAACCCTTCACCTCGGCCAGCCACCCTCTGGACAGCCTCTGAACAGGAGACGAGACCCAGGGACTCAGAAGCGAGTCACTCCTCCAGAACCATGTGGCCCAGGACTGAAGATTACCATTGGACTCTCTGCTGCCCTTAGGCAGGACACTTAACTGAATCCAGACAATTTTATAATCTCCAAAGGAGATGATCACCTCGGCCATTAACAGAAGAGCTGCCTGTAGCATCCAGCAACCTGATCCTAGAGTTTCCCAACCTCAGAGTGTCTCAGCCGAGAACTAAGGATTACCTCGCTCAGGGTCCCCATTTCACAGACAAGGAGCCTGAAAGCCAGAGAAGGTGCATGACTTGCCCCCGACTCCTAACTGAAGCTCTTTGTGATGCTGGCCCAGTGTGTGGTGTGCTGAGGACTGTTATTTATTTGGCCTGCTGGTAATGACAGCTCCTCACCTACTTGCCCCATGCGAGGAGGAGCCCTGGGCTGGAATTTCCTGTTTTCTGAGGGCTCCGGGGGCTGCCCCAGCAGGCTGACTCCCATGCCGCCACCGCCGCCGTTCCGGGGTGTTCCAGGCCAGGCTTGCCGCCTCTCCTTGCTGGGCCGGCTCCCGGCCTCTCCAGGTCTGGGCTTGCCGGCTGCTGCGAGGTGGAAGCGTTGAGGGACTCCGTGGGCCCGGCCGACACCAGGTGCCCAGAGGCCGGAGGTCCGTGCGCCCCGGCCCGGGCCCCGGCCCTGGGCCCAGCCGCGCGCCCCTCGCCATGGGCCTGGCCCTCGCCCGCGGGCCCTGAGCATGGAGCGGGGCTGGCCGCCGGGGGACAGCTGCAGCCGGGAGCGGCCCGCCGCCTGCCGCCGCGCCCTCAGCGTCTGCGACTCGCTGGACCTGCGCGGCGCCCCGGCCGCCCGCGCCGCCGCCGCCCTGCAGGCCGCCCTGAGCGCAGCGCGCGAACAGCCGGCGCGGCCCCGGAGCGTCTGCGCGGGCGGCCCGGGGCCCCCGCCCTCCGGCGCCCGCAGCCTGCTGCTCGGCCTCCTGCGCCCGCGCCTCGGCCGCCGCGGCCTCGCCGACGGCCCCCCGCCGGCCGCCGGGCCCGCGCCCCCGGGGCTCCCCGGCTCGGCCGCGCCCAGCCCCGCGCCCAGCCCCGCGCCCAGCCCCGCGCCCAGCCCCGCGCCGGCCCGGCGCAGCTGCAGCCGCACCCGGGGGGCCCAGGAGCCGCGCCCGCGGCCCACCAGCATGACGTTCCTGGAGGTGAACCGCCTGGAGCTGGCGGCGGCCGAGGGCGCGGGGCTGGGCCGCGCGGGGAGCGCGGGCTTCCTGCGGGGCGCCTCGCTGTGGAGCAGCCAGCGCTGGCAGGTGCTGCGCGGCGGCGGGGGAGGCGGCGGGGGAGGGGGAGGGGGAGGGGGAGGCGGCGGCACCCCCGGCCCCCGGCGCGGCCTGTCCGCGCTGAGGAAGAGCTTCAGCTTCCGCCTGCGCCGCGGCCAGGAGATCCGGCGCGCCGAGTCCGGGCTGCTGCCCCGGGCGCGCACCCGCAGCGACGGCGACGCCAGCTCCCTGGGCGCCTTCCCCAGCCGCCGCGACCTGCTGCTGGGCGCCGAGGCCCCGCGCGCCGCGCCCGCGCCCGCGCCCGGCCGGCCCCGCACCGCCGCCGGCCTCTGGAGACTGCTCACCAGCCGCTTCCGCCGGAGGGAGCCCGCGCCCGCGCCCGCGCCCGCGCCCGCGCCCGCTCAGCCGCTGTGGAGCCGCCGGGCGGCCGCGGCCCCCGGGCTCCTGGGCGCGCCGGGCGGTAAGGGAGAGCCCGGCCCGGGGTCCTCTGTGGTGGGAGCCCCTTGTTGAGAGCGGGTGTGGAAACAGACCGGCCCTGCGTGGGAGAGGTGGGTGTGCTGGGGACCAAGCGAGACCGGCCCGGGCGCCCTGGGTTGCCGTCGGGTCCCAGGAGGTGGCTGTGGCAGAGGCGGACTTGCAGGTCCCTCCGGTCTGGGTCGCCCGCCATCCCGCGCCGCCACTGGCCCGGCAGGATGGAAGCTGAGACCGGACGGAAGGGCCCCTCCCTCACTTCTGGCCCGCGCAGCACTGAGGCCCCGGGGAGGGAGGAGGCCCCCGAGGGGCCGAGGCGCTCCCGTTTCTAGCTTCCAGGTGGGGCTCGAGTCCTCACCTGTAGCTGCCTCTGCAGAGGGACTGCTTGTGGACCCGATCGATCCTTGGTGGTAGCTACTCTTTGAGCCTGCCCGGGGAGGGGAAGCAAGCAGAGGCTGGTCCAGGCCAGGACCCCCTGGGGCGGGCTGGATGATGCCCATTACAATGCAAAGAATAAAGAAAGTGGGTCTGGCCATAGGGGTGGAGGTGGCTCTGGAGGCTTCCCTTCCCCAGGGCCCTGCCAGGCAGCCCAGGACACGGCCCTCCAGCTCTCTCCAGGGAAAGAAAGAGTGGTGGCCTCCCATCAAGGAGGAGCTTGGGGAGGAGGGCCAGTTGGGCAGGATAGATAGCTCCCTATTCAACCTGCACCTCTCAGAACAAGGGCAGGTAAGGGCTCCTCCCTCTTCACCCCGCCTAGGAATGTGGTGGGTGGCCCCACCCTGTGAGAGCGAGCTGTTCCTACTCGCTGTAGGAGGCTGTTCCCCTTGCCTAGCTGCCAGGTGCCCAGCCCCGCTCGGTGAGCTGAGAGCTACAGGAGAGGCCTCTCACCTGGGCCTGGGGTCTGGCCCTGGTGGGAACTACTTAGCTCACTGGAGCAGTAAGAAGAGGAGGGTCGCAGGGCCAGGCCGGGAGAACTGGCTGGGCCCGCAGCTCTCAGAGTCCTCTCCCTGAGGACTATCATCGTTCCAGTTGTCTCGGGAAGAATTTTCCTGCTGCTCTCTAGGGAGTTAGGTGTGAGGGTTGGGGTCCCATCGGGACTGCACTGTTTTCTGGCCTTGGCTGAGGAAGGGGCAGCGTAGGAGACAGCTGGTGGCGGACAGCACAGGTGTGTGTGCACGTGCGCGCAAGTGCCACCTCGATCCTGACGGGTGGCCTTCTCTCCTGCAGACTCCTTTGTGAACAGCCAGGAGTGGACGCTGAGCCGCTCGGTTCCGGAGCTTAAAGTGGTGAGTGTGACCTGGGGGAGCCTCAGGCAGTCCTGGGGCTGGGCGGGTGTGGGCCAGAGCCACAGGCCCAGGCCTCGTTTCCCCCTGCCTCTCTGGTCTTGGCCTCTCTCTGAGGCCCCTCGCTTCTGTTCAGCCTTCTTGTCTGGTCCTTAGCTCGGGCCCTCCTTCCTGTCACCTCTTTCCTCTTGGCCTGACCACTGCTCTCACCCCTCCTCTCCCACAGGGCATTGTGGGCAACCTGTCTAGCGGGAAGTCGGCTCTGGTGCACCGCTATCTGACAGGGACCTATGTCCAGGAGGAGTCCCCCGAAGGTGAGCACCATGGGCTCACTGGCCACTCTGCCCCCCTTGATCCCTGTGCTGTGGTCAGTGAAGGGGAGCTGGAGCCCCCTGTCCTCCCAAGTCCTTCTGTCTCTGTTGGTAGCCATGCATTCCAGAACTGCCCGGCCTCGTCCGTGGTCTGTCCCAGCTTGGGGCCTGATTGTGCGCTCTGTCCTAGGGGGTCGGTTTAAGAAGGAGATTGTGGTGGATGGCCAGAGTTACCTGCTGCTGATCCGAGATGAAGGAGGCCCCCCTGAGCTCCAGGTGATGCTCCTGCCCCCGCCCCGGCCCCTGACACCCCCTTTCCCCAAGGATCTGGCTGACGCCTGGCAAAGTTGTGTGTGCGCGGAGGGGTGTGGAGCTTGCCTGCGAACGAGTGAGGGTGGTAACCCTGCCCGGTCCCCCTAGTTTGCCGCCTGGGTGGACGCGGTGGTGTTCGTGTTCAGCCTGGAGGATGAAATCAGCTTCCAGACGGTGTACAACTACTTCCTGCGGCTCTGCAGCTTCCGGAACGCCAGCGAGGTGCCCATGGTGTTGGTGGGCACGCAGGGTGAGCGGGGTGCAAGGGGACCGATGCGGGGGTGGGGGATGTTGTGGGGGAGGGGTGCAGGGAGAAAGCCCCGTGCTCTCCCTTCTCGGGGCTAAGGAGCCCCAGCGGGGGACACCACCTCCTTGCTGCGTCCGTCTGTTGGTCTGTCCGTCTGTCGGTTTGTCCGCCCTGGATTCCGCCCCCACCCCTCCCCCGTTAAAGCCTCCCTCCTGCCAGTAATGACCACATCCACGTCTTCTGTGGTGAATAAACGGCGGATGGGGGGGTGGGGGCGGGCTCACTGCTGCTCTGAGCTGGAGCGAGGCCTGGACCTTGGTGGCTCGAGCTCTGCGTCGCCCACGCACCTGCAGACCCAGTGCATCCTTCTGCCCTGGTCCGTGGTCGGAGGTCAGCGGTGGCACCACTTCTCCGCAGGCTGAATAAACTCCCGCCCTCCCGCCTCCCACAGACGCCATCAGTGCCGCGAACCCCCGAGTGATCGATGACAGCAGAGCCCGCAAGCTCTCCACGGACTTGAAGCGCTGCACCTACTACGAGACATGCGCGACCTACGGGCTCAACGTGGAGCGTGTCTTCCAGGACGGTAACTCGGGCGTGGGGCGGGCAGGCCCCCCACGGCGGGGTCCAGAGGCTCTGTGGCCCATGGGCCGTGCGCCCCGGAGGGCGGCTCTCTTCTCCCCAGGGGGCTAACTGACTCTGCTGTCCCCTGCAGTGGCCCAGAAGGTAGTGGCTCTGCGGAAGAAGCAGCAGCTGGCCATCGGGCCCTGCAAGTCACTGCCCAACTCCCCCAGCCACTCGGCCGTGTCCGCCGCCTCCATCCCGGCTGTGCACATCAACCAGGTGCGGCCAGCCTCCCCGCCTCCCACTCGTGTCCTGTCTGTCTGCCTGCCTGCCTGTGTGTCCCCACCCTGTCCACTCTCCCGCCTTGTGACTGGTTTGAAAGCGCTGGCTTGAGTTTCCTGTTGCCTGCACGACTGGCCTGGCCTCATCTGTGCCCATCGTGACCACCTCCCTGCCAGTCCCCATCCCTGCGGCCACTCCTCCTGCCCTGCAGCTACCGCAGCTGAGGCAGCCCAAAGGCTTGCTGGGTCTGTGTTCTCGGAACTTGGAGCTGCCCTGGGGACTGTCCCCGTGGAACCACACTCGGGAGGCACTGAAGGGTTCTCTCAGGCCTGCTCGCTTCTCACCTGCAGGCCCCACGGGGGGGCAGTGGCCTTCGTGCCATGTGGGGTCTCAGGGGTGTCCTGAGCCAGGTCCTGCTGGGGTTCATCCTGTAGTAATCACTGGGATGGCTGCCCATTTCCCATTTACTGCTGATTGGTTTTTGGTCCTTGCCATTTGGGCCGGTACTTTCTGTGGGACTCTTTCCCCAGTCCGTGCCCTGCTCTGCAGAAAGCCCTGCGTTGTCGCAGATGCACTGCCCTGAGTGGTTGAGCCGAGCCTCCACTCCGGCCAAGGGCTCTTGTCTTGAAGTGCCGCCCTGTGCTACCAGCTTTCTGGCGACAGCCCGGTTGCTTTATCCAGAGGCCCCTTGTTTAGTGCTTTAGAGACATCGGGGAGGGGGGTTCCCGGGGAGCAGCCTCACAGGGGAAAGAGAAAGAACTAGGTCTGTCTTGTTAGCTCAGAGCCATCGCACCCCAGCCCGCAGATTGTGGGGCACAGACTTCCTGGCTCTGTGTGCAGGCCCTGTGCCAGATGGCTCTGACTGTCAAGGGGGCAGTGGTTTGGGCATTTTGCTCTTCTTGTGCAGGTGAGGATTCGAGGGGGCTCTCAGGGCAGGACGTGTTCTCTGCTTAGTGAGCACCTTCCGGGCAGTGAGGGGCAGGCTTGTTGTGTGTGCTGTATGTGTTTCCCTGAGTCCTGAAGCAGCCGCTGCCCTTTGCTTCCTCCATCCGTGATCCTTCCGTCTCTTCCCGTCTTTCTTCCTTTCCAACCTCTGCCCCTTACCTGCGGCTTCCTCCCATAGCAGTCTTCACTCTGTTCTGCTCTCTGTCTTGGCCCTCCCTGAACCCCGCCCCCATCACACACACCATCCAGAGGCCGACCTCAGCCTCCCCTGTGCCCTCTGCCCCACCCAGGCCTCCTGCAACTTCAGCCTAGGTCACTGACCTGGGGGTTCATCCACGGTGACCCGCCACCTCGTGCCAGACCCACCTGTGAGGCAGGGCTCCACAGTTTCTTCAATGTCAGCCCCTGTCCCTTCCTCTGGCCCACTAGCGGTGCCTCTGATCAGCTCACTGGCAGGCACAGAACACCCCTACTAGGGCCCAAGTGGGACTGCCCAGCACGGCGCTGGCTAGATCCTGCTGGCCTCCAGGCCGTGCTGCCCTCCCTCCTCTACTGCCCCGTGAGCCCCAGGCCAAGTCCCTGGCCCCCATCTGCCGCCTGCCCCTGCGCCCCGCTCCAGAGCAGCCCTCAGCAGCCCTCTCTGTCCTTAGGCCACGAATGGCGGCAGCAGCGCCTTCAGCGACTACTCCTCCTCAGTCCCCTCCACCCCCAGCGTCAGCCAGCGGGAGCTGCGCATCGAGACCGTGGCGGCCTCCTCCACCCCCACACCTGTCCGCAAGCAGTCCAAGCGGCGCTCCAACATCTTCACGGTATGTGCCCTGCGCCCTGCCCTCCCACCTGCCCGGCTGCCCGTACTGGCCAGGCAGGGCGCGGCCCCCAGCCCCGCAGCCAGGAGGGAACAGGCGAGAGCCACAGACACTGGGCCACGGGCAGCCCGAGTCAGGAAGATGCCGCCCGCACAGACACACACAGCTTCTGCAGGCTCCTCACCGGTGCCCTCACGCACACCCAGACTCTTCTAGACGGTCCCTCTGAGTGCACAGGGGGCCACCCTCAGCATATGCACATAGACCCTCCTGCCTCTGCTGCGTACATGCATACGTTCCCTCGTCTCCCTGACCCGTAGGGCTGACCTCTTGGCCGGCTTGAAGGATTTTTGGCCACATCTGCTCTAACTCCCCTGATGCCCTCACGTCCACAGTTGTGGAGCAAGGCCCCCAAGGCTACAGGAAGGGTTCTCTGGTCGATCTAGGGCTGGGGTTCAGCCTCCTTGTCTGCATCCCACTCTTTTTCCATGGCCTGACACTTCCCACCCACGGCTCACCGGGTCCCCCAGGGGCTTAGACATCTTTCCCTGGGTCTCGTCCCCTGCTCCTAGTCTATGCCTCGGGCCCCGGACAGGCTGGTCCTCTGCCCTGCTCACAGACCTCACTCAGGGACCCTGCGTGCCTTCTGCTGCTGGGGGCCTGGGCCCGCGACTCTTAGGTGCCCCCCCCCTCCCGTCTGCTGCCTGTCCATACCCCACATCCGAGGCACAGGGCCCGCCCCACACTCTCACCTTCCAGCTGGGACTCGGCTGGGCTGTCCTGGGAGTCTTGGGTCAGATGGAGGTGGGCGAGCCGCCCGTGTGGATTCTCAGGAGATCACTCGGTACTTGTGCATCAGTCCGCGCGCCTCTTTCTGAGCATCAGGGCTCGGCTCTCAGCCCGGTCCTGTGTCCAGCTGGCCCAGCAGGCCCTGCCTGGCTCTCAGGAGCCCCGCCCAGACAGAGCCAGCGCCCCCAGGCCTTGTTCATTCATTCTCGCCTCTGCCTGCCCAGCACACCGCTGCCCAGCCCACCCACTTCCGTCCACCCCGTGCCTGCCGCGCACCCCCTCCTCATTCGTGCTGACCTCCCCCTGCTGCTGACAGCTGCTGCCGTGCATTGCACTCCCCCAGCCCTGACCCTGCCTAGCCCTGATGCCTCTTGTTTCTGTTTGTGCTCACCGAGACACACTCAGCCCCGGGCTGCCTGCCTGTGCCCACGCCCGCTGCGGCGGTGGCTGCAGAGCCCCTGGGTGCCTGTGTTTGCAGTGACCGCCGTCCGCGTCCCGGCACCTGCTCTCCGACCTCCCGCTCTGGTCACCCACTCCCTCAGCACCATTCTGAACCTCCCACATCTTCTGCTGCTAGGCCTGCTGCCCTCTGTCCGCCGTCCATGCCCGGCTCCCGGCCTCCTCGCCGCAGCCGTTCGTGCTCCCTGCCCTGTGCTCCTGCTGCCTGCTCCGCTGTGCTGCCTCCGCCTGTCATCCTTGTCGTGCGCACGGCACAGCCTCCCCCTCCTTTCCTGGGCCCTTCCTCTCTCTCCATCCTCACTGTGGCCACCTTATTTTTTCTTTTCGTTGTTTCCATGGTGACCTCACTTGCGCCATTGTCCACGAGGAGGCCTCGAGACACGCCCATCTCTAGGAGTGCATCTCGGGACCTCCCCCTCCCATCACCACTGTCCAGGCCACCTCCTCGCCCTCATCCCCCTCCCCGGCAGAGCCACGCCTGCATGGGGCTGGTGTCCTCGTGACCCACCCTCTGGATGTGGCCACCGATGTCCCCAGTCTCCCCCGTGACTTCATGTGCTCATTTTGTTGCCAGTCTTGCCCTGGTTCCCATTCTGGGGGACTGCCCCCTCTGGGCTCCCAGGGATCCTCTGGTGGTTGCTGCGGGCGGGGGGGGGTCTCTTGGCTCAGCAGCCTGGCCGGGGCAGGCTGTACCCCACTCCCCCCAACCAGCTTTTTGGTCCGGGGACCTGGTGGCAGCAGTCCCATCCACCTTCCTTCTCCCTGGGCCGAAGGGGCAGAGGCTGTGGCACCCGGGAGAGGCCTCGGGCAGGTGCCGATGGTGGAGCTGTGGGCAGTGGCCTGTGACCTGGTTCTTCCTCCTCCCCTGCCTGTGCGCCCCCACCTGCACTTGTAGTCCTGTGTCCTTGGCTCCTGGCAGCCTGGGAGAACGGGAAGGGATGGGGGCCCCGGCCGCCCAGTGGCGAACATTCCCTGATGAGCTGGACTGCCCAGCGGCCTCTGCCGCCACCGCCTCCTCCTCGTCCTCCTCCTCTTCATCCCGCTGCTGCCTCTCCCCAGGCACCTGGGTCTCTGCCCTCACCAGTGCTGACCAACTCGTGCGGGGCTTAAGTATAACTTGCCAAAATCTTTATTCTTTCGATATTTGCAGATATGTGCCACTGTTTCCAACTTTTCATCAACAAAAAGGCCTTTCCAACTCCTTCCAAATTAGAAGACCAGGTGGTGACACACAGCACCTCTGGACATTCTCCCCTGTGCGGGGCCGGAGGCGGGCCGGGCCCTGGGACTGCTCTCAGATGAGAAGCGGCCGCCGTGCTCCCCACTCCAGAGACCCACAGGAACCTTTGTAACTAACCCCCACCCCCAGGGAAGGCTAGGAACGCTGGAGCCCACGGCTGGGGGCTGCCCCGGGGACCAGGCCCGGCTGGACGCACTGCGCCAGGCTCGCTGCATGGAGAAGAAGGGAGCTCGGCCCCACGCCCGGCGCCAGGCCAGCGCAACGAGGCCCAGAGGGGCGGGGGCGTCCGAGCGCCCGCCCTGGCCCAGCTGCTCCTGGGGGGAGCTTTCCTGCCCCTCCCCTCCTCTGCTCCTTCCTGCATGGACTTCTGCTGTTCCTGCTCCGCCCGGATGCCACAGCCACCGCCGCGCGCTTGCCTTTCCCCTTCTTGGCCTCCCCATTTCCTAGGATCCGCGCTGGGGCGGGCTCTGCCCCAGGAGCCTGGCAGGGGCGCAGGGCCTCTTCTGGCCTCTCTCCTCTCTCTCTCCATCCACTGTGCCCCTCGGGCCTCGCCGACCGTGCTCGGTGCAACGTGCCGTGTGGTGTCTGTACGGCAGACGGGCCGCTGCCCGCTTACTTCTGGACTTCGCTCTCCCCGGTTATCATGCCCTGTGCTCCCCGCCATCCCTCGGCCCCACCGTCCACCTCTCCTCGCCCCTTCCCTTCTCTTATGCCCCAGCCCCCTGGGCTGCGCGCTCCTCGCGCCCTTGGGATTCCGTGTCCTTGCTCTTTTGTAAGGGGCGGGCCTGGCTCAGTGCCCCGTGCTGCTCTGTATGGTGCCGTGTGTAAGAATAAACCCATTGGAATACTCGTGGTCTCAGTTCTTCCCGGTCCCGCCGCCCCGGCCCTGCCCCAGCGCTAGGGTCTGCTCAGGAGGAGGGAGGCGGGGAGGGCAGGGGAGTCCAGGTGGGCAGCTGTCCCCCTTGGGCCCTGGGCCCTTTTAACACGCCTCTTCTTTTCTCTTGCAGTCTCGAAAGGGTGCCGACCTGGACAGAGACAAGAAAGCCGCTGACTGCAAGGTGGACAGTATCGGGAGTGGTCGGGCCATCCCCATCAAACAGGTCAGTGCCCCTATCCCCCTGTGGCCAGAGGAGTGGGAATGAGGGCTGAGGCCCAGGCCGCACCTCTGGGGGGTGGCCTGAGAGGCGAGCACACCCCCCCATCCCCGACCCCCCCCCCCCCCCCCCCCCCCATTGCCAGGCATTTTAACTGCAGAGAGGTCTTCCTGCTGAGGACAGTAGCCCCTTGCTGGAGCAGCCCTTCCGTGGCTGTGCTGGGGCCTCCTCGCTGCCACCAGGGGGCAGCAGAGAGCCACCTGCCATCCTCAGCCTCCCACGGAGCCCCAGGAGTTGGGTGGCCCTGCCCACCTGGGCCGGTCCCAGAAAAGGAACTCACGGAGAGTGCCCAGAGGGGATGGTCAGGGCTGCTCCTGCCGGGGTCACTGGTGCAGTCTTCTCCACAGGAGCCTCCGTTCCCTGGGAAAGAACAGCTGAGTGGAGCTGTCCCCTCCTGGGCACCTCCTCTCTGGGTCACTGCCTGGCAGGGCTGGGCCTCCAGAAGCCTGGATCTTCTCAGACCCCCGAGTGGGTCCCGGTGCCTGAAAAAGACCTCGGGCGCTGCGGGGCATCCTTGTGCGGAGGTGGTGGTGTGCTGGGCAGGGCCATAGAGCTGCCGAGCTGGGGGGGGACTGGGGGGGCAGAGCCAGGAGGTGTCTCTGGAGCCCAGGCAAACACCTGCTGGCTGCTGTGCTCATGAGGATGGGGCGGTGGCTTGGCGGTCAGGACTGGGCTCGGCTCAGACCTTCTTGGGTGGTTAGACATGCCATGTCTGTAGGATCTGTGTTGTCTGTCAGGTTTTGATTGAAGAGGAGACTGGGTGGCTGGGCCGCCAGAGCTTGACCAGGCCGGAGCCCTGTGGTGAAGGTTTGACCCTCCAGGCTGGGTCTTCTGGGGCCTGTGGGCAGGTTGGCAGAATAACTATGTCAGAGTGGGATTCTGACCCCATGGCGAAGGTCCACTCAGAATGGAGAGCCCCGAAAGGGTGTCGGGGCCCAGAGTGCGGGTGGGGACCCTGTATGTTGCTCTGTGGCCTGTGTCTGCTTCTGCCCTCCCCTGGAATGTCATTACAGGATGCCTGGCGGAGACAGCTCTAGCCGGATCCCCTCCGGGGAAGCCAGGGGAAGCGGCTGGGATGGAAGTGGCAGTGGTGTCTCCTTGCCTGTCTGTGGTGTGGGTCTGGGTGCAGAATCCGACCCCACAAACCTGTTGATGGTGAAATTGCATTCTCTGGGACTGTGCAAACCAGGGGCTCCTTGGGGGCCTCTCACCAGGCGACATGCCTGTGTCTCACAGAGGCCCGTCACTCTGCTTTGGGGGCAGGTGCTTTCTGAGCCTGATGCAACCACATAAACATTTAAGAAATAAAAGAACCCTTGCTCCAGGCCCCTTACTTTGAGACTAGCGTAGCCCCAAATGCCTCCTTCCTGTTCAGGGTGCAGGCTGGTGTGTCTGGTTCCCCGAATCCCCTATGTGGAGGGGAGGGAGAGCTGTAGGATGGGCTGTGAACTTGCATCTGGGGCTCCAGTCCAGCCAGGGGTCAGCTAGGTCGCCTGTCTGGTATAGGCCTCCAAACCTCAGGGACCCTCTGTCGGAGCAGAGCCTGCCAGGAAGGAACCTGGGCGAACTCTAGTGCTACCACAGGGTCACGCAGGGCAATCAGGGTGTGCGTGCGTGGAGGTGGGGGCTAGCCACGCTCTGCTTTCTGGGGGCCCGGTGGTGCCTCCCCCAGCCTCCAGCTGCCCAGGGCCAGTGTGGCCCCCTTCCCACTCTCATGTCCCAGGCTCCCCATCCCATTCCTTCCCCCTCCCCCCCACTCCTGCTGGGAGTGGAGATTGCATTTCAGTTGCCATTTGCATTCCCAATCAATCCGGACTCCGCAATTAAGCCGGCTGGCGGAGCTGGGAGGGAGGCGGCGGCGGAACGGGTCCTCTGGGGGCTGTCGCCTCCGCACCGCTCCCATTCCGCCCCAGATTGCTTCCTGCTCCGCCGTGCGCAGCCGGCCGGCCAGGGAGGGGAGCAGGAACCCCTGTAGATCGTCTCCCTCCTTAGAAGGCAAGGATGTGAGAGGGAACGGGAGGTACCCACCTCCTGGGTAGGCAGGCCTGTAGCCTGCCCGGCCTTTAACACTGCTTCTGTGTTGGGCGGGGGCTGGCAGGTGAGAGGCAGGTGAGGCAGGCTGGGGGGCACGAGTGGGCAGCAGGTCGAGTCCCCGGCCAGCTGTGCTCGCTTTGCTCGCTTCGTCCTTCCATGCCTGCAGTCCTCCCACACCCTTGCTGACTGTGCTCACTGAGCTCATTATCACTAGGCCACAGCGGCTCCCTGCTGTGGATCAGGCCCAGGTGAAGGAGGGGCCAGAGTGCTGGCTAGGAAAGGGCCTCCCTGCTAGGTGGCCCCCTCCGCATTCTGACTCCTGATCCCCCTGATCCCCTGTGGGAGGCCGCACTCCCTACCTGCCGAGAAACTGAGGCCCAGGGGGATCCCTGGGTGGCTCAGCAGTTTGGCGCCTGCCTTCGGCCCAGAGCGCGATCCTGGAGTCCCGGGATCGAGTCCCACATCAGGCTCCCTGCATGGAGCCTGCTGCTCCCTCTGCCTGTGTCTCTGCCTCTCTCTCTCTCTCTGTACTCTTATGAATAAATAAATAAAATCTTAAAAGAAAAGAAAAGAAACTGAGGCCCAGGCAGCTAAAGCCACTTGTTTGATGTTGAAGGCTAGTTGGTGGCAGAAGCAGGAGCAGAGCCTGGCTCCCCTTTGCCGTGACCGGAGCTGGGACTGGACCCAGGAGGGCAGGGATCAGGTGGGAAGGGTTTGAGAACAGAGGAATCCCCTCCGAAGGCCAAGGGGTGTGCAGGAGGGGTTGATGAGCCTCAGGTGAGCGACCCGGCAGCCTCCGCCCAGCCCTTCCCAATGGCTCAGTGTGAGCCTGGGGGCCACCTTCTCCAGAATCTGACCCTTGGTCCTGAGGGGTGTTGTCTGCAGTCAGGGCAGAGGGAGCAGCTGTATTCTTGCTTCGTTCCTGCCCAGAAGCAGATCACCGAGGCTCCTTCGCAAACTACAGGCAGGGGTCCAACTGCTTTCTGGACTGTTCCAGCCACACAGTCTAGTGACGTTCCCATCAGTTCCACTTGTCTTGAGTTGCTCCTCGTGAGGATAGAGTCTCTCACGCTGATAGGGACCGGGTCTCAGGGTTTGTCCTCGGGCGGCCCGGGACTCCCAACTCGATCTCGTGTGACTGCACCTCCATGTCACCTGTCGTGTGACAACAGTATCTGTCACTTGGGGGCAGCAGGAAGAGTGAGATGGAGAAAGGGAGGCATGGTAGCGAGGATGTGAAACATCTGTCTTAAGGTGGGAGACTCTCGGCTCCATCTTGGACCCTACGGGGTAGATGAGGCAGGAGGTCCTGATTGCCTGCTTGGCTCAACTCCTCCCCTGAGGACCAAGCCTTCTCTTCGGAAGAACATGGAGAACCTGCACCCTTGGGCCACAGGACCTTAGCCAGTGCTGTTTCCTCACCCTCAAATCTCTTAATCTCTGTTCTCCTTGTCTTCGGGCAGGGCCCTCCATTCCTCGAAGAGAAGCCACCCCAAAGCCATGACTTTGTGGCTTTAGGTCAGGGTTCAAGTCGTCAGGTCCCTTTTGGTGGTCGCTGGGGTGGCCTCTGGGGCCTCGTCTGCTCTCTCCTGGCCTCTGCCAACCCTGACTCCTCCCTGCTCCAGCCCCTACCTGGGTGGCTCTCCTGGGGGAGCTGTGTCTGGCGGGGCTAGAGGGAAAGCTGCCTCTTCACCCCCTCCTGTGTTGGTAGGGGGCTTCCAGGGGTGATGCCAGTCTTGAGGAGCTGCCACTGGGATCTGAGTGGCACTTTGTCCTCTCCCCGACCCCATCCTGTCCTCAGCCATTCTCCCATGCTGTCTGTCATTTCGTGGGGAGAGCCAGAGGTGGGCGAGGGTGTCTTCAGGGATGTCCTTAGAGGAAGGCCAAGGCCATCCTTGGGTCTGCCCTGCCCTGTAGCCTTCTCACTGTGGCCCGCTCCCCTTTCAGCATCTCTGATGGCCGCGGTCGACTGGCTTCTCCCCCTGTGCCCCACCACCAGACATTGGCTGAGGGTTTGCTGTGTCCCAACCATTGGCACAGTGTTGAGCATGTGTCCGTGAACAAAACACACGAACGGCCTTGCTCTCAAGGAGTGCATGTGCATCCCTCTGGTCCTCTCACCTCCAGGCTGAGTGTCTCACACGCACGGGGATTGGGTTGCTGAGCTCTGGGACTCTGCACTGCCTGCCCTGGGGAGTCTGAGGCATTCTGGGGGTGGTTAAGGGATTTTGGCCCTGGTCACCCACCCTTGGAGACCTATGGGCAGGAGTGTCCCTGCCCGGAGGCCACCCAAACCCCGGGCTCCTGGTGCTGACCTGGCTGCACGGCCCAGGGTTGGGGGAGCTCCAGGTTGCTAGAGGACGGTCAGGGAGGGCCGAGCTCTGTGGAAGAGCCCGTCCGACCGTCGGCTTCAGTCCCTTCTAGATGAGCAGAGTGGCCGCAGAGGACAGGGATGGAGGTGTTACCTAGCGTCACTGGGACCTCTCGGGGCCTGTCATGTATGGGGCTGGCACCCGTCTCTGATCCAGCCTCTGTCCTCAGGGCATCCTGCTGAAGCGGAGTGGCAAATCTCTGAACAAGGAGTGGAAGAAGAAGTACGTGACGCTCTGTGACAATGGGCTCCTCACCTACCACCCCAGTCTGCACGTGAGTCTGGGCAGGGCAGGGCCAGAGGAGGAGGAGCAGGGGTAGGGGGGTGCTGACCTGGGACTGTGGGCAGGCTGACCTCTGCGAGTGCACATGGACTGTCCCTTAAAGGACCCCCGTGTGGTGGCTTGTGGCTCAGGAACCGCAAGACCTGGGCCTAGGCTAAGCACTCAACCGTGAGACTCTGAGCGGTGGCTGAACCCTTTGGAGAAGACCCCCCCAGGGGTGGTTGCTGCTGGGCTAGGCTGCTGTGTGCAGTCAGGTCCTCCATCTCCACCCCACTTGTTGAAAGAGCTGGATTGGGCCCTTTCATGTGGAATTGCTGAAGTTGGGGGTGCCGGGGGGTGCCAACCAGTTGTCTTTAGGGGAGCCGCATCAGCGGGGGATATCTGGGTTCCTGGGCCTGGGGTGATGGAGAGCCAGAGGGCAGTTCATCTGGGGCTGCTGAGAATGGCATGGGGGCTCCTGGGAAGGGGAGCGTGGGGCAGTGGTGGTAGGTGGAGGGGTTCAGAGGGTGTGTGGCCTCTGTCCCCGTGGGTGAGGGTGCACTGATTATAGAGTGGCCCTTGTGGCAGTTCCCCCACCCTTCCTGCCTCCCCCTCCCCTCACTGCGTGGCTCCAGCACACAGCTGTCACCAGAATCCATCTCTGTCACCGCCCCACTGTGGGGCTAATGAGTTCTCCTGTGAAGCCCCTCCAGCACAGCACGTGGGCCGGCCCCACCCCCGGCCCAGAAGCCCAGGGCCTGCCTCAGAAGGTCCTTTGCCTGCCTCTGAATCTGCACAGTGTCAGGGAGGCCTGCCCCATGAGGTGCTGGGGTCCACGGTTCCAGCCAAGACCCGGTCCTTAGGGCACCGCCCCTGACAGCCCTGCTGAGAAAACACACCGAGACCTGGCTTGGGATGAGCCGGCAGGCGTCTGCATGGTCAGGACAGAACCCAGCCTTGCCCTCCTGGGTTTCTCCCCATCTGGTTCCTCAGGCGCCAACCCTCACCCTTAACTCAGGCCACCACAAGTCACAGTGTTCCCTCCTAGCGTCTTGTCCTCCACAGGGCGGGAGCTGGTGTTAGGCTGTGGGGGCGCTGAGGAGGGCCCATACCCGGCGACCTTGGCGCAAGTCCAGAGCCACCTGGTCCTGCTGCTGAGTCAGTAAGAGAGAGCAGCAAGGCTACCAGCCAGAGCACCAGCACCACGGCTCAGGTGTCTCAGAAAGTCACGGGGCATCTTGCCCGTACAGGGCCTCTGCACTAGGAGGTTGGGAGAACCACTGTACTTCTCAGCTAAGAGGGGCCACCATGCCCATTCAGATGCCAGCCTGGTACCTCTGAGCTCCCAGCTGGTTGTACCCATCCCCTTTACCCCAGGCAGGATGTGCTGGGTCTCCTCCGGCAGCGTCTTGCCAGTGCATCTGGGAACTGGCCTGTCCGAAGCATCCCAGGCTCCCCTACCCGTGTGGGGGTGGCCTTGGCTTCCCCCCATTGATGCATTCTTACCTGTTCTTTCTGCTTTATGCAGCTCTGGCTGTGCGGTGTCTCCTTTGCTTGTCTCCATGCTTCAGACAACGGAGGAAGCCCAGTGTGGAGGAAAGGTGACAGTAAAGGGTCTCAGCACATGGAGGAGTGTTCAATGGTTATGTTGGGTTTGAGGAAAGAAGGAAAGGAAGAAAAGGTTCCTGGAGGGAACTGCTGCTTTTACGCTCAACAGTCTAGAAAGCAGAAGCTTGGTGGGGTCTTGTCTGTTGCATCATCAGAGTCACCCAGCCAGTGGCTGAGCTGTTACCTGGACCTGTGACTTTGACGTTACCCAGATTTTTCCGCACCATGCTCAGACCTCCTGCCTTTGGGCCTAGCTGAGAAAGTGACTGGAGAGTTAACATCCAGGCAGTTGTTGCCTAGACAGGAGGACGGAGGGAACTGACGGGTACCCCTGCCTGGGCCAGGCTGGGTGTCTGAGTGTCCCAGAGGCTCCTCCAGCGCCATGCTCGTTGGACTGTGTTGTGCGCTTTGGTGCGTTCAGGAGCCTGGGACAGGGTCTGGGTGGCGGCAGCTTCCAGGCCTGTCCTTGCTTTCTTGCAGGGTGAGTCTAAGAGGCAGGTGGCTCTGCTGGCCTGTCCCCTGCCAGGCCTCCTCTTGTCTTGTGGGCTGCAGGACCTTGTGAAGAGGTTCAGTGAAGGGCTTCTCTGAGACCCAAGGTGCCCTGTCAGCTTTTCACCTGCTGTCCATTGGTTCTGGAATCAAAGTATAGGTCTTCTTCTGTACCTTCCCAGGAGGGGCTGGTAAACGCAGGTAGCAGCGGTGTTGCCCTGTGGATGCTTCTTTTCCCTCTCGGAAGATGCAGATCAGGTCCAAACAGTGTGGGAGCAGGAGCGGGAGTGGTGCAGGTAGGAGCGAAGGCCAGAACGGGGCCAGAACGGGGGTGTTGTGTGCTGCTGCACCAGCAGGGCTTGAGTTTACTGCTAGCGAAGGCTGTCTGCCCCTCTTGCATCCTGACTCCTCTGGACTCCATCCTACTGCAGCAGCAGCTGCACTCATGTGTGCTTCCTGACCTGCCTCCATCCCCCCTTCCCCATCTCCCCACCTCCCCACTGCTGCCAGCAGGGACCTCACCCCACCCTGGGGAGCCACCTGGCTTCTTGGGAGGTTCCCTCCTGCCCGGCAGCCGTGCAGAGGAAGGGCCGTCCATAGCCCCAGAGGTGCACACACTACTCATGGCCCGTCTGCCGCCACCGTGGGGACCGCTCCCTCCTGCCACCTAGAGGGCAGGGGTGTCCGTGAGTCACCTAGTGCCTGGAGGCTGGGCACTGCTGGGCTCATGGAGGAAGGGCTGGTGGGCAGGCCTCAAGCCTTCCACCCCATCCTCGCCTGGCCCAAGAGAGCCCGCCACAGCCTCCCCCATTTTGCAGCCAGCGGAGCCATTCACACAATCACCTTCTGTTAATTCTATCTGCAACATCAATTAAATTGTTTGTAGAAACTAATTGAATGTGGCTTAATCACACATCTTAATAGCTTTCCACGCTCTGAACTCGTTGTTAATTCCAGTAATAAAACGAGATGAGAACGCTGGCTGGGTAATTAGCGAGGAGGCTGGGGAAGAAATTGCTGTTTGATGGCGGGTAATAAAGGCAGCCGTGGTGACCGCTCTCCTGAGCAGCCGCTGCCACCGCCACCGCCGAGCTCCCCGTTCTGCTGACGGAGGGAAACGCTGTTGCTCTGCCCCCGATGTCCTCGTCCCTGCTGCCGCTCCTTGCGTTCCGCAGCATGCTGTCCTTGTGCCAGGCTCTGTCTCCCACCTTGACTCCAGAGCTGGCCTGGCACAGCGTATGGAGCAGGGTGCTATGGGTGCTGGCCTGCACCGCACGGGGGCACCTGTCCTGTGTGGTCGGAGTGGCCAGTCCCCCGACATCGGTTCTGGCTACTTGGCCCCGGAGTCCCTCCGTGCAACTGTTGTTCTTGGCACGGGGTCAGCCTGGGCATCCCAGGACTGCCACGGGGCTTGAACTGTGCAGCTGCTGTGACCTCCTTGTGAACTAGAGCAGCCCGAGCCCCTCCCCCAGGAGAGGGACTGCAGCTGTGCCTTCGGCCCAGCCAGCTGTTGACAGTTGTTTGGAACAGCCAATCCAAGATGTGACTGTGTGCAGGGACCTGGGACGGGTGCATACCGAGGCGAGTCAGTGGGATGTTGGGCTCGGACTAAGGAGGGCTTGAGACTCAGGCTGATGCTGGATGCCGGGCTGAGAGCAAGACCACAGGGCCAGCAGGGACTGAGTTTGCTGGGGGCTGATGGATTGAGGGCACACTGTCTCTGTCTCCCAGGTTTGTGCCTCTCTGAGCCACCAGGGCAAGGGCCTGGGGTCAGGGCCCTGACAGCATGGAGCAGAATGGGGCTGAGAGCTTGTCATAGGGCTCCTCCCTTGGGTGGAGGTGGTTCCTCTTGACTTCTCCGATGTCATTCTGTGGTTCTGACACGTGAAGCAAACACGCTCAGAGCAGGGTGTGCCTAAGGCCCGGCACCTGGCTCCGTGCCTCCCAGGGGACTAGGTGGTGGGGGGGGGGGGGGGCGGGTGAGGGGGCTGTAGACATAGCCCAGAGCTGCATGGAAGGGAGTTTTTTCATGGGCACACGCTAGTGGGGGCCACTCCTCCTCTGTGCCTGATGAGGCCCCTCTGTCCTGAAGGGCCCTGTGCCTGCGGAGGTGTCGGAGCCACTTGGAGTATAAGGTAGCCACGGGCCTGGTGGGGCCTCGTGACAGTGGGACTTGGCTGGTGAGGTCAGCATGCTATCATCAATGGCGTCCTTTCGTCCCTGCCATGAGTCTTTTCCCCTCATGACCTGCAGCCTGATGACCGGAGTGCAGGAGGGGGCCTGGCATTGCATGCTGTCTCCTCATTTTCGCTCCTATTCTTAACTGGAAACTTACATGTTCTCTTAGCTCCTTGGGGCCAGATGACCCCTTTCTGCTTGATGTTCTCTTGGTCATTCCCAGAGTGAGGGCCAGCCTTAAACTTGCTCCTTCAAGCTGGCCAACATTCCCCACCTGTTCTCTCAAGCAGAGGACACTGCCCCTTTTCCCTGAAGCTAAAGGGTGAGAAGGTAGGAGAGCTGCTGGGTGACATCCCGAAGTGGGTGAAGGTACGGGGGCTGCGGGCTCTTGCGGACATGGAGACAGGGCCTCAAGGAAGCTCTCTTGGGAGGAGAGCAGGTCAGAGTCTCCTCAGCGGAATTCCATTCCAAGTTCAGCTGGCACCACCCACCCAGATCCTGTTCTCCAGAGGAGTTTTGACCACATTTTATCAGGGACGCTAGCTGGGAACTGCTGAGGAACTTACCAGTGACAGAAGCGAGGAAATGGGTCAGCCATGCGGAAGGCGCCAGCAGAAGCAGTGGGGGGCCTTGGTTGGGCTCAGGGTTAAAGCCCGAAGCTCTTAAGGGGAGGGGGCAGCCTCTGCTCTGTGGTCCCCAAGTTGCCACTCCACCGTGGGACTCCCAGGCCAGAATCAAGACGGCAGGAACGGCGGGGGCCCAGGTGCTGAGCGGCCCCCACGCTTGGGATCCCCACCCAGTCGTCCATGTCTGGGGCCCTCTGGGTGCTGACTTGAAGTCAGGATGCATTCCTGGGCTGAGGAAGTCTACCTTCAGGGCACAGCCTCCGCAACCTGCAGAGCCTGGGCTGGAGTCTGGTTCTGCTACCTTTCGATTTGTGCCCTTGGGCAGAGAAACCTTTGCAAGCCTCTGTCCTACTACTGTAAAGTGGCTCTGGTGACGCCCAGTCCCGGGAAGGTGAACTGTGATCCGCACCTGCAGTGTCCCGAGCACGGGCAGCTGATGGTGTGATGGTAATGGTTATTTTGCTGACTGGATGCCCGCTGCTCTCTGTGGAACCATGGACCCTTCTCTGTACTAAGTCAGAACAGCAAAAAGCATCAAAGGCTCCTTTTAAACTGTTTAGCAGATCCTTACCATCGTCGGGCACTGTTGTCAGGATGGAGGACTGTTCGAGGCTTGAAGGATTCCCCGTGCCCCAGTGGTGGTGGTGGAAGCTTCTGAAACCACGGCCGAGGTACTCGGTGACTAGGCCACCCATGGCCTGGGGCTGCCCCACCGTCTGCGTCCTTTGGAATATGTCAGTTCCTCTTCTGGCCATGTGGGCCTTCTCTTCCTGGCTCCCATCTCGGCTGTGTACTTGCCCTCCCTCGTGGTGCCTCCTGAGCCGTCCTTCCTAAAGGAGCCCTGTGCCTCGGGGCTGGGCTTCACACACCCCCCACCTCTGCCGATGGTGTCCCCCCACCCCACCCCTGCTGTGTCTTGCCCAGTAGATTGGGTGTCATCCACACATGGAGATATTCTGTGAGCTTCACCGTCTGGTTTTTTAAAATTTGGGCTTTCCCTCTCCTTCTGTTTCTTCCAGCACAGGGGGAGAGATCTAGGAGTTGGTTGGTCAGTGTCAAAGTGCAGCCAGAGAGTGACCTGCCCTAATGAATGTTCGTCTGTTTTATCCGCATGGCCCTCAGGATTACATGCAGAACATCCATGGCAAGGAGATTGACCTGCTGCGGACCACAGTGAAAGTGCCAGGGAAGCGCCTGCCCCGAGCCACACCTGCCACAGCCCCTGGCACCAGCCCCCGGGCCAATGGACTGGCCTTGGATCGGAGTAACACACAGCTGGGTGGGGGCACAGGTGAGGTGGCTGCTGGGGGCAGGGTGGTGGGGGTGCGTGGAGAGCCTTGCTTCCTCACTCTGCAAGATTGGGGAGTGTGGCTGTGGAGGCCTGAAAAGGTAGGCGCTGTGGGGCTTTGCTCTTTCTCAGCCTGGGTCCTCAGGGCTCCTGTCATGTTTGCCACCCAGAGTCATGCTTCAAGATGAGGTCAGCCAAATGCATTTGCCAAACTGCTGCCCTCGTGGGAGTTGGTAAAGGTAGCAGCCAGTATACAGCCTGGTGGGTGATTTGAAGATCGAGATAGGGCCAGACAGCCTCATGCTGACAGGTGCTGTTAGTGGTCCTTGGGCCAGGGCAGGTGATGGTGGGAACAGGGCCTCTAGCACACATAGCCAGCATCTCAAGCAGGTGTGCTGTGTGGGGAGGGAGGGAGCCAGAAGGGGTTCACTTCGCAAATGTTCTAGGGTCTGCAGCGAGAGGTAGGGTCTTTGCTCAGAGAGGAATGAGTTTAGAGAGGAGCTAGAAGCCAGGTAGGCTCTCCCACAGGCTTAGCTGTGTGGAAAAAAGAGCTAGAGCCCGAGAGGGTGTGAATCTGGGGTGCACTGGTTTCTCCTTGACCGGTTCTTACCTTTTCAGATGATACTATGAGTCCAGGTGAATAATACTTACGTTCCTTTCTGTTCCTGGCTCGCCCTGCCTTGCTGGGCCTCTGAGGCTCCAAAGCCACATTGCTGTCCCTCCCACACCTAGTCCCCTTGCCCCAGATCTGCCTTAGCTTCTGGACCCTTATTCCCAAGACTTCAGTATCCCCGATGCTGTTCTAGGTGATTGGCTCTCCTTTTCCCTGGGTGCAGAAACAGCTGCTTAAGAAACTGTCCAGCCCCCTAGGGACTGCAACTGTGTCCCTGCCCTAGGGACTGGCTCTTAGTCCAGGGGTGCTGCCTTTCCCAGAGGCCATGTGGGACCAGGGGCACTTGTGCTTATCATAGTAATAGGCTGCTGAGGACATTCAGTGCACAGGGGCCTGGGTACTAAGTCCTTGGAATGGATGGAGCAGGCCCCTGGAGAACTGCCCCCGTCAAAGTGCTGATAGGACCCGCATTGAGCAGCTCTGGGTTCAGAGAAGAGGTCAGACAATGGCCTCCTGAGCATGCTCTTTGCTGGAGGCAAGGAGCACTTGGCACCCCTACTCTGTGGCATTTGTTCAGTCCCCGCTGACCAGTCTGGAGGCGCTGGGAGAGACATGGGAGGAGCTGCCCTCTGCTGACAGAGGTGGCCAGATGCAGTAGATCTACTCTATGTCAAGCCCATTTGGAGCTCTGTCAAGTTGAGATTATCATCCCCACTTTATGGATGAGGAAACCAATGCTCAGCGAGATTGAATAACTAGTCTGTAAAATTCCACAGTAAGTGGGGCTTTGAGAGTGGGGCTTTGAACCTAGAACTGTGCCTGACTTGAAAAGCCATGTTTTATCCTCTGAGCCACCTCAGCTCAGAGAGAAGATCTTGAATTGTGCAGAGGGTTTCAGTGGATTTAGGGAAATAAGGAGGGTAATGAGAAAGGCATCCACCCGTCTCGGGGCCGGGATGGGGGTGCTCTAGGGAGGGGTTGAATGGCAAAAACAGGCCCTGCGCCTTCCTCAGTGCTCTGCCTAGAGAGCTGGGTCAGGGCTGCTGGGGAATCACTGCCAGGCATGGGCAGGGGGCTGGGGCTCAGCCAGGGCCCCGAGCAATCCCAGAGCTGCATGCACACAGGGAGAGGAGCAGCCTCTGATCTGGCATGGGGTTTCTTGTTTCCTATCCAAGGAGGAAGGAGGGGATGAGCCTTTCCTTGAAGTCAGGTAGCAAGACTGTGCTTTTTCCCCAAAGAGGCAGAGAAACAGTAACAAGCTCTGTCCTGTCATAATCCTGGGCCATCAGAGCCTTCCCCAGGGAGGGGGGCAGAGGTGCACATGGAGAAGAGACACACAACACCCACAGACACTTGCCCACGGCCCCAGAACACATGGACGGGCATTTACCCGAGCCCGTGTCCCCTCCACCGCACGCTGACACCGACCTCATGCACACTCACACATGTCTCCCGCTCACCGGGCGATGTTAACATCTCATTATCTTTGTTACTGTAATTACATTATCCGCTGCTTTATGCAGAATTATCCTCCGAGGACTAATTGATGGCTCCATGTTTAATTCATTAATCATTAGCATCAAATTCGACAATTACAGTGCACACTGATTGTGGGATTGCAGGCGTAATGAGGGGAGAATTAACAAAGAAAAGGGAAAGCACTTTCCCTCCCTTGGGGTTTTGAGTTGGGGGTCTTGGGGAGGAAGTTGGGCCTGTGAGGTCTTTGGGTGGGGCTCAGGTCGAGGCAGGGATGAGATTTAGAACCCATGAGGGCACGGAAGCAGGAGAGGCGTGGGGAGAAGCAGGGTCTCTGGGAATTTAGGGAATTGCATCTGCCGCCCTAAAGGTCTCCTGCCAGGGAGCCGAGGGTACCCTGAGAAAGGCCAGGTTTGCAGAGACCCCGATAGGCCCGAGCAGGGGTGGGGTGGGGCGGGACTCTGCAGAGGAAGTATCAGCATGTGGCCTTGAGGGACTGGAAATGGGGCAGCCTGGCTGGCAGTGTTGGCACCACACGTATATTCATAAGCACTTACTGTGTGTCTGGTCCTGCCTTGGGTGTTATGATGAATACAAGAGAAACACAAAACTTGCCTTCCACCTTTCTGCATCAGATTGTCCTCCGAGCGTTAGGGATGTCTGGCCTGTTTCTTTACCTTCTAGGGGCTTCAGCTCAGAGCTTCCATCCCTAGGCTTCCAGAAATTCCATCCCTGTCCTCCCAGGACTGGTTAGAGGCTGAGTTTGTCACCTGCTCTGTTGCACTTGGTCCAGCTCCAGGCCCTATCTCTGCCTCCCTTACTAACCTCCCATACCTGGCCAACTCTTCCGCTCTCGGTTCAGACCTCGCCACTGGCCTACCTGTTCTCAGACTTCCCACCACTGCCGCCTTCTAGCCTCAGTCCCTGTCCTTAGGTGGACTGAGGTGACAGGGCAGCAGAGGCCCTGTGGCTGCCCCATGGGCTCCCTGTTAGTGAATCCAGTGCTTAGAGGGTGCTGAGGGCACAGGGGCCCGGCCGCTTCCACTGCCAGGCCCTGGCACTCCTGGAGCCTTTCGTTCCCCTTGGCTCTGCCATTCTTCCCTGATGGGAAACGAAAGATTAATTTTCTCCAGCCCAACAGGATAATTACTAATACTAATTAGACATAATTACTTGAATCTGATACACTTATTTCTCGTCAGAATAGCACCAAAGCTGAGGCAAAGCAAATGGCATATGTGGACTTAGAATGTGTGGTGTAGGGGCCTGATCTGGAGGGAGACGGGGCTGAGAATGATGGCCAGACAAGCGCTATGGTGACAGGGGTGTCAGGACTGTGTGCCCCCCTCTTCTGGCTCACAGCAAGGGGATGAGGTGTCCACTCTCTTCATGGAGAGGAGTGTGAGGTGTGGGACCAGCTGCTTCCTGGGGGGTGGGGGGCCGGGCAAGGCCTCTCGGTCTCCAGTAAGCCTGGCTGGTACCTGGTAAATGCCTCGTTTTTGGTCAGTATTCTGCTAGAATTTCTCAAGTTCTGCCTGCAGCCTTATCTTCAGGAAAATCTGTGTAGCCCTTCCCCAGCCTCCCTTCCCAGTCTGACCCTTCCCCCCACCCCCAGGTGCCCCCTACTCGGCCAGCAACCCGGCCTGGGCTGGCCCTCGCCCTGAGGGCCTGCACCAGCGCTCCTGCTCCGTTTCCAGCGCCGACCAGTGGAGTGATGCCCTGCCCCCAGGTACGCAGGACCCCATAAGCAGAGGAGGGCAGCCAGGGAGCAACCGCAGCCTGGGTGCCGAGGGGAGGGGCCCAGCAGAGCTTGCTGCAAGGCGAGGCCAGTGCGGGGGGGGGTCTAGAAGTGGAGGAGGGGCTCTCTGTATCCCTGCTCCAGCAACCAGGGGCGGAGGCTTCCTGGCCCTCAAGCCCTTTGCTGCCCCCAGGCCCTGCCAGTGGCTGGCTGGCTGGTGCCAGAGACCTTCCCTCTGCAGCTTCTCTGCCCACCCGCCGCCTGCTGTCCCTAGGCAGTGCTGGTGGCGGCTCCCGCATCCCCATCAGCCCCCTGCGCAGCCAGCTCATCAGCCTCACCGCGGGGGGGACAGGGAAGCGGCTGAGCAGGGAGGTCGGAGGCTGGGGGCTTTACACACGTTTTGAAGGCGGCAACTTGCCTGCCATGGAGGGGGTGGTCCTAGAGATAGGATCCAGGATCCAGAAGGTAGTCCTCGGCTCCTGCCCCCACCTGGCCCGGCCTGCCTGAGGCTCCATCCTGTCTAGCTGGTCAAAAGTCTACCTTTCCTCCCCCATCCCACCGTCCTCCCACTATCCTGGGCTCTTCATTTTCTCCCCCTTTCATCCATTTTTGTGCCCAGCTCACATCTCAGCTCCTCCTTCCCCTTATTACGTCTCCCTGCCCCTTCAGTGAGCACTGCCACACGTGTGTACACAGACACACACACATACTCTCCCCGCTCCCCCCTACTCTCACTGGTACCCTAGCCATTTGTACCCTAACTTTTCGTACCCTAACCGTACCCTAACCGTTAGGGTCAGCAGTTCTGCAGGCTAAAAGAGAGGTGGGCACAGCCCCGCCCTCCTTTCCTAGGTCAGGGCTCCAGGGTGCTCCCTGGCCTCTCAGGCACACCTGCTCCTCCCACTTTGCCTCCAGCTGGGGGCAGTAGTGCCAGGGCCCCCCCACCCCCAGGCCTGTAAACTTCCTGAATTGCCTCCCCAAACCCTTCACAGGCTCTCACCCCTCAGAAGCACTCACCCCCAGTCTGAACTCTGACAGCTCGAAGGAACTGGGTGCTCCCAGCACAGGGAATCTCCCCACCTCCTGATCCAAGTCCCAGCCTCCCCAGGGGGGTGAAAGGGTGACTGGAGGGCTTGAGAAGGGGAGCTGAGGGCGCTTCCCAGAGCCACTGTCCTGACGGGCCAGGCCGCCTGGCCTCGGTGGGGCCCCTGTGTAGAGTCTGGAAGGAGGAAGGCAGGCAGGGAGGGAGCGTGTCTGCCTCTAATGAAGTTTGACATTTAGTGGTGAGCGCCGGGCGGGGTGTGGGAGACGGAGCTTGATTAGCGCGCTCTAATTGACAGTAATTAGGCAGCTCCCTGATTGTTTCTAATTCTGCTATTAATTGTGAGGAGCGGGGAGTGTGATTGAGGATAAATTTGGTGCGGAGCTGCTGGGGCTTCAGCTCCCTGTGAGTTCCCTGGGCCGCCTTCCGCCCCTCCGGGCTGACGATTCCTCCCTGCCTTCATCCTGCGCTGCTGCCCAAGTTCCCTGCATTCTCCTGTCCTCACCTTCTTCTCCATCCAGGGCTGGGGAAGCTTTGGGGTTGGGACTGGCTGCGCAGACCCTGTCCCCGGGTGGTCCGGCTGCTGGGCAGGGTGGAGCTCCCAGCTGCACTAGGCAGGTCTTGTACTCTGCACCCCCCCCCACCCTCCCCTCTTCCCACACTTTTCCACCTCTCCCCTCACCAGCCAGTGGCCCAGCTGAGGTGCTCAGTTCCAGCCCCAAGCTGGAGCCTCCCCCATCTCCCCACTCCAACCGGAAGAAGCACCGGAGGAAAAAGAGCACCGGGACCCCCCGACCAGACGGCCCCAGCAGTGCTGCTGAAGGTTAGGGGGACCTACAGGGAAATGGGCACAGGAGGTGGGCTGTGGGATTCGGGGGCAGTACCCTCAACACCATTTTTTTTTCCATTTTAGAGTTAAGTACCTTGTGATAATTAGCAATAACCACAGTTTCACTTCCTTTGGTAATGTAGACCTAGTATCTTAGGAAAGCTCTTTCTTCTGCGTAATTTAAACCCTTTCTACTAAAATGTGAGCTTCTCTTTTATTCCTTATAGAAGGTAAAACACAGCAGGCGGCTACTCTAGTAGCTCTTCCAAGGCTTGTGGGCAGGACCTATGTTTTCTGTATCTCTTGTATCACCCATTGAGTTTAATGAGTGCTGGGCATATAGTAGGTGCTTAATACGTGTGTAGTAATTGGCTGAGTCTCTCCTTACTCATCATTAAACTAAGGAATTCCAGCTCCTCAAACATTTTTCCATAGGGCCTTTATCATAACCTGTGTTGATCATAGCACTTGTCCTCTGATTGTCTCCAAAGTTATCTTCAAAATGTTCCTCCTCTCAGTGGTTGGAGCCTCTTTGCTCCCAGACAAATTTCTTCTGCTGATGGCATAGGGTCTCACTTGTGCTCCGACTGCCAGGGGTAGGGATGTGGGCAGGAGGGCAGAGATCACCTCTGGGGAGGAGCTACCTTCCCCAGCCTACCTGCAGTGTAGTGATGCTTAGCATTCATGGCATGGGGTCCACTGTGCCAGGGAACTGAGCCCCTACGAGTGAGTGATCATGACTGTGTGGCTCAGGGGCGGTGCTGGAAGGTGAGGTGGGATGGTGGAGCCCGGGGGAAAGAAGGAGTACCAGCACTCTTCTAGGAGGTGGTTCCCATGGAGGGTGCCTGTAGAGTAGGACCCACGCCTCAGGCCTCTGCCTCTAGCCCAGCGCTGGGCCTCCCCACAGGTACCGGAGTTCTCTCTGCAGCCCCCGCCACACATTCCCGCTGCTTGTTAGGAATCGTTCACCCATAGGGTAGTGACCACTGGCAGAGAGGTTCGTGGAGCTGTGTTCCATTGGCCTAGGGGAGCAGAGCTTGGAGGAGCTTCACCACATTGTTTGGGGCCACAGTCCAGCCAGCAGTGTTTGTCACTGGAGCTGTCCCCATGTCCCTGTCTGCTCACACATCCCAGTTTGTGGGGAAAACCTCTCCTCCTCTCCCCATCCACTTGTCCTTCCTGCCTGTCTGTGCCATGGTAGTGGGGGAGGGGCCCGGCTCCCAGGAGCCCCACGCTGACGCCGTCAGGAATATTGGGTTTAATGAGCTGCAAAATGAGGCGGCTGCAGCTGACATATACGGATGGTGCCCACACCCGCCTTCCCCCACCCTCCCAGCATTGCCTCCTAGTGCCCCATTGCATCCTTCCCCAGACACTCCACTCTGCTTTCTCCAGGAAGCACCCCACTCTGAATCCCAGACACATTCTTGGCAGTGCCAGGGAGGCAAAATCCTTGCACCCCGCCTCTCCACCCAGGCTCCACAGGTGGTTAGGAATAGAGGACTTGAGGGCTCCTCTGCACAACTACAAGTTGCCCCCCGGGAACATGGCCTTTGAGGCCGGCGATAGAGGAAAGAGGAGGAGAGGCAGGAAAGCAGGAGAGAGCATAGAATTGTGGTGATTACATGTCCCTGGCTGTGTGCGTGGTGGGCGCCCTGCCCTGACGGAGATAAACACCCTTGTCTCCCACAGATGCAGAGGAGTCATTTGAGTTTGTGGTGGTGTCCCTCACTGGGCAGACATGGCACTTCGAGGCCTCAACAGCAGAGGAGCGGGAGCTGTGGGTACAGAGCGTGCAGGCCCAGATCCTCGCCAGCCTGCAGGGCTGCCGCAGTGCCAAGGACAAGGTTGGCACGGAGGCCCAAGTGGGGTGGGACCCAAGGCGGCCTTGTGACTGACCAGCCACCTCTCGTCTCTCCCACTGCGCAGACTCGGCTGGGGAACCAAAACGCAGCTCTGGCTGTGCAAGCCGTCCGTACCGTTCGTGGCAATAGCTTCTGTATCGACTGTGATGCCCCCAGTGAGTGCAAAGGCCAGCAGGGCTGGGGTTGGGGCGGCTTTAAGAAAGCTTGACAAGGGGCTTGCAGTTGGCCAGGGCAGAGGACTTTCCTGGTGTTCTCATTCTGGTTGCCCATGGACTTCATGATGCTTCCTCTCCTCACCTAGATCCAGACTGGGCCAGCTTGAACCTGGGTGCCCTGATGTGCATTGAGTGCTCAGGGACCCACCGACATCTAGGGGCTCACCTGTCCCGGGTCCGCTCCCTGGACCTTGATGACTGGCCACCCGAGTTGCTGGCTGTCATGACCGCGATGGGCAATGCCCTGGCCAACAGCGTCTGGGAGGGGGCCCTGGATGGCTATGCCAAGCCTGGGCCTGACGCCTGCAGGTGAGTGGCTGCAGGAGGCAGGGGTGCCCTGAAGCTGGCCAGGAAGGGTGGGGGTGTTGGTGCTCTGGTGTGAGGAAGATAGGGATGGCGCCTGGGTGGCTACAGCAGTGCTCCAAGGGTTAAAAGTGGCCGTTGCTCTGCTTGGCAGTTGGCCCCTTGGGGTGCCCCTCCCCCTCCCTGCCTGTCACTCAGGCTCCTCACAACAAGAGGCCCTTTCTGAGCCTTATCAGCAGGTCAGGGGCCAGCAGGAGGCGCATGCGCAGGGCCCTATCGCTCTGTGGCGTGAAGGCCCTAGCCAGAGCTCTGAGATGGGGAGAATGGGTGGGAGATAGGATGGTGCCTGGGCCCCTGGTGGAGGCCCCCCACCCCCTTTGTTCCAGCAGGGCCAGATAAGCTACTACGGGAGCCCTGCCTGGAATCTCGCTGCCCTCTCAGCCCCCTAGTCCCTGCCGCCCCCCAAGGGGCCGCTCTTCAGTGTTCCTTCCTTTCAGCTTCTCCCACCCCCTTTGCGTTACCTGCTGTATGCCGTCCATTTCTTCACTGCTCCATCCTATGCTGTTTCTTCCTGTTCCCCTTTGGGGTGGGGTGTCTGTCATTCCCTGACTGCCTGCCCCGGCCCCCACCCACTGGCTTGGGCCCTTCCTTGGCTCATGCCTGGATGGACCTGTGGTTGCAGAGAGGAGAAGGAGCGCTGGATACGGGCCAAGTATGAACAGAAGCTCTTCCTGGCCCCGCTGCCGAGCTCGGACGTGCCGCTGGGGCAGCAGCTGCTCCGGGCTGTGGTAGAGGACGACCTGCGGCTGCTGGTGATGCTGCTGGCACATGGGTCCAAGGAGGAGGTGAACGAGACCTATGGGGATGGGGACGGGCGGACGGCTCTCCATCTCTCCAGCGCCATGGCCAATGTGGTCTTCACACAACTGCTCATCTGGGTGAGTTGTGGGATCCCTCCTTGCCTTTCCATTCCCAGCCCCACCCTTGAGGGTGCCTCTGGCCTATCCAATCTCCTTTTTGCCCCAGCCCTTTGAAAGCCACCTCTCCTTACCTCCCCAAGAACTTCATGCCAACTGTGAAAATGTGCTTTCTCCTGCAGTATGGGGTGGATGTGAGGAGCCGGGACGCCCGGGGCCTGACTCCACTGGCCTATGCTCGTCGGGCTGGCAGCCAGGAGTGCGCAGACATCTTGATCCAGCATGGCTGCCCTGGGGAGGGCTGCGGCTTAGCACCTACCCCCAGCAGAGAGCCTGCCAATGGTACCAGCACCTCTGCGGAGCTGCACCGAAGTCCTAGCCTTCTCTAAGGCCCACGAAGAGGGCAGAGGGGCCAGAAGGACTCTGTGGTCTGGGGCCCCTCCTCCCTACAGGCACAGCAGGGGATGCCAAGACACAGAGACTGAGAAGCGGGGACACGCAGAAAGGAAGAAGGAGAGGAAACAAGGACGAGTCAAACAAAAAGAGGAACCAGAGGGGGCCTCTGGGATTTGAGCTGCAGCGGATTGGGAGTGGAGCTATTCTAGCCCTCTGCCCTATGGTGCCACTGAAAAGGGACAGGACCCTTTGGAGGTACCTGTGAGGAGAGGGGAGCAGGACCTCTCCCTCCTCCAGATTCCTACCTTCTACTGCCAGCCCCCTGCAAGCCTTCATCCTAAAATGGAGCTTGGACGGATAGGGCACAGGTTGGGGGGGTTGCTGGAGAAGAGACACGAGGAGGTGATCTGTGAGTCCCGTGTAAATTTGTATATTGGAATATTTATGTTTGTGTACATATCCGGTGTGTGTGTATGATGAGCCAGTAAACCAGACTGTGTGGCCTTGTGTTCCCCTTCGTATCTCTGCCCTCCCGGAAACGCCCGTCAGCTCCACGGGCTGTATCTGGGACTAATTTGAGCTTGTCAGTAGCCCCGGCAGGCGAACCCTGTGACTGGAGGAAGTTTGGAGATCTGTGCTGCCCACTGGAGGCTTTGCATGGACTCTTCCTACTCCCACAGCCTGCCCTTGCCCTCAGAAGGCTTTTCCAGCTGGTGTCCAGTAACCTCGGGCCACGCCTGGTGCCAGCCAGTTCACCCAAAGCAGGGATGTGAACATCGCCCCCCTTCCTGCGGTCTGGCAGCTAGCTCACACAGCCAGACGTACCGGGAGATGGTCAAGGCACAGGACAAGAGTTCTGAAGATGCCACAAGGGTGAGTGGCCAGACATTACTAGGACAGCACTTGTCTCGGGACCCATGCCGAGGCTTTGCTTTTGAGGAAAGGGGAGGAGGTCGGTCACCGATGGCAGAGCAGCCAGCAGCCGCCTGGATTCCCACCAACATTATGCCAAGCTCGGAGCAGAATCCAGAGCTCCTGTTTTTCCCTGACTACCCCCGATCCTGGAACAACCTGAGGGAAACCCCTCTATACCTATTCTTGAATGATGAGAACTTGCCAAGTCCAGGTGCCTGCTCTCCAAGGAGGCTATTTTCCCATTCCTACAACCACTTTGCTGGTGGCCCTTGTTTTCTGCAACACTTAACGAGCTCTGGCTCTGGGGGGCTGCCACTCTCTGGATACCTGCCTGCGTGCAGGTAGATGACCACTTTGCAAGGCCAATAAGAGCCTTAAAGAGAAAAGTAGAACAGAAACAAGGCTTTGGGTGTGTATACGAATGGGTTTCTGGACTCCCAATTACTAGCGACAATCACCTCCCTTATTTCCCCTAAGGAAAACCTAGTATACTGAATGGCTAAACACTGCCTGGAATAGTTTAGGAGGCTTCATAAGTAAATTTAGAGGAAAATGGTAAATCAGGACCTTGGTACCCACCGCCTCCCCTCGGGCACAGAGCCAGGGATCATCTGCTCTAGCCCTACACCAGGAGACATGAATTCCCAACAGCCAAAGTGACGACAGCTCCTGTGATCTTCAACTGCTGCCTGGCATCTCTACTGAAAAGAATCTAACCCTGTAGGTTCCTTATGTGGGCAGAGACAACCTTAATCTAGATCAGGAATGGGGTTGGTCTGGACTATATTTTTTTAGCCTAATTTTCAAGCCTCGCTGAAATCTACCCAACCAGAGAAAACCTGCCCTGGATGCGTGTGTCCTCACCAGGGAACAGTGACACTGTGGTGAATTACCAGTCACAGGTGTTTGGTTGCCAAAACCAGCCAGGAGGAGGGGGCTGCCAAGGCAAGCCTGTCTCCTCATCCCAGGCATTCAGTAGATGTTTGAGTAAATCGTGGCTGGCATGCCATTCCAGGAGGAAGGAACGGTGGCACTTTTCTAAGGGTGGAGAGAAGGTTGGCCAGGTATTTGACCCAGCTTGTGTTTCCCTCCCTGACCTTAACCTCCTGGGTCTCCTTGCCTCACTCAGAGCCCTGCCTGTTTTTGTTCTCCGTGGCCGTGTTCTTTACCCTGGCTCTCCGTCTCCTGTTTCTTCCCCAGAAGCCCTCTTACCATGATCCCAACTTCAGCTGGTTTCTGTAATAATCCTCTTTCCCAGGGTCTGTGCAGGTGTGGCCATGCAGCCCCGCTCTACGGCTGGCCCAGGACAACAGCCCTTCTGCGAAGGTGGGGAAATGGCAAATAGCTTCAGTTGGTCTTGTTTCCCAACCCGGTATACTCCATTTCTTGCAAGTGCCCCTGAAGCCTCTCAGCCTCACATTTACTTTGACTACGGAGGCTGTTCCTTCATTTGCTCGTAGAACCCCAACCCCGAAGCTCCCAGACCCTATCTCTATAGCTTCCCCCATGGCACACGACCGTCCAGAACATGGCACGTTCGCTCTGGCCTCATCCATTTTGCAGTGGGCCCTCTCAACCAGTCTAGTTTTATAACCAAAGAGGATCTGGTATCCCAAACTGTAAACCATGCGCTGGGGAGGAAGAGATACCACAACTCCAGGCCCTCCCATCTGGAATATCAAAGGGGGACAGAGATGGACTCGGCGGCTGTGTCCTCTGCACAGAAAAAAATTAGTGAGCTCACGGGTGATGAGGGTGAACCAGCAAACTGCCCCAGTCGCTGACAGGACTGGTAACCACTACTGAGACAGGGCCTGGACATAGCTCAGCTAAGCTAGGATCAAGTACTTCATTTCCCCTCATAATGCGAAAGGGAGCGAATCTCCTATTCTGAAGTCTGCCAACTCTCCCAAAGAGAACAAAGCAGAGATGACGGAGCTTGCTTTGTTTAATGGGTAGAGAGAAAAAGAAGTGTGCTGGGAGCATGAGGTCTAGAGGTTTGGACAGTGGGCAGCCCCCAGATGGGAAGTGGAGGTGGTTTACACAGGGGGAGACAGTGCGTGCTGAGGGGGTCTAGGAGGCTGGTGACCGTTTCATTCTGTTTCTTCGCATGCCCTCATCCTACAGACAGGCAGGACAGCCCCCTCCACAAGGCAGTAAGGTGGAACTGAACTCTGGCTGAAGATGAAGGGAACACGGGACTTTCCTCAGTCTCAGGGGTACAGACAGACGGAGGCAGATGGCTCCATATATACAAACTTTACAGAAAATAAATAAGGAGCTGTGATCAGCTTGGCTAGGCTTCACCCTGGTTCTTCCCACCCCTGTGAGAAGTAGTTCCAGGGCATTAGCTGGGAAGCGTTCACCCTAGGCATGTTAGAATTCACCCCCTTCCCTGGAGTCCACCTCAATCCCCACAGCTCCTCAGCATCAAGAACCCGAGCCCCTGTAACTGCGAAGCCCCCAGTCTGAGGGTCTCTGGAATAGGCTCAGGGCCCAGTGCCCATGTGTCAGGTGGCCAGGAGAGCACCCCTAGCACTAAAATTAGTTGCCGACGGAGCCCCCTCCCAGGGCAGGATCACAGTGGTAGCCCCTCTGGTCCGCAGAACCCTAACCCAGTCTCAGAGCAGGCATGGGAACAGACCCTTTGCCTTCCAAAATCCTTGTGAGCCCCTTCAGGGCCGGGCCCCCTGCTCCATTTGTTGATGCTGGCTCCGGACAGCAAACCTGTTGACGTGCACAGGTATGGGCACAACAATCTTGGGGTTTCTCACGGGCTCCCCAGAACGGCTGCTCACATTGCCAGCTTTGATGCGCTTCCACTTGGCCCGCCGATTCTGAAACCAGATCTTGACCTGCACCTCACTGAGCTTGAGGGCGTGGGCGATCTGGGACCGCTCTGTCAAGCTCAGGTATTTCTTGCAGTGAAACTCCTTCTCCAATTCCAAAAGCTGCTCACTGGTAAATGCTGTGCGGCGCCGTCGGCTTTTGCCCCCAGGAGCTGTGACTCCTGCCGCCACCGGTGCTCCCTCCTCGGCTCCAGTCCCCAGGCTTCCCTTTAGCTTGGGTTTAGGTCCCAGGAGGGCCCCGGGGCCCCCTGCAGAGCTGTCCAGGAAACCGTCGTCTTCGCTGTCCCCGCCTGAGCCCTCTTCCTCCTGTTCGCTGCCTGCTGGGTCTCCTGCTGGTGCCTCCAGCTTCTCCTCATCTGAGCTGTACACCTTCCCCTCTGCTGTGCGGAGCGAAAACCAACGGATGGGGAAGGAGTGGGCAAGGAAAAGGCAGACAGGTTGGAGGCGGCACGTGGAAGTGTGGCAGTGTGGCCGGCACGGACAGAATGGCAGCAGGAAGATACAGATGTGAAAGGGATGAGATGGGGGAGGTGGGGGAAACAAGGATGGCACATCCAGGATGTGGGGTGGGGAAGACAAAGAGATGGAAAGAAAGGTATTAACCAGCACAGATTTCACTAGAGCGAGGGGGGGGCGGGCAATAAGTGTACTTCAAAGGAATGCCATTCCCAGGACTTCACCACCACCAAGCCCTCCTCATTCTCCCTACCCACTCACTACCTTCCAGCTTTCTCCACACCTGGACCAAGAGCTTTTCACTCATCCCCCACCCCTCCAAATCCAGATGGCATAGGCCCCACAATGCAGCAGTGTGGGACCTGGCTGAGGAGGCTTTCAGTTACTCCAGGCAGGAGGGAGCCACGTAGGAAGGACTCCCTTTTATAGGATAGATAGGAGATGATGAGATCACACTGTGGCCTCTGTCACTTTCCTAGGGATTCTCACTGACCCAGGATTGAGCTCTATCTCCCCACCTCCCCTCTTCCCCAGGTCTAGAATCTTAGAATCTCATTTTCAGATAGGAACTTAAGGATCATCTGATTCCCCATCCTCACCAACACCCTCCACCTGCCGCCCCAAATCTGGGCCCAGGAAATGTCAAAGGATTTGGGAAGTATCCTATCCCTACTTCCAATTCTCCTTGACCAGCCCAGAATGGGGCACCCTCCCAGCTACAGGGGCGCTGTATCTATGGCCAGAGCTGCTTCCAAACGGGTAGCTCTCCTAGGCCCCTTCCATCCCTCCCCTCCTCCTCAACTGTGAAATGACATCATCTCTCTCCCAACCAAGGATACCAGAGCAGCACAAACAGCTGCTCTCTGCTCAAGTTCTGAATCCCGGGGACCCGGAGCTTGATGTCAGTGGGGAAAACCTGGAGGGAACATGGGAAAGGATAAGGAAATAGAAGTGCAACGAGGGAAAATGTAGAGAGGAAGGTGGCAAAAGAAGAAATTTTAACTCAGTTGGTAGATGACTGATTATTTGTAATCACAGCCACATAAAGTGTTTTAAATCCATATGTAACTCTGATACTTAATTCAATCATTGATTTTAATCTTATCCATGGACAGGTTTGTCAGAACAGGAAATAATGCCTCGCAAGTATTTTCAGTAGTTGCGTTGTAAAACTGCCTTGTTTTCTGCTCGAAAGGCCAATAAACAGTGAAACAAAAAGTCAAAACCAACCACAGAAAAAGAGAACAAGGGGAAATGGGTAACCCGGACCCTAACTAGTCAGCTCTTTACCATCAAGTTCCCAGTGTAAAGGGGGTAGGGTTTCGTAGGTGCAGGAGCACATCTGTCTGTAACCACTACACAGCACACAGACGCTCATAAGCTCTCTCAGATTGAGAATGTCACCCCAAAGAATTTCAGGGACAGTGAAATGCCTTATAAGAGAAACAGGGTATGTGCTTGCAAATGTGGCTAGAACACTTTCCAGTGCCCCTCCCCACCAGCCTGTGCTCCAGAAGGAGCTTCTCGGGGTCTCCAGGACCAGCTCAGTAACATGGGGACCCCATTCCCAGAGCTCCTTTTCCCTCCCTGATGCAACCAAGCTACCTCTTGTCCTCGTCCTGAAGAGTCACGTTTCTACCTTCCTCAGAGGCCAGGCTTCTCAGCCCACATCCACGTCACTCACCTCCATCACACTCAGGTTCTTCACACCTCAAGGGTATTTTTATCTCCAGCCCCTGCCTTTTCATCCTTTACTGCCTCATTCTTTATCTATCTTCAAAGCCCATGTGGTGTACCCTCATCTGGACTCACCCAGCCCAGATGGTTCTCCTACTCATGGCTTTTCCTCAGTAAGCCTTCTCCACTCCTGCTGGGAGCTTGTTGGGCTTCCCCAGCTACAGAGTTGCTCTTGGCTATACTCCCCTCTCTTCATTCCACATTTCCTCCCAGACCTCTTTCTTGCCAAATCCAGGTTGTTTTCTGCAGGAGTCACATTCTTGGTTCTTTCCTTCATTAATGGCTCCTCTCCACACTGTTTTCCCGCTTTCCTAGAACTCAGACCTAACATCCCTAAGCTGAACTCCTAACCTCTCTCCCAAACCAGCTCTTCACCATCTGTACCCATGTCTCTCCCAGTGTGGTTAGTGCTAACTCTACCCTTGTTCAAATCAAGCCTTACTCCTCTCTCTCTCTCTCACAACCCAAGCCCACTCCCAGAGCCTGAACTTCTCACCACGTCCCCTGCGTTCAGCCAGTCCCAGTCAGCATCAGGTCCCGCCTGGTTCAGCAACATGTTCTCCAAGCTGGCTAAATAAAAAAGCTATCCCCAAGCACTTTCTCTCTCCCTTCTTCCCTCTCTCCCCCTCTTCTATCTCCACCTCTGATCTTCCTTTCCCAAGCCTCTCCTAGAATATTCCCCATAACCCTACCCCATCCAGTGTCCAGAAGACATTCTCTCCATGAGTATTATTCTACCCACTTTTCAATATGCCGTCTGATCTCACATTAGCTGGAGGGAAACTCATATGCAATGGGAATCTACAGAATCTTATGCTAAAAAGATGTCAAGGAAAATCCCTCACATCATTATTAAATCCACTCTCAATTTTTAAAACCTGGTTTGTAGTACATCATAACCAAAAGAATAAAAGCTTGGAAAAACTCAGCCTAATATTACAATATTCTAAACAGCTGCTAAAAAGGCAGAAACTGGATTTCAGGGCTTGAAGGATGAAATCATTTAGCACAGCTCCGAGCACCCAGGGGGTGTCCAATAAATCTAAACTGATGATGATTGAGATGAGGCTCCCAGGTTCCTTGATCTGGCAAGGCCCTCCTGAGATCATATCATCCATCCCTCTGTCTTCAGACAGATTCCATAAAATCAAGCCCACATAAGCAGACCTCCCTCAGTGCTGCTTTTAGAGCCATACAAGGGGCACAGTTTCACAACCTCTCTTGGTTACTTGATCCCGGTGGGATGCTGAACGGCAGGGGCAAGAGTTTCTCTCTCAGCCTTTATAATCATGACATTGAGGGCTCTGATAAGCAACTCTTGGAAGGAGGGGGTGGCGCAATAAGAGAAAGCCAAGAGGAGGGGAAAATACAGCTATGCCCTCAAAGAAGGGGTCTGGGGCAGTGAGTGACATCGAGAAGTGGGAAAGGGTCAACGTAGGCAGGAGGAGGGCTGGGGCAGGAGAGAAGTGGGGCAGACAGGGTGGTGGGAGAATGAAATGATGAGTCAGAGAAACTGAAAGGGCTGGAAAGTTTAGAGAAGGGATAGAATATAGAAAAAAATATATATATTGGGGAAAAAGAGAGCAGAAAACTAAAAAAAACAAAACAAAACAAAAAACATACCCTTACCTTTCTTCTCCCAAAACACTGCCACATTTGGAGCAAAGCAAAACATTTTTGCCCTGCCACATGCTCTCTGCTCCACCAGGATGGAGCACTCTAAGATGCAATCAATACCCAAAGTGAAGGAAACATTCAGCAGAATCGGATGAGCCATACCGTAGCCCAATCCCTAACAATACAGTGATCCCAAAATGGCTTACCTATTTTCTTATGGATTAGCTAAAAAATAAATGCAAGCTATTTTCTTTTATCTGATTTGTAATGAATATTAATGGTAAATATAATCAAATAAAAATTGCACGCAGAAAAATGTGTTGACTAAAAACTGACAGAAGCAAATCTTTCTGATAAAATTCCTAATTGCAAAATTTGATTTAGAATAATTGAACTTAGTAGATATAATGTCCATAAAAGTAAATGACTAATTGCAGATGCTATAATTGGTTGATATGAGAAAAAAAAAAAACACCAAAACAAACTTGATCCACAAAATAAAGCTTCATTGAAAATTTTACACAGGAAATAATGATTCTGATGCAAATAATTTTAGCAAAAGGAAAATTTTTAACTTGGAAATAATTTGACTATGCACATAGGTAGTCCAAACATATAGAAAGGTTCTGTTCTCTGCATCTAAAAGCAAGATTATTGGTAATATAGGAGGATATTGGGTTTTCAGCTTGTTCCTCACATGTAAGTCTAGAATCTGAAAGAAGTATGGTATCCAGGGGGATGACTGGATGGCATCCAGGAGGATCCAGGGGGATGACTGGATGGGGGATGACTGTAGGGCAGACTGGGTATTAGGAAACACCTAGAGTTCTTATGAATTCTTGTGGTGGATGCTATTATCCTAAGAACCAGAAATCACAGAGTTTGAACCACGACTATGTATCAAGTCCATGCCAGGGGCATTCTTCCCACCTCCAGAGAGCAGTACTCAGGCAGGGACAGACTTGCATGGGGCCTTGCTTCCAAGAGGAAGGGAAGCAGGAGAGATACAGAAGAGCCCATCTTGAGGATAGATCTGGTCAGGCCAGGGAAAAAGTCAAGGGCCAAAGAATCCATGGTAGGTATTTTCCAGGAGAAAAGATAAATTGCACCAGACGTGCACCATCTAGAGGGGGAGTCCATAGCTGTGGTCACCAAGAATGGTGAGTCTGGGTTGCAGAGCGGAAAACCACACAGGGAATGGAAAACCACTTTAGAAGCCCAGCTGTGGAAGCTCACAGAGCCCCTGTGCTGCCCCTCATCCATCCTGTTCTGTTGTAGCTTCTATAAAATCAACAGCCTGTATTATTCACTGAAGAGAAGTTTCTCCCCCAATACACTCAGTTCTGACTTCTCTTCCCTCTACTTCCAAAACGGTTATTATCCTCACACTCCCTGAACCACTGTCAGGACAGTAAGTCTCCTCCTGAGCATCCTGGGTCAACTACTCAGTTCATGAATACAGAAACAATTTGGGTGAGGTCAAAAGGTGGAAAGAAGGGCAATTGGGTGGCTCGGTGGTTGATCCTGGGGTCCTGGGATTGAGCCTCGCATCAGGCTCCCTGCGGGGAGCCTGCTTCTCTCTCTGCCTGTGTCTCTGCCTCTCTCTCTGCATCTCTCATGAATAAATATATATAATCTTAAAAAAAAAAAGGTGTAAAGAAACCCAGGCCATCCCTCAAAAAAGAGCTATGTTTACCACTCCTCTCATTTCTATGTCTTCATCATGATGCCCAGGATAGAATTATTTCTGTTCTTTCTGGAGACAGTACTTCTTCCCATCATTTATAGCAATTAGCTCACTTTCAATTGTGTGTTTCACTCATCCCCATTAATTTCATGCTACGCCTCCCTATAACTTCAGATACAATAACATGCATTCATTTTCACTTTCTCTCTCTCCACTCTTCCTATGAGCCGTCAGCATTCCTTACTGCAAACTGACACGAGAACTTTCTCTACACCATTGCAACCCAGAACATCTCTGACCTTTGTGACAGGTTCAGGGCGATTTCCCCACCACTCAGAGCTCCTCTCATGACGTAGCAGCACTGCCATTGCCACAGGCACCCTCGTTACCTTCAACGTTCCCAAACATTTTCACATTTGTTATTTCCCTTTAAGCAACCCACTGAAATAGAGTAGACCTATGAGTAGTACTAATGGAAGATTGGTAATCTTAGGTGAAAAAAACTGAGTTTTGGAAAAAGATTAAATGATTTTCCTAAATCACACGCTAGAGGTAGATTAATGTCTAGGACCTTGGTCTCCTAAATCTCCAACCAATGTTCCTTCTATCCTTTCCCCTCCCACTTGAAGTAAATGCCCAGATGCCTCATCAGATAAATAACCTTGTTACCAAACCCAGTTCAGTTCAGACCTCATCCTTTTCACTTATCATTCCAGAACCCTAGCCTGATCATTAATATCTCCCCTTACCACACTCAGAACAGGCTCTTAAAATTGCCATAGGAAGAGGCCCCACTTACCAAATTTCACCTTTGTCCTCGAATAATAGGCTATCTCTCCTGTCATTCCCCAAGACAAAGTTCCTACCATATCTATTTTTTTCTGTCATTATTGGTTTGTGTGATGTAATCTTACCAGTCAGCATCGTTTTATTTAGAAATGTGTTTTCTCGTTTTAAAATAATATTGCCAAACTGTGGAAACAGTTTTAATATCCATTTTTTTCTACCTCCTAGTTTACAAATGTCTCGCTCATTCCTCATGTGCAGCTCTTTCTTGTACAGGAACCAGCCTTACTGAGGAATAGACATTTTTCTACCATCCTCATCTCTCTCCACCTTCATTACAGAGCTCTCTTCAGAGCTCCACTCTCGGTGTCTCTTCCATCACTCCTAGGGCTACTAATCTAGCCAGGGAGAGAAGGCTTTCCTCCCTAATACTGAAAGGGAGTTAAGATACATTCTTGTCTTCCTTTCTGGTTGAGGTAGACATCTGTTTGGAGTTGGGTTTTGTCTGCTCAGCATCCTTTCCTCCTTTTGTTCACTAACACCCTCTTCCTTTGGGGCCCCGCTTCTCATCAACTACCCAGTACGGTGGGACTGTCAATCACATTTCACCTTCATGACAATGTAGGCACGTGATCTGGATCTGACCAATCCTAACGTTCCATCTGTCCTATCTCCCTGGAGACTGGACTCAAGCTAGTTAATCAGTCACCCTAGAATTTTGTATATGCAAGAATCCACTGGGGTCTCAACCTGAGATTATAAAAATTTAGAGCTGCTTATGTTTGTGCCCTTCCTTACCTCTTTTAAGGAGAGAATGAGGCAGAGTGAGAGGAGCTGGGTTGAAAGAAAGATCTAACAATACCACTTGCACTTTTGGATCTACTCAACTCCTGTACTTAGAGTCATGTGAATCAAAAAATGTTCACTTTAGCTTAAATTAGAGTTGAGCTTCTGTCACTTGCAACTCAAAGAGTTCTGGCTACGTCCAATGCTGTAACTGGAAGTAACAAGGATCACAAGACTCCAGGGAAGGTAAGCCTCTCCACCTCACTCCTATAGCTCTCCCATCCCAAATAACATTTCCACATTACCTGAAATTATTCATAATACTACCTATATCCCACCAGTTTGATATCCACCTGGACTTTTCAAAAAATCTCCTTGGGGTGCCTCGGTGGCTCAGTCAGTTAAGCATCCGACTCTTGATTTTGGCCCACAGGTCATAAGATTCAGCCCCGAGGAAGGCTCTATGCTCAGTGGGGATTCTACTTCTCTCCTTCTCCTTCTCCCTCTCCCTCTCCCCCTGCCCCATACCCCACTCACACACACTCTCTAAAATAAATAAGTCTCTAAAAAAAACTCCTTAGTCCATCTGAGCGTGAATTACTTTAATCCAATAGCTTTGCTCCTAACATCAAGCTGAGATCAGACATATGAGGGAATAGGAATTATGGTGAAGAAAGGAGAGATTTTTATATATATATATATAATGTAAAGAAAAGAAAAACAGGCGAAAAACAGGTCCCAGTGGGACACAGAAGAAGGGCTTTAGGTAGTCTTGGGATCCACAGAGAATGTCAAAATGTGAGACAGACACCAAAGGAGGGAGAACGAACCAAAGAAAAAATGTGAAATCTACCCCTTATGAGAAGCATACACTGTCATTCCCCACAGAAACACTTCTCAGAACACAGCGCTATTTCTCTCATTACTCCCAGATGTATTTCTCCTTATCGGTACAGAGAGTGTCACCTATCCTATCCAGTTCTTAATAAAGATGTTTTCCCCCAACTTAATTCCCATCCATCTCCACTATAAGGACAAAGCCAGTAATTTTTGCACACCTATTACTTTAAGATGCTGGACAAATATCTTCTCATTTAATCTTTAACTCTAATGAGGTAAGTATTGTTGCCCTATTCTGCTGGTAAGGAAGCTGTGACTGCAGAGCTTAGTATTCTGTTGTTAATATTTCTCTCCCAGAGGGGATCCCTGGGTGGCGCAGCGGTTTGGCGCCTGCCTTTGGCCCAGGGCGTGATCCTGGAGACCCGGAATCAAATCCCACGTCAGGCTCCCGGTGCATGGAGCCTGCTTCTCCCTCTGCCTGTGTCTCTGCCTCTCTCTCTCTCTGTGTGTGTGTGACTATCATAAGTAAAAATTTTTTTAAAAAAATTAAAAAAAATAAATAAAAATATTAAAAAAAAATTCTCTCCCAGAGAAAGGGTCGTGCCAAGACCTATTTCCAAAGCCCATGTTTGTTCCTCTGCGCCACACCACATCTCTTTGTGTTACTATATCACAAATATTGTGCCAGATGAAGAAATAATAGAGAAGGCCAGGAACTGATTCTACAACTTCTTTTTTTTTTTTAATTTATTTATTTATGATAATCACAGAGAGAGAGAGAGAGAGAGAGGCAGAGACACAGGCTGAGGGAGGAGCAGGCTCCATGCAGGGAGCCCAACGTGGGATTCGATCCAGGGTCTCCCAGGATCGCGCCCTGGGCCAAAGGCAGGCGCCAAACCGCTGCGCCACCCAGGGATCCCTGATTCTACAACTTCTTTTTCTCACTCCCTGATGGGCACTGCTTCCTTCCTCACCAGGTAAAGGCGGGCACAATTGATCCCCAATCTTTTAGGCTTCAATAAAAGGCCAAACTTTCATGAAATGTTTCTCTCTCTCATTTAATATGACAAACGTACACAGCCATAGCTCTGGTCACCCCTCCCCAATCCCAGATGATAAAGCCTTGACTATCTGAAAGCCCAGCCTGGATTTCACCTCAAGATGTATATACCCCGGCCTGCCTCCTCTTCAGCTGCCACAACAATTCAGCCCTGGGAAGTAGAGAAATTTCCTTCAATCCCTTTACTTGGGATGCCTTTTTTTTTTTTTTTAAGGGAACAATTCAATAATAAAGGTATCCTTACAGATAAAACAGAATTATAGAGCCGGAAGTGACCTTGGAGATCATCTCAGTCAAACCTCTAATTGTACTGACGAGGAAGTGAAGCTACAGAGAGGGTGACTGGCCAGGATCATTCAGTCACGTACTCCCAGTATTCTCCACATAACGTGTAGAAGAGCTGTCACCTGTTCCAGCACAAAGCGCTTTTTACCTTTGCTCTCAGGATAATTTTGTCTTCCTCCCTCTTTCTGGCACACTTGCACATTCTACTTCTCTTCCCATTGCTCTCAGTACAGATTTCCATTGTGATACCATTTCTTTCACAATTCAGTCAAGAAATCCATCTCCCATCACCCTCCTAGAAGTATTTTTCTGTTTCTCCCATCCTCAGTTTTCACACCCTAGTCTCTGTGAGTCCCAGCAGCCCCCTTGCTTCTAATACAGATTTCTTCAGTTCATCACTTGACAGTCATTCCTCTCCCTTCCATGATGGGAAGGGAATGAAGACTCAGCTTCACAACTACTTGCCATCCTGTGTTGCCTCTTCCTACTAACTACAACTTAATTCACTTGTGTGAGTTGCTGTTCTGTTACACCAAATTCAAGCATCGCTTCTCCCTACATTCTTTCTCCCAATTAGCACATCAGTATTTCTTCCACACTACCCTAAGCTGATCACTTTCTTGTACCATGACCATACTTTCAGTGGAAAAACCCCAACCTCTCTCCATCAATCCCAACCCCTACCTCTTTGCTCGCCATCATTGCCAGGGTGGCCATGGGCACCACCACCTGCATCAAGAGTTCCTGTTCCTTCCATTGGCTTGGAACCAGGATTTCTTATCTCCTACCTCAGCATGAGGCATTTTCCCATTCCCTCTAGATAAAAATTCTCTCCCACCAAACCTTCCCTGTCATAGTTCCTATTTTTCTCTCTTGTACATCCACTCCTTATGCTGTCATCTCTATTACCTAATTCCCAGATTCAAGGCAAAGATCCTTCTTTCCACACTGCTTCTGAGGTAACATTCCTGCCTATAAGCTTCCCATCATAACCCTTCTCTCATTGCAAAGCACTCTGTTTATCATACCATGTTCCTCCTTTCCATTTAGCATATTTCCCCTTCATTATTCCAATGACTGCCTTGCTCCCATTATTCACACTATAGACTATTGATGCCCATCACTTCAAGTATAAGAATTATCCTCCTAATCATCTAAATATATATCTCCACATTTACATATGCCACTATGGAGATCTCCCTTCTCTATTTCAACCTTCCTAAGTCCTGCTACCTTCACTCTGGTAGAAGGCACCTCGGTACTCCATTCCAATCCTCCAGGTAAAATCTTCCTCTTGTCATTTCTAAGATCTCCATCTCTCAACTAAAGGTTCTTAGCTCGTTTTGTGCCATGAACTCCTTGGCAGTCTGATACAACCTGTGAACCCCTCCTCAGAATAATGCTTTTATGTATATAACATAAAACACATAGGATTACATTAGAAGTCAACTATATAAAAATACAGTTTTCAGATATTTAAAAATGATTTTGTGTTATAATCATGTATGTTTATTTATTAATTCATTAAATGAGATGCCTCCAAAGACTACAAATTTATAAGAAAATATCTGTAATTTCTGTTGATGACAAAAATCTTAGTTACTGTTAAAACTACTATGGTTTCTGGCCTACACTCATAATTAAAGATCTAACTTTTAGTTAAAAGTTAGTAAAAATAAAGATGTCATTTTTCCCCCACCCATAATGAATAGATCCTTTTACAAGAGGTCCTTGAAAACCATTTTAGAACCCTACTTTAAACATTAAAGATAGAAAAATATGCTTTTATTTTGTGGAATTGACAGAAACATTTAAAATAATCTGAATCAGGGATGCCTGGGTGGCTCAGCAGTTGAGCATCTGCCTTTGGCTCTGGGCATGATCCTGGAGTCCCAGGATCAAGTTCCACATGGGGCTCCCTGCATGGAGCTTACTTCTCCCTTTGCCTGTCTGCCTCTCTCTCTCTCTCTCTCTCTCTGTGTGTGTGTGTGTCTCATAAATAAATAAAATATTTTTAAAAAATCTGAATCAAACTTTTACATTACAGAGAGGAAACTGAATCCTAGTGAAGTTATAAGACTTTGAATCTCCTGTAGTGTCTTGAATATACTAAGCACATAATAGACACACAATAAATGTTCCCTGAATTGAAGGAAGCAATTTGCCAAAGTTGCGCAGCTCAGTGATAAAGTTGACACCTGAGCATGTGTCACGACTCCTAAATAAATGTTCCTTCAATCACATTAAGTTAATGCAACATGTGGCTTTCTGTAAATGTCAATAGAGCAAACACTCTCACTGTGAGCTCTTCCTCAACATTTCTAGGAAAACATGAGTCTCCATCACTTTCCTCCTGTTTCTAACAACAGAAGTCTCTAATTTCGTGTCACATTATTATTTCCTGTTTTTCCCTCATGAATAAATATGTCTTGACAGTCATAATGGGTACCTATTTAAAATTGATGGTCATCTAAAATGTTCTCCAGCTATGATCAGATGCTTAGCTTACAACAACCAACCCCCAAATATCATGCCCCTAGGAAGTTTCCCTCATCTCCTTACATGATTTCCATCATTATTGCCAATCTCTATTCAGAAATTAGCAAATTTGGGGGCGCCTGGGTGGCTCAGTTGGTTAAGTGTCTGACTCTTGGTTTCTGCTCAGATCATGATCTCAGGGTCCTGGGATTCAACCCTATGTCGGGCTCTGTGCTCAGGGGGTGTCTGCTTGAGGTTCTCTCCCTCTCCCTCTGCCCCTCCTCTTGCTCTCTCTCTAAAGTAAAATCGTTTAAAAAAATTAACAAATTCTGTTTAGTTTTTTAAGATAATGTTCTCTACACTGCCATCTCCTGGGTCCATTCCATCATATTCTCTTTCCTATATCATCTCAGTGTTTTCAGGATCCCTGGGTGGTGCAGTGGTTTAGCGCCTGCCTTTGGCCCAGGACGCGATCCTGGAGACCCGGGATCAAATCCCACGTCGGGCTCCCGGTGCATGGAGCCTGCTTCTCCCTCTGCCTGTGTCCCTGCCTCTCTCTCTCTCACTGTGTGCCTATCATAAATAAATTACAAAAAAATCATCTCAATGTTTTCTTTTCAAATATTTTCTTCACCGTGCTGCATACTGGCATTTTCTATTTTTTAAAAGATTTATTTATTTATTTATTCAGAGAGAGAGAGAGAGAAGCAGAGACACAGGCAGAGGGAGAAGCGGGCTCCCTGCAGGAAGCCCAACGTGGGACTCGATCCCAGGTCTCCAGGATCACACCCCGGGCTGCAGGTGGTGCTAGACCGCTGCGCCACTGGGGCTGCTCAATACTGGCATTTTCTTTCATGTCAATCTCCCACTATACTTTTATCATACATCCAACAATTACATATGGACGATCTACCATCCCTCACTTAAGTCTTTGTTTTCAAGCAATCCAACTCCTTTCTCCCTGAATCATTGCTCTAAGCACCCCCAATTTAAAGTTTTCTTCTGCATTTCTCCAAATGGACAGCTCTTTCCATCATTCCACCCCCCCCCCCCCCCCCGGACACAGGATCATTTTCACCATCGTCATTGCTGAAATGTGTATTTGCACGTCTTCAGGTTAGCTTTGATTACTCTCAGGCAGAGCTCACATGTTCCTTGACATAAACAGGATCATCACTGCCCAACCCACTCAAGGCAGAATTCTCTTTTTCTCCTGTCATTTAGAGTTAACTGCTGTCTTTTCTCCATTATTCCTAATACGTCCAGGGCTTTGCTATCACTCCAATTCAAAGCTCCTTTCCCCACCACTTTCACAGGACTCTGACTCTAGACCTGTAATGCTGACAAATACAAGCTACCACTGCCTACATGAGGCTACTGACCATTTGAAAAATGGCTAATCTGAACCGAGATGTGCTGGTAGTATAAAATACACACTGGATTTTGAAGATAATAAGGAAGGAGGGTATAAAATATCTCATTAATTTTTTATATTAAATAATGCTGCAAATAGTATTGGATTAAAAAAATAAAATTTCACCTGTTTATTTCTACCTTTTTAAAGATAGCTAATGTTTTAATTACATAGATAGCTTGCTAGACAGCACTGTGGACTCTTCTGTTGATTTATACTTTTAAATCTTCTCTATGAATTCAAAATTCTCTCCTCTTTTATCACTTCTACTAAGACATCTTTCCCAATTATCCTCACTGTTCCCTACATTCTAAACCCAGAATTATCTTCAGTCTATCATTCTCAATACTTTTTCTACCCACTATCTCTGTACCTGGTATTTCTTTTTGCCTGTTAATATAGCTTCTGCCCCATCATCTGAATCATAATAAAGTTGTTTTTCTCATCATCAGTTGTAGTAAGGTGGTATCCCTGTTAACTCGAACCAAAATTTCAAAAAAAAAAAAAAAAAAAAAAAAAAGAAGAAGTAATTCTCAACAAAAAGAACTTTACTTATCATTCTCCAAATTGGCCTATCTTCACTAAAATTTCATTTAATGGGGCTGGTTACTGTAAAACACTAAACAAATGTAAATTAATAAATTCAGACCAATTCACACTAGAACAGCCAATTCCTCCTCTGTCTTTTTAGAGATAACATTCTTTCTCCAAAGTCTTCGAATATTAAGGTTTCAATCCCATTATTCAACCAAAAACTCTCATTTCACACTAAATACTCTAATACAATTCCCAAAATAGAGTATTTGTTTCCTCACCATCACGACCCAAACTGATTCTCCATCTAACATTTCTGGAATTTCCTCTTTTTTTCTCAACTACTTAAGGGGGGGGGGGCAAAAAAAAGAAGACTGGGCAGGTGGACGTGAGCAGTGTGGCAAGGAAGAATCAAGAGGAAGAATCAAGAGAGTCTGTACTGAGGGTTGTAAGAAGTGGAGGTCACAGATAAAGATCTCCTAGTCACTATCCTCTTTGAATGCTTCTTCTGAAATCTCTCCTTCCTGCCTTGCCCCACACGCCCCTTGATAAACCCTTTAGTTGTATCTCTTCCCAATCTGAGTGATTTCTTTCACTCTACCACCTCTCAGAATTCTTCTTCTGTAAGGTCTCCTTCCCATCACTCTTGTCTTTACTCCAAGAATAAGTGTCTTTTGATTGCTCCCAACATTTTCCTTAGATGAAGACCTTTCCTTCATCATTCTCTCTATATAAATTCCAGTTTACCATCGCTCCCAGTATTGAAAAACCTTTTTAAAAAATTACTTCTAGTATTGACACTTTTCCCAGTTTCCTATCAGTACATTGATTTAGCTCCCTCCCAAGCCTCTCAAAGCAGAACTCTTTTACACACACATTTCTGGTCGAGAGAGGCTGTTCCCTCTTCATCTAGCCCAGGCTAGAAATCCTTTGAACCTCTCTCTCCCAAGAGACAGACCTCTTTGCTCTCATTTACTCTCTTTGGACAATCTGGGGATAGAGTGCATTTGTTAGTCCTTTCTTTCCTCTATTCTTCTTTCCTCAATATTTCTCTTCTGTTCTTTTTCTTACTCCTCTCTCACTCATTCAGTGTCTCGTTTTACAGCCAATATTCTAGCTGCTTCAAAAAAGAGCCTTCATTCTACAAATGGGTCAAAATAAACAACTGAAGGGATCCTGAAAGAGTGAGACAAGTTCTCCCACGGTTTAGGCATATTCCTCCCCCAGCACCCCTCCCCTAGTATGTCTCTCTTTCTCCTCTCCCTCAGCTCATCTCTTCCGCAGGTGTCTGCTTGTTCCTCCAGCTCTTATTACCCCCAAAGCCATCCTTCTGATGGTCTGCCTTGCTCTTTTCTGCCTTGGGACTATCTTATTCCAAAAATCCTACTGATCTGTTCTCTTTCCGATTATCCTGCCAGCTGCTTTCCCCTACCCTCAGCTCTGGGCCCTTTTATCTTGTGGACATTTCTTCCCACCTTCCAGTTGCTGCTCTATCATTTCCTTTTGATCCTCCTTAGGAGATGCTGCTCAGACTTCAGCCACTGGGTCCCCCTGGCCCAACCAGGTACAAAAACAACAGCTGAATCCCCAAAGCCAAAATGCCCAGGAATAAAGGGGAAAAGGAGAGGAAGACATGCCCTGTAGCAGCACTGGGGGTCTGGAAGAGTGATTACACCTTTGGACAGTTTCAAGGAAGGGCCCAGAAACCTATCACCAGGAATTGTCTTCTTCTGGCAAAGGACAAAAGGACTCTTGGATTCTCCTTCTTGTTTCTGCTGGAGTCAGCCCCCAGGCCTCCTGGGGTCACTTTTACCTGCTAATATGATGTGATGAATGGGGAAGCAGAGGCGGATTCATCCTGGTGCTAAAGAAGTTTAAGCTTCAGGAGCCCCACACTTGCACACAGACTGTTTTTCTTAAACAGAGTCCACTAAATTGTATAAGCTCTGGATCTCATCACACCTGAGTCTGGCCCTGGATAGAGGAAAGCTTTCCTGGCTTCTAGGGCTTAAGGATCAACTACAGAGGCCAGGAGGGTTCCGAGTAGCTGGATTCTAAACAGGGTTCAGTTTAATACACTCTGCCTCTATTGAGAAGGCATCTTCCCATGGAGAAGCCAGGGTTCCTGAATTATCTCTCTGATGAATCTCACTGGTTCCAGAATCTTAGCTAGATTCTTGACTCTGGGCATTTGTGCCACGCCCAACCCAGCCCAGGCTTTAGCCTTCTTGACCTTCCGGTCAGTCCTGTTCCAGAAGGTGCAAGGTCCCCTTCTAGCTAATGTTCCCTTAGACCCCATACTCAGTTCTTCAAGGTTGATCTCTAAATATGCCAATTCAAAAGTGACCTCTACTACTAAGGCAAAGACAGGTCATCAGCATGGTCACCACTGCTTTAAGACCCTCCCTTTGCCCCTGCACTGAATTGACAGCTGCCCCAATGTACCCTCACCCTAGGGTCTTGCTAGTATCCCCAGGAATCCCACACTTGCAGCTTCTCTATTCTCTGCAGAGGAGAAGAATGAAGAGATTCTTAAAAAGAGAAGTGGGAGTCAAGGCTTGAGGACTAGAATGCTGGGAGGAAAGGTAGTAATTTGGAAGGGAGTCCTGGGAAGTCTTCGGGGAGGCTTCAGGGCAGCGGTTCTGAGATCTAGAGGTGCCCTGTTTGGAACACAACTGGAGGTGGGTCTGCAGAACCCGACATCTGGGAGTCTGGGATCCCAGGGCTCCAGGCAGGTGCCGAGATTCTGAGCAGGCTGCTGTCTGGGATTTCCAAGTGAACGAGCCTCCCGCCCGGCGCCCTGGTCGGCCCAGCACTTACCCGGCAGACTTGGGAAAGTCTCTGAGAAGTGCGGAGGCGGGGGCGGCGGGGGCTCTGCCACTTTCTCCCGGGCGGGCAGCAGCTCGTCGGCTTCCAGCCCACCCTCCGGGCGTCGGCCACCCGGCTCGGGGTTGTTTCGGGCAGCAGTGGCGGCTGCGGCGGCGGCGAGCTCCTGCGGCCCGTAGAAGGCGTCGGGCGGCTCCGCGAAGCTGGGCAGCGCGGTGGTCAGCGCCACCATCGAGGGCACGGCCTGGCCCAGTCCCGCGCAGAAGGTGTTGGTGAGGCGGCCGGCAAAGGAGGCCAGGGGGGCGAGAGGCGGGAGGCCGGCGGGCAGCGGTGCGGGGGCCAGCGCCTGCGGCAGCACGAGCGGCCGGTAGGGCATGAACATGGGATAGCCGGTGTAGAGCAAGTGGCCGGAGCGAGGGGGCGGCGGCCCGATCAGGGAGTCGATGGAGAAGGCAGTGCCCGGGCCCCCCCCGCCGCCCCCGCCGCTGCCCCCGGGGGCACCCCCGCCTCCAGCCCTCTGCATCGCGCCGGGAGCTGCGGCCGCCCCGGGGCGCTCCCCTCCGGGCGCCGCCGTGCGCCCCGCGGCTCGGGCGCCCCGCGCGGACACGCAGGGCTCGCTCCCAGGCTCCCGGGCCGAGGCGGCGGCGGGGCGCGGGCTCGGCGCAGTGTGGCTCCGGCGCCGCGCTCCCTCGCTCTCATAAGGAGGGAGGGGGCGGGCGAGCGGGCGGGCTGGGGGTGTCGCCCTCCGGACTCATCCATCTTCCTCAAATTACGCTTCACTTCCTCCCTCCGCCCGCCGCGGCCGCGCCCGGCTCCGCTCCCTCCGCTCCCTCCGCGGAGCCCGTTCCCAGCGGCCCGCCCGGCCGGCCCGGGACCCCCGCCCGCCCCCCGCGGCCCAACCAACTATTATTAATGGAGATTGATGAGGCCGGACACGCCGCTTTGTGAAAGTTTGCGGCCGACGAGAAGGCGGCGGCAGCTGCTGGGCCGGGCCCTCCCTCCACCCCTCCCGGCCCCCGCTCAGCCCACCCTGCGCGGGCGTGGACGTGGCGCGGGACGCCAGGCGAGGAGGGCGCCCCGGGGGGCGGGCGGGGGCGCGGCCGGACCACCGCCCTCCGTGGGACGCCGGCCGGTCCCCGACGCCCCTTCCCCGGGCGCCCCGAGGGCGAGCCCAGGCGCGGCGGGCTGGACCGGACCTCCGCGCCCCTCGGGCGGCGCGGCGGGAACGGCAGGGGGCGCGCTCTGCCGCCGGGCGCCGCAGCTCAGGGCCCTGGTAGGGGGGCCCTTTCTCCCCGACCCCATTCCCCTCTCCCCGGGGCTCCTTTTCTTGACACGGGCTCTTCCCCTTCTTCCTCCTTCCCTCCTCCGTGGCGGGCTCCCCGTTCCTCGCTGTGGCCTCTGTGGGTGACTTCCTCTAGTGCCCACACTATGCCAAGTACTTACCATTCCTCTCACCTTTCCCCTCCATCTTTCTCCCATCCCTCACATGTTTTTCCTTCCTCCACTCTTCCCTTTCCTGCCCGTCCTTCCTATCCCTATCTGGTTATTCCTATTTCTCATTCCCTATCCCCCTGTCTTATTCTATTCCCCACCCCACCCCACCCCCATTTCTCACCTATATCTGTATCTCTTGTCTGTCTGTCTATCTCTGTGCCTCCCCCCAACCCCTCCCTCTCTTCTGCTATTAATTTCCCTGATTGGCTCCCCAGCTCCAGCACCGCTGATGAGCCCTATTCATTCCTGGGCCTGACACTCTCGACCTGCCCTAGCTGATTGCTGGGGGCTGGCCCCAGGAGCGCTGATGAGCCCCAAGGGTCAGCGGCGCTAATTATTTGCTAATTGCAGATGACTCTGTTCACCTCCCCCATCCTCAGACACAGAAATGGCAGCGTCTTTTACCACCCCCACCCACCCCTTATTCCCAGCGGCGTATTTGACAGTCTAGAGGCAAAAGTCATGGGCACTTTTGCTTGATAGGAGCCCCAGGTCGATGGGCAAAAAAAGACTTAAGACAGGCAAGTCAACAGGAGAGTGACCTGTGCTTCAGGATACAGAGCAAGCCTAGCTAGCTAAAATGAAGGTCACCTGGTCACTGGGAAACTTTTATTCAGGTGGGGCTGGGGCGAGCCAAGCTAGTTAAAAGAGCGAGCAAAGCCGGGCCAGTTTAGGAAGACGCAGCCTAGGTGGGGGTAAGTTGGTGGGCTCAGGTGAGGAGGGAAACCTACAACTAAGAGTCTCTGTTTCTGAGCCAAGGCAGAGCAGGCAGAGGGAACTCTGGGTCTCAGTGACATTTGTTCAGATCAGGAGTGCTGTGGTGGCCTAGTGAACACCACTAATGTCAGACTGACGTGTTACAAAATAGCACCCTGAAAGACACTGGCACCAGGATGGGACAGAAAGGGGTAGGACCCAAGAAGGGACCTTTCGTCGGTCATGCTTGATCGACAACTCGTCAGACAGGCAAAGGGAGAGGACTGTGGCTTCCTTGCATTCCTGCTCCATCTTGGGCTCTACATTAAACTCATGAAACCTCTTAGAGACAAGTCTGGTGGGAAGATGTCATCATGGAGAAAGAAGAGGTGCCTCACTACTAGGGTACTAGGATAATCTTTGTACATCCTCCTAAAGATAGGCTTCAGAACCCTTTGTTAAATTAACCAAGCACTTCATGGCACCAATATGGAAGACCAGACTTCAAAAGTGTATTGTACTTTAAAAGTGAGAGGTCAGTACTTGGTTTGATGGCTTTATAGTGTTGGATACACAATAGAGGCTTGTTGACTTGATAAATAATTGAGGGAACTTTGGGTTACAATCACTGAAATTAAAGCCGTATGAGTAGTAACACCACTAATCAAATAAAGCATAGAGGAAGAGACATTTTTAAAAAGGAACTGCATTCATTTTTTGTATAGGTAATAAAACTGCATAGTACAAAATTCTAAAAGCTCAAGAGGGTGTATATTGAAACATCTCCCTCCCACCAGTACCCACCACCCCACCCTCATAAAAGGCCACTTTAATAAGCCTGTCACTCTCTGGTAGGACAGAATAGATCATGCACTTTCAAGGACTCAAAGTTAAAGACCCTCTGATCTGGAAGATGTACGTCACCCAGCTCAAGCCAAGAGCTTATTGCCCAGAACTAAACTTAGTAAAGTGGAATCCTCTGCTCAAGCTGGCAGAGTGTACAGGCTTAAAGCTTGTTGCCAATAAATCCCAGCGGGCCACCAAATCTGAAATGAGGCAAGTGAAACCCCAGGGACTTAGTATTGCCCTGGTGTGCTGCATGTTTGTTAGATACTGTATCTGTAATCCATTTATATCCTCAATCTGTCCCCTTGCCATGCTAGGTCATGAAGTGTGATTTCTGCATAGTCCTTGACATTCACCAGCTAAACCAGGATAAAAAGCACATACAGAGTGGCAACTGAAGCAGCCCATTCCCTTTCCCTGCCCTTTTGTAGACTGTGGAACTGAGGCCAAATGGGGGGGAGGGGAGCACTGGCTGGAGTAATAAGACTTGGAGTGAAGTTCTTGTTCTGACCTCTCAGAGCCACGTGACCTTGGCCTCTGACTTAACTCCATCTGTGAGAGGGAGTGATTAATATCTACTCTGCCTAGCCAAAAAACCAGTGCAAGGCTCCAGCGAACATGAAGAAGTGCCTTTCAGAATACCTTTCCTTCCTGTACTGAATGGAAAAAGGAGAGCTCAGGGGTCAAGGATGGAAGGCTCCCAGATCAGTGGCTCTCCCTTACCTCACCGTCAGGGAAGAGGCTGCCACTATCAACTCTGAGGAGAGCAGGCTCCTTTCTTTACCAAGAGAAAACTCTGCTTCCCTTACTGAATCCCCCAACAGGCCCATGGTGGGCAAGCACTCTTCTCACCGCCTAAAATAGTATTCTGCTTCTTTAATGGTCCCCGTGCTCTCACTTGTCCCATTCTCACCACTTCACCTGTTGGGTAAAAAGGCTCATACAGAGGAATTTTATTTTGAACCTACCCTCTCTCTGCTTGTCCCTATATCATAGACCTCACCGGCTGGCCTCCCCTCCAGGGTTTGGAAACCAGCGCCCAGGATACCGAGAACGAAGTATTCTAAAGTCAAAGCCGCAGTGTCTGTACCTCCACCTCTCATTGGCGGGAGAGAGTCCACTCACGGTGGGCAGCGTCGGGGCCTGCCCGCGGGTACCCTCTGGTGGCAGCAGCGCGCAACTGCGGCAGCGTGGGTGACGTGCGGAGTACTGCAGCGACCCCTGGCGTTAGTCCAAGAGACGTGCGAGGGCAAAGGAAGCCGACCAGGTGAGCCTTCCTAGGGCGCGCGCGCTGGACGCCCGCGGCTGGGTACCTGCGAGGACACTGGTTGGACGGGGGGAATTGCATCCAACCATCTTAAGGTCTCGTATGCACGCGTGTAGGTTCGTGTATACTTTTTTGTGCCCAGTTACTTGATACCCCGTGTATCTGTTGTGTAAAATGTGTGCCGTTTGTGTGTGCGCACGCGTTACACGTGGGTAGGTCGGTGGTGGGGAGGTCCGCGCCTCCAGTGCAGGGCGGAGTCCTCACGGAGGCGTGAAATTGGTTTGGAGCAAACACATTACGGAAAGCAATTACCGGGGAGAGGTTCTGGGCCCGCGGGACCCGCAGCCAGGAGGCTGGGGAGGAAGCTCCCTGGCTTGCAAGAGTGTCTGTGGATGTCTAACCCCAGAAAGGACCTTCCTAACACTGCCTGCTAATGCGAGAACGTGTGAAGTTGGGCAGCGGCACCTCAGACTGACCACTCCACTGACCACTCCACTCCTTCCCTTACTGCTATCGTTCTTAAAAAGGCATCCCTGCAGAGGACCCAGTACTCTCAGCTGTGGTCAGAAATCCTTCTCCTTTTTTATCACCTTGGGAGAGGCAACCGCCTTCTGTGAGGTCTTGCCAGGTCCCTGCCCTTACTGCTCACCTTTCTCTCCATGCCATCAGCTCCTGCTCCCACGTGTCTTTTGCATTCACTTCATTGCACCCTGTATGTGAACTAGTGATTCGCACACTTGTTTTACAGACTGGATGGAAAATTCACCGACGGCAGAAACTGGTCTCACTCACAGCTGTAGATCTAGTAGTGCCTAAAGCCTGGGACTCAGGAGGCACAAAATGAATGACCACATGTAGGGGATTAAATAAAATGTCCGTCAAAATGCATAAACAACTCTCTCAGGAAAGTCATCCCCTCAGGAGTCAGGATTCTCTTAGAACACAGCCTTCAACATCTTGCACATGCCAATGATCCCATTTATATCCCCAGACCGGACCTTGTCTCTGAATTCCAGATTCATAGATCTAAGCGACGTTGTAACACTGCCTTTTTGAGATGTGTAATAGGCAGCTCCGACCTCATCTCTCCCAGAGTGACCACCCGATCCCTCCACCACCTGCCCCTTGCTCATCTTCCCCACCCTAATACCCAGCACCACCATCTGCCCAGTTGTTCAACCCAAACACCGAGATTCATACTGGATTATGCTTTCCTCCAGCCCCCACATCCAGCCCATCAACGTGTCTCCTCCAGTCTCCAAAGAGGGTCCCAAGCCTCACCCACTGCTTCCCTGTCTCCAGGGGATTCTAGACCTCGGCGGTAGCCCCTAATGGTCTTTGATTCTCCCTGGCCTCTCCCCTCTCCCCAGAGCCATTCTGAGAGCTTTTCAAACCTCCATCAGTTCAGGTCATCTCCCGGCTCTTCTCCGCTCCACGCACATGGTTGGGCCTCAGGTTAAATGTCACCCGGACTCCAGTAGCTCCAAGCACGCTGGCAATGGCCCAGTGAATTCCGCAGAGGGCTTAGCACTGCGGCGCCCTCCCGCCCCTTTGCTCTGGGTCCTTCTGCACTAGAAGGTACTCAGCTGGGGACCAGAGAGCCAGGCCCGTGCACGCCCGGCACCTGGACCACAGGGGCAGGCACATGGGCCCCGGGGCATTCTCCCAGGCCCTCCACCACCACCCCGCCCGGGACGAGACGGGCTCTCTGGGAGAGGCCCGCACAGCCGGGGCAGCTCGCACACGCGTGCGCACGAAGCCCACGGAAATCGCCGCCGAACCTTGACCCCTGACCTGTCTCCCTGACCCCACCCCCCACAGCTGAGGCGCCAGGCTTCTGCCTGGCGGTCCAGTCCTCCCGTCGCGCCCCACAGGGGAACCCCTGGGTCCACTCACCTCCGTCGCGCTACTGCGAGGCGTCTCCCCGCCCTCTTGGGCTTCGCCTGCCGGCCCCGCCCCCGCCGCCTGCGTCCTCCGCGGCCCCACCCCGTCGCCTCGGTTCCCGAAGTTGGCGGGAAAGTTGTGAACCCCAGCGCATGCGCACTCTGGGGCCCCAGGGCTCCTGTCCGGCGACCCTCGACGTCACGGATCACAGGGCACTCAATTGGCTGCCCTGGGTCAGCGGTAGGCCGCAGGCAGACGCCCCCGATGGCCACCTGCGGGGTCTTTAAATCCTGGCCCCGCAAAGACCGTCAGGGGGGACTCTCTCCTTTCTTGTCTTACAGATGCGAGCAGCTTGAGCCCAGAGAGGGGAAGAGATTTAGTTCCACAATTTAATGGCAGAGCTGGGACACGCCCCCCCCCCCCCCCCCCCCCCGCATATAAATCCCAGCTCAGCTCCTGCTGCCACAAAGCTAAATCCAAGAGAGGCAGGAACCATGTGGGTGTCTGGTGTTCCCTGACCTACAGGACAGGCAGTAGCTGGAGTTGTTTGTTTTTATCCCAGCCTGAATCTTCCACTCTCACTTGAACCTGATGGCCAACACCTGCACCCCACCTTCTGGCTGGCCGCCTTGCTCTTCACCTCACCTCCCTACCCCAAGGCTGCCTCTCCATCCTGTCCCACCGTCCACACTGCCTCATTCCCGAGCAGCTCTTGCCTACCCATCCTCTGGCCGGCGTCCTGACACTGTCTCATCTGGTGGCCCTTGTGCCATGTCATGAACCAGCGGGGCAAGTCAGCCTGGGACCACTCCATAGCTAGTAGATGCCAAAGGAGGAAGATGACACAGCTGTCGCCATGGGGCAGATCCAGGGAGGGGCCATGAGTCTGCCCATCCTGAGCCCTCTGGGTGACCAGCTCAGAGGAGGGCCTGCTGGAGACAGCACCAAACAACACAGGCCTGAAGATTTTTAATGCTCATACAGGCTTTGGATGGGCTGAAGGGGTGCCTCAGGAGATGACCAAGAGGAGTGTGTCACTTGCCATGAGTCCCAGCTGTTTCGCCATTAGACATCACCTGGCTGCATGGTCCATCTGCCTCTCTCCCTGGTGGGAATGGCAGCACCCACATCTGCCTGTGGAGTTGGACCTCCTGCTGACAGGACCACCTTGATGCAAACAATTTTGACACAGTCCTGGGTTTGGGGTGCTGTGAGAAGCAGACTGGAGCCCCCTGGGGCATCTGCTTTCAGGTCTCTCAAGAGGCAGTGGACACCTGGAAAGAGGTGTGGATTCAGAGAGGTCCCATGGTCCAGGAGGCTGGCTGGCTGGTTCTGGCCAAAGCCCTGCCCCCAACCCTTCTCTTGCCTCCTACTCATCCCTCTAAATGGTTGGGGCTGCCCATAGAGCCCAGGACTCACCTAGTAGAGCACGTCCTCAAAATCCAGCTGCAGGTAGCGGAGCAGGCGGGGTGGCAGGGGAAGGCGGGGCAGGGCGTGGGGCAGGCAGGCTGCCAGGTGAGCACGGAGTGCACAGCGGCTCAGATGCTGCAGTGATCTGGGCTGTCTCACCAAGGCGAAGAGGGAGGAATAGAAACGGTGGTGCTTCTGGAGACAGAATAAGGGACTCAGCAGGGCAGCCTTGGACAAATGGCACCCTCTCCTCCTAAAGCGGGGAGGCTGGTGTCCAGCAGGTGTCTATAGGCGCCTCTAGAAGTGGTGTTTGGGGGTGTTCATTCTGTGTGTTTTCTTCTGGAACATGAGCGGGTCTCTGGGTAGTTTCTCTGGGGCAGGGTAGGGGAACTGACAGAGCTTCCCTGTTGGTGGTGGGAGTCCCTTGGGGCCAGGCTGAGTGAGTGTGTGTTCAGGGTCTCTGAATTCCTGACCACAGATTCCTGTGGTCAGGAATCTGACCTGCAGAGTTTCAAGAGGCACCAGGGCCATGGCCTCCTCAGGAAGCTGCATGATACTGTAGGTGTTCATCAGGACCTCGATAGTCCTCGGAGATGTGCACCAGCGCTCCAGTACCTGGAGAAGGCAGAGAGGTGTCAGTGTTTCTGGGGTTACCACCCACTGCAGGTGCTTAGCCAGTCCACACAAGGTGACCAGACATTGACAGAACAGCTGCCGTGCAGTGAATTGTGTCCCCTCTGCAAAAATACATTGAAGTTCTAATCCCCAGTACATATAAATATGACCTATTTAGAAATAGGATCTTTGCCGTTGTGATCAAGTTAAAATGAGGTCATTAGGGCGGGGATTCAGAGAGAAGGGATGAGGCCAGCAGAGGCCTGATGAAAGAGTGGTGGTGGGATCAAGGTGGAGCCAGACTCATTCTTTCATTTCATCATTTAGTAAATGTTTACTGAGGGCCACTATGGGCCAAACACCAGGGACCCAGCAATGGGGATGATAGGTCTTTGTCAGCTGGGAACTTCTATTTCAGTGGGAAAAAACAATCAACACATAAATAACCACTTACAGATAAGCTGTTACAATGAAAAATAAGTAGATTTGGGGACTTCAGTGTCGGGAGGGTACTGTCCTAGATGAGTGGTCAAGGAAAGCCTCTCTGAGGAGATGACCTGGTGCAGTGTAGGGTGAGCCATGCTGGGAGAGCAGCCCATGCCAGAGACTGTCCACGTGGAAAGAAAGACAGCCACACCCGGCCTGGACACACACAGTTGCCATCATACTCACCCGAGTCTGCATGTACTAGCTAGAAGCAGATTTGTGCTTATCCATTCCATCTCTTACTGTGTCTCAAGCTATAGGCAGTAGCCACAAACCCTTTGTAAAATCTGAAAACAGCTAAGTACTATCTCTCCGGCAGCATTCCTATACATGACACTCCTCTCCCCGCACACACACTTGCATGCAACATTAGGGGCTTTAAAACCACTGCCTACTAGGAGACGCCCCTACCTGGCAGGCTAGGGTGCTGCATGCACTGGGTGCTGCTGAGTAGTGGGAGCAGGGGCCCCTGGAGAAAGTATCTCACACACCTGGAGCCCTCTGCCTCTTGACCTGCATCTCAGCAGTGCTCACTAGAGCTGCCCCATCCCGTCTGCCCAGAGTGGGTCTCTGACTTACTCCTCCTCCTTAGATCTAGGAAAGAACAGGCTGGTCCCATCTGATTGTCCTGCTCTTCCCTGCTACCCCTGTCTGCCGTTCAGGCGGGGGTCTCTCTGTGCCTTCTAGGCCATGCTGATTCCTGCCACGGCTCTCTGCCTGAAATACCTGTGCCTTCCTCCTCCATCTCCAAGCCCTGCCCATCCCCAGTCCTAGCCCCTCCAGGAAGTCCCCTGAGGCTGTTCAACCTGCATCTCTCTCTCCTTACATTGGCATAATGCCCAGCAGCCTTCCCACACATTATTTAACCAAGAAAACCAGGAGCTAACAGGTGTTGAGCACTAACTCCACGTTAGGCCCTGTCTAATGGGCTTTATACATATGAGCTCAGTTCTCATACTAACCCTATGAAGCAGGCACACTCTTCGGTCCCTGTTTTATGGATGAGAAAACTGAGGCCCAGAGAAATTAAGCAACTTGCCAAGGGTCACATGGGTAGGGTGCCAGGTTCCAGAGCCTGCACTCTTGGTCAGCCACTTACATCAGAGTTTGTTGGGAGAACTGAAGGCATCCATGAAGCAGCTGACACACCATAGAATACTGTCGGGTGGTGCTCAGGGCTGTGCTTGTTCCTACTGTTACCCACGGGGCTCCTAGAGCTTTTTATCACTAGGTAGAGACTGGTAGGCCGAGACTGTATTACATGCAAGGAACATGCATTCAAAGAGTTCCAGTGACTTGCCTATTAGTCACAGGAACAAGCATCAAAGCCAGACCCTCACTCCAGGTTTCCTGAGCACCCAGTGGCTCCTGGAGAGCTGGCTGAGGCTGGCAGTGATCATAGATGACTCCTTGCAGGGACATAGGCACCTCAGCCAAGTGTGGAGCAGTTGCAGATTGTAGGAGACGGAGGTAGACTCCTTCCTGAACTTTTCAATCACCTGGGATACGGCACTCAAATGAAGGGAGGAATGGGGCACTTGGTTGTGCCAGCCCCTTTGGTCCCTAAGGCAGGGCAGATCAGGGCTGGGGGAATGGGTAACCAGGTCTCAGGAAATCTGTCTGCTGCTCCGCCTCCTCCTCCCACCCCTCCCTGAAGGGGAAATCATTAGCTGTCAGAGCCACCGTCAGATTACAGGGGGATTGCTTGTCTCCTAATTATCTGGTGTTAATAGGAGATTAATTAGTGTTAATTGTTGATTTTCTTGTATTTTCCCAAAGGGGAGACCAATCTGCCGAACTCTCGGGCTGTTTAATTATTTGGTCTTGCTTAGGAATCTAGATAGATGCTTCTAGGTTTGTGAGTGAAGGGGAAAGGCAGGAGAGGAGTGTCCAGGAGCTGGTAGGGCTGGACAGTTCAAGCCCGAAATGGGGTAGGGGGCCTGCTCACAGCCTGCTACCCTGTATCCATTCTGACCCAGCTCCTCAGAGAACAGGGGTCCCCACCCCAGTCCCAGAATCCTCTGTGACAGTATATGGCCCCCTCTAGATACAAGGAGGTATGAGACAGGGCCCCCTGCCAGGGCCTAAGTAGCACAGATCTCCAGGTTGAACCTACTGGGGAGTATTTTATGTTAACAAAATAAGATACAGGCAGGAAATTGACAGTGAAAGGTTTTCTCTCTGGTGCCAGGATAGCAGCTGCTGGTCTGGGTGATGCATGTCCTGCTAAGCTCCCCAAAACAAGGACCATATCTGTCTGCAAAAGTTCAGGAGGGTTTGAACCTCATGACCCAGGCTCATGGCTCTGCTCTGGAAGCCTCTCCCATGCACAGAGTGTCTCACTGAACAGATCCCACTGCCAGGCTGAGCTGCCTGCACGCTTCTTTCATCAGCTCGCTCGCCTGATGAAGAAACAATTCTCTGATGCCCACCCACATCAGTCCTGGCTCCTGTCTTTTCAGATGCATGATAATCTGACCTCCTGCCCTCCGTCCACCTTCATCACACATGTGCACACACACGTAAACATGTATGCAAATGTGTCTATATGCACGTATGCACTCAGCCCACCATCACACATGTGTGCATGCACACTCGCATGTATATGCATGTGTGCCCTCAGTCCATCATCATCACACGTGCACACACGTGTGTGAACATTCGCATGTATATGTATGTATGCACCCACATGTATATTCGGGTGTGAGCACATGTATGCACACACACACACACACACACACACACACACACACACCTCCTGCTGGTTTATATCCTTGCCTTTGCCCCCTGTTGGGCTTTGCTTACTGGATGAATGCAAGATGAAGAACTGGCTCGTGCTCAAGTGTTAGAGGCTGCATCTAGAGCAAGTGGGAACAGGTCTGAGTCTCCCCATTCCCTCACCTTCACGGCCCTCCCTCCAGCCCCAGCCCCCTACCTTGGGGAGGGCCCCAGGCCAGACGCGGACAGCACCATGGTTGAGCAGGGCTCGCACTGTGTGCTCTGGGCTCTGGGCCAGGGCCGCAGGTGGGCCCTGCAGAGCACAGTGAAGGGCTGTGTGGCCCCCATAGTCCATGGTGTTGGCGCTGACGCCGCAGGACAGGAGCAGCTCCACGACGGCTGCGTGGCCGCGGCGACAGGCCAGGTGCAGGGGCCGCCGCTTATCCTGGTCAGCAGCATCGGCATCGGCTCCGGCCGAGAGCAACAGATGGCACAGCTGGACGCAGCGAGCGGTGGTGGCCTCAGCATCGGTGGGGGACGTGCAGCGGATGTCACAGGCGGCCAGCAGTGGGGTCCAGCCTTCGGCATTGCGGGCATTAGGGCAGGCCCCCCGTCTCAGAAGCAGGCCTGCCAGCTCCACGTGGCCCAGCCGGGCAGCCACATGCAAAGGGGTCTCCTCCTCCTCCTCAGACCGACCATCCACTTTCGCCCCAAACCTCAGGAGCAGTTCTGCGCACCTGGTGAGGGCGAGATGGTGGAGGAGGAGGGAAATAGGGCCCTGCACTCCTACTGGTCCAAGCAGAGCAAACCTGGGGGACTTCTTTGATGGCCTCTGCTTCTGTCTGCCCCTCCCCTTCTATCCTGTGGGTCACTAGTCGTCCCAGCTGGGCCCTGCAGGGTCAGCTTGCCTTTTTTTCCAGCCACATACTATCTGCAGGAGTCATGCACTAACTCTTCATGGGCATAAAAGTTACATGCATCCCTCATGCAGTTAAAACAGGCGCCTTTCCAAGGGCTTGGCATGAATTGGCTTCTTTCATCCCAGGTTCCCAGGGGAAACTGAGCCCTGAGGATGTGAAGACCTGGCCCACGTTCACACAGCTAGTAAGGGGAGGGGCTGGCATTCTGGCCCAGGGGGCAGCAGGGCAGATGTAGTGCTGTGCATGCTGGGGCTGGTGGAGGAAGGGGGACATGGGGCCTGGCAGGGGGTGCGGATGGGGCATGAGAGAAAGAATAACAAAACCAAAATTGGCCAGCCAGATTTGCTCTAAGACAGCCTTCACAGAAGGTTGTGTGTGCCTATAATAATGTGTACACTGGGGGTACCTGGGGGGCTATCAGTTAATTATCTGCTTGGGCTCAGGTCATGATCTCAGGGTCCTAGGATAAGCCCTGCATCAGGCACCCTGCTCAGTGGGGGAGTCTGCTTCTCTTTCTCCCTCTGCTCCCACCCCAGCCTATGTGCTTGTTCTCTCTCTCTCTCTCAAATAAATAAATAAAATCTTAAGAAAAAAGGAATGTGTACACTGAAATTCAAGGCTAAGGGAACTTAGCCTCTTGGAGCTAGTGTGTTCATCCATAGAATGGGGATAATAGCTAATACCTAGACCTAATGAAGTTGTGAGCAACACATGAGACATTGCCTGGAAAGGTCATGATAGCAGCATCTGGCAGGGGAGTGGGTGGTAATGGACCATGGGAGCCCATTTGTATTATCCTTCCCCCCCTTTCTATATATTTAAATTCTCCTTAATAATTTTGGGGCACTTGGTGGACTCAGTCGGTTAAGCATCTGCCTTCAGCTCAGGTCATGATCCCAGAGTCCTGGGATCGAGCCCCATGTCAGGCTCCCTGCTCAGCAGGAAGTCTGCTTCTCCCTCTCCCTCTGCACCTCCCCTTGGTTGTGCTTTCACTCACTCTCTCTGTCTCTTTCAAATAAATTGATAAAATCTTAGAATTTAAGATTCTTAATATTTAAAAAAAATACTTTTGTTTACTCAGGAAAGGAAAGAATGATTCTCACTGGGTGAGGTCTCCATGAGGCCAGAACTAAAAACTGTGGTATTATAGAGCTGTGTTGTCAAATACATTAGCCACCATCCACACACAACTATTGAGCACTTGTATTATGACTATGCCTCATTGAGACATGCTGTGAGTGTAAAATACACATCAATTTTGAAGATTTGGTACAAAAAGACAATGTACAATATCTCATTAGTTCTTTATATTGATTACATGCGGAAGTCACAACATTTTGGATATACTATGTTAAATATATTATTAAAATTAATTGCACCCATTTCACAGATATTTGTACACCCATGTTCAGAGCAGCAGTATTCACAATCACCTAAATGTAAAAGCAATTGAAGTGTTCATCAGCAGGGTGAATAGATAAAATGTAGCATCTACATACAATGGGATCTTATTCAGCCTGAATAAGGGAGAACATCCTGACACCTGCTCCAACATGGATGAACCCTGAGGACATCGTGCTGCGTGAAAGAAGCCATCACAGAAGGACAGATGTCCTGTGATTCCACTCATATGGGGTACTTATAATAGTCAAATTCTAGAAACCAGAAGAATGGTGGCTGTCACAGGCTGGAGGAAGAGAGGAATGAGAAAACTATTGTTCAGTAGGGACAGAATTTCAGTTTTTTAAAAATTTTCTTTAAATATTTTATTTATTTATTCATGAGAGACACAGAGAGAGAGGCAGAGGGAGAAGCAGGCTCCAGGCAGGGAGTCCGATGCAGGACTCTATCCCAGGACCCCGGGATCACTCTGTAAGCCGAAGGCAGACGCTTAACTGCTGAGCCACCCAGGTGTCCCCAGAATTTCAGTTTTAGAAGATTAAAAATGTTCATGAGAAGGATAGTGGTGATGAGTGCCTAACAACATAAACCCACTTAGTGCCACTAAACTGTGCACTTAGAAATGGTCAAGATAGTAACTTTTATGTTCTATGTATTTTAGCACAATTTTAAAAATTAATTTCATATATTTTTTCTGTATTTTTAAAAGATTTTATATTTATATTTAAGTAATCTCTACACCAATGTGGGGATCAAACTCACAACCCCAAGATCAATGGTCACGTGCTCTACTAGACTGAAACAGTCAGATACCCCGCTCTTCTTCTTCTTCTTCTTCTTCTTCTTCTTCTTCTTCTTCTTCTTCTTCTTTTTTTATAATGATACTAGGAAATTTTAAATTACATATGTGGCTCACATAGTATTTCTATTGGGATACACTGGTGTAGAATACATCTTCGACCTTAATAAGTCAATGGAGTCTGCTGAGAGATGATGAGGTTAACAGGAGGGAGAAGGTTCATGAAAGGAATAAAAATTTGGCACCATTCAGAAGCAAGATGTGAAATTTGTTGGGTGTACAGTCAGTAGAGAAAGGGCCTCTACCGTATGTACAAGGCTCCCTTTGCCAGGATTCTACGCTCATCAAAAAATTGAGTGAGGACTCATCCCCCACGGTTCCCTACACATAGGGCATAATTATTTGGGTCATAGTAAAGGAATTTCTCCTACACTAAATAATATATTGAAACATGCATTTATCTATCAGTTTCTTGTAAGTTTAGCTAGTGGAACTGGGTCTCTTGGCCCATTTCTCAGAAGGATCCCTGCCAATAGGGAAATGCCAGACCTGCCCACAGGGATCAATGCATGCCCTAACTGGGGGCTGCTCTCCTTTACAGACTATCTGGATCACTCTTGAATAGTCAGCTCCTTGAGGATAGGATCATGCCTCAGTTACTACTGTGCTTATCACAGGGCCTGGAGCATAGGATAAAGCTAAGAAAAATTAAGACTTTATAGTGTACCATCTCCCCCATAATGGATCCAGACAACTTCCCCAACACAGGCTATATGGCCGAGTCCCTGCACCGGTCCTCTCACACCCCTGGGGAAGCAGAAACTGCCCCATGTACAAGCCATTCCAAAGATCTAGGGCCAATGGTAGGGTGGTTTGGGGACTAATCACATCCTGACTTCCCACCCAAGCCCTGGCTCCTCCATCCCAGTCCACCAAGCATTCTGACCCCTAACATGCTCCCTCACCCTCCCTGAGGTCATCATCTCTTTCTCCCCTAAGAGTAGAAAGGGGGCTGGGCTGAGGGGTCACTCACTCAAGGGTGCTGGCCCCCTGGCAGAGGTGCAAGGGGAGTTTTCCGTCCTGGTCGGGGATGTTGGGGTCGGCCCCGGCCACCAGCAGCACGTGGACGCAGGCCGCATGGCCCGCAGCACAGGCTTCGTGCAGGGCGGTGCGGCCCCCAGGGGCACTGTCAGGCCTTGCCCGCCGCCTCAGCAGCAGCTGCAGGACTTCCGTGTGGCCCCGGCTAGCTGCCACGTGCAGTGGGGTGGTCAGCTCCTCCTCGTACGTCAGAGACCAGAGTCCTAGGGAGAGAGGGGATGTGGGCCTCAGACCCTGGCGGGAGGTGCAGAACACCCAGGCGACCGAGGAGGTGGGCAGAGGCTGGGAAGAGGGAGCCCAGAGCTCCGTCCCTGGCCTCCCCAATCCCACTCAGACCCCCACCCAGCCCTAGGCCCCCCGACCCGTACTCAGAGCACGGATGTTGAAGCGGAAATCCCTCCATCGCTCTGGGTCGCTGGTATCAAAGATGGAATCCGGAGCCAGGCCGGTGCTGGAGTCCGTGAGGATGCGGGAGACAGAGCCCACGTCCCCGGCCAACAAGGCCTGCCAGAAGGCCAGGGCAGGTCCCGAGGCTGTCCGGGTGACGATGGGTCCCGGGCCAGACTCTGGGTGCTCTGCAGACCCTCTGTTGGGCTTCTCCACCAGCCTGGCACAGAGGGCGTGTCTGTCACTGGAGGGTTCTCCCTGCCCCCTGCACTCTTCTGGGGACCAGCTCATGAGGACAGAGTATGAGCATGTGGGGAGAGCAGCGGGGAAAGGAGCAGCAGGAGGTCAGAGGCAGAGAGAGGGAGAGGAGGAGGGAAACGGGGACAGACGGAGAGGGTCTCTGTGTCCCTGAGCCGAGCCTGACCCAGCCACGCAGTTCAGCAGAAGCTATTCTGGGCTCCGCATGACTTCACTCCTGGGCCAAGGCTTAGGCAAGCCTCTGGGTAGGGGAGAAGTAGCCAGGGGCTTCTCCTTTCCTCAAGCACTTGGTATCTCTGTGCCTGATAGGGTCAGCCCAGGCCCCTGGCTCCTAGCCCTCCACCCCCTCCCCAGTCCCTCACCCCTCTCGTGGCTGCTCCAGCGAGGCTCGGCGGCCCGGGACTCCAGCAGCAGGTCAGCCGTGCTGTGCGGGGGAAAGAGCTCCTGCAACCTCGCCAGGTCTCCCGTGTACAGGGCATTCTGCAGGGCCATGTCACGGCACAGTAGTGGCGACCGCCGAGCCGGCTCCCGGGCTGGGCAGGCCTGGGCCCCCCAGACCCGGCAGGAGGGGGCCGAAGGAAGGTACCCCAGATGGCGTCCCCAGCAGGGAGGGGAGCTCCTTCTCCCATGCATAGCCAGTTTCTGGGAGAGAGGGAGCCAAAGAAGCAGGACTCAGGGTGTGCCACTAGCCGACTGGCCAGGCAGGGACTGGGCGGGAGCCAGGCAGAGGCCTTGTGTGGGAGGGGCAGGGGGCACACACAGGCCACACCATAAATAGTCCCGGCTGTCCTAGCTGTCAGTCCCAGGAAAGGAGACCTCAGCTGGAGTAGGCGATAGGGAGGAGCCAGAGAATAGAGTAAGGATGGAGCCCTCCAACCCTGCCCGAGTTCACCCTGGAGCTGATGGCTCTCAAGATTGAAAGGGATCCCCCAGGTCATGGTAACCAACCTGCAATGCTCAGATAAAGGAACATGGAGCCCCTGTGGGAAGTGATTTGCCCAACATGTGACAACTTGTTGCAGATCTGGCACTAGAGTAGGGGTGGGGGTGGGGCTGGAGGTGGAGTTGGGGACTTTCGAGCTGCCAGTTCATCCTCTTTGTTGTCTATCACATGCTCCACCCAGCGAGCCTCCAGTGGCCTGGGCTCTGACCCCAGAGGGAGGGCCTGGGGGTGTCATGCAGTTTTTGCCACCTTCCCAAATGTCACTGGTTAGCCCTGCAACTTCCCCCTCCCAAACCCAAGGAAAGGGTTCACATGGTGACAAATAGCAGAGAATGTCCCATTCCATGAGGCATTCCTTCCAGGTGTTCTCTAGAAGATGGGCTTCTGCCTGGGGGATAGAGGGCCCAGCCCACAGGCAGCAATAGAAGCACCCAGTGCCCACTCTGGGTGGTGACATCCCCATGCCCACCGTGGGTGCCAACCCCCCATGCCCACCTTAGGTGCTGCTCCCCCCTAGGTGCCTCTCCTCCCATCTCCCATCTCTCCCTGCCAAATTTAGAGGGGTCTCAGTTGGGAAATGAGAAGGAGGAAATGGTTCTGCCCATTCAGGCGCATTAGGATAAGGAGACTACTTTCTTTTTTTTTTTTTAGATTGATTGATTGATTGATTGATTGATTTATGATGGACACAGAGAGAGAGACACACACACACAGGCAGAGGGAGAAGCAGGCTCCACGCCGGGAGCCCGACATGGGACTTGATCCCGGGACCCCAGGATCATGCCCCGGGCCAAAGACAGGTGCCAAACCGCCAAGCCACCCAGGGATCCCCAAGGAGACTACTTTCATTTGGGGAGATAAACAGGAAAATAGAGAGAAAGAGAACTTAAAACCCAACCCTCTAGGCAGCCCGCAGGGACTCTGTCTCTCATTGGCCTCTGTGACCTGCAGAACACACCTTGACTTTATTCACACACTCTTTACACGGATGCTTCTGAGAGAACCCTGGGGCTCTCAGCCCTCAGTGGCATGACTGTCCCTTGCTCCCCAAGGTCTCCTTCGGCACCCCCAGCCCTTCCCTCCTCAGCAAAGGGGACACACAGACGAACTTCCACTCAGGGGCAGTAGGCTGTGTCCCATCTGCCCCCTGAGGAACAGGCTCTGGGTCAGAGGAAGGAGAGCAGAGCCTGGGCAGGCAAGGTGGGGGACAGGGGGTGTTTCAGCAAGATGTGGAGACCACTCAGAGAAGGCAGGTCCTCTGCCAAGGGCCCTTGTTCTGGCCACCCACCACACTCTAGAACCTTCCTCTACCTCACCCCGCTGCTCCCAAAGAGTCCTCACCCCCCACCCCGACACACTTCTGTAAGAATAACCAAACCCTAGAATACCAGGGACCTCAAAGAGTGGCTGGTCCAACTCCCCTTGCTATACGGGTAAGGAAACTGAGGCCCGGAGACAGGAATGGTCTGTGCCAGGTCACACAGGGGGATAGTACCAAGGTGGGGCTTTTGCCAGGGTTTGCTGACTTCCAAACTTGCTTTTTCCTTTTTCCAGACTACTGTAGACCTTCCTTCTCCCTTCTCTTTTTCCTGCTCTCCTCCTTTTCTTATTTTTCTCTCTTAAAAATCCCAAGGAGGAAGAGAGTTGGGGAGCCGGAACGGGAGACGACCGGGGATGAAGGCACAGGTGGGGTCAGGGGACACAGATCAGCGGGCCCCAGGGAGAAGGCTGTGAGTGGGTGAAGATGGGTGGGAGAGGGAGGCTGGGCACCAGCAGGGGGCACAGAGCAGGGGTGGAAAGCACAGAGATGCACAGAGAGAGCTGCTTCCCGAGCTGCGTGGCCATTTATGCCTCTGCCCCAGCCCTCCACCTGCGGGGCGCAGCCCGGTCCTGCTGCCGAGCTCGGGCACTCTGGCCTCAACTATCACTTCCTTTTCTTCCTCTCCTTTGCCAGTTTGGCTTCCTCAACATCCTGGTCCTTGATGAATTTTACCTTCCTCTTGCCCAATGGCGTCTTGAAGTACCAGTCCTGGTGGCGGGGGAGGAAAGGGGTAAGGGCATAGGCTCTAGCCCCGGGTTCTGCCTCCCGACCTTGCCCTCCCCTTTCCTCCTCTCTTCAGGGGCTCAGGCATCCTGCTGGAGTCCTGGTTTCCCTCGTTCCCCACCAAGTGTCCCAGGCCACGGGGTCGGCCATTGTTGGGGGCAAGCCCTCTCTCCAGGGCTCCTGTGGCCATCCTGCCAGTCGTGGGGCACTGGTGGGCACTGGCCGAGGTAGGGAATGTGGGTGTCAGCTGGTGCCAGGACCAACCACCCAAGGGCCCTTAATACAAAGGCAGCACTTTCAGGCTCCTGCCCTAGAAACCAGGTGAGCTGGTCCTGCCCACAGGCCTTTCCCTGTGAGGTCTCTTCCCTTCCAGCTGAACTCCATGGGGGAGCAGAGGGAGCGTTCTAAGGGGGATTGTGGGCCTGGGGCTCCAGAGGGCTGGCTCCCTGATTAGTGCTGGACCATTACCCTCCTGCCTGGCTTCCCAACGGCCCCCACCCCCAAAGCTTCACCTTCAGGGACTCCTCCTCCTCCCTGTACATTGGCTCCAGCTTGGCCAGATGGCCCAGGAACTCTGAGGCCACCAGGGGCTGCTTGGACAACTGCAGGACCCGCCGCTCGGTCAGCACTGAGTGGATGGCTTGGAGAATGTGCCCAGGTGTGTAGCCATCGGACACCTTGGCCAGGGCACTGATGTCTAGGTTCTGGGTCACCTGAACTCCCTGGGTCTCTATCATCTGCCTCCAGAGCACTGTAGGCATTGGGGGAGGACACAGGGCAGGGAGCTGTGGTGGGTGTCTCTGCCTATATCTGAAAGGAGCTCTGTGTCCATCAGTGCCTCCCCTCCCAGGAAGGTGAGAATCATCCTCTCCACTTAACACGAGGAAATGAGACTGAGGTCTTCCGTGGCCTGCCCGTGTCCATGAAGCCAGGCCTGGACCCAGGCCACTGGGCTGCTCGTCTAGCTGCCCTTCTTTGCCATGGAGGCAAGTCCTCCCAGCAGCAGTGAGGATGGAAAGAAAGGTGGTTCCCGGGTCCCTTGTCAGGCCTATCCTCACGTCACAGGGCCTCACCAAACCGAGAAGCATAGTCAGGCCGTGGCATGAAGAGGATTCGCTCGTAGGTCCGGCACAGCCCCTTCATCTCTGCCAGCTGTGGCTGGTCAGTCGTCCCTATCAGCATCACACGGTCTCCTGGGCTCAGCAGTCGCAGGGCCTTGGTGAGATCCTTCTTTATTCGCTTTGGGTCCATCTACTCTGGGGAGGGAGGATTGGTGGGGAGAGACATGGTGACTCAGATGAGCTTCTCAGAGCACATGCCCACACTGAGCCTTGAGTGGACACTAGGAGTTGGCCAGGGGGAGGCCAGTCCTTCTTTAAACACAAGGAAAAGGCAGTAGGAAGACAGGGAACTTGTCCAAGGCCACATGGTGGGTGAGGTTTGGAGTTGACTTCAACAAGCCCAGGACTGCTAGCCTCGCTCCTGGGTCATGCCGCTACCCAGGCCCCCGCACCTCCTTCTCTTCTTTGGGGACCCTCTTATAGAAATTCTTCTCGGCATTCCCAATCCAGATCACAGAGGGCTGTAAGAGTCGAGCCACCTGGACAGGTCAGAGAAGAAAGCTCTGATGTCTGATGTACCTGGGCATGGGTTGCCTCTGTGTCTGGCCCAAGGGCAGGCCCTGGAGCTCTGTACCCCCTTTCCACCCCACCTGTCAGCCTGCAGCACCTCCATCACACCTCCATGTGAACCAAGTCCCCATCCTCCCTGGGGGGAAGCCTCATCTCTACCATGAAATAACCTCCTCTGCTCCCCACAGCCCCCTTTGTCCTCCATCACTAGGGCTTCCAGAATCCACAAGCTCCTAGCAGGGGTTGGTAGGGAGACCTCGCCAGCTCCTGCAGTCACACCAAATAGGCAGACGGGGGGGCCTCCTAAGCATAAAGCCCTCCCTGCTCTGTGGTCGGTCTGAGAACTAGAAATGCCAGAGTTGGGGGAGCCAGACCTTAAAGACCATATGCACTATCATCTGCACCCCCATCTTGCCAGGATATTTGCCCTGCAGGTTGCTGGGTGACAGGTCAAACAGGTTGGCACCAGTTTCTGTGCACACGGCCTTGACCAACATCTTCTTCCCCATGCCAGAAGGGCCCACCAGGAGGATGGAGCGGATGAGGGGAGCCATGGCGTGTATATCTGGGGAGCCTGAGAGAGAGGAAACAGGGCCAGAGGCAGGCAATAGGCCAGGAGGGGGCTGGGGTAGAAGCCTCTGTGGAAGGTGAGGCCAAAGGCCCGGGGCTGGGTGGGATGAAGTTCAGATCCTGGCTGCAGTGTCTGAGCTCTCCCCAAGGCAAGAACGCTGAGCTAGGCAGCCAAAAGGACTTCCTACGGCTGCCCAGGTACAATTAGGAAGAGCTATGTGCAGGGTCGGGAGGGAGCCTTCTACCCCCTTCCAAACCCCTTTCTGTTTTCTGCACCATCTCTTTATATTTCTGGAAGGTCTTAGTCTTCTGGAAATGGGACAGACTATAGGATATCACTTGGGGTTGGGCTAGGGGCCGGAAAGGTGGACTCCTTGGTAGGTTAAGGGGTCAAATGACTTCAGAGGTGTGACCACAACCTGGGTGTGACCTCCAGCAGGGCCTGAGGAAGGCAGGAGGAGTCCAGCATGGTTCCACGGCACAGGGGACATGCCCACCTCAGCCACCCTGACATACACCCAGGCTCTCCCGAGAGCCACCTGCTATTGTTGGCTCTTCCCGCTCCCCAGGGCATCTCACCAAGCCGAAGGACTCCATACAGGGCCACATTCTGTCGTATGTCAAACAGGGAAGGCATAGGCAACTTGTTTGCCAAGTTCAGAGTGGATCCGAGATAGAGGAAGTCACCTGCAGGGGGACAGGTAGCTACCTGCTGAGTGGCATCCCCTGGGGCAGGGCCAGAGCCCCTTACAGAGAAGGCTCACTGCAGAGGGTAGTAGCCAGCCACGGGAGGCCATGGCCAGGACACCACTCCTCGGCCTGGGAGAGCAGGTGCTGGGGAGGCCTCTCACCAATGTAGTCTTTTAAGGTCACCGTCTCACTCTTCCTTAGAAAGCCAAAGACAACGAGCTCTTCAAGCAGAGACTCCACGGACCTGCAGAGGACGACACAGAGGGGGCCCCAAGGACGAAGGGTAGTGGAGACAGAGATGAGTGGCATGGTGCTACAGGCTTGAGGAGAAGGTGGAAGGGGCCCTCCTGCTCTACATCTTGAGGTCAAAAATATCATTAGTGCCGCTGGACAGCCAACATTAGAAGGTGCAGCACCAACCCACTGGCCCAGAAGGCAGTGTGCCCACAGCAGGTGCTCTGTGGGATGAGGGGGGTGTAAGGACCAGCACCCTCTGCCACACTCCCTTCATCAGTCTGCTCACGGCCCAAAGTTCCACCACCGGAAGCCCAGTCATTTGGGCGACATAGCACCCTCTCCCTAGAAATCACACTTAAGATGTACACACTCCTGGAAGGGATGGCATGAAAGCAGCTGGCACCAATGTGCTTGATGTCTTTGGTCAAGTGAGTGGACAGGGACCACTGACAAGTTCCTCAACAGCCCAGCGTAAAGCCCAGGGGGAGATGGCTCTGGTAGGGACAGAGTTGATTAAGGCAAAAGGCTGGAGGGAAGAACAGGAAGGAGGGAGCATTGAGGACAATCCTTACACATCTTACTCTGCATCATCATTCTCAAAGCACTTTCTCAAGCTTCTATTTGGTCCTCACAGCTATCTTGTGAGTGTGGCAGAGAGGGCACTTGTTAACGAGGATAGGGAGTCAGAGAGTCTAGGGGACTGTCTCCAGGTCACACAGCAATAGAACCAGGAAAGGAAGTCGGATCTTTCCCAGGCCGGGGCTTGCTCCACCACCCATGTAAAAGGTAGAAGGTCTGCTACCTGTCTGGGGTCAGATCTTTTTCCTTCTTCTTCCCAGTTTTCTTCCCAGCCTTTTTCTGGTCGGAAACAAGCACATGGGCAATCGGGCAGTTGTCCTCGGTTCCTCGTCTCCCCCACTGTGTGCCCCTTCCTGTCCCCGCCTTAGCCCCTCATCTTGCCTTCGGAGGCTTCAAGGGTTTCCCCTCCTCCCTGTCCACAGCCAGGTGCAGGTTCTTCAGCTCTTGACGCATCAGCTCGTCAACCTGGGGGGACGCAGGGAGTGTGGTAGGGCAGCCAGGGGCTGGAGAGGACAGGTGGAGGGGTGAGGACTGGGGCAGGGGTGGACAGGAGGAGAGCAACCTCAGAGAAGAGCGAGACTAGCCCAGAGAAGGCAGTACGGGTGTCCACAGACAACCTTCCTAGACACTCTTCCAGAACCTGAAGCTTTGCATTTCTCCCCTCGCCCCTGCCCCTGCACCGGTCCACACCCAGTTCCCATTCCAGATCCTGCTCACCCTTGCCCCCACCTGGCACCAAGGAAGGGATAGGCTCCAGGATGGATTCAGTTGACTTTCAGTTCAAGCCCCAGACCCACCCTTTTGTTTCTGTGTGATATGAGCAGTTGCGTAACATGTCAGCCTGTTTTCTCACGTCAGGAAAATCAGGGCACCCACCTCAGGGTGCTGGAAAGGTCACATGATCGAATATTTCCAAGGTATGCCCTGCAGCCACATAGCAGGAGGTCCTTAAGAGCTCATGGGCATGATGTGTGACCGCTCGGGCTCAGAGCCTGTCTGCACCCCAGGGAGAGAGGGACCAGAGAGCCACAGAGGAGGAGGGGGATGGAGATGGATGGAGGTGGAGCTAGAAAAGGCAGCATGGAGGCAGCTACAGAGGAGGGGGCAGGCCAGGGGCCTGAGGATGGGAGGGAGGATGAGGGGAAGCAGCAGAGGCCCAGGCTGGGGGAGAGGAGGGAGGAGGGCTGCAGGGAGGCCCTGAGGCAGCTGCTCACCTGTATCCGGATCTCCTCCTCTACTTCCTTCCTCTTCTCCACCCTGAGTGCCTCGGGGTCAAAACTCTGAGTCGAGTGTATACTCTCATGCTGGTTCTTCCACACATCTAACCATGGACAGACAGACTGGGGAATGAAGTTCAGAGTCCCAGGACACACTCTCTCTCTCACACACACACACACACACACACAAACGTGCGTGCATAAGCTCACGAATACACACTCACACACACTTGGCCAGGAATCTGAGCCAGGCTGGTACCTCCATCCTCACAGGGCTGAATGGCGCTACTTCTACCCAGACCCCAGAGGCCTGATCCCAAGGCCTGTTAGTACAGGATTCGGATCAAAGGCATAACTCCTCCCACCCAGGGAATCACACTCCACACTCTGTCTTTTGGCAGTCTCCCCTCGGCCTACACATCCACACACCCACACTACCAACTCATGAGACACATAGCATGTACCCCTTTCCCCAGGACCAAGGGTCACCCGAAGGCCCTCACAAGTCCTGGACACTCTTCCCCAACCCCCTCCCCTCTTACTTATGTACTCCTCATGTCCGGCATTAATCACAGGTATAAATTTGGATGGCCATGCTTTCAGCATTGTGTCTGCTTCCTAGAATAGAAATATCCTTTGATCTTGACCCCCTCCCATGGTCTCTGACCCTTATCCTTCTCAGACCAGCCTCCCACCCAGAATCTCCTCAGACTCTGTCCCCCTGCCCACTTGGTCCGCATATCCAGGAGGTGTCTTACCCTCTTCCTACCCTTCCCTTTCTTCTGTTTCCTCTCTTTTTTCTCATTTTCTTTTTCCTTATTTTTCTCTTGGTTCTTTTTTTTGCTCTCCTGGGCCTGCACCTCCAGTTCCATTTTTACCTGTGACCAATGATGGAAGACATTTCAGAGAAGACCAGTGGGATTCCACAGGAGCAAAAGAAGCCAGGCCCGAGATGGGGGTAGACTAGGATCACTAGCGGGGTCCAGATACCTCACAGGGGTCCAGGAAGAATGAAGTGTTCTGATCAGAGCTGCTGCTCTTTCTTGGCCCGTGGGGGTTTGGGGCCACAAAGAATCTCACCAGACATGTTTTCTCTCCCTGGCAGAAGTCTTCTCCAGACACAGGCACTCCCCTCCCCAGCAGGCTTGCTAGCTATATATATTTCCTCCAGCCACATCTGCTTCCACTGAGCTGATCTTTCCCCCCGATCCCACTGCCACCCTCAGTTTACACTAACTATTGTCTATAACCTTAGACCCCCACCTACCACAAAAAGTCTCCTGTGCCCACTATAGGGTACCTGTTCTGGAGTCTTGTCTGCAAAGATCAGATAGGATCCACCTAAAGATTCATCTGGATAATCAGGGAACCGACCAGTAAGGGCACTAAGTAAACATAAAATGGTCAGAGAGATGAACGGGTGGATGGATGGATGGATAGATAGATAGATAGATAGATAGATAGATAGATAGATAGATGGATAGGTGGGTGGATGGATGGATGGATGGATGGATGGATGGATGGATGAGTGGATGAGTGGATGAGTGGATGGATGGATGGATGGATGGATAGATAGATGGTTGGGTGGGTAGATGGTTAGAAGGTTAGATGGATAGGTGGATGGGTGGATGGAGGGATGGATGAGTGGATGGATGGGTAGATAGATGGGTGGGTGGACGGATGGTAAGATGGGTGGATATGTAGATAGATGGATGGATGGGTAGATGGACGGATGGGTGGATGGATGGATGGGTAGATAGATGGTTGAGTGGATAGATGGTTAGATGGTTAGATGGATAGTTAGATGGGTCGATGGATGGATGGATGGATGGATGGATGGATGGATGGATGGATAGGTATATAGATGGGTGGATGGATGGTTAGATGGGTGGATAGGTAGATAGGTAGATGGATGGATTGGTAGACGGTGGATCGATGAGTGGATGGACTGGTGGATGGATGGGTAGGTGGATGGATGGGTAGAAGAGTGGGTGAATGGATGGACAGTTAAATAGAGGGAAGGATGAAGAAAGGAAAAGGACTATGGGGATGGAGGACAAGAGGGAAGGAACAGAGAATTACAAATTAGAAAGGAGAGGCTCCTCAGGGGGCACCCATGGATGCTTTCCCCATCTGGCTTTGGCATTTCTCTTCCATCAGGGGAAATGAGAAGTCATGGGCAGAGATGGTCCTATAGGTTGAGGGCTCCAGGTTTAAGTCAGGTGTGTAAGCAGTGAGTGAACAGGATGGGAGTGGATAGAGAGAAGGGCCCAGTCTGGAGCACAGGACAGGTGTGGGGACACTGTGGTGAGGAGAGAAAGAGGGGTTGAAGGTTGGGTCAGCTGAGGCTGGAGACACTGACTGGCACTCGATAAACCACTGTCGGATTTGCTCCTTCAATTTCTCCTTCATGTCAGGCCCCTCTGTCTCCCTGAGGACATCATGGGTCTTCACCATTGCCACCTGGAATTCCTCCTCCTTCTCTATTTGGCGGAGCCTGCCGATATCTTCCCCCAGGCCGTCTTGATACATGACACGCAAATTCACCTGGTGAGCCGAGGGGAGCTGGCCCAGGGAAGGAGAGGCCGGAGGACTCAGGGCTGGAAGCAGGGAGCCTCAGGCACACACACCTGCCCCCTCCTTCCACAGCACACACGCCTACGCGGAACGACAGGCATGGGCATGCCTGCATCAGGAGAAATTGTGTTTGGAGCCAAAACTCGCCTGTGTAAATTACTCTGATAATGAGTTTGCTAGATGCATCTGGGCTGGCCCCCCTGCCCGTTCCCCCCAGCACACCCTCCCCTGTAAGCCTTGGGCCCCAGCCCCCACCCACACCCCCGCCCCAGCGGCCCGTGTTGGCAGCCGCTCTCGCAGCCACTTTCCCGCCTCATTGGCTCCCAAATGTATTTTAAATATCACTCTGCGCAGAGACAATTACTGAAAACGCTGAGCTCACACTGTTGATGGGCCCGGGTGGCCAGGCTCATTCCTCACCCACCACCATGCCATGCCTCCCCTCAGATCCCCCCCAAGGCCCGACCCTGGCCTCCCTCTGCCTGTTCTTGCCTCCTGGGGGTCCAGCTCTCCAAACCCCCTGGGTCTGACCTCTGCTCCAGTCCCTCCTTCCTTCTGAAGCCCCCAGGCCTCCTGGAATGGAGCCACCTCAGCCTTTGCCTCTGGTCCCTCTGCTGTCCCAGCCGGCTTTTCCCAACTCCCCCTATCAGGAGGCCTTCACAGGCTCAGCCCACTGCCAAGCTCCCTTTCAGGGATCACAACCCTCACCCCCACCATGGCTTCCTTTCCCTAAGTTGGCAGAGACTAGCCAGATGTAAGATCCATCAGAGAGGTAGGGATGGATGTCATTCAGTGGGATCACCCCACCTGCACATGTGCTGGAGATCCCCTCTTACCCCGCACACTCCCCTGCCGGCATACCCATGCTCAGAGGTAAAACTTAGCCCTATGCCCAGCATAGTGGAGGAGAAGCCAATCTGGGCCCCTCAGAGCAAGTGGGGAGACTGTGGCCTGAAACACTGCTGTGAAAGGGATATGCCCCATCCCACCTTGGCCCCGGGGTTCTCCCAGAGGCTGTAAGAGCCCTGCAAGGGGGTGGCAGTTCCTACTAGCCTTGTGGCCTCCTTCCTCTGCTAGGCACACGCGCTCAGCCTCTCCTTCCAGCCCAGGGCATGAACATGAGGTCCAGGAGGCTCTGTGCTACTATCCTGCATCCCGCCCCACATGTAAGATCCTTCTGAGGGTTTTAGAGAGGGTAGAAAGGGACGGGGCTTGGTGGTAGCTTTCTGGTCCTTCCCTCTCCTTCTCAAATCCTGAAGGATCCCTTAACCAAGGTTCCCTGGCCTGAGCCCCTCCACCTGCACCAAGCACAATCCTGAGTGGAAGGAGACATTGGCAGTGAGGGGCTGTACAGGGTGTCACTCTGAGGTGGGGGTACAGGGACAAAAAAGAGGGATGGAGACCCCATGTACTAGCCCACCCTGAGCCCTGCCTGGGGCCAGGCAGGGGACCTTACCATGCCAATGAACTCCATCTCTGTCCACCGATCGTGCTGAGTACACTTCCTCTGCAAGTAACCCTTCCACACCTGGGGAAACACGTGGGCCCAGGCACTCCCCACACTGCATTTCTGCAGGGATGCGGTTCATGGGATCAGCCCCAGGGAGAAGCACCCACCACTTGCAAGGAAAGGCCTGGCCAGGGGAGCTTTGGGGTGGGAGGCAGGGGAGGAGTGCTGAGGGGGATACCTCCCATGGCAGTTCGTGGGCAAGTGGCTTCCTGAGCAGGAGCAGCCTAGAACACAGTGGGGTGGGTAGGCACCCATACGGTACAGCTCCAAGGCTTTGCTCCCTCCAGGCCCCTAGGAATTCCCTCCTTCCCATCCTCACCCTCTAATCTGCTGTATCTTTTCAGAGTTCAAATACCACCTTCTCCAAGAAGCACTCCCACTCTCACTTCTCAGAATCCCCACAGCATTTGGAATATACACCTGATTCCCTCCCCCCCACCCCACCCGGGCACATAGATATGGGTGCTATAAGGACCTTGGAGCTCCTCTGATAAATTCCTACCTTTTCGACCCAAGGAAACTGAGGCTGGAGATAGGACATGGCCTCTCTCAGGTCTAAGAGCCCATTAGGGCCCGGCTGAGACAGGGCCAGGTTTCCTGACTCCCTGCGCAGCGCTCTTCTCTCAGGCCTCCAGCCGCTCTCAGCCCCCATGGACAGCCCAGTACTAGTGGGGTGTAGATAGGGGTGGGGCATGGGCAGGGGGAGGGGGAGGCAGTGCCAGGGCCTGGCCCGGTGGGTTCTCTTCCATCACAGAGCCTCAGTGTGCAGTCTCTGTGTCTGCTGTGTTTCCACATTCTCGATGTCTGGCAACAGGGACAAAAAAACCTGCTCTGGCTTTTAGGGGAGAAGTGGGGCTCTCTCTTTGGGGCTGACTTTCCTTCTGGAAGGGCTTGCTTTATAGCAGGCCCTGTGGGCAGGGCCTCCTCCTCATCCGTGGGCCAGTCCGACATTGGTACAGTCACCCAGATGCAGGGGACTCAGATTGCATGCTCTCTGTACTGTTAGAAATCTAAAAATCTATCCTTCTTTTTTTTTTTAAAGATTAGTTTTTATTTATTTATGATAGTCACAGAGAGAGAGAGAGAGAGAGAGAGGCAGAGACACAGGCAGAGGGAGAAGCAGGCTCCATGCACCGGGAGCCCGACGTGGGATTCGATCCCGGGTCTCCAGTATCGCGCCCTGGGTCAAAGGCAGGCGCTAAACTGCTGCGCCACCCAGGGATCCCCAAAATCTATCCTTCTTGAGGTGCAGTTTGTTAATTGTTTGGTTTGCTTTTGGGCTTTGGCGGAAATGAGTTCTAAGTTTCCTCCCTCAGGCTAGCAAACAGTTCCAGAAGCATTGAGGCTGGAGAAAGAAGCTGGGAGAGACTAAAAGGTCAGTCCTAGGCCTGCTTCTGGAAGGAAAAGGTGGTAAAGAGATGTCCTGCAACAGGGCAGGGCAGTGGACCTCAGGAGCTATGATGCTGCAGGAGCAAAGGGTTCCCTTTCTGCATTAGAATTTTCCGAAGGCCCTTCTGATCTCCTTAAGGTGGTAACCACCACCTAACAGAGTAGGCCTGTGTCAGCAGGACTCAGAGATGAGAGAGGCCACATACCCACACATGGGTGCATAGCAAGGGCCGAGAAGAGGTACAGAATGGCCGTCCAGAGCAGAGGAGAGGTGTGACCACCTGGATGGGAAGAAGGCACAGGGAAACCTAGGGATGGGGTTGGGTTTTCTGCAGTGGTGGGGGTGGGGAGGGATGTGATTACGCTATTTCTATGGTAAAGGGTGACCCAGCTGGCACAGACCTTGAGGACATCTGGATCACATCAGTTCTCAAACTCTGTTCCATTCATCATGATTCCTTTTACTGCAGCTGCCAGGACTCTCAGACTCCGTTTTAGTGACTCATCTTTAACAGTCTTATGAGTTTTTAGAATGATCATCTACTCTGTTCTGCAACCTTATTATGGATCTTTCTCCCCTAATTTTAATGCTGCTTCTGTTTCTGGGGCTTTTATGATATCCCACTTCAAGTCCTTTTGGGGATAGAGATGTAGAATAAATAATAAATAAGCAAGACACAGGGTTATTAACTGATTAGGCCCCCAGTTTAGGATCTAGTTATGGGGCAACAGAATCCAAGCACCTTCCCCTCTGTCCTCAATTGCTGAGCGAGGCAGTCTTTCTGGAAGAGGTGACTCAACCCTGACCTTCCTCCTGGGTGCTGGGGGGTTACCTTCTGTATGATGATAGCTGCTTGGTCCTGACTGAACCTGTGCCAACCTTCCTCTCGAATCTTCCGATCCCGCTCCTCTTCTTTCCGAATCTCTCGCATGAAGGTGGCTCGGAGCCGGCCTTGCCTGGCCCGCTCAGCCCTTTGCAGCAGGATTATGGCCTTGGTCCGGTGCATTTCTGGAAAACTCTGGCCACAGCAGGGACAAAGGGGCAGAAGATGAAAGAGGGCTTGTTTCCAGGCTAGCCGCTGGGAGACCATCCACCAAAGGACATGCTAGGTACGTGGTCCTCCTAGAGCATCTACATGCCCAAGTCCTGTCCTCTATCGTGGTGTCAGAAAGTTTCAAGGAGTACGAGACCATCCTTGAAGCAGGCTAGGGATTACCCAAAGAGCCCCCTAAGGTGGGTGTAGGGCAGGGCAAGTCCTCTCTGTGTCCTGGAAGATGGCATCTCTGTTCTGGGAGGGGTGTATGAGAGGAATCTGGGAAGATGTCTCCTTGACTTACCGTCTCGGAGGTCACTGGTCCCATTCTGGACAGGATCTCTGCCAGCATCAGCCCTCGCTCCTTCAGAATGGTGGACTGCTCCAGCAGGAAGTATTTGGGGATTGGAACCTCCAGGTCTGCCTTTGGGGCAATATGGGGAAAGGGGGTCAGGACTCAAGATCCAAGCCATCTGGCTGATTTCTCAGCTCTCACACAGACCCTGGTGATTCTCTTTCCTTCATTCTAGAGCCCTGGGGTGGGAGATTTATGGGTTATTGGCAGATTCCCCCTAAAATCATCCCTCTATCATCCCTCTATTCCCCTGCCCCACCATGTAACAGGAGTTGAATTCTGGAGGATCATGATATGTGATGGGCAGTGGTTCTGATCCCGACCCTGCATTAGAATCAAGTGGAGGTCTCTTAAAATGCAGACTCCTAGGTGCTTCCCAGAATGGCGGGGCCTGGAGAATTTGTTTTTGTTAGTTTGTTTTTTCAAGTCCATAGCTGAGTTTGATTCAGCTGGTCTGGAAACCTGGAGACTGCTTCAGATGTGGAGCAGTGAACCATGCCCTTGGGGCAGGCTGGAGGCCTGTGCAGAAGCTCTGTTTTGGAGCTGACCAGGGCATTCGCATCACCCAGGGGCTTGTTAAAATGCAGAAGCAGATTCCTGGGTTGGAGCTGTGGTCCAGAGAGTCTGCGTTTCTAAGAAAGTCCTAGGTGGTCCTGGTGTTGCTGGTCCTAGAACCATCCTTTATGAAGCAAACCTCTAGGAGACTGTCTTCACCAATGCCTGTGGTTGGTGGGTATTCCCAGCCCCTGGGGGCCTCCAGCCTGACTCCTGGGCCACTCCTTCAACTACTTGTTTGCACCTCCTCTTCCTGAAACCCTTCTCCCAAATCAGACCCCATCCATCCCCTGATCCGTCGGGTCCCCCATCCCTGGCAGAGGTCCCAAGGCCAGGGCTGCCCCTGGGAGGCCGAGACCAGCTCCAGCTTCTCTGGCCCTCCTGCCCCAGGTGCTCGAGGCGGCTCCGTGTTAGTGTTGGGTGGAGGGAGGTAAAGGCCACCACCTCGCTCCGCCCCCCGCTGGAGTGGGCGGTGGGTGGGGCTCCTACCGGGGTAAGCTTGAGGTCCTGCAGCACGTGGTCCAGGCAGTGGTATTCGCTCAAGTCGGTGCGCACCAGGTCGTCCTTGAGCTCCAGCACGCGGCCCGCCACGCCATCCAGCAGGCGCCGCAGCAATCTCCGCTTTTGCGGGTGCACCATCTGGTCGTAGAGGGTGTCGAACCGGCGCAGCAGCCCCAGGTAGTACAGGTAGAGCGACGACAGCCTGTAATGGAAGGACTGGCGCTCCCTGTCGGGCACCGGTTCGAGCAGGGGCAGCTCTTGGTCCAGCAGCTCTTGCAGGGTCACGTGGGAGGAATCCCAGAGGCGTTGGTAAGCTCTGCGGGGGGGGGGGGGGGGGGGGGGGGGGCTGGGGTGATTGGAGCCTCAGCCTGCAAGGGTGGGGGACTGCTGAGCCTTCCGAGGACCGTGAACCTGGGGTTCCAGAGCTGTAGGCTAAGGGAGATTGGGATCACTGGGAGGAGGGCATCCACAGATTAGCAAGGAGGATGAAGGATGGGCATGGCCTTTTAGGGCTCCCTGTGAGGAAAGGGCCCCTTGGAGTCCACAATCGGTCCTCTAGGGAGAGGGTGCAGCCCAGGGATGCTACAGTAGTCTAGAATGCTGAGTGGGAAGTAGGGGTGAGGTGTGAGTGTGGAGAAGACTGATTCTGGAATAAGTAGTCCAAGAAAAGACTGAAGACGGCAAGTGTACCACAGGCTAGTCTAGCAGCTGTGTGGACGTCTGGGGCTTAGCCAGGGCTGCCCCAGCATCCCTTCTGCCTCTCCCCTGCCCCAGCCTGACAGGACCAGGGAGGCACTTTGTCCTTTGTTCTCCCGGCCCTGGGGGCTTCAGCCCTGCTTCTCACTCACTGCTCAGACATGCTGCCCACTTCGCACACTTCCCTTGGTGAGCTGGTCATGCAATCCACAGACACTGTGACTCCACCTTGACTCCACCCCCCAAAGCCAGAACATCTGAGTTTTAAGAGTTCTGTCCCATTGTCCCAATGTTCTAAGGCTGTGAGGGGAGGGGGCAGCAGGTACAGGACTGGGGACACTTAACCTTGGAGGATGTTCCCATAGCAAGCCTTGGAAGGCAAGGGCAGAGTATGGGGTCAGTTGTGGTTTCTTTGCTTTTGAGGATCAAATAAAAGAGTGGTTGCTATTTGAAGTCACCCTGTGAGCTATGAGGCTCTGAGTGGATGCGAGTCCTAAAGGCATTCATTTCTCCAGCTGCATTTCTCAACATTCCTTAATGCAGAGCCAGCCTCCTTGGCTCTTACTGATGACTGTCCTGGAGGAGGTGTGGTGTGAGGGGGACAGGGCACTGGAGTTGGGGTTGGAAGGTCGGGGTTCAGGCTGCAAAGTCACAACTTTCCCTTGAGATAAGCGCAAGCATGCCTATTTCCCTGGGGTCTGATCACACTTTGTGATTCATGTAAACCATGCAGTGTAAAGAATGACCTTAGAGCAGTGGATGGGATCCAGTAGTCTTTGGGGCTCATTCTGAGCCATCTGTGGGTTACTGCATCATGATTAACGGGCTCAGGAGACCAATCTTTGGACAATACAAAACATCACAGCAGCACCTGACTGGTCAGCTGGGGATGATCTTTTTGATTCCATGTTAAGCAAGGACGTATAAGACACAGGGCAAAGGAAAGGGAGAGAAAGGTGAGAGCAGCAGAGGAACCAGAGATGACGAATTCTGTGGTTTTCGTGTGTGTGCAAACTACCAGAGATCTTGTCAAAAATGTAGATTCTAATTCCCCCGATCTGGGATCCCTGGGTGGCTCAGAGGTTTGGTGCCTGCCTTCAGCCCAGGGCATGATCCTGGAGTTCCGGGATCGAGTCCCGCATTGGGCTCCCTGCATGGAGCCTGCTTCTCCCCCTGCCTGTGTCTCTGCCTCTCTTTTTGTGTCTCTCATGAATAAATAAATAAAATCTTTTAAAAAATACATTAAAAAAAATAATTCCCCTGATCTGAGTTGGGTCTCTTGGGTCACACCTTAGCGAGGTATGAAACACAGTGGGAGTGGGGAAGAGCCAAGGCTCAGGGGCCAGATCCACTGGGCCCTCCCCTTTCTAGCTGTGGGACTACAATGTGAGTGATTGGTCCTCCCATGGTATCTCCAGGTTAGGCTTGGCCTACGAGAAAAAGCCATGTGTAGCATACAGGACTGCATCCAAATGCCAGCCACCACCACAGTGAGCCTATTCAGTACATGAAGTTGAAGGGGACAAGTTCCATCTGTCCAGTTGCAAAGGGAAGATAAAGGACTTTGGGCTTGTTCACTGAATGCAACCACTTCACCCCATCCCCTCACAGCTTAGGAGAGACTCTGTGAGTCATACATCCACAGGATAGAGCAGAGGCCAAATGAGAGAGAAAAAGCAAGTGTGATCAGATGTTAAGTGGTGAATCTAGGTGAAGGATATATAAGTGGTCATTGTACTTTCTTGCATTTTTTCCTGTGAGTTTGAGATTTTTTTCAACATAAAGTTTGGGAAGGGATGCCTGGGTGGCTCAGCAGTTGAGTGTCTACCTTCAGCTCAGCTCATGGTCCCCGAGTCCCGGGATCAAGTCCCACATTGGCCTCCCTGCGAGGAGCCCATTTCTCCCTCTGCCTCTCTGTTTCTCATGAAGAAGTAAATAAAATATTTTTTAAAAATCAAAAAAAATATTAAAAGTTTGGGAAAAAGAAGAGTCTCAAATATTCCTAATTGTTCTGAACTTAGGAAGGAGAAAACATTAGAGGAAAATAAAAACATCCAATAGATCCCAGATTATTGAGAAGCCTTCCATTTTGTATCTTGTAGGGTAAGATCCATGTAGCCCCCGTGCCCAACACAGGACAAAAATGGTATTTTGCCAGGAATGGCATCACAAAACTAGGGCCTGAAAGAGTTAACACACAGCTGATCGGGGATTTGAATCCTGATCCCAAGTCCTACAAGAGCTCATTACCAGTCAGAACTTTGCACATTACAAAGCACCGTCACAGGTTGCTCGTGGGGCACACTCAGAAGGCAGTATTTAAAAAGTATGAATAAGTATGATTCTACCCCGTAGCCCTAAAAAGTGTCGATACCCTTGCCCCCCATCACACCTCCCCTTTTCAAATCACCACAGCACATGGGAGCAGCTCACTCTTTATTAATGGAAGGCCCTGGGTCACTTGGAGCTGGTGTACTTGGTGACGGCCTTGGTGCCCTCAGATACAGCATGCTTGGCCAGCTCTCCGGGCAGCAGCAGACGCACCGCTGTCTGGACCTCCCGGGATGTCAGTGTGGTCCGGCCCGAGTACTGGGCAAGCCGGGCAGCCTCGCCAGCCAGCCGTTCAAACACATCGTTCACAAATGAGTTCATGATGCTCATGGCCTTGGAAGAGATGCCGATGTCCGGGTGCACCTGGAGAAGCAGCGGGACCACTCTGTTAATGAGGTGGCACTGTCCGGTGCGGCAAGCCCCAGCTCTAAGTTCTGGCCTGCAGGAGGCTGCAAGGCTGCCTCAGCAGCCTCTTTCTAGAGGCCAAGACACAGAAATAGGGATTGGGTTTTTTTATTACTACATCCAGGTTAGAAGTGGTTTCCAACTGTAAACAGTGATGCTTTTAAGTTCCTTGTAAGCATCGATCTTTGATTTTGCTTTTCTTATCTAGTGTATTTGGATAGCATTACTCCTAGAAAGGGACTCCGAGGGGTGAGGTTCCCGGAGGTGGGACTGCCACTGGGTCCAAGGGTTTATGCACTTAACCTGGCAGATTATTACCAAATTATTGTCCAGAGGACACACTCCTGTGACACAATCTCAGCACCAGACTGGGAGTCAGAACACCTGGGATCTGTGGCCGTACAGTGAATCACTGAATGAATTCAAATAAGGCACTTTCCCCTGGGCCTGGTGACAATCCTAACATGTCAGTGGGCAGATGTGAAGTGTTTCCCCATGAAGTGTTTCCCCGTGAAGTGGGAGAGGAAACTGCCAATGACACACATCAAGTCAGTGGTGGAGACAGAAGGAGAACTCGGGCTCTCCCTACAGCCTCTGGTTGTCACTGCCAGCAAGGGATCTGAGCCTACACCCCTTGTGCTGTCATCACATCTTTTTCTCTTGGGGTCCTGGGGTGTTAAGTTTCACAGTCCATGGGGAACTTGCTCAGCAGCATTCTGTTGCCAGGCTGACCCAGGGCCAACCCTCCCCTTCCAAGTTTTGAGCCTCAAGGTTAGGCTAAGCTGCAAGGCTTGCCAGTGCTCCTCCCACCCCCCCACATGCTTCTGGACACTGGAGCCTGTCCCCTGCTGCTCGCTTTGGGCCAGTCTACAACAGTGCTGGTCCTGCCCCCAACCTGACCCTACAAGAGCGTTCCTAGAGACCCAGGTTGTCAGGTCACTGGCACTGGTGATGGGATTCAGACCGGAGACAGGCTTCATGTGTAAGGATCTACTCTAACAAAAAGATAAAGCTCAGGCCAGGGGCAGACTCAGGCCACACAACATAGCTGTTCTGCTGGCCCCTGGCCCTGGTTCTGCTGAGTGGGGCAGAGGCTTTGAGGTCAGAGTGCCTTGTGTCCTTGACACACTGTTGTTGGGTACCCACTGATGCCCGAAAATATTTGGCAGTGTGCAAGTGCCGGGAGTAGGTACTTCTCGTGGGTGCTCTGGTAGGCTGCATGAGCAGAGAGCACCCACAGCACCTGTGGGTCAAGAGGTGGGACAAGCAGGCGGTACGTATGGGAGGGGCCACTTGATTGAGGGAGGGGGGTCCCTGCCCTCTGCTGCTACCAGGTCATGTGACTCAGCAATGCATGGAGCCTCTAGGCATCGTAGGTCCATCTGTAGAGTCGACCAATCCCCTTGCCCCTCAGTGACTGAGTAGCTGTGTGGCTGGAAGGCCTTCCCTGTCTTCAGCTCATGCGCATTGTGCATTGCTCCCTGCTCTGGCCGCTAGCAACCAGTACCTCTCATTTGTACCATAATGTGTTGGGCATCCAATCGCCCTTCAGCCCCACACTTTCTTGTGGTCTTCCCTTTTAATTACAGCCCACCTAATGTTCTACATAATCATTTGGTCTGTTCAAAGCCCTGTAAGCTTCTGGACCATGGTGGCGGGCTTTAAATGCCTCCTGCACTTCACAGGTGCACAACATCTGTGAGAGGTAGTAGGGACCTCTGAGATCAAGTGCAACCACCTCAAGAGTCCACTCACCACAAGGCCAGGAGCATATAGAGTATGACTTTCTGTCCAGTGCCTTTTCAAGGCTCTTTGGCCAGTACACTACAGACACACACACACACACGCATACATGTGCACACACGTTACCTCCCCACTCTCACCTGCTTTAGCACCTTGTAGATATACATCGAGTAGGTTTCCTTGCGCCGGCTACGCTTTTTGGACTTCTTATCGCCAGAACCACGGCCCCTGCGGCCCCCGGACTGCGGCTGCTGCCCATGCTCAGCGCCCATCCTCCTGCTCCTCCTAACAGCTGCCTCCTGCTCCTTGGGGTACTTTTATGGAGTCAGCTGCCCACCAGGTGGGACTGGGGGCCAGCACCTGGGATGGAGGGGGTGGGAGAGGAGGGAGGAGCTTGGCCCATCCCTATCCAGAACATGCTCTGGGTTCATCTTCCAAGAGATTAATGGCTTCCACCTCTCCCCTGAGTGCTTTCCTGTCTCTGAATGAGAAGCCCTCCCCAGACCTCTCCCCAATGTGATCATCACCCAGCGTATTACACACTCGGGAAAGTTCACATTCCACCAAACCACACCACGAGGTCACTCTGCACCCACTGTGCTCAGCATGACTTGAAATGCAGGGGAGCTTCAGGAGGAACACAAGGCACCCTACGCCCCACCCACAGAGCCCTACAATATAGCTAAAGAGGCCAGACTGGCTCATGTGAAAGAGCAGAGCGGAGGGGGGCATAGGGGCAGAGAGTTCAGAAAAGAAACACTGGTGAGGGCTATAGTAGCCAGAGAGGGCTTCACGGAAGGAGTAGTGACTTGACACTGGTCTTGTAGGAGGCGTACAGTTTAACCTGGGAGAATTCGTGTGAAAAGCAGAGTGGAGTAGAGCAAGGCTTGGACGGAAGGCAGAAGTGGAGCAGACCGGGGGCCTAGACCAGACGTAGGCAGCAGGAATCCACGGGTTGGGAGGGGTGTGGGCAGCCTGGGGGAGCCTGTGCAGAGACACTGGATGCTCTCCAGAAGAGTCGGTGACGTGGGCTCCCCGTGCGAGTTCGCTGGAAGGAAGAGGCAGCTGTTCGACAGAGTAGTTCTCACTTTGCACCTATGTGTGAATGGTATTTCAGGTTCTTAAGTGCTGTGATTAAGGAAACCTAGAGCAACATGAGAAGTATGGGCGGGGGGCACGGTGGGAGAAGAGGGTTTTCCCAATCAAGAAGAGGTGGGCTGAAGTGAAGATAAGCATCACCTGCCAGCGGGGGGCAGGAGAAGGGGGGGAAACCGCAAGCCTGAGCAACCAACACCTCAGTAACCTCAGCTTTTCACCCACTTCCTGACATCTGGCTGTGTCTCATGTGCTCAGGTTTAGGAGGACTAGGAGGGAATTCGTAATCCAAAATAAAACACTGCTAATTTTAGGCCTTTGTAGAAACATATATATAGTGGTTCCTGAAGCATTCTTAAAAGTTTTTGAAATTGGCTTTTTTCGGGAAGGGGGCAACAAGCTGAACAGCCGACTTTAATTCCTCCAGTTCAGGAGCCTTCGCACCTCATGTAATCTACCCTGGAGACCCTGAGGGATTTTAAAGGGAATTGGTACCAACATAGCCAGGATTTCCCTTGGCTAAAGTAGCAGGAGCGCTCATCTCTGTTCCCATCACCCCTGCAGCTCATTCTCTAGGCCATTCTCCCTGCTACCTAAGTCTCTGGATGCTCAGAGCAGAGACTTAGGCACATAAGGCACAGAGCAACAAAACCAGGTCCCTTGGGGTCGCAGGGCAGGGCAGGAGACCGATGGAGCCCACTTCTGCCTTGGCTGCCTAGGCCTCAGCTGTAGCTTCTCGCCTCATGTTCCCTCTCACCGTTCCGTCCACCCAGGGAAGCTCCTGGACTTCAGCGTCATCTGAGGTCCTGTTCATCTTTCAAGTTAGTGCACCTATCCGGCCTTTCTGGAAACTTCCCCCCCTTTGACTCCTTCTGTGTATCCTAACAAGTCACAATTGAGCATCTGATTTATGCCCCGTCGTGTTCTCTCATCATTGTTGGCTTTCCCTTAGATCGTGAGCCCCTGGGGGGTTTAGGCACCATCTGGGACTGTTTTTTTGTTTTACACAGTCTTAAATGTACTGTAACGAGCACTAAAAAATCATGGCTGTGTATGTTTCCCCACAGGGACGGCTGCTGAGGTGGTGTGATGAATCCACGTCAGTACGGATGGCCATTGGTGTGCCTGGTGGACAAAGGTCGCAAGCTATAGTCAAGTTCAGATGGACCATGCAGAGCCCTGGCTGGGAAGTAAATTAGATTATGCTAACAAAAATTAAGGCTGTGGACAGACAACAAAACTCCCTGTACCCACCCGACAACAGTGATTCACAAACCTCAGTGTGAAAATGCAGACTCCTGGTCATTTCTGTGTCTCTCCCACCCCACCAAGTGGAACCAATAGGTCCTGGCCTGGGAATCTGGATCTTAACAAGCACTACCCTCTCCAAGAGTTGTGGTGAAGGTTGCAGCAGGGGAGCTTCACACCACTCTGAAAACATGTCCCACAAGAGTGGTTCTCAAACCTCAGCCCCCAGACAAGCAGCATCAGCAGCATCTGAAAACTTGTTAGAAATTTTTTGATTCCTGGTCTCACCCCTGACCTACTGAACCAGAAACCCTGAAGGCAAGACCCAGTGATTGGTGATCTAATGAGTCTCCCAGGTGATTCTGATCTGTGTGGTGAGGCAATAGCCTAAGACAGGGCATAATTCCAAATCAAATCAAAAGGAAGGAGAGCTATTCCAGCTCAAGACTAGTCTACAGTCTGCATCCATCCTACCAACTTCCACCCAAACTCTTGCTGAGGGCAAGTGTGTTGGCACAGCAGGGAGGAGGGGAGTGAAGGGCCCAGCGACCAGAAAAGGAAGGTAGGGACCATGGCTTCTTCTTTCTTTATTGGACACTTTGTAGATGTCACGCAGGTCTAAAAGTTACACTGTTAAATAATTATTTAAAAACCGACCAGGACTAAAGCCCTGGTCCAGAGCTCCAAACCAGAAGCAGAAAGGAATGGGGGTGGTGGGCTGGGGAGTATTCCTCCAACATCACCAAAACCCAGACGAGGACCCTAAGCTCTTTCACAGGCCAACCCAGGATGTGGGCCCTTGGGCTAACCCTCAGGTGCCTCTGGCTGCATCACTATCAGGTCAGTAACCAGCAAGGTGCTGGCAGAACAGCCAGCCGAGTCCAGACATGGACAAAAGTAACTGGAAGGACAAGAGACGGACAGGTACTGTCCAGCTGTAGATAAGATCACAGAGTGCAGCTAAGGCAGGTGGGGGCAGGGAGGGGGCTGGGGAGCGGTATTGCAGCAATGCAGGAGTGTGGCCCCAGAGGCCCAGCCCAGCCCGGGCAGGGGCTCACACATTGTGGGTCCTCCTGGTGAGCTGGGGCTCTTCGCCCACCAGCTTGGACTTGAGGTGCTCCTTGTAGGCCAGGATGTCTCCAGGCCACTTGGTGATTGTCTGCTTCTCACAGACCCAGATTTCCTGTGCAACCTAGAAAGCAAATCTTAGGCTTAATAATCCTGCAGCACTCTCCCTGTCCCTGCTCAGAAGACCACTGCCAGGCGAATCCAGGAAGAAACCTCCACCGCTCAGCCCCATATCCAGCTCACAGTTTCACCGTCTCTAGGTTCTTTGGGATGCCTAACCCAAGGGTACTGTAAGCAGCAGGTCTAGACACTTCCAAGCCAGGACCTGCTGTGTTTCATCTCCAGCTCCCCAGCAGGGCCAGATCTGTTGAGAGGCTTCACCTTCAGCTTTTTCTCCACCTCCTCTTTCCCAAAGCTTCAGAGAAATGAAGCTTTTCCAGCAATGACTGGTGGTAGCCCTCCAATCCAAATCCTCCTTAGTATACTGCTATTTCTGTGAAGAATCTTGGGGCAGTGGTAAAAGCACCCTGTTCTCGACCCAACTCCCTCACCAACTTTGGCTAACGATGCCGAATGCCAAGCAGGCTAACATCCCCAAGTAACCACTGAAAAAAAAAAGGAAGTATTTCCAATAGGGGTTTCTAAGTTTCTCAGCCACAAAATCTGGTCCTCATGACGCTGCTTATGCCCTGAGACCTCCTCCCACATCCGATACGCTTTAAGTGCCCCCACTGCGCTGCATTCCAGCCCACATTCTCCGATGCCCTCTGTTCTGACTCCCGCTTCGGCCAGGGGCCTCACCTGCTGAATGAGTCTGAAGTCGTGGCTGACCAGCATCATACCCCCCTCAAACTCATTGATGGCATCGGCCAGGGCATCGATGGTCTCGATATCCAGGTGGTTAGTGGGCTCATCCAGGAAGAGCATGTGCGGATTCTGCCAGGCCAGCCAGGCCAGACACACTCGGCACTTCTGCCCATCGGACAGGTTCCGAATTGGGCTCACCTGAGCGGGGCCGTGACATTACAGAACCGGTGTTACTCCAGCCACACCGCGTGACTCGCCCCTCCCCACAGCTTCTCCATTACAGCTATCACCATTCCACCGGTCAGAGTGAGATGGTGACACAGCTACCAGCCTCTCAGGCCTGTAAGGGACAAATGCGGGAGCCCGAAGCACTTGCCATCACTTAGGCCAGACCTCTTGCTCCCTCTCGGCACTTAAATCATAACTAAGTGGAGCAATCCGGTGGATCCTCAATCCAAATTTAATTCCAGGAACTCGTTTTCTTTTTTTTTTTTTTTTTTTTTTTTTTTTTTTTTTTTTTTTTTTAAATTTTTATTTATTTATGATAGTCACAGAGAGAGAGAGAGGGGCAGAGACACAGGCAGAGGGAGAAGCAGGCTCCATGCACCGGGAGCCTGATGTGGGATTCGATCCCGGGTCTCCAGGATCGCGCCCTGGGCCAAAGGCAGGCGCCAAACCGCTGCGCCACCCAGGGATCCCAGGAACTCGTTTTCTAAGTTTCAATTTCCCTCACCCTCAAGCACTATGGCTCATCTCACTAATCTGGGCAACAGCATGCCAGAGACTGGCATGCTATCCCTGCCGCTCCCTCATAAACAGACTCCAATACTCCAATACCTGTAACTAGGGCAAAGGAAAGCTGGTGGGTTCTCTTGGATACTAGAATCAAAGGAAGACACTTTTTTAGTAGAGCACACAACTCTTGAACTCAGGGTCATGAGTTCAAGCCCCATGTTGGCTGTGGAGCCTACTTTAAAAAATAAAGGGGTGGGGGGAGATTTTGGGATAGTTCCCAAACCCGGGTCACTAGGACAGTGTTCCCTGACCACTTAGCCACAATCTCCCAGTTATCTGGGGTTGTCCCCACATTCCCTCCTACTGACCTGCTGTTTCCCAGTGAGACCGTATCTTCCAATGATCTTCCTCATTTCTTCCTTCTCCTTGATCTCTGGATAGCACTTCATCATGTACTCCAAAGGTGAGAGGTCTAAATCCAGCTGCTCTTGTAAATGCTACAAGAAAAAAAGAATCCACTCAGATGTGACTAGTGTCCCACTTCAAAAGGAACCCTCCTGGGTTAACTGTTGAGTAACTCTACCTCTACCCAGGTACCTGTTCAAGTCAGCAAAAGCGGACTTGGTCACATGCAGCCCCCTTCCCACATCCTGGGCACCATCCCATACCCCAAGGACTTTACCTGATGGTAACGCCCTATCTTGACATGAGAGTGTTTTCGGATCATCCCATCAGTAGGTAGTAGCTAGAAAGGAAAAAAAATTAGGTGGAAAGATAAGCACATAGTAAGGGAAACAGTCAAAAGCAGACATAGGCAGAGTAGGAAAATAAACATATGTTCACTGAATAAGATGTATAACTTCCTAAACAGAATCTGTATCATCACTTCACAGCCTGTATCATCACCTCTGGCCACTCTAAAAATATTTAGCAAGCTATACTGAAACATATGTTCTCAAGGGAAAGCCAAGATGCATACAACACCATCTACTTAGTAATTAAATGTCTGCTATCGAACGCACCTTGGACATATATACAACATAGGTTTTTTCAAACAAAAACCTATCTCTAAATGCAGATGTTCCTCTAACTGCTCTAACTGAAAACAAGAAAAAATGTCAAGGCACATGCATGTTTTCTCTCACTCACTCTTTCACAAATCCTCCCATCCCTCCCTCCAAGAAAACAGCTCTAAACTTCAGCATTGCCAGTGACATCCCCCATCCCTGAAGCCAGCTCGCTCACCACCAGGGTGCTCAGACCCTCCAAGTGTAGTGGTCCCTGCACACCCTCCCTCTTCCCCACAGTAAGCACCTACTCTTAGAAATCCCACAGCCCAACTTAACACTGTACCTCTCCAGTTAGCAGCTTCAGAAGAGTTGACTTCCCTGCTCCATTGGGCCCCACCAGAGCCACTCGTGTATCAAGATCGATACCAAATTCTAGATTATTGTAGATGCAAGGCTGAGGTGGGTGTGAGAGAGAGATGATACGAGGCTAGGTTATCCATTAATCTATCTGGCTGGTGTACCAACCCCACCATGTTCCCAGTCACCACCAGAGGTGGGAGTGCGGAGGAGGGAGGTAGCTCTCATAGCCAATCCCAAATCACTGCTCCACCCACCAACTCAGCTGAGGAGTTTTCTTTCCTAGTACTTGAAAAGGGGCCACTGTGAGACCCTGGACAAGGCACCTAAGCTACTACGCCTGAAATATCCTGTGTATCGCGTGCGTTAGTGGATGGGTTCACAGAGAATTCCTGACTCTCCCAGCTTATCTTGTAAAATGCACCCCAGCCTCCCAACCACACAGTAGTACTCACCCCATCTTTTGTATACTTGAAGCTCACATTTTGCACCATAATGACAGGTGGAGGAATCTTGCCACATGGTGGGAAATAAAATGACAGTGTCTAGGAAGAGAAGAGGGCATTTATTAAGTTATGTTGCGTCTTATCCACCTCACCTTAGGGCACTAACTTTACCCAAGGAGAACCCACCTTGTCACTCACGACCCTCTCTGTCAGTCCAGATGCCATCATTTTCTGTAGTGTTTTCTCCTTGCTCTGGGCTTGCCGGGCCAACTTGGCACTGCCATGACCAAATCTAGCAATGTAATTCTGAAAGAGACCAGAAAGGGGGCATGGAGTATGAGCAGGTGCAAAATGACTCATCTTAAATGTGGGGTAAATACTGATGACAACTTCTTCCTGACTTCCAGCACCCCTAAATTTCCCAAATACCCTTATCCAACTCTCCTGGAGAATGTGCGCTCAGCTCTACCTTCATGTGTGCAATCTGATCTTGCTCCCAGTGAAACCTCTTCATCTGGTTCTCCTCCAGCTCCAGCCGTGTCTTCACATATTGGTCATAATTACCCTGCAGAGAAATGTGCCAGGCAAGGCAGGCAGCTTTAACCTCAGTCCTGGTTCTCAGGGTTTAGGGGGATGTGGGATGGCATCTGACTTGACCCTGGGTATAAGATTGTGCAGTAGGGAAAGAGGAAGTACATTAACGAAGTATACCCTAACCCAGAATCTGAGATCTTTCAAATCGAATGCTCCTCACTCTTAGCTTAGAGCAGGACTCCAGATCAAATTCTCAGGTTAGCCATAAAGACACCCACAGCACTAGCAGTAGCCCTGACCACAACTGCCATACGGGTATCATGAGGCTCACAGCCTTCCAAGAGCACTCCTCACCCCACTTAGAGGCTGAAGCCCCATAAAGGCTATAGAAACTGCACCCAGAAGGGAAGACAGTAGACCAATCAGATTTAGGACCAGCAAGCACTGCACAATTGGACTGCCATGGTTTATAACTGAAAAAAATTGGACTTGACATAAATATTCATCAAAAGGGGCCTGACAAATAAGTTACTAGGTAGCTACATAATGAAATATTAGGCAATTATAGCAAAGAATGAGGTTGCTCTATACATACTTATATGGATAGCACTACAAGACATACTAAAATGTAAAAGCAATCTACAGAAGAGAACAATTATTAACATTACAGCTGTGATATGTATACATGAAATTTCCTACAAAACTTTGCAAGTATACATGAAATCTCTGGAAGACTACGTAAGAAATTATTAATACTCCCATAGTGAGTGTATGTATAGATGAAAAGGACTTCTATTTTCTTTCTTTCCTTGAAATATAGAAAATGAAAAGGCTGAAAAGTGAGCTATTGAAATCCTAACTCCTATTCTCCATGGAAGGAGGTGTAAATGTGATGTCGTGAAGCAGAGTCAAGTAGTTATTCAAGAAGGCAGGGAGCAGTAGGGCCTGCCTGGGCACCATGCAAAGTCAACCTCTTTACCATAAGGCAAACACACATCATGTACACAGGCTGCCAATCAATGGCCTACAACCTGAGAGCAACCACTTTGAGACTAAAATAGAACACGCTGCAGGACTCCTTGTCCACATCTTTTTATAGCAATAGGTAGAAAACGGCTCCTAAGTCTGTTTTGTTTTGTTTTTTTTAAAGGAGAGCTTCAAGGAGCTGATAAGTAGAGAGGTTGCTGTGGAGAAGCTGGGGCCTACTCACCGTGTAATACTTCAGTTTCTTGTTGTGCATATGAATGATGTTGGTACAGACACCATTCAGAAAGTCCTGGGAATGGGAGACGAGGACCAGGATACGCTTAAAACTGTAAAGCCGGAGAAGAGTCAGGGAGGTGCTCAAAACCGTGATGGTCCACAACAGAACTGAGAGACCCAGAAAACCTTCATCTTTTCCCATCCTTACACCTGAATACCCTTTAAATTTAATGGCAATTCCCAGCTCCCAGCAACCACCCAGGATTGTGCCCACTAGGGCACAATCCATCTGTAATGACACTTTGATGCTTTTTCAGTCTGAGTTTCTTCTGTTTTAATTTTCAGCAGAATGGAGATTTAACAGTGATGGTAAAAATAAGCTTATGTACACAAACATATCCATGAATGTCTCTAAAACCGTGGGTGGGAAGAACCGAACAGGTGTGATGAACATTACCATACTCTGCTTTTTCAAAGATGGTACCAAGTGATTGCAGAGACCACTAAAAGCCTGCTCTCAGAGTTGGTTCAATATTCCAGGTTATTCAGCTCTTTAGCCATATGTTACTGCATCATGACCTTAAGCGGGAGTTCCCTCTTTACATGATGTATATAAATACGGTTAAGAGAAAGATACTATCTAAAAACAAGTGTGAAGTATGAAGGTGTTGTATTTTAAATGGGAAGAACCACGAAAATTAAAAAAAAACAACTCACACATGTCAGGCTAAAAATAACCAATCAAACAAAATGGCCTGCCCTAAAGGTGCTTACCACTTTTTCAATCTGGCCTTCAGCTGGCCTTGTATCAATTCCTTTTCTCACTGCTCTCCTATTACTGCGGTTTCCAGGCATCCATTTCCTTTAGACTCTGCTCAACTCCCCCTTCGGGGACCTGCCCACTCCCAACTCCCATCCCCACCCCCTTACGTCTTTAATTCTTCTTCCAACCACACACAAGCATCGAGGTCCAGGTGGTTGGTGGGCTCGTCCAGGAGCAGCATGAAGGGCCGAATGAAGAGGGCTCTGAAAGATAGGGAAGGAGACAGAGCCCCTCAGTCTGCTGGGTGCTACACAGGAAGGACTGCCTTGCCTGCTACCTGCAACCCTGGTCAGGCCTGGCTTGAGTCCTGAAATCAATTCTAGGTCTATACCGGAGAGGAAAGGGAAGAACAAGGAGACAAACCAGAGCTGAAGAGCTGAGATGAAAGGGCAGAAAACAGGGCTGAAAAGCACAGGGATGGTACAGTTAGATGATAAGGTTATAAAAGTCCTTACAAGTCTTCCAAGTCTTACGCTGAAGTTGGTCACCATCAGGAAGACAAAAGGACAGAGGAAATAAATTGCTAAAGCAAAAAGTATTCAAGTTAAATCTATCTGATGGGGTTGCCAGCAAGGAGACCAAAAAATGTTCTCTTCTTAGGTGGAATCCCAGTCAGCAGAAACAAGGGGATAGCACTGATTCTGATTCCCATACCTGCAAATTACCACACTGCAGAGCTTTTTAGAAATAAGATTTCTAGGCACCAAATTCCAGTATTCCAACTGCACAGATATAAAGAAGCAGCTAGGAAATCTAATTCTAAAAGCTCCCTAGGTGAACCAGAGGTAGCTAATCCTTACTAGCACTTGGAATCACTGCTTTCATGGTCTAGGGCATATATAGGTAGTCTTGCTAAAGGTTATCAAACCTCACCAGTTCACTTAGAATAGTGGGGTGAAGAAGCCACCTATTTAACTGGGGACTTTCTGGGGGGACTGTTGAGGGAATGATGGTCTATATAAACTTGCTTTGGGTCCAGGTCACAAGAGGGTAAAGGACACATTTCTTAATAGCTGCCTAATATTTTATCTTTACATAGCAAGGATTAGGACTAAATCACAAAAAAAGATAGGATGGGAGTCGGGAAGAAATAAATGGACCTACTTTAACATCTTACCTCGGGCTGATCCTAGGATTCTCAAACAGAAATCCAACAATGATCACTTTGGTCAGGAAGCTCACTCCTTGACCCAAGCATTCCACCCCCCCTTCACTTCGTATTTTTGTCATGTCTTGTCTGGCACTTACTGATCACTGACCTCTGTTCTAAATAGTTCCACTGGAGTAAGCATTCAACCCTGAGGGAAACGGGGAGCTACAGAGGGTGAAGGAGGAAGAACTCACCTGGCGAGGGCAACCCTCATTCTCCAGCCCCCACTGAAGTCTTTCAGCTTCTTGCGCTGCATGGCAGGCGTGAAACCCAGTCCATGCAAGATCCGGGAAGCCCTCATTTCCGCCTTGTCAGCATCCAGCTCCTCCAGTCGCTCGTAGAGCTCCATGAGCTTCTCACACTCAGCTACGGGCAGTGAATGGCTCATGAGGCTCCCTAGGCCTTTCTGGGAGGAAGCCCACACCCACCCCTAGGTCTGGAACCCTACCATCCTCGTGAGCCAGCCGCTCAGCTTCCCTCTCCAGCATGGCTCGCTCTGTGTCGACTTCCATCACACACTGCAAGGGTGTCTTCTCACTAGGGGGCATCTCCCGAGTCAGATGGTATATGTCAATGTGCTCAGGGATGGGCACTTCCCGTTTCCCAATAGCAGAGAGCAGCATGGACTTTCCTGAGAAGGGCAGGTAAAGAATGGGAAGAGGATACTCAGTACAGTTCTGTCTGTCATTCCCCTGTATCAGTTCCTCAACTCCAGCCAAACCATGACCTCACCACTTTGAGTACCTTCCTTCCTTCATTTGTTCAAATCCTACTATTACTTACCCCCACCCCCTGCTTTCTTGGGCTACCTTTCCAACTTTCCATCAGTTCTTGTCCCACCCCTCCTCGGTGAAGTCAGTTCTTACAGTGGCCTCACACACCACCACTCCTGCCCTTCCCACCCACTTCTCCAGCACCTACTGTCTGAAACTACTCATGTGGTACTTACCACATACTGCTCTGTACTGCTAGCTCCTTTTCCCTGGACATATGTGGTCTCCCACCCATATTGTAAACTCCTTGCTTTGCACATAGCTGGTGCTAAGTAAATACTTGCTGAGAGACAGACGAGCCAAGGAGAGATACCTCCCACCTCGCCTTCCAAGGGCCTCACCAATTCCATTTAAGCCAATGAGGCCATAACGACGGCCTGAGTTTAATTCCAGTTTGGTGTCGCTGAGCAGCTCTTGACCATGAAAGGTGAGGGAGAGGTTGATAATGTGGGCATCAGTACTGTTGGGGTGAGAGGCAAGAACACCAGTGACAGCTCGAGCAGCAGCTTTCTTCATCTCAAAGTCCTCTAGTTCCTTGGTCAGCAAATCCAATTCTGGAGACAGAAAAGAAGTTTGGGAAGAAGATAAGACCAACCCTGCCTTTGCACTAAAACCCATGCACTACAAGAGCATTCACACAGCTCAGTTAGTAGAGAATCAGACTTTTAAACTGAGGGTCCACTGTTCGAGTCCCTGTTTGGGCATCTGTGGCTTTTGCTCCTTACTTAGGTAACTAAATGTTATCATACAAAGACCCAAATGCTGAAAAAGGCATGCCCTGTAGGACCTGGGTTCAGGATCAAGTGGAGCTGACTCCGATGTTTCACAAGCTTTAGAGTGTGTACATTGTATATAGATCTGTCCTAATACCCTCCTTTCATGGACTGCGTCTTACTTCACAACTTGTTCTTTTAATTCTAACTTCTCTTGTTCTTAAATGACAAATGCATGAGGGGAATGGCTAGAACTCCCAATTTTCCTTCATATGTATGTGTTAAAGAATTAGTCCTAAAACCCAAAAGAAATGAAGATACTAGAGAAGTCCAATTCTCTTATTCCATGACCTAGTAGAATTCCATATTCCAGATATGCTTCTTAACAGCACAGAAGAGACCAGTGTGAGAAAATGTACAAAGTTATCAACACAGGCAGAGCCAAGGCTGGGAAAACCAGATGTTCCCAAACCTGGAGGGTTACAGAGATACAAACTGACCATGGGCTGTTGTGCCTTTGTGGTTTTTCAGGCATGAATAAATCTTTAGCCTGAGAAGAACTGTACTATTAATAGCTAATCAATATTGAGTTTACTCTGTACCTGAGACCATGCTACATCATCATTCTCCATCTAACTAATCCTTACAACACACATAAGATACATATAATTCCTGCTTTATAAGTGAAGAGGTTAAATAACACAGGCAAGCTAAAAAAGGCTAGTGACAGAGCCAGAATCTGAACCAGGTAATCTTAACAATGTCACTATACTACCTTTCCATAAAGGAAAGTACCTACAAAGTGGGACAGAAATGGGGGAAGAGGGAGTCCTGGTAAGCTTCTTCCAAAAGAGAATAAGGTGATCTATTTACCTTTTTTTGGGAAGGAGTCAGGAACTATGCATCAGGTTTCACTACTACAAGAATTTGCTGATTTATTAGCCTGTTATTCTCACCTATGTTCCCTTAGCAATTGTACAGAATCCCTGAAATGAGAAAAGACTATGTGTTTGTCCTCAGGAGGAAGAAAGTTGGAGTAAGGGGTGGAGAGAGCTCTCTCCTTGGGGGCAGCAATTCCAAGACAGGGTGTGTGGTGGTTAGATTTGGTCACTCTCTGAATACCGCATCTTGTCAGGCGATTACTAGTGCTCATGCCATTACCCACCATGGTGCTAACCCTGCTCTACCTTCAAGGAGCCAACATTTAGGGCAGGGACTGCTCCTCTAGACAGATGGCAGGCACTCCGTGTCCACCTCAGTTCCCAGTACACTGTGTTATAAATAAGTGCTTGATGAGTATTTTTTTGACTGGAGATCAAAGTTTTTGTTTTCACTGAATAAAGGAACTTCCAGTCTCTTTTCTATGTGGTTATCAGGCTTCCCACATCTCCGCTTCATATTAACCCCTATTCTAGATGCTGAGAAGATGGGAGTAGAAGAGTTCATGATCTAGATCAGGAATTGGTAAAATTTTTCTTAAAGGGTCAGATGCTAAATATTTCAGGGTTTACGGGCCAAGTGGCAAAATCAAGACTTTTAAAAGTAACCACTTAAAAAAAAAAGTAGAAAATCATTCTTAGCTTGGGGGAGGGGTGTGTGGCTTAAAACAAAGCTGGCCAGATTAGGCCAACTGCCTGTTTTTATAAAGTTTTACTGGAACACAGCCACACTCATCATTTGCATAGTACCTGTGACTGCTTTCCACTACAATGGCAGAGCTGAACAGCTGCACAGAGACCATATGGCTCACAAAGCTATAAACACTATCTGGATCTTTATAGAAAAAGTTTGCCGATCCCTGGTCTAGATCTCCATTTGCTCAGGCAAGAGGAAGATCAAAATTATGAGAAAGCTATATACCCTCTTCTCCTGACCTCTTCTAATTTACAGCATCTAGGACCCAAGTCACCTCCCAACCTTCAAAAGTAATAGACTTGGGCAGCCTGGGTGGCTCAGTGGTTTAGCGCCACCTTCAGCCCAGGTCGTGATCCTGGGGACCCGGGATCAAGTCCCACGTCGGGCTTCCTGCATGGAGCCTGCTTCTCCCTCTGCCAGTGTCTCTGCCTCTCTCTCTCTCTCTCTCTGTGTGTCTCTCATGAATAAATAAATAAAACCTTTTTAAAAAAATAAGAGACTTAATACAGACCTCATTTTCTGCCTACAGCATCCTAGGAAACATCTGTCACTTAAAGACAAGCGAACAGCACTGAAAAAATGGAAAAGGGATTCTGGAATAAACATCAGAGAGAACAGACTTCACAAGTTTCTTTCTACTCACTCCTCAAGAAGACAGGATGAACTTGTGTCTGTCCTGAAGTCACATTCTAAAGAAGGGTAAGCTGTCAGAGGTCCCTTTCTTTTTTCTTTTTTTCCAGAGGTCCCTTTCTTTGATATTTATTTCGATCTTTCCATAACTTACTACTTAAGGACTATGAGACAATGGCAATCAGCAAAGGTTGGAGAATGGTGACCTGCAGCACCAAGTGATCTCAAACTCAGAAAGGAGAGAGGACCCAGTCTTGAGAGACAGAGCAGAAATGACACAGGTCCCTGGCATGAAGAAATGTTTTAAGAGGCTTGGAAAGAAAACAGATGTCATGTTTCAGAACAGCAGCTCCCTGAGGAAGCAAGGTGAAAACCAATGTTCTCCTATTACTGAGATGGGGATACCAGTCAGTGCCCTGGAAATCCTACTTTCCTAGAAACAAAAGTGAACAAGAAATTTGTAATGGGAACAGTGGACAATAATCTCAGATAGGATTCATTTTGCTACCTTTCCAATTCAGCCAGAAAGAGCTGATGACATACCTGCAGAGCTGATAATGGATATTGCTTCATCACAGTTCCTGAGAGCCTAGAGGGAACCCTGCTTCTCTGTTTTAGAGATCACAACTCAGCCACCTCATTCACTCCCATCATTCTCAACTTGACAATCCTCTACTACTCTAGCCAGGAACAAAACTTCCCCATGGCCTGACCTTACTGCACCAGCTTTCTCCCATAATTCTTTTTAAAATATATATATTTTTTATTACTTATTCATGAGAGACACAGAAAGAGGCAGAGACACATGCAGAGGGAGAACCAGGTTCCACGCAAGGAGCCCAATGTGGGACTTGAACCTGGGAATCCAGGATCACGCCCTGAGCCAAAGCAGATGCTTAACCAGAACCACCCAGGCGTCGCTTCTTTCATAATTCCTATTTTGGATACAATTCCTACCATTTAACTCTCTCCTCTCAATCACTTTTAATTCCCCCTTTTCTGAATTCCTATCTGTTATGACTTGCATTAGTAATTTTGCTCTTCTCTTCAAACATTTACTGAGTATCTCCATCTGCAAGTTTAGTCCTACAAAAAAGTATTACCCAAGATACATGGTCCCTGCACTCAAAGAATAAACAATTTAGATGAAGGAACAGAACACACAACATAAAAAGTAACACAATATGACGGCACAGAGGTATCATGAATGCTACTATTTTAAAGGTCAGGTCTGATGGGAAAGGTTCTGCTATCCTGAGCTGGCCCTGGGAGAAATGTCAAACATAGCCAGCACAAAAATTGTGGTATTAGAACCTGAGTGTAAAAGGATAAATATATCACGACTAGTCAAGGGACAATAATAGTCTGGATGGACTAGGTCTGTTTGGGGAGCTTTCGGAGGGGCAGGAAAGAAGGCTAGGAATAGACTGCCAAAGGCCTGGGAAATTCAGTATCACACACTGTCATGTTTCCCTAGGTTGGCTGTACGTTATCAGACTGTTCAAAGTGCATCACTTATGTAGCATGGTGTCGAACATTTGAGAAGTGCTCAATAAGTAACCTCCCAGGATATAAATAACAGAAGAGCAGCTCTCTCCCAGGAAAAATCCATAAAGCAATTCATAAGTTTCTCTTTTCGTAGAGTCACAGCCCCTGGAAGGACGGAGGTATGATGTGGCAAAGAACCTGGCACACTGACCGCCATGTGTAGAAATGGAAACTGAGCAAAGGGGCAAGGAACTGACCTCTTCTTCAGGCTAGCACACACAGCAGCAAGGTAGCACAATACCTGAACGTTTGTCTCCCACTGGGTCTGTGAGAACCTTGTGTTCAGTTTCCCTGATCAATAACAAGACAGCACAAGCTCCAACTCTATCAGTTTGGTTCATCATGGAAAGTTCCGTGGCATCAGATATGTATTTTCCAATTCCCTCCCCCTCCGCCCCCCAGCATCAGGATTCTGACTCCAGTTTGGGCATCTGTTAAGTGGTAGCAACCATCCCAGGAACCCTCATCTCCCTCAATTCACCTGTGGTCTCTCGGCCATTGGCCTCACTTTTCTCCTCTGCCACCTGTGGTTCTGTGACAGTATCTCCGTTTTCTTCGTGTCCCTTTCTGGGCCGCTGTCGTGCTTTGGCAGCTTCCTTCTTTTTGGCTGCCTTCTTCTTGGCCAGGTCAGAGGGCATGGTGATGAACCACAGGGGTACGAAAGTGTTCTTACAGGGAGTCTGAGGAAAGGCAAACACCCCAAATCCTGAACTTGCGGTAGAACGCCTGGGCCCTGCTCCATCCCGCTCAGGAATTTCCCTACCAAGCTTCGGATACCCAGCTCCACCCATGCCTAGCCGCTCCAAATTTTGTCAGGGTCTCTCAAGCCAATTCTGGTCCTCGGCCGCTCTTCTAATCTCAACATCTCTTCCCTCGGGCTTTGTCCACCAATCCCCACGGACTGCCTCACTCTGGAAACGCTCCTCCTTTCAGGGCCTCCAGTTAGGGACCAGGTTCTGCCCCCTCGGCAGAGGTCCCCGTCTCCGGTTTCCCCACAACTTGGCGCTCGGCGCTCCAGCCGGCCGCCTCACTTTCCCGGGCTTCCTCCTCCCGTCCGCCTCAGTCCTCCGCTCCGTGGTCCCCCTCCACACCACCTAGCCCTCGGGCCCAGCTTCTTCCCGGGACGCACTCGTCTTCCCCCTCGGTGAGTCCCCTCGGGGTCTCCTCACTCGCTACCCTCGGGACTTCCCCCAGCCCCCGCCCGTCAGCGTCTCTCCCTCGGCCCTTTCTTCTCCGCAGCCTCCTCCATCCCGACTCCGTCCCTCCTCCCTCTTCTCTTCTTCCCTCCCCCACCCCCTTCACCGGCCAGCACCCTCCCCCCGGCGCCCCTTCCCCCAACTCACTGGGCCTCGCCGCTCGGCCTCTGTCGCAACAGAGCTGCTCCTTGGGCTCCTCCGCGTGCGGCCGGCTCACCAGCCAATCACGGCATCGCGCGGCTATCGGCGCGCCGCCGCGCAGGCTCCTGGGAAGTGTTGTTTTCTAGTCGCGGCGGCTAGGGCGGAGACACCTCCTCGAGAACTACCGCCTGTCGCAGGGGCCTCGCGGGCCCGCGTGACGCCATCAGGGTGCGCGAGGATGGCGGAATTAGAGTCCAAGAGCCCCAGCCAGCCTGCGCGATTTGGGGCCTAGAAACTGCAACTCCCAGACTGCTCCTCGGCTGAGGGGGTGGGCCTTCCAGGCTTTACCCCACCTCGCAGAATCTGTGGCGTTCTGTGCAGATACTGAGTGTATAGGGCCGCCCCGCCGGCCCAAAGAGCAGGGAGAGTGACTACCCTTCCCAGCATGCGTCAGGGGGGAGCCGGTCGGAACAATGGGGAGAGAAGAGGAGGAAGAGTGAGGCGACTGGGAGGAGGGGGCGGAGGAAGAGGCACGTCGCGACGAAGATGATGCGAAGGACGGAATTCCTCTTGAGAGAAAGGCGTCCTCGTTTTATGGAACCGCGATTTTAGAGGCTGGTCCAGTGTTAACCAAACTTTTGAAGGGTGCCGAACGTTGCTCCTGAACCTTGGCCGCTCAGCCTACACACTCCAGAATGGTTTGATTTTCATCAAAGCTATGTAAGTCTGGTGGTAAGAGCTCTGAAGGTGAAAGAAAGAAGAAAGACCCCTTTCCTGAGTTTAGCTGTGTCACTAGTTACACGTGGAACGTTGCACTTTCTCTTTGAGTCTTACTCTTTAAAATCCTTCACGGGCTTCTCATCGCCTGCACCGTAAATCCTAAATTAGTAGCCTCAAATAGAAGGCAGACCCTTTGTGATCCGTTATTTCTCCTGGCTTCTGATCATTGGTGCTTCAGGGTCGGTGACACAGCTGGAGGAGGCAAATGAAGCTTTTAATTCCTTTGAGCACATTCTCCAAAAGTGCCACCACCTCTGTTTAAAACAAAAAGAGGGGGATCCTTGGGTGGCTCAGCGTCTGAGCATCTGCCTTTGATCAAGGAGTGATCCCGAAGTTCTGGTATCCAATCCCGCATCCGGCTCCCTGCATGGAGCCTGCTTCTCCCCCTGCCTCTCTTTCTGTCTCTCAAGAAAAATCTTAAAAAAAAAAAAAAAAAAAGGTAAAGAGACCATGACATTCATGTGATAAGTGCCACAAAAGAAGTGGCTTATGCATGTTGCTGGAGTACCTAGATGGGGACCACACTCGACATAGCATAACTGAGTGGATTCTGGGGGGCAGACTGCTTCATTCAAACCCCACCTTTACAGCGGGTGACCTTGGGCAAAATACATACTCCTCTGTAAAATGGGAATGATAGTATTTACCTCATGTAGTTGTTAGATTAGAATTTAATTCTTTTTAATAGGCTAATTATTACTTAGAGTTCTGCTAGGCTGAACTCTGCTACTAGTAGAATTTTTATTGAAGTATGCACTAGATATTTATTTAACTTAATACATTTAACAAATATCAAGCATCTACTATCGGCAAAAGCATTGCTTTAGGTAAAGAACATAGACAATTGTTAACTGCAAAGCCTTTTAAAAAAAGATTTATTTATTTGAGAGAGAGAGAGAGCGTGCAGAGAGGGAGAGGGAAAAGCAGACTCTGCATTGAGCAGAGAGCCCTGACCTGACATGGGGTTCAATCCCAGGGCCCCCAAGATCATGGTCTGAGCCGAAGGCAGATGCTTAACCAACTAAGCCACCCAGGTGCCCCTGCAAAGCCTTTCTTTATGAAGTAAAGCAGTTAAATATGGTTGTGGATCACATAAAATCACTCATCCAAGCACATAGCTTCTTGGGAGCACTGTCAACAATATGTCTCCCTCTCCCAGCCTCATTAAAATGTGTGGTTACAGGCAAGTTACAGGTTACAGAGAACTAACGTTTATTATGCTCTTACATTTATGCTATCCCATTTAATACATACACACACACACACACACACACACACACACACACCCTGCCACTTACAAAACATTTTGCAGATTAGGAACAAAAACACAGAGCTGTTAATAAAACAGCCCTGCTGGTAGAAGACAATGCCAGGATTTGAGGCTGGAATCTTCTGGGTTGTAAAATGGCTTGGGATGGCCAGAGAAAGATTAACTAGTTACTTCTCTGAAGCCACCCACATAGCAACCAATCACATCCACGATTCCCCATGATCAGCAGTTGCTGGGCAGAGTCTCCCTCAGCACAGCGAGTGGCTTCGAACTGTTGGCCATGTAGAAGTTCTGCCATTCTCACCTAGGGTTTTGATCTTTTGCAGGGAACAGACCTGGGATGGGGAAAGAATGGGAAAATGGAAGAGAGATGTGGGTAGAGAGGAGAAGAAAAGAACTGGCTAAGTATGAAAAATCACAGGTCACTTCTGGAAGGAAAAACATTTGGTCTGGACTCTATTTAAAATACGAAAAAACAGGGATCCCTGGGTGGCTAAGCGGTTTAGGTTTAGCGCCTCCCCTCTGCGCTGGGCGTGATCCTGGAGTCCTGGGATTGAGTTCGGCATTGGGCTCCCTGCATGGAGCCTGCTTCTCTGCCTCTCTCTCTCCCTATGTTTCTCATGAATAAATAAATAAAATGTTAATAAAATAAAATAAAATAATAAATAAAATAAAATATGAAGAAACAGTGGTGCCTAGCTGGCTCAGCAGTGAAGCATGCAATTCCTGATCTTGGGGTCATGAGTTCAAGCTCCACGTTGGGCATAGAGCCTATTTAAAAAAATAAAATAGGGCAGCCCGGGTAGCTCAGCGGTTTAGCGCTGCCTTCAGCCCCGGGCCTGATCCTGGAGACCTGGGATTGAGTCCCACGTCATGCTCCCTGGATGGAGCCTGCTCCTCCCTCTGTCTGTGTCTCTGCCTCTCTTTCTCTCTCTCTCTCTGTGTCTCTCATGAATAAAGAAGTAAAATATTTTAAAATAAGTGAATAAAATAAATAAAATATGAAGAAACTGAGACCCAAAGAAGGAGATGTCTCATCCAGAATTACCTAGATACTTAGTAACTTAGAAGGGAGAAAGGTCTGGAACTGTGTTGTTCAACATGGTGGTCCCTAGCAACATGAGGCTGTGAAGCACTTGAAATGCACCTAGTCTGAATTGAGATGCTCTGTAAGTGTAAAATAACTATCGGTTTCAAAGACTGCATGTGGAGACGGAGGCAAGAATATGCAATGGGAAAAAGTCTCTTCAACAAATGGTTTTGGGAAAAGTGGACAGCTACATGCAAAAAAAAAAAAAAAAAAAAAAAAAAAAAAAAAAAGCTGGACCACTCTCTTACATGGTACAAGAAAATAAACCCAAAATGGGCTAAAGACCTAAACATAAGACCTGAAAGCATAAAATTCCTAGAAGAAAACATAGGCAGTAATCTCTTTGACATCAGCCATAGAAACATTTTTCTAGGTATGTCTCCATTGTCAAGAGAAACAAAAGCAATATTAATACTATTGGGACTACACCAAAATAAAAAGCGTCTGCACAGCAAAGGAAACCATAAACAAAACAAAAAGACAACTGAATGGGAGAAGATATTTGCAAATGATATATCCAATAAGGGGTTAATATGTAAAATATATAAAGAACTTCTATAACTCAACACCACAAAACGCCAAATAATCTAATTTTAAAAGTGGCAGAAGACATGAACAGACATTTTTCTGAAGAAAATGGCCAACAGATATATGAAAAGATGCTTAACATCACTATTCATCAGGGTAATGCAAATCAAAACCACATCCCACTTGTCAGAATGATTAAAATAAAAAATGCAAGAAACAAGTGTTGGTGAAGACATAGAGAAAAAGGAACTCTTGTGGACTGTTGGTGGCAATGCAGACTGGTATAGCCACTGTGGAAAACAGTACGGAGGTTTCTCAAAATATTAAAAATAGAAAAGCTATTAAATCCAGTAATTCTACTACTGGATATTTACCTAGGGAAACAAAAACACTAATTCGAGAAGATATACACAGCATTATTATGTTTACTGCAGCATTATTTACAATAGCCAAGATACAAAATCAATACAAGTGTCCACAGATAGATGAATAGAGAAAATCTGATATATGTGCACAGTGGAATATTAGCCACAAAAAAAGAGTGAAATCTTGCCATTTGCAACAGCATGGATAGATCTAAGGATATAATGCTACCTGAAGTCAGAGAAAGATAAATGCCAGATGATTTCACTCATGTGGAATTTAAGAAACACAATAAAGGAACAAAGAACAAAAGAGACAAAACCAGACAACTACAGAGAACTGGTGGTTACCTGAAAGTAGGTGGGGGACGGATGGGTGGAATTGGTGAAGGGGATTAAGAGTATACTTATCATAATGAGCACTAAATAATGTATGTAATTGTCAAATCACTATATTGTACACCTGAAACTTATATAACATTATATGTTATACTGGAATTAAAACAAAGCAAAAAAAACAAAAAAACAAAAAAAGAAAAAGATGCTGTGTGTGGAAAAAATGTAAAATATCTCAACTTTTTAATATTGACTACATGTTTAAATGATATTTTGGTATATTCAATATAATAAATATATTAAAATTAATTTAACCTTTTTAAAAATGTGATTAGCAGAAAATTTAAAATTACATTTTATTCCTGTTGGACAGGAATGCTCACATTATATTCCTGTTGGACAATGCTGGTCTGGAACCTGTACCTTCCAGGGTCAAGGTGAGCATCCCTACTCTGCTTCCCAGTCTATTCTAACAAATCATTCACTTACCACTTATTATGTGCCAGTTGCCCAGGGGAAATCAAATTGCAGTCTAACTAAGGATGAGACCAAAACACGGTAAAGGAAAACAAATGTTGGTAACTTCTATCTTATATACCTCCTAGAATGGTGGTTCTTAACTCTACCAGCCCCAATATTTCCTTTTAATAGCAAACTTTCCTTTAAAATAACACCCCTTTAGTATTTGAAATAAGTTCATAAGTGATATAACCTACACACGTAATTTAAAAAAAAATAAATGGGTCTTAACTGTAACAGAAGAAAAGGAAATCCTTTCCAGTAATTATTTCACTATGCTAGAAAACAGTCATGTTTGTACCTGTATATAGGATCATCTTGCATGTGACAGTACAAATGTAGACACTCTGAACACCAGGAGAACACTGCTGTCCCTGACATAGTCCTCCAAAACAGTAACTTAGTAAATTCCTGAATGAAACAAAGTACTATTTCCCTTCCATTTACATAATAGTTACATTCTTGAAAATTCAGCACATACTACAACCCTGCAAAATTATTTTGTTTCTATATATAAAACACAGGCTCAAGGATTAATGATAACCTCTCCCCTCTACCCCCCCCCCCCCCCCCCCCCCCCCCCCCCCCGCTTACATGAATGTTTATTAGGAGGATATTTGAAAGCTGTGGGGGCTGAACGAATCCTTTTGTGTGACACTGTCTTGCAAAGTGCAGGATACCTAGCATTCTTGGCTTTTACTCTCAACCTTAGGACAGGATCGCTCCCACACTTGCAGATTGCCTATTGGGGATGTGCCTCCCGGGTAGGGAACCCGCAGTGGTCTTTGGAAGGGCCCGCCTGCCCTCCAGCCTTCCCTGGGGCAGCATCCTTCCTCTCTTAGGGCCTACACAGGAAAACTCTCCACTTTCTGTCAAGGTACCTGGCTGAATCTTGGGATCTCAGCATTCCTAAATTCCCCATCTAGTTTAATTCTTCCCGTCGTGTCTTTCCGCTGGGCTCTACTTTCTTGCAGCGGTACCTATGACAGGCTGCGATTTCATTTCTACCTGTTGATATTTCTGGCATGTCGGTGTGTGTGGAACGCCTGCCTCCCCCCGCTCTCGGCTCCCGGAGGGCAGGGACCATGCCCGGCTCGTCTACCACCTGTTCGCTCCGTGCTTTCAACGCCGGTCCGCAACTTGGCAAGCAAGCAGCAAACATTTCTGAAATAACTCGGCGGATGACGGGAGAAGTCGTCCAGGAGGCAGAAGCGCGCCCACTGAGGCGAGGGACATTTTATCTCCGAGGCAGATAAAAGTTGAGGCTGAAGGTGCCGCGCACCCTCGGGGCCGCTCGCGGGTTCTGCGGGGGGCGGGCGCCTGGCAGGGCAGCCACGTCACCCCTCGGCGGCTGCGCAGTGCGGGGAGGGGGCGGGGCGCGCGACCGGATGCGGTCACCATAGAGACGGGGACTGACGGCGAGCGGAAGAGGAAGGCGCGGGCCGGGCTGTGAGGTGGCAGCGGCTGCAGCGGCGGAACCGGCGCCTCGGCCCGGCACTGGGGTCTGTTCCCCCTTCCCCACCCTTCCCCCTGCGGGGGCGACCGGGGCGCCGCCCCAGACGGCAGGAGCAGGTCCCGCCCCCACGCCCTCGCCCCCGCTCCCCGGCACGGCGCTGGCCGCCTCGGCCACACCTGGCTGCGCTTTGCCGGTCCGCCGCCCGTCCTGGCCCTGCTGCAGGGCCTCCCCCCGTGGGCCTCGGGGTGTGCATGCCGACCCTCGCCCGCCGGCGCTGGCAGGGCCTTTGATAGCGGGGTCTCTGCCTTCCTCCCGCACCGCGACCTGCATCCCTCCACCCCAGCAAACCGGCAAACCGAGCTGAGCCCCCAGCCCCTCCTCGACTGCTCCGTGACGCAGCCGGTTTTGTTTCCGTTTTGAGACTAACGGCTAAAACTCGCTTTGGGCCTTCCTTCTAGGACTAGACTTGGTCTTTGGTCGCCGAGAAGTAGAGCAGGGGCCCTCGTCCTGGCAGCGGTCACGTCCGAAGGACCGAAGGTCGCAGGACCCCGGTGTTGTCTCTAGCTGCTTCTCGTCCTCCCACTTTGGTTTGGCTTGGGTACCTGGGGGCCCCGGTAAAGCCAGGCACCGAATTGCGCACACAGCCAGTGTTACTGTCATTTGCTTCCTGTCTCCTCTCAGAAGAAAGTGGACGGCGCCAGCCTCTCAGCAGCTGGGCCTCAGAGAAGAATTGCCCTGCAGAATGGTTGTGCTCCTCTGAGAGGCTCATCAGCCGTTGTGCTCCTCTGAGAGGCTCTCAGTGCTGAGTCACCGTATCGGTCCACCTCCTGGGGGTGCGCAGAACTCTGCACCATGCCGGCGGCTCCTGGACACCCTCGCTGGGGAGGAGGGGTTATTCTAGCTGTGTGTTCCCTTAACTAAACTCAGGAGTAGAGTAGAAAGAGGCCCTTAACCCTTCCGCAGTGCTGGCCTTTCAATAGCTAGTCAGCAGCTTCTTCAGTAAATCGAATGAGAAACACGCGCCCAGCGAGGTGCTCTTTGAAGAAGGCCTACTGAGGCAGGCTCTTGTAGTTGGGGCTGTTATTTTGATGGAGCATGCGCTTTTCCCCAACTCCTTCTTTATCAGCTGCTGCTGTCTCACCTTAGATCCAGTCTACGGATGTGTGTAGTTCTCCTTTTTGCATTAGATTTGTCAGGATTAAGTTTGTTTCCTCCTTTTTCTGGAAGACAGACCATAATGCCATTAGTGGGTGAAATTGACTGTAATACGTATTGCCATTTAGGCTGAGGGTTAAATGTGGCACCTTGAGGACTAAAGCCCAGGCATACGCTTCCTGGGGATGCCGGGACTAGAAGCAGACCTTCCTTCTCTGTTGCTCTGTTGTCGACTTCACTGCCCCCAGGTTTCCTGGTTAAAACCATAGGCTGCTACTGGCCTTGCTCTGTTGTCGACTTCACTGTCCCCAGGTTTCCTGGTTAAAACCATAGGCCTGCTACTGGCCTGACGCCCATCATCCTATCGACTGATCCTTGAGGCTGTGCCCTCTGGGGCATGCACATGGCAGGGCCTACCACCATGCGACTGAGCTCCCTGTTGGCTCTGCTGCGACCAGCACTGCCCCTCATCCTAGGGCTGTCTCTGGGATGCAGCCTGAGCCTCTTGCGGGTTTCCTGGATCCAGGGTGAGGGAGAAGATCCTTGTGTAGAGGCTGTGAGAGAACCAGGAGTGCCACATAATCCAGACTCAAGAACTGGACTCGACCAAAGTGATGAAGACTTCAAACCCCGGATTGTCCCTTACTACAGGGATCCCAACAAGCCCTATAAGAAGGTGCTCAGGTGAGAGCTATGTGTGTACATGGTCCTCAAACGCCACTTCAGTGCGGCTCTAAGGCCTTGCCTCTGCCTTCAGTGGTAATAATGTTAGGTTCCTAGAGTGATTCTTTACCCTATTACCCATCACGGTTTGTTCTTTCCCTTCTCAGGTTTGAGAAGGTCTCACCCATCAGTGTTAAATTAGTATTGGATGTTCTGAAACAGGACAGGAATTGCATCTAACCATCTAATAACCATCTAATCCATCCTTAGTAGACCCCTCCCCAAATGAATTCCAGTGTCAGTGGATGCTCACTGTAGTAGCTCATTAATATTGATGAGGAGGTCTCTCCTCCCTTCTCAGCCCTAGCTCATTCATTCCTAGAGGAATATATATGCTGGATCCTAAAGGTCAAGGAGTTGACCCCTGGCATGTTGGTCCCTCCATAGGACTCGGTATATCCAGACAGAGCTGGGCTCTCGGGAGCGGTTGCTGGTGGCTGTGCTGACTTCCAGGGCTACCCTATCCACTCTGGCTGTGGCTGTCAACCGTACTGTGGCCCACCACTTCCCTCGATTACTGTACTTCACGGGGCAGCGAGGAGCCCGGACTCCTGCAGGGATGCAGGTGGTATCTCACGGGGATGAACGGCCAGCCTGGCTCATGTCAGAGACCCTGCGCCACCTCCACACACACTTTGGGGCCGACTACGACTGGTTCTTCATCATGCAGGATGACACGTATGTACAGGCCCCCCGCCTGGCAGCCCTTGCAGGCCATCTCAGCATCAACCAAGACCTGTACTTGGGCCGAGCAGAGGAGTTTATTGGCGCAGGCGAGCAGGCCCGGTACTGCCATGGGGGCTTTGGCTACCTGTTGTCACGGAGTCTCCTGCTTCGATTGCGGCCACATCTGGATGGCTGCCGAGGAGACATTCTCAGTGCCCGTCCTGATGAGTGGCTTGGCCGCTGCCTCATCGACTCTCTGGGCATCGGCTGTGTCTCACAGCACCAGGTGACGGCCCTTTCAAGTCAATCTCAGTCCCCAACAATTTGTAGTATCTGAGTGGTTGATCTCCAGGGTGGGTGCTGCTGGCTCCTTCCCAGCAGCACCTTGGGGTTTCGTCCTTCCTGGCCACTGACCCTGGCTTAGAACCCTGGGACTGTCAAAAGTGGCAACTTCTCAGGGACCCTCTGAGCAAAGTAGAAAGGTGCTCCCATCGGCCCCCTTGCCCTTTGCCCCCTCCCCTGACACACACACGGTCATAAATGATCTGGGAATGTCTGAGAGATGGCTACTGTCCTGGAGAGGTAAGGTAAACCAGAGTAGTGGGGGTATTTTCTGACTCATGGCTTTCATTCTTTTGAGAAAGTGGGATTCTTTGGGCAAAGAGGGCATCTTTAATTGCCTACTTCAGATTTTTTTCCCCAAACTGGTGAGAGGCCAAGTAGAAGGGGACATTGGAGTGAGCTCCTGCTCCCCACCCTCCCGTCCCCATTCTGTGGCAGCAACAGGTGCGAATGTGGAGTCCGGTTAAGGGTGGTTGGGATAGGCAGTCCTCCATGTGTGGTTTTGATTGATCTGATTGGTCCCTTTAGGGGCAGCAGTATCGTTCATTTGAACTGGCCAAAAATAGGGACCCTGAGAAGGAGGGGAGCTCGGCTTTCTTGAGTGCCTTTGCAGTGCACCCCGTCTCCGAGGGAACCCTCATGTACAAGCTCCATAAACGCTTCAGCGCTCTGGAGCTGGAGCGAGCGTACGGCGAGATAGAACAACTGCAGGTGAGCCCGGGTCCGTGGTTGGAGGTCAGAGGGAGCTTCAGCTGTCCAGGGTCACAGTGAGTGGGCAGCTGAGTGAACAGGGAGGCTGACGAGGTAGAAGGAGGCCGACCATACCTAAGTTTAAACAACTCCAAGGAGGAGGGGCCCATGGGGACCCAGTTCAACCATAAGAGAAGCTCCTGGCACAACTTGGATGCAGTTAAAAGGGTTTGCAGATGCACTCTGAGGACCGGGGCTGGGTACAGCGCTTAGACATGACTGTTTTAGTTCCTTTCCCATAATGCCTCTGCCCTGAAGAAGCAGAAGCCTAGAAGTCCCTAAATTCCAGCACTATCCTTAAAAAGCCCAAGGGTAGATGTGGACAAATGCTCCAGTTGATCGTGAGGGTTGTGAGAAGTGGAGTGCGGGTGAAAAAGCACAGGTGCCGTGATGAGGAAGGTGTACTGTGGGTATGAGAGAGAAAGGCTGAGGGGCTCTAACCTCTGCAAAAGCACATTTCCCACCTTGTCCTTTTCACAGCAGCTGTGTTAGCTATGTATGATTCATATGCTTTCTGCATTTTACAGACAAGAATGGAAAGGGAATTCATCGATTAGTGCAGGGGCACCTCACTGTGTGTTGACAGAGTCAGGACAGAGCTCCGAGCCCAGAATGCTAGAGCCGGGTCAAGCCCTGACTCCCCAGAGGGCACTAACTGTGCGTCCCTCCCACCCTAGGCTCAGATCCAGAACCTGACCATGCTGACCCCCGAGGGCGAGGCAGGGCTGAGCTGGCCCATTGGGCTCCCAGCCCCTTTCACACCACACTCCCGATTTGAGGTGCTGGGCTGGGACTACTTCACAGAGCAGCATACCTTCTCCTGTGCAGATGGGTCCCCCAAGTGCCCACTGCAGGGGGCCAACAGGGCCGATGTGGGTGACGCTGTGGAGACTGCTCTGGAGCAGCTAAACCGGCGCTACCAGCCCCGCCTGCGCTTTCAGAAGCAGCGGCTGCTCAATGGCTATCGGCGCTTCGACCCGGCACGGGGCATGGAGTACACCCTGGACCTCCTGCTGGAAGCCGTGACGCAGCGTGGGCACCGGCGGGCCCTGGCGCGCAGGGTCAGCCTGCTGCGACCGCTGAGCCGGGTGGAGATCCTGCCCATGCCCTACGTCACCGAGGCCACCCGTGTGCAGCTAGTGCTGCCGCTCCTGGCAGCCGAAGCCACTGCGGCCCTTGCTTTCCTGGAGGCCTTTGCAGCCGGTGTTCTGGAGCCTCGAGAGCACGCTCTGCTTACCCTGTTGCTGGTCTATGGACCTCGGGAAGGTGGCCGAGGGGCCCCAGACCCATTCCTGGGGGTGAAGGCAGCAGCGGCTGAGTTAGAGCGACGGTACCCTGGGACCAGGCTGGCCTGGCTCGCTGTGCGCGCAGAGGCCCCTTCCCAGGTGCGGCTCATGGACGTGGTCTCCAAGAAGCACCCCGTGGATACGCTTTTCTTCCTCACCACCGTGTGGACCAGGCCTGGGCCCGAAGTCCTCAACCGCTGCCGGATGAATGCCATCTCGGGCTGGCAGGCCTTCTTCCCAGTGCATTTCCAGGAGTTCAACCCTGCCCTGGCACCACAGAGATCTCCCCCAGGGCCCCCAGGAGCTGGTGCTGACCCCCCGTCCCCTCCTGGTGCCGACCCTTCCCGGGGGGCTCCTGTAGGAGGCAGGTTTGACCGACAGGCTTCTGCGGAGGGCTGCTTCTACAATGCCGACTACCTGGCGGCCCGGGCCCGGCTGGCTGGTGAACTGGCAGGCCAGGAAGAGGAGGAAGCCCTGGAGGGGCTGGAGGTGATGGATGTTTTCCTCCGGTTCTCAGGGCTCCACCTCTTCCGGGCCGTGGAGCCAGGGCTGGTGCAGAAGTTCGCCCTGCGTGACTGTAGCCCACGGCTCAGCGAGGAGCTCTACCACCGCTGCCGCCTCAGCAACCTGGAGGGGCTGGGGGGCCGGGCCCAGCTGGCCATGGCGCTGTTTGAGCAGGAGCAGGCCAACAGCACGTAGCAGGCCCCGGGGCCCTGCCCCTCCATGGAGTTCCCCTGTCTGCCAGCCTTGGGAAGGGTGAGGCAAAATGGATGGACAGATGGAGAGCTTGTTGCTGTATTTTTTTAATAAGAAAATGTTATTAAAAGCGTCTTCTGCCAAACTGTTTTTAGGTCTAGGGAAAATGGAGTAAAGAGAAGAATCTGGGACAGAGGGGGGGGTTTCCCAGAGGGACCCACCGCCTTCCCCCTGTCCTTCCTCCCCAGTTGCCAATGACACACAAGGCCGCTCTCAGATGCATGACCTTTAATCATTCCCCTGCCTCACCCGGCACGTGTCAGAAGAGTGATGGCAGAGCTTTGGGGACAGGGCCTGGGCCCAGAGGCCCACAGCGGTGGTCATTCACAGGGGCTCCTAGGTGTTGCGCACAACCAGCGACTGCTCCAACTCCTGCCTGCGCTGCTGGATCTTTAGAGAAATAAGAGCAGTAGCAGGGTTACGCTGTTGTTGGTGAGTGACAGGACAGTCCCACCCAGCCACCCTGGAAGAGCCTCTGGGAGCAGGGAGGGCTCCTCCGCGGCGAGGGGGTTGGTGGAGTGGCAAGGGCCACAGACGTGGCTGAGAAGGGAGGCTTCTCCTGGAGTGAGGGAGGGAAGGCCTGAGGTACACGGGCCCCTCCACACCTTGCAGTAGAAATAGCGGCTGACAGCTTCCTGGGACCAGGGCTGGTGGTAAAACTCAGCCCGGCGCTCCTCCTCAGGGTTGCCTGCCACATCTGTCATCACCTGGGAGGGAGCAGTGGGGTCAGCCCTGTGCCCAGACCCCCTCCAGCCCCCATGTAACAACATTTACTGTCTTCCCGATATGCTTGTCTTCCATCCAGTGCTCCCTGAGTCCCCTTCACCTTGAGGTCCCGGCTCTGGGAGCGGAGCAGGTCTTGGATGTAGCCTTTGGGGTCTCTGGAGAAGCTTAGCATGAAGTCCCTCTGGATCTTGAGCTGGTTTATGGACTCAATCGTCTCATGGATCTACAGGTAGAAAGACAGACACTTTCACCTGGCCATGGTGATGTGGGAGAGGAGGGGAAGGAGGAGGGGGGCGAGTGGGGGTTGGGATCTGCTGCCATCTGTTCTTTGAAGGGCTATCCCTCAGGTCGCTGCTGCCTCTGTAGTCCCGAGGAAGGGGGGATGGGCAGCACTCCCAAGTATCGAGGGAAGGGCCACCTGCCCCCTTCATCTCTCCATAGGCCTACGCTCTTGTCTGTTGTCTGTATTTTGTCATTTCTGGGTTAATGTCCCACTCCAGTTCTGGGCTCTGGCCCCACCTTACTGTCCAGAGCGCTGATCTCCTGCTGGTTGGCTGTGGACAGGAGGAAGCTGCTCATCTGTCCCTTCAGTGGCTCCTCCACCTCCACGTCAATATCATAGCACGCCGTCTTCTTCTGGTCCGACGGGTCCACGCTGCCAGGGAAGTCCAGCCCTTGGTATCCACACTGCTTCCACAGAGGCCAAGGGTCCCAGGGGCAGAGGTGGGGGGCAGGGGTGGGGTGGGGTGGGGTGGGAGGGATAGAGTGGGCAGGACTGCCATGATTCTCTGGTCAGAGGAGCAAGCTGGGGCCTCACCTGATGACGTGGTTGATGACAATTGGGTCAGGGGGCAGCAGCAGAGCTGTGAGGCGCTGGGGAATCTCAGAAAACTTCAGCCGTGGGCAATCAAAAATCTGAGGTGGGAGAGAAAGAGACCAGTCAGCCCTAGATCCTTCCATTGTGGGCGGCCACAAGATGCCAAGAGCAAATCTAACTCCTTAGTGCTGCTGGGGCTGGGACCAGGGTGTCTGTGGGCAGTAGAGAGTGGACCAGGAGGTGTGGGGGTTGTGGTGCAGGGGACCAAAGCACCCGCTCTGGGTCGGTGGCCACCCAGGTGCAAATCCTGCCTCTCCCATTAACACTGCAACCTTGGGCCAGTCCACTAGGCTCTCAGGCCTGTTGTAGCATGTCCGGTGTGGGGATAGTAACTACCAGGGTGGCTGGGAGAACTAAGTGGATGAGTACACATCAAATGCCTGCAGTGGTGCCTGGCATATGGCGAGTGCTCAATAAACCTCGACTGTTATTTTACTCCTCAAGTTTATCTGCCATATTTATTTTTAAAGCATTATTAATAATCTCTACTTTGGTAGAGTCTTGGACCCAGGACTAGAACCCAGGGATCCTAACTTCCAAGTGCCAAGAATATTACATTCCCCAAACTGTTGACCTTTTAAGGTTCTGGATCTTTCTAAACTGGCTTGTCTAAAATGGATGGTGGGCTGCAGCACGGAGCTACGCTGCAGTAGGGCCTACACTAGGACCCTGCTTACCATTTGTGATACCCAGGAATCTAGAAGGGGGGTGGTGCTGCCTTAGTCGAGGCACTTACCCTATTGGTACCTCTGCTTGCCCCCCACATCCCCAAGATCAGGAGAGAGGGTACCTGCTGGAAGTATTTGTCCCCATTGATGTATTCCTTATCATGCGAATCCTGCAGCCTGTTGGTCTTCACATACTGCCACAGGGCCTGCACAATGGCTGAGCGGCTCTGTGTGTGCAATCCCAACAGCCGAGCCAGGCGAGGATCCAGTTTGAATTGGGGAGGCTGAGGAAAGATGGCCATGGACATAAAGAGGGAGTGGGAAGAGCTCAGGGCCAGGCAGTGTGGGACTGGGGGAATGTGGTGACTGGGCTCCTGGGAAACCTGCTTCTGGAAATGAGGTAGGGAAAAGAATGGGGTCTCTTGGTGCATTTCTGTGAAGCCTAGGCCTGGCCTAAGGGAAGGGGTGGGGAGCTGGGGGGGCTAGGGGCCTCAGGTGGAGTCAGGGGGCAGGGCACAGACCTGGTAGTCCAGCATGAGAAGCAGTGTGCAGCGTACACTCAGGTCCCCTGGCCTCTTCACCTGGAACCCATCCGTCTCCTGGGTTGTGGGTGTTCGGTGCCACTGCCCAGGGAAGGAGAGCTGGGTCACCTCACAGGCCCACATGGGCTGCCAAGGCCAGGGACTCTAGGGTGGTCCCTGATCCAGATCTGTGCGGCTGATGGAACTGTGGTCTGGAAGGGTGGCAGTTCCCGGGCAAAAGAGGTCTGGGTCTTACCTCGACTAGGTGGTTGTCGGGGCCATAAAGGTCTTTGTCCAGTTCAATGACCAAACTCTTGAAGAAGGAAGAGAACTTCCGCTTCTGCTTGCTGGGCTGTGGGAGAGGGACAGGGACCGTGGGGGCAGGACAGGGACCGTGGGGGCAGGATGAGTCGGGAGTGGGTGGGGCTGGTTGGGTAGGGCAGCATGATTAGAAGCAGGCCTCTACACCCATACTGTCTCTTCAGGCCGCCCACCCCTGGTTGGGCTGACTCCCTAACCCATAGTGCAAACATCTCCTTCTGTCCTCAGCTCAGCCCCATACCCACCCCAGGACACCTGGAGAGACCTGGGCCAGGACGTACGTCATCCAGGAGCTTCCCCTCCACCCGCAGCTCCCAGGAGGCAATGCTGCCATCGGAATCTTCAGCATCAGGCTTCGCAGGGTTAAAAGTATTGGAGATATAAAGACGCAGCTTCCGCTTTTGCTGTAGAAATAAAGAATATAGTACAAGAGCAAACACTGTGTGCTCCCATTCCCGGGGCAGTCCCACTTTTCCATTCCTGGAACAGGACCTAGAGACCTCTTCATGCCCCCAAATCAAGACACCTTCATTGGCCTCTTCAGAGCCTCCTGGATGTCCACCCGCTTCCGCATGATGGTTTGATCCAGTTTCCTCTCAAACGCCAGCAGGTCCATATAAGCCTGGGACTCGGGGACCAGCTCCCGGATCTGGAAGAGAAGGAGCAAGGCAGGGAACCTGGGGCTCAGCCAATCTTGTGGGTGGAATGTGCGCCTCATGCAGTCCCAGGGTACAAAAAGCATAGCGGGGAACTGGCCAGGTTCGGGGCATGGAACTCGGAGAGTGCAAATGGGGACTTCTCCCCAGGACTGCATATCCAGCAGAAAGGACCTCCACATGTGGGGATAAAAGCTACTTCTTCCTCTAGGGGTTTCTGTGCGTATTATCGCCACGGGAGGCCCTGGCAGCCACGGAGCCCAGGAACTGGGCTTCACCTCCTCATCTTGTCCTTTCCCTTGTCATACGGCCTCTGAACCTCCCTTGGGTGTCTGCAAAGTGGCTAGGACCCTGGAGTGCCTGAGACCGAGGATGTCGCTGCTTGCCTCTACCCTGGCATCCTACTTTGTCACTCCACCTACCTTCTCAGCTGCAGTACCCCCCACCCCAACATCTAGCTCAGCCTGGCTTCACTTATGACATCCAGGCCTTCTGGCCGGCTTCAGTTCCCCTGCCAGTCTTGGGTCCCCTGGAGCTCAGTCCACTGCACCCGGGCGCAAGACCCTACCTCTTATGGCTCCTTCGCTCCTTCCCTCTGCCCTACTCCCTCCCTCTGGCCAGGGAGCCCCACTTCTTAATTAGCTTTTTAAACAAAAAGTGAAAGTGGCTGTGACACTGAAGCTCTGCTACTGAGGGGGGAGGGGAAGCGGCCCAGGGTGGTGGGGTAGAGGGGGAGGAGGCAGAGCAGCAAAGGGTGGGGGGTGGGCTGGGGGCTGCTGTGAAAGGCACTCACCCTTTGAGGGAGGATTTTGTCAGCCATCTTCCTCCTCTTGGCACTGTACATTTTTTAAAGAAAAAACCAGGTTACCATGGCGACAGATCTGGGAGTAACGAGGCCACCTGCTAAATTATCCCGACATCTCCACCCGCCTGGCTGGGGTTCCCACAGCCCGCTTGTCTGCCCGCCCAAGGGGCAACGGCAGTGGTGTCTGGCATGGCGCTATGTCCTCTTGTGGGGAGCAGATGTGGCCCCATCCTTTATTTAGTCTGGGAGCCCCTTTCTACCCCACCACACCCTCAGGCCAGAGAAATTTAGACTTAGAAGGGGTGAGGGGGGTGGGGGAGCTGCAAAAGTGTTTGAGAAAAGCTAGGGAGAGGGAGGACAGAGGGGAGGGAGGAGGGATTCTGAGGACTTTCCCTTTCTGTTAAGCAGGGGTGTACAGCCTGAGGTGGCCTGAGCTCAGCGGGAAGCAGAGCCAACAACCTCTCCCATCCCTGGAGCAGGAGGTGATGGGTGAAGCTGGTGAGGACTTGCACCCCTGGCAACCCGGGGTTGGAAGAGGATGCTGACAGGCTATGGGATCACCTGCCAACAGGGTCCAGAAACACACCCGTAGGGATCCAGAGAGAGGGATGTCCTGCAGGGTGTGACTGCAGACTGGACTTGAGGTGGCAGCTGGGACTTGAACTCTTCTTGATCTGCTAGCTGCTTCTGATTCCCAAAAGCACCCCAGAAAATCCTTGGCCAGTTGAGATTAGCACCCAGCCTGGGGCATGGCTCTGTACCATCCCTGTGTGGTGGTAACCACTGCCCCCTCCTGTCCAAAAGCCTATTCTAAGGCTAGGTAAGCATCTTTCCTGAAAGGTCTGATTTGTTTTGAAGAAATTATCTGTGTGAAACTCTCCATCTATACAAGACAAATCAGGAACATGTTTACTGTATAAAAAGATGATTCACTTTGCAAAAGAATTCATCATGGGATTCCTATAAATGGTGAATTTTCCTTGATGTGTAAAAAATATTTAATAATGAGGTAAAATCCATATTACTCCTTTTATAGGACTCCATCTGGTGTGCAAAGGGAAGCATGTGTGTTTGGTTAAATAGTGAAACCCAGAGGGGCATCTCTCTTGCCAGACACCAGCAGGGGCTTTTGGGGTGCCACCAGCTGGCTCAGACAGGGAAATGGGCTGGCCCCTGGTGGCTCCTGGGGGCAGACCTGGTCCAGAAGACAGATTAGGGCAGCTCTTTAACCTCTAAGTGCCTAAGAACTACCTGAGAGCAGGACCGTTATGGAGACCACCCACCCACAGGGCACATCCCCAGACTCCACCCCCCTGGCCAGAGAGTCAGATTTAGACTATCTCGAGTGGGGCTTTTAAAACAGTCAAGCCAGGGGACTGGGGACGGTGCACTGGACAGCCACACTTTGAGAAACACAATCCCTGAAGCTCAGCCCTCGGCCCTCCTGCCAGCCCCACCCCCACCCCCACCCCAAAGACGGAAGCATCTCCCAGAACCTGGGGACGAGGGGTGGAGAGAAGGAGCGAGCAGGTGACAAGGAGAAGGGCGCGACGGCCGCAGCCTCAGTCTCTACGGTGGGCACACAAAGGAACCGGACCAGTGCCCCCTCGGCCCACCTCCCCAGAGGGCATCCCACCCAGGACGGCTCGTTCCCGGCCGATCCTCCCTCCCTGCTCCTTCTAGGCTCGCTGCTCAGCCACCCCGTCCCTGGGGTCGCGTGGCCCGCCCCCTCCGCGCTGGGCCCCACTCACCTGCGGCTCCGCGCGGGGGCGGTGGGCACCGGCTGGCCCTGGCTCTGGGCCTGGCTCTGGCCGGGCGGGGGCGCTGCTCGCTTGCGGGCGGGCTCCATGCCCGCGGGGGCCAGGCCGGGTCGCACGGCGGGGCTGCCCATGTACGGGGAGCCCGGGGGGCCCATGGGCGCCCCCTGGTGGGGCATCCGGGCTCCAGACGGCATCCCGGGGCGCTGGGGGGCGGGGAGGGGGGGCGAGGGGCGGAGGTGAGGCAGAAACAGGCGCCCGCCGGTCAGCTCAGGGCCCCGGTTCCGGGCGCGCAGAGCCGCGTGTCTCCCACCCCGCGCCCCCCCCCGCCCCCCCGGCCGGTGACCCTGATGCCGCCCGCGTGAGCGAGGGGTGGGAGGGGCAGGGGCGCCGCCACCGCGCGGCTGGGCGGAGGGGGCTCTGCGTCTCGCCGCAGGAAGCTAACTGAAGCCAGGCAACTGCACTGGGCACTGCCAGCCTCGGATTTGCGGAAGGTACCGCGAAAATGAATATTAATGGCGCCTTTCAACCTTTTCAAAGGATGTTCACAACCACATTCTCCTCTGCAAGACGGACCGGACGGAGGGGGTCCTTCCAACCCCACTTGACAGATGAGGGAACCGCAGCTCAAGGAGAAAAGCGACCTAGCCAAGGTCACCCCGCTCCTCCTGGCCAAGGTGGCATGGAACTGCCGGTTCCCCGGGTGTGGGGGCTCTCTGGTCTCTGCAGCTTCATCTGGCTTAGAGGCTCTGCTCTCTGCTAGAGGACTTCTGTCCCTCTTTCCACTCCTCACCTCTCTGTCCACTTCCTGGGCCGTCCTGCTGGGCACTTGCCCTCCCCACTAAACCCATCCTTCTCTCTGGGCCCCTGCTTTCCACCCTTCAGTCTCAACCCACACCCCCCTCAGCTGATTCCAGGTCACCACACCCAGGGGCACCCCCCCCCCCCATAATTTACTCCCAAGGTGAAGGCTGGAGGCCACAGGAGCCAGTGAGGTCACACCCCACCAGGAGTCCCTGACAGGATGGGAGGCAGCTGGGCTGGAGGTGGGCTGCCCAGAGGGCTTGCAGAGCTCAAAGGCTGCGAGTGAGTGAGCGAGTGAGTGGCATTTCCTCTTCCATCCATCTCTCCCTTCCTGTCCGCCTGCATTGCCAGAGATGGTTCCATCCTACAGAACTCTTCCACTTCCCACCCCGCCCCAGTGAGGTAGGAAGCCAGGGCTCTGAGGGGGACATGGAGAGCAAGAGGAGGCAGGTGTATTCCCTTGCCACCTCAGATGGGATGGAGATGAAATGCAAATTCACTAAGTGTTTCACAGACTTTGAAAACCCCACTTGTCCAGATTCCAGAAGAGGAATCCGGGAAGGCCCAATGGGCTGAAAAGTGGAGGGTGGGTGTGATGGGGACAAAGAGAGCAGGAAGATTCGGGAACAAGGGATGCAGCCCCTGTGCCCTGCCACCTTTTAAACACTACCTGCTTTGCCCTCAGGCACAAGGAGGAGCCCTGAGCCTGAGCCCGGTGAATTCCTTCTAAATGCCAACTCTCCCTCCTGTCCCTCTGGCCCTGCACTTTGTCTAACCCTAACTCCCAGCCAGCCAGCTGTCTCTGTCTATCTCTCCCACAGTGAAAACTGCCCATCCGTGTGTCTGCCTCCCCCACCGCACCTGACCCTATCACTCATATCTCCAGAGTGGTGGCCCAGAATGGAGCCTAGGCCCAGGCCCACCAGCACAGATGGGGTACTGGGAGTGGAGTGGTGGGACTCACAGCCACCCAAGAACTGAAGCTGTAAGTTGGCAAAAAAAAAAAAAAAAAAAAAAAAAAAAAAAAACAGAAAAAACCCCACCAACAACAAAAAAACAAAACCCAAACACCACCAAAAAACCCCCACACATATAGCCCCCTCTCTCTCCTAGATGGGCCTTTTTAAAGGGACTTCACCAGCAGCATGGTTAGGACCGGCAACTTGGCTGACCGACATGGTCCTCCCTGGGAAGTTGCCTCAGAGATCTCTGGGACAGGAGAACAGGCTGCCCCAGGGAAAGCCCCTTTACCCAATCAGCTGCTCTCCCATTCCTCAAGGCCAGTGATAACTTGCTGATCTGCTGAAGAGACCCCGAGAGAGAAGCTTCCAGAGCCCCCAGAGAGCTGTGCCAACCAAGGGGACTACCCCAAAGAAGGGCCAAGATTCTAGGGACTTTGGTTTCCCTCATTGAGAACGTGCCTTCTTTGGGGTCACAACCAAATTTGGCCATAGTCAACTTGACTGCCTCCTCTGCACCCAGCTCCAACCCCAGTGGCCATTCCAAGCCCAACAATCTCTGCCTCTCCCATTCCGCTGCCTTCCACATCTCTACCAGCCTGGCTCCTGCTGCCTCAGCCTGAGGTCCCATCCCCTCAGGTCACCCTGGGCTCCCTTGGGCTCCCTGTGTGCCTTCCAAGTCCGCTCCTGGCAGGAAGGTGCCGCCCTGCCCCTTCGGTCTCTAGGCCTTACATCCCTGACTCCAGCCCTTCCTTCACACCTTTGAGGATTTAAAGACATCGGCTTCTGGGGGCTGAGTCTGCCAAGGGGATCTTCAGACCCCTTCACTTGGGGTCTGTCCCTGGAGAGGGTCTTTCTCTGACCCGGATGGCAGAAGCCATCAGCAAAGCCCCAGAGCCCTCCTGCCAGGATGCAGAGGTTGTTGGGGCAGAGAGCTTCCCGCTCACAGTGCCTCCAGGGTCACCTGCTCCTTCCTCTTGCTCAGAGAGACACAATCAGAGAGACACTGTCCCAATGGATGAGCAGACAACCCAGCCCACCCGCTGCCGTGTCCCCTGCCCCCACCCCCAGGGCAGGGGAACACCTGGGCCCACGAGGAAAAGAATAGAAGACAACACGTCTAGTACAGAGGGGAACCCCCCCACACTTGGGGCGGCAGTCCCCAAGTCCCACCCCCAGCCCCTGACAAGAACCCATGCAAAGCTTCCGTCCCCGCCCGGGGCACCCATCCCCGGCCCGCCGCCTGCCGCCTGACGACGTGTTCGAGTGCCAGGGCGCCGGCACAGTGCTGGGGCTGGGCCGCGGGCCGCGGCGCCCCTGCCAGAGGGGTGGGAGAGCGGGAGCCCCCTCCCGGCCCCTCCCGATCATCCCTCCATTCAGCCCGAGCCAGCTCGCTCACCCTCCCCCGCTAACTTTCCCCCACTCACCACCCCATGGACCAGAAACTCAAAAAGTTTGCTTTTCGTGGCTTTGCGCGCCCCTCCGGCAACTTCGTCCGCGGCCATCGGGGTGGGCTCAGCGGCTCCTCTCACTCTCTCTCTCTCTTCCTCTTTCTTTCCCTTTTCTGCCTTTTTTTTTCCTCCAACTCTCCCCTCTGAGTCCTGCTGGGCTCTCTCACACTTCTACTCGAGCGGAGTGGGGAGGGGGCCCCTTCAGGGCTGCCCTGACGGCCCACGGCCCACGCCGCCGCCGCCCGCCCGCCGCCGCCGCCGCCGCCGCCGCGGCTGCCGCATTCCTGTACTGATAAGACAGAAATAGTCCGGCGGCCCGGGGTCTGCCTGTTGACTCGGCGGGGCCCGAAACGCCTGCCTTTGCAGCCCTCGCTGTCCAAACAGCGCAGATAAGCGGCGAGGCACGCCGGCGAGCCCGGCTCCGGGGCGCTGGGCAGCGGCACTGCAGCCCGAGGCCGCCCGAGGGCCGCGGGGAGGCGGCGCGGGGAGGGGACGCGAGGGGAGGCGGCGGGGGGCTCGTCGGCCACCCGGGCTCTCGCCACAAATAGTTTCTCGGTTAGGGAATTCGCCGGCAGGGCCAGGCAGGGAACAGGCAGTTCCAACTGTCCCCCAAGTGGGCTCCTGCTGCATTTCTGAGGCCCTTTCCCCAGAGACCTGGCAGGCCAAGTAGGGAAACATTCTCTGGAAGGAAGGAATCCGGGGGGGGGGGGGGGGGGGGTTGGGGGGGTTGGGGGGAGGCCTTCCTCCTGCACCAGGCCGACAGCGGTGGGTGTGCCCGGGGAGGCGCTGTCCCCTCGCGTCCACAGATGTGTGCGCCCTTGTCTCGCCCGCCGTGTGTGTCTGCACCCTGGTGTGGGCATGGCTCGGTGGCTGTGGGTGTGGATGTTTATGTGCGTGCACAGACAAATGCCTTCTCTGTGTGCCTCCCTCCACGAGAGCCTCGGGTGCGTGCGCGCGCTTGCGGGTGCGTGTGTGGCAGGACACGGCCTGTGTCTTCCAGCTCCGTGTGAGTCTATTTCTGGGTATGTGAGTCTTTGTTTGTCTCTATGTGAGAAAGTGAGGGCAAGAGGGGAAGTATTTCGGAAAGGGGAGGTGGATCGGACTCATGAGAACAGGAAGAGCAGCGAATGTGAGGGAAGGCGAGGAGCTGGGGTGGGTGCTTGCGTGGATGGATGGAGAGAATGGGGCATGAGGTGGGGGGTGGGGGGACCCAGAGGTGATGGGGCTGCTGGGTATAGGGGAGGGCGGGCCGCAAGACCCCCAGAGAAAGCAGGGGTAAGTGTGGGATTGGCTGAGGGAGCCCCAGAAGAGGCAGTGTTCAGAGAGCTGGCAGTCCCTGGGGTGAAGGAGGGACAAATCCTGAGATCCCCAGCCTGGGAACCATAGCACCACCCAGGCCCCCAATGGCCACACCCCTCTCTCCTCCTTCTGGAGGAAGAGCCCCAAGGCTTTGGGACCACAGTGGGTCAAGTTTGTGTGCTTCCTGGGGCTGCCCTGTCAGAATCCAGGTGAGGTGGGGCAATGCCTGGGGGAATTTGTTGGAAAAGTTATTTGAAGTTATACCCTAAAGACCCAGAATTACACTGAGGGGTGGGGGGGAGGTGTCCTGAACCTCAAACCCTTCAGAATGCCCTCAGAGGTCAGACAAAACCCAGGGAATGTTCTGCCTACAGTCCTTTTGCCTGCAGCCTGGTTTCCTTGGGCTCTACTTGTGCTCCTGGCTGTCACGGTCAGTTGGGTGCCCACTGTCAACCCTCTGAAAGGCCAGAGTGGCCCATGACAACCCTCCTTTTCTGGGGGCTTAGCCAGGAACCCAGAGGTCCTCTTCCTACCAAATCTCTACCCAGCTTCCCCTAGACTCAACCATGCAGAAACTGGGTCCTGCCAAGGTGGGAATGGCTGGGTAGTTGCCATAGGCCAGCAAGGTGGCTACTGGTGACCTGTGGAGGTAATCTCTCCAGTCTGCCCACTAACTTCCAAAACCCTTCACTTATCCCCATGTCTAAGCCTCTACTCCCATGATTCTTTTGCCTGGAATCCTTCTACTGCTTATCTGCCTGTCTTTTAAAGCCTAATGTGGGCCCCACCTCCTCCAGGAAGCCTGCTCCAGTTCCACTCCTGTGCACCAACCTTTCTCTTCTTTGAATACCCATTGCCATCTATGCTATGCCACAAATTGGCACTTGGCTGACCAGTGTCTGAGATGTTAGGTTTGGTTTTCCAAATGTGGCCCCCCTGACATCAGGGACTGGTCTTTAAGTACCACTCTCCTCCCCACTCCACCCCACGCTGGGACACGGGAACTTATGATCAAATAAATGCCTGCTCACACTTGCAACCACCCGAAAAGCTCAGTAGGCCGGTGGATGGAGCTCATACTCTGCCACTTACCTGAAGGTGTGAGTCGCCATGGGCACCCCTACGCACTGTGGGTGCTTCTAGCATGGACCCATGAAACCACAGACCTTAGAGGCTCTGGAGAGACTCGGGCTGGGGCAGACATTTTTAGGCCTTGTGTAAAGCTCAGAGCTCTCAACTCTCCAAGAGGTCTTTGGGGTAAAGAAGACAGCAAAGGAGGTGGATGGGCACCCCAGCTTGGGCAGCTAAGTTTCAGGGAGGATCACGAAGGAAAGTGGGGATACCCAGCATTTGGGAGGGGACGGGGCTTGGTGGTGGAGGAGATGGCAGGAGGTAGTTAGACCAAAGGCTCTGGCGATACCCAAGGAGCTGGTGAGCATCACTCAAGACCATAGCTAACTCCCTCCTGGGCCACCCCAGCATCAGGGTCTCCCCGACATCCCCCAGCCCCTTCTCTGGGAGACATCCCTCTGCCAGCAGAGACAACAGATATATAATGCATTCATGCCCCTCAGGCACACAGGGATGCAGACTCCAGAGGGACAAGGAGCCACCAGGATTTGCACACACAGGCACCTCTCCACCATCTCCATATCACACTCACAAGGGGCAACTGACGAGGCACCAGCCAGTAGGCACATCTGCGTGCTGCTTTTACAGGGGCAACCCTGGATGTGCAGACCCGGGGGAGCCCTCAGACCAGAGAGCAGAGGCGCAGGTGTGGGTGCACCGGGCCAGGACTCCCACCTCACAAAGGCCAGCATCCCCAAAGGCTCAGCCCCAGAAGAGCGGCTGGGCAGTGTCACCGCCACAGGTTCCGGCCCAGGGCAGGGTGGAGGCCCAGGGAGAGCCCCGTTTCCAGCCGCCGGGGGGGCCTTCCTCCCAGCCCAACTGGGCTCTTGGTCTCAGCGGCCGGCGGCCCAGGCCGTGCTCCGGGCAGACCGCGCGCGTGTCCGGGCAGAGGGCGGCCGCCCTGCGGCTCGGAGCCGGAGTCCCCCCTGCCGTCCCCCCATCGCTCCTTCCCTCCGAAGCACCACCAGCACCAAATGGCAAAGCGCCTCTCCCCGCTCAGGGAGAGATGCGCCGCGGCCGGCGGGACGGGCTCGGCGGCCCCCCCACCCCCCGCCACCGCCGCGCGGGAGCTCAGGGCGGCCGGGCGCGGGGGGCACGTCCCGGGCCGCGGCCGCCCTTCCTCGCCCTCGCCCGCCGGGGGCCCGGGCAGCGGCTGGAGCCGGACGGGAGCCGGCCCGGGCATGCGCACTGCGGCCTCCCTCCCGGTGAAGGTCAGCCCAGGGCCTAGCTGCAGGACTCGGTGGCGGCGGGGGAGGCGGAGGAGGGAGGAGGGATGCAGCGGAGAGACTTAACTCCTTCCCTGCGGGAAGACGGCCATGGAGGCTGAGGCCCGAGCCCGCCTTCCCCCCTCCCCGCCTTCAGCGAGGTCCTGTTGCGGGGACCCAGCTCTGGGGTTGGGGGGAAGGGGGGAGGGGAGGGGGGTAGAGAGCATGGAAGAAGGAGGCCAGGAGGAGAGGAGGGAAGCCGGGAAGGGGAGAGGGAGGACGCGAGGGAGGAACAAAGGAAGCCAGACTCAGGGGAGAGACCTCTTTCCGCTGCCCCCCTTTCCGTCTAGCCCGGGCAGTAAAGCTTTCCTTAGCGAAATGAAATCACCCTCATCGACTGGGGCGTCAGCGGGTGTGTTTGTGAGAGAGACAGAGAGACAAGAGAGGCAGAGCCGGTGAGACCACCTGGAGCTCTCAGGCTGAGGACCTCTGATTTCTTCCTTAAAGCCCATCGCTAAGTGCAGCCCCCAACTTCTCCTTTGGTCACCAAACCCCCGGGGCAGGCCAGGGGTCCAGAGGCAGCTCTGACCCAGTCCATCTGCCTGGCCTAAACCCCAGGTCCCAGGGAACCCCAGCTAGACCTTGGGGCCAGGCCTGGTCCCCAGAGATGGATGGAAGAGAGTGTGCACCTTAACCCTCCCACCTCTGGTGAGGGGCTACCTCCAGCCAGCAGACAGGACATCAGGGCATAGTCCTCTTCCTCCTCCTGGCTCCCCCCACTACCCCTCCCAGGCCAAAGCAGCGAGGGGTCCCTCCCTCTTTGTGAGAGAATGTTTCTGTGCCTGGACACCCTCTGCTACTAGCAAGGGGGCCGTCTGTCTCTTTGTGTGACTTTGCCTTTCTGTGTCAGTTTTGCAAACACACACAAGAAAGACAAATATGAGAGAAAGAAGTGAAACACCGAGATAAACCAGGACACCAAAATAATTGTGTGACCTTGGGCAAGTGGCTGTATCTCCCTGGCCCCCAGCTTTCTTAGGCATAAAAGGAGGGGTGTAGCCAGATGATTCCTAGGGCCTTCCTGCCCTGAAATCCAAGGATTCCAGAAGACAGGAATCAAGGCAGACACGGTGGGAAGGAGAGGGAGACAGAGACCTAGGGAAATAGGCCCACACCATTGAAGGGGTGTTGCTAACCCAAGGTGAAGGCTGTTCCCTGTCACTTACACTCCAGGTGAGCCTTCATCACTGTACAGTCGGCCTCCTGGAGGCAGGGTAAGGCCTTGCCTGGGGGTCCCCAGCATCCTGCTCAGCAAGCAGGTGTATGATAAAGGTTAGTGGAATGAGTTAATCCTTCCTCTCCTGTTCTGTGTGGGTTTCTTCAGTCTGATGGGGTGCTCTGTATTCCCTCCCTGGCCCCTCACCTACACCTCACATACACTGGTAAGAAGCATGAAGAACTGGCTCACTGGGGGCCTAAGAACCCCCCCAGCCCAGAGGGGCAGCACATTTTGGATTTGTAGCAGCATTGCACTCTCCCCTCATGCCGCCATCAATGAGATGGCCTCCCAAAGCCGTCCACACCCAAGAGCTTACAGCATTGAGCAAAAAGGAGCCACACTGGCCGGCTTCCCATTTTGGCCAGGATGGGGGTGGTCTGTGGGAGGTATTTATATGGGATCCTGAGGTGTGCTCTAAATGCCCCAGCTCCTGTCCTACAGCCTAGGGAGTGGGCCACAGGCACAGCTCTGCCAGGTGCAGTGGCAGGGAGAGAGCCCACAGAACCATCCTTGCTCCCCACCCATCTCCCTCTGGACCGACACCGCCTGTCTACCTAGATTCAGGGGCGAAAACAAGGGATCCGTGGTTTCAGGACTCACAGGCTGTCAAGACTCCAAGGAACAGCAAGCCTCTCCTGCTCACCACCTACCTTCCTCCTAGGTGCCCAACCCCAGGGGCTGGGAAACCCACGTACCCCACAATGCCCTCTATCTGGCTGAAGCCATCACTCCTGCCTTGTACCCTCACTCACTTGCTTGTACCCCAAGGTTCCCAGGCCCTGGTCTGCCTTTTCTTGGCAGAAAAGAGCCCCATTCCAGTACCTCTGATTCCTCTCTTCTCTCCCATAGCTCAGTGCTCCCTCATGACCAGTGTCAGGACAGTCTCCTGGTGGCTTAATGTCCTCCCCCTCATCCTGGGAGGCTCCTGAGGCCTCAGCCACTACTCTGACCAGGTGGTCAGAGGGATTTCTGCTGACCACTGTATTCTGAGGTCTGGGATGTCACCTGAGTCAAGAAAAATTAGCCAAAGGAAAAATTTGTGTACATTTCCTTGAAGAATGTTTCGGGGAAATTAAACCATATGTCAGCTGGCAGTGGGATGTACAGATAAAACATGTATGGAAGCATCACATGGACCTGGTCTACCAGATATCTTTGGTTCCATTTGGAGTCAAGGGTGGGCCCTGCCCACAGGGTGAGGGCACCATCACACTGCATGGATGGGGGAGAGAGAGCCCTGCCCCTCCCCTCCTAACACGACACTCCATCTCTCTCCATGGTCTGTCTTGAGTGCACCTGCCTTCCTGTCATTGTGTAATCTCCCCTGATTGTGTCAGGCCCCACAGAAGGCCCTGGACTCCCCTCTGCTTCATCTTCAGCTTCCTAAGGCTCTGTGAGGCCTCTCCTCCTCTCCCAGCTCCCAACCTGAGCCCTGCTACTGTGTGGTCTGTCAAAAATAAAATTTCCAATATGCTTGGCCACTTCTGTGAACATCCTTTTTGCCTTCTTGTGAGAGAAGCCCTCCAGAAACCACCACTAATGGTGGCAGTATTTTTCTGAGAGCAATCCTGCCACAGGCCTCGAGGTGGGGTAGGGACCCTCTCTGCCCCTTGCTGCTGCTTCCAGAGCCCTGGCTCTGCACTTTAGCCCCACATCCGGTGCCCATTTCTTGAGGGTTCTAGACCCTGGCTCACTGTCACTCCCTGATACTCGAGGACACTCACTGACGCCTGTCTTCTTCTTGCTGCCTTTCGGGATCTGCATGGATGATCCTTCCCACACCTCGGGTCTCTGGTTCCTTGGCCACCTCTCTCTGGAGATCCTGCACCTTCCCCCAGCCACTTGCTCCAGAGCCACTCCTTCTTGGGCCTTCTCATTCTAGCAACTGCAGCCCCTTGAGCACCTCCCTCTGACCACCATCTCCTTTCCTTCCAGCTCACTCTGTCCAGTTCCCAGATCCCCAGAGCCTATGACTCCACCAGACCCTCTGGTCCATTTCTCTGACCCTCACCCCTCATCACAACTACACCGTTACGTATGATTCTTTTAAAAAATATTATAATGGGGCACTTGGGTGGCTCAGTTGGTCACATGTCTGCCTTGAGCTCAGGTCATGATCCTAGGGTCTCTGGATCAAGCTCTGCCTTTAGGCTCCCTGCTTGGGTGGGGAGTCTGCTTCTTCTCTTCCCTCCACCCCTCCCCACTGTTGGTGCATGCTCTTTTTCACCCAAATAAATAAATGAAAATGTTTTTAAAAATAATGATAAAGCATACATAACATAAAATTCGCCATTTCCCCTGCTTTGCATACATTCTTGACTCTCTTACTTAGAAGTTAAATCCAACTTCATCAACTTCTCCCCTGTACCTGGCACCTGAATGTGGCTGGAAAGAGACAACTAACCACCCCAATGGGGTCTCACTGCTCAGGAGCACCAACTTCAACTGGCCCCATGCTGCCCAGCCGTCCCGCTGTCCCTCCTCCATGCACACTCTTTCCCTGCTCTGCTCCCTACACGAGCTTTCACATTTGCTCCCCTTCAGCCACCAACTCCTCATCTCCCTCCTCATTCCCAGCTGAGGCCCTGGCTTTTCACTTCATGGAGATACAGAAGCTTCCAAAGAACTCCCTTAGTGCATGCCTCCTTCCAGACCATGTGGTCCTAGCCACAGGCCATAGGTGGGTGATGCTCTGGGGCAGCCCCAGTGCCACCTTGCCCTTTGCTGGTGCCACTGGGTGACCATAGGTCTGGACTCAGAGGGTCTAACTTAGCCTAAAGACTCCATCTGTGTGTGGAGGACTGTAGATTTCCTGGGGGAACAGGGCAAAAAATGTGTGGGCTTGCCAGGAGATGGTCTTTGAGGTGGTCTATGATCAAGGATTTCACAGTCAGGGCAGGGCTCAGCCTCTCTGGTGTCCCCACACAATGCCCTCTTTACTCTTTTCTTCTGGGTTCAAAGACCTGTAGTGATGGCCAAGAGGCCTCATGAAGATTCACCAGGGGGCAGGCAGTAGGGAGAAGATAGAGGAGGATGGTCTCAGGACCTGCTTGGTGCCCAGCCCCTGATTCCACAATCCTTTGTAAATAAGGCCAGCAGGTGCCCACCACCCCATAATGAACCCCCTCCAGGTAGCTCCTCTCAGGTAGCCCTGACCCCCTGCCCTTGCTCCCAGATTGGGGCTTTTGGTTTGGCCATGGCAACCTAGTCTGTCTTGAGACAGGGCTGTGACAATGAGGCCTTCCTGGCCTACCCATTACTCCAGTCTTCTGGGGTCCCATCCTCCCCCAGGCCCTGAACCCACTGCCCTGGGTGGGGTCTCTGCAGGCACCACAGTGGGATGACTCTGAGCTTACTTCAGAACAGGACTTCAGAACAGGACTTCCCAGCCTTAGAGCCTCTGACCTTTTAGGTTGGATAATTCTTTATTTGTGGGGGCTGTCTTATGTATCGTTTGATGTCGGTAGCATCCCTGGCCTCTATCCAGAAAATTCTACCAGCATGCCCCTCACACCTCCCCTTGCAGTGTGACAAACAAAAATATCTCCCAACACTGTCCTTTGTCCCTGGAGGGTGCACTTGCCCTGGGTGGAGAACCACGGGTCTAGAGTCTGATGGTCCTGGGTTCACGCTTAGCTCATGACTCTGCACAAGTTACTTTACCTGTCCGAGGCTCATCCTCCCTGCCCTCAAGACAGCACCCTCCACCTGACTCACTGGTAAATGTGAGGATTAAAATGAAGTCATAACAGTCGCTGTTGCTACTAGCTTCCTGATGCTAAGCCCACCTGAGCCTCAGGCTGCCACTTCCCTGCCTTCTGCTCTGGGTCTTGGTGGTCCTGCTGTCAAACAATCCCCACCTAGGACTGATGACAACAGGAGGCCCTCAGAGCCCCCAGCTGTGGGACAGTCAGATGTACCATGGAGGGTACCACTGAGGGGTCAGCCTGGCAATTAATTATTCATAGTGTCTAATTACAGTGGCTCTAGGAGCCCTCACGGAGTCTGGGTTCTTCCCCAACCACTGGAAGCTTCCTTGAGTGTGGCAAGTGGCATTGGTACTCGGGGTGGTCTTACATGGGAAGCCTGTGCAGGCATCCCAGAAACTTGGTCAGGACCACAGGAAATGAGGGAAGGAAGACATCCAGGAGCCACCAGAAGTGGCAAAGCAACTGGACTCACATATAAGAAGAATTCATAAGGGCATCCGTTGGGCCAAGAGAGAAAATGAGGTTCAGGAGCTGCTGCTGGGGGCATCCGGAGGAAGCAGGGCCTCCTCCCGCACCTGTCCCCTTACTCCTCTGATGTCCCGTCCTGACACATGTTTAGTGAGCACCTACTGTGCAAAGTAGGGATCCACGCACACTCTTTCCCACTCTGCTCCCTACACGAGTTTTCACATTTGCTCCCCTTCAACCACCAACTCCTCATCTCCCTCCTCATTCCCAGCTGAGGCCCTGGCTTTTCACTTCACCGAGACACAGAAGCTTCCAAAGAACTCCCTTAGTGCATGCCTCCTTCCAGACCATGTGGTCCTAGCCACAGGCCATAGGTGGGTGATGCTCTGGGGCAGCCCCAGTGTGAAGGGCTGCTCACCCACCCCCTAGACATAGCCTCAGCCCCACAGGACACCATGAATTTGAGGACTGGATAGGGACACGTGGGGTGGAAGGCAAGGAGATGGTGGGAGGCTCACGTCAGATCCTGCCCCAAGACAGCTGCTGCTCTGGCAGGGGGAGAGGGGTGCAGGCACCGTGCGCCCCATTCTGAAACTCTGGGCTTCTTTATGGGGAAAAGAGGCACTCAGCCCCCAGCAGCTACCTCTTCAGAGGGGTGGGCCTTGTGGAGGAGCCAGCAGCTACAGCCATGGCTGGGGGCATCCCGAGGAGCTGTGCCCAAACTCTGGCAGAGGGGGCAGGTGCAGCTAGCGAGGAGCAGTGGCAGCGGTGCAGCCAGCTGAGAGGCTCTACTGGTGCACACTGGCGAATGCCTGGGTACCTGTGAGAACAGAGGGCTCAAAGCCTCCCTCTGGCTCCGCAACCCCTACAGCCGGGTGAGGAGCTGGTGTCCCAGTGGCCAAGGGGCCCCAGGGACGACTCAGTGGCAGCGGGGACCTCGGTTCTTCCTGTGGTAGGCATGAGCCTGGGTCACCTCCTAGAGGTTCTGGCTCCCTAGAGCTCATATTCCTCCTCCTCCATAAGACATGCTCCAAATTCTGAAGGCGCCCTCAAGTTCCCCCACTCCCCCATCCTCGTCCCCACCACCATCCCCAGCAGGGCTTGAATTGTGTCTCCCTCTCTGAATTCATTTGTTGGGAGGGAGTCCTAATCCCTCTTCCTCAGAATGTGTTCCTACTAGGAGATGGGGTCCTTACAAAGGTAATAAAGTTAAAATGAGGTTCTTATGGTGACCCTAATCCAATATGACTGGTGTCATAAAATAGGAGAAATCAGGACACAGGGACAGATACACACAGAGGAGAGACATGCGACTTGGGAAAGACCGTCTGAGCTGACTGCAAGCCACGGAGCGAGAGGCCTGGGGCAGATCTTCCCTCACAGCCTCAGAAGGAACCCAAACCCCAGCTGACACCTTGGCAGCCTTAGGAAACTAACCCATCCCTCTCAACCCCGCTTTCTCTACTCCTGTGTTGGTCTTCATATGACCTGCCTGCCAGTCCAGGTGCTACCAGCCTGCCCCCTCACATCCCCAGTCTGCCCGGAGCCTCCAAAAGCACAGCACTCAGAACAACAGGCTTAGGAGAAAACACAGGGCAAAACCTGGGGCCAGAACACCTGATTTTGAGACTTTTTTCCATCACTGGTTGACAGTACAAAAGGGCCAAGTTGTGTCAACCTCTCTAAGCCTCAGTCTGCCTATCTTTAAAATGGGCACACGCCACCACTCCACCTCTATCCCTGGCTTACTGTGAACAGCAAAACAGTACTGAGGGGACGCACGTGGGAATTCTCTGTAAGTCACAGGGGCCCAAACGTAGTCATCACTGTTAATAGCATATCACTCCTTGCTAAACATCCCATTCCAATTTGGACTTTTAGTGAACTCGCCATCAATTAAAACCTCAATTATCTGTGTACTCTGTGCTGAAACGTGCCTCCTGTCCCCTCCATCTAAAGTTGCCTTTTTGGCCTCAAGAATGGATACTTTTACTTATTCCTGTCAATATTCATCTCGTAGGAATCAGCCCATCATTCTAGCTTGAGATCTTTTGAATCTCAGCTCGGTGATCTGATATATTTGCCATCCTTACCAGCTGCTCATCCATCACAGATCCACGAGCATGACCTCTCTTCATCCAAGTGGATGCTGAATGTACTGGAAAAGGCAGACAGACAGACAAAGCCCTCTCTCCAGACAACCTACAACCTTTGGGCTTAGTCTCCAGTTGGCAGCCAATTTACTCGATCGTAGTAACATCCAGAGATGTTGGTAGTTTAAAATCAGCCATGGTAGGAGTATTTATACCATGGAGATTGGCAAATAATACAAATCAGATTTCAGCTCCCCCTTCCCACCCTGTCAAGAGCCAGTTGTTAAATATTTACCAGCACGCTACTGCATCCAGCCCACGTTTATGTGTCACGCTCGAGATACTTGAGAGGCTTTGTCAAACACCTCCTGAAGTAGCACATACATCTTTATGGAGCTTTGTAGCCTCCATAGAGCAGGATGCATTATTTAATGTGGTTCCTTCAACATCCCAGGAAGTTAAAGGGCTGAATGTTATTATGCCCATTTTCAAGATGAGGAATATGAGGTTAATGATTGACTCTGTCAGAGCCAGACAGGGAACTGGTGGTGTCCAAGACAGGACTCAAACTTCCATGTTTTGACCTCAAGATCACTGTTCTTTTCAGCTTGTCATCAAATTGCATCCCCCGCCCCCATCATTGGTTGTCAAAGGTGACCTGAATTGCCTCACCAGCCACCGCTCTGGGTTTAAAACTCAAGCTTTGGGACTCCTGGGTGGCTCAGTAGTTCAGCTTCTGCCTTTGGCTCAGGGCATGATCCTAGGATCCGGGATTGAGTCCCACGTCGGGCTCCCTGCATGGAACCTGCTTCTCCCTCTGCCTGTGTCTCTGCCTCTCTCTCTGTGTGTCTCTCATGAATAAATAAATAAAGTCTTTTAAAAAATAAAATAAAACTCAAACTTTGAGGGGGATTTGACAACGGGGGATTCTACCTCCAGTCCCTCCTATTAGCAGCACATCACTGGGATCCCCATCTCAACCTGGGGGAGGAACCTCAAGTTTTTGACAAGAATCTTAGCATTCTGTTTAAAATTCACTGATGAGGGATACCTGGGTGGCTCAGCGGCTGAGCATCTGCCTTTGGCTCAGGTCGTGATCCCGGGGTCCTGGGATCGAGTCCCACATCAGGCTCCCTGCAGGGAGCCTGCTTCTCCCTCTGCCTGTGTCTCTGCCTCTCTCTCTCTGTCTCTCATGAATAAATAAATAAAATCTTTAAAAATAAAATAAAATTCTTAAAAATTGAGAGATTTCACATAAAAAGCCTGATTTCTATCTCTTAAAAAAAAAACAAAAACGTGGAAATCTGGCAACACAAGCCAGATACACTTGGAAACAATATGATGGAATCAAGGAGGGGCTGTACATGGTGAAGCAGCAGGACCTCTCTGATTTATCACACCCTTCATTTTGGGGGTTGCAAACTCTAAAGCCCTGGGGGCCCAGCAATGAATATAAATGATGTGAGCTTTGAGCACCAAATCAACTAGCCTTTGACCTTGGGCCTAGGTGCTGGGGTACTAGGGGCTGGCCTGCACCTGTGGAGAGGGCTGGCCACTTTGCCTCTTTGAGGGCCGCTGTGGTTTGGGTCACCGCATACCTCTGAGGGCTGGATGTGGTAACCATTGGGGAGTCACTCAACCTCTCTCTGTTTCAGTTTCTAATCTTGAAAGTGATGGTGATAATACTGGCATTTACCCCATAGCCTTGTGGTGAGGATAAATCAGCTAAACCATGACAGGTTCTTAAAACCGTTCCTAAAACTTGCCATAAGCTCTCAATCAACACTGGTTGCTATTCTTCTGCCCGGGGCCTGCCTGGCTCTTCTCCGTCCCAGGGTGGGGGGTGAGGGGGCTGCTCTGGAGTCTCAGGGCTGCTGAAGAAGTGAGAGGTGGAACCTGGAACAGAGGGCGTGGGGGAGGGGGAGTCTGGACAAGTGGGGCTGCAGTCCACCCAACACGGGCATTTTTTGACAGGGTTGTTTTTTTTTTTTAAGATTTTATTTATTTATTCATGAGAGACATTGAGAGAGAGAGAGAGAGGCAGAGACACAGGCAGAGGGAGAAGCAGGCTCCATGCTGGGAGCCCAATGTGGGACTCGATTCCCAGGACTCCAGGATCACACTCTGGGCTGAAGGTGGCGCTAAACCACTGAGCCACCAGAGCTGCCCTTTGACAGGATTTCTAAGATGGTTTTCTCCTGAAGGAAGAGGCCAGCCTAAGATGGTGGTGGGGTGGCAGAGGGTCAAAGAGGGAACTGAGGCACAAAAGCAAAACAATGTTTCCTGCTGGGTGGGGTCTGTAGACAGAGCCAGAGTTCAGCTTCTCCTCCCTCTCCTCTGGCCACTGGGCTGCTGGGGCCCCTCCTGCAAGCCAGCCCATCCACCCACCAGGGCTCCTGCTGTAGTTCCACTGCTGACACCAGATTCAGATCCGGATCCGATCTGCTCACAGCCCAGGACAGCCAGGGTACCATGGGACTCTCTCCTCCACCCTGCCGGCTTTTTTTTTTTTTTTCCTGCCAGCTGACTTTCTTTTTTTTTTTTTTTTTTTTTTTAATTTTTTTATTTATTTATGGTAGTCACAGAGAGAGAGAGAGAGAGAGAGAGGCAGAGACATAGGCAGAGGGAGAAGCAGGCTCCATGCACCTGGGAGCCCGACGTGGGATTCAATCCCGGGTCTCCAGGATCGCACCCTGGGCCAAAGGCAGGTGCTAAACCACTGCGCCACCCAGGGATCCCGCCAGCTGACTTTCTATTTCCAACTCAAAACTTTATTAAAGGCAAGGAAGGCAGGGCCCTTAGATGTGCAGCTGGCATCAGGCTGCAGGAGGGCTGCTGGCGGGGAAGTGAACTAGGTAACTTTGCACCCGAGTTCAGGACGTGGGAGCAAGGAAAATAGAGTCCTCAGCAAGGGGAGAAGGCCCAGGGGCTTCTTGCAGACTCTAAGGCCTTTATGGGGCAACAGTGGAACGGCGGCGGTGAGGGTGGAAGCTGGGCCCAGAACCCAGGGTGACATGGAAACAGGGTCTACAGATGATACCTGGACATGGCAGTGCAGACGGTAGCACTGAGCATCCCATATTAACCTACCAGGTGACAAGGGGCACTCTGGCGTTCATCACCTGCTGGATGTTGAGCTAAGTGCTCAATACTTAGCTTCCCACTGGATCTTTTTTTTTTTTTTTCCCCACTGGATCTTTATAGAAGAGGCATCAAATCCCACCTTACAGACGGGACACGGAGGCCCAGAGGACCAGGTGCCTCTTCCCACATCTGCCTCGCAGGTAAGGGCCAGAGCCCACTTTCCCATGGACATCTGGGAGCCCCAAAGTCTGTCTCACAGCACCGGGCAGCCCCACTGGCCTCCAGCCCTCCCAGGGGCACCAAAGTCGTGAGCAGCATGCACAGGCCCCCAGGTAAGGGACATGTGAGGAAGCCAGACCTGAATGTTCTTGAGAGCGGCCCAGGGAGTGTGGACAACTGCTGCCACATGTCTGAAGGCAGTCAGATGTCATGGAAGCAGATGGGGTTTATTCTCTGTAAATCCAGAGGGCAAGACCAGGGTCACAGGAAGGAAGATTCTCCTCACCACAAGAACAACTAAAGATGGGGCACCTGGGTGGCTCAGTCAGTTAAGCATCTGACTCTTGATTTTGGCTCAGGTCATGATCTCAGGGTTGGAGGGATCAAGCTCTGTGTCAGGCTCTGTGCTCGGTGGGGAGTCTGCTTAAGATTCTCTCTCTCCCTCTGCTCCCATTGCCACCCCCACTCCCTGCCCTTCCCCCCACCTCTCTCTCAAATAAATAAATATATTTTTAAAAAGAACTAAATATGGAAGGAGTGTCTATGAATATGGTGAATAGGTCCTTTTGGAAAGGGACTGATGCCCAGGCGTGGACCAAGAGCAGCTCAGGTGTCAGCAGGTCAAGGTGGAAAGACAAAAAAGGCCCACCTTTGGGTTGTAGGGGTGTAGAGAGGGCAGGGCCAACAGTACAAAGAGATCTCAGGATTGTCCCTTCCTCCCTCCCTCCCTTCCTTCCTTCCTTCCTTCCTTCCTTCCTTCCTTCCTTCCTTCCTTCCTTCAAGAGAGAGCAAGTGAGAGAGCAGGGGAGGGACAGAGGGAGAGGGAGAGAGAGAATCCTGAGTGGGCTCCACACACAGCACAGAGTCCGACGTGGGGCTGGATCCCACGACCCTGAGGTCATGACCCGAGCTGAAATCAAGAGTTGGATGCTTAACCAACTGAGCTACCCAGATGCCCCTGAGGGTCCTCCTAAGATCAGCTGTCAGAGCCACCTCCTTCCATCCCCATCCCCACCTCTTTCATTCACAAAATATTTTTCCATATTGTGCTGAACAAGACAGATGCAGTCTGTGCCTTTCAGGAGCACTAAAATGAAATATTTAAATTTTTGGTACATGCTATAACCTATAAGAAGGTGAGACTTTATACCTAATCAGGGTAGGGAGAAAGTGTCCCTGAGGAAATGGCATTTAAGTCAAGTTTTGATGGAGGGGCAGATTTAGGCAGGTGAAGGGAGTTGGAAGTGTGTTGCAGGCAAAGGGAACAGCATAAGGGAAGGCCCTGAGTGAGGGCAGGCGCTTGAAGCCCTCGAGGAAACAGAAGACAGAAGAGATCAGGTCCGTCTTGCAGAAACCCTGACTATGCCAGGGGGGTGGGGTTGGGAGGAGGGGCCCATACTGAGAGTGAGGCACCCCTTGGGTGGCTACCCTAGCAGTCCAGGCAGACGACGACAGCGGCATGCCTAGGGTGGTGACATGAGGCATAAGCGGATGAAACTGAGATGTGTCTAGGAAATAAAATCAAATAAAAGGAAGAGATGATTGTTCCAATGGGAGGAGAAGGAAGAGGGGTGGTCAAATGTCACGCCCAGGTCTGGGCTTGAGCTTCTGTGTCGCCATTGGCAAGAAGGCCAGCCCCACCTCCACCATGCAGGGGACCCTGTGCTCTTGTCACCATGTGTTCACGGGGAGATTTCTACTCTGCTCCTCTGGAGCAAAGACTCTGGAATAATCTTGCCACCTTTCCCACCCCATGGGAGGGGTTCTCTGCCTACTGAGGTGGGGGTCTGACATCCACAGGACAAGTTCCTCTCCTGGGTCTGGGGCCAAGCAGGTGGTCACATCAGGGCTGGTCCCTGCAGCCTGCCGTGACCTTGTGGCTGCGTCTGCTGGCAGGAGGGACCCCATTTCAACCTGTTCTCATGCCCCAGATTAGCAACCCCAAGTTAGGGTATAGAGTCTCTGCTATATCCAGGCCTCAGGTTCAAGTCTGGCTGGCCCTGTAATGAAGCTGACATGTCCCTGACACACGTGCCTACTTCTCAATGGGTTCACGACCCACTGAGAACCCACTGTGACTGGTCCCACCCTATACCCACACTCACCTGCTGGGCAGATGTGCTAGTTGGGGTATCTACATTCCTACCAGGGTATTACCATTCCCCAAGAATGTGACTCTGTACTGAATTCTCGATTTTAAATAGACCTTCCTGCTGCCTGCTAGCTCTCAAAGATGTTGTTGTGACTATTAACACATAGAGCGTTTCCTGAAGGCGACGTCTTCATCTAGCCCTTCTAACTTTTCTCTTGTCATTGACCATGACCAGCAATATTTATACATGGCTGTGTAGACTATGGGGTTGCTCTTTGCCTTGGCCGAGGAAACCCATGGTATTGTCGGGGACACTGCCTAGTTCTGTCACCCAGTGTCCCACCCTCAACGTCATCACACAGGAGAGACTTCTCAGGGGTCTCAGGGCCCTTGGGGCCTCAGGGTTTATGTTTTATGCACTAGCATCACCCTTGGCTGCCACCTGTTTTCCCCGACGTCCTGACTTCCTCACTACACCCGTCTTTGCAAAGTGCCCCTCCCTCTGGACCCTGTCAGGAGAGAGGTTGGGTCACAAGCACATCTTCCTGTGTCTTCCTCTTTTTGCTTTTCTCCCTCCCCACAGTACACTGCTCCTCGCTTCGGGCCCCAGAATGTTCTTCGGTCTGGAAAGAAGGTTGACATGGGAGACGATCCAAGTTTGTAAATTCCAGGAAAGGCATGAGCGGGACACATGCTCATAAGACACATTCTCAAATTTCCTGGAAGTAAGTTTAGGTAACAAAGAAATTGGTTTCACAGCTTGGGAATCAAATCAAGAGGCGGGCCAGGCTGAAGTGAGCAACCACTCTCCCTCAGGGTTCTCACCAGGGACCCAAGGGTCTGTACACCCCTTGCCAGCAAGGGGCACCGGGGCCACGGCCACAGCCCCCTACCAGGCATTTGGCAGCTGAGTGCCTACCAGGAGCAGGGTGACACCCATGGTGCGGTCATCCAAGAGGGCTCAGGATCCAGCCCAATCCGAGGACCATTCACTCATCCCACATGTCTGCAACACAGCCTTCTCTCGTGACACCTCCTGATGCCTCTTCCCGTGACACCCCCTCCTGGTGACACCTCCAGCTCATTACCTCCACCACTTAGCGCTCATTAATAACGAGCTCTCACTTGCAATCACACTGCCAGCTCGCAGGGCGAAGACAGCCTCCAGCTGCTGCACGCCTGGGCTCGAGCCACCACGCTGTCTAGACGCTAGCACAGGGCCTGTCAGCATCCAAATGACAGCACGTGCCCAAGCCGCCAAGCGTCAAAGCCGGCTCCATGCCTGGGACTGCACATGCTGAAGGAAGCCCAATTTCATGTTAATGCAGCTCTAAAACAAGATGCCAGAAACCTCACCAGCACCCCTGGCACCTCACCATATACTCCATCAGAAGTCCATCAGATGGAGAGGGTCCCAGGAACCTCAGGATGGACACCCAATTCACTCAATTCACCAGGTGTCACTAAGACATACCCACCACCCACTGAGCCACCCCCCACCTCTACCCCCAGCTTCTCACACCTCCCTGCCTCCGCTGCCCAATCTTTGGGGTGATCACTCCTTCAGGCAGGGTCTGGATCAACCCAGGGCACCGACCTACTGCTGCTGGGGAGCCAGGTTAGGACTGAGCTCAGTATCCCCCAAATCAGCCACGATTTACAAGGACTCACACGTGGGGTCCCTGGCTCCAGTGCACCTCCCAGGGACCCCAGTTGCTGGGCAAGCCTCCACCCTCAGACACACGAAAACTTGAGTTGCCCAGAAAGCGCACCACCTTTTCTTTAGGATTCTGCACTGCAAAAACCAACCCCTGCAAGCCGGGGAACAAGCAGGTCCACACTTAACCTGAGGCAGCAGTTAGGATGTGGGGCAAAGGGCAGGACCTTTATTTGGGGCCTTGACTGTCCTGCAAAGCATCGCATTTGCTTCCACCTGGACCAGCTTCAGGTGACAGCGCCAGGCTCCCCCAAAGCTGGCCACAGCACCATTCTGCCCGAGGCATCAGCCAGTGCCACGGGTAGCAGGGAGGAGAATGGGGCGGCCCTGGCCTTCCCAACAGCTCAGGCAGGGCAGTGAGTTCCTCTGCCCTGCTGAGGGAGGAGCAGCTGAGACAGCCACCCTCATTTCACCCAGCCCCTCGTCCTCTGAAAGCCCTCAGCATGCTGCTCCTTCCAAGGCTTCTCCCCTCAGAGCCCTGGGGCCTGGACTGTCTGCTGTGGTGCTCCCTGGGGGCTCTCCTAAGTCTGTCCCTCTGCTGGACTGCAGGTCTTGAGGTCAGGGGCTCAGTCCCTCACACCTCATGGTCCCCCAGCCCCCCGCCTGTCACAGGAGACTCCCACTGGGGAAGCTGGGAAGGCGGAACGCAGACCAGAATGCAGGCCTCAGACCCAGCTCCTGCCCTTTCCCACAGCTGTACAGGGGCTCTCGGGCAGGCAGCCTCTCCACCCTGGGCCTCGGGGCTCCCCCCTGGACCAGGGGCACCGATATGGTACAAGCCAGGCCAAGCTCCTCGCACTCAGGGAGGTCTAGCTCCCATACGAAGGACCTGGAGCACCTCTGAGTCTGAGACTTGCCCAGTGGCAACACCGGGTTGGCCCCCCCAGAGCCCATGCAACAGGCTGCTACCACCTCCCCCTCCTGCCAAGAACAAACCATCGCCTGGGTTCTGAAAGGCTCCTAGAGGTTTGCCAAGGCATGTTTGGGGCTAAGTTTCTAGAGTCCAAGTTGTGTTAGGCATCTGCAGGCTCCCCCCAGCTAGCAGAGAGCACCTGTGTGCCTACAGTGTGCACATGTGCACACACACAGGTGAAGCTAGAGGGGGCATGTGTCTGGATGTCTGTGAGTAGGGAGAAAATGAACTAAGTCCGAGCCCCAGAGCATTTTCACCTGAACCAAACACTGCTTTCAGGCTCGCAGGTTCCTGGTTCAGATTGGCTTTCATGGGGAGGACCCAGGGAGGCAGGATGAGAGGGGCACTCAGAAGAGGTGATGCAAGGGTGGAAGATGTCAGCAGGGTTTGGATGTGGCCCCAGCAGGGGGTATAGGAGGTGGGGATGGCCCCAGCAGGAGGGATAGGGAGTGGGGTGATGGCCCCAGCAGTGGGGGATGGCCCCAGCAGCAGTGGGTAGGGGAGTCTTACTAGTGGGGGATGGGAGGATGGCCTCAACAGGGGGGGCAGGGGGTGGGAGGATGGCCCCAGCAGCTAGGTGGGTAGGAGGTAGGGGATGGCCCCAGTAGCAGCGGAGGAGATGAGAAGAAGTACTGTTGTTGGTCTGGCTCAGGGCAGAGGGCCGAGGGCCAGCACCTTTTAGCAGGGTCCCAGGGCTCCTGCTCCTGGGTTTGCGGGGCAGTGCCTACCTGTACCACGGCGGGTGGGTGCTGAAGGCCTGGCGTCATAGGTGGCGGGGTCCTGCAGCAGGGGAGTCATCCAGTGCCCCCTGGGTGCCCGGGCCCAAAGCCCACTGCACCTGTAGCACCAAGGGCCATTGTGAGGAGAATCTGAAAGAAGAGGGTGGTGGGAGGGGCAGGCCAGACCCAGAGTCCCACAGGCAGAGTCCAAATGGACCTCTAAGGGCTAGGGAGGAAAGGGAGCCTGAGGGGGCTGGCTGGGTGGACCAAACTCGGTGACAAGGAGGTCTGAGAAAGAGAACAGGAGGTGTGTAGAATGGGATGGGCATGGAGGGGACGGGCAAGGGCCAGCTAGGGCTGCAGGGGAGCACAGGGTAGGAGTGGGGTGAGAGCAGGAAGCAGCCAGCAGAGACCAGGTGGCAGGTCTGAGCTGGAAGGACAGAGAGCAGAGCACCCAGGCAAGACCCAGGCCCGGCAGGGGAGGCAAATCTGGGAGAGGAGGCAGTAGGCAGGGGAGGGGAGGGGGACCTGGGCATTGGAGGTACAGGGCACAGCCCTGGAGCTGGATGGTCTTGGATGGCTTCTGGAGCCCAGGGATACCTGAGGGAGTCCCACTGGTGGCAGGCAGGTGGAGTAAGCCAGTTCCTAATGTGCCCACTCTGCTCACGCCAGCCCCTCCCTGAGTGAATGGCCTTCGTGGTTTCACCCTCCTGTGTGAGCAGCAGAGCCACAGGCTGGGGTCAGGACCCAGCCCAGGAGTGGAGTCCTTGGGCAGGTGAAGTGTGGGGGACGAGGACCAGGCGGTGCTACGAGTATAAGAGTGGTTCAGGGTCACACATAGGTGGTGTTGGCCAGGAGGCAACTCCAAAAAAGTGTGAGGAGGCAGGGCTGGCAATGAGAGGTGGAAGATGCTAAGGGGGGAGAGGTTACCAGCCCAGGGGTGCTGGGGGAGGAGCTCTGCAGGGAGGCTAAAAACAGAGAGGCAACCTGAATGGGAGAGAGGTGTCCAGGCAGGAGGGTGCCAGGTGGAGACAGGGAAGGTGCCAGGCAGGAGAAGGAGGGAAGGTGCCAGGCAGGATGGGTGGGGGGGGAGGTGCCAGGCAGGGGGAGGAGGGGAGGTGCCAGGCAGGGGGGAGGAGGGGAGGTGCCAGGCAGAGGAGTGGGTAGGAGGGAGAGGATGCCAGGCAGGAGCAGGATGGGAACACGCTAGGCAGGAGGAGGTGGCAGGCGATGGGGAGGAGTAGGTGCAAGGCAATCAGGGAGGAGGGAAGGTGCCAGACATGAGGGAGGAGAGGAAGGTACCAGGCAGGAGAGTGCCAGGCAAAGGGAAGGAAGGGGAAATGCAGGTGGAGGGAGGATGGGGAGGTACCAGGTAGGGGAAGAAGGGAAAGATGCCAGGCAGAGATGAGCAGGGGGAAGTATCAGAGAGGAGGTAGGGGAGAGCCTGCCAGCCATGGAAGAGGTGCAGGAAAGGGGGCAGGAGGAAGAGGTACCAGGCTGAGGGTGGGGGATGTGCGGGGGCGGGGGGAGGAAGAGAGTCAGGAGTGGGGGAGAGATCCGGAGAGGAGGAGGGGATGAAGATGCCAGGCAGGGAGGAGGGGGTGCCAGGTAAGGGGAAGTGCCAGGTAAGAGGAAGGTGCCAGGAAGGGGTGAGAAGGAAGATGCCAGGCAGGGGGGAGGAGGGATGTCAGGCACTGGAGCGACCAGAGAGATGCCAGGCAGGGAGGAGTACCGGGAGAGGCCAGGGGGGCGGAGGGGGATGTCAGACAGGGGGAGATGCCAGACAGGGGGGAGGAGGATGCCAGGCAGGCAGGAGAGGGATGCCAGGCAGGCGGGAGCAGAGGAGATACCAGGCAGGGGGGAGGAGGGATGCCAGGCAGGGGAAGGAGGGATGATGCCAACAGAGGCAGGACGGGCACTGCCAGGCGGGGAAGGCGGGGGCGCCGGCGCAGCGCGGCCGGGCGGCGTCTCCGCAAGGGCCTGGGGGCCGCGCGGCGCGGGTCGCTCACCTGCTCCCCCGGGACCCCGGCCCGGAGCACGGCCGCCCGCTCCCCGCTCGGCGCTCGGCTCGGCCTGGCGCCTGCGCCGCTGCAGCCCCGAGCGGGGGAGGCGCAGGGAGCGTCTGTAAAGAGCGAGAAGCTTAATAATGAGTTAGGGATCAGAGCAGGCAGCATCGCCCCAGCCGTCCGAGCGCGCGGTCTCCGCTCTGGGAGCGTCGCCGCCCGCGCTGGCCACTCGCATTGTGCTCCCCAGCCTGTGCACACAGGGGCCTCGGGTCTGTAGGTGCACCTCTGCCCCCACCGATTCACACAGACTGTCAGGGCATCCTAAGGGACCGCAGACATGACCCGCTCTGAACCACACAGGCATTTGCACAAACACAGCCCTGGGGGGGGGGGGGGGGGGAGTGGGGGGGTTCCATTCCACTCCAGGTTCAGAGCCAGGACACCTCCTCCTACCTTTATGCACAAGTCCTTGCCCCACATGCAGTCATGTGAGCCTGCTCTGGTCACTCTTTGGGGTCCCCTGGGCATCCCCCTCATACCCCCAGGAGCAGTTAGCACAGTGCCTGGCATACAGTGGGGGCTCAACCCTTACCTGCTAAAAGGCATGAGCCTCAGAGAGCCTTAAGCATGATCCAGAGGGAGTGGGAGGCTCCACACGGAGGAGCCAGCAGGTGAGGACTTTGGGGGGCAGGGTCCCGGCAGCCCCTGAGCCAGAGCTGTGACAGGTGTCCAGGTTGGCGGAGTCCTGCCCCTTCAGATTCTCGCCTGTGCCCCAGATGCCTAGCCTAGCCCCATCCCCCATGGGCATTTGAGGGTCCTGGGCACCAAACACTGCCTGGGCCTGACATGACCTGACTTAGAGGCTTTTCCATCTCCACTTTCTTTTTTGGGGGGGTCATTATATTTTACTTTTATTACTTAATTTTTTTCTGTGTTCAACAACACATAACACGAAATTTGCCATCTTAACCAGTTTCAGGTGTACGATTCAACACTGTAAGGGTATACCTGGTTGTGTGGACAATCTCAAGAACTTTTTCATCTTAGAAAACTGAAACTCTACCCATTGAAGGATTCTCCTCTCCCCCTAGACCTTGGGCACCCACTGCTCTTTCTGTTTCTATGAATTTGATTACTCTAGGTACCGCATATAAAATATATTTATGCGGTATTTGCCCTTTTGTGATTGGCTTAGTTCACTGGGAATAATGTCCTCTAGGTTCATCCGCTTGTAGCAGGTGTCAACATTTCCTTTTCAGGATGAATGAGATTCTAGTGTATGGATGTATACAATGCATAAATCAACCACAGTTTGTTTATCCATTCATCTGTCCATGGACAATTGGGCTGCTGCCACTTTTTTTTTTTTTTTTTTTTTTTTTTTTGGCCACTGTGAATAATGTTACTTACTTTCGGCCCTTTAACACATGTTGACATTAAACCAGACAGAAAGGGACGCCTGGGTGGCTCAGCGGTTAAACATCTGCCTTCAGCCCAGGGGGTGATCCTGGAGTCCTAGGATCAAGTCCCACGTCAGGCTCCTGCATGGAGCCTGCTTCTCCCTCTGCCTCTCTCTCTCTCTGTGTGTCTCTCATGAATAAATAAATAAAATCTTAAAAAAAAAAAAGACTGTAACTTTAAAAAATAAAAAAAATAATAATAAACCAGACAGAAACACTCCAGCTCAGCCCTGGGAAGACATACTCAATCCTGCCTACCCTCTTTCAGCACCTGCCATTCTACTTTCAGGGCCCTTCCACAGAATACCTCAGACCTTTGGCCACTCAGAGGACCCCCTGTGGCCTTTTTACCTAAATTTGCTTACTTAATGCTCTAGATCAAATATATTCCTGTGCCCCTTCTGAGGAAGGGAGCCAGGGTCCCTGCTAACAGCTCGACACCGTCCTTCCTAGGTACATTTATCTCTTAACAAGGGACTCTTGGAAATGCAGGGGGAGGAGAGGCATAGTGGGTATTTTGAGGTGGGGGGAGGATTTGCTCAGTGGCCTGGGGGGCAGGGGAGGGCATGGAAAGCTGTCTGGATAAGACTTCCCATGACCCAGACCCTGGTGCCAAGGTCAATGCCAGAGCTTCACTCCTCTGGGCAGAGAGGAGTCTATTTAGAGGCAGTTCACACCCTCTTGCCCCCTCCCCTTCCCCCTCCTACCAACACCAGTTATTAACTTGGCAGAATAAGATTTTTTTTTAAAGATTTTATTTATTCATGAGAGACACACGGAGAGAGGCAGAGGCAGAGACACAGGCAGAGGGAGAGGGAGAAGCAGGCTCCATGCAGGGAGCCTGATGTGGGACTTGATCCCGGGACTTCAGGATCACGCCCTGGGCCAAAGGTGGCGCTAAACCCCTGAGCCACCGGGGCTGCCCAGAATAAGCCCTTCTGATGGGACAAGAGATTCGTTCTGAAAGTGAGGCGAGAGGCCCAATCCCAACATGAGGGGTTGTTGGCGGGGTGGGGTGGGGGGGTCTGCAGAGGGCCTCCAGAGGGAGACCAGGCAGCCAGGACAGAAGTAGGGGCAGCACCAAGCAGGCAGGCTGAGTGCTGGCCTAGGTCTGGCCAGAGGGGACAAGCAGAAGGGCCAGCTAGGCAGTCCCCCTCTTCTGATCCTGTACCCACACCCCACAGCCTTCTCCCTTCCTCCCACTCACAGTCTGTCCATCAGGGATAAAGTTATCTAAGGTTAAGCCCCAGGCCCTCCTTTATGACTTTCCAGGTGGGTGGGGCAGCACGTCTCTATCCTAGGAGTAATACCTTGTTTTTAAGTCACTGATCCCTTGTCCCTCTTTCCTTCTGGACTGTGAGCTCAGGAGGGTGGGACTGGGGTTTGTCAGCCCGGCTTGTGCCTGGTGCAGAGGAAGGCCCAGCCAGCGTTTGGAGGAGGCTCCATGCAGACAGGCTATGGCTGCAGAAGGGGCTGGCAGTAAAGACCTGGGAGGCCAGGGGTTAGGCTGAGCCAGGGGCAGGGTTGGGCAAGGCCAGAGGGAAGGGGCGAAATTCACTCATTTGTGAGGCCCGATGTTGTTCTCTGCACCACTGCTCGTGTAGCAAGAATTTGGAAATGCCTAAATGTTTGCCAATCGGTGACAGATTAAATACATTGTGTGACAGGTGTAAACAGGTGATAAGAGACAGGATAAACAGGTGACATGATAAATACATCATTCCGTGAATGCTATCAAACAATGGGGAAGCACTCTATACACTGATAGAGCAGGATCTCACAGATAAGATGCATGAAAAAAGCAAGATGCACAGAACAGTGTAAAGCATGCTAAAGCATGTGTGTGCGTGTGCATATACACACGGTCCTCTGGAAGGGTACAAAAGGAACTGGCCTCTGATGAGGAGCTGGAGGGTGGGACAGGTAGAGGGAGACTTACTTCCCACTGTGTATTCTTTTTAGCTTTTTAATTTAGAAGGAAAAGTTTTACAAAAATCACTCATATCATCATTTATATTTTCAAATTATACTGAGCACCCACTTTATAAATCAGACCACAAATCTATGTGCCTTTGATCATGAACCTGTATGAGGCTCTGTATCAGTTAATTTCTTTCACTTGTTTTGTATTTCTGCCTCAAGCTTGTTTTATGGTGTGCCCAGCCCTGTACCAGGCTCTGTGGGCAGGGATGAATGAGACAGCTCTTGACTGGATGGGGGATTAATACATATAAACAACTCACCATGTCAGGTAGAAGGGATGAAGTACAATCACAGAGGCCAGTCCCAGTGGTGGAGGTCCAGAAAGTAAAAGGGGAGCGAGGTTGGAGACGGGGAAGGGGAGTTAGTGTTTCACGGGGACAGAGTTTCTGTTTTGCAAGATGAAGAGTTCTGGAGATGGGTGGTGGTGATGGTTGCACAACAAGGTGAATGGACATAATGCCACAGAACTATACACTTACACGTGGTTAAGATGATAAATCTTATATGTATTTTACTACAGTTAAAAAAATAAAAACAGGGTATATAAGGTACAGCATGGTGACTACAGTTAATAATGTAGTATGACATATTTGAAAAGTTGTGAGTCAATCTTAAAAGTTCTTACCTCAAGAAAAAAAATTTTTAAGATTTTGTTTATTTATTCATGAGAGACACAGAAAGAGAGGCAGAGACACAGGCAGGGGGAGAAGCAGGCTCCTTGCGGGGAACTCAATCCCAGGACCTCAGGATCATGACCTAAGATAAAGGCAGACACTAAGCAAGTGAGCCACCCAGATGCCACCCCTCCAAATTTTTTTGTAACTATATGAGGTGATCGTTAACTAGACTCATTGTACTGGTCATTTCTGCAATATAGTAAATCATTACATGGTACAACTGAAACTAATATAATGTCATATGTCAATTATATTTCAATTAGAAATAACTAAATAAAAGAATCAAAAATAAATAAAAGAATTCTAGCAGAAAGAAGTGGTGTTTCCTTTTCTTACCACATATCTGGCACTCTATGGGGTGTCTGGTTTTCCAACAGCCCTGCAAGAAAGAAAGAATTATTCACATTTACATAGGAAAAAACATGAAGCTTAGGGAGATCCAGAGACATGTCTGAACTGGGATTCAAATTTATGTCTTTTGGGCTTTTTCCTGTCCCTGCAGGCATCTCTGGGGGAGCAGAGCAGAAACTGGAGGATAGGTGTACATTTCATGGAATAGCAGCCAGGGTGCTGAGTGTGGATGGGCCATCCAGTAGTTACTGTGACCAGCAAGGGAGAAGAGGGCCTGCCAGGCAGGGAGCAGCCTGAGTACCAGCCTGTGCCTGTGCACTGGACTGATCCATAAGCCTGGTGAGCTAAAAGCCAAGGCTGCAAAGGAGCATGTCTGGTAGGGGGTCTAGAATGCTTGCTCAAGAGTGTAGGCTTTGTCCTGAGTCCCATGGATGCCAGCAAAGGACTGCTGTATGTCATGGAACTCCCAGGCTTTTCTCACAGCTTTTTAGGATTCAGTCCCCCTTTCCCATTCACTGGCTTCCATACCCTCAGATCAGAACAAGGAAGGTGCAAAGATTCCAGAAATTGCTCTGAGATTTAGTCAGATTTATTTCTGACCGGATGTTTTTCTTTTCTTTTCTTTTTAAGATTTTATTTATTCATTCATCACACACACACACACACACACACACACACACACACACAGGCAGAGACACAGGCAGAGGGAGAAGCAGGCTTCCTGCAAGAAGCCCAATATGGGACTCGGTCCCGGATCCCGGGATCACACCCTGAACAGAAGGCAGATGCTCAACCACTGAGTGGTGTCCCCTGGTGTTTTTCTTTTCTTAAAGAGTCCTCCTGCCCTGCCCACTTCAAAATATCCTGTTTACATTTCAGGCCTCATAAAACTTGGGTCTGGTCCTGGCTGAGCCATGTAGTGAACTGTGAACACTCTTCCTTTCTTGGACAACTTTTGTTTTCCCTTGAATTCATAATTAGCCTTTTTAAAATAGACTGTTTTTTTAGAGCAGTTTTAGTTTTACAGTAAAACTGCGTAGAAAGTACAGAGAATTCCCATATATCCCTGCTCCCCGCCCCCAATCTCCCCTACTACAGAAATGGTACACTACCAGAAAGGTACACTTGTTACAATCAGTGAACCCACACTGATACGTCGTTATCACCCAAAGTCCACAGCCGACATTGGGGTTCACTTTCCTTGTTGGACAGTCTATGGATTTGGACAAATGTATAATGATGTATCTACCACTATGGTATCATACAGAATAATCTCACTGCTCTGTCTCACCTCTCTCCCTCACCACAACCCCTGATCTCCATAGTTTTATCTTTGCCAGAATGCCATACAGTGGGAAGCATACAGTATGGATCCATTTCAGACCTGCTTCTTTCACGGAGCAATATGCTTTTAAGGTTTCTGTTAAAAAAAAAAAAAGGTTTCTGTTCATATCTTCTAGCAGCTTGATAGCTCATTTCTTTTTAGAACCATATTGCATTGAAAGGATGTACCATGGTAATAATCATCTCTTTTTTTCTTTTTATTGAAGTTCAATTTGCCAACATATAGTATAACACCCAGTGCTCATCCAATAATCATCTCCTTTTAAATAAATAATTATTTGCTTGTTTCATTAGTTTTCTACATACTTATAAAATCAACCCCAAGTCTCTGCAGACTATCTAAATCTATCTCTCTCAGGGCACTCAGATTCTACAGGCTCTCCTAGAGCCCTCCCATCTATTCCTGTCTGGCCTGGTTGCCCTCAGCTGTTATCCTGGAATTTCCTTTCAATATTATTGTGTGAATTCCCTTCATCTCTCTACTGTTTTTTAATCCCCTCATCAGATAGGTACTGAGTGCTTACTACATGCCTGGCATTGTTTTAGGTACTGGAGCACAGCAATGAACAGAATGAACCAAAAGGTTTCTCCCCACTGGAACTTCAAATGGGAAGGATAGACAACGGGTAAGAAAAATATGTGGGATGTTCATTACAGGCCTCTAAGGCTGGTTGGATATTCAGAGATTAAACAATGTAATCTACCATATTAACTAGCTAAAGGAGAAAAATCACAGACACATTAATTGATGCAGAAAAAGCATTTGGCAAAATTCAACACCTAAAAGACAATTCGAGGAGTTCCACGATGATGGAAATGTGCCACATCTTCACTGATAGGCTACTCGGCTGCTGGCTCCCAAAGGTATGTCCATATCCTGATGCCCAGAATCCGTGAGTGTTACCTTATTTGGAAAAAGGTCTTTGCAGAGGCAGTTAGATTAAGGATCTTGAGATGAGATTATCCTGGATTATCCCTGTGGGCTCTAAATGCCATCACAAGTGGCCTTATAAGCGAGAGGCCGGAGATTGCACATGCACACACAGGAGAAAATGATGAGAAGATGGAGCAGAGAAAGATGTGACAGACCAGCCGCCAGAAGCTGGCAAAAGCAAGGAACAAATTCTCCCCTAGAGCCTCTGGAGGGAGTAGGGCTCTGCTAATGCCTTGATTTAGAAATTCTGGCTTCCAGAACGGTTGGAGAACAAATTACTGTTTTAAGCCACCCAGTTGGGTGTTACAGTAACAATTGTTGCAGTAGCCACGGGTAACTAATACAACCCTACAATGCTATCCTAGTGGTGATACTGTACTATAGTTTTGCAAGATATTATTATTGGGGAAAACCGGGTGAGGAATACACAGAGCATTTACTGAGAGTATTATTGCTTACAACTTCATGGGAATACACAATTATCTCAAAATAAAAAGTTTAGGGGTATCTGGCTGGCTCAGTTGGTAGAACATAAGACTCTTGATCTTGGAGTTGTGAGTTCAAGCCCCACATTGGTCACAGAGCTTACTTAATTTTTTTTTAATTAAAAAAATAGCAGAAAAGGGAGATGAGAGGTTTGCCATGAGGGGGAAGGAGAGAACACCAAGTGCAAAGTCCCTGGATTTACAGGCCTGATGTGTTACAGGAGCTGCAATGTAGCTGGAGGCTCTGAGGTCATAGAGGTAACAGCATCTGTGTATATGGGCAGAGTGGGGTGGGCCCTCCACGTGCAGGGCCCTGTAGGCTATTTTGAGGACTTTGTGCCTTATTCTGAATGAGATGGGAAGGAGGAGGATTTGAGAAAGGACAGACATGATAGACCAGTATGTCTGCCATGCTGAGCAAACACTGTAAGGGGTGAGCCCAAAGCAAGGAGGCCAGCTAGGAGGCTACTGCAGGTGATAGGCCATGGCAGGTTCGAACACAAAGTAGCAGTAAAGATGGTGAGGAATGGTTGCATTCTGGGTATATCCTGAAAGCAGAGCCAAGGGCATTTGTTTTCAGAATGATCATGGCGGGAAAGAAAGAAAGAAAGGAGTCATGAAGGGTTCAAGGATTGGGCCTGAGCCTGGCTGGAAAGATGGAGCTGCCATTTACTCACACTGGAAAGGCTGGGAGGAGCATGTTTGAAGAAAAGATCAGGAGCTCCATTTTGGACGTGATAAATTAGACATCCAAGAAGAGATGTCAAGGTGGCATTTGGATGTAGGATTCTGGAGTGTAGGCTGGAAATATACATTTAGGAGTCAACATTTAGATAGCATTAATGCTGTGAGACTGGATGAGTGCCCTGAGAGAAGGAGGAGGTCCAAATCCTGAGCCTTGGAGCATTTCAGTGTTAAGGTCTCAAATATAAAGTAAAGCCAGGAAAGGATGCTGAGATGTATCCATCACAAGTTAGGAGGAAGACAGGAAGAATGTGGTATCCTGGAAGCCAAGTCAAGAAAGCATTCTAGGGAAAAAGGAATGAGTTGTGTCAGATGTTGCCGAAGGCCACTAAAGCTGAAGGCTGGGGATTGGCCATTGACTACAGCAGTGAAGAAGCCATCAGTGAATTAGACAACAGCTTTGGCGGGTCCGTGGGACAAAGCCTGGAGAGCAAATGGGAGAAAAGAAATTACAGGCACAAGTACAGACAACCCTTTAGAGAATGTTTGCTACGAAGGGGAGTAGAGAAGTGGGGCAGTAGTTGGAGGAAAAAATGAGGTTGAAAAGTTTTCCTTAAACTGGGGCAGTTGGCAGCATGTTTGTAGCTGGTGAGAAAGAGCCAGTAGCGGGGGGAAAAAAATCAACAAAGCTGGGAGAGAGAGAATGACTTCTGGAACAATCTCCTAGAGTAGGTAAAGGGGGAAAGCATGGGCTACTCATCTGCAGTAGCAGCTTTCAATGTTGGATGTACATTAAAAATCATCTGGGAAGCATTTCAAGACCCCACACCTAGGCCACACCCAGTTTGGGTGGAGTCTCTACAATGAGCTGACAGAACAGGAGGGAAGAACATGCAAACACAGAACAGAGGCAGGTAGGCGGGACAGGTAGTAGTGGGAGCTTATGGGAGCTCCCTGCTGACTGCTGCTATTTCCTCAGTGAAATGGGGTGCATGCTCATCAACTAATCTTGAGGCTGGGGGAGGAGATCTTGGGGGTAAGGCAAGGAAAAGATACAGATGGTGACTCAGGCATGGGAAGATTCCTGTTACTGGTAATAATGAGGTCTAGGGTAAGACCATGAAAATGAGCGACTGGGGTGGGGTGGAGGACAGAGTCATTAGAGGAGGGGAGCTCAAGAAACTGAGGCCAGGGGACTAGAAGTATCCTGTATGTAGATATTCAAGTTATCAGGAATTAAGGCTGGAGTGGTGGTGGGGAGAGTGGCAGCAAGCTAGCAGGATTCTCTCTTGACCTCAGTGAATGTAGGTGGGGAACTGGAGTGGGAACATGCCTACCATGACCCTCACCTTGCATGTTATGCTTCAGCAAAACTGAACTACCTGAAGGTCTCAGATATTGTGCTGAAGTCCTATTTCCTGTAACCTAGGTCTTTTTCTTTCTTAGTTTAATTCTTTGTTTGGATGGTACATCCTCATTATTTTATTATGTATGTATATACTTATTTATTTTAATATTGTATTCGTTTATTTATTTATTTGAAAGAGAGAGACAGAACATGAGTGGGGCAGAGGGGCAGAGGGAGAGGGAGAAGCAGAAGCAGGCTCCCCACTGAGCAGGGAGCCCAACACAGGGCTCTATCCCAGGACCCCGGGATCATAACCTGAGCTGAAGGCTGATGTTAACCAACTGAGCCACCCAGGTGCCCCTATTTTTTATTTTTTTAAAGATTTTATTTATTTGTTTTGTCTGTTCATTTGAGAGGGGAGGGAGGAACAGAGGGAGAGGGACAAGCAGACTCCCCGCTGAGCACAGAGCCCAACATGGGACCTGATCCCACGACCCTGAGATCATGACCCAAGCCATTGTATGCCCAACCGACTGAACCACCCAGACACCCCTATGTATATATGTATTTCTTTATTTGGCTAGGACTATTGCAGTGGCCTCCCACTTGGTCACTGACAAATCCCATGTCCTCTCCACATTTGCTCCAGAATAGATTTTGAATCCTCAAATCTGACCTGGTCACTTGCTTGCTTAAAACTTTGCAGTGAGTCACTGCCTCTAACTATGTAGATCGCTTTCTGTGCCAGGTACTGTTCTAAATGTTTCACAGTCATCCAAGACATGTGTCCTGTCATTATCCTTATTCTATAGGTGATGAAACAGAGGCACAATAAGGCTAGTTTGCTCAGTGCCACATGAAGCTGACATTACCCCAGTGTGCAGTGCTTCTCATAATTGACCACCCTCCCTGCACAACTTCATTTCTTAGCATTTCCTCTCACTGTGAACTTTATGCCTCAGTGAAAGTGAATTACTGAAAGGTCCCAGGATCAGTGAGGCCACCAGTAGGAAGTATATAGCACAGAAAGTAGGTTTAACTGAAGAAAGTTAATGAAGGGCCTCTTTATGAGACATGGGCAGGGCTAAGGGAAATTAATGATAAGACACCCAGACACTGGCACCAGAGGGAGACCAAGTGGACGAAGAGGGGATGGTGCTATCAGAACCATGTGGAAGAGGGTCAACCCCGCAGGAGCAGTGAGGGCAAGCAACCAGTCAGAATAGAGATAAATCCCCTCACCTACCTTTCCTCCAAACATACCATCTCCTGCACGTGCCTCCATTGGTCACATCAAACTGGAAGCCGGAAGATGAGAGAGCCCGAATGATGAGGTTTGTAGTGGTCAGCCTTCTGGGCACAAAGCAGGCAAGACAGGGATGGAAAATGAATCAGAGAGAGCTTCTGTCCTTTAATTAGAGGAAGAAATCCTGCAGCCCCCATGCAGAGGAGACATCAAGTTCTGTCAGCCACGGATCACAGTGGGTAATGCCAGTTCAGTCGTGGTGCCATCAGGAACCCAAGGAATAACGTCAGCGGCCAATACTGCTCTTCGCAGAAAACGAAAAGGAATGGAAAAGTTTCACCTGTTGCTGAGGTGAGACCTGTGTAGTACTCTCGGCATCCTCTTTCCCTGCCTGCTCCAAAGTCCTTACCTCTTGGCGGCTCATCTGCTATTTGCATCCTATTGATCAGGGTGGCACGAATCTTCACTCCCACAAGAGCCAAGTTTTTAGCTGTTCTAGCTTTCCTAAGTCACCACTGTTTCCCATTGGCTGCTGTTTTTGGACAGGGAGACTCTGTGGCCCTCCAGCAAACCCTCTGGCTCAGATGCAGTCCTCCTTGCCCCTGTTTTGTTATATCTGACCAGCACAGAGAACACAGTTCAATGCCTGCTGGGTCAGCAGCATGAGAAGCCCCCAAAGTGGCCAGTCATAAACTCCAAGTTTCCAGTTTAATGGGTTCAAGATTGTGTTCTCAAGGGAATGTTCCTTCATGTGCACCAGGACCTTCAAACCTACGGAGCCCAACGTTATGGGGGAAGCAAATGTTCTCTAAGAGGGTCATTTGGTGAAATAGTGAGAGAGGCAACTTCTACCTCCACTCGAGTCCTTGTGCACATCCACAAACCTAAGTGATCATGTCACACCTTCTCTTCCTCAAATCTCGAACATTTCTTCCCCAGGCTCCACTTGAGACCAATTTGAGTCTCTAGGGAGACCCTCTCTGTCAAAGAACAGAACCTTCGTACTCTGGCTTTGGGGGAAACAGCACCATATAGATGTGGCATTTCCGGGAAGTGCCCTAACTGAGCCCTCAGGGGGCCATTCCCCAGTCCATTCAAACAGTTGCCACTGAGTAACTCAGTAACCATGCACAGGCCCGTGAATTCCATGGGCATGAACTCAGTGCCACATGCCTTTTGCTATATAATGAGTTCCTTGGTTGGAGATGATGTTGTGTGGGTTACCATGACAATGAATAGGGTTTTCTGAAAACCTTCAAGCGCTGGTGCTGGCAGAAGCATTGCAAGTGGAGAAAGCAAGTCTGTATCTGGAACAGGACTCCATTCCTAAGAGAGCAGACTGCTGGCTCTCTCCATGAGGGAGCAATGCAAGTTATGGGTCTGTTCCCCACACTCCCCGCCAGTGGAAGATGCAATATTGGGGATTCCATGTTGGCTTTTGCTAGTAGTTTGCAGTACGGGAACTCAATGGAGATGATATCTCTATTAGCCCTAATGAAGAGTACTTACTGAGGAGGCAGTGGGGTGGTGGGGGAAGTAGGTTGACCGACATTTACAGGACAGACTGATCATTTCATCAGCTTGATTATCAAACTGGGTGCTTGGGTGCTCTACAGTCGGTGCCCCAGATGGGAACGTCTGTGATACCTTGGTATCTTTACTTGATGTTCATCCTGGGGCTTTCATCCATGTACCTCTCTCCCAGACTTCCTGGTCACAAGCCTTCCGGTCTCGACCATTCAAGGTTCCTGATCAGCCAGTGAATCTATTACCCATAACTCATTAGTCAGTGTAGACCTCCAAAGCACACAACCAGATTGGCCAAAATGTATCTACTGGGAGGGTTTCTGTGCACCACTGTCTTTCAGGATCATTCCTGAGTCAGACTCATTGCAGTGGTTATGCACCTCCTATGGTAAACATAAAAGATACATAAATATATGTTCACATAAGAATACATATATGAGGGGCACCTGGATGGCTCAGTTGGTTGAACGTCTGCCTTCAGCTTGGGATCCTGGGATCGAGCCCTACATCAGGTTCCCTGTTCAGCAGGAAGCCTGCTTCTCCCTCTCCCTCTCCCTCTGCCACTCTCCCTGCTTGTGCTCTCTTACTCTCGCTCTCTCTCTCTCAAATAAATATAATCTTAAAAAAGATACGTTTATGTAATTATTGGTTCTGTTTTTCTGGAGGACCCGGACCCTTACTCATACACTCCTCAAAGTTTCCTTGTGTCCCTGGGTAATACATCCCTCTCTATTCCTTCCCCCATCCCCAGGTAACCACTATCGTTATAGATCACTTTAGATCAGTTTTCATTTTCTAGAATTTTATATACATCAAATCATGTGTTATGTACTCCCTTTTGGTCTGGCTTCTTTCACTCAGCATAGTTATTTTGAGAATCACTGGTGTAGTATGTATCAATAGCTTGTTCCTTTGTATCACTGAGTAGGATTCCAGGACATACAGCTGTTGATGAACATTTGAGTTGTTTCCACTTTGGGGCTAATTTTTAAAACACTGCTGGGATGCCTGGGTGGCTCAATGGTTGAGCATCTGCCTTTGCCTCAGGTCATGATCTCAGGGTCCTGGGATTGAGTCCTGTGTTGGGCTCCCCAAAGGGAGCCTACTTCTCCTTCGGCCTATGTCTCTGCCTCTTTCTGTCTCTCATGAATAAATAAATAAAATTAAAAAAAACACAGCTATGAACATTTTTGTATGTTAGTCTTTTTGTGGACATATGTTTTTATTTCTCTTGGGTAAATACCTAAATGAGGAATGGCTGGGTCCCACTTTCACCATGGTGTATTCCACAGCAGTTATGTGGCCAGCGGTGTGTCATTTCTAGTGGCTCCACATCTCTGCCAACTCTTGATACTGACAGTATTTTTGTTGTGGCCATTTCAGTGGGTGAGTAGCATTACCTCATTTCAATTGGCATTCATTTTTCTTAGTGATGATGAACACCTTTGCATGTCCTTACTTGCCATCTGTAGATCCTCTTTGGTCAGGTGTTGGTTTAGATCTTTTGCTCATTTTTTTTTGGAACACGTGCCTGGTAATTTTTATTGAATTCTGGTCATTGTATTTGAAAAAGAGGCTGTGTGTGGATTTTGCGTGTCAGTTTTCTGCTGGCAGCCAGGTAGAACAGGCAAAGCACCCTGATCCAGTCAGGGATGAGCTTCTGGCTTTGAACAGGCTGGTCTGTGTCTGGTCTGCTGCAGGATCTGCTCTGACTCCGCAGAGGCCTCCCCGTCCTCCTCACTAAGCCCGGGTCATTCTCCACGCTCTCTGCCTGTTCTGTCTCCCCCCAGTTCTGTCTCCCCCATATGCTGATTGCCGAAATGACTGCTGTTAAGCCTCCAGACACATCCTTTCAGTTTAATTTCTCACCATCATGTTCTGGAAGCCCAAGGAGACTTGTCAGTATGGCCACGAGCCGGGCCCCCTCTCAGCTCCAAGGACATCACAACCTTTCCACCTGAGCCTGGACTCTGTAAAATTTTAGGAGACTTCTGTTGAATCCGTGGAAGCCCTCACTTCTAACCTCAGAAGGCACCTGTGGAGGGGGCTGGAGCCCACTGGAGTCTCATTGGCCCACACAGGCAGGGTGAGGTGTGAAATGCAAGTCCTGCCTCTATTGGGACGTTCCTTGCTCTTCAACAGGAAGAATCCCACCAGCAAGGCACCAGGGGAAGCTGAGAAGGGATGAGGTGGAGTGTGCTAGTGGGGGGATCGTGATGAGGGACTTTCTCACCTTCCCTGCCCTTCCGGTCTAAAGCAGTTCCCTCAATACGTGGATGTGGATCCTGGCCTGTCTGGGCTCAGGATTCAAGTTCCACCTGCCGCCAGGCATCAGCAGGCATTGCTGGAGTGCGGGGGTGGGGGTGGGGGGACGGCGCGACCCCTAGTGGTCCCCGCGGGAAGAGGACCCGGGCTCAGCGGCCTGAGCTGTAGGACCAGGATAAGTTTGAGGAAAAGAACTGAACGTGAAACATCTTTAAACGGCCTTCGAATGCACCTTATGCTTTTGTCTTTTCTTTAAAAACCTTTACCTTTCTTGTAACAACAAAAAAAATAAGCATATACACAAATAGACTGGCTGGTCTAATGAACCCCCCACCCCCCCCCCCCTCCCCGGCCTGCAGCCATCACTCAGCTTCAACTGCTGGTGTTGTTTCATGGATGCTCCTCCCCACTCCCCCTTCCTTGTATTTTCTTGAAAGTAAACTCTATGCACTAGACAGGGCTCGAACTCACCAGCCAAGATCCAGAGTGGAGATCCAGAGTCACACACTCTACGGACTGAGCCAGATACATGGCCCACTCCTTGTATTCACTTAAAGATCCCTGACTTCATATTATTTCATTTGTAAATATTTCAGTGTGTATCTCTAAAAGATAAAGGTTTGTTTTTATAAAATTGTTAAAATTAAATATGTAAAGGTTTTATGAAAAACATTAAACATCTATTTTATAAAATTTTAAAAGTTTTTAAAATTAAAATTGTAAAAATGCAAAATATGTTTAATATTTTAAAGTAATATAAAAATATAAAACATGAAGTATAGACTTGTATAAAATATTTTAATAAAATTTTAAAACATTTTAATATAAATATATTTAAATATGCCTAATACATAATATACAGAAATACATATTTATTATCCAAATATAAATAACATAAATGTTAAAAATATAAGTCTTTAAAAATATTTATTTATTTACTTATTTATTTATTCATTTATTTATTTATTCATGAGAGACAGCGAGGCAGAGACACGGGCAGAGGGAGAAGCAGGCTCCTCGGGCAGCCCGAGTGGCCCAACGGTTTAGCGCCACCTTCAGCCCAGGGCGTGATCCTGGAGACCTGGGATGGAGACCCACATCAGGCTCCCTGCACGGAGCCTGCTTCTCCCTCTGCCAGTTTCTCTCTCTCTCCAATAAAAAAAAGAAGAAGAAGAAGAAGAAGAAGAAGAAGAAGAAGAAGAAGAAGAAGAAGAAGAAGAAGAAGCAGCAGCAAGCTCCTTGAGGGGAGCCCAGTGTGGTCCTCCATCCCAGGACTCCAGGATCACGCCCTGAGCCAAAGGCAGACACTCAACTGCGAGCCACCCAAGCATCCCAAAATATAAGTTTTTAAAATATAAAACCTTAATGCCATCATCACACCTAAAAATTTAACAGTGCTTTCCTCATTTTATCAAATACCTGGTGTTTAAATATCTAATTGTCTTACAAATTTCATTTTAAAAATATCTTGTTTGGGCACCTGCGTGGCTCAGTGGGTTAAGCATCTGTCTTTGACTCAGGTCATGATACCGGGGTGCTGGGATGAAGTCTCGGGTGGGGCTCCCTGCTCAGCAGAAAGTGAGCTTCTCCCTCTGCCCTGCCCTGCCCCCCACACTTGTGTGTACTCTCTCTCTCAAATAAATAAATAAAATCTAAAAAAAGATCTTGCTTGTTTGAATCAGGATTCAAATAAAGGTCACGTGTTGAAATTGGTTGATATGTCTGTTAAGTCTCTTCTACCCCATAGGTTTCTTGACCCTGTGTGTGTGCGCACGTGCTCATGAAGGAACTGGGTCATTGCCCTGTCAGGTGTCTCCCAGCCTGGATCTTGCTGGTTGCACTACTGTGAGGCAGTGCTGTGTTCTATCAGCAGGCACTCACTGTCTGGTATCACTTTTGCTGATATTAACAGCAATTGATGATCAGCAATAGATTCATTAATTCGGTATTTGATCCTACACTGCTTCCCCTTTCTGGTTCTGGTTTTGGAGATACAAGAGGAGGATGGGACAGGGTTCTCAGTGTCCTCATGCATCTCTCTCCCAAAACTCCACCGTGGTTTCCCCAGACCTGTCCCCATGGGTCAGTTAGGATGTTTCCTGACCCCTGGACTCCTTTCTTTTTTTTAAGATTTTATTTATTTGAGAGGAAGAGTGAGCAAGACCATGAGTGGGGGGTGGGAACAGAGGGAGAGGGAGAAGCAGACTTCCCGCTGAGTAGGGAGCCCAATGCAGGGCTCTATCCCAGGACCCCGGGATCATGACCTGAGTCAAAGGCATACCCTTAACTGACTGAGCCACCCTGGTACCCCCTGACCCTGGCACTCCTGATCGGTAATGATAAACACCTGTAATGTGAAGGAATAAGTGAATGTATGTAATAACAGCCTCCATCGCTCTGCAAATCATTCTCATAGTTATCCTGGGCTCCCAGCAGGATCACTGACTCGGGCTGGGACAGGCCAGGCAAGGAAATGTCTTATGGCAGGGAAGTTTTCTCAGCATCCATCAATTCGTGTTACTGGTTCACCAACCAGTACACATTCAGATCCGTAGTCCAGAGCTGAGGATGGAGCACAGTGTTCTGATTGTGGCCCCTGTATAGAAACTTCCAGACCACAAGGGAATAAGGATGTGTTAAGAGCATGGGTTTTTCAGTCTGGCTGACCGGGATTTAGATATCAACTTTACCACCTAATTAGCTGTGTGACATTGAGCCAGTTACTTATCTCCCCATAGTGGGCTGATGATGGCTCTCAAGATACCGGGTCCTAATGAGTGTAAACTCTAAATGTTACCTCATTTGAAAAAGGGTCTTTGCTGATGTGATTAAATTCAAATCTTGACAATGGAGGGACTAGTCTGGATTTTCTGGGTGGTCCTAAACAAAAGCACAAATGTCCTATGTGAGAGAGGCAGAGGGAGACCTGACATGCACACAGGGGACAGGGTGCTACGGAGGCGGAATTGAGAAGGATTTGAAGATGCCGGTCTTAAAGATTGGAGTGATGTGGCCACCAGCCAAGGAGTGCCGGCAGCCACCACAAGCTGGAAGAGGCACGGACCAGTTTCTCCACTAGAGCCTCCGGAGGAAGTGGCCCTGCCACCTTGATGTCAGACTCTGAAGAGAAAACATTTCTGTTGTTCTAAGCTACTAAGTTTGTGGTGATGCATTACAACAGCCACAAGAAAAGGAATCCACCTCCCAATGCCTTGGTTTCCTCATCTACACTTCGTAGTGGGCCCCCTTGGGTGGGGGAAGAGACAGTCCTGCGAGTGGGCTAGGAGGCCACCCCGCTAAGGGAAGCCGGGCCCTCTGCTCAGTGTCAGGTGGCTGTGCTGCAAAGAGCCTCCTCAAGCCTCCAGGGTGCTGTTTCCCACCACCTGAGATGGAGGAAGGGAGCAGTTGTGAGACGGAGGGAAGAAAGGAGCAGAGGGCAGGGAAAGGAGTGTATGCGGGGCAGAGGGTCAAGGAACCAGCAGGGACCACCCTTTCCCCTGAGATGGGGCCTGGGGGGTTAGGAGAGACCCCATGGGTTCCCCTGGCTGGCCTGAACAGGTCAGGTGGGCCCACCTTGGAGCCACTCGCCGGACCATCTGACTTGGGAAAGCCCTGCTCCTCCTGAAGGCCGGAATATCCCACACAGCTGGCTCACAACTCACATGGCCCTTGTGATGAGTGTGTCTTCTTGTGATGGTGTCTTCTCGAACTCAGCTGGGTGAGGGCAGGCATCAGCTCAGTTTTGCTCACTGAAGCATCCCCAGCACCTAACACACAGTAGGTGGTCAACACACATTTGTCCACAGGGATGGATGAGTGAGCCAAAAGATGCCCAGAATGAGTGGCCAGTCTGGGGTATCAGATAGGGTCCCAGAAGGGTACCTGGGAGAGGCCAGGCATTGAGTTCAGCATTTAGGATTGTCCCTTGAAGCTTCAGAGCTACTCCTGGTGCTGCTGTCTCCATCCTGCAACCAGATAGGTGAAGCAGCCTGCTCAAGGTCAGCCTGCTCAAGGTCAGCCGGCTTGTCGGGCAAAGCTGGGCATCAACCTGCATCTACAACGCCCGGCCCTGCCTTTGAGCTCCATGCAAAGTTCTGGGCGACATCAGGGACAAACACAACACTTGACAACTGCCTCTGTGTGTTCACTGTCACCCCACCTGTTTCCTTGGAGTGATTGGCCATAAAATGGGGAGATGTAAAAGGACACAGGGAAGGTGCAGAGTGGCTGAGGGTCCAGGGGAGGATCGGCTCCAGGCGGGTGTCTGGGGTGGGGCTGGTCAGTTCTTCAGCCACCCAGGACCAGCTCAGTAGAGAAACCTGCTTAATCTTTAAGCTTTAAGAATAACACTGGATTTACAGGATAAGACAGAACAGCCCCAGAAGGAACCACCTCCCCTCACTGTCCAGCTGAGATGAAAATGTCCTGAACGGCAGAAGAGAGTGGACCCTGGGTGGGGAGGTGTGGGCAGGGCCAGGGCTCCCCAGCCGGCTCCTCGCACCGCCCAGCGCCCCGGCTCTGCGGCTCTGCACGGGCCAGTGTGGGCACGGTGGGGGCTTCCTCTCCCGCCAGGAAACCACCCGGCACGTATCCGCTGTCGATCCTGAAGATTCCTGCCCTCTCCCCATTTCTTGCATTCCTGATCCAGGGCTCCCGTGTGGTCAACGTTTGTGGTCATGACACTGCGACTGTGATTTGTATGCGGCCTTATTTTACGGAGTTACCAACCGAGCTATTTACAGGTGAGATGACAGGTTGAGATCTGCAAACAGGGAGGTGGGACACGTGTGGAGGAGTCAGGGAAACGGAATTAGCTTTTTGTAACACTGCTCGGCCTGCTTCTGTGTGTATTTGCAATTTTCCATCGCAGACCATCTCCCCGGAGGTGCCGAGGTGGGGGCGGGAGGCGCGCACCTGGAGACCCGCCGCTCCCGCGGGGCTCCACCCGGGCGTCCGGGGGGCGGCGCGGAGGCTGCGTGCTGGCGCGGGCTCTGGCGCCACCTGGCCGCCGTCGTGGGACCGACAGCCTCGGGTGCTCCCCGAACCCGGGGCTCCCGCCCCGCAAACCTGGCGCTCCGGACCCCGAGGCCGAGCCCACGACGCGGGACGCTCGGGCCCACCCGCTGCCGCCCGGACCCCCGGGCGGCCCTTCGACACCCCGGCCCAGCCTTGCCCTCCCGGGCCCACCTCTCCTCTGCCTCGCACTGCCCGGCGGAGCCCGGGGGCTGCAGCAGCAATCCTGGGGTGAGGATGGCGCGGCTGACCGGGGATGTGGGGCTCCGTGCTCCACGCTTGCCAGGGGGCCGCTGGGGGTGGCGAGGAGGCCCGGCGCCCGCACTCCGCACGAGCAGTCAACTGGGCAGGGCCTCACTTGCTCTCATTTTACCAGAACGACGCAGTTTAAAGGCACAGGGTGACAAGAGCATTTCCCACCTCCCCACTTGCTGTTCCCCACAGCGCGAGCTCTCCGCTTTTAGCGCATTCCGTTATTATGCACCCCACGTCGCTAGAGAACAGACCTAGAGTTTTAGCTTTTCCACTTCGGACGTTTCCAACTGAGGGCAGATGATAACAATGTGCCTTTCCTTTTTTTAAATTTATTTATGAGAGAGAGAGAGAGAGAGAGAGAGAGAGAGAGAGAGAGAGAGAGAGGAGAAGAGAGGAGAAGCAGGCCCCATGCACCGGAGCCCGACGTGGGACTCGATCCCCAGTCTCCAGGATCGCGCCCTGGGCCAAAGGCAGGGGCCAAACCGCTGCGCCACCCAGGGATCCCTTTCCTTCACTTCTCATCCCTCATCTCTACACTTCCGATCTCCTTCAGCCTTCACGCCTTACGCTTTCTGTCCCCACCTCCTCCCAGCTGTGGCTTATTTGGGGTTAGGTCAATTTTCTGAGTTTATGTCAACAGATTAGTTACCTACTATTACTCACAGATGAGCCGTGATTATTTTTTCCTTCTGCCGTCGCTTTTCACTTACTCTGGAGTTCATGACCATCTTGCATTTTCTTTTGCTTAGTTCTTTATATATTTGTTACTATCTTATTACCAATTTCTTCCCAGTTAACAAGTTGCATTGATTCAAATATGTTAGATACTCTATTAATTTGGGTGTCTGCAGAACTCTTTCCCAGGGCCTTCTGGGTTGCTCCCATGTAAAGGGGCTGGCTGATACCCGCTGGTGCCCGGGGAGGCATCCTGGAGATGTCCTCCACCTGCCTCTGGGGTGCCAGCCCGTTTCCTGGATCCCTTTTCATCTTGTTTCTTGCTTTGTTCTACCACGTTGAGGAAGTATATCCTCCAGCATCTTCCTGAGAAAGGATGCTTGAGAGGTGACTGCTTGACACCTTGCATATCTAAGCATGTCTGTTTTGCTCTAATGCTTAGTGGCTTAGCTGGAGTCGCTTTCCCTTGGAGTTTTGAAGGTATTGCTATCATTTAGTAGTTATTGATGAGAAGTCTGAGGCCATTCTGATCCACAGTCCATCCTATTAAATGTATTTCCCCCCCTTTTTGGAAGCTTTTAGAGTCTTCCCTTTACCCTTAGTATCCTGAAAACTCATGATGATGTGCTTTTGAGTGGGTCTCATTTTACATTGTAGAAGGATTTGGAGTATCCTTTCGATATGTATTTCATGACTTCCAGTTCTGGGAATTTAGGAGAGAAGATAAAATCAGAAAATAAATCCAAGATGGCCAAATTGAAGTTTTGGAAGCAAAGAACAAAGAATATAATTGGAAGGAAGTTAATTTGTAAAAATACACAAAAATTTCCCAGAATTGAGTATCATAAGTCTACAGATTGAAAAGCCCTAGGGAGTACTCAACCCAATAAATGACAAGAGACCCAGTGCAAGGCACGGCCTGGTGACATCTCCTGGTCTGTATGTTTGAAGCTGCATTTAAATGTTGCAGAGAAATTATTTGGACCTCAAAATACAATCCAGGCAATGAGTGCCATGACTGAAATGAAGAAGGGTTGATGCTGATTTGCTGCATACAGTTGAATCCAGGAAGGCTTCATGGAGGAGGTGAAACTTGAGTTGGTTTGTAGGGGATGGGTGGGCAGAGAGGAGGACTAGATGTTCCATAGGAGGGAAGCAGTGAGCTTGTAGTGAACCCCCAGAGTGGGGGGTGCGTGTGTGTGAGTGGGAGCATACCCTGGCTCAGGAGGCTGGGCTGGCTGCTGTATCAAGATAAGGTGAGGTGGGACCCAGTGGAGGCCAGTCCTGATCTGAGTGTGGTGGAGCCCTGCTCCTTATCTGAAACTTCACCCAGAGAAAACAATGCCCTTGCTGTGTTCAGCCTGAGCCCAATCACACCAAAGAGGCCCCAGGCAGCTAAGGGCTGATAAGCAGGTAAAGGTACTTCTGGGGACCGAAGGGCAGTGGGTCCTGCCTCTTATGAATCACCTTGTAAGGGTTCCCCCATGACCCTCCTGCCCTCCTCACGGAGTTGAAATCTTGACACTGGGAGGGATCTGAGAGCCCCCTTGCCACTGAGCAGAGGCCAGACAGGGGTCAGGATCTGCCCAAGGTCATGCTGCTCTTCAAAGATAGAACTGGGTTTAGAACCCAGATTTCTGGAAACCCTGCCCAGGGCTCTTTCCCGCCTGCCTGTGCTCACATCAGGCGAGGCCGCCTTTCATCTGAAGGTTGCCTACATTCAGCTGCTGAGCCCTGGGGACATCATGGGGTGTCCAGCTGTGGGTGGTGGAGGAGGGGCCAGCACAGAGGGCTTGCTGTTTGATTTAGGATCTGCATGTAAACTCACACTGAGAAAGTAAGTGCCAAGGGCAATTATGTCCATTCCTGCATGCGTTTCAATATCCTACTGCTCTGCATGTTCATTACCCATATTCCCCAGGTCAGGGTCCTCAGGACTCCTCCTTGCCAGAGAGCCCCAGAGCAGCATTTGGCAGGCAGCCAGATCCCAGAAGGAACTGGAGCCAAATAAAATATGAATTTGGTTGAGAAATGACTCAGGCACTCAGTTTTGCATAAAGGTTACTGGTGAGCAAGACGCGGCAGTGCTTACCCTCTGAGGCAGTGGTCAGCTCCTTGAAGGAGGGGCCACATCCCTTTTGAGGCTGGCATGGTGCCTTTCACACAGAACTTGCCTGATACACTTGTGTAGAGTTGCCACCTGTTATGGGTTGAATTGTGTACCCCCAAAGACCCTGAAGTCCTCATCCCCAGGCCCTGTGGATGTGACCTTATTTGAAAAAAGGGGTTTTGTGGATGATTAAGTTAGGATGAGGTCAATAGAGTGGGCCCCCAATCCAATGACAGATGACCTCACAGGAAGGGGAAAGACAGGGAGAAGACCACGTGAAGATAGGCTTTCTGCTTAGTATGAGCTCAGGAACCACTGAACGCTGGGAGACAACCCTGAGACACACCCTCCCCTGGCAGCTTTAGGGGAAGCAAGCCCTGCTGGCACCTGGAGCTCAGACTTCTGGCCTCCAGAAATGGGAGACAATGTATCTCTGTTGTTTAGGCTGCAAGTTCATGGCTCACATTATGGTGGCCCCGGGAAACTGGAGCAATGCCCAAAGCATCAGCTGGTTCTGCCTCCTGCCCGCCAGGCTGGTGTGTCTGTCTGCCCGCCTGCCACGGCCCTGTCCCAGCCCAGCCCAGCCATCAGAGGGTAGCGTCAGCAAGACTGGGGTCTTGGGCCCCATGCACATGAGACTGAAACCCTCGGCCAGCCTCACACACCTGTGGACCCCCAGTACCAGAGCATCAGGAGAGGGACAGAGGGACTGGCTCAGCTGAGGCCCGAGACAAGCCGCTGGCTGGTGGAGCAGCAGCTGGTGGGAGAGGGTCTCTGGCCCAGGGCCTGGAGGGCTTGGGTGTCCATCCAGCTCTGTCATGTAGCAGTGCCGGCAAGAGCTGCCACCACCGAGGCTCCCACCTGTGAAATGCATGCCTCATGCTTCCCAGCCACGGGTCCCAAGGGCGTGTCCACGTGCAAGGGTAGTTTTCTTTATCATGAGAATTGGGGAGCTCCTGGCATTTTGGGGTGTGGAGTGCTAGGCACCTTGTAATCATGGTGCTTGCTCCCTGTCCTTCCTGGCTTGCCATTTGCTCTCTGACTTCTTTCTCTCTCTCTCTTTCTTTCTTTCTTTCTTTCTTTCTTTCTTTCTTTCTTTCTTTCTTTCTTTCTTCTTTCTTTCTTCTCTTTTCTTTTTTTTGAGAAAGGACGAGTCATTCTTGTGCCCCCAAAGTTCCTGCTAATTTAGTGTCATTTGCATCTGCAGCCTTTTAGGTTATTTAACTTGTAAATTTCCCTCAATAATTCCAGCTCTATTACTTTCAGAGTCCTGATTGCAGCACTTAAATTTTTTAGTATTCCATGCACCTCCTTCCAAGATGTGTGGGTGCAGCCGCCATCAGAGCAGCCAGAAAGCCCTCCAACTCCCATCTGGAGGCTGCGACTTGACAGATCCACGGTGAGTGCTGTGCCCAGGCTCTGAGAGAAGGGGAGGGGGGGCAAAAATGGGTTCTCACCGGGCTCTGCACACCACGGGCCTTTTCCAAGGATTGTCCACAAATGTGCAACCCCTCGTGCACTGGTAAAGCCCTGCCAGGGGAGGCACCTGCTGTCCCTCCTCTTGGTCCTCCATGGGGGATTTCACATGGGTCCCATCTCAACTCCACGCGCTGCAGGGTGGATTTCCACCCCCTAGGGTCCCCATCCCACCCCTGGGTTCATCCTCCATCCTTTCTGGTCTTGCTCTGTGATTCAGGGGCTGGCCCTGAAGGATGGACTCCCAGCAGGAGCTCAGAGGGAGACTCATCTGGGTGCCTGAGGACCATTGTTCTTTCAGAGAGGCCCCCCCTCCACCTCCAGCTCACTGGGCTCCACTAACAAGATCTTCCTCTTCGGGTGCCTGGCTGGCTCTGTCCCTAGAGCATGAGAGTCTCAATTTCAAGGTTGCAAGTTCAAGTCCCATGTTGGGCATGGAGCCTAGATAGATAGATAGATAGATAGATAGATAGATAGATAGATAGATAGATTTTCCTCCTTCAGGCTGGGGAGGGTCCCAGTTCTGTTGTGGCTACTCTTGGGGCAGTGTGTTGCCTGTACCCTGCCCACACCTCTGCAAGTTCCCTTCCACTCTGGTTGTTGCCAAATAAACCCCATCAAGCCTTAGTGATGGAAAATGATCACTTTAGTACATTCCTGGGTTCTGGGGGGTTAGGAACTCAGACAAGGCAAAGAGAGGCGAGTAGTCTCCACTTCTCAGCCAGGAAGACTGGAAGGCTGGGGGACTTGGCAGCCAGGGCTGGAATCATCTGGAGGCTTCCTCGCTCACATAAGGTCTAACAGCTGAGACTGGCCGTCAGCCAGAACTCCTACACATGGCCTCTTCATCTGGTCGCTCCACACAAGCTGGCTTGGGCTAGCGTCCCAGGAGAGCACAGCAGAAGTCCATGGCATTTGTATGATCTTGCCTTGGAAATCACATAGTGTTACCTCCACCAGCTCCTGTTGTCGCAGGCAGGCCGAACCGCTCCTGCAGCTGCCTGGGGAAAGTGCATGTGGCTGTACTTGGGGCTGAATGTCAGGTCAGCCACTGGCTTCCCACTGGGGCCTGGGAGGGTGTGGCTAACGGGAGGAAGATTTTCTCTGTTCATGCCCTGCGGCTGCCAGGGACACTGCAATGGTAAGCTTCTGGCATTTTCTGCTTCTCAAGTAAGATAGATTTTTGCCTGATAAAAGGATTTCCCTAGATCTATGAATAGAGACATTAAGATAGATGAAGAATTTTAGATGCTGGGGGATTACTGAGCCATGGGAGGTTTGGTCCTGCAACCCAGAGAGAACAGTAAGTTTTGACTTGTCTGTAGCAAATGATGTTGGGATGTGCTCTCTCTACGCTCCTTCAGCAGAGTACACCATTAAATGCAGTGTACATTTCTTCCCTTTTTTGATGGGAATGCTATATTTGATGAAAATGGAATATGGCCTTTTAACTTTAATTTCAAAAATGGTTCTGGAACATTTTAATAAAACGAGTGAGTAATTATAGACCCTAGATTTTGTATGTATACAAAGGTTACCTTCTTTTGCCATCTTTAAAGGCAACTTAAAATTAGTAGAACCTGAAATAAAAGCTATAAAAATGACACAGAATCAATATAAATGATTCCGACATTGAGAAGCAAATTGTAACAAAAAATTTTCAGATCTCATAAAAAGCACTAATTAACTCAGGGGAACGAATAAAGTTTGCATAGAAGCTATAAAAGGTTTGGGGATTGTTTGATAATCCAGTTAATGAATCATATGAACACACTGGAAAGGATGTAACTTCTTTGCTAATTTGACAAGAAATGCTGACATTGACAAAGAAAGATAAAACTCCCACAGCACCGCGTCAAGGAGGCTGTCCGTGACACCCTGATTAATACATGTCATTAATTCAGAGGGGTTTAAGATTAGTCCCGGAGCAAAAAATAACTTGAAATGCACTGCAACCTTCAAATTCATATGTGAAACTTGATAGAGATATCCTCAAATGTGGGTATCTTTAACATTTATAATAATGATTACCAGCAATGCATTGTGAAATTGTTTTGCTCAGGGTCCAATCAGGAGACAGAAACCACCTAGGAATTTGAACAAGGAAAGTTTAACATAAAGAATTAATTTTAACAGGGGATTGGAAGGGTGCCTGGGTGGCTCAAGCAGTTAAGCAGCTGCCTTCCACTTAGGTCATGATCCCGGGGTCCCAGGATAGAGCCTGACCTCAGACTTCCCGCTTAGCAACGGGGTCTGCTTCTCCCTCTGCTTCTCCCCCCTCTCCTGCACTCTCTCTCTCTCTCTCTCCCAAATAAATAAATAAAATCTTTTAAAAAGGACTCCTGGGATCCCTGGGTGGCGCAGCGGTTTGGCGCCTGCCTTTGGCCCGGGGCGCGATCCTGGAGACCCAGGATCGAATCCCACATCTGGCTCCCAGTGCATGGAGCCTGCTTCTCTCTCTGCCTGTGTCTCTGCCCCTCTCTCTCTCTGTCTGTGTGACTATCATAAATAAATAAATAAATAAATAAATAAATAAATAAATAAATAAATAAATAAATAAATAAATAAAAGGACTCCTGGGTGGTTCAGTTGATTAAGCAGTTAAGTATCTGCCTTCGCCTCAGGTCATGATCCCAGTGGCTTGGGATCAAGTCTGCATGGGGATCCCTGCTCAGTGAGGGAGCCTGCCCCTCCTCCTTCTTGTGTGCTCTCTCTTGCAAAAATAAATAAATATGAATGTTAAAAAATGTTTTAAAAAGTCCCAGGGGTTTGGGGTACTAAGGAATTGGCTAAAAAGAAGTAAAAAGGATTAACACAGGCTCAGGAGACCCAGCCAGCAGCCATCACCCTGGGTGAGACAGAGCACCCATGAGGAGGTCCCTCTGCAGGGCTGAGATCCAGAACTTACTGGAGAGTGTGTGGCTCACCGCACTGCAGAGGAGTCACTGAGGTGCCAGGTCAGCCGCACTTGCTGGAAATCTGCCCCTTGGGGTGCCAGGGGCCATCCCTAGGGAGGTGCTCTGCCTGGAACCCGCCCCAAAGCCACAGGACAAAACCAGAGGGTGCTGTTCATGCACCCCGGGCCCCTGAAGCTGCTGCCAGGGGGTGTCACGGGAAGCTCCCGGTTGCTGGGAAGAGTGGAGCTGGGTGCTGCAGGTGCCACACACACTGCAGGAGCGGCCTGGCTTGCGGGACCAGGTGTGGAAGGATGCTTTCGTGCTACCCGAACCTGCCAAGAGCCACACACCCCTGGGGCACCTGGGAGGCTCAGCAGCTGAGCGTGTGCCTTTGGCGCAGGGCGTGATCCTGGAGTCCCAGGAATCGAGTCCCACATGGGGCTCCCTGCATGGAGCCTGCTCCTCCCTCTGCCTGTGTCTCTGGCTTTCTCTCTGCGTCTCTCATGAATAAATGAATAAATAAAATCTTAAAAAAAAAAAAAAAAGAGCCACATGCCCCGACCGGGAAGAGAGCCCGGCTCCTCAGCGGCCCTCCAGCGCCCTCTCCTGACCAACTAGAAAGCAGCAGCGAGAGGATGTTAGTAGCGATGTGCAGGCACCTGATACCTGGAACAGAATGAAGGAGACTTTTCTAGATTGATAAATCACTAAATTTGAATCCACCGTGCTAAGGAAAGACTGGCTTCTCAATTTCTCTGATCAGATTTTGTCAATTGAAGAGTTAGCCAAACCACTTATGGCCCAAAACTATAAGAATAAAAATATTTTTTTAATATTTAAACAAATCCCCCAAACTGGACCTGCCCCTGCGAGATCTTCCCTTCAAACTTTTTTTTTTAAGATTTTATTTATTTATTCATGACACACACACACACACACACACACACACACACACAGAGGCAGAGACAGAGGGAGAAGCAGGCTCCATGCAGGAAGCCCAAAGGTGGGACTCCATCCCGGGTCTCCAGGATCACGCCGTGGGCTGAAGGTGGCGCTAAACCACTGGGCCACTGGGGCTGCCCCCTTCAAACTTTTTAAAAAGATTATCTATTTATTTGAGAGACAGTACGAGCAGGGGGAGGGGCAGAGAGAGAAGCAGACTTCCCACTAAGCAGGGAACCTGATGCAGGGCTCAATCCCAGGACTCTGGGATCATGACCTGAGCCGAAAGCAGATGTTTCACCGACTGAGCCACCCAGGCACCCCTCCCTTCAAACTTCTTATAAATGTTGCTTATCAAGACCCATATCAGGTCTTAGGCTTCTATGTGAAATTTCTTTGACTACTTTTGGCTAAGCAGATACTTGGCTAAGCCTTCATAAACTGGCTGTGGCCCTAAAGGGAGAATAGCCTACACGCAGCACTTCTGAAACCAGATGTGTGGGTTTTCCACACCAAGCAATTCTCCAATCCTCTGTGATGCCAGCTGGGGGTTCTACAATTCAATCCAACTCTGACACTACCTACCTGGCCAGAGCATCACCTCCCACAGGTGAAGGGCAAGAGGGCACCCACCACACTGCAGATTCCAATCTCAAGTCAACATTGTCACCTGTGCTTCTGGCTTTCAATCAGAGGTTCCTACTACCCCTTCCTCAGGTTGGATAGTTTGGTAGAAAGAGAGAACTCAGGAAAAGTTTACTTATTAGGCTACTACTTATTAGGCTTATTATTAGTTTATGAAAAAGAGGTACAAGCTCAATTGAAGGGATGACTGGGGGCCAGTGTGGGGGGCACAGAGGGAGAAGCAGGCTCCATGCACTGGGAGCCCAATGTGGGATTCGATCTCAGGTCTCCAGGATCGCGTCCTGGGCCAAAGGCAGGCGCCAAACCTCTGTGCCACCCAGGGATCCCTGTCTTTTTTTTTTTTTTAATGGAGGCCTCATGTCATAGGCTCAGTGGATGAAATTATTGATTTCTCAATATTTTCAATAATCAAAATATTGATTTCTCAATATGAATGATTAGCTCGATTTCCAACCTTCTCTCCTCCCTCTTGGAAAGTAGGCATGGGGTGCTGAAAAACCGACCCTCTAATTGGGAGGTTGGTTCCCCTGGCAACCAGCCTCCATCCTGCGGTTTATCCTGGAGCCTCCAGCCTCAGCCATTTCCTTCACACTCTTTTTTTTTTTTTAAGATTTTATTTATTTATTCATGAGAGACACACAGAGAGAGACAGAGACAGAGGCAGAGGGAGAAGCAATCCCGGGACCCCGGGATCACGCCCTGAGCCAAAGGCAGACACTCAACCACTGAGTCACCCAGGCGCCCCTCCTTCATACTTAAGAAGATACTTGTCACTTCAGAGATTCCAAGGTTTTGGAAGTCGCATACCAGGAAGTGGGACAGAGACCAAATATATATTGCTTATTGTGTCAAAGGCAATTTTTTATCTGAGTGTTCATTGGGCATTTAGCCCACGCCACTGTCTATTTTTATTTAACTAAAATTTCTAGCCTTACACAAATGTGTCTTCTTTTCCTGGAATGTGCAGAGAATCCTCCATCTCCTTCACAGCAACAGCCACTTCCCACTTTGGACTCTCGTTCGGATGGTGAACTTCTAGAGGGAGGAGATCATGTTATTTATATATTCGAACTTGCACACATAGCAGCATTCAATAAGCATTCATTGCATCAATTAAGAGAGATCCCCTGTTTCCTCAAGTAGATTATAAGCTCCTTGAGGGCAGAGCTAAGGTGAAAGTTGAGGGAAGTCAGAGAGGTCATCCAATCTCAACCCTGGGTGGGTACAGGGGGGAAATGAGGCCTGTAAAGGGGCATATCCTCAGGACCCTGAGGGGCAAGGTCACATGGGTGTCACCTTCAAGCTCATAGCTCTTTCTACCCTTCCTGTGTACATGTGGGTATTGCGGTAGGAGGGCAGAGATGGAGTGAGGAGTGGAGCTGCCTGACCCACCCCCTGGGCCCTGGTGGCTGAGACAGGCATCTGTCCTTCTCTCCATTCTTGGCACAGGTAAATGTGTTGGGAGCAGAACACCAAGAACATCTGTTCTTTAAAAATAAGAGTGGGGGCACCTGGCTGGCTTAGTCGATGGAGCATGTGACTCTTCATCTCAGGTTTGGGAGTTCAAGCCTCATGGTGGGTACAGAGATTACTTAAAAATTAAAAAAAAAAAAATGAAAATGAAAAATAAAAATGAGAGTGTTTGGGGACAGGGAATCAAAGTCTTCCAAAATTCCTGATAATCAGAGCAGCAGGCTGGGGCCTAAGTCCTAACGATAGTCTAAAAGGGGGAATTGATGCGTCAAGAAGTATAAACTTAAAAAAATTTCATATTCTTCATTTTCCCTCAAATTGTTGTACCCATTTACAGACTCGTCAACAAAGTATGAAGATGTGTATTTCTCAGATCCCACCACCCTTGTCAACCTTGGATATTCTCAAACCTATGCCAGCATAATAGCAAGCAAATGATTTTTTGTGGTGGTTAATTTGCATTTCTTTAATGATGGGAGGGGTTGAATATATTTTTAAATGTTTGTGGGTCATTTTATTTTGAGCGGTAATACCCTATGGTTGTTATTGCTGATGTTTAATAACAAAAATTCAATGGAGTAAAACTTAAAGATCTAGTTCGCTGTATTAACCAATTTATGAACCAGGCAGTGTCCTGTCTAGCAAGTAGGTGACAGTGCCAAAGGGCTACAGAAGAGAATAGGTCTTAAAAGGTAGAGAGGGTGTAGAAAAAAGGAAATTATCAGCAAAGAACCCATTGTTTTAGGCAAAGACAAGGGTAATGGAGGGGGTGTTATCCCAGTGCTGACCAGGAAATTCCCATGTTGACTGGTTAAAGGTTTCTGGGGGGTTGAAACTACAGTCAGGTTAGTTATTAAGTCTTGGTTTTACAGACCTGGGGCCTTAATGTGAGTGACACCATTTTGGGCTCATGGTTTTCTTTTTAACACTGGATTCCTTTTTTATTTAAGAACTTTTTTTTCCCCTAAGATTTATTTATTTTAGAGAGTGGGGGGAGGGGCGGGAGGAGGGGTAGAGGGGGAGGGAGAAGGGTCTTAAAGGCACAGAGCCCAGTGCAGGGCTGGATCCCACCACCCTGAGATCACAACCTGAGCAGAAATCAAGAGTCAGCCGCCTGGCAGACTGAGCCACCCAGGTGCCCCTCTTTAAACGTTTTAAAAGAGAGAGGTAGGGGCACCTGAGTGGCTCAGTCAGTTAAGCATCTTCCTTTGCCTTTGGTCACAGTCTCGGAGTGCTAGAATGGAGCCCTGCATCGGGCTTCCTACCCAGTGGAGATCCTACTCCTTCCTCTCTCTCTGCCCCTCCTACCCACTCATGTGTGCTCTCTCTCAAATAAATAAATAAATAAATAAGACGTAGAGGGCAGATTCTACTAGTGGATGGCAGCCTACCAGTAGATCATGGAGTATCATGCTTGCACATAGTATGTACTCAATAAACACATGTCGGATTAATGAATGATCATCAAGGGTCCTGCTTGGTAAGGTGTACAGGGGACCATTCTGTCCTGCTCTTTCTCTCCTGACTGATTCTGGGCTGGGGGAGTGAAACCTCTCTCTGCTTTTGTGGGGAGGGGACCCAAGGTGGAGATAAGACACAATGGCACAATATGAACAGGTGTCCTAGTCCTATCTGGCTCAAGTTTTGTAGAGATGGTTCCAGAGAATACACCAGGAAGGGTGTGGCTTATAGAACCTGGCACTCAGATCTTCTTGAGCTTCAAGCCAATACAAATTCTGAATCTCACCAGGAGAGGGAGCCCTAAACTCAGGATGATTCTGAAGTTTGGTTAAGTGCTGTCTTCCAAAATTAACCCTCACAAATTTCCTTTTCCACATAAAATTCTTCCTTACAAGTTTAAATGGCTGTAAGAGATGTAATTCCTCATCTAGTGTAATTATACATATTTTTAAAAACAAAACTATTATGTGACTCTTAGCTATATATTCAGTGATATCTAAATACCATAGCAATTTGATACCCACCATTTAAAAATACATAAAGTTCTCTTTTAATTATTCCTTTTTATCGATAAACTTACCTTTCCATTCTCTTCCCTCATGTAATTTTATCTTAGTAGAATATACGTAATTCTTGGAAGTCTTTAATGGATTGTCCCTATCATACTTCTCAGCAACAAGAATATAAATGAAAATTTAAGGAAATTTTATATCTTAAGATCATGAGTCTCGAAATACTGAAGAGTTTCTTCTGGTTAGAGTTATTGCCATTTTAATAAATGTAAAGCTCATTAAATCAACAGAAATATGTTCAAATTTTGATAAGTATTGTTAAACATAGAAAGTTAATTTTCTTTGGAAATATCTCTTAATGAGGTGAATGAGGGTGTTTTTATTTTTATTTTCTAGTCTGCTGAAGTAAGACATATTGCTGACCAAATACACCCCTGTGTCTACTGCTTCAAGTTGATTTTGGGCTCTGCCATTAGGAACACCTTTTTAAATTGTATTCATTCATGAAAGAGAGAGGCAGGCCCCATACCCGGAGCCCAATGTGGGACTCGATCTCGGGTCTCCAGGATCACAGCCAAACCGTTGAGCCACCTCGGGATCCCCATTAAGAACACCTTTGAGGGCAGCCCCGGTGGTGCAGTGGTTTAGCGCCGCCTGCAGCCCAGGGCATGATCCTGGAGACCCGGGATCCAGTCCCACATCGGGCTCCCGGTGCATGGAGCCTGCTTCTCCCTCTGCCTGTGTCTCTGCCTCTCTCTCTCTCTCTCTCTGCATCACTATGAATAAATAATAAAAAATCTTTAAAAAAAAAAAAAAAGAACACCTTTGAGAGAGTGGTCAATGTTGAGATGCCTTAAAGCCTGGATGAGAGAGCCTCTGAGGGATGTCTCCTGAGGGCATGACTTTGGTTACATTGTCTACACGTGAAAGCACACTGCAACAAAATTTCCAGGTAGGTAAAACTGACCTATTCCTTCATTCTGTATCTAGGTAATCATCAGTCACTGTAAATTACTTTCCATTATAAGCATTTATTTGCATCCATTTCTTTCTCTCCATTAACTACCCCCTTTTTTGAGAGAGAGAGAGAGAGAGAGAGAGAGAATGAGCAAGTGGGGTGTGGCTGTAAGAATTTTCAAACAGACTACCCGCTGAGTGGGGGGCCCCACGCAGGGCTGGACCTCATGACTCTGAGATCATGACCTGAGCCAAAAAATCAAGAATTGGCCACTTAACCACCTGAGCCACCCAGGCGCCCCTCCATTAGCTACCTTTAGCCAGGCCTGTATCTCTTTCTACCTGAACCATGGCAGTGACGTCCAGACCCCTCCTAGTCCTTCCTGCATGTGGTTATCAGATTAGTCTTATGCCTCTTCTGCGCTGCCATTCTTTTGCAAACAAAACAAAATCAACTTTCTGATCTCCTAGAATATGAAGTCTAGACGTTTGTGGCTGTCGTTCAGTGTTCCCTGGGATGTCCATCTCTGTCCTCTTGAACACCACTGGGCCTATTATCTCCCAGGATCCTCTCTCAGTTTGGTGGGCCTCTCCCACCTTGCTCTCCTCCCAGGTTGCAGTCTCTTTGAACCAATGGGAAGTCCCTTTTTGTCAGGTCCTCTCCAGGAGAGGTGGTCTCTTCTGGTCTGCCACTCTCTTCATATGATGGGAAGGGCACATGTGGTTGCTAGCAGAGGTAATATATATTTCTGCAGTCATATAATGTACCAGAAGTAGATTCATCTTGAAATTTATGGGTCAGGGGATAGAAATTTCCAAAAAAATGTTCCTAGGGAATTATTATATATAAATAATGTTTCCTAAGCATCTACTGTGCTAGGCACGGGTGGAAGAAATAGAAATTTAAGATATAGTCTATCTTCCCTCAAAGAGGTGATAGTTTCATGGGGGGACAGAAATTCCACACATTAAAATAGCAAATAAGATTGTATAGAATCAAGGGGAGCGTGGGTGGCTCAGCTGGTGGGGTATCTAACTCTTGGTTTTGGCTCAGGTCATGATTTCAGGGTCATAGGCTCCAACCCTACATGGGGCTCTGTGCTCAGTGGGGAGTCTGAGCTTCTCTCTCTCTCTCTCCCTTTGCCCTTCCCCCCTCGTGCTCTCTCTCTCTCTCCAAAATAACTAAATGAAATCTTAAAAAAAAAAAAAAAAAAAGTCTTATAGAGGGCATCCCTGGTTGGCTCAGCAGTTTAGCGCCTGCCTTTGGCTCAGGGCTTGATCCTGGGGTCCTGGGATCGAATCCCACGTCAGGCTCCCTGCATGGAGCCTGCTTCTCCCTCTGCCTGTGTCTCTGCCTCTCTCTGTGTGTCTCTCATTAATAAATAAATACTTTTTAAAAAAAATTGTGCAAATTCATCCATATGTGTTCTGCAAACAATAAAAACAAACAAGGTCCGATGGAGCAATAAAAACAACAGTAAGCATTAGTTGTTAAGAATGCAAGCTCTCAAAAAAAAAAAAAAAATGCAAGCTCTCCTTTTCCTTCATCTTCATCTCTCCTCCTCCCCCCTTCCTTCGTTTCCCTTGAAAAAGGCAAATTGAAAAAAAAAAATTGTCACATCACATCTGTTGAAAGGTAAAGAGGTAAAGTTATCGGTAGTGAAGGGAGTCAAGGATTTGTACCTTCGACAGATTCATCTACGGGAATATCACGACAAAACAGAACTAGCCACCACCTCAAAACACACTTTCGAGGAAACTTCACACCTGAGATGACCTTCACCATTACAAATAATGAAGCATTAGAAACAACCTTGTGACTAGTCCTCCCCAATCAGTACCTATTTCTCCTCCTCTCCTCAGAGTGGAATCCTTGCCCTAGGCCGCAGGGGTACACCCGGGTATACCGGTCCTTCCTTGCCTTTGTATGATCATGTGACCACATGCTGGCCAATGGAGACGTTAGGTGTGCAGCACGTGACTTCTGACTGGGCGCCCCGCCCCCTTCCCCTTTACCATTGGCTGGGCTTGGAATCCACGTGGTTGTACTAAGGAGCCACCACAGGCAGGCGGTCCGCACAGGAGGGCAGCACCCTGCAGATGGCAGGGCAATGAGATGGGGAGACTGTTTCCCTTCACCACCGAACCCCCCAGGGCTGTTAGATAAGCAATATTTCAGTTTCCCTTTATTATTTGGAGTCTACTCCAGCAGGCAAGCCTGTATTCTAACACAAATGCAAACGACCAACAATAGGAGATGATGGGCTGGTCTATTGTATTTCTACTCGGTGAGATATTAGGTAGTTCTTGAAGTTATATTTATGAAGGTGTGAAATAAAAATTCTTCAGATATATTAATTTTTTAAAATATGATTAAAAATTGCATATATGGGACATATATATATGTAAGTTTTAAAAGCTCTTATTAAGAAAAATATACTGGAAAATTTTACATGGAAATGTTAATAATGGTTATAGCTCAGGTAATGAAACATCAGGAGATTTAGATTTATTCTCTCATTTTATTATTTAATATATTTTTAAAAAATATTGTATTTATTTATTCATGAGAGACACAGAGAGGCAGACACAGGCAGAGGGAGAAGCAGGCTCCATGCAGGGAGCCTGATGCGGGACTTGATCCCAGGACCCCAGGATCACCTGAGCCAAGGGCAGATGCTCAACCACTGAGCCACTCAGGTGCCCCTATTTAATATTTTTTTTAATAAAAAAATAAGGGGTGCTTGGGTGGCTCAGTCAGTTAAGAGTCTGCCTTCAGCTCAGGTTATGATCCCAGGGTGTTGGGATCCAGCCCTGGATTGGGCTCCCTGCCCAGCAGGGACGGTGCTTCTCCCTCTGCCCCTCTCCGTCTTCCCCTCCCCGACACTCCTGTACAGGCACTCACTCACTCTCTCTCTAATTAATAAATAAAATGTTAAAAAAAAATAAGAATTTTGTTAAACATATTCCTAAAGTATTCAGCAAGTCTTCTCTGGGGATTGGTTGACTCTGTGCAGGTAATATAGGCATCAGCCAATGGAGTAGGGAGCCCTCTCCTTGCCTGTCTCCTCCCAACAGGCTCCATTGCAAGACTATCCCTGATCACAGCAATCTCATACTTTATTAAGCTCTGTGGCTGCTATTTAATCCCTCCTTTGGGTTAACACCAAGTATCTGGCACATTAGGATGAATCACTTAGGCTGGAGCAGCGTGATAATTTTTTTTTAAGATTTTATTTATTTATTCACGAGAGACACACAGAGAGGGGCAGAGACACAGATGGAGGGAGAAGCAGGCTCCATGCAGGGAGCCTAATGTGGGACTCGATCCCAGGACCCCAGTATCACGCCCTGAGCCAAAGGCAGATGTTCAACCACTGAGCCACCCAGGTACCCTCAGAGTGACAATTTAGTACTTGTGAGGAAGTGGGCACTGGAGATGTAGAGGTTGGAAGGTGAAGAAAGGGAAAGGAGGGAACAAGAAGTAGATATTATCAAACTGAAGCTTTGCCTAAATGTCTTTTGGTGGAGCCACCTACTGCTGATGATCTATTCAACGTCTGCTTCCCTCTTCTTCCTTCCTGGTAGATTAGGAATTTTTTAAGGGGGTAAGCAGTGATTCTCCAAAATGACACACAAGTAGTAGTGGCTATTTTTTTTCTAGTCTATTGACTCTTTTTTTTAAAAAAAGATTTTATTTATTTATTTATTTATTTGAGAGAGAGAGAGAGAGAGAGAGAGCACGAGCAGGGGGTAGAGGGAGAAGCAGACTTCTCACTGAGCAGGGAGCCTGACACAGGGCTTGATCCCAGGACCCTGAGATCATGACTGAGCGAAGGCAGATGCTTAACTGACTGAGTCACTCAGGCGCCCGTAGTCTATTGACTTTCTTTGTTTTTTTAAGATTTTATTTATTTATTCATGAGAGACACAGAGAGAGAGAGAGAGGGAGAGAGGCAGAGACACAGGCAGAGGGAGAAGCAGGCTTCCCTGCCAGGAGCCCAATGCAGGACTTGATCCTATGACCTCGGAATCACATGAGCCAAAAGTAGATGCTCAACCACTGAGCCACCCAGGTGCCCCATCTATTGACTTTCTAATAACATTTTTTTCTAGTCAAGTCAGAAGTTTAAGGGGTGGGGCTTTGGGATCAGCTCTTGTTTTCCTAATGGAAATGGATAGATTTAGTTGACACATGCTTTGCATTCTTTGCCCTTCCCCTCTTTTCATCTGGACCATGGACACAAGGTCTAGAGGCTCAGCAGCCAACTTTTTCCAGGGCATAAAAAGTGGTAACATTTCAGAATAAAAGTAAAACCAAGACTCACATTCAGTGAGTTTTATATTTATTCATATAAAAATGAACATGTGTCAAAGATTTTATTGCACCCATAAGGGAACAAAGCAAATGTTACAACCTGCTCAAAAGTGGAGCCAAGGAGCACCTGGGTGGCTCAATCAGGTAAGCAACCAACTCTTGATTTTGGCTCAGGTCATGATCTCAGGGTCATGGGATTAAGCCTTCCCCCTCCCCCTGTTGGCTCTGTGCTCAGTGGGGAGTCTGCTTCAGGATTCTCGCTCTCCCTCTGTCCTTTCTCCTCAAATAAATGAATCTTTCTTAAAAAAAAGAATCACCTGTTGAATTTGAATTCCCCAAAGTTTTAGGCAATTGGTTGTGTGTGTGTGTGTGTGTGTGTGTGTTTGTAAAAGAGAGATGGGGGAGATTTCTGATTTTCCCTTTCTTTTTTTTTTAAAGATTTATTTATTTTAGGGATCCCTGGGTGGCTCAGCGGTTTGGCACCTGCCTTTGGCCCAGGGCACGATCCTGGAGTCCCGGGATTGAGTCCCATATGGAGCTCCCGGCATGGAGCCTGCTTCTCCCTCCTCCTGTGTCTCTGCCTCTCTCTCTGCCTCTCTCTCTCTCTCTCTCTCTCTCTATCTATATATAAAATAAGTAAATAAATATTCAAAAAAAAAAGATTTATTTATTTTAGTGAGAGAGCACACAAGCAGAGGGAGGGGCAGAGGGAAAGAGAGACTCTCAAGCCGACTCCCCACCGAGTATGGAGCCTGATGTGGGGCTTGATCTCCCCACTCTGAGATCATGACCTGAGCAGAAGATTTTACCTTTTTTAAAAAAAAAATTATTTATTTATTCATGAGACACACAGAGGGAGAGAGAGAGGCAGAGGCACAAGCAGAGGGAGAAGCAGGCTCCATGCAGGGAGCCCAACGCAGGACTCGATCCCCAGTCTCCAGGATCGCTCCCCGGGCCGAAGGCAGGCACCAAACCACTGAACCACCCAGGCTGCCCAAGATTTTACCTTTTTAACTGTCATGCAAGCTATGTGATTTTTAATCATTTTCCAGAATCAAGTAAAGAAAAAAAAAAGTAGTTTAGTATTCCATGGAAGTTTCTCAAACCACAAGCCTACAGCAATGACTACTACTTTCTTGCCACTATGTTCATTTTAGTTTCCATTCACCCTTGGACTTAAAATCACAAAACTAATACTGTATATCAAATTATTTTTAACACTGAAAATGGGTTAAATGACAAAACATAGATTATTCTGAATTTAGTTCAATAGTACTAATACCATGGTTTGATTTCCTTTATCATCTCTGCCGTCACTTCTTTTCTTTCTTTCTTTTTTTTTTTTTGTCATTTCTTTTCTTTTGAGAGTTGGAACATCATCCACCCACCTCTTGGGAGACAGATGAACAGAGGTACCTGGGTTAAACACCTGGGAGCAGAACATGCTGGGGATTCGAAACCAGGACACAGAACTTGAGGACTGCATGCTTTCAGAGGGATTCTACTTGGGTCAGGTGAGCAGCCAAGCCCTTCCTGGTGGTATCTGAAATCCAGCCTTCCAACCCACATTTCCTGGAAATCAGAGTAACTCTTACATCGGATTTTTTCAAAATTTTTTTCAGCTTCCATCATCCTCCAGTGGGGTTGAAATTATGTATTCCCAACCAGGGTGGGAACAAATCTCCCTCACCACCTGCTTGGTTTCTCTGTCCTTCCATGTTCTTCTCATCCAGCTAGGATCCTAAATAAAATGGCCATGCCTCCAAATAAGGTTATCACTGATTGAAAATCTACCAGACTGAAAATGTGAGTCATCATTGAAATTCCCTGAAAATTCCAGTTTATAACCACTTCCCCCAAATTCGCATTTATAAATAGAAAAATCAAGAAGGAGCTGTTTTTCTTTTTAAATCAACTTCCTCATCTCTAAAAAATAAGTTTACTGCACAACTTCACCAACACATGTATATTGTTCTGATCAAAGCAATTCTAAATAAAGCCAAACAACATGCTGAAACTTCCTGTTACTTTTCTAGCAAGAGTTGATAACATTCAGCATTAAATTTCACTGTCATCTAAAGGATGTTTAAGGATTTTTCTGGTTCAACTCCAGCAGAAATTACTTGATTCCTTGTTACTATGAAATCCATGGCGACAAAAACAAAAAGACAAATAAGGAAGAATTCTTCATCTTATGAAATTACAGTTGAAGCCACTAAATGTCAGCATTAGGAAGAACAGAAAGGAGGCAGGTTACTACAATACAGCAAGAATGGTAAAAGTTGATTTATTAGTTCAAGATAATATGTATTTTGATTCTGACAGTTACTGCCATATTGCCCTTGTCGGAGTTGTGCCAATTTCACCTTCCTGGAGTAACTAAAGAGGGTGTCTATTTCCACACAGCCCTGCCTTCACCAGCTGTCACATTTTTTCCATCTGATGAAAGGCATAAGGTGGTATCTTGTTGTAGTTTGGTTTTTTGTTTTGTTTTGTTTTTAGAGAGGGAGAGAGAGAGGCAGAGGGATTGGGTGAAAGATTCTTAAGCAGGCTCCATGCCCAGCACAGAACCTGATAGAGGGCTCAATCTCACAACCCTGAGATCAACACCAGAGCCAAAATCGAGTTGGATGCTTCACTGACTGAGCCACCCAGGCACCCCATGTGTAGTTTTAATTTATATTAATCTCATTTTGAGTAGGGGTTAAGTAATATGTCATATGTTTATGAACTATTTGTATTTCCTCCTTGGGGAACTGTATTCACAGAGATCTTTGCCCAGTTTTCTATTTTGTTCCTTTTCCTATTGAATTGTAAGAGCTCTTTATACACCAAGGAGATTTGTCTTTGATGTGACGTACCAATATTTCCCCCCATTCTGCATTTGTCTTTTGACCAAGCAGCTGATTTGGCTCAATGTAAAGAACTTTAATTTCAAAGATTTTCTAAGTATTTGTGTGCCCCAAGAAGGTCTCTTGAGATAGAAGACTTTACTTGGACAGACACAGAAATCTGCCAGCTTAGCATGCACTGATGGACCCACAGGCAATGCTTCCAAGTCAAGAGATGAGAAAAAGGGGACTGAAATTGCTCTGCACAGTGTGTGCAGTGGCCTCTCTGTAATGGGCAGAGATATACACTGGCATATACAGAACCTTTGGGAACATGTTTCTCCTCCTTAAAATGGATTTAATGGCACATTCCAACTAAGGCTTCCCACCAGGGAATGGAAGGGCACCAGGAGGAGGGGTCCTGCCTCACGTCTCCTGACAGGGGATGTCTGAGGATGTGCAGAGCCCCTTTCAGATTGTCCGCACCAGGGCCCCCTGGTGTTTGTTATTCTAGATCCAAAACATCCATTTTTGAAAATATACTGCTGGGGCTAATGGCATCCCGAGGGTTGTCCTGGTGTAGTGAGAGGGATAGACAGATCCCAGCACAAGAGGTTAGCCACCATGCCCTGGTGCACAGTCTTATTATCCGTGTTGACAGAGAGCTAAGTAGCTTGCCCAGGTACCCCCCTGGCATTTGTTGGAGCTGGCTGCCTGCGAGCATGACCTGAGTAAGCTCTCAAGCCCCATCCCATCACAATGCTAAAGCAGGCCCTACAACAGTTTTGGGAGTCAGAAAGGATGGGCCAGCAGCCTCAAACGAGCAAACTTTCAGAGATCTCAGGTAGACTTCTTCCATTTTGAGGTCCATCTACCAAGGGTCATCTATCCATTTCTCAAAGCTCTGCCAGAACCTGTGCTCAGCCACCTGGGTTCTGCTGACGTTCCCAGAGCATCTCACAAGTGGCCTTTAATTTTTATGCACTCTTATTTTCTCACCTAGACACACTCGGACAAAGCCCAGACAGCTTTATCCGTTTTTACCACGGTGGGGGACAGGGAGCTTTGGGAGTAGGCGGACGGATATCCATAGACCTTGGGGTCGGTCGTGTGATGGAGACCCAGTTATCAGGGCCAGTGTCGGGGGACAGGAGCCAGGAAGTCCGGGTGAAGCAACCTAATTTCACCGTGAGTGGAGGGAGGCCCAATGGAGAGCGGGAGGAAAACCCGAGCTTTTGGAGGGAACAACTCTCCCTCCGGGGTAAAGGGTTCTTCCTGCAAGGTCCGCTGGCCTGCAAAGCTTTTGGAGAAATGAAGCCAGGTACAATTTCCTCCCAAGTCGAGCATACTGGGCCGGGCCTGCGGTCCCGCCGGGACACCGGACACTGCCCCGGGCTCCTCGGCGGGGGCTAGAGGCCTCCCCCAGGCCCCGCCCCTCCCCTCCCCCTGCACCACCCCTCCCCTCCCCCTGCACCACCCCTCCCACCCCGCCTTGGCCCCGCCCACCCCACCAGCCGCCCCGCCCCCGCATTAGCCCCGCCCCGCCCCGCCCGCCCTCTGACCCCGCCCACAACCCCCCTGTCTGGCCGCGCGAGGGTGGCGCGGCGGCCGCAGCGGCGGGGGCGGGGCCAGCCTCACCCGGAATGAAAACAAACGGCAGCGGCTGCCGCATCCGGGCACTCGGCGGGTAGCGGCGGGCGCGGCGGTGGCGCAGGTGAGGAGGCGGCGGCTCGGCGGCCGGTCCCCGACCCGGGTCTCAGCCTCAGCGGCGCCGTGTGACGCCCCGGTTCCCGGCAGGACCCCGAGGCGTCCCCGGCCCAGGGTGGGCGCGGCCACAGCGGGGGGCGGCGGGCGGCGGGCGGAGGCGCGGAGGCCGGCGGGGGCTCGGGGACGCGCCGGCGGTTCGCGCGGCCCTAGGTCTGCGCTGGGCTGGGCCCGGGGGTGGGGGGTTTGGATGGAATTGTCCTGGGGGAGACGCAGGAAGATACGTAGACGCTAAAGTAAATCTCGTTAGATGAAAAGCTTGGATCCTAACACCGCTCCTCCCCACATGTCATTTGAGATTTATTTGCAGTCGGAGCTAGATTTTTTCCTGCTAATTAATGACAAACTGGTTGATTCTGCAGTGCTCTGCTTCTGCATTTGGCATCTCCCCTTACTCTTAGTTTTTGATTGAAGAATCTTTTATTACTCCTCCTAGGTGGAAATGGAATGCATTTTGAATATACGTACGTACATGTGTATTTGAAAAGCTCTGGGTACCATAGATCGATTCTTTGCAGAAGTGGAAGTGAAAATGTTAAAGGAGTGGTTTCTAATGTTTCACTTTCAGTTTGGAGCAGTGATACTAATGAACTTCTGGGCATCCTTCCCCTTCCCCCTCGTTTTATTGAGAAAGAATTGACAGACATCCCTGCTTTTGTGGCTGTAATGTGAGACGTTGTATGGCACGCATGCTGAAACTTTCTGCCTCTAAAATTCAAAACTGGTTTATTAAATTTTTTTTGTTTTGACTTGGTTTCAAGTATGTATCCTCTTTTATTCTGTGGCCTGTAACTGAAGTTTTTGTTAATTACAAAACATCAGGTTAATCCTTTTTAAACGTTAAGTCTCATGCACATAGACCTCCATCTGTTGATTCCCTCCGTGGGCAGAGTGTGAGACACACGTTGCGTTGGTGACTCCCTTTGGGCCTTTAATCAGGCGGTACAAAGAGCTGGCCTCCCTCCATAAGCTGCCCATGAAATGATCACCCCTCCCTGCTGGTATTTTATCCAGAATTCATGAGGACTTTTGAGTAGGGAACTACGTATAGTGGTTGGGTGATTGGTTTGTGCCTGAAAAGCTAAGTACTTCTGTTTTTCTGTGTGAGCAGCTGTTCTGTGAGTGCTTGAAGATCTAGGGTTCTCACGTGGGTCACCTAGATGCACAAGCACCTCTTCATTGGTGTGTTTGTTCCTTACTCCCTTTCCTCCTCCCGTACTAATTACCCTCTTTCTCCCCTCAGACTGATATAAAATAGGTGTGAACTTTCTTTTAAAATATTTATTTATGGAATACACTGAAGTTAACAAACTTGATTTAAAAATTAGGTGACTTGAGTTTTGGTGGTGTGGAATACTACATGCCCTATATAGAAAAAGAAAAAGTTAGTTATCAAGGTTATATTAGCCTTGTATATATTTTTTTACTCAAGAGAACTTGTCTTCATCATTCAGAAACTAATAACTCTTTCACTTTTCTTACTGCTTCTCTGATTTGGCTGTTTGACCTCTCTAGCAGCCTTACCCACCCCTTCAAATTGCTATGCTGGTGAGAGATGAGTAGACAACTCCATTGCTGCCAGAAGCTTCTTTGGGAGAGACTAGTTACCTACACAGGAGAGACCAGCAACAAAGGATTGCGGGACAAAATGCAAAGTCCAGTGTTGTAGGCAGACATCCCCATGCTAGCTATGGCTGTGAACTTTTGTGACTTGGGCCAAGTCCTTTTACAAACCTGGGGCCTGGGTGTTTTCAGCTGTAAAATGATCATCTAACCAGTGTTAGATTTGAATAGTGTACATAGATCTGCTGTTGTGTGCTTATTGGAAAGTACACAAATTTTTTTCTGGCAAAACTTTTTAACTAAAAAAATTCAGTTATAGAGAATGTTGGTATTTCAGAGTTCACATTAGCTTTTATGTTTATCATACTAATGTGCTTGGTCTTTGTGTTAAACTCACCAAAATACAAATAGAAGATAATTTATATATTTATGTTGAGTTGTTTATGAAAGCAGCTTCAAGGATTCATCTTTCTTTCATTTGATCTTTTTTCTTACATCAGAGAGTAATAGTTTAGGAAATAGAAAAGTATAATAAACCTTGCTACATATTAGCAACCTTTGAAATGTATATTTTATGTAACATATAATATGTAATTGTATATAGTATCTTTTAACATACCTATAGACAATGTATATTTTAGAGAAGTTTATAGCTAGTTAAAACCTAATATAGGGATGCCTGGGTGGCTCAGCAGTTGAGGGTTTGCCTTTGGCTTCGGGCGTGATCCCAGATTTCCGAGGGATTGAATCCTGCATTGGGCTCCTTTCGTGGAGCCTGCTTCTCCTCCCTCTGCCTCTCTTTCTGTGTCTTTCATGAATGAATAAATAAAATCTTAAAAAAAAAAAAAACTAATCTAAAAGTAATTTAAACAAGAGAGGAAGGAGTGGAGGGGAGCTCTTCTTACCACATTGAACACATCAACGTGTTTGGTAAATTATGAAATGCCTTGAAATGTAGTGTGGGATATTGTTCATGTACTGTTTTGTTTTCAAGAATGGCGCAAAAGAAATATCTTCAAGCAAAACTGACCCAGTTCTTAAGGGAAGACAGAATTCAACTTTGGAAACCTCCATATACAGATGAAAATAAAGAAGTCGGTTTGGCATTGAAGGTATTTTCCTTTAAGACATAAATAAATAGCAGTGTTATAAGTCTCCTTGGTAAATAAGATTCTGAAGTCCCAGAAATTTCCAGGTTTAACCATGTAAACTGTTTGCAAAACCAAAAGTATTAGTGATAAGCAGGTACCCGCCTTTTACTGGGAATTGACAAGCTTATTTTTGTTTAATAAGATTGTATTCATAGGAGAATGTTCTCTAATTTCCTGGGCACATACTATTTTTAATACCCTCACAGTGTTAGATAAAATTAGTAATTTGGAACTAATTTCGACCTGCTGGTGCAGCAGTATTGATGCCACTAGGGCGTGTATTACGTGTTCATGGGGAGCAGCTGGGTTGCTGCTCAGTTTTCCTTGCTAACAGGGTTTGCTATAAAACAATTGCTCCCTTCCCTCAGCTTTTTTTTTATACAGTGGCTATCTGTTCATTTGTTCAGAATACATTTTTCTAATAATTACATCTCAATTTTTAATGGCAACATCAGAAATGGCATTATTTTACGTGAGGTTTCTAGAACTTGAAGTTTGCCTGCTTTCTCAAACAGGAGAACATTGATCATTTTTGACAGAAATATTTTATGTTGGATGTTGGAATCTCTGCTTCTCAGTACAAATATCCTGAGATAACTGATGTAGATTTTTCAGGGACTACGGGTTGTCACAGGGGCATCATATTGTCCACTTAGGAGGGAAGAGTTTTTCTTCCTATCTTTCCCCATTCCTGATAGGCCTCACTTTTTAGTTTTTACAACCCATCTTGTGACCTTTTTTCTGAATTTGCTTGTTATTATCCCTTGGCTCAGGAGTTAGATATGGCATAATAGGAAAGCTATTTGGTCTTTGTCCTTGATGCCTGATACAGAGCTCCTAAAACCCTTGGGATATCCCCAGTGGTAAGGGTAATAGGAGCATCTTTTGTTCCAGTGAGGCAACTCTTGGTAATACCTTCAGGATTGTGGCTGGTGACCAAAAAGACCAAACTTCAATCAGAAGATTAGACTTTTGGGGTGCCTGGGTGGCTCAGTCAGTTAAGCATCTGCCTTTGGCTCAGGTCATGATCTCAGGGTCCAAGATCAAGCCCCAGATGGAGCTCTCTGTTCAATGGAGTCTGCTTCTCCCTCTGCCCCTCCCCCAGCTCATGCTTGCATTCTCTCTCTCTCTCTCTCAAATAAATAGAATCTTAAAAAAAAAAAAAAAAAAGATTAGATTTTCAGCACACTTTCCAACCTCAGGGAAGGGAGAGGGATAGAGATTGAGTTAATCACCAGAGGCCAATGATGTAATCCATCATGCCTACAATAATGGAACTCCCATAAAAGCCCTTAAATGATGGGTTTCCAGGAGCTTCCAGATTGGCAAATATACCCGTGTGCTGAGAGGGTGGCATAACCCCTACTCCTCAGGGATAGAAGCTCCTGCACTCAGGGCCCTTCCAGAGTCCACCTCTGTACCTCTTCACCTATATATTCATTTGTATCCTTCATAACAAACTGCGATTGTAAGTATAGTATTCTTTTGAATTCTGCTGAGTCATTCTAGCAAATTATTTTACAACCAGTCCCAATGATTCAGAATTTTCTGTTAAATTATTTAGAAATGTGTAATGTATTACAGGACATAAGTCATGGCCATCCTTTCTTTTACCCCTACAATAATCTCAGTTACTTTCACTTCTTCTATTGGGTCTGTTCTCCTACCTCTTATTTGTTTTTATTTTTCCCTGGATCCTTTCTAGCCTCTGTATCTCTCAAGATGCCAAGCCTATCTGGATTTCCCTCTGATAGGCTGACCACCACTCAGCAGTTTTTTGCCTTAGAGTCCTTGATGCGCTGGTCTGTGCTGTGCCCCCGTTTTTTCTGAGTTTGTACCACATTGATCTCTTCTCTGATTTTGCTTCACAGGACCTTGCTAAGAAGTACTCTGACAGGCTAGAATGTTGTGAAAATGAAGTAGAAAAGATAATAGAAGAAATACGTTGCAAAGCAATCAAACGTGGCACAGGAAATGAAAATTATAAAACAACAGGAATTGCTACAATTGAGGTATTTTTACCTCCACGGCTAAGAAAAGTGAGTAATTTTCCCAAACAAGTACATGTAGCGATGCTTTGTTAACTTAGTGATAAGTTACAATTTTTTTTAAGCTGCAATCCAAAGTTAAACTTCTTTTAAGTTACTTCATGTGCTGAGCATTTATCAACTTCAAAGTTAATTTTATGGATTCTTAAACTGGAACATTTACAAGGTAGGGTTGTCCCTCCTAGGCCTCCCAGACATCACAAAGCCATGCATCACATGCTTACTTTTTCTAGAGTTTGAGCATTTAGAACTAATGGAGAATTAAAGGAGTACTTCAGGTTTTCCCAAACTGCATGCAGTAGGACACATCAGTAAAGACGTTTCCCTTTTCTCTGTGCTGGTGGAGGCTAGAGGACCATCAGCTCGGTGCTCAAGTGGCACCACCTCATGTCAGAGCCACATCCTCAGCATAGTTCAAGTCCAGAAGTGGTACCGGGGCAGGATACTCAAAAGTTGCTGGCCTCTGAGGACTGCTCAGTGTTAATTGTTTTCAGAAGACATGAAACTATATATGTGTGTCAGAGCTACCACAGAACCCAGCAGCTTACTCCAAGACACATGAAAACTGTGTCTGTGCAGAAACTTGCATGTGAATGTTTATAGCAGCTCTGCTCACAAAAGAGCTCTGTCTGTCTAGCCCAAAGGTGGAAACAGCCCAAATATTTGTCCATCAGTGGGTGAAGCAGATATAGGAGTGTACGAGAGCCATGTAGTGGAATATTATTTAGCCATGAAGGGGAATGAAGTGCTGACACATCTTCAACATGGCTGAACCTCAGAAACATTATGAAATAAGGCAGACACAGGGACGCCTGGGTGGCTCTGTGGTTGAGCATCTACCTTCAGCTCAGGTTATGATCCCAGTCTGGGGATCAAGTTCCACATTGGGCTCCCTACAGGAGCCTACTTCTCCCTCTGCCTATGTCTCTGACTCTGTGTCTCTCATGAATAAATAAAATCTTAAAAAAAAAAAAAAAAAAGAAGAAGAAGCCAGACATAAAGGCCACATATTGTATAATTCCTTTTATATGAAATATCTAGAATGAGTAAATCCATAGAGACAGGGACTAGATTAGTGATTGCCTGGGGTCTGGAGGATACAGGCAGAGAATGGGGGTGCAAAATACAGTGTTTTTTGAAGGAGATGATGAAAATGTTCTGAAGTTTGATCATGGTAATTAGATGTATGACTATGTAAGTGTACTGGAAACTACTGACTTTAAACCGATGAGCTTTAGGAAATGTAAATTTTATCTCATTAAAGCTTTAAAAAATTTGTAGGAAAAAGAGCTTTATGAGAAAAAGAAAATTATATATATATATGTTTATCTCAGGATGCCCATTCTTGAATTCAAAGGGCAGTATACCCATACAGGCCTCCTCTTTGTTAGTATCCAGCACCTGGGAAACCAGACCACCACTCAGAAAGCTGATTGGCAAGTATGAATCTGCGCAGATTTGCATGGTCTCATGGGCTTCCCTAGTGATTCCAGTTTTTCCTCATAAGCTCAGCCAGTAGAGAATGAAGAGGTGCCCAGATCATGTCCTGCCACTCCCTGCTCAGTGGGCACAGTGAAAGGGAAAATGTCGTGTTCCCTGGGGTTGACTGTAGTGCTGGGTGGGCTGGGTCCTTGTGCCATAGAGGCCAGTTCCCTTGAACAAAGACGCATCACAAACCCCTCTGAACATCCTACCTCCCACCAGACGCTGAAGCCCTGCCTGTGGTGCACACTTCCACTCCCTTGAGGCTTCTAGGTCACAGGGTCAGCACATGTCACATTATGTTCAGTTGCGTTTCTGCCAGGCATGCATCATTTTAGTCCTTGACATTGGTCTCAACCTTCCTGATTTGATAGACAGTAGCACCAAAAAGTGTCACACTGAAGTATATATTTTTTAAATTTTTTATTTATATTCAGTTTAGTTTGCATATAGTGTTTTAGTAGTTTCAGGGGTAGAATTTAGTGACTCATCAGTTGCATGTAACACCCATGCTCATCCCATTACGTGCCCTCCTTCATGCTTGTCACCCATTACCCCATCCGCCCCCCTACCCCACATCCTCTCCAGCAACCCTGTTTGTTTCCTATGGTTAAGAGTCTCTTGTGGTTTGTCTCCCTCTCTGTTTCTACCTTATTTTATTTTTCCCTCCCTTCCCCTATGTTCATCTGTTTTGTTTATTAATTTCCACATATGAATCAGATGATATGGTATTTGTCTTTCTCTGATGACTTACTTCGCTTAGCATAATGGTCTCTAGTTCCATCCATAGTTTCTCTTATTTGCCTTTTTTTTCAACAGGATAGGAAAAACCTGTTGGAGACCCGATTGCACATCACTGGCAGAGAACTGAGGTCGAAGTAAGTATCTGTCTGCACCATGCCTCAGATGCTCTCAGCCCTCCTGCATTGGCTCATATGATCCTTTGTGACAGTCCTGTAAGAGGGGAGAATTGAGGCTTTGAGGCTGCACAGTATGGTCAGGCTCACACTGGCTGTTAAGGGCAGAGCAAGAACTCAGGACTGGCACCTCTTGCTTCATTTCCTGGTAGAACTTGAGATCAGTGGGAGCTCTGTGCCTAACACCTAACAGGTACTTGATAACATGTTCAAATCAATGAATGAATCATATAAATAGGCTGATATTCACCAGATCATTGGCTTTGAATTTTATTTCTTAGTGCATTAATAAGTTGCTATGACATTCAACAAAGTGTTTTAGCCAATTTCAGGCTGTTGGCCCATCTGTAAAAAGGAAAAATACCTGTCACATACTAGTGACATTCTAGCTTTTGAGACCTGGTTGGTTATGTCATTTGCTTTTATATTTTTAAATGGTAAGTGTTTTGAGTCCCTCCAGGGCTAGCCAGTCCTTATTTCTGAAGCTGATTTTTTTCATTTTCTTTGGTCTACATCAGGGCTGTTAGGGATGGATTCAGGAAGCATCATTCATTCAACACACATGAGGAGAAGATTGTTTGGAACAACCCTCTATTATGGGCTCCTCCAAGGAGACCGCAGAAGGTATAGAGAATGGATTTTCTCCTGACATGCATCGAGGGCCCTCCTCTTCAGAAGATATTCCCCATGAGTGGTCCCCACTTTATGAGGAAACAAATAGTAAAGCAGATAGTTTTAAAAAGGACATTGTCTCTTATACAGTTTCAAATAACCATCTAAGTAAGCTGGCTTTATCAGGAAGTGATATTTGTGAGATAGTAAATCAAAGTACTGGGCATTTCTCAGTGAAATGTATAAAATAATTGTCATGATTAAACTCCACTTGATAATAACAAATTGATCACCTGCAGCCTATACTGGTTTATTTTACAGAATAGCTGAAACCTTTGGATTTCAAGAAAATTATATCAAAATTGTCATAAACAAGAAACAACTTCAACTAGGTATGTCATACCGAAGTGCAGATTTAATATCGAGTTAATGGAATGACTCTGCATCTTTTTTCTCACTGTTTTTCTAATCACAAATTTCTAGGGGCTTTACTGCATGGATAATCTAAAACAGATTATTGTAGAATTTATTAAAATAAAAACCTAAAACAGAAAACTCTTCTAATCAGTATTTACTGTGTGTTCTGTGCTATGGGAAGAAAAGACACTCCTTACAGGTCTGAGGAAATGTTACAGAATGGAAGTGTAGGTGTGCTCAGAGTGAAGTGGGGGTTCCTGTACGTTCTCCCCAAGGCAGAAGCGCTAAAGCTGAGTGAGGGCAGTGGATCATATTCCAATTGAGAGAGACTCATATTGGAGCCCCTGATGTGAATTTGAGCAATTGAAAAGGTCCAGTATGGCCAAGTGTAGAAAGTGAGGGGAGGCTAGTGCGTTTTAAGGCTGGAGGGCCAGGCAGAGGCCACAGTGAAAAGGTTATTGTAGTGATTCTTAACCAGGGACAATTTTGCCACGCAGGGGACATTTGGCAATGTCTGGAGACATTTTTGGTTGTCATGACTTGGTTGTGGGTGGGGATGGAGGCTTGTGATCCTGTCACTTAGTCAAGACCAGGGATGCTGCTGAACATCACACAGGCACAGAACAGCCCCAGGACAAAGACTCACTTGGCCCACAATGTCAGTAGTGCTGCTGGGCTCTGTGAACTCGTACCATATTAGTGTTTCTCCTTAGAGAAGCTGGAAGCCATGGGTGCTGGGGGATGACATGATATATTTGGGTTTTAAAGATCCCTTTGGGTGCAGTAGGAGAACGGACTTGAAGGATGCATGAACAGATTCGGGAGACCGTTTAGCTGTCATAGCAGCTCAGGCAGGCACTGTGATTGGTTTCCAGTAGGTTCTTAGGGCTTAGAGAGGTTCACAGCCTAGCTTGGTGGAACGCAGCCTGCACACGGCCCTATCCTGCCTTCTCCATGAGCCATTTCCCATCGTCTGTTTCACATGTCATAGATAGCTTTTCACTGTCCTCTCTCTCTGTGACAGTTGTTTGTGCTATTCCTCACTGGGCAGAAATCCTGGATTTTGTTGTTATCAGATCTATTTATTTCCACCTTATCATTTGTATTTTAATAAGTTCTTTCCCCAAGCCCAGGGCCACACAGATAGGCTTCTACAGCTTCTTGTATTAGCCTCATCTGCATGAGCTCTATAATCTTTCCAGAGTCCCCCTTTATATATTTAAAGGCTAAGGATCCAGCTTTGTTCTTCTAATATCCCCCACTAAACCTGCCCTTTCCACACTGATACTTGGTGCTCCCATTATTAGAGCTCTGTTTCTGCACTTCCCATTCTTTCCATTTACCAGTTGGTTGATTCCTGCATCGGAACCATAGAGAGTTTTTCTATTGGGATATAATGGACGTATAACATTATATAGTTTCAGGTGTACAAGATAATGATTCAGTGTTTGTGTATGTTGTGGAATGAGCACAATAATGTCAACTCACATAGTTAAAATTTATTCTTGTGATGAGAACTCTTAAGATCTACACTCTTAGCAACATTGAAATATATGATACAGTAATTAACTCTAGTCACCATGCTGTATGTTAAATATTTTATTTATTCATGAGAAACCGAGAGGCAGAGACATAGGCAGAAGGAGAAGCAGGGAAATCCAATACGGGACTCAATCCCAGGACCACAGGATCATGATGTGAGCCAAAGGCAGATGCTCAACCACTAAGCTACCCAGGTGTCCCTAGAGTTTTTTTTTTTTTTTATTACTGTGGTTTGTTGTAGTTTTAAAATCTAGTAAGATGAGTCCCTTTTTTGGCTCTTCTTTATCAGTGTGACTTGGCTATTGGTGTATCTTTAATTTTCTACATAAATGTTAGAATGTCAGGTTTCTAAAAAAAAAAAAATCTAATGGAGTTTTCCAGAAAAGCATTCAAATTTATATATATAGTTCATAAAATTTCATTATTTAAAAAAAATTATATGTATCTGTGTCTATTCTGCATCTTGGTGGCTGTTTGTTCCTTTAACTTAATTTTTGTTAGGTTTATGTATTTGATTATTTTTCATAGAACTAGCTTTTGAGTTTGTTAATATGCTTTCATTCTGTTTCACTGATATCTGACGCTTTTAAAAAAAAATGTTTTATTTATTTATTCATGAGAGAGAGAGAGGCAGAGACACAGGCAGAGGGAGTGGCAGGCTCCATGCAGGGAGCCTGACGTGGGAACTCTGATTCCGGGTCTCCAGGATCACACCCTGGGCTGAAGGTGGCGCTAAACCGCTGAGCTACCCGGGCTGCCCTGACACTATTTTTTTTTTTTTCCTGACACTATTTTTATTAACATTTTATGTGTAAGGAAACTGGGTCCTAGGAGGTAAGCACTTTACTCAGGGCCACAGAGTTGAAAAGGGATAGAACCCAAGAGTTTTGCTTTTAACTGCCCCGCTGTGTTATGCCCCGCTGCACTGTGGCTTCTCATCTGTTGCTATGAACTGGGTTTATTATTTCTCCAGTGAGAGGGTAGGAAAATTCACTGGGTGATATTAGATTTTTAAAAGATTATTTATTTATTTATTTATTTATTTATTATTTATTATTTATTTATTTATTGAGAGGCAGAGACCCAGGAGGAGGGAGAAGCAGGCTCCATGCCAGGAGCCTGATGTGGGACTCAATCTCGGGACTCCAGGATCACGCCCCGGGCCAAAGGCAGGCCCTAAACCGCTGAGCCACCCAGGGATCCCCATATTTTATTTATTTGAGAGTGAGAAGGCATGAGGGAATACAAGCAGGGGAACAGAGTACAGTCAGGGGTAGGGGCAGAGGGAAAAGCAGACTCCCTACCGAGCAGTGACCCCAACGCAGGGCTCTATCCCAGGTCCCTGAGATCATGGCCTGAGCCAAAGGCAGACACTTCACCAAGTAAGCCACCCAGGTGCTCCCACTGGCTGATTTTACCCCCTGCTTAACAGTAACAGAATCACACAGCCAGATGTCAGTGTGTTCTTACCAAGTATGTGGCCAGGGGGCTCATGAGTACTAACGCAGGTGTAGGAGTTCCATTTAACAGAGAGAATGACTGTGATCTGGTTCATTTAATGGCTCTCTTTGTGGCAAGGATTTTTGATTTTTACAGGGAAAACCCTTGAAGAACAAGGAGTAACACACAATGTCAAAGCTATGGTGCTCGAACTAAAACAATCTGAAGAGGATGTGAGGAAAAACTTCCAGGTTGAAGAAGAAGAGCAAAATGAAGCTGAACTAAAAGAGAGAAGAATTCAGAGGACCAAGAGAGGCCTGGAGATACTGGCGGAGAGAGGTACACGGAGCTCTGGGCTGTTTCCCTCGGGTTTAAAGGTGGTGGCACAGCACCTGGGGCGGAGGTTGGGGCACAGGGGGCACAGTTCTCATGGACTTTCCTCCCCACCGGCTGATGTTCCTGATGTCCCATTACTGCCTTTTAGTGTTGAATTCATGGAGTTCCTTTTGGTTCTGTTGCAGCTGAGATGGTGGTGGATCCAGAAACCACACCGTATTTAGACATAGCTAACCAGACGGGCAGATCTATCAGAATTCCTCCTTCGGAAAGAAAAGTACGTACTAGAGGAACATATGGCTTGTGCTTTGATTTGCTGTCAGAACAGAAGTGGTTTTCAGTGGTTTTCCTGGACGGTTAGAAAGGATTAGAAACAGTTTTCCATTAGAGCTTATAAACAGAGGATGTAAGCATGCGAGGAGCACCTGCGTACAGCAGACTCGCCCTGTGATTTTCAGTGCAGTAGAACAAAATGGCTTGATGGCCTGATGGCCATGTGCTGCCTTTCACTTAAGTGTCTCTTTGTGGTAGTGGTGGTTTTGGTGGGGGTCGTTTTTGTTTTTGTTTTTGTTTTTGTTTTACCAGATGGCCATGTCCTCTTAAGGGCTGGATCAGACTAGGGAGCTGGAGAGGAGAAGAGAGGGGGCATGTATTTTGAGAAAAGCCCGACAGGTGCTTCTTCCCATCACTCCCTGCCTTCCCATTTCCCTGTTTGCTCATTTGGAATAGGCAGGAGGTGGTGTGATTTTTTTTTAAATTTATTTATTTATCTATGATAGACACAGAGAGAGAGGTGGTGTGATCTTTGAACACACTCCAGGAGGTCTTTACAGCAGGATTCTATAGCTGGGACCCTGAGATGAGTGTCTGACCTAGAGTCCAGTAGCTTCTAATAATAAGAGCTGTGATGACTGTGGGTCAGGTCAGCTTTAATTTTTCTGTCTTTAAAGGACAAGGTTGAGTAGGCTTTACTATATCACTTATTTAAAATGAGGGATTAAAGTTGAATTTTTATAAGAAAACTTGGTAGCTCTCAGTGGATTGATGCTTGATTACTAATGTTAGTAATCATTTGCCCACAGCTCTCTTATGTTAAATGATGGTAGCTAGGGCCACCCGGCTCGCTCAGCTGGTGGAGCATGCAACTCTTGATCTCAGGGTTGTAAGTTTGAGCCCCATGTTGGGTGTTGAGGTTACTTTTTTAAAATCTTTGAAAAAAATGATATACAGATTGTTCTAGAAAACCTACAAACCGAATTATATAAAAACTCAAATCTAAAAAAAAACCTCAAATCTAAATATTAATGAACTTAAATTTTTGGACTTTTTTTTTTTTTTAAAGTAAGCTTTGTGCCCAAAATGGGGCTTGAACTCACAGCCTTGAGACGAAGAGTAGCATTCTCGGGACACCTGGGTGGTTCAGTGGTTGACCGTCTGCCTTTGGCTCAGGGCGTGATCCCAGAGTCCTGGAATCGAGTCCCACATTGGGCTTCTTGTAGGGAGCCTGCTTCTCCCTCTGCCTGTGTCTCTCATGCATAAATAAATAAAATCTTAAAAAAGAAAAAAAGAAAAAAATAATAGTATTCTCTAGTGACTGAGCCAGCCAGGCGCCTATGGATTACCTTTTAAAAATTGTTTTAGGAATACTGGAGTTGGCAAATACTTCAGAAAAAAACTTGATTTAAACTAGAAAGTGAAGGGCGCTTGGGTGGCCCAGTTAAGTGTCCGCCTTCAGCTCATGTTATGATCCAGGGTCCCGGGATCGAGCCCAACATTGGGCTCCCTGCTCAGTGGGGAGCCTGCTTCTCCCTCTCCCTCTGCCACTCCCTCTGCTTTTGCTCTCTCTGTCAAATAAAATCTTAAAAAAAAAAAAAAAAAAAAAAGGCTAGAAAGTAAAATAATTTTTTTTTTTTTTTAGGAAAGACAGAGAAAGCATGAACACAAGGGTCAGAGAGAGAGAATTCCAAGCAGGCTCCAGCATGGAGCTGGCTGTGGGACTTGATCTCACCATCCTGAGATCATGACCTGGGCTGAAACCAAGAGTCAGACGAATAACCGATTGAGCCACCCAGGTGCCCATGAATGCTTTTTATCAAAAGGATAACAGGCATTACTGGCTACTTTTTATTTGTTCAGTCTTACTGAATACTAGTAATAGAGCTAAATCAGCAGATACTAAAATAAACTGATGGAAACAAATGGACACATGCTGGTTATGACCCTATCGGCCACATTACACTGAGTGCTTGATTTCATCATTAAAATGAAATGAAGCTTTGATTGTATTTCTCTTAATTTTAGTTTTTATATTTAGTTGTGATCTTGTTTTTTTTTTCATTTTATTTGATTTCTTTAGATTTTTTTTTTTTTAAGATTTTATTTATTTATTCATGAGAGACACAGAGAGAGGCAGAAACACAGAACACAGGCAGAGGGAGAAGCAGGCTCCATGCAGGGAGCCCGACCTGGGACTCGATCCCAGGTCTCCAGGATCATGCCCTGGGCTGAAGGTGGCGCTAAACCACTGGGCCACCGGGGCTGCCCATGTTTTCTTTAGATTTAAATATACTTTTAATATAATTTGTTTATTATAGTTTAAAGTGATGTTTTTTTAAATCTGTATTTTTTCTAGGCCCTTATGTTAGCTATGGGATATCATGAGAAAGGCAGAGCTTTCCTGAAAAGAAAAGAATATGGAATAGCCTTGCCATGTCTGTTGGATGCTGACAAATATTTCTGGTAGGCACTTTTGTACTTGGTGTTACCAGTTTTAAGGAAATTAGCCCAGATGACACACAGCACTATCTCTGCCCTAGATACTTCAGACTTCAGGTTTTCACCCAAGACAGTGGTTAATGTGAAAAGAATAGTTACAGTGTAGACCAGTTTGTAAATTATTTCATTCCTTCAGATTTCTAATGTCTCTTCCCTGTAAAGAATTTTATAAACATATGCACTTATTTTATTTTTGTCACCCTCATGTAGGAGCTATGTCTGTTTCCTGTGATGTGTTGTCAGCCTGCACCATCCATTGTGCAGTCCCTGGCAGCTTTTCCCCCTTTTTTGGTGTGGTTGTTGATGATCATTCCCCAAATCCATTGTTTCCTTAGGGACTGCTAAATAGTGATACCTTATTATTCCTTCTGCGTTTATTGCTGGGATTCTTGTGAAAAGGAATATTATTCTTCGTCAGTTATTTGGTTATGGTGAGGTACAGTTTGTACAGAAAGAATAAAATGCTTGGTTCTTTCCTATTTTCTTGTTTTCAGAATAAAGGAAGTACTTCCCTAGAATTTTCCAAAAAGGATATCACCAGTGAGGTTTTCTTTCTTCTTCCTTCTTGTTTTGTTTTGTTTTTAAGTATCAATATGAACTCATGGATTTTAACACCTTAAATGTGTTTCAAACCTCAGTGCTTAAATTGATCATCTTTGGCCAATAAGTGGGTCCTGTCCTGCATCCTTTCAACCTGATCCTGGAGGTCTCTAGTATCCAGAGGTGTTCCAGACTCATCCTGATGTTTTCTGCCCCCGATCAGGCATTGGTGGCTTCCCAAAGGCTCCTGATTCCTCTTGATGGGAAACTAATCCTGGCAGAGAAACATTTGAAAAATAGACTTAATATCTAAAAATGGTCCAAAGTTAACAACTTTAGGGTTTTCTTTTTCATTTTGACGAATTCCCAGGATATACTGCACACTTCACAAGGATAAATACAAATGTTTATGGTTTGCCAGCCATATTAGCAGCAGGCACCCTTGAGTTTTAAGTGAGAAAAATCTAGATTTAAACTAACTTAAGCAAAAAGGGGGATTTATTTCTTAAATATTTGGGAGGACGGGGCAGATCTGAAAATAACTAGAACAAAGACCCAGTGCCTTTCAGGTTTTCTAACTCTGCTACTTTGTCTCAGCTTCTGTGCTCCTTTCTTTCTCCTTGGCTGTTCCTGGTGCTGGCTGCAGTTTAGGTCCTTCAGACTCAGATACATTGTTCATTTCCTTCCATAGGTTTTTTTATTACAGAAAATTTCAAATATGTATAAAAGTAAAGGTTAGTACAGTGAATTCCTGTGTTTCTAATCCAGCCTCAGCAGTCACCAAGACATAGTTGATTTTAATTTGTCCCTATGAACCTTTCTCAATCTTTTTATCCCAGACAAATCCTTGAAATAATTTTCAGGTCTCCAGGAACCCCCGAATAAAAATAACTATCTTCAGTTCACAGTACGTAGTAGACATAATAACCTAATGATCATTGTCAGTGCCTCAGTAGAGAATTTTTTTTTCCTGAAGCTCTCTTTATTCAGGCTGACTTATCAGCATAGTTTTAGTGTAAGTGCTTCCTCTTAGTAAAGGAGATCAACTCTAGTGCAGGTCAGGGATGTGGGTGGAAGACACTTCAGTTGTTCTGTCCCCTTCCTACCTCCAGGTAGGCTGGAAGTTCCATCAGAACTTTCTGTGATACGTCTTGGGGTATGGTAGACAGTATGATCCAGAGTAGTTTCTTTCCCTGCTTAAAACTCACAGTGGGATTTCTGCTTCCAGCCAAGATGGAGTAACAAGGACTGGATGTCCCCTATTACCTGAAGCAACTGGAAATTTGGGCAGAGTGTATGAAAACTGCAGTTTTTGGTAGGGAAACAATCTGGGGGAGCCCTGTAATCCTTTCAGCTCACTACCTAGAGAGTCTGTAGGCTGCAGCGCAGGGACGAGAAACCCAGGTGGAGCCTCCTGGTCTCCCTGGAGTTGAAGAAATGGAGCTAGGAATCCAGGGAGGCCAAAGTGTGAGAGGAGAGAGCTGCCTGCAGGAATGTGTCACAAAGCTTCAAAAGGTGTCCTTGGAGTATTCCCTTGAGTAATGATCAGCACGTGCCTATTAGGAAACCACCCAGGGCAAGGGAACCCCCACCCCCACCCCCACCCCTGCCCGCCCAAAGGAGCAGAGAACAATCTTCAGAGTTCAGAAGGCCAAGAATAATTTGTGCTCCCACCAGCCACAGTGGGAAACTATGAGACATCACAGAATTCAGAAGGGTGTTGCCTCAGCAGTAGGGCAAACTCACTTCCAAGGGCTGCTGTGGTCCCACCTAGCAAAGCTTCAAAGCAAGCCTTAAAAGGATCATACTGTTTTCAAATAACTGCATCTCAGACAAAGCTCAGTAATATTTATAGAGATACAGAAATATCCAGTCATCAATTAAAAACGGACAGTTGTGCAAAGAGGCAGGGAATTACAGCTGTAATAAAGAGAATAGTCAATGGAAACAGACTCAGAAGTGACATAGAAGATAGAATTCATTGGCTAGGACATTGAAACAGTTACTGTAGCCACATTCCATATATTCGGGAAGGTAGAGGAAGGATAGAGCATGTTAAATAGACATGGAACATCCACCAGAGAGCCACACTGGAATTGCAGAGATGAAAAATACAGTGTCTGAGGTGAAGAGCATGGGGTGGGATACAGTGCAGATTGGATACCACAGAAGGAAAGATGGGTACATGTGAAGATGGGGCAATAGAAATGATCCAACAGGAATCCTTTGAAAAGACTGAAAATTTTTTAAAAATTGGACACAATACCCACAATTTAGTTGTAAAGCAGTTTCAGATGACCTGATACATCAATAATTGTAGTCCCTGCAAAAGGAGGCAGCCAGCCCCCCACCCCCCACAAAAGAATCTTAAGAAGTAATGGCCAAAATTTTTCGCAGTTTCTTGAAAACTATAAACCCCCAGATAACTGTAATGAGTCTCAAGTATAAGAAGTAAGAAAAACACCACAGTGAGGCCACTATAATCTGGTTCCTTCAAGCCAGTGATTGAAAAGACTTCTTAGTCGACCTTTCTGGGGGAAAAAAAAATTGGGGATATGTATGTAAGCTTAGCTTACCTTTTGGAATTGACATCTTTATTTTAATAAAAATTTAAAACTCATAAGGCAAAGAGAATAAATTTCTGTTAAATAACTGTTTTTAGCCCAAGTGGGACTGAATTTTTCTAAAGGTAGGTTCAGTAGGCTTTGTTTAAATAAACATTGCTCATTTATTATAATTCATGTTTTTAACCTGAAAACTCACCATTGAGTATGAAAGCTACTAGAACCATAAGCCAAAGCAGTATTAATAAAAATATAAGATACAATTTTATACAAGGTCTTAAAAGTTTTCTTTCTGAGTGACATGATCAGGTTCAAATACGGGCCTTAATAGTTGCAGGATCATTAACTGTAATTGTCGATTTTGTGGTATCTTTTATAGGTCTCTAAATGAATAGCAAGTATTATTTCTGAAACTAAAAGAATCACCTGTACTTTGTTAGTCTGAGACCTGGGGTTGTTTTTATGTTTTACAGTACTCCCTTCTGGAACGAACTTGCACACATGATTTTATTTTTATCTGAAATGAGGTGTTTTCTGTCCTTGCTCTTGCTTCTCATTAAACAACAATGAGCCTACACCCATGTAAGGCAGTGAAAACTGGGACAAAATGTCCCATTTTCTTACGAACGGCAGGATCATCATCTGTCACAGAAACAGAAATCTAGAATGTAGGGTCACCTCGAATGAAAGATCAGAGCACAGCCCACAGAGGTTTTCCTCTTCCCTCAAAGGCACGTTCTCAGGCCGAGCAGGCAGTTCAGGCAGGGGCCTGTGTGTGTGTGCATGTGTATGAAGTACAGGGTGTACCTCACAGAACTTTCATGAAGAGTAGAAACCGTGGGTGAAAAGTAGAACAGATAACTGTAGGAAGCTGCTCCAGCAGATTTCTCTTGCACCCAGTATACCATCTTGTGCAGACCCCAGAGCGCTGACGCTCCGCTCAGGAGGCTCCCACATCACACTATAAAGGACACCATCTCATTCCTTTGGTTTTTCTGTTTCTTCAAAGCAGATATTGATAGGCAAGGTGGGAAGCTTGAGGGCATGTAGATTTTGCAGTTTTATACAAGAGCAGTCTTATTTTTAATAGAATACCCACGAAAACAAACAGGCGAGACCTTTCAAGTTTCTTCCAGAGGTTTCCCATTTTGGTGACAAGAAAGTTCAGACATGAGGTCTAGATGTATGTTATGAATTTCTAAAAGTCACATTTTAAAATCAGAATAAATAAGCTCAATGTCCATCTTTATCAACATTTCCCTCTTCTCTGGACCTGAGTACAGCTACAGAGTAGCATTTCGCCTGCACCTGAGACCCCAGATCAGCTAAGCATTTCAAGCCTGGCATTTTCTGGATTGTTTTTCCTCCCAGCTTGACTGTGATTGGACATGAATGCCTTGTTTTCATCAGTTGAGGCATTCATAGTTAAGTAGTGATTTTTTTTGGAGGTGGGGGGGGCTCTTTAAAGCATTATTCACAACTTTGGCTGTACATTAGACTCACCCAGGGAGATTTTTGATATACAACCTCCAAGGCCTACTTCCAGAGATTTCTGTTAGGATTTGATGTAGATGGAGCTTCAGCATCAGTAAGAAACAAAAGAAAAAAATCCTCAGGTTTGCAGTCAGCGTTGGAAACCTTTGCTTTAAACCACGGTCTCCTCATGTTTGCTGAAGGGTTCTGACACCGTGACCTCAATTTCCACTTCTTGCTGAACCTCTTTCCCAGGTAGCAAGAGTATGTGTGTGTTTATGCCTGGGGCAGTGGGGTGGTGGTTGTATCACACTTCGTGGTGAGCCCTAACTGCTTTTTTCCCCGTCAGGAGGATTCAGATTATAAATATAGCTCCCTTTGTAAGCAGTGGGGTCTGTGCTGTATAGCAGCCAGTCTTTGGAAATATAGCAGAACCTGGAAAAGACTTCCAGTAATTCACAAAAAGGTTTTTAATGTGACTTTTCTGTGATGTCATTTCCTTCCGCTCCCCTAGTGAGTGTTGCAGGGAACTGCTGGATACAGTAGATAACTATGCAGTGCTCCAGCTGGATATAGTGTGGTGTTACTTCTGCTTGGAACAACTGGAATGCCTTGATGATGCAGAAAAAAAATTAAACTTGGCTCAGAAATGCTTTAAAAATTGCTACGGAGAAAACCACCAGAGGCTGGTCAACATAAAAGTATGTTACTGTAATTTGTTTTATGTATTATTGAGCCCATTTCTATGATCTGAGTTTATTCCTGCTACAAAATTTAGACTGCTGCCAAAAGGTGATTTGGCAGTAGTATCCACAGGGTTCTTTTGAAGCTCTCCTTTAATGGGAATTTGAAATGTGTTACAAGTTGGGCTATTACTTTGGCCTGTGCAGTGTTTAGCTGGAGGGACAGTCTTCCAGTCCTAGAACCCCGTCGATGATCACCTCGACCAAGAGAGCTGGTGACCGTGTTCAGTAGCGTCTCATGGAAGATTTGAATGCAGAAAAAATAGACATTTTGAATGGTAACAGTTGACACGAGTGAGTCACAGCTCAAGAGCTGTGATTTGAATAACGATTTTTGTAAGGTGATTTCCACAAGTCATCAGAATTCTGCTTGGAAATTTCAGGGGAGTATAAAATATCCCTGGTTTGGGTTTTTGTGTACTTCCTTACTGACCAGAAGAACTACAGTCTTGGGTGTCTGGACACAGGTGTTCTGACCAATTCTTCCTTGTGGGACATAAGGTGTCATTGTCCTCTGAGATCTTTACTTTTGCCCTCAGCAATAACTAAAGATAGAAACATTTTAGTCACACTGTTTTGCCCCTGTAGAGATGAAGGGAATTATAAGTGTGAATATTCTAGATCTGAAATTAGAAATAATTTTATACTTTTTTCCCCCAATAACTTTAGGGGAACTGTGGGAAAGAGAAGGTATTGTTTTTAAGACTTTACTTGCTTCAAGGTATCCGAAACTATCACAGTGGAAATGGTGAAGAGGCTCGTGAGTATCTCAACAAGGTAAGAAAATGAATACTCCAGGGAGTATTTTCACCTACTTTTTTTTTCATCCCAAGATGTCAAGTATTTCATAAACTCAGTAGTGTGGTGAGGAACTTGCCTCTGTCCTCTGTGCCCTCTGCGTCACACAGGCCATAGCCGTACTCGTATTTGCTAGGGTGCATGTGAGCTGCTGTGATAAGGAAACCTCAGAAAGACAGTGACTTTAATTGGCTGTAGTCTCCATGTCTCATCTAGCAGCATGGAGATGAGCAGGCGGGTCAGTGGAGCAGCTTGGCCAGCCTCTGTGTGGCAGCCATGGTGGCTCCTGTCAGTCCTCTTCCAGCCAGCAGAGGGGGAGAGAGGGAGAGAGAGATGGAGGGAGGGAGGGAGGGAGGGAAGGAGGGAGGGAGGGAGTGCTTGTGTGTGTGTGTGTGTGTGTGTGTGTGTGTGAGAGTGAGAGAGAGAGAGAGAGAGAGAGAGAGAGTTTGTGTGTGTGTGAGAGAGAGTCCAGGGCTGCCTCTGGAAGGACCAGAAGTTGGGGCTGTCACTCCTACTATAGGCCACTGGCCTGGACTTAACCACCTAGCTACACCTGGTTGCAGGAGAGGGTGAGAAATGCCATGTGCACAGCTCAAATTCAGGGTATTTGGTGACAGAAACGGAGGAGATAGCGGATACCAGCCCTGCCCATAATACTCGGCCTGTTTCCTTCTGTTCAGTATGATACATCACATGTCTATTCTGTTCAAGCTGGTTGATAATAAGCAGGGTTGAGAGTTTTTATCTAAAATCTGACACACCCTAATTCACACTGGGTACAAGCTTCCTTTTTTCAGGCCTTAGCTTTGTGTTAAGTTTTAATGTTGCGAAGATTACATGCATGACTCTTGTATCTTTTTCTTGTCTGTAGGCAAGCTTTGCGCAGTGGCAGTATCGTAGCCAATGAGGTTTATCCGAGGAGCGATTATTGCTAATTGAAAACTTTCTTGTCTGTAGGCACGTCAACTCTTTAAAGAGCTCTACATTGATCCGTCAAAAGTTCACAATTTGTTGCAGTTGGGATTTACTGCCCAGGAGGCCCGGCTTGGCCTGAGGGCATGTGACGGGAACGTGGACCACGCGGCTGCCCACATTACCAACCGCAGAGAGGTACCTTAACTTGGTCTCGGTGACACTGGGTCTCGGCCTTTGCATAGGTGTGAAACTTGAGGCAATAGTAAGCCTATTTCCAAAATGCTATAGCTCCTGGGTATGAAAGAAAAGCAAACGATTGTTCCATAGTAGTTATAATCACAAGAAGCTCTTTATGCTTCAGACTGGGAAGAAACAGGAGGAACTTGCCTATTTTAATTGCATTAATTTCAGGTAGTGCAGTTGCCTTAGTTTTATTTCCTGCTGTGGTGGCAGTAGCTCCGAAGTCCATTATCCAAGTAGCCTGTCTGTGCATGTCTCCTCTCTCTGTTTTTTAACCGTGGTAGATTTCTGGAAAGCATTTTAAAAGGGGCTTTGTTTTCCCATGGGCCACTGTTAGGGCCACTGGGGCAGATAATTCCCAGTTTTATGAATGGGTTGTGGGTCAGATCAGTGGTAAAACCTGAACGAAGACCAGGTTTCTCACGCACTCTCCATGTCCTACCTGAGAATAGTGTTCTCGTGAGTTTTTTTTTTTTTTTTTTTCGTGAGTTTTTATAAGTAGTAAAAATAAATGTTCTTAAAGAACAGTGGAGTCCCATCCCTTGTGTGTGTGTGTGTGTGTGTTAAGAGTTGAATCACAAAAAAAAAAAAAAAAAAAAAGTTGAATCACAGCCCTTGGAGAAAACGAAGGACAAAACAGCAGCGTATGTGGGTGGTGGGTGCTGTTCACTCTTCACCCAGTGGGTGTGGGTCCAGGCTGCTTTGGCTTAAATACTGGGGAGGTAGTTATGGACCTGCTTCGCTGTGAAGCACCCCGAAGCAGGACAAGTCTCTGGTTAGTTGGTTCAGTGGGGTCGCCCTGAGGTGGAGAACCTGGCTTCTGTCTCTGTTGGCTGTTGTCACCTGGGTCTTCCTGTCGCGCCGGAGGCCGGGGCTGCCAATCAGAGACCTCAGAGCAGCACTGCGCTGCTCACTGGCGAGGGTGAGGGTTACAGAAGACCCTAGAACCCTCCACAGCCCTTCCCCAGGGTCCACTCTGCAGCTCCAGGAGGGTGGACAAAAGGGCGGCCTGGCATGGCTACCAAGTTCTGCTGCCCTCGCAGCCCCCAAGGCTTTTGGTGTGGGCGTTTCCATCTCCATCTCCGCCAGCCGAGGGGGCACAGATTCCTAGAAGTGTTGTTGTACAGTGTGGCTCTCAGCAGAGGCTAGTTTCCCGTGAGGCAGGAGCAGCCGGAAGCCTACCAGCCTGCTTCCCCATGACAAGCTCACCAGCCCCGTCCTACAGCCCGTTCACCCCGGCACCCCCAGCACCCGAGCCTCCCCCGCTCCACCCTCCCAGCGGCCTGACTACTGCCTCCACCACACGGCTCAGTGCGGTACCCCCAGCCTCTGCCCCGTCCGTTTTATTGTTCCAGTTTCTAGTGTAAAGGGAAACATCAGGAAAACTACTTTTCTCCTGTGTGTCCACATGATTAACAGGAAGGCGAACTAGACCCTTGTACTTGAAGGAGCCGCACTTTAAGGATCCGACCTCCTGGCAGATCGGGGTGAGATGAAGCCGGATCCTGCATCTGCTGGCCAGCAGCACCCTTCTCTGTGTTTGAATGTTGTGCAGGTGTCTTGGAATATAAATGGAAGAGCTAAAATTGGAGGCAGGGGGTGGGGCAGGTAGGGGCAGCTGATGCAGCAGGGAGGTGAGAATACAGGTCAAAACGCCGGTGCTACAGAATCCCTTCGCTGGCCCATGTGGTTGAGGAGCAGGGGGGACAGGGCAGCATGGGGACATGGAGGACGGGTGTTGGGACCCTGGGTGCCAGAGGAGGCACTGGCACCTGGCCAGTGGGGCTCTGAGGCTCTAGATGGCCAAGCCTGCTGCCTGGGTGGAGGTCAGAGGCATCAGCAGGAGGACATGGGTGTTGGGGTGAAGGGAGTGGCCCTGCCACGTCCCCATCAGCAGGGGCAGGCTGCTCATCAGTAGGTTGTCCAGTTTGAAACAGGAAATTAGAGTCAAAGGATGCTTTCGTCCCTGGGTATGTTTTGGCCAGTCACTGGTCTGTAGTCCTGCGGGCTCTGTGGGAATTCTTGGCAGCACTGTGATGACTCCTTTCTTCCCAAGAGATGAGGCTCTGTCCCTCTTGTGTGCAAGATGGGTGGCACTTGTTGCTTGGGCTGAGCCACGGAGGAGGGATAGACGAAGAAGAAAAAGCCGTTCTCTTCACTGTTTTCCTGGTGTTGGCCGAGGGCTCACCATCTCCAGAATTGTGCAAAAGCCCTCAGCCCAGCTCTGCAGTCAGCCGTGACCTTAACCAGCAGGCCACTTAACTTTCTTTAGAGTTTTTCTGTCTTCTCATTGGCAAAATTATGAGGTTGGATTAAATTAGTGGTTTTCAAGTTGTTTTAGTTTTGTTTTTTTGGTCAGCAGAATCTGTAGTTTTTTTTTTTTATTTTTTTTATTTTAGAGAGTGCAAGGGGAGGGGCAGAGGGAGAGAAGCAGGCTCCCCACTGAGGGCAGAGCCCAACATGGGCTCCGTCCATATCCCCACCCTGAGATCATGACCTGAGCCGAAATCAAGAGCTGGACACTTAACTGAGCCACCCAGGTGCCCCTAGAATGACATTTGTTTCCAAAACAAATTCTGAACTCTCCTGATTGGGGCTGAGATGGGAGAGAAGAGGCTAGAACTCTTTGTAGCCCTTCTCAGGCTTTGGCAGCAACAGAAGGCACTTCTGAGACTCAGAGTCAAGAGTCATGGGATTAGATGGCCTTTATCTCCTGGCATTGAGTGTTCTGGAGGTTTTAAATGGGTTGATAGGCCCTAGGAGCACCTGGAGTGGGGTGGATACATCTGCATCTTTGGTATCATCCGGCACACTGCCCCCACCCCCCATTCAGACTCCACATTTTAACAAGATCCCAGGACTTAACCAGGGGCCAGAAAGCCCCCCTTCCCACCCCCCAGCCATGGATAAAGCTCCTCTACCCCCTTCCTGGAAGAGGAGCCATCCATGTCTCAGCCTGAGCAGCAATGAGCTCCCTGGGACTGGGCAGGTGGTAACTGAGGCACTCTCCTCTACCCCAGACAGAGCTCTCCAGCTCTCACTGCCCGCCCCCCCCCCCCCCCCCGCCCCCCCGGAGCAGTGCCATGCCCTCTTCGTGCCCTCTGCGCTAGCCTGCAGCCCTCGTGCTGTAGATGTGGGACATGCTGAGAGGTTCATCCCCCTTGTTTTCCACTCTGCGTGGCAACCCCAGGAATCCTACAGAGCATAGATTGAGAAGGTTTCCTGCAGAACCTCAATCCCCAACTCTGACTTTACTGTTTTCCTAAAGGAATTGGCCCAAATAAGGAAAGAGGAAAAAGAGAAGAAAAGACGCCGGCTGGAGAACATAAACTCCTTGAAAGGAATGGGCTACTCTACTCATGCAGCCAAGCAGGCCCTGCATCAGGCCAGTGGGAACCTGGACGAAGCCCTGAAGGTAGCGCCTCCCCTGCAGCCCACCCTGAGCGCCCCTGCTTGTGGGTCATGGGCTCCCCTCCATGTCCTTCCGTGGTGCGTGGGGTCCCCCTGCCAGGGCCTTCTCCCAGTCCTGGTTTGGATCCAAAGGTCAGTTCTCTCGTTCTCGGTCCCAATAGCAGAGCCCACAGGGCAGAGCTTTGTGGAAGGTTTCTAATGGCAACACCAGGAGTTTAGCAGAGATGTGGAGGAAGAAAAGAGTTACTAAAGCCTTAGGATAGTTTTCTTTTAGCTAAAAAAAAAATTTTAATATTGTTTTATTGATTCAGTCAGTACACGTTGGCCTCAGGGAGCCCACAGAGTGTTGGGGAGACAGAACACAGTGGAGGGAAGGCCACTGTGTGGGAGCACAGCATGCGGGGAGCAGGGGTTCCGCTGAGTTGTGGAGGGTCACACAGGCTGGCCAGGGCAGAGGGGGGTGCCTCTTTGGGCAGGCACAGGACCCACATGAGAGTGGAGGCCCAAGGAAGAGGGAGCTGCGGGCCAGGTGGGCAGGTGTCCCCTCACTTGCCCTGCTGAGGAGTTCACACTGGGCCCTGCAGGCAGCTAGGAGCATTCCCTGCCTTTGCTGTTTAATTCTCAAGACCTCCTGTCCATTCCTCAGAAGTTTCCATGAGTAAATGTATGTGTGCGTGTGTGTATACATTTATAAATGAACTTGAGTATCTAGTTTGACTTATGTTGGAAAAATATAAAGGCAGGACATTCTAAATACATGGAAGGACCGATGGCCCCCCCCAGGAGATTTTTTTTTTTAATTTTTAAAATTAATTATTTATTTATGATAGAGAGAGAGAGAGAGAGGCAGAGACGCAGGCAGAGGGAGAAGCAGGCTCCATGCTCCGGGAGCCCGATGTGGGACTCGATCCTGGACTCGACCCAGGTCTCCAGGATGGCACCCTGGGTCAAAGGAAGGCGCCACACCGCTGTGCCACCCAGGGATTCCCCCCCCCCCCCAGGAGATTTAACTACACAAGTAGCAAGTGAGATGTGCCACCAGTATGGAAGTAATTAAGGGACACTCCTCAAAAGGGTTTTTAAAGGTTAAGAGTAAGTATTGTGTGATATGGAAATCAAGGGTCAAAAGAACTCTGTCCTCTCCTTGACATTTTAAATTGAAATGTAGCCCATGACACTCCAAAGAGAAATGACCTCGGGGCCGCCCTGCACCTCCAAGAAGCCTATGTGCTTATGGCCCTGCCTGACCTGTGGCCCCAGAGGCTGAGCTCTGGTACCTTCCACTTCCCAGGGATCTTTTTTTTTTTCTTTTTTTTTTTAAAGATTTAATTTATTTATTCATGAGAGACAGAGAGAGAGAGCGTGGAGAGACACAGGCAGAGGGAGAAGCAGGCTGCATGCAGGGAGCCCAATACAGGACATGATCCTGTGTCTCCAGAATCACGCCCTGGGCTGAAGGTGGCGCTAAACCGCTAAGGCCCCACTCCCCACCCCCAGGGGATCTTTTGTGTGGCTAATCTTGCTCTTCCAGACCTCAAGTCCCATGGTACCTTTGGTAGGAAGCTGTCTAAACACCAGCATCCCCAGCCATACCTGGGCTGGGGGGATGGTCCCTTTCCCCTGCTTCCTTCACACCCTTTGCCCGGCCCCCCCACAGCATCCTACACTGTTAGTCGGGTGTCCCGTGACCAGTGTGCCTTGCAGCGAGGGGGTGCTTCATCTAAATGCACAGGTGTGAGTGCTGAGTAAAGGGTATTCCTGTGTTTCCAGATTCTTCTCAGCAATCCTCAGATGTGGTGGTTAAATGATTCAGATCCTGAAACGAACAACCAGCAAGAAAGTCCTTCCCAGGAAAACATTGACCAAGTAAGTAAGAATGGATTTGCGCCCCTCGCCCCCATGGCCTTGCACGGGGTGTGCTAATGTGATGAGGTGGGCAGGACAGGGCTCTAGGCAGGACTCGGGCCCACCCTAGGAGGCCAGCCGAGCATGCGGCAGTTGTGGTGGGTAGAAGTGAAGCAGGAGGTATTTCCTTCCAGAGTTGGAAATTGGAAGGCAACTGGAGGTTCTTTAGACTTTTTCTCTCTTGTATGCATAGAGAACTTTCCACATCAGCTACCTCTGCTTTCAAGCACGTCTCTGCCTGTGACCCATAAGGACATCACCGTGGCGACTCTGTCCACATTTCCCTCCCCCGTTAGCACACTGAGGGCCTTGTGACTGATTTCCTACAGGTCCTAGTGACCGTTGTAGCACGTCCCTGTGGGCCCACAAGCTTGTTGCCATTCTGAGAGGCCTGGGGGTTGGAACATTTGGCTCAGTCTTCCTCAATCCTTTCTGGGTGGCCCCATGTACCCGCTGGTGCTAAAGAGCAGTGTGACACAAGGCTTGGTGTTGTGTGCACACCAGGGGCCTTGGACACATATTCCCTGTGAGGCTGTCCCTGCCAGGGCAGGGGGCGGACGGGAGTGCTGGGCATGGGTCAGCTCTGTGTCGCCGAGGCCTGTGGGTAGCCACCACTTCCCCGTGCTCTCCCCTAGCTGGTGTACATGGGCTTCGACGCTGTGGTGGCTGATGCTGCCTTGAGAGTGTTCAGGGGAAACGTGCAGCTGGCAGCTCAGACCCTCGCCCACAACGGAGGAACTCTTCCTCCTGACCTGCAGCTCTTGGTGGAAGACTCTTCATCAACGCCATCCACGTCCCCTTCCGACTCCGCAGGTAGGTCTGAGGCCTCTGAGTACCAAGGTGGGAGTGGGCCAGGGCAGGTGTGCCCTTCTGGACGCAGCGCTGCTCTGTGCTTAGGCTGTGTGGCCAGGGAGGGCCTTGTGGATGTTCATGTGGGTCCGTTCCGTCTCCCCACCTCCGCTATAACCACGTTCCTCCGTTGTAGGTACCTCTAGTGCCTCAACAGATGAAGATATGGAAACCGAAGCTGTCAATGAAATACTGGAAGATATTCCAGAACATGAAGAAGATTATCTTGACTCAACACTGGAAGATGAAGAAATTATTATTGCAGAGTACTTATCTTATGTAGAAAATATAAAGTCAGCAACAAAGAAAAACAATAATGAGCAGAAATAAGTACTGAGTTTCTGCTTATAAATTCTATCATGAAAAGTCGAATGCAGGTCTTCTTTTTTTCCTTCTTTTGATCTGATTTTGCTGCACGGGTGCTTCCTACTTGGGTGCAGGAGGGATGAGTAGAGATCTGGGGCTGCTGTGAGGGCAGAGGGGGCTGGGGCAGAGGTGGGTGGGGTGCTGGTCCCTAACACTGACCTCAGGAAAGATGCTGCCTCTGGCTTGATCTTCTTCCTGGCTGCCTTCAGAGGCTGCAGCCCTAACACGGTCTTCCCTGCTTGGCTTTTTACCCAGAAATGGGAAGGACATTCCTTCTGGGGAATAGGGTGGCCCCTGGGGAAGGTCTCCAGGAATTGCTGGTGGGGATGGGAAGCATCCAGATTCATCTGCTCTTCATTTTGCCTGGCTGTCCTGCTCTTCTGAGCTCATTGCTGACCTCTTCCTGCCTCCCATGATGCAGCTCTGCCTTCCTGCTTCAGCCTCACTGGCCCATCCCTGAATTTTAAATCTTCAGCCATTCCAAGCGCTTTGGGAGACTAAAGATGAGGCATTGACTATAGTAGCCATACCAAATCATGGCAGACTTGAAAGTCCGTCTTCTATGCTCTTAGTTTAGTAAAATGTGCACTTGAAATTCAAGGTTGAAGTTGAGAATTTATAGATGTTCAAAATTCTTTATGAAAATAAAATCTTTTATTAAATGGGAAGGTTTTAAATGCTAACCAAAAGCAACTAATTTTTCATTAGCATTTTCGGATGCTGTGCTATCACATTAAACTCACTGCTGGCTGAGATACTTATCAGAGATTGAGATCTATGTTCTCTGGATTTGTGGGGGGTTTTGGGTATACATGGGTCCCAGAAGACTATTTCTAAAGGTGCATAGTCTCTTAATGGCCCAAATAACCACCCTCCCTGTGCCATGCATTCCTTCGTAGATGTGTATTAAATGAAAACCTGGTCCAGCCCCAGGACACCACTGGCAGCCGCAGTGTGCTGAATCAAGTGCCAGGTGTGTTCCTGACACTCTTCCCTTCCAGAAGTCGCTGGAAGCTTCTGCGACTCAGGGCAGATGTGTCACACTGCTGCCGTCAAGGGGTGGCTGAAATGCTTTGACTTTTTCACTCATCATTTTCATAAAGCTTGAATAACAGTCCAGTTTGAATTAGTGGGAATCTTTTCTGTCATCTTTTAAAATGGATGGTACAGATGGAAATAAAAGGTGGAAAATATATTCAAAAACTGTCAGCCTGACTTTGCAATAAGTTGCTCAAACTCCTAAACTGTTCTAAGTGTTGAAAATATCTGGTCTAGAGTTTCATTTAGATTCAAGATGTTTGCTTGCATGGAGTTCTGTGAAATCACATCGACGTCTGTAGCTGATGGGGAGGAAGGAGGCTGCCAGGAGGGGACAGGGGTTTGTGCTGTTGGTGTTGAAGTGGCCGACCACCAAGGTGATTGGGAGTGGGGGGTCTCTTGGTCTTGCCTGGACTGTGTCCTACTTGGGTTTGGGGCATAAATTGCAGCTTGTGGCTAACTAGTTACTGTCCTGGCCTTGGGCTGGGCCTGGCTTCTAGCTTCCCAAAAGCTTTCTTAATGATCATAGAAAGGCTAGGAAAGCAGGGACACACTAGCAGCGCTCTGACATTGCTTCATCTGCTCTCAAAGAGATGCAGAGAGGCCAGTTCTCACCTTAGGGACCATGCGCCTCGTGAGGAGGGCTGCCCATCCCAAGTTGGGAGACAAGTTCTGGTCATGGCTTTGCCTCCAACTGGTGTGTACAAACTAGACAGGCAGTGACCAAGTACCACTCCCAGCTCTGGAGGACAAGAGAGGCAGCAGAGGACGTTTGTAATGAAAATGTCTCCAAGTCAACAGGAGTGTGCTGAGGCCAGAAGAGTCAGGGGAGGTGGACCTTGGAAGGGGCTCTCCTTGGAGAGTCAGAGAAAGAACATTCTAGACCTGAGACCAATGAAGAGGCAATAGTTGGCATAGGACAGGCCGAGTGTGCCATATTCATGAGGTCACAGCCGCTCTAGGCCCACCAGACCGTGGGTTGGGGCAGAGAATGAGGTGGGAAGGATGCCAAGTCCAACTATAGAGCTCTCGGAAAGGCAGGCAGGGGGTCTGGATCCAAGATGCCGAACACCCAGGCCATCAGACAACTCCAGGAGTGGGATGCAGGTGTCTGCACTCTTCACCTGTGATGCTGGTCCTTGTGAAATTCCATCTGCTCTTGGCTTTGGTGACACTTCATGCCCTGTCCATGTTAACTGCCCATATGGCAGTAAATACTTCTGTCCTTCCTCCCCTATCCAGCTGCATTTGTCAAAAGCAAAGAATACCTGGTCATCTGGTCTTTACATCCTCAACAGCTAACACGGGCTTATGCAGCATAGAAATGAAAATTACCCAAATATATTCTCCATAAATGTAACAGTTCCATTTCCTACTCTCTCCAGGAGAGGCAGGCAGGAGAACAAACTTGCAGCAGCTCCTGTTTTATGATCCGCACCCGGGGTTGCTTCCCTGGATGGATGGTTGCCCGTGTGTTTTATTCTGTTGTGGTTGGATAAGATGGGGGATCTGGGGTGACAAACGAGCAAAAGCTGCAGGGCAGGAACGTGACATCGGCTGTGAACAGCAATAGCGTCTGGTACTCCAGCTGCCTGCCTGTCAGCAACGTGGAAATCCTAGCAGGCTGCTCAGGGTGGGCCCTCTGCCTGCTCTCCCTGAAATGCACCTCAGCTCCCAGGACGCCCCTTCGGCAGGCGGCATGACCCCGGAGGGCCACCAGGTAGTGAGTGCCCTCCCCCCCCCCCCCCCCCCCCCAGCCAGCAGCACTCGGCCTGTGCGTTTTGAGTCCCACCCAAAGAATGCAAAGCGATGCTGCTGCATGTGGTTGTCCCCGGCAAGCCTGTTTTCCTGGGGAGACGGACACCCGGGTTCCCGGGGCTTGGGGGCGTGGCCTGGAGGACAGTCACAGAGGTACCCGACCCTTCCTACTGCCCCAGGTGTCAATCCCGTACCTATCAGTGGGCCTGAGGGAGAGGGAGCCACCAGTCAGGGCTGGACCTGGCTGCCCCGGGGAGCACAGGCCCTACAGCGCCTCTTGCTGGTGAAACAGCTCTTGGATTAGCGCAGTGGACAGCCTGCTCCTCCGCCTCGGGGGTCCCGCGAGACGCTGAGCTCAGCAGCAGGCGCGGCCAGCAGCTTCTCGGGCACCGCCAGCAGCCAGGGCTGCCAGAGCGCCCCCTTCAGGTGATGAGGGCAGCTGGGGGCGGCTCTCCTCGGGGCCTGGCCCCTGGGGCTCCTGCGGGATGTCCCGCGCCTCCACCCCGCCCCCGGGCCGGCTCCTGCACACCCGGACCCCAGGGCAGCGCCCTCCTCCACTCATGCAGACCCGGGGGCTCCCAGCAGCCACCCGGACAGGCCGCAGGGCCGGTTCCTTGCTCCCGGGCCTCTCCCCACGCGAGTGCCGCGGTGGGGGTGACAGGGCCGCAGCCCCCTGCACCCCGGGGAGGGGCAGGCCCCCCGGGGGTGAGGCCCGGGTCGTGGGAACCCCTCCTCCCTCGGGAGGAAGCTGAGCGTGGGCAGAACAAAAGACATAGTCCAGAGCGCTTTGAAGGACGTGTATTTCAGTTCTTCCCCGGTGTCCTCAGGACAATTTGCCAAACTAGTGACAATCGCGGCTCGAGGGTTTTTGAGGAAATCCACCCCCCGCCCCGGTTCCCCTCAGGGCAGGCTTGGCTCCTGGGGACCCCAGGCTCGGGGGTGAGGGGCCGCTGACCCCGGGTCGGGAGGGTCCCGCGGCGCCAGGTGCAGACCCGAGTGCGGGGGAGCTCGCTCGGCGGGGGGGGGGGGGTGGGGGGGCCGAGGGCGAGCGCGGGCGGCGGCGTCCCGGGGCTCAGGCCGGCTGCAGGGGCGCGGCGGCGCAGCCCACCTTGTTGCTGAAGAGGCGGGAGCGGCTCCGCGCGGGGGCGGCGGGGCGCGGCGGCGGGGCGCACGGGAGGCCGCGCACGTCCCAGAGGCGCAGCGCGCCGTCGTGCGAGGCCGTGTAGAGCACCTGCTCGTGCACCTGCGGGGCGGGGCCGGGCGGCGCGTGGGCGGCGCTGCGGGGGGCGCCGGGGCCGCCCTCCCGGGGCACCGAGCTCGGGGTGCTGGGGGCGCCTACCTGGATGCAGTTGATGACGAAGGCGTGGCCGCGGAACACCCTCTGCAGCGCTCCAGACTGGGCGTCGAAGGCGCGCGCGCGGGCGTCCCCGCTGCCCGTGAACACTGCGGACACAGGGCGCCGCTGGGCCTCCAGCCCGAGAGCCCCCGCCTTCCCCAGGAAGCCGGGGGTGGGGGGGTGGGGGGCCCCCAGGCCCGGAGGCGACCTGGAGGCGGGGAGGTCCTAAGGCCCAGCTAGGGACTAGCTGGAGCCTCTTGCAAGGAAGGAGGCGGCACCTGCATTCTCTTACCGCGAGCCCGGAACTGAGGGGGGTCCACACCCTCCCCGTGCTCTGCAAACAGCTCTGCAGGACTGCCTGGCTTCCCTGCTCTAAATCCCCTGCCTTGGGGGGAAAGGTCACGCACCCCCCATCATCTGAGCAGCCCACTGGGGCAAGGACCACCCAGAAAGTCGTTCCTCTCCCTCCTCAGTAATGAACTTGGCCCTCCAAACAGAGCCTAGACACTGTGTTGGCTAGCTCACAGGGGAGGGCCCTGGAATTCGGCTGTCCTCACGCCTTTTCCTACTTGAGAACTCAGTCCAAGAGTTCTGACTCCAGGGAGCACCCGAATCACCTGGAGGGCTGGTGAAGGCAGATTGCTGGGCCCACCTGAGCTTCTGTCTCAGGAGGCCTGGGGTGGGGCCTGAGAACCTGCATGCCTAACCAGTTCCAGGTGATGAGGATGCTGCTGGTCAGGAACCACAATGAGAACACTGACCAGAAGAACTCCCTTGTTTCCATATTGTCTTAGCCCGGGTTCTCCCAGAAGCTGACCCTGACACTGGGACTTGGGTGCAAACACTTCCTTTGGCAGGGCATTCCATTAAGTGGGGAGAGAAACAGAAAGAAGGATGCCCATTCAGGTGTATTAGTGAGCAGGTGGCTGCAGGCGGCCCCTGGGAGAGGGTGCAGACCAGGTCTCAGAGCTGTGCCCCTGGGGTGCATGTCATTGGTTGAGGGCCTCTCTTGTGGGTGTCAGCTCCTAGCCATCCTCTGACCTGCTCCTCACAGGAAAACACTCTAGGGCAGAGGACCTTAGGTTCAGCAGAAAGAAGTGCCCCACGTGTGGTACCCACAGCATCTGCTATGCCGACTCAGCAGCCCAAGCAAGCCATGGGGGATTCTTAGGCTTGGAGATCTATCCCTTCCTTACCCCCACTAACTGTTTCACCTTGCCTATTTCAGCCTTGCTGCTAAGAGGGGAAGTTTCATTCCTGGGTCTCTTCTGTTCCTTTCCTGCTTCCCCTGCCCCCCACCCAGCGTGGCTGCTGGGTGTCCTGTGGGTGGGAAGAGGGTCGGGAATTAAGTCTGAGCCACCTACAGCCTGTTGGCAAAGACCCTGAACCAATTTCCTTTAATACCAGGTAAGGTCCATCCCAGCTGCTGCCAAGGGGAGGCGCTCTGGGTGGCTTTAATCTTTTTAATTTAGAGGCCCTGACTTGGGAGCAGAGCTGTGATCACACTTACAGGCTTGGACACAGGAAGAAGGAAAAAATAATTTTCCCGTGTCAGACACCTAAATCTCAAGGGTATCTCGGGCTCTATTTTCAGAGATCCACATTCTATCTTCATCTAACACCTGTGCTGTGAAGTCAACTTCAAGTTTCTGCTGTGACTCCCCCTACCCATCTGCTCCCTCAGTGTGTGTGTGTGTGTGTGTGTGTGTGTGTGTGTGTGTGTGAAAACGGGGAAGAGGGGGGGTCTGATGACAGAACATAATGCTGGGGATTGTTCTGGGAAAGAGATTTCAGGAACCTGGGAGCCTTGCTCCCATGTAGGTGTGAAGGTAGCGGGGGTGCTTTCTGGATCACTGGGTGTGTCTGGGGTGTGAACATGTGCCAAGTCTGCAGGACAGAGCCAGCAAAGCTCAGATGTGTCAGTTTGACACCTGTGGACCGACAGCTCACTGCCTACCCAATAAGCCATTCCGCCCTTCTTTCTTCCCAAGTAACCCCATTAATTCTGGCAGCAATAGCTCCAGATAAGAGATTTTATTATTCGGTCCCTCTTGCAGAGAGTGGTCAAAGAGATATATGCCAGGTCTGTGGGTAGGGCTTCCAAGAAAGATCTTTAAAGGGACCCACTCAGCTAAGAGATGCATCCTTTTGCCCTTCTGTCATCTTCCTATCTGCCTAAAACTTGATATGATGGCTGGAGCTCCAGCAGCTATCTTAAACTATGAGGCCCCCTAACAGATATAAGATATGTGCTAAGAGTGATAAAGCAAAATGATCAAAGGAAACTGGGTGCGTGATAACTTTGTGGAGCTATCCATTCCCACCTACACTGCCAGCCTCTGAAATTCTACGTGAGAAAAATAAACCACTATTTCATTTAAAGCACAGTTAATCTGGGCTTTCTCTTATTTATAGTCAAACCTAATGCCAGGTGAAGCCAAACCTACCTGGCCCTCAAGTCTGGCTGGAGTAAGTGGTGTCATAGTCTCATTTCGAGAATTAGAGACCTTCACCTTAGGGTTTCTGAACATTCAGGCTGCTGCTTGTTCTTGGGTGAAGCTGGAGAGGAATCCCCCCACCCTTATTTGGGCCTTCCTTCCAGGTGCCCGGGGGAGGCAAGGCTGCTGACCACCCAGAATGGACGCTGAGGCTCAGGAGGGAGCAGCTGAGTAAGTAGAGCAGAGAGGTCCCTGAGTGCGGGGGATTTGGGGGTGTGGTCAAGGCATGGAGGGCACAAGTTGGGGCAACGGGGACAGGAGTCACTTACAAGTGCCTGCGTGGTATTTGAGGGCGCTCACGCTGTGTCTGTGGGCCGCAAACGTGCGCACGCGCTCGCCCGTGTCTGCCAGCCAGCACTTGACCGTCCTGTCGGCGCTGCCCGAGTACACGTGCCGGTTGACGAGCTGGGGGAGGAGGAAGGAGGGTGGGAGCCAGACCCCTCCGAACTGGGGCAGCAGCAGGGGACGCGGAGCCCCCTTGGGGAGGGGCATGTGTGGGTCTCACTGGAAAGTGTGGATGAGCAGGAAATGACCCTGCCTGTGGGGACCCACCCACTGCCACTCCAGCACCCAGGGATCTTGTCACTTTGCCCTTGGCTGAGTCACTGACTCTGCTCCTCCACTGCTTCCCTGGTAGAGGAGCATTCTGCCAGTGCCTTCTCGTGGGGGGTACAGAGAAGGCCTGTAGGGCGCTCAACACGCTAAGGGCAAGGACCACAGAATGTTCGCCGGGGCCGTTACTGTTGTCAGGTGTCTCTTTAGCAGTCCCTACTGAAGAAAAGTCTGTGCCTGGAAAGGTTAACGTGAATCCACCTGTAGCTATGGCCAAGCCGCACCTGGTGTTCTCTCCTATTGACCCAGCTGACGAAAGGGCTCCCAGGGCAAGGCTTTCACTCTGAATGTTTTCCCACAGAAGAGAAGATAAGGAAAAAGAAAGGTCTAGAAGTAACCTGAGTGGCTGCAGTGTGTCTGAGGTAGATCTTTGCTAGGATCAGAGCTGGACACCCAGTGGCTGTCGTTGGGTCCTGAAGCTCCTGCTCCCAGGGCTGCCCTGGTGGGGAGGGAGGAGCCCTGGAGACAGGCTCCCCCACTTCCCACCTGCCCCAGCTGACCAGAGTGGCATTCACACACCCCCGCTCGGTGTCTGTCGCAGGAGGTAAAGAAGGGGCCTGAGAGAGAATGGATGGGGTTTGCGAGGCCCCTCACACGAGCACCCCTTGCCAAGATAGACAGTGTCCCAGCCCAAGGGAAGTGCAGAGACCATTAAAATAATTCTGCAGATTCCTCTAGACAAAACCACATGCAGCCAAGAGTGCCCCCACCCAGCAGCTCTGGTTAGCAGTGATGCAGAGGAGAACCAAAAGTTGGGTGAGGAGGGCGGCTGTAAGCCCCAGAGAGAGCCGTCCATGCCAGACCTTGGAGGCTCAGGAAAGAGGAGGCCCTTCTCCTGGGGCAGCGGGCAGCAGGCCTGGAGGCAAGTACAGGCTGGCCACCGGCATCCCTCATGTGTCCGATGCCCTCTTAGCTTGAGCACACACCTGCCCAGCTACAGCCACACTCTGGGCTCCTTGCCACTCCAGTCCCCACAGCTGATCCAGTTTCCCCAGATAATTTCCCAGTTTAAATCCCAGAGGACAGGACTCTGACTGGTCCAGATTGTATTTCCACCCCAGCCACAGCACAGGTCAGACTTGGCTTTGGGCCATTCACTATGGCAGAGGCGATGGGATCTCGAGGAACACGTCCGGCCTCCTGGAGGCAGAGGTTGCGGGTGGTTCCCCACAGACAGAAGAGGCGTAGAGACATGGCCAGCGGTCTCCCAGGCCCGGCCCTGAGGTCCTGAAGGCTTACAGCTGGCTCCAGCCAACACAGCCTGACTTCTGGCCCCTCTTATTGGTGGCCCCTGCCCTAGAACAGAGCAGGTGTGGACGTGTACCTGCATGCCCAAGGGGCTCCGGCAGGGTCCAGGCCATCACTCGGTCTTCTTGCTATCTGCATCACACTCCCAGAGCTTGGTTCCTGGGCCATCAACGAGGGTAGGGGCAGGAAAGCCAGAGGATCTCCCCAAGCCCACTTGGCCCTGCCAGCCTGAGGCCAGAGCCAGTATGTTGCCCTGGCCCTGCTTCTCACTGTCCCCCAAAGCCCTGGGGACATGCCATCCTCCTCGGGCTTCTCACAAGTCCTCTCTGCCCAAAGAAGCACCCCCATGCTAATCCCACCACTCCTTTGTGGGCAAGCCACCCCGGGATCTCTCCTCCTGCTGCCCCTAGCACGTGTCTGCCCCAGGCCCCAGTGTGTTCTGACCATCCCCATTGACTGTCACTCCAGACACAGCCCCAGGCCTCCAGGAGCCACAAGACTTACGGACCTCAAATAAAGGGAGCTGGCGTGTGTAGCCTGCGGGATGGAAGCCCCTGTGGGACCCTGGGCTACGCAGCCTCTGCAACCCTGCACCCCTCAGCACACGCAACAGAAGCGCTGAGCTTCCATGGCTGCTGTGGCAGAGGGATGATGCCTCCTGCTCCCCATGCAGCGTGTCCCAACAATGTGGTGCCTGTCACACTGTGTTTAAAAGTGACCAAGCAAAAAAAAAAAAGTGACCAAGCCGCACAGCTTCAAAGTACAAATCATGAGCCCAGAGGCCAAGGAAATGCTCCAAGCGTGTTGTCCTTGGCTGCCTAAGACCTCACTGTTCGCTTTGGCAGCTTTCCTGAGAGGACATCCACGGGGAACAGCTGGGCAGCTTGGGGAGGCCAGAGGAGGCCCGAGGCACAAGAGGAAGCAGACAGACCCTGACAGGGGCATGTCACAAAGGACAGGCCCTGCAGTTCTGAGGGATGGGGCTCGAGGGCCATCTCCTTGTATGTGACCCCTCCAAGTAGATGGCAGGATGAGGCAGACAGGCCTGGGGCTCTGCTGTGGAGGCCCCTGGGGCGCAGGCCTCTCCCCGCTCCACTCACAGCAGCAGATGCACTTGGGCAGGGAAGGAGAGAAGCTGCAGGGTCAGGCTGCAGAGCACAGCTGGGCCCTGGACATCCCACCTCTGGAGTAAAACAGCCAGAAGAGAGGTTCCCCCACTCCAGCAAAGTACGGGCCCCGTCACACCTTTATAAGCTGCCGGCTACATGTTCAGTCCTGGGTTCCTATCTGTGTCTGCCCCTTACCAGCTGTGAGACCTTGGACAAGTTGCTTACCCTCTCTGATCCTATCTTCTCATGTGTAAAATGAGAAAATATAAGCAGGGGCAGCACATCCGCTAGATGCCCAACAACAAGAGCACAAGCTCACAGGCTCCGAGAGCAAGCCATGCCCCCGGCTCTGGGCCACGTCCACTGCTAGCTCATCAAGCCCTCACAACCACCAGAGATGGGCACGATGTCACGCTAATGATCCCTGATCCAAAATCTTGGGGCCAGACGTATTCCAGGAGTTTTTGGATTTTAGCAACATGCTCATGTTTCTACAGCAAAGGAATGCGTATTCCCAGGAAGTGGGGTAAAGTGAACTCCAACTAGCCTCCTATCTGTCCAGGCCAGGCTTTGCTGCCAAGCAAGTTTTGGTGCCAAATCTAAAAAATACACTTTATGTTTTGGAGCTTTTGGATTTAGGAATTATGGACCAGGGTTTCTAAATAAATATAATCCTCAAAAAAAAAATATATAATCCTTACCTAACACGTTTAGAAACCAAGATTCCTATGTTGACAACAGCTTTAACCCTTGTATCTGTGAATGGGACTGTACATGGAGACAGGGTCTTTAAGGAGGTAGTTAAGTTACAGTGAGGTCATTAGGGTGGAACCTAATCCAATATGACTATGGTCCTTATAAGAAGAAGACATTTGAGGGGCACCTGGGTGGTTCAGTGGTTGAGCGTCTGCCTTCAGCTCAGGGCATGATCCCAAGGTCCTGGGATCGAGTCCTGCATTGGGATGATTCCCACAGGGAGCCTGTTTCTCTCTCTGCCTATGTCTCTGCCTCTCTCTGTGTGTCTCTCATGGATAAATAAAATGTTTAAAAAAAAAAAGGAGAAGAAAACATTTGAGAGGCGCCTGGATAGCAGAGTCGGTGAAACGTCTCCCTTCTGCTCAGATCAGGATCCTGGGGTCCTGGGATTGAGTCCCATACCAGGCTCCCTGCTGAGCAGAGTCTTCTCCCTCTGCCCAACACTCGTGCTCTCTCTTGCTGTCTCTTTCTCTCTCTCAAATAAATAAAATCTTAGAAGAAAGAAGAAAGGAAGAAGAAGGAGGGAGTAAGGAGGAGGGAGGAAGAAGGAAGGAAGGAGAAGAAAAGAAGGAGAAGGAGAAGAAGAAAAGAGAAAGAGGAAGAGGAAGAAGAGGAAGAGGACATTTGGATGCAGAGGGAAGACCATGTGAGGACCCTGGGAGAAGACGTCCAGCTACAAGCCACCACCTTGGTCTTAGACTTCCAGCCTCCAGCATGGTGAGACAATCCATCTCCATCGTGTAGGCCATCCCGTCTGTGGTACTTGTTACACAGCTCTAGCTAACTAGCACACCGGGTGGCCCAGTGGCCTTGCCGGCAGACAGGCAGGGGCTGGGCGGAGCTCACCTCCAGACAGATGACGGAGCCCTGGTGCTCCCTGAACACCCGCAGCTGCTCCCCACTCAGGATGTCCCAGGCACGGATAGTGGCGTCGGTGCTGCCAGTGAAGGCCGTGTGACTGGGCGTGTCCAGCACGAGGCAGAGCACGGCACCCGTGTGGCCCCGCAGCGTCTGGTGGCAGCAGCCACTGGCCACCTGCCATACCTTGGCCGTGCCATCCGTGCTGCCCGTCACCAGAAGCCCCCCAACCTCCTCGGCACAGGGAGCCCCAGGCAGGTCCCAGGGAGCAGAGTAGGCAAGGGTCAGCACGCAGTTGCGGTGGCCCCTGAACTCCTGGGACACCTGGCCCTTGTCCACACTCCAGGCTCGAGCTGTGCGGTCATAGGAGCTGCTGAAGAGCTGGTTGTTGGCGACCAGGATCCTGGTGGGAGGAGGGATAGGCAGGGGTCAGACCACGCAGGGATGCCCAGCAGGCCATCTCAGGGTCCCTCTGCCCAGGGGCCTGTGTGTTCAGTGAGCCCAGAGAACTTCATGTGGGAGGAGCAGACTTCGGTTCACACCCTTCCCCCAGGACCCCAGAAGGCCTCGGGAGCAGCAAACATTTATGATTCTCAGATTCAGTTTAAGGAATGCTAAGAACCTCTCCTCAGAAATACACGTTTGTCTTCAGCCTAGAACTTTGCATAAGGTCAAAGGCTCGGCTCACACACCCTTGTTAAGAAGCCCTGAGCACCCCCAGAGCTCCCTGCCGAAAGGAGCCCGCAAAGGGGAGCGGCAGAGGGAGGCAGCTGGATCAGGCGTGTGTCACAATTGTGGGGACTGAGCAGTCAGCACCCCGCACCTCAGCGTCGGAGGCATCGTGTGTTCCCTCTGCCTTGGAGCCTGGCACAGATGGGGGGAGACGCGGCCTCCCGCCCACACTGCCCACGCCGCCCCCCTGGCCGGTGCTCACTTCCCACAGGTAATTAAGGAGGCCCACCCCCCGGCACATGCAGTTCCTGACTCACTTCTTCCTCAACACCCAGGATGGATGGTTTTCATGATGTGTGTATGTCTAAGAGAAAGTGACACTATGACACCACGTGGCACCGCAGGTGATGTACTGGGGGCCTGAATCCCGCCCGCTCTGGCCTGGCATGAGAAGGCATGGTCGGTGCCTCCCATCCAGAACTTACCCACTTGGCTGGACTCTGAAAACACAGGAGGAAGTGAATCCCCCCTTACCTCGGGGATGTGGCACATTCGTGGGCACAGTTACTTAGTGATGCAGTAAAGTTACTAAGTAATACAGAGCATCTCCCCGGAACTATCTGTTTAGGGCAGCAGCCCTTCAAGAGTGGTGGGTGTGAATGTGTGTGTGTATGTTCGTGTCTGAGTGCACATGGACCTGTGCTTATGTGTGTGAACGTGTGTGTTTATGGTGTGGGTGTGCCCAGGAGAGTATAACCCCAGCAGAGCACCATTCCCAGCATTAACGTCCAGCTTTGAGGGGCGCCTGGGTGGCTCAGTGGGTTAAGCATCTGCCTTCGGCTCAGGCCATGATGTTAGGGTCCTGGGATCAAGCCCCACATCGGGCTCCCTGCTCAGCAGGAGCCTGCTTCCCCGTCTCCCTCTGCCTGCCACTCCCCCTGCTTGTGCTTTCTCTCTACCAAATAAATAAAAAATAAATTAAAAAAAAAAAGGGTCCAGCTTTGCTTTTGAGGAGCAGCTGATGGATACAAGGTACAAGCTGAGGGCAGGCCGGTCACCTGAGATGTGGCCTCTCCCACCTGCCCCAGCCTTGTAACAGGAGACTCCCATGCACCTACACTCTTCGACCTCAAGGAAGGATGTCGGGATACGACCGGCAGGACATGTGTCCTCCCTGACCCCCTCGTCCTGCTCTGGCTCAGGAAGCAGGGGCCTCGCTCAGCGGCTGGGAGGTGACCTTGCCCACTCATGGCCATCCTGAGCCAGCACAACAATTCATCTCAGGGACACCTCTCTGCCGAGAGACGTGACCCAGCTCCGGCCCTGCCGGTACGCGGCTCTTCCGGCAGGCAGCTGGACTGCCAGCCAGTCAGTGGTGGGTCTGGCACCTCCACTGCCACCCACCGAGCACTGAACCACCCCGCCAGCCGCTTCCCACTCGACCCAGGCCTGCGCAGAGCTCATGCTGGCAGTGTCCCTCGTGGCTGCGAACAGTTTCCCTTCCCCACCCACCCGGCCCCGACCCCTCCAAACGCCCGCCTGCACCTGGCCTTCTTCTGACTGCCTCGGCGCACCCTCAGGCACCCCCCAAACCCCGTCAGTGAGGCCTGGACGGCCCGCGGGCAGGTGCCCAGACCCCTGCTTATCCCGGACACTCCCTCGGGAGTTTAAGACGGCCACGACAAGTTACATAAATAGTGTCAAATTGATCTGATCAGCAGAGGAATGTTCATGGCTCAGCTTAGACCCAAATTCAATAAAGAAAGGAAAAATTCAAACCTCCTCGAGAAGGAGGAGGTGGGGATTTCAACAACAACACGGGAAGGAGAGATTTAAAAATACTCTTGATTCCATCTTCAGCACAATTCCCATTTTGCTCCAAAACAAGCCCCTGGTCTACCATCAGGTACCAATTAAACCACTTCCTCTGGAATGCAGGAGCTGTGGCCTCCAGCACCTCTCCCTGTGCCCAGCAGTGGGCAGTGCACACCCGGGGACCCCGGGGGGCCGTCCAGGCACAAGCCTCCCTTCCCCCACTGAGGCCTCCCAAACCCCCACATGCAGCCCTGGGCAGTCAGCCCCCTGTCGTGCCTGGAGACGCTGGCATCCTGGGCCTTCCAGGGCTACATGCTATGCTCCCCCAGGGAAGCTAAGTTCCCCCAGGGCAGGGGCCACATGGCCTACATCTCTGTCCCCTGCCCCCTACCCCAGCCACCCTGACCTGTTCACAATGGATGTGTGTCCTCGGAACACCTGTAGGCACTGCCCGGTCCGCACATCCCACTTCCTGATGGTGCAGTCAGCGCTGCACGTGAAGGCAGCTTCGTCCTCCAGCTGGCAGAAGGTCACGTAGCTCTCATGCCCTGTGGACAAGGGGAGGCGTGAGTGTGCCAGGGCACAGCAGGGAAGAAAGCCGGGGCGGGAAGTGTTTGAGACGAGTCCAGGCCCACTAGCCCTTTGAGGGGACAATTTCAATCTGGGAGTCTCAGGAGCTATGGGAGGAAATGCTGGATGGTGGCTATTCTTACATTTGGGGAGGGACACTCGTCTTAAAGGAATCAGGTCCTAGTTCTTGGAAACTAGAAATGTTACTTCACTAGGGAAAAAAGATATATTTGCAGATGTAATTAAGGATTTTGAGATGGGGAGAGTGTCCTGGGTGATGGCCAGGAATGGCAGCACAAGAGTCTCTGAAGGAAGGGGCAGAGGGAGATGTGAGGATATAGAGAAAAGATGCTGTGGAGACAGGGCAATGACCTGAAGGTGTCCCTGAGATGAATGATGTGCCCACCACCAAGGAGCGCCAGCCACTGCCAGAACCTGAGGAGGCAGCTGGTTCTCCCCCACAGGTTTCAGAGGGAGTACAGGCCCACCAACACTTTGATTTGGGCCCACTGACACTGACTTTGGATTTCTGGCCTCCAGAACTGTGCCAGAATAAACTTCTGCTTTAAGGCATCCAGTGAGATTGCTGGTCACAGTGGCCACAGGAAACTAATATAGAAACAGGGATGATTAAGACACTTTCCCGGGACACCTGGGTGCCTGAGTGGTTGAGCATCTGCTTTGGGCTCAGGGCGTGACCCTGTGGTCCTGGGATTGAGTCCCGCATCGGACTCCCTGTGGGGAGTCTGCTTCTCCCTCTGCCTGTGTCTCTGCCTCTCTCTCTGTGTCTCTCATGCATAAATAAATAAAATCTTAAAACAACAACAACAACAACAACTTTCCCTGCCTTCAGAGAGCATGAGCCTGGAAGGAGAGAGTCAGCCAACATGACACATCGGGGGTCAGCAGAGGAGAAGCCCTGATGCTATAGAGCAGGAAGGGTGGGGAGGAGAGAAGAGCATTCTGGGAAAGAAAATAGCACCCACCGAAACAGGAGGGGGCCCTTGGGGCAGAATTTGGGTGCTTGGGAGAAATGGTGGGTAAGGCACAGAACTGAGGGTGGATGTCCAGGACAGGGGGAGGCCACACACTCCATCAGCCCAGAGTCTCAGACATGTGCACCTGCTCATCCACCACCTTGTTGGTGCAAAGGTCAATGTTTTGACTATCGGCTTGGCTGTGGGATCAAGGGTTATGAAGCAGCCCCAGAAGCACTCAGGTCCCCAGTCATAGTAGGGCCTGTCCTTCATGTAAAGATGGCTCCACCTCAGGGGCACCTGCCTGGCTCAGTCAGTGCAGCATGTGACTCTTGATCTTGGGGTCGTGAGTTGGAGCCCCACCTTGGGTATACAGTTTACTTAAAAAACAACAACAAAATCCTTTAACATCCCTCGTGATAAAATCTAAATCTATTTAGAATCTAAAATCAGAATTTATGGGCAGCCCCGGTGGTTTAGTGCCGCCTGCAGCCCAGGGCGTGATCCTGGAGACCCTGGATCGAGTCCCATGTCAGGCTCTCTGTATGATGCCTGCTTCTCCCTCTGCCTGTGTCTCTGCCTCCCTCTTTCTCTCTGTCTCTGTGAATAAATAAAATCTTAAAAAAAATAAAATCAGAATTTATGGGTTAAACATATACCCCTATATGCAAAGATTATCTATGCTTATATCTATTTCTATACCTATATATACTCATATATATATATATTTTTAATTTATTTATCCATGAGAGACACAGAGGGAGAAGCAGAGACATAGGCAGAGGGAGAAGCAGGCTCCATGCAGGGAGCCCGATGTGGGATTCGATCCCAGGACCCCGAGGTCATGACCTGAGCCAAAGGCAGATAGATGCTCATCCACTGAGCCACCCAGATGCCCCTATACTCATATATTTTTAAAAAATGTTTACACCTTGGATATCAACTTTTTTTTTTCTCTCTCTCTCTCCAAAGATTTTATTTATCTATTTGAGAGAGAAAGCATGAGCAAGGAGAGGGGCAGAGGGAGGACCAGACTCCCTCCTGAGCAGGGCACAATGCAGGGCTCAATCCCGGGACTCTGGGATCACGATCTGAGCCGAAAGCAGATGCTTCACTGATTGAGCCACCCAGGCAACCCCGGGTAACAACTCTTGATAGCAAACTGAAGCTGAGTATATTTGAAGAGAATCCAGGGGTCGGAAAATCAATTGAATCAAAGGAATGTTACACCTAAGATCCATTTCATGGATGAGGAAATTGATAAATTTAAATATTTACACGTGTGGGAAATAATTATGTTAAAGACTGCGACTGATTTTCTAAATTCCGTCTAGATGTCTGGTATCAGACAGACAAGGATTTAAAATCTTCTGGGCAGTTTCAAGCTGATGTACTCTGTTCGGCCCCAGCGATTTAGCTCAGTTACTCTTGGAAGAACCCAACTCCCTGGGTTCTAAGAAACAGATTTAAAAAAAAAAAAAAAAAGAAGAAGTAAGGAAGGAAGGCATGTTTTCAGTCTTCTTGGATAGCATGTACCAGGCCTCTAAGAAAACAACGTTTGTGTGAAGGAAGTAAACAGTTGAAGACGAAGCAGATTACGTTTCCTTAAAATGCACGTCAGTCTAAAAGTCGAGGGCAAAATGTGTCTGGCAAAACACAGCCCAGCTTTTTGCCAACCTCAAAATGTTTATAAAATATTTGAAGATTGTCAACAAACTTTCCCTGAAACCAGAGCTGCTGCAGGGAGGGCTCAGCGCCGTCTAAGGAGCCACCTGGCTTCCCGGGCTGGCTGGAAGGCAGCCCGGCGCCCCGAGGGCCGCTGGGTGTGGGCGAGCCGGCCCTGCACACGCACCCCGCAGTCCTCCTCGGACCCCGTGCGGTCCGACGCCAACCACGCCAGGAGAGGCTTCCTCAGGGCCATCAGCCCCATTCTGGCCGGTTTCGACAGCATCTGACAGCAGGAAGGCAGAGTGCCAAGTGTTTATAGGCCAAGACAAGCACTGGAAAACGGTGGCGAGTAAGCCATGGCACCCCTACTCAGTGAAGCCACGGCCACTAAACCAGGATGTGGAAGATCATGAGTTGGGTGACCAATTATATGACCCATGGAAGCAGGAAAAAAAAAAAAGAGATATACAGTAAAAATATAAATACCTATGGGGGGCCCTGGAGGGCGCAGCTGGTTAAGGGGCTGGCTTGGTATCTGCTCAGGTCGTGATCTTGGGATCACTGGGCTCTGATTAGCGCACAGTCTGCTTGAGATTCTCTCTCCTGTCCCTCTGCCCCTCCCCCCTCTCAAACAAATAAATCAATCTTTAAAAAATATATAAATACCTATAAACAAAGACTTTAAGAAAAGAGTCAATAATGAAAAGAATTTTTTCAACGTTAAAAATAAAAAGCTCGGGATCCCTGGGTGGCTCAATGGCTTAGTGCCTGCCTTTGACCCAGGGTGTGATCCTGGAGTCCTGGGGTCAAGTCCCATATCAGGCTCCCTGCATGGAGCCTACTTCTCCCTCTGCCTGTGTCTCTGCCTCTCTCTCTCTCTCTGTGTCTCTCATGAATAAATAAATAAAGTCTTTTAAAAAATTATTAAAAAAAAAAGCTCATCTCTGGAGCTGGGCCAGGCTGACCCTCTGCCCTCCTGGGGGCCTGGCCGTGGGCCGCTGAGGCTCCCTGCAGCAGTCAAGGCCCTCCCAGGGACAAGCCCCTTCCTCGGCATGCCAGGCTCCTACTCCACATCTGAAAACCCACACAGAAGGAGTCCCAGCTCAGAGCCCTGCCAGCAGAGGCTGCAGAGCGTGTCCCCGACTGCAACCCACAGACCATTTGACAAGGTCCACTGCCCCCAGCCTACAGGGTCACCCGGGGAGGGATGAGGAAGGCAGGAGGGAGAAGGGGGGGGGTCATTGCGTCTCCAGCCACTGGCGTGAGCTGCTGCAATTGTGTAGAATAAGCAAAAAAGCCAAACTAAAAATAAACATTTTTGAAGGGATAAAGAATGCAGATAAGATACAGTTATTATGTTCAAAAGGACAGGCTGAGGCTCAGGGTTCTCTGCCAAGGTAGTCGGCTCTCCCTGCCTCCCCAGCCGCACACTCTTGGACTCGCTGGGGGTTCCGAGTCGAAGGGCCCCGTGCACACGCAGGAGGGGCTGCCCGGGGTCTGCAGTGGCAGAGGTGGGCCGGTGTGGGCACCCAGCCAAGCTGGAACATTCATGCCTCCTACTTGGCCTGGAAAGAGCGGCCTCCCTTGCCTCTGCTGGCCCTGGCAGGTCTTCTGTCTGCCCCTCGGGGTCTCTCTCCTCTTCTGCAGCCTGTTCCCTGCAGCTCCTGGATCCCCCCTCACTGCCTGCAGGGTTCAGACAGCTGGGAGCCCAGCAGGAGACTTTAGGTCAGGATCTGCTGGCCCAGTTCCCCGGAGGAAGGCCTCTCCACACCCTCTCAGGGGCTGCAGGCCCCCACCCTGGCTTCTTCAGCTCCAGGAGTGTGGACAGCCCTGCAGGGACCAGCCCCATAGTACAGCGCTTCCCCTGTACTATGCCCACATTTTGCAAGCGTCTCTTTACTAAACTCTCCTTGAGCTGTTATTTGGGGGTGTCGTTCTGTTTCCTGCTAGGGCCTGCCTGATGGAGCCGCCCCTCCGTGTGTCCTGTCGGCAAGCCAGAGCAGTGACAGCCACGAGTCCAGAGTGCAGAAGGTGTGGTCAAAATAGACGGTGTCTGACGAAGCCACCGAAGTCTCGGCCTCGGGCCACCTGCCTCGAGCCCCCGGCCTGGGCAGGCTCATGCTCTGTCATGGTGCCACCGCAGGGCCTGGCCTTCCAGCCCAGCTCCTCTCGGCCCACACCCTCAACCCGCCTGTTCTCCTGCCTCCATCTGTGACTCCTCACTCCACACCCACAGGGAGTTCACCACCCTCGGACGGTGCTGTCCGAAGAGCCAGAAGGATGAATTACCCTCCAGGGCTTCCTTCACATCTATGCTTAAGACAAACTGCTTTTCGATGGAATTTCTCCTGGGTTGGGACAAAGTTAACAATGAAGTGTTTATGTCTGAGAGCCTTCCCTGTGCCCCCACATGCTCCTTCAGGAACATGCAGGAGATGATTCAGCAAGCCCACCTCTGGGTATCTATCTACACGAAGGATCTGCAAGCAGGGCCTGGAAGAGATGTTTGCACACCCCAGCTCAGAGTCGCATTTCTCACCACAGTCAAGTGGAAGCAACCCCAGTGTCCAGTGGCAGATGAGTGGGCATAAAAAATGCACACAACCAAACAGTGCTCAGCCTTCCAAAGGAAAGAAATCCTGACACAAGCTACAACCTGGGATGAACGTGGAGGACATCGTGCTAAGTGAAATGAGCCAGTGACAAAAAGACAAACACTGCATGATTCCACTTGTACCAGGTCCCTGGAGCAGTCAGGTTCACAGAGACAGGAAGCAGGATGGTAGGCGCCAGGGGCTGGTGGAGGGAGAAATGGGGTTCAGTTTGTTTTACAGGATGGAAAATTCTAGAGATGGATAGTGGTAATGGTGGTACATCATAAATGTTTAATATCTTGAAACTGTACACTTAGTATATGTGCTGCCGAAGCGAGCACGAAACTGTACACTTAAAAAACAATGGTTAAGAGGGCAAATTTGATGCTACATGTTTTCTATTAAGAGTTAAAAATTGTCCCCAGTCCCTTCCAGCCCCACCTAGCCCAAGAGGTGAACCCTGACTACCTGGGCTCACAGAGTTCCTGCTCATCTGAAGTTCAAGTGCACATGGTCCCTCAGTTTAGCCATCACTCTCTCCATCCAACCTGCAAATTCTCTGGGGCAGTATCTTTGCATCTAACACAGGCACCCAGGACAGTCAAGCCAGTAGCCAAGAGGGGCAAGGGCTCTGGAGCAGGAGGGAGGGGGCAGCTCCCCCCAGTGCCGCTCTGCCTGTGTGAATGGCTCTACCTGTGTAAACTTGGGAGGACTGGCTGGCCCTTTGGAGCCTCCAAAGGGGATAACCACGGCTGTGAGAAGCAAAAGGGGGAAGAGCTTTGGAGCCGGCCCGGTGCAGTGCCAAGGAGATGCTCTTACTCAGTCCAGGCTGGTGGATTGTGGGCCTGGAGGACTATGGTGGCCACTAATATGTGCCAGGAGCTATTTATTGACTGGCTTGCTCCTGCTCCCTCACAACCTCATCAGGCTAGATGACTATTTTATTGTCCCCCAATTCACAGATAGAGAAACTAAGGCATGAGAAGTTAAATAATGATGAGATTGGAGCCCAAGCAGCCCAGCTCCAGAGCCCAGGCTCTTGATGGCCCCTCCTGCTACCCGGAGGCAAAGTTACGGGTCATCCGGAAGGGCAGGCATCATCAGGCTTCCAGTAAATATGAGTGTGCAGTTTGTTCACACAGAATTAAAAACAAACAGCACCCCCGTCATGCTAGAAGATGCTGTTGGAAGACGAGGATGCTTGTGGAATAGCCACAGTGGGTTGGAACCTTTGGGCTGGGCCCCTTACTACACGGGGACAGACCAGGACAGGGACTGCCATTTTGGGGCATGCTGCCTATCTCATTGACCCAGTGAAGTGCCCCCAAATGAATAGGCACCCAACAGATAAAAGGAAAAGAGGGGAAGGGGATAATTATATTCAATTCAATTCTTCCTTTTACAGAATAATTAGCAGTTAAGCCTACTTTCTCCTTTGGAGCTCACCAACTGCATCTGAAAGCCAATTCCAAGTACTGAAAAAGCAGAGCTGCTGCAGGAGGGAAGCTCGGGGCTATTAGAAGCCTACGGTCCAGAGACACCTGAGTGGCTCAGCAGTTGAGCACCTGCCCCTGGCTCAGGGCGTGATCCGCAGTCTCAGGATCAACTCCCACATCAAGCTCCTTGCATGGAGCCTGCTTCTCCCTCTGCCTGTGTCTCTGCCTCTCTGTGTGTGTGTGTCTCTCATGAATAAATTTTAAAAATTTTTATTTTTTTAAAAGATTTTATTTATTTATTCATGAGAGGGGGAGGGGGAGAGAGAGAGAGAGGCAGAGACACAGGCAGAGGGAGAAGCAGGCTCCAGGCAGGGAGCCTGATGTGGGACTCGATCCTGGGTCTCCAGGATCATGCCCTGGGCCGAAGGCAGCGCCAAACCACTGAACCACCCAGGCTGCCCTACAGCTGAATTTTAAATTCTGGATGGATCTTAGGTCTTCCGGTCTCAGTTCAGGGCCTGCCAATCTGTGTGACTTTGGGGGTGGCAGGAGGAACGTGTGTTAGTTTGTAACCGACTCTGCTTTATCCACCCTCACCCCCAAATAACAGGCAAGCCAAAATTCATCTCTTCTGGGCTTTGAAATATCTACCATAGCTGCTTTTAAAACCAATAGGGCCGGGATCCCTGGGTGGTGCAGTGGTTTAGCGCCTGCCTTTGGCCCAGGGCGCGATCCTGGAGACCTGGGATTGAATCCCATGTCGGGCTCCCGGTGCATGGAGCCTGCTTCTCCCTCTGCCTGTGTCTCTGCCTCTCTTTCATGAATAAATACATTAAAAACCTTTTAAAAATTAATAAAATAAAGCCAATAGTATCAGCCCACAGTGAAGCTGATTTGTACAACAGTGAAGCTAATTTGTACTCTCTGTGCCTACAGGAACTTGGAAGGCCCTGGGGAGGCCACCCAGGACTTGCTGATTATGGTGGAAAAAGAACAGGCAATGATAAATAACCACAGCGAAGAGAGTGTTGGGATTCAAGGGGCTGTATCTGCTGTTCAGGTGACAACAGGGGCAGAGCTGGAGAGGGGCCTCACAGTCCTGCAGCGTAGACATGTGACAGGGATGCAGGGTAAGAAGTACATCTGCCTCCAGCAACTAGGTACGTAAATATAGACCGATATGTGTGCATTTGTGAAACCTTTATAAAACAATATGTGCGCCTGTATGTGTGCCTCCTGCCATTGCATCATGTTTCCAACTGCGTTAAATTGGTTTAACAACCCCCTTTTGAGAAACTTTGATCCATCCTTCTCCAGCACCCCTTCCAGTAGAAGAAAGGAGGCTGCAGAGACAGCAGAGTGGTCAGATGGGGAAGGGGGCGTTCAGATTTCAACTTTCCCCTCCCCACCGTCTGTGTGATCCCAGGCCACTTCCTGCCTCAGTTTCCCTGTCTGCACGAGTGGGAGAACAGCAGTGTGAAGACTGCCCAAGGCAGTCTTAAGTGCTCAGTCCCGCGGGCACTTAACAAGCCCTGGCGGTCACCACAGTGGCTCCTAGAGGAAATGTGCGGCCACAGGCCAGCGGGGAGTGAGAGACGGGGGAGGGCGCAGAGGTGCGATCCCGGTGGTCTGCTAAGGCCTTGAGGATGGAGAGGATTTTCCGCCCTAGGCTGACGGCTGAGGATAGACCCCGCGGCGGGTGCGCCCCGGCCCGGCGGCCCCGGTCCCAGGGGGCTCGGCGGGTCGTCGGCGGGGCCGGGGCGAGCACCCCCCGACGGGGGCCCCGGCACAGCGGGGGCTGGGCTCTGGGCTCTGGGCTCCGGGCTCTGGGCGGCGGGGACGGAGCGGGAGGGTGTACCTTGCAGGAGGGCGCAGCACTGGCCGTCCGCGGTGCTCCAGAGCCGGGCCGTGCCGTCCTCGCTGCCCGTCAGCAGGCGCTGCCCGTCCGGGCTCAGGCTGAGCCAGTTGATGCCGCCGCGGTGGTCGGCGCAGACCCGCAGGGCCGACCCTCCGCCCCCCATGCGGCCGGCCGGGCGGGAGACCACGAGATGCGCCCCGCTAGGGAGGGGCGCCCCGGCATCCGCGCCGCGGCTCCCGGCGGCTGCGTCCCGCGGCCATGGCCCTGGGGGGGGGCACGGGGCGCGGCGGCGGTGAGGCGGGGGCCCCGCTCCCTCCCGCAGCCGGAGTCCCGGCCCCAGCGCGCCCGCCGCCGCCCTTCCCCGCGCCCCACCTGAGCGGGCCCCCCTCGGAGTCCGGACGGCCGGGCGGGGGCGTCTCCGCGCGCTGGAAGGCTCGGGCCTCCGCGGGGTCCGGCGGCGGGAGCGGGGGACCCGGGAAGGCGAGCGCCCCGCGCGCCCTCCCCGGCCGGCGCCGTGCGCTCGGGGCGGCGAGGGTGGAACAATACAGTCCGGCCAGGCTCCTCCTCAGAGACCACCCCCCAACCTGTCCCCTCCCACTTCTCCGGCCGGCGCCCCAGCCCCCACCCAGCTGCCCCCTTCCCCCCGCCCCGCACCCCGGCCCGCCCGACCCACCTCCGCCGCGGCCCCAGCGCCCGCCCCGGGGACGCCGGGGACCGGGCCACGTGCGACTCCCCCGGCTGCCCCGTGCGGGGACCGCAGGCCGGGACGAGGAGGAGGAGGACGTGGAGGTGGCCGCGGGGGCCCGTGGGGTGAGACGCGCACGCCCGGGAGCTCCCTCGGGCCAGCGGCTGCGCGCCACGACCGGGCGAGCCGGGCCCCCCAGGCTCCCCAGCCCCAAGGACCCGCCGGACAGGCGCCCTTGGAGAGCGCCCCGCGTCCGCTCTCGCGGGGAACCACACGCACACCCCGAATTCTAAAGAAGCTCCGCGAGGGCGGGTGGCGGGCGGGCCAGGGGAGAGCGGCGCGGTGGGACTTCCCGGAAAGGTCAGGTTCACCCCAGGGAGCGGCCGCGGGGTCCCGCCTTCTCGTGCTGGGGGCGTGGGGCCCGCACCCACTGACCCCACAGCTTTCGGCAGCCACTCCCACCCCATCCCACCCCATCCCACCCCATCCCACCCCAGCGCCTGTGACGGCCCACTGAGGTCTCCGCAGGAATCCCACACCGCGGGGTGCGAGCCCTCCCGGAATGCCTGCTGGTTCCCATTAGAGCGGTTCCGGTGCCTGCTTCGCGGGGGGCGGGGAGGGGTGACACCCCCCAACTCGGATCCTCCAGGTCCTAGAGGTAGCAGGGTTTCCCGAGGGGCGGGAGTGAGGGAGGGAAGGAGCTTTGGAAAGCTAAGCTCTCGTGGCGACCAGACCTTCTCCCAACGGCCCACCACTACGTCCAGGCCCACGACGTCCAGACTCCGAAAGAAAGCCCCCTAATGGGGTCCCCAAGGTCACTGGACAATTTATTCTCCAAGCATCTTAACCAGAGAAACCCACCCTTTCCCCAACCTTGTGAGTCGGCTTGCACTTCAGCTCCAGGGGCCGGCACCAGGGAAGGGGTTCCGGGTTGGGGGGGGCCGTGTTACAGTGGGATTTGGAGCTGTACAGGTGGGCGGGAAGGAGGCCGGAAGCCGGCCTGATCTGGCAGGAGAGAGTGAGGCAGCAATCGGTGAAGTATTCTAGAGTCTTCAGGAATTGGGTGCTCAAAGGGAGGAAGGGAGGACTCTGGGAGTCTCCACTATGCTGAGACTCTGGAGTGGGTGGCTGGTGACATGTGTTCAGAGATGCTCCTCCAGGCTGACCCTGAGTTCATTTTAGGACTTGTGAACTTCAAGGCACCATGGCAACATCCAGGTATAAAGACAGTTGGCCATACAGGTGCTCTGAAGAAAACCCAAAGGAGACAGAAGACTCTCTGGCCGTTGCTCGAGGGGTACCCAGTTGCTCCTTCTCTCAGGGTCCTGGTCTGATCCCTTTCACTCTCGCTGCCCCCAGTACAGGGTCCCTCCATACCTAATACGGGGATGCCATACAACTTGTGAAGTAGGATTGCTGAGCTACCATTTGCCATTGAGAAAAAGAAAAGGAAAGGCAAGGAAGCATGTTTTTCCCCCTTCGTTCCAGATTTCAGCCTTTCCAAGGCAGACGGAGGACTGTTTGGGACAGAGAAACCTCCCCAAGCCTCCTGACCTTTCACTGCACAGGCAACAACCATGTCTGGTTTACGGTTTCAGGCCAACTCTGCTAAGCCTCTCGCAAATAACTCCCTGAAACTAACCCAGCCACTCACGCTTCTCACCCGCATCTTGCCTGCGCCCTACGGTGAGGAGGTAAAACCAGGTCTCTGTATTCGCCGCCACCAGCGTCAGAAGGGAAAGCAACGATTTACAAGGCTAGCAGAAATCTTTCCTGCATATTTTATCCTCCCCAAGCACGAAACAAAAAATCCTACTCTATCAGAATTTTTCTATTATTCCACTATAATCAAGTGACAGTGATAAGGCAGGCACGATTACACATTGTGTAATAACTTCTAAATTCCATAACAACTTCTCAAGATAAATATTATCTTTTTGATTTTGCTGAGCAGGACAATGAGGCCTAGAGAGGGTAAAGAGACCAAGTCTTGCAGTGAGTGGGAGGTTCAGGGACTGCTAGGCACCCCGTCTGCATGGTGTGGCTACCAAATGCAAGCAAATCAGTGGCTTGAAAGGAGCAGGCCCATCCCTATGTGCTGGAGACACAGAAGGCCTGTAATTCCTTTCCCTCCAATCCCACTGCATTTTCCTGGAGAGAAATCTCCAGGCAAGAGTAGCCTTTCCCTGAACATCTTGATGAGGATCTGTGGGTGCCCCGCTAAGTACATTTCTCTGTGGATGGAGACAAGCAAGCCCACAGCCAGTCTCTTGGTGCCTGATACACTTCTGCTCCCTGCAGAGATCTCAGACGTGCTGTTTGTGGGCATCTCTCCTCTTGCTGGTGGCTTTCTCATCTGCCCCAGCAAGGCATCCTGGTTAGAGTGTGTGTGCATGCGTGCCTGTTCGTGTGTATGCGTGTGTGTGTGTGTGTGTGTGTGTGTGTGTGTGACTAGGAGGGACAACGAGGGAGTCTGGTTTAGCAGCATCTGCTTTCACTCATTCCAGAAGATTTCTAGCTGCCCACAAAATGATGCATTTGCTTGTTCTCTGTGTGGATTCTGAAGCCAAGTTTAATTCGTACTGGAGCTGTTAATCCTACTATGGGTATTTTACATGAATTTCGTGTGTTTCCGAATGGAAGCCAGGACCAGCTGAGCCACGAACTCTACACCTGCCTTTGTTTTGCTGGGAGCAGATGGGGGAGCAAACTGGTGTCAGCCAGGATTCTTTGATTGTGGTGAGAAAAACTGAGGTTAGTGAATCTGGGCAAGAGAAAGGGATTTATCAGAAGAATATCAAGTGAAGGAAGAGATGAACATCCAAATTGAAGGAAAGAACTAGGGAAATGCTGGGATCTTTGGTTTAATTTCGTTGGGACCAGCAGGACCCTGTGACCTCCGCCCCATCAGCATTGGCTATACTAGTGGGGTTCCTCAAGTTACTGCAGTCTCCCCTGTGGCTGCCCAGCGCTCACACACAAACACCCTCCTTCCATGGTCACGGTCCCCAAATGCCCTGTTTTACAGGGACTGCCCTGTGTGGACCTGACGTATGCTGTCCCATTCCCAACAGGTGACAATTCACAGAGCGTGGCTTACAACACGCAGAATTGATGCGATAGGGTAGCTGGTCTCTGAGTCCAAGAGCTCTGAGTATGTTCACGTCTCAGCTACGTACTGTTTTAATATCCTACAACCTACAGACTAAATAAATGAAATCAGACACCAAAACCCTATATTACCTACAAAGAGAGGAACATTTTAAAGATATATGTGACACAGCAAACAAGAAATGCAGGGCAGAGGCTGCCATTTTCATTTCTAGAACTGACATGTGTCATCTGTCCCTATGACATGTTGCTGGTCCCCTAGCTTCTGGGGTCCATGTCTGCCAAGTGAGATTATAGAGACCCAAACCTTTATTCCTGAGAGGCCTAAGTCCTTGGTGGCCCTGCCTGTATAGAGTTATCTTTGTGTTCTGTTAATCTTTATTGCTGAGTATGATGATGATGATCAGAATGATAACAGTAATATTTATTGAGCACTTAGAATATGCTAGAATGTGTTACAAGTGCTTTACATGTCTTATTTCATTATCCTGAGAATAACTTTTTTTTTCTTTTTTTAGTAATCTCTGTGCCCAATGTGGGGCTTGAACTCACAACTCTGAAGTCAAATAAATAAATAAAATCTTTTAAAAAAAAGTTTAAGGGGGCACCTGGGTGGTTCAGTCGGTTGAGGTCATGAGGTCACCTTCAGCTCAGGTCAGGATCCCAGGGTCCTGGGTTGGAGCCCCATGTTGGGTCCCCTGCTCACTGGGAAGCCTGCTTCTCCCTCTGCTGCTCCCCCTGCTTGTGCTCTTTCTCTCTCAAGTAAATAAATAAAAACTCTTTAAAAAAATAAAATTAGGGCACCTGGGTGGCTCAGTGGTTGAGCATCTGCCTTTGGCTCAGGTCATGATCCTGGGATCCTGGGATCGAGTCCCTCATGGGGCTCCCTGCTCAGTGGGGAGCCTGCTTCTCCTTCTGCCTGTGTCTCTGCCTCTCTCTGTGTGTCTCTCATGGATAAATAAATAAAATCTTTTTTAAAAAATTAAAATTAAAAAAAAGTTTAAGTATTTATTTACCTTTCCCCTGCATCTTTACCTCAGGAAATGACCCAAGGTCCAACTTTTAAAAACTAGAAAGAGGGATCCCTGGGTGGCACAGTGGTTTGGCGCCTGCCTTTGGCCCAGGGCGCGATCCTGGAGACCCGGGATCAAATCCCACGTCGGGCTCCCGGAGCATGGAGCCTGCTTCTCCCTCTGCCTGTGTCTCTGCCTCTCTCTCTCTCTCCCTCTCTGTGTGTGACTATCATAAGTAAAAAAATAAATAAATAAATAAAATAAATATGGGATCCCTGGGTGGCGCAGTGGTTTGGCGCCTGCCTTTGGCCCAGGGCGCGATCCTGGAGACTGGGGATCGAATCCCACGTCGGGCTCCCGGTGCATGGAGCCTGCTTCTCCCTCTGCCTATGTCTCTGCCTCTCTCTCTCTCTCTCTCTGTGTGTGACTATCATAAATAAATAAATAAATAAATAAATAAATAAATAAATAAATAAAATAAAATAAAAATAAAAACTAGGAAGAAGGGGCACCTGGGTAGCTCAGTCTGTTAAGCATCTACCTTTGGGTCAAGTCATGATCGAGGGTTCTGGGATCAAGCCCCACATTGGGCTCCTGGCTCATTGGGGAGTCTGCTTCTCCCTCTCTCTCTGCTGCTCCCTCTGCTTGTGCTCTCTTACTCTCTGTCAAATAAATAAATAATATCTTTTTAAAAAGTCACAAGCTCTACTGATCGAGCCACCCAGGCGCCCCACAAGTACTTAATAGTTCACCAGATAGCGAAGCGCAGAACTAGGTCCATATTAGGAACTGTTTGCTTGTTTGTTTGTCATCAGTTAGGAATGCTTTCAGATCTAAGTAATAGAAAACCTAAGACATGGACGCCTGGGTGGCTCAGTTGGTCAAGGATCTGACTCTTGGTTTCGGCTCAAGTCATCATCTTAGGATTGTGGGATAGAGCCTTGTGTCAGGGTCCCTGCTCAGCTCAGAGTCTGCTGGAGATTCTCGGTCTCTCTCTCTCCCTTTGCTCCTCCCCACTACACATGCTCTCTCTAAATAAATAAATACTTAAAAAAATAAATCTTAAAAAAAACACTAAGACTGGCAAAATAAATAGGGATTAATTTCTCTGACATAACAAGAACGGTGGCTATTGACCTTGGGTTAGCAGCTTAATGAGGTTGGAGCCAGATTCTCTATGCTTTGCTTTCATGGTTACAAGAAGGCTGCCTGAGCTCCTGGCATTGCGTCTCCATTCCAGGCAGGAAGCCAAGGGAAAGAGACTTTATCAAGACAGCAACAGCTTCTTAGAAGTCTTTTTAACAATCTTTGGCTTTCATCTCATTGTCCAGAACTTTTTCTCAAGGCTGTGTCCCAAAGCTGTGTCCATGGAAGACAGGTAGGGAAAAGAATAGCTGGCTTTCCCAGATGTGTTGGTGAAAACAGGCAAGGGGAGCGGACTGTGATGGGATTAGCCAGTCTACAATGTCACATCTGCTTAGGTCTTTGTTGATGAGTGTTTTTCAAAGCAGAGAAATAGGACCCATTGGGGGTTGTGACAATAATTTGGTGGCTCTCTGACCAGCATTGCAGTTGGATATCAATATTTAATATTTTCTTTGATATCCAACTGCATACTGCTCTGGGACTCAGCCGTTTCAGTTGTATATCATGACCCACATACAGGTTTAGTCAGAAATGGGAAAGCTGGGCAGCCTGGGTGGCTCAGCGGTTTAGTGCCACCTTCAGCCCAGGGCGTGATCCTGGAGACCCAGGATCGAGTCCCATGTTGGGCTCCCCGCATGGAGCCTGCTTCTCCCTTTGCCTGTGTCTCTGCCTCTCTCTCTCTGTCTCTCATGAATAAATAAATAAAAATCTTAAAAAAAAAAAAAAAGAAATGGGAAAGCTACTGCTGTGGAGCCACCGGCGGGGGTCAGGTACAGGTTCTGGGGTCAGGCGATTGGGGGCACGTTGCGTCTTTTGTAACAGTGTGCAACTTCAGCAAGTTATAATAATCGTTTAAACCTATTTTTTCAACTATAAAAGAGAGAACATACCCAGCTCATTACATGTAAATGTGGTTTAGCACAGTGGTTTGGGCACAATAGTTGCTCAATAAATATCAGTTGCATTGCTGTTATTAGTATATCGTGATAACTAAGGACGGCCAGGTCCTGCTTCAACAGCTCAGCTAGATGCAGTGAGAATCAGCTAAATGTCTCTGTGCAAATGAGTGATGCGAAAATATTCGCCCCACAGGAAGTTTACTTTGGCACAGTGCCATCAGCCGAGCCCTGTGGGGTATTATTAGCAGAAGTCCTCAGGAACTTGTTATTGTCTTTGCAAGAGGGATATGTCGAGGATGCTGCTCATGGCTTGCAGCCTGGGGCCTGGGGACCCATGAAGAAATCTCTTTGGCCTGAATCCCAGGAGTGGCCGGGCTCCTCCCGGGAAACTGGTTTCTTTTTATCTTTTGGAGTCTGCATCATGGCACTGATGCTGTTTCCCTGCTTGCTTCGGGCCCAGGCAGGAGGCCTGCTCTAGCAGAGAAGTGGGACTTTGTGCCCCATGGAAGATCACGGACACTAACCTTGTCCTGGCCTCACCTTTGTTTCTTCTACCTTTTTCAAAATTCCAGAGATGTCTTCACATTTTTTTCTGTCATATTTTTTGAGTAATATAGACACCCTTGGCTTTGGTGTGAAGCCCCCACAATGTGTAAGGGCCCCCTTTGTGTGTGTGGGGAGGGGCTGCTGATGTCTCTGGAGGCTCCCCTCACTGTGACCAATCCCAGAAAGGATTTCTGGCCAGCAGCCCCATTTCCTGGGGGGAGCCTGTTCCTGCTGCCCTCTCTCCCCACGTGGTTCAGGAATCCCGGGGTCCAAGGTAGAGGTGGTCACCCTGCCCTGCTCTCCATGCCTGGCACCCAGGGCAGCCGCCCAAAGTCTCTAGGGGGAAGGGACCCAGGAGACAACTTTCTCAGCCCCAAGTGGTGGGTTCCCTGCCCTGGATGTTGGGGGCCCAGCAAGATGCGTGGAGAGAGGGTGTGGTTTGGTCTTCCTGCCCACTGCCCTAACTTTGATCCCAAGTGAGAGCAGTCCGACACAAAGGCCAAACCCACTCAGGTTGAACAGGGGGACCCTCCTTCAGGGTCAGTGGCTCCTGGTCGGACCTCCACCCAGAGCGTGCAGTCCTGGGGGATACTGGGCACACGGGGGCTAGGAGCAGAGTGCTCACCTCCGACTGCTCGGCCTGCACCCCGACCCACCCTGAGCAAGAGGCTGGACTCAGTTTACCCCCGGTCCCTTCTCATGCGGAGCCCAAGCCAAGAAGCAGCGTCAGCTGGACTTTTCCCAGATGTTTGCAATCACTGATTCCAAAGAGGGCCTTAGCCGCAGGCAGTAGGGAAGCCAAGAGCCTGTTTACAAAAATGCTCATTTTACATGTCAGGGGGCACAGCCTGGGGTGCAGGTCACCCTCTCCTGTGTTGTCAGGCTGGCCCCAGAACCCTGTATAGCTGAGCAGACCCTGGGGCTCGGGAAGTTGGGGTTCATCCCAGTGTCACCCTGGCGCCCTGAGCCACCCTCGGGAAGGAGCATTCGGTCCCTTGTGCACTTGCCATTCCCTCAGCGTTCGCTGGGGAACCTAAAAGGAGAGATGACAAGGGGACAGATTCTTTGGGTCAGGGGCAGTGCGGGCAGATGGCACCCACAGGGTCCCCTCAGATCTGGGGAGCGCCTTTCATATCCAATGACCTCCTGACAGCCCTTAGCACCCCAGCAAACAAGGAGCTAGACTTGTGTTTTTATCGCGGGAAAACAAACAGACCCTAAAGTTTCCCGTTGGAATCGCTTCTCAGCGGAGGGTTCCAAGGCCCGGAGGACATTTCCACGGCTGTGCAGCCAGCACCCCCACCATCATCCCCAGAACGTCTCTGTTTTTCCCAAACCCAAACTCTGGAGCTAAGTTTTGAAAAGCCTCTCATCCTGCAGGTTTTAATTGGAAACCCAGCTGATAAGGCACCTGGGTGGCTCAGTGGCTGAGCGTCTGCCTTTGGCTCAGGGTGTGATCCCAGGGTCCTGGGATCAAGACCTGCATCGGGCTCCCTGCAGGGAGCCTGCTTCTCCCTCTGCCTGTGTCTCTGCCTCTCTCTGTGTCTCGCACGAATAAATACATAAAATCTTTAAAAAAATAGAGAAACCTCAGATGGTTTCTTGAGGGGAACAAAGATACTTATGTAGGGGCCCAAGGGGAGTCCTGCCGGTGGAGCAAAGGCAGAGAGACACAGGAGGCCTTCCGCAGAGAACAGGGCAAGCCTGCAGGGTCGCAGGCCTCCAGCTGGGTCACCTGCGGTGGGGGGCTGTCGGCGGGATGTCCCTCCAGACACCCCGGGGCCAGCGTCCCCAGCCCCTCCGCAGGCAGGCCGGAACATCTGCGTCTTCAAAGGGAAAGGTTTTTCCTGTGGTCTGACTGGGCCTGTGGGGCAGCAGATCCCTGGGGGGCAGGGGCCGAGGCTGCGGCCTGGAGGGATGGCTCTGAGAGAGTCCCGGCTTCCCAGACCCAAACCGCAGGAGTGGGGACACAAGTATGTGAAGCATGTGTGACTCTCAGAAGGCACCGGCCCTGGGCCTACCAACCCCCTGGACCAACTTCAGACAAATTACAAGCCTGCCCACAAGCACGTCGGTGGGAATCTTGTTTTTCTTCGTTCACACAGAAAGCAGATTTGCTGACAGATTAGGGAGCAGGGGGCTGGGGTGAGGGGAGGTCACCCAGGGGCGCAGGCCTTTTGGTGAAGCATTGAATCACCAGTTAATGAGGTGCCACTTTGCTTTTCCTCAGCACTGGGGGAAGGGGAAAAGTTCAGGAGGAACCTAAAGTATGCTTGGAAGGGCTGTAAGGCCTGCCCCCTGCCCTGGGCCCCACCCCCACCGCAGGCTGCCGGACCCCAGGGAGGGCTTCCTCAATAACCAACCCCCAGGAGGGGGTGCTGCTGCTAACCCCATCGGCCAGCAGGGGAAATCGAGGCACAGGCCAGGGACCTGTCTGAGGTCACATCTTAGGGAGTCAAGGCGGAATCCCGTCAGGACCAGGCCCAGAGCTGGCTCTTAAGGCTCCCATTTACTTTTCCCTGCAACCCAACATACTGGGGGACATTGAGCGCCTCACCTACACCCAAGGACCCACATTTGTGAGGCACCTTCTCATGGGCCACTTGCTTGGCTTCTGCCACCGTATATAGTTGAAACAACAGACAGGTTTGCACCCATTTCACAGAGCAGGACACTGAGGCCTGAAGCTGTCTGATCTGTGACATGGGCTAAAATGTATACCGCCCCCCCACCAATTCATATATTGTCCCCCTTGGAACCTCAGAAGGTGACTGTATTTGGAGACAGGATCTTAGAAGGTGCAATTAAGTCAAAATGAGGTCGTTCACCTAGACCCTAGTCCAAAGTGACTAGTGTCCCTGTAAGTGGAGATTAGGATGCAGACCCACACAGACCTCTTGATTTTGGATTTTTAGCCTCCAGAACGGTGAAGAGGTCAATTTCTGTTGTCCAAGGCCCCAGTGGTGGTGTTTGATACGGCAGCCCAAACTGCCTAGGACGCTTGCCCCCAGTTCACACTGGGGGTACAGAAGGCCGGTCCTGCTTCTCTCCACAGGCTCCAGGGTAAGGACCCCCCACTCCCCTTCCTCTCTGGTCACAGGGGTTGCAGGGATGATGCTCTGAGCGTGTGATGGCTCCTGGGTGGGGTGACACTTACTTTATTGTAAAATCTACCTCAATTGCAAATGTGAGCGAGTATAGTGGGCTGGTTGGGAGCCAAGGTCAGCCAGGGTTTGAATCCTGACCATGTGTGAACTTGGGCAAGTTGCCTGAACTGTCTCCTCGTTTGCAGGGGTGATGATCGGAGTATCACAATCTTGAGGTTACTGTACATAGTCGGTAAGGTTACTGAGGGCATCAGCACAGGGCATTTGGTCAGTGCTCCATAAATGCTCAATGGCTGTCATCACCGTCAGGAGGTACAGGGCTGTGGGACCCTGGAAGCCTAGGGCCAGCTGGAACTGTTGGCCCTCCTGTCCCAGACCTGGATGGAGGATCAGGGGGCCAGCAGAGCAGGGACAGGGTCCTAGCCATGGGCAGGGCCAAACCAGCAGAGGTCAGGCTGGCTGAGTCCACACCAGAAAGTTCCACCTCCCCAAACAAACTGGCCGAGAAGTGAAAAACAAGAGCCTGATTTCATACAAATGCTCTTCCCAACTCAGACATGGGGTTGGTGTATATGAATGTTGATTCGTTCTGGGCTTAGAGATGTGAACTGGTTTGCTGTTGGTCTGTGGTGGTTTCTTCAAAGTCATGACTGAGCCTTCACGTGGAGGAAGGGTCCGGATGGAAAGGGTCTGCCCCTGGCAGCCCTCAATCCCACAGGGGTTTCCAGGGCCTCCTCTCTGGGCTGCAGGAGGTGGACTGGGGTGTTTGGGGTGCGAGGCACACATACAGATGGCAGGATGGCAGCCCCCTCTCTGTCCTGGGCAGGTGGATGGTCGCCCAGGGGTGTAACTCCTAGGCTAAGAGGGGTCCCCCAGCAGACTCGCGGGGCCCCAATGCCTTTGCTACCCAGATTGTGGGAAGCATTCCCCAGGGTGAACTGTGGGAGAATGTGGTGAGAACGTAATGACTCACCCTTCCTACTTCTGTCTCAGTGGGGGATGTGGGGTGCAGGGGTGGGACCTAGAAGTGGGGCAACTGTGCCCTCACAGTTCACCAGGACAGCCTCCCACACTCTTCCTCACTCAGAACCCTCAGCAGTTTTGGTTTTCTTTCAGGGACCCTGCTTCCCGCCCTAAACCCTGGCTTCCATGCCTACCACCACCCAGCCTGTCCACAGCTCAATTCCAGGGTTCTAGTCCTTTCCATAGAAAAGGAATGGCCAGCCTGAAGGGGTCCTTCCCAGTTGGGACCCCTGTCACCTACTTGGAAAAGAACAAGCAAGGTATATGGTGAGGAGGGGATGGGAGCCTGTGTGGCCAGTCAAGAGGCAAACTGTGGGGTGCCAAGGAACCTCAGGATCACAGAGTGTGGGGGTCTGGAACGCGGGACCATGAGCTTGAGCCAATGGTTAGAACTCTTGGGAGCAAGACATGCGGCCGCAGCCCCTGACCCCTCTTCCAGCCAGGGGCCTTGGCCTGAGTGCTGTGGGGAAGACATCTTTGGGGTCCCTGTCTCCACGGATGTGTCCAAGTGTCCAGTGCCCTTGTGTGCTTGGGAGCCCAGCCCCCAGGAGAGGACCTGTGTAGCAGGAACATCTCCACCTCCACCTGAACAGCCAGGGTCAGTCCAGGCTGCTCTGTGGTTCAGGACTCTGGTGGTGTTGGTGGTGGTGGCGGGGGAGCTTCAGGCAGGGGGATGCAGTTAGCTGGGCCACTTCTGGTGTCCAGCAGCTCCAGGAGGGGGAGCAGAGGCCAGGGAAGGGCTCCTCTCCATCGAGCCCACCCCCAACAGGGTGGACCCAGCATCCTGGAGGGGTCCCAGGCCACAGAGGAGTTCCACAGATTCTCCCAGGGGGACGAAAGGAGCCAGACCCCTGGGTCTGCCCGGCCCCGTGAGCAGGCTGGGGGCCCAAGTGATGCTCCACACTCCCTTCACCCTGAAGCTCCTTCCAAGTCTCCTCCTCCATTCCCTCTCAGGCCACGTGTTTGTGCATCTTCCAAGCCCCCAGGCCAGGATATAAGGGGCAATGTGTCCCTAAGGTCCAGCCCATCCTTCCAGAGGGGCCTTCGCTGTAAACCCCAAGGCCACGATCAGCCGGGGAGGCAGATTCATGAACCCTGGGTCAGGCTCTTGGCTGCGGAGCAGACCACATGGCCTGGCAGCCCCGAGCTGCTGAGTCAGGGAGAGGCACAGCCAGGAGGGAGCTAGGCCCCAGCGGCAGACCCCCTGGGGCTTGCCCCCACCCCCATCACTTCTCTTCCATCCTCTCTGACTGATCCAGGGCTCGGGGCCAGGGAGAGGAAGTGCCTGGACCCTTGCCTGGCTCCTCCAGAAGCTTGCTCCCATTCAGGGCATGAGCTTTTCATGTGTCAAAGGAAAGGGTTCCATTCTGTGACCCTGAGATCCCTTCCAGCTCTCGTGTTCCCCACTGGCTGCCTCACAGCACCCTCTGTCACCCTCCTGGCCAGGGCCTGGGGAGCCCCACTGGTGTCCCCCGTCAGGGAGGCGCAGGGAAATCACTCAGGCCAGCTCAGCTCTCCACTTTCATGATGTTTTATTCCCTAGGTATGAGCCCTAGGAGGGGCTGGAGTGACTGGCCCTCTTCCCCTGCATGCCCTGGTCCTGACCAGCTAGAAGAAGTTGACCACCCTGCGGAGTGACTGGATGCGGGCGCTGTGGGCCTCCCAGTCCGAGAAGCTGCGGAAGTCACCCCGCTCCACCAGGTACATGCGGCCGCGGTAGTTGGGCTCCTCGTACAGCACCCACCTGAGGTCAGAGGGAGGCCAGGTGACCATGGACTCCTTCCCTCCCTCCCTCCCTGGCAGGGAGAGAAGGCCTCCCACCTGGCCTGCCACACTTCCTAGCCCAGGTGGGATCTGGAGCCTGAGCTGAGGGGCAGAAGTTGCAGGGGGCACCCTGGATGAGCCCCCTTGTCATACCTGCCTGTTCTCACACTGGCCTCTCCCCTCACTCTGATGCTCCCCTTCGTCTCACCAGGGATAGAAAACAGCTTTTCCACCGTAGGAAGCAAAGGGGGACTACACACCCAGATCTGGTTGCTGGGATCCCTTCAGGCCCAGGCTGTGGGGTGCTCTGAGTCTGACTTTGCAGTGGCCGTAACCATTCTGGCTCTCCCGCCCCAAAGCACTCTGCTGTTGTTGGAACTTTCTTCCCCTGAGACACAGAATTTATGAGCCCATCCAGCCCGAGGTCACAGGGCGCACTGAGCTGCCTGCTTAGGGCAGCTTCCCCAGCTCTCCTTCACCTGTGTCGGTGGGCCTCCATCCCCATCCTGATGCCACATCTGGTGCCGGGTACAGTCTGCACAAGTGTCAGGGGTCAGGAATGAGGAGGGAGGCCCAGCATGTGAGCTGCAGGGGAGCTCAGGGCCGACCTGGTTTATTGGGCCTTCCCCCAGCCCCAGCCTCCCCGCGCCCCGGCCCCACTGTGCCCAAACTGCTGCCCTCCCCTGCCTCGCCTGTCCCCAACACCCATGGGAGGCTCAGGCCTGAGGCCACGGGGAGCATATGCAGGAGTCCTCAAAAGGAAGAAGAGAGGACTGGCTGGGCCTCCTCAGTAAACCTCCCTCCAAGTCTTCCCTCCCTCTGTGACCCTGTGACTTTGGGGACCTGCCACAAAGAGGAAGAATTGTGCCCTTGGCAGGAAGTAGGGAGAGTGATATGGCACAAAAGCCTCCAGGGCGATCCCATCAGACCCCAGGAAAGGCCTCGAAGGAGGTCACATCCAGACCAGGTGCTCCAGGCCATTGCCATCTGGGCAGCTTCTCCTTGACAAGGGCTTTTTTATTTATTTTTTCTTTTTAACGTTAAAGTCACAGGAGACAAAGGGTGAGCACTCTGGAGGGAGAGTGGGGCCCTGGGTCCAAGTATGGGGTTGGCCACACGCAGTCTCTGAATCTCCTTCTCTTCCTGGGGAAATCAAGAACTACAAGAGATCCCCTGCCCTGTGGTCCAAACTCTTGGCTCCTACCTTCCCATCTTTCTTCTCAAGATGCCCCGGGAGCCCCCCAGGGTGGGTAGATGGGGTGGCAGCTCAGGTCTCAGGACACCTTCCATGCAAAGGTGTGACTGCTGCCTCTTGAGACACAATTTGGCCTGCAGCTTTCCAGGCAAACTATTGTTCTGGAATTCAACCCTCCAAATCGGTCCCCGCATGCCATCAACTTAGGGCAGAGGGGGGTCCGGAGAGGCAGAGAAAGGCAGCAGGACACAATGAGTCCTGGATGGAACCTGAGTGACAGAGATAGCAGGGAGGGAACAGAGTTCCCCTGGGGTTCTGGGTCAGAGGCCCCGGGATGCAGCAGCCATCAGGCTGCCCTGGGGACAGGTAGAAGGTTCAGGTCTTCCCTGGCTCAGTCACTATCTTCATTCAGCCTCTCCCAGGACCACTCTCTCTTGAACCTCTTGGGGTGTTTCCTCATCCCAAACCTCAGACACAAAGGCAGCAACTGGACCCCTTAGCTGCCATGACACGAGCCATGTTCCTGGAAACTGAGTGGGGCTCTTCTGCCGATGGGATGGGGCTGAGGTCTTGGGAGGCTCTGCTCTTGACAACGGACACCGATGTGAAGCCAACACCTGGCTGCAGTCCCAGCTGTGCCACTCACAAGCGGGGCAAGGTAACTGAACCTCAGCGTGCTCCTCTGTAAGAGGGGGTAACACTACCCACTGGCTAGATGAATGGGACACCATGAAGACATGGCCAACCGGAGCATGCCCAGGGGTCATCAAGCTTCTAACAGCCGCTGGGCATGATGGGAGTAGAGGCAGCCCCTGGCTGATGTCAGGAACCGAGTATGCAGGGGCCAACAGAAGCCAGGCTAGCACGGAGTTCTAATGACTCTCTTGCAGCAGGGCAGACAAGCCGCTGTGTGCCTGGGCAAAACCCCCCTGGCCACAATCTGTCCACCTGAAGTGAGCTACCATGATGTCCATCTCCTGGAAGGACTGCGTGCTGGGGGTTTGCCCACTTGGCAGGAGAGGTCCAATCAGGGATCCACCTTGCTGAGTAAGTAGGGGATGTGCAGGGGGGCAGGGCTACCCTTCTCAGAGCAGGCTTCTCCTGGCTCAAGCAGACCACAGAGATCAGACCCATGAGATCAGGTGAATCGCAGAGAACCAGTCGTTTGCAAAGTGCCCTCCTACCTCTGTGCCTACTGTGGAGGGCATCTCCCTCCGGGGAGCCTCCAGGGCCCCACAGCTCCTCACTCACGCCTTCTCGAGCCATGAAGAAGCCACCCCCTTGCTTGGCTGGGGTATAGGAGGCAGCTGAGGCAGAGGATGGGCCTCCAAGGCAGGGGACAGGCTGTACCCCTGCTGGGGTCTGACCCACCCTGTAGCCTCCCCATACCTGGCTGGGCTGTGGTCAGCGGCCTTGCGGCCTCTACTTACGCTCCATCCCCGTATACCTTGATGGCATTGACGCAGTTCTTGGACCAGCCCTGACTTGGCAGGCAGGGGCAGTCATCCTGAAACTCCAGGCACTGGCCAGTAAAGTTGCAGCCCTCGAAGATTTCCAGGCGGTAGTTCTCTCCATGCTGCATGCCCCGTGGGAGTGGAGAAAGGAAGGAAGGAAGGCAAAGAGCACGGGTGGCCCAGGTGGCCAGGAGCTCAGAGTTGCCCAGGGCTCTGGGAACCAAGGAGTTCCAGTGCTGGGGGGGCCAGTGAGTGCCCACCACCCCAACACAAGCGTCAACACAGCACTCTGCTTGTTCTGGCACATGTGATCTGGTTGGATGAAAGGGGTCTCTCACTTTAAAAAGCTTCAGAGCCCCTGGACCAGTCCCTCATCCCCACCCTGGGGCCACAGGCCATGGGCAAGCCTTTAAATGATAATATTTTACAAACTGTAATAGGACCTTTTATTAAAACATGAAGCCAAAAATCTAAAACAAATAACAGGGATCTCATTTGCTGAAATCCCTGCTGGCTCACTGGGATGACAACGTGTAGCTCCCTATAAGATTCCCTGCATTTCCAAAAGACAGAGGAGGGCCAGCTCCCAACTGGCTCTGGTGCCGACAGGGGCTGGGTCTGCATCCCAGCTGGCCCTAAGGATAGCTTTTATAAGAACAGCATTCGATAAATACCTAGGATATTTTTCATATAAATAGTATTACGCAATATCCAGAGCCAGCCATGTCAATTCCTTTTTCCAAATGTCTATGGCCCGGTGGAAATACTAAGAAAGCATTCTTACAATTTGAGATGCCAAAGCCCAGCTGGTTTTGTAACTCATGTAGAAAAGAGAAAGGGCCCATATACACGAGGCTCCTTCCCTGGGGCTCCTCAGATGTTCACAAGTACCGCCTGGCCCCCACATCCAGGGAAATGTTCTTCTACGGACATGGGGCTGAGTCTCTGATGAGACACTGGTTCAGGAGTCAGCCATTTCCCACATGACCACCTGGACCTCCCAGCAACTCAGTTAGCACTTGTAATGGGAAAATTCTAAGGAATGGGAATGCTCGGGCCTCAACCTGCATATGGGTAGTGACGCCCCTCATATGCTCTCCCTGCACACATCCGGCCACACTGTGAGATGACAACCACTTGTGTGGTTCCAAGAGACCTGCCCCCAAACTCTGAGGATGGGCTGGTGACCTAGGCTTCCTCCTTCAGTCATTCTACGGTCAGAGCATCAAGGTCTCTTGAAAAGCACAACAAGATGACCTGCCCGGGTGGATACACCAGGCCCATATCAGCTAAATTCTCCCCTGTCTGGTTGCAAATCCAAACTTCAAATATTTCCAACAGCCTTTTAAGTGGAAAATTCAGCAAGATGTTGGGATCGGAAATGGAAGGCGATTCCCTGATACCTGCCTATCAGTATGTAGGTATGAAAACTTCCAGGAGCTCTGCGGCTCAGCCCCATGCCATCCCACACACGAGGCTGTGGTGGGTGGGTCTGCATGGGGGCATCTCTCCATCTCAAACATCACACAGGCTTGTCAGATCTTCAAGTTGGGAGGGCCATGTTCCCAGATGATCTGTCCCACGACTGAGCAGCACGGACCCTTGGTCCCTCTGGCAGGAAGCCCCCAGCCCGAGCCCCACTCACCATTCCTATGGGCCGGCAGGAGGCCATGTGGTCGTTGTGGCCATTCCAGCGGAGGAAGTCAGGGTAGTCTCCATGCTCCAGGATAAACTGCTGGCCCCGGAAGTCAGGGTGATCAAAACAGACCCAGGCGCCGCTCTCCACGCGGATGGAGTTCACCCGATTCATGAAGCCTCTGTCCTGGAAGTTGTCACAGTCCCCATAGACCTCCAGCTTCCGCCCGGTGAAGTGCTTGCCCTCATAGAGGATGATCTAGAAAGGCCAGGTCAGAGGGCTTGAGGTCAGGGGTTTCTCTCTCTTCAGTCTGGGGAGCAGACCCCCGGCATCCAACACCTGGATTGAGCCCCAATTCCCAGGCCTGCTGTGCAAAGTAGGTGCACAACACTGTTAACGGGGGGAAAGAACACTTGGATGTTGGGTCGAGGTCAGACCAGGGCCTGGGCCTCCCCTCCCCAGGGGCTCACAGTTGAGCAAATTTCCGAAGATATCTGGGAATAAGAATTCCCCCCTTTGTCCCTGGGCCCATTTGAAAACCAGCTGTTTTCAAATTCCCATTGCATTTTTTTTAGACTCACTTTGTGTTGTTAAAACATAACATCCAAGGAAATGTTTTCGGAGACAGCATGTCACTCACAACCCCACCATTGTAACCAAACACTGAACTTTCAAAAAGTCAGGTTCCTGGGACTGGGCCCTGCAGCAGGAGAGACTGGATGTGTAAGGGAGCACAGTCAGGGCCTGGTGTGGGGATTAATGGCTAAAAAGGGTTTTTTTTTTTTTCAACGTAACACATCCCTTTGTTTCCTGGGCCACTCCTTTGGGTGACAGCATGTGTCAGAGCTGGAGTGTTACCAACTCAGCGGTCAGTTCAGACACAGCATCCTATGGCAAAGTAGCACAGACAGCTTCTCCTTGTCCCTAAACTAAACAACATGAACTCTATGGGCCCTGACGTTCATTTTCTGCCACAGAGCCTGAAATTCCAGCCACACAATAACTCTTTGGGTTTCAAGAACCGTGCTCCCAGATGGGCCCTGGCAAAGTACAAATTGTGTGGCCTGGGGGCTGGTAAGTGATGTCATCTCCTGCCCTGTCCCGGATGATTACCCTTCCTGCCCCCTAGGCAGAAGCTTTGAGAGCCAGGGGGTCACTCCCCAGCTCTCCCTGTCCCTCTGGGGCGCCCCGGCCAGGGTGGGGGCGCGGGGAGCACGATTGGCTCTTGGGGTTGTTTGTTACTGAAGCATAACCAAGCCCGTGCGGACTGAGCAATGTTCTCACCCGCTAAACTTGACCCTAGGCCCTGGAGACCTAAGGCTGCATCAGACCCGCGAGGGGAGGGGGCAGAGACTGTGGATCCGATTTGCCGCCTTTGTGGACAAGGCAGGTCTGGGCGACGGCAGGGAGCACTGGTCACCCCCCGGGCTCCAAGATCCCTCAAACCTCCGCAGAGCCCGGGCTGGAGGCTGGGGGGAGATGGGAGACGGACGCCCAGCCCCCTCCCACAGCAGAGAGGCCGCCGGTCTGGGGGGCAGTTATGCCAGTTTGGCCCAGGCTTGTCAGACGCGAAGGGCGCCTCGATCACAGTTCGGCCGGGCGGCGGGGTGCGCGGAGCGGCGGGGGGGGGGGGGGGGCGGCGTCTGCTCCGGTCCCGCGGGGCCGGGAGGGGCCCCACTCACCTTCCCCGAGCGCTGCGCCATGGTGCGCCCTGCCCGCCGCGGCCCGCCCCTATATAGCGGCCGGCAGCCCTGCTGGCTCAGCGCCGCCCCGGACAAAAGATTTGCTGGCCGGGGCGTTAGTGCTGTCGACTGCGCTAAGCCCGCGAGGGGCCGTCCCGCCCCGTCCGAGGACCGAACCCCCCCACCCCCGCCCGCCGGCGCCGCCGCGAGCCCCGCGGTGCGCCCCGCCCCTGCCCGGGGTCGGTCGGCTGCCTGCGGGGTCACGGCGGCCCCGCGAGCCCCAGCCAGGCCGCCCCCCGCCCGCCGTCCCTGCTGAGTCAGGGGCACACACACACGCACACGTGCACACACGTGCGCACACACCCGTCCGTTGCGTCTCTAGCGCCCCGCTTCTGCAAAGTGCTGCCCCCCTCCTCCTCGGGCACCAAGCATTCCCTGACCTCCCGTCCCCTCCCTTTCTCATCCGGTTCCCCGCGCTCAAGTTTTACTGAGGTTTTTCTTTGGTCCAAGGATGGAACCCAGCTGGGGGGGGGGGGGGAAGGCAGTGTGCCCCCCAGCCCACCTTCCACTCCAGGCACCCAATCACAGGTGCCAGGTTGTCCTCACCTTCCTCTTCTCTCCTAGGTTCTTGCTCCCCGGATGCTGCCCCCACCCCCAGTCAGTGCTCATCCTTTTTTTTTTTTTTTTTTTTTTTTTAAGATTTTATTTATTTATTCATAAGAAATAGAGAGAGGCAGAGACACAGGCAGAGGGAGAAGCAGGCTCCATGCAGGGAGCCTGATGCGGGACTTGATCCCAGGACTCCAGGACCATGCCCTGGGTTGAAGGCAGGCACTAAACCGCTGAGCCATCCAGGGATCCCCTCAGTGCTCATCCTTGATCCCCTTCTGTATTACCTGCTCTGTCTCAAGGCCCACGCTAGTGGTCCACAGTGCTCTGCACCCAGACCACCCTGGACGACAAGGTGGGTTTACAAAAGCAGGCAGCCCCCTTCCAGGGTGAGACTTTCTCAGGGCATAGAAGGTCTTGGCACTTGACAAAGGCTCAAAGATGGTGAAGTGAACAGAGTCAACACAGTTCACGAGATGCAGCCCCCAGATTACTGGGGGGGTGGGACATGAGATGTGTGTACATAAAACAATGACTCTGGTTAGCTGGGGCTAGGGGCCAGCTCTGAGATCAAAGCAGAGAGAGCTCTTCTGCATAGGGGTGACCCTGGGGTGCTTCACGGAGGGCAGAAGCAGCAGGTCCTCCCAATTTACAGATGAGACACTTCAGACTCAGAAGAGGAGGTCACGCAATTCTTGGGGCACAGGGGTGACCTTGCCCCTGTTCTGAGAGGCTCTCCAAGGATAGGCCTCTCAGCCGGCTGTTGCCCCTGTGGGCATCCACACTGGCCATACCACCTATTCTAGCGTTTGCTTCCCAACACGAGCTCTGTTGGGGAAATATAACTAAAAACATAATCTCCCACCCCAGAAAGCCTGCCCATTAAGGTAGAAATGGAAGAAAACCATTGGATTATTGAATAAGCATTAAACCTGAATGTGATGTGCATCACAGGCCATCTGCTAAAGAGATTGCAAAGACAGGGAATTCTCAGCCTTTTATATATAGTCAGGCAGATGCAACTCACTACATGTGTTCTCGAGAGAAATTGCTGATTTTCTTGTATCTTTGTGCTTCGAGATTGGTTTTGCAATTCAAAGTGAGGTGACAGCTGGAGCTAAGCCCTCTCCTCCCAGGAGACCATGGGGTGGCATCTTCTTTGATGATTACTTTGCAAAGAGGTGACTCCCAGCTCCTGGGGGAAAGACTCCTGAGTTTTCAGACTGGCAAGCAGCTATTTAGCTATTAAAAGATGTGCATACATATGACAAGAACGAAGAAAGAAATTCTAGAAGAAAAAGGAGGGATGGGAAGTCTCTTCCCCTACAACTGGGAAAATGAAGTCTCTTTTTTTTTCTAGAGCAATTTTAAGTTGATAGCAAGATTGAGCTCAAAGTACAGAAAGTTCCCACATACCCCCTGCCTGCCACTGCCCGCTGCAGCCTCCCTACCATCAGCATCCCCCACCAGGGTGGTTTATTTGTTACAACTGTGAATAAATACTGACACATCATTATCACCTTAAGTCCATAGTTTAATTGGTATTTGCCCTTACAGCACCAGGGCCAGAGACAATGCACCCAGACAACATACCCAGGTGATGCGGGTAGCTTCAAAGCACAGGCACCAATTTCAGGTGTTTTCTGCAGAGCATATGTGAAAAATGACAAGCCAAGAGCCTCATGAAAAGAACTGGTAAAAACAAACAGGTGGATCAGACTTCTCCACCCTTAACCTGCATTCCCCTACGCCAGTGCCAGGTCTCAGCTCTCACCCGGGATTTTCATTATAAGAAGGTCAGGTCTGCCATGGTTCATATGACATATTTGTGCCTGAGAAGAATCTCTGCCCCAAATAGCTCTCTCCACATGCAAACTGGCAAAATCTCAGCACTGGAGAGTCTGGTCTTTGAGTGAGTCATCTTCAATAGTGCACTGTTAAAAGGCACCTTGAAATAGGTGAGATCTTAAGCCACATATAACTGTGAGCTGGTGACAAAAGGCTAGGAGAAGGGCTCAGAATAGAATGACAGTGGAAGGAGCAGGACTGAGGATGCCGTCTTGATTTTAAGAAAATCTCAACAATGTGCAACTTAAAAGCTGCGAGTAGCTGCTCAATGTGGGAAAGCTACAGAGCATGTGCTGATCCAATGTCCACTTGCCTGCTTCCATCCTCCTGCCTTGGATTTTTGTCGATTCTCTTCCCTTTTTGGGTAAGTTAGAGCATGGAAAAGTCTAGAGAGTAACAGAAGGAATAATAATAACACACCGATTATCCAGCTTTGTCAAATCTTAACATTTTGCCCCCCCTTTTTTGTCAGGTCGGCTTTTTTTCTTTAAAGAAAGAAGTGGGATCCCTGGGTGGCGCAGCAGTTTGGCGCCTGCCTTTGGCCCAGGGCGCGATCCTGAAGACCCAGGATCGAATCCCACGTCAGGCTCCTGGTGCATGGAGCCTGCTTCTCCCTCTGCCTGTGTCTCTGCCTCTCTCTCTCTCTCTCTCTCTCTCTGTGTGTGTGACTATCATAAATAAATAAAAATTTATAAAAAAAAAAAGAAAGAAAGAAGTTATCAGGGGTCCCTGGGTGGCTTAGTCACCTAAGCATCAGAGTTTTGGTTTTGGTTCAGGTCATGATCTCAGGGTCATGGGGTAGAGCCGGGCTCCAAGCTCAGCGAGGAGTCTGCTAAAGTTTTTCTCTCCCTCTCCCTCTACCCCTCCCCCACTCTCTCTCTGAAATTTAAAAAAAATTTTTTAAGGAAAGAAGTCATCAAAAGCCTTCCTTCTTCAGAAGTATCCACTATCCTGATTTTTATTATTTATTTGACCGTTTTCATACCTTTACTATTTGTATACCTGGAAATAATATACATTTTACAGTGTGCTAACATTGTATAGGGATCTCTCCTTCTGCAATTTGTTATCTTTTTTTTGTGACCCCAGTTTCTGAAATAATTAATGAATAACTCTTGGTAAATTCCTCAGAAAAGTAAGTAAAGGGCACCTGGGTGGCTCAGTTGGTGAAGCATTGACCTTAGGCTCAGGTCATGTTCCTGGGATCCTGGGATTGAGCCCTCTGTCGGTTGGTCGGTCAGGTTGGGTTGGGTCAGGCTCCCTGCTCATCAGGGAGTCAACTTTTCCCTCTGCCCTTCCCCTATGCTCATCATGCTCTCTCTCTCAAATAAATAAAATCTTAAGAAAAAACTAAAATCTTCCATCTATTTATCTGGTACATTGCATACTAGGAAAATTCAGTGTATATTAAAAAGCAAAGAATATAATGTGTTAGAGTGAAATTGCCTATTCCTTAGTGCTCTCTGCAAGATATCAAGTATCCCTGGGCCCTGCTCATTAAAGGCCTGTCCTCTTCTATCATTCTGACAAATGGAAACACCCTCAAATGTCCAAATGGCCCCAGGGACCAATCCCACCACATCTGCGGGCCATACCTCTGCATGAAATAGCTGGGTGAAGCATGAGCTTACCTCAACTCCAGTGGACACAGTCAAGGCCGCATGAATATATAAGTGAATGACGCCAAGCACACCAATGGTGGAGTGTTAGCCATCAGGATGTTTGCCTGGGGCTGGGTTAGCAGGTGCCCAGAAAGTGCACTGGGCAGCCTGGGGACAGCCTCAGCCCTCTGGACACTGTGGTCTCTGGTGGACAGGGAGGGAGGGAGGGAGCTCCTTTGGCGGGAATCTGTACAGGGCCCTGCAGGTCCCACCCAGTCTGTGGACCAGCAGGGCTCTGAACCTCCTGGGGGAAGGGGTGGAAGCTTCCCCTGGTTTGCCCAGTGCCAAGCCCCACCGTCTGGGGGTCCCAGGTCTGCTTCTAGGAGACAGGACACATCTGCCTCCCAGGAGAGGGGCCTAGTATGCGATTGGGGTGGGGAAGGAAAGGGTGGGAGTGCCAAAGCTGGGCGTTTGGGTTCTAGGAGACATCTCCTGGGCCCAACTTCCCCCACCCCCCAGGACTGCACGATGGGTGAGAGGCGCGGACGCCTGACCCCTAGTGGTGGTTACAATAACGACACCGCCAAACGCTGGGGCGGGGCTAGGAATCTGGACGTTCAACAGCAGGGACAGTCATCGCCCAGCGTTTCCGCAGCCCGGGACCGCTAGCACAGGTCTGATGCCACCGAATTCCCCAGGCGATCGGGTGTTACGATCACCCCCGCTGTGTAGATAGGCCACGTGAGGCTCGGGTAAGTAAGTGGCCTGAGGCCACAGAGCCAGACCGCGGTGGTGCTCCGCTTCGGATGCCAAGCCCGGGGCCTCGTCCCCAAAGAGATTACAGTTCGCACCGTCTCCTGGCAGTTGGCCGTTTTACAGTCTGTCCAGCCTGTCTGTTCCTGCCCGCCTTTCAGTCCTGGCTCCTTCAGCATCTCCTCATCCAATGACTCAAAGGCTGCAAATATGCCCACTTCCAGAAATCCATCCAAGCGATAGGAAATCAGGAATTAAGAAAACACATTTAAGTGACATGAATGGAAGGCTGATCGCTCCAACATATACTAAAGGACATTCCAGAAAAGCGCCATCGAGATCAACAGAGAAGGCGCCTGGGTGGCTCAGTGGGTGAAGCTGCTGCCTTCCACCCAGGTCATGATCTCAGGGTCCTGGGATCAAGTCCCACATCTGGCATCCTGCTCAGCGGGAGTCGGCTTCTCCCTCTCCATTTGCCCCTCCCCGTGCTCGTTCTCTCACTCTCAAATAAAATCTTTAAATTAGTTTCAGCTCAGGTCAAGATAGGAGTCATGTGATCTGCTCCGGGCTCAGCTCATCGTGGAGTGGGCTTGCCATTCTCTCTCTCTCTGCCCCTCCCCCCACTCTCTCTCAAACAAACAAATAAGGGACACCTCGGTGGCTCAGCGGTTGAGCAGTTGCCTTCAGCTCAGGTCTTGATCCCGGGGTCCTGGAATCGAGTCCCACACTGGGTTCCCTGCAGGGAGCCTGCTTCTCCCTCTGCCTATGTCTCTGTCTCTCTCTCTGTCTCTCATGAGTAAATAAAATCTTTAAAAACAAATCTGTAGGAAGAAAAAAGAGCAGCAGAGAAGCCCTATTTGAGGAGGTGGTGGCTCTGAACTCACAAGCGTTGAAGGCGATCCTGAACTCTGAGAGAGCACTCTGAATACTGAATCCTGAACAAGATAAATAAAAATAACTAGCACATCTAGACGCATTGTGGGGGAGCTCCAGGACATCACAGCTAAACGGCAGATCTTTAAAGTCACCTGAGAGAAGAGCTGCGTTATCCTCTCCTGTCCCCCAGAGCAGGACTCTCAGGTGTCCTGAGGTTGCTCAAGCCCCAGCCTGCAGTGACACAGGAAGGTTTGTTCCCGGAGCCATGCTGCCCTTGGATTGGCTCCTGGCCCTGAGCCTCGGTCCCCTAATCTGGGAATCCTGCCCCAACAGAACACAGCAAGTGAGAGTGAGCAGTGGGGGGCCATGGCAGCAATTGTTTCTTTTCTCTTTCTTTTGATAATAAATTTTCATTGTTTATTTTTTAAAAGATTTTATTTATTTATTAGACACACACACACACACACACACACACAGAGACAGGGAGAAGCAGGCACCATGCAGGGAGCCCGATGGGGGACTTGATCCCGGGTCTCCAGGATCAGGCCCTGGGCTGAAGGTGGCACTAAACCGCTGAGCCACCCGGGCTGCCCAATTTTCATTGTTTATTAATGACCACTCATGACAAACATACATCCCGCTACAATTGTGTAGTTACTCCATGTTACAGATGAGTAAGTTCAGTCCTGGACCAAACCAAGGCAAATATATTTTTAGGGCCCCTGTCTGTATGTAATCTGAGTCACTTGAAATGAGTAGCATGGCACCAATCTTGGGCAACCCAGACACTGATCAGTGGTGGTGGTCTGAAATAGCAGGAGACATGGCACAAACCACAAACACAGCTATGGGCTGGGGAGGGTACTAGGTGGGGGGCAGGGGCCTGCGTCCTGGCTTCGGGCCTGTGCTCCTTTCACATGGTCTTAGTCTTGATGGCGGTTGAGAACTGGGGAGGGCCAGCCCGGTCAGCTGGGGGCTGAGGCAGAACAGGAGGGAGGAGGGCAGGTTACGTGGGCACAGCCGGCTAATACCCGCGGGGTCCTGATTTCCATAGCAGCATCACTAGTAGGATGAGAAGTTTGTGGAGTTCACATCGGGAAAGGGGTTTGCCTTTGGATCAAAACTCTGCAGCAGGAGTTCCACCCTAGTGTGGGTAAAAGATGACCACTGGCCCTAGCTCTTCCTATTCAAATCCAGGGGGGTCTAGCAGAGGGCAGAGGGTAAATTTGGGCAGGATATCTCTCTCTTTTTAAAAATTTTATTATTTATTCATGACAGAGAGAGAGAGAGAGGCAGAGACACAGGCAGAGGGAGAAGCAGACTCCATGCAGGGAGCCTCATGTGGGACTCGATCCCAGGACCCCGGGATCACGACCTGAACCAAATGCAGATGCTCAACCACTGAGCCACCCAGGTGCCCCTGGGCTGGACACCTCTCTGAAACCCCACATGAGCCCACCAGCCGGGTGAGTGGGGTGACCAGGGGCACACTCAGCCATCTCTGTCCCCTCCCTCCTTCCTTGAGATGGTTGACATGGAGAATCCAGGGCAGAGCGGCACCCAAGGGTGTTCCCGCCCTTTCCGAGGCAGCCCTGCTTTCAGATCTCCCTCCACCCCGAAGCCAGAAAAACCCAGAAGGCACCGCGAGTGGCCGTGGGGCACTATCCTGCACTGTGGCGGGCGGCCCAGGCACAGGGCGGACCTTGGACCCCATCCCCTGGCAGGTGCGTGGAGGGTCAGGAGATGGGGAAGAATCAGCGCCGAGACTTATGCCTCTCTCAGACTCTAGGGGGCAACAGCGAGAGCCCTGCCGGCGACTCCCGGCTCCCTCCCGCCGCAGCTCTCAACCACCCCCAAGGGCAGCAGCCACCAGGTGGGGGCGGGGCACCTGACGCACGGACATAGCACTTAAAATCCATCTATAACTTGTTCAGTCTTATTGGTGAGTGGCTGCACTCGCTACCTCTTAAAGGAAAATTGTGGGGTAAAACCGCCTTCACATAAAAAAATTTTTTGGCTAAAAATTGGGAAATTTACTTTACTTTTCTTAGATTTTATATATTTCTTTGAGATAGAGAGAGAGTGGGATCCCTGGGTAGCTCAGCGGTTTAGCACCTGCTTTCGGCCCAGGGCATAATCCTGGAGTCCCAGGATGGGGTCCCACATTGGGTTCCCTGCATGGAGCCTGCTTCTCCCTCTGCCTGTGTCTCTGCCTCTCTCTCTCTCTCTCTCTCTCCTCTCTCTCTCTCTCTGTGTGTGTGTGTGTCTCATGAAAAAATAAATAAAATCTTAAAAAAAAAGAGAGAAAGGAGAAAAAAGAGAGTGAGAGCACAGGCCAGGGGGCAGAGGGAGAAGGAGAAGCAGGCTCCCCACTGAGCAGGAGCTCAATCCCAGGACCCAGGGATCATGACCTGAGCCAAGGGAGATGCTTAACCCACTGAGATGCTTAACCCACTGAATTTCTGGGGAAATTTACATTCTTTAATCCAACTCGAGAAACATGAGTAATTGGGAACAACCAATTCAGTTCAAATGCTTCTTCATTTTGCAGATGGGAAAACAAAGGTGGATCCAGAAATGTGGATGATTCCCCCTGGAAGCAGAGCAAGGGTGAGAATGTGGGTTCTCGGGCATCAGGGAACAATCCTGATTTACTCCAGAGGCTCCCTCCTGAGGGGTGGTATAACCCAGCCAGCGTGGCCTCCAGCCCAAGGTCATCAGCAGCACCTTGCACTTGTCAGAAATGCAAATTCTAGAGCTCTACCCCAGACTGACAGAATCCGAATCCCCACTAAGACACACCCCCCCCGCCCCCCAGACCCTTATGGCCTGGTTGCACGGCCATTCACACGTTCATGCGTTCATGTGCATGTGAATCACCTGGGCAGCACAGTCTACTCTTAGAAAATGGGTCTCAGGGGTTTGCTAGATGATTCCTGTCAGGTGCGATCCACTGATGTTTGTGTCCCCCTACAAGCACATGTTGAAAGCTGACCTACAAGGTGACGGTACTGGGAGGTGCCTGGCTCATGAGGGTGGAGCTGTGATGAATGGGACCAGAGTGCCCTTAGGAGAGAGCTCCCTGGCTCTTCCACCAGGTCACAGCAAGAAGACGGCCATCTACGAAGTGGGAAGCGCCTCTCACCAGACACCAAATCTGCATGCTCCTTGGTCTGCAACGTCCAGCCTTCGGATGGTGAGAAATAATATGTTGCTCCAATCCTGCTGGTCATCGTGGCCCACACGGACTAGGCGGCAGGTTCCAACTCCGACCTTCAGTTTCCTCTTTTGCAAACTCTTTTTTTAATTTTTTAATTTATCTACGATAGTCTCACACACACACACACACACACACACACACACACACACACACACACAGAGGCAGAGAGAGGCAGAGGGAGAAGCAGGCTTCATGCACCGGGAGCCCGACGTGGGATTCGATCCCGGGTCTCCAGGATCGCTCCCTGGGCCAAAGGCAGGCACCAAACCGCTGCGCCACCCAGGGATCCCCTCTTTTGCAAACTCTTTGCAAACAACAGACAGTTAGCCTCTCACAGTCCCAGAGGCCAGAAGGCCAAAATCCAGATGTGGACAGCCTCGGTTCCTCCTTGGAGGCTCCGGTGTGCCTCGGCTTGTGGCCGCTCCTGTCCCTTCTCTGCCTCTACCACCATGTGGCCTTTCTGCGTGGCCTGGTTCTCTGCATCCAAATTTCCTCTTATAGGGACACCAACCACTGGATTAGGAGCCACCTTACTCCAGTACGACCTCCCTTAACTTGATGACGTCAAGTTGGGACGTTATTTTAAAGAAAAGAATGGGGACGACTGTATTTCCGTTCCCAGGTACCCAGGATTGGGACTTGCATATGGCTTTTTGGAGGACACAGTTCCACCTAGAGCAGCCCCTGAGTCCCCGGGAGACTGGGCGTTTGGTCACCTACCCCTACACTCTGAGATCCTGCCAGCAGGGGTCTCCTGTCTGTGCAACCCCTCCTACTCCTAGGTATCATGGCCTAAGTCAGTGGTTCTCAAAATGTGGTCCTTGAACCACCAGCAGCCACCCCGGATACTCGTTAGAAGTGGGGGTGTCCCGGGCTCCAGTTGGGTCCTCACAATCAGAAACTCTGGGGTGAGGCCCCCCGGTGTTTTAGTCAGCCCCTCACGTGCCTCTGAGGCAGGCCTGAGTTTGAGAACCACAGGCCGGAGGGGGAGCCGCCTCCCCAAGTCTTCGCAGGGGAGCCGGTGGCGGACTTCAGACTGCTCTGAACATTTTGCAACTTCACGTCATGCTCCGGTTACAGGCACAGAAAAGGTTGTGCCTCAGAAGGATTTCTGTTATGGGATCATAAAAATCCACACGTCAGAGCTGCGGAATGTAACCTTTCCAGCTGTTCCAGCTGTCAGCGCCAGGCCGGCCCTCGGTGGTGGCGGCCTTTTAGGGTAAAGTTCAGACATGACAACTTCACAGCCATGCCACATACGAAAGCCAGAGATTGCGGGGTTGGTTTACTTGGATTCTCTGCTAATCTGGGCTGATGGGGGCTGGGAGAGGGAATAAAATGATCAAGCCAAACACTAGGAGGCCAGTAAGTCGCGCAGGACGCTCTTCCTGGGGGAGCAGGCAGCCGGGCCGGTCGTTTTGTTTTCGTGCTGTATCTGGTGGCACAACTCTGCCCGGGCCATTCTCGGGCAGCAGGAAGAACTGGGTGAAAGGTCCTGATTGCTGAGGCCCTGATGTTTCCAGAATCCTCTGCTATTTCCTGAGAAACCTCATGCCTTAGAGATGTATGCCAAGGCCTCTTCCTGGGCCGTAAGAGTGTGGAAGCTGGAGGGGCCTTTGGAGCCTGTCTAGGGCATGTGATCTGCTCCTTGGAGGCTCCACGGAGGTGTCCACTCAGAATCTCAGGGAGCAAGGTGTCTCCGCAGACTGGGGCACTGTCCCCGGCACCACGACAGGGTCTGACAGAGACTGAGCTCTGTGGGTCCAGACAGTAACCTTCAGTGGCACACCTCCATTTCCTTTATGCACATGGATGTGGATGGATGTGTTCTTTTTCTTTAAAAAAAAAAAGATTAAAAAAAAAGATTTTATTTATTTATTCATGAGAGACACACACAGAGAGAGAGAGGAAGAAGCACAGGCAGAGGGAGAAGCAGGCTCCATACAGGGAGTCCGACGCGGGACTCGATCCCTGGTCTCCAGGATCACACCCTGGGCCGAAGGTGGCGCTAAACCGCTGAGCCACTCAGGCTGCCCCCCAAAAAAGATTTTTAAAATTTATTTATTTGACAGAGAGAGAGAGAGAGCTTGAGCACAAGCAGGAGGAGCTGCAGGCAGGGGGAGAGGGAGAAGCAGGCTCCCGCTGAGCAGGGGGCCTGACATGGGGCTCGATCCCAGGACCCCAGGATCATGACCTGAGCCGAAGGTAGATGCTTCACTGACTGAGCCACCGATGGATTTATTCTTGGCACCTGGGATCAGCTGGAATGGAATCGTTTTTTTGAACTTGGTTCGGCTTACCTGTCAAGCTAACTGGTGATTCTCCATCTTGCCTTCCTAGGTGTGCGACCCTGCAGGAATTCCCGGTGCTGCTGGCGACACGTGGTGGAAACTTCCAGAGCTTTGGACACGGCGGGATGCTGGCAGCAGGTAAAGGCCCGGAGCTGGCACGGAGGGCAGCTCACGATCCTCAGGATGGTGACTCTGCATCTGTCAGGGCTTTGGGGACAGCCAGGGTTTTCATAGTTGTGGCATGACAACTGTCCCTGGCAAAGGGAAACATTATGGATAAAGGAATCAAGACCAGAGTGTAAGGGAGTTGCCCAAAGACACACAGTAGCTGCTAAGTTGGGACCAGAATGCTCGGTTCTGAGTCTTAGTGTGCTGCTCCATTTACCTGGGGTTCCCGGTGGGTATTGGGGTGCAAACTGATGGGCTAATTGTTGGGGCCATCTCAGGGCCTCAGGGCCTCCCTCTGGATACAGGGATGCTAAGTCCACTCTCCACTTGTCAGCTGTTACCTAGAGCAGACCTCCCACCCCCACCCCCCCACCCCCCAGCAAATCAAAGGGACAGAAAAGATAATAAGGTCAGTAACATGGAAGTTCTGCTTAATGTAAACTTTTCTGCTAAATGTAACACTGCCTGTGGGGGGCGGGGAGCAGATAGGGAATGGTTCTGGAATCTCCTGAGGAATGCTTTGGAAGGCCTCCTGGTTTCCCGCTGGTACAGCCTTCAGGCAGCCCCTATTACTATGCACAACAGTGTCGGTCCACTGGAGTCACCAGGGCAGCCGGAGGCCCGGGGCAGGCACGCAGGCCTGGGGCGCTGCCCGCAGTACCCGTGGGGCTCGGGCTGGGGAGCACCGCACACTTCCCAGCAGCCCGGGGTGCTTTTCCGGAGTCCAGGCCTCTCCGAGAATTGTTAAAGCTTGCTTCCATCTACACCATAACCTAAGAGGCAGCGGCACATTCTGGGTCATCTCAATGACTTCCCGATGGCCAGGTTCTGCTGCCTTCTGAGTCCGAGGCTGTTTGCACTGACCGTGGCTGAGGCACCATCCTTCTTTGTGATGAGCCCATGACGGGTGGGCTCGGGAAGCGAGTAAAGGCCGTCCCGTGCCCTGTGTGGACGGTGGGCATCTCAACCACACCGCAGCAGACGGCTGTCTGGAAGGGGGCCCCACAGAAGGGCTCATCTACTCATCCGTTCCACTGGCGAGGATCCTTGTGGGGCCGTCACTGGGAACCCTGCTCCAAGGACCTCTCAGAACCCAGTGAGAGCACTGGTAAAAACTGTCCCCCCAAAAATAGACTTCTCCAGAACTCTGGAAATGAACTAAAGGCTTGTAACAACCCGGTAGTGTTCATTTAAGAAAAGCGACTGATTCTCGGCACAAGTGAGCCTTGTGACATTGTCACTTGCCCCCTTGCCAGGCCTCCCCCCCCCCCCCCCCCCCCCCCCCCCCCCCCCCCCCGCAAACTCCATGGTGCCTTGAAAACCAGCGGCTGCAATTGAGAGAAACCAGCACTGGAGCAGCCCCCGCAGGGTCAAGATGGGGTTGGAGCTCTTTCAAAGCCCTACTTTCAGAAAACTAATCTGTCATATCCAGCAGTTTTCTGGAAGACCCCACCTGCAAGGCTTGTCTTTGACCTGACGGCTTTTTCTCAGGTGTCTGTCAAAAACAATCGGCAGCCATTTATTTGACATTGGAGTGAACAGCAGGCTAACAAAAAAGCCTTAAAAAAAAAGAAAGAAGAAAAAGAAAGAAAGAAAGAAAGAAAGAAAGAAAGAAAGAAAGAAAGAAAGAAAGAAAGAAAGAAAAGAGAAAATGTTGGAAAGGGAGGTGTCCAAGAGGGCTCTGAAAAGGCAGCAGCATGCTCCTGGGAGCCCAGAGGAGCACACACACTGGCCTGTGCCTGCTCATGAAAACCCTCAACCTGAAAAGGGCGGAAGGAGAAAGACTCTCCACCTAGAACTCTACACTCAGCAAGGCCTTCCTGGAAAGATGATCCACAGAACCCCCAGAGGATTCATGGCTGGCAGGCCTGCTCACAAGAAACACTGCAGGGAGTCTCAGGCTGGAACAAAGGTCACTGGATAACCACAGAGCATAAGGAAATGTTGCTACACGGGTGAGTACACAAGACAGGACAGATAAATATATTTTTTGGTAGTTTTTTCTATTTTATTATTATCATTTTTTAAGATTTTATTTATTCATGAGAGACACAGAGGGAGGCAGAGACACAGGCAGAGGGAGAAGCAGGCTCTACGCAGGGAGCCCGACGTGGGACTCGATCCCAGGATCCAGGGATCACGCCCTGAGCCGAAGGCAGATGCTCAGCCACTGAGCCAGCCAGGCGCCCCTCTCCTATTTGATTTAAAATATGCCTTCATAAAGGAATAACAAATCCGTTCATTTTATACAACAGAGAGATAGAACGAGCAGGGGAAGGGCAGAGAGAGAAGACGTAGACTCCCCACTAAGCAGGGAGCCCAATGCAGGGCTGGATCCCAGGACTCTGAGATCATGACCTGTGCTGAAGGCAGATGCTTCACTGACTGAGCCACCCAGGAACCCCAGGACCCAAGTTTCTATACACTATGGGAATTGGCATTAATCTAAACTAGATTGTTAGGAATTAAGATGTTAATTCTAATTCCTGAGGCAATCGGTAAGAAAATAATATATATATATATAACAGAAACGACAAAGTTACCTGGTGCCCTGGGAAATCTCTTTCAGCAGGCCCTATGCTTGGGCAGGGCTGGGGCTTCAAGGCGCTGGGACAGATCTAGGGGCAGATCCACCACTGCCTCCGTGCAGGCAGATTTAGTCTGCGAACATGTAGTGTGCACAAAGACCCGCAGTGATGGATCATGACATGTGCTGTACTGTGTGATAAAGACTCACGTGCAGGCCTGGGGGGTGGGAAGTCTGGGGAAGGGCATTCTGGGCCGAGGAAGACAAACACAGAGGTCTTGAGGGAGAATTTTCTGTCCGGGAATCACCAAGGGCAGAGTGACCAGAGCACAGCCTTGTTGAGTTAAGCACCAGCTCGACAGTGCTAGGCTTCAAGTGTTGGAAGTTTGGATTTTGGCACGATTATTAAAGCCCACAGAGGTCAGGGAGGGAGCTGTGAGCTCTGAAGCCTTCAGGAACGTGGTAGTAAAAGCTGTGACTGGAGAAACCAAGGAAGTGGGTGCAGGCAGCATAAGGGCCCACTGAGGTGGGGCAGAGAAGGAAACAGCAAAGGAGATTCATGCCCATGGTGCGCTGGAGAGGACCCAGGAGTTCACGGAAGCAGGGAGAGGGCTTGTGGAGAAGTCGCAATGCTGTGTGCAATGCTGCTGAAAAGTCAATAAAGAAACCAGAAGCACTCACCGGGTGTGGTGACAGGAAGATGATGAATAGTTTGGGCAAGAGCGCTGTGCCGTCAGTGGGAGACATGGGGGTTTAGAGAGGGTAAGTGGCTGGACGATCTACTTTGAGCAAAATTCCTTCACTTTAATTTGAATTTGTAACATCATTTTGTCATTTGTATTTATTGTGAACTGCAGAATACTCTCAAAAAAATTTTATTTAGAGAGAGAGAGCATGTTCAAGAGCAAGTGGACGGGGGCAAAGCTGGAGGGAGAGAATCTCAAGCCAACTCCCTGCTGAGTGTGGATTCCAACTCAGGGCTTGATCTCCTGATCCTGAGATCATGACCTGAGCCAAAACCAAGAGTTGGACACTTAACTCACTGAGCCACCCAAGAGCCCCTACAAAATAGTTTTGAATACGTACCTAGTTTTATATGTGCACGTACTGTACTTCAATGAATCTAAGACCACAGTATGTACCACTAAGAAAAACATCCTTTTACAACATGATGCTTTTTCAGGGATCATTAACACTCACTCTTGATTTCAGAAATGTTAAAACATTAAAAAAAAAAAAGGGCCTTTGGGCGCCTGGGTGGCTCAGCCAGTTGAGGGTCTACCTTCAGCTCAGGTCATGATCCCAGGTTTCTGGGATTGGGCCCATCAGGCTCCCTGCTCAGCGGGGGGTCTGCTTCACCCTCTCTCTCTGCCACTCCCCAACACTTGTGTGTCTCTGTCAAATAAATAAATAAACAAAATCTTTAAAAAAAAAAACGGCCCAGAAGTGAGTGATTGTACATAGTATTAAAGTAACAAAAAATGTAGTCAAATCTAGAAGTTGCCAGAATTTCTTCACAAGCTCAGGTATCACATTAGCAGGGGTGTGGCCACTGATATTAACCAGATGCTAACACCTTTGAGATGGTTTCCTCATCTATAGATAGTACAGCACCTCCTTCACAGGGGATGAGAACCAAACGAGAACATCAACACACAGTAGGTACTACCACCACCTCCTACCCTCACCTCAAGGGAAGGAGCTCCGGATCACTGGTCTCGAGCTGCCATACCACACTGTGAACTCCCAGCATGCCCCGTCCGTCCAGTAAGTCAATCAACTGTCCGTGGACGGGATCAATGTGCTGGGGAGTAGGCCCTGGCCTGGCCCTGCCTCAACTCCAAGGCTCAAGGTTGGACGCAAGCTCTACAAGGGTGCAGATTTCCCTGCTGTGTTCACGACACAGAACAGTCCCACTGTCACTTAAAGAAATACATAAAATCTTTAAAAGGTGGGGGCACCTGGGTGGTTCAGTGGGTTAAGTGTCTGCCTTCAAGCTCAGGTCATGATCTCAGGATCCTGGGATCGTCGGGCTCCCTGCTCTGCTCTGTGCTCTCTTTCTCAAATAAGTAAAATCTTAAAAAAAAAAAACAATCCAGTCTCACTATATGTTAACTGACACTTAAATAAAAACTTGGGGAAAAAAGAAAAACAGGAAACAACTGAGTGCCGAGGTGCACCACGGAAGGGAGCCAGACAGGGCCCAGTCCTCAAAGGCTCGCTTGGTGAGTGCTGAACTCGCTTCCCAAACATGCTGCTCAGAGTTCCCACTTACACAGAAAGTCCTTTTCAGATGACAAAGGCTGACTGGATGAAGTGGATCCAGAGTTAACACAGTCCCGCACACTGAGTGTCCGCATAGAACACAAGGCCTAAGAATAAACCTTGTTAATAAGTAACAATACTGTGTCGCCAAAACACTTTTGAGTACTTGAGAGAATGTATTTGATTAATAAAGTCGATGATAACGTTTGCTTCTCTGTTGGAACTGGCTCTGCATCGTAGCTGGGAGGACACCTTTCAACCTCAAGTGGGGCTTAAGAGAGGACATGGAGGCCACTGTGCAAATAAACCCCCCTTCCTCCTTCTGGCTGGTCCTGGGGGGGCAGGAGGGTGCGGTCAGAGTCTGAGGGAAGATCTTGGAGCCCCCCACCCCCCAGCTTACTGGCAACATTCCTCACCCCCGAAGTGAGTCGGTGTTGTGGGATCTGAATCAGATCCTGTCTGCGGTAGACGTGAAGCGAGACACAGGAGAAAATAGGAAGTGACTCTTAACCTCTCCTTGTCCCCATGTAGCCTATGGGTCAGCAGGAGGGTAAGGCGACAGCTCTGCTCAGTGCCGTCAAGCACGGCACGAAGCCCTCCGCCCAGGGTGGAGGGGAGAACAGTCACCACTGGGACTATAACGCTCCTCCCAGGTCCTCCCAGGCCCCCCAGCTGGGGCCCATCGAGAAGCACCCTGGTCCGGTGTTCTTCCCAACCTTCCACGGCCCTGCCGTCCAGGGGCCCCCCAGGTGCCCGAATCCGCCTCCAGAATGAGCCCTCCCCCAGGCAAAGGGATTCCCTCAGGAGGACAAGGTTCTCTTCTTTGAAAGGCATGCTAAGCACAAGGGGTTAAGGTTTGCAGCTATTTTATTTACAAGTATACATTTAACACAATGAAATAAACACTGATATATCGAAGCCTAGTTAATAGTAGTGTAACAATTATGTATGTATCATTTTGATGATTACATGATTTTAAACAACTACACTGAAAAATTAATGCCGATAAAATTCTTGGTCATAATATTATTAAGAAATACAATATATAAATTGAAAATATGATTGCTTAAAATTTGAAAATGGAAGTGAACTCATTTGGACAGAGTCAGAGTTTAACATAATCTGAAGGGGGGTGGGGCAGGAAAAAGCTCTGACCCAAATGAAATCTTTCAGGTTAACAGAAGGAAAAAGAAGCTGAGTTTATCTTAAAGGATAACGGGCAGTCTGCTTCTTCAGGCTGGACCGACTCCCGTGTCCTCAGGTTCTGCAGGAGGATTACATCACCGAGCAGGAAGACTTTCCTTGTGAAGCGGCCCCATCGATTTTTTCTGCCTCCAAAATTATCCTTCTAAAAACATCAACAGCCGTCTGAAAATCAAAGAGAAAACTAGACACATGGGTTGTACAGCGGAACCCCGGGGGATACTTTTCCTGCTGGCAGGGCTGGGGAAGGCCCGCTGCCCACCGTCCCCCTACAGGTGGAGGTGCAGGGGTGAGGCTCCAGAATGGCAGGAGCCCTGGACTCCCTCCTGGCCCCACCTCACACCCCAACCCGACTCGAGAACTAATAACCTCACATCACACATTTCCGACCTGTTTTCACCACCGGGCACGGTGGCAGCCCAGCGAGTCCTCCCCTGCCCCGCCACGGTGCCCCTGGAGTTTCAGAGCCCAGTCCGAGCACCCCTCACTCCCATGGTGACACAACTTTCCCTGAAGCCCCTTCCCGAGGCGGGGGCTGTGGGGGGCGGTCTGCTTCCCCCCTGCACACCCTGGAACCATGGGATCTGTAGCAGGTCAGGGCTCTTTCTGCTCCTCACTAGCCCCTCCACACCTCTGCCTCCCACTCCCTTAAAACTCTCCTGCAGTCGTGCAATGAGAGAAGCCACCTTTAAGCCACACATGAGGCCCAAGTCGTGTCCCCTCTTCCTCCTGGATCAGTGTCACAGTCTCCAGCATCACACTTAGCCCCGACCTCCTCTTCAATGACCGGTCTTTCTCAACCACAGGCCCTCAGCCTGTGGGCAAGCCCACGAGCCCCTCACGGAGTCAGGTAGTATTTGGGGCAGGGAATCCTCTCTTAGGCTGAACACCCTGATTGAGAGTCAAAAAAATGTCCCTGCTCCCAAAAGCTTTGAGGGGCAGCACCTGGATCTTGTCAGTTCCCACAGCCACTTCTCCATCACCCAATGTCAAGGATCCACCATAATCCATCTTCCTCCTCTCCCTTCTCATTCCCCCCACCCACCACTTTGATACCCCAAACTCCACAATTCTCAGCTCCACAGCGAACAGCTTCCTTGGTCTGAGGACACTTCTCCTCACTGTCCTCCCTGACAGGCCTGACCCCAAGGCCCACGACCGCTGTCACTATACTTTAGCTCCCTTCTCTATTGGCCATCTGCCTGCCTGGCACCTGCAGCCACAGAGCCAGTGTGGCTCAGCTCACTTGACCTCTGAGCCCTTGGCTCCAGAGGGGACCCTCGGCACCACCCACCTGCACTTCCCTGGTCTAGTCACTCCCCAGATGGAGGTTTCATGCCTTGCCTTTCTCCCAGAATTTCTAAAGCCTCTGCCCCATTCTCACATTCAGCTGGTAACTGTTTTCCAGTTCGCTGGGGAAACACACAGCATTCATAAAAGGACTCTACATACACCATCCTCCACGCTAACCCCCTTCAGTCTGGGCTCACTGGCTCTGGCTCCTTCTCTAATGCCATGGACAAGGCACCCCTAATTTAACTACATCCAGCCCCAGGTCCCACCCCTCTTGTCTAATCAAAGCCACTGGCTTCAGCAAGTTTTCCCCCTTTCCCATGATTATACAAGTAAGTTGTTTAGTTCACTGTACAAAAATGCACAGAAAAATGTTTGGAAAAACACATACCAAACTCTTGCCAAGAAAATACAGTGTGCCTGGAATCTGGCTTTCTAGATAAATCTCAGAATTCTCCTTAATTAATCCATGTGATATGACTCTGTCCGAGTATATTCTCTTTCATCACACTGTGAAAATACAGCTGCAGGCCTCCACAAGAAAGAAGCCACCAGAACTGCAAATACATCCCATAGTTCAATAATTGAGTGTAGGATTCTCACGGACTTGATCATTTTTTACTACTGAGCACTCTGTTAACAAAATCCCTTGAACTCTGCTTAGGTAAGTAATACAAATGATAAGTTATACTTGAAAAATCATCAATAAAAATTTGAGTTCACACAGACTGGTGAACACATGACTCAGATCACATGACTACTGGTGTGAGGTGTGTATGTGTGTCTTTACTACAAAAATTCTCTCCCTACTCTACGAACGGTAGCAAGCATTCTGGCACCTCTAAGGTAAGGGATTTGAATTACTTAGTTTCTCCCCTTTGGGTTGGGGGAGACTCACCAGGCTTAGGGTTTCCTGATTCCCTTCAGTACATTCCAAGGCCATGTGGGCAGGAGTAGAAGACATGCGGCAGAGTGAGGACGATCTAGACACACCTCTGAGATAACTGAGCAGGCTGTCAGTGTCCCAAGGACTGCGTGTCGCTGCTCTATTTATCTGATTTGGGTACAAGGATCTTCTCGTTGTAAAGGATTCACTTCCTGTCTAAAGAAGTACCTACTGATCTGAGAGCCAAACAGATGAGTAGATCACCTCATCTATGAGATTCTCTGGCTTGAGATGTGGGAGGTGGCCATACAGGACCCTTGCCTTCTTTGACATGTTTGGCTAATATCAGATCAATATGCTAAATATATCAAAACCAAAAAGAATCACAGTAGCTGGAATCCTTTAACTCTGAGCCCTCAGCATGATTCATGTTTTATTTGGGTTTTCAGAAAAAACCATGCCACCTTCTAGAGGAAGCACCAAGATGAAAGACTAAACCTACCCAGAACCACATCACAAACCAGAAGCTACAGTGGAGTACGGCATAAGCCAGGCAGTGGAGGCCTGTATCTTGAAACGACACGGTAGTGTAATCACACACCTTTGGCAAACCATCATAGGTCGTTGCCAAAAAGATACATTAACCTGAGAAGGTGGCCTTCCTAGGCAATGCCTCCTAATCCCACCGGAGGAGGGCCTACAAGCTGTCAGTGCATTTGGGGCTGCTGACAGGAAGATGCGGAGCTGCCAAACACAGAACAGTGGCGCGCGCTCTGTGCAAGGGTCACACGAACAGTGACACAACTCTGCTGCCGCTGACTATTTAAGGACTGCATCCGATAAAATTACTGCATCAGGACCCCCAGACTTTCACCAGAGAGATAGTGAAGTCAGCAAAATAATCAAGATGGCTGGGGCCATTTAACTATACTCCTCCACCTCGAAAAATATTTTTAGGGATCCCTGGGTGGCTCAGCAGTTTAGAGCCTGCCTTTGGCCCAGGGTGTGATCCTGGAGTCCTGGGATCGAGTCCCACATCAGGCTCCCTGCACGGAGCCTGCTTCTCCCTCTGCCTGTAAAGACAGCCTCTCTTTCTCTGTTTCTCTCATGAATAAATAAATAAAATCTTAAAAAAAAAAAAGAAAAAAAAAAGGAAGAAAAATATTTTTAAAAATGAAGTGTAACTGCCATGTAACATTGTATTAGCTTCAGTGTACAATGTAACGATTGGTATTTGTGTATACTGAGAAATGAGCACCAAGGTAAGTCCAGTTCATATCCACTGCCACAAGGTTACAATTCTTTTTTTCTCCTGGTGAGAACTTCCATGATCTACTCTCTCAACAACTTTCAAATACAAACAAAACCTACACGGTATTGTGTATTACATCCCAGGACTTGCTGATCTTCTAAATGGAAGTTGTATCTTCTGACCACCTTCAGATCTTTATTATGCAAAATTCCAAGCACATACAAAAATGGAAGGAACTGTACAATAATCATGTAGTGCCACTATCTACAGTCAACAAATGTGAACCTCTCTGCTGTATCTGCTTGCCTTCTCCCGGTCCATTCACCCATCTACCCCCATTTGAAAGTAAGTCACAGATATTATGAAACTTGACCCCTAAATACTTTGGTCTGCATTTCCTAAGAATACAGATATTTTCCTCATGATTCCAATATTATCACTTCCTCAAAGGAAATTAACATTTTACTAATATATGCAGAACATAATAAAATCTCTCCAATAGACCAAAAATGTCTTTTATACTAGGGTTTTCAGAACCAGATTCCAATCAAAGTTAACACACAGACTGTAATCCAGTCTGTACCCTTCCCCAGAATGCTTTATTATGCTTCAGTCATGCACGAGGCCTTCCCTTCCCACCCACTGGAAAACATGGTGTAGAGAACAGCGCACCAAATAGAGGTTAGATATAAACTTCAGTCCTAGTTCTTATGCCACATAAACCGAGTGATCTTATATAAAACTCCTTTACTTCTCTCTTTGGATCTCAAACGCACTTTCAAAATGAGACAGTGCAACTGAATGATCTTAAGGACAGATTAGACACCCAATAAATGTTTGATTTAATTCCATTAGGAAATGAAGATATTTCTTACTCTCTCAACTCTTGGTATCTGAATTCTTACTACCTGAACTCAGAAGCTGAGCAGAGTCACACGAATCTCTTGTGACCTGGCACACGGGAACCAATCACACAGATTTAATATTCCTCATTATTATTATTATGTTTAAAAGATTTTATTTTATTTTATTTACTCATGAGAGATACAGAGTGAGAGAGAGAGAGAGAGGCAGAGGGAGAAGCAGGCTCCATGCAGGGAGCCCAAAGTGGGACTCAATCCCGGGTCTCCAGGATCAGGCCCTGGGCTGTAGGTGGTGCTAAACCGCTGTGCCACCAGGGCTGCCCAATATTCCTCATTATTATCTGAACCCAGGGACAAAGGGATGTGACTGCCAAGGGGTACCTGGGTTGACTGAGAACCTGGCAGACAGGCATGCCCATAGCATCTGCCATGCAGGACATTATGGAGAACAGAGGTAAATGACATATCTTGGATTTTGGGATGAATTGAGGGGGATGAGAGGATGAGAGAAAAGGACCTTGAGAGCCAGGGGAAAAGTGGCTGAGGTGGGGAGAGTGGGCCTCAATCCTTACCCAGAAGGTACCAGTCACCCTGACTGAACAGTTTCCTCACACACTTGAATACCAGCTACTCTGATTTGAGGATCAAACAAGAGAATATGTGGAAAATACTTTAAAGACTGTAAAGCACTACACGGATATAAGTGGTGAGTCAGAGAGAGGATAGCTGAGGCTGGAGGTGGCCTGAGGGGAGGGCACACTCGGCCAGTGCCCCCAGTGGGGAAGGCGGCGGGATGAGCACCAGTGTCGCCCGACCTCCATGTTGCTAAGGGCTTTGAGCCTGTTCTCTAGACAACAGGCAACCCACCGACAGTCCTAGCAGAGGGTAATGCCATCTGATGCGCAGCTTTAACGAGTTTAGTGGCAGTGCAGAAACAGGAGAGAGAAGACAGAGGCAGGAGGGGAGGCTGGCCATGTGAGGCCTCCACAGATAAAGCCAACAGCCTTCCCGGGCGGTGCTCTTGCAGGAACATCTGCAGGGCTGACGTGGGCACAGATGCCTGCAACATGGTTCTTAATAGTTTCAATGGTACAAACAATATATATATGGCATCCGTTTCATCCTACAGAGAAAAGGGGCTTTGGTGCCGGCACAGAACTATTGCCAAAGTGATGGAAGATCATTCTCCTTTCTTTTCTATGCCTGGACTTATTTCTGTGCCAGCCTTTAATACAAACAAAAATAATAATATACGTTCACAAAGCAGCATTTCCTTTACTCCCAACTTCTGTTTATCCTACAAATATTCCAGATCCCATTGTAAGCAGGATCTTGATGGCAACTCAAAGGCCAACTCTGAGATGGTGGAAGGAAGGACATAGGTGAGGTGGGACAGAAGGACACAGATGAGGTGGAGCAGGTGGGGCACGGCTGCCTAAGGGTACACAGGCCCAGAGCTGACGGAGGCAGCACAAGAGGAGTTCTACACAATACGTACCTGATTTTCTTTAGCAGAAGATTCCAAAAAAGCGGCGTTCCAAGACTCTGCTAACGCTTTCCCTTCTTCATAACTGATCACCCTAGAGGAAAAAGAAAATTCTAATTAAAGGACTGTACTCTCTTTTTAGGAAAACATCTGTAAATATTAGTGAACCAGGCTCCACTTTTATCATTTTTTTTCCTTGCAAAGCAGAGAAATGCTCTCTGCTCAATATTATCATCCAGCGTGGACCACAGAGGGGCACTTTAACAAGGGCTGGGTTGGGGAACGGGACAGATGTGTCCTTATGGCGTTACCCATGCTGCGGCAGGCCCTCAGCTCGGAGAACACAACTGTGCTTCCAGCACACTGTGACACAGACTGTTTCATAGTGTGGGGTGGGGGTTGTCAGCACCTGAGGACCAGACAGTTGTGAAGGGGCCCTCGGCCCAATGTTGCTGTGCATCCTCCTCTCCAGCCAGGACTCCACAGCAGCAAGGGCTTTGCTCCCGCTCAAGTATCTAATCCTCACCACGGGACTCAGAAACTGTTTGTTGAATATATGAGTGCCTCTGTGATCTCTTTAGGCCACTTTACACAAAATGTCAGAAGATAATTTCCTACCACATTTGCTCCCTCTTTTCTAGAGGAAACACTTGTCAGGGTGGGTGAGGTTTTATATTGCAGTTTTGCTTCTGCTTGGGTACAACAATCACCACCACATTTCTGAACATAGACATGTTACATCTAAGAATAGTCTCACCATGAGAATAATTACAAAAGATACTGCAGTGCCTAGACCATTTCAGACTTGATTTTATAAATCAGTAATTATTCAGAAGTTACATACCTTTCCATATGTAGGTCTTTCTTATTCCCAACCAACATAATAGGTATTCTAGTAATGTAAGACAAAAAAGCCAAAGGTAACTAGTCAGTGCCAGATCTCATTGTTCAGAAGACACAAGTATAATGAGCATATCTAACAAAAGAGAAACTATTACTACTTACTGCACTTTCCCCACCATGTCCAACAATTTGCCATGAATAACTTTAATCACTTCAAAACTGTAAAAGAGAAGCATGAAATCAGACATCCATCTTAGTGTTGGTGTTTTTAAATGTTTGTTACATAATGTTTCTCGTGGGAAAACTACATAATGTCACTGGCTTACCATTTTAATATAAAATAAACTGAAAAAAAAAAAAACTGAACACAAAGAATTCCTTAATTTTTTCCTACAAATCATTTTTCACATGTGTATGTATCTGACACTGAGTAAACCTTACCAAGACTATTCAAAATGAAATAGGTGCAATATTAAATGGGAAAGTCTAACACTTGGCTGACAAACCATATAAACACAAATTTTAATCTCTGAATAGACATTTGTAGAATGTTCTTTACCTAGAGGGCCCTAGCAGTCAGCCCGTGTTCCATATTAATATGATGAAAAACACACAAAAAGCAAATCAATTTATATAATTCCCATTTCCATTAGCAGAAAAGCTCAGATCATGTCAAATCACTATTTATCTAGGCAGTTGGAGGTAAGAAATAGAGTTTTTACTCAATCAGTGTAAGAGAGCATCTACTGGGATATCTTTTTTCCCTTAACAACCTGTTTGCTCCATAAGACAACATAATGAAAAACATTTAGCTTGGTAAGTCAGATTGTTACTATAACCAATTCCATCACGGTCCTTTAAAAAGAATGAGTGTCTTTCATGCGGAGCAAATAAACTCAAGCAAGCAGGAGGAGGGAGTCCTACCTTTTGATTGATGTAACAGAATACACAAGAATATAACCATTAATATCTATGGAGTATGTCTGAGGAAAGATGGAGTATTCATCCTGTGGGAGAAAAAATAATTCTATGTGAGTAAAATTCTTCATGTAGCGTAACAAGCAATCTGTACCCCAAAGTTCTTCACACATGACCTGGTCAAAGAGATCAAAGTAAACAAAAAGTGGATTACATTTTCTTCCAGAAACACAGCCTATACACTTAAGACTTAAGTGTATAGGCTGGTTTGGAGCTGATAATTGTTTTCAGCCAACATGTGAAAATGACTGGCTATTCTAAGACCTTTGGGGAGAAGGCTGATAATTTCTGCAATTCCTGGTGAAAGAGGATGGAAGGAATGACAAGACAACAGGTCCTGTGATCTTATAGGAGGAGAAGAGCTATAGCAGTTCTTTTAAGGTTCTAAGTCTAGAACCTTAGATCTCATGGAAAATTCACCAGTGCTTCTGTTTTTTTCCATAAATCTGTATTCTCCTATCTGAAATTGTTATATCCTTACCAAACCCATTCTCTGCAAGTGAGTCACAATGGCCCAAGGGCCAGTCTATTGGTCACTAGTGGGTTACCCCCAGCACTTGAGAGCGCAAGAAGAGAGGACAGAATCAAAAAGGTAAAGTCAGTGTACCCAGACTTCTGGGGATCAAATCAGTTATTTATTGAGCAACGTTAGGTATTAAAAACAAAGGTACACATTACATAACACATCAGTACCCAGTTTCATAAAGCAGCTTTAGGAAACTCAAAACTCGGCTTCAGATACAGAATTATTGAAGTATACAAAAGGAATACTATCAGTGCGGTTCCTTATAACATGCCACAGCCTGGTATGAAACATTTTATTCTCCCTTGAAATATAATTGTTGGACTCCTGGGTGGCTCAGTGGTTTAGGGTCTGCCTTCGGCTCAGGGCGTGATCCTGGGGGCGAGGGGGGGATCTCCTTGGGGAGCTTGTTTCTCCCTCTGCCTATGTCTCTGCTTCTCTCTGTGTCTCATAAATAAATAAAATCTTAAAAAAATAAAAATAAAAAAGAAATATAATTGTCAACATACCATGTAGCCCAAGCACTATTCTAAACAATCAGGTCACATCATCATTATATTAAGTAACTGTCTCTATTAACTTTGCAATTCCACAGTATGGTTACAACTAATGCTTATGAGTGCCCTGAATTACTGCCCCAAATTATTACTATCTACCATAGCAAAGTGTCTTTAAAAAATAAAAATCAAAGAGAAATTAAGTATTACTATCAGCTCTTTGATATCAATAATAATCATTCATCAGAAGGTAGCATTTCTACATCTTAGAGCTCACTACTACACATGCAAAATAAAACCTTTGTTTTCATTATCAGTTTCCTTATTAGTTTCATTAAGTTGAGTTCTTTTGAGAACACATTTTTGTTAATGGAATGAGAGGTCTTTCTACCCAGATTAAGAACAAAATTCCAAATGATTTTAGTCACACCAGCTGAGCTACAGTAGATCTCGAGTTCAAATCACCTTTTCCATGAAGAGAAAACATGGAAGTAAAGAAATGAGTCATCATATTTCAGAGGCATGATGCAAACCACTGCTAGTTAGAAAGTATCATGCGGGGAAAGCTTCCCCAGCTCTAAGAGCAACCAAAAAGGAAAAAATTCCTAGGAATAAACTCAAGAAAAGTGTACGATCCATCTGAGGAAAATCTTAAAATACTCCCAAGAGATCAAATGGAGTGAATAGAACAGTGAGTCATGGTCCTCAGCAAGACCGTGCAGCTTATCAAAGTCTCCCCTGATCCATCCTAAATTAACATATAAATGTAAAGAATCCTGATAAAAAGTATATTTTCTGAGAAAGAGCAATTGTAGACGCAGCTGGGTGAAACCATAAAGCTACTTATTTAAATTAAAAGAAGTATCTACTAGTTCATGAGTGAAGTGGACTGAAAAACCTACCAAGACCCACAGAGCCGGGAATTAGGTAAATGCTAGTATTGGCGTTTCAGCTCAGTAAGGGTAAAAGTAACCCTCCAACAAAGCTGGCCAGGGAGCAAAAGCAGAAGCATATAGGGGGTGAATGAATGGCTAAGCTGGATCTCTAGTTCCCACTTGAGCAAAAATGTATTCCAGAAGAATTAAAAATTTAAAGATTAAAAACGGAAACCATATGCAGAGCAGATGGGAGTATTTTTTAAGAATAGTATCAGGTGAAAAGAGATTAATCAATTCAATGATGTGAAAATGAGAATGTTCTTCATGCTAAAAACCTTTCAAACAAAACCACAGACTGAATACAAACCCAAACCTTGCAGCTCACATCACATAAAATGCAGATTTTCTTCACATCAATAAGGGGGTTTCTCAAACCAAGAAGCTAAGACCATCCATCCGAGAAAGAAAGGGCAAAGCACATAGACAGGATAATTCTCAGGAAAGGAAATACAAATGTCCTCCAACAGGAAAATACACTCAAACTCCTTCATGCGGAGAAAAATACTTATCACAATTCTTCCGGGATACTCTTTTCACCTAGTAGATTGGCAAGTAAGAAGAGATTTAATAAAATGTGATGCTGATGAGCTTGCAGAGCATCAGGCACTTGCTCCCTCCCAATGAGAATGTAAACCATGGGCCTAAGATGCAGCAATCCTGCCACCAGAATGTGTTCTTGCGCACGCGCACACTCACGGTCTATATTGACACGAGACCCTGGTCACAATGCTGCTGGCAGCAGCAAGACTGCAAACCACCTGCATGCTATATCCCAACAACAATATATTATGCAGCCGTGGGGAGGAGACAGCAGCCATATGCATGGCTATGGAATCACCTCCAAGATGGAGATCTGGAGATAGGTTTCTTCTTGTTGTAAAAAAGAAAAAAAAAAAAAAAAAACACCCTACACCTATATGTTCATGTTGAGAACATCTGGGAAGCACATGCTAGAAACCAGTGATGGGGCTGCTCTCAGAGGGGTGAAGTAATGCAGCCAGAGTGGCATAGACCAAAGTTTTTATCTTTTTGTGCTGTTTTATGTCTGTCCCATGTACATATATTACTGTTTTGAAACAACAGAACTTGAGTAATACTTTTTTTTTTTTAAGGATTTGACGTTATAAAGATGACTGCCACTGAATCACCTTGTCACTGAGTCCACTTAAATTACGCCCAAACAAAATCTCCCATGCAAACTAAAAATCATCAATTTGTATTTCACCATGTTCATCATCATCCCTTGATGGGCAATGAAACCAACTATGATATAAACTATAAGTAAATAGTACCTGCCATTACACTGTTGCTAGTTTTACTCCTAAAATGTGGACACCAGTGAACAAATGTGCTCCGGATGGCAGTGCCAAATCTGTCCTTCCTTCATCATCTCCCCCTACTGCTGATGGGACCCAGCCCACTGGGTCTTTCTTTCTTCCTTTTATTTTTTTTTTAAAGACTTTATTTATTTATTCATGAAAGACACACAGAGAGAGGCAGAGACACAGGCAGAGGGAGAAGCAGACTCCATGCAGGGAGCCCGACATGGGACTCGATCCCGGGTCTCCAGGATCATGCCCTGGGCCGAAGACGGTGCTAAACCACTGAGCCACCAGGGCTGCCCGGAACCCAATTTTCAAAACAGCTCTTGGAGCAGCTGTAAATGTGCCATCTCACCCAGGTGCTACCAAGCGAGGTGTATGTGAGACTACAGAACCACGGCAAAAGGAAATGTGCATGTCCTCAAATCACGAATATGAACATAACCATGGTTTCCCAACTGAATGCAGCCTCAAAAAACTACTAGCTGCAATGGGAACAAATTATTCAAGGGAGCTGAATTCAGATATATTCTGTGCAAAAAAAATCTCTAAATATTCTTTTTTTTTTTTTTTAAAGATTTTATTTATTTATTCATGATAGTCACAGAGAGAGAGAGGCAGAGACACAGGCAGAGGGAGAAGCGGGCTCCATGCAGGGAGCCCGATGTGGGATTTGATCCCAGGTCTCCAGGATCGCGCCCTGGGCCAAAGGCAGGCGCCAAACCGCTGCGCCACCCAGGGATCCCTCTAAATATTCTTATTTGGCAGTAACAGAATCCAAAGGAGCAAGATGAGCAGAGCTAGTGATGGACCTTGCTCTTGCCTGCCCTCACATCATACACTCACTCCTCAAGTTCTCTGATCTTTCTGGAGTCATTCTTTGTACATTTGGGCTTTGGAGCAAAACAGAACCCTAAAGCAATGTATCTTCTATTTTTTTTTAAGACTTTATTTATTTATTCATGACAGACAGAGAGAGAGGCAGAGACATAGGCAGAGGGAGAAGCAGACTCCCCTCCCCATCCAGCCTAATGTGGACCTCAATCCCAGGACCCTGTGATCATGCCCTGGGCCAAAGGCAGACGCTCAACCACTGAACCATCCAGGTGCCCCTGTATCTTCTATTTTGATAAGGAGTACACATAAAGAAATTTCCTCTCAGACAAATGTTTCAAGAACAGTTCTACTCCAAGTATAAGAGACACTGGCACTACTCTCATTCAGGGTCTTGTCAAAAGCAACTGAGCCGCCATGCTAGGCACTGCTCTGGTCTTAGGAGTATTAAAGATCTGCAAATAAGGACCAAATCTTTTTTTTTCAAATCCTCTTGAAGCTCACACATCTCCTCAAAATCATGGAATAACCCTGTGAAGGCAGGCACTACTTCACCACCAATTCACAGATGAAGAATCTGAGGCACAGAAAGGTTCAGAACTTTCTCAAGGTCACCAGGTTTAAAACAACAACAACAAAAAAACCCCACACCAGGATTCAAGCCCTGGCAGCTTGACTGCAGAGCCCACGTTCCAAATGACTATGAAATACTGGTTCTCCTTCTGGCCTACTACAAAATGTATTTCTACAGTCATATTATATGAAAGTGGTTTGCCAGTTTATATCCTCATCCCCACTTTTCAGAAGCTTAATGAAAATTCAAAAGGAAGATATAAAAAGCAAACCAAAATCTTGGTAATGTCAGAGACCCACTATGGACCATGTGGCCATATTTCTTCACCCAGGACATTATCACTTAACACCTTCTGTCCCAGCGTAATTATTACTAGAGCTCCCTTCACTCTTAAAAGTATCTTATTTTAGGCAATAAATTACAGTCACCTTAACCAAAAAAGATACAAACTCTGAGAATCCAATACAGTGTCTTACCCCAGACACTCTTCTATAGTAACTTCTAAGCTGTGTTCTCTACATCCTTACTCCCCTATGGAGACTTCTATTGCTCCCCTTGTTCCTTTAAGCTCCAAAAGGAACAGCTCCTTCTGTCACCAGATGACAGGCATCCTGCAGAGTAAAAGCCTAGGATGGCTCTACTCTAAGACAGCCACCATGAGGTCTGATGATGAAAGCCTATTATACCCACCACCAGGGGGGCATGTGTAGGGTGAATGAGGGAGTTATGTGGTGTATCTGTGATATACACATCTTTTTTTTTCTTTGAAGCTTCCAGAATTAAAACTCCAAGGTTTCTTCAGTGTTCAGATCACTCAATACAGCTATTTTCTTGCTTCACTAAGGGGCTACACTTTGCTTCTACATTCACTTCAAGACATAAAGCAGAGGGAGGGGCAGCCCGGGTGGCTCAGCAGTTTAGTGCCGCCTTCAGCCCAGGGCGTGATCCTGGGAACCTGGGATGGAGTCCCACGTCAGGCTCCCTGCATGGAGCCTGCTTCTCCCTCTGCCTATCTCTCTTTCTCTCTCTGTGTCTCTCATGAATAGATAAACACAATCTTAAAAACAAAAAAAACAAAAAAAAACAGAGGGAGTTCATCCCAAACCCATAAGACGGGCCACACTATTCTAGTTCTATTTCAATCCCCTTAGGTTCCAGAAGAAAAGCCTCCATTTTACATGGCAGACCAGATTACACTATACTCACCCTCCTGCTAGCCTGATCCTTTGTCAATTGTAAGATTCAAGGCAGGACTTCCCAGCCTCTTTACACTCCCCACATTCCAGCAACTGTTTAACAGATTCAGCCCAACAGGATGGTTCTTAGTAAAAGCTGGACTGGGTGCCATGGGAATGGGGAAGTTCAGCCATCAGGGTTAAGGTGTTTCTTTGTACTCAAGTTTTCTGAAAGACCACTGCTTCCAGTCAATTCCCCTGGTCACCCATTCCTCAAATACCCACTACACTAACACTAACCTGTGTGTGTGTGTGTGTTATTTAATCTTTGGCAATTACCTACTGTCTATAAATCAAATCAACACTCCTTAATCTAGTAATCAAGTGGCCCATCTGTAAACCAGCTCATTTCTTTCCTATACCTTTGTCATGCCTTTCCCCTGGAAAAGACTTTCTTTTGTCTTGATGTAGAATAGATATTAGAAAGGGAGAAATAGCACTAATATAATTCTGATGTAGAATACAAGTTTAGAAAACAGAAGGATGCTATCCTACGATAAATATGAGTATATTTCACACAATTCTAAAGTAGAAGAAGTTAATGATTTGGCAAAATCGCCATAAATGTCTTAGTAGACAGCCTGTTACTATACAGTCACACAAAAACCACGAGGGTTTTCCTTGGCATGGCTGTTGTGCTGGAGTATTGATGGCAGAGCCAGGCCTGCCAGGAGATTGCGAGACATGACAGAGACTTACTTGCCCAGCTGTGTCGACAAGTTGAAGATGATATTCTTGTCCATTGACTGTGATCAATTTTGTGAAAGCTACAGGGAAAAAGGGAATTAAATATTAGTTTAAAAAGTGGACTTTAGATCATTTAAAGCTTGAAGACTGAAGACCACTTAGCATAGTTCCTAATAATTTCATACAACGATCCCATTAAACAAAATGGAACAGATCACCCTGAGTTTACAGATTCTTCCTCACTTCCATTATTTAACTAAGAAATATTGGCTGACTGATAAAAATCAAGGTTCAGTACGCCTTGACCCTTTTTCAAAGGAACTGAAATTAGGCAAAAACTCATCTCCTATAAAAGTCATTGGAGTGTTGTATCTGTGGTGACGCCTTCCTCTAAATATATGACATCAAGTTTCAACTCTAGAATGAACCCAAAGCACAAGCCTTCTCATTAATTTATAGGAAATCTGGTGTCAAGAGCACAAAGAGCTAATATTAACTAAAAAGTGTTAAGAACTTTCAGTACATAAAAAAATTTAACAATTTTATTGATGGATAAAACAGCAACGGAACAGGTGTTCTGTGTGAAACCATCATTCCCACTTAGCTTAAAGATCCAAGCAATTATGTGACAATTTCTTTTCCCTACTTGGGCGGGGGGAGGGAACCAGACTCAAATAACTTCCGGAAAAGTCAATTCAGAATTCTAAGGAGACAGACTTCAAACAAATGTACACAAAAAGAGGAAAGAACTATTAATAGTAACAGAATATTAAAGTGTAACCATCTGGAACCCTGACAGCAAAACGGAACCGATGTCTTTTGCATTTCTTGTCCCAGCCGCTTGTCTCAGACATGTGAGTCCTCCAATATCCTGGCTGGCCACTTGATTGGTCTAAAACAAAGAGAGGGAGAATCTCTCTCTCACACGTTTGGCAGAGGACCTACTGGTGCCCACGGTCTCCCATGGCCAGAAGGAAAAGCAGAAACAGATACAGGAATATTATGAGAGAAAACTTCAAGTGACGAGGGGGATGGAGAGGAGATCTTAATCTGAGTGCTGAGTTCCATTGGGAGAGCAAGAGAAGCTCGTGCTAGCATGTACCCTCCTACTGCAAGCAGGGGTGAGGAAGGGTGGGCACAACTACAGACCAGACCACCGAAGGGCTGCCACACTTTTTCTCATTCTTGTGCCCTTGACGGTGACAACCACTTTAAAGGATAATTAAATCAGATGAAAATTGAATCCAAGTATTTCAAGATAGTGGGTAACCAATGTAATCTGTTTGAATTCTAAGAAAAAGTTCTATTGTATTTTTTTTACACACTGCAACCTCTCTCAACTTGGGATGCACCTAGCATTGATTGTGCTTTTGATCACTGTCAGCCAGGGGGCAGTCATGGTATTCCTGTGTGAAATCCTGACACTGACACCTTCTCAGGTAAGATCAAAATGTGCCTTTTAGACTTCGTGAGAATTATGTAAGAAACAGGTAACCTTCAATTAGAACGAAGTAATTGTGGTTATGAAATATAAAGAAATACTATGAAAACATCACTGAAAGACAACATCATTCATTCATGCAAGAGCTACTTCTTAAGTACCTATCATCACCAGGAGCACTGTTCTGGGTGCTCTTCAAACACTGCAGCTGACCTCAGTAAGCTTGCAGCCCCGGGGAAGGAAGGCAGATACAGACACCATCAGGCATCTTTTCTGGGAGAAGAGCATCCAGGTGGAGGTCAAACAGTGAGTGGCAAATCCCAGGGCAGAAAAGCAAGGCAGTTAGTGCAGCAGAGGCTGAGAGAGTGGTGGGAAGTAATCAGGTTGGAGAGGAGGCAGACCTTGTAGGAGATAGTAAGGACTTCAGACTTTTATTCTAAATGTGATGGGTTTTGAGTAGGGGAAAAAACCTGATCTGATTTATATTTGAAAGAGATCTCTGTGGCTATGCTGTGAATAATAGAAATGGACAAGAGCGGACAAAGACACTGGTGGGAGCCCATAATGTACTGCCTATATAGGCTCGGGATCTGAACAAGACCTTAGAGGTCTGCATCAGCGGGGCAGAGAGGAGGGGGGAGCCACAGTGGAATTCTGGGTGTAGTTCAGAGGTAGAGCCAAGATGATCTCTGACTGGACCAACTGGAAGCAGGGTGTGAGAAAATGGAGAGGCAGGATGACTCCAAGGTCTTTGGCCTGAGCAAGGAAGGAGATGCATGAATTGCCATTTACCAATTCAGGAAAGTCTGGAGGAGGAGCACTGGGGATGGGGGAAGATGGGAATGAAGAAGACCACACCCAAGAGGACAAGCAAGGGCAACTAAATAAAACAGCCCAGAGCCTGGGTGGAGGGTGGTGCAGCGGGTGTGTGCTTGCGTGCGTGTGTGTACTGTGATACCAGCAGGTTCCTGGAGAGAGGGGGAAGATCACTGGTAAGCAAGCACGGGGAAAGCCTAAACCTGACTTTGGAGCCCAGGGGCACCCTACATTGCCAGGTCCAGAAGATGAAGGTTCAGCCAAGGAGACCGGAGAAATACTGGCCATGAGCTCAGAGTAAAAAGGGAGGATGTGTAATTGTACATAAGATAGAAGAAAGAGAAAATCATTAATCAATGTTTTAGTATATTCTTGCACATAAAAAGGATGTAAATCCTCCTACGCACAGCATAAAATGAAATCGAGGCCCTTCCATCTGTCACAGAAAACTGCCTCCTCTTGTTATTACTATAGAAAAAAAGTGTAATAAGAGATCTGTCAGTTCTATAAACTAGGAACCAATTCTTCTGCATGTTCTGTGTCGAACCTCCCGTAGCAGCGGAGAGCTGGCTTTCTCCTCGTCTCACTTTTCCCTGAACCCTCTCTCCCGCCCCCTCCCTTTTTTAATCACTAGAGAAATTAATCCAATTTCCCACTGAAAATCCTGAAATTGCTCTAAGCAGACTAATAGCTACTTACTGGTAAAGCTTACTAAAATAAGCAAGGTAACAGATTTCTAAAATTTGGAATTCATAAAATACGATGTGTGTTCCTCAAGCGTATTGAGGACTCCTAATTCATATCCTACTGAGAAGCCCACCCACCATGCAATGCTTGATAATGCTGCAAAACTCCTAATTAGAATTTTCCAATTTTCTGAGGTTTATTAGAGCAACGACAGTACCACCTTGAGAAGGCACAAGTTGTAAATTGCTATTCCTTAATTTATAAACTACTGCTACTAGTTAAATTTCACCATAGCCAATTTTGTTTGTATTGAGTTGTTAGATTAACAATACGGTAAGGAAAAAAACCAAAACCACAAACAAAAAAACAATACAAGAGATAACAAAGCACATTTGTGTAGGCAGTATTTTTGGTATAAAAATTTCCCCAAACTAGAAAATATATGGTTTTATTGATGTTATTCTCCTGTATCCCATTTTAAAAGAAGATGACACAGTCCCAGAATCTTTGCCTTTGTGGTGATGCTTCACAGAGATGTGTCCCTACTGAACGTTTACTATGAACCACCTGTACTATGTTATAAAGTTGAGTTAAAAGTTAAAAATTATAATTACCAGATTATTTCCAGATTTACAGAGTGTAGTGCTTTTTAAAATCTTAAGACCATCCATTCATTTGTTAGCAACAGGCGAATGATAACCATTCCATTTCCTGTTATCGCTGAACAGTGTTTTTGACCAAACAGTGGACGATGGAGTGGAGAAAGGGTTTCTGCCTGGGTTAGCTGGTCAGAAGCATGGTAAACAGAAAATGATGTCTGCATACAGCTCATGAACTTTTAAGCGATTCATATACTCTGATACTCACTTGCGCTCCTGCCTAAAGACTTTAATAAATATTTTTAATCCACTTTTGAGAGGAAAAAAATAAGTATTATTGAACACTAAGTATTAGAAAGGAAATAGAAAAAAAAATTAAAGATGATGTTGACAGCCTTCAAACTAGGGGTACCTCATTCAATTTCTGAGATAATATCAAGGTAAGAAAGCTGGATGTTCACTGGATCTGTTACTTACACATAAAGAAAATCTATTTACATACAACACCAAGGCTTTCCTTCCACCTCAATTTTAAGTGGCACAAGGACACACAATTATAGGAGCATAGCTTACCAAGAAAACGAAATTCTACTATTCTATGAGTAAAATGCCCAAATGAGTCGTATCTCAACGACACACAATTCTAAATAGTTCCATACAGCAAATATTAAAGGCCATGACCACAATTTTGTGTTTTATTCCAATGGATAACCAAACTTGTTCACCAAGTTCACTAAAAGCATACATACTATTCTTTCAGTGACAGCTAAACAGATCAATACAAGATGTGTATGTAGTCAGGACTCCTCCTTCCCGGATACCAGCAGAGGTTACTTTTAAAGCCAGGTCTTCCCAGAGTTGGGTAAGCAACGAACAGGCTTTTTGCATGCCACCAGCACACTGGGACATGAAGGAGAGTTGCATGTTTTAAGTCAGAGGTGGACAAACTCTTCCTGTAAAGGGACAAACAGTCCCTGTTGCAAGGATTCAAGTCCGCTACTGGAGAACAAAAGCAGCCACAGAAACGACATGAATGAATGAATGCACATGTCTGGGTTCTAATAAAACTTACTGGACACTGACATGTGAACTTCAAGAAACTTTCACATGTCACAAATATTTTTCTTTTGACTTTATTAAAAAAAACCATAAACACCATTCTTTGCTTGTGCGCTGTACAAAAAAGTGGGTCTTTCTGGTCTATGGTCCATAGTTTGTCAACTCCATGTTGTAAACCTCTTTTGAAGTCTCTCTTGCAAGCTCTGGGCAAGTGAGGTCTACAAATCTTGTTGAACTTTATGAACCTGTTAAGTCAGCTTCAGGTTTAATATGCCCATCAGGTTTTGAAGAATCCCATGTTTAAATGTGTATGTTCCTGGTGACAAATCCTGGGTTAAGTCCCAGGTGTCAAGAATCTGAGAAGACTGGTTCTAGGATCTACTTAGGGTTTTAAGATCGTTTGAAACAAGATCAGCTTCCAACAAACCAGCTTCCCTGGGCAAAGGCTTCAGGTGTTCTTCTGTGATCCTAGAATCAAGACTCTCATGGTCCTAAAATCCTTCAGGAAGATTCTGAAACCATAGATTGAAACTGGACAAGGTAAAGGTTGTGGCTGGTTCTGTTCTTTGGTGCTTTTTTCTGCACATGACCTGAAATGCCAACAGACTTGAGACATCTTTGTTTTCATATTGCAACTGCTCTCTCCATCCCAGAACACTTCTCCACAGCATTCTTTCAAGTCTTCAGGACTGGAAAGGTTGGGGGTGGAGTGGGGGAAGGACTAGCAATTCCGTAAGAGTAAGGTACAAAGGATCTGGAGTGTTTTCGTCCTTTCTTTTCAGCTTGGAATCCTTAAAAAGGGCTACTGTTGAGAAAAGGGGGAAAAAATAAGACTGTGCTCTCTACTCTTGTTTTCCTGAAGCAGAGTCTGGAATAGGAGGTTCACTGTAGGACTGGATTTCTAACTGGATCCCACATCTGGAAACTGAGTAACAATTTCCAGATGGCAGGATCTGGACACTGAATAAAAATCCAATTAGTGTGAAGTGGATCAAACTTTTGGAAGATTTTTGGACCCCAGTTGGAGATCTACAGGTTTACCCCAATAACCCCTGCAATCAAAGCCTCCAGGAACACACAATGGCTGTTTGTGTGAAGAATGCAGGCTTCTCACAGTTTATAAACCCTTGAAAACAATACTTACTGTTTTCTATGGTTGGGTCGTAGGAGTCAACAAATTGGCCTTCAACAAACTGAATCGTCAATGAGGATTTCCCTATAAAAGAGAGCAAAGGCTCAGTATGTATTGGCATATTAAGGTAACAAAAAATTTAATTCCACTATTTTACAAAAAGAAACCCCACTCTAACAAGATGGAGAGATAGAAAATAATAGGATCAGAACTTTTTAAAAAGATATTAATTAATTAATTAATTAATTTATTTATTTACTTATTTATTTGAGATAGAGAGTGAGTGAGAAAGAGAGCACGAGCAGGGGGAGGAGAAGACTCCCTGCTGAGCAGGGAGCTCAATCCCAGGACCCCTGGGATCACGATCTGTGCTGAAGGTAGACGCCCAAATGACTGAGGCACCCAGGTGCCCCAGAACACATTCCTTTAACTTTTGGACAATTTCAAAAGGAAATAAATTTCATGAATTTGCTTTATATGAGAGGAATTTAGGCAATTAAGCTATTATAAATTAAACACTTTTGTGACATTAACAAATATTACTGACCAATAAGCATATCACATATTCTGTCAAAGGCAAACTCTGAAATAAGGTTTAAGCTAAGCTAATATCCTCTGGTGTCCCTGAAATGTGGATATTAATTTTAATATGGATATTAGTAAGACAAAGTTTATTTCTTTGGACTCTTTTCATATGTGGCTGTTAGAAACATTACCAGGTATGGCTTTTAAAGAAGGAATTCCGAGAATATGTATCAGAAGTCTTTATTTAAAAAACTCAAAAGTAGAAATCCTGTCTCAACCATTCAGTGTCAAAGGCCTAGTGATGTCTGGCACACAGAAGACAATCAGGAAACGTTCTGGATTTCACATTCTGAGCCTGTGTGCTAAGAAATCAAGAGCTAGAGCCCTAAGTTCTCACATGTCTATCTGTTACCTAAAATTTCTACCAAAGGACTTTAGAATGTGGCACTCTGTACAGACAGTCCCAGAACAGCCCAGGGAATGATGAAAGTGGTCCTTCACAAACTTCACCCTAAATGCTTTCTTCTTTTGTACATTCTCAGAGCACATTTTTCTTTAAGCAGACTCCCCACTGAGTGTGGAGCCTGATGTGGGGCCCTGAGATCATGACCTGAGCTGAAACTATGAGTTGGATGCTGACTGTACCACCAAGTTGGATGCACCTCAAGATTTTATTTTTTAAGTGATCTCTGCACCCAACGTGGGGCTTGAATCTACTACCATGATGAGATGAAGATTCACATACTTTTCTGACTGAGCCAGCCAGGTGCCCCCTCACAGCACTATTCATTTTAACCACATGCTCCACAGGCTTGCTGCGTCTCACTGAACTTCCATCTCTAAAGATCTTCAGGGAGACAGGTTTGTACCAGGAACCTTCTGCTCCTGGGGTTTATAGGCTGTGCTTGCCTTCCTCCAACCCATGCAGAGGGTAGCTGAAAGGTGGTCACGTTTTCACAACAAAAGCAGACCCCATACTCTTAGAATTTAATGAATTAATAAAGTGGTTTAAGAGTGGGAGCTGTGGAGACACACCTAGAAAACCCCAAGTTGGCAGGCCTATTTTAATCCTCATGAGCAGTTAAACATATAGTTCACTGTTTTTGGAATTATTAAAACCTGAAATCATTCTCTACAAAGCAGCCTACAAGAGCTTTTGATAATTAAATGTTACCTCCCTGCTTCAAGTCCTCACTGCAATCAGAATAAACTCCCAACTCCTCACCAAGGTCCACAACACCAGGTCCTCCCTCTGCCTATTGCCCTAACCTCTCTGCTGCCACCGCTTTCCTCCCCAAGACCTCCCAGGCTTCACTCACATCCCTTCTGTCCCTTTGTGCTAGCCATGTCTACAGACCTCTGCACACATGACTCATTTCTGTCCTTATTTTGGCGGGGGATCAAATGTCCCTTCTTCAGAGAAGCCTCCACTAAGACCACCCTACCTAGGGTGGCACTCACTCCCTAATGGTCACTCTCACAGTCATCCTGTTTTGGTTCTTTTTAGTGCTCGACATTATTGACATTATCTTCAACCCATTAGCCTAGTGAGACCAGTAATGGTGGCTGAGGCACTGCAGACACTCTTGTTTCTGAACAAATGGATGAAATGAAAACTTACATGCCCTACAGGCACTCTCATTGCAGATATTACACAAGATCTCGATTTTATATACGTGGAAAGGAAACACAGTTCAATAGGAACAAAGAAATCGTTTGCCATATTTATTTTGGTAGCCAACCTCACGCCTGCCTGTGCTATACAGGATGCAGGGGTAATCCAGAAGCCCACACATTTCAAAGGGATTCTGTTCCTAAGAAACCACGTTACCTAAGCTAGCTCAGAAGGGCAGTTAGCTTAAAATACAGCAAAACTATTTTATGTAATGAAATAGCAAAGAAAAAACTTCTATTAAATTATTAGCAAAACTGAAACATTTAAAGGAGTAAGAAAATTCTCATTTACGCTGACTGCTATCGCTTGAAGCAAAAGAAGTTGAATTAGAAAGAAAAAAGAGAGAAGAAACTTCTTTTGGGCTTCAGAAGAGAACTTCTAGGCCCTCTGGTGGGCTTTTGATATACTTCTGTAGGCCATTGGGGTCTTCTGCCTTATAAGTGCAAAGAAGGAAGGAAGAAGGCAGAAGGTAATTTTTTCTAAAGATTAATGGGCAAGAGTTGCAAGGGATTAAAAGGATTTTTACACCTTTTCCAAAGTAGAACTGGACTAAAAATAGTGAAAGAAAGGGGTTAAGTGTGGTATACATAAGTCCCTCAACCTCCCCCCAAAAGAGGAGGGCAGGGCACACAGGACAGGACAGCTGCCCGCAGCGGTGCCAGGTGGGTCTAAGGGAGTGAAAGGATGGGGACAAGACGTCAGGAATCATCACAGGAAACGTAGGAAAGTTATATTCAATAAGAGCATGACATTATGTACAACAGTGGAGTTTCAGATAAACAAGTGGACTATGTTTTTAAAAAATAGTAATTACTGGTACAGATCGAAGAGTTCGTTGTTTGCATCATGGAGGGCAGAAATTATTTGACAGGTTAAATTAACATTTGACTTTTTGAAAACACAATCATTCTGGCAAAGCGGACAGTGTATCCAACCCAAACCACAATGCAGCTTGACAGCAAACTCTCATCTTCACGAGTAACTGGGACACCTGAATTTAAAACCCTAGTCTTTAGGGAGCAAACTGGCTTTCTCAATCTAGCTTGGTCCCAGGAGAAGGAGACTATCCATTAGCAAAGGCAGGACTGCAGAGAAGCTGAGTCTCCCCTGGGTCCCTCCTCCCTGGTTCTCTCCCCCAAGGGGAGATCATTAATTATTTAAATTAAGAAAGGACAGGAAGACTACATTCACTGACATGACACAGCGGGAGGTTTTTTTTTTCCTGTTTCCATTAAAAACTAGAATTATTAAACAACTAGTGTTGAAATTTTCATATTCATCCTAGCAAACAAATCCCACTGCTCATGATGTTTTCAGCACTGGTTCCAGCAATTTCTGGCTTTCAGGGACATCATCGTGGTCCTCTGAAGCAGCAGCTTGGCTCTTAGCTAGAGCTTTTGTGCAGCTCCAAGAGGCACTGGTGAAGTACAAATGATGTTCTTTACTTGATCATTTTCCTCTCGTTATAACGTCCCACATTTAGTTTGCCCTTTGCATGATCGAATTCAGATTCGGAAACACTAGTTATTTCCTGAAGGTGCTTCAGCAACAACCGTGCTCTTTCTCAATAGGCTCATAAATTTGTACAACTCGAGGAGGACCTCAAATTCCAGATCAACTCTCTGGAGAAAGGTTGAATGAAAACAATACAGGAGTGACTTGAAATGAACTGAAAGGCAGACGGCATACCCAGATGTGTGTTATCAACACAAAGAGAGGCATGGATCACTCCTTTTATGGCAGTAACATGGTACTAAGAAGGTGAAAACTACATCCCAATGTCCCACAGTTAACTTCCAAATACTCTTCAGCTAGGCTGAAAACCATCCTAACTTTAAAAATCCTACAGATCATTTTTAATTTTTAATAAGTTTTTAATAAGTTTAATAAGTAATAAGTTTTTAATAAGTTTCTTCTAAACTTTTACCAGGTATAAACACAGCATTATGTATTTCTTGCCAAGGGTAACATGGCCCAGTAAGCTCCTTCACCCAGTATTTTCACTACAGAAGATATACCTGCAAGGTTGTTGATTAATCTCTCATACTTGTGATTACTGCAAAACAGGCAATTTTAGAGCTTTCAGATTAATTTTGAAGTAGTTTTCATGATTATTCTAAGAAAGCCCTGGACTTTTATATATTACCTCCACCCCCCCCCCATTCCCCCCCCCCCCCCCGACCCCAACCAGCATTCTTGGAACAGCTGACACAGTACTTGTTCATTGGGACCATAATGGGAAGGAGTAGTTTTCAATCTATCAACTCGTTTGTCAAGTCATTTGGCACAAGGGTCCATTGGGAACAATGTAATGTATCTGGGACACAATCCGTTCTGACGTCTGCCTTCCTTTTCACCTCAAATCCTCAACATCACCTTATGGGACCCTCATGTCCACATATATAAGCTAACAGTCTAGCTTCAAAGCTTCACTGGTATTGCCACTGATGTTCATCTCCCTGCCACCTTATGCGCATACCTGAAAACACTGGCTGGTGACCCCTCCCAGATGACTCTGCCTCCAACACCTGCAACCTCCCACGTACCAATCATAAGCAGGACGGTATGCTCTCCCAGTGCCCCCTCCTTTTTAAAAAGATTTATTTGAGAGAGAGAGCACAAGGGGTGGGGAGGAGCAGGAAGAGAGGGAGGAGCAGGAGGAGAGGGAGAAGCAATCTCCCCTCTGAGCAGGGAGCCCAACATGGGGCTCAATCCCAGGACCCTGGGATCATGACCTGAGCTGAAGGCACTCAACCGACTGAGCTACCCAGATGCACCTCTCCCAGGGCTCTTACTTTCTGACTTCTATCCGGGACATCTCTGGAAGCAGTACCTTCACACCAGGGGCTGTAACCCACTAGGTCGTGAAATTACTGAGCTATGACCAGCACTGTTTTGAAAGAAAGAACACAGTAGTGGATTGCAAATAATAAAGTTAGGAAACTTTTCTTTCAGTTACACAAACATTTATGACTGGGTCACAATGAAAAAAGGGTTTCTCAGTCACAAAGGTCAGAAAAATACTACTCTAAATGACCAAATCCTGAATCTCCAATCTCCACCATGTTTCACTTCCTTGCCTATCACTTTAAGTGCCAAGATAAATCATTGCCCTCTACTCTCTTGTCTACCTTCAATTTCCTTTCTCTGGGATCCTTGAAAAACCCTCTGATCTTAATCAAATCATTTGCCTTTGGAGTGCCTGTTGAGCTCAGCTGCAGAAAAATTCTGCAACCACGTTGGTGAACAACTATTTTCCATCTACTGTCTTTTGGCCTCCCCCTGCCCCCCACCATCCTGTCCTATGGCCTCAGGAATCCTCTCTGGAGCCCTCTTTCCTCCTGCAGTAGTGAAAATATGTTCCCAGCAGCAACCCAGGGTAACCTACTACAAATGCACATTCTTGAGCCCCAAGCAAACCTACTGGGAATATTAACCAGCTCCACCCCATTTTGCCACACACTAATGCTTAAGAAGAACAGTCCTCAGGAAACAAATTCAAATTTAACTCATCACCCTAAGTCACCCTTCTCTTCCAGCCTCTAGGATATCCCCAAATCTTCTAGCTCCTTCCAACAGCTCAGATCCTAAATATTTAAAGAATATTTAAGATGAGCCAGAGCTAGGGGACATAGCTATGTGTATGAGGTGGTGCCTAACCTCAGAGGTCACCTGCCGTGACCACATCTTCTTCCTACACATGCTATTCTGGCCCCTTGTGTCCTGGATCCCATTCCCTCCCAGTCTCCTCCAAATCCTCCTCCTGAAATAGCTGTGAACACATTCTTAGTTTCTCTACTCCTTTACTCCATTCCTTATGGTTGGGTTAATGGTGCCTCTGAAATATTTCAATACGTACAGGCCAAGGAGAGAGGCCTGGAACAGACCCTCCTGAGTTCACCTTCAGAGGAAGCAGGACCCTGTGCACACCTGGATTTCAGAATTCTGACCCCACAGCTGTGAGATGGTAAAGGTCTGTCTTTCTAACCCCCCACCTGCCATTTGTGGTCCTTTGTTACAGCCGCCCCAGGAAATTCCTTTCGTTTTTAAACAACTTTATTAAGACAGAATTCATATACTATATAATTTAACCACTTAAAGAGCTCAATGAAGTCTTTAGTATATTGACAGAGCTGTGCCATCACCATTGCAACCAATTTTAGAACATTTTTATCACTCCAAAAAGAAACCCCAACCCTTTTGTCCATCACTTCCACTTCCCTGTGTGCTCCCTAGTCCCACTGAGCTACCTTCTGTGTCTGTTATTCAAAATAACTCAAAAGGAACCCAACAAAAGAGCCAAGAGATTTAGAACAGACACTTTACAAAAGATCTGTGAATTACCAACAGGTTAAGGAAAGGATGCTCAATATCATTAGTCACTGGGACAACTCAAATAACACCATGACCTACCCACATTAGCCATGGCTAAAGTTAAAAAGTTCGAGGATACCGAGCACTGAAGTGTAAAATGGTACGAACGTTATCAGAAACAGTTTGGTAGTTTCCAACAAAATTACATACTTAACATCTATGTGGCCTGTGCAGTGCCATGCCTAGGTATCTACTCAAGAAAAATGATCTCATGTCCACAGAGACATAACAAATGCTTCTCACAGTTTTATTCTTAGCAGTTAAGTACTGGAACAATGATAGGTGATAGGAGAACCAGATCATGCCACATCCATACGATGGAATACTACTCAGCAATAAAAAAAAAACAAACAAACCCAAAACAAACTATTTACACATGTGACAACCGGACGACTCTCAAAAACATTATGCTTTTTGAAAGAAGCCAGGCAAAAAAGAGTATTTACTGTATGATTCTATTTATATGAAATTTTAGAACAAGAAAGCTAACCCAGGGCAGCCTGGGTGGCTCAGCGGTTTAGTGCTGCCTTCAGCCCAGGGTGTGATCCTGGAGACCTGGGATCTAGTCCCACATCAGGCTCCCTGCATGAACCCTGCTTCTTCCTCTGCTTGTGTCTCTGCCTCTGTCTGTCTCTCTGTGTCTATCATGAATAAATAAATAAAATCTTAAAAAAAAAAAAAGAAAGAAAGAAAGCTAATCTATGGCGATGGGAAGCAGCCCGATGCTTGCCTGGGAGTGGGGATGGGGTATGAGGGAATATTTTGGGCTGGCAGAAATGTTTTATATTTTGGACTAATGGTTGCACAGTGAATAAATCTAACCAAAACTCATATAACTTTCTACTAAAATGCCTCATACACTACTATATGTAAATTATACAGCAATAAAAGTTGATTTTTTAAAAAAGTATAAAAGAGAGGAAGACATACTACTTTTCACTAAGTGGAACAGGATGGTGATTAGCTATGTTACTGCAGGCAGTTTTCCTGAGTCTGTTTTCCTTGACTGTAAACTAGAGATAATTACAGTACCTACCTTATAGATGACTGTGAGGTTTAAATGAAAGTATGTGTGGAAGACTGGTATGTAGTAAGTCCTCATTAAATGTCCCTATTAGTAGTAGTATTATCAACTGCTCTTAAGACTAAAATAATCAGCTTGGGATAAAAGTGCATTCAATAATTACATCTAATAAATTAATCTCTAATCTAAGAAAATGACATCTACTAATCACTATTCCAGCTAATGCCTCAAAATAACAGGACAGGGGCCCCTAGCTAGTTCAGTTGATGGAGCATGTGACTCTTGAGCCCAACGTTGGGTGTGGAGATTACTTAAAAAAAAAAAATAAAAAAAAAAATAACATGATAAAGAAATCAGTAAGTATAAAAATACACCCCTTTAAAGCAATAAATTACCAACTGCTTGGGTATCCACTGTTGCACAATAGACCACCCCAAAACTTAGTGGCTAATACCAATAGCCATGTAATCTGTTCTCGAATTCCACAAGCAAGGCTGGGTTCAGCTGGGCCCTCTGCTTGCCTGGTAACCGGTCACTGCCTGGTAGCTGGGGGCTAGCCTCCACTGGGACCATGGGGTCTTCCACCTTCCACATGTCCTCCTCTCCTGGCACGCCCTTGTGTGTTACATGTAGCTCCAGAGAACACAAAAGCAGAAGCCACTGACTTCTTAAGGAGTAAAGCCTGGTACCAGCATGTCATCATCTCTGCAGCATTCTGCCAATTTGAGAGTGTCCCAGGGACAGGGCATGGGTACCAAGAAGGGGTTTCTCTGGTTATCACCAATAGAAGGGACAGCAATGAAGCCACCTGGTTTGCAAACAGCAAGTCTGCAGAATCACCTGGGGCTGTAAATGGACCGCAACCTGAACATATAATCCTCGTTATTACAAGTGCTAGAATAACAATGAACCGTGTGAAGGTTCAACAGTGTGCTTCTTACGTGATACGCAATGCCAGTTATATGCTTACTAACTACTGCACCCACTTCAGGGTCACCACGGTAGCCTTTTAAAAAAATACACTTACCTCACCATTCTAACCTTATTTTATTATTCTTAAAGATTTCATTTATTTATTTGAGAGAGAGAGACCACATGCAAGAGTGCAGGAGTAGGAGGGAGGGGCAGACGGGGGGGGGGGCGGGGGAGAGAAAAGGATAAGCAGATTCCCCACTGAGTGGGAAGCCCAACGAGGGGATCAATCCCAGGACCCAGGGATCACGACCTGAGCCAAAGGCGTCAGATGCCTGACCCATTAAGCCACCCAGGCATCCCCACCATTTTAATTTTAAAGGGGGTAAGGAGTTCTTGTGTGTTCTGTTCGCCATGATTCTAAGATGCATACCCCATTCCCTCAACATCTCCATCAGAGCTAGATGAAGGCATGTGATGCAGACAATCCACAATTTAATTGTTCACTAGAACCTACAAGCCAGACACTCTTAAGAGTCTGTAAAACATTTCCATATGAATTACTTCATTTGTTCCTGTGAGTTAACCAGGGCTGATATCATCTCATTCTTTCTCACACCCCCTTCCCAATTTTTAAAAATAGATGCTAGGTGAGAAAAAAATGAAGGTACAATTATTATTACAACAAAGACAAGATAGAATGACCAAGCAAGATTGGTTCATAAAATTATTACTCATTCAAATACTTCCTGGGTGCCTACTATTGCCAAGCATGATGCTACCAGATGTATGCCACTGAGAATATAAGAGGTAAGTTTATATTAAAACATAAAGATCTGAGCTACAGAAATGAAGAATTTTATTAACTGTCAGGGTTATTAAACTAAAAGAAAAACAAAATTCTGCCAAAAAAGCCTATGGAACTATCTCCCTTCAGAGTTTTAAAACAGGAGATCCGTTTCCATGGGATGATCAGAGACACAGATGAGCTGGAAGGCAGGGGGCAGACCTGATAACTGCAGGAAATTCAATGTTTGGCAACAATGAAGAATGAATTTTGCTATATATGTGGTCAAAACTGGGGAGAAGGCAGGGGTTCAGGGTGGAAAAGAGAGAAAACAACAGATAAATTCTCAAATTATAACACAACCTTTAACGTATTAAAGAACATGAAGTTCAAGACTCATCAAAACTTAGTAATAACAAAAAATTAAGGAAATGAAATGAGACCTACCATGAATAATTATTAAAAATTATTTCTTCAAAAGGTCAAGAATCTACAACAATCCATTTATGATCACTAATTTCTTCCTTGCTCTTCCTGTGCTCTTCCTCCCAGCAGCTGGACATGTACAGTGAACGCCCGAAACATGGTTGGCCCTGACATATGTCCTACACAGTATAAAACTTACACAAGATTTTGAAAGCTTGGCATAAAAGAAATAATAATATCAAAAATATTCAATATATATTGAAATAATATTTTGGACATATGGGGCTAAATTAAACATTTACTTCAATTATTTCAACTTTCTTTTTATTTGCTTAATGTGGTTAGTGGAAAAATTTTAAATTCCCTATGTAGCTTACATTCTATTCCTGTTGGATAATGCTGCTCTACACTATGGTTTAAGGGTATAGGAACATCCTACTTGTATAAACTTAGCTGCCTACCAAAAAGACTTCCACAGAAGTTTGAGAAATGGAAGGTATGTCCATCTTGGGTACAGTCCAGTTTTTTAGGATAATAGTCATCCAGAAACATGGTCAGATTTTTATTTTATAGAAACACATTCACACATTTTGGTAGCAGTTATATAGAATGAAAAAGTCTAGGGGCACCTGAGTGCCTCAGTCAGTTAAGAGCCCACCTCTTGATCTCAGCTCAGGTCTTGTTCTCAAGTATATGAGTTCAAGCCCCTCATTGGGCTCCACAGTGGGCGTGGAGCCTACTTAAAAAGGGGGGGGGGCAGCCCACATGGCTCAGTGGTTTAGCGCCACCTTCAGCCCAGGGCCTGATCCTGGAGACCTGGGATCGAGTCCCACATCAGGCTTCCTGCATGGAGCCTGCTTCTCCCTCTGCCTGTGCCTCTGCCTTTCTCTGTCTCTGTCTCTCTCATGAATAAATAAATAAAATCTTAAAAAAAAAAAAAAAAAAAAAGTCTTGAGATGAAGCCCAGCTCCCTATCCCCCCAAAGCAAGGAATACCCTTGTAGATGTACACGAATCCTTACCACCCCTGCCTGGTGGAGAGAGCACGAATGTGTGGGGTCAGGTTCATCTTATAACCTCCTGTTTCCAAGGCAGTAGGGAAACAGCCCCACAGCATGAAGGTGTGTTGGGTGACCTGAGGACCCAGGAGCAGCATACCTTCAGAGTCCCAAATGCAGGCACAGCCACCTATCTCTAGGACCATGGGAACCATGCGGGTTCTGAGGTTCCCTAACAGGGCCTCAGCAGCCAGAAAGCAAGGTGAGTATTGCAAATCTGGCAGGTACATAAATGAATCTGGCCCATCCTCTGGTCCTGGTCTCCCTTTCTCCCTTTAGCCAATGGCACCATTACCCAATGAAGGGCCTCGTGCAAACCGCCCAAAAGTTATTCTTAACCTCTCCCACACCACAGTCTTGGCAATTCCCCCCTCATCACTTCCCAACTGTGTCATGTCATCCTGCCTGGACCTGACCACTCCCTGGCACATGTGGCTGGGCTCGGCACTTCCACTCCCTGACTGCCCCATCCACCTCAGAGAGCCATGGGAGGGATCTCCTGGAGGGGACAGAACAGGAGGATCAGCAAACTACAAACCAGGGGCCCGATGCAGCCAGTCTGTTTTTGTACAGCCTATGAACTACACATGGTTTTTCCATTTTCAACTGGTTGAAAAAAAATCAGTAATACTGAAGTAATACTTCACAATGTGAAAAATTAGATGAAATTCAAATGTGTCTGTAAATAAGGTTTTACTAGCACACGGCTACATTCATTTACGCACTGTCTCCAGCTGCTTGTGTGCTACAAAAGGCAGGAGAACAGCTGACTCTTGAACGTGGGTTTGAACTGTGCAAGTCCACTTACATGCAGATTTTTTTTTTCTGATAAATACACCACACTATTATAAATGTATTTGTGCTTCCTTATGATTTTCTCAGTAACATTTGCTTTTCACTGGCTCATTTTACTGTAACAAGAGTATACGGTATGTATATTTACAGAAAACGTTTGTCAATCCTGGTGTAGAAGATCACCTTACCTATTGCTTAAAACTCATCAGTGACCTTCTTCTGTTTCTAGGGAAAAGTCTGAAACTTTGACCAAGGCCTATGAGGCTGTTCTTGATAGACAGCACACAGATAAATCCCATGTGACCTCTTTGCTTACTCCCATCTTACTCTTCTCTGCCTCGGTCACCATTCCCAGATACAGCCACTGCACCAAGCTCCCACCTATCTTTTGGGGAGCTTTGCCCATGTCACTCCTTTTGACTAAAACTCTGCCCTTCTTCCTCTGCCCCACTCAACCCCCACCCTCTGCCTGGTTAACTCCAGCTTTTTTTTTTTTTTTTTTTAGATTTTATTTATTCATTTGACAGAGAGAGAGAGATAGAGATAGAGATAGACAGATATCACAAATAGGAGGAGAGGGAGGGGGAGAAGCAGACTCCCAGCTGAGCAGAGAACATGCTGTGGGGCTGGATCCCAGGATCATGACCTGAGCTGAAGGCAGACACCTAACAGACTGAGCCACCCAGGCAGCCCTGGCTAACTGCAGCTTAATTTTTTTTAATTAATTAATTAATTTTTTAACATTTTATTTATTTATTCATGAGAGACACAAAGGCAGAGAGAGAGGCAGAGGGAGAAGTAGGCTCCTCAAAGAGAACCATTGAGGCACCTAGGTGTCCCTAACTCCAGCTTTAATGACAGTTCTTTAGGGAAGAACTTTACTCTCTTTACTCTCTATGCCCACCCACAGTTACAGAAGCTCTCCCCTCCATTACTTCTCTCAAAGCATTTATCCCAACTGTTTTAAATAATAATCCATATAGTGGCCCAATTAAGAGTACTGGCTCCGGAAAATTCAGATCCTGGTTCAGCTACTTACTAAATGTTTGATCTTGGGCAAATCACTTAAATTTTGTGGCTCAGTTTCCTCACCTATTAAACAGGCATCATCACCATCACCACCATCATCATCACTACATCACAGAGTTTAAGGTTAAGGGCACCCCATAGCACTAATGCTTTAAAAACCACCACCATTATTATTAGTAGCAGTACTGTCTCCTGCGGCTCCATCACTAGATGAAGCTCCCTGAGGGCAAGGATCAGGAATGCCTCTGCCTCTGTGACCATGTACACAGTATCTGGCATATAGTAAGAACTGACTGGAACAATATGACACTTAATCCACACAGTGTCCTCTTCAACCAGGCATTTTAAGCAACTCAATCTTTAGGGGGACTGAAGTCCTCTGGAGAGCTAACGGAAGCCAACTCTTTCCCCAGAAAACATGCCCATGATTTCAGGGAAAGCTCATGAACTCCAAGAACCACTACTCTAAGTTGGCAATGCTCCTTAACATGTGACACCCAGCACTGCAGAGACTGCTCTACTTGTGGCTCAGAATGAGCGTTGGTTAACATTTTAGCCCAGAAAATCAACCCAGGTCCTCAATCTGTAACACTCAGGAAACCATTTCTGAAATAGAAGCATAAGACTTCACATTTCTTTCTTTTTTTAAAAAAGATATATTTGGGGAGGGGGAGGAATGTGTGTGCAAGCATGCACGTGGGGAAAGAGAATCCTGAGGTGGACTCTATGCTGAGCAAAGCCAGATGTGGGTCTCGATCCCGGGACCCTGAGATCATGACCTGAGCTGAAACCAAGAATTGGGCGCTCAGACTGAGCCATTCAGGTATCCCAAGACTTGACATTTCTTTTTTTTTTTTTTTTTTTTTTTTTTTTGACTTGACATTTCTGATCATCCTTCCCTCCAGTAGACATCTCAGTAATGTTCTGGTCCATGCATTCCAGCCCCTGGCACACTCAAGGCCATACTAGCCTGGGGCGAGATTCACCCTATGATATACAGTTCTTGCCAGGCAGGCAGACCAGAGATTCCAGTGTTTTCCCACTTACCCTCCTGCCACAGAGCCTCACACCTTACCTTATGTGTCCAGTTTGCCAAGGTCATCTTGAGTCCTCCTCCCATTGATGTTAACCACTGTGGTTGAATTTTGCCACTTATGTTTTTGACCCAGCCACCTACACAAGTTATGAACAAGAATAAAAAGAACCTATACTTTAAAATACCTTTGAAAACAAGCAGGTATGCCTGGGTGGCTCAGTTGGTTAAGCATCTGCCTTTGGCTCAGGTCATGATCTTAGGGTCCTGGGATTGAGCCCCTGCATTGGGCTCCCTGCTTAGTAGGGAGCCTGCTTCTCCCTCTCCTCCTGCTCCTGCTCTATTTCTAATAAATAACATCTTTAAAAAAAAAAAAAAAGATTTGAAAACGAGCAAACTATTGGCTTGATGCATTAAAATCTAATACAAGCCTTAGAAAAGCATTTTCGTTTCATAAAATTACATTAACTGTGAGAGCCAGTATTTTCATCTCCATGTGCACAAATTATTTACCGGGACACCGTAGAGCTAACATTCAACTTTTGATCTTGCAAGAAACAGGATCACATATCTTGTTAAACTACCACTTTCTGTTTCAAAAGTCCCTAAGGAGTCTTTCTGCAGCCAAGTAAGTCCAACAGAAAAGGAAATAGAGGAGGGGGAACCAGGAAGTAAGGGGGACTCCAACCAACCAAGGACATAAGGGAGTTAACTTTATTAGGGTCCTCAAACGGCCCTGCTTTCACCTGCCCACAGAGTGCCAGATTTCTGCTTCTAGTTCTTCTGTTCTAAATCTCAATTCAGACTTCAAATTCCAAAATAATAGTGAAAGGGAATATAAGGGAAGGGAGAAGAAATGTGTGGGAAACATCAGAAAGGGAGACAGAACGTAAAGACTGCTAACTCTGGGAAACGAAATAGGGGTGGTAGAAGGGGAGAAGGGCGGGGGGTGGGAGTGAATGGGTGACGGGCACTGGGGGTTATTCTGTATGTTAGTAAATTGAACACCAATAAAAAATAAATTAAAAAAAAAAAGACTTCAAATTCCAATGTCCTATATGGAACTCTATTTTACCAGATGCCCAATATACATTTATGAATATTAAAATACTAAAATAGTATTCCATGACCTCTGTGTTTGAGATGTTAAATTGCATTTCCAATTCAAGCCAGCAGTTCATGATAGAGGTCCCCACCAGTTTGCACTGTGACTATGAGGTTAAGAGACAGACTGTGAAGACTCTATTACTTAAGGCTTACTTCGGTACTTTATGATAAAGTTCTATAACTAAGAATAAAGGTTCTCTCAAGGGTGACCGCTAAAGATTTCAGATTGGTTTAACTTGCACAATATCATGTCCAAATTCAGTTCTAACTAATCAAATCCACTCAGGGCAGTTTTAAAGCTGTTCATGTCTTATTCTAGATCTTTTTTTTTTAAGATTTTATTTATTTATTCATGATAGTCACACACAGAGAGAGCGAGAGAGAGAGAGGCAGAGACACAGGCAGAGGGAGAAGCAGGCTCCATGCAGGGAGCCTGATGCAGGATTCGATCCCAGGTCTCCAGGATCGCGCCCTGGGCCAAAGGCAAGCGCCAAACTGCTGCGCCACCCAGGGATCCCTTATTCTAGATCTTCAAGAAAAGTGGTATGGATTTCTGACTTCATGATCACAAGCAGAGATGCTGTTTCTCATTTTGTGATCAACACGGCTGTCGGGACTTAAGTACCCCAATGCTCCCGATCCTGATGCTTGTGTTGGAAAACCGTGTTATTAGCAAATAGGTCCTGATACACTGCCATCCTTGGCAATTCTTACTAATCTCTGGGAGCCTTGCCATTACCAGGTCAAAAGACAACATGCGCCCCACACTGTGCCACAATCAGAGGCCAAAGCAACTGGCTTTACCCTTAGTGCTTACTACTCTGGAAGGCATGTCTTGAAGCTCCTGCAAGGTGCTGCTTCATCTGGCCCCTGACCACCTCCAACTTCATTTCCAACCCCCACCACGTTCTCTGCTAGTCACCCTGCCTCCTCACCATACCTCTCCTACCAGGGGACAGAGCCTCTTCTGGAAGGCTCCTCTAAGACTGTTTGAACCACGTCCCTTGAGCAGCATCCAGGATGCAGCCACTCTTGATTCAATTCTGCACAAGGGCAAGTAGAGTCTCTCCAGGTTCCACATACCATTGTTCAAGGATTCTCAGGGTGTAGACAGAGAAACTCTGGGGGAGGTCCCTTGAGACCTTTTCAGAGGGCTCATGAGGTCAAAACTATTTCCATCACAATACCAAGATATTATCTGCCTTTTCCAAGCCCTGTCCCTATTTGCACTAATGGTGCAAAAGCAATGTAGCACTCCTGGCCTGCTACCCTAAGCACACATCAAGACAGTGGTTACAAACTGTAGTGGAAAGCACTGTAGTCTTCAGGACCACACACCCACAGTAAAAAAAAAAAATCTATTTTCACTGAACAGTGTCCTTGAGGAAGCAGTTAACAATGATTAATTTTATCTTGACTCTTAAGTATGTCTTCTTAATATTGTGTGACAAAATGGGATGTGTACACAAACTGCTGCAGCATGCTGAAGTGTGATGGTTGTCTTGAAGAAAAGCACATAAGCAACTGTTTGTGAAGTGATCTGAAAATAGTCCTCTCTATCAGAGAACATCATTTTTACCTACAAGAATGATGGACAAACTATCATTATTTTAAACAGAGAGTACTTGGCAGGCATCTTCTTGAAGTGAAAGAAATGAGACTGTCACTTCAAGTAAAAATAGTAGCACTGTGCCAACGATCAAATTCAAACTCTCAGGAGGAAATTAGAATTTTGGGGAATTTGCATCACATATATATTTTTTTAATTTTTATTTATTTATGATAGTCACAGAGAGAGAGAGAGAGAGAGAGAGAGAGAGAGGCAGAGACACAGGCAGAGGGAGAAGCAGGCTCCATGCACCGGGAGCCCGTAGTGGGACTCGATAGTCATTCAGCGCCAAACTGCTGCGCCACCCAGGGATCCCGCATCACTCATATTTACTTTTTTTTTTCTAAGGACACTAATGGTGATGTCAAAAAAAAATACGATTGAGAAGTTTTTATGTTGGAAAGCCTGGGTGGTTCAGTTGGGTAAGCATCAGACTCTTGGTTTTGGCTCAGGCCATCTTGGGGTTGTGGGATAGAGCTCTGGATCTACAGGGAGACTGCTTGAGATTCTCTTTCCTGGTACCTCTCTCCTGGCTTGCTCGTGTGCACTCTCTCTCAAATAAATCTTAAAAAAAAAAAAAAAAAAAGTTTTGGGACACCTAGGTGGTTCTGTGGTTGACCATCTGCCTTCGGCTCAGGTCGGTGATCCTGAGGTCCTGGGATCCAGTCCCATGTTGGGCTCCCTATGAGGAGCCTGCTTCTCCCCCTCTGCCTATCTCTGCCTCTCTCTGTGTGTCTCTCATGAGTAAATAAAATCTTAAAAAAAAAAAGCCTGTATGTCAAAATGTATCAAAATGTGGAAGGATCTGAATAGCAAATCATTCTTTTAGAAATAACCAAGACACAACATTACAAAAATCAGTCATAGGTAGAAGATCTACTCAAAGTGCAAAATAAAGCAATGGAATTCAATGTAGCAGAGTAGAAAAAATTCTTCCATATGATTTCAGGTTGCATACTACAACTAACCACCTATGGAGTTGAAACTACCACCAACACCTATGGAGTTCCGGTGATTATCAAAGAATATAAGAAATTATCTGAGGGACACCTGGTGGCTCAATGGTTGAATGTCTGCCTTTGGCTCAGGGCATGATCCCAGAGTCCAGGGATTGAGTCCCACATCAGGCTTCCTGCATGGAGCCTGCTTCTCTCTCTGCTTCACTCTCTCTTTGTCTCTCATGAATAAATAAAATCTTTTAAAAAAATTATCTGAAAAAGCTATTAAAAGATTCCTGGGCTGCCTGGGTAGCTCAGACGGTTAAGCGTCTAACTTCCCGTGGGTAGTGATCTCAGGATCCTGGGATCAAGCCCCATGTCAGGCTCTGTGCTCAGCAGGAAGTCTGCTTTTCCCTCTCCCTCTGCTTCTCCTCCTGCTCATGCACCCTTTCTCTAATAAATTAATATAATCTTAAAAAAATACTCCTTCCTTTTCCAACTAGTTATCTGTGCAAGGCTGGATTTCCTTCATATACTGCATTAAAATAACATATTGCAATGCAATGAATTTAGAAGCAGTATGAGAATTCAGCTGGTTTTAAAATCAGATATGTAAAGGTAATTGCAAAACTATAAAGCATCCTATCAAAATCCTAGCATTTTCCCCCTCAGAAATTAACAAGCTAGACCTAAAATTCATATGGAAATGCAAGGGACTCATAATAGCCAAAACCACCTTGAAAGACTGAAGTATGAAGACTGACACTTCCTTATTTTGAAGCTTACTACAAAATTACAGCAATCAAGACTCTAGTGTGATATTGGTGTAAGGACAGGCATATAGGTGAAAGGAATAGAATCCAGAAATAAACTCATATTTATGGCCATTTGGTTTTTCACAAGGATGTCAAGATAATTCAGTAAGAATAGTCTTTAATAAAATGTGCTAAGACAACTTGACATCCACATGCAAAAGACTAAAGTTGTACCCCTATCCCCTACCATATACAAGAATGAACTCTGATATCAAATGTGTAAAAGTTAAAATTATAAAACACTTAGAAGAAAACATAGTAGTAAATCTACATGGCCTCGGATCAAGCAATGGTTTTTTACACATGACACCAAAAGCACAAGTCACCAAAGAAAAAATAAACTGGACTTTATCAAAATTGAAATATTTTGCTTCAAAGGACATCGTCAAGTACATGAAAAGACAACCCCACAGGATGGAAGAAATTAGGTGCAAATCTCATGTGATACCACTTCACACCTATAAGCACCGCTAAAATCAAAAAGACAATTATAAGTGTTGATGAAAATGTAAAGAAACTGAAACCAATGTTCAATTGTTGGTGGGAATGTAAAATGGCACAGCAGCTGTGGAACAGTTTTAGCAGTTCCTCAAAATGTTGCATATAAGGGCGACTGGGTGGCTCAGTTGGTTAAGTGTTTTGTCTGACTTCTGCTCAGGTCAAGATCTCAGGGCCCCACCACTCAGCAGGGAGTCGGCTTGTCCCTTTCGCTCTTCCTCTGCCCCTCCCCCTGCTTGTGCTCTGTCTCTCAAATGAATAAAATCTTAAAAAAAATAAATGGTACACAGAGTCACCATATGATGCAGTAATTCCACTCCTAAGAATATACCCAAGAGAAATGAAAAGTTATTTCTACGCAAAAATTTGTATAGGAATTGTCATAATAGCATTACTCATAATAGCCAAAACGCAGAAACAACCACATGTCCATCAATTGACAAATGTATAAATAAAATGTGGTATATTCAAATAACGGTATGTTATTTGGCCATGAAAGGGAATTACTAGTATATGCTACGACATGGATGAACCTTGAAAATATTCACATTAAATGAAAGATGCCCATCACAAAAGACCACGTACATATGATTTCATTTCTATGAAATGTCCAGAATAGGCAATTCATAGTAATAGAAAGCAGGTTAGTAGATGCCAGGAGAAGGGGTGAGTGGGAGAGTATGTCAATAGGTAGACGGTTTATCTAGGGGTGACGAAGGTTATGATGAATAGACATAACCCACCTGGACATCAAAATAACATCCGTCACTGAAGTATCATAATCACAAATGGTTTTTTTTTTTTTTTTTAAAGATTTTATTTATTTATGAGAGATAGAGACACAAGCAGGCTCCATGCAGGGAGCCCGACGTGGGACTCAATCCCTGGTCTCCAGGATCGTGCCCTGGGCTGCAGGCGGCACTAAACCACTGTGCCACCGGGGCTGCCCTCAAAATCACAAATGTAAGCTCTGACTATCCTCTTGTATAAAACAAATGGCCACCACCACCCAAAAAAAAGTTAATTTCAAGCTTCAACAGAAGGTGGCCACTACAGGACTTCCCTACCCAAAGGTACACTGAGTGCCTGAACACACAACTTCACATGCTAATAGATTTTCATAAATGGCAAAGAATGTTTTACCTTTAACATTTTCAATGATATGTCAGGAAAGGATAGAGTAATTTAAAAAAACACTAAATCAGAATATAATTGGATTGTATTTTATTGGGAACAAATCTAATGACATTTTCCCCTATGAAGTATCCAACTAAAAGGTGCATCTTCTTTACTACCTAAAACATTTTGACAAGGTAATAATTTGAGTTACTTTTGAACTTTTACCAAACCACACAGTTGTTTCATTTTCTCTTTTATAATTTTACATTCCTCTCCCTTTTGTTAACTTCAGAGACTTTTATAGGACAAAAAAATCTTTTGATTATGGTCTGAGGGTAAACCAGATTATCAAAACTCTCTGCAGAAGATTCTGGCAAAGGATGTACCAGATTTTATTTAAAGATCGCTACCTGACACTACATTTTTTTTAACTTGATTAAGTGAGTTACCTCCTATCATGGGACTACTTGTTTGTATTAGAAACAATGGACGTAGGGGAGTGTGATCATTTGCCACTATGAAAACAATTAATACAAAGCATTTCCAGAAAGCCAGACTGCGTTATAGGTGACTTGTCCTTAAAAGCTTAACACTGTAAATAACCGGAAAAGTACTTCAGGAAAAAGGGTTGTACAAATTACCTGAGAATTTTATACTCCTCGGTGGTAGTTTTATCAATGTTTTAAAAATACACAACATTTGAAAGCCAAGTAAAACCATCATAGCACTTAGTAGCTTTATCTGAAGGAAAACTATTAAAGTTTGTGACATGACAAAGGCACAATGACAAGTATCTTACTAGCCAAACCACCATAAGATATTTAATCAAGAGAACATTCTAAGAAAGGTGTGGTTTCTAGCAGAGCCTTTTCCTACCGCTTAAAAAAAAAAAAAGAAATATATATACATATATATATATATATTTCTTTTTAAAGTAATCTCTACACCCAACATGGGGCTAGAACTCACAATCCTGAGATCAAGAGTCGCACACTCTTCACCTTTAGTCAATATGACAGAATAGCCCAGCATCACAAAACAACACAACCTAGAAACACACATACTCAAACTTTTCTAGGATAAGCACCACATGCAAGCAAACGTGTCCATAAATTCTTATAAGTCTGAATACTGAATAATGCTCTAAAGAGTGGCTAGGACATAGCATCTGGGAAATACTTCCTTTTTTGATGCTGGCAAAACAAAAGACCCACAAACCACAAAGTATCTTGGTTCCTTACAAAGGACAAAGGTAAACAACTTTAAAATCAAAGGCAAAGGTTGGGAGTAATTTAACCTCTCCAAAATACCTTTCACTTTAATCATCACGACACCTGAAGCAGGCTACATACAGTACTATGACATACCGAAGCCACAAAAAACAGGGACCAGAACTTAATGTGTATCCCACTGGAGGCCAGGTGAGCACAGTATTTCAAAAAGCAGTTTAAAATAAATGTTTGTAAAGAGAAGGCTAAGGGGTGGCCTGTCCCACCTGGGTCTTCAGGAGGATGAGGATTAGATGGAAGACAGAACAGATCTCAATGGGACATAAGGAAAACCCCAATAAAACACTAGACTTGCTTATTATGGAAGACTAGAATCACCATCTGGAGAATTTCAAGGAATATCTTTAGGACATTCTCTCAAGTTGAAAACAGCCCAGGTAGAGGTCATCTTAAACTTAATCATTGGGAGAACGCTATCCTCAACTAGTGTGGACACCATGTATCTATGTATGTGATCGGAACTCACTCAAGAGTCAGTATATGTCCTGGATCCACTCTTCAAAATGCCAAGGAAATAAAGAGAAAAGAGAAGCAAGAGCTGGGTGATTCAGGCCGCCAGTCAAGGTTCGATTCCACAGGGGCACTGGGAGAGTGGACTGCTGGTGATTTCTTAAAGCCTGGATGTGATGCATGGTTACTCCAGGGCTGCAACTGCCCAGGCCCTCACCCATTCTTCCCCCATATATATACCGAGGATTTGGGACTGCCTCACACGAGTTGTCCCTCTGACTGGGCACCCCCTACCTCTACACGGGCATCTCCCCACCTTTGATTCCCCCCCATTCTTAGGATCCCTCCACACCCCGCAGCACTTTGACGGGAGAGATGATAAAGGGATGAGTAAGCATGCCGTAGCTGATCTTGGTCAAAGAGCACAGACCCTGGCACCGGCGGTGGAAAATGGGGGTGAGGAAGCAGAGCAGAAAGCGGAGTGGGCAGTTCATCCAGTGGGCAGTTCATCCAGCAGGCAGTGACAAGCTTTCCTACGGCAGTTACTGCTGCCTCCTCCTGCAACCGCCGTGGACTCCAAACCTTCGCCTTCCCCCCCCTCCCCCGGCCCCCCACGACCAAGCGCCCCTTTTTCTTAGACAGTTACTTAAAAACAACACGAACACATCAACGTAATTTCTCCGGGCTTCCGGTTGTCAAAGACAATAAAGCCTCGCCCTGAAGCACGGCTAAGTTCAACGATTCTGTGTCCTCACTCGTCTTCTGCACCCGGGCCAGCCCCGGCCCCACCGCCGACCACCCCGTCCGGCAAGAAGGCGACCGCCAGGAACAGCTGCAGATACACGTCGGCCTTCAAGGGGGGGAACACCCCGGCAAACTTCTGAACCACTTCAGCAGCCCGCTTACAAGTGCCTGACCTTATTTTTTCCTGAAGAAAAATAGGACACCGAGAGAAAGCAATCTCGTTTTCTCGGCCTTCCTACTTGGGTCGCTGGCCGCATCGAGGGGCTCCTGGGGGTTTCCTCGCTAGCAAACTTGCCCTCCGCAGCCAAACGTCCCCTGGGTCCCCGGCTTTCTTTAAAACGCTCCACTTCGCCACGGACAGGAAAGCACCAAGGTGCCGTTTCCTTTGTTAAAATTCCCCGGACTTTATTCAACTGGGGGAGGAAAGGCCGCCGGCAAGATCGCGCCAGCCCTCCGCGAGGAGGTGGAGGGGGGACAGGTGCGATGGCTCCCGGCCGCCGCTGTGGCCGGGAGCGGAGCCCTCCGCCGCCCCGCACCGGCCCGCGCCTCTCCGCCCGCCCGCGGCCTCCCCGGCACGTCCTCCCGAGCCCGGGCCGCCCCCCGTCGCCGCCGCCGCCGCCGCCCCGCGGGCCCAGCCTCGCCGCCTCCGCTCAAAATGGAGGTGGCGGCGGCGGGCGGCTGGTTACGAAACGCGCGGCCGCCACATGGCCACGCCGACCCCAAACTTGGCCGGGCCGCCGCGTCCCGGCGCCCAGGCGAGGCTGGGTCGTGGCGGCGGAGGCCGCGCGGCGCCCGCCACTCACCCACAGACCGGTAGCCCAGGATCGCGATCTTCCGGGACTTGGACTGCGGCATCTTGGCGGCCTCCTCAGCCCCAGGCCAACCACATCAACCGCGGCGGCGGCGGCGGCGGCGGCGGCGGCGGCTCCTGTGCTGCGATCGGCGGCGGCCGCGCCGGGGCAGAGCGGCATCCAGGGGCGGGGCGGGCGGGCGCGGGCAGGCGCGGCTGCCTGGGCTCCTCGCTCGCGCGCCCGACCGCCCGGAACCGCCGCGCGGCCCCGCCCCCAAACACGGCCACGTGACCGCCGCCGCCGGCCCCGCCGCGGCTCGCGTCAGCGCCGCCCCCCCCGCCCCCCCGGCGTGGCGGCCGCCCCCGCCCCCGGAACGCACGAGGGTGCGTCGGACGACGTTTTACTTTAAGGGGAAATAGAGGGGACGCCAAGATGCCCCCGGAAAAGTCACGACTGAAACTCGCTGCGTCATGACCCTCCCACCCTCTTCCGCCGCCGTTTAATTACGCCAGTTCTCCCCGGGCGCTGATTGGGCAGCTCCCGCCCGCCCGCGCGATGACGCGACGGAAACTCCGTCTCCGATTGGGGGCGGCTGGGAGGCGGAGCCGAGGGCGGGGCTGCTCACCCGGAGCTAAAAATAAATTCCGGCTGCGACCTCGCGGTTGAGCGCGAGCAAAGTTTGAAGTATTCCAACGTCTCAGGGGTTGGGGGCGGGCGGGAGGGAGGGGCGGGGAGACGCTAACTCCCCAGTGATTGGTTAGGGCAGGGCGGGGGCGGGGCAGGTTGTGGGGAGCGCAGTGATTGGCGGGAGGTTGAGCGGTTGGCGGACTCGCGCCTACAGAGCCCTTAAAAGGCGCGAGGCACGTAGCTATTGCGGGCTGGGCGGTGAGCTGGCTGCTCCGTTTTTGGTGGCATTTTAAAAGTTATTATTTATATTTTAATCCCTTCACTCTGTTTAGAGTTAGAAAATCTGGGATTGAGGTTGTAGGTGGTTGCTAGGCATCATCCCTGAATGAAGGACCCTGGGAAGGATGGAATAATGCGTTCAATTCCAAATGTCATACATTTCGCTAAAAATGCGCCTCCCCAGTACTGGGGTCAGCCCTGCCACAGGTGAACCTTGGCACAGCCCACAGAGAATAAATAGCACGAGTCAACACCTCTTTACCTGTCAACACCTGCGCAGCTGATTCAGTAGCAAACACCAGCCGTCACAAGCTGAGAACGCTCCAGCAGCATCCTAGCGGGCGTCGGTGCGTGTAGGGGGTACACTCAAGTCTGCTGGGCTCGCCCTTCTGTTTGGGCTCCCCTCTCCCGGAAGGGGACGCTGCTGTGTTTCCCACAGTAAGTACCCCAGAATCCCCTTTCCCCCCCGTGGCGCTGGTGAAGAGCACGAATGCTGGAGGAGAGGAAGGGATGCTTGCGCTGGAGGCCTCGGTCACGGAAAATGAAGGCCGGAGCCAGGTCTGAGAAATGAGGATGCGCTTGGGACCTCTGCAGCCAGGCAGACAAACTTCCATCATACTTCATCTTCTTGCCCCTGGTGGTTGCTAAAGAAGCAGAGACTTCCGCTGCTCCCGTGAAAGGCCTCTCCTGTCCTCCGGCTGTTTGACAGTGTTGGGGCAACCACCTGCTGGTTACAGCCCTTTGCCTTTCCCGGGGAGCTCAGAGGAGTGGCAGGATTGGATTCCCGGGGATGAAGATTTCGAGGTGTGACTGTCCCCTAAATATGCCTTGTTGAGGTGGAACACTGGCCCAGGGCAGAATCCTTCCAGCATCCTGCTGAGGCGCTCCTAAGAGGCAGAGTGTGTGTTCACATCCTAGGGGCTCTACAGATTGAAGCCCGAGACAACCAGCTGGAATGGAGAAATATCTGTGGAATTCTGTGTTTTATCTTAATGGTTTTTGCACTCTACTCTGTATTTAGTTGAAATATTGAAAAACTTCAGGTCTTAAAATGAGAGTCTCTCGGAAAACATATCGTTTTTATCCTGTGAACTTGGGTGCTGCTTACCACAGTATTTTGAACTGAAGCTCCTAGACTCCCTGGATGGTTGTGAAATCAGATTCGTGGGTGTTACCTTCTATCTTCTTAAATAGAAGAACAATAGAAAATGGATTGCGGGATCCCTGGGTGGCGCAGCGGTTTGGCGCCTGCCTTTGGCCCAGGGCGCGATCCTGGAGACCCGGAATCGAATCCCACGTCGGGCTCCCGGTGCATGGAGCCTGCTTCTCCCTCTGCCTATGTCTCTGCCTCTCTCTCTCTGTGTGACTATCATAAAATAAATAAAAAATTAAAAAAAAAAAAAAGAAAATGGATTGCTCCTATTGGTATTATATTGTATTGTTCTGTTGTGAGTGTACATATATTTGTAGATGTGTTACGTATGTATGTTTTGCATACCAAGTTCCATTGCAAAATGTATTTCTTATTGTGCGTTGCCTCACAGAGTTTGTTGTCCTAGCCTGGGAATAGTAGGAGTCCACACTGAGAAGCTCTGTTGTAAAGGACAGAGTCCTTAAAGAAATGTTCCCATTGTCTTAAAGCCATTAAAGTCAGATCCAGGAATTTTGAAGATTCCATTATTCCAGAATGGGGAGAATTTGTTTGGCTTAAGAAATGACTTAGGCGGGATGCCTGGGTGGCTCAGTGGTTGAGCGTCTGCCTTTGGCCCAGGGCGTGATCCTGGAGTCCCAGGATCGAGTCCCACATCAGGCTCCCTGCATGCAGCCTGCTTCTCCCTCTGCCTGTGTCTCTGCCTCTCTCTGTCTCTCATGAAAAATAAAATATTTTAAAAAAGAAAGAAATAAATGACTTAGACTCCCTAAAATTATTTGAGACTGACAGTGTGAATTCACACAGAAGTCACTGACCACAGCCAGATCTTACTGGAACATGATGGGGAGAAATGTGTTTGCTTCTGAATTCAAAGTGATTCTACTGATTGAGATCACTTGTTAACTGTTGAAGGCGCTGGAACTTCTGCCACCAGTCAGTATCTCCTTTGCAAGGTTCTGCTTATTCAGGAATGCTCTGTCTTGTGGTCTCTGCATGCTGCCTTCCCTCTGTGTGTCCTTCCACTATATCCCATTTCCCTGGGATCTCAGAATTCTGTCTCTTCCACTTAAATTCCGGAGAGAGGACAGGATGTGTTCAGCTAATTATCACCATCCCTTGAGTGAGGAGGTCATGCTAAACCTGGCCTAAACCTCAGGGGTTGCTGGGTAGGGCAATTAATGGCAGTTGTTTGAGTGTGAACTGTTCATTATTGTGGGAAATTTATTAATGTTCTGTGAGCGTTTCCAAGTTCAATGACATCTTATTTCTAGCCTCCACATTAAAAAAAATTCTCTGAGGTAATATACGAAACTTATTTTTATCTACCATTAGGTTAGACAAAGAGCAAAACCGCTGTGCTTGTTTTTGCTAAAAGGACGTTTGTGAAATTATTTTACCTTGTTACACATGAAAGAGTGACTCTAAGTGCAAGTGAACGTGAAGGCATTTTGTTGTTGTTGTTTTGCTTTTAAATATTTGACCAAGGAAGACTAGAAAAGAACTAATCTTAATTATGGCATAAGCCAAATCAGACTGATCTGTTATGTCTCATATAGGGTATTGTTCAAATCAAACAGGGCAGATTTGGAGAAACTTGCCAAGGTCATTGCATTGTGTGGTCCTGTGGATGTGAGCGTGGTTTTCTCAGAATCTTGAGAGGCCGGTCCTCAGTATCCTAGCAGGAGGCCGTCCTAGGGAAAGCAAGTCCCCTGCCTGCACTGGGATGAAAAAGATCCTCTTCTCTCTGCTGCCCGGGGATCGGTGATCTGTTGGTCTGGCTCAGACCCTGAGGTGAGGAGTTGCATGGAGTGCCCCCTGAGGAGGAAGTGGAGTAAGCCTCTTAGGTCCTTGGAGGTAGGCCACATGTAAGGGAGGATGTTGGCTCAGTAAGGAACTCTAAGGACAGGTTTGGGACTACGCAGTAGTTGTAAATTGTTCTCGACTGTTAAAGATTGAACATGTCCTTCAAAAAGGTGTGCTCAAATCCTAGCACTCTCAGAATGTGATCTTATTTGGAAATAGGGCTGTTGGAGGTGTAATTAGTTTAAGATGAGGTCCTCTTGGAGTGGAGTAGATGCTACTCCAATATGACTGGTGTCCTCCCAAGAAGAGACCGTCACACAGACACAGGGCACATGGCTACATGAGGAAAGAGACTGGTGTGATGCTGCCACAAGCCAAGGAATACCCTAGGCTCCCAGAATCTGGAAGAGCCAAGGAAGGATCCTCCCTGGAGACTTCAGAGAGTCCAGCCCTGCTGACACATTGGTTTTGGACGTCTGGCCTTCAGAACTGTGAGAGAATAAATTTCTGTTATTTTAAGCTGCCCAGTTTGTGGCACTTGGTCACGGTGGCCTTAGAAAACATATTTTTAAAAATCTACCCCCCCCCCAAAAAAAAGAAAAGGAAAATAAATCCATCAATTATCCTCAAATCATCAATAAAGTTTCATTAAAAGTTTGGATCTAGTTTCTGCTGGGCCATGAATGAAATTGGCCTATCTCCCTAACCTCTGAAGCCAGTGCACCTAGTAGGAGCTTTTGCCAGCCAAGGGCTGCCACGCTCAGCAGAGCACATTTCCTGAGGATCTCTGGTACAGGCCAGACAAATGGCTGGAGCAGAGCACCTATTCCTAGGAGCCTGTGTGACAGCACCTGGTGGATGCTTGAGGCAAGCCAGGAGGCTAATTCTGTGCAATAAAACAGGTGATGGCTTGTGCCAGTAAAGCTTGGATTACATAAGCTCTACAACTGTATTTTAGATGTGGAATTTACTCACGGTGTTCACAAGCCACCCAAAGTTATAATTATTGTGTGAGGAACGTGTTCACTGTTGGTTCTTCCTCCCATAGGAAGACATCCCAGTGTGGGATTTTATCTAGCATGTTGAGATCCAAGGAGTTTCTTTCATTGGTGTGGAGGAAAAAACCCAGAATTTCTATTTTTTTAAAACATTTCTATTTTAAGAATGATAATTGAGCTTTGCTGATATGTAATACATGGATTGACCAGGCCACCCTCATGGCCTGTATGACAGACGGTGGCATGTTGTGACAGGTATGTGAGGTAACCTGGTGGGACATCCACAACAGGGAGTGGTTGGCAGTGTTTCCCTTGCTGGGGTGTCCCAAATATTGTAAAGTATTGCTTTTTAGGCATCTGGTTTCGAGGAATTATGGAATATATTACCTAAATTCTGCTAGACTAAATCTCACAGAATGGTCACAGATCTGAAGAGATTTCCTTCAAAGAAACCATGAATTAGCGATGAGAATAAAAATGTAACATAAGTGTATACTCTGAAAAATGGCAGAGCTGACACCCTCATGTGAGCTCTCTGCCAGCTACACTAAAGGTGAAACTGGTAACCGAATCGTATCTTTCAAGAAAATGACCAAAAACTTTTTTTTTATTATTATTTATTTATGATAGTCACACACACAGAGAGAGAGAGAGAGAGAGAGAGAGAGGCAGAGACACAGGCAGAGGGAGAAGCAGGCTCCATGCACCGGGAGCCCGACGTGGGATTCGATCCCGGGTCTCCAGGATCGTGCCCTGGGCCAAAGGCAGGCGCCAAACCCCTGTGCCACCCAGGGATCCCCCAAAACTTTTTTTTTAATAAAAAAATCAAAATTGGGATCCCTGGGTGGCGCAGCGGTTTGGCGCCTGCCTTTGGCCCAGGGCGCGATCCTGGAGACCCAGGATCGAATCCCACATCGGGCTCCCGGTGCATGGAGCCTGCTTCTCCCTCTGCCTGTGTCTCTGCCTCTCTCTCTCTCTCTGTAACTATCATAAATAAATAAAAATTTAAAAAAAAAATCAAAATTGATTCCAAATAAGATCACATTCTGAGAGGAGCATATAAAATATAGATTCACATCCACATTATTAATGATGACTAAGTATAATTACACCTTGTTAGCTAATGATATAATGAGTATCCCTTAACAAACAGCAAGGTATTTAAAAACTAAGCATCCAAAACACTGTGAAGACTTTATATAAAGTTTTTCTGCAATTTTTTTTCTTAGTTTCAAGCATACATATAAAACTAGAGAGGGATCCCTGGGTGGCGCAGCGGTTTGGCGCCTGCCTTTGGCCCAGGGCGCGATCCTGGAGATCCGGGATCGAATCCCACGTCGGGCTCCCGGTGCGTGGAGCCTGCTTCTCCCTCTGCCTGTGTCTCTGCCTCTCTCTCTCACTGTGTGCCTATCATAAATAAATAAAAATTAAAAAAAAAAAAAAACTAGAGAGATTGGTATAATGCACTCTAGCCTATTACCTATTCAGTATTTACTGAATCATGGACAATCCTGTTTCATCTATATGCTTCTTGCTTCTCCCACCCACCCGTGGATCATTTTGAAGGAAATCCTCAACATCATACTATTCATTCATAAATATGTCACTATTTTCCCTGAAAGATAATTCTCTTTAGAAAATAAAACATGCCATTTTTACACCTAAAACAAAATCAGTTAAGGACTTGTTAATATCACCAGATATCCAGACTATTTGGTGTTATTTATTTATTTATTTATTTATTTATTTTTTTATTTATGATAGTCACAGAGAGAGAGAGAGGCAGAGACACAGGCAGAGGGAGAAGCAGGCTCCATGCACCGGGAGCCTGATGTGGGACTCGATCCCGGGTCTCCAGGATCGCGCCCTGGGCCAAAGGCAGGCGCCAAACCGCTGCGCCACCCAGGGATCCCTATTTGGTGTCTTTTAATGATTCATAATTTTAATAATTCAAATTCAAATCCAAAAAAAGTCCATATAATGCAATTTGTTGCAAAAAACAAAAACAAAAACAAAAAAACCCAACTTTATTTGGGGCACCTAGGTGGCTCAGTGGGTTAAGTGTCTGGCTTTGGCTCAAATCAAGATCCCAGGATCCTGGGATGGAGTCTTGTATCAGGCTCCCTGCTCAGCAGAGAGCCTGCTTCTCCCTCTCCCTCTGCCTGCAGCTCCCCCTGCTTGTATGCTCTCTCTCCTTCTCTGTCAAACAAAATCTTTAAAAAAAATTATTTTTTCAGAACAGTTATAGATGTGCAGGAAAATTGCAATGATAGTATAGAGAGTTCTCCTATGCCGTGTGCTGAGTACCTTCATTATTAACCTCTTACATCAGGGTGGTATATTAGTTAAAATTAATCAATATTGCTACTTTATTAGTAACTAAAGTCCATACTTTATTCAGATTTCTTTAGTTTTCCCCTAATGTCCTTTTTCTGTTGCAGGATCCCACCTAACATTTACTCATCATGTCTCCTTAGGCTCCTTTTGGATGTAATAGTTCCTCAGACTTTTCTTGTTTTTGATGACCTGTACTGTTTTGAGGAGTGCTGGTCAAGTGTTTTGTAGATTATATCTACTGGGATTTGTCTGATATTTTTGTTAGGTTTAGACTGGGAATTTGGGTTTGGGAGGAAGACCACAGAGGTCAAGTGCCATTTTCATCACATGACATCAAGTGTGCATACTATCAACATGGCTTATCTCTGTTGATGTTGACCTTGATCACCTGGCCAAGGTATTGTTTGTCAGATTTTTATACTTTTTTTTCTTCCCTTTGCACTACTTGCTTTAAAAGGAAATTACTGTGTGCAGCGCTCACAAACGAGGGAGTTATGCTTTGTCCCAGTTTCGTTCTACCTGAAGAATTTCCTTTATTATTTCCTGGAGTTTCCAGGCAACACACTCAGCATCTATTTATCTGAAACTTGTTTTATTTCTTTAACTTTTTATTTGAAATAATGATAGATTAACTGGTAGTTTTAAAGATAGTACAGGACAATCCAGTGTACCAAGATTCCAAAGGTAACATCTTACATAAATATACTACAATATTAAAAACAAGAAATGGATACAATCCACAGAACTCATTCGGATTTTACCAGTTTTACAAGTACTTGTGTGTGTGTGTAGTTCTATTCAATTTTATTATATGTGTAGATTTGTGTAAACAGAACCACAGTCAAAATACAGAGCTGAAAACAAAAACAAAAACAAAACAAAAAACAAAATACAGAGTTGTCCCATCACCATAGAGATCTTCCTTATACTGTCCTTTTATTTCTTTTCATTTTGAAGCACTTTTTTTTTTTTTTTTTTTTTGCTGAATTTAGAATTTTAGGTCAACAGTATGTGTATATGTGTGTGTGTTTTAGTACTTTAAAGTTCCATTTTCTTCTAGTTTCCATTTTTTTCTAATGAGAAACCAGTGATTATCCTGTTATTTCCTTTATGTAACACCTGCTTTTAAGACTGTTAAATTTTAAAGAATTTTCTCTTTATTTTTGGTGTTCAGAGTTTATGATATGTTTGTGTGTCACTTTCTTTGCTTTTGTGCTGTGGAAAGTTTACTGAACCTCTTAGAATTGTGAGTTACTATTTTTGATCTGATTAGGAAAACTTCCCAGTCAATATTTCTTCAAGTATTTTTTCTGTTCCATACTCTGTTCTTTTATTCTGAGACTCCAGTTTCACATATATTAGACACTTTGATATCTTTCTGCCAGTCGTTGAGCCTCTGTTTTTCTGTACTTTTCCCCTTCCGAATTTAGTGATTTTTTTTTTTAATTGGGTAACATTTTTCATTTCTAGGATTTCCCTTTGGTTCTCTTTTATAGTTTCCCTTTTCTCCTGAAATTCTTCTCTCTCTACCCAACAATACCCTTGTTTTCTCTAGATTGTTTAATGTACTTACTGTTATCTTAAAATCTTAGCTAATTGTAGCATCTGGAGCATTCATAGGTCTGCTTTTATTGAGTGACTTTTCTCTTGATTAGAGGTCATTCTGTTTTCACATCTAGTAACTTTTGTAATGGACATTACAGATGATGTATTATAAAAATTCTGGATTCCGAAAAGTGTTGAGTCTTAATATTTGCATATGGCAAAATGTATGGAGCAAAGTTTTTTGTTTTTTTTTTTTTTTTGCACATGAATAGCCAATTATTTAGCACCATTTGTTGAAAAGACTTCCCTTTCTCCATTGAATTGCCTTTGTTTGTATCTTTGTCAAAATTCAGTTGCCCATATGTGTGAGGCTACTTCTGGACACTCTTTGTTCCATTGATATATTTTCCTGTCTTCACATCAACACTACACTGTCTTGATTACTGTAGCTTTATAATACATCTTGAAATCTGGTCATTTTATCCCTCTAGCCTTGTTCTCCTTTTCAAAGTTGTGTTTTTTTTTTCTAAAGATTTTTATTTCTTTATTTGACACAGAGAGAGAGCACAAGCAGGGGGAGCAGCAGGCAGAGGGAGAGGGAGAAGCAGAAACCCTGCTGAACAGGGAGCCTGACATGGGGTTCGATCCCAGCACCCTGGGATCATGACCTGAGTGGAACGCAGATACTTAACCAACTGAGCCACCCAATCTCCCTCAAAGTTATTGTGTTAATCTAGTCCTTTGCATTTTCATATGAATGTTAGAATCTACTTGTCACTTTCCACAAAAATCCTGCTGAGATTTTGATTGGCACTGTTTTGAATCTATAAATCATCTTGGGGAAGAATTACATTTTAGCAATATTGAGTCTTCTAACCCATGAGCAAGTGTGAAATAATAGAAAAAAAATGCATGCCCCTGGTTCCTGACACAGAACTTCTATAACCCTTGTAACTTACTAAGTGATAAGAACATTAGTAGCATCTCTTGTTCTAATATTTGTCTTGGACTCCATCCATGGCGCAGGCCTCCTAAAACCCTTCTAAATTTCTTTTTTTTTAATTAAAAAATTTTTTAAAAAAGATTTTATTTATTCACACAGAGAGAGGCAGAGACATAGGCGGAGGGAGAAGCAGGCTCCTCAGGGGGAGCCCAACGTGGGATTCGATTCTGGGACTCTGGGATCATGCCCTGAGCCAAAGGCAGATGCTCCCCTGCTGAGCCATCCAGGCGTCCCACCCTTGTAAATTTCTAAATGTTAAGAGCACCTTTTGTTCTAATGAGGTGACTCTGAGTGGGCTCCTGGACGCAGAATGGTTGCTAGAAAGACCAATCCAAAAAAAAAAAAAAAAGAAAGAAAGACCAATCCATGATTAGAAGTTTGGTATTTTCAGCCCTCCCCACCCACCCCTCTTCTCCAGAAGGGGAAAGGCACTGGAAATGGAGTTAATAATTGATCATGCCAACGTGGGGAAGCCTTCATAAAATCCTGGTAGTACTGGGTCAGAGAGCTTCTGGATTGGTGAATGTGTGGAGGTGCTAGGAGAGTGGTACCGCTCCCTCATACCTTGCCCTGTGCACCTTTTCTATTGGGTTAGGGTTATATCCTTTAAGTATCCTTTAATAAACTGGTAAATCTAAGTGTTTGCCTGAGTTCTGTGAGCTGCTCAAGCAAATTAATTGAACGCAAAGAGATGGTTGTGGGAATATCTGATTTATAGCTGGTGAGTCAGAAGCACAGGTCACAACATGGATTTGCAATTGGTATCTAAAGTGAGGGTAGGGGCAGTCCTGTGGGACTGAGGCCTTAGCCTGAGGCTCTCTCCAGGTAGATAGTGTCAGAATTGAGTTGACTTCTTAAGACACTCCATTAAGAATTGCTTGTTGGTTTGGAGGGAGAAATTTCATGCATTTTGGTGACCAGAAGTGTCAGAAGTGAAGTGTTCTGTGTGAACAGGAAAGGAGACTCACGCGGGAGAAACACAGTGGAGAAAAACTGAGTTTTCCCCTACTCAGAAAGGGAAAATCTAAGTTTTTCCATTATAGCAAGGGACATCACTCTGCTTATTCAGGTCTTTGTTAATTTCTCAGCAATATTTAGTACTTTTTCAATGTACAGGCTATAAATATGTTTTATAAAATTTACTCTGAGGGCAGCACGGGTGGCTCAGCAGTTTAGCGCCGCCTTTGGCTCAGGGCGTGATCCCAGAGTCCCGGGATCGAGTCCCACATTGGGCTCCCTGCATGGCGCCTGCTTCTCCCTCTGCCTGTGTTAGGCAGAGGGAGAAGCCTCTGCCTCTCTCTGTCTCTGCCTCTCTCTCTCTCTCTCTCTCTCTCTCTCCCCCTCCCTCCCTCTCTCATGAAAAAAATAAATAATAATAAAATCTTAAAAAAAAGAAAAAAAATTTACTCTGAGTATTTCATGTTTTGATACTATTATAAATGAGGTTAAAGCATTTTCAATTTTTGATTGCTTGTTGCTAGTATACAATGATTTTTGATTATTGATCTCTTATCCTAAAACTTTGCTAAACTTACTAGTTTCAGTAGATTTTTCATAGAGTCCATAGGCTTTTCTTCATAGGTAATCATGTAGTTTTTATTTGTAACATTTCACTTTGGGTGTTTTCAATATAATTTTCTTGCCTCGTTACACTATGATGTTGAAGAGAAGTGGTGAGAGCAGACGTCCTTGTCTTCTCCTTTTTTTTTTTTTTTTAAGATTTTATTTATTCATGATAGTCACAGAGAGAGAGAGAGAGAGGCAGAGACACAGGCAGAGGGAGAAGCAGGCTCCATGCACCGGGAGCCTGATGTGGGACTCGATCCCGGGTCTCCAGGATCGCGCCCTGGGCCAAAGGCAGGCGCCAAACCGCTGCGCCACCCAGGGATCCCCTGTCTTCTCCTTGATTTAGGGTGTAAGCAGCCCAAATTTCACCATTAAGATGGTATTTATTTGACAAGGTACAATTGGATCAGACGCTCAGATTTCAACAAGAGATATTTGTGTCTTAAATCATTACAAAAAGAAACATTGACTGGTACATCATTTCTGGAGAAATGGTTATCACCAAGGGAAGGACTTCCAATTTCGAATGAGTACCCTGGGTTTGAATTCTGCTCTGCCTCCTGAAGTCTACACAGCCTTAGATAAGCTATCCTACCTTCGTGTGCCTCCTGGACCTGCTGTGATCTAACTCTGGGGGAAGGCTCGGCTTGTCATCTTGTCCCTTCTCCTCACCTTCTCTCTCTTCTGGGGTTGGATTAAATAAATGCTTCATTCTGTCCTCCATGTGACATACAGCATACGATAGGACACTGAATACGAAGTTTCCTCTTAGTCTTATTTTCAAATTATGCTGTGATATTGACTTTTCCCTGAATTCTTTCATAATAGTAGTTCATTTCTTGTTTCTTGTTCTTACTATATGGTTTTGGTTAAAGATCTCATTTCCAAGGAGAGGCCAGCTTTCCTTTTATTTTTCTTTTTTAAAAGATTTTATTTATTTATTCATGAGACACACACACACACACACACACACACACACACACACAGAGGCAGAGACACAGACAGAGGGAGAAGCAAGCCCCATGTGGGACTCCATCCTGGGTCTCCAGGATCAGGCCCTGGGGTGAAGGTGGCGCTACCGCTGAGCCACCCGGGCTGCCCTTTCCTTTGATTTTGATGGAGGAGAGATTAACCAGATAAATCTTTTGAAATTAAAGCAACTCAACCAAAACACAAACATGAAAGGAGTATCAAATGCTTTCCTAAACTAAAAGGGTTCCCTGTCTCAGAACCAATAAAGTTGGGAGGGCTCTTACTGCTCGACCTTGAAGGAAGTAGCCCAGCAGAAAAGAAAATCAACTGCTTTAGTTAAGAGGAGAGAGGAACAGCCAGCTGGAGAGGAACCAATGAAAACCCTCGTAGGCAGTTCTTTGCTGGGGGAAGAAAGAGGTTTGATCGCAGTGTGCAGCACACGGATCTTTCCTGAACTGGGCAAAGTCAGGCTTGGTTCATAGGTCTCCTTTGTTAGTCGGATGTCAGCATGACCAAGGTCAGGGTCAAACAGGAAACGCAAAATGGCTTAGATGTTTAATAAAAAAAATGGTGATGTGCCCGGATAAACTGCAAGAAAGAAGCCAGCTTGGACTTACTGTGCATAAGAAAATTTGGCTGTTAATTCCTTTCCACAAGGATTAAAATTTTTAAGATTAATGCAAGCATGAAATTAGTCAACTGTTAATGGTTCAAGAAAATTTGTCATTCAGTATGTCATATACTAAATGGTAAAAATATTTAAACTGCATAGTTTGGGGAATAAACTGTGTGTCCTCATTGAACAGTGGGTTACCTTCTGGAAGTTAGCTTACCAATACATAAATTCTAAACTGAAATATCCTGTTCTGATTTGGAGTATAACTTTATCTCCATGTTTTGTGAGATGTAGAAGCTTATCATAACTTGCCAGCTACTATTAAATGTCGCTACACTAGTACCTTTGTCTGTATGGATAGTTTTATTTTCAACTCAACTGAGCAGATCAGGGCAGGTGTTCCCTGGTTCATTATACAACTATTCTCTGGGGAGATCTTGGATGGCTATTCATGCTCATAGGACTCTTCTGGGGGTTTCTTCCTACATGGGTTGGCATGTTGTTCTGTGCAACGGGACTTTGTAATTCTGGCCCACCTGACCCAAGGGGAGCCAATTTATAAGTTGATCTATGGCCTGCTCAAAATTTTGCCCTAAAGGGTCATCTGTATTGCATGGTGATTGGCTCAGGCAGTCTGATCCCCTTGGAGTTTGAATGTAAACCATGAAAAGTTGGTCGTTAAAAGCAGTAGAAGTGGAAAGACACACAGGGAGACAGGAACCATGAGTAGCGAAGACACAAAGCAGAGAAGGGCGTGATAAGATAGAAACAGTGGGTGCTGCTGCTGTCTGTGGGGTGACAGCTGAATCGGAGTAGGAGAGTTAGCACTGTGCCATAGGCTCCAAGATGCCAGCTGTGCAGGGCTGAGGTTTCTATCTGCCTCACCTTTCAACATAATGTCACCAGGGCACCAACCTATAGCTTCTTCACAGGACCCAGGATGCCAAACAAGGGCGTAGCTTATGTAACTGACCTGTTGTCAGTACAGGTGCATCTCAGGGATGTTGTGGGTTGGGTTCCAGACCACTGCAGTAAAGCTAACACTGCAATAAAGCGGGTCAAAGGAGTGTTTTGGTTTCCCAGTGCATGTACAATGCCCCAGTCTATGAGGTTTGCATCAGCATTATGTTCAAAATGACAATGTACACGCCTTCATTAAAAGATGCTTTATTGCTAAAACATGCTGACTGCCATCTGAGCTTTGAGTAGTCTTTTTTTTTTTTTTTTTTTTTTGCTGGTGGAAGGTCTTGGTGCTTTTGGGTGCTAACCTATCAGGGTGGTGGGCGCTGGAGGCCAGAGGAAGGGAGAGATGGGGGAATGGCCAGTCAGTGGAACAGTGAGAACACACACAATGTTTGTTAAGTTCGCCATCATATGGGGGTGTGATGTGTGGCACCCCCATACGATTACAGTAGTAATCAAAGTGATCAAAGATCACTGATCACCATAGCAAATGTAATAATAATGAAATATTTGAAGTTTTGTGAGAATATCGAAAGGTGACACAGAGACACAGAGTAGGCAAAGGCTGTTGAAAAATGGTGCCTATAGAATTGCTTGATGCAGGGTTGCCACAAACCTTTAATTTGTGAAAAAATGCAATATGGGGAAGCACCACCAAAGGAAATAGTTTTATTGCCTATAATGGTTCTTGGCATCATTGAATGAGCTTGGTACAGTGTTGGCCATGAGTGTCAGTATTTAGCCCGAATTACATCCATGGGGAGAGATGCGAGGACCAGTGAGTACTACAGGCAAGAAAAATATTAGGGGGTGGGATAACTAAAATCTGTAAAACTGGAGGGTATATCTTAGAATTTATGATAGTTAATATTCAAATTTTGGATTGTGTAAGCAGATGTCCATTAAACAAGAATTGTTGACTATGACAATAGTCAACATTTCATAATTTTAGTTTTGCAGGTTTTTTTATTCATGAGCCTCTTTCTCCACTTAAGTAATTTCACTGCAGGTAGGGTAAAGAGCAGAGGCAGTCAAGCTTACTCACCATTAGAATGTACACTGATACAGCCACTGCAGAAAATAATATGGAATTTCCTCAAAAACTTAAATATAGAAATGTCATATGGTCAAATCATTCCATTATTGGGTATTTACCCGAGGAAAAGTAAAACACTAACTCAGAAAGATAAATGTATCCCTCTGTTTATTGCAACATTACATACAATAGCAAAGGATGAGATCATGCCATTTGAAATGACATGGATGGACTTAAAGGGTGTAATACAAAGTGAACTGAGTCAGACTGGGAAAGACACATGCTGTATGACTCCACTCATAAATTGAGCCTAAAAACAAAAAACAAACTAAAACAGAATCAGAATGATATTTGCAGAGAACAAATTAATGGGGGGTGGAGAAAGGGGGATAGGAGGTTCGGCAAAATGGATTCAGGGGAGAGGGAGACACAGCCTCCAGTTATGGGACGAATAAATCATCAAAATAAAAGGCACAGCATAAGGAATATGCTGTGATATTGGAATAGTGATGTAACCAGACAGATGGTAACCACACTCCCGGTGAACATAGCATGATGATGTCAAATCACTAAGTAGTACAACAGAAGTGAAGGTAACGTTGTGTGTCAACTATCCTCAAAAAAAAAAAAAAAAATTACAAAACAGATTTTGTGGAACACCTAGGTGGCTCAGCGGTTTAGTGCCTGCCTCCGGCCCAGGGTGTGGCGTGGTCCTAGGGTCCCGGGATTGAATCCCACGTCGGGCTCCCTGCATGGAGCCTGCTTCTCCCTCTGCCTGTGTCTCTGCCTCTCTCTCTCTGTGTGTCTCTCATAAATGGATAGAATCTAAAACTAAAAACAAACAAACAAAAAAACAGATTTTGTGGTTTACAAAAACAGATTTATATCTTGCATTTCTGAAGGCTGGAAGTCTGAGATTAGGGTACCAGCATGGTTGCATGAGGACCCTCTTCTGGGTTGCAGATTTCTTATTGTTTATTAACGTGGTAGAAGAAATAGTAATAAAACTCTTGGGGGTGCCTGGGTGGCTCAGTTGGTTAAGCATCTGGGCATAATGTCAGCTCAGGTCATGATCTCAGGGTTGTGAGGTCAAGCCTCATGTTGGGTTCTGCGTTGGACATGGAGCCTGCTTAGTATTCTCTCTCTTCTTCTGCCCCACCACACATGTGCATGCACTCTCTCTAAAAATTAAAAAAAAAAAAGAAAATAAATGAAACTCTTGAAAATCCATTATCCAGAGGTGATTACTATCAGCGCTTAGGCATAATGAGTTTCTAGAATTTCTTCTAATCACATGTCCATATACTTATAGGCTAAAAAAATGAAATACTGTCCATACCATTTATGTATCTTTGGCAAATATGCACCCATCTCCAGCATAACTCTATGTAGTATTCCATGGCATGACTGAATGTATCATGATCTATGATAATAACTTATGGAGCTTTTACTTGGTTCCAACCGCTTTATATGCATTAATCTCAACTAATCCTTATACCAGCTCTATGAGGATAGGCATGATTTAGTATCTTCAGTTAACAAACAGAAAACAGGTTTAGGACTGTCAGCCTGATAGATTGCATCAAGTGCAGGCTGAGATGCCAGGAGTCTGACGTTAGCACCTGTATTGCTAACCACTGTGATTTTGTGCTTTCTATCTTTGGGCACTTTGGTGGCTTCCAGAAAGGCACATGCCAATCACTATTTTGGTATAAATATAATTTATTAAATCTGATGAACATTTAACTGTCAGAGAGCAAGTTTCTAAACTAAAAGCAATAAAATTTTATGCCTTTCCCACTCATTATTAAGAAACTCAAATTACAACTTATGCTATTTCCATTCTTTTTTTTTTTTAAGATTTTATTTATTTATTCATGAGAGACCCACAGAGAGAGAGAAAGAGAGGCAGAGACACAGACCGAGGGAGAAGCAGGCTCCATGTAGGGAGCCCGACGTGGGACTTGATCCCGAGTCTCCAGGATCACGCCCCGGGCTGAAGGTGACGCCAAACTGCTGAACCACCTGGGCTGCCCTGCTAATTCTATTCTTGGTGCAATTGCTGTGTTCATGCTCTTCACTCTCCTCCTGTAGTCAAACCTTCCCAGATTTGGGACACCACGTGGTTCTAAGGCTGCTCTGCTTCATAGAGCCTCTGGCTAAGTTGTACTACTGCTGGCAGTGTCTCCTTCTCTCCAGGCTTTAGCCTTAAGGTGAAGTGCTACCTAAGAGATGGGGACACAGTGCCTTTCCTCTCCAAACCCTGTTCTAGGACCTCTATGCCACCCAACCCCCCACACTTCCCCCATGGCCAGAAGTCATTAAGTTGAGGACCATCAGTATGGGTTCTGTATAAGACCCACTCTGCTCCTCTTTCCCTAGTAGGAAAGCTGTCACTCCCACTTACAGAAGAGCTCAGCACCTCCTCTTGCAAAGGTTATTTCTAGCAACTGCTAGCTAGATGTAACTTGAACCCAATACAATACTTCTTCTGGAAGCAGAGTGAGTTCATAAACTGGTAAAGCAGACCTCCCACATTGTTAGATTGTGATGCTAAATGAGATCGGCAGATAGTTTCCAATTTAATTCAGATTATCTCTGAGAAATGGCCAATTTAATCCAGATTTCCTCAGATGATGCTCTACTGGCACTCTCATTTAGGCTTCTAAATGTGTTATGTCAGCTAATAGAAATCTAGGAAATGTACTTAGAAAGGGACAAATTGATTCTAGTCCCAGGGGGGATCAGTACACACTTAAAAAATGCAGGTGTTCAAACAAGAGCACAGGTTACCCTGGGAGGGTACAAAAGCATTCCAAGAGACACACAAGAACAGATCATTTAAAGAGGGTCAAATTCCAGATTTTCTTTCTTTTTTTTTAATAAATTTTTATTTATTTATGATAGTCACAGAGAGAGAGAGAGAGAGAGAGAGGCAGAGACACAGGCAGAGGGAGAAGCAGGCTCCATGCACCAGGAGCCCGACGTGGGATTCGATCCCGGGTCTCCAGGATCGTGCCCTGGGCCAAAGGCAGGCGCCAAACCGCTGTGCCACCCAGGGGTCCCAAATTCCAGATTTTCAACTTAAATGTATACTGTTTCCTAGATGGGTCTGCCTGGGAATATGCCTGAGTTCATTGTAGATCTTTTCCCACTTTACAAAGTAGGGTAGATCCTTCACCAGTTCTAAATCTGACCAGGTGGACAAAATATCGGAGCACCAGGTAAAGGGAGAAACTCCTTTAGTGATTAATGGAAACATCATGGACCCTTAGAACTTAGTATATTCTTTTTTTAATACGTGTTCATGTTAAGATTGAAGCTTGGTGTTGAAGTGAGTATTTTGGCTTGAGTTGAGATGTTCAAAAATAATATGGGATGGGGTGATAAGAACAATTTTTCATTTATTTCTCTCTTCCAATCCCCAGACTGTTGTTAATATATATCCATTCTGAGGGAGAGGTTTATGAGAGCAAAGCAACAAGAGCGCCCATAAGAAATAATATCCCCAAAACCAGCTTTGAAAAAAAAATTTCAGAACATAATTCTTTTCGATTTCTCTCAATATTCATTTCTCAGCTGTTTCATTAACTAGAAAGACAAGAACTTGAAATAGAGCAGTATGAGAGTTAAGCTGATTCTATGAAATATAGCTGAAAACATTTTCTAAACCACTCCAAAGTTCAACATATATTGGATAAAAATGAAGGATAAAGCTTTTATATTTCTTTCACAGTTGGTATGCATTGTTCAAAAATGTTAAATCAAATCATTATGAGATATGTATATGTACTTTAATTAATCATTTTAATTTCATCTTTTAAAATGTTTAAAATTTGGGACCCCTGGGTGGCTCAGCGGTTTGGTGCCTGCCTTTGGCCCAGGGCGTGATCCTGGAGTCCCGGGATCGAGTCCCATGTCGGGCTCCTGGCATGGAGCCTGCTTCTCCCTCCTCCTGTGTCTCTGCCTCTCTATGTCTATCACAAATAAATAAATTAAAAATTAAAAAAATAAATGTTTAAAATTTCCTACTTCCAAAGAGCAAAGAATAGAATTACAAGCTAGCTGCTGGACCAATTAGTGCTAGTGTTATGTAGTCATACTTTTCTCTTTCACCAAATACATGAGACAATTTAAAGTTTTTTTATTATTTTATTTTATTTTTAAAAAGATTTTATTTATTTATTCATGATAGACACAGAGAGAGAGGCAGAGACACAGGCCTAGGGAGAAGCAGGCTCCCTGCAATGAGCCCTATGTGGGGGAATTGATCCTGCATCCTGGAATCAACGCCCTGAGCCAAAGGCAGACGCTCAAGTGCTGAGCCACCCAAGTGTCCCTAACAAAGCTTTTTTAAATGTATTGATTCTTTTAATTAAAAAAGTTAATTCCAGTATAGTTAATATACACTGTTAAATTAGTTTCAGATGTACAATATAGTGATTCAACAATTCTATGTATTAGTGCTCATCAAGATAAGTTTTTTTTTTCTTAAGAGAGCACACACACGTAGGGGGTGGCAGAGGCAGAGGGGAAGGGAGAGAGAGAATCTTAAAGCATGGAGTCCAGCATGGAGTCTGACACGGAGTTCAATCTCACAGCTCTGAGATCATGACCTGAGTCAAAATCAAGAATCTGAAGCTCAGCCAACTAAGCCACTCAGGTACCCCAGAATAAGTGTCCTCCCAATCCCCTTCACCTATTTCACTTATCCTCCCTCCTCTCTCCCTTCTGGTAAACATCCGCTTATTCTCTATAGTTAAGTTTTTTTGGTTAGTCTCTCTCTCTCTCTCTTTTTTTTTCATTTTGTCTCTTTTTGTTCATTTGTTTTGTTTCTTACATTCCACATGTGAGTGAAATCATATGGCATTTATATTTTTTTGACTTATTTCAGTTAGTGTTATACTCTCTAGCTCCACTCACATTGTTGTAAGTGGCAATATTTCACTCTTTTTTATAGCTGAATATTCCATTGTAGATACCACATCTTTCTTATCTTTTCATCCATCAGTGGACACTTGGGCTGCTTCCATAATTTTGCTATTGTAAGTAATGCTGCAATAAACATAGGGGTATGTATATCCTTTTGATTTAGTGTTTTTGTATTCTTTGGGTAAATACCCAGTAGTGAGATTACTGGATCATATGATAGTTATATTTTTAACTTTTTGAGAAAACTCCATACTGTTTTCCACAGTGGCTGCACCAGTTTGTGTTCCCACCAACAGTGCATGAGTGTTCCTCTTTCTTCACATCCTTGCTGACACTTATTTCTTGTGTTTTGTATTTTAGTCATTCTGACAGGTGTGAGGTGATAGCTCATTGAAGTTTTGATTTGCATTTCCCTGATGATTGATGTTAAGCATCTATTCATGTGTCTCTTGGTCATCTGTATGTCTTCTTTGGAGAAATGTCTGATCATGTCTTCTGCCCATTTTTAATGGTATTATTATTATTATTATTATTATTATTATTATTATTGGTGTTAAGTTGTATAAGTTCTTTAAATATTTCAGATACGGGCAGCCCCTGTGGCCCAGCAGTTTAGTGCCACCTTCAGCCTGGGGAGTGATCCTGGAGACCGGGGATAGAGTCCCACATTGGGCTCCCTGCATGGAGCCTGCTTCTCCCTTTGTCTGTGTCTCTGCCTCTCTCTCTCTCACTGTGTCTCTCATTAATAAATAAATAAAATCTTAAAAAAATAGTAAATATTTCAGATACTAACCCTTTATTAGATACATCATTTGCATATATCTTCTCCGATTCAGTTGGTTGTCTTTTAGTTTTGTTGCTTGTTTTCTATGCTGTGAAGAAGCTTTTTTTTTTTTTTTTTAAGATTTTATTTATTTATTCATGAGAGAATGAGAGAGAGAGAGAGAGAGAGAGAGAGAGAGAGGCAGACAGAGAAGCAGGCTCCATGCAGGGAGCCTGATGTGGGACTCGATCCCGGGACTCCAGGATCATGCCCTGGGCCAAAGGCAGGTGCTAAACTGCTGAGCCACCCAGGGATCCCAGTGCAGAAACTTTTTATTTTGATATAGTTCCAATAGTTTGTTTTTGTTTCTCTTGCTTTAGAGACACATCTAGAAAGATGTTGCTATGGCCAATATCAGAGAAAGTACTGCCTGTGCCATCTTCTAGGATTTTTATGGTTTCAGATCTCACATTTAGGTCCTTAGTCCATTTTGAGTTTATTTTTGTGTATAGTGTATGAAAGTGGTCTCATTTCATTCTCTTGCATATAAATGTCCAATACTCCCAAGACTGTTTGTTGAAGAGACATTTTCCTGTTGCAAATTCTTTCCCCTTCTATCGAAGATTAATTAAAAATATAATTGTGAGTTTATTTCTGGGTTTTCTATTCTATTGATCTATGTCTTTTTTTGTGCCAAGTTATATTACAGCTTTGTAATATAACTTGAAATCTAGAATTTTGATACCTACAGCTTTGGTTTTCCTTTTTAAGATTGCTTTGGCTATTTGGAATCTTTTGTGGCTCCAGAGAAATTTTAGGGTTGTTCTAGTTCTGTGAAAACAACGCTGTTGGTATTTTGATAAGGATTGCATTAAATTGGTAGATTGCTTTGAGTAGAATGAACATTTTTTTTAAAGATTTTATTTATTCATGAGAGACACAGAGAGAGAGAGGCAGAGACACAGGCAGAGGGAGAAGCAGGCTCCATGCAGGGAGCCCGACGTGGGACTCGATCCTGGAACTCCAAGATCATGCCCTGGGCCAAAGGCAGATGCTCAACTGCTGAGCCATCCAGGTATCCCTAGAATGGACTTTTTTTTTTTTTTTTAGAATGGACATTTTAACAATATTTGTTCTTCCAATTCATGAGCATGGAATGTCTATTTGTTTGTGTTGTCTTTAGTTTCTTTCATCAGTGTTTTATAGTTTTCAGAGTACAGGCCTTTCACCTCCTTGGTTAAGTTTATTCCTAGGTATTTTATTTTTTGGGGGGTGCAATTATAAGTAGGATTATTTTCTTCATTTCTCTTTCTTCATTTTTTGCTTCATTATTAACATATAGAAATTCAACAGATTTCTGTATGCTGTGTTCTTACTGAAGCATTAATCAATTTTATTTTTTTTTTTTTTATTTTTTTTTTTTTTTTAAAGATTTTATTTATTTATTCATGATAGTCACACAGAGGGAGACAGAGAGGCAGAGACACAGGCAGAGGGAGAAGCAGGCTCCATGCATCGGGAGCCCGACGTGGGATTCGATCCCGGGTCTCCAGGATCATGCCCCGGGCCAAAGGCAGGCGCCAAACCGCTGCGCCACCCAGGGATCCCAGCATTAATCAATTTTAGTAGGTTTTTTTTTGTGGAGTCTTTAAAGTTTTCTATAGAATATCATGCCATCTGCAAATCATGAAATTTTTACTTCTTCCTTACCAATTTGGGTGTCTTTTATTCTTTTTTTCTTGACTGATAGCTGTGGACAATAAGACTTTAGGTCTATATTGAATAAAAGTGGTGAGAGTGAACATCGTTGTCTTGTTCCTGACCTTAGAGGAAAAACTCTCAGCTTTTCACCATTGAGTATGATGTGGGCTGTGTGTTTTTCAGATGTGGCCTTTGCTATATGGAGGTATATTCCCTCTAAACCTACTTTGTTTTTATCATGAATGGATGTTATACTTTGTCAAGCTCTTTTCCTGTATCTCTTGAAACTATTGTATGGTTTTTATCTTTTCTCTTATTGATATAATGTATCACTTTGATTAATTTGCAAATATTGAACCACCCTTGCATCCTGGGAATAAATACCACTTGATTGTACTGAATGATTTTTTTAAAATGTATTGTTGGATTCAAGTTGGTATTATTTTGTTGAAGATTTTTGCATGTATGTTCACCAGAGATATTGGCCTATAGTTCTCTTTTTTTATAGTCTTTCTCTGATTTTGGTATCAGGGTAATGCTGGCCTACAGAAGGAATTTGGAAGTTTTTCTTCATCTTTATTTTTGGAATAGTTTGAGAAGAATAGGTATTAGCTCGTTTTTAAATGTTTGGTAGAATTCACCTGTGAAGCTGCTTGGTTCCGGATACTTGTTTTTGGGGAATTTTTTGATTACTAATTCAAGTTCATTGCTGGTAATTGGTCTGTTCAAATTTTCTGTGTCTTCTTGATTCAGTTTTTGGAGGTCACATGTTTCTAGGAATTTATCCATTTGTTCTAGGTTGTCCAATTTGTTAGCATATAATTTTTCATAATATTCTCTTACAATCTTTTGTGTTTCTGAGGTGTTGGTTGTTATTTCTCCTCTTTCATTTCTGATTTTGAGTTCTTTCTCTTTCTCTCTTTTTTAAGAGTCTGGCTAAAGGTTTATCAGTATTGTGTTTTTTTTGTTTTTTTTTTTTTTTTAGTATTGTTGATTTTTTTCAGAAATCAGTTCCTGGGCCGCCCGGGTGGCTCAGTGGTTTAGCGCCACCTTCAGCCCAGGGCATGATCCTGGAGACTCGGAATCGAGTCCCACGTCAGGCTCCCTGCATGAACCACTGCTCCCTCTGTGTCTCTGCTTCTCTCGTTCTCTCTGTCTCTCATGAATAAATAAATAAAATCTTAAAAAAAAAGAAAGAAGAAATCAGTTCCTGGTTTCTTAATTATTCTGTTGGTTTTTTTTTTTTTTTTTAGTTTCTATTTTATTTCTGATCTAATTTTTGTTTCCTTCCTTCTATTGGTTTTGGGTTTTATTTGTACTTTTTCTAGCTCCTTTGGGTATAAGCTTAGGTTGTTTATTTGAAATTTTTCTTCTTGAGGTAGGCCTGTTGCTGTAAACTTTCCTCGTAAAACAGCTTTTGCTGTATCCCAAAGATTTTGGATTTTTATGTTTTATGTATATTTTTTTAAAGATTTTCATTCATTCATTTGACAGAGAGAGACAGAGAGAATGAACTAGCATAAGCAGGGGGAGCTGCAACAGCAGGAGAGGGAGAAGCAGAAGCCTGACATGGGGCTCTATCCCAGGACCGTGGGATCATGACTTGAGCTGAAGTCAGACACTTAACTGACTAAGCCACACAGACACCCCTATTTTCATGTCTTCATGTATTTTTTAATTTCCTATTTGATTTCTTGGTTGACCCATTCATTGTTTGGTAACATATCAATTAACCTTCATGTATTTGTGCTCTTTCCAGTTTTTTTCTTGTGGTTAATTTCTAGTTTCATAGCACTGTGGTCAGAGAGGATGCATGATATGACTTCAGTCTTTGAATTTGTTGGGATTTGTTCTGTGGCCTAATATTGGTCTGTTCCAGAGAATGTTGCATGTGCACTTGGAAAGAATGTCTGTTCTGCTGTTTTAGGATGGAATGTTCTGAATATGTCTGTTAAATCCATCTGGTCCAATGTGTCACTCAAAGCAACTGTTTCCTTGTTGATTTTCCATTTTGATGATTTGTCCATTGATGTAAGTGAGGAGTTAAAGTGTCATACTATTATTGTATTACTATTGATTACTTTCTTATGTTTGTTAGTAACTGCTTTATATATTTGGTGCTCCCATGTTGAGTGCATAAATATTTACAGTTGTTCTTTTTGTTGATTATCCTCCTTATGATTCTATAGTGTCCTTGTCTCTTCCTATGGTCTTTGTTTTAAAATTTATTTTGATCAATATAAGTATTGCTACCCTGGCTTTCTTTTCACATCTCTTTGTATGATAAATGCTTTTCTGTCCCCTCACTTTTTTTTTTTTTAAGATTTCATTTATATATTCATGAGAGACACACACACAGAGATAGAGAGAGAGAGAGAGAGAGAGAGAGAGGCAGAGACACAGGCAGAGGGAGAAGCAAGCTCCATGCAGGGAGCCCGACATGGGACTCAATCCTGGGACTCCAGGATCACACCCTGGGCCAGAGGCAGGCACTAAACCGCTGAGCCACCCAGGGATCTCCTTGTTTGTTTGTTTGTTTGTTTTATCCATTTTGTCACCTTATGCCTTTTGGTTGGAGTTTTAGTTCATTTTCATTCAAAGTAATTACTGATAGATAATTATTTATTGCCAGTTTGTTACTTATGGTGGTGGTGGTGGTGGTTTTTGGTCTAATGGTTGTTTTAATAGTTTTTCCCTTCCTTTCTTTCCTTGCATTTCCCCCTTATGATTGGTTGGCATACTTGAATGATATACTTGGATTTCTTTCTTTTTATTTTTTTGCATGCTTTTGATTTGGTTTGTATATGACATCTGCATATAGTAGCCTATATTAAGTTGATAGTTGCTTAAGCATGAACCCCATATATTAGGTATATGGTGGCATAGTTTATATCCTTTTATTTAGTGAGTCCCTTGACTGATTTTTATAGATATACATAATTTTACTGCTTTTGTGCTTCCTATTTTCTTTACTCATACTTATGGTCTTTCTTTTCCACTCAGAGAGTCCCCTTTAACATTTCTTATAGTGCTCGTTCAGTAGCCTTAATTTCTTTAACTTTTGTTTGTTGGGGAAATTCCTTATCTCTCCTATTCCTTCTTTATCCTTCTTACATCCTTGCTGGAATAGAGTATTCTTGGCTGCAGATTTTTTCTTTCATTACGTTGAATATAGCATGCCGCTTTCTTCTGGCCTGAAAACTTTCTGCTGAGAAATCAGCTGACAGCCTTATGGGATTTTCCTTGCATGTAACTGCTTTCTTTTCTCTTGATGATTTAAAAAAAAAAAAAAAGACTTTAAAAAATTTATTTATTCACGAGAGAGAGAGAGAGAGAGAGCGAGGGGCAGAGACACAGACAGAAGGAGAAGCAGGCTCCATGTAGGAAGCCTGGTGCGGGACTTGATCCTGGGACTCCAGGATCATGCTCTGGGCTGAAGGCAGGTGCTAAACCACTGAGCCACCCAGGGATTCCCCTGCCTTGATGCTTTTAAACATTTCTCTTTATCACTATTTTTTGCCACTTTAATTTCTATGTGTCTTGGTGTGGACCACCTTGGGTTGATTTTGCTGGGGGATCTCTTTGACCCTTGGATCTAGAATACTGCTTCCTTCCTTAGACTTGAGAAATTTTCAGCTATTATTTCCTCAAGTAATTTTGTTGCTCCCTTTCCTCTCTCTTTTCCTTCTGGGATTTCCATAATGTGAATGCTATTATGCTTGATGGTGTTGCTGAGTTCCCTAAGTCTATTCTCATTTTGCTTAACTTTTTTTTCTCTTACCTGATCAGCTTGATTACATTCCATTACTCTGTCCTTCAGGTCACTGATTTGTTCTTCTGCTTCCTCTCATCTACTATTTATTCCCATCTAGTTCATTTTAAATTTATTTCTTGTGTTCTTCATTTCTCATTTGTTCTTTTTGTTGAGCATCACACTGAGGTGGAACATATTCTTTCTTTGGGACATATTCCTCTGTCTCTTCATTTTATCTAACTCTGTGTCTGTTTCTATGTGTTAGGAAAGTCAGCTATGTCTCTTGTTTTTATTTTTTTTTTTAAGATTTTACTTATTTATTCAGGAGAGAGAGACACACACACACACACAGAGGCAAAGACACAGGCAGAGGGAGAAGCAGGCTCCACACAGGGAGCCTGACATAGGACTCGATCCCAAGTCTCCAGGATCACATCTTGGGCCAAAGGCAGTGCTAAACTGCTGAGCCACCCAGGCTGCTCTGTCTCTTGCTTTTGAAAGTAATGGCCTTCTGGACAAGTCCTGTTGTGCCCTACAGTGCAATGTTGCACATTCACCAGGACCTGGTGCTTTAGGAGTGTCTCCTATGTGTGTTGCATGCACCCTGCTGTGTGTCTGAGCTGTGTTTAGTCATTTGCAGTGGCTCACCTTGCCTGTTATGGGTAGTGTTTGTTTCTTGTGGTGTTATTGGGCTGCTCTGGGGCCACCTGAGGTTTGAGTTAAGTCAGACCAGGTGTTTGCAAGATGCAATACCACCAAAATGCCCCATGCTTTCCCTGTGTTGGCCCCTGAGAAGTTTTCCTTGGTGGGTATGGCCCCCACAGTTTGACTGGTGTGTGTGGTTATCTTTCCCTCTCCCCGGGACAGGAGTCCCTTTGGAGTAGTGCTGGTCTCTGTTGGAGCTGCTTACACACTGCCAGGCTTGTGCTACTGCTTTGGAGGGACCTTGGCCAAGAGCATATTGGAGGGAGTGGATCTGCAATATGTGTGGGGGTGAGATGAACAGTGTTTTCAAGGTTTGTGTGTAGGTCCCCTGCAAGAGGGTACCTGTCACTAGTGGAACTGAGGCCAGCCTGGTTGAAGGGGGTGACTCAGCAAAGCAAGCTGGGATGGGAAAGGTGTGGTGTTTGCAAGATTTGCCAGTCACTGGTCTTCTGGGGGAGGGACCCATAGTGCCAGGCCTCATAGGGTCTGGCCTCCTAAGGCCAGGACTGAGGTAGTTCTGCCATAGCATGGCCTGGGGCAGATCTGCCATAGCATGGCCTGGGGAGGTAGACCAGGACTGTGCTATTAGCAAGTAAGGTAGCAAGAGTTGGTGCTGTGCTTGTTCCTGCAGGTAGCTATGTGTTTATGTTAGGGGCATAGGGGATGGAAATGGTGCCCAGCCAGCTCCTCTGTTCCTGGAGGAGTTCCCCCAGTGATCTCTGAGAGGAGGGAAACTCTCCCTCTGGTATGCCCCAGGTGTTTTTCAAACTGCCTCTCTGCTGTATCTCCTGGGTTGTTTGTTGTGCTCTGTCTTTAAGGGAGGGGACTCCATTTCCTTTTGCCCTCCTGGCTCATAGCAGAGCCTGCTGATTTTTAAAATTCCAGGTTTTAAGTCCTTCTGGTTGTAAGAACTCATGAAATTATACAGAAAAATTGAAAGTAAAATTGGGAAAAGGATAAACCAAATACCAGCCAATAGAAACCCTGTGAAGCTTCATTGACATAAAACAAAATAGTTTTAATTTTTTAATTTGTTTTCCTATCATGGTTATATTTTATGTTTTGAAACATGGAAGCATATTTCATTTATTTATTGTTTTAAATGTTTTTCTTTTTTTTTTTAAGATTTTATTTATTTATTCGTGAGAGACACACACACACAGAGAGAATGAGGTAGAGACACAGGCAGAGGGAGAAGCAGGCTCCATGCAGGGAGCCTGAAGTGGGACTCGATTGGGGTTCTCCAGGATCCTGCCCTGGGCTAAAGGTGGCGCTAAACCGCTGAGCCACCTGGGCTGCCCAGAAGCATATTTTAAATACCCTTAAGGCATTCGTTTATTAAAACATTCTCTGCCAAGATTTCACATTAGCTTAAAATTCAAATCAGTCTTTACATTTCTCTACTGAGGACTCCACCTCAGTGTATGACATAAAAGCACCTTCTCCAGCAGTGTTACCAGCGTCCACATGGTGAGCCCCATGGTCAGCCTCTCTGTTCCCCAGGTGACCCAGCTAGATGTTAATACTACTCTGCTCCAGGGAAAAAGCTCCTAACTCAAACTCATTGGAAAAGGGGTGGAACTCCTGCAAAGTGCACTTTTAGAAGAGGTACTGTTTGCTCATGAAAAGAAACCCGTGAGTCCTCTAAGAATAATAAAAGGGGGTATTTTACAGTTAAGCACATGATTTGGAGTGAAGAATTCAGATGTTGCTCTGCTGGTCCAGGCTGTTAATACTTTTCTTGTTCCTCCTGGGGCCCCCTTCATCAGGTATCACAAAGCCTTTATCTGTGGCATAGAGAATGTCCATGATCCTCTGCAATACAGGATTGTTTTCCCCTTCATTCTCCTGGCAAATCAATTCAATGTTTCTTAGCTTTCCAAAGTAGACCTCTCTCTCTTTCTCCAAGTCTTCAACGGCAAAGTTTCAATACATTGACCTGCTTCATCAATTCAGCTGCTTTGTCATCCTCGTTGCCCACACCAGGATTCTTTTGCACCATACCCAGGCTAGTCTTAGGGGTTGCAGTGGGCCTCTGTGGAGCTGCACTGCAGGAGCCAAGAGGTTTCTTTGGTTTGTTCAGAGCTGGAGCAACAAGGGAGGGAGCCACTGCGGTTTCTTTTTCTTTTTCTTTTCTTTTATTTTATTTTTTAAATATTTTATTTATTTATTCATGAGAGGCAGAGAGAGAGAGAGAGAGAGAGAGAGAGAGGCAGAGACACAGGCAGAGGGAGAAGCAGGCTCCATGCTGGGAGCCTGACACGGGACTCGATCCCAGGTCTCCAGGATCAGGCCCTGGGCTGAAGGTGGCACTAAACTGCTGAGCCACCCGGGCTGCCCACTGCAGTTTCTTGACTTTGTCTGGCAGCTACAGTGTCATAGTCTTTTCCATTATAGCTTGCATCAAAAAAACTTCTTGAACCATTGAACAAATTCAAAATTGTCCTGAAACTTTCCCTTTACTAATTTGTCCACAGGAATTATTTTGTCAACACCCATTCTCTTAAATCCTGCTTGTAGTATTGTGAAGTTCTGGATGTGTTCATGCTCTAGTTTAGCCTGGAATTTTCACTTTCTTCAAGGCAATGGAGCCAGGGAAAAGCATATTCATAAACGACAATAGGCAGCCCCTGAGCACAACTGTTCGATTTTTGTCAGATTTAGCTGCAGAGACTCATTGATGCAGGCCAGCATGTCATGTTGACTTAGGTTATCACTGGTGATGGACTTCGGCTCTCAGCAGGACCGTGTCCACTGCCTGTGCCCGGCTTTGGTCCCATCTTCATCTCGTTCAAATCGCCCGACCCAAAATAGTTTTATTTTTTAAATTTCTAATTTTTTTCTGGAGGATCCCTGGGTAGCTCAGTGGTTTAGCGTCTGCGTTTAGCCCAGGGCATGATCCTCTCTGTGTGTCTGTCATGAATAAATATATAAAATCTTTAAAAAAATTTTTTTAAAAAATTTTTTTCCAAAATAGGTTTTTAAGTGGATTCTCTGTGGACAGAGAATCTCTAAATGATGATGAAAGGTTTTGTGCACCGGGAACATATTACAGTTCTAAACTTTTACATGACCAGTAACATTTGTTTATGCAAAAATATGTTGGGCAAAACTTGACAGAATTGCAAAGAGAAATTGACATCATATAAGATACCTTAATACCTTTTAGTAGTGGATTGGTGAAATCATTTTTATTTTTATTTTATTTATTTATTTTTATTTACTTTTTAAAAGATTTTATTTATTTATTCATGAAAGAAACACAGAGAGAGAAAGAGAGAGACACAGGCAGAGGGAGAAGCAGGCTCCATGCAGGGAGCCCGACATGGGACTCTCTGGGATCACACCCTGGGCCGAAGGCAGGCACTAAACCGCTGAGTCACCCGGCTGCCCTTATTTTTATTTTTAAATATTTTATTTATTTATTCATGAGAGACATAGAGAGAGAGGCAGAGGGAGAAGCAGGCTTCCTGCAGGGAGCCCAATGGGGGACTTGATCCCCGGACCCCAGGATCACTACCTGAGCCAAAGGCAGATGCTCAACCACTGAGCCACCCAGGTGACCCAGGTGAAATCATCTTTAACAATTAGTAAGGATGGATGGTCTCAACAAATGAAAAGGGATACACATTCTTTCAGATGGGGATAAGCCATTTATGGATATTGAGCATGTAGAGGGTCATAAAGCAAGCATCAACACATTTCCAAGAACTCCTATTGACCACATTCTCTGACCACAATGCAATCAAGTTAGAAATCAATAACAGAACATAGAGAACCCTATGCATTTGGAAGGTAGGAGATATACTTCTGCATAATTCATGGGTCAACAAGAAATCATAAATTTAGAAACTGTTTAAGCTGACAGCAAAAATGCTACAAATGGAAGTATATGGGATGCCATAAAAGGGAAAAAGTTAACCTTAAATGCTTACATTAGAACAACAACAACAAAAAGGCTGAACATTGCTGAGCTTAATGACCCATTTAAGAAGTTAGGAGAAGAAAGTAATAAACTGAAGGAAAGCAGAAAGAAGGAAAAATAAAGAGCTGAAGTGAAAGGTACAGAAAACAAATATTAACAAAGTAAAATGCTGGTTTTTGAAAGAATGAAATCGACAAGCATGTGGCCGGGCAGCAGGTCTAGAAGTCATTAGTGCTGATGGACGCAGGAGGACAGCAAGGCTCGTGAGTGATACCTTTAAGAAAATGGGAACAGGGGATCCCTGGGTGGCTCAGCGGTTTGGCGCTTGCCTTTGGCTCAGGGCGCGATCCTGGAGTCCCGGGATGGAGTCCCACGTCGGGCTCCCTGCATGGAGCCTGCTTCTCCCTCCTCCTGTGTCTCTGCCTCTCTCTCTCTCTCTATGTCTATCATAAATAAACAAATCTTAAAAAAAAAAAAAGAAAATGGGAACAGATGGGTTACCTCATGATTTTGAACTCAGGGTGAGGAGACTAGCGTTTCTTGCAAAGAATTTGAAGATAAATTAATGGTAGATGATGGAAGACTAAACACATGAAGAAGTGACAGCTGGGGGCCCGCCAGGGCCCTATAGGGAGGGGTGGCAAGGCCCTGGGGGGTTGTCAGGGTAGGGATCAGTCAGGACCATGCCGGATGGAGAGGTGCCCAGGGTGGGGGCTGGCCGGGGGGAGGGGCGCTTTCCTGGAGGACAAGGGTGGGGGTTGGTAGTGTCTGGCATGGACAGTGGAGTCAGGATGAGGAGGCCGGGCAGCCGGAGGAATGGATGGTGAGGGGCTCCTGCGGGGGGTTGGTGCCTCACAGAGACCTGAGCGAGAGGTTAGGGGGAGCAGGGCTGCCCCCCAGGTCAGTGTTCCTTGACTCAGTGACTGTCCCCTGAAAACCGAGTCTACAGGAGGGTTCAAAGATGCGGAGGATGGAGGACACTTCTATGGGGAGGCCGCCCTGTCACTTCCCTGCGCTGCAGGCTGTGCTCCCCACTGGCTCACACTATCAGCTTCACCAACCGAGGTGGGGACCACTCTTCCTCCAGGCAATTTGCAAATAATAGAAGAAAGTACACGCTGTTCTCTTTTTTTTTTTTTTTTTTTTTTTTTTTTTTGCTGTTCTCTTTTAAAAACTGTTTACCCTTCTTAAAAAAGCTTATTTCAAAAAATAGCATTTGGGTCAACTAATTTATAGTATGATAAATAGAACCATCAGGTGCACAAGTATAATGAACAAATCTTAATTATTCATCACTAAGTGTGTTAAGATGTTTGCAGTCTATTATATGGTTACTTTTGAAGACAACTTTCCTTTCAATGTGCTAATAATAGTAGCGCGCCCTATTTCTAGCAAATGGTTTCAGGGTACCAGAAGATGAACCTCTGTCGCCATTTGAGAAACCTCATGTCTGCTTTTTATTTTCTGTTGTATCTTTCCTTTTGTATATTTCATTTTTCATTTATTTATTTATTTATTTATTTGAGAGAGCACACACAAGCCGGGGGAGGGGCAGAGAGAGAAGCAGACTGTCTGCTGAGCGGGGAGTCTGATGTGGAACTCGATTCCAGGACCTTGAGATCATGACCTGAGCCGAAAGTCATGATGCTTAACCAACTGAGCCACCCAGGCGCCCTTCCTTTCGTGAACTTTGATTTTGTGTCTACGTTAAGATAAAGTTATTTTTAAAAAGAAAGCAAATGGCTTACTTCTGTAAAAAATGTTTTGTAAAGTTTTTAAAACCTCTTTTTATTATGGAACATTTCAAGCACCTCCTCGGTACCTAGCTTTGTCACACCAACCAGTCTGCTCTTGTAGTCACAGGGCCTTCTCCTGGTGTGTCCTCTCCTTAAAGGGACACAGTTGTTGGAGAAGGGCCCTCCCTACTCCAGTGTGACCTCACTGAGCTTGATCACATCTGCAGCGACCCTGTTTCCAGTTAAGGCCACGTTCTCAGGCACTGGGGGTGAAGACTTCAGCAAATCTTTTTTGGGAACACAACTCAACCCACAGTAGCTGTTTAGAACTGGGGTTAAGAGCACGGGCTTTGGAAGGAGGCCTGTTATCAAGTCCCAAAGTCCTCAAATTCCAAGTGGTACCAGCTTGGCCAGGTTACCACTTTTTTTTTTCCCTAAAATATTTTATCTATTCATGAGAGAAACACAGAGATAGGCAGAGACATAGGCAGAGGGAGAAGCAGACTCCCCGGAGGGATGATCCCAGGAACCTGGGATCACAACCTGAGCCAAAGGCAGATGCTCAACCACTGAGCCACCCAGGCGTTCCCCAGGTTTCCACTTCTGTGCCGACACCGACTACCTCAGATGCTGTGTGAGGATCCGAGACCACGTGTGCCGGCCCCGGAAAGTGCCTGGCAGGAAAAGCACTCAATAGTTTATAGCTTCTCCTCCCCCCTTCTTTTCCTGTGCATTGTTGTTATTTGTAGCGCTAGTAATTATTAATAGAATGTGGGCAAGATAGGCCTCATCCAGAAAGTGAGATCTCAGTGAGATTTGAAGGTGGTGAGGGAGGTGGCTGAGCTGAAGTCTGGGGTGGGGGCCGGGGGGCCGTTCCGGGAAGAGGAAATAGCTGGAACTTAAGATTCTGTGATGTTGCTCTACTTTTTTCTGCTTGCACACTAGAGTGTAAGCTCCTGAGGGGAGAGGTCTGTCATGTTGGCAGACGTGGCCCAGACCCTGTGGATAGTGCCCAGCAGGCCCATGGTAGGTTCTTGGTGCACAGCAAAGTAGTTGTTAAATAAATTAATATTGAATTCTAATTGATCCACATGAGACAAGTCTTCTCTTTGATGGGGTCCTGAGAAGTAACAGGGATTTTGCCATTCCAGGCTGGTTTCCTGGCAATCTCCCGACCAGGGATCACCCACCTGCCCCCTCCTTCCTCTTGCCACTTCTTTTTTTTTTTTTTTTTTTTAATAAATATTTATTTATTTATTTATGATAGACATAGAGAGAGAGAGAGGCAGAGACACAGGAGGAGGGAAAAGCAGGCTCCACGCCGGGAGCCCGATGCGGTACTCGATCCTGGGACTCCAGGACCACGCCCTAGGCCAAAGGCAGGCACTAAACCGCTGAGCCACCCAGGGATTCCCCCTCCTGCCACTTCTGATTGGGAGTTATCCCAAAGGCTGTTCCTCAAATGGCACTTTTTTTTTTTTTTTTTGGAAGTTTCTGGAAATTGTTTCAGCTGTTATAAAGGAGACAAGACACAAAACAGACAGTACATGGGAATTCTCAAAATATCATGGAATGGCTGCTTCTGGATTTTAAGAAGTTCAGGGATGAGCTCATCTGATCCTCTGCGCCTTGGAGGGGCTGTCTTGGTGCATGTCTCTCTGCTCTTATCCACTCCCAGCTCCCTGGAGCCGGTGTTGCTTTTTCTCCATTCTCCTCCCCAGGGGAGGGAGCTTGTCCCTCGTGCTGTTCATGCTCTGCCTGGCAGCCCCTGGCACCTCAACCACCTGGGGCAGCCCCGCCGCACCCCACCCCCCCCCCACCCCCCGCCCCGAGACCTTGCGACCATGGGTGTGCACGGCCCCTCGTTAGAACAGGAGCAGGGCGCTCGCCCTCCGGAGCCTGCCTTCAGCATTGTCTTGTCTTCTGGAATCCCTGTGTCAGAACTCAAATATGAAGGCTTAAGGTAGAGACGGCCGCCCCTGAATTTCTGGAGGACACTCCATGTTCTGTGGCGTCTCTTCACCTTTAGCAGGTCCCCTGGCCACTTAGGGGAACAGGTTCGGGTGATTGGGCACGTCACCAGCCTCACGATCTTCGATCATCGTTGATGTCCTGGCCTTGTCCAACCACTCATCATCAAACATTGGACAGACGTTCACGACGCACCCCTCAGGCCCAGAGATGAGCCCGAGTAAGAGTGTGCGGATGAGTAGGAGCCAGTTGAGGGACACAGTGAGGACAACGCCGGCCACTAACACTTGGGGCCCTCCGGCGCTCAGGGAGAAGCCTTACAGGTAACAGGACGCGCGCACGCACGCATTTGTCCATCTCTTTAACAGTGCCCAGGGAAGGGCCAGGCCAGGAAGGGGATTTTCCAGCAGTTTCCTGGTGTGCACGGCGGTGCTGAGAATCGCATCTGACCCTGGGCGCCACCGTCCGCTGTCCAGGAAGGAGCAGGGTGGAACGGGCCGTCGGGAGGCCGTCGTCCGTGGGCCGTGGAGAGTCCTGGGAGTCCTGGGGGCCTCCGTGGTGCCGCGGCGTGTGACTCGGGCCTGGAGAGAGCAGCTGAACATCTGCAGGTGGGAAGGGAGGTGGGGACCAGTCAGGCCGGTGGGCACGCGGGCAAGGCCTGGCCGGGGGCGTGCGGGTGGAGAAGGCGGCGGGGGCCTGGTCCCCACTGAGGGGCCCCTGCTGGTTTCGGAGCAGGGAGATGAGAGGAAGAGAGGTTCCGGTTCCTGAGGGCGGCCCTCTCCCCATCCCCCCCGGCCAGGCCTTGCGGCCAGAAGGGAGGTGACACCACAGCCCGGGTGGCCTCGTTGGCCAGGGAGCATATTCAGGGGGCTGCCACACTGGAGAGGGCCTCGGGTGCGCCTGTGCCACGGGCAGGGGGAGCTCTCCATCCTCAGATCCATGCCGACCTGGAGGTCGTCAGGCCGCCTGGTGGCAGTTGGAGGTCCCACTGAGTCTTTAGAGCTGAGCCTGTGGCCACAAGCAGCCCAAGGCTTGGCTTTGGGCCATTTCTTCAGTCTCCTGAGGCTCAAATACACAGTTTGGAGGAGGTATGAAGGAAGGGAGGAACCTGGGCCTTCGGGCACAGGCGTGTGCGCTGGGCTAGGAGGGAGAGCTTCTGTGCCTGGAGGAGGTCAGAGCACTTGTCCCTGGGGTGGGAGGAAGGGTGGCTGGCATACGGGAGGTGGCTCTCGGCCTGTGGCAAATGGGCACCAGTGACCTGTGGCGGGGTTTCCTGCGTGCTGGGACTGTCGTGGTGGGGACTCTCCCATTGGCCTGGAGCACTGGGAGGGGCCAGGAGCTCCTGTGATGCGTGGGACCAATCCTGCATCTCTAGCTACTGGAAGCAGGTGCCCCTTTAGGCTCTGGTCTCAAAAGAGAGCAGGTGATTGTGATGTGGGATTTCGGGAGAGGGAAGCCCATTCTTGGTCAGAGCAGTGTTTCTGTGAGCCTTCCGGTTCGCATCTTCGAGTCCCTTGGAGGTGGAGGTCCGCAGCGTTGCCAGCACGCAAGTGTCTAGAAGGAAGTAGGTACCTGGCTTTTCTCCGACCTCCCTGTAGGAAGGATCTTCAGGATCTTTGAGAGCCAAGTGATAATCGTACCATGTCCTCGCTCTGGTCGGCATCTAAGGTACATTCTGTGCAGTGTGTTAAGTCCAAGAAGTAAGATCGGGCTATATCCACAATGTGAGGGGATTTTAGGGGTTTCCTATGAATGTGTCTTAAGTATGCTCCTTACATAGACTTACAACTATGCCAGTTTTATCAGGAATTTTATGTGAAAAACATGTGGAACCTGTTCTAGATTTCCTTATGAAAATGACAGTGAAACTTACTTTTCAAGTATTTCCCCATGGGTTGCAATTTTCTCCCGAGAGTGCTATTATGCAAAGCAAAATTCTCTTTTTGGTCAAAGAGCTTTGGAAATAAATTCTGTGGAACCTACCTGTGGATTATTTTGTCTCCCTTCCCAGAAAGGCTGCCTGCTGAATGTTTTTTCCCCAAACACAGATGGATCCAGTAAGGAAGTAGCAAATGTAACCAAAATACCCAGAAGATTCTAATTGTTTAGGGCAAAGTGTCTAACCTCACTACTTACATATTGAGCTGGATACTGTATGTCATGGGGCGGGGGAGGGCATCCTCTGTAGCCTCCACCCACCAGAGGCCAGTGCACACCCATCTCCTCACCTCTAGTGGTGACAACCAAAAAGGTCTCCACTTTGCCAGATGTCCCCTAGGGTCCCAAATCTCTCCTGGTGAACCAGTGATTTAAGAGGAGTGTGTCTGCACATGCAGGCGTCGGAAACACTGCTCTGACTTGCAGTATGGGCTTCCCTCTCTGGAAGGATTTCTGTAGGAGAATCAAAAAAGGTTATCGGGTCAACAAGCCTGTTAAATTTTCTTAGAGATTTGGGACGTAAAACAACGGATGCCCTCCATGTGTGGAACGATCTGCTCTTGCTTTTGTCACTCGTTGGTTCAGGAGCCTTGGGGCGCGGTGAGCTCCCCCACAGTGTGAAGGCCCCAGTGGGGCGGGCAGAGCTGGTGCCACAGGGAGCCCCTTGGGCCAGGGTCGCCTGCTTGTGAGCCCTGGGAGAGAAGGGAGCTGCATGCTCAGCCAGTGAGGTGCTTTCTCCCAAGCTGAAGCTTTTCCTGTAGAATCCTTTCTGCATCTGGCTGAAGTGCCAGTTTTCACCGAGAGGACACTCACTAGAACCCAGTTTTTTATCGCTGGCTGGAAAAGCCTCCCAGAGAGCAGCCCTTTGTCTGAGAAGTGGCCATTCCACTCAAGCTGATGCACCGAAGGCTTGCAGGTGTGTGGGGAGGAGAAAGGGTTAACACATTGCTTTGTAAATGGCCCCAAGTTGTTTTCTGAACACATACATACAGAATACACCTGCTCATGGTGTAGTCCCCACGCGTGTGTGCTACACAGACCTGGGCTGGATGGCAAACAGATGTTTTGAGTTGCAACACTGTGTTTGGTAGCTTTGTGCCTTTTTTCCTTTTCTCTCAACTATTACCTAAGTCACAACCATAGTTGTTTCTCTGGGAAAACAGACTCATATGCTCTCTATTTGTCCTAGTAGGAAATAAAAGAAGTTGATGGCTGGGCACAAGAAAATGTGCACATCAATTTTTAATTAAATACGTTCTATTTAATAATGGAGAGTGATAAAGTTTATGAATCAAGTCATTAAGGGTTCTTTTCTGATGATGGAAACAGGAAAATGAGAATTCATATTCTTCATTTGGGGAGAAACATCTAAGTGGGAAACAGCATATAGGTTTTTAATTAATGTGTGTTGAAATACATGGTGTTTTATTTTTTTTAAAATTTTTATTTATTTATGATAGTCACACAGAGAGAGAAAGAGAGAGAGAGAGAGGCAGAGACACAGGCAGAGGGAGAAGCAGGCTCCATACACCGGGAGCCCGACGTGGGATTCGATCCCGGGTCTCCAGGATCGCGCCTTGGGCCAAAGGCAGGCGCCAAACCGCTGCGCCACCCAGGGATCCCCGAAATACATGGTGTTTTAAAGAACTTTAACAAAATGGTCGATAGTAAGATTTATTTTAATTTTTCAATCTGCCAAAAAAAAAAACCCCAAACAAAAAAAAAAATCAAACTATACTCATATATATACAGTGTCGACATTTTCAGAGCACTTACATTAGGAAACGTTGTGTTTCTTTTCAATCATATGACAATACTGTATATGCCACAATAAAATTTACAAAAACAATCGCATCAGCAATCATACAAACATTATGATTTTACATTTCAATACACAAGAAAAAAATAGACATCTTCCCGGCACTTTTGTTTCCTCACACCCGCTGCCTGGTTTCAGTCTCACAGAACAGCTCTCCACACGTGCTTTTCAGAAACTTCACCCTTTAAAACCTAACAGTGGCTATTTGAGAAGTCCTGTCCTTTCCAGATCCAAACTTAAATGAGAAATTTGCCATTTAAAAATAACAACCAATGGTTTATTGATGGGTGTGGTGAAGCTTACCCACCACAATGTGTAAAAAACTGCATGAAAGTAGAAATAAATAAAGCTGTTGTAAAGCAGTTTTGTTTATATTATAGTTCAGAACAGACACTTAAACATAAAACTGTCGTTAAAGTTTTATAAAGTAATTATTTATATCCAAATCACAACTGTTCGACAAATCTAATGGAAACAAACTGATTTGGTAAAGGTCCAAAGACGCTCACGCCCCAGCACCGTGTGGCTCCAGCTGCCACGGGCCGCAATGGTGACATATCGCGTGTTCTGACATAAGGCACTAGGTCTGAATAGGCCATGCACTCGCCTTATGTCATATTACCTGTTACAGACCAGTGAATTCTTTGAAATGAAAAGTAATAAGAATTTCAGGACACAGTGCACTTTAATAACATACAGCATTTGAAATCGTTCAGACAAACGTCTGAAAACAGTCTTTAACGCAAGCCTGAATCTTCAAACACATAAACTCTGTTTCTTATGCTCAGTTTCAATATCACTGGAAAAAATACCCATCACTAAACCCTGATATACATTCTTAGCCATTTTACTGTCTCTGTCACGGTCCGTGTTCATGAGGCAAAGCGTGACCCCGAATCTGTTCAAGTTCTCCTCCAAGGGCTGCTCCACTCACAGTGGTCATTCTGTTTCTGCCTCCTTCTGTTTGGCACCTGTTGGTAGATGGAGAAATGAAAGTGTCAAAGCAACGTAAAAATATGTTGCAGCTGGGCCTGTCCTACACCCAGCAGGAGTGGTGCTCCGCCTCCTCCTTGGTGGTCTTCCCTGGGTTCTGCAGTGCCTTAGGAGAGAGAATGTTCTAGATGTTGGAGGTGGGGATGGGAAACGAGCAGGTGGCTCCAAGCTCCTCACCCCCACCTGCAGTCACAGCAGCTCAACTTCTGAAGCATTTGTTCTGTGCCTCTGTCACATTCTGGGAATTCTCACAGTGTTTCAAGCTGTTTCATTATTATACCTGTTTTTCATTATTATACCTGTTATCAGTGACTTTTTTTTTTTTGAATCTTGAGAGAGAGAAAGAGGCAAGGGGAAGAGAGGAGAGGGGCAGAGGGAAGCTTTCAAGTAGAATCCTTGCTGAGCATGGAACCTGACGCCGGACCTGATCCCACCATCCATGAGATCAAGACCTGAGCTTGACCAACTGAACCACCCAGGCTGCCTCTCAGTGAGTGATCTTTGATGTTACTATTGTGGTTGTTTGTTGTCACCACGTACCACACACATATAAGAGAGCAGCTTAATAAATGTGTGTGTTCTGAGTGCTCCACTGACTAGCTGCTATCCATCTCTCTCCCTTTCCCTGGGCCTCCCTCAGTTAACAACCCTATAGTGGCCCCTAAATGTTCAAGTGAAAAGAACAGTCAGTTGCACATCTTTTAGTTTATATCAAAAGCTAGAAGTGATTAAGTTTGGTGTGAGCCATGTGGAAAGCCAGGCCTCTTTTACCAAACAGTGAGCCAAGTTGTATGAAAGGAAACATTTTTTTTTTTTTTTTTGGAAAGGAAACATTCTTGAAGGAAATTAGAAGTGCTACTGCAGGGGCATCTGCTGGCTCAGTAGGAAGAGCGACCTTTGGTCCTGGGGTCATTAGTTTGAACCCCACACTGGGTGTAGAAGATTACTTAAATCAACTTTAAAAAAAAGTGCTACTCCAGTGAACTCATGAATAATAGGAAAGAGCAACAGCCTTACTGCTGGTGTGGAGAAAGTGGCAGTGGTTCCGACAGGAGATCACAGCAGGAGATCACACACGTCTCCTTAGGCCAAAGCCTAATCCAGAGCAAGGCCCTGACTCCCTTCAGTTCTAGGACGGCTGAGAGGGGAGGAAGCTGCAGAAGGAAAGTCTGAGGCTGGGAGGCTGGTTAGGGAGGTGTAAGGAAAGCAGCCACCTCCACGACACGGAAGTGCAATGTGAAGCAGCAGGTTTTCCAGAAGACCTAGCTAAGATAACCAATGAGGGTGCTGCACTGAACACATTTTCAGTGTAGATGAAACAGGTTCTACTGGAAGAAGCTGCCAGCTAGGACTTTCACAGCTGGAGAGGAGAGGTCAGTGCCGGCTCCGAGGCTTCCAAGGCCAGGCTGACCCTCCCGTGAGGGGCTAGTGCAGCTGGTGACGAGGCTGAAGCTGGTGCTCGGTGACCATTCTGAAAATCTCAGGGTCCTTAAGGATGATGCTAAGTCTACTGTGCCTGTGTTCTCGAAATAGAGCAACGAAGAAACAGCGAGAGAACCGGACGAGGAGTGGAGCCGAGGGACTGAATGGCTGTGAGCTCAGCACCAAACGTGAACGGACGAGCAGGTGCTTCTCAGGGACGAGCCAAGAAAGTGGTTTCCCGAGTTGGCCTCTTCCTGGTGGACACACCGTGAAGACGGTTGAAACGACAACCAAGGATTGGGAGCAGGACAGCAGCTTAGCTGGTGCAGCCCCCGGGCCCGAGGACGGACTGTTCTGAAGGCGGCTCTCCGGGGGGTGCAGTGCCACCGAGCAGCACCGCCGGCTGCAGGGAAACCGTCCGTGCCGGGAGAGCCATCGATGCGGCAAACTGCACGGTTGGCTTGTTTTAAGGAATAAAACGAGACACAGCCGTCCGGCCTCCAGCGCCCACCACCCTGATGGGTCAGCCCCCGGCGGCGCCAAGACCCTCCACCAGCAGAAAGATCAGGACTCGCTGAAAGCTCAGATGGCGGTCAGCGGGTTTCAGCAATAAAGTGTCTTTCGATGAAGGCGTGTAGGTTCTAGTTTTAAAATTCCTTGGGCCCACTTTATTGCAATATTCGCTTTCATGCAAATGGAACCAAACCCACAGTATCTCTGAGGTGCACCTGTACATACTCATAAAAATGTTTTAAAAAGCATTAAACATATTTATGGATATTTGCACATTCACAACTACTCATATCTGGCTGGCGTATTTCCAAACGGGTTGGTAGGAATGCTACCACTTTTCTCACAGCAGCTTCTATTTTATCTTCAGGCACAAGAAAATTTTTGAAAGAGATTAGTGGTCTATAAAAATAAGGAGCTAAAAAAGCAGTAGCTCCTGCCATCAGACTATGTACTCATTAGTGACGTGTGTGCATATACTTAGGTTCGTTTGGACAGCCTAAGTTCTTCCAGCAGCTACTTCTAAAGAAACTCTTATTACAGCAACTCAGTATCCTTAACGGAAGACCGTGGCCATCAGCTGTGGAAAAGAATAACCTCTGGTGGTACCTTTTATTCGTGTAAAGATGGACACTTTCTAAAAGTGCTTCTTACCAATTAGTCTGTAAACACCCACCCAGCAGTGCAGCTCCCCAAGGGTGCGGTGCCTTGTCGTGCACAAACGGATCCATGCCTGGTTTTGGTTTCAACTCAGAGCACCTCAGGAGGGATGCAGGGCCTGTGGCAGCCTGCTTTCTCCATAGCTGCATGGGCAGGGGCTACACGAGGTGAGTAGCTTGCCCACACTCAGGTAGCTCTGAGGGCATGAGGGAGTCAGGTGAACCGGGCTGGACTCCTCGCCTGATGCCTACCCAGCACCGTCTCTCATGTGTGTGAACGTCTGAAGGAGCTGATCTGAGTTCCGGGAGAGTTCTGCTCCAAATGTTCACTCATAACGCAGTTATTAGGAACACAGAGCATATTCCCAAATAGTGTTCTACACACTATGTTGTAGAGAATTCTAATTCAACTATCTTTAGAACATTATTTCTATGGTAACGCACATTTCAAATTCCGGCTGTGGAACAGGGTTCCTCCCCACAGAGGAGTATTAGGGACTTGGAATTTTTAAAATATCAAATGTGGATGGAAATGTAAATGCATCCAGCCCAACATTCTCATTTTTTTTTAAATTAAAAAAACTTTTAAAAATTTAATTATCTGAGAGAGGAAGGGAGGTCATGAGCAGAGGAAAAGGGCAGAGGGAGAAGCAGACTCCTGCAAAGCAGGGAGCCCAATGCAGGACTCGATCCCACAACCCTGCAATCATGACTTGAGCCAAAGGCAGATGCCCATGGACTAAGCCAGCCACCACAGTGCCCTAATGAAAAAACTTAAAAAAAATTATTTTAAAGTAATCTCTATACCAGTGTGGGGCTTGAACTCACAAAGTTGAGATCAAGAGTCAGATGCTCCACTGATTGAGCCAGCCAAGGGTCCCAGCCAACATTCTCATTCTTATGGTCTGGGGCAGTAGGCATAAAGAGGATAAAGACCTTGACTTGTTTACTCTCGAGTTTGCAAAAAAGGAATCTTGGCCCCAAGACAAAGGAGGGCCGACATTCACCCTGATGCTGCTGGGCCAACATGTGCCTCGGCCGTGGCCTGCTGCCCAGGAAAGGGGTGTTTTCCTGAAGGTGCCAGGTTATGTGTGCCTGCAAGGAGTCTGCTCTTGAGGAGGCCTTTCCCCCTGTGCAGGAAGGAGCTGTGTAAGTTGTGAGCGTCATCACACTCCCTGGACTGGTCTTGCTCCTCTGCTCGCTATCATGTGTGTGAGGTCGAACAGAGCAATGGAGGTTCACGGTCAATGCTGTGGGGCACCCACAGAACAACTGTAAGGCTATCTGCTGCTTCTGTGAGGTGTTTGGGTTATTTCCAGTTTTAGGTTATTACAGATAAGGCTGTCAACAGCCTCACATTCATTTAGTCATTTTATCCCTATTTCATGATTATGAAGATTATTTTGAGTTTCGGTTTCCCTACCACCTGAGATTGAAAAGGACTGTACACGGCCCCATCTCCAGAGTTTCCAATTCCATGGACAACCTCCAGGTGCTGCTGGGCTACTGGACTTACGTCCTTGGTGCTCTCATGTGGCAGCTGTGATGTTTCTTGCTGGTGGCAGGGATTCAAGATGAGCATAGACTGAAACCTAGTCTTGGCCAGTTTGATTTCCAAACTCAAGAAGAATTCTCTGGTACATGCACACTTTAGTGTTTGATGTATACTCCGGACTCTTAGAAGTGACTTGGTCTGCGGTCTTGGCACATCTTGGCCCAGGTCAGTGTGGCCCAAGGCTGGACTGCTTGTACTTAATGGGGGTTGAAAGGGGAGCAGCAGGGAGGAGAAAGAGAGGGCTGGTGGTTTTAGGACCTTTCAGCCCACCTGTCACTGTTAAACACGGCACACAGGAGATGCCAGCCCCTCGTTCCTGGAGCCCCCTCCTCCCCTGTCCACTGTGGCCTGAGTGCGTGCTTCAGGGTTGGTTTGGCAGATGATGAGAGTAGCCACCAATGCTGTTTTGTACTTAATGTAATTTCCAATACAGTATTAATGGAAAAAAGTCTGGGTTTAGGTCTTTTGTTGTATATACTCAAAACACTAGTTTTTTTGTTTTTTTTTTTTTTTTTAAAGGGTAGATGATGGTTTCAATAGTTAGCATCTGATGAATTTCCCTCCTAGGTTTTCCAGGTAGTAATCCTAAAAATCAAAACTAGAGATGTCTTAGCTTTTTCATGGAAAAGGTGACTCTGGCACAGAATCCGGAGGCTCCCAAGGGTACATTCTATAAACTTGTCTCTCTCACCCAACTAGAGCAGTGGAGCTACGAAGGACAACCATACGGCAAATGAACACAGTTTACAGAGGAATGCACATGAAGCCAAGATCTTATGTGGGCAGTGGGGAGCAGCTGCTAGTGGTCGCCTGCCCGTCCCCCTGCCCATCGGGCACCCTAAGGGGAGGGCCGGCAGTCGGCACACCTACCTGCAGGCGTGAGTATCAGGGCTTGCAGAATGTCTGACAGGGAGATAATACCCACAATGCTGTCTGCTTCATTCACTACCACCAGCCGATGGACCTGCAAACAAGAGAACAGGTCATATGTCAAAGTTTACAGAAGGTTCTAAGATGGATATTAGCAAAAATGTCTTTCACATACCATATCAGGGGATTACCATCCTGCAAATAAGAGACATTACCAGTGTACAGAACCGTGAAAAGTCTTAGGCTCTAAAGTCAAGATGCAATGCTGATTTTAACTACTTGTAGGAAAAATTAGCCAGCTGTGTCCTCCTGTTTTCAACTTTCAGAATATGAATATATGAATGATACAACTCAAAACACGAAGTACTAAGTAGCCATGATATTCTTAAACATAAGCTTTAAAATTTTTAAAGTATTTCAGTTTCTAATAACTATCAGATATGGATTTACATGGGAAAGATATCCAGAAGAGGTCATGGCTCTTCCTTTTTTTATAGTCTTTTCTCCATGAGGTTCATATTTTAAAATGTTCCTATAGGTCAGACGATAAAGGAACTATAACAAAGTGAAACAGACTGTATTCACATCTCATTTTTTTTTAAAAAAGTGTTTTCGTGTGATTCTTTTTCCTTTTTTTATACATCTTTTTTTATTTATTTTATTTTATTTATTTATTTATTTTAATTTTTATTTATTTATGATAGTCACATACAGAGAGAGAGAGAGAGGCAGAGACACAGGCAGAGGGAGAAGCAGGCTCCATGCACCGGGAGCCCGACGTGGGATTCGATCCCGGGTCTCCAGGATCGCGCCCTGGGCCAAAGGCAGGCGCCAAACCGCTGCGCCACCCAGGGATCCCTATACATCTTTTTTTAAAAGATTTTATTTATTTACTCATGAGAAACACAGAGAGAAGGAGGGGGAGGGGGAGAGGGAGGGGGAGAGGGAGGGGGAGGAAGGAGGAGGGAGGGAGGGATGGATGGGGAGAGAGGCAGGCAGAGAGAAGAGCAGGCTCCATACAGGGAGCGAGGTGGGACTCGATCCCTGGTCTCCAGGATCACGCCCTGGGCTGAAGGTGGTGCTAAACTGCTAAGCCACCAGGGTTGCCCCACATCTTATTTTCTACTGAGGTCTTTTATAAACGAATGGCCAACATTGTGAGGTATTTCTCTAATAAAAGCATCCTTAGCACACAGAAGGAGGGAGCAGGCGTGGAGCTTCTTTTCTGAGCTTTAGCAAGTAGGCAGCCCCGCCCCGCCCCCCAACACACACCATGGGGGGCACAGGAAGGAGATGGAAACGGAAGGAAATTCTGTTTTTAGATTTATCTCTGATACTGTGTTGGGGATGCTGTTTCATGTCCTAGCTTGCTTTGAGTTAAAAAAAAAATTACTTTGTTATCTTGCTCATGACAACATCATTTATAAAAGATTCCCTAGGGGCGCCTGGCTGGCTCAGAAGAGCATGCGATTCTTCATCTTGGTCCTGAGTTTGGGCCCCATGTTGAAAGTAGAGATTACTTAAATAAACTAAGTTTCTGGGGATCCCTGGGTGGCTCAGCGGTTTAGCGCCTGCCTTTGGCCTAGGGCGCGATCCTGGAGTCCCAGGATCGAGTCCCACGTCAGGCTCCCAGCATGGAGCCTGCTTCTCCCTCCTCCTGTGTCTCTGCCTCTCTCTCTCTCTCTCTCTGTCTATGATAAATAAATAAATAAATCTTTAAAAAAAAAAAAACTTTAAGTTTCTCTCAAAAATTTAGGGTCTTCAATATTCCTGTGATACAACACAATTATTTAACTATTATTTTAATTTATATTATATAGTTTATAAATCATAAATTAAAATAACGGCTTATATCTAGGTCAGAGAATGCTTTATAGTCTATATGTGACACACTTTGTTGCTGTTAACATTCAATAATGCTAATTAAATAACTCTTTTGAAGGTCAAGGGGCGGCCAACTCACCTGGAGAATTAATTCTACCAGGCAGAAATGATGACCAGAAATATTTTCTTGGCATTTGTTGCTGAGTCTAAACTAGCAAATATTCTTGGGTATCAAAAAGCTGGTGTGAGGGATCCCTGGGTGGCGCAGCGGTTTGGCGCCTGCCTTTGGCCCAGGGCGCGATCCTGGAGACCCGGGATCGAATCCCACGTCGGGCTCCCAGTGCATGGAGCCTGCTTCTCCCTCTGCCTGTGTCTCTGCCTCTCTCTCTCTCTCTCTCTCTCTCTGTGACTATCATAAAAAAAAAAAAAAAAAAAAAAAAAAAAAAAAAGCTGGTGTGATATGTCATATAAATAAACCAAATCATCATTGATACTGAAAACCCTTTCCCCAACAACTGTATTTAAGCTAAAACTGGCCTTGGTCCACCAGCAAGGAGTCATCAGGTGGAAGAATTTATTTTAATGGGGAAAGAAGTCAAGAGGCATAATGAGAAAAGTGTTGAATTACAGCTTTATTTTTCTCAATGACCCATTTCCTTAGAAGTTTCTGTTGCTTGCCAGATGAACTGAAAGGACAAGCCAATTACTTCTTTTACCTGAGAATAATACATGCTCAAACAAGACAGCTGAGACCTGAGGAGCACTGCATTCTCCATGTTCTCCCCCTGAGCCAGAACTCTGCCACCTAGAAACGGCTACTGTTATTACTGTGCTGTGGGTTCTTATAGACTCTTTTACTTATATAGATGCATGTAAATGAATAGAATTTTTTTTAAATTTTTATTTATTTATGATAGTCACACAGAGAGAGAGAGAGAGGCAGAGACACAGGCAGAGGGAGAAGCAGGCTCCATGCACCAGGAGCCCGATGTGGGATTTGATCCCGGGTCTCCAGGATCGCGCCCTGGGCCAAAGGCAGGCGCTAAACCGCTGCGCCACCCAGGGATCCCAATAGAATTATATTATATATAGTAATTGGCTTTTTCTCTTAATACATTGATGTTTTTTCTGTATCAACCAAAAACTCTTCTACATTGTTATGTAGGGATTCCATTATACGGATGTCTATTGTCCTTATGAATAATTAGGATCATTACCTATGATCTTCCAAAGGCACATAATTCTAAGGACCTTACTAAAAAGTTAAGATGTATTCCTAAGTCAATTAAAACTCTTTGGAAAACTAGAATGCTGGATATTAAATTCAAGTAGAAAAAGGAAAGAGTTCATATGGAGGTGCTAGTGAAATAGGTTTCAAAAGCCACGACAGTGGTAAGGGGGGGTAGGGGGCTCCCCTCAGGTGAGTACAGGGTAAGGTGGAAGTCTTCAACACTCAATGACAACAACATGGCTGTGTTTCTGTTTGATGGCTCCCACAATGGAGACTGTGTTCTGATGCCACCCCCTACATATGTCATGTTAAGATCGCCCGTTGTGAGCCTAAGAAATTATTAGGGACTTTTCTTCTTGGACTGCATTCTCATGTTTATAAATAAAAAGTACCAGAGCAGACGTGCCATTATGAATAGATCCTGCCTACTAGGGGATTGTTCCAGAAAGAACATGATTGCATCCTCCAAGTCCTAGAGCGTGATAAACAGGAAAACATTCCTATCCCTGTCTAATAGGAAAGGAAAGAAATGATTTGGGGGGATGGTTATCCTGAGTTAGTTGTGTTACCCAAAGTACATCCCCAAATCCTACATGCAGTAAGGTACGAGGGCACCTTAGTGCTGAGGGTCAGGAGGTGGTTATTAGACCATCTACTATTATTTAAATCAGGAGACAGGGAAAATTAACTTAAAAAGATCATAAGACATTTTATCATTCACTTTGTTAAAACTATATAATCACACATTTTTAATTTTAAATTCATAAATACCCTAATGAAACTCAAAGCTCTTGGGACATTTGTTTTCCTACTTATGTATTTTTAAATCATGAAAGTCTCTTACTTATTAGTTCAATTCAATGACCATTTCCAGGCCTACAGTTCAAGCAACATGCTAGTTCTGGAGAGGGAAGGCACAATATCCGACTGACTCACCACTGCTTCACCTGCTTTCCTGCGATTCCCAGTCCCAGTCCCGCAGCATCACTGCCAGTGAGTACCTGGTGTGGAGGCTGGGGCAGGGATGCGGGGGAGGGAGGAAGGGAGGAGTGTGGCCAGCTGCCTCACCTCAGCCCGCACTATTCTGTCCACGATGGTCTCCAGGATTTCCAGCTTACTGCACTTCACAACACCCTCGAAATACTGTGAACGGTGCTGGAGGGCCTGGGTCACTGTGATATCTAGGTTATTGTAGGTTTTTTCAGCAGCAAGGTTCTGTAATAAAGTAACAATGAATTATGTCCTTTTATTTCCATTTACATTAATAACCAAAATCAGTTAAGTTTAAAGGGACCTGATCTTTAAAAACATTAATGTTCATCTTATGTCAGTTTAGATACAGGTTAGAACATGCCGCTGGTGTTATTTCATCATTAATAACTACAGCTTACGACAGATGAGGTATACCTTTGTTGTGGAGCAACCTTGATACATAGTGTCTATATGTCCTACAGAAGAATCCTCCATCCCCCCACCCAAGGCTCTATAGCCTGAGCGAATCAAGTCTTTGGAGAGGTGGACTAACATTTGCAAAGGATAAGAAGCGCCCTACGGTGCCGGCAACGAGGGGCTTTCCCTGTGAGCCCAGGGAGCAGGGTTTCCTCAGGATCAGACATCATGGAGGAAGGGCAGGCCAGACGGGCCCCAGATGCACATGGCTTTAACCTCAGAGGGTCCTACTCAACCAGATTCCACTTAGTCTATTTTTTGATGTCTGTTATTGTTAAGCAGAATAAATGAAACAAAAGGGTTTGAGACAGCTGGCTGAAAAGAAATATTTACCGCTGGGATCCAACATTAGGTCAAAAAATGATGAGCACAGTTGGGCCTATCAGAGTTTCAGTTCCCTTTCTTAGAAATACCATAAAACTCTAAGGAAGTGCATTTATTTTTTTTAAAAGATTTTACTTGACAGAACACAAACAGGGGAAACTGCCAGGCAGAGAGAGAAGCAGACTCCTTGCTGAGCAGGGAGCTTGATACAGGCCTCGATCCAGGACCCTGGGATCATGACCTGAGCCGAAGGCAAACGTTCCACCGACTGAGTCACCTAGGTGCCCCTAAGGAAGTGCATTTAAAATGAATGAGGAAAAGCAAGCATCCAGTGGAAAGATGTAGCACTACCTCTAGTAGATTTACATCAGGGATTAAAATGTAGGACTTTTGGGGCACCTGGGTGACTCAGGTGGTTAAGGATCTACCTTCAGCTCAGGTTATGATCCCAGGGTCCTGGGATTGAGCTCCCTGCGCAGTGGGGAGTCTGCTTCTCCCTCTCCCTCTGCCACTCTCTGCTCATTCATGTGCTCTAATAAATCAAATCTTTAAAAAAAAAAAAAAATATATATATATATAAAAAAAACAGGACTTTAAGTTTCAATACTTTTGCTTTCTTCTTTAGAATAGTGCTTCCCAATCAGCAAACAATGGGATCTATCTAGCAAGGGATTCCCGAAATCATGTGTGCACCAAGCACTTGCCTGTTGGCAGAATTAACATTTCATACACAGAAATAGGGCAATTTAAGATACTTACACATGCTGCAGTGATGGATAAACTACACATGAACTGAAAAGATGACTATATAATGCTAATATATTATTTACTGCTAAGCCTAGTGAACGCTAAGTACAATGAGTATGGGCAGTCTATGGAATCTGATCCGCACATCCAGAAAAGCTATGTTTTAAATACATTCTAGATGACAGGTGTGACAAAATTAAAAATACTTACAATTACATCAAATTTGGAATAAATATCTACAACTTTTCCTAAAAATGAAAACATATGTTAGAAAAATATCTTGGAAACAAAAAATAACATTTAAAATCCATCTCAACCAGACACTAGCAATTAACAACCTTGCTAAATAACAAATTTGTCTAAATAAACATGAAATCACATCCTAATGGAAAATGTGAAGATAAGCCAGTTTAGAGTTCTCATTAACCTGAATGTTCCTTGGTGCTGACTTGATCCGCCATATCCAAATTATCATCCCCAACCCCTGCCCACCACCCGATCTGATCAGTTGACCACTTAACAATAGGTCTGCCCCCAGAAGACAAAGCATGGTCTCTGTTGCCCTCGTGTGACCAAACCCCCTACCTGACTCATCCACCACAGGCAAGGCCGACACTCGTCTTTCTACAAAGACGTTCAAGGCTTTAATGATGGGAGTGTCTGGGTGGATAAAGGCGATGTTGTGGTAGGTCCCAATTCCAAGGGCATCCAGGTTCTGCTTCATGAAGGCAGGCTTTGGCATATCAGACATCTAAACAGGAAGATAAATACAAGTGCTCTAGAGCCCAGACAGACCTTTATAATGTTCACATGTCCACACTTGGACGAAAAACTATGTATAACACATTATAAGTTAGTGTTCTCTACCAATCTACCCAGATGGCTGAATTAACATGGAAATGTTACATATAAAAATCGTAGTTCTTGTTCAAATCGGCTGATAGGTCTAAACTTATATTTAACTACTTAGTAAAATAGTGTAGAGCACGCACATTGTGATGTTCCCTTCTCTTTCACTCACTGAAAATGTGGAAAGAAGAGGGAAGAAGAGGTCTCTTTGGAAATTAAGACCCATAGCCACCAAGAATCCTTTACTCTTATGTCCTGCCGTCAGCACTAAATACATTTGTGAAGAACCCCTACAGTTCCAAACCCAGAGCGTTTGGTGGGAGCAGTCTGTGCTGCGGCTAAGTTAGTCCTCACCCCGTCCCACCCTACTCCTGCATTCTCCTCTGGAGGACTTCAGCTTGTGATTACTAGGAGCAAGGAACAAGCCAGCTGAACAGAATTGAAAGAACCTTTGAAAGTTCACTTTTCTTTTCATGGGCTGTTTTAGAGGAGGAGGGAGAAGTCAGAAGAGAGAAGTCTAGGGTCACGTTTGACTAAAACAAAATAAGGTCTACGGTTTCAAAAATCCACCTTGTATAAAGGGTATGGTTGGTTCCGTCCTCCTGGTGTACCTTATAATTATCAGGAAAAGATGAACAATTAGAAGAAACAAAATGTTCAAGTCAAAGAGTTCATCAATATTCAAATCATGAGAATCCTAGAAATTTAGAGAAAAAAAGAAAGACCTATTAGGTCATCTAGCCCATCGTGATGCAGGATAACCCCTGTTCCATTCCACGCTTAGGCTAACTGTCAAATGTCTCCAAGGCTAAGGCCACTTTTTCTCAGAAAATGATCTCAATTCAGAAAAAAAAAAAAAAATCAGGGTCTGAAATTTATATAAAATTCTGTATTTTCATCTGAAAACCTCTAATGGAATATTCTAAGAGCAGGATTTAATTACCATATTGGCCCAAATATAAGGCAGTATTGCAGAGGCATCCTCCTCTACTCTCCCCAAGGCCTGCCTCCTGCGGGGACTTCTGGTCTGCGGCATTGTGGCCATGAATACGGGCTGGACTGGACCTCGTGGCATCTGGGAGACCTGGGGTGGGTTTAACCCCTGGGGCCTGAGCTACATCACAGCCCGCTGGCAAGGGCCTCCCTGCTGGCAAGGCTGCAGTGGGGAGGGAGGCCGCCGCTCAGAAACTGCTCTGCCACTTGCCAGTGGTGACCCAAAAAGTCACTTCACCACCTATTAAATGGGATTAATAAAAATACCTACCTGGGGAGGCAGAGGTGTGGATTAGCTGTGTCTGGTGAAGCGCTCAGGAGAGTAGCTGACACGTCATCAATGCTTGTATATAGCTCTCATGATTAACGTTATCTTAACGTGATTCCTCTGAGGAGTAGAGGGGCTGACAGCCTGACACATGTAGGCCTTGCCCTGGGTCCCACTCAGCCTTGATGCTGAGGCGGCTCCGCAAGCAGAGGTGATGTCTGAGCCACAATCTTCATACGCCCCTAATTGTCCCACCATCTCTATACTACGTGTTTTGGTAAATTTCCTACCTTCTTTCTTGGCATTTATTTAACCATGAAGAGAAGTTAGTTTTACATGTAAACTACTAAAATGTAGAAGTGGCTTGATGGACAAGGGATTTCTCCTTATTACCGAACCCTCTGTGCTTCTGCCTGGCAAAATTGAGGCAGGGCTCCAGGAGAAGGAGCACTGACTCCTTTGTATCACACTAGAAATGCTCTTTTACTTCCTTAATGGAAGGATATGGGGAAGCTAATGTGATGTAGATTTTTAATATCTATTAAGTTCTTTGACTTCACGGGGCGCCTGGGTGGCTCAGTAGATTAAGCATCTGACCCTGTGATTTCCACTCAGGTCATGATCTCAGGGTTGTGAGATCAAGCCCCCTGGTGGCCCTCTGCACTCAGCGTGGAGTCTGCTTAAAAGTCTCTCTCTGTCCTCTTTTCTCTCTAAAATAAATAAAATCTCCCATCCAAGTACTAACCAGGCCCAACCCTGCTTAGCTTCCAAGATCAGATGAGATTGGGCGTATTCAGGGTGGTATGGCCGTAGACAAAATAAATAAAATCTTAAAAAAAAAAAAAAATGACTTCATGTCATCTCTTCTGAACCATGAATGATGCCTCCTACTGGTCCTAGCTAACCAACTACTTCTAGCCTCAAATTCACTGCATATAATCTAAATGAAAAAAAATTAAAGCCCTCTTGTAAATACTCTGGTCCTTCTGAGCCTCTTAAATATTGACCAAAGCGGTCAATATTATGATTAAGAAGACATCTCATTCCAAATGCAGTTGAGAAAAACCTATAGATAATAAAGCCTGAATTTGGACCAACATGGTACTCTCTTGCCAAAATTGTATTTGCTTTGTGTTTTTCTGTCACTGCAATTTACAGTAAGATAATCCCGGGGACAGTATTTTTCAAATGTTTCCAAAACCATGAAACCAATAAAGCATCATAAGGCAATTTGCTATAAATATTGGCTCAATTTATCTCACATAGCAGTTTCTTAATTAGAATGACTTGTATATTGCTTTACTGCCCTCATATTTTAGGCGATAAAATATTCTAACTTAAATAGAGAATTCCAAATGTTTTTATTATTTTGATACTTGCCCCGAAAAGCAATTGCTTTTTAATTGGAATCAACTTGGAGGATGTACAATTTAAATAGTAGTAAGTTGAGAAACTGCAGCTGAGAAATGGAGACCTCCTAACAATCCCAATTCCAAAATTAACAACGTCTCCTACTGAGGGTGACAGGAGCCAATTTACTTGAAGTAAATTAGTTAAAGTAGATGCAGCTACGTCTTTAGAAACACTAAAATCTACTTACAAAAAGCTGGAGGAACTTGAGGATTCTTTTGTGGGTAAGTATATAAAGTGCATTCCCACTGATAGGGTCAATAACTGGCAATCTGTGGATTTTATTTTTGATCAACGAGTATACAGCATCGAAGAGGCTGTGGGAAAAGCCATCAAAGTTGTTAGGAGGCTTTAAAGAAAGATGTAAAATTCTGGACCACCCCTGCTTTAGAAGCATTTTCAGTGTTTTCACATCAGAGCAACAAAAGGTTGACTGGACTTAAAGCAGTGTTCTGGAAAAGTTTTAAATTGGGTATCTCAGTAAATGTTTTGATTTTCCAGTCTGAGTTAATTCCAGATATGAGCACAAGCTACAGATCTCTAAGAGTGTGGTTTCCAACAGTACTGAACACTGCTGTCTAAGACACGGCAGGGCTGAACCCCTAGGGCCACTAAGGGAGGCCCAGGTGACAGGGAGCTTGGCCTAGGCCCCAAAGGAGCGGATGGGCTGCTCTGGCCTCTCCTGGGGCTGCCAACCAGCAGGCTGGTGGGTTTATCTGTTTTGTTTTGTTTTTTTAGGACTTGGAAATAAACTAATAAAATTCAGTATTCTACTTTTGCTTGCTAGTGCTTAGAGTTTGGAGAATATTTTCATACACTGTGGAAATGTATCAGAGCCTGGAAGGCCTGGGTCACCTGTCACATGCTGGGGCACACGTTCTCCCGACTACCTCTGGACCAACGTCTAGCTGAGGCAGACAGTCAACCCCTGGGGGAGCTGCTGTAATGTGCGTTCCTGGGCATGACCCTCCAGAGGCCATGTGGCAGGGGAAACCCAGCAATGGGCAGTATTATTAACAAGTTCCCCTGATGGTCTGTGTGGCAGTATGACCACTTTCCCAGCCTGTTATCGATCCCTGGGACAAACAATGGCTGATTGCTATTGTCTCTAAATTTACTGAATTTAATATTTGGAATTATGGAGGCTGTCCCCTATGTAGATTTAAAAAAAAATCTATTGATCACAGAAACAAGAATCTGAAAGAATGTTTTCAAAGGAGAAAAACTTTACAAGTTTACCTTGCGTCTGGAGATATATTCACTAAAGGCTTAAATGTTTCTTGTAAATAAAGCTCTGTTTTTATAGAAAGAAAATATGCAATTAGTAACACATTTGCTGTCTGTAATTATTACACACATAAGGAATATTAAAATATTCTTCATTTTACAGAAAACTGTTAGAAGAATTAAAAACCAAAATCAAATCTAATTTACTGAATGCTACTGTATAAATCATACTTAGGATTATTTTAAACAACTTGTTAACTGTTTTCAGGATGCTGCCATCATGTAAAAGTTAAGTATTTCAAAACAGTATTACAATAGATGTAAAAATGACAAAGACAAGCAATTGGGTGTAAAAAGCAGTGCCAGGGGATCCCTGGGTGGCTCAGCAGTTTAGCGCCTGCCTTTGGACCAGGGCATGATCCTGGAGACCCGGGATCCAGTCCCACATCGGGCTCCCTGCATGGAGCCTGCTTCTCCCTCTGCCTGTGTCTCTGCCTCTCTGTGTCTCTCATGAATAAATAAATAAAATCTTAAAAAAAAAAAAAAAAAAAGGCAGTGCCAGCAGAGGTCACTAGAAGGCTACCAAAGGACTATCACCCTCCAGAGACTAAGCACTCACGAAAGCCTTTAAAACTAATTTTCATAGGTTAGAACACTCCTAAAACTTTTGTTCTAAGTTTTATTTTACCAAACTAATGCTCAAATCTGTATCCTGAGGACCTCAGTAGTCTTTACAAATTATCTTGCTAAAGATCCACTGTAATTAATTTGCCTTGTTGAGGTTTCTATACAGAAAGCACTCGAGAATATCTTGATATTAGCATTATTACTACCGAATACCATATAATATCAAACTATAAATATACTTCAATCTTGGTCTAACATTACTGATACAGTAGAGTTTGATAAGAAGTATCTCTCTTGGTATTAAGTTGTATATTCATAACAGGCCGTGCTAAGATATGGATCTCGTATTGTTGGACTTTGGTTTGACTTGATAAAGCCTTTATAAATCATATCTGTCACTCAATGGAACTTACAGGTTAAAGGGAATTAAAAGAGCCCCTTGCCCCTTAAGAGAGTTCTAATGGATGTTCAGATTTTGCAGGTGGCTAGTCATAAAGGTTGCTTATCATTGTAGGCGGATTTTCAATTTTTAATGAACATTTTTCTGTCTACAAGTCCTTCCGTTTCTATCCAGGCTTTTCTCTGAGCCGTCTACATAAGCCCTCCTCAAGGTCCGTATAGAGATGTGTGTGCAGGCCGGAAGTCCTCATTCAGAAGTGAGCGGTGGCTTGGCGGGGGCCCAAGGCAGGTTGACCCTATCCTTACATCCCAGTCTCATATATGGACTTGCTGCAGGTTCTCCAGAAATGTCCATTAAACAGAATGGATCGTTATTTACAATACTATGGTACACTATTGAGATTAAAATAGAAACGAATGTGTTAACTATATAGCTTATTAAGCAGAGAGAGAAGGATCTGTGATGTTAAAACATATTTTACATGCTAAGCAGAACATTTTTTCCCTGATATTAAAAGATTTTTAACACCTGATTGTGCTTACCCCTCCATGTTTCAATCTTATGTTCTTCTAATTCATAAATCTGTACCTGCAAATAAGAAAAATTCTTATTTACAAATGTTAACATATATAACAAAATAATTACTTCATAACTACTGCAGAGTTCCATAATTCAGCTGGTGGAAACAAAGATAATTCAGAAATACTGGAAATATAAAACGCTTTACATTTCGTTGAAGATAAATTATTTCTAAATTTAAAACATAATTAAGGGTGCCTGGCTGCCTCAGTCAATGGAGTGTACGACTCTTGATCTTAGGGTTGCAAGTTCGAGCTTCATGCTGAGTGTAGAGATTACGTAAAAAATAAAAAATCAGCGCACCTGGGTGGCTCAGTCAGTTAAAGCGTCTGCCTTCAGCTCAGGTCATGATCTCAGGGTCCTGGGATTGAGCCCTGCATCGGGCTTCCTGCTCAGAGGGGAACCTCCTCTCTATCCTGCTCCCTCTGCTTGTGCACTCTTTTTCTCTGTCACATAAATAAGACCTTAAAATTTTTTAAAAAATCTTTAAATTAAAAAAAAAACCTAATACAAAAACTTCTGATACGCTATTTTTTATTTTATTTTATTTTTAAAAAGATGTTATTTATTCATGAGAGACAGAGAGAGAGAGAGAGAGAGAGAGAGAGGGAGAGAGGCAGGCAAAGACACAGGCAGAGGGAGAAGCAGGCTCCATGCAAGGACCCCGACGTGGGACTCGATCCCAGGTCTCCAGGATTAGGCCCTGGACTAAAGGTGGCACTAAACCGCTGAGCCACCCGGGCTGCCCGAGTTTATTTATTTTTTTTAATGATTGTATTGATTTATTCATGAGAGACACACAGAGAGAGGCACAGACACAGGCAGAGGGAGAAGCAGGCTCCATGCGGGTAGCCTGATGCGGGACTTGATCTCAGGACCCTGGGATCACGCTCTGAGCTGAAGGAAGATGCTCAACCACTGAGTCACCCAGGTACCCCTACACTTGAGTTTAGTTTGTTTGTATGTATTTATTTATTTATTTATTTATTTATTTATTTATTTCACACTTAAGTTTTAAAACACATATGGAGACATAGATTCATTCCTTCTTTTTTAAGGATACAGAAAATTTTCAGCATCTCTAGTTTAAAAAGGACAAATGGTTAAATCATGCTAAAATTAAGTTGTTAGATCAATTTATGCCTGACTGTATCAACCCATTTCCCCAAGACAGAAAGGGCATAAAATACCTAGAGGGTTAATTGGCACAGTATAAGAAAAAGTCACTTTGGGGCTGTTCAGCTTTGTTTCAAATCAACACTAGCCTTATTACTTCTTAGTTGCTATTTTTGGCCAAATTATTTAAGCTCTCCCTCTGTTTCCCTTCCTAAACAACTGGCTAAATAGGCCCTCTGAAGCCAGCTTCTGTGAGCATCTCACAAGAGAGCAGGAAACAGAGTACTCATCAGAAGAGCGGTCCCCACCACACTGTGGTTCTCCACCTCGCCCCTCTGGAGCTTTCCTCTCCCAGCTCAGCCTTTCAAAAAATTACGCCCATGTCAGCATTGTGTTGGGCCTAACAGGGATGCCTGTGATCAGAAAGCCTGGCCTCCTCTTAAAGCTTAAAATCCAGATGGCAGTAACATTAAGACAGTCCTATATAAAAAGGCCAGTGACAACTAAAGAAGAGTATGTACAGCTGACCCTTGAACAACATGTGGTTCAGGGTGCTGACCCTCGGGCAGTCAAAAATCCCCATGTAATGGGTAACTCCCCAAGAGTTAACTACTCTGAGCCTACTGTTGACTGGAAGCTTTCCTGATAACATAAATGGTCGATTAACATATATTGTGTATGCTGTGTTATATACTATATTCTCACGATAAAGGTAAGCTAGAGAAAGGATTAAGAAAGCCATAAGGAAGAGAAAATACATTTACAGTCCTGTATATTTTTATTTCTTTTCTTAAAAAAAGTTTTATTTGAGAGAGAGAGAGAGAGAGAGAGAAAACGCACAAGCAGGGGGAGGGTGAGAGGGAGATGGAGAAGCAGACTCCTCCCCGAGCAGAGAGCCAGATGTGGGGCTCAATCCCAGGACCCTGAGATCATGACCTGAGCCAAAGGCAGACAACCGACTAAGCCCCCCAGGCACCCCAACAGTATTTATTGACAAACATCCTGCCACACTGTTCAACAGGCAACTGTGTGAAGCCATCCTCTAGAAGGCTCTGTGCACAGGGACGCACAGAGATGAACACAGGGCAGGCACGGAAAACAAAGAGGCAGCACATTTCAGCCAGCCCCTGCGTGATGGATGGGCTTTACATAAAGCAGAAAAACTCGACTAAAAGGCACGGAATGCAAAGACTTGCTCCTGTTCGAGCCACAGTGAAGACACAGAGGGCTAGAGAGCAGGACGGATGGGGACATAGCCGCATGCTGCCCCAACCATGCAATGGCCGATGGCCAGCCTGGATGGGTTCAAGCAGCAGAATGGTGACAGTGAAGCTCAAAGAAGGTGGCTTTCACAGCACCAGAGCCAGATGGAAACCCGGGTCCTAGGTGGTCAGTGAGGTCTATAATGCTGAGCGGTAGGGGCACAGGGGCCATAGGAAGGAAGGACAAAAGGTTCAGAGATGAATTAACAGATTAAACAGATGAATTAAACAGCTGCCAGACCACACTGGCTTTGATGATAGGTGACGGAAGGATAATAACAGTGGAGAAGAAAGCCTCACCGAGGATAAGGGAAGATGGTGTTTGTTTTATTTCAAGTTCCGGGTAGTTCACATACTATGTAGCACTGGTTTCAGGAGTAGAATTCAGTGATTCATCACTTATATACAACACCCAGTGCTCATCCCAACAGGGGCCCTCCTTCATGCCCTCCCTCATCCAGCCCTCTCCCCAACCTCCCCTCTGGTAACCCTCAGTTTGTTCTCTAGAGTTAAGAGTCTCATGGTTTCTCTTGAGCGTGCGCTCTCACTCTTCTTTTTTTCTACCTTATGTTCATCTATTTGCTACCTTATGTTCATCTATTTCTTAAATTCTATATGTAAGTGAAATCATATGGTATTTGAGTTATTTCACTTAGCATAATACTCTCTAGCTCTTTCCATGTCATTGCAAATGGCAAGGTTTTGTTCTTCAAGCATGTGGTTTTTGACACGGTTTACAGGTAGCACCTCTAGGTCTGGACCTCACTTAGGAAGTTCTGAGATGATGGCAGTACTCAGCTGAGCAGAGGCTTCCCGGCTCTTTGCCTGCACAGCCCCACAGGCCTTGAGCTGCAGGCACCAGGGTGGTGCCATTCCACTAACATGAGCGTCTGTGTTTGGCCCTGGGATGATGGGAAGGGGGATGTTACACAAAGATGAGTAAGACCCAGTCCCCACCTCAAAGAACTCAAAATCTAGCAATCTATACACTAACAATGAAGCAGAAGAAAGAGAAATCAATGAATCAATCCCATTTACAATTGCACCAAAAACCATAAACCATTTAGGAGTAAACCTAAACAAAGAGGTAAAGGATCTGTGTACTCTGAAAACTACAGAACACTTGTGAAAGAAATTGAGGAAGACACACACACACACAAATGGAAAAATGTTCCATGCTCATGGAATGAAGAACAAATATTGTTAAAATGTCTATATTACCCAAAGCAATCTACATGTTCAATGCAGTCCCTATCAAAATACCATCAACACTTTTTACAGAGCTGGAACGAACAATCCTAAAATTTGTACGGAACCACAAAAGACCCTGAATAGCCAAAGGAATGTGGGGGGGGGGAAAAAAAAACAACCAAAACCTAAAGCTGGAGGCATCACAATTCCAGGCTTCAAGCTCTATTACAAAGCTGTAATCATCAAGACAGTATGGTACTGGCACAAAAACAGACACAGAGATCAATGGAACAGAATAGAGAACCAGAAATGGACCCTTAACTCTACGGTCAACTCATCTTTGACAAAGCAGGAAAGAATATCCAATGGAAAAAAAAGATAATCTCCTCAACAAGTGGTGTCAGGAAAATTGGGACAGCCACATGCAGAAGAATCAAATTGGACCACTTTCTTACATCATACACAAAAATAAATCAAAAGGGATGAAAGACCTATATGTGAGACAGGAATCCATCAAAATCCTAGAGAACACAGGCAACTTCTTACCAGACACATCTCCAGAGGCAAGGGAAACAAAAGCAAGAATGAATGACTGGGATTTCATCAAGATAAAAAGCTTCTGCACAGCAAAGGAAACAGTCAACAAAACCAAAAGGCAACCTACAGAATGGGAGGAGATATTTGCAAATGTCTTATCAGATACAGGGCTAGTTTCCAAAATCAATAAAGAACTTAACACCCAAAAAACAAAACCTCCAGTCAAGAAATGGGCAGAAGACATTTTTTCCAAAGACGACATACAAATGGCCAACAGACACTTGAAAAAAATGCTCCACATCACTTGATATTAGGGAAACACAAATCAAAACCACAATGAGGGCAGCCCGGGTGGCTCAGCGGTCCAGCGCCCCCTTCAGCTCAGGGCATGATCCTGGCGACCCAGGATCAAGTCCCACATCCGGCTCCCTGCATGGAGCCTGCTTCTCCCTCTGCCTGTGCCTCTGCTTCTCTCTCTTTCATGAATGAATAAATTTAAAAAATCTTTTTTTTTTTTTAAAAAGAAGAAAAACATAGCTTCTTAAAAAAAAAAAAAACAACAAAAACCCAAAACTACAATGAGACACCACCTCACACCTGTCAGAATGGCTAAAATTAACAAGTCAGGAAATGACAGATGTTGGCGAGGATGCAGAGAAAGGGGAGCACTTGTGCACTGTTGGTGGTGATGCAGACTGGTGCAGCCACTCTGGAAAACAGTATGGAGGTTCCTCAAAAAGTTAAAAATAGAACTGCCCTACAATCTAGCAATTGTACTTCTAGGTATTTACCCCAAAGAATATAAACATAGTGACTTAAAGAGGCACGTGTACCCCAATGTTTAGAGCAGCGATGTCCAAAATAGCCAAAATATGGAAAGAGCCCAGATGTCTGTCGACAGATGAATAGATAAAGAAGATGTGGTATAGATATACAATGGAATATTAGCCATCAAAAATAATGAAATCTTGCCATTTGCAACGATGTGGATAGAACTAGAGAGTATAACACTAAGTGAAATAAGTCAAAGACAAGTATTATATGATTTTACTTATATGTAGAATTTAAGAAACAAAACAGATGAATATAGGGGAATAGAGGGAAAAATTAAGATAAAGACAAAGTGAGGCAAACCATAACATATTCTTAACTCTAGGGAACAAACTGAGGGTCGCTGGAGGGGGGAGCAGGAGAGTGGGCATGAAGGAGGGCATGTGAGGTAATGAGCATTGGGTGTTATACGCAACTGATGTATCACTAAATTCCACCCCGAAACTAATAGTACAGTGTATGTTAACTAAATTGAATTTAAATAAAGAATTTTTAAAAGTTCATTTCCGTTTTGTGGACAATCAGCCATAGAAAACTTTACAAAGGCCCTACAAAATCTTTCAAGTGTAAGTTCCCAATCTCACTGAAAATTCAATAGGAATAAGGTTGAAAATAAGCCTGGAGATCACCCAAAGGAGAATTAGCAAGTGCAGAATCAATAACACTAAAGCCTGAAGATGAACGTGCTATCAGAGACTGGTGGGATGGTGTCAAGTAGCCTGATGCACACGTGACTCAAGTCCCAGAAAAGAAAGAATGAGATAGAAAAAATTTTTGAAGAAAGAGTAGTCAGAAACTTCCCAAGTTAGGTGAAAGACCAACTCAGAACATCATGGAAATGCAGCATCCCTGAAGCAGGACACATAGAAGGGAAACCAGATGTGACCTCTGGTGATCAAACCCAGAGTGAAAGAGACAGCTCTTGAACCAGAAAGAAATGGTGTATGATCCAGAGGAGGGAAGGATAAAAATTTCTATTCGCTTCTCATCCAAAGCACTGGGAGGCCAAAAGACAGTATTACATCTTCAAAGTGTTAAAAACAACTGTTAAGTCAGTTTCCATAAAATGGCAAAAGTGTTCTGCAGGCATAAAGATGAAATCATGACACTGTTGGATGAACAAGAGCTGTGACGGTTCATCCCTGTGTGACTGTGTGACATGGACAGGGGTTCCTGGGACCTTGAGCGCCAGTGGCGGCGCACCAGACAGTGGGGAGAGAGGTACCAGGAGCCTTGGCATAAAAAGCTATGGATGCCTTTTAACTCGTTTTGTTTAAAATGAAAATAAGGGCAGATGAAATAGAACTATATTTTATGTAAAAAGTTCAGTATTCACTCCAAATAGATTGTGTTAAGTTAAAGTCGACATGGAAATTCCACATTCCAACCAGAAAAGTTCAGTGCAGAGAGGTATGGGTAGTATCAATGGAGCTCAATTGGCTATGATGGAAGGGACAGGACTACAGTAACCTCCAGCTGCAAACAACTAGAAAATGGGAAAAAATATGTGCAACTATCTTCAGACCCTGGACAACAGGCAGGGCAGGACTGCCACTCCTAGGGAGAAGGCAAGCAAACAAACCAACCCCCCAATCACCACATCTCTCCCCAGGCTGGGCAGCTGACCCAGCCAGGGCACAACACTCCTGCTGAGTTAGGAAGACAGAAACCAAAGTCTGGGTGAGATGGAGCCAAGTGGAATTTGTGGGCAGAAAACCAGACAGGAGGAGCTATCTAGAAAAGAGAGAGAAGGCGGTGCGGAGATCTCCTTGAATTTTTGACTGAATACTAAGCTGGGTGTGTCCGGTGAAGGACACGAGGCCAGGCTAATACTCACACTGAAAGATGTTGCATCTTGACCAGACAGAATAGAATGGAAAGTCCTTGCTAAACCACCAGAAAATTCCATGGAGATCCCAGGAACAAGTGTTGGTGAGAATGTAGAGAAAAGGGGACCCTCATGCATGGTTGTGGGAATGTAAATTGGTGCAGCCACTGTGGGAAACAACAGACTTTCCTCAAAAAATTAAAAATATAGCTATCGTATTAGCCAGCAATTTCACTCTGGGTATTTTTGAAAAACAAAACAAAATTGCAAATACTAATTTGAAAAGATATATGTACCCCCATGCTCGCTGCAGCATGATTTACAATAGCCAAGATATGGAAGCAACCCAAGTGTCCATTGATTAGATGAACAAAGATGTCACACAAACACTGGAATATTAGTCATAAAACAAGAATGAAATCTTGCCATTTAAATGCAACAATGTGGACAGACATAGAGAGTATTATGCTAAGTGAAATAAGTCAAACAGAGAAAGACAATTATGTAATTTCACTTACATGTAGAATCTAAAGAACAAGTGAATAACAGAAATATAGATGCAAAGAACAACTGGTGGTCGCCAGAGGGGTGAAGGACAAGAGAAACAGGTGAAGAGGACTAAGAGGTATAGACTTCCAGTTATAACGTAAATAAATCATGGGAATATAGCCAATAAAATTGTAATAACTTTGTATGGTGACAGATGGTAACCAGACCTATCGTGCTAATCAGCTTGTGACATATAAAAATATTGACTCACTTTTGTACACCTGAAACTAATATAATATTGTATGTCAACTATAACTTAACGAAAAAAAGAAAAACTTGGGGCTGTATCTTTAGCCAACTACTTTTATAGAAATTTTGATTTAATTAACTACTGCTGAGATTTTTATTTTATTTTTTTAAGATTTGTTTTAGAGAGAGACCATGTGTGCAGAGGGAAAGAGTCTCAAGCAGACTCCCTACTGAGCTTGATCCCATGACCCTGAGATCAGGACCTGAGCCAGAACCAAGAGTCAAATGCTCAATGGACTGAGCCACCCAGGTGCCCCTTGCTGAGATTTTTAGTAGGGGTTTAGTTGCGTTTTATCAAAATATATCCAGTTAATAATCATACTTGTGTTGATTTTGCTAGTTCAAAAGCAGACATATGACTATCATAAGAAAACCAATACTCCCCTGCATTTGGTAGTATTTAAGAAATCAGATATCTCGTATGAAATAAATATGGGATACTTACAAGATCTTTGGTAAAATTTAATTCTAAGAGTTCTGTTTTATTTTCTTATTTTATGGAGAAATTTAATAATTGGGCAGTATTAACCATTACACGTAAAAAAGAATATTAAAAGGTAAATGTCTTTTACCTTTCAGATACCCAAAATATACAATTCTGTCCTTGCCCATCCTTGCCAAAAAGGCAGAAACATAACACCCTCCCACCCCTAAACAAAAGCAATCAACTCCCCAAACCAACCAAAACCAAAACTCAAACAAGCTGTAAAATCACAAAAATCACAGCATTAGATAAAAGGCCATATGTGGTTCTCAAACTAAGCTCTTATGAAATAGCTGGACCAGAGAGTTCTCCCACTAAAGTCAGCCAGCAGCAATCTTTGTAACTGGCAGAAAAATATCAAAACTGAATTTCTCCAATTTTAAGTTTTACTTCTTTAACCATACATAGAGTCCATATAGTTCTTGTTTAAAAAAAAAAATCTAGGGGGGGGTCAGTGCATGAAGCTGCATGCAAATCGACAGGCCTGGGGTCATAAACTTGGTGGTATTTTCATCTCGAGAGAGGCCGTCAACAGCCACTGGGCCAGGGTGGTGTGAGGGGTTGCCTTCACCCATGGGCCCATGCAGTCACAATACTGCAACAAGCCCAGGCTGCTGCTAAAGATCATAAATTTAGTGACTGATTTACACCGAAGTGCCCTGCACATTATATATATTTGTAAAAATCAACTACCAGCACCACCACCCCTCTGCACATATACATAAATATATACAGCTCCAATGACTGTCATAGAGTTTCTGGCACTTACCATGGGTGATTTATAGTATCTATGTAGTATATTTATGAAATCTGTAATTGTTAGCATTCCTGGAACAAAGAATTATATGTTAAATATAAAACTGAAAAATTTCATATGATAAGCAAACCTGGAATAGTTTCCAGAAAACCTTCTAAAATATACTTTAAAAGTATATTACTTATATATTATTTAGGACTATTAGCCTGTTAATTATCTACAACAAACTAAGATAAATTTCGCTGAAATTAAACCTGACACTAAGTACAAAGGAATCAACCATAGTATCTGGTAATTCAATGTTAGAAAGCTTACTAATATAAAACATCACAAAAGACTTGCAGCTACGTGTAAATAATTTAAAATGCTTTAAAATAAGGTAAGGGAATTCCAAAAGCTTTAGACACATGACACTTCTGGGGGCACTGGATTGTTTCCTGAAAAGCACTCTACAAACCTTGGTTCTTTATTTACTTAGCACCTATTTATTAAGTGCCTACTACGTGCCAGACGCCAGGACTACATAGATGAAGATAAGAAACTTGTCCTTGAGGAAACTGTCACCTAGAGTGGGAGGCAGACATAAACTGGTGATTTCAAAATAATGTGATGCACCCTGGGAGAGACAACATCACTGTCTGCTATGATCTGTGAGATGAGAAATGATGGAATTGAGGATATTTCTGATAGGAGAGCAATGATTTACCACAGGCATCCATCACATGTACATCACTTCATTTGCACCATCAGTAAGGTGTCTGCCAAAGAAGCGGGGATTGTCTTCAGGCACGGACACGTGAGCAAAAGAGGCCCAAAGTCAGGTGTCTGGGCACAGGGTCCCCTGCACACCCTGTTCCCTACGCTTGTGGGAACTGGCAAAGGCACGTAAGCTCCTTCAGGGAGCCAAAAGGGTACTGAATCAAAAGAAGCTGGAGAAATATGAAAAAGAAACTCAGTAGGAATATGTAAGTGTTTTGAATTTCCTGGTGACTCCCACCTTACCCAGGACGTAAAAGCCATAAAGTTCTTCAGCTTGGCAATATGTTTTCGAGGCTGGATTCCAAACCAGCACCAATTAGGATACCTTAGGCTTTCTTTCAGGTTCCCATTTCAGATTCCTCCCCAGGCCCACGATGCTTACCTACAAAACTTTGTTTCTTACTCTCCCACAGCGGCGCTGCTCGAACACCATTGGCTACTAAGGCAAAGAAGGCCTTTTTCACCTAAAGACAAACAGAAACAAAAACATAAAGTCCATTATGTCAGGGGGAAAATACCTTCAACTAAAATACCCAACCAGATCTTACCAATTATCTTCAATGTTTGAGCTTTTTAGTTTAAGAGGCTAAAGTAAACTGAATTTACTAACACTGGTAAAAATGCTTTTGTATTACATATATATATATATATATGATTTTATATATTTCTTTGAGTGAGAGATCACGAACGGGGCGGGGTAGGGGCGGAGGGAGAAGCAGGCTCCCGTCTGGGCAGGGAGCCCAACGTGGGGCTGGACCCCAGGATCCTGGGATCATGACATGACCTGAGCCGAAGGCAGATACTTAACCAACTGAGACACCCAGGTGCCCGCTTTTGTATTATACATAAAGGCATATAAGGACTGGAAATTTTTTGAAACTGAAACAACACAATTAACTTCAAAGATTTTTATCTCTAGATTTTGTAGACATAGACTGGATATAATTAAAACCATATAAAAGAATTACACTTCAGTTTAATTTCTCCTATGTGTGGTTATTAGTTCATGTGAAAACGCTTAAGTTACACCAAGATGAGCTGAAATGATAATCTGTCTCTCCTATGTTCAATAACAAAACAAACAAGTGTCCTTTCTCACGTCCTGGAGGCTGAGGAAGAGGTTGAGAGATGTAACATACGTGCACTTTTGTATCATGTGGAGACAAACATGCAGCGTGTGCCTGTCGTGGGTCGGGCTCTGTTCAGGCTATGTGCAGGTGTGGGGTCTCTGTGAGCCACCGCGACAAACCCCCGCTCTGGGCGCCAGGTGTATGTGGTGTGTGGGGTGTGGTTGTTAAAAACCAGCAGCTCAGTGCTCAAGATAACTCTTTAAATACCCAGAGCAAACAGACACAGGAAGAATGTTGACCTTTATTAATACTGAAGAAATGAAGACTAAAGCAAGGTCAAAGTATCATTTAGAGCTATTAAATAGGCCAATATTGTTCAGTTACAGCATCTAATGCAGGTAAAGCCACTGGTGGCATTGGACATCATTAGGATATTTTCTGAGCCACAGCTTGTATCAAGAATCACAAATCATGTAGTCATCCTAAATTTTAGGAGTAGGAATCAAAGATGTTCAATGTGGCATTATCTCTAAGATTGAAATTGGAAAAATATATGCCCCCAACAAAAAATATATTAAATACTGGATTACCAATGGGAAAAAAGTATCCAATTGTAAAACCATATTAAAGTAAAAGAAAGAGGGTTTATGGCAGTAAGAAACACAGACTATAAAACTATACATTATAATTACATAAAATGTCTTTAAATGAAAAAGGTCAAAGAGAAGAAAAATTAAACTATATTAAGGAGCTGGGACAGTGACAGTGTTTCTTTGACAAAATTTCAGTGTGGTATAGTTTTCTTTTTAACAAGAAAGAAAAGGGTTCTTCTCTCTCCCCCTGTATTCCAAACCCCTGCTAACTTAAGAACAAAGAAATGAGAGAATTACAGGAACCCAGAGCTTCTTATGTTGCTTATGTAACTAAGTGGCACCCAGGGATGGTGGGCCCATTTGGAAGGTCTGCTATTTCGACCTGAATGACACTCCGGGAAGCCTTGATTGTAATCCTAGAAGATATCATAAAAAGAATATGGGGGAGAAGTCACAGATAAACAGATTTTATTTTAATTAACTTATGATTTTATTTATTCATGAGAGAGGCAGAGACACAGATCCTCCATGGCACCCTAAGTGACCACAGCTGCCAAAAACCCATCCCAGAAGGTTGCAAGTCTGCCCAAGATGAAGTAACTAGAGAAGCTGGATAACACATACAGATCGCTGTTTGAGAGCCCAGTGTGCACCACAGGAGCAAGATTCGAGAAGCTACAATTCCCCAGAGAAGAGCGGCCTGTGACTCAAGCTCCACAGTCATTTTGGGATTTTTTTGAATCATCTTCAAACGAGAATGTTAAGGCAAGGAGAATGTTAAGAATTTAACGTGAAGGCCAATCTCATTTAACGTGAAAAGCTCCATCACCTCTGCAAGAGAAGGTAAAACCGACGAACAGGAAGGAAAACACTTGAAAGTAAAAAACCTCCCGCTTCTTTTCAATGGGTGAGGGCCAGACCAACTAGACGCTTCCGTGGGCTCAGGGCCTTGACCCTCTCTGAGCCTCCGCGATTTAAGTTACAAAACAGGACTAACAGATAATGTTTTCCTCACAAGTGACGACGCAGACCAACTGGGCTTGAACGTGAGGATATTCAGCACAGTGCCAACACCAAGAACGGAAAGAACAAATGCTCTACTTTTGCACCCTAGAGCGATCCGACCAGAAGCCGATGGAGAAAGACTCACGGTTTTCATTTCACCCCCGGACACCGTTGACCGGTCCATATGTGGTGGAGGGAGTCCCGGTGCTGTGCTCCAAAGACCCAAGACAACACTTCGAGGTGGGCGACACCCACCCAGGGTGCCCTGCGCAGAGCCGGCTGCCCTCAGCATCACCAAGCCTTCCGACACCTGGCTTTCTCACACCACATGCGTGGAGCTGAAGTGCAATTTAAGACTCTCCTCAGAAAATTCTTCACAATTACAGAAGGCACAGGGTGTTACCAATTAACCAATAAACAGGATAAAAAGAAGGCTGGCACAATCGGGTTCCAATGTGCAGGACAGAGCTCTCCCCGTGGGGGCCGAGTACCTGTGAATACTTCAACTGGTATGCAATTTGCTCAAAGTGTTATCAGTTTTAAAATTTACTTTTTCATAGAATTTCCAAACAACTAAATGTGATAATTAGGAAAGTAAAAGATGGCAAATACAATTTTGATGTAGAAATGATTTTTTACAACAGTAAGCTCTAAGAGATTCTAACGCCTAACACCAAGTAGAACATTTGTGTTCCGAGAAAATGGGAATCAGGTTCCTCTCTGAGGCTTCACTGCTCTCTATATGGTTTTACCCCGATTTTCAGTAATTAAGTGGGGCTTTTAAAATTAATGCTGACGGACAGCTAAAGCTCTATAAAACTGTCCCAATTTGGCTTCTTATTGGATTTTTATACCAGAGCTTGTCCAGTGGATTTCACACTACCCGAGGCATCTCTCTTGTCCCTGGGAGCTGCGTGAGGGTGTCCAGCTTCCAAGGTGAGGGGTCCAAGACCTCCACTCTGACATGGTAAACTGGTTGATTTTTTTTTTTTTTTTTTTGTGCTTCGATGTCATGAAATTCCTTCTCCTTCAAGTGAACTTACCTTCAATTCTACCTGTTAAAACTCAGCTGACCTTTACCTTCTAACTCCATAAGCAAACCTCCCCGTGTCACTGAGGTCAGAGTGGACCCTGCCTTCCCTCCTCTCACCACATCTCATTCGGCCTGTTACCTCGGCAGTTTCCCTTGTGTCTCCTTCGGCTTAAAAATGGCATAGTAAAAACATTTCTGACAACTCTTCCCCTTGAAAAGTCAGCCCCAAGCTACAGGGCATGGAAGCTGGAACTGGGATGAACGGGGGAGGGCGGCGGGAGAGAAAGCAGATGCAGGGAGGTTAATGAGTGACAAAGCCTCATAGGGGTGGGGTGGTGGCAGGGGGCCCAGACCACTCCCTGGACCCTGAAGTCCCAGGGCCAGTAAAAAACAAGAGACTTGTTTCAGATCAGGAAAGAGCCACAGCCACCGGCTACCACCACCAAAGGACCATTTTCTGGAGAAACTGCTCTGTAACTGCAGCGTGACGGATACAGATGCCTGGGCGCCACCGATGAGAAAGATCAGTGAGGCCCACCAAGAAGCCCCCTGGTGCGTCCACATGCGGTCTTGGTGCGCACCCGTGATTACCAACAGGAAGCCAAGACTCAGCAGACCCCTGACAGGACCCTAAACGCGGAGGCTGCACAAGCTCTGGCTATAGTTCTATAACCCGTAGGGATAAGAAAACAAAACAAAACTTCCCCAAAGCAGAGCCAAAAGGCAGAGAGGGCAGCCCAGTGGCTCAGCGGTTTAGCGCCGCCTTCAGCCCAGGGCCTGATCCTGGAGACCTGGGATAGAGTCACACGTGCCTGTGTCTCTGCCTTTCTCTCCCCCACCCACCCTGTCTCATGAATAAATAAAATCTTTAAAAACAAACAAACAAGCTCCTACCAAAAAAAAAAAAAAAAAAAAAAAAAAAGCAAAAAGAGAGACAGGATACGAATATTAAAGGGTCAATTCAGGGAGCCCAAGACCCACTCCTGGAAGTCCCAGAGAGAGGAAACAGTATGAGGATGATTACTGGAGATGGGACTCAAGGAACAGACCCAACAGGCATGGGCACTGGGTTCCAAAGGCATATGGTGTGACCAGCAGGAGGAGTACAAAGGGCACAATGAGGCACATTAGTATGAGATTCTGGATTACCAGGTTTAAGAGAAAATCTCCAAATTTTATAAATTTTATAAGAGGGAAAACTCTTATAAAGCTGGAGAATAGGGCAGCCCAGGTGGCTCAGTGGTTTAGCGCTGCCTTCAGCCCAGGGTGTGATCCTGGACCCCACGTCGGGTCCCTACATGGAGCTTGCTTCTCCCTCTGCCTGTGTCTCTGCCTCTCTCTGTCTTTCATGAATAAATAAAATCTTAAAAAAAAAAGCTGGAGAATAATTTTTAAAAATCACAACTGATTTCTCTTTAATACCTGCATCTAGAAGCAATGGAATGATGCCTTCAAAATTCTAAATAAAAATTATTATTTTTTAAAAGATTTTATTTATTCATGAGAGACACAGAGAGAGAGGAGAGAGAGAGAGAGAGGCAGGCAGGGACACAGGCAGAGGGAGAAGCAGGCTCCAAGCAGGGAGCCCGACGTGGGACTCAATCTGGGGTCTCCAGGATCAGGCCCTGGGCTGAAGGCAGTGCTAAACTGCTGAACCACCTGGGCTGCCCTAAAAATTATTTCGTTATGGAATTCTATACACAGCACTCTACACAGTGAGTATGAGACATTGAGACACTTAAAATTGCACACAATTACCTGCCATGCATCTGTCCCTGGGACATATGAGGGCTTCATTCATATGCTGGAGCCCTCACTCCCAATAGTGATGGCATCTGGAGGTGGGGCCTTCTGGAAGCGATTCAGTTTAGGTGAGGTCATGACGGTGGGGACCCCACGATGGGATTAGTGGCAGAGCTCTGGGCTGTGAGGACAGTGAGAAGACAGCCATCTGCAAGCCAGGAAGGGAGTCCTCCCTGGGGACCCCAACCGACCACCTGCTCCATGCAGGGCTCACAGCCTCCCCACTTGTGTGAAGTAAATCCCTGCTGCTTACACCCCCCAGGCTGTGCTGGTGTGTCACGGTAGCCCAAGGGAAAGTCTACAGGAAAATCTGTTCCCCCGCAAAAGAGGGAACAAATCAAGGAAGCAGAAAGTATGTGTTCAAAAGACAGGGGCTGCAATGAAGAAGTGGGATGTAGTATCCCCGGCCTCGGGAGACAGCGATGAGCAGGCTGGGGAGCAGAAAGACCACGGACCCAAAGGAGTGGCTCCAAATGGACCCGAAAACGTGTCCGACAGGTCTGACCTCCCAGAAAATTCCATCAAGAAGTTTGGAAGGCGTGGAAAGGCATAGATGGTCAAAATAAAAAAAGAGTTCTAAACTCCAGGAGTAATACTGAATTGCGCACAAAGGGAAACATAAACATAACTAGTCTCCGCTAGGCTTGGCAGTGACTAAAACTGACAACTGTCAAAATAACGACAGCAGGCCAGGAAAGACTTCACGGCCACCAGAGCCTGGCAACACCAGAGAGGAGGGCACAAAGGAGGCGACACAAGGAGCAGGAATAGCTGGTTGCCAACCCGGAAGGAAAACGTGCCTGGGGTCCACACCCCGAGGTCATATGGCAGTCCAGTCTTCCAGTCCAGATTCCATAGCCGAACTGGCTGTTTCTGGGCCATGTGGCAGGAGTGTGAGGAATGGTGACAGAGGCTGCCGTGCTTTACTGTAAGCTTTCTTGTACTACCCTGACCCTTGAAGTCACCCAGATCTCCTTTGAAAACCCACGCACGGGTCCCCAGCGTGCTGCACGCTGCCTGTGGGGTCAGCAGGTGCCCTCCCAGGTCAGCGTGGGCTTGCTGAGAGCAGGGTTGCAGCCTGTTCGTCCTCACAGTGCTTTGCCCGCCGCCCCACCCCCGCTTTATTCTTTTCTGGAACACTGATATGCTGTCATGTCCTTCGTTCTGCATCCCAGCTACTTATTCATTGGTCCTGAGAATAATTTAGCTTGTTGAGGAATCTTTCTGGATTTTATCCTCAGTCATCCCACCTGTGAATGAGGTGATGCCATCAGCAGTCAGTATTGAAGTCACTGTCCCAAATGCTGATGAGCAGAGTTAATCCTATGTTGCTTGCCTTGGGTTCCCCAGAAAGCAGAGCCTGGCTCCCACGTCCTTTATCTGGGAATGTTGGGAACGTGACCCCAGGAGCAGGTGTGGGGGACAGGCGGGAAACAGGCCAGCAGGTGAGCCAGCAGGCTGGTGGGTGGCTGACAGGCCACAGGTATGATGAGACGACTCGATTCCCCTGGGGATCTTCTGCAGACAGTCCACCCTGTGGATGCAAGGTGGAGGTGTGTACCTGCTGGCTTCTATCCTCCGTTGGCTAAGGAGGCTGGAGGGGTGCTGGCCAGCAGGGCTGAGGCACCGCCCCCCACAGGACCCGTGTGAGGCGAGGGGTAGCCAGAGTCACAAAAGGATTTTAAAATGGTGCACAAGAGGCATCCAAGGCAATTGGAAACCCTGCTCCAGGCAGGGAGATCTAATCAACATTCTTCTGAGGTCCATGATGAGCCATTAATTCACTCCCTGAGCTGACAGCCGGCAGTTCTGCATCTCATCCATCAGGACACCATGCTGGGCTCTGTCAGCTGTCTAGCTGACACCCAGATGTGCCTGTCCTGCTTTTCCCTCACCTATGGAACTGTCCAAAAAGGAAATCGGGCTTGACCTCTGTGACCTTTCTTGTCGATTCAGGACAGGTTCCTGGAGATGACTGGAGGTGACTAGAGATGACTACTTCTGTTACTTCTACTAATAATTCATTCACACGTCTTACCTGGGACTGGCACCACATTCCCCACCCACAGGCTCCCCACCCCAATCTTTTCTTTCATCTCTAGCCTGGGGCACAGAACACTTTTCACAATTCCTCTGATATCACTAACAGCTTGGCAATCTGCTTTCTATGTCCTTTTATTACACCAGAATGTGATTCATCTGGGTCAGAAAGCAAACTGGTTTAGTGCAGACAGGCACCCTCCTGTAATCTCTACACCCATCTCAGGCTTCAATTTCCTCTAATCACCATTTACTGTACTTTTTCCATTTTCAAGATCACTTTCCTTGATAGGGAAAAAAAGCACAAAAAGAGCCAAAGAGTTTTACTTTCCTCTATCAGCGGCACCTGCAGCATGAAGCCTGAGCAACAGGCCTGGTCTCCTCATTCTTTCTTGCTTTTATTTATTTTTATTTAGTTACTTTTTGAAGAGGTGGGGAGGGGCCCAGGGAGAGGGAGAATCTTGGCAGGACTTCACGCACCACAGAGCCCAGAGTGGGACTTGACCTCATGACTCTGAGATCATGACCTGAGACAAAATCAAGAGTAGGTCGCTTAACTGACAGAGTCACCCAGGCACCCCACCCCTCTTCTTGCTTTTAAAATAAGCAACCTTCATTTACTCTTTCATTTTTTTAAAAAAAAATTACATTGATTGAAATAGTCTGAGCAACAAACTAGTGATGGGTCATAACTGAATGGAATACATACATTCACAAATGTATACTGACATAAATGATTGAATAAATAAACTGGAGAGAAGGCACAATGTCTTTGCAGAGGCAACTAACTTAGGTAGCCACTGTGCCCTCAAGGAGGTGGAGCACAGCCCCGCACCCAGTGACTTCCTTCTATGAGAGCAGCACGGAAGTGGAGAAACCTGACGAAGACACCTCAGCCAGGTGACCCACGTTAAGGTCAACAGTGATGAGACGCTCGAATAGTACACACCCTTGATGTGACAGGATGAAATGGCACCTTATCTCTGTGGTCTTCCTTCTAAAACCCATAATCCCAGTCTGATGGTGAGAAAAACATCAGGTAAATCCCAACAGCGGGGTATCCTACAGAGTACCTGTTCAATGCTCCTCAGAACCGTTAAGGCCACAGAAATAAGGAAAGTTTGAAAAACTGCCACAGGCAAGAAGAGCCTAAGGAGACGTGATGACCGAATGTCACAGAATAACCTAGGTGGGATCCTCGGGTAGAAAAATCAGGTAAAAAGTCAGGAAATCTCAATGAACTATAGGCTTTAGGTGATAATTATGTGTCAATATTGGTTTGGGAATTGTGACCAGTGTTTGCCACACTGATGACAGATGGCGGGAATGGGGGAACCCGGGCGTGGGGTGCCTGGGAGATCCACACTCACTTCACAACTTTTCTAGAAATCTACAACTACTCTAGAATAAACATTCTAGTAAAAATAGTTCGTAGAGTATTGCTAAAAAAGTCATCTTGCCATTGTGAGGGAAGGCCTGCGTAATTCTTAATGCTACCCCCTCAATCTTGGGAAGTTTTGTTTATTTTTGAGCCTCTCCTCACTCCTGAAGTGTCACTGTTTAGAATCTGAAAGCACCAAAATCCTAGCTTTCTCTCAACTATCAGGCTTTTCTGGAAGGGCTGGGACACGCCCTCCCTCTCTACTCCCTTAGGAGGCTGCTGTCTCTCGGCTCGACCTTTCCTGTCTGGCCTGTGACCGAATCTCTGGACCAACCGTGCATTACTGTAAGCTCGATCGCATGGTGACCAACTGCGGTGACTGTCCCAGATGTGGCATCTTGGGGGCCATGCCACTACTATCTGGATACATACTTTCTCTCCATGGCAACTTACGAAGATCCACAGAAGCAGTCTGTTTGGACCTGGCACAGGACACTCACCATGTCCTGGAGGCTACGCTGCCTTCCTGCTCTCGGCTTTCGAGCATCTGCAGAGATGCTCATTTTGACATTCCACATGCCACATGGGCGCGCTACGTTGAGGACACTGTGCTGACTGGATCTAATGGGCATGAAGTAGTGATACTTCAGATGATGCCTCAGTGAGATATAAGAAAATCAGAGGGGGAGTTTCCAGGGTCAGGGAGGCTGGGAGCATTAGCAACAGCGCATTCAAGTTGTTGCTCTGCACACACCCTGCCAGCCAGCCATCACTAGGTAGGTCTTTCGGAAGCAACATGTACCACAAAGTGGCTACTCTGACACATTCACTGAATGGTCCATATAAGCAGAGTGACCAGAGCGAGGGAAGGCTCCTTGTCCACATGGGCCTATCACCTCAAAGTCAACACCAACACCAGGGATCCTCTATGAAGGCCCATGGCACATGTCCAGGGTTAAGAACAACAGCAGCAAAAACCCACACCTTCTTTTGCAGATACCTTCCTTCTGAGAAACAACTGCTGGCTGGCTATAGGGCCCTGGTAGAGCTGGAACCAACTGCAAAATGCTGAGTGACTCTGCAGCCTGAGTGCTCACTGTGCCCGGGTGTCACCTGCCTGTCGGGCAAACTGCCGGGTGTGCGTGGCAGCCAGGGCTCAGCTAGTGGAAAAGGTGGCTCAGGGACTGGGCTTGCACAGGGGCCTGTGAGCCCCCTCTTGTTCCTCCCATGCCTATAGGGGTGCTCCTTCAGATGGCTGCTGCTGGGGAAAGAACTGGCTGGCTTCACAGATGCTGCTCAGGGCAGGCTGGCCCCAGGTGGGGACATAGCTGTGGTACCCACTGAAAACAGGCAGCTACAGGACCCCAGGTGGGCAGAACTGCAGGTGGTACAATTGGTTTCCGCTGTCAGGACAGGGGGACAGCCAGAACACAGATGGAGGCTGGTGCCTGGTTAATCTGAGTAGGAAATGGGAATTTTGGGCAGCCCGGGTGGCTCAGCGGTTTAACGCTGCCTTCAGCCCAGGGCGTGATCCTGAAGACCCGGGATCGAGTCCCACATCGGGCCCCCTGCATTGGGCTCCCTGCATGCCTGCTTCTCCCTCTGCCCGTGTCTCTGTCTCTGTCTCTGCGTCTCTTATGAATAAATAAAATCTTAAAAAAAAAAAAAAAAGAAAGGGGAATTTTGCCGAACCCAAACACAGGAGGCTGAGCCCGCCTCTCAAAGACAGAAGCTGGAGGCTGAAGCTACGTCCAAGGCTGTTCTTTCCCCTCATCTTTCATTCGCCTCTTCTCCTACGTCTTTCATTCGCCTCTTCTCCTACGTCTCTTCTAGTCCTCTTGGTTTCTGTGTGTCTAGAAGTCAGGGCTCTGACACTTTGTACCCTCAGGATAACATGGTCACAATACTTGTATGATTCTGCAACTTGCTTTTTTATTTAAAAACATACTCTTGACAAATATTTCTTCTGTTCTTCTTAGTGGCTGCAAGAAGTCGTATTCCATGACATGCCTATAACTGGGATTTATTTCACCAATCTCGAGATACGTAGGCTGTTTCTGGTTCTCTGGAGCCCCATGCTGTGTTCTCTGCTTGCTTTCTTCACTCTCGAGATGCATCAATGACTACTGCAGTCTATGTCTAGAAAATACACCTTTCAAATGCATGTTTAACTTTGCTCTACCCACAATAACCCTTGCCCCCTATTTCCCTGGTAACAAAGTTTAGTTCCTTCAAAGCCAACAATCTCACAGGATTCAGGACTTCCAGGGGATGATGCAAGCACAGCTTAATTAAGGCAGTGATATTACTGGATCAGCGACCTCCGACAACCCACAAAACATCACATTTTTCATGTATCATGCACTTCGGGTAAATTTTAAATTCGGAAGGAAGTCAATTCCATGGCAAGGGAAAAGCTGAGTAGGAGTGAAAGCAGACATGGGTCTTGCCAGCCATCACTTTTCTATTGGTGGGAAACCTAGCGTCAGGAGATCTGGTTCTTAAGAAAGTGATAACCCTTTGGGGGAATGGGAGTGAAGGTGAGATGGGTTGATCTAGTAGTTCTTTACTTTGGGAATTGAGAATTTCTAGCTATTTTACTGCTGAAATCTATGGTTACAGTTGTGAAGACCGTATTTCTTGAAGTTACTATCTGTCAAGTTCCCTATGTATTACTGTAGTGGATGCTTTCTTGTTGTGTCAAAGAATCAGAGAATCTGAGGGGTTTAGAAGAAACCTTGAAGGTTACCTGGTCTGAAGTAAATTTAGCTAAGTCATAGGGTGTAAGGTCAATTTACAGAAATCAGCTGTATTTCTGTATGATGACAAAAAAACAAAACAAAAAACCCCACCACAGCTGGAAAATAAAATTAAACAAGAACAAAGCTGTTTTCACGTTCCCGAGAGTCCTGTGTAGCACACACCAAGTGCAGGCAAAGTGGCTTGGGGAGCCCAGATGTCCTGAGTGGCCACAGGAGCAGCTGCAGGAGGGACAGCAGACCAGGCTGGGGGACAGGTGAGGACAGGCCCCGGAGCATGGGGCAGAGCCAGCTGAGTCTGGGCATGTATCTCCCAGGATGAACTGAGAGGCTGGGGTGAGCTCAGAACGGCACCTGCCCCCACCCCAGTTCTGCCAAGAAGCCAGCTGAGGCCATAGTCTGTGGGCCTTCACCTGAGTTCTACCCCTGGCAGGGCCTTTCTGAGTCCTCCCTGGCCCTGCAGGGGGTCTCCCAGGGGCACACCCTAAAAAAGCACCCACTGTCCAAGAACTCCTGGCTCAGCGGCTGCTTTTGGGAGCAAAAGTGAAGCTACTCCTTTGTACAGATTTATGTACAGAGACACTAGATACCTGTGTGTATATACATGTTTATTACATCGGATGTAACGTGACTGTTATGGTGAATATATCATTCAGGACTTTCTATATATGATTGGTAGAGAATGAGATGCAATAAGCACAAGTTTAATGCCAAAGTGATCAGGTTCAAATTTTTCTGCTAAAAGAGATCAATACAGTTCTTTCTCAGGTCATCATCTACCTTAGTCATTTTTTTCTTTTTAAACAATACGATCTCAAATTAATTTATTATATATTCTACTAAATAACTAAAAGATCAGGATATACTGAGGGAGACATACAGCTCAGGCTCTAACGTCCAAGACAGATCCCATTACTCACCAGCTCTGTGGGTTAAGTTACTAAATTCTAGAATTTGTGGGCTTAACTTTGTGATTTAAGTCCTTTGACTCCAGAACGAGTTTCCTTCTCTGGAGAAAGAGGAGAGTGACAGCACATTCCTCCCACGGGTGGAGACAAAATGCAGACAAAAGCTCAGTGTGACACCTGACATATGCAAAGTGCTCAGCAAGCATCTGCTGGTGTCACCCGTACAGCATGCCAGCAGGTCGTGAAAACCGTGCACACTTACTTGTAAAGTAGTATCAAAGACCACAAGCTTTGAACTCGTGGGAACGATGTCATAACACTTGTGTGACCTCATGAAGCGCATGTAAACACCACTCTCTGAGTCTTCTGCTAAAAAGGAAAGAGAAAAAGGCATATATCAGCTACAACCAAGGACTTGCTATCAGCTGGAGAGGGCGTACGAGAAGCCGGCAGACTTAGTGGATGCTGGGACGGGCTTCGCGAGAGCGAGAAGGCAAGAGTGCTCACGCGGACTGATTCTATTCCACATGGCTCTGGAGGCCCTCGCCCGGACAGTAAGGAGACACACAGGTGTACAGATGGAAAAGGAGGTGGCAAAACTGTCTTTACTGGCAGACCATATGATTTTCTTACATAGAAAAGACCAAAGAATTGACAAAAAAGCTCCCAGATCTAAAAGAAATGAGGTGAGCCAGGTCACAGAATGCAGCATTACTAAAAACAAACACATAATTTATAAATAAAATATGTAATTTACATAAATGCTCAATGGAAAAATGGATCCACACAAGGAGACAAAGCACTGAAAACGGTAACCATGTGAATACACGGGTTATTTAAATCTCTGTAAATGTTAGTGGGCAGTTGGCAATGATCTAGGGTGGTCCAGCATACTGATAAGTGAACTGTGTGGCACCACCATCCATCTGATGGTATAGAAATCTATGCTTAATCTAGGCTTCGTCCTCGTCACATCATCTCCTTGGCCCTCACAGGTTTATCATGAGGTGCTGCAGGGTTTAACACAAATCTCTCTTTAATCCACCCACTTCTCTACCTCCAGGGCCACTGGCCTGGGTCCAATGATTGCCCCAACTTCCTAACTGGTCTTTCTGCTTCCAAGCTGTCCACACTGCATCCAGAATGCTTTTGCCAGATGCAAATCTGATCATGTAATGCCTCTGCTGGAAACAGTTGAACGGCTTTCGAAAAAGGCTCCTGGTGTGGCTTGGGGAGCCACACCCAGCCTGAAGGTGTGGCCACTCCAATGCCCTAACCTCACCTATCCAGTGCCCGCACCCCAGTGGCCTCCAGCTCCAAAGTCTTCACTTGGTCCCCTGCTGAATGCTATGTTCTCTTCTTCCAAGGGGCCTTCAACTACTGTCTCCTCCATCTTCAACACTTGGTCCATCTCTTCATGGTCCCATGAAATCCTCCCGTGGTAGACTGTAGCTCAAGGACGAGACTGAGAAGCTGTGGAACCAGAATCTAAGCCTGGTTGCCTCTTAATTCCAGAGCTACATTCTCGCCCACCACCCCCGCCTGCAGTGGCCTAACTCCTAAGTGGCTTCAAGGTGGAGCACAGAGTATACTACCTCCAAGGGACTTCGACAGCTTCCCTTCGCCCACACTGATCTGTACACTTTGGGAAGATGGAGATTACCTGGGAAATATCTGGGGAAAAAAATTACTTTGTTGTATTTAGTAATCACCAAAGTAAGTATTAAATAGCATGACACTCACCAACTTTCCCAACTATGGCAAGGGGCTCGTTATTCTTTGTAGGTCCTGCTACAGTCAACTCTCTGTATGTGCCACCTGGCTTGCCAATTTCATGACAAACTATGTCTTTATTTTCAATCCTGGCCATTCTTCCAGGTTCTGGAATTCATAATCCTACTGTTCCAATCACCTCCTCGCCCGTTCCCTCCTCAAGTATCTCCCCTCCTGCTCGTGGAATAGTCAGGGTTGGTCTGGCATCCATGAACTTCATCTCTCCGCCTCCTGTTCCCACATCTAGGCAAACAGCTCCCTGCGAAGTTCCTACTGTATTTAATCTCGCTTTCTTGTATTTGTTCGTTCTGTTGTAACTTAAACATCCTTGCTTTCTTGTCCAATTTCAACCCAACCTCAAATGCCATATTATCCACAAAAAAAGTGAATATGAGTGCTCACTTTGGGCCAAGCATTTCATACCTTATACCTCCTTTAATTTACATAACAACGTGGAGGAGAATGCCTTAACTTCTTCACTTTATATGAGCAAACTGAGGTGAGGAGAAGCCGAGGAGCTGGCCTAAAGTCATATGCTCAGGAACTAAGGTGGGATTTAAATCTATATCCAGAACCCCAACACTTTCAAGAGACTGGGCAGCTTCATTTATGCACACATATGCGTCTGCCAGAGGCCTGTGGAGTGCTAGCTCTATCAGGCACTGTCCCTGGGGGTGACACGGAAACGTGAACAAAACAGGCACGGTCTCTGCCCTCCAAGCACACACACTGGCAGAGAATGAGGGCACCTGGATATATGCCACGTGGCAGAAGCCCTGGACACGGGCAGACACAGGCAGACATGAGGTGGACACCCTGGACACGGGCAGACAACCAGCCCTGGGTCAGAAAGGCAAGGACATCTCATGACTTCCTCCTCTGAAGACTACTGACTCCACCCGTATTTCTCATCAGCTGTCATTTTATAGCTCATTCACGGCCATTTGTGTAGCTTTACTTCTTCTCCTTCTGGGCTGATCACTTCTCTGAAGGACCAAGATTTCACTCTCTGCTACATTAATTAACTCAGTAACTCTTTATTGCATCTGGTTTCACTGTGGGTTCTCCCAAAGCTGGTCAGTTTGGATTTGTATGATGCTTCTCTCATGATCTCAGTCATGGGGTCATGTGTTTTGGGAGGGAGGCCACAAGGTAAAGTGCCATCTCAACCCACCATATCGAGAGAATGTGCTGTCAGCATGACTTACCACCTGGGTCACCTGGCTCAGGCAGTGTCTGTCAGGTTTCTCTGCTGTGGAGAGACTTTCTCCTCCTTCCATGTGGCAGTTTTTGCAAAAACGTCACCATGTGTAGTCCATACTTAAAGGGTCAGGAATCATGCTCACCCTCGTTGAGGGCAGAGCACCTACATAAATAATTTGAAATTCTTCTGCCTAGAATTATCTAAATGTATCAGTGTGGATTTATAATATTTATTTTAGACTTTGAGTTACAACCCAATACTATGTGAAGATGGGTCAGGAAGCCCAAGGGTGTCCCCTTGCAGTGGCTGACAGATCTGTGCATGGCTGGGGAGCACACTCCAAGTTCTGACAGCCTTCTGCCCTGGCTGTGACTTCCTGTAGGTACCCCCAGGACTTCCTTGCTCAGACACACGGCCTCCATCTCATCCAGGAGTCTGTGGAGAGCTGGGCCCTCTGGGGTCCCCTCTGGGGTCCCCTCTGGGAGAGTTTCCTCAATCAGCGATGCTGGGGTGAGGGGACCTCTCTCGGTCCTTGCCTGAACACACATCAGTCTTGAGTAATGTCTATCACCACCATCTTACATTAGCATGGTACTTCTGCTACAGCTCACGAACCAGGAAAACAGTAACAAGTTATTAACACAAGTCCATTTGTCATTCAGAATTCCTTAGTTTTTATCCAGGACGGCACATAACATTCAGCCTGGCTCCTCGGGCGCCTCTTGGCTGAGGCGGTTTCCTAGACGTTCCAATTGTCTTGATGGTCTTGAGGAATCCCAGGAGGCACTCGGGAAGGAGCCGGTTGATTGGAAAGTCTGACATGCTCCTCACAACTGGACTGGGGGTGTGGGGTTTGAGGAGGACCTACAACATTTTTTTTTAATGTAAGAAACTTGACCAAAGAAAGCAAAATGTTAAATCTGTAAAACAAATGATAATAAAATTTATTTTGGCCTGTGATAAGGAGAGAGATGATTACTGTAGTAAGAAGACAACGTCAATCACAAAAGTATTAGTATTTTAAGTTAGGAAAATAAAGTGAAATATTATCAACTGTCATGGCTTCCCTATACTGAGTATCGGCTTTCTGATTGTACGTGGCACCATCTGTATTATTTTCCCTATGATGAAATCTCAAATTACAACTGCAGAATGATATGCAATGAAATAGAAAATAATAACGTGGAGTTAAGCTAAAAACAAAAAAAAGAAAAAAAAAAAAAACAAACCAAACCCCAAAACCATTCAACAATAACAGGTTGTTTGGAATGTGTTATTAAAATTCCTGAGAACACAAGAAGTTCAGACTCCCCTTATTCAAAGGGTAACTGGGGTTAAGATATTATCAGTGTTCCATTCTTGCTCCTGTTTTATGTTGCTGGACAGAAGCATAATTAGAGAGCATTACACAGGCAGTGAAATCTCACCACCCCTCCAACAACATGCGAACCCACTGCTGGTTGAGGCAACTGCTAACAAGCACTATTGGGAAGTAGAAAGTATATGTCCGAAGTGTCTCATTTGTGAACGTCAGCAAAAAGAATCCGAAAAATGCAGCATCTAAGTTTTAATGCGAACAATCCTATACCCTAGGTGAGGATGCGTGGAAGCCAGCATTTCCCTCAGAGAGGATCTGACCACACCCCACCTGCCCTCCTGGCCTCCTCTCCTACCCGTCCCCCAAGTCGTCCACTCTGAGATTGCATGGAGACTTCCTTTTCAGAGGAGTTTTTGAAGTTTGGAAAGTTCAACTTTGGGAATGTGCTCCCTGGGTTTCCGCCTCTGCTCTGCTCCTGCTGTTCCCTCTTCTAAGAGAGCACTTTCCAGTCCCCCACCAGCTTCTGGAACCCCACCTGCCTTTTCTTAGCAGAAGAGTGGCTCCCCAAAATACATGCCCAGCTGGAAGGTCAGAAGGAGACTTTATTTGGAATAAGGGTCTTTACAGATGTAATCACAGTAAGGACCTTGGGATGAGATCAGGCTGGATTAGGCCGGGTCCTAAATCCAAAGACCTCTGATCTTATGACACAGAGAAGACGAGACCCAGAGAGAGGAGGAGGCCACGGGATGACATGACGAGGCAGAGGCTGAGTGACGCCGCCGCCACGGGCCCGGGGATGAGGCTCCAGAAGCTAAGAGAGAGAGGCAGAGCACACAGATGCCCCTCAGAGGAGGGGACTGCCACCGTCACCTGGAATCCAGTTCTGCTGTTCGAAGCTGCCACGTCTGTGGGACATGGCGATGGTGGCCTCGGAAAACTGATGCAGCCTCCGAACTGAGTTCAAAGGCCCGGACAGTTTCCTGAGGAGTCTTAAAGTCAGAAGTAACTGCTCATTTTGGCATTGTCACTCGTGCTTCGGGAGTAATTCGGGTCTGGAGTCATCGTGTGCCTTGCACCAAAGTTACAGTCTGCTTTCCTTTTAGATGGCAGCCTCCTGAGGCACTGGCCAGGCTCCCAACCCCCAAACTCCTCGAAGGTGCTGGCACGAGCTCACACCTGCTGAGTAGCAGGCAGGTCAACGAAAGGCTTGTAAGAAAATGCAGAGGGCCGAGTAGGAGTCCGGGATTCCTGTACTGTGTGTGTCTGTCCTTCCAGAGAAAAACCATAACACGGGATCCCTGGGTGGCGCAGTGGTTTAGCGCCTGCCTTTGGCACAGGGCGCGATCCTGGAGACCCTGGATAAAATCCCACATCGGGCTCCCGGTGCATGGAGCCTGCTTCTCCCTCTGCCTGTGTCTCTGCCTCTCTCTCTGTGTGACTATCATAAATAAAAAAAAAAAAAAAAAAAGAAAAACCATAACAGAGGCCCATGTTTAAAATACTGGTGAGTCTAGATTCAGTGATCAGTAAAGAAAGTTTATAGACCCTTGTAAGACTGAAGAATTGAAAATGGACATTTTTTTTGGTCATAGAAAGAATACATCTATGTAATGGCCCCATGTAATTTTTTTTTAAAGCACAACATCATTAATCTAAAGCTTTGAAAGTGTTTGCCAGCATATTTTATATTGAAACTATTTCCGAATTCTCTTGGACAAAAAAATATAACGGAGTTGAATACAACTGCAGAAGACATTAAAATGTTCACACTATTGTATATATTAAAACCTGAAAATACAGCAAAACAACTTGATGAATTCACATTTCAGAGATAATCTCTAAAGTCATAAATCATTTTTTATATAATCTATTTACACAGAATTTTAATTTAGAAGAATTTGTAAAAGAATGAATTCTAAGACGGTGTGAATCTTTGGTATTTCAAGCCTTCACTGTATGAAAACCAAGGACAGACTGTCACTGATAATTAGTCTAAAAAATGGCAGGATGAGGTGGCAGGTGGAAGGTGCTGAAAGGCTGGCTGGGAGTGGCTCGCAGATGGCTCACTGGTGGGGACGGGAGAGAAAGGAGCAGGGGCTGGTTCCAGTGACCTCCTGATTCCCGAAGCATGTGTCACACCTGTAGCACCTGCTAGAGTTCATCCTGCCTGCGCTGGGCCAGTGTCCCTGCAAACTGCTTGACTGATTCCAAGTCGGGGGACGTAATTCAAGCCCGTACGGGAGACTGACTGCTTCTGTTGCTCTGCTGTCATAACTCAGCTGTGGGCATCCTCCCTGGCAAACGAAAACCGCCAGCCAGTTCAGACTTTATTATTGTGGGAACTGGGGGCTTCTAGGACCGAGGGAAGGGTGGGACCCTCAAAGGGACCAGTGGCCTCTCCTCGGGGGCCGGCTTCTCATGCCACTTACTATCTAGCCACCACTGAGAAGAGGCTCTGCTCGGCAATGGCCAGCAACATACACCCGGCTCCACCCCACATGTTGCCTCCTTCATTTACCATGACTGAACACTGCTCTTAAGTCATCACAGGCCAGAGCAACAGACCCAACTCACGTCTCAAAGAGCGGAGTGTGCATTTTTTAAAATGAGATTGATTTTAGAGAGAAAGCGAGAGCACACAAGCAGGAGGGACAGAGGAGAGGGAGAGAATCTTAAGCAGACTCCACACTGAGTGCAGAGCCCCAGGTAGGGCTTGATCTTATGACCCCAAGATCACCACTTGAGCCAAAAACAAGAGTTGGATGTTTAACAGACTGTACCACGCAGGCGCCCCGGGATGAAGACATTTTAAAACAAAATCCACACATCACCTCAAACTTCACTTACAACCCCAGAAACCAAAATTTTGTCCCACTCCTTATTTCCAATCCTCATAATTTTAACTTAATACACAGACATTTCACTGAACGATCCATGAACGTCAATTTAGTTTTTTAAAGATATTTTTATTCTTTACATTTTGAAACACATTTTCTATATACTTATGGTGTCTTATTTTTTTTTTTACAAAACCACTTAAAACAGTTGAGCAAGAAATAACCAAAAACGGGAACATAGAACTTTACACAGGAAAGCCCAAACTCACAGTTTTCCTAAAGTGCTTAGAAGCACGAATGTTAACAAAGTCAATGCTTAAATATAATTTTACAGGTATAAGGTTTACCCACTTATTGGTGTTTTCCAAGAACTAGGATCTTGTTTTTGTTAAGAGGCAGCCAGATAAATGAAGTGCGTTAGATTTTTTTCTCTCTATGCTTTTTACATTTGGTTTTGCGTGTTCTGGCACAGAATCCCCACCCACCAAAAGGGAAGCGCATTGGCTTTCCCAGGAAGGGCGATCAAAGACTCAGTAGCAAAGAAGTGTGGGTAGGTAAAGGCACACAGTCTTCTCAGCTCAAAACTGGCTGCAATAAATGCCTAAGGGCCGTCACAAAGCTGTGACCTTGCAATTACATGTGATTCCCATTCATTTTAAAACAGCTTCGCGTCGAATTCTGGGACCACACGATTGAAGCGTCCACCCTAGCCAATGTTCCCTTAGGATACAGGCCATTGAAGCAGGGTGAGGCTCAAGCCCCTGGGCCCCTGGTCCGCAGGGTGGGGCCTCCCTGGCAGGGACAGTGCCAGCAACCCCCTCACAGCTGCCCAGGGGCTTCTGCAAGTAGGTTTCCAGCAACTTAAAGACGTTTTTTTCTTCCTTTGGCTTAAAGATTTTGTTATAGAAATATACGTTGACCTTGATCGACTGCTATTTCGATATCTACAGAGATGACCAGGGCCCTCGTTCCTTTAACCTGCAGATGTTAATTCCTTGATGATTTCTTTTTTTTTTTAATTTTTTTAAATTTTTATTTATTTATGATAGTCACACAGAAAGAGAGAGAAGCAGAGACATAGGCAGAGGGAGAAGCAGGCTCCATGCACCGGGAGCCCGACGTGGGATTCGATCCCAGGTCTCCAGGATCACGCCCCGGGCCAAAGGCAGGCGTTAAACCGCTGCGCCACCCAGGGATCCCTCCTTGATGATTTCTTTTTTCTTTTTTTTTTTTTTTTAATTTTTATTTATTTATGATAGTCACAGAGAGAGAGAGAGAGGCAGAGACACAGGCAGAGGGAGAAGCAGGCTCCATGCACCGGGAGCCCGATGTGGGATCCGATCCCGGGTCTCCAGGATCGCGCCCCGGGCCAAAGGCAGGCGCCAAACCGCTGCGCCACCCAGGGATCCCCCTCCTTGATGATTTCTTAATAAACTGCAGTCTTCTTGCATTCCCAGAACAGCATGTAGGTTGGTCACTGTGCAACCTGGGGCTCCTTCTGCTGATGTTGATGCAGGGGCTCTGCCCATATTTTCAACTTAATCATTTGTTTTCTAATTTGTGTGCCATCCTCTGGTTTGGATGTCAGGATCAAGCTAGCATTCCAGAATGAGCTGCGAACCCATCATCTTTTTCTAAAATTGTGTAAACAACCTACACACAAACTGTTCCTTGAAGGCTTTACAGAACACACCCATCGACAGGCTGAACACCGGGCCTCTTTTGCAGGGCAGAAGGAAGCCGAGGACTTTTCATTACCTGTTTTTTTTTTTTTTTTTTTTTTTTAAACAGCTTGGTTATTATTCCATGCCCTTCACCTATTTAAAGTGTACAATTCAACTAATTTTAAATTTCTTTTATGGTTGAGTTTTAAATTTATTGATACAGTTTGGTATACTCAAGTTTCTTTTAATGCTATTTCCTAAATCTTTGCATTTTTTAATTTTTTATTTGTTTTATATTATTTCATTTTATTTTTTAAAAGATTTTATTTATTTATTCATGAGAGACACAGAGAGAGAGGCAGAGACACAGGCAAAGGGAGAAGCAGGCTCCATGGAGGGAGCCCGACGCAGGACTCGATCCTGGGTCTCCAGGATAAGGCCCTGGGCGGAAGGCGGTGCTTAACCGCTGAGCCACTCAAGCTGCCCAATCTTTGCATTTTTAATTAAGGACCCCTCTGATTTCAGAAGCTTTGCATTTTCACTCATCACTTGACCCACTTTTCTGGGTCTTTTCCAAGAACCACACTTTGAGTTTTGCTGAGCGGGACGACTTTTTGCATGCCATTTCATTGACGGCTGTCATTTCAGAAGGATTTTAGAAGGGAAAAGAGATAAATGAATATATTTAGCAAATCATCTTGAGTCACAAGTGTGGCGGCCCAGTTCAGTCAATCTCATCAGGTGAGCTGCAGCCTCACCAGAGCCCCCGCAGCGTGCTGCAGTCTGAGATTCGGACACAATGCTGTTCTAACCCACAGTGACCCATTACCAGTTGGCCAGTGCTGAGATATTTGTCCATGAAAACATAAACATCTCTGGGGTTTAGCAATACAGTGGATCCCCCCAGCTACCTCTAACATGGCACATCATCTGCAGAGTGAGGTACTCACAGAAGATCCCTCTAAAGGTTCACTGGCTTCTGGGGCTTTCCTGTGGTGCGGCGGGCCACTCTCCTCCCATGGGGACTCCAGGTACAGAGCATAGAAGGAAGAACAGGGCAGAGCTAGACCAAGCCTAGATTATAACTGCTACCACTTTCTGGGTGACCTCAGGCAAACTACTTAATGCCCTCAGCTCGCATTTCTTCATTCATAAAATGGGGTAACACCATCTTTCTTGCAGGGTGAGTGAGGGATGGACATAAACAAACGCCAACCTGATCACACACAGTGCTCATTCGGGGAGACGTCTGAGGTCACGGGTCCTAAAACTGTGGCCGAAGGAACCACTGGCTCCAGGTGACATGCTAATGGTGACTTTAATCTTTAAATTCCTGCTCAGCTGCCTCTTCGGTCCTTCTTGGGCCTTCATCACAGGGCTGTACCTGCAGAGACTGTCCCGCTCAGCAGGTGCGGTAGTGAATGCTACACTTGCGTTACTTAATCCTCATATAATCCTATTAGCTAGGTGCTGCTAGTATGTCCCAGTTATAGATGGAGAAACTGCAGCTTGAAATAACCTGCCTGAAGTCCCGCAGCTTTTGGGTGGAAGGAACGGGTCTTCAAGCTGGCTCTGACCCAAGCTCTTGGCAACTATGACACTGATTATATATGCAACTCAAGGGGGGGGGGGTACACCATACATGTGCTCCAAAACTAGAGAAGTCTGTGCGAAAAGTGAGCGCCAAACACAGGGTGTAAAGAAGCATGAGACAATGTGGATATGTGTGTGCCAGACGAGGCCGTAATGGAATGATGAAACAGTTCATAGAAAAATATAGCATGTGACCTATAAACTAAGGACAGTGGCAGCTTACTGCTGGTTACAAATGACCAACATACGACCATGAACCAGGTAGTTACATAAACTCAGATTCACAGGAAATAGCTCACAGTGGGGGGCAGAAGCGGCACATGAAACAGATTAAAAAGTGACAAAATTTTAACCAAAAGGTCCCCAAATTAGTTTCCTCCAGCAAATGGACTCCCCCGTCCTTTGATTATCAGATATAAGCTAGGCTGCTTTTTCCCTGACATCACTGCCAGTGCAATCGCAGCCACAAAAGAAAGATCTAGAAGATGTTTTCCTCGGTTACCAGATTACGTAAGCGAGCCACCCCATTTCCACCCACTTCTGCCGTCCAGCAGTCGTTCAGCTGCTGTGCGCTCTGCCTCCATGTCCAGGGGGAGGGTCTCTGCACCCCTGGGAGGGCCCCCACAAGTCATCATCCTCCCCACACGCCCCCACCTGCAACTGCTCTGTGATTGATACACATTCACCCAGCAAATGGATTTCGTCTTTCACAGAAATGCCTTGTTTCTTTATAAGAAATAACTCTAACTACTTGAAGTACGCTAAGCTTAGGTGCCAGAGTAAAAGTTAAAAACCTTCAAAATATATATACGTGTGTGTACATACACATACACACAGGCGTGTATACATATGTTTGCACACGGAGCAAATATTTACTGAAAATGAAGCCTCATTCATCATAGCATCTTTGAAACCATGGCAAACCTAAGTTCTCAGTGCCCATCCTCACTGAGCGGACAAGTCAGTGACAAACACAAGTAAGTGCATTACTCCCTAACAGCCCCATCAAGAGAGAACATAGGAAGTCCTGCCTGGGGCTTTGGGAAAGGCTTCCCCAGGGAAGTGACACTTGGGCTGAGATCTGAAGGGAACTAGCAGGTGGCCAGGAGGAGAGGAAGCACAGCCCAGGGAGACGCCCAGCAGTGCCGAGGAACTAGGCAGAGGAACTAGGCAGGGTGGCTGAGGACAGGCGGGGGGAGACACAAGCAGGGGCGCAGAGGAGGGCGCCAGGAGAGGGCAGACAGCAGGTCCGGAAATTTGCGACCCCAGCCTAAAGGCGAGGGAGAGTCACTGAAGGCTTTCAAGCACGGGAGCGACAGATCAGTATGTGCGTCATGTAATCCCTCCAACAGCAGTGGGTAAGCCTGTGTGGAAGCGGCACTCGGACCACTGGCCTCAGGCAATGGGACCAGTGACAGTGGCAACGGTGAGAGGGCGAGCGAGCCAGAACATCATGCTTGTTAACACAAGCACAGTTGGGCAGATGTGCTGCCACTCACTGAATCCGGCTGGCGAGAAAAGAGGCGGTGGTGCTAGAGGCTGAAGCACATGGGCCGTCAGCCGGTCAGGCAGGTGACCAGGTCCTCGGGGAGACGCTGGGGTGTGCATCTGGCCATTGCCGGTCACGACACATTGTGCTAAGTGCACGGCATTAAAACACACACATTGTGCTAAGTGCACGGCATTAAAACACTGGGCAGCAGGCCCTGGGGTCACTAAGGCGATGGCAGCCAGTGAGGCAGTGACATGTGGGGGCGAGGAGGCCCCAGGCAGGGCCACGAGCAACTTCAATGTCCAGGGCTCAAGAAAGAAGAGTAAGAGCCATCAGGGAGATAAAATGGACTGCGTAGATATGGGACCATGAGGGTGCAGAGTGGGGCGCGGGGGCAGAGGCCGGCTCTGCGGACTGTCACCTCTTCAAAGTAAGAAGAGCCGTGACAGGTGTCCCCCCAGAGTCTGCACGATGCAGCCACTGACAACCCCCTCAGTGGAAACGGGCTGGTAACTGTATAGGAGGTGGGTGAACGGAAAGGATTTCTAAATACAAGATGATTTCGTGCTGGTTATGCACACAGGCTCAGGGCACAGGATGTGTTTGAAACTGGGTTCTCCACCTTCCCAGATACGTCCTCGAGGTAATTTACTGCACCTCTTACTGTCTTCATTTCTTCCTCTATAAAACAGGGATGATAAAAATATTTACCTCTCAAGGCTGATGTGAAGATTCAATAAATGTGGACACTTGCAACAGTGCTTGATATGCTTCACACACATCTCGGTTAGGAGAACCACAAAAAAGGGATATTAAAAAATCTTCCACTTCTTTCTAAGTAAAGTCCCAAAATTTATATCAGGTTTTCCCACTTTAAAACCCACAGGTAACATTTAAAGTTGCAGAGATGCTGCATAGTATCTTCAGGGACTGCTGCCCACACAGAGCTGCAGGATGGGTCGAGGGTCTGTACTGTGGTCCCCAGAGTGGTGGGGTCAGAGCAGAGCACCACCCAGGAACAGGTAAAGTCTGTCTTGAGAGGGAAGGTCAAGGAGATCCATCCATCACGGAGAGGGCCAGAATAATGACTTTCCAGTTACTTGTGAAGCCTGGAGGCAGGCCCCTCTTTCGAATGTCCCTGGGTCTTCTGGACTCTCCTCTGTATTTCAAGTAGTGGATCTTTCCATTTCAGGTAATAAAACCTCCCCAGCCTACGAGATGACTACTTTGTCTCATCAAATCTAAGATATACCATTAAACGTCAAGCTATAGCCTGACTTCAGAGACATTAAAACAAATACCCCAAATCTATTAAATACGACAAGTCTATTTATTTATTTTTTTTATTTTTTTAAATTTTTATTTATTATTTATGATAGTCACAGAGAGAGAGAGAGGCAGAGACACAGGCAGAGGGAGAAGCAGGCTCCATGCACCGGGAGCCCGACGTGGGATTTGATCCCGGGTCTCCAGGATCGCGCCCTGGGCCAAAGGCAGGCGCCAAACCGCTGCGCCACCCAGGGATCCCTGGCAAGTCTTTAAATATGGGGCTAGCTGGAGAACAAAAATGTTAATTGTAAATGTTTCATAAAATTGTGACTACTTCTATTATTAAGAGAGAATCTCCTGCTGAAGATGAATATGTAAGCTCAGTAGGAAAGGGCAGAGTTCAAATGATCATCAGAGCCTTCCAATAATCTACAATAATCTTATCATTACGGGGGAGTGGCCAAGGGGTGAGTGCAAGGCGGTCACCCAAGCATCTCTACCACCAGAGGTCAGCACTCCTCACAGGAGCGCCAGCAGCCAACCCAGTGGACTCAGCTGAGCCTCACTGAGAGGGTGGCCCTAAGGCCAGGTGATGAGGGGGTGTCTGACAGGTCACCACAAAACACAGACGTATAATTCTTCCTGATGTTGGAGCAGTGTTTCTCAAACTTTTTTTCACTAGCCAATCCACCTCTGAAACTTCTCATACATTCTCCCCCTAACTGTCCCACCCCCATGAAACTTTAAAGCCACAGACACACTGTGTATCCATTCATGGACTGTGGCCCATTGAGAGCCACAAACCTGTTATAAAGCTGTTATATCAAAAAACTTCTGTCCCCTGACAAGAACCAGTCTTTGTTCACTTTGCTCCCCCAGTTAAGAATGAGTGAGTTTGGGTGGGCACGCATTTTTGGTTCTGTTAATTTACAGAGTGGCTGCTGGTTGCTTTAGGCGACCATTTTTTTAATTAGAAGGAAAAGTTCAAGTTCACTAAGTGTCAGGCCTTGTTTTAGATAGAAAACTCACAAAAGAAAAAAAAAAAAAGATAGAAAACTCACAGCAAGCAAAACCCCAAGAGACTGTGGATTACCTAAGGATGCAGCGCCTTCATTACCAAAGTAGGCCTAAAGTTCTGAGATTCTTGACTGGAAAAATAATACTTTCCCTCCTAAAAAAAAAAAAAAAAAAAAAAAAAAAAAAGGAGTCCCTTAATTCTTATATATTTTTGATCAGTGTAGACCCGGTTGACTAGCCTTGCTAGAAAAATGAGTTGGAGGTGAGTTCTGGAAAAATTACGCCTTGGACAATGCTGTGAAGGTGAAGAAGGGCATTGAGGACAGCAAGGATGGTCTGGGACCAGGGAGGAGTCAGGCAGCGAGGGAAGAGGGGAAAAGCCAGCTGCAGAGCCAGCTAAGTGGGGTGAGGCATCCACAACAAGTCACTAAAAACCCGAAATAAGTGAAGAGTCCGTGACAGCTGACGGGATAAGAGGGAAGCCGGGAGATAACACAGATAGCTCCAAGGGGCTGTAAAATTCTTGAAGTGGTGCCAGAATTACAGATTCACTAATTGTGAGTGAAAGGCTGGAACTCATCTACTTCATGGTGGTGTTCAGGTCCCTACGCGGTACTTGCGCTTGGTCCTGCCATTAAATAAGTTCATGACTGCTCATCCTGATAAAAACAAACACAAATCTAATGGACACATGAATAAAAAATTTGAAAAGCAAACACATATGGTGGCTGCTATGGGTAAGGCACTGTTCTCATCACTGTGCATCCACGGAATCACGGAGGCCTCGCAACATTCCCCCAAGTGTGGAGATGCCGTCCTCACAATTCCCAACACTGCTGAGCACTTGCCATGTGCCAACCATCTCAGGCACGACGAACGGTAAGATGAATCGTGATAAAGGCATAGAGTGGGTATTGGGGATGGCCTCAAAAAGTGGGCAGGATCTGGTAGGGCTGGGCTGCATCACTGGTAGGATAGAGCCAGAGGAAAAGGAGGTCTTGCCCGTGCTATGACCAGGCACGCAAGGCATACAGAGCAGGGGTCTGGCAAACTACCCCTGGGAGTCAAATTTGGCCTGTTTTTTATTTTATTTTATTTTATTTATTTATTTTTTTTGGGGCGTGTTTTTTAAATAAAGTTTCAGTGGAGCATCGCCTGTTGGGTTGAGTGTGGCCTTCAGTGGCTTTCTGCCTCGCTGCTACTTGGGCAAGCTGAGTAGTCGTGACACAGACAGAGACCATGTGGCCCTTTACAGAAGAAGTTTGCTCTGTTCCAGGGCCTTGTTATTCATGGAGGGGTCTATGAAGCAGCAGCACCTGGTAGCCTGGCAGAAATGCAGACCCTCAGGTCCCACCTCAAACCCACAGAATTAGTATCTGCCTCTTAAAAAAAAGATCTCTGTTGACTTCTGGCACACAGAGCTCTCTGATCACTGGCGTGTACGGCTGGGAGGAGGTGGTGAGGCTGCCGAGAAGAGAAGCGCGCACTCATCCTACATATACATGGGAGACGGTGCTAAAGATCTTCCCCTAAAGGAGTGGTTCCTCTGTCAGAGTGGAAGGGTAAGAAGCATTGGCAGCAGAAAGTGGGCAGGCTGTTGGTGTCAGAATCCAGGCAGATGACCCTGACCAGGGACGGTGGATCGTGGTACAGCTTTTTCTCCCTTTCCAGAAGCAAATGATGTTTTAAGGGATGATTCCAACTTTACCAGTGCCTCCAGACTGTTTCTTTTTTTTTTTTTTCAGACTGTTTCTAACAAATATAGTATCCATTATAATTGATTAGGAAATAGAAAAATACTTGGTAACCAAAATATTAGTCATCCTTTATGTCTGCATATACCAAACGTATCTCTGTCTAAGCAATGTGTCCAGAGCGCAAGGTGCACATTACAACATTAACTGGATAAGAAGGAAATTTAAAGATTTAATGAGGATCTATTCAACAGCTATCTATTATGTAGGCTGCTAACACATCAGTTCACAGGATATTTAAAGGTGTAATGCCTTAAACTGTTAGGACTCCCCCCTAACTCCCAAATAAATTTTAAGATTCAGGATATTCAGTTTTTCCATACCATGGATGAATAAGCAATATAAAGTTCAAAAGAAACAAAGCAGCATTTTAGACAACCACACCAACACTATTTCTTCCAGCTCTGCTAACGGCTTCCAAGCAAGTGCTTAACATTCTGCCTCCTTAAGAATCTAGAAAAGTTTGACATGGTTATTTGTGGGATTCCGCATACTTTAAAGTAACGACAGCAATATAGATAAAAATAGATGAGAGAAAACAGGAAATCCCCTTTCTTAGATGCTTAGGTTTAAAACTTCATGTTCATTACGTTGACAGACACAATGCAAAAGAAACAAGGCTTGCGGATCTGCTTTGAGAAACGCCACATAATTAAACCAATAAATCTCAAGTAACAAAAACCCTTCAACAAATCCATGTTGAGAACAATCTCCATTAAGGTCCCTCAATAAAAGCCTTAAAAAGTCAATGAATTCAGTAAAACAGGTTAAGAGCACTTAAAAAAGAATAGTAACTAAGATTTCCACAGTACTTACTAAGGGTTTATACACTGTACTAAACACCACTCTACACAAATTATCTCATTTAATCTTCAAAACACCTTGGTATTAGCTTCGTCTTGTAAACAGGGAGAGTGAGGCAAAGAGGAGTTCAGGAACTTGTCCAAGTCACAGGGCTACATAAGGAATGCAGCTAAGATGCGAAGCTGGGACTGCGTGCTTAACCATAATTGTGGGTGCCTCTCTCACGAGTCCACCCTCCACCTTCCTCCTGCCCCCACGTGAGTCTGCAAAAAGTTAAAATGCAACAGATTCTCATCGTTTCTGATCTCAGAGAAGAAGATCCCCAGATATTCAAAGTCTCAGTGGAAAGGGAGGAACACCATACTGTTCTGTGGAGAGTGGTCAAAACATGACCTGCGACACGGAACTGATGAGTAATGGGGTGGATTCGATTTAAGATACTGGATTATTTTTCAGTAGAATAAAATGCACATTAAGTCCCAGTAAGATTCTGAAATGTAACCAGTAACTGGTGGCTAATAATAAATACAGATGCAGACTTTTAATGATAATTACTTCACATGCATTATCTTCTAGCTAACATGTTTGTGAAGTGCTGCAGGAAATGTAAAACAAAATAAATGCAGGTACTGGCCTAATACCGTCTGGTTAACATTCTCATATCGGCTGTGTATGCATATTTAAGTGATTGCCTGACTGTAAGTGAACGCAAGGATTAAAGTAAAGTTGGCACAGGGCACAGCATCCACATGGCAAATTCTTTGTTCCAGGAGCTTCATTCTATCAATACTCTGGAAAAAGAGAAGTCACCAAGTAAATAACGCAAGTGCGCCAGGCAGTGTGGAGTTCTTTTAAAATAAATTCCTCAAATTGTCAAGCCTCTTGTAGGAAGTTGTTTTTCAGCTTTGAGCTCATCCTAGTTCATCTTAAATATGGATTTTGCCCAAAAACAAGCTTATCCCCTTCCAATTTTAAGTTTCAAAATAAGATCCAGGTGATCGCTCATCGTATTCCGTTTTAAAATATTAATTTTGCCAGAGAACAAGCTCGCCCCCCCTCCCATGCTAACAGCTTCCAAACAGGATCCAGACAAGTAAGAAGAACACAGGGCAAGAGAAAGGAAAACCGAACGGGAGACGAGGCGACACAAACGATGGAGTGACAGGGTCACCTGAACTCCAAACCGAGGCTCTAAGCCGCTTCTGGTTTTGCTATTTAACTTTCTCTATTAACCAGCAGACACACCCTGCCGGTGGTATTTCGGACACCCCGATAAGGGACCCATCTGCGTTATTTAAAGGTGGGGCCGTCAACACAATTTGGGGTTACCTCTCCGGGAGCGGCGGCATCACACCATCAGGCTGCATGACACCTTGCTCTCCCTCGACTCGGGCTGCTGAGGACAAAAGGGCCGCCCCTCGGTGCGGGCGGCCGGCTGCCGGGGCTCCCCTCCCGCCCCTCCCGCCCCTCCCGCCCCGAGCGGCCCCGCGGGCCCCGCGCACGCGTCCCCCGAGCCGGCCCGGCGCCCGCATCCCCGGCCGCGCTCGGCAGCGGGGGCCGCTCAGCCTCCGGGCGTGAACCCCGCGGCCCCCGCGCCCCCCGCGCCCCGGCCCTGGGCGGCGACACGGGGCGCGCTCCGGCGGGGGGCACTCACCTTCTTCTTCCAACTCGAATTTCTCCAGCATGCCGGCTTCCGCGGGTCCCGGGGCCGCCGCCAGCGCCGCCTGAGGAGGAGGAGGACAGGGATCAGCATGCGCTCGGCGGCGCTCGTCCCGGCCGCGCGGGCGGGGGCGCGGGGTGCGGGCGGGGCCGCGGGCGGGGGCGCGCGGGGCGCGGGCGCGCGGGGGCGCGGGCGGCGGGGGCGGCGGGGGCGGGCGGGGCCGCGCGGGGCCGCCGCGGGGAGGGGCCTGGGGCGGAGGGGCCGGGGCGGCGCGGCCCCGCCCGCCGGCAGGGAACAGAGCGGAACCGGGAGGGCGGTGCGGCCCCGGCCCGTCCCCGCCGCCCCGCCCCCGCCCCCGCCCCCGCCCGGGGGGCCGCAGGTGGTGCGGGCCGCGGCCTAACCTGCCGCCCCTCCCCGAGTGGACCGGTCCGCCCCCCCCCCCCGGCCCCCGGCGGCTTTGGTACGGACCGGCGAGGAGGAAGCGTGGGAAGAGGACCCCGAGGAGCCCGCGGCCGGCTCGCGCCACGGCGGCCGGGGCGCCCCCCTCCGGCCGCGGCCCTGCTTCCCGCCCCGGTCGCCGGGCGGCCATTAGCAGAGGCCGGTTTCCCGTCCTCGCCGGGCCCTCCCACGCCGCGGCGCCCGTCCGCTCACCTTCCCCGCCGCCGCGGCCGGCGCGTCCCCGCGGGGCTAACCTGCGCAGGTGTGGTCAGGCCAGCCCGGGGGAGGGGCGAGAGGGGAGCGCGGCGGGTGGGCGGGGCGACGCGCGGGGGCGGGGGGCGGGGGGCTGCGGGCTGCGGGACCCCCGCGGGCCGGGTCCCCGCGCTCCGGGGCGGGGGTGGGGAGGGGTGGTGGCGGAGGTGATCGCTTGTCTTTTTTAGCTTTTACGTTAAGCCGGCCCTCCTCGTCCCCTATTTAAAAAAGAAGACAACGTTCCGTGGGTTACACGTAGTGCAGATGCACTTTGTTGCTCTCAGCGTTACCCTGCCACGGAAGTCTTCATTGGCTTCCTTTCTTCACAGCTCAGTCTCTCCTTTGGGTGAAACACTGCCAAAAGCTCGCACAAATCTAAATCTGGCCCTGGCCACTCCTGTCACCCTGGATCTTGGGTATCTGAGACTCTCCTATCGGCAGCTCAGGTTGGCAGGCAGCGAGGCTGCCAGAGGTGCCTGGGAGGGCGGGCAAGAGAGGGGACAGGCGCCCGGCTCCCTGAGGCTCTCCTGGGCCACGGCCAATTTCTGCCCCATTTACGGGATGCCCTTTGCTCACTGCAGACTGCAAGGGCCCTGACAGAGATTAGTTCTCAAACGCTGATTAGGGCTGTAAAGCCCCCACCCCAACCCACCCCCCTCCGGACCCACCCCTTGAAAGGAAGCTAGTTTTATCACTCTTGCAGGCCTGGCCTGGAAGAGGAAGTACTAAAATCTCCTTTGCATTTCCTTTTTGCTCAGTCATCTCAGTTGGGCCAATCCCTAAGTCTTAAGCTTCTCCTTAAAAAGGGAGAGGGGCAGGGAGAGGACAAAACTAATTTTGTAAGACCTTTGATGGTAAAACAAAACAAAACCCTACAGCTATGTCTTGCTTAACAGCAAGAGCCTGAATGCTTTCCCTGTAGGTTCAGGAACAAGGCAACGATGCCTGTTTTCACACTATTCTTATTCAACATAGTACTGGAAGTTCCAGTCACTACAGGAAGGTAAGAAAGAGAAAAAGGCAGACAAATTACAAAGGATGAAATAAAATCATCCCTATGTGCAGATGACATGGTTGTCTTCATAGAAAGTTCCAAGGAATCTACTGAAAGACAAAACAAAAGCAAAGCAAAACAAAACAAAACGAAACAAACAAACAAAAAAAACAACCCAAACCAAAACAACCAGAAGTAGAACTAGTGAGTTCAGCAAGGTCACAGGCTACAAGATCAACACACAAAAATTAACTGCACTTATACTAACATGTGAAAAGTGATATTAAAAACAATACATATTTTATAATCACTACAAAGAAAATTAAACATGTGAGTACACACTTAAGAAAACATGTACAAGATCTGTATGCTGAAAATTACAATGTGTGGATAAAATGAAAGAAGACCTAAATGAATGGAGAGACACCCCATATTCATGTTTTGGAAGATCCAACATAGTAAAGATGTCAGTTCTCCCCCAGGCTGATCTCTCTACCTGTAATGCGATTCCTACCAAAATCCTAACAAGATTCTGTGTAGACAAGATGAGTTTATTCTAAAATCTATACAGAAAGGCACAGGCTGTAAAAGAGCTAAAACAATCTTGAAAATGAAGAATGAAGTGGGAGTAATCAAGTCTTTGTGGTACTGGCAGGGGGATAGACACAATAATCAATAGAAACAAATAGAATCTAGAAATAGACCCACAGAAATATGTCAAAATGGTGTTTGAGGAAGGTGCAAAAACAGTGGTGCTGGATCCCAATCAGGAATTTGGGATCTACGAGGCAAAGAGTAAGACTTGGTATCAAAAGCATGATCCATAAAAGGTAAAATTAATAAATTGGACCTCATTAAAATTAAAAATGTTCTCTCTGTGGCAGATCCTGTTAAGAGGATAAAAAGACAAGTGACAGAGTGGGAGAAAATACTTCTAAAACCATACAGCCAACAAATGGCTAGTATCTGGTATGCCTAAAGAGCTTTCAAAACTCAATAATAGAAAAATAAAAGTTAGAATTCAGAATATGGACAAAAGATATGAAGAGACATTTCACTGAAAAAGACGAATGGCAATAAGCACATGAAAAGATGTTCAACAATATTAGCCATTAGGGAAGTACAAAATAAAACCACAGTAAGTTGTGACCACATACCTATTAGAATGGCCAAAATAAAAACAGTGACAACACCAAATGCTGGTGAGGATGACAAGACACAGGGTTTCTTCTGCATTGCTGTGGGGATGGAAAGTCACACCACTGCTCTGGAAAGCAACTAGGTAGTGTCTTAGGAAACTAAACATGCAGTTGCCATATGACGCATCATTTGCCATCTTGGGCATTAATCTCAGGGAAATGAAAACTTGTGTTCATGGAAAACCTGTATACCATGTTCATAGAAGTTTCATTTGCAATAGCCCAAACTGGAAATACCAGATGTCATTCAGTGGGCAAATGGTTAAACAGACTATGTTACATCCCAACCACAGAGTAGTAGTACTCAGCAACAAAAAGGAATGGACTTGGTATATACAACCACTTGCATGAATGTCTAGGGAATTAGGTTGAAAGAAAAACCAATTCTCAAAAGGTACACATACTGTGTTATTCCATTTATATAGTTAGAGAAGTGGAGAACAGATTTGTGGGAACAGGTTGGGGTGGGGATTGGGGACAGTAGAAGCTGTGGCTGTAAAAGGGGGCATGAGGGATCCTTGTGGTGATGAACCATTCTGCATCTTGATCAAATAAATCGGTGTCAACATCCTGCTTGTGATATACTGTATTTGTCCTCCCACAAGTCAAACCAAGCTCATTTAATTGTGTGGAGGAGATAACAAATGGGGTTATTTTTTTTAAAAGATTATTTATTTATTTGAAAGAGAAAGCACAAGTGGGCAGAGGGGCAGAGGGAGAGGGAGAAGCAGACTTGCCACCGAGCAGGGAGCTGAACACGGGGCTCGATCCCAGGACCTCAGGATCATGACCTGAGCCAAAAGCAGATGCTTAACCGACTGAGCCACTCAGGCACCCCCAAATTGGGTTAATTTTTTAGAAAAAAATCTATATTGAGGACTCCTGAGTGGCCTAGTCAATTGAACATTCCAACTCATTTAAGCTCAGGTCCTGATCTTAGGGTCCAGAGATGGGGCTCCGAGTCAGGCTCCACACTCAGTGTAGGGTCTGCTTGAGATTCCCTGCCCTTCCCTCTTGGGCTCTCTTTCAAATAAATAAATAAATAAATAAATAAATAAATAAATAAATAAATAAATAAATCTTTAAAAAATCTTTATTTTTTTTTTATTTTTTTATTTTTTTAAATTTTATTTATTTATTTATGCTAGACAGAGAGAGAGAGAGAGAGAGAGAGAGACAAAGACACAGGAGGAGGGAGAAGCAGGCTCCACACCGGGAGCCCGACGTGGGATTCGATCCCAGGACTCCAGGATCGCGCCCTGGGCCAAAGGCAGGCGCTAAACCGCTGAGCCACCCAGGGATCCCCAAAAAATCTTTATTGAGATAGGATTTACATATCATAACATATGTCTTCAGTATGTTCACAGAGTTGTGTAACCATCTGTGTTTGCAATATTTCATCATCCCAAAGAGAACCCCTGCACCCACTAGCCACCACTACCTATCACTCCCTTGACCCCTATTCCCAGCCCTAGGCAACCACTAAATCCATTTTCTGTCTCTGTAGATTTGCCTATTCTGGACATTTCATAAAAATGGGATAATATGTGGTCTTTTATCTCTAGCTCCTTTCACTCAGCATACTGTTGTCAAGGTTCATCCACGTCGTAACATGGATCAGCACTTCCTTTCTTTTTATTGCTGAATAATATTCCATTGTATGCAAACACCACATTTTGCTTATCCACTCGTCAGCTGATGGACAGCTAGGTGTTCTTCCCCTTTTGACTACTGTGAATATTGCTGCTATAAACATTCAAGTACAAGGATCTGTGCAGACATATGTTTCCATTTCTCTTGGGTATAGACCCAGGAATGGAATCTCTGGGTCATATGGTAACTCTATATTTAACATTTTGAGAAACTGCCAAACTGTTCTCCACAGTGGCTGTACCTTTTTACATGTTCACTAGCAATGTGTGTGAGGGTTTCAATTTCTCCTGCACTCTAGTTCTGCAAGATGTTGCCATTGGGGGAAACTAGGTAGAGAGAACGCACATCTCTTACAACTAACTGTATGTGAATCTGTAGTGAGCTCAAAATAAAAAGCTTAATGAAAAAAAAAAAAAAGCACGGGGGTACATAGTGGAAGGGTCAATCATCCTCGTTTTTGAAAAGTCTGTTTTAATTTCTTGCAGTAATTCTAGTGCAATTGTAAAAACAAATCCCTAATTGTAGCATTTATTGGGAACACCATCAATTTCACCTGTAATCTGGAGGAGTTGGTTTTTTTGGGGGAGGGAGGCAGAAATGGGCTATAAATGGGAGGATGTGTTTCTGGAGGCTGTGAGTGTGCAAACGTGGCCCTCCGACTAAAAAGTCCTGTACCTGTTACTGCTGAGTTTGGGAGAGCATGGAAATTAAAACAAACTAATGTGAGTTTCTCAGGCTTCACTCCACTTGGTATCATATGTTAGTTCCTGTGTTATAGGTTAGTGAGGCAGAGCTTCTTTCCATGGCTTGCTTTCATTTAGGAAGACATCTCGCAGGTTAAACTCCTGTCTGTATTACACCGGGTGAGTTTCAGGCATTTGAGGGTTTACAGAACTTTTCAGGCCGGTACATACGTGTTGACAGGGTCAAATGAATGATGGATTAGTGCAAATAATTTAAAGTTGGTGGCTGTCAGCTGCTCTTTCATGGTGATATTTTAGGTGATATTTTCTTAAAATCTCAACTGACTTCTATGCCAGACTCAGTGTGAGCTATTTCAGGGAGGTGGCAAAGCCAGGAGAGGGAAGGGTCCAGGCAACGCTCTGCATGCAGAGAAGGGGCTTGCATGTGTGAGGCCACCTCATCTCTTTCGAGAGCTAAACTAGCAGATCACAGTAGAGAGGAGCTGGGTTTTCCTAGCTGGGCCTTGTGCACAGCACAGCATTTCTATCTGTACTCCCATCGGCTTCTGCAGCCAGTCTGAGTGGTGGCTGCACTCCAGTGTGATGAGACAGAGCAGGAGGCTGGAGTTGAACTTTATGGACAGAATGCCTGAAAACCAGGGAGCCATTACCAGTGTGACTTGCTGGTTGGTGAAAAATGCTAAATTATTAAGATGTGCCTTACCTAACTGCCTAGGTGTGGCAAAATACAGTATTTTGAATAACTCTTGGACAGGAAAACTTATTCATGAAATGACTGCCAAAAAAGCTTTCTTTTATGCACTGAGGTCAGACATGAGTTCACTTTACTTTTTATTTTATCTTAAATAGCTACTGCAAGAAATAAATCAACCTTAAATACTGGATAAGTAGCTCCTGAATAATTTAGCATGTGGAAACCTGCAGCTCTGACGTCTCCCCCCCACCCCCGCTGTCTTCTTTGAACAAAGATCCTCTGTGTGGAAGAGGAGTGGGATGGGGCACCCGCCAGTGCCAGGACAGGAGCGGCCTGTTCTGCTGCTCGGTTGGCTCTGAGACCAGCTTTGACCCCTCCTCTGTGCAGACCACTTCTAAGCCTCAATCACAAGCTCACAGCAAGCCTGAGCTCTGGACTGCTTCCCTGCTCTTCTACGGACAACTCAAATAGCCCTGAGTCCTCTCCACCTGACTTCCTGTCCTTGGAAGCTGCCCCACTGGTCTCCATCTCCATCGTAATGCTTAGTTGGGCTTCCACTGTCTCTTCTCATCTCACGCTGGAGCCAGAGTGACCTTTTAAAAACACAGCCTTGATCTTGCTACTCCCCCATTTAGAACCATTCAGTGGCTCTAGGGAACTTTAGGAATGCTGTGTGAGCTCCTCAGCTCAGAGCAGGAGTCTGATCCTTCCATTTCTTCATCTTGCCAATTTTCTCTGCATTCCCCCTCGCTTAGGCCTTGATGCAAGGTCCCTAAGGAAGGCTTTGACCGTTCTGGCTTCTCTCCCTACCTCTGACAGTTGTCTAGTTTTCCTCATTCCTTTAAGAATGAGTCTTAAAGAGGAAGGGCTCAGCCTTTACCAGAAGGCCTTTCCTGATTCCTGACCTCTTCTACAGCTCACCTCGAGAACTGTATTTTTTTTTTTAATAAAGCAACACAAAAAATGCTCTTAACCTTCTTTTAACCACATATTTCTTTCTACGAGGCACTTAACTCAGGGTTGGGATTTACTTTGCTGTTTCCCCAAATCCCATAAACTCTGAAGACTGACCTGTCATCTTTGTATCGCCTGTGCCTGGCACATAGTAGGTGTTCCAAAAAAATTTGAGTTAATTGTTCAGTCTTAGCAAATCAATTAAAAACATGGCAGGCAAATGATTGATTTTGGTAGCGTAAATGGGTTTAGAGATGACTTCATTCCATTTACTCATGTTTCTTCTGGACCTCATTCTTATTTACCAATGATTATAGCCGCTTTCCCTTGAGCAATGGAACTGACATTTAGAAGAAAAAACAAAGTGCCTGTGCTAGAAGTGGTGGCAGCAAACATTTTTATTTTAATAGACTCCCTCTGAGGAAGAGACTTGTCCACAGCACTCCACGACCCGGTTTGGAAATCGGTGAGGAGCTTTGCCAGCTCTTGTCCCCACCCTATAGATTTAATTTCTCTTAAGTGAAAACAATTGATTTTTTTTAAGTGGTGTAGAAATTTGATAAAAACGCAAAAACTTAAGATATTTGACAGTATAACTATTAATTCTTCTGATCAATTTCAATCAGTATATTGTGTGTGGGGGGTTGTGTTCATTTTGATGCTTTTCCAAATAACAACTTCAGATGCTATAAAATAACACTTACTTATGATTTTCTTTAAAGAGCATCCAATTCCACAATATTTTTCAGAGTGGTAACCAATTTCTGTAGCTAAGGTTTGCTGAACACCTGTTTCAAATGATTAAGAGATGAAGAAAATGAACTACACCAAAAAGGTCCCTTTTGCCTGGATTCATTCTTTTTTCTTAAGATTTTATTTATTTATTCAAGAGAGACACACAGAGAGAGAGGCAGAGACATAGGCAAAAGGAGAGGTAGGCTCCCTATAGGAAGCCCAATGTGGGACTCGATCCCAGGACCCTGGGATCACGAGCCAAAGGCAGATTCTCAACCACTGAGCCTCCCAGGTGCCCCGCCTGTATTCTTTCGGTTAAACTATCTTCTAACTTCCAAAAAGTAGACAATGTTAAGATTTTGAAGACAGACACTGAGCAAATATTTAGTATCTGCTGCATGCCAGGCACCATGGTAGGTGGGTCACTAAAATATCTGGTATATTTATAAATTTAAATGAACCATAAGAAGAAGGAACCCTACACATACATAAGGTTAGTTTGTTACTCGTCAGGTTCCACTTCTGTGGAACTTAGCAGTCAGGGTCTGAAATCTGTATTTCTCTTGCTTTTAGACCAGTAAACCCAAATTTGTTTTTATTTTTTGCCAACCAAAATATTTTATTAGTGTTGTGCTTGACAAGACTTACTGGGAGCTAAATATATCTATTCCCCTGATAATTCTTGTGGTCCCATAATACTTTGCAAATAAAAAAAAGTACGTATGGCTCAATAAGTTCAATTAACCTTTCAATTCTTTTTTTTTTTTAAGATTTTATTTATTTATGAGAGACACAGAGAGAGAGGCAGAGACATAGGCAGAGGGAGAAGTGGGCTCCTTGCAGGGAGCCTGATGCAAGACTAAGCTGAAGACAGATGCTCAACCACTGAGCCACCCAGGTGTCCCTAACATTTCAATTCTTAATGCATCAAGCCAATGACTTTGTGCTGTGTTTCTATTATAGAGCAACACAATGGGGGGATCCCTGGGTGGCGCAGCGGTTTGGCGCCTGCCTTTGGCCCAGGGCGCGATCCTGGAGACCCGGGATCGAATCCCACATCGGGCTCCCGGTGCATGGAGCCTGCCTCTCCCTCGGCCTGTGTCTCTGCCTCTCTCTCTCTCTCTGTGACTATCATAAAAATTGAAAAAAAATTATAAAGCAACACAAAATGGGGTGTGTGGCTAGCTCATTCGGCAGAGCATGCAACTCTTGATCTCGGGGGTTGTGAGTCTGAGTCCCATGTGGGTGTGGAGAATCCTTAAAAATAAAATCTTAAAAAAAAAAAAATAAAGCAACACAAAAAATGCTCTAAAGTCACAGGACGTCTTTGTCACCATTCTCTACTCTTTCCCTTACAATTGGCCTACTCCTTAGCACTCTCCAGAACAGACCACTGATAATAGTTTTGCAGTGTTTTTAATCCCTTCATTTATAGAGACGGGCCAGAATTTGGTGAAAAGTTACAGAAATGGGGATGCCTGGGTGACTCAGCAGTTGAGCGTCTGCCTTCAGCTCAGGTCCTGATCCTGGGGCCCTGGGATCGAGTCCCACATCGGGCTCCCCATGGGGAGCCTGCTTCTCCCTCTGCCTGTGTCTCTGCCTCTCTCTCTCTGTGTCTCTCATGAATAAATAAATAAAATCTTAAAAAAAAAAGTTACAAAATGATTAACAGACTACTTCCATTTTTTTCTGCTTTGTTCTATATAAAGTGCTCACAAGCATGTACAATAATCAAGCTGGAATTAAAGGGGCCTGTTAATGCTTCTGTTACCTCTTCTGCACTTGGCTCCAGGGAATTTGGTGATCTTTATTCACTGTTTACTATGTTGCATAGCTAATCAGAGGGATTAATGTGAACGGGGGACACAGAGCCAGACAACTAGATGCAGAGGCTGGATCTGTATACCTCAAATTATAAATCTTTTAACTGATATAATTTACCTACAATAAACTGGATACATTTCAAGTGTACAGAGTGAAAAGTCAACGTAAAACTACCAATATAATCAAGATACAAAACATTTTTTATCACCCCAAACGTTGTCTTGGGCCCCTTTGTGGTTTATCCCTCCTTCCTTCTGCTATCTCAGGCCATCGGTGGTCTAGGTTTTGCTGCCATAGACATTTTCCAGAATTTTATATACATGGAAGCATTTGGTAAACACTTGTTTGCACCTGGATTATTTCACTTAGCATAATGATTTTGAGATCCATTCACCTGATTGAGTATAACAGTACTTTGCTCAATTTGCTGCTGAGCAGTGTCCCAGTGCACAGATTTGCCACATTTTGCATTCACCTGTTTTTTTTTTTTTAAGATTTTATTTATTTATTCATGAGAGACAGAGAGAGAGAGAGAGGCAGAGACACAGGCAGAGGGAGAATCAAGCTCCATACAGGGAGCCCGACTTGGGACTCGATCCCAGGTCTCCAGGATCATGCCCTGGGCTGAAGGTGCGCTAAACCGTTGAGCCACCTGGGCTGCCCTGCATTCACCTGTTGATGGAGTTTGTGATGTTGCCATTTTTTGACCGTGGTGAATAAAGCTGCTATAAACAAACATGGTCAAATCTTTGCATGGACACAACTTCATTCCTCTTGGATAAACAGCAAAGGGTAGAATGACTGGGTCATATGGAAGGTACACATTTAACATGAGAAATAGCCAGTTTTGCATGTTGGTTGTATCATTTTACCTTTAACCATATGAGAACTCTGGTTGTTTCATATTGTCATTAATACTTGGTATGATCTATCTTTCTTTCTTTCTTTCTTTCTTTCTTTCTTTCTTTCTTTCTTTCTTTCTTTCTTTCTTTCTTTCTTCCTTCCTTCCTTCCTTCCTTCCTTCCTTCCTTCCTTTCCTTCCTTTCCTTCCTTTCCTTTTTTTTTTTTTCTAGTGGGTGGGTGATGGTTTCTCCTGTGGTTTTAATTTACATTTCTGCGAGGCCTAATGATATCTTTTTTTTTTTAAAGATTTTATTTATTTATTCACAAGAGACACAGAGAGAGAGGCAGAGACACAGGCAGAGGGAGAAGCAGGCTCCATGCAGGGAGCCTGATGCGGGACTCGATCCTAGGACTCCAGGATCACGCCCTGAGCCAAAGGCAGATGCTCAACCGCTGAGCCACCCAGGCGTCCCGTAATGGTATCTTTTTATGTGTTTATTGGCCATTCATGTATCTTCTTTAGTGAAGTGACCGTACAAATCTTTTGCACACTTTTTGACTGGATTTCTTTTATCCATATTGAGTTATATGAATGTGGCAGGAGACTCTAAGATACAGCCTGATGAGCCCCACCTCCTGGGACTCGTGTTCTCGTGTAATTCCCTCTACTTGAGTGTAAGCCGGACCTAATGACTTGCTTCTCACCAACAGAACAAGCAAAGGTGAGAGGATGTCACTTCCAGGATTAGGCTACATAATAAGATTGTGACTTCTGTCTTACTGCCAGACTCTCCCTTGCTGGGTTTGACGAAGCAGACTACCATGCTGGAAAGGCCCATGTGGCAGGTAACTGGGGTCTTCTGTCCAACAGTCTGTAAGGAACTGAATCCTGCCATCAACCACATGAGCAGGATCCTTCCCCAGTGGAGCCTTCAGATCTGACCTTTTGTCAGATACATGTATTAAGAACATTTTATCCCATTCTGAACAAAATTTTAAAATTCTGATAAGATCCAATGTATCCTTTTATGATTCCTGCATTTTGTATCCTAAGAAATCTTTGTCCCCCACAGCCCTGCCAAGGCTGCGAAGATTTTCTTCAATGTTTCCTTCTAGAATTCTTATATTTTGACTTTTATGGTTGGTCTCTGATCTATTTTGGTTTAATTTTTTATTATGATATATGGTAAGGGTTTAGGTGCATTTTTCCCCCCATGCTGATACCTAGTTGTTCCAAATTTCTTGTTAAAAAGACTTTATTTTCCCCAACAAAAATAAAAGATTGATTCAGCATCTTTATCTAAAATTAATGTACAGGGCACCTGGGTGGCTTAGTGGTTGAGCGTCTGCTTTCAGCTCAGGTCATGATCTCAAAGTCCTGGGATTGAGTCCTGCATTGGGCTCCCCACAGGGACCCTCCTTTTCCCTCTGCCTATGTCTCTGCCTCTCTCTCTGTGTCTCTCATGAATAAGTAAATAAAATCTTTTAAAAAACCAAAATCAACATACCATACATCAGGTGTCTATCTCTGGCCTCTCCATTCTGTTCAATGATCTGTATCTATACTTCGGTCATGACTACCCTTTCTTGATTACTGTAGGTCTGCAGTAAGTCTTGAAATCAGGTAGTAAGCATTCTGCAGCTTTGTTCTTCATTTAAAACATTGCTTTGGCTCCTCTCAGCCCCCTGTATTTCCACATAAGCTTCAGAATAATGAGAAGCCTACTGGAGTTTTGGTTGGGACTGCGTTTGATCTGTTGGTCAATTTGGGAAGAACTCACATCTTAACAATGTCAGGCCTTCCCATTCAGGACCATGGTGTATCCTTCTGTTCTTTTGTGTCTTTGAATTCTCTCAGCCATCTTCTGTGGGTTTCACCATAGAGGCCCTACATATCTTTTACTAAATTTATTCCTTAGTATCTTATGGGGTTTTTTTTGGATGCTTTTGTAAATTAAATTATTTTTCAAATTTAATTTCCTAATTATTTGCCACTAGCATATAAAGATATCTTTGATTTTTGTATATTAGCTTTGTACCCTGTGACCTCGATAAGTTTACTTGTAAGTTCTAGTGGCTATTTTGTTGATTACTTAGGATTTTCTACCTAAGTAGTCATGTCATCTCATGCCCCTTACCTTTAGTTGTTTATGTTGTAGTTCCCTGATACTGTATAATTCCACATGTTCTTACATTTCACGTATTAAATGTACCCTCTGATTTTTATCTAAATGTGTCATTTTATTTATTCTTTGATTCAGAAAAGATAGTATTTCTCATACTCTCCATGTTATATATGTAATTATAAATTATGTATGAATTTTATGTAATTATGGATTACATAAGAATATATGTGTGTATTGGACATGTTATATATATGCACATATATCCCCCCCCTTTAGACTCTGTTGCATAGCCTTTATTACAATGTGTACTCCTCAGAGTGTGGCACATTGTTCTACATTGTATTGGATATTACTGGCTGCCTACAAAGCATCCATTCTCCTGCCACCTTGGTTCCTAGAATAAGCTCCAAATTTTGTCATAGAATACACCCTTTTCTTAAATGAGTCATGATGGTGACAATATTTCTTACTGTCCCAGAGTAAAGGGAAGGACTATTGGTTGAAGAGAGTTGGTGCCCTGCTATGCAGGCACACACGACCCCACCCCACCCCGTTCTTGTACCGGGAGCACGTGGCCCTGACTGTTACTGAGGACCAGCCTTCAGCTGAAGCCACTGCTGAGAAAGAGCTTGGCTCCTTGGTGATGTCATTGAACAGACCTGTCTATCATTCTGCCTGGGGCCTGTCCTACTTTTGTACCTGTAACATGAGGCGACAGATGTCCTTCAAGCCACATTGAGTCAGAGTTTCCTGTTACTTTACAGCCAAAAACATCCCACATGGTATTTGGGAATTATATCAGACCTAGGCCCTGTCCTCAGGAAGTGATATGCTGACTGGGTGGTTTTAGCCTAATTGTGAAAACTGTATTTCTGTCAAAATTTACAAAGCAGGGATGTCTTGGCTAAGTCAGTTAAATGTCTGACTCTTGATTTTGCCTCAGGTCATGATCTTGGTGTTGTGAGATCGAGCCTCACATTGGGCTCCAAGCTCATCAGGGAGCCTGCTTGAGATTCTCTCTCTCCCTCTGCTCCTCCCCCAGCTTGTGTGTGTGCATTCTCTCTCTTAAAAAAAAAAAATCTTAAAAAATTACAAAGAAGTTTAAGGAAAACAAAACAAAACAACAAAAACAAAACAAAACCAACAACCAACTCTAGCAACAGCATAGCATATACAAATGTTAAGGAACATGAGAGGTAAGGCTTCCTTTAGGAGTTGTATTGAGGCAGATTGAGGGAGGGAGAGCTCTTCAGGTGGTAGTCATGGCAGAGGAAAAGCTCTACAGGTGAAGATACTTTTAGGACACAGCAGGCAAATGGCCTTCATCTGAGAGCAGAGTGAGAGAAATTAAGGACTGATCAGTAGAGACCCCTGGGAGCCAAGGGGATGGAATTACATGTCATGTGGTAGGATGCAAGGGGTGAAAGTAATTTCCTCGGACTGGGAAATATCAAGAGATCTTACTGCCAGCGTAGAGAGGAAGGAGAGGGATGGATATGGGAGAGTCTGGAACCAGCAAGACTGTTTATGACATTTTCCCAATGATCATAAGAATCGAGCAAGCTACTCTGATAAGTATCAGAGAGATAAACAATGGGTTGGGCTTGACATTTCAATGGGTCAGGAAATAAATACGAGAGACTAGGATATGGGGAAAAACTGACAGGATGAGCCTATTTGAGGTAAGGAGAATGGAAAAATGCTGGGGAAACCTGCCAAATTTCAGATGTTGATTGTCTATCCAAGAAGTACCTTTGGTAGGTAACTACAGTTGTGGTGAGTGTGCAAGTGAAGAGGAGTGGGCGGTATGTGTCGTGTTGAGGGGGAATGACAGGGCCTGGATTCATCAGCTCTGCTTCCCAAACTTGTCAGGCGCCATTTTGTCATATCTCCCTCCATGCAACCTGTACAATTATTCAGAATTGACTTGAAATAAATTAGTCTTTAGGCAATAATTCTAGGAAATCATAGGTATGGGTGTTTTATATATTTTTTCCTGATATACACAAATATATAGCTACTAAAATGTTCATCCTTAAACCCAGTAAAATCATCTTGCATGCCATAGCGGTATTCATCCTACACTTTGCAAAAACTGCCCTAAGAGAATAAGAGAAGTCACCACCAAGAGCCAGAACTCCAGGGTTGGTATCCACATAGACAAAGGAAGGGACTTTGAATGAGGAGACAGGGTCCTCCTGAGGAAGCAAGAAGAGAAGTCAAGAGGCTGAACGAGACAAGACACTTGCATTTGATAAGAAGCGGCTGCTCATCTCTGCAGCACGAGCACACCTATTCCAAGTGGAATATGAGAAACCATCCTGTAAGAAGCCAAGTCTGAACCAGTGGTTTAAAAACTGCATAGTGTGACCCATTCATGGGTAATGGAAGTAGTTTAATGGGTCAGGAGTAGCATGGTTTAAAATGAAATGTCATAGAAATATGAAGTTGCATTGAGGGTGATCATCATTTTCAAGAAAGCTGTCCTAATTATATATACATGCACATGAGTCACGGTCAAGATTTTTTCCTTATTTTTTTCTTTTGGTCATAAAGTGGATGATAAAGGAAGATGGTGTATAACTCCTGATGCCCTGTGGGCTGAAAGATTTAGTCATATGTGTGGGACATGAGTCACAAGAAGGGTTGTTTGTCACTAAACACGATCAAGTTCCCCTTCACCACAGAGACAGGAGCCAGTATTTATAAGGACTATGTTGGGCCTGAAGGAGAAATGATTTCAACTCATTTTTTTAAAAAGATTTATTTATTTATGATAGACATAGAGAGAGAGAGGCAGAGGCACAGGCAGAGGGAGAAGCAGGCTCCATGCTGGGAGCCCAATGCGGGACTCGATCCCGGGACTCCAGGATCGCGCCCTGGGCCAAAGGCAGGCACCAAACCGCTGAGTCACCCAGGGATCCCCTCAACTCATTTTTAAGGCACAAGTCATAAAGTGAAAAATTAGTCTGGACCAAACTCTTTCGACACGTCAGCAGGCACTCTTTATTTTTTTATATATTTATTTTTTTTAGCAGGCACTCTTTAAAGGTATATTCAGGTGTGTACTCTACGAATCTGGGAGGAAACATGCATGTGCACACACACACACAAAATGGGAGCGGCAAAGAATAAAGATGATTTAGTGTTTCTACTTTTTCTCAAACATGAAAAAATAATTTAAAAAGATTTTATTTATTCATGAGAGACAGAGAAAGAGAGGCAGAGACACAGGCAGAGGGAGAAGCAGGCTCCCTGTGGGAAGCCCGATGTGGGACTCAATCCCAGGACTCCAGGATCAAGCCCTGAGCCAAAGGTTCAACCAGTGAGCCATCCAGGCATCCCTCAAAAATGAACAATTATTTTTATTTTATTTTATTTTTTTATTATTTTATTTTATTTTATTTTATTTTTTTATTTTGAACAATTTTAAAGAAAACCGGTAATGGCTTATTATTTTCCTGCTGAAAAGGGTGACTAAGAACCCTTTCCAAAAAAAAAAAAAAAGAACCCTTTCCCTCCAGGGAATGGCTTGCGTGTTAAGATTAGGACCAAAGAGGGGTCAAGGATATGGTCATAAATCCCAGGACACATCTCAGTCCTCGTTTCTGTCAATAGTACTCTGAGAGATGTACGGATTGTGGCAATGCCTTGCAGTAGTAGCGAACACCTCCAGGTTATACTGGTGGTTCTCAAAGCGCGGCCAGAGGACTCTGGGAGGGGGGCGGCCTGCAACCTTTCCAGGGAGTTTATAAGGCCAAAATGTCTCATGATAACACTTAGGCAATATCTGCTTTTCCCCCACCATTATCTGTGCCCCATTGATGTCTGCACTCTGGAAAACTCTAGAACATCATCTCACACTGCACTGGTGGCAAATGACACTAACCTTCCATGGTGGGGGAAATAAGCCAACTTCACTTAAGAGCATCCTTGAAGGCATGGTAAAATGTATGCATTTTAGGGGCGCCCGGGTGGCTCAGTCCATTAAGTGTCCCCCTCTTGATTTCAGCCCAGGTCATGATCTTAGGGTGGTGAAATCGAGCCCTGTGTCCAGCCACACGCTGGGCATGGATGGAGCCTGTTTCAGATTCTCTCTCTCCCTATCCCTCTGCCCCTCCTCACTATCCCCCTCTCTTCCAAAAAATTTATTCATTTTATTAAATATCAATCCTTCAATATGTGTCCTTTTAACATTCTGAAAAAACAAGAAGGACACATAAAATACTCCTATTGCAAGCTGCAATATGATAGTCTTCTTGAGGAAAAGCCTGAGCGTGGTTGAGCTGCCTTTTTAATGAGACATCGCAAAACTGACAAACTGTGGTTTCAGGCTCGGGTATCTGGCAGACATTTTCCCCAAAATGAACAAAGGGAGCCTGTCACTTCAAGGCAAACAACTGACCACATTCGTTGCCAATGATGCAATTTTAGTTTTCAAGCAAAAGTTAGAATTTTGGAAAGGCTGCTTCTGCCATAATGAGCCCGACAGCTTCCCAGTACTTTGAGACTTCTCCGAAGGAGATTGGTGGTGGTATTAGTACAGGTGATTTTGCTTTCTGGATACTGGGTAATGAAGTATGTCGACATTTGGAAGACCTGCGTTAGTTAGCGACCCAGTATTTTCCAAATGACCAATGCATGATATTACAAAATCAGGCATGTGTTAGAGGACCACTCACAGTGCAGGAGAGATGGATAGATTTTAATGTAATAGGATACATTCTGTTAAGTAGGCCATGAATATTCATTAATATGGCTTCAGATTCCACATTACAACTATCCTTTTAGAAACTACTACTCGTCAAGACGGCTAGCCACAATTTTCTGAAAATTGTGTGAGGCTGAAATTTCTTCACGTACTTTATCCAAAACAACAGATACATGGCAATAGAATGAATGCAGAAGCAGACAGGAGAGTCCCACTATCCTTTCACCCAGGCCTTAAAAAGATTGGCAATAATAGAAAGCAACACCACTCTACCAGTTGTTTTTTTAAATAATTTAGCAGTTTATTTTCTTTCTTTTTTTTTAAGATTTATTTATTTATTTATTTATTTACTTACTTACTTATTTATTTATGATAGACACAGAGAGAGAGAGGCAGAGACACAGGAGGAAGGAGAAGCAGGCTCCATGCTGGGAGCCGACATGGGACTTGATCCCCGGACTCCAGGATCGCTCCCTGGGCCAAAGGCAGGTGCTAAATCGCTGAGCCACCCAGGGATCCCTATACCAGTTTTTTTTTTAATAAAAATATGTCTATAGTAATGTCATGAGCTTATTATTGATCTTTCAGAGAAATTAATAGTTTCAAAATTTCTTGGTTTTAATTTTCAATATGGTAAATGTCAATAGATGAGACCCACGCAACTAATAGCCCTCTGGGTCCTCACTAATACTGAGTGGAAAGGGTCCTGAGACCAATCCGTTCAAGAACAGCTGACTGCATGGCAGCCAGACCTAACTCTCAGATGCAACTCCTACACTCATAAAAATGAAAGGAAATGCCTGTTTCATCCTCTTCTCTGGAGTTAATGGCCTTGGATTGTGTTAGGTAGGCATTTCTTTTTATTTTTTTTATTGACACAGTCACTTTGATTGTTGAAAGAGAAACTCTTTATTGTCACAGCAGTGCCCAGGACAGCTACCATCCAAATCCACATTGCCTTTTATGAACCAACAAGTCCCATCCTTTTTTATCCCACTCACGTCACGCATCATTTTTTTTTTTTCAAACTACTATGAAGTTTGCTTGTTGGGAAAAAAAAAAAGACATTTGCTTTTTGCCGAAATACTTTTCAAAGGACGTATGTTTAAGGGCGAGGCATTTGCAGCTACTTTGGTGTTGACTCTGCTAACTCGTGGTGCCCAACAACAAGCTTACATATCATCAAATTGACTTCCTGTGCAGAAGGTCAAGGCGACCACTCAGCAGCAGCCCCCCACCACTCCCATTCCCAACTGTCCACACAGTTACCTGCCTTCTGTGTTATGTCAACATTCAAGGTTTAACATTGTCATGACTCTGCAAATACTGTGCACACCAGGGCCAAGCTGTATCCTGTGCTGTAATCGACCTTCCTCTCTGTGCGATTCAGTGTCTCCTGGGAGTTAGGTTTCCTACGTGTCTATAACGAAATGATCCCCAAACTCTGCCAAAGCCGAACTTTTCTCGAGGGGTGGTCAGGCTCCTAAGGTGATCTGCAGGTGGTCCTTGGAGACGTTAATTAAGAGACCTCAGACTGACGGGTTTACCTCCCAGAAGTCAGAAGTCAGGAGGTAAAATTGAGTCGAAAATGCTCAATTTTCTCTTCTAGTGCATGGATATGTGTGTATGGATATAAATGTGTATCTTTTTTTTAAAATTTTTTTTTATTTATTTATGATAGTCACACAGAGAGAGAGAGAGAGGCAGAGACATAGGCAGAGGGAGAAGCAGGCTCCATGCACCGGGAGCCCGACATGGGATTCAATCCCGGGTCTCCAGGATCGCGCCCTGGGCCAAAGGCAGGTGCTAAACCGCTGCGCCACCCAGGGATCCCTGTATCGTTTTTGGTTTTTTTTTTTAGATTTTATTATCTATTCATGAGAGACAGAGGCAGAGACACAGGCAGAGGGAGAAGCAGGCTCTCTGCAGGGATCCCAATGCGGGAGTCCATCCCAGGACCCTGGGATCATGACCTGAGCCGAAGGCAGACGCTCAACCACTGAGCCATGCAAGCATCCCGATATATATGTGTATCTGGTTTGCATACTTTTACTTTCCCAGAACTCTTGGTCTTGGAATATTCCTTTTCAATTTTTAGAGCCTCCTGTTCTTATTTCATGGCTGCAGTATCCTCTGCTCCCTTTTTTGCTATCTCAGATTTTCTTTTTTTCTGTTTGTATTTGTCTCTGTCTCTCGTAATAGAGGGATTCCTCAAATGCCTGGTTTTCTTTGGCTACATATTTAATAGGAAGGCCCTAAGAAGCTAGGTTAGGAGGTCTGTATGTGCAGGTGGGAGTCAGAGACGGGGGAACTTTGCCATGGTGAGATGTAAGTGGCAAGCTGAAAGTCAGAGGGTCTGCAGATCTTTTCTCTAAAGAGAAATTCTCCCTCTCTGCGTGGCTGGTTGGTCATGAGAAAAGCCTGGCTGCCAAGGAGGCTGCCATTTGGGGAGCTGAGCAGGGATGCAGGGGGAGTTCATTAGTCCGAGTAGAGGCTGTTACTTAATCTCTATTTTCGGAACCCATCTTCCACGAGCAAGTACTCTTCTTGAGAGGCCAAGTATCTGGGATTTCTCTATGTTAACTTTCAAACAAATTGGCACCCTTGTCTTCAGAGATAACCAGTGCCTTCGAAGCAGAGTCCCCATGCTCCCATTCCATTTGAAAGTGAGTTTTTCAAGAAGAGCAATAATTAAAAATAGAAGCAGTCATCAAAAGAAGCTTTTAAATATAGCAATGAAGTCTTTATGGAAGCAAAAGAAAGCCAATAAAGGAATGTTGACGGGATCACAAAAGCAGCTCAGTGTGGCTATAAATATCGCTCCAAAGCTTCTTGAGGTTACATGCTTGTTTATCGAAGGCCTTAGCCGGCACCTTTTTATTGCCTAGGCTTTAAAACCTGTGGCTTAGTCCCAGTATTCTATTCAGTTTAGAATTCTCCTAAAAAGAATGCAACTTGAAAATTTGCCTTGTTTTCCTATAGTGGCCCTAAATAATGTTTGAGGGTTGTTTTTTTTTTTAACAACCAATTACAAGATTTATTTTTAAAAAGCTTCATGATCCCCAGCAACATAGGACCTTCCCTCACCTCCCCCTCCTGGAACCAACACCAGCAACTTGTCACAGTGTCCCCGTGCCTGCTGGCTGGAAGGCTCTTGGGAAATGAGGCAACACAGGCCTGGAAGCAGCCAGGAGAACAGTATTGCACCCACAGTACCGAAGCTGAGGAAACTCAAAGGCATGAAGCATTTTAGATTTTCAAAGCAGAATAGTTAGCCAGCATCAAAGGAAAAGGAGTCCACCTGAGACATCTGTAGCATGAAGGGGCAGGTTGCTGGGACTTGCCTTATTTCTCCCAAATTCTGTCCTCCATCTGATGTCTGAGAGAGTGCTGGAGGCAGGAAATACAGACTGACAGGGGAGGAGGAGGAGGAGAAGCATCCGAGGAGCCCCAGATATGATACTGCTGTTGGGAATTCACTCATGAAAATGAAATATCCCCATATTTCACCTGGGGAGAGTTGCCCGATTTATCAGTATTACTCCGAAAATATGGGAAACTTTCCTGTTTCTCCGTCTGTGTTGTTTCAATGGGCATTCTTCAGAAAAGAACAGCAACAGTCTTATACTGGTAAAGGGGCCAAAGTAAGAGAAGTGAGAGCGCCCGTCTCCAGGCAGTCTTGCACCACCGTTTGGGAGGCACCAGGCCCACAAGCAGGCCACCAGGCATTGCTCTCCCCAGTTTCTCCTTTAAAAGGACTCATTTGGCCCTAGCCAATCTCTCCTATGAGTCATGAGCCGTCTACAGTGACCACTCCCCATGGCTGCACCCAAACATGCACTGCCTTGAACAGAGTATGTGCAAAGTAGCTCGATGGAGGAGAAATCCACAGCCATCACAGCAAGGCAGCTCCTCTTGGACTAGAAGTTACTCCCTGACTGGCAGGTCAGTACAGGCAGAGAGGGTGGGCTCTGGAGCAAAGCATTGAGGCCTAATCCTGGCTCTCTCCCTCGAACACGGTACGGATCTCTAGCACATTTGCCAGGCCCAGAGCCAAATGAAAACAAGGGGCCCCTTGCTCAAAAATGAAGAATTTCACGATAACAGCAGATAGAGCTCTAAAGCAGGAGGTGGTCCTTGTAAGCACAGGGCGACTGCACAGGCCACACGCCCATGGAACTGGCTGCGAGAGATATGTGAGTTAGCTGCACACCAGCATTTAGCCAGAGCTCAAGAAATTATCACACCCCCACAGAGCCTCGACTTCAAGTCACACCATCTCGAACATACTATCCAAATGTGGTGAAAATCCAGCCACCTAGTTCTCTGTGATTATGGTAACAGACAAACCCAATTTTATAAATCTGATTAAGAGCAATCTGGCCAAGGGTGATACCCCTTTTTAAACCCTGGGATTTTTATCAGTGAATCAACTATGCTGACTAAAAATCCAGTCTCATCTGAAAGCCTGGGTAGCACCATATTGTGCTTCATTTTTGTGGATCAGTTAAAAAAAAAATAGATAAGCACATCCTTATTTATCATGGCCACGGAGAAATCCACGTGTTGTCTGATGAGTCAAGAGAAACTGGAAATAACTAAAAGTTTAAAACAGATGACAATACCAGATATGCCTCACGACTGTGCGGAAAAAACCACAGCTTAGTTCATATGCAAGTAGCTAAGTCCAGCAATACACTTGGCCAAGCATAGATCTTTGGAAGCTAGGATCCATGACTAAGGATCAAGAAAAGGGATGCCATGTCTTGGAGAGAATGTGTGAATCAAGCCAGCATCTGCTTTCTCTTTCATTGTGGTTTCCAGCCTTAGGAAGGGGAGGTGACTTGGGGCACGTGGCTGGCTCAGTGGGTAAAGCGTGTGGCTCTTGATCTCAAGGTCATGATTTCAAGCCCCATTTGGGCATGGAGGCCACTTAAAAAAATAAATAAATAAAATAAATAAATAAATAAAAAGAAAAAAGACTTAAAAAAAATAAAAGGAAGGGGAGGTGACCTGGTTATATCGGGTGAGTGCCTTGATGCAAGTAACATCACGGAATCCAGAAGCCAAGTATGGGCAAAAATCTCCAAAGGGTATTATTCCTCAGGTGTTACTTCTTTCAGTTAAGATTTCTAAGACTAATGTCAGAGTTAAAACAGGTGCCCAAAGCATAGCAAAAATGAAGAAAGCAAATTGTGCGGTTGGGAATAAGGTGTATTTGACCTCAAAGCTCATGTCTTCCCACCTGTGGTGGTGCCAGCTGAGTCCTGGCTCTGCCACACGCTGGCTGGGTGTCCAGCCCTTCCCTCTCCGAGGCTCAGGCAAAGGTGTGCTGGGTGCCCGGTTCAGTTCTCAGCTCAGGCTGGGTCTGCTCTTTATTTATTTATTTTAAGATTTTATTTATTTATTCATGAGAGACAGGCAGGAGAGAGGAACCATATCATGTTGTGAGCCCAGGAAGTTAAAGAACTTGCATTTGCTGTAAGAAACCCACATGCGAGAGGCACCTGGGATCCAGTCCTGCATCGGGCTCCCTGCAGGGAGCCTGCTTCTCCCTCTGCCTGTGTCTCTGCCTCTCTCTCTGTGTCTCTCATGAATAAATAAATAAAATCCTAAAAAAAAGAAAAAGAAACCAATGTGCTGAATGTCTATTATTTTAAAGAAGGAATCATAAGCTATATTATATTCAAAGAATGGTGGATAAATTTGTTCCACAGATCCCAGAGCACCTTTTATTGTCCTATGCACTCTCCAAATCCACCAAAGATCATTTTAAGATTGAAACTGACTTTCATATATTATTTGCCACCAAATGAGCCTTATCTAATTGAATACTGGGCAGAGAACACATGCAGAAACACTATGAAGTAGGATTATTCCAAACACACGAATGAGGAACATGTTCTAAGATGATCTTAACTAACCTGCAACTAGTATCACGAAGCATCTAGAACAGTGTGTTATAATCATTCCATGAAGGTTATTTCTAGTGTAGATGACTACGGAGTTGGTTTAGAGTATCTCAACTGCTGTCCCTTTGTGGTAAGGACCAAACTGGAAATAAGGCACAGGATCTCCTAATTCCTGGTGAATGGTCTTCTGAGTCAATTCAGAATTTAATTCAGACTGCAGAAGAGAATTGAGGTATTATCGATGGTTGCAGAATTTCTGGTGCCATATTGATCTGCAAGAAGATCCAGCTCTAAGTGTTGGGGGGATCTGGTGACGCAACAATCAACCACAATCCAAACTCACCTGTTGCGTTTGCTGTTGGAATGGAAATAAAATCTGACCTTATTCTATGCACTTCACTATTCAAAGAAATACATTTGCAAATATAACTTGATCTCACATTCAGTCTTGGTGGCTTACTTAAAAAGCAGTCTCTTTATATTTTTGTTTTGAATAGACCTTCTTTTATTACTTGTGTTTGTTTTAACTAGGCAACGTATTCCATGCTCTACTTCAGTTTCTGCCTCCACCTATTTCTCAGAAAAACAACAACAACAATTTGACTTTGTTGAGGGGAGTATGAACACCCCCTCCCATTTAAGTCAGGTCAATGAGCTAAATGCTGGCGACGCTCTAAGTCCTTGGAGCTACTGCCTCTAAAAGCTCTTTATACTTGCTTTTACCATCTTATAAAAAGGCAGTGGATGAGTTTTTATGTTGACTTTATGGCCTTTCTTCTCACACCACACAGATATCTTAACGTTAGGGGCCCCTGCCAGTCACTGTAGACGCATGCAAACCTAATGCATAAGTTCAATGCTGCCTACAGTTTATGCCCAGTGGGAAATAGATGTTTAATTGACCAATTGTAAGATTGAATAAGTGGGCAGGCAGAACGATAACACAGCCCCATCTATGGATACATGTCCCAAGAGCAGAAAGGATCATAGACTCTTTCTTGAGCCACTAACACCAGGTCTCTATTTTGAAGAGAAATTCTTTCATTATTTCAGCATGCAGTGCTATATACAACCTCTTGGGAGGCACAGTAGGAAAAATGAAATAAAATGAAAAATCCTGGATGAAAAAGTATGTTTTTTGATGTGTTCAAACATTGCTAATGGGAAATTATTTCTGCAATTCATTCTTACATTCTGGAAAAGAATAAACTTTTGATATTACATCCCAATTCTAGCATCTTCAAATATGGGTGGTGAGCACATAAATTTGTGTTTGGGGATCCCCTCCCCTCCCAAACCAATTCTCAAATGCTAGACCTGATAAAGTGAAAGTCCAGAAATAAGTCCAGGAACAAGGACAGATCTTAAAAATGGGAAAACATGTTCCTTTCATTCATCTGCTCACCCAACTCTTCCAAAGGGCAGCTGAGTCCTCATCTGGCAGGCAAACAGCTCCAGAACCTCTGTGGCCTCCAGTTCCCGAAATGTTGTATACTCGGTTTCTTAAAATAATCTGACCGCTAGTGAGTAAGTCTCATGAAATTGTACTATCTTTTATCCAGATATCATGACAATCTCTGTCCAATGGCTTCTGGTATGTCAAACATGCTCTCTTCCAGGCTTTCTGTAATGTCTCGTTTACTGGATTAGACCCAAGGGTCAGCTTCATAATTTGAATAGTGTAAAGTAATATTTGATATTGTGTGACCACCAAATTTTGTGAAGAGGACACCTTTAAAAATGACATCCTCCTGATGACCCAACTATGTACATTGAAGACGGGGTCTGGTTATAACATGAGTGGAAAGCTCGGTTGCTGCGCAGTCTTGCCACTGCCTTATGTTTGTCACATGTCCACGGCCATGGTTGCAAACAAGGGTACGACAAAGTCCAAACAACATACAACATGGAACAATTTAAATGTCTTGGCATGGCAGGACTGCCCAAAGTTTTTATTCTCTTTGTGCTTTTCGTTTTTATAATCAGAGGAGTGTTACGATTTTAAACATTTCTAATTTTGAAAATGACAAAAAATTTACATTCTTAACCATTTTTAAGCACATGGGTCGGTCGTGTTAAGTACACACATATGATTGTGCTGCCACCAATCCCCAGGACTCCCTCATCCCAGAGGAACGCTATTTTTAAAAGAGATAATCAAATACTTCTCCAGATGGACCTCATTTTTCAAATTAAACGCAAAGATGGCCAATGGAACGGTCTAATCAGACTAAACCAAGATAATCGAATAGCCTTACCAATTTGCGAATGAACATAACGATAAGCAATGGGCTTTTAATCTGCTTTTGATACAGTGTGGGAAGAGGTCGTTGGCCGAGATGTAGGGATCATACTGAATTTTCTCTGTGTAGCTCCTTAGAGAGTTGTTACTGAAATGCCTCATGATGAGCAGATTTCCTTCTTACTCAGGACTCAACGCGATGGTGCTCTGGGGTTCTGTGCTAAGCCTCGGAAATAGCGGGGAAGATGGTGTTCAACACACAGCCTCCAGGAGCAAGTCAAGCACCGCTAGGGAATTCAGGTAGTCACTCATTAACAGGTTATGCACTGGCGCTTCAGAGAGAGGCCGGAGGAGGCTTGTTCTAAACTTTTCCACCATTTCAGCAGCTAATTTCTATGGAGTCATTCAGCAACACTATTAATACTGGTATTAAGGTCTGTGTCACTGCTGTACCAACGACACTTCACCTGGCCAAAGTTAATGCTTTTCCAAGTGCTGTCAGTTAGAGGACAATCCTGGTTCTGAGCTGAAGGAATTCCCATCTAAATGCAAATCAACACCAGCCCGTCTAGAATTTCTAGCATGTATGAGCAGATACATTTTTCCATCATCAAACGTTCGGCCCCCAAAATGCATTTTCATACAACTGTATTGGCAAGAAGTGTCCCTCATTAGAATGAAATCATGCTTGCTTTCTTCACTGCACCAGTAGCTCCGTAGGTAAGGGTGTTCAGTCTTGATTTCTTTGATTTAATGCATGATACATAAATGGGACAAAAAGAATCATTTTTCAAACCTCTGCTTTTCCCCTCCAGAATTACATATCAGGCTCCTGGGGGCCTCTATTTGATGTCCCAAAAGAATCAAAGAAAGTGTGGCCCAAAGGGAGCTTAACTTTCATTCTGAGATCTACTTCCCTTCCTAATTCAAGGACACTGCCGTCCATCCTTTCATGCCAGAAGAATCACCTCGAGCCCTCCTCCTACACACCGCATACCTGGGTCTCACCCAGGCTGGCCGATTTTATCTGCTACATGCCTTCATAATTAACCCCTACCTTTTAGTCTACACTCCTCTGGCCTTAATTCAGCCCTTTGTTGTGTCTCCTGAACAACTGTTGTCTTTTCTTTATTGGTCTGCTTGCTTAGTCTTCTAGAGGCTTCCTCTAGTCTCTTGCCTGCCACTGGAGTAATCCTTCTATTAAAATGCGGGGCTGTGGGGTGCCTGGGTGGCTCAGTTGATTTTGGCTCAGGTCATGATTTCAAGGTCATGATCTCAAGGTCATGAGATGTAGTCCTGTGTCAGACTCTGCAATCAGTGTGGAGTCTGCTTGAGAGATTCTCTCTTTCCCTCCCCCTCTACTCCTCCCCAGCTCATGCTCTCTCTCTCTCAAATAAATAAATGAAATCTTTGGGGGGAAAAAAAAAACTCACAGCCAACCAACTCATTACTCTAACCCGCTGCCAAGGCAGGCAACAAAGACTTTTTGCATTTGCATCCTTTCCTCCCTCAAGGAGATGAAGGGTCGATGAATAAGGGTCCTTCCATCTTAAATTTATATTACCCTAAATCTCCTCAATTCAGTCCAGTAGCAGACTGTAGGACATTATAACGCTCTGAGGATAAGGAGAAGGCAGGTCCCTCAGTCTTAACTTTTTAGGATTACCTCCCAGATTGCCAACTTGATGGCCGGTCTGATTGCTGGGACTCTGGCGGGCAGGCCCTATGACTAACTTCCCTTCTGCTCTCCCACGGAACTGGCTCTACTGCTGGCCTTTAGTGGGGCAGGGCTCTACTGCTGGCCTCTTGCCTTTCTGGGGACGAGTCTCACCTTGGCACTTTGCATGGGAATGGCCTATTAATTAAGGAGATGCAGTAACGGAAGGCTCTGGCACAGATCAGTCAGGAGCTGGCAAGTTTTTTTTTTTTTTTTCCTGAAAAAAGACTAGATAATAAATATTTTGTATTTTGCGGCCATCTGGTCTCTGTTGCAACTACTCACCTCTGCTGTTGTAGCATGAAAGCAGCTACAGACGACGCATAGATGAATGGGCGTGGCTATTGTATTAATAAAACTTTAAGTACAGAAAGAGATGATGGGCCAGGTTTGGCCCCAAGGCCAGCTCTTGAATTAGGCATATGTGAGCTAAGATGCTAAGTCCGTGTGTGATTGGTGGGCTGAGAAGCCTGGACTTCTCTAGAGGCCGTATGAAATCATACCATGAACATGGGCTTTGGAGATCAGCTTCCTTGGTTTAAGATTTGACTTCTGTGTTGGCTAGCAATGCAGCTTTGGGAAGCTTACTCAGATGCTCTCCATTGATCCTCTTGTATCTTTGGAGGATAGAGGGGTGGGTAGAGAAGGTGGGAGGCTTGGGAACCTGTACATCCCCTTCCATTAGCACATTCACATGCTCAGGCCATGCCCATCTTTGAGAGAAATGCCCTCTGCCTACCCAGCTCCCTCATGGCTCCTCTTTACTCCAAATTTCATGACAAAGCTGCCTCCATCGACCCTTTGTCACCATGCACTTGCCTAGAGGTCCCTGGAAGGCTAGCTTCTGCCCTGAGCTTAGAGAGAGCCGTGATCAAGATGGTTTCTTCAACAAGAGATATAGTCAGTCAAGGCCTGTTGCATAGTTAGGTGACATCCTTGACAATAGCAGCCCAGGGAAGGAAAAAGCTAATTGCAACATTTTCCACCTCCAAGAAGAGGTGCTATCTGTAGATCACCCTGAAAACTTCCAGGGAGCATCCCAATGCCATGTGACGCCAATATTTGAACCATTGCCTTATCCAGAGTTGCTTCTTTTGGGTGGAAAAGTTCAAGATGAGTCCTAAAGTAGCTGCAGTCATGATGGTTGATTTCACCAACAGAGGGGTTGGCTCTATCAATCAAGACATCAAAATAACTCACTGTGGGAAATTTACATTTGTATCCCTGTCATCATGATGCCGAGTGCATATCTCCCATCTGTTAGGCTGTGGCTCCTGGGTGAGGAGGTGGAGGCACTCCTCAGCTGCTCTAGCCTCGGGTTCCGGCTCCATGGGACCTGCTCTTGCTGAGACTCTTGAGGCAGAAATGATCTCCACTGTCCTCAAACACTCAGTACCTAATATGCTGCCAGGCACATGACAGGATCTTATGAAACAACAGTTGAACGAGTCATTTCCCTCATGGGCCCCTGGGGAGGTGACAGAGGTAGGCCATTTGACGAATTAAAGAAAAATTGAGGATAAAAAGATGCAACATCCTTTCCTGGAGCTCACTACCCTGGGGAACAGAATAAATAAGAATCCGAAAGACCCAGGCCAGTGCTCAGAAAAACAGGCTAAGCTCTCAGCCAAGTACATCTCTCTTATTTGGGCTCTGCCTTCCTCTGCTCATCAAGTCATGATTCTACCAGGGCAGGGACACAGGAAGGATGCCAATTATAATACCTTCTTTTGACAGCTAGGAGAGTAGATATTCTCCACTTGCCTCTTCAACACACTGGCAACACTTGTGTAAGCAACAACTCTCACGATAGCCAATCCTGTTATGAATCGGTTCTCTCTGGTGCTCCTACTCCTTGACCCAATGTGAAATTTTCCCAAACTATTTTTAAAATATCTAATCTGTTGTGAGTAACAGACTATGGAACTGTTAGTTTGCCATTTCTGAGCAGATAATTTTAACACCAAGACCTTATTAGCTTGTAAATTGATATTTAAAATGGTAGACAGGAATATAAAAACAAAACAGTGCCTATTAAAATCTTATCTATTCCTTAATGTCAAGTGATTTGACATATTTTTAGATTTTGGGGGGCACCTGGGTGGCTCAGCGGTTGAGCATCTGCCTTTGGCTCAGGGTGTGATCCTGGGGTCCTGGGATTGAGTCCCACATCAGACTCCCTGCAGGGAGCCTGCTTCTCCCTCTGCCTGTGTCTCTGCCTCTCTCTGTATCTCTCATGAATAAAGAAATAAAATCTTAAAAAAAAGTATTTTTTAAAAAAAAGTATTTTTAGGTTTTTAAAGTGCTTTCTTATCTTAAAAAATAAAAAAGGTAATTATTCCAAATAACGATCTTGAAAGACTGGTTGGTGATTTCCTTCCAAATATTCATAACTGGGAATACCGGGGATCTCAGAGATTGATTCAGTGGTAAGTTGGTCAGTGTTTAAAAGAACCCCAACCTTGTGAGTTTATTATCTATTGAATTCAATTAATTATATATTATCTCCCCCACATACATGATAAAACAAGTATAAGTTATCTTTTGATATGTAACCAATCACCCAAAACTCAGTGGCTTAAGAGAATAATAGTAACTATCTGTGATAGACTGAATTGTGTCCCCCACCTCTAGATTTATAGACTGAAGCCCTTGGACCCCAGTGTGACAGAACTGTGAGCCAAATAAGCAGCTGCCATCATAAGTTTTGGGGAGGTTTGTTATGTGGCAACAGAAGAATGGGTACAGCACCCAAGTCCAGATCCTGGGCTTCTAGCCTCCAGAACTGTGAGAAATGAATTTCTTTCTTCCTTTTTTTCTTCCATGCAGGGAGCCTGACGTGGGACTCGATCCCAGGACTCCAGGATCACGCCCTGGGCCAAAGGCAGGAGCTTAACCACTAAGCCCCCCAGGCTTACCTCTTCCTTTTTCTTTTTTGAGGACTTTTAATTTATTTATAAGAGAGAAAGAAAGAATGCGAGCAAATGTCAGCAGGGAGAGCAGCAGAGGGAGAGGGAGAAGCAGACTCCCCACTGAGCAGGGAGCCCCACATGGCTGAAAGCAGATCCTTAACCAACTGAACCACCCAGGCGCCTTGAGAAATGAATTTCTGTTAAGCACCCTAGTTTGTGGCATTTTGTTATAGTAGCTGTAGCAGAATAAGACATTATTTCTTATGGTTTCTGTGAGTCAGCGATTCACAAGCAGTTCAGATGGGTAGTCCTGGATCTCTGGTATCAGCTGGGGCTGCAGTCTCACCTGAAGACTTGAGTGGGGCTGGAGGTTTCATGTCTGTGGTGGCTCACGCCCACTACTTGGGAGTTGGTGGTGGATGTTGGCTGGGGCCTTAGTTCCTCTCCCCTTGGGCCTAATAAGACCTTTTTTCATTCATCCCCAACCAACCATGCTGAACCCTTTTCTTCATATTAAATACATGTTAAATATATCATATTTAGTTTAGTTTATATGTTAAATTTAGTTAATATATTACATATTAAATATATAAGAAGAAATATTTAGTTACATGTTAAATATATCATAGTTTAGTTACATGTTAAATACACCATAAGAAGAAATGTGATACTCTTTACTTTCACCTGTCAGAATTTGGGGATTGTAAATCGAAAAAATAAAATAGAGAATAAGTCCATGTTTAAAGGCTGTGATGTACTACTCAGATCCCCTTTCAGAAGTGAAGGGTTTGCCCCTCAGCTACTGGGAATCTGGCAAGCAATGGCCCTCAACTTCTGGCCAGCATTGCCCTTGGCTGAGGAGAGTTACCTTGCCCATGGTTAACCCTGTTCCAGGAGAGCTGCCATCTAATGTTGATGGCAAGGATAGAAAGGTTGCCATCTAAGGTTGATGCAAGGATAGAAAGGCCTGGCTCCTCTGCCCCAACTTGGGACAAGTCTGGGGAACCACCCCAGCTTTCATGCTCCCTGAGGGTCTGTTGAGGACCTTGTGGAGACAGCACGGCATCACGGCTTCTCCCACAGACCCTCTTCCCTCCTTCTTTCCTCCCTCAGGCATCAATCCCCAGAGTGCTTCCTCATGAACATCCTGCACATTAATTTCTGTCTAGAATCTGCTTCTCAGGAAACACAAGCTGTAGCAGCCACTTTTTCAAGGAATTACTCTCAGAAGAGTTAACCATCTAAATTAGACTCCTTATATAGAGATAAATGAACCTCTAGACTCCAGTATGCTGTGTTCAGCTGCAGACGCAGCTGTTGAAATCAAGTGATAAGACGTGAGGTAGATCTCAAAATTGGCCCACACCCTTCACCTCTTCCTGTCTCCATGCTCTCTGCAATGTGACTTTGTCACTTCTGCTTCATTCTGTTGGCCAAAGCAAGCAAAAAAACCCAGCCTAGCTTCAAGGGGAGGGGAAACAGATTCTATCTTGGGTAGGAGTTAGTGTACCAGTTCTAAGCCAAGGCCTCTATAAGACTTGCATATACTCCCATGCCTCTTGGAATCATGCCACTGTCATAAGAACAAGTCTGGGATAGCCTGCCAGGGGAGGACAGACCACATGGAATGGAGGTGAGACATTCCAGCTGAGGCTGCTCTGGGCCAAGTAACCTGGTAAGTGACCACAGATGTGTGAGTACGCACAGCCAAGACCAGAAGAATGCCCAACCCAAATTGATGACCCACAGCATCGTGAGCTGAATAAACAGCTGCTGTCTTAAGTTTTGGGGAGTTTGTTATGTGGCAATAGAAGAACAGGCATGGTACCCAATCCTGTTGGATACAGGAATCAACCAGGAAGAGAAGAAGAGACCCTGAGCCACGACAGATGCCTTGGGTTCCATCACTGGCTCAGGGGCTGCTGCGAATGGCTCAAACCTGCAATCTTCTTACAGGATCATCCTTGGGGGATGGATGCCATCCCAGCATTTCCCTCCACCTGGGCATCCCATAGCTAACAGCTGCTTGGTGTGAGGGTCAAAAGCCCAGCCTCCTTGCCTCCAGACAGGGAAAATTCTGGTGCAGTTTGCACTCCAGAGCTCCCCTGTCGTCGGCTGAGGCTACATCTCATCCCAAACCACAAAGTCACCTTTCTTCTTCTCTCCTCTTGTACCTACAGGTTTATTCTGAACACTCTGTAATAAAGCAACAAACTTGCACCCCAAACCCCATCTCAGACTGTTTCTGGGGACTCTGACCCAAGACATAGGTCAAGAGTGAAATCCCTAGAAGAGAAAGGGGAGGATCACAGGAATGGCTGTTATGGAAAGGGAACCAGAAAAGTACCAATCACTTGAATACCTTCACATCAAGTTTTTCAATGCATGGAACATGATTCTTCCACTGTCCGAGACAAAAATCTCCTGCCACCCAAGGAATTGCACCCATTTCCTTGATGAGCAGAACGTAAGGCTCACTTTTTCTCTTCGGTCTTTTACTGATTACTTCTTTTTAATCCTGTCCCGATTAGAGTTTCAACTTAGGGCAGTCCGGGTGGCTCAGTGGTTTAGCGCCGCCTTCAGCAGTTCGTGACCCTTGGAGACCTGGGTTGGAGTCCCGCATCGGGCTCCCTGTAGGGAGCCTGTTTCTCCCTCTGCCTGTGTCTCTGCCTCTCTGTGTGTCTCTCATGAATAAATAAATAAAATCTTAAAAAAAAAGAGTTTCAACTTATTCCCATTTATAGGAATTCCCATCACTTCCATTCCAACAGGGGCTGCCCCATCTCCTCCCCTCCACGTCAGGATTCTCAAGTTGTCTACACTAGAGATCTCTGCTTCTTTACCTCTTCACCATTCAGCCCACATTCCGTGGCTTCTGTACTTGACCACTGTATTCCTGCCAATGTCACCAGTGCCGACCTCAGGCCTTACATTCCAGGCCATTCTGTTGTATTTGACATCACTGGTAACTCCCTCCAAAGGCGTGAAATACAATGAAGCACATTCCTTTTGCCTCTGTGGTACTGTGTTTGCCTGTGTTGCCTACCTAATCTCAAGGCAATCCAGAATCCTTTTCTTTTGTTTGTGCCTTAAATGTCCATATTTTTCTGGATTATTTCATCTACGATCATGGCATAAATTACCATTTATTCTGATGATGTTCAGTCTTAATTTCTAGCTCCAGATGCACATACCCAATTGCCCTTTGGATACCTCCTCTTGAAATGTTCCATGGGCACCTTATTATACCACCACCACCCGAACACACATATGCACACACACATGCCCCATGTGTGCTCACACACATGCACACATACATAGCCTGCTCCTCTTCCTCCCTTGTTCCCTATCCAAGCGAGTGCAACTACCATTCATCTAGTTTCCTGAGGCAAGACTTCTGAAATCACCCTTGATTCTTCTCTTTCCCCCTCAACCATTCAATCAGAGCATTCCAATTCCTTTAATTCAACCTCTTGAATAGGTCTTTACTTCTTAACACTGGTCCACTTTGTTCTACCGTTAGCTGCCACCAGGCTGAGATAATTTCATGCTGTGTCATGTCTGAATTCCTGTCCTACTCGAATCCAATCTAGTTTCCACATGTACCCAGACAGAGCATCCTATAATGCAAAGCTGATTATTGCTCTCAGCTGAAGAAAAGTCCACTTCCTTCCTCTGGGATTGGTTCTTCCACTCACTCAGACTGGACTGGGTGTTTTCTCCCATGATAACAACACAGGTTCTAGCAAACTCTGTTGTAATTATTTACCCGCCTGCATCTCCCAGATAGATGAATCTCCCTTCTTTGTTCAACCAGTTATTAGCTATTTCTTGAAGCCCTCCAATATATAATGTGCTGTTAATCAAGTCGTGAAAAGGACAAACATGTCCTTTCCTCACACATTTGTCACCTGCTCACCCTTTCCTTTTTTTTTCTGCTCACCCTTTCCAAACACAGTTTCTAGCACATAGCAGTTGCTTAGTAAGTATTTGCTGAGTAAATAAATGATAAAATGAATACTTTCTATCACAGACTAATTACCCTACCCTCATTCCAATTTTAGAATAAAATTCACATTTTATAAAAGTGATCTTCAGAGTCAATGTTTATAGAAAGTCTCTTTTTGTTCCAGAGGGCAGAAACAAATTATATCTGAATATTTTCAGGCTGACAGAAGTCTTTAAGCAATCACATCTCTCCAATGAAGATTATGCTGGGAGCAAATTCATGAAATCAGCCAAGCTCTTAAGGAACTGAATACCTAACTTAAAGAGGATCAACATAGCCTGATGACAAAGACGCACATTTTGTATGAATTTGAAATGAACACCAGCCCTGTTGCTAAGCAGGACCCAGCCCAGTCATGGCTGCAGGGCCCCATGACAAGGGCCCCTGGATGCCTCTGGTGATAACCTTACCCAGGGGACAGGCCTGTCTAATGTCAGCGAGCCAGTGTCTTCTGATTGTGAACGTATCATTTCAGAACATAAGTGGGGAGCCCCTGGTGATCACCCTGATTTTCTGAAGCTCACACTATATAAACACTGTAGTCTTGCCTGAATCACCTTTTAAAAAAATTAGAGTGAAATATACGTAACATAAACTTTACCATTTTAACCATTTTGAAGTGTATGATTCAATGGTATCCAGTACATTCACCCTGTTGTGCAAGCATCACCCATCATCTTCAGAACTTTTTCATCTTTTCAAACTGAAACTCTTCCTCACCGAATGACAATGCCCCATTCCTCCCCATCCAGCCCCTGGCGCCCACCATTCTATTTTCTGTGGCTGTGAATCTGACTACTCTGGGGGCCTTGGACATGTGGAATCACACAGCATTTGTGCTTGTACAACTGGCTTATCACTCAGAATAATGTCCCCAAGGATCATCCATGCTGTAGCAGGTGTCAGGACTTCCTTCCTTTTTAAGGCTGGGAAAGATCCCATTGTATGGAATACCCACACCTTGATTCTCCACTCAGGACATCTGGATGGTTGCTGAAATGCTGGCCGTAGGTGTGGAATTGCAGGCCCTGACGAGGACATGTGGCGTGTCCATCAGCTGAGTGTGGGATACTGCTGAGGACACTTCCATGCTGGCCCCAGAACCACCTTAGACATCCTGGAAGGACTCAGGCTTGTTGGCCTCAGCCATGGGCTTCTTAGTGGTGTGAAGCTTACACAGCTCAGAACACCATTTCCCAGTCAATGGCACATGAAAAAATTGACATTGGACTGAGAGTGCTCTCTGGATTCTCTTTTATTTAAATTCTGTAAGGCAAGCACAAAACTTCTACAATCACAGACAACCCTTATGGCTGTCACCATCACTTCCAGTGACCTAAACCGCAAATAGCTGCTCTCTCTTCAAATCGGTGTCTCTTCCTGAATGGGGTTATTCTATCCAGTATCACTAATCAATGAGAAAAAGCCAATATTTTGAGACGTTTGTGTCTCCTTTACCCTCAGAAGCCTCTCTGCTGGCCCTCCCCGCTGCTCATGGTCCCCACGGGCTCCTTCTACCCCCGATCTCCTAGGCCACAGGCCTCTGGTAGGTTTGGCACAAGGCTGGAGGGAGGGAGAGGCAGAGATGCCAGGATTTCTAGCCCTCAGCCTCAGAGGGGGCATCTCTGGCCAGTGGCTGCTTCTCCTCTGTGGCTCCTACTCCTGCCAGACAGTTCTACAGGGTTCTACTCCCATTGGGTGGGCTCCAGTCACACCACTGCCTCTCATTGCTCCTTTAGCCCTAGAGGTGTAGTGGCTTCCTGCTTTTGACAATCTGGGTTGCCTCACCATTCCCTTTTTGGATTCTTTTTGTTCCATTATCTCTATAACCAAGTCTCCCCTTGTTGGATGCACAGGAGAGCCTTTCTAGATCTTTTCTCATTCCCATTCAAGAACACGGATGACCCTCCTCCGAGGCCCAGAGCTCTCCAGGGTCAAGCTGCTCCTCATCTGGACTCTTCCTCTGCTTCCTTGCCCTCCTGTTTCCAGCCCACTTCCTAGTCTGACGCTGGGTTCCTGACCCTGAGAGGTGCCCACGGCCCTCCTTCTCCATGCTGCATGTCACCTCATTCCCACCCAAGTCATGGCTGGTTTTCTTCTCTGGAAGGCTCTCCCTTCACCTCTTCCTTCATTCAAACCCTACCACTTATGCAAGGCTCAGCTCCCCCGGCACTGCAGCAGCAGGGCAATCACGGCCCTCACCAGACCAGTGTTTCCCTTCCCTACTCCTCTAGTGTGGACCACCTGCTCACTCTCCACTCCCCACCCAGCCTTCTTTCTGCTTTTACTTAATTGTTTCATCTGAATGTTATTCTGTTCCCAGTAAGACTGGAATCCCCAGAAGGTAGAAACAAGAGCTTGCATCTGACCTCTTGGCATCTAAAACAACACTCTGCAAAACATACATCTCATAAAGTAATCACCAAGGGAGCACAGAGGATGGTGATGGCATGTTCTCTGCATGACAAACACATCTTTCCCTCCAAAGATAATGACTCTTATGGCTGGATACTGTCTTCCAAAAAGCTACGGTGAAATCTCAGCCTCTGATGGTTGTGAACGTGACCCTGTTTGGAAGCGAGGTCTTTGCGGGTGTGATCAAGTGAAGACAAAGTCCTATTGGAGTAGGGTGGGTCCTAATCTGATATGAGTGGTATCATTATGAGAAGAGGAAAATCTGGCCACACGCCCAGAGACACAGGGTCCACAGCCACGTGAGGACAGAGACTGGTGTGATGCTACCACAAGCCAAGGTATACCCAGGGCTCCCAGAAGCTGGAAGAGCCAAGGAAGGGTCCTCCTCCCCAGAGACTCTGCAGGGAGCACGGTCCTGCCCAAACCAGGACTTCAGATCTCCAGCCTCTGGAGCTATGAGGCAACAGCTTCTGGTTCTTGTAAGCACCCCACCCCCTGTTCCCTTCATGCCACTTTGGTTCAGCGGCCCCAGGGAATGACTACAGCAACTGAATCCAATAGTTCCATCCATATAGATGGACTTCAGGGACATGGTTCTTCTATCCCTGCTCGCACGTTCCTCAGAGGAGCCAGGCACGGATGGAGAGCATGTCCACGCTCCGGGCCCACCGTGCTGATGCTGAGCGCACAGGCCCTGCGGCTCAGCCAGCTTCCTTCATAAGTGCCCGTGGACCCTCCCCCTATGCAGGGGCAGGGATGCCTGGCTACCAGCACCACTCTGCTCTGAAGCCTCACCTCCTTGGGCGCACTTCCTAACACAAATGGTGTCAAAACGTGAAATCTTAAAAGTCTAAAATAAAGCTTCATTTTAAAAACTCTTTTTGCTTTACCTCTTTTTCCTCTAGTATCCCAATCAAGATAAATTCAAATAAAGCTTTTAACGACTGACTTTTTAAAGAGGCTGAGGCAACCAACACTTCCTGGCCAGGTTCCAACATTCCCAGTCTCTTTAGTTTCCCTTTGCCTCCTGCACCCTCCACATCTCTTTCTCAGCCTGTGATTCATGATAAAATGTACCAAATGTGTCAGGGGTGCACAACCTTGGCTTTGGCCTCAGACTCTGCCCTCCCTCCTGACGCCTGGAGGCCCGGCCCGCAGGAGAAGGCCAGACTTACGGTTCTGGGGGAAGCATAGTGTGTGGGCGATGCCGATGGAGGCCTGGCTGCGCTCTGGAAGGAGGACGGGCAATACCTCTGGCCTGTGTCCGGAGGGGAAGAGGAGGCATAGATGCGATTTTCCAGTCGCTCAGGCTCATGCTTGTAGGATTCGAGAGGAAAGGTGTGTTGCTTGGCCACCTGGGTGGGTGTCGATGGAGAGGATGAGAGACCCGAAGCTGAGGAGGAAATCAGAAAGTGCTGTTAGAAGTCTGGCTGAGGTAGAGGAGGGCAAAGAGTGCTCCTTCCATTCTTAGTACCGAACATCTCAAATGGCAAGAATCTGAATTATTAAATTTTAAATGTTGGGGACAAGTCTATCTATCTATCATCTATCTATCTATCTATCTATCTATCTATCTATCTATCTATCTATCTATCTATCTATCTATATCTATCCATTGCATCCCCCAAATAGCTACATTGAAGTCTTAACCCCTGGCACCCATGAAGATTTGGAAATAGGGTCTTTGCAGACATCATCATGTTAAATGAGGTCACATTGGAGTAGGCTTGGCTCTTAACCCAACGGGACTAGTGTCCTTAGAGGAGGAGAGGACATAGAGACAGACATGCACCCAGAGCAGAAGCCAGGTCACAGAAGCCAGAGACTGAAGTGATGCATCTACAGGTCAAGGAGTGCCAGGTGCAGCTGGTGACCATCAAAAGCTAGTGGTAAGGAAGGATGCTTTCCTGGGTCTCAGACAGAGGACAGCTTACCTGACACCCTGGTTTCAGACCTCCAGCCTCTTAACTATGAGGGAATAAACTTCTACTGTTTTATGCGACCCAGTGTGAGGTACTTTGTTATGGCAGCTCTAGCAAACTCATATAGTCAAGTTGATGGATATTGATTTGTTTTCCAAGAGAAGCAGAAACCGGATTTGGGTCTGGTGTCTCACATTTATAGCTAATTAAGTAAAATTTTTATTTTCAATTTGCTATTTAAATTTTTAAACCATGCAAGTCAAAGCAAAATTGTCAGTACCAAGGGCTACCTACTTGCTACTTGCTACTTCTGACCTAGAAAAAGACACGTCAGCCTACAGAGCTGTAAGCCTGGATCTCCTCTGCTTGTTACTCTGTCCCAGACCCCTTTCCTCACAGTCCTCAGTCCCTGTACACATGTGTGTCCCCTTCTCTGCTTCCATCTTCACTCCCTAGGAAGGGAATGCTCTCCAGGAGACTCCTCTGGGGAGTCAATTCAACCAACCCCTTTCTCCTGACTCTATGGCCCTGAGAGTCCTCCCCTGGACTTGTGAGCACATTTCATCCACACAACATATTACCAGGTAACAACACGATATTTAACACTGAAACCAAATGTGAAAGTACGTTAAGTCTCCTGTCCCCAACAAAATCCACCATCTGTCTTTGTGGCAGGGGTTCTGGTTGGCCTCTTGGGTCCCCACAGCAGCCCTTGCTGCCCTGGTGAGAGGAGCAGGTGCCTGGAAGATATTCGCCACCCAATAGGCAAGGGGAGAGAAGGGAGCATGGGAGGGTGTAAGGCTCAAGCTCTGTTGGCATCTTTTCTCCTTCCCCGAGTCCAGAGAGAGAGATTGGGGGGGGGGGGGTACATATTCCCTGGCGGTAATTTTGGAAGGAACCAATCAAGGAAGGAGGGTCATCTTCTAGGAAACCCCTTGTCCCATGAAGCCATCCCAAGAGGGAAACCCTGCTCCAGGCCCCGGGCTGACCTCTGGGAGGCAGGTCTAGGTGAAAGCAGGAGACAGAAGGCTCTAGCACCCGTGGTTTTCTAGGTCTCAAAACTTAAGATACCAAAGACCTCCAACAGGAAAGTCCCTGACTCTTTTAGAAACAGAAGTTTTCCCCTAAAGGTCCTGAGAAGCAAAGCCTGTTTTGAGGTGGGGCTTGGGGAAGGGGGAGAAAGGAGAGGGAGGATCAAGAGCAGGAGCTCTGGTGCTTTCCAGCTGTTTGGGGAAAGGTGGGGAGGGGAAGGGTGGTCCAGCAGGCAAGGTGACAGAGGAGCCGCCTGGCCCAAGTCTGGGTCCTTCAGTGTCATGGCTTCAGTGCTCCCCAGTGATGCCCACAGAGAGGTGAGGAATGAGGATGCCTGCCAAGGATCTGTGGGGGTGTGCCTGGGCCCTTCAGAGGACTCTGCTGGGGAGCAGAAGAGGGAAGCTCTTGTGCTACTCTGTTGTGGAGCCTGGCACCCCGTGGAGGTCAGGCCCCCAGGGGTGGTGACACGTCCTTCCGTGGTTCTTCCAGCAGGAGTCCTCAGCTGGCCCACTAGCCTGGTTCCTCACCGAGTGGCCCAGGACAGGCTAGTTCTCACGTCACAGTTAAACAGGGAGTTTTATGTTCTGTGCTCCCAATGCTCACCCCAACCACTGGTGTGGAGGCCGAGAAAAATTAAGGCCATTGCACCTCAAGTTTAGCTTTAGCACAAGTATAGCCATCTTAGGATCCTGGGAATAAGAGCTGAACTTTACAGGAAAACCTGAAGATTGTCCTAGGCAGGGAATCTCATATCGGAAAGACAATAAAGCTCAGAACTGCCCTCAGCAGAGAATCCCATATCAGATCTTAAGAAACTCCCCCACCCTTTCCCCCATATTGGAATGAAAAAAAAAATCCCTCCACCCCTTCTGAAAATCCCCTAGACCAGCCCATAAAAAACCCAGCTGTAACCCACTTCGGGGTCCAAGTCCCTGCTCTGCTGTATGGAGTATACTTGGACCCAATCTCGAGCTTGTATTTATGTATATATATATATATAAATATATATATATATTTATATTTATATATATATATCTCATGTGTTTGCATCGGTGTTGGCTCCTTGGTGGTTTCTCGGATTCGCAATCTTGGGCACGACACTGGATGCAGAGGCCACCTGGGTGCTGTCCAAGGGTGGGTGCTGGAGACCCAGTATGTGGGTGAAACAGTGGGATCGGTGGGCAGGGGGCACATCTGGACTCAAAGCTTGTACCACTGAGAAGCTTCTAACAGCCCCTTGGGAAAAGCCCATGGGGGTCTTGTTCTCCATGTGAAGGAGGAGCCTCCAGTGATGTCTAGTACCACATGGTGCTGAGGCATCCATGTCTGTCCAAACACAGGGCACAACCCAAACCACCCCCTCCATCTCACCTGTGACTACCCCCAGACTCAGCTCAGACTCTGGCCCAAATAATACCCACAGAGTTTTCAGAATCTGGGACAGGGGATGTACCTCTGTGGGGGCATTCTGGCCACACGGATCGAAACTACAAATGCATACGTTCCTTGACCCAACAATCTGCTTCTGGGATATCCTTCCATAGACAGCGATGTGTAGTTGCTAAAGGGCCAGTGCGTGGGTCATTCATCACAGTGGTGATCCTAACAAACACTGACACTCATGGACAGGACGGAGCTAGCGTGACGGTGATGGCGTGGCCACACAGACAGCCCTGGCTCCCTGACGGGCACAAAAAGCTTCCTCTTCCTTCTCATCTCTGAGACCCAGAGGGAAGTGAAAAGGCAGCCCCCAGAGCCATGTGTACGGGATGATAGCATTCATAGTCTCAGAAACGGGCTTAAGAATGTGCATATGTAGCCCAGAGCATCTCAGGAAGGAGGTGGAGGAACCACCTGGAGACAGGAACCTCCAGGGACAACTGTCATTGTATGCCCTTTCCTGTTCCGCAGCTTTTATATCACGGGGATGCTGATCAATTCAGAAAATTACCTTCTTCAGCCGCTGTTCTGCTTTTGAGCCAGGAGGCCGGCTAACACCATCTGTGAGGGCCTCCCGCCTCTTGGCCTGACCCCGGCCACCCTACCCCGGCTCTGAGGAGCCCTGTCTCTCCACCTGGATGGAGGCACTTGGAGGGCAGGGCCTGGTCTGTCTGTCTGTCTCTCTCCCCCCACGACAGGCTGCCGCATTCACAACATTCCAGGATTTGCCGTTCTGTGAGGGACATTCACAGCTGCTGGAGCTCCTTGCAAGTTCTTTGGATATAGAATGTTCATTCCTAAGTGAATAATTGAAGAGAACAGGACCAAGCCCCCCGAAAGAACTCTTGAAGCACACGCTCTGCTTCTCCTGTGGCTCATCCTCTGTGGCCCATTCCCATGCGAGTCCTGGGATGGTCCTGACTGAGGGGAGAAGGATGATGCAGGACACACACAGCCCTGGACACGACCTTGCTGGACTGTCTGGGGCGAGGAGAAGATGAGCAGGCTTCCCGTGTGCTGGGGGGAACAACTGGCTTCTAGGGGAACAGCATGATTCCCCACATGTCCAGGAAAGCTGCTTTCAGTGAACTCTTTCCAAGCTCCAAAGATGCTTCCATCTTCCCACCTGGCCCTCCTGCCTCCTCTCTGCCCCCTTCCCAGAGTGGAGGGGGGTCTTGCTGGGGAAAACAGGATGATGCTCTGGACTCAACTGAGGGGGGTGGGGCATGATGTGAGGATTGGCAATACGTGTAGTTTAAGGTAAAGGGAAAGAACCTTCCAAGGACCAAAAATATGTCCCTCTTTTCACCAATACCTGAACCATCTTTAAGGGGGGTAGAGCCTTGCAATAGCACCATCTTTTTTGCATATTGCCTCACTGTTTACAAAGTGCTCCTACACACTCTTGCCCCATTTGTCCCCTGAAGCCACGCCCTGGGGGGCAGCTTTATCTTCCCACATTATAGAGAGTAAAACCAGTGACCAGAGAAGCTGCTTGTCTCTTTAGTGAGTAAACAATGGCAGAGGGCACCCCTGTAACCAGCATCCTGACTCCAAATCCTAAACCCCTTTGCCAGGATCAAACAGGGGTATTGTCAAGAGAGAGAGAGAGCACAAAGACTTAAAACAACATTTTGGGGGTATGAATGACTCTCCCAGAAGGTGGGGTTTCCCAGGCCAGCAGGCAGGAGAACTTGGAAAGCACAGGATGCAGAAAGGAAGTTGAGGGTGGGCAGAGGGAATGGGGTACAGGAGAGGGTGGGCTTGGGGCTCTGTGGGCTTCCTCTCATGGGGTGGGCTTCCTTGCCAGTCAGCAAGAGGGGAGACGTGCTCAGCGGAGAGACTTTTTTTTGCATTGATGCTGCTTTACCAGGGAAAGGGGGGATTTTTTTTTTAAGATTTTATTTATTTATTCATGAGAGGCACAGAGAGAGAGGCAGAGACACAGGCAGAAGAAGAAGCAGGCTTCCTGTGGGGAGCCCGATGCGGGACTCGATCCCAGGACCTGAGATCACTCCCTGAGCTGAAGGTAGACGTTCCACCACTGAGCCACCCAGGCACCCCGAGAAGGGGGGATATCTTATGAAAGAAAGCAAGGTGGGTAAGAGTGACAGCCCTAAGTTTTTTCCTCCTTTGAATATCAGTGTCACAATTCATCAATAAAGAGGAGAATGGGGCAGTGCTGCTGTAGTCCCCATTACTTTGAACCAGACCAATTTATTTCCTCATCACAGGGCAAAGTGCCAGACTGCAATCTTTCAGGAAGACCATGGTCTGCTCAGCCAGCTGCCGGGAGCTGAGCGTGTGCAGGCGTGGAGGAGGGGGCATGCTCTGATGAATCCCATGAATCCCACCCCTCAGTCTGTTTGGGGAAAGTGAGACAAAGACAGCACCCTACCCCAAAGTAGCCATACCACGCAGCGAGCCTGGGGAGGTAAGCGTGTGTACCATGGCCGCAGGAGGAGCTCAGAGAAGGGGTGAGAAAGCTCTGTAGGGACACCAGGGAAGGGCTGGGACTGCACTTTGGAAAAGAAAACAAATCTGCCCCCAACTAAGGTGACTTTCCGAAAGGCCCAGACACAACTGGGCTGTGGCAATAGTACCCAGAGCAGACAGGTTTCCCCCATTCTGTTCTTCTGAGAAGGCTTTCCCTCCTTCTTCTGCTTCTTAAGGACTTTGTTTAGGACTGCTGTTAGCCTCGGAGAGTGAACAATGCCTTTGATTCTCCTGGGGCAGCAGCCAGGACAAGTGAATAGGCACAGTGAGCGAACAAAAACGGCTTCTGGCAGCCACACAAGACACCAGGCAAGTGGCTCCAGACACCAGGGAGCCATGAGCTGGTGACTTCACAAGGCCAGGCCGGACTGGCATAAGCTGCGTCTGGAGGGACTGGGGAGGGGAGAGAAGAGGGGTGCCCCTAGAAGGCAGCAAGCAGAGGTCTGCAGAAGGTCTGCAATGTGGTATGGCAGGTGGACACCTGGAATTCAGAAGTTTCAAGTTCTAGGCCTAGTTTCACTGCTAACTAGCTACAGCCCTTGAGCGACTCAAACCCTTGCACTGGTAAAATAAACAAACAAACAAACAAACAAACAAACCAGGTAGACCAGATGGCTGTGTGGAGTGCACATGGCCTGTGCTTCCCCTGCCCCCTGCCCTTGGGCAGCACATGCATATGGTCTGAAATAACAAGAAAGAGGAGAAAATTCAAGTTGTTTCTGATCTTAAATGTCCTTGCTGTCCTAAGGGAAGAGCAAATATTCAATTTAAACTGTATGGGAGGTTTGCTCAAGGGTCACAGGTTGGGGGCCATGGTGGCACAGGCGGGGAGAGGCAGGAGTCCCTGGTGCTAAAAAGCCACGCCACAAAGGGCCAGAAAGCCCCGTAAATACCAGCAGAATGACTCATGTGTGCCCGTGCTAGGCCTGGTGTGGCAGGAGAAAAAGCCCGTCTGCCACTTGCTTTGCTTGGGATGGCTTTTCTCCACCTTTTGCCTCTTGGCTTTTCAACTTTTTGCCTCTTGGCTTTCCCTCTGGTCTAGTTATCTTTGGCTCCTCCCTGCACTGCCCCCTTAGTGATCCCCTTTATTTTATGTCCTGAACCACCTGAGGTAGGACCTGCCCGAGGTGGGACCTACCCAAGGTGGGACCTACTAGAGGTGGCACCTGCCCGAGGTGGGACCTGCATGAGGTGGGAACTCAGGAAGGACAGGGGAATCTTCCTATCTCTTCTCCCTGGGTGTCCCCCTCGAGGAGCCTCGGGGAGCTTGGGAGACACCAATGGCAGTGGTAGCTCTGTGCCCAAAGAAACAAGAAGCTTCATTATCAGGAAATGTGGGTTAAAACCCGAGACCTTGTGAATCCTAGGCCTTGAGGTCTGAACCCTGATGGTAGGTTTCTAGGTTCTAAGGAACTAATCACGTCTTGTGGCAGCTGGACTTATTGGGGCATCAACTCTACTTGTGGGATAAAACCATACTTCTCTGGCCTCAGTGGGCTGGGGGCGGCAATGGGTGCAAACATAAGCAGCCATTCTTATTGCTCATGATGAGGGTTTGGCCGACCATCCCTGGTACGTGTGTGGTCCAGGTTTGCCCCAGCCCAGTCACCTGCTTGGAGGCTCTGTGTAGAATATTCCTGAAGGGTCCCCATATCTTTTCCACTGAACTTTGGCCAACTTTCTGCCTCCATTTCCCCATGGGAAAGTTTTGCTCAAAACCTTGGTCTTGGCAGTCCCTGATCTCCACCCTCACCGAGTTAGCCCTACACTGGGCAGAAAGTGTCTGGATCACAAGTTGAGAGGTTGACTGCCCAAGGTCCTCAAACCAAGCTGGGCATTAGGATCAGATGGGAGCTCAAAGAATACATGTTCCCAGATCTTAAATATTCTGATCGAGTGGGTCTGAGGTGGAGCCTGGAAATCTGGGTTTTCTAAAGCACCCCTCCCCAGGTGGTTCAGTGGCCAGACAGGTTTTGAACCATTAATTGAATGCAGACTTTTCATTCTATAGGTAGGAAGCTTCTAAAGTAAACCTAGTTCCCATTCTTGTGACCATGTAGAACCAGAGCCTCAGCCCTCTCTCTTAGCTTTCTTCTTTGAGACGGTGAATTCTCTTCTTTCTGAGACCCAAGCCCGCTGCCTGGTCTCTAAGGAAAATCACTCTCTCTCTGCAGTCGACCACAGTCTCATGCAGATGACCCTGAATTATGCCTCATCCCTGGTCACCACGTTCACACAGGCTCCAGCCAGCTCTCTCCAGGGCCCTTCCTCTCAGCTGGCTGCTTCAAGCCCTTGCTCCAAATGCTCCAGAATCACTCATTTTCTGAAAGACTCTTTCCTGAGGTCCTCCCCATCCCACCCACCCCAGCAAAGCCCCTCTTTTATGGGGAAAGTTTCTAGACCCCTTGTCTCAGGATTGGTCTGGATATCTTCATAAGCCAATGGCTCTGGCTTTGGCTGTACTTGGGCTTACTCTCAATCCATATGTCAATTTGAAGTAAGGTTTTAGGCTGCAAGTTTTGCTATTATACTCTTAAGAATCTGTTTTATAGTCTTTAATAGTTGAAACTATTCAAAGTATGTTGGAGACTGTCTAGAGTCATTTGGGAATCAAAGCATTATGATAATTCAGTAGGTGAAAAATTCTTTCTATTAAAAAAACCCCACAAGATTCTTTTAGATTTCCTAAGGTTCTTATTCTCCTAGAAGGAATCCAGGAAAAATTGTTGTTTTACAGGGCTTTGTACACCCAATAGCATTCTGGACCTAGTTTTCTTAGGTAGCAGGCTCAAGCAAATCAATATTTGCATAGGTAAACTAGAAAAGAAAACAAAAGAAAGACAGAGATAGAGAAGGAAATGGGAATTTGGCAGGGGCTAACTTTAGATCAGTCCCTATAGGGTAGTCCCAGCCTCTGGTGCCTACCCTGGCCTTTAGAAGAGCTGTGCTCTCTTCATGTTCATCTCAAGGTCTGAATTCTGCTTCATGGACCCAGAATGTAACCCTAGATATTTCACAAAAGCATATTACCTTTTTTTAAAAAAAAGATTTTATTTATTTATTCATGAGAGACACAGAGAGAAAGGCAGAGACACAGGCAGAGGGAGAAGCAGGCTCCCTGCGGGGAGCGCAGTGTGGGACTTGATCCCAGGATCCTGGGATCACGACCTGAGCCAAAGACAGACACTCAACCACTGAGCCACCCAGGTGTCCCAGCATATGTGCCTTTTGATGTTGAAGCTAAAAAGCAATCTTCGAGGAAAGGAGGAGAAAAAAAAAAGCCCCCAGTTGTTTTGTAAGGGGGAGAGACTCTAGAACAATCCAAAGCCCTTAGTTGCTTTATAAGAAGAGATTCTAGAATAATTCTTTCAAAACAGACTCTGAGGGGCAGCCCTGGTGGCGCAGCGGTTTAGCGCTGTCTTTAGCCCAGGGCCTGATCCTGGAGACCTGGGATCGAGTCCCATGTCGGGCTCCCTGCATGGAGCCTGCTTCTCCCTCTGCCTCTGTCTCTGCCTCTCTTTCTCTCTCTCTCTCTCCCCCACCCCCGTCTCTCATGAATAAATAAATAAAATCTTAAAAAAAAACCAAAAAACAAAACAGACTCTGAGAAGCAACTTGCTACAGATTGTCAATGAAGGGGAAATAGCTATGCTGGTCCCTTCTGATGACAATCTTGGTGGAATCACAGAATCAACAGGTGTTTGATACCGCAGAGACTAATTCAGCTGAATGTGACAGGATCAGGGCAGCCCCCACCAAAAGAATCATAGCCAGGGGGAATTGGCGAGTGGCCATAACAGACACACATCCCATGACATTTTACGGTGGAGGAAGTGCAGGCCTTGAGAATGAAGTGTCAAGTCCAGGGGTGACAGCTAGGTCAGAAACCGGGCCTTGCACAGCTGGGTCTGTGCACGACACCTCCATCAGGTGCTATGAAAGGTTTCAGACACTGGCTTCACAACCATGGTGGCTCGGGGAGGAGACCATGTAGGTAAGAGGAAGGAGCATGTGTTCACACAGGAGACCAGCAGGTGTTTGGAGTCAGAGGCAGGAGGGTGGGACGCAAAGGGCACTCTTGCGCGGTCCACACTGCTGCACTCAGGCTCCTCCTCCCATGTCCACCAGCCATCACCACCCCCCCCCGCCGCCGTGGGCTGTTCAGCGGGGAGCAGGTAGTGGGAAGCCCTGCCCAGGAAGTACTAGGTTTGTGAGAGGAGGAAATGAGGCGACTCTAGGTTCCTTCCTGGGTCAGTATGGTGACCGCCATCTCCAGAACACAAGGGAAGGACACTAATTCAGTAAGAGACCCATGGCCTTTCTACTCTCTCAGGTGCCTAGGGGGCAGGGCAAAGGCTATCTGGCATTGGCCACAGGTGGGGCTGGAAGATATCTGGGTGGGAGCCCCCCACCCAGTGCCCTGCCCTGCTCAGCGATGCTCCCCGGTCAGGACGAGCTTTCTATGCAGGTTCAGATAAGCCTTTCTAACCTCCATTTGTCCAAGATGCCTGCTTATAACAGCTTCCTTTGGCAAACCGTCCTGGCAAAGCCAGCCTGTCTAGTACATGCAGGTATGATGTAAGACGTCAGAGGGGACACTTAAAATGAACTCTGCCGATATGGGGCCACAGGGAGGGCGTCGAGACCCCCAGGCTTCAAAAACATGCCTCTTGGAGAGAGATCTCTACCAAGAGAGCTTGTGTCTGGAATACTCCTGTTCTGACTGGGGCCTCCTCTCTGAGCCGGGAACATGGACGCGCTGTGGCTCCGTGGCTCCCTGGATGGACCCTGTCTCCAGCTCCTCTTGAAATCCCTAGTCACCCACCCCATCTGTTTATTATTCTAGCTATTGAGGAAACCTCCTCAGAGACTGAGAAGAGATTCTCAAATGCGTTTGGATCCCAGGACTCTGGAATAATCTGATGAAATTGGTAAATGAAACACAGATACACAACCCAGTCTCTCTTTCTGAAATAACCTCATGGCAGTTCTAACTCCCCAAAGGCCAGGTTTGAAGAATTTGAAATCCAAGGGGTCTCAACATATCTTCATAGTTCCATTTCCTAAAGGGAAGCTGTACTCCCACCGTTTCAGCTTCTATAAGGAGTTGTGTCTGCTCCGAGGGACACTCCTGGAGGCTAAAGATGGAGTGGAGAATCAGTGCTGATAACCAAACCGAGAGAAGCCAGAGCGTGCACCTCCCTAGGACCCCAGCATTCCAAAGTTCCCAAGCAGACTTTTAAAATCAGAAATCGGGGAAAAATCAGACAGGGTGACAAAACATGAGAGACTCCTACTCTGGGAAACGAACAAGGGGTAGTGGAAGGGGAGGGATGGGGTGACTGGGTGATGGGCACTGAGGGGGGCCCTTGACGGGATGAACACTGGGTGTTATGCTCTATGTTGGCAAATCGAACTCCAATAAAATACACACACACACACACACACACACACACACACATACACACAAAAATAAATGAATAAAATCAGAAACTGTACCTTGAGTTTTCCCTATGTTTTCTGCAATTTGGGCTATGTGATCTAGTCCGTACCCCTGATGAGAGCTCCTCTCTCCCACAGGCTGCGGCCCCCCGGCTGCTAGCAACATGTGACCCTTCCAGCTGTGCCTGATGCCCACCTGCGAGTTTTCTGGGCTGTTCTACCTGGAGGGTGCCCCCAGATCCCTTCCCCTGCCTCTGTGCTCGGGGCTCAATACCAGTGACAAGGCGATGGGGGTGATCTAGAGGGTGCTCTGAGCGACCGTCCCCTCCCTGAGATAGATCTTGGGTGATTTCCAGATGTGCAAGACACACTGTTCTACCAGGCACGATGGCATGTGGGCCCTAGGAGCACAGTTTCTAAATCTCCACCTCAGAAGCCAGGTGCAGGAAGGCAGGGGGAGCACGTAGAGGCAGGGAGCCGGGGAGATGGTCCCCGCTGGGTCTCCGGGCAGGCCAGGTGGTGGCTGGTGGCCAGCTGGGGGCATTCCCTCCCCGGGGTGCTGGCTGCAGCCGGCTGCCTCGGGACTCCGACCAGGACTCTCCTGCGGGTCTGTTGACTCAACACATCACCTGACACCACACGCCGGGCGCTCTGGGTGTGAGGTGCCAGTGAGACGGGCTTGCTGTGAGTGAGGCCAGGGAGGCCTCGGGCCGGGACGCTATCCAGGCTGCCTCTGCCACCAGCGCTGGCTTCTATGGTGCTGGTCTGGGCGCTCAGCTCTCCTCATTTGCCTCATGAAGCGCAGGACTATGAGCCCCCTGGTTCTGAGCTCCCAGGGAATAATGGGTCAATTCCCCGTGAAGGAGGAGGAGGGGAGGAAGGAAAGTTGCAGAGAGAAGGGAATCAAACATCTCATGCTGAAAACACACGTCCTGACTGTGTCCTTAGAACCTTATGCCCAGGATTTGCCTCTGTCCCCAACAAAAACAACAACAATACAACAATGCAGCAGCAGTTCTGGGAGTCTAGGGTCAAAGCTGATGGCTTCAGACCTGAATTCTTCCTCATGCTAGTAGAGAGGTCAAGAGTCATCCGGAGGGACCTGGGAATGGCTCTGGGGAGCCCCAAGTGCCTCACCATCCAGTATCTGATTGACATTAACCACCACTATCCAAGTTTGCTTTATGGGAAGAAGAAGCCAGCCTCCTATTTATACGATGTTTGGGTTTGGAAGGTCCTTCGACCCCTTCCAAATACCTTACCTACTCCATCAATCTCTCTGGGGATGAAGCCTCCCCTCTCTCCATGTTGTTTTTACCGGAAGCACTTCATGCCCTGTTCATCATGGCCAAGCTACTGAAGGCTGGCCCGGATAACAACTACCCTCCACAGGACGCCGAGAAGGTACAGTCCTGGGGAAGGTGAGTGAGGTGAGGAAGGGCTGGGGCAGGAGCTCCAGATTCATTGTACCCAGTTAGTCTGCCTTGCCTCCACCTAATTTTCTCTCTGGGCTCCCCTCCCTGGGTTTCTAGAATTGGGGTAGGAGAAATGATATCAGAATGCTGTGCTTAGGGGAGCAGGGTTTTCCTCATTTCCTTCTGATTCACTCGACAGCTTTAGTATCTATTGTTGCCTAAGTTCATCTTATGGAAAGCTAGTTTCTAGAGATCACTAGTTTGTTGATTGGTTGTTTTTTTTTTTTTTTTTTTTCAGGGAGAGAGTGTGCATGAGTGGGGAAGAGGCAGAGGGAGAGGGAGAGAGAGAATGTCAAGCAGGCTCCTTGCTTGGTGTAGAGCCCGATGTGGGGCTTGATCTCACAACCCTGAAATCATGATCTGAGCCAAAACCAAGAATTGAATGCTCAACCAACTAGAGCCACCCAGGCACCCTGAGATCACTGGTTTCTAGAGTTAACTTATTCCTCTTTATGTACCTCACAGGACCTACACAGCACACCTTAGTTCACCTGGACACCCAATAAGCACAGTCCATAAAAGAATAACAGATGAGCTGGATTTCATTAAAATTTAGAACTTAAGCTCTTCAAAAGATACTGTTAGGAAAATGAAAAAAGATAAGTGACAGGGAGAAAATATTTGCAAAATATGCATATTAAAGGGATTTGTATCCAGAATATATAAAGAACTCTTGGGACTCAATAATAAGAGAACAAATGGTTCAATGAAGAAGAATGAACAAAAGATTAAAACAGATACTTCAGCCAAGAAGACACACAGATGACAAATAAGCAAGCTGAAAGATGCCCAGGGTCATTCATTAATCATTAGTCATGAGATACGTGCATTATGACAGCAATGAGATACCACCACACACCCAGGAGACTAGCTAAAATTCTCTCTAAAACAGACAATACAAAGTGCTGGCAAGGATACGGAACAGCAGGAACTCTCATTCATTGCTGGTGGGACTTCAGAATGGTGCAGCAGGTTTGGCAAAGAGTTGGACAGTTTCTTACGAAGCTAATACACATTTATGTTACAGCCCCACCATGCCACTAGAGGAGGAAGTAAAAACTCATGTTCATACAAAACTGGAATGCAAATGTTTTATAGTGGATTTATTCATAGTGGCCCCAAGCTGGAAACAACACAAGAAGTCCTTCAACTGGTGAATTAATAGACAAGCTGGTGCCTCCAAACAATGAAACATTCCTCAGTAATAAAAAGGAAAGAACCATTGAGATATGCAGCATCATGGATGAATCTCAAATGCATTTTGCTAAATAAAAGAAGACCTTACACTAGATTTTACCATTTAAATAGAAATTATAGGGGAAAAAGCAAAATTATAGGGAACAGAAAAATTATAGGTTATAAAAATTATAAAGGGGCACAAGTGAATTTTTTGGGTTCCCTATCTTGATGTGGTGGTGACTATACAATTATATATGTTTGTGAAAACTCATAGAGTTGTACACTAAAAAAGGTGAATTTTACTGTAGGTAAACTATATGTCAGTAAACCTGACTGTAAAAAAAAAAAAAAAGATCTAATATGAGTTTGAGGGAGGCTGTCTATGCAGCCTGGGCTAGTGGGGGGCCATGTATCATTTCCCCTGGTCCCTGAAGGAGAGATACATAGGATAGGGCTATGATGTAGAACCGGGTGGGGCCGTGATACAGACCTGGGTAGGGCTGGGATGCAGACCCAGGCAGGGATGAATGCAGACCCAGGCTGGGATGCAGATATGGGACACGAGTGGGGCTGTGATGCACACACAGGTAGGGCCATGATGCAGACTGGGAGTGTGGGCAGTGATGCAGACCTGGGTAAGGGTGGGATGCACACACAGGTGGGATCATGATGCAGACCGAGGTGGGACAGTGATGCAGACATAGGCAGGGTAGTGATGCAACACAGGTAGGGCTGTGATGCAGACACAGGTAGGACCATGACACATACACACAGGTAGGGCTGTGATGCAGACCTGGGTAGGGCTGGGGTGCAGACACAGGTAGCACCATGACACACACACAGATAGGGGTGGGATGCAGACTTCTAAACATTATAGTTGACATGGGGCCTTGGCATGTGACCCAAGACCTGCTCAATTAAAAACAGCAGCTAGAATCCCTCCTTCCTCTGGCCGGAAGATTGTTTTGGGAGACTGTAGGGGGCACCACTGCTAAGCAGGGGAAAAGTGAGCTCTGGGCTCCAGGAGCCCCTGAGCTTGCCAGCCTGTGCTCTTCCAGCCCCTGGGAAGTAGAGCAGATGAAGAGCATTCAAAGGTCAGGTGGGAGGAAGGGAAGAAAGTCCCTGAGAGTGCACAGGGAGAAGCGGGCCGAGGCTGGCCCTGGCAGACAGGTCACCCAGCCCTATATCAACGGACACAGCTGAGTGTCACCCAGAGCAGCACAACAGTGATAATGCCAGCCTCCCTTCCCAGGCTCATCCCTCTCCCTGGGAGTCTTTGTCGGGCTCCCCAGGGCCTGAGGAGGGTTCTGTACAATTGCATCACTGTGGGGGGGGGGGTTCCCTGTTTTAAAACATTGTGGTAAGATGAGGGCTTTGCTTTGTTTTTTAAAAACCTATATGCTATGTATATGAATAGTCATGAATATCTCAGAAACATGTTAGTAAAACTTTTCGAATAAGCTAATTTGTTGATCAGAACACCCTTAAATTTTTTTTAATCGTAAAATGCAAGGAAGATAAAATTTACCATCTTAACTACTTTTAAGTGAACAATTAAGTGGCATTGAGTACACTCACATTACTGTGCAACCATCAGCACCATCCATCTCCAGAACTTTTCGTCTTCCCAAACTGAAACTCTGTCCCCATGAAACACTCATCCCCATCCTCTTCTCCCACCTCTGGACCCTTCCTTCTATTCTCTCTGTCTACAAGATCTGACCACTCCAGGGCCCTCATGCATGTAGAATCACACAGGATTTGTTCTTTTGTGTCTGGCTGATTTTATTCTGTATAATGTCCGCAGGGTTCATCCACGTGGTAGCACGCATCAGAATTTATTCCTTTTTAAGGCCTGGATGCTATTCTACCACATGGCTAGACCACATAGTGCTGCTTGTTTTCTTTTTTAAATTTATTTTTTTTAAGATTTTATTTATTTATTCATGAGAGATACACAGAGAAAGGCAGAGACGTAGACAGAGGGAGAAGCAGGCTCCCTGCGGGGAGCCTGATGCAAGACGCTATCTCAGGACCCCAGGATCACAACCTGAGCCAAAGGCAGATGCTCAACCACTGAGCCACCCAGGCATCCCTCTTTCTTTCTTTCTTTCTTCTTTCTTTCTTTCTTTCTTTCTTTCTTTCTTTCTTTCTTTCTTTCTTTCTTCTTTCTTTCTTTCTTTCTTTCTTTCTTTCTTTTCTTTCTTCTTTCTTTCTTTCTTTCTTTCTTTCTTTCTTTCTTTCTTTCTTTCTTTCTTTCTTTCTTTCTTTCTTTCTTTTTTTTTTTAAAGATTTATTTATTTATATTGAGAGAGAGAGAAAGAACAGGGGGAGGGGCCGAGGGTGAGAGTGACTCTCAAGTAGACCCTATGCTGAGCAGGGAGCCTGATGTGGGGCTCGATATCCTGACCCTGAGATCATGACTTGAGCCGAAACCAAGGGCTGGACGCTTAACTGACTGAGCCACCTGGGGGCCCCTTACGCACTGCTTTCCTTTAAAACTCCCTCTCAGCTATTATTGTTTCTCTCAAGAGATGACAGACCCTCCTGGTGTGCAGCTGTGGGGCACGAAAGGCCCTGGACAAGGAGTGGGGGGGTCAATGCCCAGGCCGCTCCTGAAGATTCCCTGGGCTTGCCCCCGTGGTCCCTCTAGGTTGGAATGTCTGTCCAGCTGTGCTGGTGCCTGCTTCTTGCCCTCTGGACCCCGAGCGCCTGTGTGGGATGCTGGGCCGCGGTCACAGGACCCTGCCCGGGTCACCGGGCCTGCAGTGGGAGGGAGTCCAGGGAGATGGCAGGCGCTCCTCGCCCTCCTGCAGCCAAGTTTCCGATGCGCGATTGGAGAAGCCCTGCCAAGGGTAATGTGACATTTACATGACACCTGGGGAGGCAGTGACATAACTAGAGGAGGGAGGGGAGGGGGTGTGTCCCCTGGGCAGAGAGCCCACAGCTGGGCCCAGCCCGATGACTGGGTGTTGTGTAAACTGAAGCACCAGTCACCTGATCTTCCCTGTCACGGCTCAGCCTGCTCCCCTGATGTGACGGCCATCCCACAGCACTGGTCACCTGGGCCCTGGGTTCTCTTCGGCCTCTGCCCAAGGAAGCCATTTGAGAAGATGCCTATCCTCTCCCTGGGAGGATGACGCAAATGCCATAGTGTGAGTTATTTGGAGGGCCGCCCCCCCCCGCCCCCAGACGACACTTCCCTCACAGCAGGTGTTTGCCACAGGTCATTCTGTGGTTTCCCTGAGTTCCCTGGGGGCTCCTGAGGGCCAGGGTGGAGCTGGGTGCTGTGCCAGGGGCTTCCAATGCCCCGGTAGGAAACACGGTCACTGTCCTCTCTCAACTTATCTTGCAGGCACTTCAGCAGCAAACTCTGGCTCGACCGCTAACCAGCCCTGCTTACTTGGAACCTGAAGCCTCAGTTTAGCTAACAGGGAAATGGACAAATCAAAATGAACTCTTGAGAGGCACCTACCTGGGTGGCTCAGATGGTTAAGCCTCTGACTCCCCCCCCCCCCTTTTTTTTTAAAGATTTTATTTATTTGACAGAGAGAGAGAGCGCACGCACAAGCAGGGGGAGCAGCAGGCAGAGGGGGAGGGAGAAGCAGGCTCTCCACTGAGTAGGAAGCCCAACACGGGACCCTGAGATCATGACCTGAGCTGAAGGCAGGTCGGCTTAACTGACTGAGCCACCCAGGCACCCCTACATGTCCCAAACTCTTGATTTTGGTTCAGATCATGGTCTCAGGGTCGTGGGATTGAGCCCTCCCTATCAGGGATTAAGATTCTCTCCCTCCCTCTTCCCTTCCCCACACACTGTCTCTCTTAAGAAGAAAGAAAAAAGAAAAAAGAAAAGAAAAGAAAAAACTTTTTTTTTTAAATAAAGATTTTACTTATTTATTCATGAGAGACACAGAGAGAGGCAAAGATGTAGGCAGAGGGAGAAGCAGGCTCCCTACAGGGAGCCCAATGTGGGACTCCATCCCAGGACTCCAGAATCACGACCTGAGCCCAAGGCAGATGCTCAACTGCTGAGCCACCCAGGTGCCCAAAAGATGAACTCTTGAATGGGATACCTCAAGTGGTTAGCAAGTCAACTTAGCTCCCAAAGTGTGCTCAAAACTGGTCCTTTTCACAGTGGTCTAAGAAGTCGTCAGGCTGGGTGCCAGCTTCCCCCCTTAGCCCACTGTGAAGGGCACCCCTGGTCCTGAAGATTCCCTGGGCTCACCCCCGTGGTCCCTCTAGGTTGGAATGTCTGTCCAGCTGTGCTGGTGCCTGTTTCTTGCCCGCTGGGCCCCGAGCACGTGTGTGAGATGGACGCGGGTTTGTCTCAATCCTTTGGTTGAGCTCTGGGCTCCAGGAGCCCCTGAGCTTGCTGTGGTGCAGGCCAAGTGGGCCTCATTCTAGGCCCACTTGGGGGCTTTGGTCCCAGGTAGAAACCGTGGACCCAGCATCCTCCAGACTCAGCAGAGCAAGAACAGTCTGGGCTCATCTGACAGGAGGGAGAGCCCCTGTGCACAGACTACCCTAGCTCCTCCAGGGTCTGAGGGCACGGGCTTGACGCCAGAACAAGGGCCCAGTGTGGCTACAGTTTCCCAGTGGGTTGGCCTCATGTCAGGGTCTTCTGCCCAGCCCCTGCCAGGGCTGTGGGAATACCATAGGTCTTTCCTTTCCCCTCCCCTCCCTTCCTTTTCTTTTTCTTCCTTCCTTCCTTCTGACTTTTCTTCTTTCTTTCTTTATTTTTCTTTCTTTTCTTCTTTCTTTCTTTTTTTTATCTTTCGCTTTCCTTTCTTATCTTTCTTTTCTTCTTTCTCTTTTCTTCTTCTTTGTCTTCCTTTATTGCTTTGTTCTCTTCTCTTTCCTTTCTTATTCTTATTTTTTCTTTCTCCTTTCGTGTTCTTTCTTTCTTTCTTTCCTTCTTTCTTTCTTTTTTCTTTATTTCTGTCTTTATTGCTTGATTTCTTTATTTCCTTTCTTCTTTCTTTCTTTCTTTCTTTCCTTCTTTCTTCTTTTCTTTTCTTTTTTCTTTTCTTTAGATTTTATCCATTTATTTGACAGAGAGAGAGGGAGAGCACAAGCAGGGGGAGCAGCAGGCTATTGCCCGACGGGCCCACCAGCATGCCTTATGGGAGTGCAGTGTATGGACTGGGCCCACGAAGCTTCTCTCTAAGGGAAAAGCAACCTGGTGGAGAAGGAGGAGCCTGACTGGCACCAGGGCCCGTGGGCGCAGGGGAGCAGTGGGTGCAGGAGGGAGGAGGCCTGCTGATGTGGGGGCCAAGGGAGAAGGGAACCCTAGGGGCCCCAGGTTTCTGGCTTGGGCAGTTGGGTGACTAATGATGCCTGTCATTATGTGTTCCTCAAAGGACAGGTGACCTGACCTCACTGTGGGCAGGGGCTGAGGCAGCTGCGTGAGGACCAGACCCAAGGCAAGTGCTGGGAAGAGAGAGCTGATGGATCAGAACATCAGAGCCAGGGAAATGGCACAGCTCTCCACCTGCTCACCTCCTTGACACCAAGGTTCAAGGGCACCAAAGAATTGAGACAAACCCAGACCAACCTCCTGTCCCTGAGCCCTTGTCTCTGAGGCCACTTTTGAGGGGATCCACATTCTGAGCGGGAGGAGTGAGTGCGATGGACATTGGCATCAACCCCTTGCACACTTGGGAAGAAGACAGTGCCTCCAGATCCCTGGAGCTTGGCCTTCTGGCCACCCTGAGGCAGGCAGGGATTCAGTGAGGATCCCCATGAACACCCACCTCTGCAGGAGCTCCAGGCACACTCTAGTGTACGCATTGCCAAGCCTGAACGGTCGCTGGCAGAATTTCAGCGAGTGAAGGAGATAACCTGCAAGTCAGCAGCCCTTCCAGAAAATCTGGGCGGTGTCCCTAAACGCCCCAAGGATGCAAGAGGCCAGCCCTTCTCTGACCTCCACCCACCTCCCCTGCACACCAACTGTCTCCTGCTCATAGCCAGGAAAGCTAACCTGCGTTGCAGCAGACTCTGAAGGAACCACACGAAGGCAAGGCTGCTGTCAGTATTTCTGGGTGTGGTGGGGTCCTGCCTGGTGTCAGCTGAGCATCCCCTTCAAAGGCTACCCTTCCCCTGACCCAGGGTGAGGCTGCTGCTGGCTGGGTCCAAGAGATCTTGGGGAGATGTCACCCAGCTGACCCGAGGCTATGGGGTGCCAGCAGGTTTTCTGTCTTGGCCCCCTGCTGAGAAAGAGGAGCCGGGGAGACAGCCCCCTGCCCCCTGATTCCCTGGGGCTGGGATGGGGAAGCACTTCTCCTCCACCTTTAGATAAAGGAGGCCACTATAAGGAGGACCCCCCCTTCCTGCTGCAGATGCTTATTTTTGATAAAGAAATGGCAAAGGGGCCTCTTGGAGTATTCTTGCTTTGAAGGAATCAGTTCGTCAGGGAGGTGATGGGTGTTTCCTGGGCACCAATAGTAGAGTGAAGTGTTTGGAGGTGTGCAAAGAAGGCATCAGGCACAGATCTTGTGCTCGGGGTGATGGAACCGTGCCCAGAGACAGGAAGAAATGTAGGAGTCCGTTAAATCGCAACGCAAAGAGGCATATGATTAAGTATGCACCACTCCTTCCGGGAAAAGGAAAAGGTGCTCATAAGCATGTGAAAGTATCGTAAGATAGGGAGCATGGTACACAGCAGGGCTGAGTGATGTGGGCATGGCATGGGGTTGGGGGGGGGGAGGGACTGTCCTTGGAAGGGGCTGGTCTTTGAGAAAGATTCAGATCACATAAGTTGTGGGAGAAAGGGTTAGGGAAGCAAGAGGGTAAGAGGGTGGCGGAGGGGAAGCAGGCTGGTGCCAGACTGTCACAAATTAGTCCACCCAAGCTGCAAGAACAGGAGACTTCCACGCTGGCCAATGTTTTGCTGCATCCAAGATTAATGAGCTATTCCCAGTGAAATCCTGCACTGCGGCTCTGAGCAGCATGGATTCTGTCTTCATATTTAGAAGGAAATAGGCTATTTCATAAGTCATCGTGAAATGTTTTCTTCCTCCATAAGGGATTTGAGGTGAGTTTTGGCAGCCCTCTCTCTCGCACCAAAATATTTTAAGTTGAATGACTAGGGAAGCCGTCTATCATACACCTGCCTCTGGGTGTGCAAGAGAAGATGCCCAGCCCTTGTGGAGCTTAGGCTTCTGGACCCCGGCTACTGGGAGTGTAGTCTGAGGACCAGCACCCTGGCATCACTGGGAGCTTGTCAGACATGCAGACTCCAAGGCCCCCCGCCCTGACCCACAGAACCCAAATCTGCCTTTAACGAGCTCCTCTGGTGACTTGTGCAGCCTGGCTCAGGGCCAGCGGTTCAGGCTTATCCAAGGGTCATCATCACTTGCTGGGCTGGTGGGACTGCAGTCCTCTGGGCCACACACCCAGAGCCTGGGGTTTGGTAGTCAGGTGGACCCCAGGACTCTGCATTTCTAATAAGGTTCCTGGTTGTGAGCTGGCTGGGCACCCATACTGTGAAAGCCAAGTGCTCTAAGCGTCCTCATCCCCAGGTTGGGGGTGGTGGGGACTTCCTTGGCCCCACCCCCAGGAGAGGGCTGACAACGGCGTCCCCTACGTGGCCACGGGGAAATTCCCTGCTCTCCACATCCATTCCCTCCATTCAGGAAGAGTCTGGCTTTGCACCCAGTCCCAGATGATCCTTAGCTCTTGTCCTGTCCGTGTAGACAGCAAACGTCTCTGCAGAACCCATGTCGCCCCCTTGGGATATCTGAGCAGGGATCTTACGGGATCCCCCGGTGCTCCATGCAGACAAGGCCACAAAGAATTGGAAGTGGCCTTGCTGTGTTGGTGAGGTCATAAAATGCACAAAGGGCCCATCAGAAGGCCAGTCCTCTTCTCCCCATCTCTCAGGGGCTGCCCGTGGCCCCTCTCAGCCCTCAGGGGCTGCTGCCTGGAGAAGCCTCCCTGGAGCAAGCAGGTGACACTGCCTTGGAGCAGTCACAGACCTAAGGGTGGCTCGCAGCAGAAATGCCGAATTACCCTAATTCTCTCCCCACGGGCTGCAGCTGTGCTGACCAGGAGGCAGAAAGCCCTAGTCGCACGTGGCTCTAAATACTGAAAATTAAATAACATAGAACTTTCAGTTCCTTATTGCTTTTAAGGGTTGAATCATGTTCCCCAAAAGGATATGTTGAAGCCCCAATCCCCCCTGAAAACCTGCGAGTGTGACCTAATTTGGAAATAGGGTCTCCACAAATGCAATCAAGTTGAAATTAGGTCATTAAGGTGGCCCAAGTGCAAAACGATTGGTGTCCTTACAAGAAGGGGGGAATCTGGACACATGTGTGAGAAGGCCATGGAGGACGGAGGTAGGGGTGAGGGCAAGCAGCTGTGAGCCAACAATTGCCAACAACCCCCTGAGACAGCAGATAGGCTTGGGACAGATTCTCCCTCGGAGCCTTTAGCAGCAGCCAACCTCTGATACCCTGAGTTCAAGACCTCTGGCCTCCAGAACTTCAAGAGGGAATTTCTGTTGTTTAAAGACCTCCAGTCTGTGGTGCTTTGTTACAGCAGCCCTAGCAACTAACCAACGCAGGTGCACCGTCCGTATTCCTGCCACTCCATGGCCACCTGTGCCAATGGCTACCACCGATCAGGACATGCTTTCATCTTTGCAGAAAGTTCTGTTGGACAGTGTTGTTCTACAGGACACCTTTATGAGAAAGAAACAAAGACGGACCGTTGGATTTTCAGAAAAAGTCAACTTTGGTTGGGTTGGCCCAATCCGGTCTTCCTACTGTCTATATCCTGAGTCCCAGCACTTTAACAGGGAGGGGGCCTGTCACAGTCCAGGGGAAACCAGAGGCACTTACTGGCCCCCCTCCTTGACATCAGAGAGTAGATCTTGACATTTAGGCCTGCTCTTCATCCATGCTGACAGCAGGTGGTGAGGGTGTGGGGGCCACACTGGCCCCAAGAACCAGGGCCACAGGACAAGCCCATTCCAGCAGCCTGGCCAGGTATGCTCCCATCTGCCTAGCCACCTTATCTTTTCCGTGGCTTTGTCTTTTCTCTTCGTCTGCTAATGAGCCTGGCAGGGGCATGCCACATCCACTCTGGGCACAGACAAACCCAACCTGGAAGTGTAACACTCACCTGATAATAATTTATTCCTTAGGGTGGAGCAATCTTAGGCCCAAGAATCCCAAGGTAAAATACTCTCAGGAGAGGGCACCATGTCAAATTACTGGACAATATGACTGTCACGTGAATTGATGTGAAGGCCTGGGTGGCATGGCTCCCAGGACAGCGAGGTTGATGGGGGTGTTGGCTGACAGGAGGGAGGGGAGGCCCAGAGCTGGGGGATGGGCCCGAGTCCAGGACTGCAGGAAAGCCCACAAAGTTGATGCAGAACTGCTAATATCCCTCCACCTGTTCCTCTGTGTCCTCTCCACTCACCTCTCCCTGGACCCATTTCCTCTCTTCGGCCAATCTCTCCAGCCCAGCACACACCAACTTGGCCAGAGGACGGGGAAGCCTGGCCAGACACCTGCCTGCCCCCGTCCCCCTTCCAGGCTCTCACATCTGCCCCCGAAAACAGCTCACGTTTCTTTCATGCTATCACAGGTCATTGCCTTGCTCATTAGTCAGTGCTGGAGGCAAAGGAGAAAGACTCAAAGATCGGCCCTTCTCCATCAGAACCAACACTGCTCCCCAAAGAGATGGCAGCTGCTGTACGCAAGGAAATCTGTTTGCAGAACTCCCCTAGCTGTTTTCCCACCATGTTTCCGACTTAGTTCCCTGATGGGCAAATACGTCTGTGTCTCTGGGTGCCAGAGGGTTCTGCGGAGTGTGGGAGCTGTGCTCCTAGCTCAGCCGAGGTCTGGGGGGGGTGTGCCTGGGTCTGTGTGATTGATGAGGGGAACTCAGCTGGCCTCCTCCAGCACCTTCTGGTGGCTTATGTTTGTAAAAATATTCTATCGGAGGATAGTGCAGAAAAGTGCACACAACAGGAGTGCACAACTTGATGATCTGCACAAAGCGAGCACAGCTGTGGGATCAGCTGATGCAGGGAGGACGGTCCTATGCCCAGCCCACCCCTGCCAGGAGCCTGCCAGGAGGCCTTACCCACCTCCCAGGACAGCCACGAGTATGATTCTAATGTCTGGCTTTGCCTTTTCTTGTAGGTTGTGCAAATGGAACTGGTTTGTACTCTGTCACACCAGGCTTCTCCTGCTCACGCTGTTTGCGAGAGGGTCATTATATTTGCTGCATGTAGCGCAAGACTGTTTATGCACGTTACTGCAGAACATTCCATGCTGTGAGCTTACTGCAGCGCGTTTATCCTCTCTGCTGCTGCTGGGCATCTGGGTGGTTTCCATGTCAGGGCTCCGAAGAGTGCTGCCACCCAAACCTATACATGCTGACCACGAGACGCATATGCTGTCTTTGGGGGTGCTGCTTGCTTTTATTTGATGTATTTGTTTGGCACAAGACTGCCACGGGAGAGGAGGGGGAGGGGCCCAGTGCTGGAGCATTCATGGAACATAATCTATGATGTCTTGGGCCTATGTACCTCATCTGATGGAACCCACGCACCCTCCGTGAGCTAGATACTGAGGCCTCTGTATCTGGAATGCCAAGGCTTGGAGGCAGAGTGCATTCCACAGCAGGAGTAAGGCTGGGGGACTAGAGTTTAGACGCTTCTGGCCAAGCCCCAGACCAGTGATTTAGTGAACACAGCAGGTCCCAGAATGCTAGCGTTCAACAACCCGACCCTGGCAGCCTTGGCCACAGGAAACACAGAACCCTAAGCCCAGCAAGGTCTCACGGGGTATCGGATGCTACCTACTGTCAAGACGCACGCCACTGGATTTACTAGCCAAAGGCCGGCCATGTTTCTGACATATAGCAGCTTGATGAGAATTTCCCAATGTTCTGATAAAATGCAAATGCAATCAGGCTGCACTTGCCTCGAACAGAGGCGCTGGCATCTGGAGTACATGACAAATAATATGCTCTGCTATCAGCTGCTTTGGAAACCCCTCTGGAATCTGAGTTGGCTGAGGATGTCAGGTTTCCTTTTCATTCCTGCCGATAAGAGAAAAGTCCACTTCCTTTTGAGCAATACCAAGAAAACAAAGGATTATTGCCTGTGTTCTCTTTTCTCCATCTGGTTGTAAAACACACACCCACACACGCTCGAACTGGAGGTTAATCCTGCTGGGAAAGTTGGTTGGAGACCACACTAAACTCCACATAGGAGGAACCCCAGCAGGCTGAGCACAGGGCCAGCACCTGGCTGCCAACAGCCGTCCATCACACAGAGCTGGCCTTGGGACCATCGGGGACAGTTCCTGCTACAGATGAACTGCCTGTGACAGACACTCCTTAGGGAGACAGACAGAGGAGGGGCTGTGTCTGTAGCGTCTGGGTATTTAATAAGATGCTATGAGTGCACAAGATTGTTCAGCGGCTTTTTGTACTGTGCTTTCATCGGGTGAGGCAGGATCTCTCTGCCCAGGAGGGAGCCGAGGGAAGGTGTCGGTGACAGCTACACTCAGCCAATCTGGAAGCCAGACCTGGAAGCCACGTGTCCCTATCAGGCCAGCTCCCAATATGCTTTCTTATGTAAGGGGACATGGGATGTGGCCATGTCTGAGACAGAAGGAGTGTGAGACCTAACTCTGGGAAATGAACAAAGGGTAGTGGAAGAGGAGGTGGGTGGGGGGTTGGGGTGACTGGGTGATGGGCACTGAGGGGGGCACTCGGCGGGATGAGCACTGGGTGTTATGCTATATGTTGGCAAATTGAACTCCAATAAAAAAAATAAAAAAATAAAAAAAAGAAGGGGTGTGAGAGCATGTGGTCAGTGTTCACAAGGCCCTGGACAGAAAATAATTCTATTTGTCCGAAAGATTAGTGCCCTAAGCTCCTGGCTTCAAGCATCTAAGATTCTAGTGAATTTCCATTTCTCTGCCCACCTGCCCAGGCTCTGGGGTCCCCAGCCTAAGTGAAAGCAAGAGGCAAGAGTCTGCCTTTTTCCCGCTGGCCTCTTGTCCTTGGGAGCCTCAGGGACAGGACAGGCCTCCAAGTGGCCCTACTTGGCCAGCAGCACCTTACCTACTGCCTTTTCACCTGACACACCACACAGCCACTTTATGACCTCGTCCCTGAGACCAGTGTGGTTGAGGGTAGGACTTCCAGCCTGGAGCCCGAGTCTCCTGAGTCCTGCTCCTTGGGGTACAGGATCACAGCCTGCCTGGTGCACTGTAAGGCAGGGCAGAAACAGATGGCTCCCTTCCTTGCAGAGAAAGCTTACAAACCAGCTGTTTGTATAGCTTCAATGTGACCTAGAGCAGCGGCTCCTCACCCTGGGGAAAACCAGCCTGAAGGGGTTTGGATTGGGTAAGGGGAGCCATTTCTCAAACACCTCATTTCTCCAAGCCAAGTCAGGCGCTGCTCAGTGCTGATCCTCTGTGTTGGCCGACCCTGGGGACATAACGGACAGAGCACAACTACAAACCCCCGAAAATTACCTGTGCCATCAGCAGGGGTTGCCCGGGATAGGCCGTGACCCTTCAGTCTGTCCAGCAGTCACGCCTTGGGCCACCCCTGTCCTGTAACCACAGCCAGAACAGCAGCCTTATGATGCCACAGGGCACCTGACGCGGCAGGGTCCTTGGAGCCTGCACAGCCCATTGGCTTTGCTGCAGAATGCCACCTGGGCCTCTGGAGCTGGAGTCTCAGCCAAAGTATGTGAGCAGCAGAAAGCCAGAGGGGCCCAGAGGCACTGCAGGGAGCCTGCCTGTGGGACGCCCCGCCATTCACAGGGACAGTGCCGAGTCAGAAAAGAAGGCTAATTATAGTTAGCACGGCATTTTGCCACCTGGGAAAGTCAGGGGTGCATGGTGTATATTCTAGAAAGATGCCATTAGATTGGAACACTTGAAGGGCATGTTTCAGTTCTTTCAACAAGTCGTTGATGAGAAAGCGTATTCCCCAGCTCTCTTATAAAGTGGTTATTTGTACCAGGTCTTGTTTTGGGGGATTTACAAATTAAAGCTAATTTAACCTCACAACACCCCTTGAGGGAGGCATTGTGGCCCATTACAGATGAGGAAACTGAGGCACAGGGAGATCATGTGACTGGCTAGGCCCACACAGCTGGTGGGTGTCAGAGCTGCAGTCAACCCATGCCGTCTGGCTCCTGCGTGCAGGCTCCTAGTCACTGGCACCTCCTGTCTCCTGGCCCAGCAGCAGCAACCAACAATTCAAGTCTCGGGTGTAGATGGGAGTGACTAGCTGGAGGAGGGGTTCTGGAAAGTCCGTGCATGGCCCTGGACCGGACGTCAGGCCCCAGCTTGCCCTATCTCTGAGCAGTCAGACTCCCTATTCTCCCCTGGCCATGACACGAGGGTCCTGAAGGGGTGGGAGCACCTCCCCACAGGGGACAGTGATGTGCCAGGGGACCAGTGAGTCCTGGGAAAACACCAAGCTCTCTGATCAGGGGATCGTGGAAGGTCAGAGGGTGCGCAGCAGCCACAATCTGCTCTGGTAAGACACATCCTTGACATGCAGACTACGGTTTCCTAAAGTCATTAGCTGCCATCTCCCTGACCTGCTTCCCAGGAATGCTTTCAGGGGAAGGATGCAAACTTCGGCCGTCTGCAGGCCAGAGTGCTAACTGTGGCAGGTACAGCAGATCAAGAGGCAAACGCTCAGCGCAGGCCGCCTCCAGAATATGTTCTGGCAATTGCTTCTACTCCTCACACCTGACCCTGAGGCCACTGTGCGGTTCCCTAGCCCTCCCAGCCTGGGTGGAGTCAGCCGGCCTGGCTAGGGGGCGGAAGGAACAGGGCGCTCAGACCCACACCCCAAGGGCCAGCCTGTAGCAGCTGAAGGTACACAGGGGGGACGTCCTTGCTCATAGCTCCAGAAACTCCAGTCTTACTGAGCTCTGTATTCTCTCTGTTTCAGGGGGAGAGACTCAGGGAGGGACTACAAGTTGTTTATTCATCCCAGGTCAGGGATGAGCTTATGCACCTGGGTAATACCTGGGTCATGTTGCTAGCCGCTATCCCCATGTCTCAAACTTCTCAAACTCTGTCTTTGGGCCTAGATAGCACCTCACCAGGGGCCCAGCACCCCCACCAGTCTCCTTTCATAGAGCTGACCTGCGGGGAGCAGGTGAGGTCTCCGCGTCCCAGTGGTGGCAAACTCAGGACACAGAAAGGGGCCAATGCCCGACTGAGAGCCAAGTCAAATGGGCCAGTCAGTGAGCAAGACCTGGGTTGACAGAGGGCTCTGAACGGGGCCAGTTGACCCTACAGATCCACACTGCAAAACTCCCTAAGGGCAGAGTTGGTCCAAAGGCACAAGGCACCCCGAGAGGGAACAGGGTTGATATTTAGCTGGTAAACTCTCATCCAACCCCAAAGGGGTGGGGTATAGGTGTGCAGGGACAACCTACAGACCATCGACCTCGGCAAGGCACCCCAGACATGCTGTCGTATGTGATGCTGGCCACCACCTGTCACAGGGCTGGACCTGGACCCTGGACTGTCTGCCTCCAAAGCCAAGTTGATTTTGTCCTGAAACTCTCCACATACTCAGCTCCTGTTCAATATCCTGAAGGAAAAGTGTGATGGACGTTATTACTATTTTTTTCTTCTTTATTAGCTGGGCTCCAAGAGCCTAAATTAACGAGCTCAGAATCCTAGAACTGTTGGTGTCAGGGCTTGCCCTCAGCCAAAACTGTTCAATGAGGCATTCTGTTGCTTCTCCTTTCTCCTCTATCAGCAACCTTCCTACCAGCGAGGAAAGGAGGAAACACAAAATGGAGAATACAAATACCTACTGAAGAGCATAAATGTTTTTAATTCTTTACCCCTTTTGGCAAGGTTGTGCATTTGCAATAACAGTTTTTAAGGTCCTGAGTTAGCAAGGTGAAGGACCTGGGCCAGGGGTGCTAGGTGCTTGGTGCTCCCGGTCTCATAGTTAGCAGCCTGCAGGCCCCAGCTCAGAGCACCTCTGGTAAGACGCCCAGTTACTGAGAAAACCCTGTCCACATAGAATGTATTTTCCCCCTTTTACACCAATGTTATCCAGTAAATGCTAGCAACAGCCACAAGAATGGTGAAATGTCCAGGCACCATGGCAAATTCTATATGGAAATTGAACTGGCCAAGAACAGGACAGCGACGGCTCATAACTACATCCATGGGAAGCCCCCGGTTGTGCAGATAATCCTAGTGTAAGCCAACCACATTCTGTGGCCGCCGGGACAGCCAGTGTGGTCTTGGGCCACCCTGAGTCAATCCAGCGCCCATGAGCTGCCAACAGCACATCACTGCTCATTGGGTGCCCAGCAGGTGACCTATGCCCAATCCTGGGGGACTTGATGACCCCTGCACATTTCAGAGGGTCTTTCAGGAGGAGAAATATTTACATTGGGGCCCCAAAGAGCAGCTGAGAAAGCTGAGTCAAGGCCAGGGAATGGAAATTATATGATGTTCTAACCTCAATTCCCTAGTGAGAGCAGCATCCGAGGACTTCAGGCCTCTCCACTGACCTCAGATGTGCAAGTGGAGATACGACAAGAGGCATCTCAAACTAGACGTCTAAATCACCTGCTACCCCCTGATCCCCACCTGGGCTTTCCCTCCCAGCCGCACCCCACTGCCAAGCACCACCTCAGTCCCCTCCCATCTCAGATCCCTGTCCCACACTACACATAGGAGCCTCCTTTGCTCCCGGGACTCACTCACCCCTGGGCAGGCCATCTTCTTCTTTTTTACAGATTTTATTTATTTGGGGGCAGGGAGCAGAGGGAGAGGAAGAAGCAGACTCCAAGCTGATCATGGAGCCCAATGCAGGACTCGATCACCAGACCCTGAGATCACGACCTGAGCTGAAACCGAGAATTGGATGCTTAACCAACAGAGCCACCCAGGCACCCTGATCCACATTCTTCATACAGAAGCTGCATGAGTCTTCAGAACAGGAGCCAGTTCCTGGCGCCCCTGTGCTCTAAGCTGTGTGACAGCCCCATCACACTCAGAAGAAACCTGGAGGTCATTGATCAGGCCAGCACCCCTGTGGGCCTCCCCTCCTACCGCCTCCACCCCCAGCAGTCCCCCAACCTCGGCCTTGACTGATAGCCATGTTTCCCCCTTGGGCTTCTGCCCCTGTTGCCCTCTGGTCCCCAGGTGCCTGGCCTTGACCCTGACCCAGGCTCGTGCTCAGGGGGAGGCATCATTCACCAAAACCTCCAAGAGGGCATAGCGCTCACTCACACACACTCCATCCACCCACTTCAATTCCTTTACACCACTAACCACCACCTGACTTAATATACAAACAGACATAATAATGTGTAATTCTGTGGCATCCTCCCACCGGCAATGAGCTCCTGGAGCCAGGGGCTTGGCTTTCTGTACCTCTGAGCCAGTGGCGCCTGTGCAGTGCTGCCCAGAGTACCAGGGGCAGGAATGGTGACAGGTGGGGGGCCCCCAGGGACAACCAAGAGAAGTAGAAACATGAGGAACTAGCCAGCACTTAGTGTATGCACTTCAGAAAATATTTGCATTCCTATTCAGTGGGTTAATACATTTAAACACTTTGTCTATTCATTTCCTCTGCAAAACCTTTGGGGTGGGCATTACCATTTCCATCTGATGACACTGAAGCCCAGGAAGGGGAAGTAGCTGCTGATGTCTAATAAATGTCTGTTGAGTGAATAAGTGAACAAGTCACCCATCACTAGAAATGTGCAAACAAAAGCCGAGGACTGCTGGTTAGGGTGACATGCGGTTACAGCAGAAATGAGATTTCCAAGTGAACTACTGGCCTGTCTGTGGACACAAGACCTCGAGTTCTCGTCTACATTCTGGAAAACTTTTCCTCGCCTGGGCCCCACAGCCACCCAGTGAACATGGGCTGCAGGCTGAGTGTTGGGGGAGTGTCACTGGTTGGGTTTGGTGCCATCAACCAGGAGCCCCACCTTCCCCAAGGGGGCCCAGAGCTGGCAGCACTCTTGGGACTCCCTGGGTGGCAGGGACACCTCTCAGGTGACGAGCAGCCAGGAGGATCCAGTGTCAGGGTGTGACTGGACACCTGGGAGCCGGCCTTCCTCCCATAGCCTGCCTGTCACGTGGTGTAACAGGACCAGGTGGCTCGTGACCCCCACCCTCACATGTCCCCTGGTGTCCCCTTCTGCTCTGTGGCTCTGTCATAAATGCACAGAAGGGGCCTGTGTACCAGAGCCTGGACCTCTGCGTGGCTGGCTCCGGGCCTCAGAGGAGGCAGCCACATGGGGTCTCTCTCCTCGCTCCTTGGAACTGACCTTCCTCTCAGGCCCCACAAAGCTGCAGATGGCAGCCACAGAGACAGCCCTACAAGGTCCTTCGTTCTGGTCCCCTGGGTGAGAGAGAGAGAGAGAGAGAGTCCCTATCCCCACAGATCAGACAAGACAAACTGCCCTCCTCGGCTCGAGCAGCTGGCGCCCACCTGGCAGCACCCTAGGGCTGGAGTGCTGCCCGCTGGGCCAACCAGGGGCCACAACATCCTGGGGCTGCCAGCTGGAGGGTGAAATTAGGTTCCGTTACCACCAAAGGGGGTCATTGCTGGTCAGACACTGGCTGGCCACGTGCCAAGGGAAGATATGACAAATCTCTCTTACCCTGATCATCACCTTCCACGGAAGCTTACGTGCAGTCCCAAGCAGAGAAGTGTCCCAGTCATGCAAATCCATGCCACTTGCATTTACATTTTCCATACCACTCATTTGGCTGTGGGATACTCTCAGCAGCTTGCCAGCGCCCAAAGTCAATCTTACTTACGGGGTGCCCTGTGTGTTTGGTCACAAGTGGCCCTGCCACAGGGGAGCCGAGTGCAAGCGGGCGTGGGTGTCCTCTCTGCTCGCTCTACAAACACTCCTCACCCCGGTGCACTGATCTGTCTTGGAGGTGAGGCCGTTTCCAATTTCTCCTTTCTGTGGCCGGATAATTAAATCAAGGCAGGATAACAGAACGTGTTGATCACTGAGAACGGGAGACTCAAAGGCAAAAATCCCAGAAGGGCAGCGGGTCAGTGGAGAGAGAATTCGGAGCCTGACATCTTCGAAATCAGATACGCTGGTGTGCAAATCTGAATGCCCTAAACTGTCTTCTGGGAGTGCAGGGAATTTGGGGCTTTGTTATCTTTTGCTCTGACTCCCCACCCTCCACAGTGGCCCCCAGGACAGACTCTCTCCTTTAATTCCAGAGCAGTGCGACACGCCCCTGATCACAATCCAGGCTGTTTCTTCAAGGACTCCTCGGCGCCTTTGCTTTACTTTTTAGCATGGAAAAGTTTAAACACATATAAAAGAACAGAATCAGGAAGTCCCATCTTCCCCTCACCCGGCTTCATGGACTATGAACTCGCGAGGACAGTTGTATAAGTGTCCTCTCTCTGACGCCTGCCAGGGAACCACTTAGAAGGTTCGTTAAAAAATCCCTGGGCCCCATCCCAGACCAAGTACCTGTCAGTTTAGGGGTGAAGTCCAAGACTCGTGCTTTCTCCTTACATACCCCCAAAGGAGTCTCACAGACCAAGAGTGTAGGGGTTCATTCCAGAGGAAGGTTGGGGGCCGGGAGCTCCCCAGGCTCAGGTCCCTGCCCTGCCACTTACTGACTGGCTCACTTCAACAGTGTCTTACACTTTCTCAGTCTCATCTCCATCTGAATGTAGATATTATACAGTTGTTCTGAGGAATAAACACAGCAGCATGGGAAAAGTGCCTGGCACACAGCAAATGCCCATTAAACACCTGTTAGTGTTGCCCTGCTTTGCCATGGTTGGTTTCTAAGCCCAGGGGAAAATGTACACCTGGAGATTTTTTTTTTTCTTTAAAGAGAGGGAGAAGGAGAGAGTATAAGCAGGGGTGTGTGTTGGGGGGAGGGGTGCAGAGAGAGAGAGAGAGAGAGGGAGAACCCTAAGCAGGCTCTATAGCCAGTGGGGCTTGATCTCATGACCCTGAGATCATGACTGGAGCCAAAATCAAGAGTTGGATGTTTCATTGGCTGAGCCATCCGGGTGCCCCAGGATGGAGACTGTGCAGGGGCTTTGTCCAAATCTATGAGGTCTGCAACCTCCTTGCACCAAGGCAGAGCCAGCCTATGTGTTTCTGTTTAGGGTCACAGACCTGAAGAAAGCAATAGGCAAACCAGGGAGTTCATATCCTGCTATTGGCCCCCAGGGGTCAGATACGTCATCGAACTTGAAGCTCCCTTTTCTTTATAAAGAAAGCTCAAGGAGACTAGAGAAGGATACATGTTGAAGAGCTTACCATTAGATATCAAGCATGTTACCAAGGGAATAGTAATAATGCCACGTCTTCCTAGGCCCCTGTGACTCTGGGCTTTCATGAAAGGGGTAGGGGGCTGGGCAGACTAAGCCCACCTTGTCCAGCCAGGACTGGATCCAATCACAAACCTTACTGCAGCATTTGCCATGCATGGAGCTCAACCCACCCCACACACAGTAGGCGCGTAACAGATGGGGGACACACTTCCCACCACGTTGACATGGAAACCAAGGCTTACACAAAATTGTGCTTAACATGGTTGCATAGAAATTTATTTTGCAAATAATAGGGATTAATACAATTCTCAGTTCCTGGTGTGAATTCCTCTAAGGGAAAGAGTTTCTACAACCCAGAGCACTTCAGAAAACTTGTAGACCTAAGCAGGCAGCTGGATCAAAGATTTAAACCTCTCTGGGGCAGCTGAGAGCACATGGGGGCCGGGGGAAGGGACAGCATCAAACCTTTAGCCTCCATAACCTTTTAGGGGAAGGAGTGCTGGCAGCAACGAGAGCAGCAGCAACTTGCTCTGTAAGAATTTGGGGAAACAAAAGAAGGAAAAAGGTTGCCCTTATAAAGTTAAGTTTTGAAAAACACATAAAGAGGACGTAATTAGCCATTGATGAGAGTTACCCAAGAGACTGATTCCATGGCTCAAGAATTTGGGAACACCCATAACTCCACTCAAGGTGACCCGGTCACCTGCAGGGAGGCAGAAATAATATTTTACTCTAATGTAGTAAGCAGAAACTTTTTGGAGAAATTCCAAGCCAAGAGAATGGTGGAAGTATGGTCACCCAAGGGCACAAAACAGGAAGCTCCAAACGCCTTTCCACTCACGGGCCAAGGGAAGGGTGGCCAGGCTCCAGACTGTCCGAGATCACACTAGAAGTCACTCAGCAGCTGTTGGGCTGGCTCCCCACATTGCTAGGCAGGTAGGGTACTGGTGTATGCACCCTGGTCCACGTGTGCCCATCATGCACGCCACAGAGATGAGAAAGCTTTAGACCTGGATGGTTTTATAAGCTGAGAAATAGACGTCTTCTTGGTGAGCTGAAGAGAATGGGTTTTGGAGCCTACAAAGGTGATGACCCATCCTGAGAGCTGGCGACCCACCAAGAAATGTCACCGTGTGGGAGAGGTCTCTTGGTAGCTTTGTCTCACCCTTGATGGGGACCTCCCTCAAATTTACTGTACAATGTCGGAAGGGTGTTTGCCCACCCAGCATCTTTTACATCTTCCCTATGCTTGGTTTCTAGAGACAGGGAGAGGGGCTCTGTAGTGGGGAGATTCACTTTCCCAGGCCCCCCAGTGGTCATAGCATGCCTCCAGGAGACCTAGACTGGCCCATGGACATCCTGAGCCAAACTTCACAGAAGCAGGTGCAAAGCAGAATCTCCTGTTTTCTGGAAATGGAGGCTGGATAAGTCTGCTCAGGCTGCTATAACAGAATAGTACATGCCGACACGCCGAGTGCCCTCAACAACAGAAATTTCTTTTCCCAGGTCTTGAGGCTGGCAAGTCCAATATCAAGGTGCCAGCACGGTCAAGTTCTGGTGGAGGTCTCTCTTCCTGGCTCGTAGATGGCTGCCTTCTCACTATGTCCTCCCATGGTAGAGAGTCTCCCTCTTCCCCATTTTAGAAGGCCACCAATCCTATCCGATTAGGTCCCCACCCTTATGACCTCATTTTACCTTAATCATCTCCTATATGCCCTGAATGTAGTCAATGGAGGGATGGGGCTTTAATATATGAGCAGAGATGGGGAGCACTGCGTGACAAGAGTCGTCCTGGCATGCCCGGGGCCTGGCACCCCCAGTGCGGCCTGGGAGTCTGCTGCCCCTGCTCTGGGAGTGACTTTGGGCGCTTCTTGAGAATACTCAGCTTGGTACTTGGCATCCCACGGATTTTGTGAGCTATTCAATATCCTTTGATAATTTTTTTTCTTTTTTGGTCCACTTAAACTAGCTGCAACTAATTTCTGGGTCTGTGGCTAAGCTCTCTGATGCTAGGCCGAATAGGACCCCTTTCCATGGAGTCCAGAACTAACTTTTCTGAATTTCCAAAGGGGATTCTCTGGCTCTTGCTCACCAAATATGATGAAGGCCAGCCCCCTCCTCCTCTCTCATAGCATTGTTCTGTTAGAATCTCCTGTGAAGGGTGCTTTGAGGCTCTAAGTAACAAAGTCTAATTCGAACTGGCCTGAACAATATCTGCCTTGGGCCAGAAAGTCCAGGGTGGGGCCGTGTGTCTTCTCTCTGTCCATCAGGGTTTCAGCTACTTTTCCTCATGGTCACAGGCAACTGCCAGCAGCTGGGGTAGTGTCTATGTTCATGTTGTGGAAGGACAGAAAAAAGATAGAACACTCTTCTTCATACCTCAGAATGGCAGTCCCCAACCCAAGTCAGCAGCTCTCAGCTGGGACCAGGATGAGTTGCCAGGTCTGTCCCAACTCCCAGTTTGTCAGGGAAACTGGCCATCCTGGGGCAAGTGCTCACAGGCCTGGAGGTGCCAGACTGAGCTCCAAGTGGCCCTTAAGTGGACTCGAGCAGAACAAGTCCAGCCAGCAGGGAGGGTGCGGAGCCTAAGACACAGATTGACCAGGGTGACCCCTCCAGAAGTATATCCCAGCAGTTCCCAGCTGTGTCATAGGAAAGGGGGCGGGCTGCCCAGGGGGGCTGGTGGAGTGCAGGATACGGGGCAGGCCTCCAGTTTCCGGTGGGGATGAAACAAAGCACAGGCCCAAGAATGACAGTAAGGAGGACAAGACAGCATCCCATTGGCAAAACCTGGGTCCAAAGTCAAGCCTTGATATGCTGCAAGACGCAGGCGCCAAGGTGGGATTCCACACAGCAGAGCTGTATTGGCTTCCGGGGAAGGGTGAGAAGGGGGAGCAGGGCAGGCAGGGGGAGCCTCAGACCGGATGTGGGATGACACCCGGGCATGAGGGGGCAGGGAGGATCGGATCGGGAGCAAGAGCCTAGGATGCAGCACGGCTGTGAGAAAGTTCTGGCCAGGCACGTGGGGAGCTGCCCCTGCAGGAAGAGGCCGACTAGCCCCTGTGCACTTGGCATCATGGCTTCTCCTCTGGACACAAGGACATCCCACCCTCAGCTTCCTTCTCCCTCAAGCATTAAAACCTACCCCTGGGAAAGAACCTTCTCTCAGTCCTTGCACCTCCTGCTTCCCTAGTGGCTCATCTCTCCCTGGAAAGGGGGCTTTGCTGTGATAAAGGAACGCAAATGGTTAACAGGCAGGGAGAACACAGAATTCCCTCCATCCTGAAAGAGTGAGGTTCTGGTGGGACCCACGGAGACAGCAGCCCGGCCTCCACGGGCTTCTCAGCCAGCACCATGGCCATCCCACTGTCAGCCAACAGCTCAACACCAGTCCCGGCTCGGGGGCCGTCACTTTCTTATTATGGATGTGCTGCTAGCACACCCAAACTGATAAGACACAGGCCCCAGGTGGTGACGGAAAGACATTCCTCCCTTCCCCAAAGCCTCCGAATCCTCTGACCAGGTCCCCACTTCTGAGCCTGCCTCCCCAGCCCCACATCCTGCCCTCCCCCTCCTCCCTCGGGTCTCTGCCTGCAGACACAGGGAAGCCAAGAACTGTGGGTAGGAAAGGCTTCCACCCTCCACTGAGGGGGAGCCGCAGAAGCTCTGTGCTGGAGTCACTGGCTCCTTCTCTCCCCCAAGCACCTGCTGAGACATGCAGGGGCTCTTGGGGTTGACGTCAATTCTGAGTCAGGGTCGGGTCACCTCTGAAGCATTGGATCATTTCCTTTGGCCAATGCACAGCCACCCTGGTGAAGCTTATGATCCCCCCAGGCAGGCCAGAAAGAAGAGGGGCAGCACATATTTTGGGTTGTGTACTGGGGTCCTTCCTCCAGGGACCCTGGACTTCCCTTCATTCAAGGGGTTCTGGGTCTACACTGGCTCGGGTCTGGGAACCGACTGTTTCTATTATTCCAGTTAGATTTTCGTTCACTTGACCTAGAACATGCCCACATATACAGATAAGAATGTAGCAGGCTTCCCTGTATCTCACTCCTGGGACTAGCACCATGAAGCAGCCGACACCCTACTCTGTGTAAGGCAGGCTCTTCCCATTGCTGCTTTGCTCTGCTGTCCCTAACGGTAACCAAGTCCATCTTGCCTTTGGTGATTAAGTGGTGCCACTTGGCCCCTGGTACCTGGGATCCAACTGTCCCCCTTACATTTAGGATTTCTAAGGCAGTGGCACCACTTCCCACTATAATTTCTGACCCTTGGAGAGGAGTGACCATATTGCTTTGCCAAGATGCTGGGGCTCCCCTTACAAATTATCTGTCACCATCTTGATGAGGAGTACGTCCTCTGGATTCTACTTGGGGTGGGACTGGAGGGTGGTGAGCAGGTCTTACTCTCACAGTCCAATGTCCCGAAGCCTTTAGATCCCCTTCCTCTGGAGTGTCCCATGGCAGGCCTGGCATTTCAACTCCATTTAGTGTTGGCCACCTTTGGGTCCATGTTTCAGCCAGCCATACCAAACAACCTGCAGAGCCCTTCCCCCTCCCCCAAAGCCTCTGAATCCTCTGACCAGCTCCCTGCCCCCAGAGATCTTCTGCAACCTCTTGGCAAGCCCAGGAGTGAGCATCTCCACTGAGTGAGCCACTCAGCCTTGCTCCTGTAGGCAATGCACTCATGGAAAGAGGTGACTCTCCCATGGGCTGTTCTTCTCAGAGTCTCCCAGGTCCGGAAAACCTGCAAGAACCCTTAGAAGGCTGGTCCTCACTCACCTGCAATGAATGCCAGGCCTGTCTCTATGTCCCAACTGCCCTGCTCCCCAAACCACACCCCCCACCCCAGGCTTCCTGGGTCTTTCTCAACCATTTTTCCTAAGGACCTCATGCTCCCAGGCCACCTCCTTAGGCCAACGCCAGTGTCCTAACCCCCTGCACATCTCCTAACCCAGAGTCACTAACCTCTTCCATCCCCAGTGCCTTGCTCTGTGTGACTGGCTAATTGGTGTTCAGCAGCTAAATGCCAATTTGGACGGGCTTGAAGAGACACAGAGGCCTCTGGGAAGGATAATGGAACAGCAGATGATGCCAGGATCCACATGCAGGCCACCTGAGCTGAAACTTGCACCTTTGCAAAGTCAGATGTTGGGGACCTGGGGCCAGTCACTGTATCCCTCAGATCACACTGCAGGTGGCTGCCCCTCGGGTTCCCATGGGGGCCCCATAACCCAGTGATAACTCAAGCTGGTCTCCAGTGGGTGTCGGGAGGCTCTCCCGCCTATGGGTGCACAGGCAGCAGCGGGGCTCATTTCACTGTACACGAAGTCAGCGCCACAAGTCTGGTACCAGGCTGCCAGTGACGAGGCCCACTGCTGCCTTGCAGGGCTTGCAGTCTTGGCGGGGAGAGATGACCACATCTGCTGACTGGTATCCACATACAACGGAATACTGTGCCATCCAACAAAGGAAGGAAATCCTGACACACACAACACGGATGAACCCTGGGGATGCCGTGCTAAGCGACATAAGCTACTCACAAAGGGACAAATGCCGCATGACTCTACTTACATGAGTTACTACAACAGTCAAATTTACAGAGACAGAGGATGGGGGGGGGGGGAGGTGCCAGAGGTCAGGGGCCAGAGAATGGATGTTTATGTTTCAGAAGGGCAGGAAGAAAGTTCTGGGGATGATGGTGGTGGTAGTTGCACAGCAACGCCAATGTTATCAATGCCACAGACCTGTAGCTTAAAAATAGATAAATGGTAAATTTCATGGTTACATGTTTGTTTTTTTACCCCAATATAAAAAAAATGCAAGAACAAAACAAAAATAAAGAGGGGCGTTATCACTTGTTGCTACCATGTGTGGCTCATGGGCAGTCAGTTCCAGTGACTCAGAGAGGGGAGTCCCTGGGAAGGTCCAAATCCAAGCAGCCCAGGTGCCCCCACCTGCCTCTGAGCTGGACCCAGAGGGCTACTTCTAGTACCTTTGGCCCAACCACTCCCATTTCAAACTTACTTCTCACTGTCACCCATATCCATGCTCTATTTCACCTGAATCTCAGAGCCAGGGCCTTGAGAAGGTCTCCATAAATCTTTCATCCAATGTTTAAAAATGTGCCCTTGTTGTAGTGACTGGCGTTGCTGAGCACCCACTGTGTGAGGGCAGGGTGCTCACCTTCGGAGGGTTGCCAGCCACACCCTAGCGGGCTCAGCTCAGCCCTGTCCAGGTGGGTGTCCCCTTCCTGCAGCAGCCCCCTCCAGAACACTGTCCTTCCACAAAGATACTGGGGCCCCATAGATGCTTGTGATTACGGGGAACTCTTTCAGGCTTTTGAACATTTGACATTTTATTTTAGTTTTGTTTTGTTTTTTTTTTTAGAAGACTTTATTTTTTTAAAAAGATTTTTTATTTATTCATGAGAAACACAGAGAGAGAGGCAGAGGGAGACACAGAGATCAGGCCCCATGGGGAGCCTGCTGCAGGACTCAATCTCAGGACCCTGGGATCACACCTTGAGCCAAAGGCAGATGCTCAACCACTGAGCCATCCAGGCATCCCTAGTTTTTAGATTTTTAAGACAGAACAAAATGCATTTTAAAAATGCACATATTTCATGCGGGGAATGGTAGTGAATATTTCTCTCCTGTGAAGCTGAGTTCTGTTTTCCTACAGGATGAGAACGAGGTAATCCCACCCCTTGAACCACTGGAAGGCTCTTCCTACCCCTTGCTAAGCTCACTCCTGCCCCTGCCAACGTTACCAACTCTTTCAACTCCTTTTCATAGAGGACAGGATTTTCAGGTCTTGTATCACCCTGATAATTAAGTCCCTGACCTTGAAAAATGTTTACAATCCCACAGAAGAATTAAAATTTAAGATTAATAATAGAATAAGGCCCACCCGGAACGACTGTTAATAATTCAGTATTAAATCCTGTGATTTGGATAAAGTAGAAGACAGATGAGGTCTAAGCAGGGGAGGCTTCTGTGCCCCTGTGGCCCCGGGAACGCTGGCAGGGGACTGGCCATCCCATCCCAGGCCTTTCTGCTTTTAGGCTGGGGGTGGGGGCGCGGGTAAAAAGGTCCGAACAGCTACACCAGACACACCTCGAAATCTGTCTGGGGACTCGCAGCTGAGCAGGCTGGGCCCTCCCCCACCTTGATTTCCTTTGGTTTTTCTATCCCAGGGATGAGGTGATCTATTTTTAGTATAGAGGCTGCTGTAAGTGAGAAGTTGCTATAGCGACAGCTGGTGGTTACAAACCAGGTCCTGCTACAGTTCCCAGTCATAAATAAATCCCAAACGCCGAGCCCCGGGAAGCACACAGCTTTAGAGATGGGAGCTCCTCCCGGATCCACCAGGGACCCCGCCTGCAGTGCTTCAGTGTGCAGTGAAGAGGCTGAGCCCGAGTGCTTGCTGGCGGGGGAGCCAGGCAGGACGTGGGGTGCCGGGCACTGCCTTTCACTGCTTCCCTGGGGGACTGATGCTGTGCCCCAATTCACCAGGTGAGGGAAAGCACCTGTGTCTGCGTAGAGCTAGATGATGGGCGGAAGGAGTCGATGGTGAGCGCAGGGCACCAGGTGAGGAGGTGTGGAGATGTGCAGACATGGGGATGCCTGCGGGGCTCAGTGGTTGAGTGTCTGCCTTCAGCTCAGGGCGTGATCCCGGGTCCGGGAATCGAGTCCCACATGGGGCTCCCTGCGTGGAACCTGCTTCTCCCTCTGTCTGTGTCCCTGCCTCTCTCTCTCTCTGTCTCTAATGAATAAATAAATAAAATCTTAAAAAAAAAAAGTGCAGACATGGCCTCTGCTTAGAGACTAGCCTGGGAGAGGGGTGCTGCACATACAGCTGAGGTATCAACCGGGACTCCCCGTATGTGCGCTATGACCAGCAGTCCTTGCACGTGTCCAACAGAGGTGTGCAAACGTACAAGAACACTCACAGTGGGACTGGGTCAGAGCCCCAAACCGGAACCCGCCCATGTCCCTCCAGACAGGTGGGTGGAGGAGTTACCGTCTGTGCAGAGGACCGGGTGTTCCTCCTCTGGCGACTGAAGAGGGTGAACAGTAGGTTATGGCAGCAGCCGGGCCACATCTCACAACGAGCAAGGGAAAGCAGCCAGATGGTGAAAACCAAATCGTGTCTGGACCCATGATAGAACATTCCACACCAGACCATGCTGATCTCGGAGGGGAAGTGCCCCAGAGGGAGTGTGGGAGAGGCTTCTGGGGTGCTCTCGTGAGGCTCTGTCCTCGATCTGTGCATTGAGTTACACAAACATGTTCAAACTGCAAATTTGCGACCTATAGGCAAATCCTATAGGATTCGTACACGTTTCCCTAGGCTTCCACTTTAGTAAAGTCTACATTGACAAGGTTTCAAAAGTCAGTGTTGCATTGTTGATCAAGTATCAATGACGCAGTACCGGAGGTCGGTTTGTGTGTGGGTGCTGGGACCTTCTAAGAGCAGTGGACTCAAGCCCTGTCTGGTTACTAGTCCAGGGACAGAAGTGCCAGGCCTGGACCTAAGGACAGGGTGATTCCAGGTGATCTACCACCAGCCACAGGAGCTCTGCTGTGGGGCTACGCAGGAGAAGGGAGGCTGGTGTAGCTGGGAAGGGGGACCCTGGACAGGCTTTGGTAGGCAATGGCAATCACCCCCAGGCTGGGCGCACCTTGAGGGCTCCTGGCCCACAGGTGCCAACCTGAGACACAGCTCGTCTTCCTGGGGTCCCCTCCAAGACCATTACTCAGGTCCTGGCCACAGCTGCTCTGAGGTCATCTGGAGACTATGGCCACCTCTGTTTCTCCTCTGATCAGTTTTGGCTGCACTGTGACCAGGCTGAGTCACCCAGGAGCATCCCCATGGCTCACAGACTGCCTGGGGCAGCAGCCAGAGTGTGGGTGAAGAATGTGGCAGAGAAAGGGAGGCTTTGAGTGTTACTGCAGCCAAGGGGGTACAGGTGGCCTGCCTCGCACATATTCAATAGAGGGAAGCTCTATGAAAAGGGTGCCCAGAATCGCGGGGCCAACGCTGCCTGCAGAGGCCTGAGACACTCATCTCCCTTGACAGACTGCCGTGTGTGCCTGACATGTCTCTTGGCCTCAGTTCTCCCATCTGTGAAATGGGAACACCCCTTCACCATCCCCTCTACCTGCCTTAACAGAGTTCTTGGATATAAAACATTGTAGAGCCAAATCATGTGAGACCATCCCTAATAGCTCACAGTGATGTCCCTACCACCCAGGTCAGCACTCAAGGTCCTGGCTATGTCCCAGCACCAGCTCCTTCTCACACTGGCCTCCCTCTACTGTACCACATGACTCCCTCCTGCACCTGGCTGGCTGCTGCATGGTCTCCTACTTGTGCCTCAAGGCTGGCGACCAGGGCCCTGTACACATCAGTGCAGGGAGACATCTGCCCAGAGACACCCACCTCAGAGCAACAGGGCAGCCCGAACACAGGTGGCAGGAGGTGTGAGGTAGGGGCTGCCCCAGGGGCTGGAAACACCTGCAGGCCCCTCTCCTGGGGGGGCGGGGCAGGGGAGGCCAAGGGAAGCTGCTGCGGAGGCCCTGGCTCTTCCCTCTGGACCATCTTCTAATACCCTCCTTGGCTGACACCCCTTCTGGAAGCCCCAGCCTGGCATTCTAGGTTCTGTCAAACCTGGCACCATTTTCTTTCTAGAATTTTCTTTGACTGCCCCCCCCCCCCCCCGTCTCCATCACTTCAGCCTCACCACCCAGGTCCAGTGCAAAGAGAGCCCAACTCTGCCCAAGCCCCAGAGCGTTGAGCACCAGCGCCCATCCCGGGGCCTCCCCTGTAGGCAGGTGTCCTTAGGCCCAGCCAGACCACAGGCAGCCGTGAGCCACATCTCATATGCTCACCTCATTTTTATTTTTATTTTTTTTATTTATGATAGAGAGAGAGAGAGAGAGAGAGAGAGAGAGAGAGAGGCAGAGACACAGGCAGAGGGAGAAGCAGGCTCCATGCACCGGGAGCCCGACGTGGGATTCGATCCCGGGTCTCCAGGATCGCGCCCTGGGCCAAAGGCAGGTGCCAAACCGCCGCGCCACCCAGGGATCTCTCACCTCATTTTTAGCACCCGGCTAAACACACATAATAGTACATACATTTATCTGACAGATTACCTTGGGGTTTCTGGCTTATCTAATGATGTACAACCAGATACACATCAGAAAAGAAATGTGTCAAAACCTGGTTCGTACAGAGTCCAGACTGCACGGCCTACTTTCAGGCTCAACATGAGGCCCAAAGGGCTGGTCTGAAAGCTGCCAGCGTGCCTCCCATCATACCCATCTCTCTCCATGGTGGAATCTTTTCAAACTAAGTCCTATTTTTTTATTTTTTTTTATTTTTATTTTTATTTTTTTTTATTTTTTATTTTTTTTTATTTTAATTTTTTTTTTTTTTAATTTTTTTTATTTATTTATGATAGTCACACAGAGAGAGAGAGAGGCAGAGACATAGGCAGAGGGAGAAGCAGGCTCCATGCACCGGGAGACTGACGTGGGATTCGATCCTGGGTCTCCAGGATCGCGCCCTGGGCCAAAGGCAGGCGCTAAACCACTGCGCCACCCAGGGATCCCCAGTCCTATTTTTTTAAAAAAAGATTTTATTTATTCATGAGAGACACAGAGAGAGAGGCAGAGACACAGGCGGAGAGAGAAGCAGGCTCCCTGCAAGGAGCCCGATGTGGGACTCGATCCTGGATCTTGGGATCACGCCCTGAGCCGAAAACAGATGCTCAACCACTGAGCCACTCAGATGTCCCACTAAGCCATATTTTAAATCCACAGAAAGGGATACAGTAATTTCAAGAAAATGACTTATTTATATAAAGCATCAACGGGTCTCATTTTTTTCAGTGTAAGTTTAGAATATCAGCATTTTCTTAGAATGAGTCTTCTTGCATATACTGAACACACAGCTCTAGGGAATATGGAGCTTAACCAAGGTCAGTAGCATGCCTCAGAGACAGGGCCCTCCTCCCAGCATGGGCCACCCCCTCCCACTGTGCCTCAGTGTCCTCCTCTGGAGGAGCAACACCTATGTGTAGGGAGAAGCTCACAGATCACTTGCATGGTCCTCCAGTAACTACTCAGTGTCCAGCACAGATCAAGTTCCACATTAGGTTCTACCTGTGAGGATTTTGTTCTCCTATTTTACGGAAAAATCTGAAATCATAGTGGCTTCAGCAATGGAGAGGTTTAGTCTCCTTTCACACAAAGGAGGTGTGTGGCAGGTAAGCCGTCCAGAGCTCTATGGTAACCCCAACTCCTGTCTCTATATTCCACGGTCCCGAGTCCTTATCTTTGTCCTCAGCAGTCACCTTAGGGTCCAAGATGGCTGCCAGAGCTCCAGTCATCACACCTGCATTCAAGGCAGGTGGAAGGAAAGGGGAGCAATGGGGAACCACTGTTCCCCTCTTTTACGAGTCTTTCCCATAAGCCTAAACAACATGCCACTTTGCAGCTCCCTTAAGAACACTGTCACGGGTCCTTGCAAGCTTTGTGCAGGCCACAGACTGAGAACCAGGTCCCGTTCTTGAGGAGGGGGCGGGTCACAAATGTGGGCAACAATCGGATTTTGTCAGGGGCAGAGAACAGTCTCCACCCCTGAGGAGTTTGGTGAGTCCTGGCATCGTCTTTTCTATCAGCCTGGAATGAGGGCATACTCCCTGGGGGCCACGGTTCTCTGGGCACTCGGCACCCTTGAGCCACCTGAACAATGCAGAGCTCCACAGTGGAAACCTCCAGCAGAGCTCCACTGTTTCTTGTTTGGGAGAAAACCTGCTTTTTCTAGGTGGCCCCGGGGACCCACCTCCTGTGAGGCTTCGTGGATCTCAGCGGGAACATCCGGAGCAGGTTGGGGCCCAGCATGCATGCGGGGGCGCTGTGCTGGGTGGGTGCCACCCGGGATGACCTTCCAAGTGCTGAGACACCTGTGTCACTCCCCTGAGCTCTGGGCTGCCATGCTAAGGGCCTCTGACACAGCAGGCCTGGACCCCTCGCAGCTCCCCTCCCACTCCTCCCCTGTCACTAGACACCTAGCTGGTGACCTCAGCCTAGAGCCACCCTCCCCTCCCTGGCCCCAGCCCCCACTGGACCCTTCTGACAAGATCTCAGTTTACCCTTTAACGTTTATCATCCTTCATCCTACGCTTTTGGGACCTATTGTTATGTGTTTGCTCAAAGTCTGTGTGCTTCCCCACTGTGTCGCCTGCAGCCACATCCCACAGGCTATGGCTGGAGCTCAACAGAGTAAACAACGGAGATGGAGCGGGACATGCAGACACCAGAAGAGGCAGTGATGCCCATGCAGGGGGCCAAGGTGGGGCAGAGAACCAAGGTGAGGGCGCAGGCCGAGTGGAGGAGCTGTGCCCAGTGGGAGTCAGGGCGGTGAGGCTCAGGGAGGCCTCAGGATGGAGGCAAGCTGGACTCAGACCATCTATTCCACATCTCCTGAGGAAGGTTCTGGCCAGGCCACACCTTCCCATCACGTTCTTACAGAAATAAGGGCACAGACTCCACACCAGGCGGCCACAAAGCATCCCTGCCATCTGCCCGCCTGCCTGCCAGGCACGTGGTTGGTTCATGGCGGCACCTGCACCCTCACCCCCAGATGCTCACATGGCACTTTCTGCGGCCTACAGAAACCCCACTGAGGACACACAGCCCTTCACCTTGGCCCACAGGCACCAGACATGTGCCCCATACTCGAAAGACCGTGTCCTTGAAAGGAAAGGCAGAAACCCGCCCCCCAGAGGGAAGTAGCCTAAGGGGAAAGCCGGGTATGCAAGGCCCAGGAGCCAGGGTGTCTGGACCCTGGGTGCTGGAGGCTCAGCTCTCAAGGAAGCCAGACTGTCCCCCTGCAGAGTTGAAAACACTTGGAAGTAAAAGGTAAAGAGGAGTCAGAAATATGGGAAAGCGATCAGATACGAACTATATTTTCTGATTTTCTGTGTTCTTGTTCTGAAATCTGAGTCCTCACCCATGGGAGAGAGGCTGCCCCTCCCAGGGCCACCAATTCTTACACAGAGCATGCCTTCCATAGGCAAACAGACCAATCCAGAGCCCCTACTCAGTACCTCTCCTCGGGTTCTTACACTCAGAAGGCATGATTTGCACCCCCTCCCAACCCCCGGCCTAACCACCCCAGGGCCAGGGACCAACAACCAGAGACAGCCTGACACCCCCACAGCCTACTGGAAATATTCAAATTAGCCAATTCTGAAGCCGCTAACCCTGCCTGGCCTTGCCTTTCCTGTGGAAACCCCAATGAAGGCTCCCGTAAACCCTCCGTTTGAGAATACATCTCCCCATCATCTACAGGAGGCCTTTCTCTTTTTCCTTCTTTGCTCCATACTGGCAGACATTAAAAGGTTTCCCAACGTATATACACAGTAAACTGCCAACAGAAAAGCTTCAAGGGACATACGTGTTCATTCCAACTAACCAAAATTTCCCAGAAACTTTTGATGGAAGTGCATCTGTCCTGAAGGGGCTTCCCAAGGCCTTCCTCCCAGGGACTGAGTATAGAGACAGCAGGTGCCAGGCCTGCCATCTGAAGCTCAGGGGGTCCTGTTCTCTGCTGGGTCCAGCCTTGTCTCCCAGCAAAGCTGTGTTTCTGAGGAGGAAGGGGCTGTAGGTGATCTGGTTTATAGATACAAAAGTGATAGAGAGATGCAACGCAGTCTTGGCTGGGTCCTAGTAGTTTCACCACTTGTTTCCTGTTCTTGATGAAATCCTTGGCATTAGCTGATTCGTGTTCCATCTTTTAACCTAACATGGGGCTCGGCCAAGCATTTCAGTGATCTGAGTGACCCAAACTGGCTTCTGAACCTGCCTTGAGCCTTCTACTCCCTCCTTCCCAGCAGTGCTCTTGCTCTGGAGCCCCAAGACCAGGTACCTGTGGACCCACTTTCACAGCCAGGGATTTCTCCAGGCCCACCGTCACTGCATGGCTCTGGGGCCACTATTCACACTGGACTCTTCAGGCCAGGCATAGTTGTGACCTGGGGCCTAGCTGGGAGGGCACACGCGCCCTCCTGGGGGCTTACACTCTGGACCACTACCCCTGTCATGGGATACCTGTGAAGGCCAGCCAGGGAAGGGCCAAGGCCTGGGCCCAGGGACATGTGGGACAAGAAGCCACGTAGGCCCTCAAGGAACATCCAAGGGCTGGTGCTTGAGAGCATTTGGACCTTGTATGTTTTTTCTTCTCAATCATTAAAGACAAACTATTACTTGAAGACAGACTTCATCCCGCTCTTTAAATGTACCAACTTCTTGATTTCATCTAGAAGCAAGAAGCCCACACAATGCTTTCGGCTGCCCAGGCTCCTGGGCCCTAAGACCCACCACAGGCCAGGTCCCTCTGGGAGGTTCTGGATAATGGAGCATCAGGGTTTGTCTGACCCCAGCCAGTTATTCCAGCCCTAAGCCGAGTCACCGAGCCATAGGACGCTTCTCTACCACTGTCCAGACTCACTGTGTTTAAATCCCCCCTTTTCCTGAGTGTTCTTTCTCCCTTACTTCTTTATGTACTCCGCCGGCCCTGCAATCTCATCTCACTGCCTATCAGATACCTGTGGTGCCAGCATCATTTGTGCAGCGTCAGACCAGGGCTCCCCAGAGGACAGCAGCTCCGGGATCCATACTGCTTACACGCTACCTAACCTCTTGGAGCCCATGAGCACCCATTTCCCTTGTCTCTGTTGTCACTCAGCCTGCTGCCAGGATGCTCCCCTCTGTCCTGCTGGGACTGAGAAAGGAAGGGGCATGGAGAGTGACAGTTCCAGCCACCACTGTCTCCCCCAGTCCTCCTCCGAGACCCTGGGGTCACCACACAGATGGGGAGCCAAAGGACAGAGCAGGGGAGCACACAGCCCGAGGGAACGCACACCCCGAGCCTCTGTGCCTCCCGCCAGCCTGAGGGGTGGTGACCACCTGCCCTGCTGAGTGATCCAGGGAAGCCTGCAGAGAGGATGAATCCGGAAGTGCTTAACTGAGATTTTCTCAGGAAGCCCTCAGCCGGGCCATGCCTTCCACCTGTTGTCAACCAGGGGCCCGTGTCCAGGGACCGCCAAGCAGCACATGGTAACGGCTGCCCAGGGGAGTCAGGGAGAGGAATGAAGAGCTCCTCCAGCAGGGGCGCAGGGTGGGATGGAAGGGGGCCAGCGAGCCAGGCCTCTCTCTCCTGATTTCTAGCTGAGATGGGCATTCCTACACTGTGTGCTGCTCCAGAAACACCATGAAATGCCCTCCTGTAATCCTAAAGGCCTCCATCCCTGACTGCTACGGACTCTGAAGGACCCCCCACACACACACCCTGAACACCCCATCTTTGCAGATGAGATGCTGTATCTACAGGAGTCCTCTGAGCGAGCACAAATTTGGCAAAGAGAATAAGAGCCAGGGCTGAGCGGTTCCAGGTGGGCACCAGGCCCACAAAGAGGCAGGGTGGGGGCTGCAGTCCCAGGGTGGCCGTAGGGAAAGCCCAGCCCTCAGGGCCCATCAGGGCTCTCCTTGGCCTCCAGGGGCTCCCTCTCAAGCAGATACGACCTCAAGTCCTCTGCACATCAACACGACAGTGAATAACCTGGCCGCCCGAGCTCACCCTCCCACCTGGTCTCCCACTGAGCACTTGGGTCTGCCTCCTTTTGTCCATACACTGGCCTCTTGCTGCTCCTGGAACACAGCAAGGTGTCCCTCCTCAGCATTCAGGCTTCCACCTGGCTGGAATGACCTGCACACAGGGGTCGGCATGGCCTGCCTCCTCGTGTCTCTCAAGCCTGGGCCGAGGAGACCTCCTGTAGAGGTCCAGTAGACCTTCCTCTACTGCACTCACCACCGCCTGGCATCGCAAATGAAGGCTCACTTGTCTGTTGAACAAGCCACAAAGGACAAGTACCATGTGATTCCACTTGTGTGAGGTTCCTAGAGCACTCAATTCATAGAGACAGGAAGTTGAAAGGCAGGTGCCAGGGGCTGGGAAGGATGGGATGGGAGGGGCTGTTTGATGGGTGCAGAGTTTTAGGTGGGTGTGATGGAAAGTTCTGGAGATGGATGGGGATGGTAATTGCACAACAATGTAAATGTACTTACTGCCACTGAACTGTGCACTCAGACGTGGGTAAGGTGGGAAATCTTACCTTACCACAATTTAAGAAACCATCTCAGGGGTCTGCCTCACTAGGGGTGGTGGGTGTCTTGCTCACTGTTGCACCCCAGACACTGGTGAGACTGTCAGAGCACCCAGCATAGCTGAACCTGAGGATGGGAATGTGACACTGTTCTCCCTACTTCTCTATATGCTTGAAAACGTCCATGACAGAGAGGTAAAGATGTGTGTTTGAACGAAAGACTGAATGAACACTGGTGTCTTTCGAGGTGACCGCAGTTGCACGAAGGCCACGGAGGGATGGGCAGGGAGCAGAGGGGGACAGGCTGCGGGAGGCAGGACAGACCACAGACACCACTTTCCAGCCAGGCCCGCTGCTCGAGGCCAAGGGCCAGGGACACTCCCCCAAGTACCATGCCCGCTGCAGCTCCGTTTGCAGAGAGCTGGGCCTGGCAGTGTGGGGGCATGAGTGCACCTGGGCATGAGGAACTCTGGAACTTTTTCCAGAAGTGGTTGTACATGGATCCTGAAGAAGACTAATGGGAAGGGGAGGCTCTCTGTAAAGCAAAGACGCATCAGATGTTCTGGTCTTCAGGGTCACTGAGGTACCCCTGCAGCACAGGGACAGAGCGCCAGCTTCTGGATGCACTCCTTGGCTTCCTATCTCCAGAGGGGTCCCCAGAAGGGATCCCTTAAGACTCCAAGTACACACATCTTTTAATTACTCCCCTCTAGTTGCAGAGGGTAAAGTTGCTGCAGCCAATTCTAGTCTATCTCGTCTAGCATAATCCTTCCTAGTCTTCCTTTTACAATTTTTATTATTATTGCCACAGGCTCTTTGTCGACATAATCTGGATGTCTGTGGGCCAGAGAGGCTGGAAAGTCAAAATCATCGCTTCCTCATCATACAGAGCATGAAAACCTGAGGTGCCTGACTCACTTTGCAGGGGAGCTGGGAAGGCACTAAACTCTGAGGCCAAAACGGATGAGCTTTTCATGAATCTGAACTTTCAGGGTGTTTTATCACAAGTCTTGAAGGTTCCAAATACCAAGGAGAGTCAAGCACCTGCAAAGCAAAATGCCATCCAGGCAAATACAAATGGACTTTGTGATTGCTGACCAGCCATGGCCTGATTCGGTTGCTCTGGCCAATCAGGAGGCTGTGGAGACAGATGTGTGCGAGTGTGTGCACGGGTGTACGTGCACACACAGGTGCAGCAATGATGTGTCTCAGCCTGAGGAACTGCAGGAAAACCAGCCAGTGAGACAGAGTGTGCCTTGTTCCAGGAGGAACAGCTCTACCCTCAGCTGTAGCTGAGGACATGGTGAATGGCTCCCAGGACAGCAGGCATGGTCCCGGAGGGCGAGGACCCAAGCTGACCACCTGAGTGTTCTTGATTTGAGGGAAACGGAGCTCAAGCACAGGACATTGTCATCACCCTCATGGAAGCTTTCTTGGGGGGCACAAGAGACTTCCTCTAAAACTCTGTGCTTCAGGAATAACCGTCGGAAAGAGTGGATCAGGACGGCTGAAAGGGAATTCAGAAAACAAGAATCCCAAAGCAATATACCTGCTTATCAACCAGGAGCAGTGCCTCCCATAACCAGCAGTTCTGTAGTGAGAATGTGTGATAGGGTCAGAATGACAGATGGGGCGCGCCCTTGGGGACACGTTGCTGTCCCTGAGGAGCCAGGAGATCACAGAACAGGTGACCGGACTTTACAGGAGGGATGGTTAAGCCGAGTCCTGAGGGGTGGCTGAGGGTTAGTGAGGCACGGAGGGCAGGGGATGTCCAGTGGACACTGTGCTGTTTTTTCATTCAGCATCTCCCTGCCTGGCACTGTCAGAGGGGCCGACACCTGCCATCAGGCTTTGCTCTTGGCTCCTTGCACATGGAGACTAACAAAATCAGGACACGCCACAGACCTGGATGCCTGAGCTTCGGCCACCTCCAGCACCTCAGCCTGCTTCCCAAGCCCCTGAGGGAGGTTCTGGAGGGAGCCCTGATTTTCCTGACCCCAGTCAGAGCTGGCATTTGCATGTGAGCACTGACAAAACTTAATCGACATTCAAATATTATTTTTTATCTCCGAAGCATAAGAGATATGATGACAGCCAAATTTTAAGTGCAAGAGGAGAAATCACAGTCTGGCAAATAATAGGCTTTTAATAATGGGTCTGCCCATCCCCATTAGCAAAATGAGACTTTTAGTTAAATATTGGGTTTGGATTTAATTCCAAGGTAAATGAGTGTTTATTACTTTATTATTTAAAAAGAGTCTTCTTTTCAAACCACACCTATGACTCAAGTCCAAGACATCTGCCATTCCTTTCCGGGGCAGGGGCATGCGTCATGCTCCTACCTAACCTCACTATAGCATCCTATCACACACTACTCCTGATCTTTCACAAGGTTGAAAACTCCCTGGTTCCAGGGATGCTGTGTCCTTTGGTCACACTCCCCAGGGTCACCAGCCTCCCACTGGGGCCGCCAGAGGCTTTCTGGAAGTAGCTGGTTAAATTGGATTAGCAAGCGAAGTCAGCAAGTTTTATATCCATCTGTTTGAGATGTTTTGCCAAAGTCATTTCTCTACTACGACGCACGAGGACTGTTTTTTGTTTTTGACACCATGTCACATTCCACTCAAGAGACACAATTTAAGGCACTGCTCAGCCTCCCCCATCTTCACAACCTCTGGGATGTACGTGTGGCCCTGTTGCTCAGGAACATCCCACGGCAGACAGGCAGTAGCCACCAGGAACTTAAAACGAAGAAGCCTGCCATCTAATTTTGAGTAGGCAGGTCTTACTTAGCCAGGCTTCTGGGAGCTAAGACTGCTTTGGCATCTACCTGCCGCACCAGCCAGCCAGCCAGAGGGAAAACCTACCCCAAATCCACAGGTCACTGGAAGTGCTGAATTGCAGACGCTCCCCCACCTGTCCTGGTCACAGTGGTTCCCCTCCCTGTGTGTGGAGAAGCTGAGGCAGGTCCCAGAAGCCAGGGAGACCACAAAGCAAACTTCTCCCCCAGGGGACACAAATCAGGCTGGTGCTTTTCCCTCCCACATTAACCCTTGATCGGTCTGATTACTCAGCCACAGTGCCTAGGGTCTGTCCCCTTGACCCATAACATTAGTCTTCTCTAGCCACACACATTTTACCTTTAACAGCCAAAATAGTCCCAGCCCATTCTTTCTTTTTCCCAAGCTGCCGGTTTTGCCTAAATGAACGACAATCCAATTGCTCCCTAACCCCATCGGGCCAGGTGTGGTAAAACAGAGGGGACAGTCTCAGAATAGCGTCGGGCAGTTCACTGCAAGCATTACCATCAACAAGGAGACCCTTGTCACCCGAGTCCTCTAACTACCGCCTGGCAGTTAGTTCCGCACACAGCTCCTGCTTAGGAGGCTGTGCACACACACACACAAACTGTGGGGCATCCCCCCTCTGGCCCAGGGCCAGCAGAGAACCGGGCAAAGGGCAGGGTCCTACCAAAAAGGCCATGGGGCTCCGACTGGCGCCTCTCAGTGCTCCGGTTTGGATCCTTGTGCTTCTTGTTCCCCCTGAGACTGCCGAAGCGCTTCATGAGTAGCTGTGGCCCCACGAGCAGTGGCATGTGACCATGCCAGGACCCGCAGAGCCCCGCGTCAGCACCAGGTGGCAGGGAGCCAGGGCAGGGGCAGCATCAGCCGGCAGGTGTGGGGCAACGGGGCACCGGCAGCCTCAGCAAACAGGAGCCCTTGAATCCAGGGGCCCTGGCCAGGGGCCCTCACGCCCACACAGGTGGGTCCCTCTCAGGGCCGGCAGCCCGGGGACTTGCAGGGCAAGCCCAGCGCAGTCCTTCCTCCGAGGGAGAGCTCAGCTGCCCCCCTGCACGCCTCCAGAGTAGCCCGCTGGCCTTAAGTAGGCAAGACACCGCTTCGGCACAACCTGCCGCGGGTTTGTTTATGTGGCTAAGGTCAGCAGAGTGCTCAGGCGCTCCAGGGCTTTTTCCTCCTTAAAATCAGAAAAGGAGGCAAGACTAAATAGGCAAGCGGCGCCCCGGCCCGCAGGTCATGTGCAGATCTGCAGATGTCTCTTTAAAAAGACTGTAAAAGGAAACCGCCCTGGACAGACAATTCTTGGCACCAATTGGCCGGAGCACATTCCCATTATGACATGACATCACACAACTATTTTGATTCATGTGTTCCAGGGTTCCACGGGGTCAGGAGGCTCCAGCTGCTTCTTGGTAGAGGAGCCACGGGTCCCCAGGCTGGAAATCACGGAACCTATTATTTCAGCTCGTGCTCCTTCGCGATGAGAGATGCGAGATCACCTGTGAGGTGGGGCTACAGGGACCCCTGGAATTCCCCGGAAGGTTTCTTCAGCAAATGCACACTTTGAGCCCTGGGCTTGTTAAGAATTGTAGAATGACAGAGCTTGCATTTATTTATTTATTTAGTAGACACCACACTCCCAGGGAGCCCCACATGGAGCTGGAACTCACCACCCTGAGCCCAAGACCTGAGCTGAGATCAGGAGTCAGATATTTAACCTGATTGAGCCACTCAGGACCCCTAGAATGACAGCGCTTTTAGACAGAGATTTTAGAAAGGATCTAATCCAGCCTTCTTCCATTACAGATGGGGAAGTTGAGGCTCAGGAAGGGGCTGGGACTTAACCAAGGTTCTGTAGCTAACGGCAGAACCAGGGCTAGAATTCTAATCTTCACTTCTAAGCCAAACCCTGATCTAATAAAACACAACAAAAAACCCATACGTGTTTTGCAACTAATAAACCAAACTTTAAAAATACAATACAGAAAAATAATTTTTATTTTTATTATTTTTAAGATTTAATTATTTATTCATGAGAGACACAGGCAGAGGGAGAAGCAGGCTCCCTGCAGGGAGCCCGATGTGGGACTCAATCCCAGGACCCCGGGATCACAACCTGAGCCAATTTTTAAATTAAAAAAAAATTTTTTTTCTGATATCTTCACTAGATTAAAGGGAAGTTACAGGATGTGCTATTGACTAGCTTTCTGATCTCAAAAAGTTACTTCTCATTTCTGGGCCTCAATTTCTACTTCTGTGTATCAAGATAAGATTTGATCACATTAGGATTTCATCTAGTCCAGAAGTCTGAACTTCTAATGTCTGTTCGGTGTGCCTTTTCTTTCCTGCTGGGACTGATGGACAGAAACAGTGATCAAATATTTGTAGCAAGCATGCATGAATGAACAAACAAAATAGTTTTGCCTTCAAGGAATTTGCAAATAACAAGGATAAACTGTAAAGCAATAGTAACTGCATAAAAAAGGCAGAATGTGATCAATCCCAAGTGGCCAGTATAGACCATGAGTGCCATCAACACACATGGATGGAGGGGCAATTGTGTGCCCCCCACTCTTGGAAGGGAGAGCTTGAGTTGGCCTTGAGGGTTGGAGGGTCCTGAGGAAAGGAAAGAGGCCAGGTCAGCACAGCCCCTAGAACAAGCTGCAAGACCCACCTCTAGTTGGGTCCCCCAGTGTACAAGTGGATCATCTCTTGTTAAAAATGGTAGCCCAGCCCAGGTGGCTTGGCAGTTTAATGCCTGCCTTCGGCCCAGGACGTGATCCTAGAGACCTGGGATCGAGTCCCACATTGGGCTCCCTGCATGGAGCCTGCTTCTCCCCCTCTGCCTGTGTCTCTTCTCTGCCTCTCTCTCTCTCTGTCTCTCAAGAATAAATAAATAAAATCTTAAAAAAAAATAGTAGCCCATACTTACTGAGATTAAACTCTGAAAAAAACAGCATAGGTAGACTTTTCCCACCACTGAGATTTTTCTTTCTTTTCTTCTCTTTTCTTCTTTTCTTTCTTTTTCTTTTTTTTAAAATGTATTATCAATTCAGCTCCTAACAGAAGGTGAAATGTTCTCCTGATTTAAAAATAAAACAGGGGATCCCTGGGTGGTGCAGTGGTTTAGCGCCTGCCTTTGGCCCGGGGCGGGATCCTGGAGACCCGGGATCGAGTCCCACGTCAGGCTCCCAGTGCATGGAGTCTGCTTCTCCCTCTGCCTGTGTCTCTGCCTCTCTCTCTCTCTGTGACTATCATAAATAAATTTAAAAAATTAAAAAAAAAATTTTTTTTAAATAAAAAAAATAATAATAATAAAAATAAAAATAAAACAAGGGCAGCCCGGGTGGCTCAGCGGTTTAGCACCGCCTTCAGCCCAGGGCCTGATCCTGGAGACCCGGCATCGAGTCCCACATCAGGCTCCTTGCATGGAGCCTGCTTCTCCCTCTGCCCGTGTCTCTGCCTCTCTCTGTCTCTTGTGAATAGATAAATAAAATCTTTAAAAAAATAAGTAAAAATAAAAACAGGGACGCCTAGGTGGCTCGGTGGTTGAGTGTTTGCCTTTGGCTCAGGGTGGGATCCCAGGGCCCTCCCTAGAGGGATCCTGCTTCTCCCTCTGCCTATGTCTGCCTCTCTTTGTGTCTCTCATGAATAAATAAAATGTTTAAAAAAATAAAACAAAATAAACCAGGAGCACCTGACGACTCAGTTGGTAGAACATGTGACTCTTGATCTCAGGGTCATGAGTTTGAGCCCCACATTGGGCATAGAGACTTCTTAAAAAGAAAAAATAAATAAATAAAAATCCACCTAAAAAAATAAAAGCAAAGCAGAACTTCTTTAGGAAAAGGCTACTGAACACGTGTTCCAGTAACAAAGAGTCATACTTGATTAGAAGGAAGATGAAAAGTTTTTGTCTAAGCCAATATAATATTCTTGTACTATATGATAAAGAATGGAGTGAGAGAGAACATTTCAAAGCTTAGTGACTAAATAGGAGTGTAAATTCGTATGGAAAATAAACAATGACTTTGGCGCGCCTGATGGTTCTGTGCTTTGTTTCCTGGTCACTCACTCATCAAATAGTTATTAAACCTCCACCAAATGTACAGGACAGTTACTGATGGAGGAGATTAGTGCTACAAATAATTCAAAGACTTTCTTGTCCTCTAAGAACTATATTTTAATTACTAAAATAATAATCCTGTTTGTTGAGTGCCTACCATAAGCCAGTTGGAGTGCTGGTCACCTCACAGTTATCTAACTGCAATCTTCCCAACACCCTGTGAGGCAGGCATTAATACCATTTTATTTAAAGATGAACAACAGGGGTGCCTGGGTGGCTCAATGGGTTAAGCATCTGCCTTCAGCTCAGGTCATGATCTCAGGGTCCTGGGATCAAGCCCCACATCAGTCTCCCTCCTCAGCGGGGAGCCTGCTTCTCGCTCTTCCTCTGCCTCCTCCCCTGCTCATGCTCTCTCTCTCTCACTCTCAAATAAATAAAATATTTAAAAAAAAAAAAAAAAAGTGAGCCAGAGAGGTAGCTTGACCAGGATCACACAGCTAACAGTTGGGAGAACACAGACTTGAATCCTTGTTATATGATTCCAAGGAAAATTCACCACCAGCATAGCAAGAGACTGGGCATTGCCCTAGGCTGAATGTTACGGGACGCAGAAGACCCCTGGGGACTGACTGGGGTGCTTTGGAAAGCTGCTCTATTCTCACTGGCACTTTTTGATCTTCAGGCTGGTGGGCTTAGAGGAGAAAGAAAGATGGACCATGTTTGAAAGTCCAGCCTGAGATACGGACCAGCCCTGCAGGTGGAGAGTCTATGACACCTGACTTGACAGAGAAGCTTGCTGTGCTCTGGAAAGACAAGGCCAACCTGCTCACCAACCCCATAGATGCATGCAGGTTGCGGGGCAGAGGAGCAGGAAGCCTGCTGTTTCCTCAGTGCTGCGTGGCCAGGACTCACTGCTGTGCTCAGCTCAGGGCCCTACACTGTCTGAATTCACTCAACAGGAGCATCTGGTGCTTTGTAGAGGAGCATAAAGCGGAGAGAAGGTAAGTGTATCACCCAGATCATCCAAGGCCACTATTTTGTTACTGAGATGGTAACGGAATATTCTGGAAAGAAATAGTGGACTTGGTCTAATTCAGCAAAAAGTTTTTGGCTCATACAGTTCCCTGTCCTGCAGGACAGATCCTGGAAAGCTTGAGATGGAAGGTTAAGGGCAGCTTTCAGCTTGACAGACACAATCCCCAAAGAGACCCCCCACCTACACCAACATGGACTTTTGACCTCACTCGAAATGTTCTTCCCAGGGTCGGTTTTACCCAAGAGCAGAGGAAAAGGCTGCTGGCGACACCTGAGTTCAGAAACATACAGGCAGTGGTGTTCTGGAAAATGCTAAGCGGGCAGATCTTTGGGAGGCGGGGAGGACAGGTTTGTGGTCGGCCACACTCCGTGGTGTAGACGCTCAACAATGACCTATTTCAAGGCACCAGCGGGGCTCAGACAGTCTTGCAAGATTCCTGATAATTTAACAATCAGCTCGCTCACCCCTAGGGTCCTCCTGTTTGACTCACACGTGCCTACAACATCTTCAACTGGAGAGGATGCTTCTTATGCCACAGAGAGATGAATGCTGATGTGCTGGCAGAGGGGACCTGGTCACACTGAGGTTCAGTCACCAAGGACCCTGCCTCCAACACATTGACTGAGGGGCCAGGAGAGATGATCATTCACTCCCTTCTTCACCGTTTCCACCAGCTGATGGTCTCGAACAAACGGGAGCGACACCGCTTTACATAGCTCTGATTCAGCCAGCAGGAATATGTTCTGATGGAATGCTTTCCATACTTGGAACTTTTTTTTTTTAAGGGAAGGGCTGGAAGAAAAGGAACTAGTGGCTACCAAGATGGAACAACCTTTTTTTTTTTTTTTTTTTTAAAAATTATGTATTAGAGAATGAGAAAGAACATGAGAGCACAAGCGGAGAGTAAGATAGAGGGCCAGAGGCAGAGGGAGAAGTAGGCTTGATCCCAGGACCCTGAGATCATGACCTGAGCTTAAGGCAGACAACTTAACCAACTGAACCACCTAGGGGTCCCTGGAACTTCTTTTAAAATGTATTTTTAAAGGTTCTGGGTCTTTCTAGATCATACTTTACAAGTCACTCGTTGGGGCTGGAATAGGACCAGGTGACTGGGGCAAGAGATGGCTTCTGTCCTAGCACTTGCCCCAGGCTGAGGGAACACGGCCTCCCTGATCAGCACTCGGAGGTTCTACAAGGTTGGGGGGGGTGGAATTATGGGTAATTCAAGTTGCATTGTTTGTTTTTTGTTGTTGGAACTGTAGTTTTTCAACTATGAACCTACACCTGACAACCAGAAAAATAAAACAGCCCTGAAGAGTAGTACTTCCTGCAGACATGGCATACTGTGTGCTGGCTTCATTATTTTGTGTGTTTGTGTTTTCTTTTCTTGCGACTCCCTGGTAGTGGGAGCCTCACCTGCTAGGAGAACCAGAATCAGCACTAGGTGGGTGAGTTCTTAGAGGTGGCTCATGAGTCAGGAGGCAGGCCAGGGAAGACAAGCAGGCTGTTGTCTGGGCTCCTCAGTCAGCATGGGGGCAGCATAGCCTGACCCGGGGTGATCTTGACAGAAGGCCCTGGAACCAAGGGAAGCGGTTGTGATGGATCCCCTGCCCTTGGCCAACCAAAGGTCTGCACTCCCCCGAAGGCAGCATCCTTAGGGTGAGCAAGGTAGAGGGCAGGGCCACAGGGTGACAATGGGGGACAGGTGCCCTTACCTTCATGTGTGCATTTTACCAGAGGGGACTCTGTGCATAGGTGAATGGTGGTGCAAACCATTCAGCAGCAAGAGTGTGGAGGGGACTGTCTAACGAGTGGCACTGCTGGAGATAGGAGAGATGGAGAAGGGACATCAAAGGGAGGGCAGACAGGCCAGCAGGACGGGCCAGGGGCCAGAAAACTCCCTGTGCAGCCTGCTGCCCCTCCACACTACGAGCATTAGCAAGTGCATGAACTTCTGATGTGTGACACCTCCTGGCGACCCTGGTGATCACCAAGATGCAGGTGATCTAGGAGGCCTTGTTCCCATAGCCTGGGCGTGACTGCAAAGATATAAGACCTCCATGGCCCCAATAACTTGGTCCCGTTTCCAGGCTTCTGGTTGTGGCCCCAACCAGGACGTGTCCCCTCTCTGCAGTAGACAGCATGGGTGATGCCAAGCTCCCCTTGTCATCCCATCCCTGTACACACAACTGTGCGCAGCAGCAGAGGGCCCTGACTGGTGAGGGGGTCCCCATGGGGTCACGCAGGTCATTGGGACAATCCCATCCATCTCCTTCAGGAGCTCAGGTTGGGCAGTCCAGGGAATATTCACAGGAGCAATCCACTCTGATGCCCACTCTTCCTGGGGATTTCTAGTTATATTAAAAAAAATTTTTAAGGCCCAAAACTTTATCATTGAAGTGACTTGGGTACTGTGTTATGTGCAGCTGTGAACTGACCAAAATAGTCACAAGCAGCCAGGATGAGAGAGAACCACCTAGGCTCTGCAGACCATGCTCACTAAAGGCTCTTGGTGCCCTCAGGATGGGTTCTCATGGCCCAGACGCACCCCTCAAACATGCCCTCACACCCGGGGTCAAGGACACCTTCCACTTGAACAGAGTATAAAGACTTTTCCCAAAGTGCCACGTGGGGAGGTAGGAGGCCAACCCTTGCTGTTCAATTGAAGAAATAAGAGAGGCTCAGAGAAGTAAAATGATTTGCCCAGGATCCCACGGAAGGCCAGGGTTAGGGCTGGCATCAGACACAGGGTCCAGTTCCCCCGTCCTGGGCCTGTGGGATCTGGGGTCGCCTCTTCTCTGTGGGAATGCGCGAAGAGTAAATAAAGACACTTCAACTGAAAATTCACTCAGAGACCTTTGAGGACCATGTGATAGTACCTGAAAAGCACCCAGATCCCTGAAAGTCTATGAGCCAAACAGAATCCCATTATGTAAGAGGGCAGTGGGCCCCTCGGAGCGGGGGCAGCCACACGCGTTAGCACATAGTTGCTCATGCTCTCCTGCTGGTTGCAAAATACTGTGTCATATTTCATGGAAAGTTCTAAAGGTCACCATGGCACTTGACTGTGAGTGAGACTGCCGTGTCACCTCATGGGGCTTCCGTGTCCCTTCCCTGAGCTGTTTATGCAGCTGAGGCTCTGAAGAGTGACACACCCCCACCCTGCCTCAGGCACCTGTGCCCACACTTGCGAGTCACTCCAGCACGCGCACAGCTCACTCACAGCTGCCCCACGAGCTGGAGTTTTGAGACTCCAGTTTGAGTGACAAGAGGGTGATTTTTTTGGCAAAGACAAACCAAACCACCTCGGCGTAAATAGTTCAACACACACCAATGACATCTAAGCCCCATGACAATAGGGGTATCATCTTTAAAAATACAGAAGTGCTCAGGAAAAGTGAGAAACGATGGCAATAACTATTTTTAGCATGCTCAAGTGTAGCACCTAGAAGTATGAATCCCTAGATGGTCTTAAAATCTTCCAGGGGGTTGGGCAGCCCGGGTGGCTCAGTGGTTTAGCGCTGCCTTCAGCCCAGGGCGTGATCCTGGAGACCCGGGATCGGGTCCCACATCAGGCTCCCTGCATGGAGCCTGCTTCTCCCTCTGCCTGTGTCTCTGCCTCTCTCTCTGTGTCTCTCATGAATAAATAAATAAAATCTTTAAAAAATAAAATAAATAAAATAAAATCTCCCAGGGGCATCATGTATCCTATGGGGCCCCCCAGTGTGTGTGTGTGGGGGGTCATCATGGCCCTTGTAGTCCCTGGGGGTCTCTCTGCCAGGCCAAGAGCTCTGCGGGTGGCAGAGACCAGAGCTGTTCCCAACTCCAGCATTCAGAGGGTCCAGGGTGAACCTTGGGCTCTGGAGCTGTAGAGCGGTGCCTTTCACAAACTAGATTCCAAAGATTCTAGAGGCCGAGCATCTGGATCTTCCATTTAGTTCTCTCCCTGAGTTATGTCCTGGAAGGGCCTGAGTGATAAAGGAATGTGCAGAATCCTTGGCAGGGGTCAAGACCTCATCAACTCCCCCAGAGTGTGGCCACCTAAGTCTTCACCTCCCAGGCAGCCAAGCACGGTTTCTGTTTCCAGAATCCGGGGCTCCTCGTGGAGGCCGTAGCTGCTTTTCTCCTTCCAACATCTAGAAGCCACTGGTTTAAAATGAGACCTGAGCTGAAGTTTGCCTTTAATCTGTTTCTTCTGAACAGCGACATATACCATGAAACAGGACGATAAACAGGAAGGTTTTAAATTCTCAGGTCCAACATAGCACCTGAAAGCCACATTGGCTTCACTTATCAGGATGCGATTTTGAGCCATTTAGTTTATTCTTCCATTTTCCTCTCATAAAAGAGATCATAGCACCACCTGAGCCCATTCCCTGGAAGTTCTGAGGGGATCAAATGAGATAAAATTGTAAACGTATCTTGAAAGCCACAGAGCATTGTACAGACAGAGAGCATTGTCTCAACCTTCAAGCAGCCCGGAAAGAGCCTTGCTGGCTCAGACTCCGAGGGCCTCAAAGACATCCATGGGGAAAACCACAGCAAAGCCTCAGTTACTGAAAGGCACCTCCTTGGGCCAGACCCAGGGCTGGCTGCCTGGACTCAGCGTCGGGGTAGGGAGCTGCTAGGAGCAGCCCGTGTGCTGGTCCTGCTCCCAATCTCCACCCAGGACTCACGAGTAATTGGACAAAACCCCACTCATCAGCCCAAACACTCAAAGCCCAAGCATTTTATTTCTTCAGTGAGGAACCAAGGGACTTTGCTACTAATGATTTACTCTTTTTAACCACACGCACAAAGAATATTGGTTCTTAGCACCATGTTGCAATGGGGGCTGCTATTCAGGCAAGAACACGGCTGCAGAGCATGCAGCTGGCACAAGTAAGGAGACAGGGAGGATCAGAGGGCAGAAGCCTTCACAGTACATAACGGGGTCCCTGCATCTCAGTGCTGGCTGCCTGGGTTTGCCGGGGCACATCACGGGGCAACCCGGTCAGGGCCCTAAATCATCTGTAAAGAGTGATGTTATGTTTCATATCTTTTGAATGAGGAAATGGCAAAGTGTATAGTGCATCTAACACTTAAAAAGATGCCTGTTGGGTGCTTAATGGTTTAAGTTTCAAATATCCAGCACGTAGGCTGGATAACGTCCCTAGGCTGGTTCACTTCTTGATATTGCCAAGATATCAAAATAGTATTCAGACTGCCTGCTGACACAGATTGACCTTACCCCAAACTGGTCGGATGTGACCGTCGTCACCGTCTCACCTCGACTTCCTTTCCATTACTCTAAAGGAGGTGATACTGCCCCTAAGGAAGTGAAAATGGCTCTTGGAAAGGTGCACGTACTCTTTTCACATATAAAGTGCAGGTAGACACATAGTATATACGTAGTATATGCTACATCTCTTCTACTAAAATTGCAAGGGGGAGATTAGTAACCAATGTTTAAGAAGGGTACTTGGGGTGGAGGGTGATAAAAAGAAAAGGCTGATTAATTTTAAAAAGGAAGGCAGACAGGGACTTTGCTGAGTATTCGTCATCCATCGTAATTAGACAACATACAAGCTGTGACAGTGATAAGCCACAAAATAGTTGAATGTGTACATAATTTTGAAAGATTCCTTTCAGGTTTGGGTACAGCAGGCAGGGGACTAACTGCCTTTCAGTATCCATCACTGAACTGTTTGGTCTTTTTTTCAATCATGTGACTGAGCTGCTTTACTGAAACGAAAATGTAAAGAGAATAAAACATGAACAAAAAAAATTTCATAATTGGGGATCAGTATCTACAGCAAGGAAAATCAGCAAGGTGCATTCTCAGTACATTGCTTCCACAAAAAGCTAAAAAAAAAAAAAAAAGAAAAGAAAAATGTTGGGCAACCCTTCTGTAAGCAGCAGCATGAAGAAAGAGCACCTCCTGGCATGCATGCCATCTGGCTGTTATCTCTTATCTCTGGCCCAGAGGTGGAAGATTAGCCAGGAACATTACCCCCATCTTTCCCCAATAAGGAGAATGTGCAAAGGGGAGGTGGGTGGTGGGGGGGTTGGGGTAACTGAGTGACAGGCACTGAGGAGGGCACTTGATGGGATGAGAACTGGGTGTTATACTATATGTTGGCAAATCGAACTTTGATAGAAACAAATGAAAAAAAATGTTTGAGAATGTAGCTTCCTCCCCTTCAGGCGATGACGTGGGGCTGGTGGAGGAAGGGTTCCTGCTGGATCAGAGGGTGAGGAGGACGGTGGGGGTTCTCCTCCTGAAACCTAGGAGCCACAAGAGCCAGGGCAGCGTGCCCCTCACATGTCCCCACCCAGGGGAAAGGCTGGAAAGAAACTGGACCCACTGCAGTCAAGGGACTCCTTGACGTTTGGAGGGTAAGACTCAGAAACAATGCTCCAGAGAATCGGTTGTCTTCCTCTTCCCTCCCTGGAGGCTTTAGGGGAGCAATCAGACCCCGAGCCAGCCTGTCACGATGTGGTGACAATGAGGCAGGCCTCTCCTCCATCAGCCTGTCCCGGAGTCTCCATACTCAATGGGCTGTGGTCACCGGCAACCCCACCCCTTCGTTTCAACAAGTCGAAGCGCCCAGACGGGCCAAGTACTAAGGAGCAATACATTCAAGTATTTTTGGTCATCAACATCTTGCTGTCATTGAAAATGTAAGTTTTTTTTTTAAACATTTTATTTATTGGGGGTAGCCCCAGTGGCGCAGCGGTTTGGTGCCGCCTGCAGCCTGGGATGTGATCCTGGAGACCCGGGATCGAGTCCCATATCGGGCTCCCTGCATGGAGCCTGCTTCTCCCTCTGCCTGTGTCTCTGCCTCTCTCTATGTCTATGAATAAATAAATAAAATCTTAAAAAAAATAAAACATTTTATTTATTTATTGGAGACACAGAGAGAGGCAGAGACACAGGCAGAGACAGTAGCAAGCTTGATATAGGACTTGATCTCAGGACTCTGGGATCGTGACCTGAACCAAAGGCGGACACTCAACTACTGAGCCACCCAAGTGTCTCGAAAGTACAAGTTTTTGTACAGCAAAGGACACGATAGAGAGGAAGAAAAAACAGCCCACAGAAAAGGAGAAGAAATCCACAAAGCACACATTTGCTAAGTGTCTGGCAACTGAATGTAGAAGGAACATCTATAATTCAGCAACAAAAAGACAATCCAATGGAAAAATGAATAGACATTTGCCCAGAGAAGACATACAAGGGGCCCTAAGTGCATGGGAAAACGCCCGATGTCCCAAGGAAAGGCCGGGTCAAAACCACACTCAGATAGCACCTTGCATCCACCAGGAGGGCAACAGCAACAAGTGGGAAGTTGCAGGTGGTGGGGAGGTGGAGTGACAGGAAGCCTCAGGTGTTGTTGGGGGGGATGCACGATGCCACAGCTGCTATGGAAGACAGCGTGGACATTCCCCATCAAGTTCAACACAGAGTTGCCACAGGACCCAGAAAGTCCACGCCTAGCTATCCACCCCAAAGAGCTGAAAACAAGTGTTCAGAGATGTGAATATCGAGGTTCACAGCAGCATTATTCACAGTAGCCAAAAGGTGGACACAACCCAAACGTCCATCAACAGATGGACGGATAAACAACATGTGGCCTGTCTGTACAATGGGCTAGTATTCTTGCATAAAAAAGAACGGAACCCTGGCACCTGCTACGACTACAACGTGGATACATCTTCAAAACGGCACGCTGAGTAAAAGCAGCCAGACATGAAAGGTTATATTTTGTATGATTCTATTATATGAAGTGTCCAGAAGAGGTAAATCAAAAGAGGCAGGAAATAGATCTGTGTTGCCAGGAATGAGGAGGAAGGGGAACTGGGAGTAGTGGGTGTAAGGTTTCCATTTGGGGCGATGAAAAAGTTCTGAAAGTAGATGGTGGTGAAGGATGCACAGCCATGTGAACATACTTAATGCCTCTGAACTATACACTTTAAAATGGTTAAGATGGGGCGCCTGGATGGCTCAGTCGGTTGAGCATCTGACTCTTGGTTTGGGCTCAGGTCACAATCTCAGAGTCATGAGATCGAGCCCCACATCAGGCTCTGCACTCAGTGGGGAATCTGCTTAGGATTCTCTGTCTCCCTCTGCCCATCCCCTACAAAATAAAATTAAATAAACTAGTTAAGATGGTAAATGATAGGTTGTATTTTACCACACACAAAAAAAGAGTTAAATTAGGGACGCCTGGGTGGCTCAGCAGTTGAGTAGTCTGCCTTTACCTCTGGGCGTGATTCTGGATTCCTGGGATCAAGTCCCACATCAGGCTCCTTGCATGAAGCCTGCTTCTCCTCCCTCTGCCTGTGTCTCTGCCTCTCTTCCAGTGTCTCTCATGAATGAATAAATAAAATCTTTAAAGAAAGAGCTAAATTAGACCATGCAGATGATAGAGGAAAATATACATGAATTCCCCTACCATCCGGATTTAGGGAAAGGCTTTCTATTGACGCTTAAGTGTTTTTACCTACAGTCCAAGAGCCATTTCCATGTTTCTTGAGAGTCATCTATTCATGTCTGTTGCCATATTGGCTCAAAGATATCATCTCTATGTTTTTTTAAGGCCACATAGCAGTCTACCCTGTGGACATACGTTCTTTGTTGTATCCAGCTACTCTCCTAGATGCAAGCCTATTTCAGTGTGTCTGCTGAGAGGACCTAGAAGCAGTGTTGCCCCAGCAGCTGTGAGTACATTTAGCACCTAGATCCTATTTCTAAATTATATTGGCCACTAAAAGTAGCAAGGGCTCTTTGGAGATTCCAGGTCAGGGCAGGGAAAGGACAAGATGAGGCCGGAAGACTTTGTTTTACCAGAAAGTAAGGCAGTGCTCCTAACATGACAGTCACAGGAAACAGGGACCAGCCCAAGGGGCTCCTGCCAGCAAGAACAAGATAATGATCATGACAAACCAAACCACTGAATAAAAGGACATACCTACATACATACATATGTAGGAAAGGAAATTTCCTTCCTTAGTAGAATCCCAATTAATCAATATATATATAGCAATAACTCAGGCAAAACTAATCAATTGATGCTAAAACTCACAAATGAAAGTTTGATGAGAAAGATTTTTATGTAATTCCAAAGCAGCTCCCCATGAAATATTTATTGCTTATGAAGGGAAAAACAGCAATTTTGTTAGGACCTCACCATGGTAGCTACTTCCCTTAACCAGGGGATGGGTCTGCATCACTAGTAGTGGGTCAGAGCGACATCATGTGCTTCCCCTTGTGACACGAGGACAGGACATCAGGCCTGTGGCACTGCTGCCCAACCAGCAAACCCAAATCTAACTGTAAGGATGCATCAGACAAACCCTGAATGAAGCAGAGTCTGCCCAGTAACTGGCCTGTGGTCTTGGAAAATGTTGGGATCATGAGAGACAAGACTGAGGTAGCTCCAGATTGACAGTCTTGGGAGAAAGGAGAATCACATGCAGTGCCCGACTGGGGGCTTCCTCTTTCAAAACATGATGCTATGGAGATAACTCGTGAACAGTGAATGAAGCCTGTAGTTCAGTGAATACGATCAGATTAATGTCAATTTCCTGATTTTTAAAAAAAACGATTTTATTTATTATTTATTTATTTATTTATTTATGAGAGACACAGAGAGAGAAGCAGAGACACAGGCAGAGGAGAAGCAGGTTTCCTTCAGGGAGCCCGATGCGGGACTCGATCCCAGGACCCTGGGATCATGCCCTGAGCCAAAGGCAGATGCTCAACCGCTGAGCCAGCCAGGTGCCCCTATTTCTTGATTTTGATAATTAAACTCTACTTTGGAGTATGTGCCTGTTTTTATAAAATATACACTGAAGCATTTAGGGGTACAGGGACATTATGCCCTGCAACTCATTTTTGACAGTTCAGATTTTAGATAAACACACATAAATATTTATGTATTGGGGATGGGGGAGATATAAGCCATTGTGTGAAAATGTTCACAGTGGGGAATCAGGCTGGAGGGTATATGAGAATTCTCCGTACTATTTTTGCAATTTTTTCTGTGTGTGTGAAATTGCCAAATAAAATGTTATTTTTAAAAAGGAATTAAGAAATAAAGCAGCAGGGCAAGAATGCAAGGTTCATTAGCATCTCCTTTCACTTTGCCCCACAATCACCCAGGCAGGCTTTTAAAGCGCTGGAGAGCTCTACCAGTTCTCTGGGGGAACGGAGATTCTACTGGAAAATTTCCCTTGGCTTCTCCCAAACAGCAACACGGCCCCTTAGAATAACAACCCAGCGGCTGGGCGGCTGGCGCCCAGGATACCTTTCAGGGACACCTGCGTGGTAGCCAGCAGAGGGCGCTCTCCCAGGGGACCCACGCTGGGTGCCAGGCCACATAGCTCTGCGATGTGTTGGCTGAACTTTTCAGGAAACTTGGATGCCACACATACTTTTCCTTTCTTTGCGGGTAGGCGAGATGAGTCACGTTTTTCTGAAGTCGGCTCAGGCCCCAGGATTCAGTCTCACCAGCTGCCCTGATCCAGAAGGCTCCAGCAGCAGCGGGTGAGCCCAGGGCCCTGGCCCGGCTTTGGCTGAGCCAGGGCAGCTCAGGGGAGGTCAGAGGACGGGGCACAGCACTCTGGAGCATGGGCAACTCAGGGAAAGTCTTACTTACCAGGGGGGGGGACCCCAGCTCTGGCTCAGAGCCCCCCGGCCCCACTGCCTTCTCCCATCTCACGGCCCCTAATCAGGGCCTACTGATTCTTCAGGCCTGGCTGGTCCATTCATTTGTTCATTGCTCCCCCCCCCCCCTTCATTCACTCAAACGGCCTCTCTGATAGCAGGGACCCAGGACAGAGAGCTGAAGCGCAGGCCGACCCCTGCGCCTGCCTGGAAGAAGAGGTGCTGCAGGAGGTAGTAGAAATGGAGCCTGGCGTGTAGGAAGTGTATTTCAGGATCAACGCCCACGACAAGGAAAGGAAGGAGGCAAGGTTGGGCCACAGACCTAAGTGAGGGGCAATGCAGACCCGGCAAGGCCCCTGCAGAGAGTTCCAGAGCAGAGATGATACCCTAGAGTTGTCCTGAGTGGGGCGAGGGGGCCAGTCCTTCACACTCATGTGCAGGCCATCTCAGGAGGGGGCATGACCCTGTGTCAGGGGGTTCCCTGTCGTGGGCACAGCCAGCAGCTTGGGGTCTGAATCCCTCATTCCTGAAGGGAATGGTGTGCATCCCTGGATGGGGAATGTCAGGGGCCAGGCAGGCAGGCAGCCAAGGGCCAGGGTGTGTGGGATGTGGTGAGACTTCAGATTTCCACTTGAGTGTGGTGGGGGAGGAATGAGGGTAGGGGAGTTGAAAAGGATGATAAGATTTATGATTTAAAACAGGGGAACACAATCCCGCTGGCCATCTGCTTTTATAAATAAAGATTTATCGGAATGCAGTTCACATTATGTCTACGGCTGCGTATCTTCAAGAGACACCAGGCGGCCCACAAAGCCTAAAATATTTCCCATCAGGCCTTGTCCAGGAAACATGTGCTGGCCCTGATTTGAAAAGACTCTCTCCTTCCACAGCCTCCCTGGCAGCCAGATGGCCCCTCACAGGGTCCGAGGCCCCTCAAGACCCTGCCCAGTACTCACCCCCCATTTGCACCACTCCATTTAATGGCTGAGTTTACATTCTATCACCCACATATGCCAAGAGGCTGCTCCAGGGCTGTCAGGACCCTGGCGGGAGTGGGTTCCCAGAGCAGTGGAGTGACAGTCCTTGGTATCTCCACCTGTGTCAGGAACAGCCTTTCCAGCCTCCACCCAACCACAACCCTGCCTAACCCTGTGGAGGGGCCCCAGCCGTGTCCTGCTCAGCCTCTGGGCACGTCCTTGTGTCCATCACGGGAAGGAAGAGGGCCACATCAATGATGAGTTCAAAAGACGAGCTAATGTGTACGAGGAGAAAATGAGTGAAAGAAAATAAAGTCAGGGCCCAGAGGCCAGAAGCAGGGATTCCATCCACTCTGGCAGCTGGAATTGGGAGCATGTGGTTAAAGTGAGCAACATCTGGCTGGGGTTAGGGTGCAAAGAAGCCCGTGTCTGCCCATCCTAGGGCTGGGAAGGGAGAGTTTTAGGGTCCCTTAAGGCGCATCATGGGGCAAGTTTCCCTGCTCGCCATGTGCCTTCAGCATCTTGGAAAGGTTGCAGATTGCTGGCTGAGCCCCCACCCCACCCCAGGCCTCTCACTGCTGCAGCATGGGCACCTGCCACACAGGTCCTGGGACCTGCTCTGAGAGCGAGGTTCAAAACCAGGCCTGCAAATGATGCCCTGAGACCATTGGCAAACACGAGAATCTGCTTACGTGGAGGCGGGGGCTGGACCACATACTCAGGACACCCTAGAGCTAACTCCTTTCAACGGAGGTGCCACAGCTTCTGTGGCTTCTTGTTACTGCACCTGGACGTATCAGCCAGTTGCACCCAGGTGCAGAGCACAGCACCCAGGCACTCACCTGCACTGCTGGCGGGTCCCCCGCTCCATCTGCTGGGCACACAAGGCGCTGCCCCTGCAGCTGTGTGGCCCAGGCTCCCCTGTGAGCTGGCTTCCAGCTGGGGTGAGAGAGAGAGGCCTTGGGAAGCATCTCTGGCCGTGGCTGCATCCCCTCTGGTTCCCAATGTGACAGCCAGGCAGACTGACCTCAGCTCCGGGGCCCAGTTCCACCAGCCATGTCTGCACGCCCTTGCCTCATGCTGCCCTCCTCCCTCCGCCTCCTCTACCCAGGAAGGCACAGGCTTTTTTTACTGATCTCTGGTTTGCCTCCCTGACTCTAGCCTGGCTTCTCAACAACACCCTTGCGTTTATAACCATAGAGCCCCGAGGTCCTGGCTGTTGGGAATGCACAGGTAGTTTGCTGGCACCGGTAGGACCCCGACTGGCACTTCACATGAACAGATTCCTTAAGAGGACAGGAGAAGAAAGCAGCCTCCAGTTCCAGACCCAAGGGCTGAGGGACACGTGCCACTCCGTGGGCCCCTCGCGTAGGCGCGACAGGCTGGTGGCACTCATGGGCTGATGGGCTGCCTGGGGCTGGCCGGGCGAGCTGAGGCAGGGAGGTTCCCGGCACCAGGGAGCCCTTGGCGTGTGAATCAGAGACTCAAGGTTCTAAATTAAAGTTCATTCCTCTGTACCCAGCACAGAACCTCTGTCATTGCACGGGAAAACAAACTTTTATTTGAAAAATAAACTCGAGTTGCTGGGAGAGAAAGGAGGAGCTCTCCATAATCCAAGACAGACATGGTGTGAAAGGACCAGAAGTTTTCCAAGTTAAACAAACTTCTCTGGAAAGCCTGTGCAAATTTCAAAAGGCTGTCCTGGCATCCATTGATACAGACCCATGGACAAGGAGCTGGCCTGACAGCCCTCAGATGCAACCAACCTGCTCCAGGACGACAGTCATCCGTGGCGGGGTTTTGGGGTTTCAGTTGAAGTATGAACAGAGAATTGATTGATTTTGGGTGTTCAAAGTACCCACGACCTTGGGCACAGTGGTGAGCCGATCTTAGAACCTGGAACTTGGAACGTCCAGCATTGCACATCCCTGGCAAATCCCCAGAGCTTCCTTCCACCCAAATGATTGTGCTCTAGAAGCTCCCAGCCAGCCTTGCTTCGCAGGCATTCAACACCCATCCTGCGGGTCATGACCATCTATGGTGGTATCTTCCAAAGTGCAGCCCCGGCCCCGCCCCACCACCAAACCAGCTGTGTGGGCCAGAGAAGGCATGCTTCTAGAACAGGCAAGCATCGAAGTGAAACTAGAATGCAGGGGCCAGGGTCAATACTGTTCTGGGGCAATATCGTTCCTTGAGAAATGGTTTTCAGTCTCATGTACGCACATGCTGGATGACAGCCTGAGATGTCTCCCTTCCTGGGGGTCGCAGCCCAAGACGTTCTGAACCCACTGTGAAGCTTCTGGTCTCATCTTCATGCCCCAGGCTGAAAGTTCCCTCGATGCAGATTCCCTGGGTGCCAAGGTCTGTCCTCCACCTTCTCCTCTTTGCCCGTCCTACAGATCCAATGGTCACGACCTCGAGTAGCCGTCAATATAATCACAGTAGGTGGCTGTCCAGGTCAATGATTTTCAATAACGCTTCCGCCAGTAGTAGTCACTCGGTGTGAACTGCTGCCCATACAGGACAAGGTGCCATTTCTTGCTCAGTAGGGGGTGGGGGGACCGCTGGCAAAATGCCACCCTATCTTAGCCGCCAAGAGCCACCACTGCCCAATCGTGGGGTTCTGGGAAGACAACAGCTTCCTAAAAAGCATGGTTTTGGTGCTAGAAATTCCCTCTCAGTTATACGCTGCAGGTGGCAACTGACCCCGAAATATGTGACCTTTAGTTTCTATACTGAACATCTTAGTTTGAACACCTTTGTCAGACCTTTCCCAAAGACAATTTCAGTCCAAGGCTGGAGGGAAAGGTTAAAGGCACTGTAGCTCTCAGAGCCCGGAGCCCACACAAGAGGAAGAAGACAGAGAAGGGAGCCCCGGGGCCCCCAAAATGACTTTGCCCCGTTACTGTGTGATAAGGACCAGCCCTTTCCCTGCAGGTGACGGCAGCTTTCCATCCCTCCTCCAGACACACCTGCTCATCCAGGTGCATCCGCAGGCCAGGTCCCCAGGCTCTCCTCGGGGAGGGCAACAGTCGGAGGCCTCAAGGCCGTGTGAAGGCTCTAAGTGGCCCTGGGGAGGACCTTGCAGAGCACGGGGAAGCAAGACGTGAGCACGTGAAACATTAAACACACGATTTTCCCCAAAGACAGGAGGTAACAGCAGCACAGTGCAGGGGAACACAGACGGCGCAGATGCTGAAAATAACAGTTATATTTCAGGGCCCTGGCAGACTGCTCACAGCAAGCATAGCCCGGTAAGGCCTTCTGCAGGTGGCGGCCTCAGAGGAGGCGGGAAGCCACCTAAACTGATGTCCGGGTCCATTCCGGTGGCCCCCAGCTGCTCCCCAAGCTCCCCGCTCAGCGGCCGACTCCCGGCTCCAGAGCACAGGACATTCCCCTGTAACACACACTGACAGCTTCCCAGTTCACTCAGCCAAGTCCCGGGATCCTGCCCTGGCCCACAAGGCCCCCTCACCTCCCTGACCTCGCCGCCCTCTCCCTCCCGACTCAATTCTAGCCATGCCAACCAGCAGTCACACCTGCTCAGGACATTTGCACTGCTCCTGCCTCTGCTATGCACAGCTGCCCCACACGCCCCCCTTGGCTGCCCAGCTCCCTGGTTCCGTCCCACTTCCCACCCCGCTCAGAGCTTCCACATCCCTCAGTCCGGCACAGAGCAGCACCCTCCAACCCTCACCCCTTTACCCGTTTTGTTTTTTTTTTCGGTACCAGCTGACATTTCTGCACGCACAATACATGGGTTTCATCCACTCTCCTCCCTGGAATGTACTCCCCATGAGAGCAGAACTCCCTTGTCCCTTGCTGTATCCTCTGTGTCTGGAAGGTTCCCATTACATACGAGGGAACACAAGCAGTCAGTGGCAGAAGGCCCCCCTTAAAAGCCCTGGCGGGGCCGGTCAGGTGTGAGTTCAATCTGTCTGCTCGGTGACATCAGCTTTCTCCTCTTCGGGGCACGTTTGAGGGTGAACAATCGGAGCTGGAAAACCCAGGCAGGAAGGGAGGGCGGAGGGTCGGCCTCTGGTCTCTGGGCACAGGCCAACCTGCAGGGACACACGGCTCAGGACGTGGGGCTCTATCGCCCCTTAGTGGCCACTGGGCCACACAGCCAGAAACCCCTCCAGCGGCGCTTGGAGGTACTGTTCATGGCACCCAGACCTGCTCTCTCACCCCCACGTTTTCCTATGGAAAATCAGGTTCAAACAAGCGTCCAGGATATATAGGCAAAAGGAGGGCATATGCTAACCCCCTCTTGCACGTGGGAGAGATTTAACAGGGGCGGCCTTCTTTCGGCTGCGGTCCCAGGTGGACCAGCTGGCCTGAGACTTTGGCTACGGTGACGTGGCCACCCCTTCAGAGCCCCTCCGGGCACCCAACACTACGTGGGAACTTTACAGAAGTAAATTTTTCTTTTTAAAGGAAACCGCGGAAGGGGGTGGCACATAGAAAACGTGAGTTTCCAGAAGGCAGATCTCAAAACCATCAGGCCTCGCCAGATGTCTGCCTGATAAGCTCACTCGTTCATTGACTTCGTGGAGGGTGAGTCTGGGAAGAAAAATAATAATAAAGCTGGGAACTGGGCAGCCCGGGTGGCGCAGCGGTTTAGCGCTGCCTTCAGCCCAGGGCGAGATCCTGGAGACCCGGGATTGAGTCCCACGTCGGGCTCCCTGCATGGAGCCTGCTCCTCCCTCTGCCTGTGTCTGTGCCTCTTTCTCTCTCTGTTTCTCATGAATAAATAAGTAAAAATCTTTAAAAATCTTTAAAAAATAAAGCTGGGAACTGGCATATAGAGCGAGGCTTCCGCCAACCTGCATAGCGCATTCCCTCCTGTTAAGATGTCTACACAGCCCTTCCCTGGCTCAGTGATGGACTCTTAATGGGACTGCTCCTTCCCCCATCCCCCTACCCGAAACAGCACCCACCCCCATCGGCCCTTGTCCCCTGCTCTGTTTTTCTTTTGGGGGGGCGGGGGATTAAAGGCTGTCTGTGCTCCAATTCTCCTCCCCTCAGCCCTCCATCTGGAATATTCTGGATTAGCTCCCCCAGCTTTACTTGGCTGCCATCGGGATGAATCTCACCTCTGTCACCAAAGAGATGTGTATCAGCCAGGACCCTTTAACGACGTATCACAGAAAAATATAACTTAAAAGAGACTAAGCTACAAGGATGTCTATTACCTAGAACACTGAGCTCAGTGATGCAGACTGCACGGAGGATTACATTCCCACCTTCCTGTTCCATCATCTTGCACGTTGGCCATGGTCCCAAGCTGGTGGCCATGGCTCTAGAAACCACATCCTCACACCACAGTCAAAGTAAGGACAGGGTATCAGTCCCCATGTGTCTCTTCTGTTGTGGGAGGTGCCTTTCCTATGATCCCCCACAGAGTTCTCCTTACATTTTGTTGGCAAGACAGAAGTCCCTGGGGTCCCCCTCAAGGCCAGCAACCCCGAAGCCAGGCACTTCCCCAAATGGGAAAGGATAATTCCAACTGAATTAAACCAATCATAAGTCCTGCCCTGGGCTGGGCTCTGAATAAAACCAGGCTCTGTTGTGAAGAATGGGGGGAGCAGCTGTCAGATGGGTTCTCAGAGTCCTCCAACACCCGCTAAGGAGGAAACCATAGTTGGAACTTTGGAGAAGGAAGCGGGCAAGGGACGGGTGGCAGAAAAAATAAGAGAAAGGGGCTGCACAGAGCAGCCAAGGGCAGCATGGCCACCTGTCCATGTCTCCACAGCCAGAGATGATCTCAGCAACAGGCAGGAAAACATTTCTAAGAATGTGCCTAATGGATGAAGGGGGCTTAACTATCTGACGGTATTTACACAGATGTGTGCACATGCTCTAAGAGACATATGTGCATGTAAGGCCCAAACAGGCAGAGGAAAGACTGACCGTACATGAGAGCTCCTCAGGGCCCCACAGAGAAGCTGCCACTGAGAGGCAGAGTTGATTCAGTGAGATCAGAGGGGCTGGCTGGCTCATCTTAGCAGCAAAATCCTGGAGTCCTCAGGAAAGGGACGGGTGCTTAGCACCTGCTGCATTCTGGGCAGACCAGCTTATGTGCACCGGCGCCACCACTGAGCTTTGTGACCCTGAATGAGGCACGTGTGGCAGGGATAAGCAGCTGCCTTGCAGGGGTGCCATGAGGCAGATGCAGGCTCTGCGTGCAGACCTGAACTTGAGTCTGTGCTAAGAGTGCACTGCTAAATGCTGTGGCAGCAGCAGGAAAGGCCCGGCACCCATGCTAGTGAGGAAATGTGCAAAATGCAAAATGCAAAAAAAACAAAAACAAAAAAAAAAAAACTGTGCAAATGTGCAAAAATGTGTCTTCATGGTGCAAAGAGGACATCCACACACCAGCAGTGCAAATCCCCGAGCAGCCCAGACGGTCCAGATGCCTGAAGCAGGGTGATGGTAGCTCCAGGGGGACAAATGGCCTGGTCAGGGCCATGAGGGCAAACAGGTGTCCCCACAGCAAAAGCCCAGCAGTCTACTGGAGAATAGGAGCCAACACCAGAGATGGACTCATGTCCTTGCCCCCATCACAACCCGCCCGTGTATTTTGGGAGTCCCCTCATTGGCTCCTTGCCTCTCAGCTTGTAAATGTACTCATCTCTCCTATCTTGGAGTAAACAGGCCAATCCAAAACTTTAACCCTAACCCATCCCATTTGCTACCAGTCCATCTCTATTTGCCAGGACAGGCTCAGCTTGGCCACAGCAAGAAATGAGCTCCGGGTTCTCAGGGGGTTGACACAGAAAGGGTTTCTTTGGCTCAGGTTGCCATTCCTAGGCAGGGAGGCTGCTGGCCCCGGCTGCCCTTGCCACCGAGCAGCCAGATCTGGGCTGAATGCCTCCTGCACCCTCAGCCTCCCGCACCCTCGGCCTCCTGCGCCCTTGGCCTCTTGAATCCTCAGCCTCCTGCATCCTTGGCATATGGTTTTCTTCGCCTCCAGCCTTGTAGATGCACATGGGAAAGAAGCAACATCCTGTCCTGTCACCCCCTTTGGTAGAAACCCCTTCCTGTAGTCCCAACCCTGCTGCGGGGAGGGGTGGGGTGAAGAAGAGGAGCTCGCATATGGGGGTGCACCAGGCTTCTGCCACCCCCTGCCCCCCTTCCCATCCAACCCACACGCCTTTAAAGAAGGCATCTCCTACTCAACCCCTTGGCCAATTAACACGCTCTCCTTCCTTGCCCAGCTACTGAAACTGTGCTTTTGAAAATCACCCGTGATTTTGAGGTGAGGCCAAGAGGAACTGGTCTCAAGACCAGCCTTCTTCTTCCCCAGAGTGGGGGCGTCTGAGTCACGTGGCAATTTCCCTCCCTGGAAATGTCCTTGTGACGTAAAGATCCTGAGCCGCACCTGACACGAACACCTATTTCCTCCCTATGAGAGGCCTTGCTGTCCCATGGAGGGTCCCAGTAACTAAGTACCTTACGGTCTGCAGGCCAGAAGGCTGAATCAAAAAAGCTGTGGGGGATGCTCCTTGCCTCCTCAGCTTCCGGTGCTGCTGGTAGCAAGCCCCTGGCATCCCTCGGCTGGTAGACGCATCTCTCCAATCTCTGCTTTTGTCACATGGCTTCACACCTTGTGCCCATCTTCACATCCCCATCTTCTTATAAAACACTCATCATGTTGCATTTGGCACCCAGCCTACTCTAGTAGGACTTTATCTTAACTAGTTGTATCTGTCATGGCTTCATTTCTATAAAGGTCACACACTCAGAGATATGGGAGCTCAGGGGCACCTGGGTGGCTCAGCAGTTGAGCATCTTCCTTTGGCTCAGGTTGTGATCCCAGGGTCCTGGGATTGAGTTCCGCATCAAGCTCCCTGCATGGAACCTACTTCTCCCTCTGCCTATGTCTCTGTCTCTCTCTCTGTGTCTCTCATAAATAAATAATTAAAATCTTTTTTTCTGTTAAATAGAGAGATATGGGGGTTTGGACCTAAACATATCTCTTTGGCAGGGACACAGGTAAACCCACCAAAGTTATTATAAAGATTAAATGAACTCGTATAGTTTTCTAATCTACCTAATAGTGTCTGAAATAGATTATTTATCCTACCGGATTCTCCAACTGGTCCTTGCCTGGTAACTTGACTTTATTTCCTACATGACCCCTTGGTGCGTAGGAATTACAGGCCCTGCTAACCTGATGCTGCCCCTGGCCTTTGCAACTAGATCTAATGCTTATTAGCATAGATGGACAATTCACTCGAGGGTGGTTTCGGGTGTCTGCTGTCTGCTGTGTGCAGAGCCTGCAGGCTACTAATGTACCTCCAGGAACTACAATAAAACAACACTTCCAGACTCAATTTCAGCTTCTTCCTTCATGCCGCCACATGAATAGCAGCACAATAGTCCACAAAACAGAGTACTCAACCCCTTCCCCCAGCGTCTAGAAAGATCACAAGATGCCATTATTGATTCTCACGCAAACTCAGAATGACATTGAGAAAGCAGGTGGCTATAGGTCTCAAGTATGTTCAAGCATCCCTCATGGCAAACAATAGCATTGATCAGAAACCATCTCCTTTTACTGGAGGCTTGGGGATCGTGCAGAAATTCTGGAGTAAACCATAATAGGTGGGAAATGGGGAGGGTGGTATATGGTGGGAGGAGGCCATAACAAAATTCACTTTCCAGGAAGCTGCCTCCTCCTCCCAGGTGTCAGAAATGGTCTCTCAGGACTTTCACCCCTCGCTTGGTTTGCATTTGACTTTCTTCCAAACTAGGTCTCCTCTGATGGAGGACAGCAGGTCAAGTCAGAGTGGTTGTAGCCCACCTGCCTGTTAACTAACACCTGGCAGCAGGTGTCCCGGGAGAAGGGGCCTGGGTCCCCACTCTGTATCTGCACAGAGACTCTGCTGGCCACAGACTAGTCTCTGAGCCAAAGCCATTCAGAGGAGAAAGAAAAAGCTGATGATTCTCTAAGACCCCAATGCTAACAGGACAGTTGGTAGAATGTGTTAGGAGAGCCAATGTCTGGCCAGCAATGCTCCAGCCCGGTTGAAAAGATTAAAATGCTTCTGTGTCAGTGAATAGTTAGGCCTCAGACACCTCTCTGGCTCTCCTGGGACCTCCAACAACTGCCCCATCCAGCACATACCCCAAAGGTAACCCCCAGGACAAAGGTATCTTCAGTACGAAGGCCAGAACCTCATTCTGTCCCCAGTAATCTGGGACTGGTAGGGATGTTGAATATCATGGCAGGTTAGAGAGCCACTGAGGGGTGAGGGAAAGGGACAGAAACCATATTAACATCAATGCCTCCATGCTGGTTGTGACTTAACGCATTTAACCAGCCAGGTGTCAACACGGAGCTTCTTCAAGATGGGCAGGGTCCTCTAGCTTCTTACTGGCCCTAACTTTGCTTAGAGTCCCTAAGTGGGGTTCAAAGGGAAAGAAAAAAAAAGAAGGATCCACGTTGAAAATAACCTCTATTAGAGGGTTTTCTGCTCTGCCATCACTAGGAATGAAAGCAGAGAAAACTTTATCCCCAAACCTCACATTGTGGATGGTGACATCACATCAGAAGGACAGTCCCTAGGTGGGACAGGACAAAGAGAAGCGAGTTAAGAGCCACGTGAACCTGGCAGCCCCGGTACAGCGGTTTGGCGCTGCCTGCAGCCTGGAGTGTGATTCTGGAGACCCGGGATCGAGTCCCACATCGGGCTCCCTGCATGGAGCCTGCTTCTCCCTCTGCCTGTGTCTCTGCCTCTCTCTGTGTGTCTATGAATAAATAAATAAAATCTTAAAAAAAAAAAAAAGAGCCACGTGAACCAAAGAGTCAAGGATTCACTGTGGAGAAACCAGTTGGTGTCCTGCTGCAAGTGTAAGTCTGTGCTCCCTACCCCAAGTCATTTACATTTAATAAGAAAAGCAGTGTCGAGGTTGTGCTTTAGCATTTCTATTATCATATCTTTAACCTAACTTTTTTTTAAATGATTTTATTTATTTATTCATAAGAGACACAGAGAGAAAGAGAGGGACACAGACACAGGCAAAGGGAGAAGCAGGCTCCATGTAGGGAGCCTAATGCAGGACTCAATCCCGAGTCTCCAGGATCACACCCTGGGCTGCAGGCGGCGCTAAACCACTGAGCCACCCGGGCTGCCCTCTTTATCCTAACTTTTGAGCCAAAAGATTATTTGCCCAAAGAGATCCCTTCATCATGAGAAAAGACATCCATCCTCAAAAGACAAAGGTTGCCCATCTCTAAAAACATCCTTAAGAACAGATTACAATTCTGAAGGCAGTTTTCAAGACTTCCCCAAATGTGAGGATCAGTGTTCCTTGTTGTTGAAGGAAAGAGAAATTGTCCAGGGTGTGCACACAGGCTCTCCTGTTTCAGGATGACTGGCTTCTTCCCTGTCCCATTTTCCCAGCGAGTCCAGGGGAGGGCAATCAGGCCTCATTCTCCCCCATCACCCATAACCATAACAAATCGGGTCAATATGGGTGTGGAAGTGAACTGCCTAACCGCCCTGTCACATTTCCAGGACCCTTCCCCAGTAGAAGTACCCAGGACCTGATTTATCCGGAGGCTGATGGTTGTTTAGAGCTGAGCCACTAGGCTGAGCCACTAGGGCTCCAGATCCTCAACTTCACAATCAAAAAATCTTTCTTTGGGATGAAGCCAAAACAAGGTCTTTGTTTCTGATGGAAATGTCAATGCTCCCCAGAGAAATATCTCCCTTTGAACAAAATGCACACTTTTTTCCTCTCAGAAGGTTTGGAAAGGAGCCTGGGAGATAAAATCTTGGGAGTCCAAAGAAAAGAAGGGAACTCTTCTTGAGAAGTCAGGGGAGGGGAGCCTGGGTCGCTCAGTCGATTATGCATCTGACTGTTGATCTCAGCTCAGGTCTTGATCTCAGGGTCGTGAGTTCAAGCCCCACATTGGGCTTCAAAAAAGAAATGTCAGATGAGGTGAGAGATCTGGGTTAAGTCATAATGACTAACATCAAAGTGTTCACGGGGTGAGAGAATCCACTTAGTTCTATAGTTCTCAGTCAAGTGGAGCATGGTATAGATCCCACACAACCGAATCTTGCCCAGTTTCAAAAGCATCATCAAGAAAATGAAAGTTTATGTCCTCATAATTCAGAGCCTGCCTTGCTCCATAAAGGATTCAACGCTTTACAAGGGGATATAGAATATACCTGGAAACTGTAAGTTAGAAATAGGGCGGTGGGATTGGCTCGAGGATCCTGTGGGGCACAGGAACTAAACAAGGGAAGTCTTGTGTCTGCAGACATGACCAGGTAGAAGCCATCCACCTGGGCATGGGGCTGGGAGCTAGAAGGCCACCCCCTGTACCCGGGGCCAGCCCGGTGGCCACACTCCAGCTGCAGTCTGGAGAATGGACCTCAGGACTCCCCAGCGATTCCTATGCTGAAATGAATTCCATGAGAAAGTGTGCCCTTTTACCAGTGGAGGACAGGAATCCTGGAGAAAGACCACAGGCCCAGTGAGCTCGGGAGAAGCTTTCCCACTGTGGCTACAGCTGCTAAGAGGTGGAAAAGAATGAGCTCCATGGAAGGACCAAGTAGGATGGTGCTGGTCCCTGCAGGTGCAGGTCTTAGAGGAGCCTGAGATGAGGAACATAAAACGTGATCAACAGGGCTTGTTAGAAGGTCACCTGGGCGAAGCCACAGGCTGGGGATGGCAGCAAAGAAAGCAGCTGCAAGCTGGCGGGATGGCGGCGGCTTCTTCCCCCACTGAGGCAGGGATCGGGTCCAACATCGACCTTCTCAGGAGGCAGAGAGTGAGGCCTGATGGATAGACGGATATCCATGACAATTTGTCCCAGCTGGAGGGCCTCGAGGAAATGTCAGGAATTCGGTTTTAATGGCAGGTCCTCTTTTGTGTGAAGGCCAGACAGAAACCTCTCCATGCTGACTGTGCAAAATTATTTTATGATCATTTTTAAAAACTTTGATCTTATTATTTGAGTTCATGAATATAGGGACTGAGCTTTCCTTATTTCCAAAGGCAAGATCCAGTTCTGAAAAAATCTTCTCGAAGATAAAGATTCACCATTTCGGAAGCTTCTACTGTCACGTGGCCACTTTATCTTTTTTATAAATTTTTTTTTATTGGTGCTCAATTTGCCAACATATAGTATAACACCCAGTGCTCATCCCGTCAAGTGCCCCCCTCCGTGCCCGTCACCCAGTCACCCCCATCCCCCGCCCATCTCCCCTTCCACCACCCCTAGTTCGTTTCCCAGAGTTAAGAGTCTCTATGTTCTGTCTCCCTTTCTGATATTTCCCACTCATTTTTTCTCCTTTCCTCTTTATTCCCTTTCACTATTTTTTATATTCCCCAAATGAATGAGACCATATAATGTTTGTCTTTCTCTGATTGACTTATTTCACTCAGCATAATACCCTCCAGTTCCATCCACGTCGAAGCAAATGGTGGGTATTTGTCATTTCTAATGGCTGAGTAATATTCCATTGTATACAGAGACCACATCTTCTTTATCCATTCATCTTTCGATGGACACCGAGGCTCCTTCCACAGTGTGGCTCTTGTGGACACTGCTGCTATAAACATTGGGGTGCAGGTGTCCCGGCGTTTCATTGCATCTGAATCTTTGGGGTAAATCCCCAACAGTGCAATTGCTGGGTTGTAGGGCAGGTCTATTTTTAACTCTTTGAGGAACCTCCACACAGTTTTCCAGAGTGGCTGCACCAGTTCACATTCCCACCAACAGTGCAAGAGGCTTCCCCTTTCTCCACATCCTCTCCACCATTTGTTGTTTCCTGCCTTGTTCGTTTTCCCCATTCTCACTGGTGTGAGGTGGTATCTCATTGTGGTTTTGATTTGTATTTCCCTGATGGCAAGTGATGCAGAGCATTTTCTCATGTGCATGTTGGCCATGTCTATGTCTTCCTCTGTGAGATTTCTGTTCATGTCTTTTGCCCATTTCATGATTGGATTGTTTCTTTGCTGTTGAGTTTAATAAGTTCTTTACAGATCTTGGAAACTAGCCCTTTATCTGATACGTCATTTGCAAATATCTTCTCCCATTCTGTAGGTTGTCTTTGAGTTTTGTTGACTGTATCCTTTACTGTGCAAAAGCTTCTTATCTTGATGAAGTCCCAATAGTTCATTTTTGCTTTTGTTTCTCTTGCCTTCATGGATGAATCTTGCAAGAAGTTACTGTGGCCAAGTTCAAAAAGGGTGTTGCCTGTGTTCTCCTCTAGGATTTTGATGGAATCTTATCTCACATTAAGATCTTTCATCCATTTTGAGTTTATCTTTGTGTATGGTGCAAGAGAGTGGTCTAGTTTCATTCTTCTGCATGTGGATGTCCAATTTTCCCAGCACCATTTATTGAAGAGACTGTCTTTTATCCAGTGGATAGTCTTTCCTCCTTTGTCGAATATTAGTTGACCATAAAGTTGAAGGTCCCACCTGGCCACTTCAGACTTTCTGAGGTACTAGACAAGGTCCAAACATTTCAGACTTTGTGGGCTATAAGGTCTCCACTGCAACTGCCAAATCCTGCTGTTGCCAACATGAGAGCAGCCAGTCCAAAGAAGCAAATCGGTGTGACTGTTTCAATGAATCTTTATTTAGAAAACCAGGTGGCAGGCTACATTTTGTTCCCAGGTTGTCGTTTGCCAGCAACCGTATTAGAGGAAGAGGCAGAAAAGTAGATTATTGTTTTGGGTGGGGTTAAGACCCTGGCTATGAAGAGAAACAGGTTTGCTACTATATAGCAGGGCTAGAAGCAATATGATTAAAAACCCAGAATCCCCAAGATGTGTCTCGAATCAATATACCACTGGACCAGTAGATGTGAGGGAGTGGGAAACGGGAGCCATTTCAGACCAGCAGGTCCTCCACAAGGTGAGATCCTTCTAGAACAAAGATCTGGTTCTCTTCCCTGGGAACACCAGCCAGCCTAGGAAATTGCTGGTCCCAAGACCAAATGTGGCATGTGGAACTATAGCCCCCATCTCTATCCCTTTCTTGTTCTCAGGCCTGAATTATCTCCTTTTCTTTCTTTATTTCCCCCTTGAAGATGAGTGTGGTCATAATTTCTGTCTTCTTTCTTTGCCCCTGATAATTGATAACAGTGTTTATCAAGCTTGAGTATAGGTCAGTGCCACCTGGGGAGCTGCTGAACTTTTGGACGCTCTGTCCACTATATGGGCCCTAAGTCATATAATAGAAAGACAGGTTGCAGACAGAATGTGAGGAAAAATGGGCATGGCTTTGAGATGCAGGACTTGGAAAGCATCCTTAGTTGTGATGGCTGGACATGACGCAGGGTTGCCTCCTGCTGAGGAAGCAGTGTGCACACTTATGAGTGTACATAGGGTGACTGGATGGAATTCCATGAGGTGTCTTCGTAAAAAGGGAGGCTGCGCATGCCCACGCATGCCAGGCACTGGGAGAGTAAAATGTTAGAGCTGCCTATTAGGTTGCCAGCTGGGCTCTTCTCTGGGAAACCTCCTGACCATATTCTGGGGAGTGGGGGGCTCATTGGTCATTCTGCTTTTGCTCCAGGATCTGCCTTCTCCCCCCACAACCGATTGGTTCAGAGACCCTAACTGGGCTAATCAGATAGCCTATAATGACAAGTGGAGAGCATGGCAAGTGGAGAGATGCAGAGACTAGGAATTCTCTGGATCTCATGGAAAGATCCATGAATTCTTGCTGCCAAGGCCCACAGAGCCAGCCCGGTTCCCTCCCTTCCTGAGTCCTGAGCAGTCAGCTCTTCCCCGAATTCTATAAATACCCCCCAAATCCTTCCAATAAGTTGTCTTCCTTATTTTAAAAAAAGTGGTATGAAAGTCAAGGATGGGGACCAAAACTGGATTCAGAAACGAGGCTGAAGATGCACCCTCTACGCCCCTTGTACAAAGGCAGCTCTGAGACTTCCAGTGGGCAACAGAGCTGTTACACGATCAGTGTCCATTACAAACAAAACAACCCAAGTGCTCATAAGCTCAGCTATTCTTGGTACCAAGACTGGACAGGAAATGTCTCCCAGGGGCCTCATGGAATGAACAATCCCTTTGTGATTCTCTTCCAATGGACACAGAGGGTTTCGTAGGCTGTTCCTCAGAAAGACCCTCCATGCACACTGATGAATGACATTTCTTTCAGGCTTGATCTTATGAAATCAGTACTGGGGAGAAAGACAGAGTCTGGGTACCTAGATCCAGGAAGTGATTCGTATGAGGAAAAGCAAGAGACTGCATACCCCCCTGAGCAAGTCTCCTGCGAGCACACTTGAAGACCAAGTGGCAAGGTGTCCAGAGGATCCTCCCAGTGAAGCAGGGCACCCTCCCCTTCATTGACAGGGCTGGCAGGGTTGGCTTCCATGTGAAGAAAGCCAAGGGCCAGGGCTCAGTGGTTCAAGGGCAGTAGCACTGTCAGTTGTCCCGGGACCAGGCCGACTCTGGTCTGAACATCCCCTCCCAGAGAAGAACATCCCCTCCCCATCCCTTCTGTGGAGAAGCCAAGCACCCACCCCCATCTAATCAATGCTTGTCTTCATGCGCAGCCACAGCCAATCAGAGCCTTCCTGAGCTCTGTCTACAGCTGCCTAGCCAGATGGTAGAGAGGAGCCTTGACAAGCTATGCCTATTCCATAGCATCTTAGAAGACAGACCTTTGAAACAGTACTTTCTGGCCAAGAACACTGAAGAACCTTTTAAAATGCCAAACAGAAAAAGGCAGCATGGGCTCAGGCTTCCCAGGGGGCTGAAACACTGGTCCATCTTCAGTACCCAACACCCCACTCTCCTAGATCCCGTATCTTTACTGCTCTTTTCTACCTTCAGAAACGACCCTGGTCTTCACAGGCTGGCCATTCTACACCCACAAATCCTCTCCATCCCCAGCCCACGGTGTGAACTGTACATCTTGGCTTTTCCTATATAACCTGTGTCCTGGCCTGGATAGTGTCCCCCAAAGTCATGCCTTTCCAGGAGCCTCAGAATGTGACCTTTTTGAAAAGAGGGACATTGCAGATGTGATTCATTACGATGAGATGAGCTCATTCTAGAGTAGGACGTGCTGTTAATCCCAGATTTATCTCTTATAAGAAGAGGAGCACAGATACATGAAGGAAAGATGGCATGTGATGACACAGGGAGAGACAGGGATTGGAGTGATGCTTCTATAAGCCAAGGGGTACTGAGGATTGCTGGCGACACCAGAAGCCAAGAGGAAGATATGGAACGGGGATTCTTCCCTGGACCCTGCAGAAGGAGCACTATCTTGATCTTAGACTTCTGGCCTCCAGAAACGTAAGGGTGTAAATTTCTGTTATTCAAACCACGCAGTTGCTATGGCAGCCCCAGAAGGCTAACACAACGTAGTTCTGTTATAACCAACACAGGCATGAGCCACCACTGAAGAAACAAGACACCCTGATGTAGATCTGTCTGACATTCCCTCCTCTTAGGGGATATTTGAGAATTTTGGGATCTCTCTCAAGAGAGCTGGGGATGCTCTCTAGAGCATTAGGACATCAGCACCAGGACACACACCATCCTCCTAGGCTTTGTATACATGGTTCCCAACTGTATGTCACTCAGTCATGTCTGCTAGAGGGCCACTCTGTCATATGACATTTGTGCATTTACGCTTAGGTCCGGTCACTGGTGGAGATGACTTTAGAGGTACTGTCAACAATACCCCACCCCACCCCCCCAGTCTCCATAAGTCATGGATGCTGGATTTATACTCGGGCCCAGACCATGCAGATCAGGTGATGCTCTAACCTGCAGGTCCTGAGTGTAAATGCAATCTGGAAAGAAAGGAAGACTACCTGGAACCTCTGATGCCCACGGGCAAGTTTGTTTTCCAAGTCACTGCAGTACCAAGTAGGAGTTTTCTACGTCACCAGACAGAAACAGAAGGCATGGGGAGATGCCCTAAGACACGTGGAAGGAGAAAATAAACTCCATCTACTCTATGGCTTGCCTATTATACTTCCAGATATGATCAACCATGCTCAACTGAGAATTTTATATGATTTATCCTTAGATCACAGTTAGTCATGAGCCTAAAGAACTCTCAAACACACACTTCCTTTTCCTTGTTTCTCTAGTAAACCAACCCCAGCTGCCCAGCGCCCAAAACAGAAAGTCAGGATCTGTCAGAAACAGGTACATTCAAACCCCGCAAAACCAAGTCACAGGCAGTGAGGGCCACGTTTGGCAGAGCGAACCAAGGTCTGGGCCCTCTGGCCCCGGGTATGTGCCAAAGCTTAGCTTGCTGCTGCTACTGATTCCGGGGTAGGCTATGGGCCAAGGTCTCATGTGGCTGTTCTCACAAGCCACACTGCGAGTATTGGGAGGTTTGCAGTTACCCCCACACCGATGGCTTAGTGTAGGACGCAAGATATAGGTGGAAACTGACAATATTCTGGAAAGAGAACTGTCCTTGGAGGACACACAGGCCATATTTACTCAACATCAAGTCACCGACAGCAACCTGGCTGGCCTGGGCACCCTGCAAATGGCACTGTGGCAAACTGGCTCTAGGGAGGTCCCCTAGCACCCCAGCACCCACCTGAAACCATAGCATCAATGTCTTACTTTTTCTGGAGCGAGAGAAGAACCTGATGCCCCCCGGTGAGGTAGACGGGTTGGAGTTGGGGGAAGATTCTTTGGAGGAGGAGCGAAAGATCCCACTGAAGCTCATGCGGCGTGGGGAGCGGGGTGGAGACTCCTGGTAGGAGAATGGGAACACAGTTTTGGGAGAGCCAGGGCTGGTCTTGGGCCTCACAGGAGCAGACACGGGGCTGGAGGGCCGGTGCTGGGGGCCTCTGGAGAAGAACCCTTTGGAGGGGCTGCCCGAGCTGCAGGGGCTGTCCACCTGAGGAGAGACAGACAAACGGATGGGTCACTCTGAGCACACAGCACACAGACCTCGGCCCTGAACTGGATCTTTCCCTTCCGTAGCTGTCGCTCCCAATGTCCTCTATCACCAGGCTGCTCCTCCCAGGCACCCTGCACCAGAAACAGCCCTGAGCTCTTGTACAAACATAGGTGGCCACCCCGTGGTCTGGAGGAAAGCACCTGACCCAAGGGTGGCCCATCTACAGGCTTGTCGGCCCCACCCAGAGGTCTACTGACATAATCCGGCTCTCTAGAATAGGTTCCTGGAGAGAAGGGCAGGACAGGAAAGGCAGCAAAATGGCTCAAGACAATGCACCTTCCCCTTTATCCTATCTGTGGGTCTGTCCTCTGGCCTTTATGTCCTAAAACCTCACATTTGTCTTTCTCGAGGTCTGACTACACTGGCGTGATGTTCTCTTGGCCCTCATTGAAGGAAGAAACTGGTATCTCTACGATCTGAAACATGGTGGGCTTGGGGCTCCATCTGGAGGACAGCCTGGTGCTGGGAAGAATGAATTTTTCACCTCCAAGCTGCTGTGGAATTGGGACGCCTGGGTTTGCTGACAGAGCTCAGGAAGAAAGTGAACAAGGCCAAAAACCTCTGAGGCACACTTCATTGATGACTTGACCCTGACGGTTTGAGAAATGTCTGGACTCTGTCCATAACTTCAAGCCAAGGCACACAGCTCACAGACTTTGAGGAGTATCAAATGCACCCTGCTGGTGGGCTCAGGGGCTGGCACCTGCAGCCTGAGTGCATGGGTGTGACCCCAGCTCACCCTTCACTGGGCCATCCTGAGTTACTTAGTCTCGTTGTGTCTCATTTTCCTTATCTGTAAGACCAGGCATCGTGCCCACCCCTGATGCTTGGGAACCACACTCTGCACATTCAGCTGCTGCTGGGTCTGTGGCAAACTTGACACAAGGGAGCCAGAAGGACCTCAGGGCCTACCTGGTCCCACAGTAGGGAAGTATTGTGGCTTGTCCACAGGGCTCATGGGGCAGGGAGGAGGCTGGGCAGGAAACCATCAGCACACTGAGACCCTGGGTGCCACACGGCAGGTGGCCACAGGTGCACTAAGCTAGGTGAGTATACTCGCCCAGAGGCAGCATCTGTGCTGCTCTGGCCTCTGTCCACACGGGGCGCCTCCTGGGACCCAGGGCCCCTGAGAGCTCTCCCACCACCAGAGGGCATCCCAAACTGGGCTTGCGGCTCCTTACAGGAGGCTGTGCCCTTGTGGAGACCCCCTCTGCTGAAGGGTGGCCATAGCGGGGTGCACAGACTGGCTCCCTGCTGGGCCCTCCAGTGAGTGAGTTTTCAAGCCAGGCACAGTGCACTGCAATAGCTACATAACGCAAGCAAGTTTCCCTATAGACAGGATAAGCTTTTCTTTACCCATTTAATAGGAAAAGCATTTAATCCTCTGATCCCCGTCTTCAGAGGTTTTGGTCTTGCCACTATCCACCCCCTACCTATAGGACTCAGGCTTTCTGGGATTTTTCTGAACCCCAAGGAGAAGCTCTCCAGGCGGTAGACATGCCTGTGGACATGGGGGGTGCGAGTGAGGGGAGGATCCTATAACAGGGTGGTACAAGCAAGGAGTCTGGACACAGAGACAGGAGTTTGAATCCTAGCTAGTTTCCAGCAGTGTAGACAAGTGACTTAAGCTTCAGTGTCCTTGTGCATCCAGTGGGGATCGTAGGCCAGCTCACGGGGTATGTAGCTGCTGGGGTCCATAGCAGGGAAACATCTGGCACAATCCCTGGCACACAGGAAGTACCCTGTGCATATCTGATCCACACTCCTTGTCACGAATTTGGCATGAGTAGTTGCTTGATATTTGTGGCACATCAGAGAGGCAGGGCCGAGTTTCGGAGGGACACAGCACGTGGTATAAGAACTTCACTCTTCTTTGAGGCTTTTAGCAAGGGAACGGCACAGTCAGACCTGCTCAGGGCAGACCATCTGGCAGCCTCTCACCATCACTTGCTGTGCACCACTAGCCTGAAGCCAGGAGGAGGTGCCAGCTGGGGGCAGGGTGAAGGTCACTGAACCAGTAGGTGGTGGCAGGGGACCTCAGGGCCCATGGCCTGAACCCTTCTACTGTTATCCCTCCAGAGAAAAGTAGCACAAATAGCCAGGAGGGGGAGCAGCCTGTTGGACGTGAGATGGAGTCAAGGTCAAGTCTGAGGACAGAGGCGGAGAGTCATGTTTAGGAACTACTGGCAAGGCTAACCCTGCAGGTGACCCCCACGTTGGCCATGCTGTGCAGGGTGCTGGGAGCTCTGTGGAGAGAAGGCAGAAGTGCTGAGCAAGTGCTGGCGTTTGAGTCTGGGGCAGGGTAGGGACCCTGATGCAGGTACGGCACCACATGGCTGCCAGGAGCATGAAGCAGATGAAGAAAGGGCAAAACACTGTGTCCCACAGGGGCCCGGAGTCAGAAAAGGAGACCCTGAGAGCTGATGGGCCTTGGACAGGCTGATGAGTGGAGGCTGATGGGCAAAGGCTGATGGGCAGAGGGCACCCAGAGCCCAAGAAGGAGACAGAACAGGAAGCACAGACAGAAAGCCATTTTCTCGGGCCGCCACAGATAGGTGCAACCAAATGCCACCACCACAGAGGCCCTTGAGTGCTCTTTTGAACTTCATTTGCTGGGATTCCATTCTGGTCTGAGGATTCCAGGCCAACTGAGTTAGGCACTGAGGAAGGAACCCACACAAAGCAGACCTTTCCCCCAAAAGGCCAAACAATGGTGGACACACCAGACCCAGCCTTCTGCCGTAGGGGACCATGAGCGCCTGAGCCTCCCGGGCAGTGGGGAGACAAGATGGCCAAGCACACCCACCACCTGCTCCCTGCCCACTGGGTGGGGGTGACGCAGACCCGGGTGCCAAGAGAAGCTGCTCAGCCTGTGAGCAATTGTGCAATAAAACAAATCTCTGATAAATGTTATTGGATCATGCCCTGCGTTTGGATGCACAAAAGGGCCCAGTGGCCCCCAAGTATATGCTGGCTGTGCAGGAGCTAATGGGGGGCAGGCAGTTGGGTCATCTGCTGGGAGAGCAGCTGAGGCAAAGGCCAGGCTGCCTGGTGCTCAGAAGCCCTGAGGCCACACTGGCTGACCCACAGTGACTGCCATGGTGTCGAACGATTGGGAGATCCCAGCAGGGACCTTCCCCCACATGCGGGCCTGGGAACTGCACACCACAACTATGCAGCATCAAGGGGACCAGACGCTCCTCACAGAGAAACAGTATGTGACAAAGAACGGCCATCCCAGGGTGCAGGGGGGCTCAGATGGGGGTAAAGTGAGGGGGCCTGGGAGATGGTACGAACTGGTATTATAGAACACCAGGCGGGTGGCCTGGAGCAGCGAGGACCACACGGGAAGGGGATCCTCACCAGTCAGGTGCAGCCATCCATCTAATGACACCTGGGATCCCTAGACGCAGAGGCGGCTGCCAAGCATCCAACTGTTCCCACGCTTCTCCGCCCATGCCCCCCCTTGGGCCACCCACATCACATCGGCAGAAAGCACTGGCTGTCAGGAGCCTAACCCACACCCCCCTTCACGGGGGTGTTTACGTTTTGATCTGGATTCCGGAGATCAAGGGGTGGAACCTGGCAGGGGAAGAGGCAGTGTGGAAATTCTTCATGGGAGGAGCCTAGCTCTGCCTCTCAAAAGACCAGCCTCGTGTAGAGATAATTCAAAGTTGCTGGAGTCTAATGGAAAGGAAGGTGGCCAAGGTTCAAGGGCATGGAGGAGGGAATACCTGCCCCCTGGGGATGGGGTGGGGGTGGGAGTGGGGAGGCAAAGGGAAGCCACGGGGCAACAGGCTCAGCGGGAATGTCAGGCAACCCTGCCCTGACCCAATGCATCCTGTACGGCTCAGTCCCATCCCCTTGCATCGGCACAGCTCCCTCCTGTCCCCTTGCACCCTGCACGGCTCCCTCCAGGACCAGGCTCCAGGCTGTGTCAGGGGCTAGGATGGGGAGAAACACCTTCCCAGCCAAGACTGGTCCCTCAGTCTCCCGTGCCATCAGCCAGAACCTCTGGAAGCACTCGCAGCCACCTTGGGGGTTCACACCCCCCTCTCCAGCGAGAACACAGGCAGGGGAGGCCTGCCTCCCAGACGTCACCATCACCAATGGCCCACAGTGTTCATGGCCCAAAGCGTTCCGAGGACGCACGGGGGGGAGGGGGGGTGCAGGGAAGCCTGTGGTCCCCTTCCACTCAGAAGTCATGCATTTGTGACAGGGACCTTGCTCTGAGACCCTCTGGGAGCCCCCAAAGTGGGGGCTTGTGGGGCTGGACGAGTTCAGGTCCTCACCATGGGTCTTTAACCATGTTCACCACCTTAGGTTTTTGGTTGAAGGAATGGCTTCTCGGAGTCAGACCGTCAGAAGCAGAGCAGACGGCCTGTGAGGACAAGGAGGAGGAGGGGGAGCCCACCCCGCAGGCGCAGACCCTGCCCACTGGTCTGTGGAGCTCTGTGGCTCCTTCCTGAGGGTGTCCTCTGGGCGTCCCTTCAGGCGAGGCCTCAAAGACGGCTTATGAGGGCGCCCGTTCCTTCAGGACAGGGAGTGGAGGCCAGTGGAACCCCCAGGCCCAAACCAGTGTGTGGCCTTCGCTGTATGCAGTTCAGAGTGCTTTCCCCACGCTGGAGGCCTGCCCCAGCCCCTGCTGCAGGAGCCAGAGCCAGGGGATCACGTGGTTCTGCATCCTCTGTTCGGGGCACCCGGGGGCTCGCCACCCCCCATCCATGCCACCTCCCACCGGGGCTCAGGACCTGCCTGCAGGTCTCCTCTCTCTGCACCCCCTCCCCCTGACTGCAGGCTTCCCTGACCTCCCCTTTCTCGCCATGCCCACCAGTCCTCACGGGATCCACGCCCCTGGCTGCCTGACCCTGACACGGCCACCAGCCTTGCTGAGCCACAGGCCAACCAGTGGTGGGGGGAGGTGGTGAGCTAAGGAGAGGCAAGGAAAAGTGGCTGGTGACCAGAAGGGAGGAAGGATTGGACGGGGCGGGGGGCGGGCAGAAGGAGCTCCTGTCCAGGATGGGACAAGCCGAAAGCCACAGACAGTCTCCAAACCTCCCATTTACTCATCCTTTTAGCCTCTTCTCTTGGCTTATTGTTGATCTTCCTCATCACCTCTGCCTCCTCTGGGGAGCCTGGGTGGCCATGGCTGAACCCAGATGGAGGAGAGAAGGGAGCAAAGCCCAAGAGGCTCTCAAATTAGACACCCGCAGGTACAAGGGGCATGGCCATGTGAGGGGTGCACCAGTCGGTAAGCAGGTGGGAGTGCAAGTGGGAGCACAAGTGGGAGCACAGAAGGATGAGGGGAGAACACAAGCAGATGAGCAGGTGGGAGTATAGGCGGATGGGCAGGTGGGAGCACAGGTGGATGGGCAGGTGGGAGCAGGAGAGGATAAGGTGGGAGCACAGGAGGATGAGGTGGGAGCACAGGAAGAGGAGGTGGGAGCACAGGCGGATGGGCAGATAGGAGCACAAGAGGATGAGGTGGGAGCACAGGAGGATGAGGTGAGAGCACAGGAGGATGAGGTGGGAGCACAGGAGGATGAGGGGAGAACACAGGTGGATGAGGGGAGCGCACAGGTGGATGAGCAGGTGGGAGCACAGGAGGATGAGGTGGGAACACAGGAGGATGAGGGGAGAACACAGGATGAGGGGGGAGCATAGGTGGATGGGCAGGAGGGAGCACAGGAGGATGAGGGGAGAACACAGGTGGATGAGCAGGTGGGAGCACAAGAGGATGAGGTGGGTAGACATTTGTCCTGGGTTCTCACCGAGGGAACCTTGCTCAGTGGCACCTCAGGTGAGCTGTGAGAAGCTGTGAGAAAGGCAGCCCTACCTTACGGGAAGAATGCTTTTCTGAGCTCTCCAGGTCTCCATCCAGGAGTGGCATGGCAAAGGAACTCAGGTCCTAGGATGAAAAGAGAGCACATGGTCAACGGAACAGCCCTCAGGTATCCATCCAGCCTCATCCAGGGACAGCCTGGCTCCATGCACATACCACACCCCCATCTTGAGTCCCCCATAAACCGTGGCCACCAGGGAGAGGTGTGGATGCAAGGGGAATAAAAGAAGGGGTGACAACATGCTGGCTTCCTCAAAGACCCTGACCACGCTCACAATCCCTTTCAGAACTTGAGGCGACTACCCCTCATCACCCTGGAAGGAGCAAGGAGAAGAAGTGGGACTGGAGGCAGGAGGGAAGGCGCCCCAGCAGGAAAGCAGGAGTGGAGGGCAAGCCTTCACAGCACCCTGGGAGAGCTGGTGGGCAGGACTTCATCTAGTGGCACAGAATATGGGTCCCTGGAGGAAGCAGTCCAGGTAGCATATCTTCCTGGTGAGGGGATGATGGGGGCCTCATGGGGAGGAGCGCCTGGCTGGTGGCTGGTATGGAATGGTCAGTGTTGCTGTGTGACACAGGGGCCTCAGCTCTGCTCCTCCTTCCCCCTAGTCTCACCTGGTGACCCCCTCCACACCCCAGAGAGGAGCCCCACCAGGGTAGACTGGGAAGTCTACCAGGGGAACTTGCCTGAGTCCTCAACCTTTCTTCTTTTCCTTTTTTATTGTGGTAAAATACCCATAACATAAAACTTAACCATTTTAGCCATTTTAAGTACAGTTTAGTGGTGTCAGGTACACTTACACCGTGCCACCATCACCATCTGCCTCCAGAACTTTTTCACCTTACAAAACAGAAACTCTGTCCCATGAGACAACCCCCCACCCCTTCCCCCAGAGCCTGACACCCATCATCCTGCCTTCTATCTCTACAGATATGACAAGGTCAGGACTTTGTCTGAGTGGAACCACAGGGTGTTTGCCTTTTTTGTGATTGGAATATTTTTACTTAAGCATTAATGTCAATGTTCCTCCACATTGTGGCCTATGTCAGACTTTCTTTCCTTTTAAAAGTGAATAATACTCCATTGTATGGATGTACCACAATTTGCTTACCCATTCAACCATCAGGCGACACCTGGGTTGCTTCTACCTTTCAGCTGTTGTGAATAATGCTGCCGTCTGTGAACACAAGTGTTGTGTCTCCCTGCAACTGCCCAAATGCACAGACTGAAGCTGTAACTCCCAGAACCTCAGAATGTGACTGTATTTGGAGATAGGGTCTTGAAAGTGGTAATTAAGTTAAAATAAGGTCATATGGGTGGGCCTTGATCCCAGTATGGCTATTGGCCTTGTAAGAAGAGATTAGGACACAGACACAAATGAAAGGCCATGTGGAGACACAGACAGAAGATGGCCATCGACGAGGCAGGGAGAGTCTCAGAAGACAACAACCCTGCCGACCCCTTGATTTTGGACTTCCAGCCTCCAGAACTGTGAGAAAAAAGAAAGCCACCCAGTCCTGGCATACTCTGTAATAGCAGCCCGAACGGCGTATTCTATTGAATACAATAGATATATAAATACCTCATTGAGATCCTACTTGCAGTTCTTTTGGGTAAACACCCAGAAGTGGGGTTGCTGGATCACACAGTAATTCAATTTTAATATTTCTGAGGAACCGTCAGCCTGCTCTCCATAGCAGGGGCCCCACTTTGCATCCCCACCAACAGTGAACGAGCATTCTGATTTCTCCACATCCTCACCAACCCTTGCTGCTGTCTGGATTTAGTTTTGTTTTTATATTAACCATCTTAACAGGTGTCGGGTGATATCTCATTGTGGTTTGGATCTGAGTTTCCCTAATGCTTGGTCATGTTGAGCATCTGTTCAGGTGCTTTTGGCAACTGTTGTATCTTCTTCGGAAAATTGTTCAAGAAGTCCTTTGACGATTTTTCAACCGCGCTGTTTGCTGTCGATATTGTAGGTGTTCTTTCTATATTCTGGACACTAACCTTCTATCAGATGTATGATTTGCAAATATTTTCTCCCATTCTGTAGGTTGCCTTTCATTCTATTGACGGTGTCCTTTGATGCACAGAAGCTATTAATTTTGAGGTAATCTATTTCTACTTTGTTGCAGGTGCTTTTGGTGTCATAATCAAGGCTTCATTGCCAAATCCAATGTCATGAAGCTCTTCCCTCATGCTGTCTTCTAAGACTTTCTAGTTTCTGCTCTTATATGTAGGTCTGTGACCTGTTCTGAGTTTTTCTCTGTGGTATAAAATTAGGGCCCAACTTCATTCTTCTACATGCTGATCTTCAATGTTCCCAACACCATGCACTGAAAAGATTGTCTTTTCCCATTGAATGGTCTTGGCACTCTTGTCACAAAATCATCTCGCCACATTATGTGAGAGTTTATTTGGGGGCTCTCTATTCCATTTCATTGGTCTATATGTCTGTCTTCATGCAAGCACCATTGTTTTAATTACTATATCTTTGTAATAAGTTTTGAAATCAGGGACCATGAAACATCTTACTTCGTTCTTTTTTCCCCAAAAAATTTGTTTTGGCTACTCAGGATTCCTGGTATTTGCATACAATCCATTTAGAACAGATTTTTCTATTCAAAAAAAAAAAAAAAAAAGGATGCCATTTTGAGATTTTTGTCAAGGATTGTGCTGAATCTGTAGATGACTTTGGATAGTATTGATATCTTGACAATATTGAATCTACTAATCCACACACATGAGATATCTCTCCTCTTATTTGTGTCTTCTGTAATTTCAATCAACAATGTTTTATAGCTCCCTGTGTACCCAGGCTTTCCTGTAACCCATTCTGTCACCCACCCTCAACCCCTCTGCTGCTAGGATCCAAATCCCTCTTCCCTCGGCTCTCTCAAGCTGCCTAATTGTTCTCCCAAGACTTTCAGACTCGTCACTTTCAGGCCATCTCCAAACCTCTGCTTGAAGAGTAATCCCTAAAAGTGTGGGTCTTATTCTATTACATCGGCCCCTCCCCTAATGCCTTGAGGACCTGGCAATGGCTTCCATACCTGGCCAACTGGAACACGCTGGTGAGATTTCAGACTTGGCCTCCTCTCATGTTTATGTCAGTGGTCTCTGACCCGGTTGCACCTGGGGAGCTTAGGCCCCAGCACAGAAGGGAGTTGATAAGTCCACTGTGAGGTATGGGCATCTCCATCATTCTGCTGATGGCCCAGGTGGAGAGCCACCGGCTACCTACAGGTGACTGTTGGGAGGAGCCATAGCCAGGAGCTTTCTACCAGGCCCCATGGAGACCTCTGCAGCCTTATTTCTGATGTGCTTAGCACCCCGGGTGGACTGCTGTGGTTCTCGTGAACACGGTTGTGTCTTTGGACACAGGACACCATCTCCCGTCCTCACACACCTCAGTTCAAGGCCTGCTCTTTGGCAACCGTCCACCCCTCCCTGGAGAACAGACCCTGCTTTCCTTTAGCCCCCTCCAGGACACAGCCTGGCCCAAGGCCATGCATGAATGGCCAGTGCTGGCTGCCATCCTTCAGATGCTCCAAGCTCTTTGCCTTCCCGGGCTCTGCTGCATTTCCCCCAACCAGCAATCCTAGTTCACAGGTGAACTTCTCTGTGCCTGGCAAAGCCCAATTCACACACTATCTCTGGCAGGGACCCACCCTCAGGCAGAATTCATTATTCTCTTATCTTTAGACGAAGCTTTATCACACAACTGAAGATGGACTTTTATTACACAACTGTAGACGGACTTATCGTGCCCTATTATGATCCTTTATCAGTCTGTTTCTCTAACTAGACTTTGAATTCATCAGGGGCGAGGGAGACCTATTTCTCTTACTGTTGTCTGCCTGCATTTGCCTGGCATGCAGCAGGCACGCAAAGCCTTCGAATCGGCACCCCTTCCCCTGGCCAGCCAGTGCGGGGGGCCGTACAGGCTGTGCCAATGGGGCCCACATGGCTGCAGTTCACCAGGAAGTGAGGAGGAACCAGGTGTGGGTGCTTATCTCCCATTTTAATGAGTACATTCTTCTCTGGTTTCAAATAATCATTACCCTCGAACATTGGTGCAGTACAACAGTTTCCACACGTGACAGCCTTTTCACAAATACTCATTTGTTCCTCACAGAACCATCATGCTCTAGCAACCAAGGCCCCCAGCGGTGAAATGACTCAGGTTAGACAGCCTTGAAAGAGGAAAGATGGGGATGCTGGTCCAGCTCCTATCGCAGGAGGCCTGGAGCCCGGGGTGACCATGAAGAGGGGCTGCAGCCAGTCCCCTGCAGCTCCTTCTGACCAGTGCGAGCTCATGAAAGCACCAAGCCATCCAACTATGGCTGTGGGCCTGCCTCCCAGCACTGCATGCCTGCTCGGTCGAGCATCCCTACAGGGAAGTCCCCTGGCATGAGCGGCGGGCTTTGCTGGAAGGCTCCTCCACCCCACATTCCATGATTCTAATCTTGGCTCTCATCTCTCAGAGCTCACCAAGAAAGAGTGCACACCTTGAAGGCCAGGTATGGGGAAATTTCTAATGGCAGCTATGGCCACAAGGCTATTAGCTGGTGGAATAATTGAGACCTGGCCTCCTAGCTCATTCCAGAAGGCCAAGGCTCCTGGAGCCTGGCCTGTTCATGTGATTTCTAAATATTAAACTCCCAGCAGAGCTCCGTGCTTTCCTCACTGATTCATCTTCTCCCTGCCACCCCTGAAACCTCCTTTTCTGGTCTGCCAGCCAGGCCAGTCCTGGCGCTGGGTGGGCATTTCGCTGGCCAATGTTGAGGCGCTAAGAGACATTTAAGACTTGGTTGCTGCCAAGAGACTCTGGGATTGTCATCAGCTGCACATACTCTTATTTTAGACCTTGACCATGTGCTCTGGAGATGTATATCAGAATCTTTGGGGAAAGTTAATTTTCAGGATACGGGCCGCTAAAGTCACCTGTCAGGAAAGCATAAGGATAAGAGAGAAAAGCCCTAAGAAAATTCCTGAGATGTGAGTGGACCTTACAAGTAGCCCATTTAACATCCCTTCCATCCCTAACCCTCTTCAGAAATTCAGGCAAAAGCCAACATCCTACCACAAAAAAGATATCAGCAACAGAGCTGTCATTAATCTGCCATTAATGTGCCTTATTAAATCTTCCCCTGGTCCTTGAAGCAGCCCATACCAGTAGGGTGGGCAAGCAGAACCATGCCAATCTAGAGCCAAAGCTGCTGAGAGTCAGAGAGGTTAAACCACTTGCCCAAGCTGGACAACCAGACAGCAGCAAGCAGGCCCTATAGGCCAGGACCACCTACTCCCAGCTCAGAGCTCTTTCTGTTAAGTCCCACCACCTCCTTGGGATGGCTCAGCTCCATTAACCAAAACCACACTTGGTATCAGAGGCTGTGAAGATGTAGAGCTCTTCCTTGCAAAATGGGTATCGTGGGTACAGTACACCCTCAGGGGGAAGACAAGGATGCGTGAGGATTTGTGCAGTTCAGTGATTCATTCCCCGAAACAGCTTACAATGCTTTCTCTTTGAGGCCTACTCCAAATGAAAAGTAATTCTGATAGCAGAACCACCCCCACCAAATGCCACCACTCCCCACTGTGGCAGGTCTACAGTCTGTGTGGTTTGGGGTCTTATTTGCAGCTCTCCCACTCCTCTGGCAATTATCCCAAACTGATCTGTGAACTCCTGAAGGACGGGGGCTGTCTTACTCATGGTTTAGCTTTGAGAGAAGGTGTGAGGTAAGTGGGTATTGATCAGATGCGGTCTGGCCCTTCAGTATTCCTGATCTGATGCTTCATCTTACAAAACTCTTTTGTTGATGCAGCTGGGACGCCCCGGGGCAGAAGCCTGACAAAAGCACAAATACAGGACAAACAGAAAGGCTGCCAATGTCAGGGGCCCGTAGCCTGCACCTGAGGGCCGACTAAGGGTTTTAGATATCAGGGTCATGATAGAACATTCCAGTGCAGTTACCAGCAGGCTGATTCCTACTGCGGAAGGAACACATCTGGGATGGTTTTCATTCTCCGCTCCTGCGGAGCAGACCTGAGTACACAGAGCAGCAGTGACACTGGGAGCCACCCCGGGCTTGGGGACAGCTGATGGTGGGCGCCGTCAGGGGAACAGCTGGGTCCTGCATCCCTCCGTACTCGAGAACACCACCTGAGCACGAGTAAGGAGCCAGGAGGCTGACTTCCAGCCTCAACTCTGTTGTTCACTGTCGGGAATGGGCAGTTGCAGGGAGAGGGGGCGGCAGGGGCGGTCTCGGGTATGTTGAGTTCACTTTTTCATCTGTCAAGTGAGAGGGTTTAACTAGAAGATTCCAGAAGAGGCCTCTGAGCTCCCAGTCTTGGTGTTTATCGCTGAACTAATCATCATCCTGGGATCCTGGGAGTGCTTTATTTTATTTTTTTAAGAATTTATTTATCCATGAGAGACACACAGAGAGAGGCAGAGACACAGGCAGAGGGAGAAGCAGGCTCCCCGAGGGGAGCACAATGCAGGGTTCAATCCCAGGACCCCAGGATCACACCCTGAGCCGAAGGCAGATGCTCAACCACTGAGCCACCCAGGTGTTCCCCTGGGAGCACTTTGGAGCAGGACTGCTAGCTTGAAAATAAACTGCAGCTTCTCACCATCTATGATTAGTCATAAAAATAATTTTTTTCTACTCTCAGACTGCCAAATCATCTCCACTGCTTTCAAAGCTCAGTGTTTGGGGGCAGAGTCTCCCCGATGTGGGCTGCTCCGGTGGAGGGGTGGGGGCATGTCCTGTGCTCCGTTATAGGTACCTCAACCATGAGTTGGTTAAGACCCAGCTGCACTTCTTTCTATCCTGACGAACCTCTTCACCTGCTTCCTAAGAGCTGACCTCTGGTTACTCAGTGGGTTTCTAAGTCCTCCCAATTTCAAGCACCTGGGTAATGGGCACAAATGCCAGGTGCGTCCTCACGATGCTCAGTACGCTTCCTGGAAAGCTATGACTAAGCGTCCTCAAAATCAGCAGGAGACAGTCGCTTGGGTCCCACACAGGACACCCCTGCCCCGCTGGTCTCCCCGGCTGTCCCTGTCCCCATCACTCCATGGGACAGCCTCGTCAGGAGCCTGAGGTCCCGTGGCTTGAGGTCCATCCCTCGCAGTGAGGCCTTGGCAAGAAGCTCAGGCGGAAGGCACAAGTGAGGTGTCTCCAGATGGACCGGGTTTGCGCAATCCCTCAAAACCGCCCAACAGGCAGTTCTTGGTACCAAGGTGGGGGTGGTGGCCAGAACCATGGTCAATCGGAGCCTTTGAAAAACATTTGCATTATATAACTGCTCTCAGAAAAATAAGGAACAAACCCTGAATTGCTGGAACTCGGCAAAAGGGGCGGGACGGGGGCCAAATTAGGGAAAGCCTAAACTTAACTCTCAGAGAAGGTCCAGAGTTCTTTATTTTCCACAGAGGACTCGTGGTTTCTGACTGCAGTCTGAGAGACTTCCTGATGTAGAAAAGTAAACCACTATTTCTCACTCCTGCTGCCACCCTGCCAGCCCCGTGCCCCCCACCTGAGGGTCCTGACTGAGGCACACAGCCGGCTTGAGCTACCCCACTGACCACCCTGGGCCTCTGTGCCAAGGAAAGTACTTCAGCTGTGGCTCTGGGCTGGCCCTTCTCCAAAGGAAGGAGCCCTGGGCCCTGGACAAGGTCGAAGTACGGCGGCCTGGCCCTGCCCCAGCGCTAAGGACGTACCTCTTCCCACTCCCCCCCACCCCCGCAGTGGCTTCCCTAGCTCGACATCAGCAGCACACAGCAAAGCCTTCTCTCACAGCACCCTCACACTGAGGTGGCCAAGAAGCCTCCGCTCGCCCTCAGCTGTCGTGTGCAGAGGATTGTTTTCACCTCCAGGAGCTGTGGGTGTTCAATCTGTAAAGTGAGGCTGGATGGCAGGTACCGTGCAGTGTGGGGTTTGTGAGGGCCATTGGCCAAGGACATATCCGGTTTCAGCAGTCACGACTGGAGGACACGGGACATCACCAGAACACGGTCCCAAGTCCCGGGTCAACTGTCACAACCTGGGAAGCCCAGGTGGTCTGTTATGCCCCACTCAACCTAGGCATGAAATCAATTTGCAAAGGTTCTGTAAAGATACCAGCTGCAGAGATACCGGGGTGGCTCAGCCGCTGAACGTCTGCCTTTGGCTCAGGTCATGATCCCAGGGTCCTGGGATTGAGTCCTGCATCGGGCTCCCTGCAGGGAGCCTTTGTCTCCCTTTGCCTGTGTCTCTGCCTCTCTCTCTGTGTTTCTCATGAATAAATAAATAAAGTCTTAAATTAAAAAAAAATAAGACAAGGTACCAGGGTGGCTCAGTTGGTTAAGCATCTGTTGAGGTTCTGGGATCAAGCCCTGCGTTGGGTTCCCTGCTCAATGGGGAGCCTGCCTCCTCCTCTCTTACTCTTACTCTCTTATTCTTTCAAACAAACAAACAAACAAACAAACAAATAAATAAAATCTTAAAAAAAAAAAGACACTAGCTGCTCCTCCTTATAATTAGAAAGCCACCTTGACCCCATCCTCACGCTGAAAGACAGGGTGATTGATAACTTGTGTGAGCAGTTCTAAGGAGGGATAACCAAGGGCCAGCTGCTCTTGCTCTCTTCTTGTCAAAAGGTAGCTGGCCTCGCCCTGCTTTAAGGTAGGCAGCCTTTGCTTGACTATTATGAAGGTCCCCACGGACTCCTGGCCTTACAGCTGAGGACTCTGAGCAGAGGGGACGGTGGCTCCAATGCAGCCTCCAGGGACCTGTGTTCTGGAAGGCCTGAAGACCCCCAATCTGCATGCCCAGGGCCCCCTCCCCATCCCCTGCTTGCTCAGGTCCCAGAGCAACCCCTTAAAGGTACACACATTGCAGGCCAGGTTGAATCTGGCCTCTGCAAACTTCTGCTGAGGATTAGAAACTAGAATCAACCCTGTTTGCTGTCTTCTCCCAACCCAGGAGGGAGGAGGCAGGCAAGGGCTGGGAAGGACCCAGAGATGGTGAGGGGCAAGGCTCAGGTCTGGGGCAACCACCTCCCCTGGGCTACCAACAGGTGTGACCTGGATAGCAGGTTGCTTCCTCAGTCCAGAACAATCCACATCTCCACAGGTGGTATCTCTGGCCCAAGCCAGGGGATGAGAGGGGGGAGATATCACAGAAAGGGGAGCTGTGGGCTCTGCCAACCAAGTGCCATCACAGAATCCGTGACGGCTTGTCTTACACATCACTTTGGCCAGGCCATAGCTCCAGTGACTCAGCCAAGCACCAATCCAGATGCTGCTGTGAAGGTCCCTGGAGATAAGCATCTATGGTCACTGACTTTACATAAAAGAGATGATTCTCCCTAAAGTGAGTGGGTTTCACCCAATCAAATGAAGGCCTTGGAGGAAAAAGAGGTTTTCAAAAGAAGAAGGGATCCTGCCCCAAGACCTCAGCATCAGGTCCTGCCTACACCTCTACCTGCCAACCTACCCCAGGGATTTAGGGCTTAGCAGCCCCACACACACAGGAGCTAAGTCCTCAAAACAAACCCCTTCATGTGTGGATATATAGAATATTATATATGTTTCTATATTAGTTATGTATTATGTACACTTATTGTATTAATTTGTAATAATCTATATTAAGGATACACAACATAGATACATATATTAAGGACATATAATAAACATATTATTATGAAACATTAGTTAATAACATGTAATGTTAATGTTAATATGTGTATACAGAGGATATGTATTGGACACATCTCTCTCTTCCTTCTTGTTTCCCTGGAGAGTCATTGAGGGGGGGCCAGCCCTGGATAAGGGTCCAGGCAGCAGGGGCAGCTATGGAGAGACTCTTGGCCACCCCCAGGAAGGAAACTGGGGCCCAGGGAGGGGGTCTCTGTACACACAGCTGAGCCTTCACTTTGCCAAGGGATACCAGAAATCCCCAAAGGAAGTCCAGGATCCTGGACGAGAGGATGAAGACAGATAGGAAAGGCTGTCCATCCCAGCAGAGTTGAGTGAAAAACAGGAAGCAACCCCGATAGGCCCATTCTGACTGTCCAGGAAGAACCTGTGCCACACACACGAAGAGCAGCAGATTTAGGAAAGCTCCACAGTCATCCCCTCAGGCATCACCTGTGACATGAACACAGTCACTCTTAGGCCACTGGCCGGCTGAGTGTCATGAAGATGCCCGCCAGGCATCTGCTCACGCTGTTATTTTGTCTACAGGCCCCTCTCCCTCAGATACCAGCAGTCGGTTGACAGCGAGGACCTCGTCTGGGTCACTTGAGCGACTCATTCCTCCACAGTGCCAGGCACACAGCAGGACTCAAATGAGAATTTGTCTTTCCCTGAAACAAAACCAATCCTGGCAAAGGTGCTAATACGCTGGCTCGTTTGTACTGAGGTACTGGGGAACTATGACGGCTCAGAGTATGGTCAACACCAAGGTCTTATGATAAGGCAATGACCTCCCAGGGCATATCTTGGATTGCTCGGGCCTCCTAGGGGTGAGTACAGATTGAAACTGTGAGCCATCTGGGAGAGGATGGATAGCCCTTCATTTCTAGGGCTGTTTTCAGCTCTGACATTTTACTCTTTTGCTAAGACAAATCTTGAGATGAGGTTTGAAAAGACCAAATCTGGGTTTCTGAAGAGGGTTTAATTATGCACAAGTAAATGCCACACCGCTGACCAACACTGTGGCATTGAACCCTCTGTGGGTGCCCTGCACTGCCTGGCCAGCTGGGTGACTCTAGTCACAGGGGCGCCCACCCTTTTGTGCTCCCTTCACGAGGAAAAACAACAATGAGGGAAAGTGGAGGTGCTACTGGGTCCCTGTCCCACAGACCCAAAGGGCCCTGTGTCAGACTCGAGACCTACCCCCTCCTGGCCTAGCACCCTGCAGGCAGTGCTGGCCCTACAGGGAAAACCAGATGGTTTGGGTCTGTGCTGGAAGGCAAACTGCAGGAGGGACACCGCAAATTAGAGCCAAACTGGGCACGCAGGGAACATTTTTATAAGGTCACAGCGCTGCGGGCTGGTCCTGAGACACACCCTCCTGTCTACAGGAGGGTCTTGTGCAAGCGTCAGGCTCAGAGACCTCATTTCTGTTCCCAACCACCTCCCCAGCGAGGCTCTGGGGCTTGGCCCAGCGGCTGAGCCGATATCCACAAAGGTTGCCAGCTCAGAAATTCCAGAATATCAAACATCCATATTTATAACACCATGTATCAAAAGCTCCTTCCTACTTTCTGCAGATGCCCAAGGATGCCTCCTCCACGCCTACTGGCTGTGCCACCCACCTGCTCTGGGCCAGCATGGTACAAGGTGTTCAGAGCAAGCAGCAAACACCAAGGACGTAAAAGGAATTCAAAGGCCTCCCTGCACTAAAGCATAATGAAGAAAGGTGCTTTTATTTGTTTATCCCTGGGTAAACTGGCTGCTCCAGAAGCACCTGGCCACAGTTTTCAAACGAAGAGTCCAAACCCACCAGCAGATCATAACATCGACTTAGTGGATTATACACAACCATCAAAATATGAATGAATAAACCTAAACAAAATAAGGATGCCTTGCATTGTTTCATAAAAGTTTTGATCACATAAACGGGCATAGAATAAAATGTGCGTCTTACTGCACCATGGACAAGGGGGCCTGCACAGTTGTGCCCTGGATAATCTTTGAAGCAGTGCAGTTAAATTTCAGAGGGGCTGACCCCCTGTCCCTCCTGATGTCAGGAGAGTGGGGAACGATGAACACCATCTGTTTCCCTCTGTCCTGGCTGGAGCCTTCTGACCTCTTCTAGTATTTTGCGCTCAGATATATGCATGGAGTAAACAGACGGAGAGAGAACCACATATCTTTACTGTCGCGGGAGGTGGGTGATTTCTTCCCTGCTTCCCTTTCCTCCAACCCCACCTGTGTGCCTGCCCTGGCCCTGTGATCGGCAGGCACTGCTGCTCTGACCCAGCATGGGCAGCTCGGCTTCTGGCAACCCCAGCGGTCCTGACCACCAGTGGACCCAGAAGAGCAATTATGCCCTTGGGGTCTCAGTGGGTGGTTACCCCAGGTATCTGTCAGCACCTGTACCTACCTGGCCCAGACCTGCTGCAGAGCCCCTGCTCTACTGACACCTAAACCCAGGGAAATGATGCAGTCATAGCATATTACAGTTGGAAAAGTTCAGAAATCTTCAAGTCGATGGATCCCCTTCTAGCCCAGGTGGGGTGTCCAGAGAGATCTGATGGAGCTGCTCAAAGCCACATGGCACAATCATGAACCACATCCTAGTATTGCGACTTCCAGCCACATTCTCATTCTGTCACACTGCTCTTTTTAGCTGATTTTGACTTTCTAGCTTATGTTTCTATTACATAAGAGGACAGCAAGACCATCTTAGAGTCGCTGTGCAGCATAAGCCCCCAGCGTGGGCCTGTAGTAAATGTCAGTCATCACCAGCCTAGGAGGCCATCCTCCAGGGGAAGTGTGTTGGCATTTTCACATCTTTCTTCCAGCGACCAACCCGCTGGTTCCAAAATGCCCTTCTCTGTCATTCTTGGGCTCTGTGTGAATTTGTTACTTCCTGGAATCCTCCACATCCGTGTCACGGCCATCGGGCTGGGCAGCTGCTCCAAGGACTTACCGGAACCACAGAAACCTCCATGTCCTGCTGATTGAAGGCTGGTGGGTGCTCTGCACAAAGGGGCTCCGGGCGCTGCCCACCTGAGCCTGGCGCAGGGGGTGAGTGGAGCTCGGGGGGCCAGGGGACGGCATCTCAACACTTCCCTCTCCATCCAGGGCAGGGCCTGCCGAGGCCACATCAGGCTCACACCGCGCTGCTCCACACAGGAAAGGACCAGAATTCTCAGGCAGAACGAGATGCAGAGCTCATGACATCAGAGGGTCCCAGGGACCCCATCCTGGGCCCGAGTTGTCCCCAGGGTAATAACACCCAAAATGACCACATGATACCCAAATGACATCCAAATGACCAAATGACACCCAAAATGACCACATGACTAGCTCTTTTTACAATTTACGTTCTGGTCCTGTTTACTTAGTTCCTGTTGTTAAAAAAGCAGCTGAACTGGGTCTATGCCCCCTTCCATGATAGACCTGGGTACAAACTTCTGCCCCGACCCAATGTGTCAATTGGAACCTCACCTCCCGTGTCTCGTCCTCAGTCCCCCATTTGAGATAGAGGGTGTTCAGGCTCAAACCCTAAAGATCCCCTAAGCACCCTCCAAACCCCCCAATTCTGTTCTGGGCCATCCCTATTCCTAGCCCTGTGACAAGAGCACGCCTTTCCACACACCTGGGTTGTATGTCCCCACCTGGCATGGGGTCTGGCCCCAGACACCAGTAAGTCAGAGCCACCATGGGGTGGCGGAAGGGGAAACAGGCATTTTTAGGGCCCGTTGCTCTGACACTGTAACAGTATATAGTGGAGTAAACAGACTGTCGTGGGAGGTGGGTCAACTATGTGCTTTGGTTAATGACAATAATAATGTATTAATAAAAGCTCATCAATTGTAACAAACATACCTCATAGTGCAAGCTGTTAATAAGGGATACTGGCGAGGAGAGGAAGGCGGTGTGTGAGAACTCTCTGTACTTTCCATACAATTGTTCTATAAATCTAGAACTGCTCAAAAAAGCTCTACTAATGAAAAAAAAAAAAAAAAAAAAACATAGCAACAAGTGGCTAGGGCTGGCTTTAGTACCACAGGCCAACCAATCACCCATCACTCCAGGGTCGGCATCCATCCTCTGTTGTTAGCATCAGGAGACAGAAGGAAGCCTGCGATCTAGCCGAAGGGGCCTGCCCGCAGCTCCTCTGAGAGACCCACACATCACTCCACCTGGGGACAGGAGCTGGAGCGTGCTCACTTCACCCCACATCCACGGCCCTCAGGGCTTCCAGAACTCAGGGGAGCAGGTGCATGCCCAGAGTCGGGGCCCTGAGTGGAGGGGATCTCATCTAAAGCTCCTGGCAGAAAAGATACATGAGGAGATATAGTGACCAGCAGAAAAGATACATGAGGATACAGTGACCAGTGGGGTTAGGGAGCAAGAGCACTAATAAGTTCTGAGAGCCCAGGTCCCCTCTGTCAGGCCAAGCTGGCCAGCATCGGACCCAGTGGTGAGGCTCAGGCCTTCGTGCTCCAGATGGAAACAGGTGCCAGCCGGAGTCACCAGGCAGCCGCACAATGTGTGGAGTGGGTGGACAAATCCCAGCACCAGCCTGGAGACTGAGTGGACACAGAGAAACACATGGCCCCTGGTGAGGGACTCAAAGCCACAAAGCATGGTACTAACGAAGCCAAACGAGGAATTTGCTAAGTTTCTTGTTTGTTTTTTTTTTGCTGCCAACAAACCCATTCCATTCTGGAGGGGCTCATTATATAAGTACAGGAGGGAAGAAAAATGCTGGACAGGAGGCCAAAGTCACCAGAGCACAGAAACTTCTAGATCAGCTGCTACCACCACAGGGAGTCAGGTACAAAACACAGGGGTTGTTTGAGGCTCTGCATTTTCAAGGAAGGAAAAAAGCCTGCTTCTCACATCCTAAGAACTAGGTTAAAAGTCATCATATCCTACCTAGGAGGACCCGGTCACTGACATGTCCCCGTGCGTAGCACGTGTCCCCAGACCACCCTGTCTCCCCGTGCCCAGGATGGGGCTAGGAAGAAACATGTTCCTGAGCATGTCCTCCGCCTTTCTCATCCACTCCCTGCTGGAGTGCTTTGGGACCTTTATCTCTTGCTGAAAAAGCACAGAGGATGCTAGACTGGGTCCTGTGGGGATATTCCTAAAGCCAGAGAATCCCTTGGGATTGTTTGTCCCTTAGCAAGGCCAGCCCCTTGTTTTCACTTGTGGTCACCACCAGTGTGTCTGGGCAGCGTCTGGACCACATATTCTCTGCCCTTTACATATATGAGGCCCCGGGGGACACCTCCCTCTGTGTGCAAAGCACTGAGCTTCCCACTCCGGATCTTCGCACCCAGAACCAAGTGGACTCTGACCTTCCAGGACCACTGTGGGGATGATCTGCAGGAGCAGCACATCCTTGGGGAGGTCCACAGAGAAGAAGGGGAAATCCCATAGGCAGAGAGGGAAACCAGAGCTTCCAGGGACGTTCCCTGCTGCCCTTCCTCCTGCGCACACGGCCCCACTTTTGTGGTTTCATGGACAGAATTGAAGAGCACACAGGCCAGCTTTCCCTGGCCTAGAGAATGAAATCACACCAAAGAGGAGCCTTCCTGGCTGAAACCTTTAGGGTCGCCACATCCCTAGCCTGGTGCACTGAGTACACCCAGGACATGTGCAACCGGCCTACACACTGTCGCCAGAACTTTGAATGTTATTGCATGCAAAGGATTTTTTTTATGCATTACCATTTTATTTTTGGCTCTACATTTGTTCAACAGTCACGGAATTTCTAGGCCAGGTTCAGGTAACAGAAGAGCCTTTATAATTAGTTTATATTGTCTAGATCCGAGCAAAATGGGAAACAACATCTTTCAGAAGACAGGCTTAGAAATGCTAATCTAGTCAGTTGTTTCCGTTCTTTGGTTAGCAGGCCTGACTCATACCTGGCTGCTAGGCCACCGTGCCCAGCAACAGCCAGGAAGACAGGGCATAGCCCACCGAAAACAAGACCAACCAACTGACCCTGTGTTACGGTACAGATTTCACAACTCAAATCGCCTAGACTCAAAGGTAAACCTACAAAAATTCTGTAAGATGTGTGTGCAGTCAAAACTGGGATCATTATAAGACCGCACCTATAAGAGCCTGTGTCACACTGAAGATGGGTTGAAAAAGACTATTTGCCATTAGGCCACAGAGGGAAGAGTTAATTCCATAGATACAGATCCATGTTCAAGTAGATTCCTTTCTGCTTCTGGGACTTGGTTAATTTTTCCTGGTGATGACACTGAAAATTAAGTTTCCCTCAACAGTATCATCTGGTTCGTGATTTTCCACCTGGAGCTTTATGCTCTTGTCACAACACTTGTGCCTCCACCAGTCTCCTCCAGCCACTCTGGGGCTCACGCCAACTTTTGCTCAACTAACTAGAGCACAGCCATCTTTGGCGGACATGTGGCTCAGGTCCCACACACAAATGATTTTAAAGGTAGCTTTTAAGAAGCAAGAATTCCTTGAGAGTGACAGTCTATAATTCAGCATACTTTGATTGAATACAATTTTTTTTCAAGGTTGTTGTTTCATTTTAAAAAGATGAGTCCTTGGAGCTATCATCATCACACATCATACAGATAACCAGCTTACCCCCACCCCCACCCCCACACCCGGAGTTGTAAAATCGCTTGATTTTCTCTTTCCTTTCCTTTTCTTTCTTTTTTTCTTTGCATATTTTTTTTTTATTGGAGTTCGATTTGCCAACATATAGTATAACACCCAGTCCTCATCCCATCAAGTGCCCCCCTCAGTGCCCATCACCCAGTCACCCCATCCCCCTGCCCACCTCCCCTTCCACTACCCCTTGTTCATTTCCCACAGTCAGGAGTCTCTCATGTTCTGTCTTCCTTTCTGATATTTCCTATTCATTTTCTCTCCTTTCCCCTTTAATCCCTTTCACTATTTTTTATATTCCCCGTATGAATGAAACCATATAATGTTTGTCCTTCTCTGATTGACTTACTTCACTCAGCATAATACCCTCCAGTTCCATCCACATTGAAGCAAATGGTGGGTATTTGTCATTTCTAATGGCTGAGTAATATTCCATTGTATACATAGACCACATCTTCTTTATCCATCATCTTTTGATGGACACCAAGGCTCCTTCCACATTTTGGCTATTGTGGACATTACTGCTATAAATATTGGAGTGCAGGGGTCTCAACTTTTCACTGCATCTGTATCTTTAGGGTAAATCTCCAGCAATGCAATTGCTGGGTTGTAGGGTAGCTCTATTTTTAACTCCTTGAGGAACCTTTACACATTCAATATAATCCCTATCAAAATACCATGGACTTTCTTCAGAGAGTTGGAACAAATAGTCTTAAGATTTGTGTGGAATCAAAAAATAAAAATAAAAAAATAAAAAAAAGATTTGTGTGGAATCAGAAAAGACCCGAATAGCCAGGGGAATATTGAAAAAGAAAACCAGAGCTGGGGGTATCACAATGCCGGATTTCAAGTTGTGCTACAAAGCTGTGATCATCAAGACAGTGTGGTACTGGCACAAAAACCGACATATAGATCAGTGGAACAGAATAGAGAGCCCAGAAATGCGCCCTCAACCGTATGGTCAACTAATATTCGACAAAGCAGGAAAGACTATCCACTGGAAAAAGGACAGTCTCTTCAATAAATGATGCTGGGAAAATTGGACATCCACATGCAGAAGAATGAAACCAGGCCATTCTCTTGCACCATACACAAAGATAAACTCAAAATGGATGAAAGATCTAAATGTGAGACAAGAATCCATCAAAATCCTAGAGGAGAACACAGGCAACAGCCTTTTTGAACTTGGCCACAGCAACTTCTTACAAGATACATCTATGAAGGCAAGGGAAACAAAAGCAAAAATAAATTATTGGGACTTAATCAAGATATAAAGCTTCTGTACAGCAAAAGAAGCAGTCAACAAAACTAAAAGACAGCCTAGAGAATGGGAAAAGATATTTGCAAATGACCTATCAGATAAAGGGCTAGGATCCAAGATCTATAAAGAACTTCTTAAACTCAACAGCAAAGAAACAAACAATCCAGTCATGAAATGGGCAAAAGACATGAACAGAAATCTCACAGAGGAAGACATAGACATGGCCAACAAGCACATGAGAAAATGCTCCGCATCACTTGCCATCAGGGAAACACAAATCAAAACCACAAGATACCACCTCACACCAATGAGAATGGTGAAAATTAACAAGACAGGAAACAAATGTTGGCAAGGATGTGGAGAAAGGGGAACCCTCTTGCACTGTTGGTTGGCGTGAACTGGTACAGCCACTGTGGAAAACTGTGTAGAGATTCAATACAATTTTAAGTCAGCAGTTCCCACAGTGGAGCTCGAAGACCCCTTGTCAGGGCCAGCAAGCGTCCTCCCCTCCCGCGCAGCGGTCTAAGGCCTGCGAGCTGACAGGACACCCCCGTTTGGACTGACCTCCCTCTTTCTCTTTCCCACTGCTAAGAGGACCTACTCATCCAAGAACTGGCTCAAACCCCACAGATTGTGATGCCCTTCCTAATGAGCCCAGTTGGACACCATCTCAAACACCACACATTTCAAGAGTTTCAGCTATCCCTTAAGAATTTTAAGAGTTTTGAGTAAAAGAATTTAAAATACTCAAGCGTTGTCCAGGATTTATTTGTAAATGCTATCTCTATAGAGATTGTAAGTACTCTGAGGGCAATGGCTCTGCTCTCCAGCTAATTTTTGCATGCGGGCGGATAAGAGCTAAATTCATGGGATTTGCAAGTGAAAACAAAACGATGCATAATAGGAAAGTTGGGGGCAGACCAGGTGGCTCAGTGGTTTAGTGCTGCCTTCAGCCCAGGGTGTGAAACTGGAGACCCAGGATGGAGTCCCACATCAGGCTCCCTGATGGAGCCTGCTTTTCCCTCTGCCTGTGTCTGTTTCTGTGTGTGTGTGTGTGTGTGTGTGTGTGTGTGTCTTTCATGAATAAATAAAATCTTTTAAACATTTTTGAAAAAAAAAGAAAGGAAAGTTGGGGTCCCACCCTGGGCCCCATCCATGTTGTGCCCCCAAAGAAACCACTATTAGTTGCACATCCTACTAGGGCTTCCTTATGCGCTTGCACACTCCAAGCCCCTTCCGTCTCTCTCATACTTAGGTATCCCTGCTATGCACATACTCTGTCCCACAGCTTGCTTACCCAGGACATCACTCACTATCAGCAGAGATATTTCTGGTATCTGGGGCATGCTTCTTTGGATGGAATGTTCTAGCTGCACCAGCCCCTGTGGCAGTCCGAGTCTCCAATCTTTGGCCATTAGGACAAGGCTGTCAGGAGAACGTTGTGCGTTCTTCCTACTTCTAGGATGTGTTATCCCCAGAAGTCTGACAGCTGCTCAAAAGGCCACGGATTGGTGATTTCTGGACAATACTGCCACATGTTCCTCTTAGTACAGGGCCATTCTGCCCTCGCTATGGCAAAGGAGAGGGTCTGTCTCCCTCAGAGCTTCACCAACAGATTATGCTGCTAAACTTCAGATTTTTGTCAGATGGGTGAGAAATGGCCTCTGTGTCACCTACCTTTCACTTGCTTAATTGTATCTTTGCTGTGCCATCAAGCACAGAGGAAGCACCTGAGCTGCTAAGATGTGGGACAGTCTCTATCCAGCTGCAGGTAGGACACGCAGGTCCTGACATCAATGCAGTCCAAACGGGCTCTATTGTTGTTATTAACAAAAACAGAATACAATCCACCCATGTGCCCCAGGAAACGTGTTTCATGGTGTGTATACCCAACCAGCCACAGCTCATGGTCAAAGTTAGCAGACTGCTGGGGGCAGGGTGGGGGGATGCTGCAGGCAGAGTCAGTGTGTTCTGCACGGTAGTCCATCCTTCCCTCCCTTGGGTTTGGGCTGCCGTGATCGACAGAAAAGCAGCAGAAGGGTCACATGATTGGAGGCCTTGTGGCTTCCCCCTGGATCTCCTGGGGGGAAACCAGCTGTTAAAAATCCAACTACCCAGAGACCACCCTGCCACGGGGCAGCTCAAGCTAGCTGCCGACCAGCCCAGGCACCTGTCACAGGGCGAACAAACATGGAGAGCGCTCCGGCCTCAGCCTCCATCTGGCCTAGAATGTAAGCACAATGCCAGGCGGGCCCTGCTGGGCTAAGCCAGGCAACCCCTGGACCTGTGACGATCCGCAACCATATTTCCAAGTTTTGAGTGGCTTGGGATACAGCAACAGATGACCAGAAAACTATGCAATCCTGTGAAAGTTAACTTCCCAGTGCCTCAGTTTTGCTCATTCATAAAATGGGAATCATGGGAGTTCCTATCAAATGATGAGCTGGCATATATAAATATGCACACACATAACACTTATGAGTTAACATAGAGATTATAGGAAAATGCTACCTATTACCTTAAGATACTTTCCTGGTTTTACAGGCAAGTAAAACCATTATTAGGGACAGGATACTATTATTACTGAGAAAGGTAAGGGGTCGGGGGTGATGTGGGTTGGGGGCCTCTGGTCTAGGGTGGGATGCTCCTGCCATGTTTTCAGTCTTTCAAGGGGTGGAAAAGAAACGCACACACTCTGGTGGCCATGCAGCAATGAGGATGGCTAGGCCCTCCTTCCACCTGCTTTCATTTCATTGGCTCTGTAATACTGATGGTCTATGGCCGATCAGGGAGCTGGACTCTGACTGAACACAGAAACTACGTGTTAGCAAGTGCTTATTAGACAGTCTTGCAAGACATGGGATGAATGGGAGAAACCACAGGAGCCTTGGAAGGATTTTTGAAATACATTGGAGCCACTATGTATTTATTCATTTAAACATGTGCCAGGTTGCCTGTGTGTCTGGAACCATGTGGAATGCAGGGCATTCAGAGAGAAGACCCACGCCCCTCCTCAGTCTCAGGATAGGGCTTGGGGGAGAAGACGGACTGCAGAGGAGTCCCATGGGACCTATAGGGAGATAGAAATAACCCCTGTCCTGAGTGAAATGGTGGTCGCATGACTGTACACATTTAGCCCAATCTGTCTAGCTGCACACTTAAAATTGGTGAATTTTATTGTATGTAAACCATAGGTCAATAAACCCCACCACGAAGTGACCCACCAGCCACCACCCATCCCCATACTGTAGGAGAAAAAAAAAGAAAAATGCACCATCTACAGAACACAGGGAAGGTGTCTACATTATTAATCCTGGAATACTGAATGTGCGTTTTCATGCAATGTGAGTAGACTTTTCAGGAAGCAGCTGTGCAGTGTGGGTGATGGTTATACTTTATTCTCAGCAAAATTCTCTGGTTTCAATTGCCCTCCTGGTGACAAAGCACCTTGTTACATTTATCAGATAGGGAACAGTTGTCCTTTCTTCCCCTTCCTGGGATCTGAAAGTCTGACATTTCACCTCCCAAAACCCAGTCCAGACACACAGGTGCTACAGATATAGGAGGAGAGATGTGTCAGATGCCAAAAACCCAATTTCTCCCAAGGGTAAAAACCCCAGTAGTGTGAGGTGTCACAATCCTACATGTGTGCTTAAATTTCCTATCCTGTGGTACGACTAGGTGGCTCAGCAATTGAGCCTCTGCCTTCGGCTCAGGGCATGATTCTGGAATCCAGGATCGAGTCCCCCATGAGGCTCCCTAAGGGGAGCCTGCTTCTCCCCCTGCCTGTGTCTCTGCATCTCCCTCTGCCTGTGTCTCTGCCTCTCTCTCTCTCTCTCTTTCTGTCTCTCGTGAATAAATCTTAAAAAAAAAATTTCCTATCCTGAGGCCTTTATCTGGATCAAGGCAATATTTAAATGATAACCATGAGAGACAACCCACAAAATGAACCCCTTCTCTGAACTGGTAGATTCCTGGATTAGCTAGTCTCAGAAAAAAAGCCCTGATGGCCTAGGAAAAAAAAGAAATTTTGGTTGAGTAGAGATGGTCAGACAGAAAAAGTGCTTGGATAAGGCCAATTTGGGGAGCACTGGGGTGAGGACCCTAGATATAAAGGAAGGCCCCAGAGGTGGGGAAGGGGATGCCCAGAGGCCCTCATGGGCTGAGGCCACAATTCCCCACCACCCCTGTATTAACTCCAGCCAAGTAGGAAGTGCAAGAACATGGTGAATATTTAAACGTGATGAAGAAGGTTGATTACAGCTAGCTTATCGCAACCGGACGTCCTTACTCACTGGCATCAAGATTTTGTTAGAGTGGCATTACTGGGGCCTTAAATGTACTAGAGACTGAGTGATGGGTCTTGTTTCATTGTTAAGTGCATTTTATAGTACTCTAATTTTTTTTTTTTTTTTACAGTTAGCATTCTAAATAAGATTTAGCTGGTAGCTCTCAGAACTCTGGGTTAACCAGAGTCCCCAGGCATTTGGGATTATTGAATAATATTCTTTGGATTTTTTTTTTCAATTGCACAATGATCTCCTTCTCTATCTCCATGAATGAAATTAGAGAAAGCTGATTTGGGGGGAAATTGTTATTCTCAGTGTTCAGTTGGACCCTAGGCAGAATTTTCTTTTTTAAAAAAGATTTTATTTATTTGAGAGAGAGAGAGCATGAGCAGGGAGGGGGCAGAGGGACAAGCAGACTTCCTGCTGAGCGCAAAGCCCGATGTGGGACTCAATCCCAGGCCTGGAGATCATGACCTGAGCTGAAATCGAGTCAGATGCTTAACCAACTGAGCCACCCAGGTGCCCCTAGAATATTCTTTTTACATAAAGGAGCAGGACAGGAAATGCTGACTCCAATTCAATCCATTCTAAGTACAAAGCCAGTCCTCAGAGCATGGAAGATGCTGCTGAGGAGCCCATTCAGTACACTGGGGTGGAATCCCAGAATGCACACACACTTTAAGAAGCCCCCAGGGCCACTTGGGGCTCCCATCCACCAGCAGAAATCTTTTCTCCCCACTTAGGAGACAGCAGGGGCGAGTATGTGTGTATATGTGTGTGGTGGGGTTGAGGGGGGCGGAGATGGTTCTCATCTACCAGGTAGAGATCTGAGAATGAAGAGAAGTGAAAAAGGAAAAACAAATTTTTATGTGCCGGCATGGCCCAGTGCCCTTTCTCTATGCAGTCAGGAGAAGGAGCAAGTCCTTCTGGGGAGAGCTGCCAGGTGGCTGCTAACCAAGGCCCGGAGGGACATCCTGACACTTCCAAGGGCAGAAGAGAGGTGTCCCCAGGTCCTGACTGGGGCACTCAGAGCCCCTTACCCACACCCCAGGCCAAATGGAGCACATCCCTCCTCTCCTCCTCCAAGACCTGCCCTTCTTTCCAAGTGTCCCCCGGGGTTTGTGTTGGAAGACCAACTGGTGAGTGCATTTCAAGGCTCTGTGATGTGAGCAGATAAGTGTGGGGTGACTCAGAGTGAGTGGGTGGTGACAGATGCTGGCAATGCCTGCAGTGAGCTCTGAGCCAGGCCCGGCCCGTTCTGGGTCAGTGCCTGGCTTGGGTCTGGGCCTAACATGAAGGGCGAATCCCACCAGGGGACAGAGGGCTCTGGGAGACTGAGTGGAAAATCTGTTCAAAAGGATGAATCTCTACCCAGTCCAGCCCCCCAACCCAGCCCCAACTCCCCAACTTGGTACAGCACCAGCAGCGGTGTCATCAAAAAGCCCTCAGCACTCATGTCAGAAGCCAGAAGCCATGTGTTTGAGGGGCCCGTGTGGGTGCTGTGCCAGGCCCTCCCCACAGCGTCTCGGTGCTGGAAGTTGCCCTGTCATCTTTGTCTGCTGGGCCTAAACAGCAGATCATTCCTGCTCTCTAAAATGCAGACACCCCTCCAAGGACACATCCAGATTCCCTATCAGCTCCATCTTGACTCTGAAATAGGAAAGCTCATCTGTCTTCGGAGCCTGTCAAAAACTCTTTATGGTGAGGAGATCCTGTCATCCAGAAAATTCACCTTTGTAGAAATACCTATTCTCTGTCAAAGCTGGGTAGGGCAGGTTTAGGTGTCAGGGATGGCGCTTTAAGGATCATCACAGTTATAGTTAACTTGACACTTTGGATAAGCAGAAATCACCTTTCTGATCTTTTTTTTTTTTTTTTTTAAAGATTTTATTTATTTATTTTGAGAGAGTGTGTGTGCAAGCAGGGGGAGGGGCAGAGAGAAGGAGGGAGAGAGAGAGACTCTCAAGCATAGAACACGCTGAGCATAGAGCCAGACTTGGGGCCCGATCTCATGACCCTGAGATCATGACCTGAGCCGAAATTAAGAGTCAGACACTCAATCACCTGAGCCACCCAGGTGCCCCCACCCTTCTGACCCTTACTGGTGAAAAGATTTTTAAAAATGTCTTCACACAGGGATCCCTGGGTGGCTCAGCACTTTAGCGCCTGCCTTCGGCCCAGGGCATGATCCTGAAGTCCCAGGATCAAGTCCCACATCAGGCTCCCTGCATAGAGCCTGCTTCTCCCTCTGCCTATGTCTCTGCCCCGCCCCCCCCTCAATCTGTGTCTCTCATGAATAAATAAATAAAATATTTTTTTAAAAATGTCTTCACACATCTCAGAGCTTTGATAAGAAGCATGAGGTGGGGGGATCCCTGGGTGGTGCAGCGGTTTAACGCCTGCCTTTGGCTCAGGGCGCGATCCTGGAGACCCGGGATCGAATCCCACGTCGGGCTCCCGGTGCATGGAGCCTGCTTCTCCCTCTGCCTATGTCTCTGCCTCTCTCTCTCTCTCTCTCTCTCTCTCTGTGTGTGTGACTATCGTAAATAAATTTAAAAAATTAAAAAAAAAAAAAAAAGCATGAGGTGGGCAGGGTTTAAGCATCAGATGGCCATGGTTCATGTGGAGCGCCAGGGCCTCTACATCAATGGTTCCCAGAGCTGAGGGCAGGGGCAGAGGCACACTCTCCAGAAAGGTGTCTTTGTGTACCTTGTGTTCCATCACCTTTTCTTCCTTCTGGAGAGTCCCACACCCCATATGGTTGACAGGAGACTCTGTTGCTCCTGGTTGGGGGAGTGGGTTGTGCACTATCCCTACACTACGTGAGGGTAACTGTCCGCCTGTCTCCTCACGACCTCCTCCTGAACACAAGCCATCCCAGCACAGCCTCTGCCTGGGCCATCTCCACTACCCCGAATGCCCACAAGTGTCAGCTCCAAGTTCACTTCCAGCCATGAAAATGTGACTATGAATGTGACTCAGCCAATGGAGATCAGAAAGCAAGGAGAATGTCTGTGTTTAAGGTCAAATACAGGAGCTGTTGGGGTTAGGAGAAAAGGAAAAGCTCCACAGAGCTTCCTGAGGCTTGATGCTTCGTCTTACCTCTCCTCAGCTCCTGATTCTCTGGTTCTCTCTGCAAGAAGCAGCGAAACCCTGTCCTAGGGGCTCTTGAGCCATAGAAAGGTAGAACCAAAAAGAAAAGGTAGACCAGCATCGGAGAGAATGTGGAACCCCGATTCCACAGCCCTCCATTCCACCCTCCTCGGGCTGCCTGGAAGCCCCCCGCATTGTGTGGTCAGCCCCCCAACACGGCAGTAGGGCAGCTGCAGGCGGCAGGGCTGGCTCTGCTCTGACTCGCCAAGTGTCTGTTCTCTTATTTACTGGAATCTGCACAGTAAGTCTAACTCACGGGTGACTAACGAGATGAAGCCATTATTACCAGGCAGATGGCAGACTCCCTTAAAAGCAGACACGAAGCAATAAAATGCTACCACATACCTCATTCGCAAAGTAAAAATCAAAACAAGAACCCACATCTGACTTTGTTTTCTTCTACTTTCTCTCCCTACCCCTCCATGTGCTCTATCTTAGGGTGAAAGATGCTAAGGGAAATCAAGGAAGGGTTTTAGGATCCGAGGAAGATGATGCAAACATGCCACTGTGACCTTCAGGAAAGGGTGGTGGCAGGGGAGCCACGCCAAGATGGCAGATGACCATGTCCGCGTGGGGCAGGTGGGGCGGGAGGGACGGAGAGGGCCTGACCAGCTGCTCAGTCAGGTGGGGAACTGGCCTCACTGGGACAGCATGGGAACTACAGGGGCCCAACCGAACCCCCAGCCCCCCGGCCTTGACTCCCTGGTGAATAATCAAAGTGATGAGATCCAGAGAGTTCTATCAGAAAGCCAGATCACCTCAAGGTCCTGCTTTGAGAGGAATTCTGCTGGGCTTGGCGCCCACACTCCACAACCAACCACTCACCACCAGGAGGCTGCTGCTGATTGAGCACCTATTACAGGTGGGGAGCTGGCCCTTGTCAACTGGTCTCACCCCAATCCTGTGAGGTCTTGTGGTTATCTCCAGTTTCAGAAGAAAAATTAGGCTCGGAAAGGTGAGATAACTTGCCCATGGTCCCCAGCTGGTAGAGCGCAGGACACAGACCTGAAGTTAAGTCTGACCCCCAGACCCAGTGCCAAGGGGGCTCTGGGTTTGAGGAGGCAACTTCGCCGAGTTCTCGAGTATCAGGTGCTTATGACTACTCCCTTTTCAAAACCCCAAATTTTAGTCATTGAGGTTAGAGCTCCGTACTCTGTCCTTAACCTCTTTTAGGGCTCTACGGCCTTAAGTCACACTCATGGAAAAGAAGTTTGTCCAGGCAGAGGGAAGGTATGCCCAAGAACACAGAACATCCATGGATTCATGCTGGCCATCCCTGGTATTAGAAAGGCAAGGCCTCAGCATCTCAGGGCTGGGGAAGCCTAGAGCCTTCACTGAAACACTGGCTAAGTCCCGCTTGGTCACCACAACCTGATGGTGGCTAATAAACACATTTTCTCTGTTGGATGTTTGCCATGTGCTCCTACAGTGCAGTGTGGGGTGCAGGGGAGGAGGCAGCAGAGGTGGTGGTGGGGGGACAGGGGAGGAAGCCAGGGGGCAGGGGAGGAGAGGGGGGGAAGGAGGTGGGGGAGTAAGGGAGGAGGCCAGTTAAGGAGTCAGGGGAGGAGACAGGGGGCAAAGGGGAGGAGGCCGGTGGAGGGGGGGATTCAGGGGAGGTTTGGGGGGGAGGGGAGGAGGCTGGAGGGGAGGACTGGAGAGGAGGCTGGGGGGTGGTCTGAGGGAGGGAGACAGGGAGCAGGGGAGGAGTCAGGGGGAGTCAGAGGAGGAGGTGTGGGGGCAGCAACTTTGGAGTCAGAGGGCCTCAATCCGAACCCTAGTTCGCCATATGCCAGTTCCATAATCTTAGCAAATAGATGAAGTTCACAGAGCCTCAGTTTCCTCCTGTGTAAAATGAGGGAAGTGTCCAGGATTGTCATGAGAACTGAGATCATTAGTGTCCATGAAAATGCCATCTGTGGCACCTGGTGCCTAATATATAGTCAATAAACACTTACCAAAGCATGAAGAGCTAATAGCAGGTGATTTGGAGACATTCCTTTAAAAAACGAAAGCCCTAACTGACCATAGGAAATGATCAATCGAATGATCAATCGAATGAATCATTACAAGAACTAACTGAACACAACCTAATACAAAATAATGCATAAAACAAAAAAGTATAAGCATGAACCCACCATCTTAGCCCACAGGCCACGTATAAGGGAGTGCTAAGGGGGTTTGCTAGAAGGTACGGGTCAAGACTTGTCAGTGTGGGTGTCCCGGGGGAGGTCAGATTGCAACACTTTTCAAGGAAGAAAAATATATGGTTTGAAAGAGAACAGTAAGGAGGTGGGAAAAATCCAAGAAAGATCCTAATTTGTTAACCACTGGGCTGAAATCGGGTGCAAAATCAGAACGTGCATTTTCAGGGATCCTCAGCTGTCCAGAACTAATGACCAGGAGGTCAAGACCCAGCATCGTGCTCATCTTGGATGGCCACTGCCTGGCACGTAGCACTCAAGAGTTTGTTTCAGTAAACAGTTGACTTAATACTGGCCTGGGGACCAGAGCTTCGGAGTCCATGACAAGGGGTGACATCCACATAGCTGTCCTCTCTACTCACCTCCCTCTTCCCCACACATGCCTCAGTGAAGACCAGGCTGGGCCTCAGGGGCAAGGAGTGTCTCTTCTGTAGGTGAGGCAAGCAGGCCAGATGCTTTCAGTGACCTCTGCTGAATGAATGCTACATTCAGTGTCCTCTTGCATAGAAAGGAGTTTCCACCTGTCTCATAGACCTCATGTCGGGCCAAAACAATGAACAAAAAAACAACCCAAAAACCAACAAAAACCCCCACCTTAAATTTTTCCAGCCAAGTTCCTGTGCAAACTGCAGAAGCAAGGGAGAGGTGTGAAGCTGTGCCACTCTCCTGTGGGGTCAGGAAGTGAGCCAGCCTGGCCAGAGAGGCTGACCGAGAGCCCACGAGGCACTGTTGCTGCAATCTGTTCATTGCTTCCCTCAGGAAGCTTCCTGGGTTGACTGCTCACTTCCCTCCTGTCTACCCCTGCACTTCTCTTCCCTAGCCACACCTGACAGCACCTGAGAGGCCCTCCATTTATGTTTTGGGGTCTCCCCTGCACTCAGGGAGGTAAGCCTGCACCCTGCTGCCCCCGGACCCACCAGTGTTTTCAACGCTTGGCACCTGCCATGATGCCATACTCAATCCTCTACTGTTCCCCAAGTCTTGAAACTGTCTAATAATTCTGTTCTCTCTCCCGCCCCCAAAGGTGTTAAGTCCAGAAGCACAGAATCAAGCCGCATTCTTCTATTTACCTGCCCCTGCCCCCGCCGGGTCCCCCAGCCCAACCCCTGGCCTCAATTAGTAGGACCCAAGTACCAATCTCAGACTCTGAGCTGAAGTTCGGTCACACACGACTAATGCAGCCCCTGGCTTAGGGAGGGGGCTTTGGGGGAACCAGAAAAACTCAGCAGCCTGCTCCAAGCCGCAAGCCTGGGTGTCAGCGGAGGCTGAGGGGCGACAGTCCTTTCCAGCAGCAGCTCTGCAGACCTGGGTTCTCAGCCCCCACCTGCCTCCTCCAGACCAGAGAGCAGACAAGCCTCGGCTCAGTCCTCGGTGAGCACATCTTCCATCTTCCCCCTTCCCTTCCTTGCCTGCTCCCTCCCAGTTTCTGTTTCTTCAATATTTTCTCCAGAAGGTAAAAGCAACAAGTATGCCTCCTAGAGCTCGCCCTCGCCGGGCAGGACACCAGTGGACTGGGCTGTGTGGTCAAGAGCCCTGCAAGGGACAACATGGGGGGGTGTCCTAGGGCTCCCACACCATCCCCAACCCTTTCTGTTTGGGGACAGATTGAATAATAAGTGATGACTCGGGAAGTGGGGGAAGAAAGGCAGAGGATGCCAACTCTGCTGAGATTTCAGCGGGGAACTTGTCTCCGAGGTGGGAAGGTGGGGCGCAGAGCAGAGCCACACTCAGGAGCGGGCAGCTCCAGCTCCCGGGCAGGGCGGCCCGGCGGGGGAGGAGGGGCCAACACGGAGAGGGAACACGCCCCCACACGCATACCACCTCCACCACTATCCTCTTTCAATCCCCAGGAAAAGTTAGGTAAGGAGAAAACACAGAGCCCGGAGGTAGGGAAGGAACGCTGAGTTCCCCCTGGGGGTGTTCAATTGAATACGAGGCCCCCGCAGAACAAAGCGACGATTCAGCATCAGTCTGGCAAAGAGAGGAGACAAAGCATGGGGGGGGGGGGGCGCACACAGAAACGCACAATCACCACGCACTCGGGGACGCGGCTCAGGGGTCAGCTTACTCAGCCCCAAGGGGTCCCGGGGGTGTCCTCGCGGTGGCGGGTGCCGACTGCAGGTGCCGGGCCCACAGGCTGCGGGTGCCGCAGGCGCAGCGCTCCCGGCTCCGACAGATCCTGCCGCCCGCTCCAGAGGCCCATGAGAGTCGGCTCGCCCAGCCCCCTCAGCACCGGCGGGTTCGAGGGTTCGGCCGCTCCCCGAGCCGCCACCGCCGCACGTCTGCAACAGATGGGCACCGGGGCTGGGCGTGTTCCCAGTCCCCAGAGCAGCGCACCAAGCGGACGGCAGACAGCATGAGCTGGCCCGAGACAGCGCCGGCGACAGTCTTGTTGGCGAGAGGTGCTGTGCTGCTCAACACGCAGGCAGAGCGCGGGCAGATCCCCTCAGTGACGGGACTGCAGCCAGCTGTCATTACCACCTGTGCCCGGGGCTGCTGGGGAGGCAAGTCCCACTACACAGGCGAGGGGGGGAGGAAGGGGGAGGCTGGGCCAGGGCTCTTAAAAAGACAGGCGGCAAGGCTAAGGAAGGCAGGAGAGGCTGATGATGCAGCAGCCGGTGGCATCATCGGCCGGAGGTCCTGAGGCCGCCAGGGCCCCTGCGCCGTCCCCATCTACACGGGCCAAGGCCGGCTAGCTTCAGAGGACACAGTGGCTGCGGCCACCCGGACTCCCCAGGGAGCCCTGCCCTGGGAACGGGAATGCATCCTGCTCTCTGGCCACGGCCCTGCCAAACGGCCCTTCGGCCCTGCCCACACAACCTGCCCACACCTGGAAGGCACCATGGGCCCTGCCTGTATCCAGTGCGTCTTGTTTTCTGTAATTCTGAGGCTCTGACGTCTGTGGCCTCTGCGCAGCCCCAGGTGGGACCACCCTCCTGGGGTTAGCCCCTCCCTAGAGAGAGTGAATGGCTCACCTGGGAGCAAGCCTTTCAGATGCAAAACAGCCCCTGCAAGCACGCCCGACCGACCTCCTCCCCCTGCATTAATCACCCGGGGCAGCACCAGACAGCCAGGGGCACCGCTGCACCCAGAGCCTGCTGAAATGATGCCAACCAGCCAATCCCAAACCCACTTGCCCTGCCTCACCAGATCCTTCCAGCACAAACCACAATTGCCTACATTTGCCTACATTTTCCTCGCACACCTTGTGCCTCCTGACCCAGCCTGGGGCTTCTCTGCGTGGTCCCACCTGGTGTGCTGAGCCTCCTATTTCTAGGGGTCTGTGAGGATGGTAAACGCCTTCCTTCCAATCTTGGTGTCTCTATGTCTTCCCATACCTGATTGAAACAGAGCCTGGGTTACCTTCACACACTTCCCTGGGGAGTGTGCAAGCTGGCTGGGAAGAAAACAGATTAGGAGAAAATGAGCAGGAGAGGCACTTGGCTGGCTCACTCGGAGGAGTGGTTAAAAGCATGTGACTCTAGATCTCCACATTGTGAGTTCAAGCCCTACGCTGTGTGTTGGGGGATTACTTAAAAATATATTTTAAAATCTTCTTCATAAAGGGAGAAAATGTGTGTCCTCACTTCAGAAGCCTGCGATGCTCATTATTAAATAAAACTTACTAATGACTTAAGCTTGTTAGCAGTGGAGAAACTGCTTCAAAAGACAGTACTCAGGCAGAGGAGGAGTCTTCCTGGAAGAATCTGTTCTTTGATTCTATGACAGGATTTAGCTGGCAGATCTGTGGTTCAGGAAAGGGTGACAAATGTGAAGGGCAGAGTGGGACAGCCGTGGAGGAGGTATGCAGGATGCTTTGTGGGGAGAAAGGAACGCCGCATGGCGTCCAAGGTCATGAACAAAATGGCAACTGAGAGTTTGGAACTTCGGGAAACTCCTAATAGAGTTGGAAGTCTGTGGTTTTCTTAAGGTTTCTTTCTGCCCAGAGGGTACAGAACGGTCACTGTTCACCCAAAGAACACACCCATTCTGAGGCCCGAGGGATCAGAGGCATGGGTATGGGGCCAGGATCTCTCTGGCTACCAGTTATGCTGAACCTGAACCCTGTTTTCTTGCCTGCAGACTGAGCAACATGTTACCTAAAGGACCTCTGGGCCCTCTCAGACCTACACACAGACATTTTGTGACAACAGCTCAGATACAAACCATTTCTCTGAACCTCAGGTCTTCTTCTTCTGAGAAAATATTCTTAGGGAAAACACTCACTCTGCACATCTCCCAGGGCTGCTGTTGGGATAATGGACGAGCAAGCTTTTGGACAAAAACAAGTAGCAACTTGGGACATACAAGATAATTCTGGAAGCAGAGGGCTGTGCTAGTGTAAACTCACGGCTTAGCAAGAAGCTGGTGCCGTTTAGGGATGAGTGGAACGCCACCACCCTGCAGCCAGCCCCCTGGCTGTGGTACCAAGGGTCGGCCAGAGACCCAGCCAATCACAATATTTTCTCCTGCTGGTTCTGGGACTAGCCTCGCTGGGTTAGCTAGGCTTGTTTTATTTTGTGCTTTATTCCAAAGTATACAAACAAACCCGAGGGAAAAAAAGCTAATTAGTTTTGCTTGGAATGCTGGAGATGCCAGAGAAATGGGCTTTGCCATCCAAAGCGTTCAAAGGCCTGCTGCACTTGGAGACAAGCGCCTGCAAATGACTTATAGTCTGTGAATGACTTTCTGCAATTCTGACTGCCAGTGATTCCATGTGTCAGGTACCTGGCATTATCTGTTAGAGACTGAGGAGCATAAACAACCCCACTCCAGCCTGCAAGCTACCAACCACGAATACAGTTATTGCTTTCACCTGCATCTATTCCCACTCCCCAAACCTCCACTGCACCCTACGTCCCTGCTTCCTCTTCAGGCTTGCAGCTTTTCCACCTACTCCCCGTGGAGGGTGGAGGTCTGCTCTCCTGAAGGAGAGGCCCAGTGGACTGAAGACATTTGTACAGCCTAAGGCTGCTGTTGGTTCCATCTTTGGTCTTGAGAATATTCCTGCCTGTGGGACATCCCCTCTGACTCACCTGCCCTTCACTTATCAATCTTCCTAAACACTGCTTTCCGAGTATTGCCCTTGTACCCTCACCAGACCAAAAATGACCAAGCAAAAACAAAATAAAACAAAAACCAGAACAATGGCTCCATGCTACCTGCAGAACAAAGCCACATTCTGCAGTGAGCCACGGCTGCCCAATCTTCCAACTACTCCAGCTTGCACAAAGCTGTTGCCCAGGGTCCTCATGGGCCCCTCAGCACCCCATGCCTGCACACTACTGACTCTGCCTGGTTTTGCATGCCTGGTTTTGTATCCCACAGTCCTCATGGGTTCCCCCACCACTCTCAATAGGCTTTCCCAACATCTGTAAGTTATTACCCAGCCTCTCTCTCCTGGAATTGATTTCTTGAGTATATTTTTAGTGCTGGGTATTTACAAATGTCTCAACTTACACAACAGGGAAATGGGTAAAATAATACCTTTTTTTTTTTTTTTAATCAACAAGGAAACTGGAGCTCAGAGAGGCTGAGTTGCCAAAGTGACAGACACATCAGTTCCACCACCAGGATTTAATCACAAGTCCATCCCCTCTAGAGCCTGGCTGTGTTCCACACATTTAACAGGTTCACACCCACTCCCTTTTATTTACTTATTTATTTTTGCTTATCTGTATCTTCTGGTCTCTCTGTAGCACAGGCTATTGTTTGTTACTCGTGTAATTAAAAATAAGAGGGTATGCTCACTCTTGAAGTTGGAAGGTTCCCTTTTAGGGGGTCCGTCCTAAAAGGCAAGTGAAGGTTTAGGCACAGAGGTGGGCCGTGCAACAGTGGGGAAGGCTCTGATGCCACCCAACGTGCAGGAACGGGATTATCCCGTGTGCTCTGATGGAGTCATGCACTGGGGGGTAAGGAAATCACAGCAAATCACAGCAGTGACTTCAAAGACTACAAATAACATGGGAAATGTGGCAAGGAAAAACTCCACACTATTCTCTGCCTTACCTCAGCTGTGCAAGTGCCACCGAAGACTAAAAACACACTCACACAGGGAAAGGAGGGTGCCCCTGCCTGCCTGCCATGGGTATCAGACCTGGGTTCGATTTCTGAGCATCCTAGGAATCCGGCACAGACCCTTTGCCAAATCCCATGCCATCTTCATTCGTGAGCCTAAACACCAAATGCTGCATGCCCACCTCATCTCCTGATGAGAGCCACAGCTCTAACAGCAAAGGGACCCACAACCCCACATCCGTACTGGCCACGGTGCCAGGCCTGGGTATCACGCTAATCACAGAATCCTGCAGACCGACAGCAGCTGCTCAGCAAAGCCTTATCGCTCTCCTTTTGTTGGTGGCCAGCACTGCTGGCCCTGCACTCCCGGCAGCGATCCTGCGGCTGCCAGATCTATGCCTAGGGAAGCCAGAGACACTGAAACCAAGGGTTCCCTGGGCCCAGTGCCCGATTCCTGGCTGTACTGGCTGTGCTTGTATTTTGGCCCAGAAGGGGGGGCACAGCCTGGTGTTAGCATGGTGCTGGCTCAGCCGTCCACTGGAAACAGTGTCTGAGATGTCCTGGGTCGCGCAGGGGTGCCAACAGCTATGGTGTTTCCCTCTGGAATCCCATTCCTACAAACAGCCTGAGGCCAGCCTTCCTGACTCTATGAGCCCTCTGCAATACGTTGGGGCGGTCTGATAGCTTCTGAAGTATCCCAGCTGGGAATCAAGATGACAAAGACTACTCAGCATGTCCAACATCCTTATTAAAGTCTATACTGGAAGACTTGCGAATCAGCTCAAGAAATGTTTGAGCTCTTTTCCCTCGGAGGAGTGCGTGGTGTTCAAGGTAAGTAAGTGCTGGCTCAGGCTGGCTCGGTAAGGGATGGCACAGGCTGTAGCACCTCTGCATAAACCCGCCAGAGATCCCCACCCCCCCTACCTCCCACCTCCCCACCCCTACCCCCTACCCCCCACCGCCCAAGGCAGCAGCAAGACTTCCCTTGAGCTACAGGAATAGGTTGTACCTGTGGCCTAACATCATCTGTGGCAGTCTGGCAAACTCTGGCATAAGAGTCCTTTCCTGATGGTATGCCACCTGCTGCGGGGGGGCGGGATACCCAGCCTCATTCACCTCCAGTGCTGGAGGCGCCACACTTTACAAAGTACCCGGACGTCTGCCAGCTGAGCTTCCGGGGTCCCTCCCGGGAGGATCCCTCTAGCCACACAGAACCAGCAGCTCTGGAACTATGCACATTTGCACACAACCCTCAAGCTCCCCTGCCCTGGTTCCAACAGAGGGGAGCTAAAACCAAACCCAACCCTGCCAAGGGTAACTAACTCTCCATCTTTCACAACCAAGTTCTGGACTCTCGAAGGTCTTCAGAGACTCAGACTACCTGATGGGGCTGCAGGTGTGGACACTCATCTCAGGCCTCCATCTCCCCGCAGCCTCCAGCGCAGGGCAGGTCCTGAGCCTCCCACCTGCAGAAGTGTTGTGTGTGTGTGTGCAGACTATGCATGTGTGCATGTGTGTGTAGGAGCCCACTGCCTCCCCTGTTGTAGAGCTGCAGCTCTCAGCTCCGCTGACTAGTACACCAGCTCTAAATCCCAGGCAGCCCACCAGGAAGTGACCTGCACCAGGCCAGGAGCTGGGTGCGGAGGGGGCCAGGATCCCGACTCCCGCTAACTGATAGGGAAGGGCTGAGCCCTGCCTGCCAGAAAGCTCGCTGGGCTTGTTCACGTGGCCCCATGGTGACCTCTCCAGACTCGGTCTGAACAAGTCTTAGGTGTGGAAGGTACAGGGAACAGATGGTAGAAGGGGAAGGACTTGCCATCTGTGCTGGCAGCCAAAACGGTGATGCACACTGAGGGCGTAGGGGTGGATTGGGGGTAAATAGGACACAGGCACACACGCACACACTCACATACGCATGCACACACGGGTATCTGCCTGCCGAAGCCCACGTGGACCTCTTCTCTGCCAGGCTCCTCTCTGAGCCCACCCCAGCCCCAGGGGCTGCAAAGCCTCTCCTGTATCCCCTGCCCTAGCTCCTCCAGCGCCCATCATGTTAACTCCCAGGCCCACCCTATAGCTCTGAGGAGCACACACTGTCTTCACCACTGCACGGTCTCGGTCTCATCCAGGCCCATTGACTGGCCAAGGAGAATGCTCCTCAGATCCCAGGAGTGGGTGTCTACCGTCTGGGACTCGAGTGTCCTTGCCTTGCAAAGAAATCGCATGGCCCTTGGAAAGGCCCTCCTTTCCCTCTTTCATTTTCTTGCAGTCAAGAACAGGATGGGTTTGGGCCCCAATACAGGCCCCTCAGTCTGTCAGAGCCCCTGCAGCCCCCCACCCCCCCACCGGGTCTTGCTCTACCTCTTGGTGGTCCATCTCCTAACAAGGAACACTCCTGGGGCACCCAACTACAGAACACGAGAGAAACAGAGGGGCCTCCAACCCCGGGAACTTGAGTCCTGGCTGGGAGGAGAATCACGGACACGAGGAACCACCAGGCTGAGGGCTGATGTCGTGCCTCACGTGGTACAGACAGCAGCCTCCACAGAAGTTTCCAGGAGAGGCTGCACTGGAAGAAGTCGTAAAAAAGACTTCCGTGAAAAAGAGCTTCATGAAAAGAGTAAGGCTGAGGGTTTGAGAGGTAAGCAACAACAGGCTAAGAAAAACAGGCGTGGGACAGTCCCTGGATTTGTGAGCCTCCCTGGGACGTGCTCCCTCTTCGGTCCCTGGACATTCTGCCAATGGAAGGCTCACAACAACCAGGTCTCCCCTTCAAGCCCAGAGCCAGGTTCGGTGCACCCACAGCTGAATGCTGGCTGAGGGGCTGAGCTCGGCTGTATCAGGCAGGTGCTCCAGTTCTGAACGTCTGTGACCTAAAAGTGCCTCAAAGGCACCACTGAACAGAAGGCTCTGGGCCCAGGTGGCGAAAGCCAGGCTGCTGCCTAACATGCACCAGTCTTCCCAATTTAATTGAAACCAACACAAATCACACTGGGGCATAAAGCAATTTTTTCCTCCAGATTGCCCTTTCTAACCATGGCCCCAAGCATGTCCTCTCTGAGGCTGGACTCATCTTCCTGAGCACTCTGACGGGGAAGAGTCTTCACTCATCCTTTTAAACTGACACTACTGTTCTGCGGGTTTCAATTCCAGTCCTGCCGTCTGCTAGCACTGTGACCTTGGACAAGCACCGAACCTCTCTGTACCTCCATTTCCTCTTCTGTAAAATGAGATTAATAACAACCACACGTACCCCACCGGGTTGCCGTATGTGATGTATATATGGAAAGACACACGCACATGTGCATGCATATACACACCTGTATTCTAAATACAGACAGACACAGCCTGGTATGTAGCGTGGGCTGTGTGGGTGCTGGTCTGAGTTTTAAGGGAGTAAACAGGACCTGGGAACTGATGGAAACCAACAGCCTGGGAGGCAGTACAGCCCATTGTAACGACATGCGATGCAGGTGTGAAAGGAGCATCTCACACCTGGCATCTCACACAACGATGAGATAGAGCCTCAAAGACTGCACCTCAGGACAAAGTAGGAAGGGGCAAAAGGTAATCAAAAGAAAGCTCTGGAAACACACACTTGCAACCACCTCTGGGACAGGTCTGGGGTTGGAGCAGAACTGGGGACATCCCACGGAAGTCTCTAGCAACAGAAGCGGCAGAAGGGCCAGGAGAGGGCTTGGATACTGCCGCCGCCGCCGCCTTGAATAGACCCACTGACCAGGGTTCAGCCTTACCTGGTACAAGCCCTACTGGAGCCAAACAGGAACCAGCGACAGGCCCTGCCCTGGAGAAGCTTTTGAGTCCCACTGCGGGAACAAGACTGGAGCTCTAGAACATGCTCCTGTGATGAGCTCGACAGATAGGTGTCCAGTGTGCTCAGGGAGGACGCATCACTTTGGGTTGAAGGCTCTGAGCTGAGGACCAGGGGGTGGGCCGGTGGGATGGGACCAGCTGCCCCAGTTAGTGCTGGGGTGCCCTAGGACAGGGAGAGCCACCACACCGCAGAGTCAGCTTCCTTTTTTCTCACAAATGGCTGTTGGGTGCGGGAAGAACAGTGAACCCACAACAGAAAAATTTCAGCCCTGATTTAAAAAAAAACAAAACAAACCTTCTGCATCTATCAGCCGTGGGGAAGCTGAGCCTCTGCCAAGCACAGGGCCCCACTGTGGACCTCTAAGTGTCCTTAGGACACCTCAGGGGAAACTGGTTTTCAGCTCCTGCCACCCCCTTCCCCTCCCTCGCCCAGAGCAAGAGGAATGCACCTCAGCTGCAGAACCTGCTCCCTGACCTCGTGTCACTTACAAGCAGGAGCCCAAGGCCTGAGCCGGGCACGCAGGTGGGGGTGCAGGTAGCCACCTACGTGGCCAGGTGTGGCCCCAGCACAGCACCTGCCTGCAGACATCCCCATGAAAGATGGAAGAACAGGAAGGCCCCCATCTCCAGGTTCGTTGCTAAAGGGATTCCATCTCAATGAACTCTTCTGAAAATCAAACGAACACAAAACCTTAAGCTAGAACTTTTCAAAGATATTAACAGGCATTATACCTCTCTCTCAGAATGCATTATACCCTTCCTTACTCTCCTGGGTCGAATCGTGTCCTCTCCACCAAAAGTGAGGTCAGAGCCCTAACGCCCAGCACCTCTGAACGTGACCTTATTTGCAAAGAGGGTCTTTACAGAGCCAATCAAGTTACACTGAAGGCACCAGGGTGGCCCTGCTCCAACATGACTGATGTCCTTACAAATGCAGAAATGTGTGGGGGTGCCTGGGTAGCCCAGCCAGTTAAGCGTCTGCCTTCTGCTCAGGTCATGATCTCAGGGTCCTGGGATCGAGTCCCTGCATCAGGCTCCCTGCTCCTTGGGGAGCCTGCTTCTCTCCCTCTACCACTCTCCCTGCTCGTGCACTCTCGCTCTATATCAAATAAATAAAAACTTAAAAAACAAAAATAGGCAGAAATTTGGACACAGACATATAATATAGACAGGGAGGAGCCACGGGGAAGACTGATGACTAGGACCTGAGGAGACAAGCCTGGGACAGATCCCCCCAAAGGCTGTCAGAGGGAGCACAGCCCTGCCTGCCCACACCTGCATTTCAGACTTTTCACGCCAGACCTGGGACATGATCAATCTCTGTGGCTCCAAGCCCCCCTGGTTTGTGGTGCTCTGTTAAATGCACCCCTGGAAACCAAGACGCTTGCTTTTTTTCCCCTTCGTTTCTCAACAGCTTTATTAAGACAGAATTCACAAGCAGTAAGTTCATCCATTTCGAGTGCCTGATAAAATGGCTTTTGGTATATTCACAGGGCTGTGCAGCCATCACCACAACCAATTTTAGGACATTTTCGTCACCCCAGAAAGAAGCCCCATGCCTGTTACTTCCATTTCCCTGTCTACTCCCCAGCCCTCAGCAACCACTGAGCTACTTTCTGTGTGTGTTTCCAATGTTTCCTACAAATGGAATCATTCATCACGTGGTCTTTTTGAATGGCTTCTTACTTTCTTAACGGAATAAGCCCAGGTATTTGAACATGAGTCTGTCCGTACCTTACGGGGGAAACCTGCTGGCTGGGGGATCAGAGTTTGAATCTGCTCCCTACTCTCTTGCTCCGTGACCATAAGTAGGTTTCTTCCCCTGTGGGGCCCAGAGTCCCCACCCCAATCCCCGTCTGTGGGGGCTGCAGCTTCATGGGGGGTAAAGGGGTACAGTGACAATGCTCATATGGGCCTGCCAGCCCTGGTCTTATTCATTGTTAGCCCCCTTCTCTTGCCTTGAAGCCTCATTGCCACTTTATTGAAGGAAGTTGTCATTTACTGCAGAGATGGCCCTGGGGGTACTGCGCAGGTAGGGCTTGGTGGGCCCTCCCATGGAATTTCCCAAATCTCTAAGCCTTCCTAGTAGCCAATAAAAAAAATAAAAAAATAAAAAAAATAATTATGTCGGGTAGCCCAGTGCCAGGTTCTGCACACAAATTACTGTTCTGATTTGACTCTTCCAGCCCCTTCCTCACTATCAGCTTCTAAAGACATTCTCGTTTTCAGACTTCTCATCCCCTGCCTGGTCTCGGAAGGAGCCACGGTGCGTAGTCAGGGAACCTGACCACCGTCCACAGGTCTGTGGCCAGCTCATCACCTGCATGCTAGTTGGTGTGTGGTGGGCTGGTCACCAGCTCTGTGATGGGGAACCTTCACCGTCTCCCCACAGCCCCGCCGGCCCTGCTGACAAGGCAGAGAAGACCAACTCCCAGGTCGGTGGGGGGGGGGGGGGGAGCTCCTAGCACCATCACTGGGTTTAGTGACTAAGACAGGAGCCGTGGTGACAGGTGGGAGAGACGGGGCAGGTCGGCTGCAGGAAAGCTCTGTAACAATGACCTGCCTTGGTTTGTGAGCACTCACCATGTACGGGCACAGCAGTGGGCACAGGGCCCTCTGCCACATACAGTCTGACCAGAGAGCAGAACCAGAGGAGATGGGAGTCTGGGGCCGTCAGACTCTCAGTGGCCTCATCTGCCCCAGAAGCTTCACAACTCAGAAACTGTCAGAGACTGGGGAGGGAGGAGGCAACAAATGACACCTAAGTCTGCTGTTGCTCAAGCTTCCTCAGCCTGATCCTGGGGTCCTCCACCAGGGCAGGGCCCAGAAGCAGGCCCAGAGCCACTCCAGTGAGTGGGAGCTGGAAGGGAGGTCAAGTCAGCTCCTGGTGAAATCCTTTGTCTGATGTTCGGAACCTGGAGGGACCATCAGAAGCCCCAGGGGCACCGTTTCATCAAAACACAGATGTCCAGAGTTGTCTGCAGAGCTACTGTCTCAGAACTTCCGTGGCTGAGAACAGGACTTCAGGGCACCAAAATGCACCCTATTTAAGAACCTATGGGGGCACCTGGTTGGCTCTGTGGTTGAGCATCTGCCTTTGGCTCAGGTTGTGATCCCAGGGTTCTGGGATCGAGTTCCACATCAGGCTCCCCTCAGGGAGCCTGCTTCTCCTTCTGCCTATGTCTCTGCTTCTCTCTGTGTCTCATGAATAAATAAAATCTTTTAAAAATCCTTAAAAGAAAAAAAAAATAACCAGCACCTCGTGGTAGAGGCAAGTAAATATGCATGATGGTTCATGGCATCATTTGTCCTCAAAATCAAAGGTGCCTTTGAGAAGGGAGCTACGAAGCCAGGAATGGGTGCTTTCCCTTTAAGAAGGAATCAGGTTTTGAATCAAGTAGACCAAGAAGCAATCACTTGGACTTTGGATGCTCAAGGACAGTGCAGTCAGTTGCCCTCAGTCCAGAATGTTTCTAATATTCCCTGACTTAGAAGGCTTCTCAGCTGGAAGCTTCGTAATGGGCTCAGGTCAAAGGCCCCAGCGAGGGCTATACTTGCTCAGTGTCCTTCTGCCTGTCTCCTGCTATCCCCTCCCTCCCTACAGGCATCCCTCTTGCACACCCCAGCCCTAATGTCAGACCTGGTCATGGGCCACCTCCCAAGGGAAGGTTTGGAAGCTGTCCTGTGTTCCAAAACCGTCTCTTAACCCTCTGCAGCAAGGACTGGGTTCCGGGAACAAACAGGCCACAGCTGCCCATGATGGACACGTAGACTGGGAGAGGAATAAGTCTCGGTCATGTCTCCCCACTGAGATTTAGGGTCATGTGTTACCCCAGCATCGCTCACTGATGCTCACGTCACTGCCTCCTCTCTTGCTCCCTACATAGCTCAGTGTGACCTGCTACGGTTGCAAATGTTGTTTCTTTGGCTTATTCTGGCTTATTCTCCCCGTTACACTATTTGAATCAAGTCTGGATTGAAGACTGCCTCTCAGAGAGGCAGCTCTGAACCCAAATACAACACGATTTAACAAATCCACTTTATGTTACTCCCAAATTTTTAAATTTTTTTTTTCATTTATTTATGATAGTCACAGAGAGAGAGAGAGAGAGGCAGAGACACAGGCAGAGGGAGAAGCAGGCTCCATGCACCGGGAGCCCGACGTGGGATTCGATCCCGGGTCTCCAGGATCGCGCCCCGGGCCAAAGGCAGGCGCTAAACCGCTGCGCCACCCAGGGATCCCCCCAAATTTTTAATACTTTGTATGTTTTGTGTCCTTTATGATATCTTGAGATAATGTGATGACAATCTTTCTGTAAATACTCATAACCCTTAATGTAGAGCCAGACACCAAACACTGCTTTCTCTTGACTGGGTTAATCCAACAAACACGTACTAGACCCTCATGGTGTACCAGGCACGCAGGTGACAAGGGCACACAGATGATAGGCAAAGTCTCGGTCCCATAAGCAAGTCCTGATTTGGGGTTAAGAATACATTCAAGACAGGTGTTCTTGCCTACAAGCCCAAAGCCTGTGTTCTCAGCCGTGTCTCTCTCTCGGGGGCTCTCCTCAGGCCCACCCTTTAACCAGGGATTAGGACAAACGGGTGAGGTCAGGGTATACCCAGAATACAGACCCTGGAGCTTCAAATCCATGCCACTGCCTGCCAGGCCAAACTTCCTGCCCCCACCCCAGGACTCCTTCACTTCCCCTTCCTGCCCACAATTGCCTCCAAACAAAAATTAGTAACTAAGCAACTGCTATATCCTCCGCCAGTAGTTACAGTGACCGGAACGTCTTGGTTTGCCCAGGACCCATCAGATTTTAAAACAGAAAGTCCCACATTCTAAGAAATCCTTATAGTCCCTGGTGAACCCGGGCAGCCGGTCTGCCCAAGGGACAGAGGCTGCCTCCCTATGCCCCACCTCAGACCTCCCCACCCCGGAGGCCACGTGTACCTCTGTGCATCTGTCCACACCACTGGCCGGACCTCCCACACCCCTGCCCGCTTCCTCTCTGCCTCTCCTGACTTCAAGCCCTTTGGTGAAGGAGGAAACACCCTCCCACTTTTCCCTTCCTCTCTGTTTCATTTATTTAGTAAAAATTAGCCCTAATCATTGAATAAGAAGAGAGCCAGGGATCTGTGTTCCTCAGGAAAAAGTAATTACTGTAAGTGAAAACAAAAGTTTTAAAGTGAAATTAAACCTAAATAAGAGGGTCCCCACGTCCCCGGGTATATGGAGGATGTCTAGAAGGATTCAGAATTCCTGTCACATTCTCCATTTAGCTCTTTTTCCTCCTCTGAACAAACCCACTTTTCATAAAATGTAGCTTTAGAGATAAACAAAACACACCACTGCAATTCCATTCTGCCTCTTGCTTTTTTAATGACTACATCCACTCCCCCCATTCACCAAGCAGTGTGTTCCCAGCCCTGTAGAGCCAATTTACAGCAGCCACTGTAGCCACAAAAGGCCATGTATATAGGGGTATCTGGGTGGCTCAGTGGTTAAACACCTGCCTTTGCCTCAGGGTGTGATCCCAGGGTCCTGGGATCGAGTCCCGCATCGGGCTCCCCGCCGGGAGCCTGCTTCTCCCTCTGCCTCTGTGTGTCTCTCATGAATAAATAAAATCTTAAGAAAAGAAAAAGAAAGGCCATGTTTAAGCCAAAGGCCACTCAACTGCCCATGAGCCAACAGAAATGAGGATCAGAGACAGCTTAGGATGGGGAGCCAGAACCAGAAAAACAGAGAAAGTGGGGAGTGAGGTGGGGAACACAGCAAAGTCAAGTCAGACGTTTGGCTCTAAACTGCCCGCGTCCCACTGGCTCTCAACCTCAGACACAAATCATCTGGGGAATTTAAAACAACAACAACACAAAGCCCGGTACCTGGTCACAGTTTCTAATTAAATTCTCCTGGGGAACAGCTGGGCACTTGGGCGTTTTAAATGCCCCTCAGGTGAGCCTGACATGCAGCCACGTTTGAGAAGCACGGCAGTAAAACCAAGAAAAATAAAACACGACGGGTTATAGTTGCCCATTTTACGCAAGAAGTGAATAGACCAGTTCCTGGGGAGAAGCATGGCTTTTCCTAACACACATTCCCGTAGACATTTCTTGAGCTGGTTTTGGGTAAAACCTGAATTACCATAGCGTTTTCTGGCATGGCTTCCAACACCAGACCCTGGACACCCCTGAGGTGTCCCCAGGGGTCACGGGGCACTCATCCTGGTGCTGCTTCTCCCCGATGCTACTTGGAGCCTGTGCCACGTGCCAGCCCCGTAGCAGATGCAATGAACCCTTCCTGACACCACCGTAGCTCCCCTGCTCATCCAGCCCAGAAAAATGCTGAAGCAGTGACCCAGGGCAACACGAGCCTGGGTTTCAAGTTCCACTTAGAACGGAGGGTGAATCTATGGGCACCACCACCTATTCACTCAACAAGTAGTAACAGGCCCCTGCTGCCCAGGAGGAGCTCCAGCCCTGATCCTTGGAATGAATGCAATTCCTTATCCATGGGTCTCCATGCTTTTGTGAGGAACACCTGCATCTCCTTCCCATGGAGCCTTGAGACAGATCCCCAGGGTCAGAGTGGCTGTCTAGGGGTCCAGAGAAGAGGACAGTATCAGGATGGACAGCAAATCCCAGCCGAACGGCGGGGGGAGGGGGGCTGTCCTTGAGAGCAGGGCTGATATCCAACTCATGTGGCCTAGTACAGGTCCTGATGGACAACAGTACATGCTCGACAAATATTTGTGGAAAGAGAGAATGAATAGTGCCTGAAAAAAACACAAATGATAGTGATAGAAAGAGGACAGTGATAGAAAGTCTGGTAAAGCAAAGGCAAGAGGGAAAAAGGGATTTTCTGCAGATTTAGGAAACATACAAACTGATGGGAAGCATATAAGCTTGTCTCATCTCTTCCTCATCTCTTTTAGGGCCTTCAGGCTCACAAGATGTCGGCATGCCACTGACCATACATGTGCTCACTGGGGGTGCCCTGTACACTCCCAACACGTTGTGCGCTCTCTTGGACACGACAGCAAAAGCCACAGGCAACAGAAACAGATAAATTTGGCTTCTGAAGAGTGAAAGGACAACCTTCAGGATGAAAGAAAACATTTTCAAATCATGTATCTGATAAGGGATTTGCATCTAGAATATATAAAGAATTCTCCATCTCAATAGTGAAAAGACAACCCAGATATGTGCAGACATCTCTCCAAAGGACAATGTACAAATGGCCAAAAAGCCCAGGAAAAGATGCTAGACAACGCAGGGAAACGCAGCTCAAAACCACAAGGCAGCGCACATTGCTCCCACTGGGACAGCCACAATGAAGATACACACAGGAACACATGCTGGTGAGGACGTGCCCAAGTTGGGAGCCATGTGGACCACTGTCCAGCAGCTCCTCAAAAGTTAAACACAGAGTGACTCCACTGGCCAGTGGTAATTCTGTTCCTGGGTATAAACCCAAGAGACATGAAAACACATATCTACACAGACACTTGTACGAATGTCTACACTATTCATAGATCATTAGCACCTTCAAGGAAACTATTAACACTAGCACTATTACAAATAGTAATAGTGTAGACACTCGTACAATACATTACAAATAATGTAGGCTACATTATTCCTAATAGGTGAAGGTAGAAGCTACCCAGGTGTCCTCTAACCGATGAACAGACAGACGAAGTAAGGTGTGTTCACACCATGGAATATTGTGAAGCCGTAAAAAGGAATGAATTACTGATGGATCTACCACATGGGTAAACTTTGTATACATTATGGTTAAGTGAATGAAGCCAGGAGCCATATATCATACGGGTTCTATTTATAGGAATGTCTAGAACAGGGAAATCTGTAGCAGAGAGCCATGTCGTGGTTGCTTGGTCGGGGAGGGGGACAGGGAGGGCGTGAAAATATCCTCGGGTTGACTGCGGTGATGGTGGCACAGATCTGCGAATATCCTAAGAACCACTGAATCGTACCCTTTACACAGGGAGATTGTGGATCTGTCAATTATATTCAATAAAGCTGTTTTAAAAAAAATAGAAAGTGTGTGAAAACCAGCAAAACAACAGCATAGCCACAACACTGAGACCCATTTGTCACCCATCGGACCGGTGAAAACAATGAAGTAGGACTATGCATTGTGTCAGTCCTAGTCATGCAGAAAGCAAGGAAGAAACAGGAAACCAAAACAAGCCTGAATGAGGAAGGGGTCTGGATGGTGTCTGGGAAGATGGGCTGTGATTATGGGAAAGGCACTGAGAAGATCTGTCTTTCCCTAAGGTCAGGGACTGGGTCTTCTCCTTACGTTACCATGTGGATTCTTTCAGGAGAGGTTTCCAGCAGAGAGAGCTGCATGTGCAAAGACCTGGAGGCAAGAGGAGGCAAGAGGAGGCAAGAGGAGGCAGGAGGAGGCAGGAGGAGGCAGGAGGAGGCAGGAGGAGGCAGGAGGAGGCAGGAGGAGGCAGGTCTGCCCACAGCAGAGCCGTGGCCCATGTGGCTGAGGTCACCAGTGGGGTCAGAAAGGTGGTGAAGCCGTATTCATCTGACTTCAGGTCACTGGAAAGATGAGGACTTGCACTCTGAACATGACAGGGGCCACTGAAGGTTCTATCAGGGAAGACAGTTGGGGGCGAAGATGGAAATGGCCTTCACTTCAGATTGGAACTGACCTAGGGGTGACGGGGAGGGAGAGGAGAAGTGGGCAGGAAGCCGTAATCATGGAAGAAAAAGGGGAGAAAACCAACGAGGTTCTGGGACAGGTGCCCCCACAAGGTGACATCCCTACATCTTCTGCTCCCCGTCGCCGTCCCAAAGCTTAGCGTGGGTCATGAGAGATGCAGAAAATGGTTAATAATCATACAGAAATAGTCCATACAGAATTAAGGCATATAGAAATAGTTAAAAATAAATATTTTTTTAAAGATTAGAAGCTGTCCAGAGGAAAAAAAAAAAAAAAAAAAAAGAAGCTGTCCAGAGAAAGGAGGCAATCACAGGGTCAAGAGGGGAAGAGAAAACTTTAGAAGGTTTTAGGCTCAGTGCCACTCTGCCCACCTTGCTGGCAATGAGCTTTTAAGTGTAAATACCTTTATCACTTCCCTTGAAGGTGCTAATGATCTATGAAGCACTATTTCTAGCTACCTTGCCTTGGAGGAAGGACCACCCTCCTTCTGCAGGAGCCTCAGGCCCCATTCCCTACAACCAAATAGACATGGTTTGTGGGTTGTTCAAGGCAGCTGCTCCTGGCAAAGCAGGACCTAGGACAGGCCTTGATGAGAGCACGGCGGGTGTAAACGTCAGGAAGGGTGTCTCCGTGAAGGCTGGGGGCTCCAGGGAGAAGCACGGGCCAAGGCAGGAGGGCACAAGGAACAGGAAATCCTACAACCTGAAGTCTACCTTTCTGCCCCTTCCAGGCGGCTCCTCCATTTCTAGAATCAACAATAGTGACTCACTAGACCTGAACCCAGTGGAGGAAGTCTGGAGGCCAACTCCTAACTATATAGTCCGCTGGGCTGGTTTCGTGGGCTGCAGTGGACCCAATGTCCCCTGGACCTGGGCAACACCACAGCTTGGCCAGGCTCGGGCCAGCTGGCCTGTCTGTCCCCTGTCTGTCCCTTTGGCGCACTCAGCCTGAGCCGCCTCAGGCTGTCACCTTGGTCTCAGGCAAGCACGTTTCCTGGACATGTCCCACTTGACTTAATTGGAGGCAAGGTCAACATGAAAAAGAGCAGGTTCTTCCAGGGCCAAGTCTGTAGACTTGCAGCCGCCAGATACATTAATCAGGCCATTTCCTAATCGTCTGGGAGTGGAACATGGTGTGCTCACATGTCCCCCACCCCGACCACCCAGGGCTCACCAGACCAAAATCTGCATAGGAAAACAGTTTTTTCCAGAATCAAAATAGCAGTAATTTTCTCAGTCAGAGCCAATTACAGAGACTAACCAGAAGACAGACAGACAGACAGAAGGAAAGAAGGGAAGGAAAGAAGGAAGGGAGGAAAAAAGGAAGGATGGATGGATCAAAGGAAGAAAGAAAGAAAAAGGAAAGAAGAAAGAAAAGAGAAAAGAAAAAAGAAAAGAAAAGAAAAGAAAAGAAAAGAAAAGAAAAGAAAAGAAAAGAAAAGAAAAAAGATCAAGAAAGGAGACACCAAATGATGGTTGAGGGACCAGCAGTGCAGCACAGCAGAGCCATGGGACTGGGATTCACACGCAGGTTTGCCGCTAAGGAGTGGCCTGCAGCTCTCTGCACAAATTCCCTGCCGCAGCAGCTCTTTGGGCCTCAGCTTCTCGCACCTGGAAAATTATGGTCCATGAATCTGTTACTTCTGCTCTTCCTCACTCAGCAAAGTTGTATTCGGCGTCGATGATGTAAAAGAACAGCAGCGTTTATAATTCCAAATGCTTTGGGCATACCTTCTCATGTCTGATGCTGTCATGCTGCTTTACGGTTTACCACATGCTTCACCTGCACCATTTATTCTTCAACGAGGGAACAAGGGTGGAAGAAACGCTGCCTTGTGCTTTGGTGACCACTCAGGGAGGCAGGCGATGGGAGACCTGGTCCTGACCCAATTGGCGTCCCCCCTCCCCCAGCCCCCGACCTCCAAGGTGTCGTGCCCCAAGCTGCCCGTCACACCTGCAATGTCACTGGGCACAGAGAGTGGCTCGCACTCCAGGAACATCCCTGCGCAGAGCCTGTGACACTGTGCAGTCCAGGAAGCCAGGGCAGCGCAGGCTGAGCACACTCTCAGGAGCCCTGGGAAGCTGCCCGAGCCCAAGGGATCCTGGAAAACAGGGCAGGGTGAGTGGCTCAAGGGGGACTGGGCTTCCCCCCAGTGAGGCATGTGGTGGCCAGGCACCTACCTTCTCTGAGCTTCGGGTCCTCACCTGTCACATATGAATATTAAGTTAGTTAGAGAACGTAAAGTGCCTAATAAGTGCAAGTGAACATATGGCTTAGAGATTTGGGGTCAGAGCTATGAGTGTGGCTCCCAGCCCAGGAGGAGTGCTGTGGGGCCAGGCCTGTGGCACAGCGCAGCCATGGGGTTGGAGGGAGAGAAGGGGAGGGCAGCGTCCATCTGCCGTTAATGCATCCTAAAGCTCACTTAACAAGCACTCTACGTACAAATCTCCTTCTGATGCGACTCCTCGATCTTAGAATTCAGGCGTAGGTGCATCTTCTGGACAGAGAACAGGTAACCTATTGGATGCCCTTCGCGTCCAATTCTGGACAGCACTGTTGACCTGGCTCCATCTACATGGACAAGTCTGGTTGCATCCATGCAGGTTTAGGAGCCAACATAACAGCCATACCAATATACCAGTACATACAAGGAGATGCTTCCACATTCGTGCAAACACACAGGTGTGGACACCAACATGCATGTGTGTAAATTTATGTGTGCAATGCTCTGCTGCACCTACAGCTTTTTTTTTAAGATTTTATTTTTTTAATTTGAGAGAGAGACAGAAAGAGGGAGCACATGAGCAGCAGGGAGAGGCAGAAGGAGAAGGAGAAGGAGAAGGAGAAGCAGGTTCCCCACCGAGCAGGGAGCCAGACTCTTGGACATGGGACTCAATCCCTGGACCCTGAGATCATGACCTGAGCCTTAGGCAGATGCTTCACCAAATGAACCACGCAGGTGTCCAATCTACAGCTTTTGATGCAGGTCCGTGCACACACACATGGTACACATGGACAATGGATGGGCCACCTGTCTAGAACCTAGAATAAACCATAAAGTTGGCATCTGAGGGATGCCTGGGTGGCTCAGTGGTTGAGCATCTGCCTTTGACTCAGGGCATGATCTCGGGGTCCTGGGATGGAGTCCTACATCGGGCTCTCCACAGGGAGCCTGCTTCTCCCTCTGCCTACGTCTCTGCCTCTCTCTCTCTGTGTCTCTCATGAATAAATAAATAAAATCTTTAAAAAAAAGAAAAGCTGGCATCTGAAAACAAATGGAACCCAAAAGCAGAGCCATATGTCATTTTGTTAAGTTCTGAAGCTTGCATACATCAGACACCACGTCCCAGCCCATGGGCTGCCCTGCGGAAGGACTGCGACATGGAAAAGTCGCCCAGGTCAGGCTGAACTATGACACGGCTGTGTCTGTTGCTAGGTTTTCCGCATGTGTTGCCCTGTTGTTGTTCTCCCAAAAGTTTAATAAATTATGTCACCAAAAATAAAGAAATTTCTGGAGCAAAGTTGAAGCAATATCTCACTGGTGTGCTTCCAGAGAGAATGAATGGATTTGTCCTTCTCCTTCCAGGATCTGAGATCACACGACCCGTCTATCCACGTTGGGGTGAGGCCTCCCAAGGAAGCTTAGACTGGAGTGGGAGACCACTTATTGCCACACAAATTAGCAAGATAAATTCATAGAAATCAGCAGACTCAAGGTCAGGAAGATTTGGGCCCCATTCAAACATCAGACCAAAGCCAATGCTCTTTTTGATTAAGAGCAGATGGGAATCCACCCTCTTCATATCTGTCAGCTGAGGAGCTATGACCTAAGGCACTGCCGCCCTCAGTGTTGGGCCAGGGAGCCCAAGGGGAAGACATGAGACTCAGGCCTCAGGAGGCTCACAGGCGCCATCAAGAGCAGACCATGACGGGGGCAGCAGTAGGCACAAGGAATCTCCAACCTGGGGCCTTGACTCCACATCTGGCCACAGACAGACTGGCTTCTCAGCCTTCAGATCCCAAGGCCTCATCCTGAACCTCAACTCTTGGTCGGGGTTCGGAGGGTGGAGGTAGGCCAGGGAGGAAGCAAGCACAGAAACCAAGCCTTTTCCAAGGTCTTGGCAAGCACCAGCCCTACACCCTGTAGGATGGAGAGGCAAAGGGGTGTGGCGGGGCCATGGGAAAGCCAAGGTGGCTCCCCTCAGAGGCTGGCACTCAGGGCCACTGTCTGCTGGTGACCTCTGGGCCTCAGCTTACTCATCTGTAAAATGGGGAGATGCTACTAGGCTGTCCCTCACCTCTGACACCAGTCTAGCTCTTAGCTCCTGCGTTTCTGTGAGGTCGGTGGGCTTCCCAGAGGAGGCAGAGGAGGGCCAGCTATTTAACAGAGGGTCAGGCTTGGACGAGGCAAGAGGCCCTTCCAACTAGGGGAGGGCACCTAATCGGGCGGAGTTTTTTCCAACACCTCTCGTAGATTAGACAATTATTTTAAGTGCGCCATCCCCAGGAGTCTTTAAAACATGAAACACAGCAGACTAGAGCCTCCCACAGCGGCGGCCATGACGTAAGCACTACAGAAGTGTTAAGCCCTCCTTCTTATCATCTCTACTGTAGACCTCGGTGCAAACACCATAACCTCACCGCGGAGCAGCATACTCGCAGCAGCACATGTAACGTGTGCATGTGGGGTTAATTGTGTCCATTCCACATGGGAATGCAAGCCCCCTGACTTAGGGATTTCCAACAGTTTTGTTAACTGATATGCCCAGCATCTCAGACCGTGCCTGGCACCAGCCAGATGCCCGAGAAATATTTGTTTGGACAATTGGATCCATATCATTTCACAAAAAGGCAAGTTCAGTGACCAAGAGGTAAGGGAAAAATAAAAGGAACAGGGGTTATGGGGACATTTTTAGGTTTCTGCCTGTCTCCCCACCCTCCTTACCCAAAATGGTGTGACGGGACAAGGGATCCAGCTGGGGGGTCAGAGGCCTTCCAGCTCCCCTGTGGTAGGACTCCCCAACTCACCCACTCCGCAGAACCACCAGCAACCCCTGGAATCTGCTGCTCAGGGCCCCTCTGCCTTCATTCTGGGGCTAGGTTCTCCCACGAGCCGGGGGCCTGGCCAGCAGAGCAAAGATGGGAGGTCACCCCAGCAGAGGGCTATGAGGGGTCTCCGGAAAGGTCAGCCAGCTGCGAGCAGGGAGCAGTGAAGCCACAGTGGTGACAGTTCCCTCACAGATAACCTACTCTGATGCTTCCGTGTTTGTTATCACCGTTTATGGTGAGCCATCACTAGCTTTCCATTTCTGCTGGTCCTAGGATGTTTCTTTCTCTGTCTTTTTTTTAGGATTTTATTTATTTATTCATGAGAGACACACAGAGACAGAGACACAGGCAGAGGGAGAAGCAGGCTCCCTGTGGGAAGCCCAACGTGGGACTTGATCCCAGGACCCTGGGATCATGACCTGAGCCAAAGGCAGACGCTCAACCACTGAGCCACTCAGGTGCCCCCTAGGATGTTTAAGAATATTTAAGAGGGGCGCCTGGATGGCTCAGCTGGATAAGGGTGTGACTCTTGGTTTTGGCTCAGGCCATGATCTCAGGGTCATGAAACTGGACCCTGCGTCCACCTCCCCACTCAGTGGGAAGTCTGCTCCAGAGTCTCTCCCTCCCTCCCTCCCTTTCTGTCTCTTCCTGCTCGTCCCCCTCTCTCTTTCAAATAAACAAATCTTTAAAAAAAGATTTAAGTTAAAAAATTATACTTCGATAGGATACAAATCAAATTGTGCAAGTTTAATGAATGCAGTTTGGGACTAACCTGTCCCATGATCCTGCCTCTGTTTCCCTGAGGGGTCATTAATTAGGACATCAGAGGGAGATGGCATTTCTGCCGAGGTGTGAATACACGTGTGCGTGGATCTGCATGTGTGCATGTATGTATGTGTGTACATGTGTATGTGTGTAGCTGCATGCATGTGTGTATGTGTGTGCAACTGTGTGAGTATATGTACATACGTGCACTTCTGTGTGCAGCTGTGTGTGTGTATATATGTATCTGCATGTGTGGAGCTGTGAGCATTCTTCCAATTTCTTTGCAAAAATGAATCCTACTTTTATAATCACCACAGGTTTCAAGAAATAGTATGTACTAACACATTTTCCCTATTTGCACATTTCCAAAGTTTGGTCCGCGGGTGTTTCCATGACCGTTCTGTGAAACATGGTCATAGATGAGGAGGTCCACCAGAGCCCACCATTGGGAATAGGACCCAGCTGTTTTGCAAGGGAATTTGTGCTTTAATGACACAAATGTGAGTCCCTACCTGCTTATTAAATTTTTGTCTTGCAAAATCACCAAGACTCTGATAGTAAAAGCGGGCATGGGTGTAAAATGTGGGGGAGAGGTCACAATGCACAAAGCCTGTGCCTGCAGGGGGCTGCCTCTGAGGGAAGAACGGGTGGGATGGTTACGGAATTTCCCTGTGAAACCGCCGGGACCTTGCAGGAAGACTGTGTCCCTTGGCTGGGGCCTCTGGCTACCTGGTATCACGCTGGGCACACCAGCAGTTGCGCTGTGCAGCCAGGCTGGGCCTGGCAGAAATATGCCTCCTTGGTAAAGCAACCAAGGGGAGCCCGTGACCTGTGGGTAATTCCCCCCTCAGCCAAGGGTCATGTGTGGTTAACTGGTAGGGGCAGGGGGCTGCCAGGGCACAGAGGTGAGTTAGGTGAGCTGGTCTTGGTGACTTTCTCTCCATTGTCAGCTCTGGTCCTTTTTTCAAGCCACATCGTCATGGGACAGTGGGCCCCTGGCTGGCCTCTGTTCAGGAACTACTCTTTCTTAGGCCCTTAAAGCCTGAGACCCTGGTGGAACACTCTACCCAGGCTACACCCCCTCGACTGGTACCTTCCCATCTCCATCTCTGTCCAGGGGCTTTATCATCCTCTGAAGACTCAGATCCTCCAAAGGGACAATGAGCTAATCTGGTAAACTGAATGGGCTGGCCTTGCCCTCTCTCCACTCCCAGCAGATCCCCCCTCTTGCCCTGCATGGGAAGTCTTGCAAGTGGCTTTCCTTCTAGACACAAGGCTTCCTTCCTCTGGGGTTCCAGGTCAAGAGAAAAGGTGGTATGCACCCTCCCTCCCCCTCCATGTCACACCAGCAGGAACCCCTGCAGGCAGGTGACACTCATCCAGGCCATCAACCAGCACCACAGATCTGGACTGCTCTTCTAGGCCAGCCGTTAACCATTTACCAGCTGCCCACTGGCCCTTTGACTGTATTGCAATGGTGCACCCTACCTGCCCCCCGCCCGCCCCGGTCCCGGGCTGTGAAGCCCAACTGCAAAGGCCAAGGCTTCAGAACACGACTTTTGTGCTCCGACCAGGTGAAACCTCGGACAGATACCTTTCATTTTTTGATCATCACAAGATGAGAAAACAAAACTAAAGATAACAAATAACTTTTAAGCTCAAATTCAGTTTGCACACATCATCTCGTGTCTCCTTCACATCCCATCCCAGGTGAAGAAGGGGCGGGGGCTGGCATAGCCGCCCAGAGCTGGCCTAGGCAGGCCCCGGGCCCAGTTTCCTGCTCCCACGGAGCTCTTCCCAATAGCTTCTGCTCCTGAAGAAAAACTAATTACTGTTTAGGAAGTTGTTTGTGATCCCTGGTGGAAACAGGGGAGTTTAGCTGTGCTTAGCTGTGCTGAGGGCATGAAGCAAGCACGGGCACACTCTGCCGCCTTGGCATGCTCTCAGGCCTTGAGAGGCAAGCTGCCTAGGGAAAGGATTTCCTGATGAAGCGTCTTTGGAGAAAGTTCTGGCGGTCAGAGCACTCTCCCACCCTCGAGGCTCAGGCAGTGCTGGCAATACTCCAGTTTCCTTGAACTCATCTGCTAGCATCCCAGTGATCTCAGGAGACCAGAAGATGGGTGGGGCAGCCCGGGGTCAAGGCACTGCCTGCCTCAGTTTCTCTGGGTCTCTGTCTAGAGGGTCAGGAGAGCCAAAGACAGGGGATGAAGAGACACAAACCCTGCTGTATTCTCATCCTTGGGCGGCCCCTACACAGCACCACACGCGGCAGGGGGGCCTCAAACCACAGACACATATTCTCTCCCAGTCCTGGAGGCTGAAAGGCCCGAGTCAGGCGTCGGCAGAGCGCCCTCTGACACCTGCAGGGGACAACCCTCCCTTGGCTCTTCCAGCCTCGGGTGGTGGCAGTCTCTGCCTCGTCCTCTCTGTAGTTGTGCTTCCTCTGCTCAAAAGGACACGGTCCTACTGGATGAGGGGCCCGCTTTGGCATCACAACCAATTCCATCGGCGGTGACCCTATTTCCAAATAAAGCCACAATCTCAGGTACCTCGATATATCTTTTGGGGGGACATGATCAGCACACAGCGCCTGCTACTGCTGGGCATGACCAATCTGGGGAATCCCTCCATGCTCACACCCCAGTGCTCTATGGGTTTCCAGACGACTGTGCAGCTATCCCAAGAGGCATCTTGGGATGCCTGCAGGGTGCCCAGCCCCAGGACCCTGGGCCCTGGCCAGTGCACAGGCCCTGGGTAAGAGCGCCAGTGAGGCCAAGACTCCTGGCACCACAGGCCAAGGGGACCCCGACACAGGCAGCTCAGTGACTCAGAATGAGGCAGGAGGGGAGCACAGAAATAAGCCACTGTTGTCCATACCGGGCACTTTGAACAATTACCCTGGGACAGTGCAGGTGAATCAGACATGTCCGAGACAAACCAGGGACAGTCCCCTGACTCAGGGAGTTTCTTGACAGTTTCATTGGAAGACACCCTGCCGGAAGGTTTCTCCTGGAAGAAAATTCAACTTGAAGAAAATTCAACTTGCCTGTTTATTTAAATTGCAAAGTAGCTGACCAGAGAGAGCACAACGATTATTACTTCAACTGAGAAAGGGAAGAAATGAATCTCAGATGTAAAGGGACTGGTCCTGTGCTCTGCCTTGCAATCACCTGACATGGTGGATATTCCCTCTGTCTTACAGGTGGGAAGCTGAGGGCCAGAGTAGCAATTGTCCTCTCGGGATGAACCAGCCCAACGTCACAGCCAGTGGAGCCTGGACTTGAACTCATGTGCTTGGGTTCCCAAACCCTTTAGTTTTCCCCAGCTCTTTCCACTCACTCCACCCACACTGTCCTGTGTCCAGGAAATAAAGCCCATCCCAGCCTGCACCGGCTGCCCACCTCCCCAGATTATCTGCCAGTGAAGCACAGGAGGGCACTGGATGCCAAGGAGAAGAGGGAAGCACTCTGACCCCTTCTCATGGAGCCTGACAATAATCTGATGGGACCTGAGTCTGACAACAGCAAATCAGAAGTCCTCCATGAGCCAGTTTCTTGGCCTCCAGAGGCCATGACCTACACCTGCTTCCACGCCAAGGAAGAGGTGGGGCTGCAGCCCGGGGACCCCAGCGCCTCCAGCCCTGATGGCCAGGACTTGTGCTAAAGGCCTTCTCTTCTCTCCGCCCCAACGCCTTACTCTGAGAAACAAATGACTGACACTCTTCCTCCTGAGACAACCGTCATCCAGCAGATTTTTAATGGCCTAGGAGGGAAATATCACAAAACAAACACATACTGAGCAAAGGGAGGGGGAAACCACTCAGTAAAGGCCAGAGTTCAGCTTGGTTATGACAATCAATTGTGAAAAGCCAAACCCACAACTTTCCGGAGCGGGAGTGCGTCTTCCTGCTGACATAATGCGCTTGGGCACTTGGCTAAAAACAAGTTTTCCCCGTTTGAGGCTGGCACATTTGGGGCCTCTGCAAACAGGTCGCTTCTGCTTTTGCCAAAGCTAGCTTCCCCTTTTCTGGAAACTGCTCCCCCCCCACACACACACACTCTGAGTCCGCAAGGCAGCCTCCCGCTCCCTGGCTGGGCTCTGGGATGTGCATCACAAACAGTTCAGTTGTGGGCGAGTTGTTTTTCTCTGATGTAGATGTTTCTTTCCAAAGCCTGCTACAAGTGGAAATTTCCGTATTCCCCTGTTCAGCAGAAATTACAGGCTTCAGTTTCATCATCACTATCAAACCATTAACCATTAACCCTTGACACCCCGGGGGAGCCCTGGAGGAAACAGCCTGGGGCACATTCCTGGGGCTGGCGGCTGCGGAGGCTGGGAGGCCCCTTGTGCCAGGAGGACCAGAGGTACGAGCTTCTGGAGGCGGGGCGAGGGGGGCGGGGGGGGGGGGGGCGGAGAAGCACTAGAAGCCTTACTTTTCATTGATCCTCCTCCACACCTCACGTCCAAATGTCTTACTCTGCATTATTACCTTCTGTGAACTGAGTGCATCTTCAATCCTATCACGTCTGAAGCTCACTCACTGCTCAGATTCCTTGGCTTCTGCAGGGGTGTAGACATGAAGGGGCCCTGGAGCTGTGCCCTGTGTCCCCTGGGCCCTCCGCTGGAGCGCAGGGGCAGCAGACACAGCACAGAGAAGCCTTCCAGCGAGCCCCACGTGGGGCCAGACCAACATGGGAAGCCAAGCCCTGTCCCCCTCCTGCACCTCTCCCCTCCTCTGCATCTGGGATACCTGCCTCAAAGCAAACTGCCAATAGTGATAATGAGCGGATGGACACCTCAGAACCCAGACACCTGCACAAAGCCTGCAGACTAGAATAAGTGCCTAAAAAGACAGCAGTGAGACTGGCCCCTGGGGACAGGAGCGGCTGCAGCCCTAGGAGTATAACCTCCTGGGAGTAAGAGCCCACTGTGTTCACACCGCCAAGCCCCGTGACACACCCCACCACTTGTGAGATGCATTAGGGCCACAGAGGCCAGCTTGTGAGACACAGGGATCTGCCCCAGGATTGCAGATTCCACCCCCGAGTTCCGGGGCTCCCACAGTAACACCAGCAGCTTAGGCACCCCAACCCCACAGAAACATGGGGGCAAGCAGGGAGAGAAGCAGCTCAGAGTTTGACTCCTCTCCCCAGAGTGCCAGGCCCCAGGTGTTCCTCTTCACCTCTTGTGGTCCTGATTGAGCATACCAGCATCCACCAGCATCCGCCAGCATCCACCAGCAGGAGGCAGACACCCACTCTGGTCCGGCACCCCAGGCAGGCAGGGGATATCTGGACCATTTGTTCTAGGTCTGGCCTACATAGAATTCCCCCCTGAGGAGGGGGCAGCTGCCTCCAACCGCTTCCTGAGCATTCTGGGTGTCTCCGGAATCCAGCCTAGGGCAGGGTTTCATGAATCCCTCTCAGAGCTTGCCTCCGAGCCATGACATGACAACTTTTTAAAAATAGGTGACGACTGTGACAGGGCCAACACGTGCGGCTCCCCAGTCGCAGGCCTGCATCTGGGGGGAGGGGGGACACGCGGGCCACAGCCCAGCCTCAAGGCGGGAGGCCAGAAAAAGGAAGATAAACACTGGGTTTCAGCAAAGGGAGGGGGAGGGGTGGAAAACCAAAATGCCAGGGTTGGCAATAAAATAATTTGCAGTTTTGAGTCTTAGCTGTTTAAAACTGATTCTCGGATACTTTTTTGTATGTCAATTTAAACAATTTTATATGGTGGATGAACCAGATATTAGGTAAACTCTAAGATTATCATTCTTGAGGTTAAAAACTTGGTCATATATGGGATAATTTATTTGGGTTAGCCTAATATGATCAACTGCTTTTTACCGCCAAGGAAATGGGGCACGAAGATGACAGGGATGGATGTGCCTCAAACCAAGACTTCCCCCTCTGAATCCAGGCTCTTCCTGAGAACCGTCGCATTGCTTCCGGCCCCTAAACCACGACAGAATCCAGGCCCCCTCATGTCACAGGCACCTGCCTGAGGACACTCAGATCTTCCACCACAAAACCAAAGCCAAAATCCTTACCCCAGCTCCCTTCTCATTCTACGACATCATCGTGCTGTGCCCAACTCAGATCATAAAGTCCTCCTGTCCCTCTGGCTACTGTTGTTTATTCTTCTAAAGATAAAATTAAAATGAACCTCCAAGCAGCTTGATTCAACTTGCAAATTCCAGTAAACCAAACCCGGTATACCAGTGTCTCCTGGTCTGTAACCATATGTCTGGATCTATGCGTGTCTCTCTCAATCTCTTTCTCAATGCACAACATACACATGCACACAGGCACACATGCGTGTGACCCTCTAGTGCCCAGGAGTACATGCTCCCGTGTTGCAGGTTGTCAGGCTGAGGGTGGCATGGTCCTTGACTTCCCCCCGGGCTGTGTAAGGCTTGGGACCGGGGAGCCCCTGCCCAAAGTGAGCCCATCCTGAGCGCCTGTGTATGTCCCCTCGCACATCCCGGGCACGTGGAGGCAGACTGGGGCCCCCTGAGCAGAAGAACTGTGTGACATAACCATGCAGCCCCCACCCTTGCAGGGGGAATTGGGCCTGTTGAGCCCGAAGGTTCACAGGATCGTAAAGACCTTTCAGAATGAAGTTTGCAGGGGTTAGGCGGCCCCCATTGGAGTTTGCACAACTGAGCCTGGACTCAGCTGGGTGGCAGGGGACAAGAGCATTTTCACCTACACTCAGACACAGGGGCTGTCAAGAATCAGAGTCCCCTGTTCTCCTGTCCCATATCCTTTGATTCTCGAACCACTGACCTGAGGGAGAGATGAGCCCATGGGAGCCCATGGAGCCGAGTGATGTGCAGGGGCACGCTGCAAGAAACGACAGAGTTCCTGAGGGGGACAGACTCCCTGCCTAGCTTGAGATGGCTGTGGAACCCTGCTCCTCCTGGGCTGAGCCTGGGCACAGGCTGCACCTACACCGCTCCCATGCTCCGCCCCCTCAACCACCTCTACCCCACACACCCTGCCCCACCCTGTGGTCCATGCATCCAAGCGCCCACACCCCGACGTCCACACACCCCACCCTCCACACCCTACTGCACACACCCCACTGTCTACATCCCAGGGTCCACACTATATCATCCAAAGAGATAGCAGGAAGATCAGTGCGTGTGGGATGTGCCATCAGAGAATTGGGGCAGGTGGGAGGAGGGAAGAAACAGGAGGGCAGAAATAAAAAGGACGAGGAATAGGCCCAGCTCCACACCCCCACCTGGCATACGGCCCCATGGAGATTTGTTTGTTTGCTTGCTTAATTAGAATTTATCAAAAAAAGAAAAAGAAAAGAAAAAGAATTTATCAAGTGCCAATGATATTTATTTATAGCCTATCTTCATTACCCAAGCAGGCTGCAATGCAGCAGGATAAAGCACAATATAAGAGGAGCAAGAGCAGCCACTGAAGAAGCAAGCAGGGCAGATGTGGAGAGACGCTGCACCAGGAGCTGTGGGGCCCGACCGCACATCTGCTCCTGGGGCTCCTTCAGCATCACAGCCAACGAATGAAGAAGATGCTTTAATAATTATAATCATTCAAGTTTGCTGCATGCCGGGCATTCAAGTGAGGTCATTTTATTCTCAAAACAGCGCTCAGGTGGGCATTCTTGTTGCTGGTTTACAAACGAAGCTGCTTAGACTCAGCAGTACCTAGGGGCTCGTCTAGGTACAGACACAGTAGGTGGGAAACCGAGGTGCCCAAATCTCGTCGAAATCTTTACAAGACCCGTAATCTAACAAAGGGTCCTTGGGAAATACACAGGTGACAGGCAACATCCATCCTGTGATGTTTGCAGCTCCCAGGCAGGCATTTCGAGAACCTTACACACACACCCCGCCCCCACTAGGACTTTAGGGGGAATGGGAAGAAATCTTACAGGGAAAGATTCTGGAGGCAACCACACTTGCTTCAACGTTGGCTTTGCCTCTCACCAGCTGTGTCTTGTGGGCAAATCACTCAGTCTCCCCACGACTCAGTTTCCCCAACTGTAGAAATGGATGCAGGGGGCAGCCCTGGTGGTCCAGTGGTTTAGTGCCACCTTCATCCCAGGGTATGATCCTGGAGACCCAGGATCAAGTCCCACGTCAGGCTCCCTGCATGGAGCCTGCTTCTCCCTCTGCCTGTGTCTCTGCCTCTCTCTCTCTCTCTCTCTCTCTCTCTCTCTGTCATGAATAAATAAATAAAATCTTAAAAAAAAATAAAGAAATGTGTGCAGGAACACAAACTGGACTGAGCTAATGAAGAGCTAAGGGACAGAATACATGGTAGAGGCCATCGAGGTGCTGAGCCCCTTACTGAGTGTCCCATCAACACGTGTCTCTCAATTTCACTTGAAGGTGACCTGACAGTCAGAGGAACAGGTAGACAAACCCCACGGCACCAGGGGCCGCGTCCCCACAGGAACCTGGCTCGCCAGTGCCTCTCTGCAGGTGTGGCGACCAAAGGAAGAGAATTGGGTCAGAAGGCAGGTTTTTCAAGCCTAGTGAAACCTAGCTCTAAAGAAACAAAACAAAGGATGAGAAGAGATTCAGGGCAGGGAGACAGATGAAAATGAAAAAAAAAAAACTTAAAGAGAAACACAAGGGGGGGAGAGAAAATCAAGCAAAGTTGGGGATAAAGAGAAACCACCCAACTGCAGCCTGAGCTCTGAGTGTCCACCTACATCCATCGGCTTTGATATCAAGGACACCCTTTCCTGGACCCAAAGACACCAGCCAGTGCAAATTCTGGAAAGTAATATGAGGGAAAATCTCATGACCCATCAATTGTCAAATAGCCAAGGAGCAGTCACTGCTGTAAAGGGTGTTTGCTGAGGATGAAGAGAGGCAGAGGTGGAGGCCATGAGGTGAGTCAGGGCCCGTCCTGGGTGGCCTTCACAACGCTTCTTCTCTTGCCAGCTGGCTCCCTGCTGCAGACCACCGAGGCATGCAGGCTTGGAGCTGGGGGTCCGCCTGCCTCCGAGAAACTGCCCCAGGGGTTCCATCCTTCACACTCGTTCGTCCACAGTCACTCTCATCCCTTCCACATGTGTCCTCAGGGTGAACTTTGCCACCCAGACCCTGGGGCTGTAGGGTGCAGTGGTGGTTCAGCACAGGGTTCAGGGACGAGGCAGCTTGGCCTCTATGCACCTATCTTCCCACCTGTATAATGGGCACAATAATGACACTGACTCACTTGGCTTAAGTAAGCTAATGCACACACATGCTCGGGCATGCCGGCTCATGAGTATTAGCTATTTCTGTTAGCCACTGTTTCTCTTCCTTTCTCTCGAGGCTGACCTTGAGAATCATTTGAGCCAAATGCCACCTAGATGGCACAGTGCAAGGCAGACGTGACTGTTCCTCCCACCTTTGATACAACTCTGACCTTTGTTTCCTGTTTCCCCCAGAAGGGAAAGGGGTAGAAGAGACACGGTAGCAGGTCTGGCTCCTTCAGCTGTCCCAGGAAAAGTCCAGCATCCGGATGCGCCTCCCCAGGAGTGGAGGGCTTACTCCCGGCTGTTGGCAAAGCTGCAGGATGGTGGTGCTTGGCTGCCCGCCCCTTGTGAGGAGTGTCCAGGCTGGGAGGCCACTGTGCCCAGGCCCAGACGCAGCCCTGATCTTATAACTCTGCACAACTCTGAAGTGGCCACGGAGGCCTTCATGAGACTACAGCGCCCCTCAGCTCCCTGCTCCCCTCATGCTCCCAGAAACATCCACATACTCAATCCCGGGTCTGAGTCTGCTAATCCAAGAACCCAAGCATGATGCACAGATGCTTTCAGGGACCGGAAAGACCAAGAGAAGGTAAATTCCACCGATGGTCTAGGGTCCAGATGCAGAGGAGAAGGGACCTTCTTCCAGCCACCAGGGCCTCCATCTCTCGAGGGGAGTCTTGAAAAGCTCTCAGATCATAGCCACCTGGAGAGCCAGAGTCCTCTGAGCAGGGGCTGGACTCAGGCCAGTGACTCTCCCATCTGTCACAGTACAGACTCAGAAAAAGCAGCCCCAAAAAAAAAAAAAAAAAAAAAAAAAAAAAAAAAAAAAAGAAAAAGCAGCCCCTGAGGCTTCTGCAGGGTCTGTGGGCAGTGTCACTGCACTGCCCAGGACCACCGACCTGGGGGACGGTGACCACTGGGCCATTCCTGAGCAGCACCTGCTGGGAAGGCAGAGGCCACAGCGTGACCAAGGGGGCAATCTTCTCCACCTTCTCCTCCTCTCAACAGAAGCCCAGCCTTCTGTTGGACAAGGGGGTGATCCAGACAGCCCCCCTCAGACATGTGTGATACTCTAAAGAAAGAAGCCAAGGGTGGCAGAGCCCGTTGTGATCTCCAGGAGGCAGGTTGGGCCCAGCCCTTCCCGGGATTTCATCCACCGGGCTAAGGGAAGCTTGATTAGGGAGGGCTGCTGGGAAGGGCTTTCCAGGGGTGACTTGCCACCCAGCTGCGGGGCTGCCACCTTCCTGTCCCTGCCCACTTGAGGCCTTGTGCCCAGAAGACGGTCTGCAGTTGGTGCCAGCACCCAGAGCTGCCCTCTGATTTGTAAGAGCTGAGTGGCTTATGATGCTGCACGCTTCTCTCTCGCACTTGCTCAGCCACCCCCCAGCTGGGTGCCTTACAGAGACAGTTCCCATTAAGTCAGCAGGATCACTCTGGGCCCCTCCCGCCTGGCCCTGTCGGCCTTCTCAGAACCATGGGAGGAGGGCACCCGCCTGGCCGCCCCAACTGGCCCTGCTGGACCGGCCTGTTCCAGGTGAGGACCGCTTGCCAGCACACTAGGGACTCATGCACATCTCTGTCCAGGATCAGTGCTGAAATGAGTGATGAATCACTGAGCCCTGGACCCACTTAGACAGGAGTCATCAGTGGCAGCGGAGGGAAATCTCTGGTTATGGGATTTGCCCAAGTCAGCAAAGCTGGTGGATGAATGTGGGATTGGGGTCATAGCCTCCCTTCCACCATGTGGTCCTTCCACCATGGCCCCTGGCCCTGCCTCATGGGACTGAAGGATGGGAAGGATAGTAGGCCACTGGATACCTGTAGTTCAGCAGGTATCACAAAATTGGGGCCTCTAGACCTGGGTGGGGGAGGGGGGACCTTCCATTCCCTTTGAGGCTCTACCTCCCCATCAAATCCTTCACCCCTCCCTTAAGGAAAAACTAGTGGTCAGCAGCCAGAGGAGGCTGCAAAAGGCCCCCCTTCGTTCTCTGTGCCCAAGATAACTGAGAATTTGCTAAAACACACTGACCCTCCCATTCTGCTCCCTGCCTACACTTCACTTGGCTCCTCTCATCCCTGCCCTGGCTCTGTGGCCATCTCTCCTTCATTCACTCTCGGAATGTGTTCTAGTCCATTCCTGGCAGCGGGGAGGGGAGAAGAAACAGCCCCCGGGGCTCACAGTGGCTCAGGGCCTTGGCCCTTTGGACTATCTCCCTGCCAATAAGGAAATCTGCCAAACAAACATGCACATGTATTTAGCCAAAGCATTACAAGGGGTAAAAACAAATTCCCATTTGAATGTATCATTAAGAATCACCTCCAATGAAAAGAAGATTATCTTACCTGGAGTGGGATGGTGGCGGCTACATCCTTAGGGGGACCTTACCCACGGGAGAGGAAACCAACATTCCTAGGTCACCACCTCCCTGCTTCTCCCCTTGTATCTCATTTCAGTCCCCCCCGCCCAAGCCCTGTAAGGGAGGTGGGGACGATGATCTACCTTTGACGGGTGAGGAGTTGGAGGCTCGGGAAATATCGGGAAACTGCCCCAGAGACGATGGCACTAACACTGCAAGGTTGACCCCTCCTGCATGTCACCCTCCAATAGGGCAGAGGAAAACCATCACGCCCCCCCCCTGCTCCCACCACAGATTGTGTTCTAGAGCCTTTCGCACGAATGACGGCTAGGTCCCTGTCTGTCCTCCGAGTGGGAGGATGCTCTCCCCTCCTCCAGTGTGAAGGCAGGGAGGCAGAGGCACCTGGCCTTGTACCAACAGTCCTGTCCCTCCCTGTTTATGCTCCACATCTTCTGTCAGTCTAAATGACAGCCTGGTTTCTAATCAAAGGATTATCATGCCACCTAAAATACCTCCTGGCATATTTATGATCCTCTTACTAGTCAATTAGCCTGAGCAAAAGCCCAAATAACTTTCTTAGGTAGGAGGAAAAAAAAAAGGGGAAAAAAAAACAACTCCTAAAAGTTGCTCAAAGGGGGAAAAAAAACAACTCCTAAAAATTGCTCTTTAACTGAGCCGACAAAACATGGTTTCCCTGAAAATTATTTTTTCATAAGATTTGCATAGCCATGCCTGGGTGGCTCAGTGACTGAGCGTCTGCCTTCAGCTCAAGGTCATGATCCCAGGGTCCTAGAATCAAGTCCCATATCGGGCTCCCCCCATGGAGCCTGCTTTTCCCTCCGCTTGTTTCTCTGCCTCGCTCTCTGTGTCTCTCATGAATAAGATCTTAAAAAAAAAAAAAAAAAAAAAGACTTGAAGAGAACGGACTCATCCAGATTTTCAAAATTAGTTCACAGAGTTGACTAAGCATTTGGATTCTCAAAGAATATCTATTATTTTCTTTTCTCCCCCACTTAGCTGGGCTTTTGCATTTCCTCACGATCACCGTCATCTTAGAATCAGCTGTGTGGGAGGTGGTTTCCCAGGGCAAGGAGATGAAAGGTGCAGATGCATGCCATCCTCAAGGAGCAGGTGGTCTCATTAAGGAGACAAGAGTCTGGCTACCCTGCCCCAGTCTGAAGGAGGCCAAGGCACGGGGCGAGGAGGGGGGGGTGTTAGTCTGCATTTCCCTCTGCCTCCCCCCTGCTCATGCTCTTTCTCTCTTGCTCTCTCTCAAATAAATAAATAAAAATATTTTTAAAAAATGAATTCAAAGCAACTCTGAAGGGCCATCCCAGTTCCAGAATGTTCGAGCAGGTCAGTGGAGGCCTTTGTTATGACGGCTTCACAGTCCAGCTCCTCCCTCTGCCTCAGCCGGTTTTCTTTCCTTCCCCTACCACTGAAGGACCAAAGCTAGAGGCACAGAATCACCAGCTAAGAATAATTTTTAGGTGACGGTAACAAAGATCATTTGAGGGGAGCTCACCATGAAGCAAGGAATATAAGCAAATATGTCCATTTGACCTTAAGTTGTTGTATTATGCTTATTATTATTTTATTATGGTAGTAAATTCTATGTCTACATGCCAAGCCTACCCTTTGTATTGAATCTTTCCTGAAAACTGATGTTGCCCCATCCAGAGAAGGCGGGAGATGGATAGAGAATGGACTGGCTCCAGAGCCCGGAGCCAGGGCCTCGCTCTGAAACGACTAAATGCTCACTCACGGCCGCCCACAGCCCTTGGTTTTGAGCCATTGAAAACAGAGCTGCTTTGAATTCATTTTTTAAAAAGATTTTTATTTATTTATTTGAGAGAGAGCGAGCGAGAAAGAGCACAAACAGGGGGGAGGCAGAGGGAGATGCAGACTCCCACCCCACCCCCCACCCCCGTGCCCTGAGCAGGGAGCCTGATGCAGGGCTCAATCCCAGGACCCCGGAATCATGACCTGAGCCAAAGGCAGACGCTTCACTGACTGAGCCACCCAGCAACCCCTATGTTTTGATTCAACCCAAGGTGTAGGTATCTCTGGCAGAGAATAGACAGGACCTTGGCTCTCCAGAAGCCTTCCTTCACCTGTGGGGGTGAATGCTGCCTGCCCCAATGTTCCCCACGGAGAAAACCCGAGTTGTCATCCCTGCTTTGCCCCTGGCCAATCATGTGACCTTTGGCAAGTCCCTTTGCCCCTCCAGGCCACCTCCTCACTCTGAGGGGTCCCCGGTGAGCTCTCACCTCCTCTGGCACCTGGCAGAGAAGTCACCTGGCTGAATTACTCTCTTAGACCCGTTTGGTACTGTTGCCCAGCATTTCCCTCCATCAGCGAGCTGAGAATATTCTATTATCTGTGCCCCACACTCACTTCAGAATCTCAGAATACACTTAACAAGCGAAAAAAGAGAAAAGTGACAAGACAAGGAACTTCTTTGTTCTTCTGGCACGGGCTTCTCCCCGGGAGCACACAGCACCCCTGATGCTGGCCTGGCTCTGGTGAGGAAGTAGAAGGTTGGGTGGCCCAGCTTTGGAAGGACCCAGGCTATATGGCTCCTGCCTCACTCATGGCCCCACAGGAAGCCCCGTGGAGATCCAGCCTGCAATCCTCTCCTATATTCTCAGAATATAAGACGTATGCAAGGGCACTTGAGTGGCTCAATTGAGCCACCGACTCTTGGATTCAGCTCAGATCATGATCTCAGGGTCATGAGATCAAGCCCCACGTAGGGCTTCATGCTCCACAAGGAGTCTGTTTGTCCCTCTCCCTCTGTCCTCCCCTGGCTTAGGCACTCTCTCTTTCTCTCATTCTTTCTAAAACAGATAAAATCTTTTTAAAAAAGAATTATGCATATATATATATGTTACATATATATTTCTATATACTATATTAAATTAAGTATTGGGCAGCCCGGGTGGCTCAGCGGTTTAGCGCTGCCTTCAGTCCAGGGATCCTGGAGACCCAGGATCGAGTCCCACATTGAGCTCCCTGCATGGAGCCTGCTTCTCCCTCTGCCTGTGTCTCTGCGTCTCTCATGAATAAATAAATAAAATCTTTAAAAAAATAAAATAAGTATTAATCATATAACATTAAATAATGGTACTAATTATGTAACATATAAACCTATTATTTTATATGTTTAATATGATATTAATATATTAATTATTACACATTACAATTTAGTATCATGTTAATAGGTTACATTTATACATAACCATATTTTAATAAGTATTTATGTAACAATACAATCAACCTACTGGTTATGTATAATACTAATTACTATATATATTGTATGTATTTGAGAAATACTAAATGTGTGTTATTTTAAGTCACTATGTTTTGGAGTGTTTTGATATTTGATAACAAAGATGAACTGATATAGTGACAGATGTTCGAGGCTCCTCTATAGACTCAGCCCCATCACAGGAGGGTTCTCCGAGCCTTGCACGGTGCCTGGCACACAACAGGCCTTCAATAAGCGTCTGCTAACTTAGTAAGAAAAGCTCTGCAACTATTTGGCAAAAGACCCAACACGAGATTTCCCAATTCTTGATTTAGTGCTTATTCTAAGATTTTGTTAATTAAAAAAAAAATTGAGAAAGGACTAAATAATAAGAGCTATGAAATTAGAGAAGGCAGACTATTTATTTTTGAGATGAGAAGGATAGAGAATTGCTTTTAATGACCTTCATCTAAAAAATTAGGAGCCACATAAAGAGTACAGAGACCTAGTCAACCCCAAGGGCAAACTGCTGGAAGACAGCTGGCCAGACCAGGGGTTTCGTTTCTGGAAGACCACCATCATGTGGGTGGTGTCTTGCTCCCCCAGCAGTCCTCGCCTCCTGCCCCCACACTGCCTGGACTGGTCACGGGGCATCAAAAGCCAGGGGCTGGGGTGGAGCCAAGAAGAGACATCAAAACCCGATTAAAACACATCCCGAGAGTTTTCTAAGCAAGCTGGACTAAAACAGTTGTGAGCCACAGACAGCCGGCACTCCTTTGTCTATTGTGAGGCTAGAAACACTGATTATAAGAGTGACGATATTTCTACAGGCTTATTTTTGAGATAGAGAGATGGCTTATATAGAAGTACACACCTGCCACATAGCCAGTGCTCCATCAGTATTAACTAAATCTGATGCAACCTTGTCCTCCCAGATGGTATCTGATAATCAATGATATTGATCAGTCATAGCTACTATGAATGAAACCACCCCCTGAGTGATGTCTGGATTTGGAGGAGGAACCTCTGGGGTGTTTGTTTACAGCAAATGCTATAGATAAGAATGGGGCCAGGTGATAATGGCTCAAGCCCATAACCCAAAAGCCATGTGCACGGCCCACACTGCAAGGCAGGGTGGAATCAGGCATTTCCACCTTAGCCCAACAGACAGAGAGCGGCCAGTGTTCTGGAAGCTGAGCAGACTGAGCTGGGCTGGCGGCTCCCATTCTCTACCCTCCCCCTTGCTCTCCATTCTAGGTGCAAGAGAAGGTGCTCCCTGACAAGCAGGGTCGGGAGCTGCCACCCAGCCTTTTCTCAGGCCCTTGACCAGGCCCACCCACCTGCTATGATTTCCAGCAGAGGAGCCATCAGAGAGGGGGGGGGATCCTGGGAAAGACCCAGATCTTGGGGCAATGCAGTCAATGAGTGGTGGACGGTAGAAAGCCCAGGTTTGTGGGCCCTGGGCTACTCTCTCTGGGCAGTGCTGGGGTGTCCTGGCCCCTCGAAGCACCTGCTCACATGACCCCACCACAACACAAGTGGTAGTTGGTTGACTATTGTCCCAGTGTGCTTCGAAGGCAGGGACCCTGCTGTATTAGGTCTCTGGGGCCACCCTAACACAGAGCCACAAGCAAGGTGGCTTAAAACAACACAATTGGGGCAGCCCCGGTGGCGCAGCGGTTTAACGCCGCCTGCAGCCCAGGGCATGATCCTGTAGTCCCGGGATCGAGTCCTACGTCAGGCTCTCTGCATGGAGCCTGCTTCTCCCTCTGCCTGTGTCTCTGCCTCTCTCTCTCTCTCTCTCTCTGCATCTCTATGAATAAATAAATAAAATCTTTAAAAAAAATTAAAAAAAAAAAACACACACAACTGTATTCTCTCATAGTTCCGGAGGGCAGAAGTCTGAAATCAAGGTATCTGCAGGGCTTTGCTCCCTCCAAATCCTCTAAGGAGAGGGAGGATCCACTCTTGCCTCTTCCTGCTCCCAGGGGCCCCAGGTGTGCCTTGGCTTGTGGCTGCACCACACCAGGCTCTGTCCCTGTCCTCACATGTACTTCCCTCAGGGTCTGTACCCACATTCCTCTCTCCTTACAAGGGCACCCACCAGTCATACTGGATTCGGAGCCCAGGCTAATGGCTTTGTCTAAACTAGGCTCATTACTTCTGCAGAGACCCTATTCCCAAATAAAGTCACATTCACAGGCACCAGTGGTTTGGACTTCTATGTATCTTTTTTGGGGACATAATTCAACCTATACCCCTGTTCATCTTTGTACCCTCAGGGCCACCACATCACCTGGAAAACAGACAGGAATGAGTTGACTGGTTTCCCAGGGCCAGCTTTAACCCTGCCTGTAAATATGATTCCCAGCAATTCCCCAGTCCTCCTTTTCTTTCAAAACAGAGAAGCAGGTGTCCCACTTTCTAAAATTCTTCCTGGCCTGGTTGTGTCCTTCCTCCTGTGTGCACCCCACCCCCCTGCCCAGCACAGATGGAGGTCTTGAGCTGTCCCCGCTGTGCTCCCCCTCCGGAGGAGAGTGGGGAGGGTGACGGAATTGCAGGGCTTCCCACAGCATCACGGAAAAAAGGCTGGACCCCTGGGGTTACCAAGAGCAAACTGGTCTTTCTTGTACATTCACCAACAACTTTGCTGCAGATCAGAATATATCAAAACACAGAGGCCCTTGGCAGAAGCCCCGAAGCCTGGATGCTACCTGATTGGTCTGTGACAAGCCCTGAGCTGGCAGAGAAGGGTTTCCTGTCAACAGGAAGGAAAAGAATAGAGATCAAATTATTTTCAAAGTAGGTAGTGGAAGAGAGAGAGAGTGAGATTGGGATTAACCATTCTACTGCAGGCCACAGAGCCGCCCCCTGGAGGGCAATCAGGACCCCAAAGACCCAACTGCGTCCTCTGCCTCTCACATACACCATGCAGTGTGGTGTCTAAGGATTCCCAATGGTTAAGCCTCAGGGACACACAGCTTGACTCTCCTGCGGCTCCCCTGCCCATCTCGGAGCAAGATCAGGGTCAGCTAACCAAGCAGATTAAGGACGCTGCCTCAGCTCTTGCCTGCTCAGCATCTCATCGGCCTCTGTTTGCCCTACATTTTAAAACACTTGACAAATTTTTGACACTTGGTTTGATGTCGTGGCATTTCAAGATGGGTTGGCCCATCCTCTTGAAAGAAGCAGGAGACACAATGTAACATGTGTGATCATATTCACGGTTCAGGGTCAGAAGGAGGATGGCTGGAGGAGAACAGAGAAAAGAGTGCTGGATCCTAACCCAGCTCTAAGGAGTGCCCGCTGCCCTGTTCAGCAGCCCCAGTCGCCCCCATAAAAGTAAAATGGTGCCCAGAAACAGCAAATCTTTGGCAGTGAGCTGAACAAATAAAAACTGGAAAACCAGAAAAGTAAAATGGTCAAGAAACAGCATCATTTAAAAGCACATGTCTTTGCCTGAATATTTTTAGAGGATATTAAGTCATGTCAGAAGTTACAGTATGATGTCTGAGTGGACGAGAAGGCACTGGCAGGTACAAAGTGCTCCCATGTTCCTCCAGTCCATCGACTGGTTAGCACACCCAGAAGTGCAATCCCCGGTTGCAGATTAGCAGAATACAGCTTTGCTGGGGTGAATTGGAGGAGGGCAGCTAAACAAAACATAACAAAACAACCAGGCCAGGGAGAGATACTTATCAAGCAACGAGAATCCTAATGTGATATGTGAAATGATGCACTATTGAGCATACAAACTATATTGTGGCTGCTTCTGTCTTTGCTACCGGATTACTGGGGGTGTCCTTTTGGTGAAATAATGATCCATGATGTTAGCAGTGGTCAGTAGGCCACTAGGCAGTATTCAGAGCCTGGTTGGCACAAGGGTCTTGAACCCCCTCCACCGTTGGGCCCTCAGAGTGAGAACCGGGCAGCAGAGACGAGGCTAGAATAAAGAACACATTCCATGTCCACCATGTCACCTCACCATGGGATGGGGAATGTGCTTGTTCTCAGTTGGGCCATCTGGGGGCCAACGAGAGGACAAGAGAAGGGTACAGCCCAACCCTAGGGTACACCTTAAAGCACAGAACAGTGATTCAGCAAATCCCTGAGTTTTGTGCATGCTCTGCGTAGATCACTGGAACTGGTCATGGAGGTCCATGCACACTCTGTAGGGTAGAGCCTTCCAGCAAGGGGACTTCTCTATCCATTCTCTTCCTGCCTATTCCCTCCAGAGGCTCAGTGCAGGGCTGCGCTTTACCGGCACCCAGCCCACATGCTCTGCCCACATTTTGGGAAGCCTACTCACTGGTCTGCCATATTTACATCCTGTGAGCTGTGGAGGCACGCCCAGTACTCATTTACAAACCCTGGAACCACAGGACCATTCCGGGGGTTCCAGCACCAAGGAGCTTGACTTGAAGCTTAAAGGTCCTGATATGATACCCTGGGCCCTAGGAGAGCCTACACTCAGGGCCCCCAAGATGCACCAGAGGGCTGAATCAAGAAACATTCCAGTGTGGCCTAACAGGCCACACGGGGTGGCCTTGGCTGGGGGCTGATGTGGGCTCCCATCTTTACTTGGAAGCCAGCAGTATCCTATGTTTGTTCAAGAGTCAGTAGCCAAGGACATCTCTTGTTAATGACAACTGGAAAAGTGAACATGGTAGATCATGATAGATAGGTAGGCAGATACACAAGGAGAAGGATGGACAGACAGATGGATGAATGAATACCGAAGCAGACAGACAGACAGACATAAAGGATAACTCATGGGGGCAGAAGAGACAGATCAGTATTAACACTGGGGAAGTTGGAAACCAATTGTTTTTAAACCACTTTAAGCATAAGAGTCACCTGGAAAACTTAGGTCCCACTCCTCAGAGAGCCTGATTCAGTAGATCTGGGCTAATAGGATTTGACATCTCAAACACACACTGGGTACTTGTACTGAAGCTGTTGCAGGAACCACCCTTTGAAAAAGCCTGCTTGCAACCGTAACCCAACAAATGTTCTCCAAGGGGTACAAACTGACCAAGGTCAAGGCCAAGATCAAAACTGCATAGCACCCCTTCTTTTCGCTGAGGCCTGGTCCAGGTTGTTTTGGTAATGTGACCAAAGGTAGTGAGCACTCTTGGCACTCAATCCTCCAGCCCCACAGGACAGGACAGCTCCCCTTCCCACCTGCAGCCAGCCCATGTGCCCTCCTTTCCAGAGTCCCTTGGCGGAGGGCATCTGGTTGGATGGAGGCCCATCTCCAATGTGGAGGGCACCAGGCCTCAAGCAGTGCAAGGCTTCCCCCAGGGACCTCACAGGCAAAGTCATCACTAGTACTAGGCCTGTCCAAGCCAAGTGGTGTCTTTACAGCCTTCTGTGACCAGCCAGCTTCTCTTGGCTCTATTTTTAGTTTGTCTACAGTGACTGTGAAGGATTTCTGGAGCACCACTCCCAAGAAGCCCAGGGACATGCTCCTTCTGTCAGCGGAAAATGTTGGGCACCTGCCTCAGTGTCCTCACAGGCTCCTGCAGGGTCCTTCTCTAAGGAGAGAACCAGGGCAAGGTGCCAACCCACCATGACTCTAAACATGGTGCCCATCCCGTTCCTTTAAAGGCCCAGTGCAACCCCAGAGGAGTCCACTTCCTCTCCTGCTTCCCATCTTCCCTTTTCCCTGACAAGACCGGAGAGCATTTTCCCAGAAAGGTGATCCCAGCTACCCAAGAAAGAGGCTAACACCAAGCCTTGCTTCATCCTCCATTAGGGCCCAATGGCCATTCTCCCTTCAATCAAATTCAACTCATCAGTTACTGCAGTTAGTGATTCCAGGTCCCCATTACCTGCTACAACCCATAGGCCCAAGGGCCTCCCCTACAATGGACTCCTCCTTGCTGCTGTCTCAGGGCACAGCAGGTGCTATTGGCAGCAAGGAGGGTAAAGATGGTTGAGACACTCAGAGGCTGGGATGGAAGTCTGCAATAATGCAACACCCCAATACCCAAGGTCATAGTACTGTTTATGGGACACACTAGAGACCACACATGCCAGTGAACTGGATGCCACCCACAGGACTGCCGGAGCCACTCCTCGGAAGCCCAGACATGGTGTTCTTGGGACGTGAGGGGTCACTGGTGCTGTGACTGAGGAAGTGGACAATTCTCCCTCATTTGCTGGGCTCAGCTCAAACTCACCATGGCTGGGACTGAACTCCCCACCTTTCCCTCATTTCCTTATACCAAATACCCTGAAGCCATAAGGTTAACTCAATCTGTGGCTTCCTGCCCATCCATCAGGCATGCCAGCTCACCCATTCTTCCTTCCAATGTCTCATGCCTCCCGCTCACTTGTCTGCTTCCATCAGTACAGTACCATGCTTAGCCCCTCAAACCCTAACCTCTGGATATCTGCAGGGCATTTGAGTTGGTCCCCTTGCCATCAGCCCTCTTTCCATGGAGCCACTTTGTGCGCTGCTCCCAGGCTAAGTCTCTTTCATCACCTTTAACTGTTTCTTAGTTTGGATTGTCCCCAAGACAGCGAGACGGTGAGTCAGATTCAGCACCTTATCCTAGGGAGTTGGGGCAAGCAAGGCAGGAAAGCCAGATGAACAGTAAGGGTACGTTAAGGAATGGACCACCAGTGTGGATGACTGTACCTGGACACTGTTGGGACCCTCCGGGGCTTCCTCTGGAACACATGGCCCCTGAGGAATGGGAAGGCTGGGGTGCCCTCCCACCCACATCCCTCAGCCAAGGACTGAGCCAAGTCCCAATCCTGCACTGGGATTGAGGAAACTGCACTGGGGCTGAGGAAACTGCCTCCATCCAAGAGGAGTCCTTGGAGAAACAGAGGGACAAGCTGTGGCAGGGAGCGGAGCTGTCCAGCAGGGCTCCATGCGCTCTGGGTGAGCCGCGGGTGAGCGGGGGCAGGCCCCCCACCCCATCCACGGCAGCTCCTCAGCGCCTTCAGGAGGAGGTCCTCACTCCCTCCGGCTGCCTTCTGGGTAGAGCTGCGAGATAAGACGCAGGACGCCCAGTTCAATTGGGATTTCAGGTAACAGTGGATGATTTTATAGTATAAGTTTATCCCAAATGATGCATGAGACACCCATATACTAAAAACTGAAATCCTAATTTAACTGGTCATTAAGTATTTTTATTTGCTAAACTTGGTAACCTTACTTCAGAGTCCTCCTTGACCGGGCCTCCATCTATTTCTGCGTACCCTGATTCTTGAACCGTTTCTTGTAGGGGAAGGGGCCCTTGGGCTCTTTGCTGTACCTGAAAGCAGTCATCCAACCCCCAACTCATGGAGGTGTTCAGTTTGGCTCCCTGATGGGAGTAACCCAGGCTTCTCACATGTGTCTGTGCTCTGTCCACCACCTCTGGGTCTGATGTCTCTCCCAACATGCCAGTCTGCTGTCATCTCACCCACTTTCCCCTCTAAAAGCACTGGTCATCTGATGCCCTTGGGTCATGTACTAGCATTTGTCTGAATGCCAGTCTCTCACCTAGCTAGAGTCTAACTAGAGTCCAGAGTCTAACTCTAGAGGCTCTCACCTAGCCCAACACAGTCAGCAACAGGCAATTACTAGATGGTCACTGAGAAGACCCCCTGGTCCCACCAGCAAACACAAGCCCTATAAGGAGGGAGGCAGAGCCACTCCCTTGCACCCCTAGATCTCACCACCAATCAAGAGTACTAGACACGTGTTGTGGGATAATTGAGTGAACACCACTTTGGGTAAAGGATGGGTCATGCCAGAAGTTTGTTTTAAGCAGCCAAAATCACATCCAACAGCAAGAGGGGTGGTCAGTGTATTCCAACTACACTATGGCCTTTCTACTCTCACAGCATGGCCTCTTACTCCTTTTCTGGGTTCTGGATTTTATCTCACACTAACCACTAACACCACTGCTGCAGGGGCCCCACACACACACCCCACGCGGCATCTGGAACCAGCCTGGCCACTCCACCTCAGTACAATATGGCCTGCCACCAGGCGGTGTCACTTTCTTTTCTCTAGATCTCTCCTTCTAAAACCAGTTGCTCTGATGTCACCATGATAGCCATACATATATATAATACTTTAAATATGCAAGAATTTTCCCATGACTTATTTTAGTTTGACATCCCCATGAGGTAGGCAAAGCAAATTCTTATCTCTGACAAATGGGAGAAACCAAGTGAAGGGCTCGCTCAAGCAATCAGCGTTCCTGGTATATTATGCCTAATTTTTCATGTACAATATGGCTTAAAAATATCTGTTAATTATCTTAGCAACGTAAACAAAAACAACTCATTCTAAAATAGAATGCTCATTCTTGCATATTTGGGTCACCACCCTGGTAGCCACACAGCAGCTGGTTACCCGCACCCTGAGCTCCCCCGTGAAAGGGAGGGCTGGCTAACCCCTCATCTTCAGGCTGAGACCTTCTTTACCCAAACGTGTGCACACATGGAAGGCAAAGGAGCTGCGATCAATAAACACGGAAGCAAAGCACCTAATGGGTTCTGCAGTGGGAAGTGAACAGGCAGGCAGCACCACCCCAGTCCTGCCCAGTTTGCCCAGTCTGCAGCAGCTTTCAGAGAGAGGGATCCACTGTGCACTCCCACCCCGTGCCCAGGCCCGAGAACAAACAAAATCACATTCTTCATGGATTCCTCTACTCTTTGTGTATGTGTGTGCGTGTGTGCATCTGCATGTACCTGTTTGGACAAACATTCACTGGGTGGTGGTTGGGGACCAGGGGCTTGACCCAGTTGGGGGTCTCCTTAGGGCCCAAGTAAGGGCTGCGCCGCACGTCCTCCCACCTGACTTGCTCGTAGGGAGGCCGGAGAAGGCCACCACCCGCTGCTCGGGTTGCAAAACCCCAGGGTGGGCGCACGACCCCGCCCGGCGCTCCCTCGCGACGGACAAAGTAGCCGCGGACCGATCGATGCCACCAAAGTCCAGGCAGGGCTGCCGGCGTGGCCGGGGCTGAAGTTCGCTGTAGCTCTGCACGCCTGGGGGAACCCCAAGTCTCCAAAAGCCCGAAATGTGCTTCCCGGGGGCGGGGGGTGGGCAGAGCAGCTCCGGGCCCCGGGCCCCGGGCGCAGGCACACTCGGAGAGGAATCCGAGAGAAGAAAGGTCCATTTGGGGGCGCAGCTACGCACACAGCTACACACACACACACACACACACACACACACACACACACACACCCCGCCCGCTGTCCCCGCCCACCGCCCCTCCCCTGCGTCCCCGGCAGCCGCGCGCGGCTCCACCTCTCCGAAGCGCAGTCCACACCGTCCTTTTTCAACAAAACAACACTACGCACCGCCCCCAGCACCCGCACCGGGCGGGATTCGGGGCTACGCCCAGCCCGCCCCAGCCGCGCCCCGCGCCCCGCGCCCCCGCCGCTCGCCGAGCCCCGGCCGCGCGCAGCTGGGCAGGGAGACGCAGCCCGGGCTCGGCGGCCCAGCGCGACCCTGCGCCGCCACCCACCCCCGAGCGCCCGAAGTGACAGGAGGGGCACGCTTGGCGCGCGCGGGGCGTCCCGCCTTAACCGCTTCGGCGCCGGGGCGGACGACGGCGGCGCGAGGGCGGGAGCGGGGACCGCGCTGCCTGCACTCACCGGAATGTGCACTCGCAGCGAACGCCGCTTCTGGCTCGGGTTTTTCTTCCCGCCGCTCCCGCCGGGGCTGGAAACATCTTTTTTCTTCTTGGTGTCCATGGCCGCGCTTCCCATAACTTTAGCCAGAAGTTAATTCCGGGTGCCTCGTCCTGCAGTCGCGTCCTCTCCTTCCTCGCCGGCCCCCGCGGCCGGCCTCGAGCCGCGCGCTCTTCGCGACCGTCCTTCCACCCCGAGGACACGGCGCGGGGACTTCCGCGGGGAGGGAAGGTGGCGCAGGTACCTCCGGCCGCCGCCGCCGGCAGGGATGGCGGGCGGCGAGAGCGCGGAGTTCACGTGTCCCCTTCCTCCTCACGGGCTCAGCGATGCAAAACCAAAGCCAAAGGCGGTCCTGGCTCCGCTGTCCCTCCGGGTTACGCGTGGCAGAGGTCTCCCGCTGGGTGACAAAGTTTTCTTCCTTTTGCAAGGCGAAGCAACATTTTCCCCCCTCTCAGCTCCGCCCACGGACGCCCAGAGGTAATCTGAAAGGCAGGTGCAGGTGAAGACCGCAACCGGGAAGACAGCCCTCCCGTGCCCGCGCCGAGGCGGACAAGCTGGCCAGAGCCGACAGTTTGTGTGCAAATAGAATCCTCGGCCGCAGAATGCGCCAGCCGGGAGCCTGGGACTCGGCCCGTCCCCCTTCTGGGCGCGAGGGGGGAGGGGGGGGAGGGAGGAGGAGGCGTCCCCGCGAACGCCCCGGCAACTGGGCTCCGGCTCGGCTGCGCGCACGAGGGCTGGCGGCGGCTGGGCTCGCGGGCCCGGCAGGCGGAGGGCGCGCCCGCTGCGGCGCGGGGACGGGGGACGGGGGACGGGAGCCGGCGGCCAGGGGCGGCGCGGCCCGGACGCAGGCTCGGCGAGCGCGGAGCGCCCGGAGGCCGCGTGCCCCGAACAGGAAGTGCACGGCGCGCGCCGCCCGCCCGCTCCCCCCGCCGCCCCGGCCGCCCCCGGGTCTCCGGCCCCGCGGGCGGCGGCTCCCCTCCCCTTCCCTCCCCCGCGGCCGCGGCGGCGCGGGAGCGGCGGGCGCGCGGGTCTGATGCATTCCGTGTCCCAGCGCCCCTGAAACACGCCCGCGCCCCGCCCCGCCATCCCCGCAGCGGCGGAAGCCCCGGCTGGCGGGGGATGCGCACTGACCCGCACTTGTTTCCGGGACCCCCGCGGCCCCCGGGTCGGTCTCCGCCTGGCGTGCGGACTCCAGTGCGCCCCGGGGCGCGGTCGGCGTAGCTGGGGAGAGCAGCTTTTCACGGTCCCCCTGCCCCCCACCGGCTCCCGGCTTCTCCCGGGTTCGCCGAGAGCTGCGCAGTGATGGGCGGTTGGAGCCGGCGTGGAGTTCCCGGGCCGCGGCGCGGAGAGGGCCGGCAGCCCCGGGCGAGGCCGCCACGTGCCGCCGCGTGGCCGCTCGGGCGCGGCGCGTTGCCGAGGGGCTTGGGTGCTGGCGTCCCCCTGCGAGCGCCCCAGGGTGCTGCGACCTCGGCCCCCCCCGGGCGGCTGGCAGCAGGGGGAATGCGCAGTGGAGACGTCTCCTTTCCCGCCCTAGGTTCTGAGGACATAGTGACCCCAAAAGTCCCTGGAGCGCCCCGAATGCTGACGTCGGTCCCGCCTCTCCTCCTAAGCAGTAAATCAGGAAGGCCACGGGAGAAGAGCGGGCCTTAACTCCTGCCCAGGTGCGGAGACTTGAGCCCCCTCCTCAGGGGGGGAGGGGTTCGCCCGCCCGCCCTCGGGGTGGGGGCGGGGGAGGGGGGAGACGACACTCCTCTGGTGGCGCCTCCCACCCAGCCAGCCCGCAGCCAGTGGTTCCAGCCGTCTTTCCTGTGCTCTTTCCAGTCCTCCTTCCATCATCTGGTGTGAAATCCCCTGCGGTCTAGGTGGTTCCTTTTTCTCCCCTGCTCTTCAGGCCAGAATGAAGCCAGACTGGAAAATCTTGGAGGACTCCTTGCTTGACATAAATTTGAAATGCCCCGGGGCGGGGGGTGTGGGTTCAAAAATCAATTGGCCAACCTGGCCCTGCAAGGTGTGGAATTTCACACTTTGACCTTTTTCTGACTGGCTGGTGGGGGAGGGGGGGACATGAGACTGCCCATTTAGGGCCCTTTATTTCCCTAAATGCTGGAAATACTGGTTAGAAAAGGAGGGGGGGGGGGTTCCTTACCTATGCAACCAAGGGAACCCACCCTTACCCGCTCAGAATTCCTCCCCAAGTGTCACTTAAACTTCATCTCTTTAGCTTCCCATTTTTAATCCCTATCACAGTAATAATAATTTTCCAGGGTGTGGAAATCACTCCGTTCGACTAGAACTGATTTGGGAAGGAAAGATGGAGAAGGTGGGAAGGAGGGAGTTGACAGGAAGGGAAGTCTGGAAGAGCCACTAGGGAGGGATTCAGAACCAGGAGGTCACTGTCATTGTGTCATTGCTGGGGCTAAATGCCTTGCCTGGGGCCTGTCCTGGGTGATGGGCAGTGGTTAGCAGTTCTTATAATAGGTACTTTGTTGGTTGCTTGGTGTAAATACATCCAATCATTCATTAATAAAATTAATTTGTTCTCTGTTTATTTTGTTGGAGTACAGACTTCAGTGCCCAGGGATCCGAAATTAAAGTGTTTTACCATCTTGCCTGCATTTTAAGTGCCTTTGTTGTTGTTGTTTTTCCATATGGGACTATTTCTGAGATCTGGGTGTTTCTTATAGACAGTGCCAAAAAGAAGCATACTAGTCTCTTTTTTTTCCTTTTGAAAAGATATTAAATTGATCATATATCTTCCAATCAGTGGAGTCTTAGAATTGAGTTTTTTGTAATTGTTTTGCTTTGGGGGTGCCTTCTGAAACCCATGTTCCCCTCCACCTTGCCGCACACATGGTTATTTTAGCCAGTAGCTAAAAGTGGCATGCCAAGAAACAGTGTCCATGTACTGACCCTTGCTACTGATTGTTTCTGAACGCACTAACCTATGACTTCTTTCTCAAAGACAACGCAATACGATCTGTTCAAAGCACAATATCAAAATTTAAAATAAAGATAAGCATTACTGAGTTTGCCTTCCGCCTGGCTCTCATATTGCCAAGGTCAACACCATTACTGATCCTGTCTTTTTGAAAAATTCAGACTTTTTTTAGTATAAGACAAAGTGTTTATACACATAGAAGTTTATATAGATTATATATATAATAAGTTCTTGTATATAAGGTTTATATATAATTTATATAAACTGTGCATAAGTATAAAGTTTATTGATAAATTTATATATGTTTGTAATGCACTATATATATGTAGTGAAGCCAGTGCACAGGATCTGAGTAAAGCAGAGGCTCTAAGGTCACGAAATATCTATGTGATCCTTTACATTTTCCAGTGCCTGGCAGTTAGGCTAAGAATTGTAATTAATTCTGGCTGATGAAATGTGAATAGATTAAGTGTGTGTTATTTCTGGGCCAGGCAGTGAAGAGTTGGGATGTCTCCCTCACTTTTCCTCTGTTGCCGTGATCTTAGAGACCTTGTGTTCCAGACGGTGTCCAGGAAGAAAGGGTTGGACAACTGGCTTTGCACTTGATTGAGATGGGTAAAGTCACTGAGATTTTGATAGTTACTTGTGATCACAGCATAGCCTTGCCTATAAAAAATATTTGCATTGAAATATTACTTATCGTAATGACTGGGTTTTGGCACCCCCTTAAATTTCTACCCAGGGCAGGGCTGCATCCGCCTCCCTCTGATGTGGCCCTGTCCTTCAAATTGATGGAAGGATGAGAGGTAGAGGCTGGCCAGAACTGTGGGGTGCTGTGGGAACCACCTTGAAGTCTCCATTTGTCCTGAGTGCTGCCACTGAACCAGTCACTTCCTCCCCCCTTCTGCGAGACAATCTTCTGAAGATTTCTGAGGCCTCTTTAACAAGGGGCTTGTATTTTGTCTTGATTATATATATTGTACATATTTGTTCATTTTATTCCTCCAGTAATCCCTTTTTTATTTAACTTTTCAGAAGTCTCATTGCACAATTAATTGAAAATTAAAAACAAGCAAACAAAAGATCTCTAGTCCTTCACCACCAATGATTTAGGACAGTGCTTCTAAGGGAAAGGGGGCTTCTTGAAGATGTTTCCATTGGGGCATCATTTGTCCAGACTGGTACTAACGAGAGGTACCCATATACAGCACCTACTGTGTGCCAACACTGGGGCGTTTTATAGGCTTTAGTATCTATCTCTACATGAGGAGATGTTATTAACCCCATTTCACATCACACCTGTGTTTGTGTCATTGTAGTTCCACAATTCTTTCTATTAAAATTCCCCAGAACAGTCAGAGACATTTTACAGAGGAGGGAAACTGAGACCAGCCGTCAGATACCACTTAACTTCTGTCCATTGATTTTAATTTGCAGGGCCCTCCGGAAAGAAACTAAAAAGTATGGCCCCTTCCGCTTTTAAAAGCTTTGCACAAGGCTAGCAATACTATTTAGGAAACTCCTTCAGGGTGACCTTGGACAGACATCAACATCTTAGCTGCGTGGGTCTGTATATTTAGGAAACCAGTCACTCCATTTTGGGCAGAAAGCACCTCTTAGAAAAATGAAACAGGGTCTGGGCTGAGGACGCTGTGAATGCTTTGCTAACTCATTAGAAACCAAGAGGAGAGGGTGTTGTCATCCCATCATGAAAACCAGGGCTAAGGGTCACATTCAAATTTTTATTTTCCTTTAAACATGGGCACTGATTATGTAACCTTGTGAAAGCTTTTGCTCCCTGGTACAAATGAGGCTACTGTTATCAGTCTAAGGGTAGTGGTGGAGGTGCACGCAGGAGCAGTGGGGAGGGTTGCTTTGGGGCAGCATCTCTCTCAACAGCCCTTTCCTGGGTTCCTTTTGATTTTTCAGGGGACCCGCACAAGCCACCCCCTTTATCTGTGTTTCAGATTGCACTTCATCTGTAATGCCGGTTAACCATAGGTCATCCTGCCCATGCAATCCAACAAGTACTTTGGATTAAGATAAAGGTAAGCTCTGTGGCAATATTCTCCCAAAGGACAGACTTGCTGTTCACTCTTTTTCTCTAGAGAATAGGCTGGTGTCTTGACCGGCTTTGCCTAAACACACACTCAGCAGTTCTGAAGAATGACAGATTCAGCAAGCAGGGTATGTGTGACCCACAGCACTGTGTAGTAGAGAGGCGTCTGTTTGCTAAATAAAAGAATAGGTAATCCCAGCAATTATGTCCCCTTCCTCTACTAAGGGTAGCAGTCACGTAAACAGCATTAGTTGGGAATCAAGTCTTTGGTTCTGCCAATAGCTGCTTTCATAACTGCGTTACAGAGTTCCCATGTGACTTTTGTCCTGGAAATGTCCAGCATTTCCTCCCAGCCAGGGAGTGGGTTTGGGCTCCCTAGGCTGCAGAATTCCACTAAAGCTCTGTATATGTTGGTTCTCGACTTCCTCCTGAGCGTTGAACATGCTAGACGTGAACAGATTAACCCAGGGAAATTTGGAATTCCACTGTTAATCTGAATATGGCATGAACCTCTGCCATGACTGACCTCTGATCTCACTCAACGTATCTGTTTAGGGCATGATAAAATAATGCAAATTAATTATAATAATTTCCTAAGCAAGCAAAATTTCTTTGGCGATTACACTAGCCCCAAAATGCATATACTGCATGTACAAATATGAACATTAACTTGCACGAGGGAGTGCTTATCGGCACCACTGTTAACCATTTATTCATGTAACTTGCAGCTGACATCTAGAGCTGCTGGCCTCTAGAATGCTAGCTATGGTTTTTTAACAAGGCTCCAGAAAAAATACATTTACGGTGCCTGGGGATGGGCAGTGTTTGGAGAGCGGATCCAAATCCAGTGTGTGTCCTGGATTTTCTTTTCCTTTTTTTTTTTTTTAAAGATTTTATTTATTTATTCATGATAGTCACACACACACACACAGAGGCAGAGACATAGGCAGAGGGAGAAGCAGGCTCCATGCAGGGAGCCCGATGTGGGATTCGATCCTGGGTCTCCAGGATCGCGCCCTGGGCCAAAGGCAGGCATCAAACCGCTGCGCCACCCAGGGATCCCTGTCCTGGATTTTCAAGTGTGTTATAGACTTTGACCTCTTGACATCCACCCATCACTGCAGATGCAGTTTCCTTCCTTCTTGGGGAAAGCTGTGTCCCTCCTGGAGGGTCCAGGCATACCTGGAGTTAAACCCATGTACAAACTTGCCAGTGTCTATCCCTGTCCTTGAACCTTAGCACTTTATATCACAATCGATAAATGCCTATTTGGTACACAGACAGAGCCTACAAGATGCTCGTTTCCAGGGCTCTAACTGTGCAGGGAGGCTGTCAAGGATATAGTGATCTTTGACAACCCTCCTTATGCAGAGTGGGTCAGAAATGTATTTTGTAAAATGTTCCTAAATATAGCTCCAAAGAGTTGCATGAGGTCCTGGGAGAGAATGGAGAGAGAGAGAAACTCTGTGCCCCCATGAGCTTGCAAAAGGTCATTTCAAATCATCGCAACACCCCCAGTGCATCATTGTGCAAAAGGATTTACCTTGCTTTTCTTTTTTTTTTTCTTTCCCCACTCATTGTAGCATTTTATCCTCTAGGCAAAAAAATAAAGCATAATTACAAAGTTCATTGTTCTTTGACCAGCCTGAAAGAACATTTTCCTTTCATTGTAGCTTATTCACACATGATGGAAGAGGTTCCTGGAATCTCCTGGAGATGGACGCAGAGTTTCTCGGAGCAACCAGGAGGACCTTGTGTGAAGCACGAGGTGGCATGTGGGGCTCGCTGCAAATATGAAGCCCTTGAAGAGACTCCATGCTGGTCAGCATCGAGGCCAGCTACCTGGTCTTGTGGCTAGGATGCAAGCACAGCTGCTTCGGCCAGAGCTTTAAGAAGAGTCTATATCTCAGTAGGATCGCTGGTTCCAAGTCCTTTTGTGATCTTTGCAGCCTTAAGAAACTGACAATTTGTTCTCCAAGAATGGAGATAGCTAGAGAATTGTGTCATTTTAACCACTCCCTCCTAAAAGACTGGTTTTTCAGCCTGTCTAGAGATTTGCTCTTTTGCCAGGGGGCAGGGGGAGTCATTTGCCTCTGCCCTTAGATCTGTTCTGTGTCCCGCCCTGCTCTGTGTTGCCCAGAAAAGCAGTCCCAGGATCTTTAGCCAACTGATCCCACTTGGTGTCTGGCCAGGTTTGGCCAGAGGGAGGCAGTGGTAGAGCCCAGAGTATGGGAGCAGGAGGGAGGCTGGGGGTTCTTCTTGACATTGGATTGGAAATCTGGGCACATGAGGGAGGTGGACAGCTCTGGGGGAGGATTCTAGGACAGGTCAGGAGGGCAGTGTGGCGGGGGGCGTGGCTGGAGGACAGGTGGGGATTTGTGTGAGTGAGATGGGATGGTATTGGGGAACGTCAGCCAGAAGAATGGCATGATCCAGCTTCCGTTTTGAAGGTTGGCCTGGTGGCTCTGTGAAGTAGAGTAAGAGGAAGGAACTGGCAGCCCAGTCAGGAGCTGTCACTGTCATCCCAGCGAGACATCATGGCTTGGACAGGAGGGGAGAGGCAGGGTGGTGAGAAGTATACATACTTCTGGATGTATGTCAGAATTTGCTGAGAGATTGGGAATAGGGTCTGAGAGAAAGGAACGGGTAATGTATGGTCTAAGGTCTTGGCCTGAGAGACTAGAATGATCCTGATTCCTAGGAGGAGAGCCTCAGGGCTATGGGCAGTCTGCTCTGGGCTGTAGTAAGGCAGAGGTGCCTGTAGGGACCTAAGGGAAGATCCTCCAGCAACAGGGAGACGTCTGGCTGGTGACATCGGCCCAGCTGGCATTTCAGGCCAGAAGCGGGAAGAGATTTGGAGGCATGAGCATAGACAGCAAAGAGGTCAGGACAGCACCCCGCAAGCCCCCTCTACCAGTTCCAAGTTGGGGAGATGAGCAACCTTGAATTATGAAGAGAACCAAGAGAAAGTGGATCTGGCAGCCAGGAGACAGAAGCTTATCGAGGAAGGTGCAGAGTGAGAGGCAGGACTCAGAGGTGACCATGGGATTTGGCCTCAGCTGCCTTGATGAGCCAAGGACTAGTGGGAGCAGTGGTGTCATGCAGAGGGCTCACAGGAGGCAGGGCCATGCAGGCGGCTCATGCTGGATGGGTAGCTCCCAGAGCTCTGCAGAACAGGGAGCAGAGATGGGCGATGAGAGAGGAATGTGGGTCAGGAGATGTTGGTTTTCAAGGAGCAGGATGTTCTAGCATGTTTGAGTGCTGATGCCGTGACCCTGTCCCGGTCAGGGAGGGAATCCATGATGCAGAAAAGGAAAACCAAGAGAGCAAAATGCTGAGGTGGGCAAGAAGGGTGAGGTATACCAGACCTAGGGGAGGACAGTCCATCGGGCGAGAGGAGGCTCATCACCTGATTGGAGGGAGGGGTGCACGGAGACATGGACAGGGAGCTGGGGGTTCTAGTCTCCTCAGAATGGGAATCAGTGGCACCCCTGATAGAGGGGATGGAATGGGGGCTACAGGAGAGACAGATGGGAAAGCAGAGCTGTAAGGGGCCACGGGGGTACATTTCCCACACAAGTGGAGGGATGCCCTGTGCATCTGCTAACTCAGCAATAGGTCTCAGAGAGTGTGTGTAGCAGTTTGCAGGGAGCTGCCTTCTTCCTGGAAGAAGTGATAAATGGGCATGATATTCCATTGTAGAAATACTCCATAACTTATTTGATCATGATTTGCTATTTATTGCATTTGTTTATATAAGCAGTCCCCTCCTGGTGAAAATTTAGGTTGTTTCCAGCCCTGGAATGCTGGGTACACATGCTCCAATGCAGAATTGTTGGAGAAAAGCTCATGTGCACTGTCCACCTGGACAGGCAGCCAGTCTGTCCATCTTAGGTGGATGGCACACAGGCCCATCTCATTGGGCTTGCCAACAGAGTTGCTTTTCTAGCTTTTTGATATTTGCTGATTTGTTAGGTGAAAATAGTGTCATGAAACTAAACTTTCATGGTTTAATTTTCCTGTTCTGAATGGAAAATAGCTTTTGTGCATTTGCACTTCCTGTTCAGTTATCTTCCTGTGAGTTAGTTGCCGGTGCTTTCTCCTGTGGGTGCTAGGTCTGTCTCCCACCTGCTTACAGGTGCTCTTTATACCTTGACAGAATTAGCCCCTGTCAGTGCCATGCACTGCAAGCATTTCTTCCCGGTCTAATTGTCTTTTGAGTTTTTTTATCTTGCCCTTTTTTTTAGCATACAGGATTTTCCCCTTTTTATATGGTTTGTTTTATTGATTTATGTTTATGGCTACTAAGATTTTCTGTCACATACAGAGAAGTGCGGTGGGAGGGGCACAGGCTCGGGGCTCACACTTGCCTCTGTCACTCCTCCGGTGGTATATCTGCAAGGATGTTGCACAACCACTTGGTAAATGTGAGATGAGAATGCCTGGGAGCATGTAAGCACCTGCACGTGGAAGATGCTCCTTTCTCTTCCTCAACATCAGTCCCAAAAGCAGAGCACACAGCAGTGGCATGTTTGCTGCCTGCTTTCCAGAATCCTTCTGGAACATCACAGTGCCCGTGATTTCCTGGGCACAGGCCCTGTGGCCCTCTGAAGTCCACCCAGCCCTGCACTCAGAGGTGACATTCACCCCAGAGGAGAGCTCATATCCTAGAAGGCTGTTCCAAAGTTGCCATCGGTCCAAGGGGCAGCCAAGAGCAGGGTTCCTGTCTTTCACCTCAGAGATGGAGCGGGGTTTCTCACAGAGTTGCCCTCAGGTGCTGGGCTCCTTACTTCCCCACACTCTGGTCGGGCAGTTTGGGGTAGACCATGTCACCTGCTTGGTTGAAGTTTGAGACCTGCTGCAACGACCCTTCCTCTGATCCTTCTCCAGGAAAGTATTTTAGGAACCAGAGACATAACAGCAGCACACTTTGCTCCATCTTTCCAGCTAAGAGAGTTGCAGGCATGGTGCCTGCCTGTCACCCACCGGAATGTGCGTGGCTGTGGAGGATGGCCTCAGAGAATAGCTTGGAGAGGCCATCAAGGAGCACCAGCCAGGAGATCTTCCCACGGAGCTGATAGCTGAGTCGTCTTCCCAGCTGTGTGGCTGAAGGCCTGTCTGAGTCCCAACAGGAGGGAAATGTGGGGCAGGGGATGCCAACTTGCCTCCTGTTTCCATTTTACATACATGACATCTGTACCAAACCTTCCCTGAAGAGAGATTATGTTGTATGAGTTTAGAGTGTTTGACTTTATAAGTCTTTCTAGAATGACTTTTATATTATTGAACAATGGGAATGAGTCAGAGGCCTGGAAAATGGGATACCACTTAAGGCCCAAGTGGGAAGAAGGATTTTTACGAAAGTGAAAGAGGGATCACATGGAAGTTTAGAAAGTATGATGGGCTTTGGACTTGGACTCCAGAGAGAGGAGGGCAGTAGAGTTATTTGGGGTCGTGTTCCAAGAAGGAGGGTTTTTCTACCTAGAACTGTTCCATCCAGAGCTGTGTCTGAAACCCTAAGAGATAGGACTTGATTCTATCAGGGCCAGGGCTGAATGTGGCTGGCCAACATGGGGATTTGATAGTTGAAACCTAAAAAAAGACATCTGTTATGATCTCCAGGGAGAAATTCCTGTCTTTCTCCTGAACTCTTGGTTACCGTTTTCCTTGTTGGCACTGGAGCTAACCCTCACATCCTTCTCACAGGTGGCCAGTGCACAGAGCATCAGAGCTGATGGCTGTAACACACACACACACACACACACACACACACACACACACACACACGGTGTGCATTCATAGCTTTATTTCCTCTTTAGGGGAACCTGCTTCCCCTGCTGGCAGGGGCTGCCACTCCCAGTCAGTGTTCTGGTCCCTGCCCACCAGCTCAGCCAGTCACAACCTCCCTCACATGGGGAGTTGGTCCTGGGGGCCAATCAGAGCCCTTCCCTGGTATTCTAACCGGTGCTGACCAAGCTCTCTCCCTCCGTACCCCAAGGCTGGAAGGCTTCCATCTGGAGCTGCCCCCACTCAAGGGACAGTAGCCTGAGAGTACAGCTCTCAAAAAGAACTAAGGAAGGGGGGACATGGAAGCCTCGGCCCCCCCATCACCCCTAACACCACTTCCTCTTCTCCCTCTCCCCATGAGCCAACAACATTTCCATCTTTTGGGTGGCTCAGTGGTTGAGCATCTGCCTTCGGCTCAGGGTGTGATCCTGGGGTCCTTGGATCGAGTCCTACAGCACGTTCTCCTCAGGAGCCTGCTTCTCCCTCACCTGTGTTTTTGCCTCTCTGTGTCTCTCATGACTAAATAAATAAAATCTTAAAAAAAAAAAAAAAAGGTAGAGTTGGAATTCTGTCTCTTGCAAGACAAGAGCCTTAACTAAGGAACTTCTCACTTTTAATTAACTTAATTTTGTTATTCTTTCTAGAATCAGGTGGGGAGAAGAAGGGACCCAGGGAGGAAGAAGAGAAGCAAGAAAGAGGAAGGCTGTGTAGCAGAGTTTATAGCCGACAGGAGTGCCTGTTATCTGGCCCTTCCAGTCTGACCCCTCTGCCCCTCGGCCACCCTGGCCACGTTCTTTGCTGTGGTCAGGTAGCCTTGACCTTCCTGGCCAGCAGCCTCCCAAAGGACGTCCAGGACCAGGCTGTTTACTCCCAAGCCCATTCGGAAGATCTGTGGGAACGGAAGGCTCCATGATGCCATAGGCCCTGCCCTCCGTGTGAGTGGGCAGCTCCCTGGCTGCACACAGTGTTTGCGGGTGCCGTGGCCCTTTCCAGAGGCTCAGGTCAAGCATTGGATATTCTCAGAGCCCTGTGGGCTCAGATGAGAATCTCTGATGGGACTGGAGTGCATAAATCTTCTCCCATAGGAAAAGAACTTTGCCCTTTGTGATTGAAGAAAGCCTGCTTAAACTGACTAATGACTAGGATTACCAAATTCCATTGGCAAATTTTCCAAGTTACCTGAGCAAGAAAAAAACAGTGATTACAGAAGCCAAGGCCAGCATCGTCAAGTGCACGTTGGTCATTTACTTGGACAGGCACAATCCCGTCCTTCTTATTTCTGGTTAAACTCCCATGGCACTGTAACCAGATACCTCCGGGCTGGGAGGATGGGCTGAGCGGGAAGGGAAGGGCTGTGGGGTTGATCTACATGGTCAGATTTCTGGTTCAGAGAATTACCAAGATCTGATGTGAAAGAGCCCCTTTCCTTTTCGTTTACTCTTACCACATCCTCATTTCTTTTTTAATCCTTGTATCTCTTTGTGTTTTTACATCCAGATTCACAAAGTGGCTAATCTTAGGGCTACATGAGATCAGAAAATGCCCTGTCTCCTATCGTACCATTGTTCTGCTTTCATCAAGAGCAAAGGAACAGAGGGGCGCCTGGGTGGCTCAGTTGGTTAAGTGTCTGCCTTTGGCTCAGGTTGTGATCTCAGGGTCCTGGGATGGGGTCCCACATCGAGCTCCCTGCTTGGCGAGAAGCCTGCTTCTCCCTCTCCCTCTGCCTGCCACTTCCCCTGCTTCCCCTGTGCTCTCTCTCTCTCTCTCTGTCAAATAAATAAAATCTTAAAAAAAAAAAAAAAAAAAAAAAAGGAGCAAGGAAGCAGTGCACAAACAGTAGCTTTCTAATAGCCCATTGGGAAGATCTACAGTATTTATTCTACTGATTTTCCTATTGCTCAAAATATATTGGAACTCCTTTTAAACATTTTGTGAACTTAGGGCAGTTTGTGAGGTGCAAAAAAGCAAAAGTACCAAAGCCGATAGACTTCCCATGGAATATTTGTGCAAGCACCAAGCCAAATCGTCAGCATAGACAAGGCACAGAAAGGATGCAGTATTGAAATTCCCACATGGTAGCCTCTGTCGACATCTCACCGGCCAGTGAATTTTGCTCCAGCTGACCCTTATTAATGAAAAATTAGATCTGTTTCAGGCTGAATTGCTAGCATCCCAGGGATCACTCAGTTCGTCTCTCTCTCTCTCTCTCTCTCTCTCATTAAACTAACAGTAACTTCAGAGACTCCCATTTGCCAGCATATCTTTGTCAGCTGGGATCCTTGGGGAGGTGGATGCCAAGACAGAATTAGACATGTAAGAGCTTTAATGGGGGTAATGTCTGTGCAGGAGATAGAGGGGAACGAGCAGGAGTAGGTGGGGGGAGTCTCTGACCCGAGCCCAGGTCTGACACCTGAAAGACACTATTGCTACAGCCGGTCTTGGGGCCACATGGGTGCCCACTCTGCCCCCGCCCCCACCCCCACCCCCACAGTATCCAGTCTAAATGGCCTACCTGGTAGTGTGACCCAGATCTTGTCCTGAGGGCTCTGAGTCCTTTATAATCATACCCATCTTGGGCCAGGCTGGCAGCATCTACAGTCACACCGTGCCAGCATGAGGGGGAGCCACATGGACCCTTGGCGTCAACATGTCTTCCAACCCCATGCCTTCTATGAAAGCACGCTACCTCCAACTGCTGATCTTGGTCAACTCACCCCACCAAGAGAGTGACTTCCTTACACACTGGGCCCTGGCCACGAGGAGCCAAAAGCATCCGGGTGACAGCTGCAGCCTGCCGTTCAATAGGACCCTGGCTGTGTCCCCTGGCAAGACAGTGTCCCCTTTTGGGACCCAGATTTTAGGTCTACAGAGCCCGGAGTTGCAGGGACAGGAAGCAAAGAGTCTGCCAGCAGGTCATTGGAGTTACTCCATAGTTCATGCATCCATGTGTTCTTCCCACAGGAGACACGGTGCCACAGAGAGCTCTCCAACTTAAAGCACACACTGCTCCTGCAAGGTATTCCTTCCCATCCCTGCACAGCATCACCTCCGAGCTTCAGGGACTTCTTCAGTGCACTCTCCTGGCTCTGCAAGCCTGGCTGCTTCTGGATGGTGTGACGTGTGATGGGCCAGTGCCTCCTACAGTCACACCCTCCCACCCTGCAGCTTCTTAGCTGTAAAGTGAGCCAGCCCTCTGTTGGGTGCTGTGTCATGTGGAATCCATTCCTGGCCAGGTGTCCCATAACCCCCAGACAGTGGTGATAGCTGAGCATAGTTCTCTGTGGGCAGGAAGGACAGATCCACACTTGGAATAGGTATCTGTCCTTGTAGGATCAACCGCTGTCTCTTCCGAGATGTAAGGGAGACCAGGCAGATGGTCCCCTCAAAGAATAGCACCAACTGGAATTATTGTTGCTGACTGGTTGGAAATTCAGAGAGAGTCCATGCTGTCAGGCCCATGCATAGCCTCCTTCTCTGCCGCTCAGGCTGCTCCATCCACATACCCAACGTGCCAGTCCCAGGGTGGCTGGTGACCAAGGCCAGCTGCCATCAACCAGTGAGTCATTTTGCACACTTGGCTGTTTAGTGCCTCTTGCATGGCAGACTCTCTGGTGGGCACTAATGTGTGATTCAAACATCTTTACACCTTGTGCCCACTCCCATCTGTCCATCCACGTGCCTCTATCCAGAGCTTTCTGTCCCTGACCCTCCAGTCCTTTTCCTTCCAGACCCTTAGCCAGCTAACTGGGCCACTGGCCACAGCCCAGACACCTTGGTCTAGTTCTCCTTCCACACACGCGGATGAGTAGCTGTGCTGCTCACAGCCCTGCCCTCTGGGAAAAGCTGTCTCCTGTGTCATTCAGGGTTGTTCCAGAACATGACTGTAATGCAGTGGCTAAACATTTTCCAGTTCCTCCCCCAATATGGCCATCTGTCAATCAAGCTTGGATTGTTTTTGTTTTTTATCAGCTCCTTATGTGGGTCATACAGGACACCTCACTACCCATGTGGCCATAGGAGTGAGCTGGGGAAGGGGTGCTGGTGGGACCATAGTGGGTGAAGTGGCAGTCCACTCATGCAGCATCTTCATGCCCTATGATTTTGCTTGGCCCCTATCCCAGATACACCATCTCCCTCTTGCCATGGACTGCTGCTAGTCTGTTCAGCTTTGTGACTTGGTGGGTCCCACAGGCCCTAGGTCACAGGGCACAGTTCCAGGTGCATGGACAGCTGGTGCTCCAACATCAAGTGTTCCCTCTATCAGGAACCTGTTTCTCAAAAAGGGGCATAGTTCTCTGCTGTAGTTGGCATGGCCTTGCTCCAGAACCCCAGGAGCTGCATTGGGACTCTCCCCTGGCTGGTCATGACCTCTGTGCTGCATCTCCTCCCACTGTTGACACCACCAACACTGCAGTGGGTTCTCAGGGAAGAGACCCAAGTGGCCACCTGCATGGCTGCCACAACATCAGCCCCCTCCTGCCTTAGCTCTCCCCCTGCCCCATTCCCCAGTTCTACCTGCAATATCTCCTCCAGGAGGTGGGCAGGCTGGCCTCTGTGGCCACATAAGCAGGTTATGTGGGTTGAATTGTGCCCCCAAAGAACATGTTGAAGCAATAAGCCTGGTACCTGCGAAGGCAACCTTATCTGGAAATAAGGTCTTTGCCGATGCCATCTGGTTAACTAAGGTCATTAAGGTGGCCTCTAATCCAGATGACTGGGTCCTTATGAGAAGAGACGAGACACAGACACAGATGCTTGAGGATGGAGCCTGGTTGGAGTGATGCATCTAGAAGCCAAGGAGCCCCAAGGATGCCAGCAGCACCCAGAATCTGATAGGTACAGAGCACATCCTCCCTGGAAGCCTCGTGGACTCTGCTATTGGCCTTGCTGACACCTTGATTTCAGACTTCTAACATCCAGAACCGCAAGAGAATAAGTTTCTGTTGTGAGCCCCCTAGTCTGTGACATTTTGTTACAGCAGCCATGGAAACTAACATTCACGCCTTTCTCCGCTGTCCCTCCGTCCCTTTGTCCTGTGTCCTTTCCTGCCTGGAGCACCCCTTCTCTACCCTTCTCCACTTACCACAGCTCCCGTGGTCCCCATCAGGGCACTGAAATTCGCTTTGGGGCACCCAGGCTCTGGCTCACTGCCGGCCCTGCTGTGTTCTTAACACATCTGTGGGCTGAGCTGCACCCCTTAGCACTTAATTATAAACTGCCTTGCTTAATTTATTTTTATTTCTCACCTTGCTCCATAAAAGGATGTTAGGGAGCTGCTGCTTCCCATTGCTTGCTAAAAGGCTATTTCTGTTGTGTTTTTCAAGACTGATTCGATTGGTTTTGGAATCAAGTAGGGTCTGCCCTCAGGCCTCCAAGCCAAGAACACACAGCAGGTCTCTGCAGGGCCTGCTGGAGAGGGGGCCAGATCACATGGGGGCAGGCCTGTCTGGGGCCCGGCCATGCCCATTTTCTGGCTCCGGGTACACAGAAGCTCTGTTAAGATCAGTCTTTAGGACCCTGACTCTCTGTGATTGAAGCAGCCCTAGTGGCACATGGACCACAGCAGATGCTATAAACAAAAAAGTCTGTTGGGGATTTGGGCCACGCCCCATATTTGAACCCACCCACGCCTCAAACTCCACAGGTCCTTTAATAGCTCTCAGTAGAAGAAAAAAAGAATATTCCAGATCTTGCCACGTGAAAGTTAATGCAAAGAAAGGGGACAGGAGGACCCATTCCAAATGTAAATCAAAGACGATATGAATTTAGCGACAGCCACATTTAGCACCCATAAGCTTTAATTTTAATTAAGGCAGAGAGTGGCTCATCTCCAATCAAGGCCAAAGAATTAGTGCAATCTCCTGACACATCGAGTCATCTGGCAGAGTGGCTTCGCAGGGAGCCCGTGGTGTGCTGTCGGTGGTGCCTGTGGCTGCGCACTGCCTCCCGGAGGACTCATTCTGACCTGCAGTGTGAGGGCTGAGCACCCAGCAATAACCTCATCACGGGACCCTCCGAGGCCCCCCGCTCTGCTGGGCCCTAGAAGCTAATGCACGGCCTCAGCCTCTCCTCCCAGTGAGCCTGGTTCTGGATCATCACCCCTCCCACTCCTGTGCCGCCAGCCATGCCGGCCTCAGTTTCCTCATCCAGACAACGGGCATCCGCCTCACCCGGCCCTTTGGTCTGAGGCTTGGAGGAGGAGTTTGCAAAGCGTGAAGCCCTCTCTAAACAGAGCATGCTCCTAGTCACCGCATGTCCTGTGTGTCAGAGAAGTCTGTGGAATGAAGGACCCAGGTTCGGTCACAAGGACGTCATAGTTTGCCTGCTGGGAGGGACATCCCAGACCCACGGGCAGGAGTGACACCCAGCTGGCAGTGTGGGACCGGGATGTGGGGCCCGGCCCTGGGGGGCCTGGGTCCCTCGTGATCCTTCTGATGACAGAATCTGCAGTGATGCCTGGCCCCTTCCTGTGCAGCCCTGTTGCCTCCTCACACAGCCAGGGGGTCTCTGGGGCTCCTCATGAGGACAGCCCTCCACTTCAGGCAGTTCTGGAGGTTTGCAGACGGGGCCCCTGACACCCAGCCTTCCTGCCTTTCCGTGTGTGGCTAACTGGGTGCCCCTTCCCCGGGGGGCTGCACTTCACCTGCCCAGGGACAGACACGCCCTTTTCACCAGTAGAGAGCCTTTGGGGGGGGCCGGCACGTGGCAAAACCAGCGGCCACCTCCCACCCAGCCCAGAGGAAGTTGGGTTTTTTTTTTTTTAATTTTTTTTTTTTTTTAGGAAGTTGGGTTTTGAAGAGCTAAGAAGCATGTCATTTTCCAGAACACACAGGAAAAATTCACAGTTCGTCTAGACAAACACATGCCTGCAAAATTAGCAGTGCCGTCTTCAGAAGGGCAGATGGTTCTCAACTCTCACCCAACCTCAGGAGGTTCTGAGGTCAGGATGCAGGTGTCTGCAGTGCTGGGGTCTCTGGAGCACCCCCCACCCCCAGGTTGGTAGTCCAGTCATGTTTCTTATCCTTATTGTAGTGGCTCTACTACATGGTGCCTCTTACTGTGCATGATCTCAGATGTTTCTAAGTAGAGGAGGTACCAATCACCCATTTTATTTATGACTCTGCAGGTAAGATCAGAATCAGAGTGTAACCTGGGGAGGAATGTCAAGGAAAAGACGCTGGAGAAACGAGCAGATGTTTGCTCATTGCAAAAACCTGGCTTTTGCCTCCTCCTTGGTTTTGATGATCTCATAGCTTCTATCCGACAAACACTCAGGAAGTAGCTAATTGTTCAGCCAAAGGTATCTATTGACTGCATCATTTCCACGCAGCCAGGACTGACCATGCTCCCTGGAGGACATCCAGGAGGAAGTGCAGGCCCGGCCACACGGAGAAGAGCTGAGAGGACCTCTGGTGCTGGAATGCACAGGCCCTGAGCGAGCTAACGTTTGTTCCATGCTGGCTGTTGCACTGGGTGCTCTCAGGCCACCTGTGGCCTTTCACATGTCCTTGGAAGGTGTGTCACTGCTTCACAGAAGTGGACATGCAAGGACACAAAACGTGGCCAAGTGGCACAGCAGCAACGGGCAGAGACCTTCAGCCAGGACTGGACAGTCTGGACTTCCAGAAGGTTTGCAGGGCCCCCGAGGCAGCTGCCCAGAGCCAAGGAGTTGCAGGGATGGGGTGGCTGGGGTTTCACCCTGAGCTCCACGCCACAGGGACCCCTGTGCCACCTGGGGCCACAGGATACCTCCGAGGTCCCTTCCCTCTCCCACTGCCCTCACAACCACTCCAGACTCTCCCCTCCTCTCGGGAACCTCTGCCAGGCTCCCTCCCCCACGGCCCTCACCAACTGGGACTCCCACAGAGGACTCCTGACTGTGTCTTCACTAGAAGCCCCTCCTCTGCTCACCCCCCCCAACCCTGCCCTGCCATCACGCACTCTCTATCCTGCTCCACCCATGTTGCTTGGGCCCGTGCAGTGATTCTTCCTTTTTTTTATTTTTTAAAAGATTTTATTTATTTATTCATTTATTTATTTATTTATTTATTCATTCATTCATTCATTCATTCATTCATTCATTCATTCATGAGAGACCCAAAGAGACGCAGAGACACAGGCAGAGGGAGAAGCAGGTTCCCTGTGGGGAACCAGATGCAGGACTCGATCCCAGGATCCCGGGATCACACCCTGAGCCAAAGGCAGATGCTCAAGCTGAGCCCCCCAGGTACCCCGGGTTCTTCCTCTTGACTACACATTGGAATCACCTGGTGAGTGAGTTTGGAAACAAAAAGAAGAGGGGAGTGTGCCTAAAGATTCTGAGACCCAGCTTGCCTGGGGCCCCGCTCCTTCCCACCCACACCTCTCCGCCTACCACCCCCCTTACACCCAAACCCCTGCGATAACTGTCAAGCTTTTTCTCTCCAGACCACCGGAGTGCTGGGGCCACCTCACTGCTGACCCACTGGGTCCTCAGTCCTCAGCATACCTTCCAGCAGTGCTGACCAATTGGCCTCTCACTCTTTCTTGAAGCACTTACTTCCCTGGCTCCCTGACATCTGGCCCAGGCTCTCCATTGACCTCACTGGCTGTTGCTGGTTCCTCCCCATCTACTCTTGGTGGCCCAGGTCTCCATGCTGGGACCTGTTCTCTTCCCCGGGGTGCACTCCCCCCTCCCTTGCTGTGCTCACTCAGCCTGCAAGCTTTAGAAGTCATCTATTCACTAAGATCGGATCGCTGATCTGACCTCTCCCAAACGCTGGACACGTGTGTCCAGACCCCCCACTTGGCCTCCCCACGTGGGTGTCTCGTGGACATCTCAAACTGAACATACCCCAAACTGGGGTCCTGCCCTTCCACCCCACCCCACAATGGCCTTGCCAGCCTTCCTGTTACTCAAGCCCAAAACTGAGTTGTGTTGGGTTACTTGCCTCTTTCACGCCTGCTTCCAACCCATCAGCAAATCCAGGTGGTCCTGCGTCAGAGTGTTTCCAGATCCTTTGCGTCTCACCCCTCCTCCATGCCAGTCTGCTCCAAACTGGATCATTTGTCACATGGTAACTGATTCCTACCTCTACCCTGCCCCCACGGTCTCTTCCCAAAACAACAATTAGAAGGATCCTCTATCAAAATCCCTCCAAAGGCTCTACCTTTCCCTCTTGGGAAAGCCCGTGTCCCCACAGTGACCTACAAGGCCTTCGTGATGGACTCTCCATTTGTCTCCTCCTTGCCCCCATGCCAACCAGCTGGCTGTTCTCCAAGCTGTTGCTCTGACATGCCAGACTCCCTCTCACCTCAGGGCCTTTGCATGGGCTACTCCCTCTGCCTAGAATTTTTTTTCCTAGATAGCTGGAAAAGAACATTTCCTTCCCTCCAGCTTCCCATTCAATTGCCACTCCTTGGTGAGTCCTCCCCAGACCACTCTTTTAAAAATTGAAATCCTCTTTCTTGGCATCTCCCCTCTTTGCTTGCTTACCTCTATGGCACATGTCACCTCCTAATGCATGATACCTCCTAATGCACAATTTACTTATATGTAATGTTGACTGTCTGCTTGCACATGAGGTTTTAAGTCCCATGAGATTAGAGATGTTTGTTTTGTTCAGGGCTCTGTAATCCGGATGGTGCCTGGAGCTTAGTAGATGGTCATAGTGTTTGTTGAATGAATGAATGTGATGCAGCCCAGGAGCTGTGGGGGATGGTGAAAGGAAGAAGACCTCATTCAGTTCCACAGAGGTTATCACTAGTATTTGGTGCTGGGAGGGCTTCTTGAAGAAGATTGGAGATGAACCGTGAAAGAAGGATAGTATTGAACGATAGTAATATTAGTTGGGATAAGCAACAAGACTCATGAAATCCTAGGAGCAATTTCTTCAGAGCTCTGCTCACAGAGTGAGGGACAGTCGTGGGGGAGCCACACCAGAGGTAAGGTGAGGAGGCAAGATATAAAGCCGAGCCCGGTTGGCGGGGGGGGGGGGGGGGGGGGGCAGAGTCGCAGTCTCCTGGCAGGTGTGGGTGCTGCAGTGGGCCGTGAGGCCCCCTATCCTCACCCCCCTCACCCCCACCATGGCAGATCCTTTGTGCCTCTTCCAGGGCCCCAATCAAGAAGACACAGGAGCCACCTGGGTGGCTCAGTAGTTGAGCACCTGTCTTTGGCTCAGGGTGTGATCCCGGGGTCCTGGGATAGAGTCCCGCATCGGGCTCCTCACAGGGAGCCTGCTTCTGCCTCTGTGTCTCTGCCTCTCTCTGTCTCTCTCGTGAATAAATAAATAAAATCTTAAGAAAAAATAAAAAAGAAGACACAGTCTTCACGTTGAGGGTTATGAATCCCATCAGCAGAAGTAGTTTCCCGTGGCTGTACCTGTCTTGGAGGAAATTCTTTGTGGAGGAAGAAACGAAAGCTGTGCTGATATGTGGTCAGGGATTGGGCACCTCATCCCTGTCACCAGTCACGCGGGTGCAATTGGGTGTTGCTGTGACAACTGCATCGTCAGGCCCAAGTGGACAGAGTCTCCCTGAGTGTATCAGGTGCCAGACACACTGTGCACACTTTTCCACCTCAGCCCAAAGTGTGTGGAAGCCGCAGGTCATGTCAGGATCCCAAGGAGAAAGCCACAGCTCCCCCTTCAGGAACAGGAGGGCCCAGGGCCGTATTTGCACCCCTGCTCAGAAATCTCTGACACACAGCTTCGCCTACACTCCTCTGTGGTTCCTCTCTCCTGTCTCCTGTCTTCACCCCCTCACATCTGCACCACTTGCTTGGCCAAATTCACTTACTCATCATCTTCTAGATGCACCAGGAAAAACAGTGTGTAAGCAAGGAGATGGAGGAATGACAAAGCATGGAATGTTCTGGAAACACTTGGGGAGGAAGGACTTCGGTGTCTCACAGACACTGCTCGGACCCTGGCTCTGCCACTCATGGATGATAGGCAAGTTCCCTCATCGTCTAGCTGGGCTCTCCTCACCTCAGCCCACCTGCCTTGCAAAGCAGTGCTGAAAGCTCAGTGAGGCTGGCCATGTGAATGTGTCTGGCACGAAAGCAGTCAGCTCCAAACATACCAGAGGTGGGCAGATGGGGAGGGCGTCCTGGTGCTGCACACCAGAGACTTGGAGTTTGGCCAGTGGGGGCCAACGAGTCAGGGAGAGATTTAAAGCTGCAGAAGGGTTGGTGCTGCTATTAATCCCATCTTACAGATGACAGAAATAAGGCACGGAGAGGTTCGATAATTTGCTCAGGGCCAAATAGTTAATAGATGGCAGAGCTGGATTCAAACCCAAGCTCTTAACCAGTGTAGTGGTTATTCTTCCTTCAGCTGAACAGGAAAAGGAAAGAAGGAAAGGCCTCTGAGACTGAGGTCATGTTAGGGACCTTGGAATAATTAACTGAGATCCACAGAAAAGCTGGACTTGGCTTTGCCCCCAACATAGTGGCTAGGCTGCTGAGATAGGAAGAATTTAGGTGACCAGTGGACTGGTCACCATGAATCTAACACCCTTTACCGAGGATGGACCATCCGCCCTCTCTGAAGCTGGTGGCATCGCCCCGTACTCCCAGCACTTTGCTGGAAGGCCTGTGGGAAGCCCCCCATGCACTGGGCCAACTGCACAGCTTTGTGGAGCCTGTGGTAAGAAGAATGGGTTCAACCCTCCAGGCAGATCTAGGAAGGAGAGATCATGGCGCTAGGACTCAAGACTGTTCACACACACACACACAGCAGAGAGGTGTGCACAGGAAAGCCCCAGGCCTACAGCGGGACTCAGGCTGGAAGGTAAAGTATCATCTGCAGCCACGCATGACTGTGGTGGCCATCTGTTAGGTCCACTTCACCTGTTTCAGCCAGAATTTTATGTGGAGCATCAAACCCAAGGCAGTCCTCACCTGGACTCCAAGCAGGCAAGCTCATGGAGCTGGCCCTGTTGCTGCCGCCCTTAGGGCCAGGCCTCCAACGGGGAGGGAGGACAGGAGGTTCTGCCAAAAGCCCCCAAACCAATGTCATCTGTCACTTGGCCATCAAAGGAGGGCTGCATCGTGGGAGTGGAGCCACAGATGTGTGGTGGCTTCTTCCAGGGACAACCCAGAAGGCAGAGAAACAGTTCCCCTCTGGTTCCCCACTTCTTTTCTTCCAACACGCCCATTAGGAGGGCCCAGAGAGGGGACTGGAGTTCATGGGGACCCAAGACATTTAGTCCCTACAATGAGGGCAGGGCAGGCTGGGCAGGGGGAGATGGGAGAGTGAAAAGTGGTTGAGGGGCCATGCTGTTGGTCCCACCGGGAGCAGTCCTAGGTTATCTGGAATAATCTGATTCCAAATATACTGTCCTATTGTCCCAGTAAACTACCGAAGTTTTCTGGACATTTAAAATATGGGTACGCACTGATACCAGATTTGTCTTCCTGACACATGGCATTCCACATTCCACTCATTTAGCAGGACCTGACCCCGACGTCTGGCTACAGAGTCTATATCTGAACAAAATCCAGCATTCTTTCCAGAAGAAGAAAAAAAAATCCATAGTAAAACAGTAATCAAATGCTATTTCCTTAACATAATAGGAAATAATACCTAACAAGATCACTGGAACAAGAGAGGTATTCTCATTAAATTCTGAATGGACCAAGAATTATAAATATTGAAAAGGAGACAAGAATTTGTTTGATGATATAATCACCTACCCAGAAAACAAATTAGAATTGACTGGAAAACACTTAGAACTAGTATGCTAATTCTATAAAGTGGCTGGCTGGAAAATAAGTACTCAAAGAGTAATGTTTTTCTTATAGGATAACAATAACCAGCTGGAAAATTCGAGGGAAGGAGGATGTGGCTCACAAAAATAAATGTGCAGCTTCTTTACCAGGGACCCGGCAGACCTGGGTGGGCAGCTGGAAGAAGACTGGCGTGAAGGGAGAGGCAGGCGCATTTCCAGAAGGATAGACCCGAAGCAGTGAACCCAGTGCTACTTCCCCAAGTACCACGGCCAGTGAAAAGAATCAAATCTACCACCACCACCGCCGCTCCCACCATGACCACACACACAAACACACAGAGGATTTCAAAATTTGGGATCTGTTATTTGAAAGTTCCTCTAGAAAAATAAATGCAGGAGAAAAGCTACTAATGGTCTAGTGGGGTGGTAATGAGAGAATTTCTTCAGCTGATTGTGCATATCACATAGTGTCACCTAAAAAAGATGTAGTAGCAGGAAGCATGCAGGTCAGGGAAAGCCCTGGTGATGATCACGATGCTTTGAATTATGGACAATTGTTTATAGATTTTAGATAATAATGTGGTCCCTGTTACACTAGCCACTACTAGTAACCACTTCTGCAGGTTAACACTGCTTCTCTGGTTCCTTCTGAGGCAGGTTATGGGAAGGGGTGAGGGGAGGAAGGTGAGAACATGAAACCTCTGGATCCCAGGAAGATGAACTAGACGTCCTGATGGGAACTCCTGCTCGTGTCTTCTGTTAAAAGTAATCTCCGGAGAGGCCCTCTTACATCGACCTGAGAGCCGTGCTGAAAGGAGCAGCAACCTCTCTCCCCTTCCTCTCCGCCGTCTGCTGGGCAGCTGCAGAGTAGTGACCACGTGAGAATGCATCTGCATCCACATTGGCTGGGCTGGGGTACAGATAAGCAATGGCTGCTGGGAGCTCTGTTGCCTGGAACATGACATCCAGCCTGGCCAGAGGCCAAGTGATAAGACCACTGGGGGGGGACTCATCTTCAGTGAGATGAGTGCTGGCGAGCATGTGCCCGGGGCAGTGTTTGTAGATCTAGAACCCATGGTCGTTAACGTTTACACTGGCTCCCACCACCAGCTCTCCCACCTTGAGCAGCTCATCACAAGCAAGGAAGATGCTGCCAGTAACTATGCCCGAGGCCACCACACCATTGGCAAGGAGATCATTGACCTTGTCTTGGAATGAATTTGGAAAACTGAACTGAGCTACTAGACAGGTCTTCAGGGCTTCTTGATTTTCCACAGCTTTCGAGGGGGATCTGGTTCCAGGTTCACCTCCCTGCTGGTGCGGCATCTCTCTGCCGATTATGGCAGGAGTCCAAGCTGGACTTCTCCATTTACACAGCTCCTGGGTTCCCACAGCTGTAGCTGAGCCCTACAGCTCCAGCCTCACTACCCACACTAAGCTGGAGCACTCTGATTGTGCTTTCATGGTAGACAACAAGGCCATGTATGACATTGTCATAGAAACCTCACTATCAAACGCCGCCCATCCTACACTAACCTGAGCAAGTTGGTAGGTCAAATTGTGTCCTTCACCATTGCTTCCCTCACATTTGGTGGAGCCCTGAATGATGTTCTGATAAGATTTCAGACCCACCTGGTGCCCTATCCTTGCATCCACTTCCCTCTGGCCACATATGCTCCATCTCTGCTGAGAAAGCTTACCATGAGCAGCTTTCTGTAGCAGAGACCACTGATGCGTGCTTTGAGCCAGCCAACCAGAGGGTGAAATGGGACCCTTGCCATGGCAAATACATGACTCACTGCCTATTGAACCAAGTTGCTGTGTCACTGCTGCCACTGCCATCAGCAAGACCAAGCGTACCATCCGATTTGTGGACTGGTGCCCCAGTGGCTTCCAAGTTGGCATTAATTACCTCTCTCCCACTGGGGTACCTGGTGGAGACCTGGCCAAAGTACAGTGAACTATGTGCATGCCAAGCAACTCCACAGCCACTGCCAAGGCCTGGGCTCGCCTGGACCACAAGTTTGTGTGTGCCAAGTGTTCACATACCTTTGTTCACTGGTATGTGAGTCGGGGCACGAAGGAAGGAGAGTTTTCTGCAGCCCATGAGGACATGGCTGCCCTTGAGAAGGATTATGAGGAGGTTGGTGTGGGTTCTGTTGAAGGAGAGGGTGAAGAAGAAGGAGAGGAATACTATAGTTAAAAATGTCACAAGGTACTGTCTTTACAGTACTTCTGTTTTAAATATTGAAACATGCTCTGATCAGCTTATTTGTATGTAGCATCGTATACTCTCCTATACAAGTACTGGCCTGCGTTTTAAAACATGACTCTCTGTTACAGACCCAAGCTGTCCGATTCTCTGATGGGTTTGAATGAAGTATTCCTTGTCTTAAATGTAAGGGGAAAAAAAGTCATTTGCAGAAAGGACCCCTGGAAAGTTATTATCAGCTCTTCATGAACAGCAGACTACCTCCTGGAAAGGTCTGCATTTTAGCGAGGCTGCACCTGCAGTGTGAAGCATCTGTGTTCGAGGACACTGAACACTTGGCGGGGATTGTCTCTATCCTCATGCACCCTGCCACCCTCCTTCTTCACTGTAGGATTACAAAGACTGTCTCGCAGGGGCTTTTTCAGGACAAATACTACAGCAGGTAGCAGTATTCGTCTGCGAAGAGGCAACGTTTTCAGGAAGAACTTAAAAAAATACATTCCCTGGAAATTGTCTCTAACATGTCAGATCTGCTCCAGGGAAAACTGCTATGGAAGCTTTAAGTAATGAACTGTCATCATTTGGATAATCGCCTTTCAGCAATCATGGGCTATCCCACCGTGCCGAATAAATCGGTTATAAAACATAGGGGCTCTTAACCTTGAAAAGCCCACAGGGATATGTGATACAGAGCCAAATACCAAACAATACACTATATATTTTTTTAAGATTTTATTTATTTACTCATGAGAGACACACAGAGAGAGAGGCAGAGACACAGGCAGAGGGAGAAGCAGGCTCCATGCAGGGACTCGAAATGGGACTTGATCCCGGGTCTCCAGGATCACGCCCTGGGCCGAAGGCGGATGCTAAACCATTGAGCCACCCAGGGATCCCCCAAACAATTCATTTTATTTTTTTTAATAGTTTCTTTTTAAAGATTTTATTTATTTATTCACGATAGACATAGAGAGAGAGAGAGAGGCAGAGACACAGGCAGAGGGAGAAGCAGGCTCCATGCCAGGAGCCTGACGTGGGACTCGATCCCAGGACTCCAGGATCCCGCCCTGGGCCAAAGGCAGGCACCAAACCGCCGAGCCACCCAGGGATCCCAACAATCCATTTTAAAACAATTTTCAATAGTTACTTTCTAGAGAAAGTTGGGAGCAGGTAGCTTTTCATTTTCTTAATAAGTCTGTCCAATTTTTAAGTCTTTATTTGACTTTTTAACTGATTTGACTCTTGAAGCACTGTTTGTGTACAATTGTAGTAAAAATAACACCTCCCTCAGGTGCCTCATTTCCCCACTTTGGTCTCCCACTCCCCAGTGTTGGGTTGCTGTGAGGTCATTGTCACCAGCTTTTGGCAGTCACTAGCTCTTCCTGCCGCCCCCGAGTGCCTCCTGACCCCAGCAACACAGTAACTGAAAGGTGAAGAAGAGCTCCAGTCCCTCAGCTGAGGATGGGAGCCTGGCTGCTGGCTGGTCCCTGTTCACCTGATGGGCCCCACAAGGGAACCACATGTCATCATTAAAATGATGAGTAACAGTGGGAACAGGAATCAAACCTTTAAAGAATTTTAACACTGGCATTAGGCATTATGCCTTGTGGGTGAATGAGGATCTTGTGTTGTTGATTTTCTTTTTTAAGATTTTATTTGTTTATTCATGAGACACAGAGAGTCAGACAGAGAGACATAGACAGAAGGAGAAGCAGGCTCCCTGCGGGGCATCTGATGTGGCCCTCGATCCCAGGACCCTGGGGTCACGCCCTGGGCCGAAGACAGCCGCTCCACTGCTGAGCTACCCAGGTGCCCCTGGGACCTGATGTTTAGAAGCAGGCCTGAGGGCAGCCTGGGTGGCTCAGCAGTTTAGCACCGCCTTCGGCCCAGGGTGTGATCCCGGAGTTCTGGGATCAAGTCCCAAGTCAAGCTCCCTGCACGGAGCCTGCTTCTCTCCCTCTGCCTGTGTCTCTGTCTCTGTCTCTGTCTCTCTCTCTCTATCTCTCATGAATAAATAAAATATTTTAATAAATAAAAAAGAAGCAGGCCTGCCTGAGACGACAGTCCCAGGAGAAGAAAAACTGACATGAATGTGTGTTATCAAGGTCACTGCCAAGGACACCTGGTTTTTCTGGAACCTCTGAAAAGTAAAGAGAACCTCCCAGAACCATTTGCCTGAAGGAAGGGAGGCCGGAGCACATGTCCATGCACTGCAGTCACTGCATGTTGAGGGCTGCTTTCGGTGCCTGCGAGCTGAGCCTGTGTTGACAAGGCCCCAGGGGCAGAAAATAGGCAGGCCCAGGTTGAAGGCCCTGTGCCCAGAGAGGAGCAGGTCATGCAGGAGCCATTTTGAGCTTGCAGGGTCAGCCTTTGAGCTGTGCGGAGACCCAGGTTGGGCTGGTGGGCTGCGAGGTGCTGAGGCATCGCTCCACTGCCCCCCACTCCCAGGAGCATCTGAAGGAACAGAAGCTGTTTAGCCTGGGGGAGAAAGCATTGGGCATGTGACAGATGGCCTCACATCCCAAAGGCAGTCTGTGTTAGATACAGTGGCGGTGTGAGGGCTGAGGAGAGGGGGAGCAGATTCTGCACCAGACCTTGGTCAGCGACTCCCCAGGAGGTTCCCACAGAATGTTCACTTGCAAAGAACAGTGGCAAGATCAAGAAAAATAATACCCTCTGATGGTGGCCTTGACCAGTTATCTAATCAGGTGTGGAGAATTTGTTAGCTGGGCTGGACCTCAGCAAGCATTCCCTTAGCCGAGTTATTTAGGCTTCTGATGAAAGTAGGCCACGAAGCCCTCCATGTCACCTCTCCAAGACCCAGCCCTAAATCTTGATTGTGCCAGGACAAGACGTACAATCAAAGTGGTGTTGAAACACACATATTTTGGAGCCAAACTTCCAGAGCTTGGGCTTGAATCTTAGCTTGACCATTTAACTAATCATATGACCATGGGCAAGTTTCCTGGGGTCTCATTTAGAAAGCAGAGGTAATAGTAGTGTCTACCTCCTAGGCCTGGGATGAGGAATAAATGAGTTAATTCATATAAAACACTTACAACAGTATCCGGTACATAGAAAACACCCAAACTGCTAGCTACGATTATTAGTATTCCCTGTAGCAGGAGGAAAGGAAGAAAGGGGCCGGAAGGAAGGAGGAGGAAGGGGAGGAAGAGAAGGAAGATACACAGGCCAGGCTGCACCAGGCATTGCTTCTGCTGCCTAGCAACACCACCCACCAGCGAGGGTGCTTATATTCCACATTTTGAGAAATCTGATTGTTACTTCACCCTTTCAGAAAGAGCAGAGTGGTGGACTGGAGAAAATCTGAGAACTGCCTCTTGCTTGGGCACCTACCCAAGGGAAAAGGGATCAGGTTTATTTTGCGATGTTCCAGGGGTAATATCTATTCTCAGGATCATTACAGACTGTCTAATGTTTAAATTGTTCTTAATGGAACGATGGGCTGTCCATGGGTGCTCCCATATGCTAAGAAATCAAGGATGGGTGTGCTTTTGCTAGACCTGGCTCACTCTCGACATTTCCTCCCACACTTGTGAGACAGAGCATGGGAAACAGGGCAGAAAGAAGCCCATTTTACATATAGCCACCACTTGTCTTGTAAATAACATTTTATAATGTAACTTTACTGTCAACTTGTTCTAGGTAGTTGGAAGCACTTTCAAAGTTATTTTATTTCATCATCACACTAGCCCTGTGATGTAGGTGGTTTGTTAGTGAGGCCTCACTTCTTTCCTAGTCCTCTGGGCTTTGCAAGGAGGGATTCTTCAGCACAGTGACCTCTTGCCTCATCTTCTTGCTCCCTACAAAGGAAGTAGGTTACCTGACCCATGAGCTCAGCTCTTTCTACCTGCCCTTCCCTATGGGAGCCAGCTGACAAGAGGGAACATTCTTCTTGCTCTGGGCCCCTGAGCCAGAAGTTCTAGTGGGCAGGCACCCTGCATGAGAGACCTCGGATGTCCAGCATGGCCTGTGAGGGCATGGCCACATCGTTCTAATTCTGGGACTTGATATTTGCAATGAATGCTTGGCCTACAGACCCAAAGCCAGGTCTTTCAAACGAGGTGTATAGCATGATCTGTTTCTACCCACAGAACACTCTGACCCCAGATGTATAGGATCTTTTGACACCAACCAATTCTCTAATTCCCCAGATACTGGGTGGGTGTCCTCCAACTCAATTCAATTCTTTTTTTTTTTTAATGTTTTCTTTTTTTTTAAAGATTTTTAAAAATTTATTTATTCATGAGAGACACACACAGAGAGAGGCAGAGGGAGAAACAGGCTCCATGCTGGAACCCCACATGGGACTCCATCCCAGGTCTCCAGGATCACACCCTGGGCCAAAGGTGGCGCTAAACCGCTGAGCCACCCAGGCTGCCCAACTCAATTCAATTCTGACATTAACAGCTTAGAATTCGTGCAGACCACATGGGTCAAAGGTTCAGTCCCACCTCAGACACCATGCACAAGTTCCAGGCTGCTCTCATTCTTCTGACCAACCCACTCTAAAGTTCCCACAACTCCCTCCTTGGGTTAAATATTTTCTAGAATGGCTCACAGAACTCAGCAAAACACTCTACATACACTGAGCAGTTTGTCATAAAGGATACAACATAGGAGCAGCCAAATACAAATGAAAGCGGTGCATAGGGCAAGATATATGTGGAGGGTGTTGGTATACGGAACCCCCAAGTCCTCTCCATGCATGCCCTTGATGTACCGTCCAACTCAGAAGCTTCCCAGATCTCCCTACTTAAAGGTGTTTATGGAAGTTTCATTATATAGGGCTGATGGAGTAAGTCATTGGCCATTAGTGATTGATTTACTCTCCAGCCCCATCTTGTTCCTGGAGGTGAGAGGCTAGGGGGCGGTGGGACTGAAGTTCCAACCCTTGGTCTTTCTGATGACCATCGTCATCCTGAAGCCATCCAGGAGCCCCCACCAGTTATCTCATTAGCAGACCAACAGGCCATGAGCCAGGGGAATGCTCCAGAAGGTGGGAAGAGAAGGAAACGGATTCTCACTTTAAGCTTCCAGAGGACATACAGCCCTGCTCATAAAACTCATTTTAGACTTCTCCTGAACACTGAAATAATAACTTTCTGTTGTTTTAAGCCACCATATTTATCATAATTTATTATAGCAGCAATCAAAAACTAATGGATTCTCCATCCATTTCTTTTACTTATAATGTATCTGTTGAACTCTGGCCTTTTGACCCACAAAGTTTCCTAAGGCAGGACTTTGCTAACTATGTACTAACGGCACAGTTGAACATTTTCCTCCATCTTCTGGATGTGCTGTGAATTGGCAGCTGAATCCCACAGCTTAGTCAGGCTAAGATTCCTTCCTGTGGCAAACACTGTAAGTGACTTGCCCTTTTTTCAGGAAGTACATGGTTTTTGTTCTGTTTCAATTTAGCAGCAAATGATGTTCAGGTCTCACCTCCATTAACTAATTCATTTGGAGTTGCAAGCTGGTGGTATTTGAATTCTGCAGTTTAAAAATTTTTATAAGTTATAATACCTTACAAGGTGATCCATCCCTTCATCTACTATTTGGTTGCCCAACGGTGCTGTTTATATAGGAAAAACAGTAAATGCCCTTCCTTTGCTTTTGTTTACTCTGTTTTCAAGATTATGAATTGGTTGCCCATCATCCTCAGAAGGTGATCAGTTAGTTTTTATTCAAATATCATCATAAATTTATAGACTTAAACATATTCAGCATATTTCAATCCACTGAAATTTCTGTCTTTATTGAGTCTCAAATTGTCCCACCTTTGGCCATTCAGGACCTCCTGAATCATTAGGACATGGCCATAATAGTCTTTGGTAGTTCTTTGCTATTTGGTATCTCGAGATATTCTAGACTTTTCTAGGACATTTCCTACCTCCAATCCAGAATCAGCCATCTCTCCTAGATCTCTGGTTTCTTTCAATGGAGAATGATTTTTTTTTTTTTTTTTTAAAGAGAGAGCATGAGCATGAGGGGGAAGGGGCAGAGGGAGAGAGAGAATCTTAAGCAGGCTCCATGCTCAGCATGGAGCCCATGGCAGGGCTCAATTTCACAATCTTGAGATCATGACCTGAGCCAAAATCAAGAGTCGGATGCTTGACCAACTGAGCCACCCACGCATCCCAATAGAGAATGATATTTTCAGAGTATAACCTGAAGGCTATGGATATGTATAAAAAAATAAATATATATAGGGAGAGAAACAAAAATGTGGAAATAATGACCAACCAGAATGCAATGATTATCCATAGTACATCCAAATGTTACATACTACAACCAAAGTGATATACCTTTTGTTCATATATGTATACATATACTTATGAAATTTTACATATTTATCAACATGTATCTATTTATGAAGATATCTATCTACTATCTATCTTGAGTTCATAGATAACTTTTCTATTCAAATTGAGAACACAGGTTTTTACTTAACCACTGTTTCATCTGTTTCTTCTTTCCTTCCCACTGAGATTCTTAGTTCTCAGTGATATGGGGAAAGATAGAAATAAAATATCCCATAGCTTGCTTCATCCCACATTGCACATACTACAGTTTCAGAGCAACAATACTAATCCTAGCACATTAATTATGATTGAAAACAAGCTTATTTGCCTATGCTATCCCCATTCTCCCTTTGTTATGATTTATTTTATTTATTTTGTTATGATTTATGTCATCAGACCACATAGTCATCACGTACTATAATCTCTGCTTTTAAACCATCTCTTAGTTTTACATGTAACTATGTATTTAATGCTGAGCAACCATCCTTGTGTTGATGTTTGCAGACATTTAGTTTTCTGAAGTTCATTCTCTACTGGATTCCTCAGGAGGAGCTCATGGCAATACTTATTTTCTGAGTTCTTCATGCTCACCAGAATGTGTGCTCTTTATATTGAAAAATATTTTACTGTTTTGAAATCCATGGTTCCCATCTTTCCTTGAGTCCCTCAAATATGTTGCTCTTGTGGCATGAAGCATTGCTGTTGAAAAGCTCGATGATATTCTTTACAAGCCACTTTCTCTTTTTATCCGGATATTCGAAGTATATTTTCTCTTTTTCCCTAAGTCCTGTACTTTTCCTAGAATATGCTTTGGGTTGAGCTTCATGGATAAATATTCCCAGAAGTTACAATGTGTTCTCTTTTAATAAGTAGTTTTAAATGTTTGAAATTTGAGAAACATTCTCTTGAGTTATAGTTGTTTGTACCTGGTCTGATCCCTTGCTTTCGGTTTTCTACATCAGGGACTCCTGTTCCCATGTGTTGAATATTCTTTGTCTATTCAATATTTTTACACTCTCAAATACATTTACCATTTACTTTTTTCCTTATCCTTGCTGGATTCTGGGCATTTTCTCTCCCCTTCCCTTGTACTTGTCAACGTCTGCTGTGTTTCTTTGTTCTTATGTTCCTTCTAGTTCATTATTCACTTCTAAGATTTGTTCCTTCCATTCCTAATTCTTTTTTATTTCTGTCAATACAATTCTGAGATTTTTCTGATTTTGACTTAGGCTGGTTTTTTTTTTTTTTTTCATCTTGTGTCATTTTCTTCATGTCTCTTAGCTTTTTCTGAAATACCTTCTAAGGTAGCCTCTAAGAGTCCAGCCAACCTGGTTGTACATCCATGTATAATCCCCTTCCCTTGGTCATGGGCAAGACTTGTGAATATAAGGGATATCATTCCCATGATTAACCTGCATTTTGTGGCAAACATCAGGGGTTTTTTCAGTTGTAATTAAGATTCCTAATCAGTTGGTTTTAAGTTAATTAAGGCAGAGCATCCTAGATGAGCCTGACCTAATCAGGAGACTTGTTTAAATGAGAGTCTAATGGTCAGAGAGAGAAAAGTCAGAGAAATTCAAAGCAGCAGGGACACTGTCCTGTTGGCCTTGAAAATGCAAGCTGCCTCAAGTTGTGGAGAGGGCCATGTCACTGGAGACAATAGATGGCCTGTAGCAGCTGAGGGTCTGAGTCCTACAACCACAAGGAATTGAACCCAGCCAACACCAGTGAGCTTGGAAGCATTCAGGACCCCAACCCTCAGGTAAGATCGGAGCCCAGCTAACACCTTGATTTCTGCTTCAGGAGACTCCAAGCAGGGGATCCGGCTAACCTGTGCTTGAACTCCTGGCCCATGGAAACTGCAAGATAATAAATATCTTTTCAGCTACTAAGCTCATAATTCATTATGCCACAATAGAAAATGAACATGGTCCATTATAGTTTTGCCCTGTTCATTGAGCATGTCTTTCCAGCATGCTTTCATTGTTTATGTGGATTGTATATCATTCTACTTCTCTTCATCCTTTTCTAAATAGTAACTTTGTATGAGATTTGACCTTGATATTTTGTGCTATTAATTTTTATATGAATTAGTTTTCCTGAACTTTTATAAGAAGGCTTCGTTCTAATAGCTTTTTGTTTTTTTCAAGCTTAACAAAGATCCTTCTGTTGTTTTCATGTAGCAGCTTGCTTGATGACATTTACTGGCTTGGTTCTCAGTTATCTCGACGTTCTCTTTTCTTCACTTCTGTTATCCTCATTCTCCTCAATCTTGATCTTACTCCAAGCAGTCTCATCGTATGGGATCTCAATCAGGCAGGGAACTTTTTAGCTTTTATATATATATATATATATATATATATATATATATATACACACACACACAATATATATATATATATTGTTTCACTCCTTGTTTCATGTGTTGTCGGCAGATTGGTCTGGCTTCCACTTGTTGTTCTGTTAGATGCCCCGTGACTTCCCTGAGTTCTTCCCACAGATGCTAATACTATGTGGGTCTCATGGCTTTAGTGGTTTGTCCCACCTGCTTTTATTTTGAAGTTAATGGAGATGTCTTCACAGCTAATTATCTTGTACATGTGGTGCATGAGTTTTTGTTTTTTTCTATCTAGTTGTGTTATTTTTATTTGAGGAATCAGGAGGACAGAGATGATGCTGTGAACCCCTACTGTGCATCTCCTAAGATTTCTCCTGATACCTTCTTTTTATGGCCCAAGAAGGATGAACTCTCAGGGAGGTTAACTAATCTGCTTTATTTTTTTTCAAGAATTTATTTATTTATTCATGAGAGACAGAGAGAGAGAGAGGCAGAGACACAGGCAGAGGGAGAAGCAGGCTCCATGCAGGGAGCCTGATGTGGGACTCGATCCCGGGACTCCAGGATCACGCCCTGGGCCGAAGGTAGGCGCTAACCCGCTGAGCCACCCAGGGATCCCACTAATCTGCTTTAAGTTATACAATTAGTAAGTAGAGAAACTAGAATTTGAACCTGGTCCAAATTTCAGAGTTCTAATTTTTTTCCAGTACATTTTTTAAAATCTTCTTTACTATAACAGTTCCCAGCTTTAAAACTTAATGGTTCCCCATTACCTAAACCAACTTAAAGGCCCAAAGCATTCAAGCCCCACCCTAAGCATTTCAGCCTCACCACCTCTCTTATACCCCCTCTTCTGTCCCCAAAAGCTGTCTCTATTCCTTCCCTGATCCATTATTGTTCTTTTACTCATCCCTTACCTCTCCAAATCAAGTCTCCCTCTAATCAATCACTAGTGACTCTTCTAGAGTCATTTTGTTTGTTCATGATTTGTGGAGGAGGGTATTTTAAGGCATTAACCTATGCTTTTCAGTACCTCTGTGTATTAGTTTCCTAGGACAGCTGTAACAAATCAGCATGAACTGGGTGGTTGAAAATAACAGAAATGCATTATTTCATAGTTGTGAAGTCTTGAGGTCCAAAATCAGCATATAAGCAGGGCTATGCTCTCTCTGAACCTATAGAGAAATCTTTCCTTGCCTCTTTCCAGCTCCTTGTGCTCTGCTGACAATCTCTGGCATTCTTTGGCTCATAGATGCATCATCCCGGTCTGTCCTCACATGATGTCCCCTCTGTGTGCCTCTGTTTTCACATGGGCCATCTTCCTATACAGACCCCAGTGAGATGGGATCAGGGGTCCACCCTACTCCAGGATAACTTCATCTTAACTAGTTACATCTACAATGACCCTATTTCCAAATAAAGTCACAATTTGACATACAATTTGACATACAATTTGAAACTTCACATCTTTTTCGGGGGGACATAATTCAACCCCCAACATCCCATTTCCTTTTTCCCATTTAAGCAAGTAATCATTTTGGGTTTTGCTTCAGGAAGAATGGAAGAGAATAGAACTATGTCTGTGGTGTGGGCTTTCACATCCAGAAGCTGCTTCAGTTCTGGTCATCTGAAGGCACATCCATTCATCAATAATAAGACTTTCAAAAATCACCTTCTCTGTGCAAGACCTGTTCTAAGAACTGCAGGGAATCTAAAGAAGCATCTCCTTTTATTGAACTTAAGATACAGTTGATTGTATGGCACACCGTTATTTTATGTATTTCCAAGAAACACCCTGAAAACTATGATATATATCAATTCTTAAAGTGTATCCCAATTTCAGAGTTGTTATAGTGCCAAAAGAGGTGTGTCTTAGAATTGATGAAATCATGTGTAAGGCACCATATCTCCTTTTAAAGAGCTCTAGTCTTGGTAGAGAGAAAACACGTGTGCACACACATGCACAAAGATAGACACACACACATGTGTGTGCACATACAGCTGGAGGCAGTGCCTGTCTGAGTGTGAAACGAGCTGTAGGGACTCAGGTATTTTCAGAGCTGAGAAGGGAGGTGGTTGCTCTTGGCTGGATCTTGAGGTGTAGATGGGACCAGTATCATCCAGGTGGAGCTTAAGAGAGCCATCGAGAAGACAGGAAAACTGTAACACAGGGAGCACAGGTGTGTAAAAGGTAGAGGGGTATCCAAGAGGGAGAAATGGGAAGTGATATAGTAGGGAAGATAATCTTATTTCCAGATTATGGTCCTCCCTAAGGAGTGTGGATTTTACTCTTTAAGCCATGGGGAGCCATAGAAAGTTGTGGAGCAGAGAGGAACATGCCAAGCAATATTTGGGGATTACTGATCTGGTAACAAGCAGAATATAGAGAAGGTAGTTAGGGGATCTGTTGAAGAGACAACCTCAGAGGTCCAGGTAGCAGCAAGAGAATAATGGTATGAAATGAAAAGGAAGGGACAAAGGGGGACTTGTGCAGAAACATAAGCACACAGGACTTGTTAAGGAAGAGGGGTGCTTAAAGACGAGCTCTCAGTACTTGAGTGTGGACAGCTGACAATGCATTGCCAGAGTCAGGGACTCCTCAGGCCCTATTTACCCTCAAAAGCCTTCCTGGTCAACACAAAAATAAGCCCCACACTTGCCAGTGGCATGCCCATGGGCACTCCAGGCTTAAATCAAATTACGGTCGCCATCGTTTTCTATAAAGTGGTTGTAGTGGTGGTGACATCTTTGGTGAGATGCTACAGGGAATGAACAGTACATCCTATTATTGTAAGTACCGGAGACATTTCACAGTCTCACCTGATTTTACAACCTGCCTGTGCAGTAAAACAAAGGCAAGTTTTACTCTCTGTGCATCGAAAAATCAGATGACCTTTATAGCAACCATGTAAGCCAGAAGCAAACCTGGGAATAAATCCAGGGTTTCCTGATGCAATATTTTTATCTACACATGTATGTTTGCTCTACCTTCAGTAAAATAGAACAGAGCACTGAGTAAACATTAAGCACTCTGTGAATTCTAAGTAGTGACCCAGGAGAGAGAGTCTATCCACAGAGTGAGAATTAACCTTGGTAAGGCATTCGTCATCCGTCCCTAATGCTGTGGGCAAGGGATGGGCTGCATGTGGTGTGGGCAGAGCTGGCCACCAGATGTGTCAGGGATGCCCTTGACTGCATACAGATCCTAGATTTTATCTTGTTGGTGTCAGAGGCTCTCAGAGGAAGCACCTTTTTTTTTTTTTTTTGACATGGAATGTTAGAAATTTCTTTATTATTACTTATTAAGCACCAGCTTAATACTGCAGAAAATTTCAAATCACCCTTCAACAACCCATTCTTCCCTCCCCCACCCAAATTCTTGATAAAGAACTTTTCAAGTGAAGACACAGTCTCTTTTTTCTTCTGTATAAAACTTTATCAAATAAAGGTAAAGAACTGTGTACATCTTGCTGTAAAACACTACCCACAGCTGTAGAAAGTGTCTGCCCAGGCTCCTTTCACTGTCCAGGTCCTAAAAGACTCTTGTTCATGAACTGTCGCTTCACAAAGCAAGTCCACCACTTGCTTGGCTTATCATTCTGAGGGTCAAAAACTTTCTCACAAAGTCTCAGTCCAGTCTCTTGTCTCAGCTGCTGTAAGTAGGCCCTCATCATCTTCCTGTTTGTTTGCAGGTTTGGCATAAATTGCATTAAGTGGAAAACCAGGCTCTCCAGGAATGGGGAAATTAGTGATTCCAAGTGTATACATTTCTTTTTCACCTTGGCTTTTGGAATTACACTTTTGGAGTTTCTTTAGACACTCAGAAATGTAGAGTGTTATATATATATATATATATATATATATATATATATATATATATATATATATATCAAGGTTCTATCAGCTTCATTCTTAATCTCATAGTTTTTGAAGAAGACATTGGCCTTGAAGTAATAGATGGCTTCATCCACAATATCTGTATCTTTTGTCTCTCTAGGGGCGGGTCCTTTGAATTGACTTCTGATAGGCAACAATGCCATGTTTCCAATGAGTTTGGTGTCAGGGTCCATGAGAGAAGAGTGGTAAACCAGCATCTTGGCAGCGACCAGGTTTCAAGTCAGACAAGGCTGGGTTTAGAGCTCGGCGCTTCCTGTCCAGCGGCCAGGAAGCACTTTTTTTTTTGAAGGTCATGGTCATGGTTCAAGGGAAAACCGTGTATAAGTGGAATTTTTTCCTTATTGTTCCTCAGATGGAACAGTAGGTTCAGAGAGTAAGTCCAGTTCCATAGTATGTGTTCATAATGGACTTTGTCCATCAGTGAACAAATAAGTGTTGAGAACCTTCTATTTAACAGGGCTCAGGCCCTGGTCAAGGGAGCAAAGAGGCCATAGGAACAAGGCTCAGTCTCTGTCCTCAAGAAGCATCATTCCAGTAGAGGGAGGGTGACGGAAGTAAGTAGGTAAGTAAAGAAGACCATTTCAGATGCAGCCAGGGGCTATGAGGAAGACAAAACAGCAACATGGCACAGAGTGGCTGCTTCAGCTGCAGAGCCTCTCTGAAGACACTTGACCAATGAGGAGGAGGGAGCTGGCAATGACCTGGGGGAAGCATTCAAAGCAGAATAAAGACCAAATACCCGGGCCCCAACGTTGGAACCAGCTTTGTCTTGTCAAGAAACAGTGTAATAGTGGGAAGGGCAGGAAGTAGCAGTACGTGGTCTGACATCCTTCATCAAGAGTTTGCCTTTTACTGTAAGAGTATTGAGTGCAGCAAAATTCTGTAAATCAATTGCCCCAGCATCTGCTGTGGGTGCCCTATATATGCAGGATAAGAGCAGTAGCTGGGACACAGGAAATGGTCCAGGGGAGGGATGATGGTCCAAGCCAGGGAAGATGGTCCAGATGAGGGATGATGGTCCAGGTTAGAGGTGATGGTCCAGACCAGGGATGATGGTCCAGGTCAGAGATGGTGGTCCAGGTCAGGGATGATGGTCCATGTCAAGGATGTTGGTTAATATGCAGGAGATGGTTATTATTTTCATAAACTTTATTAAGATTTATGACTAAGAAAAAAAATATTTATGACTAAGGGTTATTAATTACTAAGGATTAAGGTTTAGCTAAAGGTGGTAAAGCTAAGATATGAGAGACGTTAGTAAGTTTTGGCTGAGAAATTGTATGGGTTTCATTTATTTAGTAGGGAGAAGACGTGGGGAGCATATCTGGAAGCATTCTATAGTTCTGTCTCTGCCATGTTACGTTTGAGATGCCTTTTGTCGCCCAATAGGTGACTCCCAGCAAATAGTCAGATAACCCTTCATGGGACTCAGATCCCATGCTAGTATTAGAGTTAGACATTTCAGAACCATCCATGCAGAAATGGTAGATGAAGTCATGGAACTGGCTAGGATTGCTGTATTCACTTCCTAGGGCTGCTGTACCAAAGTGCCACAAACTGGATGGCTTCAGACAACAGAAGCCACTTACCATTCTAGAGACCATAAGTCTGAAATTGAGCTGTCAGCAGGGCCATGCTTCTGCTGAAAGGTCTACTGCAGAATCCTTCCTGACCTCTTCCAGCTTCTGGCCAATTTTTTGTGTTACTGGTGTTCTTTGGCTTATAGCTAGCTGCATTACCATTAGTGATTCCCATTGGCGCCAGATGGCATTCTTCCTCATGGTTGCATCCCAATCTCCCTCTCCTTATGCGGACCCCAGACATTGGATTGGGGCCCAGCCTACTTCTGTATGGTTTCACCTTAGCATGATTGCATTTGCAAAGACTCTATTTCCAAATAAGGCCACAATCCCAGGTTCCAGGTAGACATGTGGGGACACTGCTCTACCCAGTGTAGTTACCTAGAGAAAGAGTCTGGATGGACAAGAAGGCTGTTGAGGATAGAACTTTGGGGTCCCAGCATTGGGAGGACTGAGAGAGGAGAGAACACGGGTGCGAGCTACATTTCCTATCTAGAGAGGCATTGTTCTAGTGAAGAAGGTATCAACAACATGGCACACTGCTAGTAGTTATGGAGATTGACTAATTTCACCTGGTTGACTAGCTTGGTGATGGAGGACAGATTGACTTTTTGGCATTGGGGATGTGGAAATAGTGGGCAACTTTAAAAAGTCTCTTCCATGAAGCAGTAGGGCAACAGCATGTTGGGCTGAAGACAGAGTGAGGACAGTGAAACTATGAAAACAATAAGTAGAGACATCTTTTTCTATGAAACTTGGAAGGGAGCACAGATGTAAGGGACAGGAACAGTTAAAAAGATGTGTGTGGAATGGCGGCATGCTGGTATGCAGGTGGTGTCCAGCAAAGCCTAGCAGCAGGGGCAAGCTGACCATGCAGGAAAGAAGTGGTTCCACCTGAAGTGTGAAGTCCTTGAGCCTCTAGGGAATGGAGTTTCCCTTGCTTGAGGAGGGAGTGGCTTCACATGGGAGCAGAGGTGGGCCAGTCATATAATAGTAGGGAGGGCAATGTTTCTTGGTACCCTCGAGGGGAAATCAGTAGGACCAGTGTTGGGAAGACAGTGAGTTCTCATTGAGTCGCAGGTATATCAACTGTCCATGTTGGCGACAGTTGGGAATTGGGGAAAGGATGTTGGGTTTGGGCAGGGTGTGGTCATGAAGCCCGGGACTTAGAAGGAAGTGGAGGCTCCAACGACCCTCAGTCAGCAGTCAGGTTGTGTCGGGGCCCATCTGGAATCAACGCAGGAGGAGTGTGTCCTGTGGTCTCTCCAGTGATGAGCAGCAACTTGGGCAGATGTAGGCCAAGGGGGTGGTTGGGTTTGGCCAGAGTTAAGGTTCTGCCAGAGGGAAAAATGAGAAAGGGAGGTTTAGGGTGTTCCTGAAGAAGCAGTTACAGTGAGATGTGGGCTTGGTGAGGCAGGAGTGAGGCAGGAGTGGGAGCCAGGAGGATGCTGGCAGGTGGAAAGATGTAGGGCTGTGGATTGGAAGTCCATTTAGGGAGGAGAGCCATGGACCCGGGAGCATAGAGCAGGTGAGCTGTGAGGGTGGAAGGTGTGTTTGAGAGGCACCTGGGTGGTGCAGTCGATTGAGCGTCTAATTCTTGATTTTGGCTCAGATCATGATCTTAGGGTCCTGGGATCGAGCCCTGCATCAGACTGCGTGCTCAGGGAGAAGTCTGCTAGGGATCCTCTCTCTCCCTCTCTCCCAAATAAATACATCTTAAAAAAAAAAAAAAAAAAAAAGTTGTGCTTGAAATTGAGCTTTCTGAAGTGGCAGTGTTTGGTTGCGAGAGAGTCTAGTGTTTGGCCATACACGTGGAAGGGGCCAGGCAGAGTGTGGGAATCCAACCGGAATGTGCTAATGCAAGAAAAAAATCTGGCTTATTTAATTTTTTTTTTCTCCTCAGTGACGGGAAATAAAAGGCAAAGTCAACATTCAGTGCCAGGAAACGAGGGACCAAAAAGCCAGAGAAAAGGGGTCTCTGGGGAAGCAGTATTCTCTCCCACCTCCAGGTTTTGGGGCGTTTGTAAATCCTACCTGCATGGGGGTGGGAGGCCCAGCAACTGGGCAGACAGCGGCCGCACAAGTCGGCAGACTTGCTAGCTCGCACAAAGGCAGAGTTCTGTGCCGGGGGGCGTGGCGGGGGATGGCCCAGGAAGCCCCTCAGCTTACTTGGAGAATGGAACAACTGGAAAGAGACTTAACCCGAAAGCCTAAAGTGCAGTTTGAGGTGGAAATGGGGTCAGGAATGAAGGAGCCAAACATTAACAGAGGGAAAGGTTAACAGAACAAGGGGCCTAGGTAATGTGGCCCTCTCAAAATAAAGCCAATGAGAATTTGCTGCCAGCTTAAAATTTCTGAGGCCCTGGAAACAAATTTTCACTTTTTTTTTTTTTTAAGATTTTATTCATTTATTTGACACAGAGAGAAAGAGCACAAGCAGGGGATCAGCAGGCAGAGGGAAAGGGAGAAGCAGGGTCCCCACTGAGCAGGGAGCCCAATGCAGGACTCCTGGGATTATGGCCTGAGCCGAAAGCAGATGCTCAACCAGCTGAGCCACCCAGGTGCCCCTTTCACTTGTTTTACTTGATCATGAATCTTGCAATATAAAAACAGTTTCCTGGATAAGATTTCCCCAGGTGAATCAGGTTTTTCCAAGACATGGATTTATTAAACAGTGAACAATGAAGTATTTGTAGTAATTAGAGGTGAATGTGACAGATGTATTAGTCTTGGCAAAGGGGCATCTTCAGTCCCAAGTGCACACCTGTCTCCTTCTGGTGATTCTTTTTGTGTCTCTCCACGGTAATCTTAGACTTTCCTTGAGTGAGAACTCGACAATTTTTTGGGTATGCATTCCTCTCTTTTTTCCTCCCTCTATGGATGGGTGGACAAGATCTTTGGCAATCGTGGCTACTGAGAAAGGGGAGACATTAATCTTTACAGGATTGCAAAGATTAGAAACCCGGGTGACCCCCTTAAGGACCCTAGTGTTCCCATCTTGCAGCAGGAACTGGAAGATGCCGAGATATTATGTGACTTGCTGTTAAAACCCAGGAAGTATAAGAGCCAAGAATCACACCCGTGTGTGGGCGCTCAAAGCCCAACCCTTGCCCAACTGTAGCCGGCTGCCTCCTCCCCAACCTGGGACTCCCCAACTCCACCTGCGTTGATTCCAGATGGGCCCCGACACAACCTGACTGCTGACTGAGGGTCGTTGGAGCCTCCACTTCCTTCTAAGTCCCGGGCTTCATGACCACACCCTGCCCAAACCCAACATCCTTTCCCCAATTCCCAACTGTCGCCAACATGGACAGCTGATATACCTGCGACTCAATGAGAACTCACTGTCTTCCCAACACTGGTCCTACTGATTTCCCCTCGAGGGTACATTCATTGGCATCCCTGACATTCACCAGAGATGAGAGGGATTCCTTACCTGGTACCAGTACTCAGCCTTCACTTGGCTGGCTTGTCATTCTTTCTTTTTCCTTTTGTTTCTTTCTTTCTTTTCTTTTGCAATACTCTTGTGCTCGGAGCTGGTGCTTCAGAGATGAAGCACCCAAGGAGGTCACGGGAAAGGAGAGAGATAGACAGGCAGCAAACAGCCACACGCAGAGTGATGACATGGCACTTGGCAGCAGACCCATAACCAGGCCCATGGGCATCTGGGTGAAGCACTGGTAACAGCCCAAAGGCCAAATGAAACTCATTGCCATGGCCAGATAATAAGATGCTCATGGGCCATTTAAAATGCCATTTCTCGGGGCACCTCAGTGGCTCAGCAGTTGAACATTTGCCTTTGCTCAGGTCATGATCTTGGGGTCCTGGGATCGAGTCCTGCATCGGGATCTCTGCAGGAAGATAAATATATAATATCTTTAAGGAATTTAAGAAAGAAACAGGACAAGAGATGGCCCTCGACCTCAAAGTCCATAGAGACCCCAGTTCTAGCCCCTTCCTAAGATGCCCTTGACTCTCAGCCCTATGGTCTTGTGACACCTTCCCCTTTTTAGCATAAGTCATCTTGAATTAGTGGAACCAAATGACTCCTGAGTAATACAATCTTGAATTACTCTCACAATTAGAAAATAATTATAAAGGATATATTTTTATTTTTTAAAACTTTTTACATTGAAATAATACAGACTCATAGGAAGTAGCAAGAATAGTACCCAAAAGCTTGTGTGTACTCCACACCAAGCATCTTCCTGTGGTGGATCCCCGATGGCTCTAGGACATAGAAACTATGCTGCTGCATGGTTGATAATTGGACTATAGACATTCGGTTCTCACCGTGTCAAAATCTGGCTTGTGTCTGTTGGTTCGTGTGCAGTTCTATGCAGTTTTGTCCCAAGAACAGACTCATACATCCACCACCACAATCAAGATGGAGAACAGTCCTGTCATCAGAAAATAACCCCCTTAAACTGCCTTTTTGTATTACACTCCCTCCTCATGCCTTGCCCTGGAAACCACTGATCTCTTCTCGATGTCTGTACTTTTACTTTGAGAAGGTTGTATAATGATATGTAACCTTTGGAGATTGACTTTTTTTAAAAAGATTTTTATTTATTTATTTGAGAAAGAGAAAGAGAACGAGCAGTGAGGAGGGACAGAGGTGTGGGGGTGGGGTGGGGTGTGTGTGTGTGTGTGTGTGTGGGAAGCCGACTCCCTGTTGAGCAGGAAGCCTGATGTGGGGCTCCATCCTAGGAACCTGGAATTATGACCTAAGCTGAAGGCAGATGCTTATCAACTAAGCCACCCAGGCGCTCCATGAGATTGACTTCTTTTTACTAAGCATAACACCCTTATGGTCCATCCAACTTGTGCATATCCCTAGTTCATTCCTTCTTATTATGGAAGAATATTCCACTATGTAAATGTACCAGTTTATTCAACCATTCACCCAAAAAAGAACATTGAGTTGTTTCTAGTATTTCGCTATTTTGAATTAAGCTGCTATGAACCTTCACATGTAGATTTTGGTGTGAACATAAATTTTAATGTCTCATGGATGAATGCCTAAGGTCATAGGCAAGTGCATGTTTGGTCTTATGAGAAACTGCTAAACTATTTTCCAGACTGGCCATTTGGTACTGGTAACTTGTGGCTACCATTTTGCATTCCCACCAGCAATGTATGAGATCCAGTTTCTCATTCTTCTGTTACTCTTTTTGGGTCTTCCTTTGGGTTACTTGAACTTCTTTAGAATTCCATTTTGTCTCCAGCGTTTTTGAATATTGAAAGACAGCCAAGTGGAGATGCAGAATAATTGGAGGCAGTTGGGTGTGCCAGCCTGGAAAGCAGAAAAAAGCCTGGGTATCCATGTGCACGATGTGCTTGGCATCTGGACAGTGCTTGAAATCATGGGAAAGATGAGGAGAGAGAGGGCTCAGATTGGGCCCTGAGTGAGCCAAGTGGTCACGTTAGGGAGATGAGGAGAGGGCCAGCAAAGGAGCCCGTGGAAGGAGCTCCTAGAGTCTGGATGGGGAACCTCCTTGGTGGTGTTCATCAGCGATGCACTTAGAACTTTCTCGACCCAACTGAGGTAATTGTAGATACATACTGTTCTGTCATCATGTTTGTAACTTGCTGTACTGAGATTATTCTTCCTTGTCATTAAATATGCTTTTGCAGGGGGGATCCCTGGGTGGCTCAGCAGTTTAGCCCCTGCCTTCAGCCCAGGGTGTGATCCTGGAGTCCTGGGATCGAGTCCCACATCGGGCTCCCTGCATGAAGCCTGCTTCTCCCTCTGCCTGTGTCTCTGCCTCTCTCTCTCTCATGAATAAGTAAATAAAATCTTTAAAAAAATATATGCTTTTGCAACATAATTTTTAATGATTGCATAGTTTTCCATTATAGGGCTATATCATGATTTATGATTTTGTTTTGTTTTTTGGGGTTTTTGTTTTGTTTTTAAATATCTTTTATTATTTATTTATTCATGAGAGACATACAGAGAGAGAGAGGCAGAGAGAGAAGCAGGCTCCATGCAGGGAGCCTGACGTGGGACTCGATCCCATGTCTTTAGGGTCAGGCCCTGGGCTGAAGGTGGCGCTAAACCACCTAGACACCCGGGCTGCCCTGTTTTGTTTTTAATTCATGATAGACACACAGAGAGAGGCAGAGACATAGGCAGAGGGAGAAGCAGGCTCCTTGCAGGAGCCGGATGTGAGACTTGATCCCAGGACCTGGGATCATGACCTGAGCCAAAGGCAGACGCTCAACCACTGAACCAAGCATCCCATGATTTATGTTTTTATTTTTTTAACTTTAATTTTATTTTTTTAAGATTTTATTTTTAAGATTTTATTTATTTATTCATGAGAGACACACAGAGAGAGAGGCAGAGACACAGGCAGAGGGAGAAGCAGGCTCCATGCAGGGAGCCCCATGTGGGACTCGATCCCAGAACTCCAGGATCATGCCCTGTGCTAAAAGCAGGTGCTAAGCCGCTGAGCCACCCAGGGATCTCCTGATTTATGTTTTTTAAAAGTTTCTTCTAGAACCTTGTCCAGGATCAAAATCAAATGTGCTGGCCTATATTTTCTGGAAATAGCTTCTGCTTCTCAGAGCTCAGGACTATGGTTGCTTCTCCTTAGTCCCCTTGCACTTCTGCTGTTTTCCACATTCTTTTGAGCACATCGTACATTCACCAGTGTCTTCTATATACTTTTCTAATCCTCTGGAATATAATTTGTTCAAAGTCCCCTAATCCCTCCCACAAAACTTAAAAGTACAGTGCTAGATCTGTGTTACCTCTTAATCCTCACGACATCATGTTTAACCTTCAGAACAACCTGTGTGCTTGTTTTTATCATCTGCTCTCAGAGATGAGGACATAATCGTGGAGAGTGTGTGTAGCTCGCTCTCATGGCAGCAGCCAGTCAGGGCAGACCCCAGGTCTCGTGACCCACAAAGTCTAATACATAATGCACCCTCCCTCTGTGTGGCATTGATTCTGGCCTTCGTGCTTTGAAGACCATGAGCCCTGATGGAATAGAAGCCAAACAAGAGTTCAGCAGCTGTTTTCATCTGTTAAATTTTGCCATCTGTCTCAGGTAGGGGGCGTCTTTCTTGTTTCTCTGAGCATAACTAAAATCTATTTTGAAAGTTGACCCAGGGCAGCCCGGGTGGCTCAGCAGTTTAGTGCCGTCTTCAGTCCAGGGCCTGGTTCTGGAGACCTGGGATTGAGTCCCATGTCGGGCCTGCTTCTCCCTCTACCTGTGTCTCTGCCTCTCTCTCTCTTTCTCTCTCTCTGTTTCTCTCTTTCTCTTTCTGTGTCTCTCATGAATAAATGAATAAAATCTTTAAAAAAAGAAAGAAAGAAAGAAAGAAAGAAAGAAAGAAAGAAAGAAAGAAAGAAAGAAAAAGAAAGAAAGAGAGAGAGAGAGAGAGAGAGAGAGAGAAAGAAAGAAAGAAAGAAAGAAAGAAAGAAAGAAAGAAAGAAAGAAAGAAAGAAAGAAAGAAAGTTAGTTGACCCAGCATCACCGGGAAACTGTAGTGCTTGGTGGCTGTTATAGCTTTCTTGACACCAGTTTTGCATCTGCCCCTCCTTCATGACCAGTCTAATAGGAGTCAAAAATGTAGATTTGAAGTTAGGCTGATCTGACTTTGAATCTTGAATCTTGGCAGTAGCTATATGAACTCCAGTGACTGCATCAGCCTGTGCCTCAGTTCCTTGGGTGAGCACCACCTTCCCATTTCCCATGCCCTGTGTGGTCCCTCCCACTCCACCTCAGTGACCCACTTAGAAGCAGAAAGCAACAGAAGTGATGCTGTGCGATTCCAGCTCTAGGCCAGAGGAAGACCTGATGACCTCCTCTTTTATGCTTTGAGAAGCTCTGAGCCATCATGGAAGAGGTCTGGTGCCTACTAGCAAGCCCATTACGGAGAAACTACATGGAGAGGCGTGGAGAAGAGAAAGAGGCCCCACCACCCCAGAATCCCAGCTCAGCCCAGCCTTCCAGCTGTCCATGCCAGGGCCCCAGCCCCAATACGCCAGCCAGGCCAGCCCCCAGGTAGAATGGAGCCAATGGAACACCCAGATGAGTTAACCCACAGAATTATGACACCTAATTGAATGGCCATTGTTTTAGGACACTGCGAATTGGGATGATGCTTGAAATATTAATTGTGTACATTAACTGTGAACCATTAATTAATATAGTGCATTAGCACGGTGCCTATAGAGCTTAATATGCGAGGGCAACTTTCATTTGACTTTGCTGAGACCCCAGGTGTTTTGAGAGCTCCACTGAGCTCTAACCTCTTGAAGACACGTTTTTGACAAATAGATCTTTGAGGAGCTATCTGAATCATTGAAGATACAGGAACCTGAGCCATCGGCACCACAACCAGGTAGAATTACCCTCCATTCACTCCGTACCCGAAGATAATAAATTGGCAGCCAGCGGAGTAAAGGCAGATCAGAGCCTGAACCTGCTACCATGATTGGTGTCTTGGTTTTTGAGATCTCTGTTGCCTTTACTTAGTTCCATGCTAGGGCTACCCAGGCATGGTGTCCTGGAGCTAGGGCTTCTTATAGGCTCTGGGCCACTAGGAAGGTCACCTTCCTCTGTGAGACAGGCAGTCCTTCTCTGGAGGACTTGGGAAGACACAGCTTGCTTTGATGTGCAGGGCAAATAGGGTGGAGAGTCTACACTGTTCAGCCAGTCCCTTTGTCTCAGACAGCATTTGTACTTCGTTGGCTAATTGTTCCGTATCCTACAGGCCTGGACAACAGAGCAGAGTAGAACTGAGATGCCTAATCCAGCTTAGCCAAGGCTATTCAAGAAGTAATGACAGGTGAAGACTCGCCCTCTCCTAGTTCACTTGAGCTGCTATAATAGAATATTATAGACTGGGTGGCTTATAAACAACAGAGATTTATTTCTTACAGTTCTGGCAAGAAGTCAAAAATCAAGGCACCAGCCCATTCAGCATCTGGGGCCAGCCCATTTCCTGGAGTTTCCTTCCATGGCAGAAAGGCAGAGGGAGCTCACTGGGGTCTGTTTTAGAAGGGCACTAATCCCATTCATGAGGGTTCTACCCTCATGACCTAATCACTCCCAAATCCCTATGTCCATGTACCATCACATTGGGATAGAGTTAGTGGCAGGGAAATACTGAAGTCTACATTCAAGAGGCATCTAGTTTAATATGGCCAGACTCAGTTTCAACATATGATTTTGAGGGGGACACAAATATTCAGTGTGTATGAGGCACACCCCAACAAGGACATTGGGGTGCTGATCTTCACACAGCGATGACCCCAGACTTGTCCCCTGGCACACAGGGGTCGATGCTGTAGTCATATTAAATTATTTTACAATTAATAAGCTAAAACTCTTCCTTTGCAGTGACAACCTGCAAGTGAAAGCCACTTTCATACACATGGTGCCACTTTCTTAAGGTGTGAATTCATTGAGACTGGTGCACGCTGGTGGAAAAGCAGGTTATTTCATTTTCCATGAGCTCACCAGAAAAGAGCAGCTTTGACACAAGACCAGGCTGTGATGCTTGCCATAGGCACCCACACTTCCCGGAATGTCCCTTATCAGTGACCTGGGAGCTTGGGGAGCATGTGTAGACAAGGGGATGCCAGTGAGCAAATACCACCAAACACTTCTTCTCCTCAAGAATGAATTTAGAGAGAGACGATGGACACTATACAATGTCTCCTCCTCTCCTGTTTCCAGTTTTTCATGGCTACCAGGATTATCACATAAATGTAATGCTCACATGCAAAAATGACCTTTTCCCAGGTTTCTGATAAGAGTAGCTAGCCACTTCTCTTCTCGTACGGTTATTCAGCAAAGTTTGCTTAGGAGCCAGGCTCTCAGCTCTACGTTGCACAAGGTGAAGGGCACTGGGGTTTTCCCAAGGAGGCCGTGGTCCATCAAGGAGACAGAGAAGTAGCGGCACATGGGAGCCTGGGAAGGCAGCTGCTGGTACAGCAGCAGCAGAAAACACTGACAAGGGCAGAGGTCAGAAAGCCAGCTCTGGAAGCTGGGGAGGACTTACCCACAACTGGCATGAGACCTAAACCTTGCAGGAGGAGTTGGACTTGGCGAGTTAGGAAGGTATGGGGCACTGTAGGCAGAGAAGCCAGAGTTGGACAGGAGTGGGGTGTTGGCTGTGGGGTGTTCAGCACAATGGCTGGAACAAGGGGAGCATGGGGGCCAGTAGCTGGGATGGCATGTGAGGTCAGTACAGGCTGCAGAGGTCTTCCTGGGTGAGTCTAAAACTTTAGATCTTTATCCTGCCATCCAAGGGAGGTAGCAAGATTGGAAGCAAGTGAGTGGCATTATTGACTTTGTTTACAGGAAAATAAAATCAATTCAGTTTGTTAAGTTCCAGATGCCCAGCATCAAGAACATACGGAGTTGAATAGATGGTCATGGAAGGTGAGAGAATGATAGATACTGGGATTTGGAGCTTGATTCATTAGCATAGAGATGGTGCATGATGTCATGAAGATGAGAGATTTATCTTTTTTTTTTTGAGAAAAAATTTTTTTAAGATTTTATTTATTTATTCATGAGAAACACACACAGAGAGAAAGGCAGAGACATAGGCAGAGGGAGGAGCTGGCTCCATGTAGGGAGCCCGATATGGGACCCGATCCTGGGACCCCAGGATCATGCCCTGGGCTGAAGGCAGGCACTAAACCTCTGAGCCACCCAGGGATCCCTGAGGATGAGAAATTAAGGGAAAAGTAGCTAAAGCAAAGATGGTAAATCTGTAACATGCATATCCCCACCCTCTTCCTGTGCATGTAGTAGGCATTACCGTAGCACCCTCTCTTGTGGAGCCCAGTGCTGCAAAAGTCAAAGGAAAGGGATTTCTAGAGGATAGGCTGCTCAACAGGGTCCAAAGCTCACACAATAAGATCAAATAGGCTATAGACCAAAAAAAAAAAAAAAAAAAAACCCTGCTGGGTCAACATTCAGGAAGGCATTGGAAGCTCCTTACCTCTTATAGAAACTATTTACTGTTGACTTAGAGTAGTGTTTATGTTTTCTTTGATAAAAGTAAATTTGTAGATTTTGAAAATAATAGTCACCTATAATTTCACCATAACTGGTAATACCTTTGATGCATATATTTCCAATCTTCTTTTTCTACACAAGTACAGCTATATCATTACATATTTGCAATCATACTATACAAACAATTTGTGTCCTGAGTTTTCACTTAATATCATTTCCAATTATTTCCTTATCTTCTCTCTTTGTTGGTTAAACATGGAGGCATTTTCCAGATTTTGCCATTATAAATAATGGCTTGGTTGGCTCAGTCAGTTAAGCATCCACCTTCATTCAGTTCAAGTCACAATCTCAGGTCCTCTGATCCAGCTCTGCTCTCAGCGGGGAGTCTACTTCTCTCCCTCTGCAGCACCCCTGCTCATGCCCGCTCTCTCTCTCTCTCTCAAGTAAATAACTAAAATCTTTTTTAAAAATTTTAGAAACTTTTTAAAACATAATCTTTTTAAAATTTTTAATATTTTCTTAAGATCGATTTCTAGAAGTGGCCAAAATACTTAAAGATTTTTAGACTCCTGATACAATAAAGTGCATTTCAGGACCATTTTATTAATTGGCACTGCCACCAGCAGAGTATAAGGGTGTTTTGTTTTGTTTTTTAATGATAGTCTGGGATCCCTGGGTGGCGCAGCGGTTTGGCGCCTGCCTTTGGCCCAGGGCCCGATCCTGGAGACCGGGGATCGAATCCCACGTCGGGCTCCCAGTGCATGGAGCCTGCTTCTCCCTCTGCCTGTAGAAGCAGAGACACAGGCAGAGGGAGAAGCAGGCTGAGGGAGAAGCAGGCTCCATGCACTGGGAGCCCGACGTGGGATTCGATCCCCGGTCTCCAGGATCGCGCCCTGGGCCAAAGGCAGGCGCCAAACCGCTGCGCCACCCAGGGATCCCAGTATAAGGGTATTTAAATGAATGCACCATTTTTGACTATCCTGCTGTTGTTTTATCTGAAATTGATATAAATTCTTTAGGGAACCATATCATAGTATAATACCATATGATAAATAAGCGTATATGTGCATATATAACACACATATACTGGTATATGTAGTTATGCATATACACACATAGACATATAAATAATCTTTCCTCAAATAATTTTAATGATCTGGGCACCAATATCAATGCAAAAGATTTTTATCATCCTTCTACAGGATAGTGGTAAACAAATCCCTTTTCCATTGCTTAGACAAAGAGGAAAAGAAACATCTACGAAGCCAATCGCTGACCTGGTACACTGTGGGTTCTTAAACACGAATCAGTGCATGAAAACACTCTACTAGGACCTGCCTCGCTCTTAGAGCCACAGCCACATGATAAAAGTAACATTACCCCAGCTTTACAAAGGAAGGGGACGGAGGCTTCCTGGGGGTAATTAACTTTCTCAAGGCCATGTAACGAATAAGTGGTGGAACCAGAATTCACAGGCAAGGCCTGTTTTAGTTGAGAGTCTGTGCTTTCTTTCTGTACCGTGAACTGCATTGCAGAGAGCGAGCCAGCTAGGTGGCAGAGAGGGATGGGCTGACTGCTCTCTGAGGCTCACTCCTACTTTCTGGTCGCTGATGTCTTGGTGGAGATGCCCGACCCCCAGTAGGAAGCCCATCCTCTAAGGGCCGCCAGATACTGTCCCTCTTCTCTGTCTGGGTGTGTTTTAGAAACATTTTAGCTTTCTGAACGCTCTCCAAGCACACCCTCTCCCCAGATCTGCACATGTTCACCACCCCGGGAGCTCTCTGAACCCCATACTTTGGGGGGTTTTATGGACGTTTCATGACAGATCATTAATTAAGTCCATTTCCAGTCTGGAGCGAGGCAGAGCTGAATATCCCCAGCTTCCAATCACTGCCATCACCCAGGGAATAGCAAGGGACTTAGCAGGTCAGTGTCAGGAACCAGGGCCAAAGACTATCAGAACAAAAGATGCAGCTGGTGCTCTTATCACTTAGGAAATTACAAGGGTTTTAGCAGCTCTGCTCCAGGAACTAGAGGCAGATATATATATATATTCGGTTATCTCACAGGGCATTAGCCTGACTTACGGGACAAAAGTCAGCTCTCAGGTCATAGTTATTATATGATTGTTTAACAAAAACCCTTTACCGATGAATTGGGTGGTTGGGAGACTTCTGAGAAATTCTGGAAGAGCAGGATTTCACCCTGTGATAAATCTTCCATTGAAGAAGCTCTTTGTTTAGTGTCCTAGAACCTAGAATCTAGGAGCTTGTTTGGGACCCACATCCAAGTCACCAATTTCCAGGCTGCAGAACCTACCTTCTGTTTTTGCAGGTTAAGAGGTGCTAGGTGTTCCCTCTTCCTATGGTGGTTTTCTTTATCTTCCCTTTCATCTGTTGTTTCTCAGGTGTGACCAATGCCTCTGTGCACCTGGTAATCTGTGCCCTGCTGGGTTTGGGTGGCAAGGAAGGAAGCTCTGCTGTGACCTCAGTACAAAGACCGCACTGTTCCTCCCTCACTGCGCCTGTGACCCCGCTTACCCGGGACAGGTCGACTCACAAGGTGGTTTCTCATGTTTCCTCCTTGGTTTCTGTTGGTCACAGCTCCTTTTGGTGATAAGCCTCAAAGGGCCATGTTTGGCGCAGGCAGGACCAGAGGTGATTGGACCCAGAGCCAGACTCAGCTTCCTGAGTTTGGAGGGTAGGGGAGCTTCAGCCTGTCTCCACCTCCCTCAGGAAGGACCCACTGAGAAGGCGCCACCACATGCTTTGCAGCTGTACTTGTACAGGCCAGGATGACCCACTTACCTAGTTTAGAACCATCCAGAGCCTTTCTTGGATGGAACAATGTGTGTTTTACCTGGGCAGAGGTAATGTTTTCTCTGTAGCATTCATGTCTTTCTGTATTTATTTATTTATTTATTTATTTTCGTATTTATTTATTTTTTAAAATTTATTTTTATTTATTCATGAGAGACAGAGAGAGAGAAAGAGGGGGGCAGAGACACAGAGACACAGGCAGCGGGAGAAGCAGGCTCCATTCAGGGAGCCCAACGTGGGTCTCGATCCTGGGTCTCCAGGATCACACCTTGGGCTGCAGGTGGCACTAAACCACTGTGCCACCAGGGCTGCCCCCATATTTATTTTTTAAATTGTAATAAAACATACATGAAAATACCATTTTAGCCACTTGTAAGCGTGCAGTTCAGTGATGTGAAGGACATTCACGTGGTTGTGCAGCCATCACCACCATCCTTCTCCAGAACTTTTTCATCTTCCTAAATGATAACTCTGTCCCCACTGAACACTGACTCCCGACTTCCCCTCCCCAGCCCCTGGCAGCCACCCTCATAACTCTCTGTCTCTATGATCTTTCTGTCCCTAGGTACCTCATATGAGCGGAATCACACAGCATCTGTGACTGGCTTATTTCACATAGCAGAATGTCCTCAAGCTTCAGCCATGTTACGGCACATGACGGGATTACCTTCCTTTTGAAGGCTGAATAATATTCCATGTACATATAGAAAATGCATTTTACTTCTCTGTCTACTGAGGGATACTTGGCTATAGCTTTAACAAACATTTTCTGAGCACCAATGATGTATCAGGCATGATGTTTGCTCCTGGAGATAAGATTGTTATTGAAGTAGATGAGGAGGTCCCCGCCCAGAGGTGAAGAAACACTTAATAATAATGGCCAAAAGTAATGGCAGTTTCTTTCAAGTTCATAGACACACCATTGGCTATTCCCAATTTATGTATTGTCCACAAATTTTAATACCACCTTTGGCACCTCATTTAAAAAATGAGTAGCAGAGGGGCACCTGGGTGGCTCAGGGGATTAAGCTTCCAACTCTTGATTTCGGCTCATATCATGATCTCAGGGTCCTGAGATTGAGCCCCTGAGTCAGGCTCCACGCACAGCAGGGAATCTACTTAGGATTCTCTCTCTCTCCCTCCCTCTGCCCCTCCCCCTCTCTAAAATAAATAAATCTTTTTTTTAAAAAAAATGAATAAGTAGAAATATTAATAGAAAAGCTTGCAAATCATTGTATGCAGTTTAAATCTTTGAGAGGTTGCTCCCAACAGTAAGTTTAAATCACAGCTATAAGATGGTTGTGCTTATCACTAGCTGTACTTCGTAGCTACAGTGACAAGAATAGCTATGTCATTATTTCTCAGTGTTCCATGAATACACGGCAGGAGTTTCTGGTTTCCTGTGCTGTTCCAGGGTAGCAGACCTCGAGCACCTGGCCACAGGTTTCCAAGGACACTGTGTTTCCCTTGTGCTTCTGCACCCCACTTATCTATTTTCCTCTTGCTGCTGTGTGTTTTTACTCTGCAACCATCTCATTAAACTGCACGTTTTAAATCACTGTTCTGTTTGCCACCATACCCTGTGATGTGTCTTCTTTACCATGGATGGTTGCTCTGCGGATTTCTGAATGTGTGAAAAGTGCCCTGCCTTAGACAGAGGGCAGGCAGGAGCCTGCAAGAACCCCTGGTGAGGATGGAGCTCCGGCAAAGCTTCCGGAGATGCTGTGTATCCTTATATAGTTTTATACATTTACACATTTGGTTGCTGAATTGTTCTAGATCCCCCTCTTGTGGGCCATCTATGAAATAAAACACATCAATTATTTCTCATAGGTGTGATGAAGAATCTTGCAGATTACAAGGAATCAATTTCTGTGAAACCTATGAGTTGAATAGGACCTTTGCTTTTATTATGAAATGCTGCAAACCCATAAAATGCATTTAGAGAATAATATGAAAATACCCATGCACCCCCACACCAGCTTTATGAAATCTTAACATTGTCTTGTATATTTACTGTAAATCTTTTCAAAAAATAAAATAGAGGGGATCCCTGGGTGGCTCAGCAGTTTGGTGCCTGCCTTTGGCCCAGGGCATGATCCTGGAGTCCCGGGATCAAGTCCCGTGGTGGGCTCCCTGCATGGAGCCTGCTTCTCCCTCCTCCTGTGTCTCTGCCTCTCTCTCTCTCTCTCTCTCTCTCTCTATGTCTATTATAAATAAATAAATCTTTAAAAAAATAAAATAGAAATGTTGAGGGCCCCTGTAGACCTCCCATCCTGCACATGCCTCCTCCCCCAGGCAACTGTTACTTTGATATGGTATTTATGACTCCCACACATATTTTTGTATTTCTCTACATATATGTGTGTCAATACAATACAAACCATTGTTTTCCACTTTCTCAACTTTATGAGGATGCTCTTACACTGGGTGTGTTCTTTTACAACCTGTTCTTCTCTCTCAGTGCTTTACGGTTGCAGTTTATCCTTGTGGCTCCAATCGTCTCATTTTCCTCTCCTGTATAGTTCAAAAAACTTTTTTTTTATTTGAGAGAGAGGGAGCATGAACAGGGTGGAGGGAGGGGTAGAGGGAGAGGCAGACTCCCCGCTGAGCAGAGAGCACAATGTAGGATTTGATCCTAGGACCCCAGGATCATGACCTGAGTCAAAGGCAGATGCTTCACCGACTGAGCCACCCAGGCGTCCCCCTCCTGAATATTGTTGATCCAAGAATACCACAATAGATTTATTTACCAGTTCTTTTATTCTGGGATAATTAGGTTGTTTTGAATTTTCCCCACAACAAACAGTGCCGTACCCAGTATTCCTGGAACACAAATGTGCATTTCTCTAGAGTACGTCCTAAGGACGGATTGCTGGGTCATTGTGCTTGGGGCCTACGTGCAACTTTTCTCTCTTGCCAAAGAGCTCTTGGAAAGATTGCTGCACTAGGTACTTCCCCCCCAATTTCCTCCCTCTCATCTGCCAGCAGCAGTTAGGGGGAAGGAGCAATTCCCACCATTAACTGAGCCTTGGCATGAATTTTCTCTTTTAGGTAAGGACAACAATCTTCTGAGGCAGGCATTAGCATGTTTACAAGAAACCAGAGGGGTCCAGGAATCCGCCTGAGGCCACAAAGATAACAAGCAGCAGAGCAACACTAAACCTGACCCAGAGCAGTGCTGCAAAGGCCTGTAAAGATTCAGCCTGGGGAGTAGAGAGGGATGGGGGGCGGGGAGGGTCACAAACTCCCCTCCCAAGGCAGCCTGTCTGCAGGGCTGCTGAGAGCTGAGAGAAGGAAGGATAGGCTATCTAATTTTTGTAATTATGAAAGTCAGCATACATACATAAGGGCATATTTAACACTAATGTATAAGTAAGGAGAAACGATAACATGAACCTAGATACCTAAGGGAGGAAAAACATGTCACTGTTAGAAAATTATATTGGAAAACTTTATTTTTCAAATTGTGCATTAGCTTTCCTTTTAATTACTAGGAATCAGCTATCATTTCATGATGGAAACCTGCTTTCCCTAAACTTAGTGTAGCTGACTTCAATCCTGGGGATCGTATGAATACAATATATTCCTTGGAGGTGCAGAGGAGCCTATAACTAGATGTGACAGCCTGGGTGGCCGACCGGAAGCAAAGAGAAAAAAACAAAACAAAAATGAGAGTCGGATAAAATAAGAGGAGACAAGGGAAACGTATTCTCTACTCTACAGCTGTTCTCTGGCTCAGCCCCCAGAAGAGCTGCACATCATGTTTTGTCTCTTGGCTTTGCAGCTTTCTAAAGAAACTTCCCCCTTTTATTTTAAGTAAGAGAAGGACTTAGGTATTCCAGCATCAGCAGAGCCTGATATTTCATCCAAGTTTGGACATCTACTTCCAGGAGAAAAATGCTAGGATGCTTGTCTGCTTTTGTTTGGGGTTTAGCCTATATAGTTTACAAAAATATGTTCACTGTAGATCCCAGCGTTTAATGTCTACTTGATGTGAAAAGAAAATGACACCCGAAACACAACAGCCAGAGCAAACCAGAAGTGAATGTTAATGAGTGTTACAGGAAGTCGACAGGAAGCCAGAAGTGTGGGTATGGAAGTGAAAAACTTTTCAAAAAGCACATCAAGAACATAGCAGGTGAGGTAGGTAGTTTTCTTAGCACAAGTCAAAGAACATAAATCACTTTGTGTACTTTTCCCCTAATTTTTTTTGTGTGGTAAATACATATGACATGAAATTTATCATATTGGTCATTTTGGGTATAAAGCTCAGGGATATAAAATACATTATAAATCACCATCTCCTCCATCCATCTCCAGAACTCTCATTTTGTAAAACTGTACCTGTCCCTCCCCCAGCCTCTGGCAAGCACCATTCTACTTTCTTTATGATTTTGACTACTCTATACATGTAAGTGGAATCATACAGTACTTGTCTTTTTATGTCTGTCTTCTTTCTTTTTTAAAAAAAGATTTTATTTATTTATACATGAGAGACACACACACACAGAGAGACAGAGACACAGGCAGAGGGAGAAGTAGGCTCCCTGCGGGAAGCCCAATGCAGGACTTGATCCCAGGACTCCAGGATCAGGACCTGAGCTGAAGGTAGATGCTCAACCACTGAGCCACCCAGGTGCCCCTATGTCTGGCTTATTTCATTTAGCATAACATCCTCAAGATTCATCCATGTCGTAGCAATGTCAGAATGTCCTTTCTCTCTAAGGTTGAATAAGATTCCACCGTGTGTGGACAGCTCCTTTTGCTTATTCATTCATCCATCGATGGACACTTGGATTACTTCCACGTTTAAGCTACTTTGAATAATGCTGTATAAAAAGATTCTTGTTTGCCATGTGAACCAAGCTACCAACATCAAAAGTGTCCAAATAGGCTATTTCTCATTAAATTATTAATATTCTGAATAACTAACCTAGGGCCCTAGAATGTATGTGATTATCGTCTTTAGAGCATCTTTGGCAGATGTTCTTGGCATCTCAGAACCAAAGATTATTATTTTGTTTTGTTTTGTCTTTAATTAACTGAAGATGAAACTGGTTGTTCACTCAAGAGGCCACTGATTAACTACCAAAAGCAGTTTTGGTATTATTTTTCCAGGAGAGCTGGTCTTGTTTGGCCAAACCTATTAATAGAATTTGAACCAATTCTTCGAACAATGTCTTCTTTCCTGTTGGAGCTATGACCTACTCTAGGATAGAGACTACAGATTATTTTTCTGTATCCCCATGTAGCCTACCAGGGTCTCAGGACACAGTGCCTTTAGCCTCTGTAACTGGGGGGTAGGTACCTAAAGATAAAATAAAATTTTCCCCCAAAGCCAAATATTCGCATTTCGTCATTGCTTGCACATATTGGATATTAGCCAAAAGAAGGTCTCTGCCTGACATTTATTACCAGATTTTCCCTCCTTGCCAACTCTACATCCCCAGCCCTGGACCCACATTAATTCCCCACACTCTAAGACAGCACATCATTAATTTCTAGACGGAACCTCTCAAATCACAACCCACTTGTAAGTTTCCTAAGATAACTGTCCATTTCCATGAGAGAAGCTTACTACTGGCTACTGAGGGAAATGCTATTTGGACCCTGAGATGGGCAGACCCAAAAGATGGTTGCAGTGGATGCTTTGAATGGTTGGGAACCACAGTGGATAGGGACCGGGTTGTCCTGAAGGGATCTTAGGACAACGAAGAGCATAGGTTGGCAAATTTGATCAATAGTATAGGGAGGAATTTCAAGGTAAGAGGAATATATAGGGGAGGTTTGTATGCCTTTGTCACTGGAGCAAAGAAGCAGTCAGAAGAGAGGTTTTAGATGAATGAGCCCAATTGGGCTGATGGGAGGAAGCCAGGCAGGGCTGAGACTAAGGTTACTTCATTAATTTTTAATTCTCCTTTTCCTTCCTCCTTCCTTTTTTTTTTTTTTTTTTTTAATGATAGGCACGCAGTGAGAGAGAGAGAGGCAGAGACACAGGCAGAGGGAGAAGCAGGCTCCATGCACCGGGAGCCCGACGTGGGATTCGATCCCGGGTCTCCAGGATCCCGCCCTGGGCCAAAAGCAGGCGCCAAACCGCTGCGCCACCCAGGGATCCCTCCTCCTTTCTTCTGTTTCCTTTTTACCCCCAAAGATATTCACATTTTGGCATTACTTACCAATTTCTTTGTCTTAGGAGCACAGGATTATCTGAGGATTTATTTGGGGGTGGGAGTAGTGTCTACCAGCACCTATCACGTTAGGTCCAGCATCATGGAGCAGAGAGACAAACTAGTTTGGGACCCTCTCCTCCAAGTGCTTACAATCCTCAAAAATACTTGGGATGATATGCAATAAATTGGCAAATTTTACACTCAAATATTTTTCCTATTATCTTTCGATTTGCATTTCCTGTTTCTCTGCCCTTTGCTTTTTGTTTTGTTTCGTTTTTTGTTTTTTTTTTTTTTCCTGCCCTTTGTTTTAAACATGGTTTTTATCCCTCAGAAGACACGGACCCAGAAAGAAGATGGTTCTCCTGGCTCTCAGTTTGAAGTTTTAACCTATCATAAGAAAGGTAAGAGACGTTTCCCTTTCCTTTCTCAAACTAAAACTCAGGGCTGCTTTGTTTCTCCTTGTAATTGCTTCATTAAAATGAACACGGATAAAACTTGTCTGCTAATGTGAAAGAAAACTTGCACTGTTTCAGCCTCCAAATTTCTTTTTATCCATAGGGATGGTTCCAGGCTTTCTGGGTACTCCCATGGAACTGACCTCCACTGTCACAAATGCACCTCGCTCTCCCTCCCCACCCCCCCCAACATTGCTTCCCCTCTGCAAATTTTTATCTTCCTCCTCTAAACCTCCTCTCTTCAGCATCTACCAGCTATCTGCCTAGTGTCATGACTTTGTTCTATGCCTTTTGTTTTGTTCTGTTGCATTATCCTTTCCCCTTATGAATGGGTTCTGGCAAATGTGCCTCCTGACTCTTGGTTCAGGATACCAGGCTGTAGCAACTCAATACACTTTTTATCTTGTATCCTCCCCTAATTTCTCATATGATTATTCTGTCTCCCTTAAGCAACTCCTGGGTAGCACCATGACTTCTATGTCCTTTGTACCTATAGAAGAAATGCTGGAAGTCTAGCATGTTCTCTGTTCCCTCATTCCTGGTCCTCCAGGAAGAACCCAACTTACCCCCCCCCCACACACACACACACTTTGAAGCAAATGTCTGATCCCAGGCAAAACAGAGTCAGTCTCCTCAGTGGGGAGGAAGGTCACATCTGCTCAGACACGTTCAAAAGACATTTCACAAGCATTTGGGTGAACTCATGTACTAATATCTAAATATGGGTAATATAGAGTAAAAACTTAAAAGGCAGCCAAACAACACTTTGGCTCATCTTTGAGTCCCTTGAGGTGTTCTGAAAGCTTCTTTTTCTCACCTTGATTTCAAAAAAGCTAAAAATGAGACCTAGCTTAGATTTTGCCCAAGATGAGGCTTTTCCTATTTCCTTGGCTGAGGAATGAGGATTCTAAGGCTCTCTGAAAGGACCCAGTGAACTCTAGAAGTCCTGGATTCCACCTGCTGCTTGGAGTTTCCAGGCAGGGGGCTCTGGCTGCTGGCATTGCCCTGTGTGATGTCACAGGGCTTTGTGACACACTTGATGTTGTGTCTTGTATAATACCACGCAGGCAGGGCAGCCCAGCACAATCAAGTACTTGCTCAGAATCCAGGCACCACAAATCAACCATCCAGAAAGAAAACTCGTCTTTTCACATCATTCAACCTAGAGTCCTGCCTAATTTCACCTGTGACTCAGTTTAGGCAAGTTATCAACTACAGAACAGCCAATGTCTTAATGGTAGGTGGGGGGAGCTGGGTGTGCTGAAAAGTGGGAACAACGTGGGTGGGGTGGAGGGGTCCTTCCACCTGGAATCAATGGAAACAGCGCATCAAAGTACTGAATCTTGAATGGAATGCTGGCTCTGGGGATTAGGATTAATAGGACCTGATTTTTTTAAGAAGAGATTATGGCTACCAGGCTGGACTATGTTAATCTGGAGGTATTATAATGGGCATTATAATGATGTCAGTTCTTGAAAATCTGATTATTTATTTATAATTTAGTTGTGACATCATCTAAAGCATAGCCTGTTTGCCTGGCTCTGAAAACTCACACTTTAAAACAAATTCAATGGCTGAATCCAAATTTAGTTTAGGGTTTCAGTTTTTCAGTGTGTATGTGTGTGTGTGCATTTGGTGGGAGTGGGGGTGGGGACAGGGGGAGAGATGAGGTGCATATTCCAGACTACCAGGAAGAGCTCTGCTTTAAAAAGCTGTAGTGTAAGAAAACTGCCATCAGTAAAATTAAAAAAAAAAAAAAAATTGGGCAAGGGTCATTTTCCTAAGTGTCCACATGTAGAGAATTTCCTCCAAATTTTCTGAATATAGTAGAATCCTCCTAGAGAATAAGGATGTATTTCCTTCTGCAGCAGTAACCCTATAATGAACCCACATGCGTATGTTATCTATTCAATTCGGGGGGCCTCCCCTTGCTTACTTGCTTCCTTAGTTTCTAATTGCTTTTGGTATTTGGTGGAAATTAAAACAGTCTCAGCATGTGACATTGAATCAGAGGAAGCGGCAGTAAGAAGTTAGCCAGCTCCATTCTCTTCCCACTCATTTCAATCCAAGCATTTCCCCCAGTTAGAGGCCACCTTCTCCTCTACACATTTGACACTGTCTTTGCATACACAAAGATTTTTGTGTGTTTGTTTTAAGACGTTATTTATTTGAAAGAGAGAAAGAGAGCATGAGCAAGGGGAGAGGCAAAGGGAGAGGGCGAAGCAAACTCCTCACTGAGCAGGGAGCCTCACCTAGGGCGTGATCCCAGGACCCTGAGATCGTGAGCTGAACTGAAGGCAGACGCCTAACCGACTGAGCCACCCAGGTGCCCCAAAAGATTCTGTCTTTAAAGTGTCCAGTCAAGGAGCCTTCACTGTGCAATGAGGATCTTTGTCAGGATGTTAAGGCCTATGTCTTGGGGGAATGGAATGTTCCAGTAGGAATAAATGCCCAATCCAGTTTTATACCTCTACCCTTCATCTAGGATCCTCAGGATGCAGCCCATGCAAAGCCCCTGATTCCACTGGATCGTGATGTCTTGGGGAGGTTCTGCAATTCCTTGGGAACAGTCTCTTTCCTCCCTGGGCAGGGCCCAGCATCTTTCCAGCCAGGCTATGCTGTAACTTGACCCTACTTATTGATCTCGTGGCCAGGAGAGGACTGGGGTGGGGGTGAGGGGCAATCCAGCAGGAGGGCATGTGTTTGCCTGTGAAGCATCCTCAAGCAGAGGAGCAGAGCTGGGCTTTAACAGGGTGAATGGGCCATTTCTACAGGTCCAGAGGCTGGGTCCCCGGTGGCTCTGCACCCACACACCCCCATCCCAAGTTTTCATGCCTCCTCATTCCCTGGACAGGAGATAAGCCAGGACTGAGAAGTCACCTTCCCTGGAGTACAGCTGCCCTCACCACCAGGCCCTGCACACAGCTCTCAGCTTTCACTGCCCTTCCCACGTAGGAGATGAGTCTCTTTAGGTGTCGCTAAGGAGGCCAGGTTGACATGTTGCCATCAAAGGGTGACTAGTCACCCTCAGCCTTTCGTGGCCTTTCTCAAATGCATCCATAGCATCTGACAGCAACCATTTCGATTACACAGTTTTTATATTTGCTTCTACCTACCCCCATCTCTCAAATGTGCTGCCCAGAATGTTCCTCTCCACCAGTATTCCATCTCACTTCCCCTCCAGTGAAGTTGTACCAGGCACATCGCTGCAGCCAGCTGGCGGCCACCAGAGCACCGCCTTCCCACCAGCAGTGGGGTCCTCAGGGCCAGCTGATAGAGGTGACTCAGCCTCAAACCCCATATCGGTGTCTGTGCCCCAGGACTACTCCCACTGTCAACTGTTGTCGCTCCAGTTCCTTAGGAAGCAGACTCGGATTCTGAGGTTGGCCTGCAGATACTTGATTGGCATGGGTTTGGGGGAGGACACCTGCGAGTGAAGGGAATGGGTAGTGTCAACCTTAAATACAAAACAACCAGTTATTGTACCGGGAAAAAAAAAAATGAGCTTATTTGAGGAAAGGCAGAGAACTGCAACCCAGGACAAGGAAGCTACAGCAAAACAGCAAAACCTTAAGGCCAGTCTACAGAACAAACAGAAGAATGTTTTTTACGGAATAAAGGAGAAGTGGGGAAGGAAGGCAGGTGGTAGTAAACAAAAAGTCCATTGGAGTCAACTGGAGTTCCAAGTATAGTGGCTGGGCTGTGACTGTCCCTCATTGGTTGAGCTGTGACTTTCCCTCATTGTTTGGGCTGTGACTGTCCCTCGTTGGCTGGGCTGTTGCTGGAGGAGGAGGAAACTATCCTTCCTCTTGCTGGGATAGTAAAATGATAATAATAGATGCCTCTGTTTCTGTTGGGTCTGCAGTCTACAAGGAGACATGAGAACATGAGAGCCCCCCCGCCCCCGCCCACCCCTCCTGACTCCCTTCTAAAGGAGATTTCCTTTTATTTGTCTTCCTAAGAGAAAGGGGCTAGACTGCAATGTGATTGCAAGAGGGACCTCTGTCTGTCCCATGGGCCGCTCTGGGCTGGGTAGGCCTTCAGAGTCATCCCAAGTTGAAACAAGGCAGTTGGGCTCATCAGCCAGTCTTTAAACATGAGTTCCCTTGGGAAGGAGGAACCTTTGGGCAAAGCAGCTTGCCCCCCACCCCCCCCTCCAAGGGTAACTCTGGTGAAGGGATGTGGCCATGTGCCAGTACTCCAGGCAGTAGGGAGAATGGGGGCCCCAGCCCCGGGGGCTGATCTGGTGGCACCACACAGCACCACTGCATATGACGTTGTATCCAGGTGTGTTCAGGTCTGTTTAGGGGGCAAGGTGTTGCCCAGGTGGTTTGATACCATGGAATTGTTGACAGTATTGGGTTCTGTGGGGTAGGCTGTGTCTCTACTGTGGACAAGAGCAGAGAGAGCTAGATCATGTATGTAAACTTGTTCCTAGTACAACCCTAAGGTCAAAAATGTGGAAGCCAGACTCTCCTCCAGTCAGAAAAATGGGATAAAAATAGGAGACAATACAACATGGTCAGATGCCAGGAAGACACTTGGAAGAATCAGAATATGAGGAGGACCCACCCCAGAGAGTCCTAGAGAGAGGGTGTTGCTGGAGAGCTCAAGGCTCCTATGTTTGATTCCCTCTCCCTGGGGCCAGGCTGTCACATGATTTAAAGAGTCAGGGAGAGAAGTGGCTGCTGTGTGTAAGTGTTGACAAGCCATGATGCCCTTTGATAGGCACCGCATGTAATCTTTATTCTGAAATTTTTTTATCAAAGTAATGCATACATTAAAAAATGAAATAAAAAGAGTCAGCAAACCCCTCCCCAGTTCCCATCCCAATCCCCAATACAACTCCCCAAAAGCAATGACTTTCAATTCCTATCATATATATCTTATGACAGTTGCCTTCATATTTTAACTAATATCCTTAGGCTTCTGTTTCTTGGCTTATTTTACACATCAATTGCATTTTTTACACGACTTCCATTTTTAAAAATCAGTGTTTACATCTTTATTACTCTACAAATACCATTCCTTAATTTTCCTTAATTTTTATCATTAGATAAGTCATCTACTTGCATTTCCTCACCCAATCAAATTTGATATTCTTCTGACCCATCTCCTTTTTGGGGGAGGAATGGAGTGCCAGAGCTCACTACAGCCTCTGCTCCAATGTGGACAGTCACCCCCAAACCCTCACCCTGCCTGCACAGCCACCCTCTGAGACCATCTCTGCCTCTCCCCTGGTTTGGATCCACCACTCTGGACCATGTCTTCTTTGTTTTGTTGGCATTTGCAATCCACATGTAGTCTCTAAAAAGGAGATACGTGAAATGTAATTCTTTCTGACTCCTTTACAGATCTGAAAATATCTTTATTCCTCTTTCAAGCTAAATTAAATTTTGACTAAGTAAAGAATTCTAGGTGAAATACCATTTAACTTAGAATTGTAAAGCCATTTCTTTATAATCTTAAACCAGCGTTGGGGTGCCTGGGTAGCTCAGTTGGTTATGCCTCTGACTCTTGGTTTTGGCTCAGGTCATGATCTCAGGGTTGGCTCGGGTCATGATCTAAGGGTTGTAAGGTTGAACCCCACATTGGGTTCTGTGCTCACTTAGAATGAAGTATGCTTGAGACTCTCCCTCCCTCTCCCTCTGCCCCTCCTTCTGGGGCTCTCTCTTTCTCTCTCTAAAATAAATAAATCTTTAAAAGAAAAAAAAAAAAAAAGGAACCCAGTGCTGCTGTTGAGAAGTTTGATATCCTTCTGATTCTCCTTCTATATGTTGACCATTTCTGATGCACCTGGAAGTTTTTAGGGATATTTTTACATTCATTGCATTGGGCATTCTGTGACCCCCTTTTACTTCTGGGGAAAATATTTGTATTATTTATTTAACATTTTCCTGTCCTCCACCTTTCACCGATTATCTTTTGGAAATGTTTCTACTATTTAGATGTTATACCTCCATTAATGAAATACCACCTCCCTCTAGTTTTTCTTATGTTTTCCCTTATGTCATTTTGTTATGCCTTCTAGAATATTCCTTTCACACTATTTTCCAACCTTTTAATAATTTTTTTATTTTCCCAATCATGTTTTAGGTTTTGACAACCTTTATTTGTTCTGTAATGTTTTCTTTTTCAAGCCTGCGTCTCTGGTTTTATAAATGTAGCATCTTCTTGGCTCTCTGTGAGCAATCAAAAGTGATGTTTTGAGTTTTTGAAAGCGCTCATTAATTTGTTCCCATTTTCTGGTTCTATGTGTATTTTCTCTCTTTCTGGAGGCTTTCTTCAAACACCTAGGTCAAACCTTGGCACATGTATCAGTTTACTAGTGCTGCTACAACAAAATACCACAGACTGGGTGTGCTGAAGCAACAGACATTTATTTCCCTCCACTCTGGAAGCTGGAAGTTCAAGATCAAGGTGTCAGCAGTGTTGGTTTCCTCTGAGGCCTCTCTCTTTGGCTTGCAGATGGCCTGTTTCTCCCTGTGTCCTCACATGGGCTTTCCTCTGCGCATGCACCCTGGTGTCTCTTCCTCTTCTTACAAGGACACTGGTACAATTGGATTACAGCCCACCCACATGGCCTCATTTAAACTCAGTTACCACTTTAAAGACCCCATCTCCAAATACAGTTCCATTGGGAGCCTGTACGTCGACATAGGATTTTAGGGAGGACACAACTCAGTGCATAACAGCATTCTGTTCCTATTGAAAAATGAGACCCTAACCCCTAACCCACTGATGGGAATCTGACCCTGACCACAGACAAGGTCACACGTAGTAGGCTGCTTTGTTGGGCACTCCCGAATTTCAGCATGTGAGACCTGTTTTCTCACCATAGAACAATTCTCTTGTCTCCTACCTCAGGTGTAGCAACCTGGCTGTGGGGAGCCTGTGTGTGTGTGTGTGTGTGTGTGTGTGTGTGAGAGAGAGAGAGAGAGAGAGAGAGAGAGAGAGAGAGAGATGGGGAAATGGGCAGAGTGATCAAACCTTCTGGATCCAAGGGATCCCCTTGACTTCAGCCCCTCCCCTCTGTAGCGGCTGAGCCTCCTCAGTCCAGTGTCATCAAAGAAGAAATTGCCAGGCTTCCATCTTGACTTTTCTGTGCAGCGTGGGGTGAAGAGAGCTGACTGCTGTGCATATACACAAGTGGCCTCTGTGGAAGCCTCCCCACTCTGCACCTGACCAGTCCCCAGCTGCTCTAGGGTCCCACCTCAGAGTCCTCTCGCTGTGCACGTGGGGTCCTGGCTTCCTCTGTTTACATGCTGTTACCTCTCATCCAAGCAGCTTCCGGTCTTCCAAACCTATGTTGAAATCTCATGTGCCCTGACCTTCCCCCTACCTCTCTTTTCCCAAGAGAGTTTTTAGATTTGTTTTTATTCACAGCTGAGTCAAGATGGACAGGGCTCAGACACACATATTCAATCCATCATCTCTAAAGGAAGTCTCTCAAGACTTTTCTGATAAATTATGAAATATTTCCAACAAAAGGGAAATATAGAGAAAAATACCATGAATGCTCTGTAGACACATCATTAAGCTTTATCAAACCTTTTAATTTTGCCATATTTACTTCAGAGATTTAAAAAAATTGCTTTTGCTGTATTTTCTTTAGCCGTAGGCTCAGGAGTGTGGGCCAATTACTTTAAATGGGAGTGTATGTTTTGTAACCATGTTGTACATTTTGATGTTAAGTGATCTTCTGAATATTAGTTTTAGTAGTGTTCACTAGTAGAAAACAAGATATACGTATCTTGTCCAAGTATATGATAAATACATATCAAAACGATCCTGTTCTTAAAACACTGGAAATGGAGTTTAAGCCAAGTAGATGATCTACAAATCATTGAGGATATCTAATATAGTTTCTTTTAAATCCTTCTGACTTAGGAAATTAAAAAACAGACCTTCAAAAATGCTAGGTTTACAATGAGAGGTATCACAGTTCAATGTTTATTCTATGCATCCTTGATATTTGGGATCTGGACAACTCTGTCATATATATATATTTACCATAATCATGTGAGCAACTTGGAGACGAAAACCCAGGAGGCTGAATTAATTTGGTCCCTTGGAAAAAAATTGCAACAGCAAATTACCCACGGACCCCAGCAAATCCCAAGACTGCATATGAGATTTGAAAAGCCTGATGAAGATGAAACTGCAGGAAAATTATTTTTTAAATTGGGTAAGTATTTTTTATTTTTCTGTTAGCCATTTTAAGGGAAACATTTGCCATAAATGTAATATTTGGAAGAGGCAAAGAATGTCTCTCTTAGAGCAATTCAATTTTTTAAATGATAAAATATTTCACATATATACAGAAAATAACAAATAGGCATGCATCACCTACATTTAACAATGTTTTATATAGTTTGCTATATTTGTTTCAGATAGTGTTCTGTTTTTTCACAGAAATAAATGTTAATAGGTACCATCAAAGACTTTACCTCCTTCCTCCTCCTCCCTTTACCTCCTTGCTACCTCCTCCTCAGAGGTAGTAGTTAACCTGAGTTGATGGATATCTCTCTTCACTTCCTTTATGTATGATCTCTAGCAAAATACAATATTTTATATTTTTAATGAGCTTGTAGATACTCCGGAGTGAATTGCAATGCTGCTGTGAATATGGATTATAAATATTTGTATGGACATATTCTGTTTCTCTTAGGTAAATACCTAGGTTTGGTGCAGACAGGATATATGGTAGGTATATGCTTAACTTTAAGGGAAATTGTTTCCAAGACAGGTGTGCCATTTAATATCTTCTCCAGCAATGTATGCTCCAAATCTTCACTAACATTTGACAGAGTAAGCTTTTTAGATTTTAGCTATTCTAATGGGTAAGTAATGGTACCATTGTGGTCTTAATTTGCATTTCCCTGATGACTAATGGTTTTGAGCACCTTTTCTATTTTTTTTTAAGATTTTATTTTTTTATTCATGAGACACACACACACACACACACACACACACACACACACACAGAGGCAGACACACAGGCAGAGGGAGAAACAGGAGAAACAGGGAGAAACAGCTCCATGCAGGGAGCCCGACATGGGACTTGATCCCAGGTCTCCAGGATCAGGCCCTGGGCTGAAGGCGGTGCTAAACCACTGAGCCACCTGGGCTGCCCCGTTTTGAGCACATTTTCATGTGCTTACTTGCCACCCATCTATCTTCTTTTGTAAAGTGTCTCTTCAAATCCTTTGTCCATTTTTTTTCCTTTGTCCACTTTTAAATCAGGATACTTGTCTTCTGATGTTTAAGATTTTTTAAAAATGTATTTTGGATTCAAGTCCTTTGATATGTGAGTTACAAATATTTTGTACAAGTCCATGCCTTGTCTCTTCATTCTCTTTTTAAATTAAGAAATAATTGACCTAAACCACTGTTAGAAGTCCAGCATAATGATTTGATCCGTGTGTATATTGCAAAATGATCACCACAGTGTAGTTAACATCCATCACACACAGTTACATATTTTTTTTTTCCTGTGATGAGATCTGCCTTGGCAATTTTCGATATACAATATAGCATTGTTAACTATAGTCACCATACCCTACATTTTTTATTCTCTTTAAAATGGTGTCATTCAGGAAGCAATATTTTTAATTTTGATATTCGGTTCACCATATTTTCTTGTATGGTTCATGTCTTTTATGTTTTATTGAAGTAATCTTTGCCTGCCTCAAGTTCACAAAGATCCCCTTCTGTGTTGTCTTTTAGAAATTTTAGGTTTTAGGTTAAACGTTACATTTTACATTAGGGCCACGATCCATTTTGAGTGAATTTCTGTGATGATGGGAGGTAAGGATCAATGTTCATTTTCTCTATGTGGATATCCATTTCGCCCAGTATCCATTTGCTGACAACTTCCCTTTTTCCATCTTGCAACCTTTCAAAAATCAATTGACTGTTTTTGTTGAGTCTCTTTCAGAACTCTATTCTCATTCTTTTCAAAAATTGTTTTATTTATTCTAGGCCTTTAGCTTGTTCATATAGATTTTAGGAATAGTTTGTCAATTTCTTAAAAAAAAAAAAGCCTGCTGGTATTTTTAATTGTATTGGCTCTAAAATCAATTTGGGGAGAATTGGCATCTTAATAATATGGCTTTAGCTGTATCACACATATTTTGATACATTGAATTTCCATTTTCATTCAGTTCTATATATTTTTATATTCCCTTTGAGACCTTCTCTTTGGCTTATTTGGAAATAGATTAATTTTAGAGTCTATGAATAAGTTTCTACTGTCTACTACTGACATCCAGTTTGACGCCATTATAGTCAGAAAGTATACTCTGTATGATTTCAATTCTTTTAGGTTTTTTGAGTTTTGTTTTATGATCCAGAATATGGTCCATCTCTGGTGAGTGCTCCATGCACACTTGAAAATACAGTGTATTTGTTATTGTTGGGGGCTGTGGTCTTCACGTACACATCAACTAGATCCTATTGGTTAGTTATATCGTTCAGTCCTCTATGTCCTTGCTGAGTTTTTGGCTGATAGTTCTGTCAATTGTTGAGTGGGTGTTGAAGACCCCAACTATAATTGTGGATTTGTCAGGTTCTACTTTAACTCTATCAGTTTTTGCTTCGTGTATGTGTATCTTGAGACTGTTTTTTGACGTGTTTCTATTTAAAATCATTTTGTCTTACTGGCTCACTGAACCTTTTATCATAAGGTAATGTCTCTGTTTCTAGAAATTCTCTCTGCCCTGAAATCTATTTTATCTAATATTAACATAGCCACCCCTACTTTATTTCCTTAAGTAGGCTCCATACCCAACGCAGGGCTTGAACTCAACGACACTGAGTCTCAAGAGCCTCATGCTCTATCAATTGAGCCAGCCAGGCATCCCAACTGCTTTTTTGAGTAACATTTGCAAGTAAATCCTTTTCTGTTTTTTTATTATCAATCTACCTATGTTTCACTGAAGTAAGTTTCTTATAGCTAGCATATTGTTGGAACATTTTTTAAATACACTCTGTTCATCTATGCTTTTAATTGGTATATTTAGATCATTTGCATTTAAAACCATTATTGATGTCAGAGTTTCTCAGCCATTTTGTTTTTTGTGTGTTTCCTGTTTCTCAAACTTCTGTTTCTCTTATCTTTCTGTGGGTTACTTGAACATTTTCCAAATCTATCTTGATTTATTTAAAGTACTTTTTAGGGATCCCTGGGTGGTGCAGTGGTTTGGCGCCTGCCTTTGGCCCAGGGCGCGATCCTGGAGACCCGGGATTGAATCCCACGTCGGGCTCCTGGTACATGGAGCCTGCTTCTCCCTCTGCCTGTGTCTCTGCCTCTCTGTCTCTCTCTGTGACTATCATAAATAAAAAATAAAATAAAATAAAAATAAAAATAAATAAAGTACTTTTTAAAAAGATTACTTTGTATGGCTTCATTAGTGGTGGCTGTAGGCATTATGTGATACATCTATAATTTATCACAGTCCCTTTGCACTGACATTTTGACACTTCAAGTAAAGTGTAAACAGTTTCTTAGCCTTGTCAATTAAAAAATATAGTTGTCTTCGTATTGAGCCCCACATCAGATGGTTATAACTGTTGCTTCAAACACCATATATGACTTAAGAAACTCATAAGAGTTTCTTAATGAGTCTTCCATATTTATTTGTATTTTTATCCATATTGATGTTTTGATGTTCTTTTTTTATTTTCTGAAGTTCCAAACCTCCTTCTGTTATCATTTCTCTCTTTAGAGAACCTCTTTTTGTTGCTCTTTAAGAGTGAATTTGCTAGTCACAAATTCTTAGTTTTTCTTCACTTAGGAGTATTTTGATTTTCTCATAATTCCCAAAGGATATTTTTGCAGGATGTAGAATTTGCTGTTGACAGTTCATCTCTTTCAGCATTTGACGATGTTTTGTCACCTCCTTCTCTCCTCCATGATTTCAAAGGAGAAATCCACAGTCATTCAGATTGTTCCTCTGTGAGTCCTGGGTCTTTTCTCCCTGCCTGCTTTCAGGAGTTTTCAGAAGTGTGTCTTCAGTTTTTAGAAGTTAATTATGAGGTATCCTGACATGGATTTCTTTGGTTTACCCTGTTTGGGGGTTTGCTCAGCCTCCTGAATCTATAGATGTCCAGCCTTTCTGAACTTGGGGAGTTCTCAGCCTTATTTCTGAGAATACTTTCCAGTCTCACTCTGATTCCTTTTCTTCCAGGTCTCTGATAATACAAAGATCAGCTCTTTTGTTGGGACACAGGTTTTCTGTGCTCAGGCCTCCCTGGCCCTTTGGCTAGAGGGAACTGGCTGATCTTGGCGTTTTTTTTTTTTTCTTTTCGGCTTTTCTTTTTTTTCTTTGCCTATTGGTGGTTTTTTTCTTTCTTTCTTTCTTTCTTTCTTTCTTTCTTTCTTTCTTTCTTTCTTTCTTTTTTTTTTTTTTTATTCATGAGAGACATAGAGAGTGAGGCAGAGACACAGGCAGAGGGAGAAGCAGGCTCTATGCAGGGAGCCCGATGTGGGACTTGATCCCAGAACCCAGGGATCACGACCTGAACCCAAGGCAGATGTTCAAACACTGAGCCACCCAGGTGCCCCCCTATTGGTGGTTTTACTTGAAGACTTCTATAGACCTCTGTCTGGGATTTATGGGAAGCAGCAGGGAAATCAGGAGCTCATCATATCCTTCCTCCATTCCGGAGATCAGCCTCAGGAATCTGCCTCCTCCTTTCGACCTTTCAGAGAACTTCCTATGCTTATCTATTGTGTCCTGTCCAGGATTTCACAGGTGTAAGAAAGAGGGCCTCATGAAAATGGAGTTACTGCATCTTGAAGAAAATCCATTTTATATATAATACAGCCTTTTATATCCCTTTTCGGAAGCACTTGGTAGGGACGCCTGGGTGGCTCAGTGATTGAGCATCTGCCTTTGGCTCAGGGAGTGATCCTAGAGTCTCGAATAGACTCTGGCAACTGGCTCCCTGCAGGGAGCCTGCTTGTCCCTCTCCCTGTGTCTGTGCTTCTGTGTGTGTGTGTGTGTGTGTGTGTGTCTCATGAATAAATAAAATCTTTTTAAAAAAAGAGAGAGCACTTGGTAGCCATTGGAAAAGAACGTTTATTCTTCAAAAACAAAGAAAAATATAAATCCACTAAGGAAATGTAAGTAGTTATATTAATCAACTTCTCTTTCTCTGAGTTGGAGTTATTCTTTTTTTTTTTTATTTTTATTTATTTATGATAGTCACACAGAGAGAGAGAGAGAGGCGGAGACACAGGCAGAGGGAGAAGCAGGCTCCATGCAGGGAGCCTGATGCAGGATTCGATCCCAGGTCTCCAGGATCGCGCCCTGGGCCAAAGACAAGCGCCAAACCGCAGCGCCACCCAGGGATCCCAGTTGGAGTTATTCTTAAAATATTCCATTACTGCTTATTTGTGGCATTACGTATTGGTATCTCTAATGATTTTAACATATTTTGCTGCAGCAGTATGTGATGTCTACAGGCTTGTTCCTATTTAGTCTTTATTGTGACTTATTCTTACTGTGAGTATAAAATGACTTTCTGGATGCTCCTTCCAAGGAATTCTGTACTTTCCTAAATGATATTCTGACTCCTGTATTCTTAGACCATTCTTTTACTTTTAACCATTTTAGTTTGTGCTGTTTATCTTTTATGGTTACATTTTGTTTCTTCATTGACATCTAAGAGTTTTTATTTTTAATAGGAAATTTATTCCATCTTCATTTATTGTTATGACTGATATGTTTGGGTTGGCCTCTGGCATCTTGTTCTATTTGCAATGGAATTTTGGGAGAGGGGTTCTAGCTCTCCTTTCCCACCTTTCCTAAATCCCTCAGAATAATTTCACACAACAGTTGTGAATCATGATGGGACTAAGGAGGTTGGGCACTTCTGTCCCTAGAGAGACTGAGTGACCAAAGACTAGCTTTTTGTTCATACTTTGCCAAGGAATCTGCCTGATTTTAGCCTATCATCTGGGGTTAGTGTAGGTTCCAGGAAATGACTCTGGCTCATTATAAAAGGAGTGAATTCAGGATATAGTTGTCCTTATTGTCCTTTATCAAAGTGATGGCAGTAAACGTATACTTATGTGACTGTAATTACCCTTTCTTACAGGTAAGGATTTTAACTATTCAAACCCAGAATTTATTGATGGACTTTTAAAATATGGATTTAATACCATTCTCAGTAAAAGCTTGGGCAGTGACAGCAAGGTGCCAGATACCAGGAATAAAATGTATGTTTCTCCTCATTTTTTTACTAAGGTATAATTGACATATAAGACTATATTAGTTTCAGATGTACAACATAATGATTTAATATTTGTATATATTGCCAAGTAATTACCACAATAAGTCTAGATAACATTGGCTTACCATTACAAAAAAATATTTGTGTGTGTGTGATGAGAACTTTTAAGATCTACTCTCTTTGCTACTTTCAAATAAGTAGTATAGTATTATTAACTACATTTACCAGGTGGACATTACATCTCCATGACTTATTTATTTTATTTTATTTTATTTTATTTTTTTAATAATAAATTTATTTTTATTGGTGTTCAATTTACCAACATACAGAATAACACCCAGTGCTCATCCTGTCAAGTGCCCCCCTCAGTGCCCGTCACCCATTCACCCCCACCCCCTGCCCTCCTCCCCTTCCACCACCCCTAGTTCGTTTCCCAGAGTTAGGAGTCTTTATGTTCTGTCTCCCTTTCTGATATTTCCCACACATTTCTTCTCCCTTCCCTTATATTCCCTTTCACTATTATTTATATTCCCCAAATGAATGAGAACATATAATGTTTGTCCTTCTCCGATTGACTTACTTCACTCAGCATAATACCCTCCAGTTCCATCCACGTCGAAGCAAATGGTGGGTATTTGTCGTTTCTAATGGCTGAGTAATATTCCATTGTATACATAGACCACATCTTCTTTATCCATTCATCTTTCGATGGACACCGAGGCTTCTTCCACAGTTTGGCTATTGTGGACATGGCTGCTAGAAACATCGGGGTGCAGGTGTCCCGGCGATTCATTGCATCTGAATCTTTGGGGTAAATCCCCAACAGTGCAATTGCTGGGTCCTAGGGCAGATCTATTTTTAACTCTTTGAGGAACCTCCACACGGTTTTCCAGAGTGGCTGCACCAGTTCACATTCCCACCAACAGTGCAGGAGGGTTCCCTTTGCTCCGCATCCTCTCCAACATTTGTGGTTTCCTGCCTTGTTAATTTTCCCCATTCTCACTGGTGTGAGGTGGTATCTCATTGTGGTTTTGATTTGTATTTCCCTGATGGCAAGTGATGCAGAGCATTTTCTCATGTGCATGTTGGCCATGTCTATGTCTTCCTCTGTGAGATTTCTCTTCATGTCTTTTGCCCATTTCATGATTGGATTGTTTGTTTCTTTGGTGTTGAGTTTAATAAGTTCTTCATAGATCTTGGAAACTAGCCCTTTATCTGATACATCATTTGCAAATGTCTTCTCCCATATTTATTTATTTTATAATGGAGCTTTGTTTTGCCCACCCCTTCCTCTGGCAACCACCAGTCTGTTCTCTGTATTTATGAGGCTGGGTTTTAGAGGTTTGGTTGTTTGTTAATTTGTTCTTTAGATTCCACATGTAGATGAGATCATATGGTATTTATCTTTCTCTGACTTATATCATTTAGTGTAATGCCTTCACAGTCCATTTATGTTCTTGCAAATAGCAAGATTTCATTCCTTTTTATGCTGAATAGTATTCCATTGTGTATATAATACCACATTTTCTTTATCCATTTATCCTCTGATGGACAGTTAGATTGCTTCCATGTCTTGGCTGTTGTACATAATGCTGCAGTTAACATAGGGGTGCATGTATCTTTTTGAGTTAGTGTCTTCATTTTCTTCAAATAAATACCAGGAAGTGAAATTGTTGGATCTCATGTTAGCACTCTTTTTATTTTTTTGAGGAAACTCCATACTGTTTCCCACAGTGGGCTGTACCAGTTTGCATTCCCACAAACGGGGTTCACTTTTCTCCATATCCTCTTCAACACTTGTTATTTCTTGTCTTTTTGATAATGCCATCCTAACAGGTGTGAGATAGTATCTCCCGGATCACACCCTGAGCCAAAGGCAAACGCTCAACCACTGAGACACCCAGGCGTCCCCCAAACTGTTTTAATTACCAAAGTTTTGTAATAGAGTTTGAAATCAGAGAGCTTGATGCCTCTAGCTTTGTTCTTATTTTTTGAAATTGCTTTGCCTCTTCAGCATCTTCTGTAATTTAATACAAATTTTGGGATTCTTTGTTTTATTTCTATGAAAAATGCCATTGGAATTCTGATATGGATTCCACTGAATCTATAGATTGTTTTGGGTAGTATAGACATTTTAACAATGTCAAATTCTTCCAATCCATGAACACAGAATATCTTTCTATTTATTTGTGTCTTCTTTTATTTATTTCACTAATGTCTTATAGTTTAACAGTGTACAAATGTATAAATGAAAACATCTAAAAAAAAGAGAAAACATCTTAATTTTTTAAATAAATAGTTACTAACCAGATTTTAATTTTGACATATTAGAAGTCTTCCTATTTTTAGTACGTGAAGTCCAATAATTCAAGAGCCTATTTTAAAATTCTCAGTTTATAAGGTAGAGAATACCTTCCCCAGTTGTACCGAATGTGTTCTAGAGATTTAAAGGAATTGCATTGTCCACAAGATCTTTTTATTGAGTTACCAGTAAGGACATTTGCCAAATACCTTCAGACAGCCACTTATGTTTTCTTCAAAATCTGCTTTTTCTCGGTGTTTCTTCAATCATTTGTGTTGGTGCCTTTTTTTTTTTAACTTGTGGTAAACAGACATAACATAAAATGTACCATTTTCACTATTTCTAACTGTATAATTCAGTGGCATTGAGTACATTCACATTGTTTTATAACCATCATCACCATCTACCTCCAGAACTTTTTTCATTAAACATTCACTCTCCTTTCTTCCTTCCCTCTGGTCCCCCTGCAACCACCATTGTACTTTCTGTCTCTGTGTATTTTAACTACTCTAGGTATCTCATAAAAATGGAATCATACAATATTTACCTGATTTATTCTACTTAGTATAGCGTCTCCAAGATTCACTCATGTTGCATTGTGCATTGATGATTCTGATGGCTCCTATCTAAAGAAGATTGATATTCTTCCTTAACTAAATAAGAAGTACTTATGGCATATAGCATCTTCCAGTAACACAAAGACAAAATCCAAGCTCCAGGAAATGGGAGAAAGGGGGGCCCACTGTGTCTTGGTGCAACGTGTGTGTAACACGAACATTTGAAACCACAAATAACGAATCAATAAAGCCTCTAGGTAGCTAAATATCACCTAAGATGAGGCACTCTCAAAAGATGTAGTGTTTACATGTGATGACACAATCTATCTGGGTCATAATAAAAAAAAATAATTTAAATTTATTCAAACCATATAACATGATATGAATTTAATTTAGAGGACAACTTTGTTTTTAAGATTTATTTATTTATCTTAGAGAGGAGGGAGGGGGAGACATAAAAGGAGAGAGAATCCTAAGCAGATATCCTGCTGAGTGCAGAACCTGATGCAGGGCTTGATCTTGTCATCCTGAGATCACGACCTGAGCCCAAAAATCAAGGGTTGAAAGTTTAACCAACTGTACCACCCAGGCACCCCAGGGGACAACTTTTTTCTTAACTGGATAGTGTGCTACCACAAAGGAGACCAACATTTTTGTTTTTTTTTTTCTTCTTTTTTTTCTTTTTCTTTTTTTTCCCCAATATTTTTGAATGCCTGTAAGCTATGAATTTCTCGCCACACCATCAACTCTTCTCCCTAAATCTCATCTCCTGAAATAGTGCAGCTGCCTTTGTTTCCTTTCTCTTATTACATGATTGTTAGGAAAAATGGAAACTTTAGAGAGATACTTCTCTCCAAAGAGAGAAGTGAACTTTGAAGTTTTAGTATTCAGAATATTAACTTATTTAATAGGAAATTCATTTATTTACAAAGTACACTTGTGTTTCAAATAAATTTTAACTACAAGGAATAACTAGTACTATTGGAGTCCAAGTATATTTTCAGCCATTCTCATACTAATCTTATTATTCTATTAAGTGGGGTTTCTATTTCAACTGTGCCTTATAGTTCACGATTATTTTAACTAGCTGTGGAAACATTTAATACAGATCTTTGAAGAGTACATTTTTACGTTGCTTAGCCTTCTGATTTAATTTTTTATCTCTTAACTTTTTAAAAAACAAGATTTTATCTATTTGACAGAGAGGAAAAGAGAGAGAGAGCACAAGCAGGAGAAGTAGCAGGGAGCCTGACTCAGGGCTCAGCTCCAGGACCCTGGGATCATGACCCGAGGCAAAGGCAGGCACTAAACTGACTGAGCCATCCAAGCACCCCTAGCTTTTCAATTTTGAAATAATTTCAGACATACAAAATGATTGCAAAAATATTTCAGGGAATTCCTGTATAGCTTTTTCCGTAGATTGCCCAAATGTTAACATCTTCCATACCCTCAGAACCAGAACTATGAACAAAACCAGGAAATTAACATTAATACATTACCATTTGCTAATCTATAGACATGATTAGAAGTTTACAGTTGCCCATTGACGTCCTTTTTTCTGGAAGAATCCAACCCAAGACCACAGATTGCATGTATCTTGCATCTATCCATGCCCTTGGTTTTCTTTCATCTGAAACTGTTCCTAAGTCTTTATCTTTCATGACTATAACACTTTTTAAGAGATCTAACCAGTTGTTTTCTAAAATAACTGGTTCCACAGTGTGAGATTGATATTTCCTTGTGATCAAATCCAGGTCGTGCTTTTTGGCATGAATACCATAGAAGTGGTTGTGTGTCATCCTCAGAGCATCCTATCAGGAGGCACTCGATGTCCATTTGTCCCATTACTTGTGAAGTGACTGGGGGTGAAATTACTTTCAATTATTTCTGCCCTGTAAAAAGACTATTTACCCTTTTGTAATTAGCAAGTGTGCAGATTTTTTAAAATGTTAATCACAGGGCAGCCCTGGTAGCTCAGGGGTTTAATGCCGCCTTCAGCCCAAGGCATGATCCTGGAGACCCGGAATCGAGTCCCTCACCAGGCTTCCTGCATGGAGCCTGCTTCTCCCTCTGCCTGTGTCTCTGCCTCTCTCTCTGTGTGTCTCTCATGAATACATAAATAAAATCTTTAAAAATAAATAAATAAATGTTAATCACAGAAAACCTGGAAAATATTTTTTAAAAAATGCAAAAGAGGGCAAGTCAACATACCCCTAGCTGACTTAGGGCACAAGGTAAGTAAGCCAACTCAGGATGTGGCCCTAATTTTCCATTTTTTGCAAGGACACCAGTCTTATCAGACTAGGGACACCTTAATGACATCTCCCTCATTGCTTCTGCAACAACCCCATTTCCAAATAGGGTCACATCCTGACATACTGGGGGTTCAGATTTCAACATATGAATGTGGGGGAGACACAATCCAACCCACAATAGTTCTGTTTTATTTTGTACTCTTTGCACTCTATATGATCAGCAAAGAATAGAGCAGCTGACGAAAGACAACCAAATTCAGGCCTCGTCCAAATTACTTACACTCTCAAAAACTGCTTACTTAGGTGAGAGAAGTTTAGGTCAGAAAAGACCACGGCACCATTTACCAATTAAGTTTGGAGAAACTCATACACACAGGGGCCTAAGGAGTCCTGGTGTGACATACTCTGAGGCCCCTTCACTATCACTGTCTCACTCCTCTGAAGGGACTCCGTTTATCTACAGTTTTCTTTAAATGACATGCCCAAGGACTGAATATAATGCTAGAGATGTGACCTAAGTAGCATGACTTCACCCTGGACCATCATGTCCCTCATTCTTGTATTATCCTTCCATCCTCCCACCCCGTCTGTCTCATCTGCTTCCTCTTTGAACTCCACGATCTTCCTGGAATTTAAGCCTGTAGGTCATTCTCCTACTTGTCTCTGCAAAGCCATGTGCAGGACATACCCACTCTACCCCACTTCCCAGCTGCTCAGCCCTTTCCCTGGCCCCACTCCCTGGAGCATGATGCCAGCTTCTACCTGGAAGGCACATCTTCATCTAGTCTTGGGTAAAAATGTTCACTAGACCAGGCCCTTTTCTTCCATGGTGACATCTGCCCGTGAATATGCTGAGAGTCTGTGCAGAATACTGTAGTCTCGCCCCCACCCAGCAAGACTCCTTGCTGGGTGGGGGCATTTATTGACATTTATTGACATTTCCTGCCCTATCCCCCTTTCCACAAAATTGCAGTGGGAATGGTGACCTTCTATTTTGACCCCTCTCGCTGGTCACAGTCCATTAGCCTAGGGATAGGCATCTGAGCCAGGCTGGGACAATGAACCCTTACCTGTGACTTTTTGAGAAGTGCTGGACTTCTCAAAAAGGACTGTGAGATATGCTGGTGGTGGCCACATTTCCCACTCTGTGGAATAAAGAAGTAGAAAAAAGCCAGGTTGCAGAGAAAGAATGAGAATTGTATAATGAGCTTGATGTAATACTTAGTATCTGCCTGGCACTGTTCTGAGCATTTGACATATTAATTCATTGAACCTTTCCAACCTATGAAGTAGGCTGATGTTGTTATAGTTACTATCATTCCCAGATGTAAAGGCAAGAGCAAAAATGGATGGAGTGTCCAGGTGGCTTTCAAGCCTCTAGCTCCAGTCATTCTTGAAGGCTTCAGCTGCACACCTGTCCTGAGGTCTTGTGGGCCATTTGGGTCCCCTTCCAATATACTTTCCTTTCTTTTGCTTAAGCTAGCTAGCACCAGTTGGTTCTGTCATTTGCAACCAAAATATTTCAAAATACAACCAAATAATGTAGCAATTCAAACAGTAATGAACAGCTAATAACTAATATTACTAGAATTCAGCTTCTATTGTTCTCTCACATGCATAAAAATAATAATAATAATCCTTGGAAGAAATCCAATTACACCATATCCACTGCATTTCTTTGAGGCAACAAACTAAACCATAAGATTTTCTTGAAGATAGTACAATGCAGTTAATTCGAACCTTTCAATGTGTGTAAGTGCATTAATACACTTTTATAATAGAAACCAAAATATAACTCATGTTTATACTATGTTCAACATAGAATTAAGATGGCCAAAACAGAGTCTCCAGGGAAGAGCAATTATTGCTGACATTAAGATGAGGGCAATGATTTAGAAAATATTAAAATAGCATAAGAAGTGGGACACCTGGGTAGCTCAGTGGTTTAGCATCTACCTTTGGCTCAGGTCGTGATCCTGGGGTCCTGGGATCAAGTACTGCACTGGGGTCCCTGCAGGGAGCCTGCTTCTCTCTCTGCCTGTGTCTCTGCCTCTCTCTGTGTGTCTCTCATGAATAAATAAGTTTTTTTAAAAAATCTTTTAAAAAATTAAATAACATAAGAAGTGAGAGACGTTTTTGTATTTTAATTTTGGTATTTTTAAATGTACTGTCACCTTATCAGAATGATCAATTAAGGGAATAGAGGAAAAATGCAAGTAAAGAAAGGTGCTTCAGCGAGACCCCTAATCCTTTTGTTTTCCTTTTATTTGTGCCTGCAGGTGTCTTCAAAAACGTTACCCAGCCAAGCTACCGACCGCCAGCGTGATCATTTGCTTCCACAATGAGGAATTTAATGCCTTATTTCGGACCCTGTCCAGTGTCGGAAACCTCACTCCACACTACATCCTTGAAGAAATTATTTTGGTGGATGACATGAGCGACTTCGGTAAGACGGAATGCCATCCACCTCTGGCATCCGCTCGGAAGGCGCTGTGATCTCTGATGGCGCTTGAATGGTTTTACATGTTTCATACATTTTACATCTGGTGGGCATCGAGTAGGTGCCGCTGGTCCACCAGTGGGGATGGAAGTGCTGGTCCCCATCCAGCGGTGGTGGGCTCGCAGGTGTTAGCATTTCCCTGAGGTGACTAAAGGTACAGGCACCAGCCTGGCCTTCAGCGATGATGAATGACACTCAGAAAGAAGTGACATGTAAACTGAGGTCAGAGTTATCCAGATGGAGAAGAGGGGGGGAAGTTTTAGGCAGAGGCAATAGCACCTAGAGGCCCAGAGGCCCGAGGTAAGGAGGTAAGTGGGGAATAGTTCTGTAGTTCATGTAGTTTATGGAGGAGCACAGCATAACACAAAACCAGAGCTATACCAAGGCCACCCCGCTTGTGAAGGGCACTGTTTGAATTTTTTCTGGAGAATGGAGTGCTAGTACAGGCTTAATGCAGGGGGGTGACACGACCCAAGTCCTTCTTGTGAAAGAATTCTTTTAAGAAAATTTTTTAAAAGATTTATTTATAGAAATTTATAGAAAGAGAGAAAGAGAGAGAGAGAGGTGAGGAGGGGCAAGGGAGAGGGAGAGAGAAACCCAAGCAGACTGTTCAAGGAGTGCGGAGCCTAAGATCAGGCCTAAGCTGAAACCAAGGGTATGAAACTCAATCAACTGCACCACCCAGGTGCCCCTGGGAGAGAATTCTAATCAGATCAACTGCAATCAAGTGCATGTCCCTACTTCCTCATTGGTTTGACAGAGTTGGGATACCAGTACAAAATCTGATTAAATGCACTTGGCATTTGAAATGAGTTGTCTGTTTTACAACTGAATTATAAACCAAGATGACCCAGAGTAGTGAAAAGTTGCTTGGAGTCTGCAGGTCCCTGTGGGGTCCATTCTGCATGGAAGTGATATCTCAGTATTGGATAGATTTCCTGCCTAGAAGTTAACCTAATCCCCTGTGAATCTGAACCACTGCGGGCTGGGAAAGAAAGAGGAGAGACAGAAGGAAGATGGACAGGCGGGGGTTGAAAAGAGGGCATCACAGGAGAGTCACCTGTGGGTGAGTGACTCCGGATGTGTCAAATGGAAGGTGGCCTGTAATTCACACAAATGTCAGCTACATTTAGGAATTGCACACATTGGCCTGGCATGACTGTATATGATATCATTTCCACAGGAGCCACTACCTGTTTCTACTGTTGTGCACAGGAGGGGATGTGTAGAAATGGTCAGATTCCTTATCTCCTCAGTAGCACTGAGCAGCACATTTGGCCACATGTTGGGCAGAGGATGGAGTAAAGGGGATCTTCTGCTAGGCTGTAGAGGTCTAACTGCTCACCTTAGAAGGACAAGGGTTGGGATCCCTGGGTGGCGCAGCAGTTTGGCGCCTGCCTTTGGCCCAGGGCGCGATCCTGGAGACCCGGGATTGAATCCCACGTCGGGTTCCTGGTGCATGGAGCCCGTTTCTCCCTCTGCCTGTGTCTCTGCCTCTCTCTCTCTCTCTCTCTGTGTGTGTGTGACTATCATAAATAAATAAAAATTAAAAAAAAAAAAAAAGAAGGACAAGGGTCTTGCTATGGATCTACAGTTCCAGGATGGCCATGGGACACCTCCCCAAGTCTTCCAGAACCACACCATGAGTTCAGAGGTGCACCTGGTGACCACTTCTAAGTTCTTTAGACACCAGGGGAATCAACTGCTGACACCCAAGTTCTGGGTGTGCTGCCAGACCAGATACCTTTACTCTCCTTCTCAATCCAAGTTCACCTGGTTTGTGGTGATTTCACCTGCTTCACCAAGGAGCTTAGTGTTTGACCCACGTGGAAGCTCACACACAGAGGAAATGAGGTGTTCTATATTCTGATGGGGCTCAGGTTACACACATTCCTGATTTAACTCACAATGGTTTCACATGGGCTCTAGGAGAACCATTTGAACTTCAACTTGTCTTTCCCAGTTGATACCAGTAGGCACTGCCAATGTACTTCCTCAGCCCAGGGAGCAGTGGACCCATTGAGTTACAGGAGAGTCATGTCCAGAGCTGACCAGTTGCCACCCATCTTCCTCATAGTCCTGGGCCCTCTAGACCACAAGCCAATGACATGACCATCTTCTGAAGAACCCAAGCCTTCCATGTCACGTCAGCAATCACTGCTGCCAGGACCACCTTTATTTCCCCCAAGGTGTAGCTCACAGAGTTCCTCTGTATCCTGCATGTTAGAGAGAGGTATTTGCAGACTTCTGGGCTGAGATGCCCTCTCACCCCCACACCCCACCCTCCCATTGCAAGCTCAGCTCTGCAGCCTGCAGTCTGCCTCTGTGTGAACCCCTAGAGCTCTTTTTTTTTTTTAAGATTTTATTTATTTATTCATAAGAGACAGAGAGAGAGAGAGAGAGAGAGGCAGAGACACAGGCAGAGGGAGAAGCAGGCTTCATGCAGGGAGCCTGACACAGGACTCAATCCCAGGACCCCAGGATCACGACCTGAGCTGAAGGCAGCACTAAACTGCTGAGGCACCCAGGCTGCCCAAGAGCTCTTTTTAAAGACAAGAAGGAGATCCCTGCTTCTGCCAAGATTACAAGAAGCCTGCTTCTGTTGACCCTCTACCTCTTCATGCAGATTCCTAAGACCCCTGCAGCGTCCAAGCCCAGCCTCCTTGACCATCATCCTATCACCCTCCAAACGCTGAGTGGCCACTGAGTACCAGGCCCTGTCTGCGTGGTTTATCTGCCCCTCTCTCCACATGTGGGGCATGTGGTGGGTAGCCTTCCTCATTGAGGAGGGAGCCAAGACTCCAGAGGTCAGACACCTTGCCTGAGTTCTTGCCCTGTCAGAAGCACAGCTGTCAGCGAGAAAGTCAGATTGCTCCAGGCTCCCACAGCTCATGCTTTTTCTATTGAAATTTCAACAGTGATTTGTCAACATAGAGGTTTTTCACCAGAAACACAGGAGAATATTTGCAGCTGATCTCAAATACCGAATCACATTTCTTTCTCTTCCTCACATAAGATAAAATTTGTAAAGTTAGAACTTTTGTGGAAGCACATGGTTTTTAGGAATCAGTCAAAATTGTGATAAATTGTTTTATTTTCTGTAGTTCTAGTTTATACATTGACAAATGTTGGGTGGTTTTCCCCCCTCCCCGCAGATGATTTGAAAGAAAAACTAGACCATCACCTGGAAATTTTTCGGGGAAAGATTAAAGTAATAAGAAACAAAAAGAGAGAAGGACTGGTCCGATCAAGGCTGATTGGAGCCTCTCGTGCTTCAGGTATGAGCCTTTCATTCAGGACTTAACCCAATACCTGTGTCCCAGAGACCTTCCTGCCTGTGCAGAAGTGGTCCTCGTGGGCCCCTCCAAGTCTCCACTGGCATAAACAGAAGAGTGGAAATGCATTTCAGCCACATGAGTCTTTGGACTCTGAAAGTACATATCCTGCTTCAAAATGTCAATTTTTTATTTCAAATGGAAGGTACTTTTTTTGCAGGGGCCATCGTGTCAGGCCCCATTGCAGGATGAGTCCCCTCCAGATACAGACTGTGAGATGCGGCCAGGAGAGCGAGACTTGATGGGGACAGTGGGGCTGCTGTACAGCTGCCCATCCCTCAGGAAACCCTGAAGCTAGGCTGGGGAGCAGAGGCCAAGATGAAATGAGAAGAAGAAGAGGGTCCTGGAAAAAGGACAGACAGGGGGGAGGAAAGTGTGGACCAGAAATTTTTGTGATGGGGGAGAGGGAAGAAGGGGGATCTGGGCCAAAGGGGCTCCAGTGGGCCGTGTGGCTCTCTGAGGTCGGGTGGGTGAGTGGGGAGCCTCAGAGCAGGGTTACCCATGAAGAGTCCAGCTTGGGCTCTGCACCTCCAACACCGTATGCTTAGGCATTGGCTGCAAATCCCCTGAGAGGCTGGGGCAGGGGGCTTGGTGTGACCCAAAGACTTGATCCCAAAGACTGGGAAGCTGTCCAGCTGGTGCACACAGCAGGTTCCCCTGAAGGGGGTCTAAGCTGAGAATCATCACTCCCATCCCTGTCTCTGTGGTCACGTGGCCTCCTCGCTGTGTCTGTCTGTGTCCACATCCCCCTTGGATTAAGTCTTACTCATGTTTTATTTTGAAAATTTTCAAACCCACAAAACACTGACATAAACCTTCCCCTAGATTCACTAGATGTTAATATCTTACAATACCCACCACACACACACACATACACACAGCACACATTTCGAAAAGTAAGATTGGCTTATCTTTTTCTTTTTTTAAAACTGTTTTCTTATACTTCACTTTACTAGACTTATCAAATGAATTGGATGGTTTTTTTTTCCCCTCTTTTATCCTTTTTTTTTTTTTTTGGCTGAATACCTACATAAAACAGATTATTATCTGTGTTTGGAAAAATTACATAAAATTGTCCTATACACTGTCAAGGCACTGGTATCTCATTGGTCTCCTCTTTCATCTGGGTATTTTTTAAGGAGTGAATTTTAAAGTTTTCAAACAAAGGGATTTTAAAAAATTGTCTCTTAGCTACTGGTACTGGTTTAATTCCTACGGTGGTTGGCATTTATGGCCTGTCATTCTGTTGAGATATCCTACATGCCTTAAAGCTGGATCTGTTTTTCAAAACTTCTACGTGTTTTTAAAAGGAATAAATTTTATCTTTTTTGGTTGTAGGTTCCATGTATGTCTAATGTTGTTTTCAAATATTCTATATTCCTATTCATCTAATTTGACTGGATCCGTAAACATCTGGTAGAGTTAAATTAGAATCTTCAGCTGTGGGATCCCTGGGTGGTGCAGCGGTTTAGCGCCTGCCTTTGGCCCAGGGTGCGATCCTGGAGACCTGGGATCGAATCCCACGTCGGGCTCCTGGTGCATGGAGCCTGCTTCTCCCTCTGCCTGTGTCTCTGCCTCTCTCTCTCTCTCTCTCTCTCTCTCTGTGTGACTATCATAAAAAAAAAGAATCTTCAGCTGTGATTATAGAGCTTTCTGTTTCTCCTTGCAATTTTGCCAGTGCTTGCCACATACCTATCTATCTATACTTGCTGCCACCACCACCCTGTGACTAGACTTGCTCCCAGCTTAGAAGCAGTGGGGTTGGGGACACCTGGGTGGCTCAGCATTTGAGCATCTGCCTTTGGCTCAGGGCGTGATCCCAGAATCCTGGGATCGAGTCCACATCGGGCTCCCCGCAAGGAGCCTGCCTTCTCCCTCTGCCTGTGTTTCTGCCTCTCTCTCTGTGTCTCTCATGAATAAATAAATAAAATATTTTTTATAAAAAGGAGAAGCGATGGGGTGCTGTGGTGTCAGGGTAGGTGAGGCAGCAGCTCGTGACCCCTCGTTAAGTTATTCACCTGTTCACTCATCCAGTCAAGGATTTATCCAGCACTACGATGTGCTCTCCGTGCTCATTTATTCTTTTTTTTTAAGATTTATTTATTTGCTTGTGATAGACATAGAGAGAGAGAGAGAGAGGCCAAGACACAGGCAGAGGGAGAAGCAGGCTCCATGCCAGGAGCCCAACGCGGGACTGGATCCCGGGACTCCAGGATCCCTGGGCCAAAGGCAGGCGCTAAACTGCTGAGCCACCCGGGGATCCCCCTCATTTATTCTTTTTTTCTTCATTTGTACCAACTCTGCTAAGATGTGTTTGTGTAAATTGTCCCCACTTAACACGGATATGGGTTTTCATGTGACGTTAACGTGTGTGCATGTTGAGAACCGTTAGCTTCCAGACCAGTTAATATTTGTGTCATCATGAGGTGACTGCGTCCGCAGTGGGGGCCTGCAGATCTGTACCCCGGCTGGCTGCCCGTCACACGGTCACTGACTCCTCTCCCCTCACACTGCCCCCGCACTGGCCTTCTTGCTGCTCCTCAGACGCTCAGGCACACTCGTAGCTCAGAGCCTTGGCATGTCATGTCCTGCCCCTGGAATCCCCTTCACGTGTCTTCATGACCTGCTAGGTCACTGTGTTCAGGTCTCCGTTCAGACGCAGCTTTGTCAGGGAGGCCTTTCCAGACCACCCTGTGTGAAGCCGCACACCCCACCTCTCTCCATCAGCCTTACTGAGTGGTTTTCCTTCATGATATTCATTGCTACCTGTCACTTGTCTGGCGTGGCAGTGCTGCCCACAGGATGACAGAATGGCCTGTGAACTGCAGGAGCCGAGACAGAGCACCATGACCTCAGGAATGAAGGGAACAGAGCAGGGCTGGGGAGAGCACTTCATCTGGAGAATCAGAAGGCAGGTGTTTTGCAAATGAGGAGAGAGCCATCATCAGAGGGTGTGGATCTAAAGAGAAGGGTTGTGTTTGTTTGTCTGTCTGTTTGTTTTGCATGGGAGCAGAGGAAGGTTTGGTGGCAGCCATGGGTGAGTAGGAAATGGCAGCATTGCCCTGGACCCAAGGACTCATGCAGTTTGGGAGGAGAAGGAGGAGCTTCCTGTGAGGAACTTGATGGAGAAGCAGCATCTTCTAGGGAGGGTCAGGGTTTCCATGAGGCAAGAAGGCTGTAGGAGAATTTGTGAAAAAAATTAATGTGAAACTTTTTTTTTTTTATTTTTGAGAAACGTACTTTAAATGAGGGACCTTTGTAGAGGGTAAGAGGGAGGTCCACTGTGGGAGAAAGGGTTTTGGCGGTTAAATACAGGGCAGTCTTGGGGATGAGGTCATAGAAGAGGATCTGGCACTGAGCTGGTCTAGATGGTCAGCAAGCCGCCAAGCAGGCAGGGATGAGGTGTGGGCTCCAGCTGACGTCCTGAACGCAGAAGGTTAAAACCTCGTGTAGTGTTGAGAGCATGCACTGTTGCTTGACATTCATACAGGATGAGAGACCTCTGTTTTCTGGGATGGTAAACAAAATAATGCCCTCTGCCAAACACGACGTCCTAATTCCCAGAGCCTGCTCATGTACCGTATGTGGCACCTGTGATTAAGAGTAAAGGTCTTGAAGTATTCTGTTATTTGATTGTGCCAAATTAATCTTCCATTCTACTGCTGAGTCACATTTAGGTTATTTCTATTTGGGGCTCTTACCAAATATACCAATCCTTGAGTCCCTGTCTCTTGGCAGATATGAACAGCATTTCTATGGAGCATATATCTAGAAGTGGAATTGCTTGGTTATGGAGTATGCGTATGTCCTGATTTACTAGGTGATTACAGACTAGTGACGATCAAATGATAGAATACTTTAATAACGATGAATGGGGGGATCCCTGGGTGGCGCAGCGATTTGGCGCCTGCCTTTGGCCCAGGGCGCGATCCTGGAGACCCGGGATCGAATCCCACGTCGGGCTACCGGTGCATGGAGCCTGCTTCTCCCTCTGCCTGTGTCTCTACCTCTCTCTCTCTCTCTCTGTGTGACTATCGTAGATTATAATAAATAAAAATAAATAAAATAAAAGATGCAAAGGATCTTAAAAAAAATAAATAACGATGAATGGCCTGCACCGTACCCAACTGCACAGACGAATACATATCATTTTGAGGGAGCAAAAGAAGCTAATGCAAAAGAATAAAGTTGGAAAATCAGCAAGACTAAACTACAAAATTTTATGGATGCATAAAATTTATTAGCCTGCAACAATGTGTAGGCTAATAAAAACGAAAACATTTTAGGGGCGCCTGGGTGGCTCAGTTGTTAAGCATCTGACTCTTGATTTCGGCTCAGGTCTCGATCTCAGGGTCTTGACATCAAGCCCTGCACAGGCTCTGCAGTGGTCGTGGAGACTGATTAACTGCTTAATATTCTCTCTCTCTCCCTCTCCCTATCCCCCAACCCAAGAAAAAAAGAAAACATTTTAACACTTTAAGAATGATTGCTTCAGAGACCAAATCAAAAAAATTTCAATAAATTATTTAAAATAAACTAAATATAATGAGCAATGTTTAAAAGTCAAAAAATATGGGAAATAATTAAAGACAGGCAGAAAAGGAAATGAAAGAGGAGGAGGAGCCTGCCCGAGGCTGACCAGGCATTTTTTGTTTTCTAAAACCAGCCACACCCTGAGAGAGAGAGAGAGAAAAAGAAAAAGAGAGAGAGAGAGAGAGAGAGAGAGAGCCCCTGGGTTGCAGGCAACAGAGCAAGCCTCTCTTCTGGGGAGATGGAGTGAGCAGTCTAGGGTCCTTAGTGCATCCCATACACACACACGTTACGAGGAATGCTGGGAAGGGTCCTTAGCAGGTGGATTTGACCTCACACTCCTCACTCACTCACTCTAGACCCTATGGAGAAGTTGGCTTAATCTGGGAAGATGCCAATCTGGGATTAGATGGCATCCAGATGAATGTCTAACAGGCTATTTCTGTGAACACGAAAGAGCATTATCTTTCCTATAACCAAGGCCAACAGAAGCAGAACAAATGCTCCATTTCCTGGCAAGAAACTTGAGATTCCCACAGAATATTCTTGTGAGTGTAGGACTCAGCCAAGAGAAATTCCATGCTGCTTTGCTCTCATTATAAATTACCCATAAAATGCTTTATGATGAGTGTAAAAACAGTACAGTGCATGTAGGTGCCAGGTGTCTATTCCCATAGGCTTCATGGTTTAAATTAGAATTAGGAAAAGCTTGATATTGCACATAAAATAATTTTAAATTATTTTGCAACTTCAGATACTACATTTCTGGGTCATTAAAATTGCCAAAAGTTGAAATATTAAAATCTTTTTAAAAAGATTTTATTTATTTATTCAATGAGAGACACAGGCAGAGGGAGAGGCAGGCTCCCTGTGGAGAGCCTGATGCCAGACTCAATCCCAGGACCCTGGGATCATGACTTGAACCCAAGGCAGATGCTCAACCACTGAGCCACCCAGGTGCCCCGAAATATTAAAATCTTTAAATGCTAAGGGTATATACACTACATATGATAAATAAGACACCACAAGTCAGTGTGGGAAGAAGGGCCTCTTTGTAATTGCTGGCTTAGTGCTTGTTCAGTTATTTGGGAAAAAAACTTATCTTCATCTCATACCATAATCTGAATAAATTCTAACTGTATCATTAGTTTTTAAAGCCAAATCACTAAAAAAATAATAAAAAAATACAAAAACCCAAATCACTAAATTATCATAAGAATTTTAAAATTATGAAAAGAAAACCTAGATCAATACTCACCTGCTCAATGAATAAAGACAACATTTCAAAGCTTAAACCTAGCGAAAGGACAGAGCTGACTAGCAAAACAATAAACCTATTGTGAACAAAAAATAATAAAGTTAAATAACAGAAGACTAGGAGAATTAGTACAACTTCCATAGGAAAAAAACTAATATTTTCAGTATGTAAAATGTATCTACAAAGCCATTTTTTTAAAAAAGAAAAAAAAAAAACAAAACAGGGGCACCTGGGTGGCTCAGTGGTTGAGCATCTATCTTTGGCTCAGGTTGTGATCCCGAGGTCCTGGGATTGAGTCTTGCATTGGGCTCCCCACAGGGAGCCTGCTTCTCCCTCTGCCTTTGTCTCTGCCTCTCTGTGTCTCCCATGAATAAATAAATGAAATCTTAAAAAAAAAAAAAAAAAGAAAAAGAAAAAAAACAACCCAGGACTCCCAACACCTGAATAGGCAAAGGATATAAACATTTCATTCACAAATGGCTAATTACCTGAAAAAAGTTCATCTTTACTAGTTATAATTTTTTAATGTTTTATTTATTTATTTTTAATTCTTTTTGTATTTATTTATGATAGTCACACAGAGAGAGAGAGGCAAAGGCACAGGCAGAGGGAGAAGCAGGCTCCATGCACCGGGAGCCCGACGTGGGATTCGATCCCCCGTCTGGAGGATCGCGCCTTGGGCCAAAGGCAGGCGCTAAACCGCTGCACCACCCAGGGATCCCTAATGTTTTATTTTTTAATTGAGATACAATTGACATATAACATTGTATTCATTTTAGGTGTACAACATAATGATGTGATACATGTATATATTGTGAAATGATCACCTGGATAAATCTAGTTAATATCTATTACCTCACATAGTTACACTTCTTTTTCTTGTGATGTACAAACTTTTAAGATTTGCTTTCTTAGCAATTTTCAGATATGCAATACAGTATGCTTAACTATACTCACCATGCTGTACATCACATCCCAGGACTTCTCTTATAACTGGAAATTTGTACCTGTCGACCACCTCCACCCATCTCACCCTCCCCCTACCTCTGGCAACCACCAGTCTGTTCTCCAAATCTCAGAGTTCAGGGTCTTTTTTAGATTCCACATATAAGGAAGATCATACGATATTTTATGTTTCTCTGTTTGACTGATTTCACTTAGTATAATACCTTCAAGGTCCATCCATGTCACAAATGGCAGGATTTCCTTCTGTTTTTTATAGCTGATATGATAATAATATTCCATTGTATACATACTACAACTTCTTTATCCCTTCATCTGTTGATGGATGTTTAGGTTGTTTCTGTGTCTTGGCTATTGTAAATAATGCTGCATTGAACACGGGAGTGTGGGTAACTCTTCAAGATATAGATTTCATTTCCTTCTGATACATACCCAGAAGTGCAATTGCTGGATTATGTGGTACTTGTATTTTATAATTTTTTGAGGGAACTCCATACTGTTTTCTGTAGTGGCTGCACCAATTCATATCCCACAACCAGAGCACAAGGATTGCCTTTTCTCCATATCTTCCCCGACACTGCTTAGTTCTTGTCCTTTTAATAATGGACATTCTGACAAGTGTGAAGTAATATCTTCTTGTGGTTTTGATTTGCATCTCCCTGATGATGAATGATGTTGAACAGTTTTTCATGTGTCTATTGGTCATTTGCATGTCTTCTTTGGCAGGTTTTTAAAAATTATTGTGATATTTACATTACATAAAATTAACCATGTTTAAGTGAACAGTTCAGTGGCATTTAGTACATTCACAATGTTGGGCAAACACCACCTCTCTCCTGTTCCAAAACATTTGCATCACCCCAAAAGAAATCCCCATGCCTGTTGAGCAGATTCTCCTCATTTTTCCTTCTCCCAGCCCCTGACAACCACTAATCTGCTGTGTCTGGATCTACTTATTCTGGATACTTCATGTAAATAGAGTCAGTCATACTTTTTGCATCTGGCTCTTTCACCTAACAATATTTTTGAGATTATTCTACAGGTAGCAGGGATCGGCATATCATTCCTTTAATGGAATATGGAATTATACATATTCCATTGTATAAATGCTACTTTTGTTTCTCCATTCATCTGTTGCTGGATATATAGGCTGTTTTTTACCTTTTCCCTATTATAAAGAGGACTTCTACGAACACGTGCACATGTGTTGTTGTTTGAATTCTTTTGAGTGTGTACTTAAGCGTGGAATAACTAAGTCATACGATTATTCTATTTAACTTTTTGATGAACTACCAAACTTTTCCACAGCAGCTGTACCATTTATATTCTCACCAGGGGGGTGTAAGAGTTTCAAATTTTCCACATCCTTGCCAGCACTTGTTATTTTCTGTCTTTTAAAAAAAAATTCTAACCATCCTAGCAGTTATGAGTTGGTATCTTACTGTGGTTTCGATTTGCATTTCCTTAATGACTAATGATGTTGAGCATCTCTTTGTGGGCATGCTGGCCATTTGCAGGTCTTCTCTGGACAGATGTTAATTTTTCACCTATTGAATTAGCAGACATGATTTGAAGTTGTTAATGTTGTATAATATTAGAGAAGCTATTTTAAGTGCAAAATGCAAAGTGTTGAACACAGTGCACACAGAGTGTTCATAATAGTGTGAAAAATGAGATTCTTTCTAGCCCTATTTTGGTTGAACCATAAAGACAAGAGAAGTTATATTCCGAAGTAGGTTGTCAGACATACTATCGTAAAGAAATTTCAAAATAGACATCTGAGAAAACCAGTAAGGTAACCACGTTTGTCAGATTGTTGGAATTAGTGGTGGTGTTTGAGGAAAGCAGCTCATGGAAGCCTGTGAGGGGGACTTGATATGAATTTTGGGAGTGGAGATTCAGCATGTCCTCAGACACAACCAAATTAGAAATCTATTGGGGGTGAGGAGGAATGAGCTGATGTTGGCTTCTTGCCTGGGAATCAAAGGACAAAAGAAGGACCATGGCTAGCTACAGAACTGGGGACACTGACTTCTGTGTTAGTAACTGCACTGATGGCAAAATCGGCTCAGGTGATGGGTGTTTGAGCAAGACAACAACGATCATCTTAGGTCATGTCACTGGGACTATCTAGAAGTGTGGATGGATCCCAGCAGAGGAGAACCTTGGGGTAGAACACTGATCTTAAGTTGCTGAGGAGAGTCTGGATCTACGTAGAATAGATTTTCCCAGTTTATGGGAACTGCAGGTGAGAGATCCCCAGGGATGGGAAGCGGGTCCTCAAAATTACCATGCTAGCCATACCATAAGAGGAATCAGCTCAGAGAGCGTCCTGCTATCTTACCGAGAAAGAACTTTCCTGGGATCCCTGGGTGGCGCAGTGGTTTAGCGCCTGCCTTTGGCCCAGGGCGTGATCCTGGAGATCCTGGATCGAGTCCCACGTCGGGCTCCCGGTGCATGGAGCCTGCTTCTCCCTCTGCCTATGTCTCTGCCTCTCTCTCTCTCTGTGACTATCATAAATAAATAAAAATTAAAAAAAAAAAAAAGAACTTTCCTGCCCCATTCACGTCTCCTCTCACCCCACTTTGACCTTCAGTGAGGTGAGAAAATATGGTACCAAGCTGGGGAGGGAGAAAATAAGAGATAAGATTTAATCCAAAAGCAAGTGACTTCCTGCAAAGTGATCTAGCAAGGGTGGGGGGGGGGGGGACAATGAGCAGTTCCACATGCAGTCTGGGAAATTTGGGTTGTAGTATGGGACTAGGGATCCATCCTAATTGCTGAACTGAGATAATGTTTCCAACTTAAAGTAACTATGAGACTTCCAGTTAACCAAAAAGTAAGAAGGGAAGTCTTGGACCTGCTCTGGTTTGTAACCAAGGGCAGGAAAGGACCATTCCTCCCTGTGGATTGAAAGGAACAAAATAAAGTGGCTCTTCTGAAGAGTCCTGCTTATTCAAGACATCAGTAGAATATACATGAACATGTAGATGCTCTTTTGGAAGAGTAGATAAGAAACCAGTAAGCTGAGCTGAGGGATCAAGGTTCTATCACTTTTTAAAAACGATATAAAATTCTGTGTGAATCCCACATAACAATAATGGCACTTTAGTTAAGATTTAGAAGATGTAAAAAAAAAAAAAAGATTTAGAAGATGTACTCTTTCTTTCCTAATGATGTTAGTAGTTTTATTGAGATATAATTCACATGCAATTCACCCATTAACGTACACAGCGCAGTGTTTTTTAGTATGTTCATGGGGTAATGCAACCATCATCATAACCTAGTTTCTTTTTTGGAGAAATGCCTATTCAAATCCTTTGCCCATTTTTTTTTTTTTTTTTTTTTTAAGTTGAGCATGGAGCCCAACATAGGGCATGAACTCACAACCCTGAGATCAAGATCAAGATTCGGACACTTAACTGACTCAGCCACCCAGGTCCATTTTTTAATTAAGCTGTCTTTTTTATTATTGAGTTGTAAGAGTTCCTTATATATTCTAGATACAAATCCTACATCAAATATATGATTTTCAAATAATTTCTCCCATTTTGTAGATTTTTTCAACTTTCTTTGTGGTGTCTGTTTAAGCACAAACATTTTTAATTTTGATGAAATCCTATTTATTTTTTCTTTTGTCACTTCTATCTTTGGTGTCATAGCTAAGAAATCATTTAACCTGCGGTCAGGAATGTATGCCTCTGTTTTCTTCTAGGAGTTTTACAGTTTTAGTTCTGACCTTTTTAAGTTTTTGTGTTTGCTGTGAGGGGGTTCAATTTAATTCTCTTTCTTTCATTCATTCATTCATGTATTCTTAAGTAGGCTCCACACCCATTATGGAGTCCAATGCAGGGATTGAACTCGTGACCCTGAGATCAAAACCTGAGCTGAAATCAAGAATCAGACTCTTAACCGACAGAGCCACCTGGGCATCCCTCTTTTCCATGTGTATATCCTTCTTCCAGACCAGTTATCTCTCTCAGCTTCACTATCTTCCCCTCTAAAATGGTGATGACAATAAAATACATACCTCTCTAGATTATCAAGGAGTTTAAATGAGCCAGGACTTGTAAAGAAAGTTGTGTCAGGACCATTCATTGAAGAGACTATTCTATCTCCCATTGAATTGGCTGGGAACCATTGTCAAAAATCAGCTGACCACAGATATTTAATTTATTTCTATACTCTCAATTCTATCCCTTTGGTCTACATGTCTATCCTTGTGCCAGTATCCTATTGTTTTATTATTATAGCTTTGTAGTAAGTTTTGAAATCCAGAAGTCCTTCAACTTTGTTCTTTTTCAAGATTGCTTTAGCTAATGTGGGTCCCTTGCCTTTCCATATGAATTTTAGGATCAGTTTCTGAAAAAGAACCAGGTGTGGTTTTGATAAGAATTATACTGCACGGATAGCTCAATTTGAAGATTATTACCACTTTAACAATACTGAGTCTTCTGATCTGCCATGGAATGTTTCTCATAACCCCCTATGATTTTGTGTTGTCTACAAGAAAAATTCTAAATTACACACCTGAATTTTGAGGTTCCTTCCAATTTGAGCCCATCTAATGTACTTTAACAACACATAGTCTTCATTTTGGCCATGCCAATTTCCCCCATGTTCTCTAAGCAGACACTTATTAAAGCTTGAACTCAAGAGCAAAAATAATTATGTATCTTTGCAGCCCAAGCACCAAAAGACACCAACAAGCCATCCTTGCAGTAAATATTGGCTAAGTTGAGTCAGTTGATGAAGGCCAAGCTAAAAAAAATATTTTTTTAATTAAAGGCCAAGTCAGTTCCACCTGCTTCTTTAGAATCTTCCCCAAACCACTCTCTAGCCCACAGTTCACCAGCTTCTTCTAAACATCTATGGCAAAAAATAAAAAAAATAAAATAAAAATAAAAATAAAAATAAACATCTATGGCTCATCATGGCCACAGATATGTGTTTCTGGTCCCCACCCACCCCCATTGAAATGGAAAGCAAACACTTAAGAAATACTCCTTGCATTGAACTTCGATTTGGGTTGTCAGCTGTTTTATCCATATGCACTAACACCAGCCTATTTTTGCCTTCCCAGGGGATGTTCTGGTGTTCCTGGATAGCCACTGCGAGGTGAATACTGCATGGCTGCAGCCCTTGCTGCATGCCATTGCCAAGGACTCCAAAATGGTGGTGTGTCCTCTGATAGATGTCATTGACTATATGACCCTTGAATACCAGTCCTCTCCTGTTGTAAGGGGTGCTTTCAACTGGCATCTAGATTTTAAGTGGGATAGTGTTTATTCTTATGAGATGGATGGACCAGAAGGACCCACTAGACCCATCCGGTGAGATTTCTTCAGGTTATGGGAAAATATCATATATGTATTGGGACCTGGGGGAAAAAAAGAAGCTTTTGGAGATGATTCCTTCAATTTCTTGGGCCTAATAAAGAGAAATATTTTGTTATTTATCTTGTTTCTGAAAGTCCATAATAATAGAATTTGGTAGGTTTTTAGCATCTCAGCCCAGTTAATAATACCACCATGGATAGTGTCCCTCTGGTTCCAGGTGTCTGTCTTTGGAATGCAGACTTGGTTCTTGGGACCAAATTGTATGTGGTCAATGAACAAAATGCTAGCACTGTGGTCAGCCCAGAAAAAGGACATGGATTTGCAAAATTCACATAGAAAACATTTATCTAAGTGCTTTCATCTGTAATTGTGTAAAGATGAATACGATTTTCCTTGATATTAGTCTTGGAAAAGATATTTTTAAGTGTGAGAACAATATGATGTTGTGGCTTTTAATTACATCTATGAGGCTATTTCTGAAGAGACTTGCTCCAGGTCACTCCCCACATTTACTGATAACAGATGCCAGGCTCCTTCTCTTCTTTTATTACTAACCTCTTTGTTTTATAAATCACACAAATAAATTTTCTAACACTGAAACCTAGCACATCCTTGATCTTTGTCTCTATTTTAATTTAGTTAGAGCTGTGTGACCTTGTGCAACTTACCTAATCTCTCTGCACCTTATTTTATTATCTGTGAAGTAAGTCTAGAGGGTAGTAATACTTCACAGAGTTGTTGTGAGAATTGGTCAGTATATATCAAAGCTTAGAACAGTATCTGACCATGGTAAGTATACATAAATGTTAGCTCGTCTATAATTGTTAGCTAGTATTATTCCTGTAGCCATATCCTGGACCCCTCATCTTCTAAATTACCAGATATCTGTCTCCTTGTCCATAGCCTAGGATGTTCCTAATATTTTCCTGCTATGCTCCACCCACACCTACCCCCTGGACATCATCGGGATCTCCAGTTCTTTGATTTCTGTTTTTAACCCCTCATGGCTTCTTTTTTCTTCTGTGGCCTAGACTTTCTGACCTATAAATTCACTGCTCTTCTTGCCAATACCTTCAGCTGTCACATCCTGCTACACTTTTACCACAGTAGCCCAGCGAATCTCCAACTCTGGGCCAATTCCACCATCTGTTTTCTTTGTTCCTCTAAGAGATGTGAACTGATGCTTCTACACATTGATGGTCTCCAGCCTCATGCTGGTCTGCAATCACTCATTCCCCCACCTGGATATTCCAAACCTTTATCACTTCCCTTGGTCCCAGTACCTGCCCCTGCTCTGAGCCCCTTACTTCTGATATGCAATCTGGCGTCCTAATCCAAGGATGAAATAAAGACTAAGAATCAGTAGGGATAACTGGAAAATTATTTAGTGCTTTATGCAAGAGCCATGATGGAATACTATTGCTGCGAAGCATGACTACACCTGCAGCCTCCCACTGCCTACCTTAATCCAGTGATTAGCCAGCTCTAGGATCATCTTTTGTGATGACTCTCACATGACATCTGTCCATCTCTCTGCCTGTCCACATGGTCTGGGCCCTCACTGTTCCAGGCTTAGACTCTACACTCTTAGGGACAATCTGGCCTGCGGGTCCCCCTCCCTCATGCCAATCTCTCTGTTGCTACATTAATTTTCTTAAAACCCTACTTTGCACATGTCACCAAATGTCTTTCTTTTGCTTTTAGGATAAATAGATCCCTTCATGCACCTTGCACTGTGTATAACTCTGATCTTTGCTCTGCTCCAGCCATCATTTATTAGTTATTTAGGACTGTTGCATACAGTTGTATAGGCTGCGTACTGCACATCTTCAGGAGGCACTGTTCTTAAAGATCATAGGTGACTGGCATCCCTGGAATTATGCAATAAAGTAGCCTTCTTCCAGGCCAATTACCTCTCTCAGCTTCACTATCTTCACCTATAAAATGGTGATGACAATAAAATACATACCTCTCTGGATTATCAAGGAGTTTAAATGAGCCAGTACTTGTAAAGAACATAGCCTGACTCAGAGGAAGTGATCAGTATAAATGGTTGCTATTTTGCTATAGACTTAAGAATGAAAAAGAATAAAGATATCCTTAATATAAATAAAAATTTAATATGTAAAAATCTTGATTTACCCAAAAATAAAAAATAAAGCATCAATCTTTGAAGTTCATCTCAAAATAAACTTATTTAATTTAAAATAGTTACTTTTAGCAAGAAGTAGTTACAGTATTACATTTACAAAAAAATTGACATAATTTTGTAACATTTCATGTGTCACATATAAGGCATGCTTTAGGCTCTAAAAATTTCAATAGGGAAACTGTATTCCTCATATTTGCTGAGTAGCAACATTTTTGGAATTCTAATACCCTGTTAGTATCTATATATATAGTCACACATGCTATTTGAAAACAATTTGACAATATACCCTAAAAATCGTACAAATGTTATTCTTTAATGCAATAATTCCACTTCTTGAAATATTTCCCTAAGGAGTTAATGAGAAGTAAGTACAGAGACATCTATTGTAGCAACATTTATATTAGTTAGAAAATAAAAACAACATGAAACGGCTAAAAACTGTATTAATATTTTGTAGAATATTATATAACATTTTTGAAAGCTAATTAATATAAAAGGAAAGTTCTCACAATATGCTATTAAAAAAATCAAGCCATAAAAAACTTAGTATGATACCAATTACTTATAGAATACATATTACACATGTTATAATGTACTGTTCACCTTGAACAATACGGGAGTTATGCACACTGACCACACAGGGGTGCAGTCAAAACTCTAAATGTAGCTTTTGACTCCGCCAAAAACTTAACTAAGAACCCACTGTTTACTGAAAGCCTTACCGATAAGGTAGACAGTTGAGTAACACATATTTTATATGCCTTATGCGTTATATACTGTATTTCCTCCCCTCGCCTCCAAATTAGCAGTTTCCAGGGGATCCCTGGGTGGCTCAGCGGTTTAGCACCTGCCTTCGGTCAAATTAGCAGTTTCCAGATCTTCCTTCTACCACCTGCCCCCCACCCTGGCCCCCTGTTTGCACCTTCTCATCTCCTTTGCCGATTCCTCCTCTTCTCTCCGACCTCAGTTTTTTTTTTTTAAACAACCCCATTTTTGTTTTTTAAGATTTATTTATTTATTTATTCACGAGAGACACACAGAGAGAGAGGCAGAGACACAGGCAGAGGGAGAAGCAGGCTCCATGCAGGGAGCCCGACGTGGGACTCGATTCCGGGACTCCAGAATCACGCCCTGGGCGGAAGGCAGGCGCTAAACCGCTGAGCCACCCAGGGATCCCCTCTGACCTCAGTTCTTGATCCTCTTCTCTACCTCCCCTCACCCACAGAGGGCTTCCTATCCATCTTATACTGAGGACTCCCAAAGTTCTGCCTCCAGCCCTGGCTGCTCTCAAGTGCCAGACTCCTCCATCCAACTGCCTACTGGCATCTCCACTTGAATGCTGACTCAACATCTCAGACATGTCCCCAGCTGAATTTTCCCACGAAAATCTACCCCCCCCCACACACACACACACCAGCATCCCCATCTCAGTGCATGGCAATATCACCTTCCAGGTACTCAGGCCAAAACGCTGGATACGGTCCTTACCTCCTCTTCCTTCTAAGCACACCACATCCCACTCATAAGCAAACCTGGTTCCATCTTCAAAATACATCAGAGATTGGACCACATCTCACTGCCTTCATTGTTATACTTTATCCACGATCCCATCCTCTTTCTCTGGGACCACTACAGCAACTGGTGTCCCTGCTTCTACCCTTGCCCCTACTTGAGCTGGGATCTTGCCCTATTGATTCACTAATTTATCTCCAACACTTCATAGGTGTTTAAGACATATTTTTAAAAAAATAAATGAATGCATGAACATGTAATTATTTTCAAACTACTTACCTTAGTGTTATCGGGCCCTCCTATTGGTGAACAAGTAAAAGATGTTTTGTAACATTATGGTTTTCCCAAAAGTAAATATTATAATTCACTTCATGTGCTTAGAAAGGGAGATCTGTAAACTCTAATACCCAATAGTTATCCCAAAGGGAAATGCACATTCTAAAAATAATGTTCCCTCTCAAGAAAAAGCATTTAGAAGATACCATCATACAACTCTGTGAGAGTTAAGTAAAAGTTACTGCGGAGGGAACCTGGGTGGCACAGTTGGTTCAGTGTGCCTGGGTGGCACTCTTGGTTTCACCTCAGATTGTGATCTTGGGGTTGTGAGATCGAGCCCCACCATGGGCTCTGGGCTCCATGCAGAGTCTGCTTGAGTTTCTCTCTTCCTCTTCTTCTGCTCATCCTGTTCATGCATGTGCTTTTTCTCTCTCTCAAATAAAGAAATAAATCATAAGAAAGAAAAGTTACTGTGTACAAATTTTGGGTAGTTTTGGTTCCGATTTACTAATTTTACATACCTAAATATATATTAAGTTAACAATTTTGGTGGTAATATTCTTGTTTACTAGTTTTTATTTTATTGCTAATATTCAATATAATTTTGGCAAAAATCTATAATGGCTGAATCTGTGATTTCATATTTATGTGTCCCTTTTAGGTCACCTGCAATGGCTGGAGGAATTTTTGCTATAAACAGGCATTATTTTAATGAGATTGGACAATACGACAAAGGCATGGATCTCTGGGGAGCAGAAAATTTGGAACTTTCACTGAGGGTAATTCCTATTTGACTTTTTAACTAGTTACCTTTGTGCAGAGAGAGGGAATGCTGACTTCAAGTCACGAGACAAGTCCTGGTGCTTACACCCAGTTTTCCTGCCAGAGCATCTGATACCATTCCCACGTCACATGAAATAAATATCTATGGGACTTCTTGCAAAATGTGACAATAGTTAGTAAAATACCAGCTCTTATTACCATATATTTCATTATTTCTAAGCTATGGTTTATCGAATTAATGTAACGCTTTTAATTATTTGTGAAAGCTCGTCTTTGTTAAAAGACAAAGTGACAGTGTCTGGACAGTTGTGGTGCAGTGGAAATAATAGTGTTAGGCAGTGTGGGACTTGGGTGCCACTAACTCTATGGGTGATCTCAGACCTCAGTTTCACCATCTGCAAATTGGGAAGACTCAATAGGAGATGTCTGGGTTGTCTCTCCACTCTTGAATCCAGGGTTACCTGCTATCACATTAGTGGAACTTGAAAATATTATGGTGAGTGAAAGAAGCCAGACACAAAAGGCCACATATTTATATGAATGAGTCCACCCCTAGGAATGTGCAGACAAAGCAAATCCGTAGAAACAGAAGGTAGATTAGTGGTTGCCAGGGGTTTAAGGAAGGACAGTGAGTACTGATGGGAACTAGGGCTCTTTTTGGTGTGGTAAGAATGTTCCAGAATGAGACAGTGGAGCTGGTTGGACAACCTCATGAAAATACTCTGAGTCACTGAATCATATATACTGTGAAAGGGTGAATTTTTTATAGACTGTGAATTACATCTCAAATCTTTTTTTTTAAAGATTTTATTTATTTATTCATGATAGAGAGAGAGGCAGAGACACGGGCAGAAGGAGAAGCAGGCTCCATGCAGGGAGCCCTATGTGGGACTCGATCCCAGGTCTTCAGGATCATGCCCTGGGCCAAAGGCAGATGCCAAACCGCTGAGCCACCCAGGGATCCCCTGCATCTCAAATCTAAAAGTAGATTTGAGGGCAGCCCCGGTGGCCCAGCGGTTTAGCGCCGCCTTCGGACCGGAGCGTGATCCTGGGGACCCAGGATCGAGTCCCACATGGGTCTCCCTGCGTGGAGCCTGCTTCTCCCTCTGCCTGTGTCTGCCTCTCTCTCTGTGTCTCCCATGAATAAATAAAATCTTAAAAAAAAAAATTAAAAAAAAATAAATAAATAAAATAAAAATAAAAGTAGATTTGACTTTTAAATATTCCCGTGATATTAGATCATTAGACATTAGGCATCTGTTGCTAACTTTCTTGTAGGATCCTTGGTCAGCCATTAATCTTTCTACTCCATTTCCTCACCTGGCAAATAGGAATAAATATAAATGCCATTGTCAGAATTTCGTGAAGATTTTTGTGTTTTTGTGGATTTTTAATTTTATTTAAATTCCAGGATAGTTAACACAGTGTTTCTATTAGTTTCAGATGTACAATAAATGATTCAGCAATTCTATGCATCACCTGGTGATCATCAGAACAAGTGCCCTCCTTAATCCCCATCACCTGTTTCCCCATCGCCCACTCTCTCCCTTCTGGTGACCTGAATCAGTGTATTCCCTACAGTTAAGAGACTGTTTCTTGGTTTCTCTTTCTCTCTCTTTCTTCCTTTTCTCATTTCTTATGTTTCTTAAATTGCAATTTTGTGAAGATTTGATGACATAATTGGAGTAGAGAAAAAAGTACAAAACAGATATTCCTGGCAAGAGAGTCTGAAGAAAGTATGAAGGTACGATTCAGATGTTTATTGTATGCTTATCATAGATAAATTGTGGTTTTTCACTAAATTCTAACAGGCTTTTTTCATGGTCACTTTGGAGCTCCTGGCTAGCTCTGTTGGAAGAGCCTGTGACTCTTGATCTCAGGGTTGTGAGTTCAAGCCCCAAGTTGGGTGTAGAGGTGTTTTAAATAAAAAAAAAAAAAAATTAATAAAACTTAAAAAAAAAGCAGTCACTTTGAACTGTGCATGTAAATCTGGGCTATGAATTCACCATAATTATTCTTAATTTTTTCTCTCTTTTCTCTGCCTGTTTGTCTCTTCCCAGCAGAGACAATCTGGTGCAGAGAAAACAGTTTAATCAATGACTAAGGTCTAATCTCAACTAAGCTTTAGCTTCCTTGCAGGTAAAAAGAATAAAACAGGGGATCCCTGGGTGGCGCAGCGGTTTGGCGCCTGCCTTTGGCCCAGGGTGCGATCCTAGAGACCCGGGATCGAATCCCACATGAGGCTCCCGGTGCATGGAGCCTGCTTCTCCCTCTGTCTATGTCTCTGCCTCTCTCTCTCTCTCTGATTATCATAAATAAATAAAAATTAAAAAAAAGAAAAAAAACAGAGATTCCCTATTACAGCGTTGTGAAGACAGATACCTTATAGAAGCTGCTTAATAAGTGACAGCTGTAATTACTCTTAAACTGTTGCCGTCTGTTCTTTAGACTCTGCAATCGTCTGCAGAGTTCATACTCTGATTTCATATATTAGCATGTATTAAAACATTTGCTATATTTGCTTTTTGTGTTTTATTTTTGTGATTTTTTTTTTCCGTTTTGGTTTTTATCTCCCTCTTCCTTTTTTTGGCTTGTTACTTTGTTCACTTGCTTAAAGTTCTTTTAAGCACAGACTCCTTTCATGATGCTTCAGATACTTTATTGTGAACATAAAAATATCTGAGCAATATATTTTTCCTCTTAAGGCCCTATTTGACAGTACGTTGTAAGCTTGTTGTATTCATGGCTTCTCCCCACCCCCCATCATGTGTTCCCTTCTGATGCAGGCATTATTTTATAACATTCATGTTTTGGGCACTTTTCATTGTTTGGTAGATGATTACTTGCTTTGGCTTTTGGCTGTCTGTGAATATGGTATACGGTATATACCACCTGCCTCTCAAGACCTAATACCTTAATGAGCACATTCTTGTATCTCAGAATAAAATCAATTTTGTGAACAACACATGCATATTTGAAGAGGGAGTGTATTCCTTTTTCTGGCTCTATATTACCTCCAGATAGCAAATAACAGCTAACTTATCTTTCACATGTATTATTTATCCCTGCTTCAGTATTTTCAACTACTCCATTCCTAATGGTCCCTTCATATTTTTTTAAGTATGTTGTGGGTCTCTCCTTTTATAAATGTGTAAATTAATAAATAGCTTGAGTACTCTCTTGACCCTAAGCAGCAGTCTCTAACCAAGGTAAATAACCCTGTCTTTCCAGAGAGAAGATCATCGACACCTGTACCTAGGTTTCCATTTCTCCTCATTCCAATAAATCAACATCCTGGTGGCCCTCAGCACTCTAGGAGAGTGTTCCTGGAACTGTCACCAGTTTAATACTGATGTCCCTAGTGTATGGCTTTTGCTATTCTGTAACCTGGAGGTTACTGCAACATTTGACCCTGTAGACCAATTTTCTTCCAGCAGTTTTCTTGAAGTTTAGAACAATGCTGCTGGTCCCTCTTCCATAGCTCTGTTGTTCTTGAAGTCCTCGCATGAGTTTCTTCTGTGCATCCCTGAAGCACAGGTATTCCTAAGACCATTGTTGTTGTCAGCTGTCCCTTCTTGCCCAGCATGCTGCTTGGGGCTCAGGGTTGACATCAACTATTTTGTACCTGTGAAGCCACATTGGTTGTTAATATAGTGCAATGTTTCCTTACTTGGTGCTAAAGAACCTCAAGTCTGAGTCCACTGAATACCTCCCACAGGCAGCCCACCCACCCTGTGGATCGATCAGCAGGCTTTCCACTATCCAACAACTAAAGGGACAGCAGCTGGCAGGGCAGGGGCACCAGAGGTGTTGTCGCGCTGTGTCATAACTTGTTGATATTTTTCACAGCATCCCTGCGTTAGCTCTCATGGCTGTAACTAACAGCTGTGTGGTAACAGTACTCAAGGCTACATGTTTTTAGGTTAGGACTCTCTCAAGAGTTCTAGTTAGGTCCAATGTAGCTGTCATTTAGGAGCACCTGCTGTGTTGGGCTATGCCACACGCTGGGCACTCAGAAGAAGACACAGCCCTCATCCTTCCTTTCTCTCACTCACTCATTCAACAATGCTGAGAACCTGCTATGTGCAAAGTGCTGTGCTAGTGCTAGATACAGTGGCACACAGTGCAAATGTGGCTTCTGATGGCATGAACCTCTACTCTGCTGGAGTGGAGAGAGGTGATTATTTTTGATAAATGTAATGAAGAGGAACACAGAATACTACAAGATCAGATAAAAGGGGAATTAACCTTGTGTTGGGGGAAGTGTGTGTCTTAGATGGCTTCCCTAGAGAAACGGCTTTTTTTTTTTTAAGATTTAATTTATTTATTTGACAGAGAGACAGAAAAAGAGCACAAGCGGGGAGCTGCTGCAGGAGAGGTTGAAGCAGACTCCCTGCTGACCTGGGAGCCTGATGTAGGGCTCCATCCCAGGACCCTGAGATCATGACCTGAGCTGAAGACAGATGCTTAACTGACTGAACCACCCAGGCACCCCAGAAATGGCATTTTTAAGTTATGGGATAAAGGATAAAAATGTATTTCATTTATTTAACAAGGTCTTGTGTGTGTGTGGCATGCACTACTCTGGAATCTTACAGATACTAACTTATTTAATCTTTCTGATAAGCCTGTGAGCGAGGTGCATGATCTCCTACTTATAGTGGAGAAACTGGGGTACAGAGTGTTCAAGTAACTTTCTTCAATTCACAGAATCTATAGGTACATGATCCAAATCTATTGTGTCCTGCTTTGTACTATCTACTCAGCTTCAGATCTGGAGATCTTGCCAGCTCAGTTCTATTCTAAGTCATTTCTCTCTGGAAGCCTCCAGAGCTCTGAATTCATGTTAGCTGCCCTGAGCTCAGTGTTAATGATCACTCTGGAAAGTGGGGATTGGCTAGGTGCCCACAGAGCTGCAGCTTCACCCCCAGCCTCAGGATGGCTCTCCTAACCAGGCTTCACATCCACACTCCTGGTGGGGTGGAAGCTGGTCTGCGTGGCTCGGGGCTAGATCCTGATGGCCCCAGATAGAGACCAGGTGCACTGCTCTCGACCTGGAGCCCTGCCATAGACTCTGAGGATCTCCTGCCTCACTGTGGGACAGGACCTCTTAAACATTGAATCCAGCTTGGATTCAGCCCAAAGTGGCCAAACCTCCTTGGATGCTGTGATGTGAACACAAACCACATGCTGGCAATAGGGAAAGGGTGGACCAAATTCTTACAGTCTACATAAGAGGGAATTGGGCTTGCTCCTTAGGATTGGGCATGCTCCCCAGGATTGGGCATGCTCTTTGGCAGCCCCCTGCTCTCGGACCACAGCTCGCCAGGTCTTCACTGGGTTAATTCAGCGTGCTCAGAATTTCCATTTCTCATGGGTTTCTTCAAGGCCCTCTTTCTCTTCTCCCTCCACCCTCTTAGTAACCTTATCCACACCATGCTTCAATGACTGCATGCTGATGACACAGTTCTAGCTCCTTCTCAGGTCTTTCTGAGCCATAAGCTTGTGCATCTAGTTGCCTACAGGTTACTCTTCTATAGGATGAATGTCCCTTGGGTACCCTACACCCAACATTTGAAAAATAGCTCTTTCTACCTCCTTGAACCCATCCCTCCTGCCATGTTCCCTTCCTCTTTGTGTGGATGACGTGCTGCCCTCCACCTACCTGCAACCATCCATCCCCAACCCCGCAGAGTGCCTTCTTGATCTCCCCTCTCCTTTTCATGCCCCACTTTCCACCACCATGTGTGGTTAGATCTAGGTCTAAGTCTTCACTCACCTCTGTCCATCTTGCTCTTTCCCATCATCACAGTCCATAGTTACAGCCTTGATGTAATTTCTTTGGGAAGACTTTCTTGACCATATCCTCACTGCCCTATCCGCCATGCACCTGCATGCACACACATAGACGCTCCCCACCCCCTTATCCTGTGTGTGCTCACACATTACAGTGTGTGCTTTGCCCATTATAGTACTTTTTGTGCAATCCCCTAGTTGTCACTTGTGTGTGTGTTCAGCAGACTCCATGGGCATACAACCTGTGTGATTCCACATGGGGCCATGTTTGGAGGGACCCCACACCTAGTTGACCTCCATTCCCTGCTGTTGCCTTCTTGAAATTTTTAAATAATTTTTGAATCAGAGACTCCATTTTTATTTTGTGCTGGGCCCCCCCAGTGTGTGTACTCACCAGGCTGTGAGCCCCATGAGGGTGGGGACACGGTCTGACTTGTTCACAAGGGGGTCCCTCAGCACCTGGTATGTTGACCATGTAAAAAAGTGGCTGGGAGATATTTGTAAATAGTTGAACCCATTGTAATCTAAGAAGCCTCATGTATAAATGATCAGAATAACTGTCATGTGCATCCACTGAGGCAATGCACATTAAGCATTTAAAACAGTGTCTGCCACCTAATATGCCTGTAGCCAATGTTTGTTCCCTTCTTTTTATGCTACAGCTGTCCCAGAGTTCTCATTTAAAATGGTATCTGGCTAGCAACCTCTCCTAACTTTCTGCTAAGATGTTTATTAAGACTGGAGAAGATGGGATCCCACTAGAAAATAAATCTGATGGCCAGCCTAGCCTGAATCTGGAAGGCAGCTCCATAACTGGGAGGCCAATAGAACAGCCTGACAAAATCGTACCCTGGTTTTGTCACATGAGGTGCCCCTACTTCACCTCACAAAAACAAATCCAGATTACAGAATAAATAAGGACACCCTTAGAAATGCCCTGATTTCTGCCTACAGATTCAGGCTGTAGGCCTGAAATAGCCTTCCAACCATGTGTCCATGGAGAAGGGCTAGTGAGGCTGGACCATGATGCAAGGAGAGGAGAGCAAGAGAAGGCTGGACAGGGCACAGGGGTAAGACACCATAGGATTTAGATTTTTTAAAAGATTTTTTAAATTTATTCATGAGAGAGACAGAGAGAGAGAAAGGGGCAGAGACACAGGCAGAGGGAGAAGCAGGCTCCATGAAGGGAGCCTGACATGGGACTCAATCCCCGGTCTCCAGGATCAGGCCCTGGGTTGAAGGCAGCACTAAACTGCTGAGCCATTGAGGTTGCCCAAGATTTAGATATTTAGATTGTATCTTATGCATGGTGGAATGCTGTAGGTGGGTTTTAAGTAGGATAGTGATGGAGATGAACAAAGTGGAAGATAAGCAGGGAGATTGGGAGCTTCTTATAATGATCTGGACAGAGGGTGACCACAGATGGGACTAGAATAGTGGTAATGGAGATGAAAAGACTGGACAGGCATACCTTACAAGTAGAGAGCATGGCACTTAGAGATTGAGCAGGGAAGACAGATGTTAAGAGGAAGTGGTGTCACAGATAACCCAATTATCAGTTGGTTAATGCCATGATGACGCTGCTATGTTACAAGTCAGCTCAAAACTGAATGGCTTAGACCAATATGCATTTGCTTTTTTTTCTTTCATATGTTCATGGGCTGGCCAGGGTGGTGGCTCTGCCTCTAATTTAGATTGTTTGGGCTTGGCTCTAGTCTCTGAGTTTGGCTCAGGTCTATTCATCATTCTAAGAGTATTATAATCCTACTAGTATTCTGCGAGTATTTGTAGTACTAGTATATGAGTGGTTAACTAGTAGCAACTCAGCATATTCTTCTCATTTAGATGGGCAAGGATGCAAAAGTGAAGCCAAAGTGCATAGCATATTTAAAGGCTCAGCACACATCCTGTCTGCTCATGTTCTGTTGGCCAAAGCAACAGATGGACAAGCCCAGAGTCAGGACGTCAGAAAAATAAACTTTGCCCCAAAGTGAGGGATGGGGGAGTTAGCTAATATTTGCTGAACAATATTTCCACCTATCACACCAAGTTTCTGGAATGAGCAACTAAGTGAATGGAGGTCTTTTTTACTTAAGTAAAATTGCAGTTAAAAAAAAATTGCAGTTAAGAGAAAAATGTTCCTTGGGCATCAGTTAGCTTTTGCTTATGCAAACTATTCCAAAACACAGTGGCTTAAAACAGCAAACAATTGTTATTTCTTCTAATTCACTGTGTTGCTAAAGGGGCTTTTCTGATCATAGACAGGATAGCTGATTTCTACTGGTGGTGCCTATACATCAGTGTTCATTGGAGGCTCAGCTGGTGCTGGCGAGTTTAGGATGCATTATTTGCATATCTGGACATCACCCAGTGATAGCGGGGCCATCATGTGCATCATCATGGAGATGGCCTGGCTGTTCGTCTCCTACCTCAGGCTCATTCACAGTGAAGTGGTTGCAATGTTCCCATGAGCAAACAAGAGAAGGCAAGCCCCAACAGGCAGCCAACACTTTCCAAGACTCTGTGTCACATATGTTGATGTCTGGTTGGCCAAAGCAAATCAAGGCCAGATTTAAGAGATTGAAGAAATAAGCTTTGCATCTTGATGGAGTGAGGTACAAAATTACATTGCACAGAAGCGTGCATATAGGAATGAAGAGGAATCCATGGCCATTCTTGCAACCTACCACACTTAACTACAGCAGAGATACACTCTTATTTACAAAACAAACTCTAAGTGTTTTACAAGTATCAACTTGTCTAATGCTCCTAACCATCCCACGAGGTGGGTAATGCTATTCTCACTTTACAGATGAGGAAACTGAGGCACAAAAATGTTGAGTAACTGCAGTAACTTGCCTTAGTTCATAAAACTGATGGAGAACTCGAACTACACTGAGTGGCCTCAGAGTCTGTGCTTACCCACACTTACCCACTGCATTAGCCTGACTTTCAATGGGGTGCTATTACTATTACTACTACTACTACTACTACTATTAGTACTACAAGTAGAAACTGGGAGCTGTATGGATGACTTCCAGCAGAATATCAGAGGAAGCAAGCTGATCATCTCCTACATGGACAATGAGCACAGCCAAAGGCATGTCCAGGTAGATCATGTCCCTCTTGAGAATAAATCAAGAGTAGTAACAAGCACATGAGCTCTGTGAAGATTAGGCTAAATTGCCATAGCTTCCTTCAATTTGATTCTTTTTAAAGATTTATTTATTTATTCTGGAGGTGGGGAGGACCAGAGGGAGAGGAAGAGAAAGAGTCTTAAGCAGACTCCACGCTCAGTGTGGAGCCAAATGTGGGGCTCAATCTTACAACCTCGAGATCATGACCTAAGCCAAAACCAAGAGTTGGCCGCTTAACCAACTGCACCACCCAGGTGCCCCATGAGTTTTGAGCAAGTATTTTTATAAAATTTTTACTCTTTTACCTCTTTTATCACTTTACTTTTGTTTTCTATTCTGTACTCATAGCCAGATTTCTTTTTTAATCAAGAAACATTTTAGAGATCCCTGGGTGGCTCAGTGGTTTGGCACCTGCCTTTGTCCCAGGGCATGATCTTGGAGTCCCAGGATCAATTCCCACGTTGGGCTCCCTACATAGAGCCTGCTTCTCCCTCTGTGTCTCTCATGAATAAATAAATAAAATCTTTTAAAAAAACCATTTCAAACATAAACTGTCTCCAGTCAGTTAATTATTAAACAAATATTAACTATCTTCCAAAATTCCTTAAGTTCTCACAGAAAAAGAGAATAAAACATTTTAAATAGCTAGTACCAATTAGCTTTTGCTATATAACAAAGCACCCCCCAAATAGTAGCTTAAGTGAACAACTATGTATTTCTCAATTTCAGATGAAAATAAACACCTGGGGCACCTGGGGGGCTCAGTCAGTTAAGCATCTACCTTTGGCTCAGGTCATGATCCCAGGGTCCTGGGATCCAGCCCTATGTTGGGCTCCCTGCTCAGCGGGGAGCCTGCTTCTCCCTCTCCCTCTGCCCCTCCCCCCAACTCGTGCATTCTCTCTCTCTCTCTCTTAATAAATAAATAAGATCTTTAAAAAAAATGAGATCCAAAGAGGATGTGTCTGATCATAAGGATGTGGCAGATCTGATTTAAAAAACTAATGCTTTGGGGTTCTGATGTAAGCGTTTTTCTAAGGAAAAGGAATTCCATAGATATTCTTTCTAGATATTCCAAAGGGCTATTTCTAAAGAATTCTAGAGGTTAGTTGCATGAGTCTTTAGGTCTCATGTCAGAAGATGTATTTTCTGAAACATAATCCCTTCTAACTACCCGAGTGATATACTTCACCCTAAGTATTGTTCTTATAAACAATCTGAGTATTGTGCTCAGTGAGAGCCTTATTTCCTATTACTGTTTCCTAAATGATTAGATGGATTTTATAAGAAAGTGTCTAGAGAACTGGGATATAGGGTCTTGATCAGTCAGAACAGGGATTCTCATTTTGGTGCGCATCAGAATCACCTGAAGAACAAGTTAAAATACATATTCCTGGGCCCAGCCCTACAGTTCTTGGTTTAGTAAGTCTGGGTGGGTCCAAGGCTTTTGCATTTTGAAGCTCCTGAGCGATCTGATGCTGCTAGTCTGGGGACTATGCAAGAATCCCTTAGTTAGACTCAACAAAAACATCATGGCAAGTGTGCTATGAGATATGTAAGTGGTGTGTACCAGATTTATACTATAAGCACATTCTTTGTGCTATTATTATAATACTAAAAATTGGAAAAAAAATAAATAAATAAAATAAAATAAAAATTGGAAACTACCAAACTATCCGAACAATACAAAACTTTTAAAATAACTTCACATACCATTAAATGAAAAAAAACCACAACTTATCTCAGTGTTGTGTATAGATGCGTGTATATGCATGGACTTGAATTTATATTGAGGAACAAAGTTTTAGGACAAGTAGTGATTTTTTATTCTCTGTGTACTTTTCTACATTTTTTTTTTTTAATGATAGTCGCACACACACACAGAGAGAGAGAGAGAGAGAGGCAGAGACATAGGCAGAGGGAGAAGCAGGCTCCATGCACCGGGAGCCCGATGTGGGATTCGATCCTGGGTCTCCAGGATCACGCCCTGGGCCAAAGGCAGGCGCCAAACTGCTGCACCACCCAGGGATCCCTTTTTTTTGTTTTTCAATGGTCATATTTTGTGTAGTAAAAAAAATTGTTAAAAAAATAAGTATTATAAAGTGTTTTAAGTACAAAAAAGACAATCATTGAATTTAGCCATGATCAGTATTTTCCTTGTTACCTGCTGACGTCCAGCAATACTTACTCTCAGAATACTATTTGAGAACATTTGAAGAGAAAATACCTTGCCACATTTCATTACATAATCAGCATCAGAATTGGCCAAGTATGAGGGAGACAGAATCACTTATTATTCAGAGTCCTGGCCCTTAGTATTCAGAGTGCTGGCCCTGGGGCCAAACTTCCTGAATTTAAACCCTGAAATTTGTTATCACTGGGCAAGCTTCTTAACAAATGTATGTACTAGTTTTTTTATCCATAAGGTGGGGCTAATCAGGGTTATCTACCTTGTGAGGATTGAATAAACAACTTAAGAAATGTTACATATTGCTGTGTTTGTAAAAAAAAAAAAAAAAAAAAAAAAAGTCAGCAGTTGCCCAGTACTAGCAAACATACATTAATGTTTTCTGTTTTTGTCTAGATCTGGATGTGTGGAGGCCAACTCTTTATAATCCCCTGCTCCCGAGTGGGACACATCAGTAAGCAGCGCTTTTCAAACCAACCTGAGCTTGTAAAAGCCATGACATATAATAATCTCAGATTGGTGCACGTCTGGCTGGATGAATACAAGGTGAAGGAAATGTCTGTGATTTGGAATGATGAGCAAGAGCACAGAATGAGAATTGCTTTAAAGAAACCTGTGACTGCCTTTCCAGATAACAAGTTGTTTTTTTTTTTCTCTCTTTTCCTTAAATTAGTGGCACGCCGTCAGCCACTCATCCACCTGCCCCAGACCCTAGTCTCAACTAGTTTATTCTAATCTACGACACTTGAACATTACTTTTAATTTCTAAGGAAACTCAAGAAGTAAGTCAACCAACACAGGAAATTTGTTTTGTTTGTTTTGCCCCCTAAGGATTGCCTCCTCTGAAGCATATACCTTTCCCTGTTCCCATCCTCACAGGCAACTCTTTATTTATTTTTATTTATTTTTATTTATTTTATAATAAATTTATTTTTTATTGGTGTTCAATTTACCAACATACAGAATAACACCCAGTGCTCATCCTGTCAAGTGCCCCCTCAGTGCCCGTCACCCATTCACCCCCACCCCCTACCCTCCTCCCCTTCCACCACCCCTAGTTCGTTTCCCAGAGTTAGGAGTCTTTATGTTCTGTCTCCCTTTCTGATATTTCCCACACATTTCTTCTCCCTTCCCTTATATTCCCTTTCACTATTATTTATATTCCCCAAATGAATGAGAACATACACTGTCCTTCTCCGATTGACTCATTTCACTCAGCATAATACTCTCCAGTTCCATCCACGTCGAAGCAAATGGTGGGTATTTGTCATTTCTAATGGCTGAGTAATATTCCATTGTATACATAGACCACATCTTCTTTATCCATTCATCTTTCGATGGACACCAAGGCTCCTTCCACACTTTGGCTATTATGGACATAGGCAACTCTTTAGATTCTTTCTCCACTACCAAGTTCTCAAGTGGTGCAAGCTGCTGTGATCTGGAGACCGCACAAGAACCTCCACTGCCTCTTTCCACCAACAGTCAAAGATTTCTCTATCAAAGCCATCCCCCTTCACCTGTGCACCTCCCTCAGGCTTCAGTTCCTAGCCAGGTCCTAAAAGAGTGCACATACAGAAGACATGTAGCTGTGGCCCCATTTTTTGTCACCCCATTTTAACTTGAAACTTGTCCCTGCAGGATCCAGGCACAAACAAATATGGCAGGAACCCCAATAAGACCTCATTTTAGATATATGGGGAGAAATATGTAAGAATCTCTCTGTGATAGTATATGTTCTGGTCTTAATCTAATATATATTATTTAAAATCACAAAAGTAATACTACTCATTCTTTAGTAATCAGGGCAATGTGAATTAAAACCACAGGGAGATATTTCTATATAGTCACTTAGATTGTCAAAAACGTTTAGAGTCTGATAGGACCAATCATTGGCAAGCACAGGAATTTTCGGACACCATGTAAATAAACAGTACAGTAAATCTTAAAGACATAATGGTGAACAAAAGCAGCCAAGCACAGTAGAATATATACTGATTATTCAATTTCTATAAGTTAAAAATGGGTAAACTTAAGCCATATAATCTATGTGTGCACAAATTAGATAATAAAGTGAAGACATGAATACATAAGATAACATTTAAAACCAAGGGAAAGGCTATGCTCAGGATGGGAAAGGCAGGGGGCCTTGGAAATGCTGTTTATGTTCTATTTCTTGACCTAGTCAGCATTACAGGGATTGAGTTTTCAATAATTCATTAAGTTGTACATTTAATATTACATACTTTTTTATATGCTTATTATATTTCCTAATTAAAACCTTTTTTAAAAGGTAAAACACACTCAAGTTTAAAAGTCATACAGTATTGATTGGGATCCCTGGGTGGCTCAGCAGTTTAGTTCCTCCCTTTGGCCCAGGGCGTGGTCCTGGAGTCCTGGGATCACATTGGACTCCCTGCATGGAGCCTGCTATTCCCTCTTCCTGTGTCTCTGCCTCTGTGTGTCTCTCATGAATAAATACATAGGGTTTAAAAAAAATAGAAGTCATACAGTGTTGAAAGAGTATTAAATGAAAAGCAAGCTTGCTCAGCCCATAGTTCGACCCCTCAGAAGTAACATTAAATTAGCAATCATTAAATTTAATCACTAAAAATCAATCACTAAATTTAAATCACTAAAATTAATAGTTTCTTGTTAATACCCATTTAAAAACAAATATATATCCTTTTACATAACTAGATTCACATAATATTTTGTTCTGCAATTTTTCCACCTGTTAGTATATTTTATTTTTAAAGATTTTATTTACTTATTTATTTATTAGAGAAAGAGAGTGAGAGAGTCCATAAATGATAGGGAGGGGCAGAGGGAGAGGGAGAAGCAGACTCCCCGTTGAGCAAGGAACCTCACATGGGGCTGGCTCCCAGAACTTTGAGATCCTAGGACCTTGAGATCATGACCTGAGCCGAAGGCAGACACTTAACTGACTGAACCACCCAGGCGCCCCTACCTGTTAGAATATTTTTTAAAATATACTTTCAAAGTTTTAAAAATCCAAACATATAAACATACATACTAAAAGAACATAAATATTCTTTTAAATATTTCCTTTGAATGGATATCCTAAAATCAATCCCATTGATAAATAGCCCCCCAGTGATAAACATTCTGATTATCTCAGCTTTTTGATAATCCTTAACATTGATAAAATGAACATCGTTTACATTATCTTTTTGTACATTTGTACAAATATATATCTGGAATAAATCTCAAAACATGGACTTGCTGGGCCATGAGAAGTATGTTTTAAATCCTGGTGGTTGAATGTCCAAACTACCATCAGCAAATATATGTGAAAATGCCTGTCTCCCCACAACTTTTCCAACTCTGGTTTTAATTATTTTGTATTCTAATCTCATAGGTTAAAAATTATTATTTTATATTGTATTAATTAATGAGAGATCTTGAGCTTTTTTTTATATTTGTTAATTTTTTTTTTCTGTGAACTCTGGCCACAGATTTAAATAGTTGACTTAAACACAGCTTGGACTGGGTAGTTTCTGAATTTCACAGAGGATATAGTGACAACTTAAACTTAGGATATAGCTCTAACTTAAAGAGCGTATAACGTTTGGCATTAAATCAATGGATTGTATGACCTGGCACACTGGGAAATGTAATGAGTGACATTAGACGAGAGAGGGCTTTGCAGAAAATGTTGTCCGAGGTCTTCTCTGCCTTTGCTTCCAAATGACAACATCTCTCTACCACCCTCAGGCCCATCCCCTGTACCAATCTGCCCTGACTAGGATTGGCAAGACATGATGGCAAAGGCCTACAATGGTCAAGGGTCCCAGGGAGAATCCAACATGGTGTGTCCATAATACACTAACCTGGATAAGCAAGTTCTTCTCTTGTTCGACAATATTGTACTATAGTCTGGGCACTAGGAAACACAGGTGAAAATACAAGGGTTCTTTTGAGGTTTTGGTCTATTTAGAATATCTCTTATTTAAAAAAAAAATTTATTTATTGGAGAGAGAGAGAGATGAGCAAGTGGGAGTAGGGCAGAGGGAGAGGGACAGAGAGAATCCCAAGCAGACTCCCCGTTGAACTTGAAAGCCAACATGGGGCTGGACCCCACAATCTCAAGATCATGACCTGAGCCAAAACCGAAAGTCAGATGCCCAACCTACTGATCCATCCAGGCACTCCTAGTATATCTCTTTTAATATGGAGCAGATTGAATCCATCAGACGTTCATACTTAATACCCTCTTAAATCAGAGGGTATAACAGAGAAACGAGGTGTGGTAATGATAATGACCAGTACTGATATGACACTGACACTCCATGCCAGCCTTGGTTTCCCCAGTACTCTGCACGATTAGAGTATTCAGTCCTCACAACTTCATGAGGGTAGGGTCACATAATAACAAAGCAAGAATGTGACCCCAGGCTCTTACCCCAGAGTTAATTTGCCCTGAACCCACTATACCATCCCATTTCTGAAATCATGGACATGTGGACTGGGATCAGGGAATGAAGGTTTTGTCCTTGAGTATTGAGAGAGCAGGAGAAAGGGGATATATCACAATAGGTGGCTGTGATTGTTGGGCTCCTAAGAAGCAGGATCCAACCTTCCTGGATCCTTCTCTACCACCTCTATCATGGTTCATACAGCAAGCACACAGTGTATGTGAATACGTGTGGGGTGAATGAATCCCAGGTACCACGTGTCTCTGCCTTCACTATATGAATGAAATAGGAAGGCTTTTTGTTTTGTTTTGTTTTAATAGGAAGGTTTTTTGTTTGTTGTTGTAATTCAGGTGATGGAAATATATACTGCTATGTTCGATATACTGCTATGTTTGGTTTAACAAAATGACTCTCTATTTTCATTTAGGAGCAGTTTTTTTTACAACAGCCTGGTCTGAAATCTGTTGCCTATGGCAACATTAGTGAGCGTGTTGAACTAAGGAAACGATTGGGTTGCAAATCATTTCAGTGGTATCTGGATAATGTCTTCCCAGAATTGGAGACATCTAAGGGCAGCCTATGAAAAGGAAACAAATCATTTTCATTAATGAAGGACTAGAAGTCCCCAAGATCGTCAACAGAGAGAAGAGTACAAGTTTGGAACATCATGAAATTGTGTGACATGAGTAAGAAATACAACCAGAGAGCTCTAGAACAAGAGTGCCTTTCTGTCTTCCTTTAATGCTAGTTCATAACGCTGTTGCATATGCCACTACATTTCTGGGATGGCAAAACCTTGAACATTAGAAATATACCCTATCACACAGTTAAGACTATCATACAATTGAACAAGGTAAAATGTATTCCCTTTGTTATTTGCCAAACTCATTTGGTCCCATTAAACCATAGGGAATGCTCCACTCTTGGAGCCTTTGTCAACTCCATTCCTACTCCAGACAGTGGCTTTGTCGGAAAGACATTCACAGAGAGCCTTAGTTGGTACATCCCAGCTTTGGCCCAATTTGTATAGAACTTCTCTTTTGCTGACAGCGTAAATTTTGGTGCTGCTACCTCGCTTGGTTGGGTTCCCGAGTTTCTGATGTCCAGTCCACTTCCCATGGTGGTGCAGTCCAGTTCTCTAGGCCAGCCTTCTGGTTTGTGCCAGTCAGTTCTTTTGTCACTTGGAGACAGGCCCTCCTCCTTGCTCCTGATTTTGCCTTGTTCATGTCCCTCCTCTCCTATGGCTCTGGCCTACAGCTCTCCTGACACTTCTTGGATTGTGTGCTTTGTTGATAAATGTATGTTCTAAGAACTGTTTAGCTGGGACCAGGGAAGAAGGAACTAAATTTCTATCTACCCTGTGTGAACACACTCCCAAATGTCTAAAGTACTTCTTTTGGGTTAGAGGGATGGCTGTTGTGTTCACCCTGGTGAAGGTAGCTAGAAAGGGAAAATATATTTAATTCACAGAGATAATGAGAACACAAGGGAAAAGAACACATGGAAAGGAATAAAAGGAATGGGGGATACTTAGGGTAGGACCACCAGACCTAGCCTATGCTGGAGAAAATATAAACTAGTTTTTACAGCAGAAAACGACTTATCTATCATGCTCACTCAGTCAACAATTGAGTGGTGATCCGGGGCCAAATATCCTTCTAGGTGCTGGGATGCAGCAGACAAGGGAGCAGGAAAACATCCCTCCCTTCATGGAGCTTGTATTGAGATAATACATATAACATCCATGTAATGAAAAAAGGACCAGTTTATATAATCTCTTTATACATATGTACTTAGCAAAATACTCTATAGAATCTATTGTTAGAACAACATGGGAAAACCCAGGCTCATCTATTAATAGGTGACCAGGGTAACCTGATTGAGCCTCTAAAAAGTCAATCTGACAACACAAAATAAGCACCACATTATGATTATGTTCTTGGCCCATATGTATACCTTACCTGCTTCTAGAAAGTAATGAAAAATGATTATAATTAACCCATGAATCTATTAAAATTAGTGCAAAATACAAAATTGAAATCTGTAGCAGAAGGAAAGAAATTCTGGTATAAAGTATCATTTTGAAATAACTTTTTCTAGTTTTGAAATTTGAGAATAACTTTTTTTTTTTTGGTAAGCATAAAGGAGGATGTTGTAAATATCAACTTTGCCAAAAGTTGAAAAGAAAAAAACAAATGTTGTTAAAGTCATGAATGTAATGTTAGGTCTTAGTTTTCTTTTTTTCTCCTGGGGGGGGGGGTGCGGCACGAGTACAGGCATGCAGGGAAAGAGAGGGAGAGGGAGAAAATCCCAAGCAGACTTCCTGCCCAGTGGGGAGCCCCAGGTCAATCTCGACCTTGAGATCATGACCTGAGCTGAATCCAAGAGTCAGGTGCTCAACAGACTGAGCCACCCAGGTGCCCCTAAAGTCTTAGTTTTTTAATGTAAGTGTTGGTTCAGTTACCAGATAATAATGTGGATAAGTCTTAGAAATATTGTAGTATGTTGCTTAAACAACTTCTTTTGTATATTGACTCTAGAATAGAAATCCAATGAACATCCAAGTATAGCTGTGATTGAAAGGAAATCCGTATTAGCCTATAGGTGGCAATTTTCTGTTTCATGTGGAAACTTAAAAACCTGATTTCTGTTTTGGAGCTAGCTGAGAAGTATCTGCTAACCCATTCAAAGCTTTTCTCAAAACATAGTTTTTGGTATGATCAAATGCTGAGACATGCCTTTAAAGTAAGCCTGGGAATTCTCTAATTAAAGCATACTTCTAGGAATGTAGCCTAAGACACAATGGCTTGAAATTATGCCATTGTGCTCCCATTATGTTTCACACACCATAATAAGTACTCTGTCTTGATTATCTCATTTCATCCACACATAAGATAGGCCCTATTGTTATTGCCATTTCATAGATGAGAAAACCAAAGTTAGAATTTGTCTAGGGTTGGGGTTGCCAGTTTTAGCAAACAAAAAATACAGGACACTGTTTTTAAAATTTGAATAAGCAATATTTTATTAGAAGTATATTTCATATATTCCCTGGAACCTACCTATGCTACAAAATTGTTTCTCTGAAATTCAAGTTTCAGGCCATCCTGTATTTCATCTGGTAACTTTAGGGACAAACCAGTACAGACCAGAGTAGCAGAACCAGCCCAATCTCAAAGGCTGTGGGCTTAACCACAACGTTAGGCTGCAAAAAGCCTGTAGTGTCATTCTTCATAACAGTAAAACTGGAGCGAACCCAAAACCTCAATTGCTAGAATTATACCATTATACATTAATTTGATGGAATAGCATATAAACCCGTTAAAAATAACAGCTAGGAAAATAATTCTATTCCAGCCCATCAGAATGGTAAACATTTGCATATCTGAAGCTATGGCGGCCCCCCGGGTGGCTCAGTGATTGAGAGTCTGCCTTTGGCTTAGGGGTGACCCCGAGGTCCTGGGATCGAGTCCCGCATCAGGATCCCCGTAGGGAGCCTCCTCCCTCGGCCTATGTCTCTGCCTCTCTCTCATGTAAGGCTGAAGTTGAGCATCTTTAACATGTGCAAGCCCACTTGTCCTTCACAAGGCCTTTTCCTACGAGGACAACCCCCCCCCACGTGCCGGTCCCACACCCTCAGGGCCGCCACCAAGCCGGGAACCCCCGGGCTCTCTGGGGCACGTCGACGCCGCGGGGCGCCCCAGCCAGGCGCGGACGGTGACGTCACCCGAGTGCGCGGGGCGGGGCCTTCCGTCACGTGGCCCCAAGGGCACGCGCGCTCGGTCCGGGACTGCGGCGCGGGCACTGGGTGAGCCCGTGGCCGCCACCGCGCGCGCTGCAGCGGTTCTTCCCGGGCTGCTCCGCTCGCCGTGGCTCATGCGGCTCGGACCCGGGCTGTGGCGGGAGGGAAAATGCCACGGCCCGAGTCCCAGAAGGCCGGAGTCCTGCGCTGCCGGCGTCGGGGTGAGTAGCGCGCGGCCCGGCGCGGCGGGGTCTGAGCCCGCGCGGCCTCCGTCGTCCCCTCTGCGCCTCAGGCGAGCGGCTCCGGCGCGCGGCCCCGAGACCCCGAGAGCTGACGGCGGTGCCCGGCTGCAGAGTCCGACCGCGCGAGCACTGCCCCCGGGGACTGGGTGTTGACGCAGTGACCGCCCCGGGGCCCGGCGAGCTCCTGCGGGCGGCGGCGGAGGTCGCGGAGCCGTGGGCCCGGGGCTCCCGCCGCTGTTTCCCTTAACGAGAGCCGGAGCCCCGCGGCTCGGTCTTCCAGGAGGAAGTGGTGCGGCAGCAATGGTAACGGACCCGCTCAAACGCGGAGAGGAGAGGAGTGGAGGATGCACCGCGTCGGTCCTCCCTCCTCCTCGGCCCCCCCTCCCTCCCTCCCCCCCACCCCCATCCAGGCAGCTCATATTTCTCGGGAAGGATCAACAACTTATATTTATGCTTGTTGACCGGGGCCACACGCGGCATTTGGTTAACGTGCCGCCAGGTCCTTTTCTCTTTCTGTTGGAGAAATTGGGTTATTTGTCTTGTACAGTGTCCCACGTTCTTAAATTCTGTGCCGTTTGGATAAATCTAAAAATAGCAAGTCCCTGTCCTCCAGTTCGGAAAGACTTCAGTGAGGAATACAGATATACTCGTGATAGACCAGTTGTCCCTTATTTTCACCATCAAAGAAAATTTGGGTCAGCATATTTATTTATTTACTTAGAAAGCAGTTGTGTGGTTTGTTGGTTTTCCTAATATAAAATGAAATTATGACTTGGAATATGTTTTTCGTGGTACTACTATGCACTCTCCTCTCCCAAATCACAGGTTTGGGCCTGACTTTTCAGTGTGTTTGACTCCACTCAACTTCCCGTTTATCTAGAAATTTGGGTGTGGGAATCTACCCTGCCTTAAGAAAAGTAGGAAAAAAACCCTCTCTCTCCACCCTCAGTATGTATCAGTTGAGCTTTACAAGTTCAAGGTGGTGAAAGAGGAATCCGCAATTTTCACATCTATCGACAATTTCAGTCCTGTTTGTTCCTTGCAATTTGGGTTGTACTTAGTTTTTTTAGTTTAGTGTTTTTTTACTTTTGTGTGTGTGTATGTGTGTGTGCGGTAAAATCTACACAACATGAAATTTATCATTTTAACCGTTTTTTAGTGCACAATTCAGCTACATTAAGTACTTTCACAGTATTGTGTCATCACCCCACTACTTCCAAAACGATTTAGTCACTCCAAGCAAAAGCTCTGGAACCATTAAGCAATAACTTCCCATTTCCCCCTTCTCCCAGGCCCTGTCTCTCTGAATTTGACTGCTCTAGATATCTCATGCATGTGGAGTCATACAATATTTGTTCTTTTGTGTTGGGCTTTTTTCATGTAGTGTTTTCAAATTTCATACATGGTGAGCCTCTAACCTTTCACATTTTTTAAAACTTCTTTCTTAAGACCTTCATGCCTAGCAGTGGCTACATCTGATGGCCCCACCTCAACTCCTGCTGGCTTGACCTCTAAATCTTTGTGACACCTTATGTTGTTGGTCAGTACACCCTCTTATAAGGTCTCAATTTTGTGATCTTTCTCACGTCCTTTATAAGCACTTCCTTTTCCACAGGTTTTTTTTAAACATACATGTCCCCAGAGATTCGGTTCTTGCCCCCCAATCCATTACTTAAGCCCTCTTCTATTATTTCTGTGGAACTTGAACTAAAATTTTGGTGTTCATTTTTACTTTACTCTTTGAGGCTTAGATTTGAATTTCAAGTTTTTTCAATTTCTTTCTTTTGAATTTCTTTACAGTGCAGCATATCCAAAACAAAATTCCTTTTCTGCTAATCCTCTCAAGCGTGGTCTCCCCCTGCTCCCTGTCACCAAGACTTGAAAGCTGGGAGTTGTTTTGTTCCCTTTCTCCCTTAGGGACTCATGTCCTGTCGAAGTGACAAGTGCAGACGAAGTGACAAGTGCAGACGGTTCTGTCTCTGACCCTCCCTGCCACTCACTTCCACAGCTCTGGATGGAGCCATGATTGCCTCTTTTTTTTTTTTTTTTTGTCTAATTGGCTTTGTTAAACGAGTCATGAATTGGGCAGCATCTCATCCAGCAAAGAGGGGAGCTCCCCATGATTGCCTCTTATTGGAATTTTTCTTTCCTTTTTTTTTTTTTTTTTAAAGATTTTATTTATTTATTCATAGAGGCACAGAGAGAGAGAGAGAGAGAGAGAGAAGGAGGCAGAGACACAGGCAGAGGGAGAAGCAGGCTCCATGCAAGGAGCTCGACGTGGGACTCGATCCCGGGCTGCAGGCGGTGCTAAACTGCTATGCCACTGGGGCTGCCCGAATTTTTCTTTTTTTAAAGATATTATTTATTTATTCATATGAGAGAGAGAGTCAGAGACACAGGCAGAGGGAGAAGCAGGTTCCCAATGTGGGACTTGATCCCAGGACTCCAGGATCATGCCCTGGGCCAATGGCACGCTCTAAACCACTGAGCCACCCAGGCTTCCCTTACTAGAATTTTTCTAACTGGACTTACTGGTTCTAGCTTTTTTTTTTTCCTCTGTCCCAAACCATTTTATACACTACTGCTAGAATTTTCTTAAGATACACTTGCTTAAAGACGCTAGTTTTATTTTGCATGCAGAACAAGTTAATTCTCATCCTCAGAGTCAGAGCCCCAGCCTGTCTTCATAGAAGTAATTGCCTTCCAGCAGTCTTAACCAGCCAATCTATTCGTTACAGTGAGTTCTACTTGCTCTTCTATTTGGAAAACTAAAAACAAATACGTGTTGCAATTTTCCAAGACTTGAACTTTCTCCTTGAAATTTTTCAGCATTTGGCCATTGAAAGCTAATTTTTTAAAGCCAAGCTTAAACATCAGCTTCTAAAAGAAATTTTCTTCAAGTTTTTCATAGTCTTTTTTTCATGTGTGACCCCACTTGTCTTACTTCCTGTTGGTTAATTTGAAGCAAATCTCAGGTGTCATAGGATTAGATTATTTTAGCTGTATAAAAAAATTCATTCTGACTTCTAGTCTTTCTCATTTTTAAAGATTTTATTTATTCTATTCTAGAGAGAGAATACATGTGTGTGCATGGGCATAAGGGGAGAGTGACTAGAGAGGGAGAGGGAGAATCCCAAGCGGACTTCCTGCTGAGCGTGGAACTCAACATGGGGCTCAATCTCATGACCCTGAGATCATGACCTGCCTGAAACCAAGGGTCGGACACTTAACCAACTGAGCCACCCAGGTGCTCCGCTAATCCCTTATCTTCATCTATTTGTTTATTCTTAAAGATTTTATTTATTTATTTGGCAGCGCGCACAAGCACGGGGAGCGGGAGAGGGAGGAGCAGGTTCCCTGGGATCATGACCTAAGTGGAAGGCAGATGCTTAACTGATTGAGCCACCCAGGCAGCCCTCTCTGGTCTTTTTTTTCTTTTTTCTTTTTTCTTTTTTTTAAGATTTTATTTATTTATTCATGAGAGAGAGAGGGGCAGAGACACAGGCAGAGGGAGGAAGCAGGCTCCTAGCAGGGAGCCCGATGTGGGACCTGATCCTGGGTCTCCAGGATCACGCCCTGGGCCAAAGGCAGGCGCTAAACCGCTGAGCCACCCAGGGATCCATAAATTTTCTTTAAAACAAGGCTTCATGTGTGTCTCTAACCTTTACTCTTCACTGGTAGAGACCTCCTATGCCACAGAGGATAGCACCACTCAGTTGTTTGTGAGGTGTGCCTCTGGGGACCCCCCCAAATTTATTGAAAATTTGTGGTACTTGTTAATGCTCCCAGTGGTGCAAACAAACCTTAATCAGGGCATCCCAAATCTACGTGACCCTGTTAGATCTCCTGCCTCTCAATTCCCCTACTTGGGAGAGCCATCGCTGAGGGAGCTCCCTCCACCTGTGACAACACTGGAGATGGCAACATCCTAGCCCACAACATCACAGGACCCAACCTTATATTGAGTACTGCCTCCACAGCCTTCCAGTAAGGAGAGATGACACCAAGGAGACATAGTGGCTGTTGATGGCAAGCACTTTCTAGGATTTGGATGCTGAACTGACTGCTTGTGACAGTCCCATTGAATGACATTTTGCAGCGCTATATGTGTACCATAGGACACTTTCACTACTGCAGTGCTTGCTGCTCAAATGTGAGATGGTACTTGGATTGCCATGCTGCTCTCCACTGCACCTGTAAGCTTTGAAGGCCAAGACGTGTGTTGAGTCTCACAACTTTTAGAGGACGCCTTTAAACCCTTTGCTTAGTTGTTTGCCTTTTCTGTACCCATTGGACTGGCCCATGTTGGATCCTACTGAGAATTAGTGAATTTAATTTCTTTTGGGAGGCCCCCTTAACAGATACAGGTGCTGCCACTACCACAGCATCCACAGCATCCCCCTCTATGCCCTCCAGAACCACAGCTGCAGGAGCACTTCCCTGTGCCACCCCAACGGGGCCCTTCCCCATGATCACCACTCAGGGCTCTACAATTCTGCTGTTCACGCCCTCCCATAGACTTAATATTTTTATATAGTAGGCTGAAATTGAAGCTCATTTCTTGGGCCACCGTAATTCCTGGGCATGTTTCCAGAGTTAGTGGCCTAGTGGCTGATTTATTGACCCTGTCCCATTTGCTCAACAGAAGGTACCTCACATGTCCCTGCAGCTTACATGGCCACTCTGTGATGTTTAGTGGCTCCCATGCAGGATACTTTGCAATGCAGTTTGTGGCATCTGGCTAGAAACCCCCACGTGCCCTTTATAATCCTCCATATCCGGCCCGGCAGCAGCACTACACAGATGAATATGACCCTCACCTCATCCCAATGAACATAATCCCCAGTCTTGGGCTAGGTGATCTAGCCATCCAGGGGGATCCCCAACTGATTTCAGCTTCCTTGATCAAGCATTTGGTGTTCACTGTGGGCCCAGTGCCTTGGAGCCTTCACACGTCTGTGTACTTCTCTTTCTGTCAACCCCTAACACATGCCAGCCCCCAGGTAGTCCTGTCTGTTCATACCAATGTACTTTAATCTCCCTGGGACCACCCTTAAAAATTGCTGAACAGGACCTCCGATCTGCCTCATGTCAGAAGTGTATGGTGGTATTCATCCTCACCATATTAGGAGTCTGCCGCTACCCCTCAGATGGACTAAGCTAGTTGCCACTGTATTGGATGTACAACAACAAATCAGTAAGGCTGAACAGGTACAAGTAATCCATGATCTCACCCAGGGCTTTTTTTTTTTTTAACTTTTATATGAAGAATTTAATTATCTATACATGTAACTAATTCAAAGGGTCGTATTACAGTTGTTAAAGCCGCAGGTTTGTATATTTATATTTCTTACATTCATATCCATGAAAATACTGAAGTCACTCATGGTTGTTAATGAGGTATTAATTTAACCTTTATCCGAGGGCTTTTATTTTCTCCGCTGAATCCCAGCAATTGGAGAGAATGGTTACAGACAGGATTTTAACTTTTGTCTATTGATATTGCCGATTGGTATTTTTGCTTCGCACAGATGTTTCATGCACTGAGTGACCTTTTAACCATTCAGTGGCTTTTACTATCTCCACTGTCCAAATAGTGCCTATGATTTTCTCTAAAGATTGATTTCTGGGCATCACGGGATCAACTGTGATGAGAAAAACAACTTTTGAGAAAAGCACCTTTTAGGGAAAATTGTTTTTTGTGTTTCTGAGGTGCTGCCTAGGCATTTTACATTTAGGATAACCCTACTCATACCCAGAGTCTGGACATTTAAGTAAGGCCTTGAGTTGAGGATGTCCACCACAAGTTCCTGCTTTGTGTTTCCCGGAGCATGATTTAAAATAACCACTTCAAGTGAACCTGGGAGAAGTTAGCGACCTCTGCCACAACCACCTTATAAATAATAGCTGCTTGCTATCCCACTTTCTTCTGCTCCCTGGTAACCTGAGATGTAGGACTGCCGTTTCCCCAGCTCATTGCTCTCCACTTGTGCTTGCTCTCTCTTTCTCAGATAAATAAATAAAATCTTAAAAAAAAAACAAACCCTGCACCTTCATTCCAAAGGATGCTGGGGGGTTTCACATCCCTGAAATGAGAGCTCTGGTGCTGAGGAAATGATCTGCTGCCCCGCCCCCTCATTCCTAATTCTGTACTCCAGCTCCACTTCTCAGCACACCATGTAGTCCTTGGCTTTTGGCCCTCTTCCAGGTTTTGAAAGCCAGAATAGCCGGTTGAGGGATCCCTGGGTGGCGCAGCGGTTTGGTGCCTGCCTTTGGCCCAGGGCGCGATCCTGGAGACCCGGGATCGAATCCCACGTCGGGCTCCCAGTGCATGGAGCCTGTTTCTCCCTCTGCCTATGTCTCTGCCTCTCTCTCTCTCTCTCTCTGTGTGTGTGTGTAACTATCATAAATAAAATTAAAAAAAAAACAAATAGCCGGTTGAGTTCCTCTTACATTGCATCATTCTGATCTCATTTGTCTCCTCCTTCCGCATTTAAGGACCCTGAGGTTACACTGGGTCCATCCAGATAATCCAAGACAATCTATTTTAAGGTCAGGTGATTAGCAACTTTTAATTCCAGGGATATGGTTATCACTGGGGGACCATTATTTTACCTCCACATAACAAATCAGTCATACTTCTTGTAAAGAAATTTTTGGTGGTTTACGATGTGTTTTTTAAACTAGTTAGTTTGAATCTGCCTTCATGTAACAGTGTATTGCAGACAGTGTTGTACAGGTACCTCATTAATACTGACCATTCAGTTTTTCCCCTCCCATCCCTGTGACATTGTTGTCATTCATTCACTTACCAGTATGCTAGGATCACTCCGTGTATTGTGACATATGTTACTTTGAACAGTTTCTTTTAGCTCAATTAAAAATAAGAAAAATCGGGCAGCCCCGGTGGCGCAGCGGTTTAGCGCCACCTGCAGCCCAGGGTGTGATCCTGGAGACCCTGGATCGAGTCCCGCATCAGGCTCTCTGCGTGGAGCCTGCTTATCCCTCTGCCTGTGTCTCTGCCTCTCTCACTCTGTGTGTGTCTCTCTCATGAATAAAAAATAATTAAAAAAAAATCTCATTGTTTTCTTCTCCTAAGTTCTTTGTGTAGATCCAAGTTTCTTTTCTTTTTTTTTTTTATTTGTTCATGACAGAGACACAGGCAGAGGAAGAAGCAGGCTCAATGTAGGGAGCCCGATGTGGGACTGGATCCCGGGACTCCAGGATCAACCCCTGGGCCAAAGGCAGATGCTCAACCGCTGAGCCACCGAGGCATCCCATAATGTCCTTGTTTTTATCTGCCCTTTTGACTTTGGGATTTTCTGAGTACCCTTATCCCGAGAGTCTGCATCTTGCAGCTCTTTCAGCTGTAACCTACCTTGATTATATTTGGAGCCTGTTGGTGTGGTGGTCACGTTTTAGGGAGGGTGAGAGTTCTATAATATGCAGATATGTCCTTCCCAAGTGTTTGCCAGTGGTGTAGCTTTCTCCCCCTGCAGCCTACTCCCTCCCTTGCTGTGGGAGTTCCCAGCCTGTTTCCTGGAAGGCTAGTAAGGGCTGGAGTGAGAGAATGTGCTTTCCCAACTCTAAGAAAGCTCTGACAGTTGTCTTCCCCTGGAGCCAATGCCTTTGCCTTGGAGACAGCTCCAAGGCGTTTCACAATGATTACTCTTCCCCCTCCCCCTGTCAGAGTCAGAGGGGACCTTTCTGTATCTCCACCTTCACTGCGAGGACCTGGTAGGGTTCCTGGAGGTGAAGCCCACGAAGTCTGTGGGCCTCCGCCTCAACTGCTTCCCCGGAGTTTTTCACTCTCATGCCAGGTCACACAGTCTGCAGTACCAGTTTGTGGCTCTAGCTTCTGTTCCAGGTAAGAAGGTTTTAGCTGTGTGTCTCTAGGTTTGGGATGGCAGTTTACCCTGTAACTGCAGTTCTTTGATGGTCAGAAGTGTCATTGATTTTCAGTTTGTCCAGCTTTTTCTTGTAAGAATGGGAGTGATGGCTTATAAGTTTTCATGTTGGAACTGGAAGCAGAAGTTACTCTTTTTAACTTTGGATTTATGACTTGTTATCTTAAGTGAACTAACTATATGCATAGATCCAGGACTCTGGTATTATATCTAGATTTGATTATACAGACTACATTTGATATTTCATATTTATCACTTAGTTAATAATGATTTCAAGCTATACTGCCCAAGAGCTTTTGCTTTCCTTAGAAAAGCTTATCACTTTCAAATGTTCTTTTCTTGCAACTATAAAAAATATCTTGCAGCTTTTCAGAAAAACTTTTCATATGCACTATTTTGCATTTTATAGGCAGTGAAAGCTATGCAGGCCCTGTCTTTATTAAATTTTCTACCTAGAAATAAAAAATTAGTATATATAAGAATTTGTCAAGCTGTTTCTTTTCTCCTGAAACTTGATTTTATTAGTATGGGTTTCTCCAGAAGCAGATCCTGAGATAAAAATTTAAATTCACCTTATTTTATTTGTGAGGTAATCTCAGGACACACCAGTAGCAGAAGAGGAAGTGAGAGAGATAGGAGAGTAAGTTAGAAAAAGGTACAGATTTCAAGCTATTTTCTACTGTGGGCAACTAAAGCTGACTCATACTGGAGAACTCTGAGAGCCGGTGTAGAATCCAAATGTCAGAGTTACCTCCAGGGCAAGCATGGAAGGGAGCTGAGATATTTTTCCCCACCGTTGTTGAAGGCTGCCCGAAGGAAGGTACATGTTCCCATATACTTTTGGGTCTGCCCTGTATATGGGCAGGTTGGTTCCAGGGGCCAGAGATGCAGATGCTGGTAGTTGGAAGTCAGACCTGTGCAGGATGGTAAGACTTGGGACGATGTGCAAATGACAGTGTCTGCTGTAGTGATTTCCCATGGCTTGATCCAACAGGATGAGCTGTGGTATAAATTGGCCATTTGCCCCATTGATTAGTTGGTTTGTCAGCTTTCTAAACCCCTTGAGGTGGCAGATTGCACTCCGAAATGAGTTCTCTGAAAAAATGCTCAAGATTCTGTCACATGATTTTTTCATGTTCTCTTTTTGGTGATACCTAGCCTTGTTCACTTTGAAATAGAATAGCAGTAGCTTAGACCCTGGCCTTGTGCTTCTGGTAATGGTAGATGGGGGATCCTAGTCCAAACCAGTCAATGCTGAAAAGCGTCAGAGAATTCACAAGATAGTAAAGAATTACTGGATTGAGATTGGGAGATAATAGAAATCCAGAGAGATGAACACCTTGCTTGGGGCTGCTCTTGTCCTTGGTATTTGCTATACTATGGAAAGGCCAAGCAGTGTATTGACATACACAGTAGGGGAAGAGAAGTTGGAGTCCAGGGTGAGGATCCTGGTGAATCTTGAAAGGCTGTAGGCTGAAATTCAGGTGGACTGAGTGTATACCATGCTTGCTTGAAATGAAATTCTGTGTCGTGTGGGGAGTTTAGTATACCTCCTTTCTCAGATTGCTGGTGGTGGTAGACACTTAACAGAAGCAAATGAAGATGCTCTCCAGAGGAAGATAACATCTTAAGTCTCAGGTTGTTTCTGGGATGATTTTTCAAATAGAGCCCCCACAAAATCAAATCAGCGTAACCAGGTGCACCAGAAGACAACCTGAACAAGAACCCACACAAGCAACAGGCAATAGAAACAGCCACGTTATTAGATGCTGGAATTAGCAGACCGACTATAAAATATTGTTTAGGATGTTTATGGAGATAAAAGCTGAACTTGAACATCTCCGTAAGGAATCAGCAAAGGGACAGAACAGATTTGAAAAAGACATGACTGAATACTAGATCTAAATACAAAAACTCAAATTGAGGATTCAGTGGATTAATAGATTAGAAAAGTAATGAACTGAAAGATCAGAAGAAACTTCCTTGAATGAAGTATGAGAGAGGAAGATTCTGGAAAACTGAAGATTGTAAGAAATATGTAGTGAGAAAGTGCAACGTGTGTTTGGAATCCTAGCAGAGGAGAATAGAGTAGGGGAATATTTGAAGAGAAGATGGCTGAGAACTTTGAAAACTGGCAAGATACCAGTCCATGGAGTAAACAGATCCCCAAGTGGGAGATAAGGTGTTTTTAAAAAAGTTTTCTGCTTGTAGGTCATAGTCTAGGATTCATTTTCCTTAGAGTAAGTTTGCTTGCTTGCTGCCTGCCTGCTGTCCTTCCTCCCTTCCTCCCTTTCCAACTTTAGCAGTAGTTTTCAGCATTCTGCTGAGGATAAATGTTTCTCTCACATGAAGAATTACATGGTCTTTTATTACTTTTATTTAATTTATTCTGGGGTTCCAAAGATTTTGATTAGAAGAAAAGATAAAACTGCTATTTGGATTGAAATCCATGGAGATAAGAAAATATGATCAACAAGATAAGCTTTCCAGGCTTAAAGAAATGATTCTGTAATGCAGGAAATTCAGACAGGAATGTCAGGTGGGAACAAGAGCCTCTCCCCAGCCCTTCTGTGTTAAGGTCACAGGTAGTTCCTCCCCTATTTGCCCTGGACCCCCTTATCTGAAAGCCTCTCCCAGGTGAAGGGCATGCTCACCTCAGGAACAGAAGTGTGCTTGGGGTGCCAGCGAGGGCTCTTTTTGGAGAACAAGGGGGGACTAGTACTACTCACAGACACCTGGACATACGATTGTTTTAGGTAACTCCAAGGGCAGGGGGTACCCATATCTTTAATCTTGTGGGAAACATAAATTTATGTTTAAGTAAGTTACTGGATGACTTCTATTTTTTAAAGGATGCCAACCAGGAGATCACTGGCCTCTTCTTACAGGTGGTATAACAAAATGCTTAAGGACATGGGTCTGACCTCAGATGACCTGGATTCAGATCTCAGTTACTCCCCTTCCTAGCTGCATGTTCTTAAAGCAAGTTACTAATTACTCTAAGATCAAGAGGAAAAAAGATTTGTTTTTTCTCTCTCTGTTTTACATTCAGGACTAGTATTTTGTTCTGTTTTTGTTGGTTTTGATTTGCATACTTGTCTACGTAAGCTACTTTGTCAGCACTGTCCACTCCAGGAGACTCCCGACACACTAGCAGAGTGACACACTCACTAGTCGTGGTTTAAGGCGAGTCAGCTCTCCTCATACTCCTTGGTCCAGAAACGAAGCTGGCTGTAGAAGGCCATGTGGATCGTGGGTACACAGATGCCTCTTTATAGCGGGTATGTTTAAAGCCATTTAGTTCCTTAGTTATTTGGATATCTCAGAACGCTTACCTTCTAGTAACCATCCTTTTTCCTGTTCACTTATTTCATTTTCATCTGATGTACTTTGGGTTTAATTCTTTTTATGGGCATAAATGGGAACAAGAAATAACAGTTTTCATAATTGTGGGGGCTGCGTATTCATTCTATACACCCCTGAGGAGTTGCAGTCTAGAGGCTAATCAGCTGAACTTCTGCAGTTTTTAAATTTGACTTTCTTTAGGTGGGGAGGGGGGGGGACATACCTTGCCACGCTTTTGTTTCCTCCCTGGCTGATACATCTATTTATCTGCCTAGTTTCTGACTGCATTTGATTTTATGACTCCTGCATTAATGTGATACCGACTCTTTGTTGGGATTGAGGAAAAGCTGCTGTCAGGGCATTTCCTGATTGCATCTGCTGATCTTGATCAGATACATGGGGCCAGAAATGAATTCATTAAAATATGAGAGATCATAATAAACTATAACTATATACAGTAGAGTATGTAGTTAGATCTCGACTTTCATAATGCCCTGACATATGTGTATGTTGTGCAGGCCCCTCATGAGGCTATGGGCATTTTCTCCCCATTGTCTTCCCCAAGCCTTAACCAGGGAGAGCTGCTACTTTCTACTTGGGCATTTGATCAGAGAGTATATTAAAGCATAATGGTCAGCCTCTGACCAAGCAGGTGTTCCAAGATTGGTTTACATGCTTTGTCATATTAGCTGTCCATTTAGTTTCCTTTTCCTTCTTTCCTGTTTAATTAAATTTGGTGCTTTCTCCCATTAACATTACCATGTGGTTTTCCTCTGCATTTGAAGTATAGTATATAGACAATAAACACTATGTTTGTTTATGTTCTCTTTGATTTTGTTATTGAGAGGAGATTCATAAATGCCTGAGGGATGTCAGGGTTATTCCTGGGAAAGCATATAATGTCTGGAATTTGCTCTGAACCTTTTCCTATTTCAGTAATCTTTCAGGTAGATAAGGAATGAGAAATGTTTTCTGTGTTGTCATCACCTGGTAATTTCACAGGAAAATCACAGTGGGAAGGGCACTGTTGTAAATCAACATTTGTACTCACATGACTGAGCTCACTTAAAATATGAATGTGTCTCTTATGGAAAAAGCTAATGGATGTTTGCTGTTTGACAACTTGAAATATAGAACAGACCAACAAGAAAATAGCCAGAAACTATGGAAAGGTAAATACTTGCCATACAAAAATAGACATTTTAGGGGCGCCTGGGTGGCTCAGTTGTTAGAGCATTTGACTTTGGCTCAGGTCATGATCTTAGGGTGCTGAGATTGAGCTGAGTCAGGTGCTGCACTCAGCAGGGAGTCTGCTTGTCCCCTTGTGCCTCCCCCTGCTCATGCGAGGCATGCTCACATGCTCACTCACTCGCTCTCAAATCTTAAACGTTATAAAAATTATTTTTTGTTGAAGGCAAACGAAAGCTGTGTTGTGTGTGAGTTAGGTACTATGATCTCATTACTCCTGTCATAACAGAAGTTGGACGTTGGGCAGATGAATTCAGACTAGTTAGAGATTGGCAAAGGAAAAAGTTTTTCCGATTGTGCTCCTAGAATACTTGTTCATTGTTTAAATTTTATTCTCAAGTTTTTGACAAATTAATGGAATTAAAATAGCTTTCCTTTTAATGTGCTAAAATATCCCCTTTTGCGTCTGAGGTTAAAAGGAAAGGCCATATTTTATTCAAAGCCTTAACACTTATTATTTTTTTTTTTAAAGATTTTATTTATTTATTCATGAGAGATACAGAGAGAGACATAGGCAGAGGGAGAAGCAGGCTTCCTGAAGGGAGCTCGATATGGGACTCAATCCTGGGACTCCGGGATCATGCCCTGAGCCAGAGGCAGATGCGCTTAACCACTGAGCCACCCAGGGTCCCCACGGAAAATGTTTTAAATAAAGGAAAGTTAACAGAAAATTATCGATGATGCCACTAAGCCAGTTCTATTGTTTATTTTTCTGCAATTGCCGATAACAGTGTAACATTTTAGATGGTATGAAAGATTCAAAATAAGTAGAATATATAAAAAAAAAAATTAGCAGGGTGAGATTTCAGGTAGGTTTTTTTTTCCTTTAACTTTATGTTTTCTGATTTTTTTTCTTTTTTTTATGATAGTAGCAGAGCTAAAAATATTCCCACTACATTGCATGATGTCTAAAATACAGAGTTTTAATGTGTTCCCAGGGTTAGTCTTTTCTTGAGGATTATTTAATGATTTTCAGAAGCAAAATGTACTGTTTAGTGCATCTAATAGGCTATGACTAAAGATTAATGGAATGGTTTAAAGTATCATGTTAAGTGACATTGTGTAACAGGCATTGTCTTAGTGAACCTTACGTAATTTAACTACTTTATGGAACATAGTTTAGTAGCTGGTGTGTATCGCGTTCTTTGTTAGTAGAAGAGGACTATGGAAAACATCTCAAAATGGGTTTTCTTAGCTCAGACAATTGTGCTATTGAGAAATACTCCTCACTGTAATTGATAATGATGCTAGAGTTTTTAATTTTGTTTTGATTTTATTTATTTATTAGAATGTATGTGCACGGGATCCCTGGGTGGCGCAGCGGTTTAGCGCCTGCCTTTGGCCCAGGGCGCGATCCTGGAGACCCGGGATCGAATCCCACGTCGGGCTCCCAGGGCATGGAGCCTGCTTCTCCCTCTGCCTGTGTCTCTGCCTCTCTCTCTCTCTCTCTCTCTCTCTCTCTCTCTCTGACTATCATAAAAAAAAAAAAAAAAAAAAGAATGTATGTGCACGTGAGTGGTAGGAGGGGCAGGGAGAAGGAGAAGGAGGGACTTGTAAGCAAACTGCCCCTGAATGCAGGGTCAAATACAGAGCTCAGTCTCGTGACCTGAGATTATATATAACCTGAGCCGAAACCAAGAGTTAGATGCTGAACCAACTGAGCCACCTAGACCCCCCAATGGAGTTTAAATTGAGTGAGATCTCATGAGATTTTGGACCTTTGTGTCCTCTGTAGTTTGCCAGAAAGCGTTTTTGATAAAACAACACTAGATGCTAGTGGTAGCAATGATCAGTTGGTTTTTGAGTGGACTAAAAAGCATATATGTGTTTAAATTGTGCTTACATATTTTATATGCATATCTTTATAGTTTTCTGGATTGCGTAGGTAAAGACCAGGGCTGGTCTTTACCTCTGAATGTGAAGTCTGCTTTTTAGTCCTGCCCTTCCATTGTATTTCCTCCCTCTCTCTCTCTCTCTATATATATATATATTATGGTTTATGGCAGAATGCTAGAAACCAACTCAGTATTATGCTTTGTCCTTCCTTTGCTTCATCCATCCTTTGGTTTATAAGCAGTTATGTATACAAATATGGATACATAGCATTCTATGTACACTCTTCTCCTTCTTACTTTTTTCACCTGGCAACATATGTAGTGATAAAACCATAGTAATAGGTAGAGACATTTTTTTTTCCTTTTTACAGCTGCATATTTTATTGTGTGGAGGTTTCCTAATTTGTTCAACCAGTCCTTCATTAATGGACAATTGGATTGAATCCAGCCTTTTGCTTATTAGAAATAATCCTGTAATGAGTAGCCTTGTGCATACATTGTTTCCCATTTTTACATGGTATAAATTCTGAGGAGTGATATTGCTAGGTCAAAGGGTAAATGCATGCATAATTTTAGTAGATGTTGCCAAATTGCCCTGGGTAGAGACCTATAAGAGTTTGTCCACAGCCTCAATATCAGACTATGTTGTCAAACTTTTGGATTTTAATAAATCCAACAGGTGGGAAATGGTATCTCAGTGAAGGCTTATTTTGCTTATTTTCCCTTATTATGAGCAAGGTTCAGCATTTTTTCCCACAGGGTTAAGAACCAGTTGTATTTCTGTTTCTGTGAATGGTCTGTAGGGTTGTTGGTCCTTTTTCATTATGGCTAACAAGATTGGAAGGTGATCCCCAGATTTCCAGCCACCTTCTGCCCTCACTTTGTGTAATTCTCTCCACATAAGTGAAAATGGGACCTAGGCCTTGCTTTTAACCAACAGCATATATGGCAGAGATGATAGAAGGTCAATTTCTTGTTAGCTTAGGTTATATAGCAAAGATAATGGGATGTCACTCTTGTGATTATATTATATAAGACTCCATCTTGGGGTGCCTGGGTGGCTCAGTTGGTTGACCGTGCGACTCTGGATTTTGGCTCAGGTCATGATTTTAGGATTGTGGGATCAAGCTCCTCATTGGGCTCAGAGCTCAGTGCAAAGTCTGCTTGAGATGCGTTCTCCCTCTTTCCTTGCCCCTCCCCTATTTGTGTGCATGTGCACAAGCCGGGGCTTTCTCGCTCTCTAAATAGACTTACTGACTGACTCCATCTTCAGATTGGAAGAGACTCCTCATTGTTGACTTGATGGAGTTAGGGACTGTGTCGTGATGCCCCCATGGCAAGGAATTGCCAATAATTGCTAGGGTGTGAGGGTGGCCTCCAACTGACAGGGCCGTTTGTCATAGAGCCACAAGGAAATGAATTCTACCACGAACTTGATGAGTTTGGGAGCAGTTCTTCGGAAATCTGATCTCCAGGTGAGAATGGAGTTTGGCTGACAGTTAATTTGAAGTCTTGCCAGACCCTGAGCAGAGGATCCTGTTAAGCTGTGCTCAGGTTCTTGCCATTCAGGAATTAGGAGATAATAAATGTGTGTTGTTTTGTGGTAATTTGTTTTATAGCAGTAGATAACTAATACCAAGATCTTTAAAGGACTAGTGAAACTCTGGCTTGATTTGTTGTTGTTTTGAGGACCTCTTATGATGTTCTTCTGTGATAATTGGTTAGTTTGCGTTTCTGTTGGGACTGGAGTTAATTTGAGTAAGTTATATTTTCTTAAAACTTATTCTTCTAGGCTTTCAAATGGATATGCATGGAATTATATGGAACTGTCTCTTGATTTATAAAATTTGCAGTGATTTCAAATTTATCATTAAGAAATCTTAGACTAAGAATGGAAGATTTGGGGCTTTTGCTGGCATACTGAACATTTTGCTTAATAATGACAAAGTCTAATGAAACTATTTAAGGTGGTTAGCTGTCTTTTCCTCCTTCCCCTCCTCTTGACAGTGGACCTTTGTTCCCCAGGCTGTGCTCATCTTATATATCATACTCATCTCTTAAGATTTTACATTGCACAGAATCAAGATCCTGTAACCTCTTCTGGAACAGAAATACACTGAGTAATTTTGAATTACACAAATAAATCTTGGTAATTTTTAGTACTTGACACTTTGCTTGGTAAAATAATGGGTTTGAAAAGACAGAAACGACCCCTATCTTCTGGGCAGGTTGCTTATGGTATATATAGTATCTCTTACACAATAGGCACATTGTTTATTGGGACATCTCCAGTTCATGTATCTGGAAAGGATTCCTCTGTCATTAACTGTACCTCTCCAAAATGTGAGTGTTGGTATCTCATTTTCCAGCCACCTCATTCAGTCAGTCTTTCCATGTTACTCTCTTTAGTATAACTCCAACAATTATTCAGCCCTACAAGGACCGACCTCAGGTCCTTCGGCCCTGCACAGGTTTTTATCCTGCTGCATTCATTCTTCCACGTCCTTACATTTCTCCTTGTCTGGCTTATGTCTGTGGTCTGTCATTTCTAATCAGCACATTGTATGTACTTCTCCCCAGACTGCTGCCTCTGTACCTCCTTGGTGAAACCCTGACCCTCTGCTTACAAGGCACTTGTCCCTTAGCAGCTACCAGACCATGACTGCCTGGTCTCACTGGAAAGTCCTGTACACAGCTGGTTAGCCTTTTATTCATTTAACTTTTGAAAAATGTATTATGTTAACATCTAACTGCTGAAATTTTGGCTTTATTAACTGCTCAAGTTTATGATTGAAAGAATTTGTTCACTAGTTGTTTTGTATTAACTAACCTTAAATGTTTGCTTTGACCCTCCTATTAAAGGCTTTCAGGCTTGGACATTGAGGCCATGGGTAATTGCCTATAGAAGGAATAGCAGACAGTGCAAAGGAGAAAAACATTATTGTTATTTGTTAGCATAGGTTAGATTAAAATTTCATCTTTTGGTTTTTGTTTGGATGTTTTAACTTAAGTAGTTAAGAGCATGTTATTTTTATTAAATAACAGGTATCTAATTGCTTTGTACTTTATTCATATTTGAGTGTTAACTTCCTGACCTATCTGAAAACTGATGGTGTCTTTGTTGTTTCTGAAGACTGTTTTGTTTAATTAAATAAAATAAATGATCTGATTTTAAAAATTTCTCGCATTTTTATAAGTTATTTAATTTATTATAAGCATTGACTATGTAAAAATATTCTAGAGAATTATCATAATAATAGCTTGAGGAAAATAATATCTACGTGATAGAATTGTTAAGAGTTAATACATTTTACAGTTCAGGAAGCAAGGACTCTTGATGTTTGGGTTGTTGTGGTTAGGATTGGGGTAGGTATTCGGGGAAAAATCTGGAGAGAATTGGCCAAATCCTATGGGTGAGGTCTTAAGAAAACTTTTTCATTTCACCCATAGTTCCTGGTAGCCAAGAGGGAACCTAAGATCATGCAGTGGACAAAATGGAAAGTAGTCTCCTGTTTTTATCACAAAGACCTTTACTTAATTTGTGAAATTGGACAATGAGAGCTTTTTTTTTTTTTTTTTTGGTACCTTTTCTAATAATAACTCTGACTTGTTCTGCCTATTTTCATACTGTTGAAATTAGGTGGTCTTGATTTTTTTGTATAGCGTTAAGGTACTGCTTGGCTTGAACATGACAGTAATATATTTGCTTATAAATACCCAGCAAACATATTGATAACTGTATTACAGTAATTGATTCATTAATTTCCATGAATATTTATTAAATGTTTGCTACATGTCAGGCATTGTTGTAAACTCGGAATGCTATAGGAATTGAACACAAAATTTGCTCTTGCTCTAATGAAGCTTACATTCTAGTAGGGGGGGATGGACAATAAATAATTAGTAATTATGTACTATGTAGGAAGGTGGAAGTTGCACAGAGTGGGGAAGATCAGAAGTGCTAATGTTTGGTGGTTGAGTTGCAGCTTTAAATATGGTAGTGTAAAAACTTACTGAGGTGATATCCAAGCAAAGATTCAACATTGGTGAAGTTAGCTGGGATGAAAAGTATTCTAGGCAGAGGGGAGAACTGATGCATAATCCCCCATTGGGAGTATGTTTGAGGCATTTGGTGTCCTGTGAGGAGACCTGTGTCTAGAATGGAATGAATGAGGAAGGAAGTAACAGAAGAGATGGTCAGAGAGGTTATTCTGGATTAGGTAGGGATTTATGGGTCATTGTAGGGAAAAGATGGTCACGTATACCATTCATATTACATATTAAATTTAGATCTCAGGAGGAAAATATTAATGCTTTTGAATTTGTGCTGTATTCTTTCATTCTGTGGTTCTGTGTGCCATTCATTGTGCTAATTAAGTGAGGGAATACAGTGAACAAATGAAACAAAAACTAGCCACAGTGTTTGTGGAGGATCTCTTGGTCCTGTGCAAATTACTGTGCTTTGTGTGTTAATCATTGTACTTGATATTTTACATATCTTATATAATCTGAGTATTTCATTTGATTCTAAGTATCTAGCAAGATAGTATTATTAACTTGGAATACATTTGATGAAAATGAGGCTAAGGAAATTTGGTAATTTGTCTAAAGTTACATAGCCAGTGTGTGACAGAATGGGATTAGAATTTAATCTTGTCTTTCATTATACTATTGGTTTCCAAATCTGGCTGTGTATCAGAGTTCACTGGGAACCTTATTATCAAAGCTATAGATTGCTTAATTTTGCCTCTGCTCAGTTATTAATTTGAACTAACTGTAACTGTTGAATCTAGAGAGTAGGCATTAGGGCAGTTTAGTCTTTGATTGGAAAGTAGAACTATTTTCTTCAGGTTGCTTATTTTTATTTTTATTTTTATTTGCATTTATTCTATGCAGAATTTACTCCCAGGCCGTAAGTTTTTATTTCTTCAGTTTCTTCTGGGATATCTTTTTCTTCTGTGCAACCTCCTCTTCTGGTTTAGGAACAATCTGTACTTTTTCAGTAAGAATCATCTTCATGTGGCAGGGAGAGCTGGAGAGCTCATGTATGGGTTAATCCGGCCATGAGTAAGTTCTACATCGCATCTTGGGGGCTTTGTTCACCTGGATGTGCTCAATAACAGAGAATCTACATCTAAACCCTTAAGTTCAGCATTACTCTCTGCATTTTGAAGCATGTGCAGTAAAAATTCAGCACTGTTCTTGGGCCACCGACCTGTGTCCAGCCCCACTGTTTGGTCTGTGCACACCTACCAACTCCACCATTGTAGCAACAGAATGGCACAAACTGCTTCTGCAAAGTGACATCTTTCAGATACTTGGTGGCTTTTCAGATATGCATACCCTTGATGGCTGGGCAGTTTCATGTGTGTTCTTAAAGTGAACACGAAGATTTGAGCCTCTCGACTTGCATGATTCTGTAGGGTTTTCTGGGTCCAGCGAGTAGCGAACCATTTTTGGAGGTCACCTCAGGCTGCTTGGGGGAAGAATAGGTTGCTTATTCTTAATAACAGATTTTAAGGTACTTGGGTTGAGAGAGTCCTATAATTTTACAGTGGAAAGGGACTTTAGATAGACTGTCATGATGCATGAGGTCCTTGTATTTACTTCATGAAAAGCCAAAATCTGAAAAAAAAAAAAAAATTACTGCACTGATAGCAATCCAGAGCAAAGGTAAATATCCATTAACACGGGCACATGAAGAAGTCAGCTGTTTTGGTGCCTTTCGTTTTCCGAGCACTAACACATTGGCTTGTGCTTTTAATTGTTGGTCCTTTTCTTTTTTTTAATTCATCTCTATCTATATATCTTCATATATTTGAGTCTTCATTAATGGTATGCCTAGGGGTCCTAAGTAAATAGTTGAGAAGTTCTACGTGGTTGTTTGGAAAACAGTGACTATGAACTTGGTGGATGATTTACAAGTATCCTGAAGGGTCTAACAGATGTCCTTCTCTTTCAGGAGATTGAAGATGGCCCTTCAGCTATGCTAGGTCTATAATGGGAAGTGTCACAGTTCGATATTTCTGTTATGGATGCCTTTTTACATCTGCAACCTGGACCGTTTTGCTTTTTATTTATTTCAACTTCAGTGAAGTGACTCAGCCACTTAAGAATGTGCCCATCAAGGGGTCCGGACCCCATGGACCATTTCCCAAAAAATTCTATCCCCGTTTCACTCGAGGCCCAAGTCGAGTATTAGAGTCACAGTTCAAAGTAAACAGAATTGATGATAAGATAGATAATCATGTTGAAGATCCAGAAAAAGGCAACATAAAATTCTCTTCTGAATTGGGTAAGTGTATTAGACTTCTGGCAGCATGTCAGAGTATTTATTTAATCATTGGAAGTTTAAATTCAGTTATTCTTTAACTCACATGTTGCTCAGGGGATTAGAAATGGATCATTTTCCCCCTCTAATTTATTTTATTGTTAATGAACTAAGGTTCTAGGATTTTGCAGACTCAGGGGGATATATTCTCATTTATCCACTTCTGACTTTAATATTTTATGAGGACTTGAGAGAAAGTAATAAGGTCCAGAATGGGGGGGAGAGGGGAAGAAAGAAAGAAAATGCAAGCTATGGAGGAGGATTTTGTTAGCATTATTTAATAAGGGAAAGAAATAGTCAAAGGGTAACTTGACTATATACAACATATTTTGAAAGGCAGAGTTAATTAAAACAACATGAACTATTAGGTTTAGAGGTAAGCTGAAATTGTATCTCATAAGATTTCTACTTATAAGAATCATTAAGATGCTGGAGTACATTATATATAGGAGTTTATATAATCTTGTAAAAAAGGGAAACTTCTTCAAAAATTATATTCTGTTCAATTTGGAAGCAAGAATCTACTGTGTATGATTTTTGCATGCTATAATTCTAGAATCTTGGTTTTAGCAAATTTTATTTTAAGGGATAAATGAGCCATTTTGGTTATCTTTAAAACTTAAAAAAAAGGAAGAACTTTAATCTGGTGCTAGAAATCTCAAGTAATTTAGGAGTAAAAGTAAGGGATTTTAAGACACTGAAAGATCCACAGAATATAAAGGAAATGGTAAAACTTTTTTCATTTGATCATAGTTTCAAAGAAATAAAATCAGTTTCTAGAACTTAATGATTTTCTAATACATGGAGTTGAAAATATTTAAAATTATTTGAGGAAATAGAAATTAACACCTCAGTATTTATAAGATATACCTTCTAATCTTTTTTCAAACTGCGATTTAGATATTTTAAAAGCATTAATAGGAAAATTTCTGGCTTCTTTTTATTCATAGTTTGGTAAAAAACTTCTATAAAGAATAACATTGAGTTAACTCTTTTGATTGAACCTTATATTTGCCTTTGAAAGAAATAGAAAATTGTAGATGTTCAAAGTGTGACAAGCTCCAATTGCTGAGTTGAAAAACTAAATGCTTTATAACAGATACACAAACCTATTATAGCTAATAAATGAATTCAGCTAAGTTGTAGGGCAGAAGATCACACAAAAACCAGTTGTATTTCTGTACATTAGCAACAGTCTGAAAATAAAGCTAAGAACAGTTCCATTTACAGTAGTATCAAAAGGAATAAAATACTTAGGAATAAACAAAGATGTGAGGCTTGAATACTGGAAACTACAAAACTGCTGAAAGAAGTAGAAGTAGACCTAAATAAATGGAACAACATGTTAGGTTCATGGATTGGAATACTAAATACTGTTAGGGTGTCAGTACTACCCAAAGCAATCCATAAATTCAGGGTAAACCTTATCAAAATCCCAGTGGCCTTTGTTGAAAAGATACAAAGCCTGATTCTAAAATTAATGTGAAATTGCAAGGGGCACTGAATAACCAAAGCAATCTAGGAAAAATACAAAGTTGGAGGGCTCACACTTCCTAGTTTCAAAACTTTCTACAAAGCTGCAATAATCAAAACAGTGTGATATTGCCTAAAGACAGATATATAGATCAGTGGGTAAACTGAGAGTCCAGAAATAACCCCACAACATTTCTGGCCACTTGATTTTCAAACAGTGTGCCAAGCCTATTTTAATGGAGGAAAATAGTCTCTTCAAATGCTGTTGGGACAAATTAGATAGCCACATGCAGAGAAGTGAAGTTGGAACCCTATATCATATGTAAAAATTAACTCAAAATGAATTAAAGACCTAAATATAAGTGCTAAGACCATAAAAGCCTTGAATGAATCCCAGAGATCAATCTTCATGACCTTGGGTTTGGCAGTAATTTCTTACATGACACCAAAAGTATAAGTAATGAGAAAAAAAAAATAAATTGGACATCATTGAAATTAAAAACTTTTGTACGTTGTACATCATAGAAGACAAGAAAGTGAAAACGACAAGCCACAGGATGGGAGAAAATGTTTGCATATCCTGTCTCTCATGGGGATCCGTTACCCAGAATATATAAAGAACTCTTACAGCTCAACAATAAAAAGACAAATAGCCCAATTTAAAAATGGGCAAAGGGGATCCCTGGGTGGCTCAGTGGTTTGGCGCCTGCCTTTGGCCCAGGGCACAATCCTGGAGTTCCGGGATCGAGTCCTGCATCAGGCTCCCGGCATGGAGCCTGCTTCTCCCTCCTCCTCTCTCTCTCTCTCTCTCTCTCTCTCTGTCTATCATAAATAAATAAATCTTTAAAAAAAATAAAAAAAATAAAAATGGGCAAAGAATTTGATAGACAAGATGTTCAACATAGATATTACAGAAATGTAAATCAGAACCACAATGAGATGCTATTTCATACTTGCTAGGATGGTTATAATTTTTAAAAAGGAAAATCACAAGTGTTGGCCAGGATACAGAGAAATTGGAAACTTCGTACATTGCGGGTATGTATGTAAAATTATGTAGCAACTATGGAAAACGGTTTGGTGGTTCCTCAATAAGTTAAACTTAGAATTACCATATGGCCCAGCAATTCCAGTCCTGGGTTTATACCCAAAAGAATTGCAGACAGATGTTCAAACAAAAATTTATACACAGATGTTCATAGCACTATTCTCAATGAACAGAGGTGGCGAGAACCCAACTGTCCAGTTGATGAAAAGGACAGACAAAATGTTTATTCAGGTACAGAAAGGAATGAAGTCTGACACAAGGAGAAGCCTTGAAAACATTACGATAAGTGAAAGAAGCAAGACATAAAAGGTCATATACAGTGTGATTTCATTTATATGAAATGTAGGCAGATGTATGGAGAATAGAAGCAGATTAGCGGTTAGGGGGCTGGGGTGGGAGGAGGGCGGGAGGCTTGCTTTAATGGGTACAGGGTTTCATTTTGGGGTGGTGTGAATACCTGCAACTATGTGTGCTGGCTGTGCCACATTGCAAGTGTAGTCAGTGTCACTGAGGGTGAACTGTATGTTATATCCATTTTTACCACAGTGATAAAAGACAAAAAACCTACTCAACTTCTATGATGAGAACTTAATTTAGAAGGAACTAATATAAATCAATATAGTAATAGTTAAAAGTATGGTTATTGCTGAATAGGGCATTATCATTAAATAGGGAAAAGAATCTGTAAAGTACATTTTAGAAAGATGATCAACAATAAATTTAAAATTAAAAATAGGTTTTCTAATTTAATCCAAAGTTAATTATAAAAGAACTTGAAATAGCTCCTTTGAGGCATGCCTGAGTACTGTGTTTTTCTTATCCGTAGTTTACACAGCCAGACAACAGGCAAATGCCTGTGCTGATATGGGGAGTTGTTTCATAGCTCATCATTTTCTAAAGTAGGTACAAATAAACTTTTACATGAAGCTGGCAAGAGCTTCCAAGTACTAGTTAATTGAATCACTTTGTGTTTTTTTTGGGTTTTTTTTTTTTAATATTTACTTATTTATTCATGTAGACATAGCGAGAGAGAGAGAGAGAGAGAGAGGCAGAGATAGAAGCAGACTCCATGCAGGGAGCCCGACGTGGGACTCGATCCCGGGACTCCAGGATCTCGCCCTGGGCCAAAGGCAGACACTAAACCCCTGAGCCACCCAGGGATCCCTCACTTTGCTTTTTGATTCTGTTGCTTATATTGTGTTCAAATGCAGTATTAAAATTGCTGTGGTCATACTGAAAAATACTTTTTAAATTAAAAAAATAGATCCTCTGGCATGCTAGTTAATTGGCTGTGATTTTTTTATATGAGCAGGGGAGGGACAAAAGTAAGCTAAAGTGATTTTCCCCCCAGTTGTATTGAGATAAAATTGACATTGTATTGGTTTAAGGTATACATCATACTTCACATAAGTATATATTGCAAAATGATTACTACACTAAGTTTAGTCAATGTCAATCACTTCACATAGTTAAAAATGTTTTTTTCTTGTGATGAGAACTTTTAAGATCTGAGAGTAGCCACTTTCAAATAACTAGAAGTTGTATCTTTTAACCAATCTTTACCCAGTCTGCACCTCCCCCCCACCTCACCTCTGGCAACCATGTCTGTTCTCTGTCTCTAGGAGTTCCCTTTTTTTAGATTCCACATTTTTTTAAAAATCATACAGCATTACAGTATTTGTCTTTCTCTTTCACTTAGCATAATGCCCTCAAGGTCCATCCATGTTGTCACAAATGCCGGATTTCCCTTCTTTAATGGGTGGTGTGTGTGTACCACATTTTATTTATTTACTCCCCTATAGATGGACATAAAGTGATGTTTTAATATGGAATAATTTTTCATCAAGAGATATGTATTAGAAAATAATCCTTATAGTATCAGTATGAGCTAGTCCTTTGATTTATTGAATCAAAGAGTATTTATTGAAAATCTATTTGTGCAAGGCACTGTCCTAGGTGTTGGGTATCAAGCAATTTTTATTTTATGTTTTTTACATGCTCACAAAGTCTCTGCTTTCATCGAGTTTGCATCCTCTTATAAAATGCTAGTAGAGCTTTTTTCTTTCATTATTTAAAAAAGGATGTATTCACACACCAAAAAACCCAGATAATCCAAATTAAGAATGGGCAGAAGGTATGAACAGACATTTGCAGTGCATCTTCTTTCTCCAAAGAAGACCTCCAGATGGCCATAAAGACACATAAAAAGATGCTCAATATCACTCATCATCAGGGAAATGCAAATCAAAACCACAATGAGCTAGCACCTCACACCTGTCAAAATGGCTAAAAACAACACAAGAAACAAGTGTTGGTGAGCATGTGGAGAAAAGGAACTCTCATGCACTGTTGGTGAGAATACATACTGGTGCAGTCACTCTGGAAAACAATATGGAAGTTTCTCAAAAAATTAAAAGTAGAATTACCGGAACGCCTGGGTGGCTCAACAGTTGAATATCTGCCTTTGGCTCAGGGCATAATCCCCAAGTGCCAGGATTGAGTCCCACATTGGGCTTCCCTACATGGAGCCTACTTCTCCCTCTGCCTATGTCTCTGCCTCTCTCTTTCTGTGTCTCTCATGAATAAATAAATACAATCTTTTTGAAAATAAATAATAAATAAGTAGAATTACCATATGATTCAGTCACTGTATTACAAAAACACTAAATTGAAAAGATAAGTGTACCCATGTTTATTGCAGTATTATTACAATAGCTGAATTATAGAAGCAACCTGAGTGTTCATTGATAGATGAATGAATAAAGAAGTGTGTGTGTATAGAGACACACACACACACACACACACACACACACACACTGGAATATTACTCAGCCATAATAAAAAAGAATAAAATCTTGCCATTTGCAACAAATAGATGGATCTAGAGGGTATAATGCTAAATGAAATAAGTCAGAGAAAGATGAATACCATATGATTTCATTTGTGTGTGGAATTTAAGAAGCAAAAAAGAGACAACAAGAAACACTCTTAATGAGAACAAACAGGAGTTGTCAGGAGGTGGGTGGGGGATGGGTGAAATAGGTATAGAGGATGAAGAGTACATTTATTATTATTATGAGCACTGCATATGGCATAGAATTAACATGTTAACTAGTGACAGTTAAAATGTCAGCACAATTCTGTCAATTATTGACAAAGATTGAAAGTAATCTTCAGGTAATTGAGAATCACTGTTTAGGGTACCTAAATATATGGAAAACACTGTGTAATAGAAGCAAAACATGTAATTCTGTTTTCGTTTTTAGCCAGTAAGAACAGAGTATGCAGGGCCACCAAATACTTTAAAGTTTGTAGGGATCCCTGGGTGGCTTTGGCAGTTTACCACCTGCCTTCAGCCCAGGGCGTGATCCTGGGCTCCCTGCATGGAGCCTGCTTCTCCTTCTGCCTGTGTCTCTGCCTCTCTCTGTGTGTGTCTCTCATGAATAAATAAATAAACTCTTAAAAAAAACAGTTTGTAGATGTCTATTAATAATAAAAATATTTCATTAAAAAAAAAAGATGTACTCCAGCTTTAAAAGCTCATAGAAAAAGCATATTAAAAGGTAGCGTTTCCCAAAGTGGATCTTGGGACTCTCTAGTCATCTGTGGTCAAATTGTGGAGGCATTGCATCCTGTATCCCATCCCATCTCCTCACACCTTGGTATCTATAAGGCTGTCAACATTATTAGAGGATTAGGATTGTCCTGCCATTCAAAACAAAAACCTGTTTGACTTTCAAAATCCATTGTTTCCCTGAATTGTTTGACTTTGAAATCCTTTTTTCTTTTTAACATGTGTTACTGTCCGGTGGAATTAGATTTCTGTGACTAGACTTTGGGAAATGCTGGTACAAGGGAATCATTCTGTGAGGAGAGGTTAAAGGTTTGATACGAGAAAGAGCGAAAAAGAGATCTTGTCCTCTATGTAAAGGTAAGGTTTCTGAATGTTAGAGCAGGATGTTACAGTGATTTTGATGGGATCTCTGAGGGAATTTCTTGACTGTGAAGCTGATTAAAGTCTGGAATCAGAGACTTTTTATAGAAAGGCTTATCAATAGTCTTTTTAGGAGAAAGGTTCCTGTAAAAACTTGCCTGTTATTGGGACCTGTTGAGATCCCTGTGGGTTTAATGATCTGTTGCTTTTATGGAAAAATCATCAAGTCTTTTTTTTCTGGTCATATGTAAGAATGAGCAGGTATCATTTATGGTTAAGGTGTACCTATTTTTTGAGCTAGACTGAGAACAATTTGATTCTCTTCAGTTTACTTTTTTGAAAATGGAGACAAGCTAGATTTGAGACACATGACTATTTGGTTATAAGAGGTTAAAGTCAGGATTTTCTTAGGATTATAGTATCAACAATAACTGTAGCAATCCTTTCCAGATTTAACATACTGACTAACACCAATCGTTTGCAGGTATGATTTTTAATGAACGTGATCAGGAGTTGAGAGACTTGGGCTATCAGAAACATGCCTTCAATATGCTTATCAGTAACCGCTTGGGCTACCACAGAGATGTGCCGGACACAAGGAATGCTGCGTACGTTTCTCATTAGTGTATGCTACTCGTTTTAATGACAGTACTTTTAGTAGCAGTATATAAATCTTGATGGCGTTAATATTTTGCAGTGGGCTTCATTATTCAGGATACTAGAAAACTTAAGACAGATTTTCCACTCCCGTTACACTTAAGGCTTGAGATTATACTAGCAAAGTTCTAGAGCTTGCTCTGTTTCTTTTGAAATTTAAAATCGTAGTGAAAGGCAAGAGGTATTAATGGCATGTAGTTAGATAACTTTCTCAGTATAAATTTGTTTTATTTTTTATTTATTTATTTTTGATAAATTTGTTTTAAATGTTTATTGTATTTGTGACAGAGGAATGAAAAATCCGTGAAGAATTTTACTTAACTCACTTTTGTCTTCATCATTTTTGTTGTTTCAAAGGCTTTTCACTCATATGGTTGGTTATTCAGTCATTCCACAGACCTTTTTGAGCGCCTTTATTTTCTAAAACATTGTATTAGGTCTTGGAAATAAGTGGAGTAAGACATATTCCCTGGGATCACGGGACTTAAGGTATAGCAGGGGGGATAGATAAGGGAATAGGTAATTGCAGTAGCACAAGCATGAGGGCTGTGGTAGGAACTGTGAAGTGGGGATCCCGAAAGTGGAGTGGTCAGGGAAGTCCTCCTAGAGGGTGATGGTGGAGCAGTGCACAAGGGACATCTCCTGTACATAGGGAACAGATCAAGGCTTGGAAAGGTGTGGAAACCATTCACTGTGGCTGTAATGGAGGAACACCAGGAGACTGGAGGCCCAGATGTTGGAATGCTCTGTATGCCATGCAAAAGAACATGGAACTCTGGGTTTTATTCTTTAAGTTAGTGATTTTTTATTGTTTTTTTTTTATCACATAGTTGCTGGATAGAAGCTCTTCCATGATCTTGATTTATGTCCTAGTTTTCTCAAATATTTTTCTATTACTGGGCAAGAAATGACATTTTCAAATACAAAGTTTTATATCTCTGTTCCTTTTGAATGTTCGTTGAAAGGTGAAGCTGAACATTGGCTTATGAATACTGCATTAAAAGCTATTAGTGGTTTCATACAAATAACACAGGTTTTATGTAACCTCTACCAAAAAATTTTAAAAAGTCATTTTTTTAAATATTGATCTAAAAATAAGCAGATAGCAGGTATTGGAGAGAGAAATTATTGTAAAACTCTTGAGTATGACACCAGAGTGTATTCTTAAATGCTTTTTAAGAAATTTTTGTTATAATGCAGTAAAGAGTCTGAACAAGAGGCAGTTTAAATGTTTAGTGAATGATGATCTAAAACATTTGAGCCTTTTAAGATGTTGCATTTTGCCATATGTGTCTTCACAGATGTAGAGACAAGTCTTTCCCTGCAGACCTGCCAGCCGCTAGTGTTGTTATCTGTTTCTACAACGAAGCCTTGTCTGCCTTGCTCCGTACTGTGCACAGTGTTCTAGACCGCACGCCAGCCCAGCTCCTTCATGAAATCATCCTTGTGGATGATGACAGTGACTTTGGTAAGGGATGTCATAGTTGATATTGTGGGGTCTGGACTGTTGATCACGGTAGAATTAGTATCAACAGAGCTGACTATTCACATGTATGGTGGGTAGGACACTGGTCCACAGCAGTGGAGTCAGCGGCAAGTACTAACCTGTTTGTTGATTAGAGATAGGTTTGAGGAAACAGCATTATCTTTGTAATCTTTTTATAGACTGCTATTTGAATTTGGCCCCTGAAATTTTTCCTCTGGCTTACCTTTTTTAAAAAATTCTTTTATTTCAAAACAACTATAGATTAGTAACAGTGAGTTACAAAAGAGGTCCCACGATCCCTTCACCCAGTTTCCTCCATTGGTATATCTAACATAGTTACAGTGCAATATCAAAACCAGGAACTTGACATCAGTACAGTCTTTGTGTACAGTTCTGTGTCATGTTATCCTGTGTGTACATTCCTGTAACCACACAAATCTGACTCGTGCTACCTTTTCATATTCACATCTACCTCCCTGACCCACTCCCTCCCTGATCCCCTGCAAATTCTGTCTCTGTGATTTTGTTTCTTTCTCTGTGATTTTGTCATTTTAAGAATGGTTACATAAATAGAATCCTAATATGTGACCTTTTGACACTAGCTTTTTCTCTCAGTGTAACGCCTTGGGCTTATATTTCTCTGATAGGTCTGTTATACCGACTATCTCCAGATAAAAGTGGATTGCATTGTGATAGCCCTTAGATGATCTCTGAATGCCAGTGTTTTATGATTCAGTACATATGTTATACACTTTTAAAAAATTTATTATTGAAGTATAATGACATACAGCATTATATTTGTTTTAGTTGTACAGCATATTGTTTCAGCAGTTCTGTACGTTACTTAGTGCTTACCACATCTGTCACCATACTGTGTTACCACGATTTTATTGAACTATATACCCTCTGCTATACTTTTTCATCTCTGTGACTTGTTTTTATAACTGGAAATTTGTACTTCTTTCTTCGATTCAGCATGGACTTCCTGAGAACAGTTTCACATACATATAGGATGGAAGGCTCTTTATTTATGCTGCTTATTCAGCTCGCAGCTACCTTGAAAGATAGGTGGTATCCTCATTTTATGAAGGAGGAAATATTAAATAATTTGCTTGAGGTCTCATAGCTGTTAAGTGGTAGAGTTGAAATTAGACCCCTGGTCCACATAGCTCTAAGCCTTCTGCTCTTTTCATTAAGGCAAGGTGCAGAAGTACATTAATGAATTGTATGCATGATACATTGTATGCCAGTTACATATTTTCCATTACTCAAGACTTTATTAGCATCTCTTATCAACAACAGAATTAGTCTACCAGTTAAATATATAAAGCAAGAAAATGTACCCTGAGCTCAATGGGAACAGAATGCTTAAATCTTGGCAAGTACTGAAATAACACAAAAGAAAATTTAGAAGGGTTAATAGAAAACAAAACTTAATTTCAAAAATGAATGATTGAAAAACCAAGATTGTGAGTCTGGATAAAGTAAAAGATTGACCAAGTACTAACTTGTAGAATTTATGGTGTTGAAATTTTTTAAATCTATTTGTTTTTCAGTTTGTAGCTGTTTAAAATTGAAAATTCACAATAACTTAACCATGGTTTATTTACTAACAATGAGAAGAATTATATCCTCTTTGTAGTTATGAAATTTAAAGTTAAACAAACTAGAATTTATAAAAAAAATAATTCAGTGCCCTTGGAAGGTGCTACATTATAAAAGGACATATTTACTGTTGTTACTGTATAATTCTTGGTAGGGGCAATAGAAGTTGTTTCAATTATTCTGAAACAGAGTCATAATAAATTACTTTGAAACAAAAGACAAACTTCATTTTTTTTTGGTTTTAAATCTGATTTTATATGCAGTCAACTGAACATTCACTGAAGATACTCATTTCAAACATACTTTATGCAAAAGCATTGTGCTAGTTGCTGTGGAAATATGAGTAAGTCTGTAAGGTTAGTGTTTTTCTTGGCTAGTGTTTCAACTCTTACTCTTGATTTCTTTGCTTTTTCTTCCTTCAAGATAAGCTACAATATTTTTTAAAAAATAATAAAACAGAAGATTCTATAATATTTACTTGATAATTTGTTGTTGCAAGTACCAGATAGAATCTTGGAGTAGCTATAAAAAAAAGTCTTTGTATATATCTCCTGTGGTTTTATTATGGGACTCTTTGTTTTCAGATGATTTGAAAGGAGAACTAGAGGAGTATGTCCAAAAATACCTCCCTGGAAAAATTAAAGTAATAAGAAACATAAAGCGTGAGGGATTGATTCGAGGAAGGATGATTGGAGCAGCCCACGCAACAGGTATAACTTCTACTACCCTTCTCAGTGGGTGTTGAGTGATGAAGGCTTTGTCCTTGGAGCCTTTCCTGATTGTACAGCGATTTGTGAAAAGCGATGTCTTAAATAGGCATTGTCAGCAGGAGAGATGAGGCTTGTTCACTTTGGGAAGTTTCTTCAAAACTCCAACCCTGTTGTCCCAAAACACAGACTCCCAAGAAGGTGAGCTTTAGAGTCCAAGGTGATCTGTTTTCATAGTGGCCCTTACTGCGAATTACTACTCCTCACATAGGTTTGTATCTTGTTTACTTATGTAAGGAGATGAGAAAAACACAATGTAACTGAACTTCTATAATTTTTAAAGTTTTTAATTAAATTTTTTTAAAAGATTTATTTATTTGAGAGTGTGCTAGCTAGCGTGCAAGGGGAAGAGACAGAGGGAGAAGGGAGATAGAAAATCTCCAGCAGACTTCACACTGAGCATGGAGCCTGACGCGCAGGGCTCAATTCCACAACTCTGAGATCAGGACCTGAGCTGAAATCAAGAGTCAGATGGACCCTCAAACAGCTGAGCCAGGTGCTCAGCTATACAGGTGCCCCTATAATTTTTTTAATACAAAATCTAAAATATGTGTACCTAAACTCTTTGATTTGAATTATGCAAATAATTCTTAAGGACAGATACATACCCCTACCTGGTGATAATGCATCATGAGTTTTGTTGGATAAATGGACATCATATTGAAAATTGATTTACAGGTGCACCTGGTTGGCTCAGTGAGTGGTGACTCTTGATCTCTGGGGTTGTAAGTTCAAGCCCCACACTGGGTGTGGAGATTACTTTAAAAATCTTTAAAAATAAATAAAACTAAAAATTAAAATTGATATATAAAACTATAAAGGTACTTTCTTTAAAATTCTCTCTCAATCCTTCTGAGTCCATGAAAGGTAAAGTCTCCATTACTAATATATCTTTAAAACATTTTCAGCATGTACTCATCTCCCCTTTTATTTTATTTTATTTTTTTTTCATCTCCCCTTTTAAAAAGAAAGAGTAGATACCAAATTTAGTCTTCTGCAGAAAATATGTCTGATCAGTCCTCAGTTACATTACATTGAATCCACTGTGTTTTTTTTTTTAAGATTTTATTTGTTTATTCATGAGACACAGAGAGAGACAGACAGACAGACAGATAGGCAGAGGGAGAAGCAGGCCCATGCAGGGAGCCTGACATGGGGCTTGATCCCAGGTCTCCAAGATCAGGCCCTGAGCTGTAGGCGGCACTAAACCACTGAGCCACCTGGGCTGCCTGTATTTCTTTTTTATGGTTACTTCTGTAAGGTTAGTGATCCTGATTTTCACATATGATCTTGATAAAATTTTCCTTTTAAAATAAATTTATTTAGGTTAAATGAGTCAGTTTTAAAATATTAGGTATATAATATTGCAGGTAGTGTATGAATACAGCAAAAACAATTATGAAGGTAATTTGAGAATTCTAGAAGTTGGGGCAGGGGCTCAGAGTGACATTTCCCACCTTCCCTGTGTGCCCCTTGCATCAAGATGGCCAACACAAGGGTTTATGGTGGCTGGCACTGCTCTCTCTACTACCCCTCCTGAATACCTGTTATCCTTCTTGCTGAGTATAGTTGAGACTTTATTTTTTAGACTTTCTTCCCCCTTTCTCTTAAACCACAGTGAACTGAAGTAATTCACAAGCATCCAGTTTACAGTCATATGTAGAAGGAATTCAAGGCTTATGATTTTTTTCTTTAAAATTCTAGTCAAATAAGTACTTAATGATTTGGCTGATTTGAGATAAAATTGTGGGAAATGGCAAGATTATGCCATTACAATACATTATTACCGAAAGTTTATGTTTTTCAGATAACAGCAGTTATTTATTTAGTTTTTTTCTTTATGGTCTGTTGGTCCTTGTTCAGATATAGTTTAGAGTCTGTCAGAAGTAAGCCGGTTTTGGGAAAGTCAGTCTCAGGCTCAGCATAACCAGGCGTAATCTTACGTCATTTAGTTAAGTCAGAAAAAGTAACATTTTTAGAATTAAGAAAAGCTATGAATACATTTTCTCTTCAAAGGAACTTTGATTTAATTGGCTTCACATTGACTAGTTACAGGCTGGGCATTTTGCCTTTCTGTTATAAAGGACAGCTGGTAAGCTGTATGCTTTTTACATCCTCAGAGGTCATTTACGGGCATTGAGCTTACCTAATTGTCATCATGGAGAACTTTCTTGCCTGATGTATTTCTGCTATCCTGTTGAAGTAGGATGCTTCTTATTAAAGTAGGTGCTTTTAAGGAATTCATATAAAATCTATATTGATGCATTTTATGGATAAACCTTTAGAATAATAATAATGCTACTTGATAAGATTCTAAGTTTCTCAGTTACTAAGAATAACCATGAAGTTATTAAAGAAATTTGGAATTGTCAAAGAAACCTGCACTCCTCCTCACATTTATCAAAAGGGATTAAAAATGCAGGATAAAATCATTAATGATTTTTATTTTACTGGCTAGAAGAAAAGATATCCCATTGGCTCATGAGAACTGCTATAGCCAACCGGGTTGGAGAATTAGGAAGGAAAAGTGGAAGATACAAGAAGAAATGAGCAATGTCACAGTTGCATAGTGACTTCAGAAGAGAAGGGAACCCATGTCACAGACATGGTGAAAGCAGTACATGCTTCTCTCACTCCTGAAAGAATTGCTGTGTTGTGGCAATGATCAATAATATGGTCATGTTTCTGAGTCACCAGTGAAAACAATTATGTTCTCTAGCCTCTGTTTACAAGGCAAGGAAATCTATCCTAAGTTTAGATTTTTTTTTTTTTTTAAGTGAGGAGGGAGGGGCAGAGGGAGAAGATGAGACTCCCTGCTGAGCACAGAGCCTGACTCAGATTCCCAACCCTGAGATCAGATGACCTGAGCTGAAACCCAAGAGTCAGACACAATTTGTTGCACTACCCAGGTGCCCCTAAATTTAGAAATGTTATGATTGCAGTAAGTGTAATAAAAATATCTATATACAAGTGGCTGCTGTCTTTGTACCATACTCCATACCTTTCTGTCCAAAGAACAGAATTATTCCTGTGAGACTTTTAATCTTTTCACTGAGGAGAATCAGAATTTATTTGCACATGTTCCTCAATTGTAGCAGTATGCTTGAAGCAGAATTCCTGGCTAAGTAACCTCTTCTCTTCCTGACTGGTGATTAGAGTAGTGGTTTAATTGTTGGGCTGGAAGGGTGGCACATGTAAACACATCATCTGATTGAACTGGCAGCCCTACCTCAATTGAGTGCTGTGACGCTCTCAGGTCCTCTGTTGTTTGCCTCCTCAGGAGAAGTCCTCGTGTTCCTGGACAGCCACTGTGAAGTAAATGTGATGTGGCTGCAGCCCTTGCTGGCCGCCATCCAGGAGGACCAGCAGACCGTGGTGTGCCCTGTCATTGATATCATCAGTGCAGACACGCTCGCGTACAGCTCGTCCCCTGTCGTGCGGGGAGGTTTCAACTGGGGGCTACACTTCAAGTGGGATCTCGTTCCCCTTTCTGAGCTGGGAGGACCAGAAGGAGCTACTGCACCAATAAAGTGAGATTTCTCCTTGATTTGAAAAAAGTACTTCCTATCGAAGTACTTGCAAAAGAGAAAAATATTTAAAGAGAATCCCTTCTTTGCAAGGAGAGAAGTATTGGCTTAATTTGTCCATTAGAAATTCTTGAATGCTTTTTTAAAAAATAATATTTATTTATTCATAAGAGACACACAGAGAGGGAGGCAGAGACATAGGCAGAGGGAGAAGCAGGGTTCATGCAGGGAGCCCGATGTGGAACTCGATCCTGGGTCTCCAGGATCACGCCCCACACTGAAGGCAGGCGCTAAACTGCTGAGCCAACCAGGCGTCCCTTGAGTGCTTATTGAATTTTATATGCTGTGCCAACTCCTAAGGAAAGATTTGTGAATTAGGAATTATTCATGTTCTCAAGGATTTATCACTTAGGAAGGCAGGCAGATACAAACAGTATCCTGGGATAATTGTTGTGTAGGATATGGTAGGAGTGCCCCCATGCACTGTGGTTTTTTTTTTTTTTTTTTATGTTGATTATCATGGTTTATTGGATTTGCCATTTACTTGCCTTCAGCCCTTTGCTAGTATGAGTGATGCCTGAAGAATATTTGCTAAATAAGCCTTTTCTATGATTAGGATTTTTAGGATGGATTTCTGCTAGTACAGTTACAAGTCACAGTGTAGGAGTTACTCTCATTTGTATTCTCATTATTACAAATCTGTTTATGTGGTTTTTTTAAAATTTTTCATGTGGATTTCAGAGAGCTTTGTATTTCCTCTTTTTTTTTTTTAACATTCTTGGACCTACAGTTCTTTTTTTTAACTTGTGAAAAAAATAACATAAAAAGTGCACTTACATATATATGTATTATGCACACAATTTAAGTAATGGTTATAATATGAACACCTGTGCAGCTACCACCCCAGTCAAGACACAGCACCTAGATGCCTTCTGTATGCCTGTTCTGGTCACAGCCCCTGCCCCTAGAGCTATCGTTACCCTGACCCAGTGGTCGTTTCCTCACCTTCTTATAGTTTCACCCTCTCTCTATGTTTATCTAAACAATATAGTTTAGTTTTTGCCTGTTCTTGGACTTCATATAAAATGAAGCTATGGGACTCATTATCATTTTGTCTTCTTTTACTCAACATTGCTTAAAAAAATTCATCTATGTTACAGTGTATGTCTCTGCTTCATACAGCAATGAAAGAGGATCATGTTCTATTACTAAATCAGAACTTATTTATCTAGCTTACTGTTGGTGGGGAGGTTGGGTGGTTTTCGGTTGTCTCTCTTTACTGTTGCACAGATGGTGCTGTTAGCAGCACTGTTATCCACAGCTTTACAAGAGGGACTGCCCAGTTGTAGGGCGTGCCTCTCTTTACCTTTAGGAGATTGGTTTTCCCAGCACCTGAGGTGGCTCCACAGCTGACCTGCGGGGACTTGCCAGCTCCCTCTTATCTGACCCACATTGGAGGGGGCCAGTTCCAGGGGCCTGATGTAGTCTGCTGGGAGCGAGGCCATCTTCCGCACGCTTGGGCTTTGTGTGAGAGTCTGTTGCAGTTCCTGCTAAGTTCAGTATGTGAAGCTGAGTAGATCACAACCCACCCTCCCCTCTCTCAGGAAAGCCGGGCTGCATCTGGAGGACTGTCTATCTATGCTTCTGGTCTCTGCAGCCACACATCCTGTGATAGGAGGCAGACAGCAGCCACTCCATTTCGTCCTCTTGGACTGTCCCTGGTGCTCTTTGTGGGAAGGTAAAGACGGTACCCAGGCTGCTGCTCGTTCTTAGTGTTAGTGCTCTTGCTGGGCATTGGTTTCTTTGTTTAATACTTTTAATAAACAAAACTTTGGATGAGGAGTGGCTGACACTCTGCTCCCTGTTCTCAGTCCTTCTCCCCAGAGGTTAATTCTTAGCACTTTTTACTTTGGGTCTTCTGTTCATTGCTTTCACTCTAGATGACGAACATATTCCTCTTCTCAATGTCAAACTGACTTTAGGTCCTTTCCGTGGGAAAAGTGAAGATTTTGCTCTTTTATGTCACTGCCTCTGCTCTCTGGCCTGGCGGGGTAGTGCTGGTGTTTGTGTTACAGTATCACCTCCCTTCGGCACTTGGAGAAAGCTGCCCTTGGGCTGTGACAGCGCTGTGGGATGCCGTGGGACACTCCTCCTTATGTTGCCCCTTCTGATGCTTTTCCTCACTTTCCTCTAGTTTTTCTGTGAGCTCTCTGACTTTTATGATATCAGGGTTGATAACTTAAGTTGGATGTTTAGATTTTTAAATTTTTCATCCTTTTTCCTTTCCTAATATATAAACTTTCTTCTAATCATGCCTTTAGCTGCATGCCATAAATTACATTATGTTTTATTATTTATTTTAAAATGTTTTCATAGTGACAGCTTCTCTGTCTGACCCATAAGTTATTTAGCAGTACATTTATTATTTTTCAGACATCTGAGGATTTTACAATTACATATTCCTAGCTTAATTTTTTGTGGTCAAAAAATATTCTGTATGATTTTAAATCTTTGAAAATTGGTGAGATTTGCTTTATGGTCAAGCACAGGATAATTTTTTTAAGTGTTCCTGTGTGCCTGGAAAATCTGTATTTTCTGTGGTTGTTAAAAATGGGATTCCATTTCACTTCAGTCAGGTTTATTGTATTATTCAGATACTCCATATTTTTATTAATGCTTTAACAAAATTTGTGGAAGTGTAGTTGACATGTAGTATTATATTAGTTTCAAGTGCACAGCATAGCAATTCAGTTCTGTACATTACACAGTATATACCGTGATGGTTGTAGTTACACTTTTATTATTTTTTAATTTCCACATTCTGTCACTTATTAAATATGGTATATTAAAGTTTCCCACTACAATTGTGTATTTGTTTCTCCTTGTAGCTCTTTATATATTTTCTTTGTACGTTTTGAGGCTGTCTTCTGTCGTCATAGATATATGAAAATTTGGAATTACTAAATTATTAAATCTTGTGAATTAAATCATTCTAGATTTTCAGAATAGTAAAACTTTTGCATTAGTGACATTAATATGGTTGTCTAGCTTTGTCTTAATATTTTCATTGTATAGCTTTCCTTTTGTTGTCAGCCTCTTATATTTAGCCGTGTCCCTAGCAAGGAGTATGTAGTTGCTTTTGTATTATGATTTGTTGTTAACCAGTGTGAAAAATTTCCTTTTAATTTAATTACATTGAATATTGTATTTTGTGCTTATGATAACAGTGGTACTATTTGCATTCTGTCCTTTGTTCTTTTTTCCCCCTCCTCTCTTGCTTTCTTTTGCTCTTGAGTTTGGATTTTTTTATTTTTCTGTTCCCAACTGCCAGCCCATTATTAGATGTTTTGTGTTCTTAAGACTGTTCTTGTAGTGATTTCCCTACAGAATACAACATTGCATCCTTGACTTACCAAAGTGCAACATAATTTGGTACTCCAGACAATGCAGGGATCTGAAGATGTTCATTCTCCAGTCCATCTCCCCTCAGATTATATTGAGGTGTGTGTGTGGTAACTCTACTGTAGACAGTTTTTTATGTGGCCTAATTATTATTCATTTAGGTTTACCCACATGTTTTCCCTTTTATGTTACTTTTTATTTTTTCCACATCTGCAAACTTCCATCTAGGATTATTTTCATTCTAACTGAAGAAGACATTTTAAATGTATTTCCTTTGGCTGGACCTTCCAGTGATTACTTCTCTCCGGCTTTTTGTAAAATTATAAAATTTCACTGTTTCTTTGAAGTATAATTTTACTTGGTACCCGTTTCTGGGTTGGTAGGTAGATTCTCAGGACTTTGAAGGTTATTCGAGAACCATTGGGCTCTACTGTTTGTGGTGAGAAGCCAACAAGTCTTATTTTTGAAGGCAGCCTCTCTCATTGGCTGCTTTAATTCCTTCTTTGTCAGAGGTTTTTTTCCGATACGCATAAGTTTGGTTTCTTTTTTGATCATATCTATTTACCTGCCAAATTCTGCATCTTGTCTTTTATCCTTGCATATATTGAGCAGTTATTTTAAAGTCTCTGCCCAATAACTATATTATGTAAACCTCTTGTTTATTTGTTTTTTTTCATGTGATTTATCTTCCTGATTGCCTGATTGTTTGTTTGCTTATTTACTTTTGTTTGGTGGCAGACACTGTCATGAAAAATTAGGGAAATATATTCTTACCTGAGATGGTGTTTTCTTCCTACAGAGAGGTTTTGCTTCACTTCTAGCAGACAGCTTGGGACGCTAGAATCCACCATCACCTTAACTCAGTTTCAGGAAGTGAGACAGTTTCATGGAAACTGAGCTTGTGTCTCTTTGAGGGCCAGTCTTCATATTCTCTCACTAACAGTTTCTCCGTCTTGGCAATATTGACATTTTTGAGCCAGATACTTCTCTGTTTTGTGTGCTCTCTTGTGCATTTTAGAATATGTAGTAGCATGCCTGGCTTCAGCCCATCAGTTGCTAGTAGAACCCTGCCCCTGCTCCCCCCCACCCAATTGCTGTGACAGCTAAAAATGTTTCCGAACATGAATGAAATATTTGGGGACAAAAATCATCATATTTGAGAGCTACTAGTTTTAGGTCAGAATTTGTCTGGTCTCCCCTTGGCAGGCTGTAGAATCCAAGTTTTTATCCCAGTTGGTCTGTGAGACTGTCCAAAGGCATTAATTCATATCAGGTGTATGTCTAATAACGGTGTTATAATTTAAGAAGTACTTTTGATGCTTAGAAAAGTAGCCTTCATTTGGCAGATGTCTAGTATGTCATTGGCAGTCTAGAAAATTCAGTTATGTGGCCCAGCTCATTCCCTGATATTAGGTAAAATATATTTCATAACAGTTAATCTGGTTTTTATTAGTGATGTTCCAAAGGTGCGCTGAATTTTTTTAAAAACAAAGACAGTAGATAACTGGCTGTATAGAATTGATACAGTAATTGTTTCCTTTTCTAGGTCGCCTACAATGGCTGGAGGATTGTTTGCCATGAACAGACACTATTTCAATGAACTTGGACAGTATGACAGTGGCATGGATATCTGGGGAGGAGAAAATTTAGAAATATCATTTCGGGTAATTTTTTCATGTTTAATTAGTTCTGTGTAGTAGAATATAATTTTCATCTACAATCTCATATTTTCTATAAATTCTCTTTATTTTTGTTAATAAATTGTCCTTAATGGATGCTACTTCATCGTGATCTATGATGTGGATAATTATCCATCAAAGTGTGGAAAGTATTTAAGCAGGCTTATTTTATAAGAATTTTAAAAAGGGGAGGTTGTAGTGAACGGTTGGTTATAATTTCAGATGTCTAAATATGCATTTAAACTAGAGTTTGGTTCTTTGTCAGTTTATTAATCTTATTTGCTAACCCTAGACATATATTTAGGGTGATCGGATTTCCTTGATTGCTCAAGACCATCCTTGTTCACACCTGTTCTCCCAGGAAAATTATTAACAGCTACCCATTCCACTTTCAGAAGTAGCTAGCAGAATCCTTTAATATACACAAGTCCCTCAACCTTAGGAAGAAATTAATCTCTCATAATCCATCCTCCTCTCCAGCTGCTAAAGTTGGAAAGCCAGTGGTATGGGTGGGGTCTGGGACTCGGAACTATGGGGTGGAAGACAGTCTTTGTAAAGGGCAGAACGAGACCAAGGGAGAGAACTCAGACTTCTCCACAGTAGCAGATGTCCTCACTAGCCATCCCCCAGCTCCTGGGCTTCACAGTGGAACTCCATCCACCAGTACCACTGTACCACTGTACCACTGTGCATGTGTTCTGTATTTTTGCAATGTATTGACCAAAATGTTTTTAAAAAGGTAATTTTTCCTACATAACCTTTAGAATTTTAAAGTTGAAAGAAATAATAGATATCATTAGTTCAGTCTTATTTTGAACATAAGGTAATGGAGTCCTACAAAAACTAAAATAACCATATAAAGTAACCCAAATGGCCAAAGGCAAAAATTTAGACCAGAACAAAGATCATTTGTCTCTTAATCTAGAGTTACTCTGTATATTTCATTATTTCTGTATATAAAAATGTTATAAGAAAGTACCAGGGCATCTGGGTGGCTCAGTAGTTGAGTGTCTGCCTTTGGGTGAGGTCATGATCCCAGGCTCCTAAGATCGAGTCCCACATTGGGCTTCCCCAGGGAGCCTGCTTCTCCCTCTGCCTATGTCTCTGCCTCTCTCTCTCTCTCTCTCTCTCTCTCGAATAAATAAATAAATAAGTAAATTTTTTAAAAAAGAAAGTACCAGTAAACTGAAATTTAAGGACCAGCCAGTAAGCATTCTTTGTCCCTAAGTCCTGAGGTTCAAATTCCTTGATCTGTTAAAACAGCAAAGTACATAGTAAGTGTGATTTTAGACCTGAGGTAAAAAGAATATTCTATTGTTTTAGAATTTAATTTCTTTTTAATCGTAGAGATCTGTTTTTTTAAGGTACCCTTTGACTTTCTTGTATTTGCTAGTTACATAAAACATCTTGCAGGGGATCCCTGGGTGGCGCAGCGGTTTGGCGCCTGCCTTTGGCCCAGGGCGCGATCCTGGAGACCCGGGATCGAATCCCACATCGGGCTCTCGGTGCATGGAGCCTGCTTCTCCCTCTGCCTGTGTCTCTGCCTCTCTCTCTCTCTCTCTGTGTGACTATCATAAATAAATAAAAATTAAAAAAAAAAAAAAAACATCTTGCAAAGTGTCATAAATACCTATTTAAGAAGATTAATTTCATGAAAATGTATACATTGATTTCATAGCAATGCAAGGTAACTATTAATACATATTTTTGCTCCTGACCAGATTTGGATGTGTGGAGGTAAACTCTTCATCATCCCTTGCTCTAGAGTTGGACACATTTTCCGAAAAAGACGACCATATGGTTCTCCTGAAGGCCAGGACACCATGACACACAACTCCTTGAGGCTGGCACATGTTTGGTTGGATGAATATAAGGTGAGAGTAAGTTACTCTGTTGGAAGGGTTAGCTAGGCTGTTGCTCCTTTGTGGATGGCTCTGGCACACTTCTGTTGGGATGACGTATACTTCAGGCCATCTCTTTCTATGTTTCTTTTTCCTGTAGTTTTTGTTGTGACCCTTCTTTGAGTTTTCCAAGTGGTCACTCTATAAAAGGAAATACAGCCAATATCAGAAGACATCCTTTCTCCCTTCAGTGTCTTTGTTCCTCTGACTCCCAGAGAACGTGGCTCCTTTTCTTTGCTCCTTGGGCTTTGCTGGGTCCCAGTCCCACTACTTCCACTGTTTGCCTCTGTGTATGTAGTATTCCTTCCCATTTTCTCTTCTGCACATAACTTTTGGTATTTCCTTTGCAACATCTTTATTGAGGTCTAATTCACAAAGCATTTTATCAGCCCCAAAAAGAAACTCTATATCCTTCGACCATCACCCCCTCATCTCCCGCAGCCCTAGACAACCACTGATCTACTTCCTGACTCTCTAGATTTGCCTATTCTGGACATTTCCTACAAATGGAGTCCTATAACACATGGTCTTTTGTTACCATTTTAGTAATAAATAAGCATGATGTTTTCAGGTTCATCCATATTGTGCCATTTAGTATTATTTCATTCTTTTTTTATTGCCAAATAATATTCCATTGTGTGAATTGCACATTTTATCCATTCATGAGTTATGAAAATGCTGCTGTGAACATTTGTGTACAATTAATTTATGTACAATTAATTTTTTTAAATGAACATTTGAGTGTGTACTGTATACCAAGCTCTGAGGTTTTGGGAGATGCAGAGATGAATGGAAATGCACAGTGACGACCCCTCCCCCCCCAATGCAGTAAATGGGAGTGGAGGTATGTGCCATGTGCTGTGGGCATAACGAGAACAGAGCAGATCACTGCTTGGGGAGTAGAAGTAGGGGCTCATGGTCATGCTTCTGCCACACTGCATGTCTCTTCCCTTGCTCTCCATGTTCCTCAGCTTTGAGTCACATTATCTCACAGCAGCTCTCAAAAAGTGGTTCATAGGCCCATGTAAATCCTGGCTCCCCTTTTAGGAGGTTTGCCAGGTCAAAGCTGATTTCACAGTCCAGTTAATACAGTATTAGCCATTTTCACCATGTTGACTTTGCACTGATGCTGCAAAAGCAGTTTGAGTAATAGAAATAGTTGCGTTAAATCTCAGTGTGCTCAGAATGCTGTGAAACGCTTGAATCAGTCTACCAAAAGTACTTTTCATTTACACCGAAAGAAATACAGTGCTTGTTTTAGGAGAAAACGTGCGCAGTTGAGTTGTGAGATAAACTGGTCACTTTTCTCCAAAGAACACTTTTTATGTAAAAGAATGACTCACAAAGCATGGTTATTTATATTTGGATATTTGGCAGATATTCTCAAAAGTGAACCAACAGAGCCCTCTCTCTTCCGCTGATAACATTTGTTTCAGGTGGAAAACTTGTATCCATTCCTTTGAGTTTGATGACTTCCAGTACTTAGGGGCTTTTCTGATGAGATTAGGAATATTTATGAATATAATTTTTGATATTACAGAGTGAAATTTGTCAATATTTGGAACTTCACAACCCAGTGGAGCAGTATTTTCCAAATGACTAATCATGGGTGGTATTCAAATCGTGGATAGGTAAAAGATCCATTCAAAGAGCAAGATAGAGCAGTAGAGTTTAATGCAATGGTACAAAAAGCTCAATCATATGATTTAAAGGTTAGCTACAATGTGGAATATGAAATTTTACTGTTTTGGTAAAATACCAAAAAAGGGGGGCACCTAGGTTCCTCAGTTGGTTAAGCGTCTATCTTCAGCTCAGGTCATGATCTCAGAGTCCTGGAATTGAGCCCGACATTGGGCTCCCTGCTCACCAAGGAAGGAGTCTGCTTCTCCCTCTTCCTCTGCTGTTCCCCCTCCTTGTGCTTGCTCACTCGCTCTCCTGTCAAATAAATAACAAAATCTTTTTTTAAAAAATAAAAAAATAGCCATAATTCTCTGAAACTGCTATTAAAGTATTCCTTCCTAAAAGTATTCCTTCCATTTTAAACTATATTTTTTCACACTCTTATTTTTAAGAATATATTTAACCAAACAACGTATAGTAACAGGTTTAATGCAGAAATGAGAATTCAGCTGACTTCTTTGTAGCCAGACATTGAAAAGATTTGTAAAATTGTAAAGCATATCATATCCTCACTAAATTTTTTATTGTTCAAAGCATGTTTATGTTAATAGGTAATGAGTTATTTTTAATGAATTAACAAAGTTTTAACTTTTCATATGGTATGTAAAGTATGTACCAGTGGATACAACTCACAGGAACAGACGCTCCTTGGAGTCTTCAGTAATCTTTAAGATTAGAGAGTCCTGATGGAGTCAGAGAACTGCTACCCTCATGTAGCCTGCTTCATTAATTCTGAGATGTTTTTACATTTTGCCATTTTTGAAATTGCGATGTATTTAAGATGTCTTAGTGTCAGTGATGGACCTAATTGCGTGAAAACTTTATGTTGACATTTTTTGGCAACATCAAGACAACACTGGCATGAAAAATATTTTTGCTGATCCATTTTTTTCAGTTAAATCTTAGGTTATAATTGATAATCCTCATTTTAAAAAAGCTATGCTCTTGTTTTTCATTTCTCTTTTTAAAATTCAGGAGCAGTATTTTTCCTTAAGACCTGATCTGAGGACCAAAAGCTATGGAAATATCAGTGAGCGTGTTGAATTGAGGAAGAAATTGGGTTGTAAATCATTTAAATGGTACCTGGATAATATCTACCCAGAGATGCAGATATCTGGGCCCAACGCCAAACCCCAGCAGCCCATTTTTATCAATAGAGGGCCAAAACGCCCCAAAATCCTTCAGCGTGGAAGGGTAAGAAAGTAAACTCATCCAAGTGCTTCATTAAAAGTTGTATGATATAATAAATGACATTTTAGACTCACAGTATTCTTTTAGTGATAGACTTTAGCTTGCTTCCATTATATTCTTTTGGTGGGAGCTTCCTCCACTCAGGTAGTAAGACCTTCAAAATGTTAGTATCTTCACTGTTAATATTAACATTCTTCACCTGCCAGCAGTAAACAGCACATGACTTCTGTAAGTTACGTGCTGGGTTTCAAGAAGGTGGATGTAAATGTGAATAGACCAATAAAGGTACTATAAGTGAGTATAAAACTCATTTTAAAAGACCAGTCCCCCCCAAATTTTTTTTTTTTAATTAAAAGGAAAAAAAAAAGGCCAGTTCCAAAAGGAAGACAAAAAGAGAAATGGGGGTGCTTTCTGCTGTTGAGGCCAAAGCTCTGGGAACAACTCCAGAGAGCAAGTGAAAGATCTGAGCTGCACAGAAAACCCATGACCAGCCACATTTCTGTAGATGTTCCCTTTTGTTTCTGAAGGAATTTCTTCACTGGTCTATAAATCTTAAGGGTCTAGCCATAAAAACCATACCTTTTTCCTGAATCACTTCTTAGAATTTGCTTTCTGAAAGTATAGATGTTCTGATTGATGCTGTTTTCTGTACTAAGAAGGTGGTGCTCCTTAGGATCTTTCATGATGCTAAGTGTTCCTTCAGTGGCTAAAGCAAGCCTAGAACTTTCCCCTTCTTGTCCTCTTGATGAGATTAAAAACAAAGTCAAAGTGTTTTCTTTTTAAGTAAAAATGCGTACCAGGGTTTGTCCATATAGTTGAAGTCCTTTACATTATTCTTGCCTCGCATGTCTAAGCTCCTTTAACACTAACATTAATATTTTACCCAGGGATCCCTGGGTGGCGCAGTGGTTTAGCGCCTGCTTTTGGCCCAGGGCGTGATCCTGGAGACCCGGGATCGAATCCCACGTCGGGCTCCTGGTGCATGGAGCCTGCTTCTCCCTCTGCCTGTGTCTCTACCTCTCTCTCTCTCTCTCTGTGTGACTATCATAAATAAATAAAAATTAAAAAAAATATTTTACCCAAACTAGATACTCTGTTGCATTTCTGGGTCTCACCTTTGCCATTTCTTTTTCTTTCTTTTTTTTTTTTTTTTTTTTTTTTAAGATTTTTATTTATTGGGATCCCTGGGTAGCTCAGCGGTTTAGCGCCTGCCTTTGGCCCAGGGTGTGATCCTGGAGTCCCGGGATCGAGTCCCATGTCAGGCTCCCAGCATAGAGCCTGCTTCTCCCTCCTCCTGTGTCTCTGCCTCTCTCTCTCTCTATGTCTATCATGAATAAATTTTTAAAAGTTTATAAAAAATAAAGATTTTTATTTATTTATGAGGGACACACAGAGAGAGGCAGAGACACAGGCAGAGGGAGAAGCAGGCTCCATGCAGGGAGCCTGACCTGACATGGGACTCAATCCTGGGTCTCCAGGATCAGGCCCTGGGCTGAAGGCGGTGCTAAACCGCTGAGCCACCCGAGCTGCCCACCTTTGCAATTTCTAATCTGTGTTTATCTCAGTTTAGCACGTGCATCACATTTGGTTATGCACTGTCTGGTTTGTACCTTTTTTTTTATTTCCTCAATTTCCTTTTAAGGCTCTTTAGGCCAGAGATGTTTTAGTTTCTTTCCTGCTCTGTAGCAGATTAGTAAACCTATATCTTTAGGTAGAATTTCTACTTGACATTGCTTGCATATATTGTTAAAATTGCCTGTAACCTTGAAGTCTATTGTGATACCCTTATGTACTGAAGCTAGAATTTAGGAATAAAATGCTTATATTTTTATGACCTTTGATATTCAGAGCTTGGAATAGTATTTTCACATTTCATCTAAAACCACTTTATATAACATTCTAAGATGTCTTCTGAGAAGAGCATTCTCTCATTTTACAGCTCTATCACCTCCAGACTAACAAGTGTCTGGTGGCCCAGGGCCGCCCAAGTCAGAAAGGAGGCCTGGTGGTGCTTAAAGCGTGTGACTACAGTGACCCAACTCAGGTGAGTGATGCCTCTGGGCTCAGCCAGTCCTGGGAAAGTGTCCTTCAGTGAAGGGAACTTGCTGGCGGTCCCGAAGGAGGAGGGCAGAGAAGACTGAAGATTTTAATCGCACTTTCCTTAGATGATATGGGTTAAGTTGGAAAAGACTTTAGAGCTCATGTAATACAACTATTTTTGTCTCCTTTGTATATTTTTTCCTACCTTTGCTCAATGTTTGTAACTGCAAAGTACAAATAATGCTCCTAACAATGAATCAAAAGCTCATTGAAGGTTAGAAGTGGCAAAGAAAGTTTAGTGTCCCTCTGGGCAAGAATATTAATGCTACAGTAGATAAGGTAGTATCTTTTGTAGAGTTTTCTCTAAAATCAAATTTCTCTGAGTCTTAGTCCATCGGAAGAAACTACAACAAAATAATAGGTTCATTTCATTCGCATAATGTTTGTATTCTCATAACCTTTTCAGTGGTGTTAAAGTAGACCTAAAAATAAGCCAAAAACTTGCATGAGTTTGGAACTGTAATTTGAGACTACTTGTATCTGATAACAGTAGTCTAACCTCCTAGGTGTAGAACCTCAAGCCTGTAGAACCTCAGTGCTAAGTACATCACAGGGAGGTAATTTTCATTTCCATTTGAGTGGTGGAGATTGTGTCACTCAAGACTAAAAATGATGGGTAGCCTGTGTCCTCTGAAATTTCATAGAAGAAATTTTATTTATTTTTATTTAAAGATTTATTTATTTAAATAAATTTATTTTTTTTTAAAGATTTATTTATTCATTCAGAGAGAGCGAGAGAGAGGCAGAGACACAGGCAGAGGGAGAAGCAGGCTCCACAAAAAAAAAAAAAAAAAAAAAAGAAGAAGCAGGCTCCACACAGGAAGCCCGATGTGGGACTCGATCCTGGGTCTCCAGGATCACACCCCGGGCTGCAGGCGGCGCTAAACTGCTGCGCCACTGGGGCTGCCCGAAGACTTTTTGTTTCTAGCAGAGCTTGCACAGTATGGAAGGTGTTGTCCACACTGGAAAACAGGATTTAAAAGGGGTCTTGTGCTGTGTCTGGGTATGAGAGGTGTCATACCCAGGTGTCTGGAAGGGTCCTGGGCACTGGGGTGTTCAATTGTAATGATGCTTTAGTGGCTTATGTCACAACGGGATGAGGTCACTGAGATTTCTTCCAGAAAATGGAAGAGATTTGAGGAGATGGAATTACATTCTCCTGTTTCTACTGTGTTGGGATCATGCAGACTTGTCCTGATGGTGGTAGCCACATGTGGCTCCCATGTTGGACAACACAGGTTATAAAATATTAGCATCGTTGTAGAAAATTCTATTCATAGAACTCTTCATGTTAATGGAGACAGCACACATACATTTTGGGCCTGGAGGTAAAAATACTAAAGAGTAAAATAATTCAGAAACAAAATTTAGTGATGGTACCAATTGGAGAGTAAGCTCTTCATTGCACTTGTCCTGCTCAGCCGATGTTAGGCCACAGAGAAGACTATCCTGCAAGATCTGTGCATCTAGAGAAAACCTGCTTCTGGGCCCACAGAGGAAATGATCCCAGCCCAAATGCTGTGGGGGATGATCTGGGATTAGAGTATAACGTCCCCTAGGACAATGTGATATACCGGCTCCTGTACAGCAGTGCTGCCCAGCAGATGAGGGACGTCTGACTGGGATGCCTGTGAGTTCCTGTCTGCAGAAGGCCAAGCCCGCAGGCCCATCTAGGGATGCAGACCACTGTAGGATTGTGAAATCTAGCATTAGAAAATGTCTACAATTGTGTGCTCAGTTAATTCAGTCAGTTACATTAAGTTCAAAGAACAAGTTAACCATTGTTTTGGTTTCTTCCTGGGACTGCACTCCTTTTTCCTGTGTTTGTTCATTCCTTCCATTTTCAGATAAGCATGTAACTCAGGTTCGTTGGTCTTTCCCTGCTTTATGCAATCATGTAGAATAACCCCATTCTTCTTCCACAGATACGTGACCTGTGCTACGTCTGAATTTCAAAATCTAAAGCAGAACCTGGATCTTTGATTTTGATCTTTGATTTTCTTCCTTAGATTTGGATTTATAACGAAGAGCACGAGTTGGTTTTAAATAACCTCCTTTGCCTGGATATGTCAGAAACTCGCTCGTCAGACCCACCACGACTCATGAAGTGCCACGGGTCAGGAGGATCCCAGCAGTGGACCTTTGGGGTGAGGAGCTTGCTGGTGAGGATGGGAGTGTGTGAGGAAGCAGACAGAGCTAAGTGTGGCAAGTGCACTCCTGGTCCCCCTTGTAGAAGTTCATTCTGAGTTTGTAGTATCCCTTAAGCAAGCAAAACATCTGAAATAGTCCACACCTCTCCTGGATTTCTTCTCTACTACATTATGGCATAAGTTTTTTTTTTAAGTTAAAGCAATTAACTGGTATATTTTTCTTGCTACCTTTTTTCAGAAGAGTAATCGGCTATACCAGGTGTCCGTTGGACAGTGCCTGAAAGTGGTCGATCCACTGAGTCACAAAGGCTACGTTGCGATGGCAATCTGTGATGGCTCCTCATCACAACAGTGGCATCTGGAAAGCTAAAGTGGACGCTGTGGCTAGCATGGTAATTCCTCAGTGTTCACCTCATCTGTGAGCTGTGAGGCTTGAGAAGTTGCTGGTACAAGAAAATCCCTGATTTCCTGTTTAAATAGAACCATTTTTGAGAGGATGAGATGACAGATATACTAGAGACTGGAGCACAGAGTGATCATCAGAAAATGAGGAAATCTGATTTACCAAGACATTAACATCATTTCTGAGCTGCTAAGGAATTTCTTGCTTATGGTAAGAAAGTAGACTACAATTTTAACTCTATAAAGGGTCAGGTTTGGACAGGCCAAACCCAGGAGATTGACATTTCTGTTCAAACTTATTTATGCTTTTTAATCCCTTTAATAATAGAATGGCATTTGTCTGATCAGGAACTTGTCATGGTTTCCTTTTTTAGAAGGACTTCATAGGAAACAAATTTTTTTACTTCAATTATCATGTCCAAAAATAATTTCAAACAAACTGAATCCACATTACTTTTAACTTCAGAAGGCCTCATTTATAAGATTATATATTTAAGAGGCAGTTAACTATTATAAATTATTTTGGTGAAATATGGTACTATCGACATTTAAAATAAAGGATCCTTTTGATGATTTACATGGGACTTTTTGTCTGCTTTTCTTGTGTTGGGGTTTCTGATCTGCGTTGTGCTGTGTGTGTCATACGGTGAACAGGATACTTGGTTCGGCTAATGAGCCAATAAGCGAGGGCACAGCACCATTCTTTAGCTTGAACTGTGTGAATTTGACACTGAATGTCTGTAAGTTCACTAAAGCTGGCATTTGGGTATAGAGGTCAGGATCGCAGAAGATAGATCTCAGACCACCAAAAAACCCACTAGTACTGATAAATGAATTCAGTAAAGTCACAAGATACAAAGTCAATGTACAGAAATCTGTTGCATTCCTATACACTAATAATGAAGCGACAAAAAGTGAAATTAAGAAAATCCCATTTACAATTGCACCCAAAACAATAAACTTAACCAAAGAGATAAAAGACCTGTACTCTGAAAATTATAAAACACAAAGTTCAAGATGATCCAAAGAAGTGGAAAGACATCCCATGCTCATGGATTGGAAGAACAAATATTAAAATGTCCATACTGCCTCAAGCAATCTACAGATTTAATGCAATCTTTTTTATCAAAATAACCAAAGCATTTGTCACAGAACTAGAACAAACAATCCTACAATTTGTATGGAACTATAAAAGACCGCATATAACCAAAACAGTCTTGAAAAAATCAGAGGCATCACAATTCTAGATTTTAAGTTCTATTACAAGTGGTAGTAATTAAAACAATATGGTACTGGCATAAAAATAGACACATAGATCAATGGAAGAGACTAGAAAACACAGAAGTAAACCTACAATTATATGGGAAATTAATCTTCAACAAAGTAGGAATAAATATAATGGAAAAAGTCTTTTCCTCAAATGGTGTTGGGGAAACTGGTCAGCTACAGGCAAAAGAATGCAACGGGACCACTTTCTTTCACGATATACAAAAATAAAGTCAAAGTAGATTAAAGACCTAAGTATATAATCATTTTACAGCTATAGGTCTAGGTCTAGAACCATAAAAATCCTTGAAGAGAGCATAGGCAGTAATTTCTCTGACATTGGTCATAATATTTTTATAGCTACAGTCTGCTGAGGCAAAGGAATTAAAGTAAAAAATTGTGACTACATCAAAATAAAAGGTTTCTGCACAGCAAAAGAAATAAAAGGCAAGTTACAGAATAGAAGATATTTGCAAATAACATATCCGATAAAGCATTAGTACTCAGAATATATAAAGAACTTAACATCAAGAAACAATGCAATTAAAAATGGGCAGAAGACACATTCTTCCAAAGAAGACATCCAGACAGCCAATGGACACGGGAAAAGAAGCTCAACATCACTCATCATCAAGGAAATGCAAATCAAAACCGCGATGAGCTATCACTTCACACCTGTCAGTATTGCTAATACCAAAAATACAAGAAACGACAAATGTTTGTGAGGATGTGCTCTTGCACTATTAATTGGAATGCAAACTGGTGCAGCCACTGTGGAAAATAGTATGGAGGTTCCTTGGAAAATTGAACTACCCTGTGATCCAGTAATCACACTACTGGGTATTTACCCAAAAATACAAAAACAATTCGGAGATATATGTACCCCTATGTTTACTGCATTATTTATAATTGCCAAACTATGGAAGCAGCCCAAGTGTCCACTAATAGATGAATTAAAAAGATGTCTGTGTGTATATATAACAAAGTTTACACACACACATACAATGAAATATTATTCAGCCATTAAGAAAAAGAATGAAATCTTGCCATTTACAACAACATGTAGAGCTAGAGAATATAATGCTAAGTGAAAAAAGTCCAGAGGGATACCTGGGTGGCTTAGTGGTTGAGCATCTACCTTCGGCTCAGGTCCTGATCCTGGGATCTAGGATCGAGTTCTGCATCGGGCTCCTTGCAGGGAGCCTGCTTCTCCTGCTGCCTATGTCTCTGCCTCCCCCCCCCCCCCCCGTCTCTCATCTCATGAATAAATCTTTAAAAAGTCCAGAGAAAGATATATGATCTCACTTATATGGAATTTAAAAACAAATGAGCAAAGGAAAAAAGCCAAACCAAGAAACAGACTCTTAATACAGAGAACATGATTTTTCATAATGAAAAAACAAAAATACAAATTTAGGAGTCACCTTTGCATACTGAAGATGTCCAAATATAATGGGAAGGGTTTTTCCTGCCAAAATTGTATCTCAGAGGAGACACAGTCTTAAAGGGTACTTTCTCAGTTATTTTATCTTAACCTGCAAAGCACCATATTAGAAAAATGTTGGAGGATAATATATTCTATATTTTATCTTTTGTAATTCAACTTCGAAGACCAGATGGTCCATACAGAAAGCAGCAAGATGGCAGATTAAACTGCATGCTGCATACAAGAAACTTTTTTTTTAAGATTTTATCTATTTGAGAGAGTGTGTGCACAAGGCGGGGGTGGCGAAGGGGGTGAACAGAGAAGGAGAAGCAGACTCCCTGCTGATCCGGGAGCCTGAAGTGGGGCTCGATCCCAGGATCCTGGGACCCTGACCTGAGCTACAGGCAGACACTTCACCAACTAAGCCGTGCAAGTGCCCCATGAAACTCACTTTAAATATGAAGACACAAATATGGTGAAATATATGCACGTGGGACACTAATTGAGAGACATCTGAAGTAGCTCTATTAATATTACAAAGATTTTGAAGCAAAGAACATTACTAGGGATGGAAAGGGTCCATTAGAGGAAATAATCCCAACATTATAATACTGAATAACAGAACTTCAAAGTACCTGCCACAAAACCCAATAGAACTGCATAGAAAAACATAATTTACAACTGTAGTAAAATTTCAACATACCTCTCAATAATTGATGAAATAAAGTAGAAAAAAAATCAGGTAGGATATAGAAGGCTTGATGATACTGTCCTCCAGCTTGACATGATTATCGATCATGGAACATTCTACCTGACAAGACCAGATAGAATAATGCCTTCTTTTCAATTACACGTGAAACATACCAAGATAGGTCATGTTCTGAGATGTTCTCAATAAATTCATACAAATCCAACTTGTGCAAATTATATTAGAAACCAACAGTAATGGAAGTCAATAATAACATACCTGGAAAATCTTCAAATATTTGAAAAATCTACCAGTAACACATTTTCTAATATCCTGCAGGTCAAAGGAGTTATAAAGCTGTTTTGAACTGCCTGAAAATGAAAATATAACCGACCAAAGACTGAAGGGTGCAGCTAGCAGAAAAGGATAAACGCTTAATTAAAGTCAAGGACTTAAGCTTCCACCTTAAAATAGAAAAAGGAAACAAGAAGAGCAAAGAAACAAATGTCAGAATAGAAATGGATGAAATGGAAAACAAAAATAGAAAAAAATCAAAGCTGGATCATGAACATCACCGAAGTGAAACAAATGTAAAGATGCCCATGAAGAATATTATTAAGAGGCACATGGGTGGCTCAGCGGCTGAGCATCTGCCTTTGGTTCAGGTCATGGTCCCGGGGTCCTGGGATCAAGTCCCACATCGGACTCCCTGCATGGAGCTTGCTTCTCCCTCTGCCTGGGTCTCTGCCTCTCTCTGTGTCTTTCATAAATAAATAAAATCTTTTAAAAATTTAAAATTAGAAATACCATATAAAATTAGAAATACCAAATTAGAATCTAGTAATTCCACTACTGGGTATTCACCCAAAGAAAACAAAACCACTAATTCAAAAAGGTATATTCTCCTCTATGTTTATTGCAATATTATTTACAATAGCCAGGATATGGAAGCAGCCCAAGTGTCCATCAATAGATGAATGGATAAAGATGTGCGTGTATATACAATAGAATATTACTCAGCCATAAAAAAAAAAGAATGAGATCTTTCCATTTGTGAGAACAAGAATAGTCCTAGAGGATACTATGTTGTGAAATCCGAGAAATACACAATTTCACTTTTATATGGAATCTAAAACAATGAAGAAACAAAGCAGAAACAGACCCATAAAAAAAAAGAAAAGAAAATAGAACTAATAGTTTCCAGAGAAGAGGGAGGTTGGAGGGGATGGACAAAATGGGTGGAGTGTGGGAGGTACAGGCTTTCAGTTACGGAATGAGTGAGTCATGAGGATGAAAGGTACAGCGTAGGGAACATAGCCAGTGGTCTTGTCACGGCCTTTTATGGTGACAGATAGGACTCTGCCTGTGGTGAGCACAGTCTAATGTACAGACTTGTCCAAGTCGCTGTGTTACACACCTGTAATGTAACATTGTGTGTCAACTATACCTCATTTTAAGAAATAAAAGTAACTATAAAACTGACAAACTTCTGGATGCCTGAGTGGCTCAGTGGTTGAGCATCTGCCTTCAGCTCAGGTCATGATCCCGGGGTCCTGGGATCGAGTCCTGCATCGGGCTCCCCGCATGGAGCCTGCTTCTCCCTCTGCCTGTGTCTCTGCCTCTCTCTCTGTGTCCCTCATGAATAAATAAATAGAATCTTAAAAAAACAAACTGACAAACCTCATCAAAAACCAACCAAAAACAGACATGAATTATCCACATCAGGAATGAGAGTGGTAACATCACTAGAGATTCTACAGATGTTAAAAAGGATTGGATGAAAAAGCAATGGAAACTATCATTCGTTGCTGGTGGGAATGCAAAATGGTGCAGCCACTTCTGAAGGACTTTGGCAGTTTCTTATGAAACCAAACCTACTCTTACCTGACGGTCCAGCAACAGAGTTTCTGCTTACTGTATGATTCCACCTCTGTGACATTCTGGAAAAGGGAAAACCATGGAGACAGTAAAAGATCAGTGGTTGCCACGGGTCAGGGGAGGGAGAGGGGAATAGAGCAGAGAGGATTTTTAGGGCAATAAAACTATTATGTATGACACTATAAAGGTGGGTATAAGTCATACGTCAGTCAAAAGCCATTGACTATACAAAACCAAGAGTGAAAAAAAAAAAAAAAAACCAAGAGTGAACCTTAATGTAAACTCTGGACTTTGGGTGATGATAGGATACAGGTTTATAAAAAAAATTTTTTTTTTTTTTTTTTTAGGTTTATCAGTTTTAACAAAAGTATCACTCTGACGTGGAAGATGCTCAGTTTTGCAGCCAGGGGATAACTATGCCCAAGTTTATGCCAGTAAATTTGATGGTTTAAATAAAACGGGCAGATACTGGAAATAAATTACTCAGCTTCTCTGAAGAAATAGACAACCTGAATAGCCTTACAGCTATTAAATAAATTCAATTTGTAGTTTAAAAACCTTTCCACAAGAGAACTCCAGGCAGATGGTTTCACGAATGAATTCGATCAAACAGTGGAGAAAAAATTATACCAATATTATACCACCACTTCTAGAAAACTTGTATAAATTTTTGATATTATGAGCAAGACTTAACTATTCATTTAGCAATGAATACACCAGAAAACTTAAGAGCAATATCCTTCATAAATATAGAAGCAAAATTTCCTTATAAAATACTAGCAAGTCAAACCCAGCAGTATGTAAAAAGGATGATACATTATGAACCAGTGGGTTTTATCCCAGGAACACAAGGTTCCTTTCACATAAGAGAATCAATGTAGTTTATGATGTTAATGCAGGAGAAAAGGCATATGATCTTGCAGAAAAACATTTGACAGGAATCAACACCTATTTGCAAAAAGAACTTAGCAAACTAGGAAAAGTCTTCAACCTAATAAAAGGCATCTATGAAAAAAACTAGGTGGGCTCATTATTAAAAAACAAGTGCCTGGGTGACTCATTGGGTTAAATATATGCCTTTAGCTTAGGTCACCATCCCAGGGTTCTGGGACTGAGCCCCACATCAGGCTTCCTGTGAGGACGGGGAAGATTGGGGGTGGGGTGGGGGGGTCTGCTTGCCCCTCCCCCCACTCATGCTGCCTCGCTATCATAAATAAGTCTTAAAAAGAAACCTGGATTTGGAACAAACCAAGGATGCCTGTCTTTACGACTTCCATTCAACATTTTTAGTGAAGGTGTTAGCCAGTGCAGCAGGCAATTATATAGTGTATTCACTGAAAAATAAAAGTGTATTTGCAGACCATAATCAACATTAGAAAGTCATAGGGAGTTTTCAAAAATACTACTAAACACAGGGAGTCTATCAGGACCACAAAATAAGAGGTAAACATACGATTGTACTTCTATACAAATGAACAGTTTAAAATGGGGAAAAAAATGGTTATTGTAATTGCAATTTACAATAGCATAAAAAACATGAAAGTGTAAGAGTTGAGGAACGTCCGGGGGACTCAGGGGTTGAGCATCGGCCTTCAGCTCAGGACGTGACCGCGGGGTCCCGGGATCGAGTCCTGCATCGGGCTCCCCACAAGGAGCCTCCCTCAGCCTGTGTCTCTGCCTCTCTCTGTCTCTCATGAATAAATGTTCAAAAAAAAAAAATAAAGAGAAGAAAGAAAGAAAGAAGAAAGGAATGAAAGAAAAGGAAAAAAAAGAAAGAAAAAGAAAGAAAAAGAAAAGGCGTTTCAGGGTCGTCGTCAGGAGGGAAGCGCAGCCCGGAGCGCAGCGGCGCCCTGCCTGGCACCTGCCGCCGCGGAGCCGAGCGGAGCCGACGCCGGACCCAGCCCGCGGGGGCGTTTTCAAGGTCATGAAGCCACAAGGCAGCTTCCGTCCCTGACACGGCGGAGGGCGCGCGCCCCGAGAGGCCTGTGTCCGGAGGAGGAGCCCCGAGCGGGCGGCGGCGGCGGCGGCCGCGTCCCCACAGCCAGGGGCCCGGCGCGTCGGGGGCTCCGGGCCCGAAATGGGGATAAAGACCAAATGTCCGCCGCTCACGACAGCCTCAGGGTGGCCGTGGACCCCTAAGCGCAGAGCGCCGCGCAAGTCGGGGGCGCAGGCAGGGAGCCCCGAGCAACGGGCCCCACTGGGTGCTCAGCCCGTCGGATGAACCCGTCTCCCGCCCCGCCGCTCGGGTCCCGGCCCCCACTCTCGGCGGCGCTCCTCCCGCCTCCGCTTACGCCCGGGCTGCCCGGCTCGGGCAAGGGGCGGCAGGCGCGGTGACCGCGGGCGCCGCTCCCAGTCGGCGGAGTGAGAGTCCGCCCCGCGGAGCCGGGACCCGAGCCGAGGGGCACGGAGTCACAGGGGGTGACAATCGAAAGCCCAATCTGACGACTCGGAGGCGTGGCAGGGCTCAGGCAGGCATTAGAAATCTTAAAAATACGGTTGAGAGATTAGGAATGAAACCCAGGGTGAAGGGCAGCCCGGGGGGCTCGGCGGTGCAGCGCCGCCTTCAGCCCCGGCGCGACCCCGGGTCCCGGACCGAGCCCCGCGCCCCGCGCCCCGCGCCCCGCGTCGGGCTCCCCGCGTGCAGCCTGCTGCTCCCTCCGCCTGGGTCTCGGCCTCTCTCTGTGTCTCTCAGGAATAAATAAATAACATCTTAACAAACACACACAGAAACAGGGTGAAGAAACATGACCCGCAATGCCTTGAAAGGAAATAGTTTGACAGGAAGGAAAATTCTGAGTCCAAAGGACGTGAGCAAAGTTCTCCCGTCGGGGCGGGAGTGGCAGGATCCGGCTTGGCCCGCCCGCCAGGCCCGCACACGCACGAGCCTCCGGGCCCAGGCTGGCAGGCGCCGGGGAGGGGCGGCCGCGGCCGAGCCGGGGGTGCAGAGAGGAGGCCGCCGCTCGGGGCCCGTCCTCAGGCCCAGCTGACGCCCTGAGGCCCGCGGGAACAGGCCACGGCGACAGCAGGTTCCAGGGATGCCCAGGCGCCGCGGGGTCCCCCAAGGCCGTAGCCCAGCCACCGGCCCAACCGGCCTCTCCCCGGCGCGTGCCCGCGGTGTGCGCCCCACGGGGCGGGCTTTCACTCCGTCGTCCTCGTGTCGCTTCCACCCTCTTGTGTCCCCGACTGGGAGCGGCGCCCCGGGAGCAGGTGGCAGGCGCCAGGCCGCGGCCCCCGCCGCCCTCATTCAGTTGAGCGGCTCTGGACTCTGGACCTTGGCTCAGGTCGCGATCTCAGGGGTGTGAGACCGAGCCCCGGGGCGGGCTCTGCGCTCAGCTGGGGGTGTGCTTGGGAGCCCCTCCCCCCCCTCCCCGCCCCTCCCCCAGCGTGCTCATGCCGAAGGAAGACCTTTGAATAAATAAAGTAAGTTCGTCCTAAAAATGTGTCAAGAACAAGCTCTGAAAAGAAGAAACTGATCCTCAGCCGCCGCCACAATGAAGTCTACCAAACGCTAGAAAGGAATGCAACACAATTCAGCGCCCAACAGCATAGAAGCACAAATTCTGGAATCCGAGAAAATTTGCCAGACATGGAAAAGGCAGGAAAATGTGACCTGTCACCAGGAGCAAAGACCCATCAGTGAAGTGGGCCCAGAAGTAGGTGACAGGAGTGGCAGGTGGCGATACTGGAAGCTCGGTGTGCTAGGACGGAAATTTCTAGGAAAACTTCAGCGTCACGAGGAATGAAGCCGTCAAACCAAGGCTGCCAAGGCCACGCACACAGGGCGCACCTGAGCTCCCGTCGCCGCCGCCGGCCCGCGGGGGGCGACCGTGGGGGACGAGGCCAGCCCGCGCTTCCCAGCCCAGAGCCAGGGCCGCGGCGGGCCTCCGGCCTCGCTCCCCACACACCCGCCAGGGCCCGTCTTCCCCTGCCCCGGGATTAACGCGGCTATTTTCATTCAAACACTCACAGCCGCTGGAGTCACGCGGAGGTGCCAAGCGTCCGTGTGTCCCGGGGGCCCGGGCCGCGGGCTCGGGGAGGCGGGGCGGGAGGGACGCCCACGCCCACGCCCCGCCCCCGCCGTCCCCTTCGCGCGGCAGGACACCGGGGGCCTCGGTGCTGCGGGCGGGCCACGGCGGCGGCGCACGGGCGCGCGTCACCACGGCCCACGTCACCACGGCCGTGACCCCGGGCCGCGCGGAGGAGCCACGCGGAGGAGCCGCGAGCTGCACCGCCCCGGCCGCCCGCGTCGCTCGCCGCACCCTCGGGCACGGTGGCCTCGGCCCCCTGCGCCCCCCCCCCCCCCCCCCCCCCCCGGGGTCCGGGCGCCGCCGCGGGAGGCCGAGCGCGTGGGCGGAGACCTTCCCGAGGCGGCTTTCCGGGGGGAACACGGCCCTTGTCAGACGGAACCGCGGGGCAGAGCGTTCGCAGGGAGGGACCGCAGCGGGGCGCCGAGGGCCGCGACACCCGGCGACCCCTGCCGGCCCCCGAGGGCGAGACGGAGGCGGAGGGGGAGGGGGAGGGGGAGGGGGAGGGCGAGACGGGGGCGGGGGCGGGGCTCAGGGCGCGCTCGGACAGCCCGGGCCTTCCGCGGCCCCCCTGCCCCGCTGGGCACGAGCCCCCAGGTCCCGGCCGCCTCCCTCCCCGCTCACCTGCCTCCGCCCCCGGACCTCCGCCCCCCGCCGGGCCCCCACCCGCGTCCACCAGACTCCCCGGGGGGACCCGAGCTGGCGATGCCGTCACGTCAGGCCCGGGGCTTCTCAGGCTCTTCCCCAAGGCGGCGGGTGCCCCCAAGGCCCGGGGTTCCGTGGGGCCGGCCGGCCCGCGGGGGGGCGCTGGCGGTCGGCCCTCCCGCCCCTGCAAGGCGGCTGCCCCGAGGGGAGGGCGAGGCGTCGTGGCCACCGTGGGGCTGCGTGGGTCCCCCCTGGGCCGGTCCCCCCCTGCCTCCACCTGGTGGCCCCGCCGCAGGGCGGGTCGGTCCCACTCCAGAAGGGAGCCTGCCCCCACTCGGTGAGGACCAGGGCTCTGTCCCTGCGGGGCCGGGGCCGGTCCGGGTCCGGGTCCGGGTCCCGCGGGTGGAGACCCAGCAGGAGGTCAGAGAAGAGGCTGCAGGAGCAGCAGCCCCGAAGCCTCCAGCCTCCAGCCTCCGGCCTCCGAACCTCCAGCCCCACCAGGACTGCTGTTTCATAAATGGGAGCCACTTCCGGGGATTTTAAAAACCTTTTTGTCAGAGAAGGGCTTTGAGAATTTCTACAAACCACACAGTATAAAAGCTTATTTTGGGGTGTTCTTGAAGCACAAGCTAAAAACTGGTTTTAGGGACTCTGAGCTATTTTAACTCCTTGCAATCCCCTTCCATGCTAAATACACTCAGTACCATTAGGAATCCAGTCTCTATCACAGAATAAATTTAAAAGCTGCCTCAAAAAAAAAAAAAAATCCCAAAAGACTAAATGGAACAAACAAAAATAGACTTGAAACAAGGCAACAGGCACCATGGATATTTTTTAATTCGGCCTTGGCAAACACCCCAAGGGAGACACCAAAGTTCCCGTCTTGATTCCGCTTCAGGGAACACAGTGTGTTTTCCATCTGGAACGAGCTGCAAACCAGTCACCTGGGAAGGAAGAGAACCCAGCTTGGCACATCGCCGGCCGGGCAGACACACACTCAGGCACTCTTATAGATGTAAAATATTTTATTTGTAAATGGTGATCTTCTAAATCTGTGTCCACAAATTCCAAAACCCATAACACTCTGTATACTTCAAAAAATTCAATTTTTGCCAACATTAGATACTATTATACAGAACAGAAAACAAAAACCCGGTAGGACAAATACTGGTAGGATGTCAGAATATTGTACAAGAGAAGAAAAATATTCAAGAAACAAATTTCATACAGCTATTTATCAAGAGAAAAATATATACAATTGATTTATTCTGTAAGATAAAAATACATCATGCCATATACATTACAAGTTCAGAACTGCGTCACTGATATACCAACAGTTTACAGCCCACTTGAATTGTGCACACAAAAACTTCATTTATACTTAGCCTGTGAAGTGTCAGTACCAGAATTTTAAGTACAAAATAAAAAGCTAACCTGGTTCAAAATGCTGATTAAGTTTCTACAAGCAAACACAAAACAGTGTGTGTGTGTGTGTTTTTTTATTAAAGAAATGTAAACAAACAGTTCATACAAACACATTTTAAAATTACATCTTCCAAAACCCTATTGTCGGGGTCCTGCAGCTGCAAGCGTGACCACATCGTTTTTTTTTTTTTTTTTTTTTTCCTTTTCAGATTTTTGTGTTAAATAGAAGGCTAGAATTAGGTTGGAGTCCTGCTACACGATCTGGTATGTTTACATGATTCTCTGTGGCTTGAAACAAAGTTCTAATCAAAACTACGTCCGCTGAAGAAAAGTTCAGCCTCCATTTGGGTGTATTTTTAAGCAGTTATTCACAGTTATCACAAATTGTAAGCACAAAAAAAACCTGACTGAAGAAGTAGGGATGCAACAATATAATATGAAAAAGTTAGTTTAAGTTACCAAAACAGCTATAAAAGTCGTAGTCTTAGCCTACACTCGGTTCTATCAGAAGGTGTATAAAACAATTAAGTACTAATAGACCGTAGTTTGCAAAAAATCCCAAATGCTCTAGGTTGAAATTTTGGTTATTACATAATTATAATGGCATATTTAATAACACAAAATTATATTGTGACATCCCTATGAACATTTTATAAGCACCCGAGCTGCTGCGGAGCCTGGTAGCATTTGGTCAATACTATTTTTTATACTGTATTTTTTTCTCAAAATATTTACATATTTGTACAAAGTAACAGGGTCTGTTAGTTCTGCAGGTAACAGCAGCAGCTTGGCTTTCTTCTAACTTTTATTTAAAAATAGCTTCATTCACTTATTCAATAATAAATACAAAAAGTTTCTCTTATTTTACAGAAATCAAAAACTACAATAAACTGACTCATGGAATCAAGTATTTAAATGTATTTTAGTGCAAGTTATTACCCCTTAGCTCTATCCCTAAGGAAGTCATTTCAGTACATTCCTTGTTCAGTGGTGTCTACTTTATTTTAAAAAATCTTTTAAGTCAGAGGGCCTGCCCCTTGTTCAGATAAGGCCGTGGCCAGCACTTCGGACGTCCCATCTCCCTTTCGCTGGTGATCTGTCTGTACATTCATAGGAAGACCCCGCTCCGGGGCCGGGCAGCCAGCGGCTCCTCGCCCCGACGTGTCTCCTCAGTGAGACGCAAAAACACAACACAAAACAAAACCCACCCACAGAAAGAAGGAGGAAAGAAAGAAGAAGAAAACAAAAGTGCTGGGCTGCTCCAGTGTCCCGGCCGCCCTCCGGCCCGAAGTGCTGGGGCGACCCAGACTCCCAGGAGCTAGTTTTCAGAAAGTCATAAAACAGGAAACAAAAATCTCTTTCCGTCTGCAAAATTCAAATGGTGTGTAGAATCGCTTCTTCCCAGGGACAAGCCGCCCGCTGCGCCACAAGGAATGCATTCAGTTCATCCACTTCCGGCAGTTCACAGCTCCGCAGTGACACGGGATCTTGTGCTGGTCATCCTCAAAGTCGAACTTGTAATCGTAGCAGAGCTGCCGCGGCAAAGACACAGACTGAGAGGCCCGGAGGGATGGCGCTGCCTCTGTGCCTCAGCCTCAATGCCAGCCGCTGGCTGGCCCAGCCCTGACCCTGGATCCCAGACCCCTGGAGTCCCCAAGGGAGGGGAGGCCGGAGGCCGGGTGCCTCTGCCCCCTGGGGTACCGTGTGCCCTGGGGAGGGGCTGCTCCCACCTCCAGCCTGCGGCTGGGGGCAGTACATCCGGGGTGGGGCCAGTTGCCCTGCCAAATGACATCTCTCACTTCCAAGAGGTCTATGCAGGGTGAGCCCGCCCAGCTGGCCCGACCCGGAGCCTAAGCCCCTGGCCCACGGCGAGGACTGCCGCTCTCCAGGGTCCTTCTGACCACATGTCCTATGCAGGCCCTGTCTGCAAAGACTTTTTACACTGGAAGGGAAGACACCGCCATGTACCGGGTAGCTTCTCTCTATTACTTGCAGAGTTCTTCAAGGAGATTCTCGCCACTTCATAGAAATGAAGCAGAAGCTTGCAGAAGTTAAGAGATCTACTCAAGAGGACATGGGCAGGAAGGGGAAGGAGGACCAGGAGCTCAGAGGTCCCCACCTGCCCAAGGCCCCTCCTGGTGGCTGGCACCATGCTGGTGCCACATAGGTTCTCTGATTTACTTGAGATATTCCAAAACGTGCCATGGGCCTTGGGTAAATTCTTGATTTAAAAAAGGAAATTCCAAAAAGATGACCACAAAAATACAAGAAATCATCACGTAGCTGTGTTCCGAAGTGGGCTGGGGGGAGGGTTCCCAACAGCATAAAGACACTCAGCCCCATCCCCACCTCTGCCCCTTGGGAGGGTCCTACACAGAGACCCACACTGCTCAGTGGCACCCAGAGCATCTCAAAATGTGTGTGAATTGCATTCGTGGGAGATAGATTTGGGAAACACAAGTATGTGGTCTAGACAGGTAATAACCTTAACAGGTGAAAGGCAGCCATGAGACCAAAGAAACAAAATTATCAAGTTCAACTTCCAGCATTTTCAAGGAGAGAAAAAATAGTAAAAGAGCCAAACTGTTTGAAAATCTGTTGAGAAAAATCTGTCAGCTTGTATTGATCCTAAGTGTGAATACAGGTGATCTGGACCCACATGCTGCCCCCAGATTGGCCGCCCCCAGCCTCACAGTGGTCTCACATGAGTCATAATGTTCCCAGACATCACAGAGGCCACAATCCCGTGACATTCCCCAGATATCCACTGGATGACAAGCAGACTCTAAGGAGAGGGATACTGCCAAACTGTGACCCCGGGGTAAAGCAGGAGCCCTAAGACACGGGAAAAAACTGCCACGTGGGTGAGGCGGGGACGTGGGGCTCACAGAGCACAGAACGAGGGAACCAGGAAGCCGGTACTGAATCTTGCAAGTCTGCCATGAGGAGGACGGGGCACTTGATGTCCAGGATGCCGTGAGGGCATGGCAACCTTGGACTCACACACAGAGTTTTCTAGCAGTAAAGACCCAGAGAATGCCTGGGCAAGATTACCTGGCAAGCAGCGACCTACAAGCAGGGATATGAGAGAGCAGATGTGATCCCAAGACTCTTACCTCTTCTCCTTTCTGGATCCTCCGGTTGGAGCTGATGATAATTTTGTGTCCTCTCTCAAAAGTCACCACTTCAGCCACACAGTTAGGTGCACACGAATGGTTGATATATCTGTAAGCCACCGTTTCAGAAAACAATTTATTATGAAACAGCTGGAAGAAGTTTTAAAAACCTTCGGTTCATACGGAAAACTCTTTCCTAGTTACATTTCTACCTGCCCGTTCGTAGAACAAGAATACACAATTTTAAATGAAAATTCTTTTCAAAGCTCATCTGCTCTGAATTTTCAATCCTGGACGCTGTCATTAGTGCATGGACCCACTGGGCACAACTTCCTTGACCAGATTCCCTCCGTCTCACCTGGCAGGCCCTCCGGTGAGTGTTGCATCAATCACATGGTCATTATCCATGCGGAACATGTACACGCCACGATTCTGAAAGAGAAAAGTCAGAAATTCCTCCACGTGCATGTTCAGAGCAGGAACACTTAGCTGGAAGTGAATGGAAACACAGCCCAATTGTAGTCACTGTGCATATCACACAACCGCGGTCACGCAGTGTGAACAGAGAGCAGCACATTGGAAGGTTGCTCGTAAGGCTCACTAATCTACAGCTGTATCTATGCAAATAGTAACACTGACTAGATAGGGTGAGGCTGATGGAAAAAAAAAGGAAAACACAAGAATATCTGGATGTCGCTTTTGTTCAAAACTGAATCTCGTAGACAGTCTGATCTGGCCCCCATATGCAGCTCTTAGATGACATGGGGACTGAGGGGGACTGGCACTTACCTGAGACTCATACAGCTTCTCTTTTCTGTTTGCAACTTCGTTTCGAATGATAGTCCCGATGTACTCAATGACCATGGTGTGCTTTTCGATGTCTCTAGCAGCATATAGACCCAGCCCCTGCAGAAGAAATAAATTAAAAATGGCACGGGGTAGGGGTGGGGGTAGTGTGTGTATATGTTCCTCAAAAATCACTTCAATTTCTTTGACAACAAACCTGATTCCCCTTTATACAAAGGCCACAGCAAAAGCTACAGTGAAGATTTCACCTGAACTGGTTTTTTAATTAAATATAATATCTGAGGGCAGCCCTGGTGGTGCAGCGGTTTAGCGCCGCCTGCAGCCCAGGGCGTGATCCTGGAGACCCTGGATCGAGTCCTGCGTCGGGCTCTCTGCATGGAGCCTGCTCCTCCCTCTGCCTGTGTCTCTATGAATGAATAAATAAAATCTTAAAGGAAAAAAAAATATCTGAAACAATCTTGCCACTTAAAAGTAATGCCATTACTATCTTGCTTTTCTAAATTCTGAAGGCATATTTACAAAGCAGTGCGCCACTGACTGGCTGCCACATTCCGCTGGATTATCCTATCTTCCATGTAATTCATGCTGAGACCCCACCAACTAAACAGCTAATAGCTTCTGGTATTTACTTTAACCCATTACTATTTCTAAAAGGATGTAACAGGACAATAACTTAATATATCAGAAATAGGGCAAACCATAAGGGATTATTAATACTACAGTCATGTTTCAGATTAGGCTAGGTTCCTGGAAGCCAGGGCAAAAGGAGAAGCAGGTTAAGTTACTCTGCTCTAATTACCAGGAAAGTTGGAAAGAAATGGAAGTTCTTCAGGAAGGCAACCTTCTCCCCTAAAGTTTTAAGGCCACAGAGAAAACACTGCACTGGCTAAAAACACTGCAGCAGGTCTCTCATTTGGCAGCTCGTACTGTATATGCTAGTGGTCTAATAAATCACACACTGTGTGTACCTTTAAAAGTTTTTAGCCTTGCAGATTCTGGAAAAATAACATACTGAAAAAAAAATATGGTTGATTTCCATGAATATTTGATATTTTCTTGTCAAGGTGTGGGTGCGTTTGCCTTCTCAACTCAAACTGCCTAGAAGACCACCACAGTAACCAAGCAGGGAAGAGCGTGTGCTAACTGGGGAGTCCCCTGGGGAACAGCCCCTGTCAAGTACCGCCGTGGGGCACATAGTACCAAGGGCTGATCTTAGAGACTCTGGTGTCAACTAAATTATCTTCTGGGGGAAAAAAGTTTTATGCAACTTATCTGTTCAATTCCAGACATAACTGAGGTGAAAGAATCAGAACACAAAAAAAGGAGTATGTCTAGAGATCAATATAGTTTGGTATAAGAATAGACAAGAAGATCAATGAAGGAGAATAGAGAATCCAAGTAAATCCACGCATATGGTGAAAATCTAATGTGTAATAGTTGTATAGTAGTATCACCATACTACTATATGGTGTCCTAATTCAGTGTAATATGGGAGAGTTATTAACTAAATGGTGCTTCAACTAGTTATTCACTGGAAGAAAATAGTCTTCAACATTTAAAATTTCTGAAATACAGAAATCCAAGAAACTACATATACAATAACATCTACTGTTTTTTTTTTTTTTTTAAAGATTTTATTTATTTATTCATGAGACAGAGAGAGAGAGGCAGAGATACAGGCAGAAGGAGAAGCAGGCACCATGCAGGGAACCGATGTGGGACTTGATCCTTGGACTCCAGGACCACGCCCTGAGCCAAAGGCAGACACTCAACCACTGAGCCACCCAGGCGTCCCTAAAATCTACTGTCTTAACCAAGACTAGAAGCCATAGAAAATTATGTATATTTGACTATATAAAAATTAAAACTTTTATAAGTAGCTTAATAACCAAAGGGTGTTTGGTAGGGGAGCACATCTATTAGCACAAGTTCTTATGATTTAGAATATGGACAAAGGATGAATAGGTGATTCATAGAAGAGCAAATCCAAATGGCACATATGGCACATATGGCACATATGAAAAGTCGTTCATTCATCAGCAGTTAGAAACTGCAGAGATGGAAGCAGTATCAGTCTGGCAGAAACATAAAAGGGCAATAGCACTACAAATAGGAAAAGGAGAGAGAGAGTCTCCTAAATGCAGGAAGAAATGTGCAACTGTAGCCTTTTCAGAAAACTAACAAGGTCTGCTAAGATGAAAAGTACATACTTTTACACAGTAATTTCACATGTAGGAATATTCTCCAAAGGAGTGAGTCTGTCACAATACACGGGGATATTTGTACAAGATACTGATGGTATTTTGGGGGAAATGAAACAAAACAAATGTTCACCAGTTGTGGAACAGTTTAATTAATTACAGTTCATCAACATCAGGGAACATCACAGAGCCTTTAGGGAGAATCAAACAGAGCCACCTCAGTTGTCCTAGAGGATTCACTGAGGATTTGCAAGAAAAGGATGCTGCAGAAAAGTGTATGGGAATGACTTCGCTGATACATCTGTACACAGATGTGTGTGCACCATCAGGACAGTCACAGGGACCCCACTGAGCTCATGGGTTAAGAAATCACTGAAATGGGTATGCCTGAGTGGCTCAGCGGTTGAGCGTCTGCCCTCAGGGCGTGATCCCAGAGTCCTGGGATCGAGTCCCACATCAGACTTCCTGCAGGGAGCCTGCTTCTCCCTCCCTCTGCCTGTGTCTCTGCTGCTATCTCTCATGAATAAATAAATAAAATCTTAAAAAAAAAAAAAAAAAGAAATCACTGAAATGATAGTAAGGGAATAAAACCGATGTCAAGAAACAGGAATGGTAAAAGAGTGAACGAGCCATTTGGGAACATTTAAAATGGAAAAGTAACAGACGTAGCCCAGAAGAAAGACACACCAGAGCAGACCACTGGATTCCCCAGGAACTGAAGAGGTTCCATTCTTGATGCAACAGCAGAAAAGAAAAGAAAGATATTGTATTTGTAATTTAAAAATGTAGCATCAGACAAGAAGATCAAGAGCACAAAGAGCTCTTAGTTGATTTTTTTTTAAGCACAAAAGAAAGATTAGCAGATGTAGAAATCACAAAACAAGGACAAGAGAAGCAGACATAGAGGGGAAAAGGAGGGCTGTGGAGACAGAAGTTCCTTCCTGTCCTCCCACTAGTCATCTGGGGGCCCCACTGTGGGGGCCAAGCCAGAAGGCAGGTCCCAGGACCCCACTGCTGGTGTGGGGTCCACCCTGTGAGATCTCACAGGTCTGATATTTATCTATAGGTTCAAACAGAAAGAAACAGATAGGAACCTACAGAAGAATTAATACAGAAACATTCCTGAGACCAAAGGTCACAATGCTCCAGGCTGGAAAAGATCATCAAAGAAGGATGGACAGAAGGACGAAAAGGGGGGGGGGGGGGGAGGAGTTGGGGAGTGAGGAAGAGAGAAAATGATTGAACCTAAGGCACATTTTTTGTAAAATATCCAAACATCACAAACAAGAAGATGATCCTACAATCTTCCCAAGAAGGAAAACTTCCCTACAAAGGAACGAGAATCCCCTTGAGCAGAGGCGACGGAATGTAGATCAGACTTTCATTGTAAGGGATCACACTGGGTGTGAGTGGGGCTAGGTGGATGGAGCGCAGAGGTGCCATGGCAGAGAAAACAGGGAGGCAGAGCCCAACAGTGGACTTGAGAGCTCTTCTGAGGGGGAAAGGCAACAGAACTCGAGGATGCTCTAGATCTGGGCATCCTGAGGCCAAGGTACACAGTTTGTGGATGGGGACCACTGGCAGGATGACTGGGCTTAGGGACCGAGAGGTTTGGCAAAGCGAGCTTTATACTTCCATCCTGGGACATCCAAGCGGAGATGCTGAATAGGCCTAGGGTTCCTTAGGTCTGCAGCTCAGCAAGTCTGGATCACAGATGTAAAGTAAATGCTTAGCCTACAGATGGCTCTTTCTCTAAGGTATTCTACAATCTACACACCAGAAAATACAGTGCTTTCATGAAAAAAGGCTTCCTTCCAAAAGAACTCCTCACATTGGAATATCTTTTGAAACTATTTTCATTTGTATTTTTCAGAAGTATTTGAAACAGCTCTAGTGAACTCTCCACAAATCCAGTGTGTGCCAAATACAGTGGTACCTGCTTCCCATGAGCCCTCATCAAGAAGCAAAGATGCAGATTCTGGAGGTAGTCCCATTTGAGGAAGAAAAGCATCCATGCTCAAAGAGCCATATTCGGTCACTAACCAGTGTTTGCAAACTAGCAAGAGATGACAGGATTTTAAGATGTGATTCTAATCCTGCAGCTGAACAAAATCCTTCTTCACCTACCGGATGTCAGTACTTTCTGATGGCTAGACCCCATCCTGTTGCTCCTCTTCCCAAAGACAGACTATTTCCTCACCTGGATACGAGACCGGGCCAGATAGACATTGGATTTCCACTCGGTCTTCATCTTCCGGTACTGCGAGGACTTGGAGTGGACAAACTGCTTACTGTATGGTGCGTTCAGCTCCCCCGTGACTGTGCTCTGAAAGGACTTGGATGTGCTGGTGCTGTTCAGGGTGTGAGGCCTGCACACAATGGCATGTCAACAGGAAAAAATAAAAGGAAAACTGAAGATATCTCCGAATAATGCCCAAAGCCAAGATGATTCAAATTCTTACTGACAGGAACATACATGGAAAGCCGCCTAGCAGAGCCACACGGCGAGTTCTCTAATGTGGTCGGCACGGACACAGCCAGAGACAGCAGGGTTTGTAAGCAGCAGACAAATCAAGCACAAAAACCACTAATACGCCTAGAAACCCTGGGCTGTACTATGTGAAGTTAAAACAAAATACCTTAACACAAACCTCTTGACATGGGCACTCATTTTAGGTTCAGAACGGGCACAGCCTGTGGGGTTAACGGCAAGAGGGAGTTCCATGAGAGGGTTGCGGCCATACCGAAAGGTGTAGTTCTCACAGGCCTCAACCCCAGGGAGCTGCAAAGGAGTGAAACAGACAGAAGGTTAGTTCATGTGATGAGGACTGTGGACGACCCTAACGCTGACCAAAGGATGGCCTATCTGGAACCTTTGTGGAAATAACTAGCCAATGTATTCCCTTGGCACAAAATGGTCTTTTAACTTATGTTAACATAATTGGCCTGCACTCAGATTTATTTCAATATTAATACAGAGATTTCACTTTCAAAGTGAAACTCCGTAAACGCTGACAAATGCTCCTTGAAGAAAAATATTAACCCACAGAACCACCACAGGCCAACCAACATACATTGCTGTGTGACCTTAAGATCTGATTATTCCAATCCAACTTACAACTTAGTGCTTTCAATTTTTATATCTTTATTTGGAATTTAAAAATTAAATATAGTTAAAAATCATTGAATATGGTTTACTGTCTTGATTTCTCACTTCTTCAATTTGACTAAGATGAAGTTATCACATTCAATGTCCCAAGAGTGTAGGTGGTAATTGAGATTTACTTGTACAGTAACTTCATGTTAAGGGCCTTTCCTAGAATATACTTCTTGTGGACATACTTCACTATAGACTTAAAAGATCATTTAGGCAGGACTCTACCAAAAGAAGCAAGTAGACATATAACTGTGGCTTTTGAGGTGTCCTCTGCTTCTCCAAATAAATAAGTAAATAAAACAAAACCCACCAACTATCGATGATTTTTTCTTGTTCAAAATAATGCCTTAAAATCATACAATTTCCCCAAATTGGTGAACTTGCTTATAATCTTAAAATACAGGTAAGGCCTGGTACTCCTCCTGCAATCCAACTGCTCTGTGGTGACCGTCCCCAGCACGGGGGCGGGGGGGGGGGGGGGGCGCGCGCGCAGGAAAGTGGGTGTCAGGGAGCAGGTACACCAGCATCCCCCCACCCATCCAGCACTGCTTGAAGGCCAAACAGTGTTTCTGTCTTTCTGTCTGCCTTGTCTTCACCCTTGAAGAGAAGCTGGAACTTGTGAGCCACTCACTAAGGGAATGTTATCATTTACTGTGGTGAATCAGAGGTGCCTTGAGAGACACGAAGAGCGCCAGGAGCCAATGCACGGGCAGAGCGCCTCCTCAGCATCCTGACTGTCACAGCCCATATTAAAACAGTCACACTGGGAACCACCAAATGCAATCAGAAAGGCAATCCCGACGCCACAGCTCGCTGAGGCACTCACTGACTCCGCGATCCGTGCCACTGCAGACACTGTTAGCCCAAACAGATCTTCTCCCTTTAGATAGGCCGGAAAAAGCTGGAGCATTTCAGACTGTTTCCTCACACATGCCACGGGCTCCAAAATTTTATCCCAAACGCCTACATACGGCCGAAACAAACAAAAACAAAACAATTTAGAACAAACCTGCCCTCTGCTAAACAGAGGGGAAAACAGGATGCAGGATAAAACAAGAGCAAAATAAAAACTGACCAACCACTTGGAGACTTACCAGTTTCCAAGGAAAGCCTTGGAGGTGGGGATCTAACAAGCCCGGTATTACCTACTTATCAAATGGCAGTTTATTTTGAGGAGAAGAATGTGTTACGTTAAGGAAATTAAACAGTGAAAGTGGAAAAGAAAGCTTAATGTAACAAATTCACACAAGAACTTAATTCATTTTCATACTAGGCATATAACTTTACATTTTTGACTGATTTAGTCCAATTAGCAGTACCTAAAAGTAAGTTTCTCTCCTCTTGGATTTAAATTAAAATATTAAATTGATATTTCATTAGAATTATCTTCAGGGCATTTTCACACATTTTTTTTTTTTAAAACTGCCAGACTTTTAAAAAAAGCAATTCCCCTGTACTTTCTGCATCAATAAAATGACAGCTTATCATCAGAATTAAATGTCCAATTTCTAGCTCCAAATCTGTTTAATACCTGGAATTCCTCATAAAAGACAATGTACAGAATCTGCTTTACATATGGTCCCTGCCTTCTGACATTAGGAGGGTACCCAATGCAAACAGCAGGCAATGTTCATCTACAAATCACTGTTTGATGTATGGACAAACACATACTCTGATTTAGAGGAAGTCTAGCAGGTGCTGAGAAGATGACAGGCAAAGAGCAGGTATAGTAACACACAGAAGCTATGAGTTGTGTCTGTAAATGAAAAATCTGTATCTGTCTTCATACATTATGAAACAAACAAGAGAAAACAAGGAAATACGGATGTAAAACATTTGATAACGTGCTGTGTAGTGCACACACATGTGGATCTTACCTTTAGGAGAGGAATCACTTAAGACAAGATCTTCATGGCCTTGCTCTACAATTCTGATCACGAACACTGGGCGCCCATCTTTCTCCTCAATGGAGCACAGGTAACGGCAGCGCCTGTTGGCGTAGCGGGTGCTCCAGTACAAGCGGCTGGCTTCATAACCAACAGGAAAGAGTGCTTTAGGGGAATGGAACGCTTGCATCTGCTGTGGCAGCAGCTGACCAATCGTATGGAAGATGAGGCTTCCAACACGGAAGGTGTGGTCACGCTCCCCACGCTGCACGATGCTGGCGATTTGTCGCACCTCATCACGTTGAACATAGACCCGCCTGAAGACTGCAAAGTAACTTAATTCCTGCTCATGAATCCCCTTTGGTTTGTGCATGGGACAAAGCATAGTTTTATCCTTAAAAAACATGCATTGTGCTTTAATGGCGCAAGTAAAGTGATAGATGTTGGTACACCGAAATCGGTGACATCCGCTGGTGGCACCCATTTTATGGCAGAAGACACATTTCATCTGCAGACCCCTCCTTAGCGCCAGCTCCACGTTTATCAGGGCCCCAGCCTGGGTCTCATAGACCTCCGTGGACCACAGCGCACAATTCAAGTGGACCCACAGGTCTAAGTCAAGGTTGAGCAGTCTCGCTGGCCCGTCTGTCAATCCATCACCTTCCTCGTGACAAAAACAACACTTCCGGTAGTCTTTAGGCACAGGGTCAGGTTTAAGGGAAGTGCCCAACTTCTTCAGAAACTCATCTATTTCATCCTCACACGGGGGTTTGAAACTCCCCTTGGGGATTACGATGTGAATGCTCCACTTTTTCCACTTCATCCCTCTCCACTTTTTATTGATCGGCCTACAATCTTCAAACCCGCCGTGGACAGTTCTGAGCCGAGGCTTTAACTTGACTGTTACCTTGAGCTCATCTGGCTTTGCCTCTACTTTGGCTGCTTCAAACGCCGGAGGGAATGTGATGGGGGGTGATGCCGGGGGAGACACTTCCTCCTGAAGCTGCGGGAGGCAGTGCACATCAAGAGTGGAGATGTTGTTGCTGTACTGGTGAAAGGCTTTGGAAGGCATCTCTTTCACCGGAGACTGCATCATTGGAGGGGCGGATTCCTGCACAGGAAAAGGGAAGAGAAGTAGGAAGAGCAGCTCTTCTCAGGGCAGGAAGCCAAGTAGAAGGGTGTCACAGGCCTGTGCCAGGGTGGGGGTGGGGGTGAGGGGGGGTCTCTGGGGGAGCGTGAGGGGTCATGTGCAGCAGAAGCAGATGCCAAATACTAAGGTGCTGGCTAACGGGGGCAGGGCAGTGTCAGGAATCCCTCCCCAGGCCTTCTCAACAAGGCTGTATCTCTAGAGAGAATTCTGCTCCTGAACTTTCTTGGACACTCCTCTCTAGCCATAATAAAGTCAGAAAAAAAAAAATCAATGCTGAAGAGAGGTGCTAGCTAATTTCTACAATGGAATGGTATTTTCTGTTAAACCAACTAAGAAATTCGGAACATAATCTTCTCTGAGCTTATCCCCACTCTCTGAAATTTACATTTATTAATCTTAGGCTGAATTGATTGGCATAAATGTGAAAGAAGGGGCAGTACAGTAGTCCCCTACCAGCATACATCTTATGTAACTCTTCCCTGAAGCTGGCCAGCTCTGATCCGGCTGCCAGAAGAAGTAAGAACAGGGACTTTCTCTCTGGGTACCACGGGCTTTGCTGTGCTCACATACCCCCTCCACCTGGGTATCTGAGGAGACACACTTCACATAAATCTAGGAACTGCAGTACAAATTTAAAAATTACCCACTAAAAAAGCAATTCTTTCTCTTACAAAGGTTGACATATATTTTTTTAAATATTATTTATTTATTCATGAGACAGAGAGAGAGAGAGAGAGAGGGAGGGAGGGAGGGAAGAAGGGAGGCAGAGAGAGGCAGAGACACAAGCAGAGGGAGAAGCAGGCTCCATGTAGGGAGACTGATGTGGGACTGGATCCCAGGACTCCAGGATCACGTCCTAGGCTGAAGGCAGGCTCTAAACTGCTGAGCCACCCACGTGTACGTGTCCCAAGGTTGACATATTTTAACTTATTTTTCTTAACATTTTATTTATTTTGAGAGAGAGGGAATGAGTTGGGGGCGGGGACTGGGGAGTGTGGGCAGAGGGACAAGCAGACTCCCTGCTGAGCAGAGAGCCTGACACAGGATTCGATCCCAGGACCCCGGGATCATGGCCTAAGCCAACGGCAGAAGCTTAACCAACTGAACCACTGATGCACCTCAACATACTTTAAAGTCTAAACCTATCTGCACATAATTTGATTTCATTATAATGGAAACTACTGCATATTATAAATATAAGTCTCCAGAACATTCTCCCAGCAGACAGCAGAGCAGTGATCTGCCAGGAAGAGTGACTGGCAACATCACTCCATAAGGCGGCTTCCTTCGATACAAATGGTTAAAAATGTCTATCTGTATCAACCACCACAATACACTTAAATCACACAGAATCAGGTACAGTAGACCATTTCCACCAAGGCAATGAGCAAAATGCTTTCACCCCGAAATACAGAAGTAGACTTAAAATGTGTGAAAAGCTTTTCCCATCAGGATAAGATCAATAGAAGTTTTAAGTATTGTTGTAATTAAGAGATTAGTAATCACTTAAGATGTTATTAGTAATGTTAAGATATAATTCAAGCCTACTCCCCTCTTGTCAGATGAGCTGATTATTTATTTATTTTTTAAAGATTTTATTTATTTATCCATGAGAGACACAGAGAAAGAGAGGCAGAGGGAGAAGCAGGCTCCATGCAGGGAGCCTGATGTGGGACTTGATCCCGGAACTCCAGGATCATGCCCTGAGCCGAAGGCAGATGCTTAACCGCTGAGTCACCCAGGCATCCCAGATGAGCTGAATTTATCTGAAATAGCAGCACGGGCTGTCCTTCCCCAGCCCACAGAGCCTCTGCTGAGACTTCCTGCACACAGAGTGATTGATATGCGCCTGTTCTATCCATTAATGTAACCCCAAATCACGGAAGTCACTCATTATACACTGTTCACTAATTGTGACTATCCTAAGTTTACCTTGCTTTCTGAGTTTTTTGCTTGTGTGGTTGATGCATAAAGAACGAAGCAGTTATTACTACAAAAGACGATGTCCTTCTCCATTCTATTAGAGCTTTCTCGGGAATCCTGAAAAGCAAAGAGAAATGTACGGGGTTCTCAACAAGTCAAAATTTCATAAAAACAAGATCTATCCACTGTTGGCTTTTATGCTATGTTAAAAGTGAAAGTAGCTCTCTATCTCAAAAGTAAAAAAGTAACTACATGCCAATATTTAGCATATAATTTAGCCAAAGAGAAAATAAATTTATAAAAATAAACTTTATTATCCATATTTCACTCTACTTAAACATATGTGGTTCTCGTAATAACCAATTTACCAGTCTGTTGTTGCTGTTTGGTTTAAAGCTAAACATATCAAATATATGCTGAGGCTACTTCCTGGAACATGTGTCCCATGGAGCTACCATAAATAGACTCTTGCGATACAGGAGCAAAGCACTGTACAGGACGCTTTCAGAGGAGGTAGATGGTGGGTTGGAGAAGGAATACCAAAGTACCTTGCTCACAAAGGCCAGATCTCTGAAAGATTTCCTCACACCACTTCCCAGAATAACCACTTTGCAGTGACAGCACCACTGTGGTCTGAGTGCCGTGCTTTCTGCAATACCATGACTAGGATCCTTATATCCAGAAAAACCTAAATGCAGAAGACTTTCATTAGTGATTAAAGTTAATTGATAATACAATGTAGTACAAGGTATAAACTGCACTAAATCAACTTATAACACAGCTCATTTAACTTACCTTATATTAATTATTCTTTATTAATAAAAATATTTTCTTCTAAGCAGTGGTTACATGCATGGCACTGGAGCCTAAATAGAGTGACACATCTACTCTCAAGCATCTGGGGAAATGATGCTCGTATGTGAGGAGCATGAGAGAAAACTGATCCACCACGATAGATTAAAATATTCCCCATAAGTGCAAAGCGAGTGGGGTGGGGGATACTATATTTGTTTGAGAGTTAAGACGATACAAGATGTTTTATGAAAGATGAAGAGGTCCATGTACAAGAGTCTTAAATAAGTGTGATTTGGAAAGTCACAGATGGCTGAGGAGAGCTCTAGGGCCAAAATAAAAATGTGGTCAGAAAGTCTGAGCACATCATTCATGAGAGGCATGGAAGCAGAAAGGAAAACAGGGAAAAATCAGTAAGGCAGAAGCAGCTGGAGGCCGAAACCCAGCACAGGCAGCTCTTGGTAAGAATTCAGATGAGAAGTGAGAAGCGGCCAGGTCCTGAGAGCCGGGCAAGGGCCAAAACAAGACTCTGAGGGGATGAGGTGCAGAGGCAGAGGTGAGGATGAGACGGCCCTGCCCTTGGGGACTATGGCACCAGCATGCCCCTGGGAAGCACAGGCCCAACAAGATGGAAGTGAGGGTGCAAGGTCCAAAAGGAAGAGGGGACAGAAACACAGGCACCAGCCGCGTGTGCTCCTGGAAGAGAGGTGGTTGGTGTGGCTGGCCCTCACACAGATGCCAAAGCTGTGGGAAGGTCAGCAGCCCAGTACTCCCCAGGTGACATCCCAACCCACTAATGGCAAATCATACCACAGATGACAGAGAAGGATAAATTACCCAGGACTACACACCAACCTGCTACCTGTTACTTATTCAAAACTAAGTAGGATTTTAAAGAGAATAAGCTTAACTTGTGAATGGAGAATGAATGTGAGGTTAACAAAAAGTAAACTAGCTCACCATTGCTTGTTGGAGGGAATGGCCCATCAGGTTGCTTCAGCCGGTAAGAGCTTGCTAATCTGGGAGGGTTTGCAGGTCCTGGCGGAGGCCCACGAAGAAATAAATGCTGTCGACACTCCAAACCTGGGTTTACTCTGTGGCTACTGACCAAACCCATGGATGGAACATCTGGAGCATTACTAACCTCATAGCTATTAGGGATTCGGACGTGAAGAAGGTCGGAAAATGCAGCCACCACACTGCTAATGTTCTAGAACAAAAGTGTAAACACTGTGTTACCCTGCCTAAGGCAACAGTGAGCCACAGAAGCAAACTTTGCTCTTCAGGTCACTGCTATCTGCAGGACACATACAATGCAAACAAATCCAACAAGTTTCATTTGGACTTAAGAGTCTCAGGAAAAAAAATTTTTTTAATGGACCAGTACTCCTATCAAGCTTTCCTAAACAGAAATCCTCATACAGGGATCCAATTCATGTTAAGTATTTGTGCGATGTTAGCTATCTGACTATCTGACGGGTGAAAAGGACACAGCCACAAGGAGGGCACTAAGCCTCATCAGGTTTCATAGTTGGGCAGAAACTCCCTCCAAGTGGACTCTGTCCAGGTCTGGGCAGACGTCTGCGACAGCCCACAAGAACATTCACTGTCCTACCAACTGCTAAGTTATGTGGATGACCAAAACGTCCTATCACTATACCATCAGTAAGGTTGCCAATATCCTCACAGAATTGAGAGAGAAAAAAATTCTCAGCAATTTATTAGTGTTTGATATAAGCAGCTGCTACCTCAACACTTACACTGCTTCTGTAAAACTTTTACTGTCAACAAAGTTCTTTCTTGCTGCTTCATTTTCTATGTGTAATTATTGAAAAGTTTCTCTCCACACCCTTTACTAAAAACACGAGAACACAAACTTTATTCTGTCCCGGCTTCAGCTGAGACCAATGTGATGCTTTTTCAGAGTGCTCAGAAGCAACACAGACATCTCAATGACTGCTAATCCTACCTCTCACAGGGAGTTTCTGTCCGCCATTACCCTGCTGTGCACATCTTGCTGTAAGCCACCTAACACACCTTTAAGAACGGGGGACACAGTTTATAATGTTAAAGAGTATTTTGTCTTTACCTCAGCAGCTGTAGGATGCAGAGTAATTGCCACAGATATAAGACCTGATCTGGGACCATTTGGGGATGAACCAAAAGGTGGTGTGAAAAATAAAGTGCCTGGCTCAGTTTTGATGTCATTCCTTCTAGATTCCAAACCTTAAATGGGGGGGGGGGGGGGGGGGGGGGGGGGAGGAGAGAAAGAAGGAAAGATGGACTGAGTGTTAATAGCTTCTCAAAATCAATATACAAACATTAGTAAACTGGCACACTGTAAAGAGAAAGAATGTGGCTGAGTACTTTCCCTACCTTTCCCAGCACTGCTAGGAAGAATAGGAATAATAGGGGATGGCACAGGCTCTGGAGGCTCCTCTTTGACCAACGACAAATCTGGGTACCTGCTGACTTCCATCCCGACCACGCTCTCAGGAGAGGAGGAGGGAACAAAGCTGTCAGGAGTATCCCGGTCACCACCATGATCCTGTATCCTGAGGGAAGAACAAACAGAACACATCAACAGGTGCAGATCCATGCCTGGGGGCTTCCTCCACCCACCGCGCCCTCTCTGTGAGCATGACTACAAGGTTCCCTTGGACAATGGCAATAATGTAAGAAGTCAAAGAGCAGGTTCAGGGCCAAAGAATAAATCTCTCAGAAAAAGACCTAAGAAACACATTACAACTATTAAGCAATTTGAACAATAGGTTTCCTCCTGACTAAACTTCAGCATCAAAGTTTAAAGACCGGCCAAAGAAAGATGATGATCAGATTATAACACAGAAGAGAAAGGATGAATACTCACACCTCTGCCAAGTGCCAGATCCCTGAGACTATGGGAACAGTGTGCAGCCAGAAAGGGAAGCCAAGTCGCACACCCGCATAGTGGCAACGCAGGGAACACTTGGTCAGTAGGGCTTCATAGGCCTTTATTTTTCTTAACTGACTAAATATGGGGAAAAGAAGAGGAGAATGGTCTAACCCAAGAAGCCAGAAGTTAACGAGGGTGACTGAGGTCAGAGGGCAAGTGTGGTCTCAAGCTGATGCTGCAGGATATTCCCAAACCTGGGGTCTCTTATTTCCCCCACCCCTGAGGAGACACTGTCATGAAAGAGAATTTGAGCAGCAAAATTATGAGAAGACTCAAGAGTGGCTTCCAGACAGAGCCCCTGTGAAATCCAGGAGTGGAGCGGATCCCCACCCATACACATCTAGGAGACTGCCTCCTACAACTACTCTCGATTCACCAGTCTAGCAATTTCTAGCAGTTAGATGCAGAAGAGAGCAAGGAGACCCGGATTCTAAATCTGGACGAGTAACTTCTCTTTGGTCCAGTTTTCATGTTAGTATAAAGTAAGGGACTTAATCTAATTGATGTCTCATCAAATAGAGGGTAGTTATCAGATTATCCAAGAAAAAGAGAATCCTCTGATGAAGTTCATTAAGAACCTTTCCTAGATATAGGTAGGTGGGTTGAGATTATCTACTAAGGGAAGCAGATTCTCCCCTCAGAATCTTGGGTCTAAAGAGCTGACACAAAGAAGTACGAAGCTCTGGATGGGATAGTCCTTAAATTTCCTTCCATGCAAGCATTCTCTGATATCTGTGACTGCCGCCCTTTTTAGACATCTGCAAACATCAATAAATGACAATGATCTTTGAAATATTTTGTGTAGAGACTCCCATTGCCTTAGTGCCTATTTGATTATTTGTTGAACTTTCTATACCATTCAGGAATTTAAAAATGTACAAACTAATTACATTCAACAGTAAGAATATTTTATAAATAAGGTTCTAAAGAAAACTATTCATCAAATGTTTACCCCTTAAATGTTTTTACATGTGATCCCTATAGGCACTCTGCTAAATATACACATATTTTAAAAAATATGAAGTAACTAAAAAATTTGTGAGAGAAAAGGAACTCTACCTTAATTCTTCCTGATTATTATGAGGTGGTGTTGGCAATGAGGCTGGAACATCAACTGTCTTTGGGCCTTGAGCAATAGCTCTGGCTAACAAGTCATCCTGTGGTCTGAATGGCAGCTGAAATGGTTTAGGTCCTAGGCTTTTGGTAACTGGAAAAGCAAAAACACATAAACAAAAAATAGATTTCATCAAAACAGATACATGGGTAGAACTTCGCAGTCTGACTGCTTTTCTAACATATACAGTTGGCAAAGGGAACACTCCTTAAAGGTGTACAACTCAGAGATGTAACATCATACCTTCATGGCTCATTAATACGCCGGCTCTTCCAGCAAGTTCTTCAGTTGTCGCAAAACCATTTGCCATCTTCTGACAAGCCATAGGAGGTGGTGTAGGAGGAAGAGAGGCAGGGGGTGTTGGAGGATTACTTAAATTATTCTGCTGCAGGAGACCAAAAAATTTTAAATTATATGCTACAGAGCAAATATGCCATGACCTTGCTAAAACTTAGTTCTGTGAATTTTTAGCACATGGAAGCAAGGCTACAGAAATGTCATCAAGATGCATCTTCATTCCTAAATGCATACCAAGAAGAAAAATAAAGGTCCAAGGCAAGGAGGTTTTTTGGTGAAAGAAATACTCATGCTTGTATGGACAAATTAGCCATTTGCTTACTCTGCCCAGCTTGAGTACTTGCATTAAGAAGCAGTTACATTATTCTATTCATGTCTTTTTAAATCTCATTGTTATAGCCAGTGAAAGACAGCTTTAAAATTCAATCAATAAATTGCAAAGAGTTCTCAAAAGTTCAATTATTAAATTCTCATTAAGATATGCCCCAGTTCTATAAAAAAAACAAAAAAACAAAACTAAAACTTGAGAATTTGTGGTCCTAATCCTCTAACTACATACTCCTATCCTCAATATTAGAATCTGGATTGTCCAAAAGCTCTATAAGAAGCAAAAGTCACAGCAATAACACTGAAATGCCTAAATCATTAACAAATGGGAGTCCCCTCCAAACATTTTTCTCTGCTTAGCATGTGTCATCAATTTGTCATTTGTTGATTGATTGATCAGTCTCTCAGGCATTGTTGGAATCTACCAGTAATACCATGAAAATCAAGTGCAAGGTGAAATTACAAATCTTGCAAAGATCTAGGATTTCATGAAGGTAATGAAGTTGTGTTGGAGAATAGCTTGCATCAGAAGAGAAGGTGTTTACAAGAGTTAGGACAGGTTCTAACTGAAGAGAAAAGCCGACAATGATAATAAATGGAGCATCACAAGAGAATGACTTTAATACTAACATAAGAAGAGAAGCCTTCCAGGAACCTGATGATACTCTCAAATATTTTTGCAAAAAAGATCATTTTACATAAGTCAGATGTGAAGTAAAGAAAGTCTAATGAGGCTGTTATAAAACGCTAAAATAATAATACCAAAAGATAAATTTTAGTTTGATTTTTTAGTTTAAGAATTAATGTCTAGTTGTAATTAGTACCTAAATCATTAGACAAAATACATTTTTCAATTTTTTCATTTTATTTTTCAGGGAAAATTGCTAACTACATTTTTAAATTCTATTTACTATGAATTTGGATTGATTTTAAGAGTTAATAAAGGTTATAGGAAAACAGGTATTTTCTCTACCATAGAAATACATGATGGATGCTCTTCACTATTTGTATTCTTACCTATAAAAATTTCAAATGTTTATGTTAGAAACTCTTCATCCAGTGAAATTTTAACCTTTTAGCTGAACTAATAAAGTTTAAATGAAACTTGGAAGATTAGATGGAAAAACAAGATAAGCTCTACCAATTCTGGCATGGTATCCAAAGAGGAAGCAAGGTAAGACCTTGGCGAAGAAACATACCTTGTAGATCAACTGAGAATAGTAATCCGAAACCCCTTCAAGGGTAGCACTGCCAAAAGTTCCTAGAAGTCGGCTCCCACTATTAAATTGGCCACTGCCATAAGGAAGAAAGTGCGCAAAGTTCACTCCAATGATTGGTTCCATTAGAGGGAGCAGAGAGAGCTGCTATTAAAAAACACATTGAAGAGTAATGTACATGGTCAACAAAACAGAGCGTTTCGCAACTTTTCTAAGACCCAAGGCAACTTAGTCCAATAAGGCTTGAGAAAAACAAGACTTAAAAATTTTGAGTATCAAAATGCTAGAATAAGTGAGAGAGACCACAGAATCTCTGAGATATATTTAAAAATGAGTTTTATTCTTATATGTCTTAAAGGGATGCTGCCAGGCATCTAACAAGAAAAACACGTTCCTTATCTTTGCTCAGCAAGAATCGGGGCATGAAGGGAGGCCAGGTATCCCCCAGTGGCACTCTTAGTGGCTGTCTCCCACCTTCTGTAACAACTACACAGGTGTAAGAATAGAGTTTACTGTGGGGAGACCAGCAGTTGCATTTCCTTGCATCCAGAGTCACAAGTAACACAGACAGTCTTTCTTGGTGCTGAGGCTGCTCCTTTTGAACACAAGTAAATCTTGACCATCACCTACCAATCCATCTAACTGCCATTTTCGGGTGCCAATAGGATATGGTGCAGTTTTGCTTGCATTTAGAAATCTACTAGACTCCTTGTTGAGACACCATTTATCCCTGTGACTACTTTAATTAGGAAATATGGTGATAAAGAGAAATTTCAGTTTAATAGGGTTGAAAAAGCACTTGATGCCTCACTTCCTTGACTTTTTAAAGGAGCTGCTCCGAGGGACTCACCTGCTTCAGGTGGGTAAAGGTGTCAGTGGTGGAGTACATAGCTTGTTTCTCCTCTTCATCCTTCTTCCTTTTCTTGGAGCGAGGTGCAGCCTTCTCCCCTGTCCTTTGAGTCCGTTTGCTTCGAGGTTTCTTGGTTTCACTTCCTCCATCTGTTTTTGGCAATTGGTTGTTGCCACATCCAAAACCACCTTGCATCTGAGCCCCCAAAGTTTGCTAATGTAATTGGAAAGGTTAAGAGATAAGTGAACTATTCACATGTTGGATTTTTGTAGCTCATGCTAATTCAGTTCCATCCTATGATACATATTCCTACCAGGCATACTAAAAGTTGAGGAAAGGCAGTGGCCTCAAATGGGCTGTTTTCTGAAATATCATCCCGTTTTCAAACATTATTCTCGAGTACAGAAATTGGTAAGCTGCGAAGTTTGAGGAAAGAACAGAATTCTGAAGTGTGGCTACTTTCCCTTTCAGAGCAAGCATTACTCCTCAGGCGGAGCGCACGGATGCCAGGGCAGACCAGAGCTCCTTGTTCCTGCTCTCTGGAAGCTGTGGAGGAAGGCATGCTCTTAGCCAGAGGCTGTGGTAGCCTCTGCACAGCGGTCTTGATGAGTTATTTTGGGATCCCCTCAGGAATGGGTGAAATACAAGGTCTGTAGAAACCACAGATAAGCTCCATAGCCCGTGCACCTTTGCTGAGAGGAACAGCTAGCCTCAGACCAATAAAAACAAACAACACTGGTCATCCAAATTAGCTCATGATTCTATATGTGACTGAGTAACAACTGCTATATACTTAAAGTCAATGAGAAGGCCTATGTATATGCTAGCACATAAACCTTTTTTCTTTTTAACCTTTGTCTTTACTTAATGGCTAAGAAAAAGTGAGAATAACCAGTCCTTGAAGAGGTTCTTAAAGGTAGTGCTATCAATACCTAAAAAATATGGGAATTCTTTTTTTTTTTTGCGGGGGGGGGGGGGGGTTCTTTTAGGGGCCATTATTTCTAAACATTATAGTTATAACTTTGCTAGATAGGTAACTACAATTGCTAGACTTATTTTGATGTATTCTGCACTAAATCTTCGAGGGTTTGAAGATTATAGTTTCCAGTTTCATTTTAAATGGCTTAGAGCATGCATGGCAACATTTTTCTATAAAAAGCCAAATAGTAATATTTGAGACTCTGCAGTCCACACAGTACCTACTGTAACTACTCAGCTCTCTGCCCCGGTACTGCCAAAGCAGCCACAGAGCATTCATAAATGAACAAGTGCGACTGTGTTCCAATAAAACTTTTTAAATTCATGGACACTGAACTTGAATTTCATGTAATGTTCACATGTTGTGAAATATTACTCTTCTTTAGAGTGTTTTTCAACCATTTGAAGATGTAAAAACCATTCTAATCTTAAAAAAGAAAGGGTAAAAGGTCTAAGCAGACTCAGACTACCGATTCCAGGGTAAGATCAATGGTTCTCAAAAAGTAGTCCCCAGAGCAGCGAATGGAGTACCACCTGAGGCTGGTTTTAAATATGCAAACTCCCTTGTCCTACCTTCCACTTACTAAATCAGAAACTCTGGGAGTGAGGCCCAGCACCCTGTGTTTCAACAAGCCCTTTACATATTAAAGCTTTGAGAACCAAAGGCCTAGAACCGTGTGCCTCTCCATATTCATATGCATATGAATCGTGTGGGCTCTTATTTAAAAACACATCCTGATTTGTAAGCCTGTGCTGGAGAATAAGATTGTGTATTTCTTTAAAAGTTCCCCAGTAAGTAAGGTCAATGCCTTGGGTCAATACCCAAGGATCACACTTTGAGTACCACGGACCTAAGAATGTCTTATTGGCTTATAAGAGGTTAATAATGTAGTTGCTTATTAAGTGCGTTTGGGTTAAAGCATTTTAAGTGTTTTGCAGACATTATCTCTAATTCTCAGAATTACCCTAAAAAGCAGGTATTACTACATTTCAAAGAATACTTCTAATTATAGGGGAACACAAAGGTTAAAAATCATCCAAATGTGTGCCTGAGATAAAAAGTTAACATGTTAATGTATGTTTGGTTTTTTACCTATGCCTACATATATTGTGCTAAAACACAATGGACACACTTAGTATTCTTTTTAGTGGATTGACATATTATTTTCCATAATATCAAACATTCTTATGCAGCATAAATTTTAGTAGCTGCAAAAAAACCCCCACAAAACTCAGATAGTTTATAGAAATAATTTAATCAATAAATACTGTACTAAACTTATTTTCTTAAATTCCTTCTCTCACTTTTTTTCTCTTTTAGTAGATAGGACATTAGCTATTCATGTGGTTACATCTTTGCACACTTTAGAGTTTTACAGCCCTTATGCCAAATTTCTCAATATATAATAGGTAGGTCAAAGGTATGCACCTTTCACAGACATTACCAGCAAAATGTTTTTAACTCTGTTAATCCTTGCAGCAACCCTACATAATAGGGAATAGTGTTACTTCTGCTGTGTACAGATGAGGACATCAAGGTACAGAAGGGCTGAACCCGCCCAGACCATCCTCTTGTTAAGAGGTAACACAGGGAATTAAAGCAGGCTGAGTAGTAACCTCATAAACTTTCCAAGAAGGCTCTACCACTGCACAGCAACCAGGAAGCTGCTCTTCTCCTAACCCCAACTTGTGTGTGAAGACACAATCAAACTCAGCATGGAGGAAAATTTTGTCTATTCAACTACTGCCACAGCACTTTTGCCTTTTGCGTGACTAGAAAGTAAATGGGATTTCATAATTTGTAAATGGAGGATAGTAAGTGCCACATGACTAAATGATATCTTCAAGCAAGTGCTCAGCATAAGAGACCTACTCAGGATATGGCAAGCCATCATTACCCCTAGTAGTAAGTCACTTGGCCCCTTGCCACCCTCCCAAATGGACATGAGACCAATGTGACACAGTCCAAACATTTATACATATGCAAATTGATCTCCTTCCTTTTTCTATCATAACATCCTCTCTATGTAACATATAATTATCAGTTTTAAGACTTAACTTCAATTCCACACACTGAGTACTTACTATGTGCTAATACTGTATTAAGTACTGTGAATATAAAGGTCCTCAAGATGCAGTCTATGCCCTTCAAGAAGCTATTTAAGTGGTATTATAAAAACTGCTATGTGAGCACATGGGCATCAACACATTTGAGAATGGCTGAGCTGAGAAAGATCTGGAGAGGATGATTCTAGAACTGAGTTTTAAAAGAAGACATTGGCCAGATGTAAAAAAGAAAGGAGAGCAATAGGCAGAAACAGCAGCATATGGCCATACATGGAAAGGTGGAATCAGAAAGACCCTGAGGGGATTGAAGTAATTCAGTATTCCTAGGGGCACAGAATGCAGTGAGAAAGTAGTCAGAGACTGGGCATATTTGGTGGTGACAAATTGGACTGAAAAAACATTACCACTGAAGTTTATAAAAGTTACCTGAATCTATTCAAGCCAGCACTCAATCTCTACAAAATGGTCACACAAGAAAACAAAGAGTAACAACACTTGCTAAAAGAACGGCTTAATTAAATACAACCTTAAGACTGAAAATCTCAACGAAATATACCACTTCACCCCATCCAATTAAAAAATGAAAACTGTAAAATACCAATCAAGAAGCACTATAGGGAAAGCTTTATGAATACACCAGTAATGGCACTGTAGCTTCTGAAAGACAAGAAAGCAACAGTATTCAAGCAGACCAACTCTTACAACCCAAAAACCCAGTTTAGGAAATAGCTCAAGAAGTTCACTGAAATACATGGGATGGAATCTCGTAAAGGTATATTTACAAAGAACCTCTTTATACCAAAAAACAAAAACAAAAACAAACAAAAAGGACAAACTCAATGTTTTATACCTTAAAAAGGGCACAATATTGATATATGGAAAGCTATAAAAAGTATAAGATTTCATTTGTACTAAATCAAGTATTAATACACTGCAACACAATGGATTCCCAATGTGTTACCTCTGGGAGCCCTGAGAGTCTCCACCAGTATTAATGGGTACAGGAGCTATGATCTATACGGAAATTACGTACTTACTTGCAATAAAGATACACTTTTTGCTTTAGCTAAATCAACTCATGTGGTAGTACTCAGCTGACAGGCACGTGTTACACATGAAATGCATTAGTACATGTCTTTGATTTTTGAAGAAAAAAGTAAACAAATTATTCCTTAATATGGTTTATGGGTGTGAGTCAAAACATGGGCTCCTCAGAGGTAGAAAAAATTAAAATTTGTTCTTTAGAGTAAAAAGTAGCAAAGTAATGTTGAAATTAGTAACATGGTTGGCACTAATCTGCTGTAACTAATTTAAAACAAAGGGGAAATGAGGAAGTTACAGATTTCAGTGAGCACACTTACCAATCCTTCGACTGGGTTCTGCCTCTCAACTAGTTTTATCCTTTGTACAGTCATCTTCTGAAAAGCTGCCTTCTGGTTTTTGACTTAAAAGGGAAGATGATTTTTTATTTTTCAGCAGATGCTTCAGAAGTTCATTGCCTGAGTCTCCCTTGGCAGCAGGGGCCCCAGCAGAATGAGGAGGACTCTGTGCTGAGGAGACAGGACCAGCCACAGCTCTTCCTTCAGCCTCGTTCCCCGTCTGTTCCTCCCGGTCAGGCCCATCTTGGCCAGGGCACTGCAGTGGTTCAGTGGTCTCTACTTTTACCTCTTCAGCTGCAGCAGGGGTTTCCATGGAGAGCTTATCCACCTCCGGGTTTGCATAAGTCTGTGGATTTGGAGTTCCCTGTGATAAATCAGTTTGGGGCAGCTTGTTTTCTAATTCTGTACCCAGTTGGCTGGCTGCCATGTTAGGAGTTGATGGGCAGACAGGCTCCATTGACTCAGGTTCGACTTGTGGGGGCAGCTCGCCGGGTGTGTTCACTGTTGGTGTGGAGGTAGTTTCTGAGATGCTTGGGGTGGGTGGAGCAGTTATATCTGAGTGGGGGGTGGATGGAGCCCTAGTGGACTCCACATCCTCATCTTTCTTCTTCTTTCTTGTTCTTTTCTTTTTCCCTTTTTCTTCTGGGATTATGTCGGAATACAACTGGATGAGAGACTGGGCTGATCCCGGATAACTCTGTCCGTGGGTTGCTACAGGGTCTTGGCCGCAAGGGAGACTGCTATTGGTTGCTACAGGTGCTGCAGGTAAAGCAGGTGTGAACGGAGGCCTCACTGGGGATTGCTGGAAGCTGGTCCCAGAAAGCCCTCCATGCACCTGCTTCACAGAATGGAAATTTGGGCTTCCACCAGGAATCGATGGCGAGTCAGAAAGGAATGAGGGAGGTCCTATCTGCCTTCGCTCGTTGGTTTGCAGGAAAGTCTGAGTGGGAGGGGAATTCATAGATCCTTGTTGTATACTCTGCTGCTGTGAGCCCTGCCCCATTTGCTGTTGGGGCTGTGGAGATTGCTGAAGGGGCCTGGGAGGCTGGGTGAAGTCACAAGGCAGGTCAGAACCGTAGAACGGCATCTGGGAGCGCAGTGGGCCATGCTGTTGCATGCCCACCCCCTGCTGCAGAGCCCTCTGCCTGTCGACCTCCTGCATGAGCTGGATGCGCTGTCTTTCCTGCTGTTCCCGTAAGCGTTCCTTTCGTTCCCGTTCCTGGAAACTTTCGCTGAAGGGGTTATTGTCATCAAATTCCACCCGTGGTGGTGGTCCACTCTGTGGATTTACACTGGACACCGTCCCTGGTGCTGGTGTGCAAGTTCTTATTGGTAACTGGGCAACTGGAGGCGGAATCCTAGCAGGGTTGAGGGGCAGGTGGGCAGGAGCACTGGCAGGCTGCCAGCCAGGTAAACTGGGCATTCTAGCAGGGCTGCTATGCCCAGAAATGACCGCTGGGTGCTGCTGGTGCTGCAGTTGCTGTGGCACCATGGGGAAGCTGGGCTGGCTCATGGCAGGGGGAGTGGCACCTGGAACGAGGGGTGGTTGGGGCTGGACGCCTGGCATCACGGCAGGTGGGGCCAGGGCACATTGCTGCTGCTGCTGTTGCTGCTGCTGCTGCTGCTGCTGCTGCTTGATCCGATAATCTTCAATCAACTCAGCATGCTCTTTCTGCTGTTTACGGATCTGGAATCATAAAGTTAGGCTTACTTATTTATCCTGCAGGTATTAAATTAGATCACTGGCTATGATTACGGTGGGGATTACATATAAGGCAGATCTTGCAGTGGCAAAAATATTTTGCTTAGGCAGTGGCAAAAATCATAAAAAATTGGATCGATAAGCACTAAAGACTGCCAATCTTTTAACAACAGGATCTTCCTAAAGTCATTTGTAAAATTTCTTTACATATGATACACCAAAACAAATTGGAAACACATTTTTCTGAAATAAATATTTTTAAAAATCTTACCACAAAAGTCATAAACTATTTAACCTACACATCAAAAAGGTAAAACAATAAACAAAGGCTACACAGGAATCAGCTAATTGACCTGCCTTAACATTCATACAAAAAGTTAGAATAACCAGCATCTAATTCAAACTTGAACCATTTTAACAGGTTAAAATTTCATTTGTTAGGTCTACAAAATCACACAAGGTATTAAAACAAGATGAAATAGTAGCAGGTACATCACCCCACCCCACCCTTACAGGCTAAAAAGACTGTATTAATATAAAACTCTTTGAATTTAAGGGCTCACACACTCAAATTATAATTTCTAAAAAAACATCCAAAACTCTGAGGTAATATTTTTAATAATTCCTAACAAGCTCTTAATATAAGGACTGACCTGTGCCCATCAATTCATTCCAAAAACCCTTATACCCCAGTGTACCAGATGCTACAAAACAATCTCAGTAAAGATAAAGCCCATGTCCTCAGGATGCATCTTGCTCAGGAAGGGGAAGAAGAGATGCTGGTGCGACACACATGCTCTGGAACTTCCCAACCCTGGATGCATATTTTACTAATACATTGAGCCCATAATTTCTAATTGTTCTTCCACTCCATCCCAGATAGACTAGCCTGTTCTCTGCACATAATGGTTTTGGTGGGTCTCCAGTAGCTGCAGAGCTAACTTAGTTTTCTTCCTTCCTGGCCAGGGACCTGGGCTGGAACTGAGGAATTACCATGGAACTGGTAAAACAATAGAAACACACAATAAATACCTACAACAGTATCTGGAATACAGAAAGGAGGTCATACATGCCTTTCCTGTGACATTCTAAAATACTTTCAAACATGTTATCAATTGCTTATCTTAATGAGATTTTACTGGATTGTTGGCGACTCTACAGTAACAGATGATGTCTTCGATTTTCCAAGTACAGTATTCCTTCTAAATAGAATTTGATCCATAGGATTTTGATATGCAAAAGCCAGGCCCTCCTCATAAGGAATTTACAGAAAGACATCAGAAGGCAATAAAGGTGCTAAAATTACTTTATAAGAAATACCTATCATTAAAAGAATTTTACCTGCAATAAACATGGACCCATAGAGTAAATGGAGAGAGAATTGTCTCATTCCAGAACTGTCCTAGTTTTAACAACAGGGATTACACTAGAATCACTTTACTGTTGGTACATCACTGTGGTTGCTATAGCTTGGAGATGAGACATCTGAGCCAAAAAATTCCTACCCCGATAATCAGCTAGGACCCAACATATCACCTACCTCTGTGATGACTCAAGAGACTCTTGTTGTGTAAAATGATGACAATACTAGCTTCTTCAGAAAGTTGAGAAGATTAAATAAGATAACATATATGAATATGTTTACTAGTGTTCACTACACTGACAGCACCCTGATTTTTATTAATTAAGTCAATCAACTCTGGACCCTTCCTTTTATATTACTAACATTGGATTACCTTTCAATTTCCTTTAAAAAATTAAAAATGATAAAACTATTTTTGATGTACAATTCTATGAGCTTTATCGCACATAGAGATTTGCATAGCCATCACCACAATCAAGATTCAGAAGAGTTCTGTCACTCCAGAAAATGCCCTCATGCCCCTGTTTTACAGTCAAACCCTCCTGGCCCCATGCCTAAGCCCTGGCAACTACTAATAAACCATTGTCCATCCTTGTAATTTTTGTCATTTCAGGAACTTATATAAGTGGAATGTGTATATAATATTCCAGGATTAGCTATTAGCTTCTTTCCCTCAGCATAAGGCTCCTTGAGATCCATCCAGGTTGTTCTATATCAACAGTTTGTTCTTTTTATTGCTGTGTACTATTTCAGTGTATGGACATACCACAATCTGTCCAACTATCATTACTGAAAGATACTTGTGTGTTTCCAGGTTTTGGTGACCATGAACAGAGCTGCTATAAGTACTGTACACAGGTTTTTATTTAAAGCTAAGTCTTTGATTTACTTGGGTAATTGTTAGAAGTGAGCCCTTAACCCATTTTGAACACTACTAATATCTTATTTTAAATAAAAATTTAAAATTTTACTTCTTTTTAAGTATAATTGTTATTTCAGAATGAGCATTTTGAGAAACATCTGGTTTATAATGGAAGGTAATAGCAAAATGGTTTCATTTTTTAGGAATGTGTCTTTTACATAAAATATACCAATGTATTCTAGACCAAAATAGTGAGAATAATAAAAACATCCTATGTGAAAAAGAACAACCAGAATGCTTCAAATTACCTGTTCTAGCTGTTTCTGAACCATGCTTTGCTGTTCAGTAACATGCTTCAGTTGTTCTGCATCCTCTTCTGGAAACTCACGCCCAGCTTTCTTGGCAGTACGTTGTTTTGCTGAAAGGGCCTTCTTAGATTTTCTGTGTGCACCGATTTGTTCTTCAAGATATTTCTGCTGCATCTGAAGAAGCTGTTGGGTCTCCTGAAGCCATTCTTCATACTGCTTACGTTGTGAATCATCTAAAGAAAAAATGAAAAATTCATCTGTGTTAATTTTCTAAAGAATCCAACAATGTAAAAGTTATACAATTACATTTTGAAAGAAAATGCAGATTCACCATGACCTTGTAATAGGTGTCATGAAAACATAATACTAAATATTAGACCATAATGCAACTATCAAATAGGAGGCTTTAGAAAAATATTTATTCAAGGAAACCAAAGAATGCATCTTCTTAGTACACGTGTTAACTTCACACGTAGAAATGCTATAAATCCAATCTTTGAAAAACAGAAGACTTTTATCTAATGGAATGCTTTACACTACTAATTATGAAACTCTGTAACCCACATACCAAGCTATTAAGTTATATGTATTAATGCAATTTTACAGAATGTAATTTTTTTAACATTTTTGAAATGTTTTGTTTGAAGAAACAAAATTAGGTATATACTAATTGAGGTACCAGAGCATGGATTAGGTATCATTTCCCATGCTAGTTTTCCTAAGTTTATAAAGTTTTCCCTATTTCTTAATAGTGAAAAAATATCCTAAACTTTTGAGGAAGGGAACCTAAACTCTCTTTAGGGACCAACATGAAGTCTATGTTTTATAAAGGAAATCCCTAAGTTAAAAACATTGGTAACTTTTGTGAATTTTACAATTTATATTTCTATAAATAAGCAAAGGTATGGAATAATTATCAACCAGGTAAAATCTTTTCTACTTTTATGACTGTCATAAATATCTCCCCAAAAAGTTATCTCTCCTCATTTTGTACCAATATTCCTTCTTTATTCTCTAAGGGCACTTTACGTCACTGATGCCAAATCCCAAAAACAAAAAAAAGGTCATTTTATGGTAGTAAAATTCAAAATATACCTTTTTGATTCACTATAAGACAAAGAAATGAATAAATACAATTCCAAGAAGGACATTAGCTGAAAAATCACATCAATAATAACAGAATATTGTCATACAATAAGAATCCAACCAAAGCCAATGGGCACAATAAAGCCAGAAAAAGCCAGTTGGTTATAGTAGTTTACTTGTTTTTAAATGCAAATATGTACTCAAATTATAATTATGATTAAATGCAGGGGTAATTTCAAAAGGTCAGACTTTGGGTTTGTTCCTAAACCCAGAAGTTCCAGTACATGTACGAACTTGAAATCTAGTCTACTAAATTTGAAGGGCATTTTTCAAGAACAGGCTTTTTCACAAGATTTCAGAAGTTCTGCTTCTGGTAGAATGAGACCTACCGCAAGGAAAGCCTTTCTGGTTTCTGGAACCAGGAGAGCAGAGGTGAGCAAAATGAAAAATAATGGTGAAAAAAAAGTTAGCTAAACAGTCTGAAGATTTCAGAAAGGTTCAGTTTGGGGAGAACTTTAAATACTATCCTGAACCACCTTGGGACCCCTGAAGATAACTAGAAAGGATTTCATGGCATCCTGCATCCCTGACCTTCACACCATGCTGCTAACCCAACTTATTTCTAAGTATATTCCCTTTGTTGTTCCCATTCAGTGTCCTTGTCACTCAGGCAGACAGTCATTAGAACAAGAAGCGGTTTAATTCTACAGATTGTAAAGTGCCCAATCTATATATAAAAACAGCAATAACGATATTGAAGAGAATGGGGAAGATGGTTTTTCTGTATTAAAATACTGAGCTCTAACTAGAATTCTTCATGCATAGAGAAAAAGAGCAATGAAAATACATGCCTTCAGGAACAGAGGTGTCTAATAGGGCAGTGACGTTCCATAAAAGATGAGGGCACTTAGACTTAAAATAACACACCTAAACTAACTCCATTTTTTTTTTTAAAGAAGAACACAAATATAGTGCAAACAAGCAAGCCCCAGAGAACACATAACTTATTAGATTTATACTTACTGACAAAGCCTGGACCAAAATTTGGAGGATTAGGCCTAGAAATCTGATGTGTTATACTGCCATCCTAAAATAAGTAAAATTTACAAATAGGTTTATTCCACATTTCAGTTAAAGGGGGAAAAACTTAAAAAAAAAAAAAAGAAATAGAAAAAAAGAATGAAAAAGAAATGGAAGGAAAACCCCCTTAATTTCCTAAGACATCTTTAAAGCTTATTTTTTACAAAAAAGTAGGATGAATTTTGTGGTGACAACCTAATTTCTGAAAATTTAAAACTATCTCTGTTTTATTTTCTAGATTTTAGTAAAACAATTATGTTTGAAGGGATTATTCATCAGAAATATATTAGGGCAAGTCAAATGTTGTTAGTATTTAGCTAGAGATCTACATAAAATTTTACTTTCTGATGAAATCTATCTGGCTTTTTCTGCAATTAAGACATAAATATGGGTTTCAGATTTACTAAAATCCACTCTTTAACACAAAGTTATTTATAAACAAGAACCACTTTCTCTAACATGCACAAATAATAAAATACTTATTAAAAATATTAATCTTATTTTTTCTAAGTATTCTTGTTTCTTCCAGGGAGACTCAATAAATAATTATTAATCTAACAATTTCCTGGCAATACTCTGATAAATAAAATTAACTTTGAAAAAAACATTTGCTCAGTTGTTACAGGTCCTGTTAGACATGAGGTGCATATAAGATAACAACTGTGAATGTTACTAGCAGCCAGAATAATTCATGTAATCCTCATAATACGGCAAAGCAGGTGGTGTAACATTTAAAATATCAGAAAACAGGGGTTAAAGAACTTGCCCAAAGTTGCACAGTAAATTCATAGTGGAACTGAGATTTTTTTTAAACTCTGCTATGAAGTCTATGCTTTTTCCCCCTGTATCAGATAGTGCCTCTCTCTTAATAATGAAAAGAATATAATTATCAGCATGGTAAATCTAAGGCACAACTGTCACAACAAAGAAAATTTCCAAAGAAATACATAGTAGGTAAGCTTTCTCTTTTTCTTCTAGGCAGATACTTGGAAAAAAAAATCATTAGAAAAAATAAAAAACCTTCATCAACAGTTCTACTTTCCTGGACACTGCTTGACACTAAACATTTAAATTTTACATTTAAAGCTGATTATTATGAATGGAAAATATCTTCAAAAACTAAATTATTCTATGGAATGAATAGCAGAACATGACTACAGCCAAGTAGAATGATTATAATCATTATTTCGCAGTTTATAGCAATTTCATGTGTCATGGATTAATTCCAAAATGTAGGACATGAAAATGTTCTTGTAGAGTTAAAAGTAAATAAAAGTAAAACCCCAAACCTTAAGCATTTGGTTTCCCTCCAAGTGACTTTCTAACTTTTAAATATATATATCCTTTTCAGAAATTGTTTTTAAATCTCAATTTGGGTTTCCTTAAAAAAGTAATAAAATGTCTTTATTTCTGCTGAACCGAGAATGTATTCTGACAATGTGTTAAAGTTTCTACTACTTTCAAAAAGTGGCCTCAAGTATAAAGAGTAGGGTTTGGTGAGAAATACAGGAAAGTGTCCCCTCTAGGGTGACTAGTCACAAGCAGCAGTACCTGCGCAATTGCCTGGGGGAGGAGACTCTGGCCTTCACTAGTCTGCGTTCCAGTCACGGACTGGCCCATAAAGGGGAACCTGTGAAAAGGAAGTACTAAGTATCAAAATGATGAGCATTTAGAATGAAAATTATTTTATATGCTTAACAATTTTCTCTTCCAGGGGAGAAAGAGCAATGGTATCAAAAATGTGTACGAAAGCCCCATTTTATGGTGTACAACCACATTTAATCTTTACCCTGCAAGTCTGAGGTATGGACTCTTCCTACTCCCATTTCATTTATGATGAAAGGAAGATTCGGAGATCACTTAGCTTTTACCACAAGCACCAAGTGGCTGTGATAAGATGCCAATAGGCTGCCCCTGGGGTTTCACTATTATAAGCCTCACTATGCCTTAAAATAAAATTAATTCAAGTCTTCATTTACTACATAAATTCTTAAAAAAATTACTTCTTGTTCCAATTATTATTGCTGGTGAGTGGAAGAATGGACAAAATAGGTGAAGGAGATTAAGAGGTACAATCTTCCAGTTATAAAATAAGTAAGGAACAGGAAGGTAATAATGTAAAGCAGAGGGAATATAGTCAATAACACTGTAAACAACTCTTTATGGTGACAGATGGTAACTAGACTTCTTGCGGTGACCATTTCATAATGTAGATAAGTATCAAATCACTATGTTGTATACCTAAAACTAATTTAATACTGTAAGTCAATAACTCTTCAATTAAAGAAAGAACTGGTAGCTTATTTTATATTCCAAAACAAAAGATGTATTTCATTTTAAAAGTTTCATGTACATTTTTGTACATTTCTGTATCCAATGTTAAAGCAAATAAATTTGTCACTGACCAAAAACAAGTCTACATGGTTAAAAATGTTTGGCAGTAGTGCCTGGGTAGCTCAGTTGGTTAAGTTGTCTGATTTTCTTTTTTTTTTTTTTTTTTTTTGAAAGTTGTCTTGACTTTTGATTTCGGCTCAGGTCATGATCTCAGGGTTGTGAGATCGAGCCCTGCTGGAGCCTGCTTAAAATACTCTCCTCTTCCTCTGCGTCACCCCCACCCATGAGCACACGCTCTAAATAAATAAATAAATATTAAAGAATGTTTGGCAAAATGTGACTTATTCTAACTAGAGCTATAAAAAACTTCATAGAAACAGTACTGCTTTAATGAAAACACTTTCTCCAGGATAACCAAAAGTTTTAATATAACAAGCATAATTTTCAAATTATATATCAAATATTATACATTTAGTACTTAGGTACTATTACAATTTAGAACATATGCTTTTTAATTTTTTACTCAGGTTTTTTTTTTTTAATTTATCTATCAATCTTCTGTCCCCAATCCAGCCCTGATCTGGAATGATCTCTGGATCAAAATACCACTGTCATCCTCAGTCAACACAGTACACTGAGTGCCTGATAGAGGGTCTGTCACCACTTCTTCAGGCACTCAACAGAAGAGCAAACACCATCCTCTCACTGGTAAGGTACCAATGCTGAAAGGTCAGGGGTCTAATTCTGAGGCTATTTTTCTTTTCTTTTTTTTTTTTTAAACTCAAAGTCCCTGTTTTAAACTAAGTGCTGAATGAAACTGAGCTTTTTCTTCTATTTTTACTATAGGCAGGAAACTACACTATTATTAGCAGTACCATACCTTTATCACCAATAGAATTTGCATTACTTTTATAACAAAAGTTACTGCATGTACCTGATCTGGTCATTTAGGTTCATCATTACATGAAATTACATGAAAATAGTTATCAGAGACCTATTGCTAAATTTGTTAATGCATTAAGAAGCACATACACCATAATTTTAAATTTAAATATTTCAAATATAATAGATTTCCTTGTAATACACATTTTTGGTTTTGCATATAAAATGTGGAGAAGTAGTTCAAAGGCTTACTGGAATGTCAATTTATGAGAAAAAAGTTAAAAACCCTTGTGACAGAGAAACTGTGGTAATAGATGCTGTGTAATAACAAAGAGCATTAGAAACTACTGTCTCTACTTTGATCTCAACAATGCTTCTTGACCATTTCCAAAGTATCTCAACAATTGAAAAGACTATACCTTTAAGGATTCCCAATGTACCTGAAATAACATGTTTATCTTAAATTCATGTAGATTTTATATTCAATTCCATAATCATCTATAATCCTTTTGGTGAAAAAAAGTTCTCCAACGAGATAATTAGGCTAAATTGAGGCTCATGCCTACTCTATTAATAAAAAGATATTCTCAACTGCAACATACATAAAAGTAATTCATGGTACTCATCAAAAATACAGACATACCAGCACTGTTTCCAGATATTAATTCAGGAAATCTGTGGTGAGACAGTGAACCTAAACTTTTAAAAAAGTTACCACATAATTCTGATGGTGATACATAATCAAAACTTAAGAAAGACTGCCCAGTAGTTATCTAATATACTATTCGTATAGTATAAATACTGTAATTTCAGAAATACAGAGTCTAACAACTCTTATAGCCTTCTTTAATGCATAGTTTCCATTTTTCTGCTAACAGTCCTACAAATTCTCCAACTGTTAACTTTCAACCATCCTCTTGACTTTTTTTTTCCCCCAGATTCAAATTCAGTTTGGGGATATTTTATTTTAGAAATGAATTCACAGTTGCCTTAACCACTGAGGATCTTTACTGAAATGTCCCACTTTTTTTCTCTGCATTGTTCCTTTGATTGAATAAAAAAAATATTCACAGGTTTAAATAAACTATCTTTTTTTCTCACTAGAACAGTTAAGTTTCTATTTTCCTGTTTCATCTTCTCGTCTTCCTTTATTTTGGACGAAACATCTCTGTACCACGGAGGCTTTAGTCAGATGAACTATTCTAAAAGTACTTAAAACAACACAATTAAATACCCTGATTTCCTGATGAATCAAGTCAACCTTCCAACCTTTCCCTAATGTTTTATATTTACCCTGAAACCAAGAGAAATTAAATCCTTACATTTGTATATCATTTTACATTTGATCATATCCAGCTGAGATTACAACTAATTTAAATATTTATTGTTCATCCTAGAATACAGGTTTTTGAGTTCCTATATGCTTTTTCTAGGAACTAGTAATAATTCATGTACTTCTTAGTGCACAGTAAAAATGAGAAACATCTTCACCTACCTGTTCATAACCATTGGTGGCATGCCCATGTTGTTTTGTGCCATTACTTTATTTATGCCTTTAAGTGCCACCATTTTGGCTTTCATTATAGGATCTGTAATTGCATCAAAATCTAAAGAAGAAATATTTTAAAGTTACTTATTTCATAATACTTGGTTACTAAGAGGTAATTTAACTATCACAAGCATCATGTAATTTATAGACTCTTATTCCTCATTATAATAATCATTGTTACAGGTTTTTCTACTAGGTAAGGAATTATGAGATGGTAAAAACCTCACCTTAAATCTAATCTCATCTCACTAATCCATACCTGCATAATGCTTGCATACCTTAGTCATGCAAAAATCAGAGCAAGAAGCTTGCCACATTTAAGGGAGATGGTAGCAAATTATTGAAAGCAATGCAATTCCTTTTCATCCAAAATTTTGCAATGCTAATCAGAATGGCTTCTATAGTAATGCAACAGCATGAATAAGAAATTGCAGTTATTTCCAATACTAAGGAATTCCACCAAACTAGTTAGTACTCTTTAAAAGAAAAATATATTTCTTGATGGTATACCTTTGCAGTAAGGATAGGCTACTGAAAGAAAAAGAAAAAAAGACCTCTGCATATGGATGAAAAGGAAATGGGCCCCCTCATATTAAATAGGTAATGTCCATAGGACAGAACATCAGTTTTACTGTTTAGAAGAAAGCATTCATTTGACATGTGCACTTTGCAAATTCTTACCTTTGGAAGCACTCAAGTATTTTTACTGCATTGCTATTTTATGGGGTTTTTGTTTTTTCAAAGTAATAAGGTACTGGAAATACCTCAAAGAGCTTTATTATGAAAAATTTTGCCAAGCATTTATCGTACACCAAAGACAGCAAGAAGTTTATTTCTATCATAATTTCGTTAAATTCATCTTTCAAGGACTCTGAAAACATGTAGTAATAATGGTTAGAGGGAACTAAAGATGATGAGTTTTATTTCTTTCTGTTAAACAATACCATAAGTAATAGAAGTGAGAAAGTCTGAAACTCAGAGCTTAGAATCTCTTGATCCAGGGGAGGAATCTAAACTTCCTAATTGCTTTCCTTTTAAAGCGAATGAGGAACAAAATTACAAGCTGCCTCGTTGCTCTGGTCCACAGGTAATGTTAATCCTGAAATCCTAGAGATCCACTGCTTGCCACCCTAATGCCCACAGCAATCATTACTGAAACACAAGGGATTTCCTACCGATATTAGGGAAGAACGGCTCTGACCGCTGGCGAATCATGGCTTGCATCTGTCTCTGCTGTTGCTGTTCTTGTCTCTCTTGATCCAGAAGATCCTGCAGAAGTAGAGGCTGTTCCTCCAGAAGCAGGGGCCTCTCTCTATTCTGCTGGGCTAAGGTCTGAGGGATCATTAGTTGCTGAGGTCCAGACATGCCACTGGTACCAGACTGGCTTGTTAGAGGCATAGTCTGATTTGTAGGCTTTCCTGTCCCAAAACCATGATTAACTGTTGACTGCCCCTGAATGAATCCTGGATTTACCTGCACACCCTGAGGAAAAGTATGATTTACTCTAGAGACTACTGTCACATTAGAATTCATGGTATTATCCAAAACGTGACCAGGTGGTGTCATTAAAGGAGGTGGCAAATTTGACACATGGTTGGATGGTGAGGCTGGCAAAGTTGGTGGTGGAGACCCCAATGGCCTAATGTCTGAATTATCAGATTTTTCATTAGCAAGTAAACTTGAGAGAACTGGAGTTGTTCCAGTTATGCCACAAGAGTTTATTACATCCTCAGCAGGCAGCTGAGTGGAGCCAAGAACACCACTTGTGCTGGAGACAGCAGTTTCTCGATTAGTTCTTTTCTCAAGTAGATCTGTATCACAGGACTGCAAAGAAGCCTTTTCTCCATCATTTATGTCTGTGTGAGCAGAAGCCTGTGAGCAGGGAGTGTCAACATTATCTTTACTCTCTTCACTTTTCTCACTTTCACATTTAGTTTCCCCTTTAGAATTTGGAGACAGTACTTCTGTTTTTATCTCACTAGTACCCACAGATTTTTTCCATGGAGAATGTTTATCAGGAGGAACCATAGTTTTGTCCTCTTGCTCCTTTTTTTTTGGTTCAATAGATACACACTGATTATCTATCTTATCATCAATTGGAACATTAAGGTCTAGTTCCTCATTAAACATGCTTTTCTTATCTCCTAGGTCAAGTTCTGGATCTGTATATGCAATGATATCAAATTCTCCTGATCTTAAGAGGTCATCCAGGTTGGGATCATTGGTTTCCAAATTACCCAAAGTATCCAATTCATCTCCCTTGCCATCCTCTGTATCTAGATTTAAATTTTCAAGATCTTCATCATCCAAGTCTTTGACTTCAACACCCTCAAGATCTTTAACATCTAGTTCCTTTACAGATGGGTCATCAGAATCAAGTTTTTCTTCGAGACCCTCAGAAGATTGGGTGGTCATCTGTAAATTATCAGATGTTGTTTCAGCTGGTGTAGATGTTGACAAAGAGGCCTCGGAAAATTCGCCACCTACGGGATGATTTAGAGACCTCATGACCATAGAAGATGAATGGGCAGGATGACCTTGGTCTTGCTGAGATGGTGGCACTTGTTCCAAGTTTGGATGCAAAGGCAGCTGAGTTGGTAGACCTTGAGAAGGTCGTCTCAAGGGCTCTGTGTGTCTAGGGCCTGGAAAGTCTGGCCGGGGAATGAAGTTTCCATGCCTTGGATGAGAAGGTGCCTCTATAACACTGCTGGGAGAAGCACTGAAGGGCAGCCGTGGCCTTCCATCAGGGGCCCTATGTCTCAATTCAATAAATGCTTGGCCCAGTATGTTATGCTGCTGAACTGGCAGGCTCTGTGGTGGAAAATGCTGAGGAAGGCCAACTGGATTATTCATTTGTGAGTTATTTAAAGGCCTCGGCATATCTACAGATATCGATCTTCTTAGCTGTGGAGGAACTCCAGATCCTTGTATTTGTTGAGGAGGTACAAGGAAGCGTTCCTGACTTGACAGGGTACCATGACTAGCTCCTGGAAATCCAAATCTAGGGGAAAAAAAAAAAGAAAAAGAAAAAAAGGCAAATGTTAATAGTACGAATCATGTTGAATTTGAGTTAGGTTGAAAAAGATTTTTTTTTTTTTTGAAAAAGAAAGAATTTTAGGTTGAACTCATATACAAAATTAATGTTGCCAAATACAATGACTTTTGCCAAAACAAAATTATCACCATTAGAAAGCACTCATTAAGTACCTACATGCAAGTAATTTTTGCTAAGTACCCTGTAACATTCCCCATATCTGAGCTCTGAAGGCATATGGTCTAAGACAATATAAACAAAGACAAAGGAATTGCCAACAGGCAAGTAAAATCAAATGTTTAGAAATAAGCATAATGCTACTGGAGTTGAGTAAGCGTTCCTTTTTCTTTCTTTAGGGAGGCTATAAGGAGGAGGCTGATACAGAGGGATGCTTGAAGAAGGCAGCTGGTATAACGAATTATACTACAGAGATTTAGAGGCCTCTGTCCTTGAGAAGACATAGATGCAGGTATGATGACTGGGTAGACTAATCTATTTGCTTAAAAGAGATGAGGACAGGAGGCAGTAAGAGAAAGAATGATAGGCATCATCTGTAAAAACTTAGCAGATGAATAAATTATAGGACTATTTTTATTATTTACTCTGTACCTCAATTCTAGAGAGAATTAAAGGCAATTTATAAATAAATATAAAACAGAGCAACAGGCGTATAATTGAAGAAAAAAGGAAAATCAGGTAAGACTATAACACGGAAGTAGGTATTAGACTACAAAAACATACATGACAGAATCAAAAGCATATCCTAAAGAACTCTCTTTATTATAATGTTTGGCTTTGATCTTTCTACCAGCCACTTCCAACAAACAAATACCACTAACTTTACAATCCTCTCTCATCAAGAAAAGTTCCTAGAAGAAAACACCCCAACAATCTGGAAATCTCCATGGTTATTTACAGTGTAAATTAAAATGGAAAATTTGCGGAGAAGACAGTTCTCACTCATCACATCACAGAAAGCTTTCAGGGTGTGGCGGTTACATGCTAGAGATCTGACTGGCTGATAACCTACATCCCCATGGCTTTAACGTACACCTAATACAGTCAATATGTAGTAACAGAGGGGAGGTTTTAGAGTCTGTAGAGTTCTCAGAGGTTAAAAAAAAGAAAAATCCATGACCTCTCATTAGCGGAAAATAACATTGATTATATCTCAAGGGAATCAAAAACTAAAAAGCACTAACAACATGTTAAAAGTTAACTTCATTTCTTGATTCCCTTCTAATAGTTTAAATCTGCTGTGAAATTAAAAGCATTACCTAAATCCATGAGGTCTCATCCCCATACCAGTAACATCAGGAGGATAGGGTCCACGTGTATCTTTTGGGAAAACTGCATATCTAGGTCCTAGAGGAGGGCCAACAGGTGATCGGATGTTCCCAGGATAGGGGGGTGGAGGCCTAGTAAAAGCCTGGCTTATACTCTCAGGCTGCCAGTGCTGCAGGGGTGCGGGATGAGGTACTGCTGCTGGATCCTGGGACCCTTTCTCCTGTCGACCTGCCATCTTCTTCTGCTGCTGCTGCTGGAGAATGATTTCACGTAACTTTTGCCGCTGGAATGAAAGAAATGAAAATCACTGGGATTTCTGACAACAAACTAATAGCTTTCTAAGCCCTAATACCTCCAATGTGTGATGCTTAAAATATCACATTTTAAAAAGTTTGATTAAACACCAGTTATACTTAAAATTCAAGATGTTATAAAAACTAACAATTTGGGTCCTTTTCCTTGCCATACAAATATCATGAAATGAAAAGCTTTCCTATTTAAGAATTCCCATACAAAAAAAAAATTCCCATATAAATTCATGAATATCAAAACTAAGATACAGAATAAATCAAATTCAATTCTACTAATTTTACCAATTTCACTTTTCTTTGCAGTACAACAAATTCAATAGAGTAGGATAAACCTTAACATCTGTGTAGAAATTACTCAGTTTGATGAACAGCTTTCTCAAATAATACATTTAAAACATCTGTGAAGGTACGCTGTGTTGTTGTTGTTTTTTACCTGTCTCAGTTTCTCTGTATCTGCTTGTGACATATTTACGGTATTCTGTGTATCAGTGACTCCTGAGGTTGGTATGGGACCAGGAAGATGGGAGACATTGGAAAACTGTTGGCTTTGAGAACTCATTGGAGAGTTAGAAGGTGCACTGAAACTCCCCTCTGATCCAGGTCTTGACTGATCAACAATATCATGAGAAACTTGACTTGTTCCAAAAGAGTCAGACTGAGATCTTGGAGTCATTGGAGGCTGGTCATAGGGATCACGAGTAGCAGATGGGGAGACTCGGGTAAACGTGTCTGAAAGACTAGGTCCTGGTGGCCTTGGTGTTTGAGAACATGCATCAGGTGGCCTTATCAATGGGCCAGAGAGAGCTGCTCCGCGAGTTTGTGCTGCTTGTAGGAAAGGATCCTGATTTGGCATTAGGACTGGTCTTGTCATTGAGGACCTAGGAAAACCCTCCGACATCCTTGGCCTTGGTGTTGCTGGTGGCTGAGAGTAAGGAACAGATATCCCAGGTCTTGGTGTTCCAGGAGGATGACCATATGGATCCGAATGCCTCTGATTAGTGGCAGATGTAACAAACAAGTCTGCCTGTGCAGATGGTCTTGGGGTTGGTGGCTGCTGACTATAAGGATCAATGGTGGTGGGCCGGGGAGTTCCAGGAGGTTGAGAGTAAGGATCTGGATTGGAGCGAGATGTTCCTGAGGGTTGGGAATAAGAATCTACAACAGGTCGCGGAGTTCCTGGGGGTTGGGAATATGGGTCCTGAGATGTTGGCCTTGATATGGTTCCAGGCTGGGAAAAAGCCCTTGAAGGATGGGCAAAAGATTCATTCATCGCCGGATGTGGGGTCAGAGGAGGCTGGCTATATGGGTCACTTGACTGGTTATGAGAAAAGTTATCTATAGGTCTTGGTGTCAAAGCAGGCCTCTCATAAGGATCAATAGACAATCGCCTTGGTTGTGACACTGATCCATAGGGATCCTGGGAAGACGGAGGGGGCTGCATTGGAGTCTTAAAAGGTCCAGGACCACTATCAAGAGGGGCAGGTGTCAACAAGGGTCGTGCATATGGGTCAGGTATCCGTTGTCTTTGAAATACATCTGCCCTAGGAGATGGTTTAGTAAAGTGATCATTGGTTCCAGCTGTTAGAGGACCCTTTGCAGTCTGTTCAGAAACTACAGGAGACCTAGGGAGGCCCAAGGGTTTGGGAAACTGATCTGTCATCACAGGTCTAGGTGTGTCTGGAGGCTTTGCATAGGGGTCAGTATTTGTTGTGGAGGAAGAACACAGATCTCTGACTGGGGATGGCCTGTTTGCTGTAGTGTCAGTCATCTGAGCAGGCCTAGACACTGAAGGCAGAGGGGTGCAGCTGTCTGCCGGTGCAGCAGAATTTCTTCTGGAAAAACTATGGCCCCCAGGAGCTGGTCTTGGGGTACCAACCATTTTCGCATAAGGATCCATGGGAGATGGCGGTCGGGAATGAGAAGATCCCGGTGAAAACACCTGTGGGGAGGCTGGCTGACAAGCCTGAGACTGTGGCAGCCCCTCCTGAATGGACACGCGGGACGGGGTTGCCGCAGGAGGAGGAGCCTGTGGTTTCACAAACACATCATCTGACGATGCAGAAGTGGGGGTGCTGGGTAGCTGCTTTGTAAACAGGTCTTTATGGAATGACTGTGCAGGAGACACATTTCCATTGCCGGGCTGGGGGGTCAAGGGGCTCTGCATCCCACTGCTGGGTGTGTCAGAGCCGGACTGGGCCAGGAGAGGCTGGGCTCCAAACTGCTGCTGCTGCTGCTGCTGCTGCTGCTGCTCATTCTTCACCTGTTCCAGTTTCTGAGTGGCTTCAATTTTAGCTTGCTGCTTACTCTTCTGACGCATTTGCTGTGAAACAAGAAAGAAAAAGCAATCACACAGTTAAGAAAAAGAACATGACGGTCAGGGGAGGGGAAAAAGCAATGGAAAATTAATTTGTTTGATGTTATCAGTCACTAGATTGTGCCAATATTAAGATTATAAATTCCTGAAGAGGAGATGTGACCTCAGCACACCTCATTCATGCCTGGGGCAATATACTATCTCTAATATTTCAATGAACTTCCCAAATCAACTTACATATAGTTTACTGAGAAAGGAAGCCTATTTTTTGTTTTTTAAAGATTTTAGTTATTTATTCATGAGAGATAGAGAGACACAGGCAGAGGGAGAAGCAGGCTCCACACAGGGAGCCCGACATGGGACTTGATCCTGGGTCTAAACTGCTGAGCCACCTGGGCTGCCCAGGAAGTCTATTTTTAATCTCATTTTTATATTCTCCTAAGAATTATCTTCCAAAATAATGACATAAACTGTTCTCAAAAAGTAAAAATGCAATTTAAAAGTAAATTATTTAAAAAAACAAAAGCCAAAAAACAACCACATACCTGTCTAAATTTCCATTCCTGTTCATGTTCTGATTCTCTTTGCTTTAATGGATCTTTAAAAAGGTCCGAATCAATGCGGGAACCAGGATCGATGCTATCTTGCTGTTGTTGCCTCTTCAGGGGATCATTTGACATCTGTACTTTATTAATGCGTAAAGCAGCTCTGTTATCCCTGGCTTTTTGCTTTGAAAAAAGGAGAAGAAAATTATCTTCCAGCAGATGTTAACATGTTTCAAGAAACAAAAATGAAGTAAAACTATGAAAAATTTTATAAGAAAAAGTTGGGTTAAATAGATGAAGAGCTGAAACAGTATCCTTTAGAGCTTCCAGACTCTCAAGTGAAAGCATCTGGACACTACCCCATCTCCTGTTTTTGATGCATGTCACCTCAAGTGGAGGACGGGTTTCCAACTCTCTGTCTGAACCAGACTAGAGAACCCAGAGGTAATCTATTTTCAACCCTAATCTTCACAGACACTTTAAAAATGAAAAAATTAACCTCTCCCCTAAATGAGAGAAAAGGAAAATATCAAATCTAAAATCTGGAATTTGAAGCTGAGCATTAAAGAAAACTGAGAAACACTAAAAATATCTTGTCGTTACCTTACTACTGTCAAGCTGAAACAAAACAAGGCATTAACACATCAAAAAAATTATTTTGCTTTACCCAAGCAATCATTATCTCTGACAATCTGTGCACCGAAGGCCACGTTGGAAAATAACCACATATATCTTTCAAAACAATAATGTCCATTTAATATGCTTTAAAATGGGAACAGGGATTTGGATCCAGCTGACAGTCTTAATTTGGCTCTTTGGGAGAAAATAATTTACCATCTAAACTGTGTGACTTATACAAAATATCCTGACAATTCTTCACAAAGTTCATGTTTCCAAAGCTCCTTAAAGGTGTCCAGATAGGTCTCTCTCAAGATTCGTAAGATTGCTCATTAATCTTAACACAGAATGAGCTTGTTGTGGAAGAAACTGAGGCACACTAAGGCAGCCTCAAAACTTAGCACTCTTTCACAGAGATGACAGATTTCTGAAGTGAAATGAATTAAACATCCTCCTAAAATAACTGATTTCAATCTTCAATATCCCAGCTCTATTAACTAGCTTATAAAAACACCATTTTACTTTAAGACATGATGAATTAGGAAATCACTATTAAAAACAAAGTTGTTTATTAGTTGTGCAAGTATTAATGTTTTCTTCAATGGACAATCTTTTTATTAACCTAAGACAATAAAAGGAAGGTTCAGGTATCGAGTTTAACAATATGATAGAAGAGGTTTGGTAAATACCACATAAGGCGCTCTTTCCTGTGAGCTTGCTTTTCTCCACAGCTTGGCGATCTGCTTCACTCTAGTAGTCCAGTCTGCAATAGAAAAGCATGGCGCACACCGTTTACGGAGCTGAGGTCAGGATGCATTGCCATGTGGCGCTGGCAGCTCAACTTAGTCTGGCTGTGTTTTCATAAAATGAATAGCCCTAAGTTATTTGTATAGCATGAAGTTCCAGGCACACAGTAAGCCAAATACTTGCTGAATGAAGTGTTGCCTCATTAACAATCTCACTTGTAGAGTGGGGAAACTTAAATCAAAGGGGCTAAGTAGCCAATATAAAGTGAACCCAAACTTCACTTCCCTCAACCATGTGAGATGTTATCAGAATCAAAGCTAAAAGTTCTATAAAACATCTCTATTCAAGAGAAATCTATCAATCTGACCAAAAGGAAGTAATCATAACTACAAAGAAGCATCTCACCAGCATTTGTGCACAACAAAGATATGGAAAACTAACAATTTCAAGCCATTTTTTTGAAATGCAGTGTCAGGACAGCAAACAAAATGAAATATGGGTAAAATCAACAATGATAAATATAGAAATGACTTAGCTCATTATAAAAAAGCCAATGAAAATGGCAATCAGGTGACATACCAACAGCCTTAATATGGTATTTCATGAGGTTCTAGATCATATAATAAAATTAAAGAAAATTACTTAAAAAAAATCATAGCTCTACTCTGAATTTACATTGACACAGTGACTTAATAGAACCAGATACGCTCATCTGTGAACAGCAAATAAAAGTGTGATAAAACAGTTATTTGAAGAGTATGTATATTCCTCTAACAGACAACCCTGTACCTAACCATTGATTCTTACTGTCGGATAAGGTAGCATTTATTTCTATACATAATGAATAGACTTCCATAAAAAGGCACCTGAAAAGACAGGTGTCATCTGTAAGAATTTCCATTTTGGGGTAACCCCCTAGTAATTTAAGAGCTACATGCTGACAGCAGTGAAACTACTCTGAGTATGAATGACGTCTCCCATCCTGGTCTGTCTTGCAAATGAATTCGCTATAATTAACCAATGTCTGCTTGCAAATATTCTATAAATGACCTTCCATTAATCCAAATAGTTCATCCTCTGCTTAATCAGAATTTTCAAAAATGGGGACGTCTGGGTGGCTCAGTGGTTGAGTGTCTGCACTCGGCTCAGGGCGTGATCCCGGGGTCCTGGAATCAAGTCCCACACATCGGGCTCCCCTTCAGGAGCCTGCTTCTCCCTCTGCCTATGTCTCTGCCTCACTGTGTCTCTCATGAATAAATACAATCTTTTTTTTTTTAATGGAATTTTCAAAAATGGTACCATTATACCAGCTGACTTTTTCAAATAGGTTAGACAGTTGAGGAGAAGGGGAAACGCTACTGAGTTAGCTTACTTGGAAACAATGCCTAGAATGAAGTCAGATTTAGCCTAACAATACTTTGGACTAAGTGTTTAGTTTCTGTCCTAGAAATCTTTTTTCTTTTCTTTTCTTTTTTTTTTTTTTTTTTTTTTGTAGAGTTCCACATGTAACAACACTGAGTTCCACATGTAGGAAGACTGCTAAGAGTTGGAAAATAGATTATTTCATTAACCAAAATGAATTTTTAGGAAATATGCAAATGGATACAGGGTCTAAGACTAAGAAAATCCAAGATGTTTCCAGTATTCTACAGAATCCAAAGTGACCGTTGATACATGGACTTTCTACTGCAGTTAACAAAAACAAATAACAAACAGGCATTACACATGCAGGGAAGTTGGTAACACAGCAACACTATATCTGTGAATTACCAGGGAATTCTTCCTTGAGGTTGGGGAAGTTAATGTTTGTGTAGAGAACCGGTGCTACCGTTGCCATTTCACCCAGAGCCTCTTCCTTCTCCCACTTCAGTGCACTTCTCTGGGCATTTGACATTGTATCATTCTCTCCTTCCACAGCGGGAGCTGAGGATGTCCAAGCACTATTAGCATCACTAGCCATTGGATTAAATGCTGGATTTTTATCCCTGGGAAATAATAAACAACTTTACATCATAAGCATAAAATTACTTTCTGAATACTATGGTTGAGTACAATTTCATTAAGACCTCTTCTTATTACAAAAGAGCTAAAATTTAGGTAATTTTTAGCAAAGATCCCAATATATGTAATATACAGTTATATAGTGCACAGCAACTTGAAACAGATTAATTAATATTTATATAAGAAAAATCAGCGTAACTTAAGTTTCCATGGAAAACGAAGGCTTTTAATACCTGGCATCAGTGTAAGGAGATTGTGCTATGGCAGAGAAAGTCCCCAATCCACTTCCAGGAGGCAAAGAATTATGTGGGAGATGAGGACTGGGTCCAATAAGGCCATTCATGAGTGGCATCCGGGAAAAAACATCTTTAAAGAAGAATACAATTCAGTTTGCATATTATTCATAAATAATAAAAAACAGCTTGTTTATAATATTTTAAAATAATTTCTAGCACTATTTGAAAGTAAGATTTTTATTTCGGTATTAAACTAAAATAATGTATGAAGTGTAACTTCTGGTTATAATATTTTGCAATATGGTCTGTACTTCTCTCTACTTCATCATAGTATATTGCAGATAGCACACATTTTAGAGTTTGACAGCCCTGAACTTGAAGCTTCATTTTTGCTACCTGTTAGGAGAGTCAAACTAGTTTTTTTTTTGAGTCAAACTATTTCTATACATAATGAACAAACTATTTCTATTCATAATACATGAAGATATTCCATAATATTATTGATACAATGTACGTGGAGCTCTCAGCACAGTGCCTGCCATGCAGTGAGCTACCGAGTACATTAGCTCCACCAAAAGAATGACTCTCACAGCAAATGCTGGTACATTTTATCAAATATTCTTTCTCTTCTTCATTCAAAATTTACAAACAGATGGTTCTTTATATTTTACTCTTGTTGATGTTAATACAAAAAAGCCATCCATGATTCTTTTGTGTTCTAAAACTGTGGTATGTGTTCTAAAATTGTTAGGAACAAGCAATATTTCATCTATCATTATCAAATAGACGGTTATTGTTAAAACTACATACATTTTGTTTTGGGCTTCGTTTTCATTACTGTGCTTGCCATTTCAGCCCCCAAACACATTTTAACTCTCATTCCAGCTTATTCACAAGCTTTCAAATACCTGATCGTCTTCTTCCTAAACAGCCATGTGGCACACTATAATAAGACCACCTTGGTTTTCCCCTAACTCTCCTCAAGCACATAAGTCCAACCTTGGTTATTATGATCCCCTACTGGTCTGAACTACTAAGGAATAGCCAACTCCCCTTATCTGCACAATTTTCTGTATCTTCAAAAACCTCCTCCAACTTAGAGACATAACATGATGTAATAAATACATGGCATCTGTTGCAACACCCAGAACAACAACAATTACACAAATGGAAATACAGTTATCAGGTTGGCTGATACAGGCCATATTGGTATAATGACAGAGATCTCCTAACAATGACTTTGCCATGCCATTAGGAAAAAGAATAATAACTGGGAGCAGCAGCAGTGTCTCCCCTATATGTTTTACACTGCATGATGTCCTATCACCTAAGCCAGATCCTTTGACTGGAAAAGTTCTGAGTATACAGAGCTTCAGCTCTTGTGTGAGGATATTGAGCCTGAGGGTTTGCAGGATTTTGTCTCAAGGACGTCCTAAGAGCTATCTGATTTCAAATTAGGGCTTATTCTACTACATAGAAGAGCTGGGCCCACTGGATCAGAACGAACCGTGACAAGTGTCTCAGGACATCTATGTTCACTTCAAGGATGAGATTAAGTAGCAACATTTCTGCTTTTATTCCAAGTAGAATGTTACCTCGATTTTCGATTTCAATGAAAAGTAGAGCCCATTAAGGAATATGAGATTTGACTGAAAAATGTCAAATATATTTCATGTAATTAAGATAAACAAAAGCTGTCATTACCAATAGGTAATGACCATGTGATCCATATCAGCACCATCTTAACCAAACACGACCATATCAAAACCTTTCATAATAATAGCTTATTAAGCACTTCACTTTATGCCAACCACTGTTCTGGAAGCTATATGTATATTAACACTTTGATCCTTGCAACAATCTGGGAAATGGTTTATTATATGTAGCTCCTTTGAATCAAAGACTCAGAGGAGGGCAGCCCTGGTGGCTCAGCAGTTTAGCGCTGCCTTCAGTCCAGGGCATGATCCTGGAGACCCGGGATCGAGTCCCATGTCAGGCTCCCTGCATGGAGACTGCTTCTCCCTCTCTCTGCCTGTGTCTCTCCCTCTCTCTCTCTCTCTCTCTCTCTCTCTCTCTCTGTGTGTGTGTCTCTCATGAATAAGTAAAAAATCTTTAAGAAAAAAAAAAGATTCAGGGATTAAATAATTTGTGGAAGGGCACAGAAGTAAATGTAAAGCACTTTTCTCTTATTACTATTTTAATTAAGAAGGGGTGTCTCTTTCTCGTCTACCATTCCACCTCAACCTGATGATACCAGTTTATAAAAGTCATCTTTTTCAAGGCATGATCATGGTAGTAACAGAAAATTTACTCCACTTAAACCTTCTGCTAAAGTGACTTTAAGTTACTGTATCTCAATCTTCTTAGAAATGTCCCATCCCCACTTTCTGACACTGTATTACTGTGCTGATGTTCCATTCTGGCATCCATCCTTGACCACTCCTACTGAAGTTACTCTATTAAAGACTACCAATAATCTTACTGCCCAGTAAAACATCTTTCACACATGCATCCTACATGTCCTTGTAACCTATCTCTAACAATCCTCATCTCTAAGATCCTATGCGTCTTACTCAGTCTCCATCACTTTTTTTTTTCACTTTCACCAAACCCTTAAAAAAGGAAAAAGGAATATATAATTGGATACCTAATATAAACCGGATGTGTGAAGCACGTAACTCATCACATTTATTAAAGAGTTCTTCAAGATTCTGTACTCTACTGTGCTCTCTTAAGAAATCTCACCCTTCCCATAGTGTCACTCCACATGCAATTCCTAAAGTTTCACCTATATATATTCCTAAAGTCTCACAGGCAGACTTCTAGCTCTAAGTCAGAACAATGTGCATGTCCCATTTTTTTTTTAAGATTTTATTTATTCATGAGAAAGAGACAGACAGACACAGGCAGAGGGAGAAGCAGGCTCCGTGCAGGGAGCCCGACATGGGACTCAATCCCAGGTGTCCAGGATCAGGACGTGGACTGAAGGTGGCGCTAAACTACTGAGCCATGCAGGTTGCCCGCAGGTCCCATTTCTAACTAACAATGGTCTAAAACTAAATGTTATACCTCCACTACCCTCCAACACACACACGCACAGACTTCTGTTCTGTGTTTCTGGTTTTTAGCCTGATTACCTGTAGGCAAGCCTGACTCTAATTCAGTTTGTTTCCCACTTTTCCTTGTACCTTACATGCATTCAGTAGCAGAGTTCTACCTCTTTTGACATTGCTGTCTCTCATAGCCATTGCTTCTTCCACCTTGTATTGCAGATCTATTTACAGGGAACCCAATTTCACTTAGTCCCAACCACAGGACCATCATTAGTACAACCCCTGTTGTCTCAAATTCATTTCCAACACTGACAGCAGAGCCACCTTGCCAAAATTTGTAACCCATCAGGTTATTTCACTGGTGTGAGATCTTGGATGGCTCTAAGCAACCTGCAGAAGAAAAGGCCAACAGCCACTGCCTATTTTCACAACTATCTACATACAAACTAGACTCAATGGGCATTTTCTACTTTGACTCCTGAAACCTACCGACTTAGTTTCCTCCTTTGCTCTGGAAAATGTTTAAGTTGCCATAACTGAAGATCTTTGTGTCACTGCATGTGTGACGTTATCATGCTTTGTCCTTAAGTGAGAATTATTAGGACTTGAAATCTTAATGACTTTTAAGGATCTACTTGAATCATGGTCTACTATGATACATAACTAGCTGTATGCCTACAGCTAGTCTACAATCTAGGAAGAAGTCTACAATCCTAGGATCACAACCTCCTCTGGGTAGGCAGTCTCACTCATCTTTGTATTACACCTAACAAAAGCATCCCCTTTAAAAAAAAAAAAATCCCCTTAAAACCTTTCAAAAATGAGTCTATACTGTGAAAGGATTTAAATAATGACAGTAAGCTCATTTATTAAAAAATACATCTTGGGGTGCCTGGTGGGTGCAGTCAATTGAGCCTCTGACTATAGATTTTGATTAGGGTCCTGATCTCAGGGTCAAGAGATGGAGCCCTGCATCAGGCTCTGTACTGGGTGTGGAATCTGCCTTTCTTTCTCTCCCCTCCCCATCTTATTCACTCTCTAAAATAAATAAATAAATCTTTTTAAAAAAATGCATCTTAAAAACAAAACAAAACAAAAAAAGCATCTTTGGGTGCCTGAGTGGCTCAGTCAGTTAAGCATCCAGTTCTTGACTTCAGCTCAGATCATGATCTCAGGGTTGTGAGACTGAGCCCCACGTTCTACACTGGGTGTGGAGGCTGCTTAAGATTCTCTGTCTGCTCCTCCCTCATGTGCTCTCTCTCTCTCTCAAAAACAATCCATCTTAAACTGATATGATTTCTAAAATACGTATTTTCTATTTCAGAAAACATGGAGATAGGGTTTTTTTTTAAATATATTAAGAGGAAAAATACTGAAGTGTTGCATTCTTAATCATTAAGAGAGCATATGAGAACAATTAAGATAAGAAGCACTTATGATGAGTCTATTTCATCCAAATGTAAATCACATGTTTAGTCTAACAAAAATTAAGGTAAATTTATGTTTAGAGGCTAAACTGGCAGTAACTATTTTAATTATGTATATTATGACATATTTCATCTATACACAAAATTAGTAGTAAAGATAACATTATTTACATTTCAGCACTTCTACAAAAACAGTGTAAGGGTTTATAAAAGTAATCATTAAATTACTTAATTCAGTATATCATCATGAAGCAGTGATGACAGGATATAGAGAAATGACCCTATGCTCAAATCACCAAAGATCTATACCACCCCACAGGATTCCACTCCCCCAGCCCTCCCATGGGAGATTCCCACACCTGTGGTGCTGTCTCCTCACCTATCTCCACACATTTTAAATCTAGGTTATCCAATTTCAGCTCTCCAGAAGAGAGAGCTTAATGGAGAAATTAAAGCCTTAAAATTATTTTATCTGGCAACTAGTTACCAGCAGGTAGGGGAAAACTGATCAAAGTATACAGATTTCTACAAAATTAGAGATTTGAAGTTCATTTGGAGAAAGATCAGGGATTTACTCTGGAAGGATGTGCTGAGCACACACTCCATGGCAGAGGATACAGTGATGGGGATGGAATGAACCTAGCCATCCAGGAGCTTACAATCTAAAGAGGAAACTGTAACTACCCAAACAGACATCTATATTTGTGCCACCCACCACAATGGAAAGACGGGGCTGGGTATACAGGTGGTGATCTACTAATCATTCAGGAAAGGACAGTGAAGCTGAGACTGGGCACTTAGGTTGGGGCGGTATTCTCCAAACACGTGTGCAGGAAAGGCTGAATGAAAGGGAGCCAGACTGGTGAAGGGTAGTGGGCAGGCATTGTTCTCTCCACTGCCAGGGAAATGAGGCAAAAGAACTCTGGCCACAAAGTGGATCACAGACGACTGGAGAATTTCAGGGAGGTAGGTCAGTGGCTGAGATAAATCAAATTAGGATTGTTCTATTGCCACAAAAGAGGGTTTTCTCCCATCAGTTTGTATACATTGTTTCTAAGGGACAAGGCTGACTTGCTTTAGCGAAGGCACATACACTGCACAAGCGTACTTACGAAACTTTTCTAGAGGTGACATACCCTGACTGTGCATGGGCAGTAGCTGTGGCGTTGGGGGTGGGGGCGGCTGTGTGGCTGTAGGACTGAGCACAGCTGTGAACAAGTCTTCAACATCCTTCCCTCCAAGCTCTGTGGGGCAAAAGTACAGTGATAGTAAGAATAAAACAAAATACTAGGAAAGCCAAAGATTATGGAATGCCATTTTTATAAACTCGAAATATAGAACACAAATACCTGGAATTTTATATAACTTTCCAAGAATTGCTCCTAGGATAAAATAAAGAAACACAAGTATTAACTACCATTTCAACGTACTGACACAAAATAGCATTTGACACAGAAATGATCAGAAGAGAAGTTAAATTATAAAGAAGCATGCAGAAATCTTTGAAACTCATATTTACTCATGTCTTTTAGAAAGCCTAGATGTAGGGCAAATATTTTACCATCTGTGACCATTTTGTCTAGCTCGGGACTGAGGATTCCATCTAGCTGCTCTTCACTTAATGGTCGTGAACTCGGATTGACACTTGACTGAGGCAAAGACGATGGATCATCGGTGACAGGACCAATATCTATTCCAGCTATAGGAGCAAAGTAAAGAGACTAAAAGTGAATTCTGAATATTTACGTAAAATGTATCACACTATTTACCTGCATTAATATACAACATGATTAAAATAGGACAATGAAAAGTATGTAATTCTAAATTAATCATGGTTCTTATATCAATTTGAATAGTTAATGAGTAAAAATCAGGGACAATATATTTGTAAACTTAGGTGCCACTTAAAATTATATTTTAATCCGAGTAAATACATTTCCTAAGGAATAGAAGAACACACCTGCTTCTAAACCCCCACAAACAAATAAGCACTACATCATTAATATGATAATCTACAAGATTCAATATACAGTATTCAATATATAATGGAAAATAGTGGTTTCAAATGTATAGCTCAGCTATTTTTGTAGTATGTGACACAAGAGGGATAGACTTCCACATAAATTAATGAAACGCTCTAAAATTCTCAATATTTAGTAAACATTATCCTGTGAATAATTTCAACTACAGATCATATTTTGGAAATATTCTGTAGTAACAAAACAAGATACAGATTACGTTTATAATATAACATGGTTTATTTCATACAAATTGGTTTTTAGGCAAAAATCACATTTAAAAGTGATCTCTTATCTACTTTATCATGCTCTCTCAATATTACTATTAAAAAGTAAAAGAGTCTGCCCTTACACGATCTTATATTAGGAACTAACTCTATAACATTTGGGTAATATTATAAATTACATATTAAGAAGAATAAAACCATTCATTAAAAAAAAGAAAGAGAGAGAGAACTACTAATAAAGTCATCCAAAGCACAGCACAGTTGTACCATGCTTTAGCTGCACGCACAAAGGGAAAAGCAAGTATGGATTAGTGACAAATTAGCACTCTAACAATATGCATGCACCTACAGGATGTTTCAGCTGAAATCACTATAAAAAAGACTACTTCTAGTCAGCCATCATCCATTGCTCAGTTTCTTACCAAATGGAAAAGGTGAGCTCTCAACCTGGAAAGTGCATAAATCAAGACCTACAAGACCCAAACCAAATAAAATGGATGATTACCACAGGAGCGGGAAGTGAGGGGCAATGCAAACAAAAGAAGAAACAAGACACAGCAAGACTGTCAGGGTGACAAGCCTTGCCTTAAGTTTGATGCAATTAGAAAGACAACAGAAATTAACTTGCTATTTCCTCTCCTAAAGCAGAAAAGCTGAGGTAGATCAAATAAAATGATGAGTTCTTTGACAAAGCCAAAACAAACTTTCTTTCAGTTTCAGAGAAAAGACTAAACTTGTTCCACACACACATATACCTCTCATCGCATCATAAAAACAGACACCAGACAAATATAGACATATATACCTGAATGATCAACTGATTTTGCAAGGTCATCTGAAATTATTCCAAGAATGTCATCATCTGTGTTTAAGACTTCAGAAATATCAGCTAAGGGATCATCAGTCGTACCTAAGCATAGCAAGTATATTTTTAAAGTCTCAATATTGTCCTAGACATTAAGTTCTAAAACACGCCCACTCATTCAACCATTCACTAAACATCCAGACTACAGCAGGTGCTGAGTTAAGTGCTAGAATCCTAAATTAAGATTATTACTTCTCAAATAAGGAATTTTTCAAAGAAAATATATACCGATGTTTTGAAAAACTAAACATTAAAAATTAAGACTATTTTTTGCTTTGTGACTATTAATAAAATAAAATTTAAAATAGAGATCAATAAGAGAAATAAAGGCAATAAAAGTGAAATAGAATGCTATAAGAAACCAAAAAAAAAAAAATGCATTAAGAAAGTGGCATCTCTAAAAGTGACATCTAGAAAATAAAACACAGAAGATAAATATCAAAGTCAAAGGCATTATTTAGAAATTCCTTGTAAAGTATATAGTAGGTACTATCTAGTTAGATGCCTACTTCCAACTTTGATCTTAATATCAATTATTCACTTATTTATTAAAAAATATATTTCGGTACCCACAGAATTATGTCTATGGATTATGTTAACAGGCATTGTTCCAGCCCACTAGGAATTCAGAATAAACAAAACAAAGTGCATGCCTACTTTGCTTACTGTTTCAGAGGGAGTTAGCAAATAAATGACAGCAGTATAAGCCTATAAAGATAACAGTAAGGACAAAGGATTAAGAATAAGATGTGGAGATGATAAAGTATTAGATAAAGTGGTCAGGGAAGATCTTTTGAAGGATGTGACCAAGGACAAATGTAAATGAAGTAAGGGAGTAATATGCATAAAGATGGAGAGAACACTCCACGCAAAGGGAAAAGCAGATGGAAAAGGTTTTTTGCCAAGTATGGCAAGTGTGGTTGACTATATTAATGAAGGGAAGGAGTGGTAGGAAATAAAAGGTAACTAAGTGAGATTACGTATGGTTTTATAAGTCATGGTGAAGACTGAGCTTCACTCTGAAATAGCAGAATGGGAACTTGTTAGAAGGTTGATGGCTAGAAGGGGATTTGAGTGATATTTTAAAGGGAAAGCAGTGGCTCCCGTGTGTAGAAAAGACTGGGGGAGGTGGGTGTGGGAAGTGTTGGCAGCACGGGGTGGGGGTGGGGGGGCAGGCGGTGGAGGGGGGGGCTGGACTGGTCCAGAGGCAGCTGCTGTAGTCTAAGTGAGAAGTGGGGACAGCAGGCACTCCAGAGCAGGAGGGAGAGTGGAGATAAGACATGGTTAACTTTAGGATACAGTTTGAAGGCAGAGACAAATTTGTGGATGTATCCGGTGTGCAGTGTAAGATAATAAAGAATTAAGGAGGACTCCAAAGTTGGTTTCTGGACTTACAATAAGACAATAGGCTAGCTTTAATATAGTATATTAGTCATTTAGGTTAAGAACATCTGCACTTTTTAACCATGTCAACTGTGTTTTTACTTTGAAAGGGGGGAAAGGGACACAAAATACTTCTAAGATCCTAGATCAAAATTCCCTATAAGACACAGTCTTGTCCCACTAAACACATACTTCTCAAACAGAATTCATACATAAGTTAATAATTTTTCAAACCAAACACGAAAGTAAATGCCTAAATATTTGTAAAGTTTTTAGAGAAATAAAATTACTTTAATAGTGTATTCTCTTGACACCTGAAGGAAAAATATTCTGAATTCTTTCAGGGATCGCGTGTATGTGTGTATTAAAGAACAGAACTCTACTACATAAATTACGACATTTTTTTCAAACACCATGTTTTAAAAGTTCACCCCTACTTAAAGAAAGGGATTTTTCTATCTTCTTACCAACAAATCATTAGAACTGATGTGATGGACTGTACTGAATGACATACAAGCTCCTACTTCTAAGTTTCTGTTAGAAAGGCCAGGGTCTGGGATGCCTGGGTGGCTCAGTGGTTGAGCGTCTGCCTTTGGCTCAGGGCATGATCCTGGAGTCCTGGGATCGAGTCCCACATCGGGCTCCCTGCATGGAGTCTGCTTCTCCTCTCTCTGCCTGTGTCTCTGCCTCTCTCATGAATAAATAAATAAAATCAAGAAAGGAAGGAAGGAAGGAAGGAAGGAAGGAAGGAAGGAAGGGAAAGGATAGGAAGGAAGGAATGAAGGAAGGAAGGAAGGAAGGAAGGCCGGAAGGAAGGAGGAAGAGTAGTAAGAGAAGGAAGAAAGAAAGCAAACCTCGACCTCCCTCACTAACAGCACACCCTCCCTCCCTCCCGACAGCCCTCCCACCCTCCCTCCCTCCAACCTCACGACCCTCTCCGCACCGCCCCCTCCCCCTCTCCTACATCCCTCTCCTCCCTCGCCTCTCCTCTCCTCCCTCTCCTCCCCCCTCCCTTCCCTCCCTCCCTCCCTCCCTCCATCCCTCCCTCCGCCCGCACCGAACTACAGAACGGAAAGAAAAGAAAGAAAAGAAAGGCCGGCCGGCCGGCCAGCCAGGGTCCTTCAGCGGCAGGCATTGTCCCATTTAGTCTGGGTTTGGGGACGGGTGCTATTCTAGTCCTCCACATTCTAGCTTATCACTGAACCATTCTCAGTATTTTGTGAACTTATCGATGTTTTTTCCTGCCACAATATGCCTTCTGTCCAACTTCAGTTCTCTTCCTCATAAAAGCTTAAGTGCACTAAGTTAACTAGAGTTCTAGTTAAGTTTTTAAATAGCTAGTCAAAATTTTCCCAGTAAGATACCCTTCACAGTAAGATACTCTTGGAAGGATCCACAAGTCTTTCACTATATATTAACAATATATTGACATGGACAAGAGCAGGTAAGCACTTAAAACAACAGAATGCAAGTAAAAGTAAAATGATCTGTTCAGATAAACAAAAAACATGGCCTTTAGATCAGTGCTTTAACTTCCCCATTGCTAACAATAAGAAAGACTGGACATCTCCTATGTGTAAAAGAGGGAGTAAAACTACCAATTATTTCAAGAAGTTAAAATAAAAGCCTATATATCAATCCAGGATAATGCCAAGTTAATGGAGCTGTAATATATCAAAAGTTATCTCTCAATAAATGGTCCCTTTAAGATTATTTTTCCAAACTGAGTTTATAAAATTAACGGAGTAAAAAAAATGTCATCAATGGCAAAAAGGAAGCTTGTCAGATTACATTAACTTATAGTGAGATTAAAACCTAGAAGTGGGGAAGAAACTCTGTGATCACAACTCATACATACTGAACTAGTTAAACTCGAGAGCCTTGTTGACATTAATATTACTTTATAAATATAAGTTCTCATGCTTTTGCCTGCCTCTAAATCGTCCCCTTACTCACTATATCTAGGGCAGTGGTTCCCAACCAGGGTCAGTTTTGCAGGGGAGTCCAGTATCTGGAGACAGTTATGATCATCACAAAATAAGGACAGATATGCTGCACCACAGGGCCTCTTTCCAACAAAGACCTACCTGGCCCAAACTATCAGTAGTAAGAAATTGATCTAACATAACCTATTTCATTATGTTAACATAGTCTGTCAGCCAGTCCTCAGCCACAGCATTTTTTCCCTTTCTTTTGAATTTCTTTAGGTTATGTAATTAACAAAAATCTCACTTAAATCGAAGATTATTACACTTATTATTTACCGACTATGGTGAAATTATACCCCCTTACATTATCCTTTGCACATTCTAACACTGAACGTTCTCCTTTGCAACTCTTGATTATGGTGATAGTTACACAGGTATAATCTTTTTTTGCCAAATATTATCTACCTGTCCACTTCAAGTAGCTGCATTTACTGAATGCATATTATACTTTAATGAGGTCAACTTTTAAAATGCATAGGAGACCAAACTAAAGCATTTCAAAAGGTTTAATTACAAGGAATACAAATGTCATTATGATCAAAAACGCATCTGTAAATTATTCCACATACCGTGAGGTCCAGGTTTTGCTGGAGTTGAGGATGAACTAAGTAGTGGATCTAAGGAAGGATCCAAGAAATTTGTGTTCATGTTTGTTTTATATGAAAGGTGAGCTGTATCTTCTGATAGATTATCTAAACTTAGCTTGTTTTGTCTACTTGTATCTAGAAGATCTTTTCCAAAGAAAGCTTCCTAGATAAAGATAAGCACATATGAAAATGATTGATTTCGTTATAAAATTCTAAAACGTTAACAGGTAATTCTGCCATTTTTGACAAGACGGCAGAAATAACACAAAAACTCGGTATTCAAGAATACAGAAATTGAATATAGAAATATATGTATAATATAGAAATAACCTGTCATTTGTTTTTTTTTCTGTCATTTGTTTTATACAAATATTCCCTTATTTAGAAGATTTTTTTTGTAGTTTTACTAGAGACAAATAAAATAATGTAAATAAAGCCACACAATTATGTCAAATGTGTTTCTAGAAACTGCAATAATCCAGTAATTCCAGGCAATTAAGCTATAATTAAATTTAAAAATTGATAAATTTATAATACTCTTGGCACCTTAATTTGTATTATAAGAAAAATTAAAGCTCCATGAATATTAATATTTATAGATTACTTGCAGAGAATAGCACAAGGGTTTGATCTACAGCTTTAATATTTACATACTTCAGGTAGATTTAGTAACCTCATATTGATTCACATAACCACATTAAAGACTTAACATGCTATAAATCCTTTTTTTTTTTTACATGCTATAAATCTGAAAGTGGGTTTTTATAGTCATTTGAACCATATTATGTACACAAAATTTACTACTATTAAAGGCTTTGGGCTTTTAATTCACTTACTCATATTAACATTTCTCCATTTCAATATACTTCCTCTACCTGGAGACCTGAGACCCATGTTTCAAGCTGAGTTCCTTACAACTGGAGGATCTCTCCAAAACTTCTCAAGGATCAATTAGGAGGACAAAAAGAAGCCCTTGGGAGCACACTCTCTCCTCCCCACCCCAGCAATCTCACTTCAACCCAACAATCCTGTACAGTAGTCTGTCTGGGAAAAAAGGATCCTTTATAGAGGACGATTTTGCAGAAACTGAACATTTAACACACTCTCATCAAAGATACATACACAGAAAAGGTTCACTGCACCATTTTTTATAATACCAACAGAGAAAGCAGCTTCAATGTCTGTCAAAAGGCATTATGACTAAACAAATTATTGACACCCAAACTATAAAACACATCAATTTTTTAAAAGGATGTAGAGCTATGCTGTCAAAGAAAAGCTCTAAAATACATCAAAAGAAAGCGAGTTGAGTGATATGTCCAGCAAAACATCAGATACATCAAATAAAAACTACTCTCACTATGCAAAAATAATTAAACAAGTTCTGAAAGGATAAATACCAAACTGCTAACAATGCTAACTTCTGCAAAGGGATAGAGAAAGAGGTATGTGAAGTCCAGTAGGTTTGAAATGTTCACATTTTTTAAATGAACCAGCTGTTTCACTATGAAAAAGAAATGTGAAAACCAGGAAAGTTAGTGCACTGGGTAGGGGATGGTCTGTTTCTCACAAGAGTGATGCTTTTATCATGAGGAAACATACTGAATAGCAGAGCATCTCAGAACTTCAGGTATCATTTATTTCATGCCTTTGGTATAAATCTGAGACTATGATTAGCAAGAATTTTTTTCTTTAAATGGCTCATGAAGACTTCAGTGCTATTTATCAGAAAGTAATATTCTTATTAACTTGATGGCTTTTTATTAACTTTATAAAAAGGAAAGGCTCCACATGGTTTCTAATTTGATAATGTGACTCCCAGAATGAACTGGAAATTTTAAATGTACTAACAGGGTTCCCTAAGGTCACATAGCAGCACTAGGTCTTAGGAGACCACATAAATATTTCTACAGGGTAGATTAATTACTTATAGTTTATCTCGACACTGTTGAGATTAATAAAAACTGGAAAATGCCTAGTGAATTCCTGTGGGTTTTCATCACTATATATTTCCTCAATCAATGGGGGAAATACAACTGCTACCACCAGATGTCCAAGTAATAGCACCATTACAAAGGTTTTCTTCATATCCCCCTGCCTGAAGAAAGGTATTACTGATGTACACCAGAGGAAACAATCCAGCTCAACACATTAAGATTATAGCAGTAATTAGGAAATCAGACCCATTACTTTTAAAGGCTCTTTTTCAAAGTATGAAATAGTTATCGTATGTTCATAAACAGCTAAAGAAGGCTTTAGATCAATAGGATCAATAGGAGCAGAAGCATGTTATCTATTAAATATTCTCAAGAAAGGATTATTTAAAGGAAGGGGAAGGGGATGAGAAGAAACAAAAAGGAAGTGATGAAAGATAATCTAAACAAGGGGGGGCCCTATCTCTCAACTCATTAACTATTACATGTTTGAAAAAAAAAAAAAAGGTACACAGTTAAGATGAATGGGTATCTGAAGGGAATCCAGGGAAAATAAAATATTTATTAAAGATAGACAACATGTATGACACTAGTTAAGTCCTTCACATACATAGTTCCTATTTAATCTCTCAACATTTCCAGGATGCACAGATGGTGAACAGAACGAGATCACATTGCTAACTGGGAGCAGAGTGGTATTCAGACCAGGACTCCAACCTTGAAGGCTCACTGCTCTGAAGGTATCAGTTGTCTAATAAAAACTTACACTCATATACATTAACATATACTAGACAGTATGCTTAAAAATTTTATTAAGCACAGACTTTTCACTCAAATGAGTATTTGATTCTTATACTTCTAATTGCCAACAAAAGAAAATTGAAGCAGCTGGATATTACCTGAATGGAAATGTATTTTAAAACCAGTTAAACTATAAAGAGTCAATTGGAAAATTAAGGTAAAAAAATAATAAATTAAATAATGTAGGCTGTTCCGTGGGAAGAATAAACCAGATGGACACTCACTGACAGTCTCTTCCAATTCCACTTCCACACACCTGAAGACGGAGGACTACCCTATTCCTATCTGTAACAGGATGCCTTTTCCAGTACATCATCAAATGGCTTAGAACTTTTAAGTGACTTCACACTTACAGATGAGCTAGAAAGAGTTCTATTTTTATGCAACCTACACATATTAAATTCTTCATATTGAAGGATTTTTTTTTTTTGAGGTATATTTTAGAAAACAAAAAACAGTTCTACTTAAAGCTTTGGATTACTGGCTTCTAAAAGCGATAAACAATTACTAAAGCTATAACTTGCAGCTAAAAAGCCATTTTTATTCAGTGAATATAATTATTCTAACCTGCATTGGTAAAGGGAGCTGTCCATGGGACATGGGTTTGGGGAGCACACAGGTGCAAGTGCTCATTCATTTAGAATTGAGTTTTTTTTCCCAGTTCAAAATGTTCTTGTATGTCTTACATTTAGAAGTGAAAAACTGGGGTAAAAAAGAACGTTATGAAAAGTATTAAAGCACAAAAAAAGTAAATGTTAATTTTTATGGGCCTCTGAAAGGTAAAAATGGTAATTATAATAATGAATTAAAAACAAGCAAAACATTAACAAAAATAACAAACCCATTTTTCAAAACTCAATACATTACTTTTTTTATGTTAATCAACTACATAATAAAATGTAAAGCAAAAAATTACTTGTAAATAGGCAGGGAAAGTTTCTTCAAGCTTATTTTTCCGTTTTCGGTATCTCTTCTTTATTTTTTCAGTGTTTTCAGTAACAGAAACAGATTCATCAACTAGAGTATCTGGTAAGTGCTCACTCCAGCCTGAAACAACAGTCACATTTATAAATATGTGGTATTTAAAATTTTCAGACAAATCCACCCAAAGTAGCTTTATAGCTTATCAACATATACCCAAATCCATATAAACAAACAAGCTTTTTTGTCTTTCCAGTTTATTGAAATATAATTGACATACAATACTGTGTAAGCTTAAGGCATACAGCATGACTTGACAAGCTTTTTCACAAAAAGATATCAAAGCAAGTTTATTTTTTTTTATTTATTTTTTTTTCAAAGCAAGTTTATTAATAAGTTTTAAGTATCATAAAAAATTCATTGCAGGTCTATTTAATATTAGTATGTATTTACTATTATCTCTTCACGAGTATTTCCTTATTCGCAAAGCAGAAAATTATCTGAACATCGACATCATGTTAAAAATTGCAATAATGAAAATATGCAATGCTCAGGAGTATGGATGAAATGGCTACTTGTATACTATTAAGGGCTATTTAGCAGGAACAACCTTTTAGTAGAGTTTATCAGGCATATCCAACAAAAGTCTTTTTAAAAAATGTGTATTCTTCAATTAGCAATTTACAAGTTCAGGAATTTATTGCAAATTAGGTTTTTGTAGTACTTATATGTTGTAACAATATATTACTATTTACAAAAATGCTACGAATGCTCAATCTTAAAATCAATTAGAAGAATGGAAAGAAAACAAAATTTTGATCTATGAAATTAGCAAAGGATTAAATACACTACTCAAAGCAAATAGGTGAGCAATCAAAGGACAGGCTCAGACTCCCAAGGCAAACAGCACATCCCTTCTGAAAACCAATGTGGGCACTTTGTGGCCAGAGTACGTAAATGGATTGACTCTTCTGAAAACTACAAATGGTGCATAAACTTTTTTTTTAAAGATCTATTTATGAGACACGTGGAGAGAGGCAGAGACATAGGTAGAGCTCCCCTGGGGGGAGCCCAATGTGGGACTCGATCCCAGGACCCACCCCACCTCACATAAACCTTTTTTAGACAATCTTTTTAAATGTATACTAATCTACCAGAAAATAAATAATCCTCAAAGACCAAAAATCAAGGTAAAACAGGAACCAGAGAAAGAAATAAGCCAAGAACTAAGTAAAGTACTCTGAAATTCTGCTAAAATCCAGTGACCCTGAACTCCAGTTTTCAGAGCCTTGTGAGAATGGGGACTTGAAGTCAGTTTAAGGCCTCTCCACGCAAGGCAGAGATATTAACCCAGAAGTGCCTTCTAAAAAGGTGAGACCCTGAGAGATTCCATGCTCAGAGGTGGTTTAACAAGAAATTCACCCTCCCAGCCCCTACCTTCCCTCACCTTTCCATCCCCCTCCCCCTTCCCACCACCAACAGCAAAGAAAACTGCTTGTCATCTTGGTGCTGGGTAGAAAGGCAAAAAGTGAAAATCTTTCTTCAGAGTTCATAAACTCAGTATTGTCCTAATGTGTAAGAAACCTGAATTTATATCACAGTTGAACCAAAAAACTTCAAGGCAAGAATTTAAGCTAAATTGTTTAAGCTAAAGAAATCCCAGGGTAGTAGCACCTCATATTCCTGACAGTAAACAGATGCAGACCTTTTCTGAAAGAAGCCACCTTCAATTCAGTCCTCAAAAAAAGTTCAGAGAATGTTCTAAAGAATATGAGCTTATGATTTACAAAAAAAAAAAAGTATTATGTGTTTGTCTGTATCTCCCACAATAAATACAATGAAACGAGGCACTAGGAGGAGGGGCTGGAGAGACAAAGTAGAATCACATTGGGCTTTCATATTTTATACTCTGCATCACTTAGACTCATAAAGAAGTAACAGGACTGAGACTAGGAGGAATGAGCTGTTGGGAGAAACTATAAAGTGTTAAAATACTAAAAAGGCAATTCAGAAAATAAAACAATGCATAATACAATAAACACTCAACAGATGACTCTGGATGCCATGGATAAAGGGATAAAATACTAACCTAACAGAACTAAAATCAGAGGGCAAAATAGAGAAAGACAGAAAACACAAAATGAGTCTCATTTAACACATCGCATTTCTTAGGGCTGGTTACAACCATATTAAGTCATATTAGAAACTCCTTTAAAACCATCTGGTGCTTCCTTTCAAAAACACGATCCATAATTTTTATTAATTCACAGGTCAAAACCCTACCCCATAATAATGGAAGAACTCTAATCAGAGCACATGTTGGAAACATCTCTTTCCTTCACATTCTACAAAAAGCATTTAAAATACATAAAGCATACAGATTGTGACCACACCGACACAATGTGTTCATAGAACCAATTCTCAAACAGTGAGTTAAGGAATGAGTTAGCTTTCTTTAAAGATCTATGTAAGGATGATATAACATTAATTGTAAGACGTATTTCTAAAACATTATATAATTTTGTAAAAACTGTTGGGAGTACCTGTCACTTTCAACAAAATAGTCTAAAGTCTCCAATTTTATCTCTGAGGTGAGACAGGCAAAGAAAGGCCTTTTGTGAGATGACTGGGAAGCACCTGGTAGAACTAAGTGATCCAGTTCCTACACGGTTTGTATTTAACTTAAGAAAAACAAAGTTGTTTAAAAAAATCTCAGAGGAATATACTACACTGGGTTTAAACCTTTCCTTATCAAACTTAATTTCTGTATTAGAGGTATGAACTCTACAGGCACTCACATCCTTTGATCAATAAGAAGCAACAAGGTTATAACTGCAGTATTATTTAGGATGGCTCTTTTCAATACAAATAGCAAGAAAAGGGGGTTAAATCAAACAAAATCAATACCATACCATCATCTCTGTTAGGTAATTGCTCAGAAATAGAGCCTGAGGAATCTTTTCTGATGACAGATCTTTTCGTTTTCCCTTGCCCAGTTCGACTTCTTTGCCGTACCATAAATCCACCAATACCTATCCAAAAAAACACATTTGTAACTTGGTAAATAACTGATTTCTCCCTGTATTTTCACAGTAAGTAGGGTGAAACTGTTTGGAGGCATTTCCCAAATTCAATATGGGCTAATTTAAATCAATAATCATTTTTTTAATGCATGATACAGGGGACTGGAAATTAAGAAGCAAATTAAAAGAGGTCAAAGCTACTGACTGTCACCTACCTTATCACTAACCGAACAGGTATAAAAATACATTATTATAGTACAGAAAGAATGACTGCATTGTTTCTTCTCAACAGTGTCAGAATAAATATTACAGTAAATTATACTTGTTTAACAAATCTTAAGTAACTTCATGTATTATCATTCAAATTACTTATACATTAGCTGTGGGAGAATAGATATACAAGATATAAATGAAACAAGATGATCCAAATAAAATCAGTATGACTTCAGGGGTAACATGTCCTGGACATGAGACACATATAGCTCTGTGGTTAAAAGCACAGAATCTGGTGCCAAAGCCTAATTCTGGTGACTACCTGACTTCGGGCAAGTTACTTAACTTTTAATACTTCAGTTCCCTCAGTGTTGTAACAGGCATAGCATCTAGCATCTCACCTCCTGATACACATATTGTAAGGGTTAAATGACATAGAATAGTGCCTGATATATAGTCAACACTAACAGTTTTTGTCAGAGGATACAGCTAACATACTTTGTGACCTAATGAGTCCCTCAGTCACAAGGATGACCTCCACGAAGGCAAAGAGAGAAAAGCCACAATAAATATAAGCTCCTAGAAGGAGTTTGCAGTGTCTAAAAAAGTTTGTATAGTTATAAGCCTCATAATGAGGAAGAAATGAAATGATTTTCATAGAGTGACTTGGATGAAACTAATCTAGGTCCTTGTGATAGATGTGGCCTATCTTTCGGAAGGTTACATTAAAGGTCTTGCAGAATACAAACAGTGAGAAAGTTTATCATTGTACATCAAAAGGCACTTAGAACACACTTATCAATAAAATATAAGCAGTCGTAAGAATAAAGACCGAACTGATTCCATTTAATGTCTCAGTGATTGGTAAATAGATATTAATAAACTGCCTAAAGAAAGCCTACCAGTTCTGCATTGTGACCAGTTCAGTATTTTTTTCTAATAAGGCAAATAAAATTTGACAAGCAACACAGCTTCTCCCTCCACCTCTCAGGCAGGGAGGAAATAAGAGAGCATTTTATCAGTCATATGTTAACTGAACTACAAATTTGAGAAGGCATAATAACCCTGTCATATCACCTTCTACTTGTACATTTGCCGGCTCCTATACACTGAAATAAGTTTTATTTTTTTTTCAAAAATTTTATTTATTTATTTATTCATGAGGGGGGTGGGGGCAGAGACACAGGTGGAGGGAGAAGCAGACTCCATGCAGAGAGCCCGACGTGGGACTTGATCCCGGGTCTCTAGGATCACACCCTGGGCTGAAGGCGGCACTAAACCACTGAGCCACCCGGGCTGCCCTGAAATAAGTTTTAAGTACATAAAGAATATAAGAATGAATGCTGAAAAGTAAAAGAATTACAGAAGTACACATTAAGGGAAAAACAAATGGCTTTAAAGTCCAAGTATAAATAAAAGCCAATGTAGTAAAGCATTTAAAACATGGACAACATTTAGGATAAGGCATTAAAATAATGATATTTTGTGAAGTATTCACATACTTGACCTAAGGAATCTCCCACCTAAAAGCATACTGAAGTAATTCAGTCCTTCGATATCTACATTCAAGTTTCAGAGAGTTAAGTATCTACATCTCATCTTACATCTCATCCTGATTATTTAATTATAATTGAAGCCCTCAATACTGTATTTTTTTAATTAACTAAGTTTTGATTACATTAAAATGTCTAGCTCAGGACTGTACCTGGTCTGTACGGTTTCCTTTTTCTCTTTTTCACACCGTCTGTTCCTTCGACCCCCTTAGTTTCATCGTCCACTGCTTCCCGTTCAGGACTGGATTCTGATTTCCCATCACAGTCCAGAAGTTCTCCTTCTGGGAAAAAAGTAAATGTACAGATAAAGTTGGAAAAATCTATCAAATACATAATTCCTATGTAACAGAAAATGCCAAGCAAAGAGGCCACTGAGCCATTGTAATTATATGTCCCAGCAGGTGGGGAAAGTAGAGAAAAAGATGGGAAAGGCGCCAAAAGGTTGTAGAACTCATGCTGCTTAATGCACTGTTTTCAGGAAATGAAACATGAGCCTGAGGAAAGAGGAAATACAGAGAACACTCAAGTCATCATAAATCGGCGTACACTTTACAAGTCATTCACATACCTTCAATTACATCTGCAGGCTCAGGACCCTAAGGTGGTCTCTCTAGCCTGGACCCTCTCCTGAGGTCCAGCAACAGGTGTAACTGAGTAGCACCTAGTTACCAAAACCTCTCCATCCAAAATGGAGGACAGGGAGAAAGTGGCACTTTTCATGACTTACCCTTATTCTTTTTCAGTTTTATACCACGTGAACATAATTTAAGAACTTGAGAGAATTAGTGCTAACGTCACAGGCCTTAATAACCTATCCTCCTGGCTGCTTGCTCTCTCCTCCCACTATTTAATGTCATTCCTGGCTCCACTCTATCTACCCCCACCCCTTGCCTGCTAGAGCCTAAATGCAACTGTAGGCCCACAGGTCCAGGCATCCAACTAGAGGGGGAAGCACCATGTTCCCACTCGAGACACACACAGCATTTCTGTTTGCTCTACATTTTGGATTTTATTTTGTACTAATAAGGTTTCCAGATCCCAGATCCTAGTTAAGTGAATTAGAAAAAAGCCTGCTTCTGTGGCACAAAGAATTTGTTTCTAATATGCTAACATGGCTCTTTATGACTTATTTTCCTGAAGAAACATTTATCCAAAGAGTCAATGGCAAAAGCAACAACAAAAGGACATTGTTACAATATTTCAGGAGTATCCGAAGTTCATTTGGCCTTTGTAGACTCCTGTGGAATCTAGGACCTATTTACATATAATATCATGTATAACATTACTTCTTTCTTTTATGGGGAAGCACTTTCAGATCACCTCAACTTGGAAACTGCCCAGTTGAAGAAACATCCATTGTTTGCCTGAGTGGTATTGTACAGAACAGTAGTCAAAGGGAAAATCTTCTCAAGCCTTTTTGTTGTTGTTTTGCCATGTTTTTCAAAGGTTCTATAATCTCATTACTTTGGAAATTAATCTGTACTGTAATGAAATGTTTCAAATTTTGTGAAATGCAGCATTCCCCAGATTTACGTATATATGGGATTTTTCAGACATCTACTGTCCTTAGAAACTAGAACTCTTCACTGTACTCTGGTTAATGATAATTTGCTCAATTCCTCCCAGATACACAGATGGTTTCTTCACAAGCCTCAAATCACTAAAACTTTAAAATCAAACTTTCTGTTTAACAGTATTTGAACATCAGTTATACATGAGAACCAGAGTTTTTCTCCCAACCACATAGACTCAAACACATACCTCTGTGAAAGAAATGTGAGGACTAACTGGTCAGACAGCCACTCTTAACCAGAACCACCTCTCTCATCCAGCTACTACTGCAACAGTCCCTATCTGACCCATGTGCCACAACTCCTGGGGCAAAGTCTAGTCACATTACAGCTGAGTGTGCCTCTTATAAAATGAATAAGATTAAGCTACTATTCTCAGAAACCTCCAATTACCTCCCAATCCATCCAAAGGAAACTTAAAACCCCTTAAGCATCATCTTATGGTTCTATGTGACCTACTAGGTCACAGCTGGTCTCTCAAACCTGTGATCTCATCACCTACTGTCACCATCGTTCACTGCGGGATACCCTGATATTCATGACATTTCTCAAACACAATGGGCACACAGCTACCCACAGCCTGTGCAATGGCTTTCTTGCTATCTAGGATGTTCTGCCCTCAGATGACCAAGTGGCTCACTCACTCACTCACTCACCTCTTTCAAGTCTGCACTCAAATACTGCTTTTGGTTCATTTGATGCCTCACTTCACCATACGCACTGCCAATTCCCCTTACTCCAATGCAAGTTTTGCTACGGCATTTGTCACACACATAATCAATTCCTTTACTATGTTATTATTATTATTAGTAGTAGTAGTAGTAGTAGTAATCTTTTCTCCTAACATTAAAGAATAAGTTACATGAGTGGAGAATTCCATCTGCTTCGTTCACTGACATAATTTCCAACATCCCACACAAGGTAGGCATTCGATAAATACTGGTGAATAACACAATGTGATGGAACAAAAGTATTCACTACTTTATTTTTGAGTCAGCTGAAAATAATCAACCTAAAAGAAACAAGCTTGTAGTGATCTTCAGAGATAAGCAAAAATAGAACTCATATTGAATTTTATACTACTAAAGTAGTTTTGTCATCTCAAGGATTCAGCTAAAAAATCCTTGGATATCTCCTGGGTTCAAGAAAATATGTACAAACAGCTAAGTTTATGATGAACACCTGTGAACATAAATTTGCACTTGAACATTAATAATGGTTTTCCATGTAGGAATGCATGGATCAAGTTCTAATCTAACAGAACCATGGAAGCTGAGCTTATAGCACCTGAGGTTCATGCTGCCACCTAGCAAACTAAAGTGAAGCCCTCTGAACCTTCCCATCCATTATCCTCAAAGATATGGTGTTCCTGGAAGTTTCTATAATATTAATTAATAAGTCTGTTCTAGAGACTATGTGAAAGGAAGAGAATCCAAAAAATCCAAGAAGACAACTCACCTAGAAAGGCCATGGTTTTATCAAGGGTTACCCAAGTTAGTAGAATTTGCCCTGAGATAAAACATATGTATTCCAAAGCTATTTTATATGCTTTAATTCTTGTGAACATATTCAATGGAAAATAAATCAGTATTACCTCGACTATCATCCATTTCTCCATCCCTTGAATGTTCTGACTGGATGTCTGGAGGAGTCTGAAGGACAGCCACGCTATTCTGATTTATAATCTTCAACTTCAACTTTGGTTTTGACCGTTTTCTTCGTGGAACTGTGACTGTGAGGCTTTGTAACTGAGTCATCCCTGATTCAGTCAAACACACACCATCCTGGGTGTATGTCTTGGGTGGATCTGAAATTACAATATCCCAAGGATATGTGTATTAAAACTCTCAAGTTAATTTGCAGTGATAAACTGACTGCTGTTCCAAAATGCCTTGTGAAGAGAATGTGACTATAAAGCAATTATCTGTGGAATGCAGGAATAATTAAGAGTATTCAGTTGAAACTAAGAAATACTGGCCGAACTTCTTCAGATTGTAAGCAGAAAGTCCTAAGTTTCATTAAAAATGGCCTACCTGATGTGTTTTTCTCATGTATCAACATAAGGGTTCAGAAAGAAATCACTGAAGCTAAAAGTAATGCTTCAGCTACCTGTCTATGAGTTTTTTCCTGGAGTATCTTTTCAGACTAAAAGGTGAGAATTTATGTAAGAAAAACAAAAATACTAGAGAAGCCCATTTGGAGAGCCAAGTATTAATATAATAAATAGAAATCCTGCAAATTTTTAAATGTACAAAATTGCTATCCATTACAACAATTTCTGTACTATCCAAATGTTTTTGTATCTGATATCATATAGAATTAGACAAAAGAACAATAGTTTAATAAAATTATCCTATTAGTCACCACTCTAGCTGATACATTACAGAAAAAAAAAAAGTAAAAGATTGAATTCATTCTTTAAAACAAACAAACAAACAAAACAAAACCACTATTTGTTAACCAGGCCTCATTTTCTGCTAATTGATTACTAAACACAGTAACGTATTGATGAAACCAAAGCAAGTATGGAGTTAGTGAGTACTTCAACAGTGGTTATTTCACTACCATTTTGCTGAGATTTATCAGAACAGTGTTCACACTACAGCTGGATAAGATGAACATCGTATATGTCAGTTATAGAAATGATTTACAACATTAGGAAACTTAGGCTGAACACTCATAAAGGCAAGTTTTGTGGAACATGTGGCAAGTCACCTGTATAAATAATTAAGTATTTACACGCTTTCTGTAAAGAATAGTCAAGCAAACCATTTCAGATTTTACCTAGTTCTTTCACTTTTGTGACAATCTGTGCTACAAGTGAAGATTCACAGCAGTCTGAGGAAGGCACTGAAATGGAGGGAAAAAAAAACTGTAATTTTTTCAAAAAAAAAAAAGGAATATTTAAAAGGATTTACATAGAATTAAATTTTCTATTCTGTACCCATTTTAAATAAATAAATACTTAAACACTAAATAGAGCTAAAGGCTGTCTTGAAAAACAATGAGAAGCAGAAAAGGAAATACATATTATGGAGAGAAAAAGGGTCAACATACTGGATTTCTACATATTGCTAATAACTACAAGATTGTGTGTCACAAAAGCAAAATTACATTTTATTTTTACTTCTTTTTTAAGATTTTATTTATTTATTCATGAGAGACACGGGGGGAGGGGGGGCAGAGACACAGGCAGAGGGAGAAGCAGGCTCCATCCAGGGAGCCTGATGCAGACCCGATCCTGGGTCTCTAGGACCACACCCCAGGTGGAAGGCAGCGCCAGACCACTGGGCCACTGGAGCTGTCCACAAAATTACATTTTAGATTTATAATACGTACTTATTTTCTTTACGTAAGCAAATGGTTTTAATGTATTAAGTTGGGATAATAAGAGTTACTTTATAACTAAAATAACTTAGTTTTCATAAAATACTTGTCCAAATAACGGTTTCACAGAAAAGAAAAAGAGAGGCAAACCCACTCACTGGTTATCAACAGCAAGGCACAAGTGAGTTACAGGAGCACAGACCCACTGTTCACATTGTTTTCTTACCATTTGACGTAGGCATATAGGGTCTGCACATGCTACAATCAAAACCAATGTCTGCTACATTTTCCACTTCCTCTTCTGTATTTAAGTTTTGACAAACTGCATGCATCCATCTAAAAAGACCATATTTTATACATTAAAACAAATAAAACTGTCAGGGGACCTGACAGTTGCCACATCAAAAGCCCTTCAAATGCTCCTCCAACCTTGCCCATGTTGCCCTGTCTCCTAATCATGCCCACTAACCCATAAAAACTCTCAGAGCTGAGAATAAGGAAGGAAAAACAAAATGAGATCAAGTACTAGGTAGGAAGCAAGAGCACATGGAGGATGGAGTAACGTTTGATGATCATATATTCAATCTATCAGAAATAGAGTAGCAAGGAAGCTAGTAGGGCAAGGATGTAGGAATTCAGAAGGCTGCAAGTGGTTTCCTGTATATTAGCTCCATGGGACGGGTCTACTGTGGAGTAGATGTAGCTCACGTATTTGAGGCTAAATGTTAACTGGGGGGAGAAAAGGAGCTTATCTTGCCTTTGAACAAAGAATCGACAGGTAGAGTCCTGAGAATCTTGTATTACTGATACTACTACTACTACTACTACTTTTACATGGACAGTGCTATTAACAGAGTACAGTTAACATACCACTAAAACCAAAGAAAACATGCTCGATTTTGAAGCTGCTCACATATGACTGAGAGAGGGTGGGAGCTGGTGCCCAGTATCTAGACATTTAGTATCTACAGCTTTAAGAAAAAGAAGTTTAAAGAAAATAAAATGTGTGAGCTCATTTGTAGAATCTAATAAAAGATTCAGAAACCCTCCAAAGAAAAATGCATATATGCAGGAAATAATTCTGCATCTAATTTCAAGGGATTCATAAACCCTTAAAAACCACAAGTTAAAAATCTTAGTCTGGAATTACAGATACAAAACTGGAAACTTCTGTAAGTTTCTAGCTGACAGAAAATCTGGAAAGCAAAAAAGTCTTGTTTCTTAAATTTAAGATGGAAGAAAGTTATTTTCCAATTTCCTTTTGCTATATTTAAAGAGAAAAGCTTGCAGAAGACAAAAACATTTCCAGAGTAGCACAATACCTATCGCACTGTCTACACTGTAGAATGAGGTCGTCTTCTCGATAGTTCCGACAGCAGACGGGGCAGGAAGACAAGCTTGCACAGGGAGCGCACTGTGTGTAATTGTTCTGCCACTCACATCTCAGGCCTGCAGACGTGGCTCCACAGTGTCGGCACCAAACACACCTGAAACCCGACACCCCCCCACCAACAGGTCTCAGGTTTATTTACGTAGTTATGTAGTTACTGTAATTCAAGCAGCTACACGAGGACAGAATGGGGGAAATTATTCAATGCATATCTAACATGTTTCTGAGTCATGGCATGATATCTGTCACAGCAAACATGTATCATGCCGTGAAGTGGGTGCGGCTAATGCTTAAGAACTCCTGCGGGAACACTGTGCACTGGACAGGCTTAAGGAGGGAGAGGTAAGCCCCGGAGTACCATTTGCACTTCCAGCCCCCCTTGGGCACGGTCTGCAGAGGAGGGGCGAGGCAGTAGGTGTGGTAGCTTATGTCACAGTCATCACAGAGCAGGAGCCGTCCGGGGTCACTCGCCTTCCCACAAGCTTCACACACGGTGCATTCCAAACACCTCCAACCTTTGCTAAGAACGACTTTGGTGATCTGTAAGAGAAACACCCCATGCAAGTGATTCAGACAGTGGCCAACACCTCCGTTTACATGATATAAATGAATATGTGGTGCTTATGGACCTAGAAGCAGAGGAAAGGCAAGCAAGTAACATGTACTGGGCATCAACAGGGGCCCACCCCCTGGGCTGGGAACGTCCATGGACCCTCACAAGTCCACCTACCGGATAGAGTAAGAGAGTGGTACACATTTTAATGCCTTTTGTTAGGCCACGTTAACTCTGTGTCCTCTGCACTTTACGTCCACCTTATAGATGTGGTGACTAGATTTGAGGAAATCAAGTATATTGCCCCATTACTGTTATTTGGTTTTGAAAATGTACTGGCCTAGTTTCCATCTGTGATGTTTCATGAATTCATACTTCTGAAACCTGTGTATACTGCAAAAGGATTTATATATTAAAATCAGTATTTAAAAATCTAAAAAAAATAAATAAAGCATGAATTCCCAAGAAAATATGTCCCAAGGACATTTCATGATCTTGGAGGATTTTAGGCCATGAAGCTGGGACTTGTGAAGTTCATCACTCTTCTACCACAGAATCTAAGTTAGCAGGCAAGTTTGAGAATCTGTATCCTTCGGATAAACTCCTCAAAGTAGCCATACCACATACGATTATAAATTTGGAACCAAATGAAAGCTCTCAAAACACTAGAATTTATAGACAAGACCACAATGTAGTTGTGTTATAATGAGACAGCAAGCAATTAAAATACAGAATAAAAATTGAGATCATGAGGTATTAATAAGAAAGTCTAAAAGCTACCTGAGAGGAAAATAAGAAAGCTAAGTAAGGAACAACCATCAAAATGGCATCAAACTTTCCAACTCTGGATACTAAAATAGAGTAGCAGTTTCCAAATGTATAGGAATAAACTTCTCAAGATACAGTTCTTAACCAAGGAAACAAGCAATTAAGTGTGAAAAGTGTAATTCCTTTAGGGATACAAAGACTCAAACTTCAGCTCCCAAACACCTCTTGGAATGGAGGTAAGGACATGAGGAAGGAAATGAGGGTTATACCAAGAACAAGAAAGTCATGTGATGCAGGAAACGATGAACCCAACATAGGACCTCAGCTCAGAGAAGCTGAAGAATGAGCGCTGAGCAAGAGACCTACAAGCTACCAGCACACAGAGAGAAAATGGGAGTGTCGGGAAGGGGTAGGACTTTTTCCAGGTAAAAAGTTACTTGCCAGAATCATTTGATACGATCATGCTTCTATAGTAGGTAAAAACAAAACACAACAAAAACTAATTGAAGAATCATGAATCATTACTTTCTTTTTTCTATTAAAAATTCCATGAAAGACAAAGCCAAAAAAAAGGACAAAGCCAGAGTATACTATTCAGGTCTCCAGTGAATATGTGCTGAGTCATAACCGACACTGTTTATTAACTAAACATAGTAGAACAACTACACTGGAAGGATGCTGGGGAACGGGGGGGGGGGGGGGGGGGGGGGGGTATGTTTGAAGACCTAAATCAGCATATATTTATTCCTAGCAGAAAGTCAATGAAATCTAACACAGATACAGCAGGAACACCAGCCTGTTATTTAGAACTATCAAGGTAACTACTAGAAAGACCTGCAAGGATCAGACGTGGCTGCCTGGAAGGACTGAAATGTTGAGGCAGAGTAGGACAGGGGCTGGCCAGTCATCCTAAGGCTTTTAAAGCTATTTAACTTGTAAGTATGTAACATTTATTACTCTGATTAACTGATTCTTTTAAATTAGTCACAGATTATCAAGTTATCATATATTATTGACCTAAATGGATAGGAGGAGCAGAGTGGCTTAGAGGAGTAACCAGCCAACTTTTTTTTTGTTTTTTTTTTTTTGTATAAAGAGTCAGTAAATACTCTGAACTTTGTGAGGCATATGGTTTGTGAACTACACAACTGTGCCATTACAGTATAAACCACACAACGACATATGTAAACAAAAGAATACAGTTGTGTTTCAATCAAATTTCATTTATAGAGGGATCCCTGGGTGGCGCAGCGGTTTGGCGCCTGCCTTTGGCCCAGGGCGCGATCCTGGAGACCCGGGATCGAATCCCACATCAGGCTCCCGGTGCATGGAGCCTGCTTCTCCCTCTGCCTATGTCTCTGCCCCTCTCTCTCTCTCTCTGTGACTATCATAAATAAATAAAAATTTAAAAAAATTAAAAAAAAAAACAAAAAACAAATTTCATTTATAGAAACAGATTTGGCCTGTGTGATGTGACTGACCTGTCTCTGGCTTGGAGAGGCAGTAAGATGAAGATAAAGTGGGAGATACATCCAAGCTGTAATGTATCTTCTTTCCTAAGTTTTCCTATTTCACAGACACCTACTCTGTGGCCCTTTACAGCCAAATTCCCAAGTCACTCAGCAATATTCATTCTCCAGCACACCTCAACCTGGTTAACTATGCCCACCACCATTCAAGTAAGCAGCTCCAGACAATTGGTCCACACCTCCTCCCTCCCGACCCTGGGCTGCTGTGTTCATGTGTTCTCTGAGCTCCATGCAGCACTGCCATGTCTGGACAACCTTTCCCCACTGAAAGATCCCCAGCTCCCAGTAGAGTTTGTGGAGCTCTAATATCAACTCTTTCTTTCTACTGAACTGGCTTAGTTTTTAGTTTCAAAAGCTGTTTCAAGAAAGGAATGATCCAGGGTTTCATTCATGGCACCATGTCTAAAGTTGATAGATTTGAGAATATCTGTTTCAACAATGATGAAGTACCTGGGATGAGACCTTTCTCTCAACATAAAATACTAGAAAATGGGGCAAAATATATGAAACACTTGTTTCAGATACTGAACAAAAAGGCAGGACAGGGCTGTGGTTTCTGAGAAGAGAGAAACAAGTGAGGTGAATCCTATGATATTTTGCAATAGACAGTTTCCAGAATGCTGCCAAAGAAGGAGAACACCAGCAGGGTACAATGGTCTGAGTTTAAGACACATGATAGAGTTCTGGGAGGCTGAGGCAGTTGTAACTAGCAGAGCAAAGTCTTGGAAAGGAAGGAGATATAAAGAGCAAGAGCTCCAGAAATCTACACATAATTTCCCTCAAGTCTTTGGCTAAACATCGAGCTGCATACATAGGAGGTCAAACAAGGACACACAAGCAGGACAAAGAAGAGCTATTGAGAATTTATAAGTTGAACAATTCCAACAGCTCACACAATGCTGAAGACATCTGAATCTCAACCAGAGTAAAAAGACACTGGCAAGGAGGTCATGGGGAACTCATGGCAGGGAAGGATATGGGAGAGATGTCATAAAGGTCACATATTAAACTCATGCTATAGAAAAGCAGTTACTACAGTGTGATCTAGGAAACCCTAGTGGGTCTATAAGGTCAAAACTATTTTCATAATGATGATAACTAAGATGTTATTTGCCTTTTTTACTTTAATCCAATCACAGTGCTATTTTGCAGAGGCTACATGATATATAAAATATAAAACATCATTGCATGACATCACAATAAATATGCTTGTGTATTTATGTTTTAAAATATTCTCAGTGAAAAAAATATTCTCAGTAATTTCTAAGATGGTAAATATTCAATAATTATCCTCCTCAAAGCTCTACAGGGTCCTTAAGAATTTTAGTGTTTAAAAAAAAAAAAAGAATTTTAGAGTGTTAACAGTTCTAAGACCCAAAAGTCTGAGAATAGCTACTGCCAAGTGAAGGTTCTCTAGATCCACCCCAGAAAGCCTAGAGAAGCTTCAAACAATTCGAATGTCTACAGTAACTGCCTGCCACAAAAACTCCATACTTTTTTTAAAAAAAACAAAATCCAAACTCCCAACAATATCAAAACGTACAACTACCACATTCAATCAAAAATTACCAAATAAGAAAATACATACATACATACATCCTGGTAAGGAGGAAAGCAAGCTAATACTAATAATGAGAAATGTCAAATATGGTAGAATTAACAACAATTACAAATACCTACAAGGACTTGAAAGAAAAAACCTCAATGAAGAAAATGATTTGGAACTATAAGGTAACTTTAACTATAAAATAAAACCAAGATTAAAAAATATAATCATCTTGGTGAAAAATCGACTAGATGGATCTAAAAATAGATTAGATACTGCATTAGTATAAAAGTGAGTTTGGGGAGGGGTTCCTGGGTAGCACACTCAGTTGAGCATCTCACTCCTGGTTTTGGCTCAGGTCATGACTCAGGGTCTTGAGACTGAGCCCTGCATCAGGCTCTGCATAGCACAGAGTCTGCTTAATATTCTCTCTCCCTCTCCTTCCGCTTTTCCTGCTCATGTTCTCTTTGTCAAATAAATAAATCTTTTTTTAAATGAGTTTGGGGAATGTAATAGAAACTATACACATTAAGGTGCAGAGAGAAAAGCAACTAGAGAAAAATCAACAAAGTGAGAACAATCTGGAGACAGTATCATGCAATTATGCACATATACAACTAAGATTCCAGAAAAGAGGTGTGGGGAACAGAAAAAGAAATATGAAGAAATGGTCAAAATTGCTCCAAAATGGATTTTAAAATACCTACTGGTTCAAGATGCCTTACAGAAAATGTCCTTTCATATACAGGTGAGGATTCAGAAGAATGAACATGGGAAGGGACAGGTGAATGAATGGATTTTTATTAAGGTCTGTGGTTGGTGTCAACTTTTTTTTATTATCAGCCGACAGAATGGATTGACTAAACCTCATTCCTTAACAAATAAAAATATGAAGTATCTTTTAAAGATATGCATTTTTTATTTTTAGTTTTTCAAGACAGCAGGATAACCACTACAATTTAAGAGCACAGATTTATAGGAGTTAATTTTTTCAGTTAACACTTGAAAGGTAATATATAAATATTAAATAAATACTGTCACATGTCTAATAATCCTAGCAAATGATTAATTATAAGAAATATCAAATTTCAATACATTTTTAACAGATTTAAATGTATGTCTATTTACCTTAATACTGACACAGTACGGATGGTAACACTGGCCACACTGAGAGCAGGCAAGCAGTCTTCCCTCTGCCCCTTGGCCGAAACTGCCACAAACTACACACATATCCTGAAATTAAAAACATGAACATAGTAATTGACATCGAAGACACAGTTATAAAAATGTACTAGTTTTATTTTTTAGCTCATAGAGCTCTAAAGCTAAAGAGCAGAGGACTTCAGTGCATGTGGGATACAGCAGAAAGGGGGAGATAGGAACTCGAAGTGGAGGAGAACTGAGCTCAAACCTGGTGCAAGGTGAACTTGTCGCTGCTAGAAAACAGCACCACCGTGTTGTGCATGGAGTTTTCTTCTTCATCCTTATTCGATGAAACATCTGTAGCAGACACCTACAGAAAGCAAAAGAGAGTGCACAGTCACACTCTTCACTTATAGCACACTTAAGAAGCATGAGAAGATTCATATGTAAAATACAACTTCTGCCAAGTCTCAGAGTAACAACTCCAAATTAGATTATCATTGCCAAGATAATATCATAAAGGTGTAAGTCCTGACACTTCAGTTACCTGAAGTGAAGAGAGTTACAAGTCCCATAGATCAGGACCAATGAGAAAATTAAACCACCCTTAATTAGGACTTAATTAGCCATAAATTTTATGAAGAAACAAACAAAAGGAACTGTATTATATTTGTGTGTGTGTATACATATATACCACGACATACATATACCTACATATAATTCTAACACTCCATTCCAGTAACTCTCAAACCTGCAATCCTGCTAGTCAAAACTGAGATGTGCTAGAAGTATAAAATACCTACCAGGCTTCAAAGACTTATGTATCAAACAAACAAACCAAAAATCCCCATAAACATATAGCTTATAAATAATTTTTACATATTTTATATATGTTGAAATGGTAATATTTTGGATATGTTGGGTCAAAAGGTAGGTATACATTAAGGTTAAATTTCACCTGTTCCTTTTCCCTTTTTTAATGTAGCTATAAAGTTTTAAATTGCATATGTGATATACATATACTTCTTTTGGACAGCACCGCTTTGAAATATTATTTTGAATAATGTATCAAAATTTCAGTCTTAGCCAAAAGATTACCAGCCATAGATACCTATTTCTGGACTTAGCTAAATTTCACCAAATCAACTAAGTACCCATTGTCTTGTTAATAATTATTTCCAGAATGCTTATTATGAAAAGAGCTCTAAATTTGTTGCTAAAAAGAGAACAGGGAGACCAATGCCAAAATTTTAAAATATGTTTCTCTTCCCTTAAAGTAAGCTTACAATCTAGCCTGGAAGGACAGACATGAAACATAATAGGTTAAGTTCAAAATAAAAAGTAATAGTATTGTTGTTCTTGAGGAATGACTGAAAGAACTAAAAAAAATGTAATATATTACAGGAATAATATTTTTCAGTGCAAATAAGATTAAAAGCAGTTCTAATGGACTGCACTACTGTTTTATTATAGAACCAACCATAAAAGCAATTGACAGTCATAATAAGTCTAAAGACTGTAAGAGAAAACTGTAAGCAACCTAAATAGTCATCACTAGGGAATTACTAAAACCATGGCAAATCCAAACTGGAAAGATGCAGCATTTAAAAAACAGTGGTAGAAATTTGTTTTGATTTCCATCAAAAAAAAAAAAATTTCACCACGCCACAGAGCTGGGTAGAAAAATAAGACACAGAAGCATATGTGAGGTAGAGCACTATCGTACAAAAATATGCAAAGCAATTATGTGCAGTCTACAAGCACATAAAATAGGTTCAATCATAAGTTGCTGTTTTTCCAGGTCAAAAATGGTTGAAAGTTGGCAACTTCATATGGATCAACCTAATATTGTAAATGCACCAAACAGGTAAAAGGAAAAAATGTCAAGACTCAAGAGGCAGCAGAAGTATAGACAGCTTTGATTATCAGGATGTTTTTATTCTTTTTTGAGGAAATATATTTTAAAATGTGCATCTCAAGTTGCATGGGTGGCTCAGTTGGTTAAGTATCTAACTCTTGATTTCAGCTCAGATCAAGATCTCAGGGTTGTGAAATCAAGCCCCACATTGGGCTCTGCACTGGGCATGGAGCCAGCTTATAGTTCTTTCTCCCTCTCCCCCACCCTCTCTTAAAAAAAAAAAAAAGTATATCTCAAAATTAGCATTTTAAGACTTTAGCAAGTCAAACAAGATGATTCATAAAGTAAAATATCATTCCATTAGTAATAATTGTCTACTAAAAGTGAAGTTACCAGTAATTCGCCCACAGGACTAAAGATATACTGAAAATATTATTACAATATGAAACTGTGGCAGTAGCTAAAATACAGCTAACAAAAGTAAACTGAAATAAAAAGTATCCATTTCTACATCCCCATCTTCAACACAGAAAACAAAACAGGTTCTATAATTAGATGATACTTAGAGAATAGGCTCAAATAAATGATAAAATATTATTTTCAAAATAAAATTCAGAGAACAGTTTTATTCAAAATAAGAAACAAGAATGGACTACAATATTCCCAGCATAAACCAGAAACAAAGTCTGCATAGAAAGCTGCAATATCCCCTAGATTCAAAGAGCATAAATTGTAAGTACTTAAAAAAAAAAAAAAATCAAGGTTTTTATTTTTATTTTTTTTAAAAGATTTTATTTATTTACTCATGAGACACACACACACACACACAGGCAGAGACACAGGCAGAGGGAGAAGCAGGCTCCTTGCAGGAAGCCCGATGCAGGACTCGATCCCGGGACCCCAGGATCATTCCCTGGGCCGAAGGCAGATGCTAAATCTCTGAGCCACCCAGGGATCCCCAAAAATCAAGGTTTTTAAACAGCAATTGCATGTGTAAGGAAAACACTATCATGTAGCTTAATGACCCACTGTTTTCATTTTATACTTTATTTCATGACCTTTAAATTACTAGATACATAAACCCTAACCTAAGGGTAAAGAAGGCAATCTTTGAGACAGTGTCCTAGTATTGCCTACATACATCTTAGTCTGATTTATCCTAAAAGTGACAGTTTTATTTGGCCGGACCACAGATATAAGCCTAAGAAAAAAGAAAGCTTTAACCCAAACCTCAAAAGTGGGGGATTTCCAAGCAAAAACATAAGTAAATAAAGAAAAAAAAGGAGAGCAAATTGAACTCAAAGTGAGAGGAAGAAAACAGTCAAGATCAAAGTGGAAATCAATGAAATCTAAAATAGAGGGGAAAAAACAGAGAAAAATAAATGAAAGCAAAAGCTGGCTCAAGATGAATAAGATTGAGAAACCTGCAGCAAGACCAACCAGGAAAAGACACACATCACCAATATTGGGAATGAGGAAGGCGACATCATTACATATTCTACAGATATTATAAGGATAATAGGCCAATAGATTTGTCAACTTACATGAAATGGACAAATTCCTTGAAAGACAAATTCGTATAAGGATAGATAACCTAAATAGCACATACCTACCAGAGAAACTGAATATATAGTTAAGAATCTTTCCATGAAAAGTGAAAGTCTCTTCAACAAATCTTATTGGGAAAACTGGACAGCAACAGTTTGGGCCACTTTCTTATACCATATATGAAAATAAATTCAAAATGGATCTAAAGGGATCCCTGGGTGGAGCAGCGGTTTGGCGCCTGGCCTTTGGCCCAGGGCGTGATCCTGGAGACCCGGGATCGAGTCCCACATCGGGCTCCCGGTGCGTGGAGCCTGCTTCTCCCTCTGCCTGTGTCTCTGCCTCTCTCTGAGTGTGACTATCATAAATAAAAAAATTAAAAAAAAAAAAAAACAAAACAAAATGGATCTAAATTTAAGACCTAAAACCATAAAAATCCTAGAGATTCTCTCTCCCCATCACCCTGTGTCCTCCTCCCCACACACACTCGTGCACACACTTCCTCTCTCAGTCTCTAAAATAAATAAATCTTTCAAAAAAATAAAACTAGAGCTAACACCATATTCCATGACAAAAGATTAAATGTTGGGAATAAAGGGGAAAGGAGAGAAAGTGAGTGGGAAATATCAGTGAGGATGACAGGACATGAGAGACTCCTAAACTCTGGGAAACAAGGGGTTGTGGAAAGGGAAGTGGGCAGGGGGGTGACTGGGTGACGGGCACTGAGGGGGGCACTTGACGGGATGAGCACTGGGTGTTATGCTATATGTTGGCAAATCGAATTCCAATAAAAACATATACAAAAAAATAAGATTAAATGTTTTCTCTCCTCAAGAGCAGAAAGAAAACAAGGTTATCGCATCACTTCTAACACTGTACTGAAGATTATAGGAAATGCAATAAAGAGTAGAAACAAAAACCCTCCAGATTAAACAGACATAAAATTTTATTTGCAAACATCACGATCATAAGTATAGAAAATTCAACAGGCTCTACAAATAAGCAACTAGAAGTCATACAGGAGTTTATTAGTAAAGTTATAGGATACAAAAATCAATACATAAAAATGAGTGTTTCTAGATAGTAGCAAAAGACAACTACAATTTGAACTGAGACAGCACTGCCATTTACAATAGCAGAGAAAATGTGGAAAACTTAGAGATAAATCTGAGAAATAATGCAAAAGACATTTATGTTGTAAAAAAAATATCAATCTGACAAATTTAAAAAGACCTAAAGAAACAGAGATATACAATGTTCATGGGTTAAAAGACTCTTCACCATTAAAACCTCAACTTTCCCCAAGTAAAAAAATAGAAGACTAACAGTGTCTGATTTCAATAGTAGTTAGAAAGTACAAGTATTCAATATAGTATCATTGGCCTAAAGATGGAGAAATGGATCACTAGTATAGCACAAAGATTTTAAAATCAGATCCACAAATACACTGATTTTTAAGAGTGATACAAAGACAATTCAGAGAAATGGTGCTTAAACAACTGGATATTCATTCAGTAAACAAAAATATGACCTTTGAACCATATTCATCTCATACATATAAATTAATTAACATTGGATGATGTAGTTAAATGCAACACCTAAAACCAAAAACTAGAAGAAATCATGGAACCTGTTTCTATACTTGAGTTATGCAATTATTTCTCAGGCACCAAAAGCACAATCATAAAAGAAAAAAATAATAAATGGGACTTCATCAAAATTAAAACATTTGCTGTTCCAAACAGTTAAGACATGGCAAAGAATCTGTGTCTAGAATACATTAAGAAAATGCAAAACTAAGTTAAAAAAAAAAAAAACCTACTCAAATTTTTAAAATATACTAAAGATTTGAAGACTTTACCAAAGAAATAAGCATCTGAAAAGATGATCAACATCATTAGTCACGAGAGAAATGCAAAAGAGGTACTATTAACACACCTGTTAAAGAGGCTGAAATTAAAACTAAGCATAGAAAGTACAGGGTAAGTATTTGGAGGAAACAGGAACCCTATGCACTCTTGCAAACATCAACTTTTCACACCCAAGTTGAAAAGCGTCCTCTTCTTAAGCATACACCTATCAGGTATCGAGCCATCCCACTCCCAGATACCTACTCACTGGAAAACAACAAAATCCATGTCCACATACAGATTTAACATAAAAGTTCACAGCAGGGTTTTTTTTTCTTCTTTAGCAGTTTTGTTTTTAATAGCCAAAAAATGGAAGCAACCATACAATCCTCTGATAGGTGAACAGATAAGCCAACTGTGGAACAAACTGAACAATTCACTGTTCTCCTGAACTTATTTATTTTTTTAATTTATGATAGTCACACACACACACAGAGAGAGAGAGAGAGAGAGAGAGAGAGAGGCAGGCAGAGAGACACAGGCAGAGGGAGAAGCAGGCTCCATGCACCGGGAGCCCGATGTGGGATTCGATCCCGGGTCTCCAGGATCGCGCCCTGGGCCAAAGGCAGGCGCTAAACCACTGAGCCACCCAGGGATCCCTGTTCTCCTGAACTTAAAATGACAATTAGAATTTGAAAAACAGGATTTTGGTAAAATAGTAAAGTTACCACATGAAATATTTGCCACTCTTTGCCAAATACAGATTTTTTTCAATACACACTTAAATAAAGCCTCATATACATGCCATTGAGCAAATACTGATCAATCCTGAATTAAAATATATCAAAGACAGTCATAAAATCTTCAACATTTTTAGAGTATGTACTAATCTGCAACATTTCTAGTTTCTTCTGTAAGCCATATTACAATAAACTTAAAACACCTACTTAAGGTTTTCAAATTAAGTTTTTTGCAATAATGTAACAGGAATTTGCTTTTATTAAAGAAGCAATATATATATATAAGAATGGTTGGCATAGAAAGGTCAAAGAGGAAGGTAAGAAAAGAGTAAAAAGATGGGAAATATAAAATATTAAAGAAAATTTAAATGAAAACTTGACCAGAAGTGTTTTTAAAAAGGGGGGGGGGGGAATGGAGATAAGGTAAAATAAAAATTTTGGCTTATTTACGTGACTCTTACAATCTAGTAATTTTACAAATGAGATTATCATCATCACTCAATAAATTATGGATTATAATAGCAAAGATAAAGCAAATGAGACATGTGTCTTACCCCAGGTAACACAACTGCTCCAATTCCACTTTTCAATTTTGACCTGCCTCTGCCACCTCGTCCTGACAACCCCGCACCACGGGGTCTTCGCTTTCCTGGAAATCCTGACCCACGGCCCTACATAACAGAGAAGGGAAAAATCAGCATTCTGCAAAAATCCAAAGGAATATTAAAATCCAACGTGAGCTAAAACATTTTATTAAAGGTTATAACACACAAATACTTGCTTTTCTTACTCTGATTAGAGGTTAAATATTAAGAGACCAGGCTTATTATTTTTATCTTTCAACATGTATTATGCAACTTAAAAGTATAGACATAAAATGCCTATGATCTTAGAATCAAATGTTGGGACTCATATTGTGAATGTTCTCTATCAGTAAACCTTGGCCTTATTTTTTCACTTCCTAATCCTACATTCTAAGTAGCTCAACAGACACAATCCCAACCAATTTGTATGCAATACAGAGCAAGCGTAAGGAAAGACTCTCTTGCTAACTGTTCTCTGTAATTGTAGCAATAGCTGACATATATTGAGTACTTCTATACACCACTCTAAGCACCTTTTACTCACAACTCACAAGGCCAGTAGTATTTTATTATCCCCATTTTAGAGATAAATGCGCCGAGGGATAAAATGTAACTTGTCCAAAGTCTAGAGCTAGCAACTGTAGCTCCAGTATCCACATTCTCAACCAGTATTCTGCACTGCTACTACACTGCATGAAAGCTAAATTTTGCTAGTGTATAACAATATTTTTCCTGTCATTAAAATTGTCAGTTTCCTTTACTATTCAATAGCTGTATGAACTGAACAGATGTACCTCACTCTATCACAGTACTTAAAGGATAATGTATTTAAAGATTACAGGAAAGCTAATAGAGTAAACAGCTTGCTTTAACTCATCAGGATAATAATTACTTGAAATACAAATAACTGATCTGAATTTTTACCCAATGTATAAAAATATTCTTTGGGAAAACAGGTTAAATTCTCTGATACTTTAACAAATAAATACTTGGGTTATTTATTACTGTTGTTTTGTTTATATGCAGACTTATGTGTTACTTCCTGAAAAAGTCTGATATCAACACATCGACAACATTCTGATATCTAAAATTATTAAAAATACTCCGGAAAATCCTGATTTTTCCCATAAGTTAAATAATATGCCACATTTTCAACTGACATCATTTCTATTGCAGTTTGAAATGCTGAACTCGTTTACCTATTTAGCATAACAGTTTCCAAGTTGATAATTTATGGTTATAGTGTGAGCATAAAACAGATGGACATGAGCAGAAAGGAAGGGGGTAATCTTTTTTCCCTTCAGTGTTAATAATTACAAATTGCCTCTCCTTGTTCTCTTAAACTGCTCTTCTTTTCGAGTTCCTATGCTTTTTTGAACAAGGGGTAAGGGAGGGTTGAACTGGATAGTTTTGTTGTAAGTATAAAAGAATTTTTTAAATTAAGTCAATTATTAAATCAGGGCTATAATCTATTTTTCCAGCATCTAAAGACACAGATGAGAGTAAGTGAAAAGTTGTGGTATTTGCTACAAATTTATCAAAACATCTTTTATGCTCTTAAAGCAACTGTCTCTATTTTCAACACCTTGCATGATATCAGAGTGAACTGAAAAATAGTTCTAATAGTGATAGAAATAAGAAAGTAGAATCTAGAACTCCTTTGAAACCCTTGATAAGTCTAAAATAAACAGCCTTATTTCAAAATCATATTAAATATAGAAGAGGAAGAAAATTCTCTTCTCTAGGTAGTCAAATATTTTAACTTTTCAGATGATTAATACTTTTCACATTAATTTTCTACCCTCTAAAATGCATCAGACTACATAACTCACTGAGTTATGTATTCAAGAACTAGCAGAATCCTCCATCAATGACATGAGAGAGAGAGGCCCTATAATTGTGAGGTTATTAACACGGGCATTGAAATCTGCGATTCTGGTATTTCTTCTTCATTAGCATATAATAGATTATGTAGTTTTCTTTTGTTCTTTTCTAAGCAACAAAATTTTATGATTATCAAGAATGAGCAAGTCCTAAAATACTTTATAGCCTATGCAACAAGGGTTTTCCTCCATAGAAACGCTAATTACAACATAAAAGAAAACCATAAAAAGAAGTTACTAAAAATTCACTCTTAAAATCAGTCATGTAAAATTGCAATTTAATTTCCTCCTAATCCAGATTTTTAAGTGCAAGCATGTTGATTCTTCATACTAAAATTTTTATATTAAAAAAGTGGCTCTGGAATCTGCACTACTTATCTAGAAAAGAATGGTTCAATTCTTAACACATCTACTCGGACAAAACCAACCAGAAAGAAATGATATATGAATGTAAATGCAATTTTATTTACCACTTTGATGCTCCAAATGGCACTGCCAGGAAGCTGCCTGGGTTTAAAAATTTCCCGACCTTCTGAAATGTCTGGGGACCAGGAAGGTGGGCTCACTGTATTATGGGTACTCCAAGCCCCCTAGGATATGGCAGGTGAGAAAATAGATGTATAAAACTCGGCAACGTAAAAGGTCAAAGCCAGCAACTGAGGAATTTCAGAACAGCAAAACAAATGCAGACGTATGGAAATTTAGGACAAATTGCTTCAAGGTAGGGAAAATAAGCTTTACACTTACAATGATTTTATACTTAAATGTTTGCAGCTACAATTTACATTACGTATTTTATTCGGATTGAAACATTAGTACAATGAAACATATTAGGAATTAGGGTTTATAAGGACATCAACACTGACTCATGAATGGCAATTATAGAAACAAAATATAAATAAAAGTCAATTAAATTCTAAGAATTAACACTTTATATAAGAAACTACTTGGGGGTTGTTTTCTTCTAACAACTATCATTCTATCTTTAAGAATGTTAGGTACACCTATTGCTAAAAATAACCAAACCAGGAGACAAAGGAAATTTGAGCAATCGATAGAAATATTCACTTTAAATTATGGAAAGTTAGTGTTCAATCTTAAGATGCAATATCAGCTATAATCCTAGCATTTAACTACTCTTCCTTCTAGTGACCACTAGTTGTGATTTTGGTTTTTATTTTTATTTAGGGAACTATTATCCTTAGATTACATCCATGGGACTAATTTGTACAATGAAAAATATTAAAGCAAATTGTCCTAAATTTGCAAATTAAAATGCCTGAGATACTTGGTTATTTATACAAGAAATAGTATCTTATTAAAGTAGTTAAAATGAAAGTAAGACATTTTACTTCTTAATAACCACATTCAGCAATAACTTGAACTAATCTGATGAGGACGCTACGCAGCATAAATAAAAATGTCTACACCACAAAGATAACATTTTAAAGAAAAACACAAAACAAATGTCAAACAATAAAGAGCCTATTTTGAATTAGGTAATTCCAGAACATATGCTATAACTTTTATCAATTAAATGACCCAAACTTAAAAAACACAGTACTTACCAGGTTTCTAGAATATTATCACACTAACAAATAGTAGCCTATTAATCACACAAAACTACCACCAGCAATTTAAATAATCAACCAAAGTAAGAGTTTGACAGCCCTCTGGAGATCAGATAATTAATGCAGTAACATTATTTTGAGAAAAACCACACAAGGAAGAGACTGGTTTCAATTAACCTCCCCTCAAACTCAGGTAATGGCTATGCTAATTTTACTAACAGGTGAATTACCCCGTGTTACTACTATCAGATCAACCTGTATCTATACCTGAGTGTACAGTGTACAGCTGCATCCAGGTTCTCTGGGAAACCTCTATGCTGCCAGAGTCATTTTTCTATTCTCACTGTACTCACACTGTCAACACCTACATCCAGTTCCGTTGGGTTCAATGCGGCAACAAACCCGTGAATGTGGCCCTGCCCTGCCCTGCTGACCTTTCTGTCCCCCCCGAGCACGTTCTTCCTCCACCTGACCTCCAAAGCCCAGTGTTTCCCGGGGTTGAGCCTAGACAACGCTCTTCTCTGTGTAGTCTCTTTCTAAATGGTACGATCTCTAAGGAGGCCAGTAAACACCATCTTGAAGGTTGTTGTCTCCCAAATTTACATTTCTAATTCCAACATGTTCCTGCGGAAGTCAGTACAGTTTTCAACTTCCTTCTTAGCACTTCCATCCTGTCACACCAAATCTCTCCAGTTTACCACGTCTACTACAATCTCTCCCTTACCCAGTTCTGGCTCACAATCTCCCCCATCTTTAGAAATGGATTCCAGCCCTCATCTGATCTGTTCTTCTCCCTCATCACTCTCCCCTGCCACTCCTTCAATCCAAACCATCAGTAAATTCGGCACAGTCTTCAGGCTCTTCATGATTCTCCCTACCCTGCATCTCCCTAAGCCCTTCCCTGCACAACAGCCAGAAGGACTTGCAAAAATGTAAATCTGATGGAGCAAGACACCACCTTGTTTTAAACCCTTCCAACAGCTTCTCAAGGCACTTAACTTACTGCAATCCTTTCCCGGTGTCTCTCTCCCACTTTATCCTGTGGCCCTCTCTCATGAAATGGGTGTGACCCAGCTACCTTGCTTTCCTTTAAACATGCCATTCTCTTTAGCTGGGGGCCTCCTGACTCCCCAATGGACGGCTGCTGCTTCTGATTCTTCAGGTATGGGCTCGGACATTTCTCCCTCAGAGATGCCTTTCTTCAGCGCTCCAGCTGAACTATCATCTCCCTTACAACATGTTTTGCATCTTCTCACTATTTGAAATTTGGGGTCAGGTGTTCTACTGTTTCTAATTATTTATTGGTACAGAATAGGGACAAAAGATATCTCAATTCAGTTCTCTCAATACTTCCACTGGCTTTTCTCTGACAATATTTGGCTACTGCATAAACTTCCTTTTGGTGGATCACTTAATGTTATGTCAGTAGACAGCTCTTAAAAAAAATACTATAAAAAGTCATACTCTCAGATAATATGTTATTCACCATAATTTAAAAGCTAGCTTTGATGCCAAAATCGTGTCTCATTTTAAAAACATTTACACTTCGGAGAACATTGATGAACAAAATGTAGGGCTCCATAGATCAAGAATGTTTGGATGCCACTTCAGGAATAATTAGAAAACCATTCAACTGCTATGAAGAACTTATATAATAAAAGCTTGGATAATTATATTATGAATTTTAATAAGTATATTATCATAAGACATTGGAAGATAGATTGTGTGCAATTTTATAGGAACTGGAGAAAAATTATGATTATACTTAGATGTTTTGACAATGAAGAAATTACCTAATATATTCTTTAGACTTTAAAATACAGCTATAATTATCAACTTTAGTTATAAATTATCCTACAGATCTCAGCTTTGATGAAAAAGAATTTATACAGACAATTCAGAGGTCAGCTCCCAAATACCGAAACATGGTTTACACTATTGTTGAACTTATACTTGCTACATTTGGATTTATTTGTTGCCATTGGACTAGAAGCTTGAGAAGAGACCATTCTTGTTCACTGCTATGTTAAGCATTCTATTCAAGGCTTATTGAATGCCTGGTTTTTTTCCCACTGGGCATTTTTTTTTTTTTGGATGCAAAAATGCATCAATAAGCATTGTACTATGAAACATACTAATTGCCCCATCAGATAAAGCCTACATTCTTGCCTTTTCTCACCGAAAAAAGAAATTACCAATCCATCCAATGTACTTTTAAACTACGCACAAAACAAATTAAAAGCAAAAGGGTTCAAAATGTAGCCATCAGGAGACTAAGATGTAAAGAGAGCTACAGAGAAGAAACTTGCTATCAAATCCTATAGTAACTTAAAAAAAATATACCACTTGGTTGAGATTGAATTAGATTCTAACAAGAATTACTGAACCCAAAACCTGTTTAAAGTTGGTATTAAGTTTCTTTCTCAAGGCCAATTTCTCAGGTAAATTTACCAGCCTAGTAAATCATACTACTGTTAAAACGGCTGTGGGAAAGGAAAATGAAAACAATAATGGCAAGTGGAGAAAAGGGTATTATGGTCAACTTTCTATTACTAGAAGCCTAGTCCTGTTGCTTGCTGTTAAGTATGATCAATGTCATAATTAGAACCCAAGAGTACCCTAATCTACTGGAAAAGTTTCAAGAGCAGCCAGAGGTTTGGTCCTGGGCAGACTTGGCACCTCCAAGTCATCCTCACTCAGTTCCAGCCTCTCCCAACATGCTATGCGAAACCAAGGTTGCTATGAAACAATGAGTCTGATTTAGAGAGACCGAAAATGATGGAGAGAGAGCAGAAAGGATGACCAGCGAGAGAACAAAAAACTTAAGCATTTATAATTCCTTTTTGGTATATACATTCACCTTACAGCCACAGCAGCAAACGACTCATTTTTATGACTTACAGAATTCTTTTCACATAAATAAGTCTCATATACAAAACTGAGTTCAACATCAAATGGAAGAAATTTAGTCCTGATAGTGCTTTGATAAGATGCTATAAAAGTACAAAAACAGCTGTTACCAGCTTAAAGCCTTCAATAATTTAGGAATGTGAATTTGGCCAGTGCTAGAATTTGGCCGGCTTTGGAAATATCACCACAGGCACAAGAAAACCAAGAGAAAGGGGATGTGTTTGTGGCTTGCCACCCCAGAGGGCTAGACATTTTTTAGGTTTAAAACTACAGTTTTTCAGTGACTTAGAGCAGTGTTTCTTGGATTTTAGCCTAAACAGCATGCAAGCCTGAGGGGAACTCTCCTTCTTGCCCCCTCTGCTTTTCCATAGTACCCTGGGTTTCCTCTTCTGCAGCACATATCACATACTGTAATTCATAGACTGTTCAGTTCCAAAAGTCTGCGCAGCCATTTCGTGGCTTTGAACTCAAGAAACCTAGTACATACTGTATTGTGACCAATGTTTGACTCACTCAAGGCCTACAGTTATTTTCATGGGCATATTTCAGGACAAATAATTTTCAGACAATCTGATTGGTTCTCCAGAGCTATATTTAATACAGGATTATCTCCTCAAGTCATCATTTTCACAGAATATCTGTATTACTCTGCAATTCAAGAAAGCAAGCAGGGCAGCACTGCCACTTGCTGTGTGTCAGGTGCTATACATGTGTTATTGTTAAATTCCAACATCAACAGTATGATGTAGTTTTATAGATAAGAAACAAGACAGCTGGCAAGGTAACAAACATGCTTACCTGTGTCACACAAACAATAATGGAAAAGAAGGACCTGAATCCAAGTAATTGCACGACGGAATTGCCCGTGCTGAATTCATATTAACCAATCTTTCCTGGTATCAAATTACAGTAAAAACTGATGTAAACAATACAAAATATCTCTTAAAAGTCACTTTTTTAAAAGGCAGCATAGTATTTAGACTAGAATGTAAGTGGAAAATCACTCTGGGTATCTACAGTGCACCTTTTATTCTCCATGAAGAATACAGAATACATAGCTGTTACTAATTACACCTTTAATAGATTCTAAGACAAAGTATCAGAAATGTAGGTTTTACGTTAGAGGTATCCAAGAATGGACAATTAAAACTACACGGGAAAAATAAAAAATAAAGAAATAAAAATAAAAAAACTACACGGGATAATTTCTTTCCTTTTAGTGAATGCCACTGTGTCTAAATTATATCGAGCAATGCTTCAAAATTCAAACTGATTTTAATTAAAAGCTGGATATGAAATAATTTAACAAGAACTGAATCTCTCATTTGGACAGTATGATTTATAGCCTTCAAAACAAAACTCAAAAAATCAACAGTGGTTCTTACTAAATGATTTGTGTTTACAAACCAGAAATGGTGTCTACTATTTTAAAAGAGAAAGAAAATGCTTACTTGTAATTAATTGTTGACAAAACTACAATCCTCTACAGTTTGCCATCCTGGAGGTTTGTTTTCCTCTCCCAAGAATAGATTATGAACCTGATTTGTTAAAACACTTCATTCAAAATGCTATTGCAGTAGACAACTATGTTATAAAATTCTATGGTTCATAATAAAATTAGTTAAATTAACAAAATAATAAAAAGTCCACTTCACAATATAATGGGAAAGATGGCTATGATTTAATGAAGTACCATCCCTGGAAACCTATTATATTGAAGAAACTTCACTTTCTCTGAGAACCCCTCAATAAATATCAGTCTTAGAAATTAATGGAAATTTCTAAGTTTTCTATATATATGATGTTAGCAACAAAAAATTATAGAGGGGTAAAATAAAAAATGAAAAAATTCTTAGAATTTGGAAGTTTCCAAAATACAGTTGAGTATTTATGTTTACTTTTATGAAATTTCGTTGAAATATTTAATATTTCAATGAAACATATCTCATGGGTTTAATACACTTATTTCAATACTATCATGAGAGCACTTAGCACATACGTGTCTAGAGCAGACCATAGTCATGTGATTATATGAAATACTTTTCCATAAAACAAGGTGATACAAATAGGATAAATAACAGAAGACAGACTGAGATTACTATCTCAGAATTTCCAAATTAAAATGGATAAGTAGAGCTGTGGAATGAGAGAAATAAATAGAAAATTAAAAACACACTATGTTATTTGATATGCTAAGATAAAAAAATTTTCCATCCTATTTTCCACTGCTTTTTAGAAGCATTTCTTGTAGAAAGTCTCATGCATAAAAGTAACAACAGTAGCATATTTCTCTAATTCAGGACTCTACTTACTACCAAGGGTACAGTGAAAGAAGAGTGTCAGAGGCTGTTTTAATTGGTGCAAGGTGGAGTCATTGCACCAATATGTTTTTAAAGCTCCCCAGGCGATTATAACATGCAGTTGGCCAATAACAACTTTTCTAAACCTAAGGTCAAAGTGGATATACTCATAAACATACTGAAAAATGAAACACTAAAATATATATAAATGCATAACTTCAATAAAGGGGTGAAAAAAAGAAAAGCACTGGTTGAGTGGGATAATTTATATGAAACCATGTCCAGCTGGCTGGCAACCTGTTACTGCTCCACCAATTTCCTTTTCCTACTATCTATCACACCTATATTCTTCCTCTTATCTTTGTGAAATCTTGTGTCTGAAATGAGGAAGAAAAAACAAAAGACTTTTTCTATGCATAACCATCAGAAAAACTTACATTACTGTTCCTAGAGTAAGGTCTTGAAGCATATATCAGAGATATGCTTGAAACATTTCATGAAGAATATAATATAAATAGCACCTAAAAATCTTCCAAATAAAAGGCACAATATAAAACACTAAACTTCAATGATTAAGTTCTTCTAAAGGGAAAATAATCCTGTATAGATTCCATGTTCTGTGTCCTGATGTTTCAGAATCAGAATAGTGATCTATATACCCATCCATACTCCAGTATCACTACACACATTTTTATATATGTACACATATATGTTCATATTCATTTATTACATATTTTTGTATACTGTATACAGTATACTGTATATTTTTTGTATACTGAAAATCTAACGGACACTGAAAATACACAGTGAATTGTTGCTACAACAAATGGTTTTTATCATTCACTTTAAAACATGACCTATGAGCAATTGGAGGATGTAGACTATTTCTACTTCAATACTTAAAAGTGGTGAAAGTATAGCATTACTCTTCATTTATCACTCTTAAATTCAGTTGGTATTTCTCTTTAAATTTAGTTCTCCTAGAACTAAAATTTTCCTGTTTTTAAAATGCTTGCCCTTGCATTTCCAATAAGGTAGTCACTAATTATGAGGCTACTAAGTATTTCTAATATATATGATAAGAAACCAGATCTTGAACACTTAACATGAAAACTGAACGTAACATCTCATTAATAATTTTTATACAGATCAAATGCTAACATACTTTTAATATATGAAGTTAAACATTAAAATTTATTTCACCTGCTTATTTTTAATACTACTAGAAATTTTAAAATTAGATCTATGAGGTTTGCATTATATTTCTGTTAGATGGCACTGGCTTACCCTTCTACTGGCTAACTCCTTTCTCCAGAAAACATTCCATAATCCAATCACTAGCTATCACATCAAATTTTAAAGCTTTCAGGTTTTGTTTCTAATTATTCATTTAATTTCTAAGTGAATTCTTAGAAAAGCTCACATATTAGAAAACTGTAAATAAATATAAAGATTTGACCACTATGAAACAGAATTTAAGCAATGAAATGGTTAGGATAGACTTCACTATACTGGTAAAGACCAGAAAACTAATGACCTTCAACAAAATATGGAAACACTACTGATGTTAATAATACAAACACAGTTGAACACCAAAGAATCTTGCTTATATCACAGTCACTGCCATGAACATCCATCTCATTTTTATACCCAGTCCCCCTACCAAGAATATATTAAATAAATAAATAAAACCAAAAATATAACACAGGAATGCTTGACATCAAAGAAATTCATAGAGTAAGAGACTTCAGGGTTTCCACTATAAAAATATACACTGGAATATTCCCTGGAAGTTATGACCTCAGTACCTTAGCAATGATAAAAAATAAAAGAGCTGTCTTGTTCTATCCAATTCATACTCTCCACAAAAACAGCAGTACGTCAGCAAGCTATGCATTACCAAGTGAAGGTTGTCTGCTACACAACTAATGCCAACCTAATAGGTTAAACATGCCTATGAACAGTTTATGAGATCAACAGCAAATTATTAAGCAGTAATGAGACAATGGCAAATCAACAGAAAGTAGAATACTACCAGAATTGGGAACTAAAAGAGAATACAGCAGAAGCAACAACAAATATTAGGGCATGGGCCATATAAAATAGGATAAACCTGGAAGACTCTCACACACATATACTAACACACAGACTCACAGGCACATAGACCTTAGAATGAATGTAAGTCAACAGAAAATAATCCTAATGGCTTCCCAGTTGGAATAGAAGTCTCTAAATAAGGAGAAATACAGTAAAATTTGACAGGAATATTTATGATGCAGTATCTTTAAAGAATGTAAATATCTGAACCAAAATTAAATTTGAGATTGAAATCTCCATTGCTAGATTTTTTCAGAGCCAAAACCACATAATTGTTATTGAACAATTATCAAGAAAAGAAAACAAGAGTAAGGAAGAGGAAACTGGTTTGAGAACAAAACCATCTCTTGGTAGAACATAAAATAAATATCATGGAAAATACTTAGAGAAAGGCATATATGGAGGAGTGTCTTAGTTTACTGTGAATGTCTTTGCCAGAAATAGTTCCATCCCATGAGGCAATTTTGCCTCTGGTATGTAACTTGCTGTCTTTAGAGAATAAAATATACCTAGAATTTAGAGGAGACTAATTCTCACATTAGAATAAAATTCTATTTTCCCACTTATTTTAGGATTCCAAAATTGGATGATCCAGATCGAGATGATACTACTCCTATAAAGGCAAACTTTAATCACTGGAAGCATTTTAAATCATGAGATTTTAATTTGAAACTTCAAATCACCATTGTTTTTTTAAGGTTTTACTTATTCATGAGAGACAGAGACAGAGGGGGCGGGGGTGGGAGGGTAGGAGGATGGGGCAGAGACACAGACAAAGGGAGAAGCAGGCTCCATGCAGGAAGCCTGACTTGGGACTCCCACGTCTCCAGGATCAGGCCCTGGGCTGAAGGCGGCGCTAAATCGCTGAGCCACCAGGGCTGCCCTTCAAATCACCATTGTGACTAAATACCACATTGTTTGATATCTTGCCATCTTCAGAAAGCAGAAATTTTGTAGAATAAATCAATCTTAGCTACGGTGTCTTCATTTTGCCTTGAGTTATTTTCACTTAAATTCCACTATAAAAGAACTGGAACTTATCCTTAAAGGATAAAAGCCACACTAAAGTCATGGGAAGAACTCTCCTCACTTCCTAAAGATCAACAATACAATTCTAAGACTTCTTCATGAAAACAATGAAGTAAGTCCTAAGGTGGGGGACGGGGGCCGCACAAAAAAGGTAGCAATTAATAAAAAAGTTAAAATGAGAAATCACCACCATGAAAAACTCCTTTAGTAAAATTTGAGGCTTGAGCAGTTAAAAATAGAGACAAAGAATAATATCAAGAAACAACTATCTTAGAGGGGAAAAATAAATGTTAGTTACAATATACCTAAAACTTAACTGTTTTTTTAAGGCTCTATTGTTACTGTGGCATAGAACTTAAAATTTTAAGTGTTTTGTATTAGAAACTATAATCAAATAGGTTGCATTTGCATGTCCCAACTAAGTTGAAATTCTGAGTAAAACTACCTTGAGTTTAAAAAATTAGTCTTCATTACAGTTTATATATATAGGCCAAAACATTTTGGTCAATATTACATCTAGTTCTACCTGAAAATAGGAAAAATTAGCCTCCAAACCAAAGTTCCATATACACCTTATTTTATATAATTGCTCCAAAAGATTTTTCTGTCCATATCATTAAAATCACCCTACCTGTTTGGACCGAGGTCTACCAGGAGAAAATTTTCTTTTGGTAATAGCTGGTTTACCCATGCCGATTTTTGGAGTGACTGAGATATATGTTGTTGGCATAATGTTTCCAACAGAAGCACTGAGGGTTGAAGGGTAAGTGTGCAGTATATCCTGGGAAGGCAAGTCTGAAGAAAGAGAGGAAGACACATTTGCCTTGCTTATGTCTGCAGCTGACACAAATGACAACTCTGTCTCAGATGGTAGTTTTACAGGTTTGTCTTCTCGGCATAAACCATCTTTCACACAATTCTCAACTGCAGGAGCCATTCCAAAGTCCGTAAATGCAGTGGAAGATTCAGAACCTGTTTTCTGTTCCATTTCTTCTTGTACCCTTTCTATAACCAACTGTTCCTTAGAACATAAAGAAGTACTTTGCTCACACGGGGACACCACAGTGTCCGGTGGAACAATGGCAGATTCAGTGGCTGATTTTGGAGGCCGAGATTCTTCTATGGATGCCAGCATTTTGGATTCCTCTAACTGCAGATCCTCGTGCGGCACAATGATCTGGTGTGTACGGACTTCAATGTTTTCTGTCACTTCCATTTTGTTTTCATTTTGATCGTCAAAAATATGCATCACTTTAGAAGACATTTCCATTTTTTCACTATCAACTTCATGAGAAATCTGATTTTCCACTTCAGGGTTCATTTTATCTTGCGATGATTCTACAAAATTTGGAATATTTGTTATATTAATGTATTTATAAATTTAAATTTTTCTGGCTTAAAAATAATAGGCTTGGGCAGGAAAGGGGATAGAAGGGAGAAAAGGGATTTCCACACTTATGGAAACTTATGGTTATACCCTGACTAAAATCAGAAGGTATTTATCAAGGAAAACAATTATTATGATAATAAAGGCCAAAATACACCAGGACTTATGAATTACATCAGGCCAGAAAAGCTACAAAAACATCACCTTAATTAATAGTATCCTTAGAGTTTAAGGTAGTTTCTGGTAAAATATTAAAACAGAATTTCTAATATAATTCTATTTAACTTATATGATTACAATCGAACATTTACAAAAAGATTTACAATTTTGTAGGTCAAGTTATACTCTTTCAACAGCTAGAAAAATGAGGCTCAGTGATCTTGTACAAGGTTTCCAAGTTAAAAAGTAAAGACTAGGGCAGCCCGGGTGGCTCAGGGTTTAGCGCCGCTTTCAGTTCAGGGCCTGATCCTGGGGAGCCAGGATCGAGTCCCACGTCAGGCTCCCTGCATGGAGCCTGCTTCTCCCTTTGCCTGTGTCTCTGTCTCTCTGTCCCTGCCTCTCTCTCTGACGGTCTGCCATAAATAAAATCTTAAAAAAAAAAAAAAAAAGTAAAGACTAGTCTAGAATATGAAGAGTTTTTTTAATAGCAGGCGCTCAGATGTAATCCTTCTGCAGAATCAGATGAGTAGCTATCACAGGTAGAAGATACTTTACTTATTAGCTGTACCTGCTAACATAACACATTTTTTTGGATATAATCTTTGTATTTCCTCATCATCGATAATTAAATAGGCAAATCTTACCAAGTCAATAAACATAATTAGATATCAGAAATATCTAAAGTCACTAACTGGTAAATTTTAAGTCAGGGTGCCACTGTGTTAAGCCTTTAACCCAAACATGCCTAAAAACAAAGTCAAAGATCCAATTTACATAAGACCTACATGGCTCTATCAGGTAAGATCACTGGATAAAATGCACTTATTTCAAATACTATCAAGGCAATTTCTAAGTTACATTAATAGAGATATTAATTTTTTGGGATCCCTGGGTGGCGCAGCGGTTTGGCGCCTGCCTTTGGCCCAGGGCGCGATCCTGGAGATCTGGGATCGAATCTCACATCGGGCTCCCGGTGCATGGAGCCTGCTTCTCCCTCTGCCTGTCTCTCTTTCTCTCCCTCTCTCTGTGACTATCATAAATAAATAAAAAAAATTTAAAAAAAAATAGAGATATTAATTTTCTCATTTACTATTTACTGTGGTGACTGCACTTTATGTTCTGATAGCAAAATGAAATCCCACTTTTCATTTCTACTCCCTGAAAGACTACAGTTAAGGATAAAGGGGAAAAACATCAAATAACAGATCTGATCATACCAAGTATTTTTACACCAAAAAATGCTTCAAAAATACTAACATTAAAAAAGAATGATAGGGCACCTGGGTGGCTCAGTAGTTGAGCATCTGCCTGCCTTCGGCCCAGGGCATGATCCTAGAGACCCGGGATCGAGTCCCACATAAGGCTCCCTGCATGGAGCCTGCTTCTCTGCCTCTGTAGGTCTCTCTCATAAACAAATAATATCTTAAAAAAAAAAAAAAAAATGTAAACATGCTCTACATCCCAAGCAGTTCTAATATGCTCCACTACCAGTCTTCTATAAAGACTTTAACTTTATTTTTTAAAGATTTTATTTCTTTATTTGGGGGGGAGCGTGTGCACACACACGAGTGGGGGTAGGGAGGCATAGGGAGAGGGAGAAGCAGACTCCCCACTGAGCAGGGAGCCTTGATCCCAGGACCATAAAAACATGACCTGAGCAGAAGGCAGCTGATTTACCAACTGAGCCACCCAGGTGCCCTGATTTTAAATTGTTTAATAGTGAATATCTGATTTAGCAACTCTACAGAGAATTTAACATCCTTTAGAAATCCAATGCCAAGTCTTTTTAAGAAAAGGATTGAAAAATTAACTTAATAGATCATGACTCAAATTTGCATAACAGTCATAAAAGCATTATGCTGTAACTCAATCAAATTAGATAGTATGCTTACCAGAAATGAGAAGACCATGTGTATCAAGACTTTCTGGTGGATTATTCTGCTGCTGCTCTTCTGTGGGGATGTGAACTGCTGTGAATGACACATTTATGGAATCTCCAGCAAGGAGTCAAAATTTCTCTAACACTGCTCTCTCAATAGTAAGTTGAGTAAGACTTTTATCCTACTGCCAAATACCAATATTCAACATAAGCACAAAATACACTGTTACTATTTATTTGTAAGTAGGGTATGAAGATTAAATTAGGAATCTGATTATGTACTCTGACAAGATTTATTATTATAGATAGCTTTGTCTTATCTTTCTTTACATCTTATTCAATAATACCTTTTAATGAAAGTTATTAAATACAAAACTGAATCTCAGAAAATCTGAGGCTTTTTATGTATACTCTCAATCTATATAAAATTTCACATAAAATCCCAGACTGTCAGATGAGCCCACGATTAAGTTTAATAACTAGTTTTTCCACAACCTTGTCTCATTAATTCCAGATCCCCAAGTATAGTAACAGTTATTATCAACATTCCAAAAAGCTTAATTGAAATATCACTGAAATAACTGAAATACCCTCAATAGAACCACTGAGACGATCTAAAACAATAAATTTTTCATTATCTCAGCATGAAACATCTCACTATCAGTATCAGCTCTAGTCAATAATTATAACTAAAGAAAGAGAAAATAACAAACTGCTTTTTAATGAAAATCACTTGGCCCCCAAAGTAAATATTTATGATTAGGTCTAGATTATGGCTGAACTACAAATATATATACATGCCCTTTCCCCTAGTAATTTCTAATGTTATTTTACTAGAAAGCTCCTCTCTAAACAATTTCCTAAAGTGACTATGCTTTGTGGCTCACTTTTATTTAGGAGAGTAAACTTTTAGTAAATATTCATATATTCACTGTATATACACATTTTCTTCTGAAAATAAACTATATCCATTACTGAAAACATTCTTACCATCTGGAACAATTCCAGGTGTGGACTCCTGATCACTGATGTCTTTATTAATTGCTTGCTCTGGAAATACCATATGGTCCTCAGGTCCTTCAACCTCCATCTCATTGTTATAATCTTAACAGAATATTATTTATTCTTTAGCTTAGAGTTAAGTTTTTCTGGTTTGTTAACTATGTAAATAATTATGACTTTGCTATTATGACCCAGAATGGCATAAATTCTTCTTCGTATTTTAAATTTTCAACCAAATATCTATCTACATTTTTGATGCAGATGGAAAAATCATCTAAATTATGAATTAAAGGATTACTGACATTTTATTATTTTAACAGGACATTCTAAAACTGTATACTGATGGCATCTTGGAAATGAAACATTAGTAATTAAGACGTATTTACTTAAACCTCTTGCAGATGATAACATAGGACTTTATAAAAGTTGCCATTCACATTGATTAAAATGAAAACTGATCTGTAGGCAGGTCTGTTTTCTTGACCACCAAAAAACTTGTGATTATGTTCACAACCAACAGAATATTATTAAAATTACCTAAACAAAATTTTGGGCTCAAAAGATATGAGTTAACATTTAAGAAGATCATCATAAAACTAAAACTTGTTTGGAGTGAAATAACCCAGGTTTTAAAGCACAAATTACAGCCAAACACTGACAACTTTCATTGCCAGCTGAAAGAACACAACTGGAGTAAGGCACTTCAGTCCTGGAATTCATATTATTAGAAGAGTTGGAAAAGAGCTATATCAGATGTCAGTCATCAGATTCAGAGATGACCTGAATCACATGTATACTTAAAGGTTGAGAAATTAAGAATAAAATGGGATCTGATACACAGGATTACCTCATTATTACTAAAATAATTTATTGCTGACTGGCTGGCACACATCAAAAAAACACAAAAAAATTCTCAAGTTTACCTGTAGTGACTTCAGCCATCACCACTTCATCACCTGCCTGTAATGGATCCATCTCAGCTGCTATGTGTTTACAATACATGCAGATATACTCTTCTTTGAACTGAGAATCCAGCTCATGATCTGTTGGTTTGTCACATTCTAAGTGAACCCACCTGCAGTGATAAATGTATTTAAATAAAATTTTCTAATTCAAAGACAAGTTACTATCTAGGGAAAAAAGAGGCAATTGCTAAAAAAGGTGGATACAGAAAGGGTTAAAAGGATGACAGAAGAGAGGTTACAGAGACTGGCAACTAGTGATGGCTCTAGAAAAGACCTCTGGCATTTTCAGAGGTCATTAAAGGTGCTCACATCTTTTTATTTCCATATTTTTAAGTCATTTCCTCTTTACATTCCCCTCCTAATGCTTGTCTCTGGTCTTTTACCCATTCAATTCCTTATGCCTTTCAGACTCGTTAAATATGTAATTTAATTTCATCTTTAACACTACTCAGTACACAAAGGATCATTAGAGTGATAAAAGCTTGGAACTCAAAGATAGATGGTAGCACAAATGATCACATGATAGGAGAACTGATCACTCAATGGAAGAACTAGATCTTCTTACCTTTTGCACATATTACAATGAAGCATGTCTTTCTGCAATTCTGGATGGTAGCACTTCCCACAGAAAGGACATAAGTTATCCTGTTGTTGGTAACAACTGTCACATACCAAGCAATTGTGGTGCCACTGAGAACTAGATCGTGTGCCACACTCTACACATATTCTGCAATTCTAAACACCAGAAAAAATGAAAACAAAAACAGTTTGTTATGCATTTGTATTGCAGTTCTGGTGTGAACCTTTCTGAAATCAATGAAACATTTGCACATTATACATTAAGCTTTAATTTTCATGACACTAATTTAGGGTATATGTTTCTGAAAAAGCAGTGTGTTTTAAATATCTGATGAGACATCATTCAATTTGCACAAAAAGCTCCAGGAAAATGTAAATAGGGCCCAGAGACATCCAAGAAAACATAAAGAGGGAAGGAAGAAAACCAAGAACATAGCAACCCAAACTTCAAAAAAGAAACATATTCCAGAATCAGGAAGTAGCTTGTGTGGAATAAGTATTTGACTCTGCATTGTGTAAACAAATTGGTGCTTCTAAGCTACTTCATTTGTTTGTAGGTAGCTTAGGAAGTAAAAATAAGAATTCACACTAAAGAATGATCATGACCCACTCCAAATGTCTTATAGAGTGTGAAACTATTATAGTAAAATCCATGCCAAAATCCAATTACATCTTCTCATATTTTCAGAACAGAGAACGGCACTATCCTTACCAAAGGAGAACTGTCTGTCTGTGGAGTGCAAGGCCTGCCAGAAGCCCACCATCACCCTCTGCTGCACCCTTGGCCAACCAACCTAAATTCTGGGCACACAGCTGATAAATTGTGAGCTCGTTATCCACCCCAAATTCTAACCTAAACACTGGAAAAAGGGGAATTCTATGTTTTTTGAAAGATTTGATTATTAAATAAATAGAAACCCTACCATGAATTGCTCAAGTCTTACAGATTTAAAACAAATGGGCACATAAATATCAAGGCAAAGTCCTGAACAAAGTATTAGCAGTTTATACAAGATATGCAAGAATGGTTAAATATTAGGAAATGTCTGGCGCCTGAGTAGCTCAGTTGGTTAAGTGTTCAACTCTTGATTTTAGCTCAGGCTGTGATCTCAGGGTGGTGAGATTGAGCCCTGTGTTGGGCATCAGGCTCCGCCCTCAGTGCAGAGTTTGCCTGAGGTTCTTTCTCCTTCTCCCTCTACCACTCCCAGGCCCCCCACAAGTTGTGCTTTCTCTCTCTAAAAACAAAAAAGGAAAGAAAATCTATTTTTAAAAATTGGCATATTATTATGTCTGAAAATAAAAGGCAAATTACTAAATTCAATAGATGCTGGAAAAGCTTTTGGAAAAAAAGTCAAAACCTGTACCTAAAAAATCTACCTCTTCAGATAATAAAAATGGATGGGTATTTTCTAAATGTGATACATACACATTGCCAGGATTTTACTTAACTGGGGGGACCTAGTTAAATAGAGGCAATCCCACTAAAGTCAGGAACAAAGCAAGGATGCCACCTATTTCCACTATTGGTTATATATATAGTTAACATGGTTCTAAAGCCAATGTAAACATTGAAACAAATGAAAAGAGGCAGTGCAATAGTAAAAGAACAAAATTATCTGTAGATGACAAGGGAGTATATTTGGAAAATCCTAGAGAATCAATCATAAATTCAATAAAAGAATTTAACAAAGTAGCAGGATACAAAATTTGGGGCTCAAGGGGTAAGAATTAACATATATACTCACATGTACATAATTTATAAATAATGAATTTATACCAGTAACTCCAATTCTGATCCCTCCCACTCAGTTCTTGCCTTCTTCCGTTCTTGTATAGCTATTCTCTAGTCCCCACAACACTAACACATTTACTCAACTGTCCAACCGAATAAACAAAACTACCTGGGTTTGCTCTCAGTAATTGACTTTATTCCCCCTTTAGTTTTTGACTATATAGGATATTAATATGCTTTCAAAACTCAGTTGTATAAACTGTTCTACAGAGAATTAATGTTTATAAGTTATGTACATATGTGAGTATCAGCCCATTTATTTGTATATGTAAGTGTGTGTGTAAATACATGCATGCATTTCCTGCCCCATCTGCTGAAAAGCCAAAGAGGCAAACACTCCCATAGCAATGAGCACACCTAGGACCCATTTTCCGCTAAAGGAACCAGACCTACTTCTGGAAAAGAGGGCCGATTCCTGGGCTGGGGCAGAGAGGTGGAAAATGAGCTTGGGACACCTTGTGATGCCAAAATGTAACAAAATGCTCAAATAAATGGTGAGGGCATGTCACAAAAGCATAGGAGGCAGCCCACAGAAGCTACCAAAGGCAAATATGGGACAATCTGAGTATAGAACAAATAAGATAAAGAATTATGAATTATTGAGGACAGTAGGAATTTCTCAGTCAATACTGACAATATAAACAAATAATTGTGACATGTAAAAGAAGGGAGAGTTCCTGTTTACAACAGAGGTGCAGAGCGCTGGCATATGTAACAATGCTAGAGTTGCAAAAGCACCATTTTACAACCAACACATACAAATGATGAAGCAATGGTTTCTAAAATCTTGGAGGAAAATTTGAGGAGCAAGATAGTCACATGATCTTAAATATCTTCTCATATAATGTTTTTATTAGATGTGAAAAAAGGAAGAAAAAAAAAAAAGGAGAAATTTGACAGCAGCTTGACCAAATTATCAGAATGCACATCACCTATGAGGGAGATGAGCACCAGGTGCCTCTAGCAGAAGCACATCACTACTTCAGTATTCCAGCCAACAATGCAAAACTCTATATAATTGTGAAGAAGTATCAGACAAAAGTAGAAAAAAAAAAATCAAACAGGTTATGTGGGGAAGAACTGTATCCTTCCAAAAATGTCAATATCCAAAAGACAGAGAAGGACTCAGGAAATTCAGATTAAAGGAGTCCAAAGTGAGAACCAAAAAGAGTACCTTAAAAAAAAAAAAAAAAAAAAAAAAAAAAACTACAAAAACAAAAAGAGTACCTTACCCTAGAAGTGGATCTTGGAACCTATATGGGGTGGGGGGGTGGAGGAGATGCTATATTGGATGTTATATCAAGTGACAAAATTGAAATATGGATAATAGATTAGACGAAAATACTTATGTTGATGTAAACGTATGAAGTTGCTAACAGTGCTTTGCTTATGTAAGGATATTCCTATTATTAGGAAATACAGGGGCACTTGGGTGGCTCAGGGTGTGGTCCCGGAGTACCAGGATGGAGTCCCACATTGGGCTCCCCTCAAGGAGCCTGCTTCTCCCTCTGCCTAGGTCTCTCTGTCTCTCATGAATAAATAAATACAATCTTAAAAAAAAAAAAAAAAAAAAACAGTAAATACACACTGAAGTGTTTAGGGGTAAAGGGGACACAGTCTATGTAACTTACCCTCAAATGGTTCAGGGCAAAAAAACAGAGATGGGAGGGAAGAAGAAGAAAGGGTACACACAATGATACTAAAATCTAACAAAGGTAAAAAGTATAAATGGTATACAGGTACTATTTTTTCTAACATCTAAAGTTTGAAATTATTTCAAAATAACGTTTTTTAAAAATCATGATATACCAACACAAAAGCATTCTGGACAGAGAAACAGGAAAAAGAAACCTAACCTGACAATGACTGGACTAAAACAAAGTTCCTGAAAAGATTACCTGTACGTCAGTGTGAGCAGCCTCACAAGTCTGATACCCCCATGAAGGCAGACCTATTTGCCTGTTCATCTCTGGCCTCCACCACGGTGCTTTGCACACAGTAGGCCTTCAAATGTTAAATAAATGAACGAATTATGACTAAAGACTATAGACATCTATGAGAATTTAACAGTAGAGGAAGAGAATTATTCTTCAGTGGATAAGCCTATGAAAAACTCTAGGATAATTCTTTGACTATTTAATTTAGACATAACAAGGGACACCTTATAGGCATCATCTTACTAAATCCAACACCCTGATGAGGTAAGTTCTACTAACCTTCTCTACAGGGGAAAAACTGGCTTAAGGAAGTCAAATATTTTGCCAAAGTTCCTGTATTTAGTAACTGGAAAAGTGGAGATCTGGCTCCACAGCTGAATCTTTCACAACATTATATACCTCCATAGAACAGATTTTTTTTTTTTAACTATCCAGTTGTATTCTTAGCAATATTATACATGATTTAGTCACTGTGATAGAGCATAGCAGACTATGATAGAGAGCAAATTAGTAAAAGAGTGAGACAAAGATAAAAGAGAACCTCAGGAAATAAACCCCGAATTCTGAAGACATTTTCCAAGATAATGAAAAACATAACAAAGAAGATAATGAATTAAAAGCAGGAAACAAAATTATCTAGATGTTACTAAACATTATTTAAGAAACTGCAAAGATGGCAAATATTTAAAAAAAAAAAAAAAAGGCTAAGTTAACCAACTCTTCTTTAGACCTTTTTTGGGGGCCTGACTAGAGAGACTGATCCTGGTCAACATGTTCTAGGTAACTAATTAATGTAGAACCAAAATCAGACACAACCTGGAAACAAATTCAAAGAACTGACAAAAATAACGATCTTAAAGCTCTTAAGTAGAACAAAGGATTATAATTAAGTGAACATGTAAAACAAAACAAAACAAAGGTATTTTTCTTCTGTGATACCACAAATGGGAAAACTGGAGGAAAAAAAATGTTTCCACAGCATAAAACTGAAAAAGTTGTAAAACAAAATGATACCAAACCAAGTTCTTATAGTAGCCTGAAGACAACAGTCTCTTTCAGATATGCTGGATTTCAGAAAAATTGCTATTCCTTAATGGAGCATAATCAAGAATCCAAAAGACTGGGGGGTTAGAGATTGGAACTTATACAGAGAATACTTTTTTTGCAAGGAAAAAGTGACAAAGGTTTACAGTCTCCCAGTTGATCAAAAACAGAAGGAAGAGAAAGGAAAAGGGAAATTTCTGGTTTCTCCATTTTTACTAAGTGGAAGAAGAAATCATTCATACTTCCAAGTATAACTTAACACAAAATAAAATTCTTAATTGCAAGTCGCTGCAGGAAATAAAAGGAAAAACAGAAAGGAAATCAAAAGAACTATTCTGTCTTAAAATAATCTAGCATTTCAATTGCAACCATTAATCTAAATAGTTAACTCTATTAAACCTCACACACACAAACACACACACACACACAATTTAAAATGACACACAAGGACCCAAAATAAAAAGATGTGAAAACATTACATTCAACTGATAAAACTAAAGCCCTAGGAGGCCATATTGATGGGCAAACAAAAATAGCTGGTTCCAAAAAGGGGGGGGGGGGGGCATTACACAATAAGGTAACTTTATATTGATAAAAATGCACAACACATCAACACTGACCCTGACATACCTGCCAAATAACAACCAAAAAATATTAGTTCAGTTCACAAAAAGAAAAAGTAAAATACAAGGAGAAATTATTGAGGAAAACTGTAGTGGTCAACTCCATCTACATTCTAATACACTGTCGAATCAGGTAGCCAAAAAATAAAAAGGACTTCATCTAGCTAAATAAAATAAACAGAAATATTACACCTTAAAGTCACTACTTCAATTATGAAAATATTTGTGAAAAAGAAAACCACACTGGTTAATGCTGGGTTACACACAATTAAAGCAGAAATTAACATGCTTAAGCACAACTTAAAACCCAAAAGATAAAGTGATTAGGCTACATGTACGCAGAGACAGCTACAATTAAAACGAATCTGGTTGCAGCCAAAGCTATAATCAAAGGTAAATTTATAGTCTTAAAATATACTTTTTTCCTTAGTAAAGAAAACGAATTACGAATTCAACTTCCTATTTCAGAAAAAGAAGAAAGGCAAATAAAAGTGTGTAGAGAAGACGAACGCACACACGCACCAACCTGCAGCCCAAAGTGCGGACGGGAGAACGCGGGAAGGCACCGGCCGCAGACAGGAAGAAGCCGGAACCGCCGGAGGCCCGGGGCAGCCGCCCCCGGTCCGCCCGCAGGCCCCGCCTGCCCCGAGCCCCACGTGAGGGCGGTAAGCGCGGGCCCGCGGGCCTGGGGCCCCTCCCCTCCAGGCCCCACCCTCGGGCCGCAGCCGCACCCGCCGCACCGCCCAGCGCCCTGGAACCAGGTGGGGCCGCGAGCTCCAGGTGCCCCTGACCCGGCGGGACGCTGGCGCAGGTGCTCGGCTCCGTCCGTGCCTCCTCCCACCCCCACACCCGCACCCCATCCGCGGGGTCCTCCAGGCGAACTCTCCCCCTTTCCAGGACTTTCCTAGGACAGCAAGTCACCCGCCCCCCCCCACCACACACCCCTCTCGTGTCCGGAACGCCTTTCCAGCTTCTGGAGAAAGCCTCTGGCTGGCGCCACCTCACAGCCCTTAATCTCAGCAGCCCAGGAAGCCTCCACCTGGAGGCTGACCCTGGCCCTCGGGGCCCCGGGACCATTTCAGGCAGCTCACTCCACCCCACCTCCCTGAAGCCTGCCCTAAGTCCACAGAAGGCGGTGCATGGGCAACAGGAGCCCGTTTCTATGCTACTGGGAGAAGAGTGGGAGAATGCTAAGACCACAGACGCAGTCTGGGAGGGCTGTTTTCCGAAAAGTTCAGTTTTCATAGAAATGCTAGCATAAAAAAAATTAAAGTTTAACAGACCTTCGAGGGTACCACAATGCAGATTTTAATACCTGCATTTAGCATTTGTATTTATCATGTTAGTCCCAGGTGCCATCAAAGAGGTACAAAACATGCAAGATTTTACACAGTAAAATTACGGTAGAAAAAATGAGATGTTTGGATGGCACAGGGATACATGGCAGCATCCAGAGAGCCAGCAGAGAGGACTCTTATCTTCATAAACATCAAGACAATGGCTAAAGGGTGAACAACATACCAGTAACTTAAAATAAGGAACTAATGTTCCATGTTTTAGAAATAACTGGATTAATTCCCATTTAGAACAGATTTCAGTTGTATCACAATAGTGCACTCATGAATAAAAACCTGTATGGTTACTGAATGACACTTCATTACATCTAATGTTGAAATACTGCTTGCTGGCACTTTCAGGTCTGATTATTCTGAACTAGTAAACAGGGTCATGGCATTATCAATACTATTTTTATACAAATACAAAAGGCTTTCTATGTACTGACATTATTAAAGCCAAAGGAAAGGCTTACACACTGAACTGGGCACAAGAAAATATCCTTTTATTAAATCCAATCTTGGCAATTTAGTTTCAAAGCAAAACTGTATGTCAGATGAAATTTGTAATTACTTTATAAATCCTATTTAGTTTTATTTTAAGTGTAATTATCGAAGATAAAAATAAGTTTATGCCTAGGTTTCACATCTGTTCTAGAAAATTTAGATATAATTAAAGAAAAAAAAACTCAACCTGGGGGATATATAGAGATGGCTTGTGGATCTAGAGTCTTTAGTCTTTAGAGATCTACACCCTAATACAAAAAGAAAATTAGATCAAGAAATATTTCTTATTTAATCTAGAGAGAAAAGCACTGCTACTCACATAGGTATAGTACGATAGCATAAGGAGAGAGCATCATATACAGGATAAAACATTATAAAGACAGGAAACCTGAGTTTTAGTCCCTTTTCTGTTTCTACAAATAAGTAAACTTGGATGATTAACCACTGGGCCTGCACCAGCCCTCACCTAGAATTTATTAGTTTACCTATATAGATTCCAAAACGAAGCACATGTACTACTTTTATGACTGATCCATTCTAGAGAATATTTAAAGGAAAGTCATAGTGAATATTGTTTATAAATATCTTCCAAACAGGAAAAAGAGATTAGTTTTATTTAATCACTTGAGAATTAAAGATAAATTTGATTTGTTCTTCTACTTTCACTTTAAGAGTTGAAATATTTTGTGTTTCCACAGACAAATACTTCTTAAATTTGTTACTGTTTACCTGGTAGTGTACTAATAATAACTTTGCCCAGTACGTAAGATTGTTGCCCAACTTAACAGGGTTTAGAGGTACAGATCAAAGAGCCTCAGTAAATTCCTCAGAAAGCATAAAGAGACCAGCATAGAACATCTCAAGGTCATAAAGATGCAAATAACAAAATAGATGGAAGAAGGGAGAATCACTGACTAAAAGAATATCCAGAAAAAAATAAAAATAACTGAAAATACATCTTAAAAGTGTCACACCAAGCAGAAAGACTGGTATCTTGAGCAATGGAAAAATGTCTACAGACCTTCTCTAACACTCTAAAAGAAACTTTAAACAGCATCTATAAAATAAATATCTAAGTAAAGAATTACTAAAGCTACGACAGGGAAGGGACAGTATACATATACAGTATGATTCCAAATATTTAATACAAGTGTACTTATACACATAAAAATGTGATGTACATATAAAATCACTATATTAAAAAAATCACTATATTATCACCAAAATGTAGTGTATTTTACCTCTGCATTTTAAGTTAACGGATTTTAAAACTATTGCTGTGTGTTCTGGTACCCTCATGGGGCTACTACATCTCTGGAGTTTCTGGGAAGATTAAAGATAAATCATTCAAAACAATTTCTAAGCCATGAAGCACCATACATATGTTAACATGTTCATAATAGCATTTTTCATAATAGCCTAAAATTGTAAATGACCCAAATGTTCACCAAGTGAGTCAATAAACAATCTGTGTGGTATGGCCACTACTTGGCAATAAATAGGAATCACTGATGATATGCACAAAAACATGGCTGATTCTCAAAATAATCATGTTGAGTTTAAAAAGCTAGACCCCCCCCCAAAAAAAAGAGTATATACTATAGGATGTCACTTATATAAAACTCTAGAAAATGCAAATTAATTGATGGTGAGTGAAAGCAGACTGCCTGGAAGACAAGAGGGGAGGTGGGAATGGGTGAACAGTTGGAAAAGAGGGATTCCCAAAGGACACCATGAAACTTTTACGGTGATGAATGTGGTCATTATCCTGAAGGTGATGATGGTTTCATAAATGTACATGTGTCAAATTAAATTACAAACTTTAAATACTTGCAGTTTACTGAATATCAATTATACATCAATAAAGTTATTCTTTAAAAAGTTGATGATAATGTATATATTTGAATAGGTATCCGATTTGTCTGCTCTATATAAGAAGCATACAGATGAAGATATTTTTCTTAAAAAAATAAACAACTTACTTTGCATTTCCAGCCATTGGTTGGTACTGATTTCATAACTGGTTGAAGACAAAAAGTATGATACCCTTTGTCACACGTATCACACACTAGCATCTTGCTATCTTCTCCCGATTGTCTAAAAAATAAGATAGCATTAATGATGCCTTATCTTTAAACTTATGTTTATAACATAAGTAATCATGAGAAGAATCAGTCCTAGGAACTGCCTAGTTCATCAATTCCTCAGTGTCTGTTTTGTCTATACTCAGATAATGATAGAGATAACCCCCCTAGATGAGACAGCCATCTTCCTGAGGTCCCTACAGGATTATCCTTACTGAATGCTCACCTATGGTGAACCTGCTTTAGTCACGTGAGGATTCCTGCAGAGTAGGGCAAGATGAATGACTCTTTACTTTTTAAATATCTCAGTAAACATTCTAGGGTACGGAGCTCTGATAGGTGATGCTGCATGGGAAGGAACAAATCTTGGCATCGGGAATTGGAAAGACATTGTCATATAAAAAAAAGTGGATCGAATTTGGCATCAGACCTATATTTGTATTTCGACTACTGTTTTACTAGTTGTGTGATTCCTAAATAAAATAAGCTTAGTCCTCTTGGTTTCAGGTACAAAATGTGAACAATAAAGACACTGAGAATTAATTATTCTGGTTGAAGAGCTTAGAACATCCAGTAAACATTAGTGCTAAATAAACAGCTGTAAGAATCATCTTGTAATAATTAATAAGAATGGTAGTCAAAAAAAAAAAAAAAAAGAATTGTAGTCAAAAACCTAAACTCTTTCCCTGAACATATGTGTGCCCCAAAGATTGGGCCCCTGCCCTACATACAGCATGAGCTCTGCCTTGATTCTTGGCTATCAACCACTCCCAGAGACTAAGAATTTAATTCAAGAGGAGGGGAAAAGAAAAACTGGGGAATGAAAGAAGAAGAGCTGAGAGAGGAGCCGCTGAATAAAACCTGGGGACAACTAGAAGTAAAAAGGAAGATGGGTTAGTTGGCCTCCAGTTATTTCTTATTCAATTTAATAAACTCTACATATAAAATTTTATGTTTTATCTCTTTAGCTACATGGAAAGATCTTAGAGGGAAAGCAATCTTTCTTCAAGTTTTCTTATTCCTTCCCAAGAAACTAGGCACAGATACAAGATATCAAATAAATGTTTACTGATATTTTAATTTTTACCAAAATATAAAAGCATGTGGTCCTATTTATTCCACATAATTTTAAGATATTGATGCTTATTGTCATTAAATTAAATTACAAATAAAAGACTGATCATGGCAGGGGTGGGCATGATTTCTCCTGTTACGAAAGTCCTCAGCTTGTAAACAATTTGAAGACTGCTATAGATGCAGATAACTTCCCCAAATTATCATGCTAATTAGTAGCAGGAGGAAAACAAAAATCACAGAAAAGATTGGAGGAATAACCAAAGGATGGAATATAACAAATAGAAAAAGATAACCCCATTACAAATGTTTAAATGCCATACAATAATAACTGTACTTCTTTTCAGGATTATGGTGACTACGATTGATTGGAGGTAACCTCTTTCAGATAGATACAGGTTTTTGGGTTTTTTATTTTTGTTTTGTTTTGTTTTTAAGTAGTCTTAGAATAAACTGTTCTTCCTGGAATGGAAATTCAAACATATCACTGATTCTTTCACTCACTCTCATAACTACTTTCTGCAATTAGAGGTTTATTTTCCTATTAAATCTTCACCCCAGTCTCTCTCAAAAATAGTTGCTTTATTTTTCTAATGCTTTTTTAAGTTGTTAACATCATTTGTTTAAAATGTTTGGCAAATTTAAATTAGCTTTTTAAGCAACCAGAGGAATTTAAAATTATTAAAATTAGTTTTTGTTTAAACTTATTTCAAAGTAATATTAATAAATACCTAGCAATTTTTTAAAGACATGATGAAGTCAGTGGGAATGAATATAGCCGCAGTACCAACAACCTTTATCATATTACACAAACCTTTAGCACCTAATAATAGGGTCTCTCTTAATCTCAATACACACCTTTGAGTTGAAATTAAAACTTACTTGCAGTTCTGGCACACTTTGCACTCAGGGCATTGCCAACCTGCCCGTTTTAATGGAGTAACCGCTATATCCAGGCACATTCCATGATAGTGCTGACCACAAGTAGTACAAAAGAACTGATCTAAGAGGTCTCCCGGGCTGTCGCACACTGCACAGTTTGCATCTTCCTTTGCTATAATTAACAGTAAAACAATGAAATTGTTGTATAAGAGTTTAATATTTTTCTGACTTTACAATTTAAAAATCACTTGAAGGGAATTTGCATGGTAAATCTTTCAGACACTTGAGGTTATCCACATTGAACTGATATCCAATCAGAAGAAGGTCTCAGTAAAAACACTGTAATGTATTTAATCTAAAGTTAATTCCATTAATCATAGAAGTTTTGCATATTTGTGCTTCAATCTACCTAAGACCATAGGCAGTTCTTCTCTAATTTTATATCCCTGGTACTGGTGATGATGCTGGGCACCTACTTAATGTTCAACATAAACTTGTTGAAAAGAACAAAACAGGAAAATATCAACTGAGAAATGCCCTGTGGTGTGTAAAAATAACCATTTTATTTGGATGTTAAATATATTTTAAAATTAACAAGGTAGGTCAAAAGACAAATTTAAGAAATAAGATTATATTAAATGCTTCTTAAGCATAAACACACTGATTTTTATTCAGATCAAATATCTATTTTTAATACTGGAAAACATCATATGAAGGAGAACATTAAAGATGGAAGCTACATATTCATACACAAACACAAAACTTCATATATTAATTCTATATTCATCTATATTAATTGCCAGTTTGTAAAAAGATATAAAAAACTATATAATTATGGACATCATCTATCCCTAAATATGAATTAAAAGAAATAGCACTTTTTAGGTCCTTTTACCATCTAAAATAAAAAATAAATGTAAGAATAAACTGCCTTGCCAAGTACACACTTAAACTTATGCATATCACAATAAGAAAAATAATGTGTTCTCAAATCATACCAATTCGATGATACATATGTCTATATGTGACACTCAGGTTCTCAACTAGATGGTTTGATTAACTAATTATCTAAAGATTGTTTTAAATTGTATACATGAACCTTTTTCTCTCTTTTATTTTTTGAAGGTTTGGTCAGTCCTCTTTGGCTATGAGGACTTTCTACCTTATTTTTTTCCCAGTCAAGCATCTTGAAATAGAGTAATAATCTATTCCTTTTACTTGGCAAACTGGTTTTATAGGCCATAGAACCTCTGACATACAGATTTTTTGTTTTTATTTCAAAGTCCTCTTAAAATGATTTAAAAAACCATTTGTAGTTTGAGGGCAGTAGAAAAACAAGTCCTGGGATATATCTGGACTGCCAGCTGGAACCCTGGTGGCTGCACACCCACCATTCACCTGGCGCTACCCTCATGAGGCTACCAATGATCTATGAAATCCAATGATTATTTCTTTAAGCTTATCTTATTTGCACTTTGCAGAATTTCCATTACTATCTACTCCCACATTACAGTTCCCCTTACCTTGGCTTCTGTGATGACAGCTTTCTCCTGATTTCTCCTTAGGTCTCCCATGCCTCCCTCTCATGCTCCTATGTTAGCTTTTGTCTCCCTACAATTCCTCTATATGTTGGAGTATCTTGGGATTTCATCCTGTTCCTTCTTTTAATAATTTCCCATGGTTTCCCTTTGTGATCACACCAATTCCCATGTTAAAAAAACACCACCACGATTCCCAAATCTGTATCACCAGCCACCAACTTCTTCCTAAACTACAAGATGTTACTTTCAAGTCTCACTAGACCTCAATAGCCAGATGTTCTAAAAATACTCAAAACTCAACACTTCTAAAATAAAATATTTTTTAAACCTAAACCTCTCTCCATATTCTCAACCAGCTGGGTAAAGGCTCAGACTATAATATCACTATTATTCCTCCCTGACCCAACATATCCAACCAGACACCAATTCTTACTGAGTTAACTTTCTATATATCCTTTTTCCTTATATTTATACAGTTCAGTTCAGTCCACTCTGCCTTGGCAATTACAATATCCCTCCTTATGGATCTGACCTTTCCCTAATCATCATCTACACATCAAGAGTAAGTTTTCTAAATTGTGAATCTGTTATGCTCTGCTTAAATTAAAATTTTACCAATACGCCCTTTTTACTCTAAAAGAAAAAAGATCAAAATCTTCTAGCAGAGAAGACCAAAAAAGAAAAAGTCCTTCCTCCCTTTCCAATGGAATCTCATGACCACTCACTCTTCCTGGTGATACCAAGCAGTTTGCTATGCACATTCACACAACATGCTGTTCAATGCTTGCATGCTTGTATACATGTTCCCCACTACTTGAGATTTTGTTCCTTTGCTGTGCTGTGCCATGCCCCTAGTTCTTTCCAAAGAGGATCTCAAAACTCTGCTCACACATAGCCTGGAATACCTAATGTTACCACACCTAAAGATCCATCCATCCAATTGTTGAATATTCCTTTTCCTCACATACTGAGAATAAACTGTTATATATAGTCAAGTAATTATAACACAATACTATGAACCTTAAAGGGAAGGGACCCTGCCTTTTTAAACTTTGTATATTCAAATCCCTATCACAAATCAAGTCTTATTAAATATATCTTAAATGAAGAACTTGTTTCCAAAATCACTTTTAATGACTCTCTGATTGGCATTTAAAATAAATCATTAATTTAAAAATGGAAACATCATAAAAATGGAGTCACAAATTAATTCATTTTTGATAAAAATGACACAATAGGGTGAATTTTTTAATACTAAAAGAGTACCAGTATCTACTCATTTGAGCTATGTACATTTAAAAACTAATCCTTGATTTTTGCTTACTCTCAAAACTTATAGAAATTGAAGCAAATATTGTGCTGTTTATGACACGCAGTTCATCTTTCTATTATAATTTGCAGGGAACACTGTCTAAATGCTTCTATGAAAATTTCCAGTTTCCTATTCTGCCACTTAACTTGCTATGGTAGCTACTAGTCACATGTGGCTACTGGGCAACTGATATGTGATTATTCAAACTGACATGTGCTGTACATATAAAATGCACCCTAGATTCTAAAGACTTACTAGGAAAAAAATGTCAAACATCTCAAAAATTTTACTGCTTATATGTTGAAATATTAATATTTGGACACACGGCTAAATATGTATTTTTAAATTAATTATAATTTAAAATTTTTTTTAACATGACTACTAGAAAAATATATATTGCTCACATTATATTTCTATTGCACATCACTTTTTTTTTACAGCAAAGCCCATTCTACAATAACTGTATATATCACTGTGGCAGAGATTGCTTCTTTTTTCTTTTTTTCTTTTTTTCTTTTTTTTTTCCAGAGATTGCTTCTTACTCTATGATTATTTGCAGCAATTCCTTAATGGCAATACTGTCATGTTGTTCCACTAATATGGATCACTGGTAATAAATTAGACAAAGAAAAACATTCACATGATACATTCAGTCTAAAAACATTTACTGTGCATTTTGTAAAAATAATAATAGAAAAAAAGCACTTCATCAAGAAATGAGGCTGGTTCCAACCATTTCCTCAACCAGGAAGAAGATAACAGAAATACCAAAAAAGCCTTTTGGAGGGCAAGCAAAATATGGTAATACTGGATAGCTTAAGTGTCATGTCAGAAATAAGCATATGGACATATATATACATATGTGTCCCACAGAAACATTAAGTTTGAAGCAATAATCAAACAATGAAGTGAATTTTTTCTTTAAGCACTTGAAAAAGCAGAAGAGATTGAATGAAAAACCAAAGCTAAAGCCAATGTAAGAGAAGGCAGGAATTAAATCCAGGTCAGTTTGGCTCCAAAGATCATGCTCTTTACTAGTTGAAATTTACTCCCACTGGTAGGGCAAATAAGGTGAAGAACATCTATGCATGTACAAAAGTAAGAAGCAAAGTGCCAGCAGAGGCATAGAATGGAGAGGCTAAATGATGGAGGGGGAGCAAGAAAAGCAGAAGAAACAGCAGGTACACCTGTCGACAAGATCATGTCCTGTGACAGCTGTGACAATAGAAGGGATGGAGGAAAAGACAAGAACACTGAGCCTAAACGAGAAGGGACCATGTCAGAGACACTTGGTCAAGCTGGAAGGTGAGACCACTGCTTATGCAGGAGAATAAAAGCACTGGTGAAGAGCAACAAAAGTCAAATTGCTGCCAGACAGCATCAATCGAAGGACTTCATCCACACAGCTTTTGTAACTTCCATCAACGTCACAGCACATATCATCTCTGCTTACATTACTGGTAGGATACTGCGCTGGACTAAATGCAATTGCTAGCAAGAAAAAGGAAACATGGATGTTGTCCAGAGAGGCTGGCTCACAGGACAGGTAGGTAGGTAAGAAAGGTCAGAGACTAACAAAATTTAGGGTAATAGAAACATAGCAGGACTTGGTACAGAGAGATACAAAAACAACCCAGAAAATGAAGTAAGAGAAGTCAAAACTGAATGATGAAAGTAAATACACTGGGGGCAGGGGGAATGAAGAGATTCATTCACTGCCTCGTTTAATGCTTCAAAAACTTCTCACTGCAGACAGGATATCTAAACCCTTGCCTTGTTCACAAGATCTAGGTGGTCTAGTCTTTGTTTGCTCTGATGTTGTCTCTACCATCCACCTAGGAGATACTAGGTTCCAGGCACAACGACATGTCAGGCCCATTCCTCAAGACCTGTGCAGTATCTGTTCACTTTCTGGAATGTCCTTTCCTCTGATCTTGCATGGTTGGCTCCTAGCCATTTAGCTTTCCCTGAGAGGCAAAATACTACTCAGTAAGTATACCTGGTTATGTCTCCGAGATGGATATTTAGTGCAAAATTCCTAGACAAGGTCATTGTATACTTGCATCATCATGAAAATAATGATGAAGCCAGGATTGGCATTTATCTATGACAAGGCATCCTAAAATTGTTTTCTGATGAAAATCTTGGCCTGGCTCACAGGTTCTCTCTTTGCTGAGGTTTCTTTCTAATGAAGTCTTTTTTTTTTTTTTTAAGATTTTATTTATTTATTCATGAGAGACACAGAGAGGGGGTGGGGGGCAGAGACACAGGCAGAGGGAGAAGCAGACTCCAAGCAGGAGCCTGATGTGTGACTTGATCCCGGATCTCCAGGATCACACCCTGGGCTGAAGGCAGCACTAAACCGCTGAGCCACCCGGGCTGCCCAAATGAAGTCTTTTTTTTTTCAACTTTCACAAAAAGATGTCAATCCAACTCCTACCTCAGCTAACTATAAAGCATATTGCTCTATTCTTAACCAACAGCATCAAGTAATATATTCAATTTATATATATAATTTGAGTCTTAGATAAGAGCTGGAATAGCTACCATTTTGTAAAGCAATTCATAAATACAAGGTAAAATTCTACATGGTTTCCATTGATTGTTATTTAACCCTCATAGTAACACTGTTGTTTAAGCTCCATTTTTAAAAAATAATACCTTGTGCTATGATACACAATTAGGACAACTAGAAACATTTATGAAAGATTTTATGAAGACTATTGCATAATCTTGTAAATTACAATACATTCTACCTGCAATATTTTCTATATCCTTGGATTAAAACAAATAGATGGTCAGAAAGCTGCGTACAGGGCAGCCCCGGTGGCTTAGCGGTTTAGTGCTGCCTTCGACCCAAGGTGTGATCCTGGAGACCCAGGATCAAGTCCCACGTCGGGATCCCTGCATGGAGCCTGCTTCTCCCTCTGCCTGTGTCTCTGCCTCTCTCTCTCTCTCTCTCTCTCTCTCTGTCTCTAATAAATAAATTTTAAAATCTTAAAAAAAAAAAAAAAGAAAGCTGTGTATATAGACTGCACTGGTTAAGATTCTTGAGGATTAGAATTTACTCAGATGGACTTCAGTTTCATACCACCGGCTTATTTTGAGGGCTGTTATAAGAAACTGCCCTGTAAAATTTGTTTTGCTGTAGTGTATAAAGTATATACAGTCTCAGTATTAAGTGAATTCTTTCGACATTATTATGAATCAAGTCACTGTTCATATTCCCTTCTTTGTGCTGATTGCTGGAGAGCTATGGAGCCAAGTCTGTGGCTTAGGTCTAGGAAGTATGCATTTATTTCCCAAAATACCAATGTCACTATTAGCTTCATATTTATACAATCCTTATTTTCCCATGGCCAAATTTCCTTGCATATTTTTAGTTTTATTTTATTCTACTATTCATGTATTTTTATGAGTCTCCATAACTCTATTTTGGAACAAGGCACAGTGCCAATAATTTCAGTCTATCTTTTAGCTCCGTGTACCAGCAGAGACCTCTCATTGTACGTATGGTAAGTGACAGCAGCTCATCTCCCCTCAGTCCTTACACTTCATTACTTTACACAATATTTATGGTCTCTAATATTAAATGAGGTATACCCTATTAGAACACAGTGTGCAGTAGAAAGTAGAATGGCCATTAACTAACAAAATATCTAATAATAGAAATTTGATCACAGAAAAGTTTGTATGTTGTTTGCTGAGTTCTAAAGTATGACTAAGTACAAAATACTGAAGAAAATTCAGATTCTTTTTTTTTTTTTCTAAGATTTTATTTATTCATGAGAGACACAGAGAGAGAGAGAGAGAGAGAGAGAGGTGCAGACACAGGCAGAGGAAGAAGCAGGCTCCACACAGGGAGCCCGATGTGGGACTTGATCCCAGGTCTTCAGGATCAGGCCCTGAGCTGAAGGTGGCGCTAAACCGCTGAGCCACCTGGGCTGCCCCCAGATTCTTAAATACACATACTATTGTTTCATTTGATTGGCAAAGTGCACTATACCACCCAGAATATAATCAACTATGATGACCGACAGCACACTTGGTGCACCTGTGTGAAGTAATTCATTACATGAGGTCTTAAAATAAATAACACTCATGACGGCTGCTGTGCATGAATGTTCTTTTTCTCCCGGATTCAAGTATATAATCCCATATATATTTGAAACTTTAAATTCTTATTAGCCTAATTACAACTTGACGTTTCAGCCCTGCCTATAATTTCTGTCTATACATCGAATAAGGACAAAATGATTATACATGTAAACAAAAATAATTTTAACTGAAGATGAAATTATGGTTCTGCGATTATACAATCTAACTGTATTTGAGATTATTTTAAGTGTAGGCCTGAGGTAGCTAAATTTATGTTTCACATAGCTGGAAAAGATTTTTTAAAAGCTTTCATAGATATTGCTAAGACACAGATAAAAGCTAACACTGAGGTTAACAGGTAACATAAAAAAGACTGAATAAAACATCACAGAGATTTCACAATGACACTGGAAACTCAATTTATTAGAGGGAAAAATCCCAAAGCACACATACTCATTAGAAACTTATATACTAAGAAAAAGGCAAGATCTCTGTTTGACAATAAAGATAGGAAAGAATTATAATTTCCTGTATAACAAATTTCAAATATTTTCACATAATTATAAAATACTGTTTGGAAAAGAAAGGAAAGCACAACTGAGGATTATAGGTAATCAAGATAGATAAATCAAGAAGAAGAACTAACAGAGATTTCTATAATGATTATCAGGGCTATACAATTACCAAGAATTTCAAAAGTGTTTGCTAATCCTATTAATGCATACCCTTAAATAACACCTGAGTGAATTATCTTCTAATTCTCTAACTTGGTGCAGAAGACACTGAATACTGTTTAGCTTTTTAAATGGCTTTCTTTACAGTACATATTAAAATATCGTATACTCAGTATTTCTACAGTGGTTTAAAAAAAGTTTTTTAATCAGAATTTAAAACATGCAAACTGTCTTTGAAATTTTGAGAAAATAACTTTTAGGATTTAACTTCAATGATACTAGTGATAAGAAATTCTCCCCAAGGATCTCTGGCAAAGATCCCTCAGGTTATCAAGATTATGTAATATTACCTTTTAATACAAGCAAAATAACATTTAGGGAATTTACAACATTCGTTATTTGAAGTAAATACACTGATAAATGTTTTAAAAGTGTATCTATAGTAAACTTACATCTTTCAGGAGCTTGGTCAATGTGCTCTGGACACAGAAGGAAGAAGTTCCTGAAGTCCTGAAAGGTACCAGCTCCAGCAGCACAAGGATAATGGTATATCTGGGTGCATTTCTCTTCACAGCATTTGATAGTGGCTCCAAGGTGCTTACAAAATGCACATCGCTGAAAGGGGGCAAATGGAAAATAAATCTCTTTAGAAAACCTGGTAAAGGAGCATTCAAATGTGGGGCTAGGAAGGTATTAAAAAAAGTCTTGTGTACATTAGTAGTAAAATGACTTAAGCTTCCATAATACTAAATAAAGGATCCATTAAAAATAATACAGTCTAAAGTACTCAGTTGAGCACTTGGTATAATACAGTTTCATCCATTCAAGTTTAGAAAATGAGCATCTCACTTTTTTCTACTGACTTCTGTCAAAATTTAAAATATTTTTTTAATTAGGGGATCCCTGGGTGGCTCAGCGGTTTGGCGCCTGCCTTTGGCCCAGGGCGTGGTCCTGGAGTCCCGGGATCGAGTACTGAGTTGGGCTCCCAGCATGGAGCCTGCTTCTCCCTCCTCCTGTGTCTCTGCCTCTCTCTTTCTCTCTCTTTATCTATCATGAATAAATAAATAAATAAATCTTTTTAAAAAAAATTTTTAATTAGTAATAGGGTTGAAAAGGCAGGTGTTTAGTTGTGGGTTAACAGTTTAAATCTCACCAAAAAACTAATAAAATGTATCTATATTGTTTACAAAACCTTACTATTTTTACCCTACCTAAAAATCAGTATGAAATAAATCACTCAATCATCAAATAAGCTAATGAGGACAATCATAGAATTAAAGGTACACCTACAAATCTACACACTTCCTTGTAGCAATTAGTTTCAAGTTTCTTAATAAAAATTGGGAATGGGAAGAAAAATCAAGCCATCTGAGTATCTGCTTCCCCTATTTCAGCCTGCCTGCACTCTTTTGCTAGTGATAAAAGCAAAGAAGGAAGCTCCAACAGAAACACAGGGGAAGTGTAGGGCAACTAAAAACATTAAGTCAGTACAAATTACCACAATGCAATATGTACTTACTCAGCTTTCCCTAAGAATAATTAATAAACTCTCCTTCATCCTCCCCAGGTCATTCTGGGTTATCACTTTCTTTGTGGGTCTTTTGCCAGGTGGCCTGCATGGTACAGTATAAAATCTCTGCAGACACCTCACTATCTTACATAGGCTTCTGTTTTAGCACTCATGCCATTGCATGAGAATTATTTATATGTCTTCTTTCCTGGATTTCTAGTCCTGGGTCCTTGAGCAGAAGCACCATATTTTGCTGTATTTGTTTCTATAGCACTGTGAACGCTGCTTGACACAGAAAGCCCTAATAAACAGGTGTTCAAATTTATATGTACTAAATGGACTTCACTGTTGGTACTCTCTGTTAAGTGTAACTCAAATAATGGAAGCCAAATGGGACAATCTGTGGGAAAACTGAGCCTCCTGAAAGAGACAAAGTTGCTAACATTACTAAGAAGATATATTTGTTTCTAAAGATTTTATTCATTAATTTGAGACAAAGAAAGAGAATATAAGCACGGGGGAGAGATGGAGGCAGAGTGAAAGGGAGAGCCAGATGTGGGGCTGGATCCCAAGACCCTGAGATCATGACCAGAGCCAAAGGCAGATGCTCAACTGAGTCACCCCAATGCCCCAAGCAGCTCTTCACATGCTAACATACTTATTCTAATTCTGCTGCTCTATCAGCGAATGCAATAGTTTTTAAATTATAATTCATTCTAATATTTTACATAAGGCGCCATCAAATTCTTCCTTGTAACCATCAGTCCATGGCATTGAACCAATGTAAGAAAGTTTAGCATCTCTTGATGAGCCTTCTACACATTCTGAGGACTGTCAACAGACCGCTGTAGCTTCTAAGTAACTCATAAACACTAGTTACATCTGTGGCATTTTTATTGTACATAATGTCCACAAGTTCACAGGCTCATAAATATTTAAGTTCTCTTTTGGTATGTATGGGTGTTGCATCATTAAAAAGACAGAAGAAAGCAAGCCTTACGTATTTTAATAAAGTCTAAAAACTAGCTTTTTCTAAATTTATTTTGATGCTATGACCTCTCAGGGTCTCTAAATATGTTTAGTTTATTAACACAACTCAGAATTAACAACATATGCAACATTTAAGTAGTCTGAGTATCCTTGAGTTATACTGGAAAGACCAGGAAAATGCTGAAGGAGAAAAGTGCATTTACATGTCCAAATGATTGCTAAAAAGTTTCATATTAACTCATTAACGTAACAAAATAATTTCAGCTAAATTGTTAAAACCTAAAATCTCCATTATTTTTTAACATATGACAAGCTATACAGAAGCCTTTTGCACTAAAAATAATTTTGGTGAATAAAATATAATGACTTATTTAAGTGCATAATAAGGAAACAAAATAATTTAAATTGATCCTTTTCCCAATGTCTATATCATTTTAGAAACATCAACACATTCTCTTAATCACATTTGCAATGGAAAATATTACGTGACATTAGCTAAACTACTATGAGAAGCCCTGGAATGTATCCAACATACTAATTTACAATAACATATAAAGATACAGGGAATAAAGGAAGGGAAATAAAATACTAACTGCATTTAAGTGAACGTTTCAAGCCCATCTGTTATGATTACATAGCTAATGAAAGACATTTGGCATTGAAAGAAAATGTATACTTTAAATGTAGGCTGGAATAGATCTTTCTGAACCAAATAAAAGCATTTGTAAAATTACAGAAAATATGAAAGAATACATTTCCATAGGGAACTTCTCTAATATCAGCATTCCTGTACAACATACATTAGAAATGAAACAAATTATAAACTAAGTAACAATTACAAAGCTAATTAACATTTGGGGAGAAAAGGGTAAAATAAATAGCTCTTAAATGGTTTATCAACTAAACAATTTATTTGAATCAGTATTTAAAACTTCTAAATACCATTTTTTCTTTTTCCTTTTTTAATCATTAAAAAAGAAAGAGGAGAGGTAGAGAAAAGAAGGGAAAAGTATTATAATATCTTTTGACAATTGTCCAAGAACATATCCAAGAAAAAACTCTAAATTAGAGTTCACATTGCCAACTGTTAAGAATAAGTTTGAGGAACTTCCAAAACCTTTATTTCACTAGACTAAAATAAGGAAGGCTCTCTCAAAATAAATCTGCAATACAAAACAAAGCAGAATCAACAAAATTTCAGAGACTAAGGTTAAAGAGGAGTTATGAAACAATAACAATAAATTTGAGGATATTCCAAAGCTCATTCAATTAATTATGAAGTATTTATTCTGAATCAATATGGCAATGAGCTAAGTGCTCTAAGAAATATCAAGTATTATTAGGTTTTCCATACACCAAACTTTTTAACCTTTACCAAACTTTCCTTATCAGTCAGCTGGGTTTCTCCTAGAATGCAAAATAAAGAATGAAGACAGAAAGTAAGAAAAACAAGTAAAATGACAAGGAAAACTAATCCACAAAATCCCGTGTCTCTTTAGGAAGAGTACCAGGAGGAGAGAAAAAAAAATTATAAAAATATCTAATAATAAGACCTAACATGTTAATTTTATTTAACAGTTTGGGGAGCTAAGAGAGTCTTTATCTCTGTTCCACTGATCTCTATATCACTACAAAAGTACCTACTCTTAGTATCTGTGATGCTGCCTTCCTAAACAGAAAATACTTACTTCAGATTAAAATGACTCACACCTAGAAACACTGGTGAAATTTTAAGATAACAAAGATAAAGAAAGGATTCCAGTAGCCTCACAAAAAAGAAAATAGTCCAGCTACCAAAAAAGGAGAATCAGTTATTACTTTTCACTAGCAATATTCCATGCAAAAGCAAAAAAAGCTGTATCTTCCAAAAGCAACAAAAAAATTATTTGAGACTCAAACCTTAATACCTGCTAAATTTACATTCAAGGCCATGGAGAATAAATGTAAACAGGTTAAATTCCTTATTAAAAAACAGTAACATTCAAAATGTGCAAAATATATTTTATACACTTGTGCACACATACATGCTGTATAAACACATTTTATTTATGTATATGTGTGTACATATACACATGTATATGCATGTATGTTTGTGTGTATATTTGTGTATTAAGCACAGTGACACAGCAAATTCAAAATTAAAGAGCTGGAGGGAAAAGCACAAACAAGTGCTATCAAAAAAGAAAGCAGCTATAGCAAAGAAACTTGGATCCAAATGAAAAAGCAGTGAACAGGGCAAAGATAAAGTTCACATTAAAATAGGTCCTATGTTAAAACTTCCAACAGAACAAGAAAGTCATTAAAGTTTGCATACCTAGTATGAATTTCCTTGACATAAAAAAACTGAGTAGAAATATGTATATGAATAAAGCAAACTTTAATACCACTCTTAGAAATCAAGATATAAATAGATATGAAATAACAATTTAATAACAATGATCAAGTTTGGTTCAAACTTACAAATACAAAGATCTCTATAATTCAAAACCAGAGAATATATATTCTATTCAAATGTATGTAGAATTTTTTAAATTGTTTTTAGAATTATTTTTAATTCATTATACATATGACCATTAAAAAAGTCCACAAATTCAAAAAAAAATCAAATATCTCCTAGGTCATATTCAAAAGAGCAGATATTTCCTAAACCTGATACATTAATAATTATGAATTCACAAGATAAACTCAAAAATCTATCCACAAAAAATTTAAAATTCCCTTTTATCTAGAGCAGATTTCTTTCAATTCAAAAGAAAAAATATTTTTTAAATGATTGAATAAGAAACATGTCAAAATCTCTGAGATGTGGCAAATTTGGTTAAGAAAAAAATACAGCTTGAAAAATGCAAAACTCAAGACCAAAGGATAAAAATAAATGAAGCTAGATTTCAAAACTGAAGCGAGGAAGAACTAACATATATTGCATGCAATTAGGCATCTCAGGAAGCAAACCCATCCTAATATTATGTTTAGGAAGATGTTATTGAGATTCAGGTGTTTAAGTCTCTATCAAAAGAATTAGTGTCTGCTTTAGAAAAATATGCTTAAAACAAAATCGATTGAAATAAAAATCTATCAAAACATTTTATATATAAATGGGCTTAAATCATGAGTATCTAGAGAACTGATTTGTTATTGCTGTTCTGGCCCAGTTAATCATTCTGGTTTGTACAGTAACAAATACATATTTCTGAGACATCTGCTAAAAATAATAATATTAAATAACATTACAAAGTCAAAATGGACACTACTCTGAATGAGAGTTTTTTCCCGCCACTATCTTCCCTTTCTGACCCGTCTAAATCACTGCTGTCACAATGGTCTTTCTAACAAAGTCCCTGATACCTCTGGATCAGGTCCAATCTCCTCAATATGGCATTGTGGTAGGTAGCCTCCTAAAATGCCTGCACTCCCCACTCTCACCCCAACATGTCCCACCCTAATCCAGAGACTTATAAAAAATATGATGAAATATCATGCCAGAGATTAGACTATATTACATGGCAAACAGATTTTTGCAGATGTGATTAAGGCTGCTAATCAAATGATGCTGAATTAATCAAGGGAGAGATTAGTCTATTTGAATTACACAATTCCTTTATTTATATTTTTGAAGATTTTATTTATTTGCAAGAGAAAGAACAAGCAGGGGAGAGAGACAGAGGGAGACGCAGACTTCCCGCTGAGCAGGTTGCCTGACTACCCTGGGCTTGATCCCAGGACCCTGGGTCATGACCCCAGCCAAAGGCAATCACTTAAACTGACGGAGCCACCCATGTGTCCCTACAAAATTCCTTTAAAAGCAGAAAGTTTTCTCCAGCAGGTAGGAGAAAAGAAAAGTCAGAGAAATTCAAAGCAAGGAAAGGATTCAATATATCACTGCTATCTTTAAAGACAAAAGGAGCCACAAACAAGAACCAGGAGTGGCCTCTAGGAGCTGACAGCAACCTCAGGCCAACAGCCAATTAAGAAATGGTGACTTCAGTATTATAAATGCACAAAATGGAATTCTCCCCTCAACTCTGTTTTTTTAAGATTTTATTTATTTATTCATGAGAGACACAGAGAGAGAGAGAGAGAGAGAGAGAGAGGCAGAGACACAGGCAGAGGGAGAAGCAGAAGCAGGCTACATGCTGGGAGCCCGACTTGATCCTGGGTCTCCAGGATCAGGCCCCAGGCTGAAGGCGGTGCTAAACCACTGAACCACCCAGGGATCCCTACCCTCATCTATCATCTAAATGAGCTTTAGAAGAGGATTCTTCCTCAGGGCCTTTGGATAAGCACCCAGCCTGGCAGACATCTTTAAGACCCTAAACAAAGAGCAGTAGAGCCTACTCAAACCTCTGACCTACAGAAGTATCACTTCATAAATGGGGGCTGTTTTAAGCCTTTTAATCTATGATAATTTGTTATATAGCAATAGCTCACACTTAGCACATTTCAAGGCCCTGCGTGGTTTGGTCCTGCCAAATCGCTACTTGTATTTTTAAGAAAAATTTTATATTATACTTATATTACACCACTTTTTTTTACTCAAAACTAATAAGTAAATAGGGTGAATATTTCTCCTAAAATAAGCATTTCTGAGCCAAGCATTCTGAGTACACAAATGTACCCTCTATCTACTGGGTCAAGGAAACAGCAAATTCTCTAGTTGATAGCAACATACATAAATCAAAAGCCCTAATCAAATAAACATAATAGCTATAATCTTTAACATAACCATGAATGAAAAAAAAAAACCATGAATGAAAACATGAATAAATCTGGCTACATAAAACTTTTAAACTTTTAAATGTTGAAAAACCATATATATCGCAGAGAAAATCAAATGACAAAAACTTTTTTTTAAATAACCTGCAATTTGAATTACAAATGTCTAGTATTTTGAATATATAAAAGTAAAGCTTATAAAAATATAAATAAATTATAAAACTGAGTACAACTTAAAAATAGACAATGACACTTTATAGAAGCACATAATTTAGAGAAGACATAAAGTGAGCCAATAAAACATATTTAATATGCAGGATTTAGTGAATATTATTATTTCCCAGCAACCAGGCCAAGCACTTTAGAAGAATGACCTTATTCAAATCTAACAACCACCATTTTAGATGGGTACCATTACTGCTCATTTTACAAATGAAGCACAGAGAGATTAAATTCCTTCCTCACCCTTACAAAGCCAGGAAGTGAAAGAGGAATTGAACTTGAGGACTTTATAATTACTTAGATATGAGTAATTAATGCAAATTCCATTAAGTGATTACAATAACATACTGAATAGTTTGTCTAGCTTATATCCTCATTCTCACTTAGGTTATGAGTAAAGAAGGTAGTCACTTTGGGATATGAATTCCATAAAATATTAATCTTCACTGACTACCAAAAAAAGAAATACACTAGAATGTTCATATAACACAATTCATAAGACTTCCAATTAAGAAGCTTCAATGCCCAACAGTAAAATGGATAAATTACAGTATTCCAACCACAGAATACTACTATCTATCAAGGAGAATAAATGAATGACTTACAATTAACCATTTGGGGGATCAATCCAACATAATGGTATGTGGAAAAAGAAAACAGTACTTACTGTATGAATTCAATTATATAAAGTACAAAAACAAGATTAATTTATGATGTTAATACTGATAATGCTTGCTCTTGGGAGTTAAAAATAGGAACCAAAAAGGAATTGAATTCCTGGGATGCTATTTTTAGTTTCTTTTATTTTTATTTATTTATTTATTTATTTATTTATTTATTTATTTATTTATTTATTTATTTTTAGTTTCTTGAACTGATCTCAGTTTATGTGAATTGATCTTATTTAGGGGTGTTCATACAAATGTACACCTATAATAAGTAAATTTTGCTGTGTATGTATCATACTTCAATAAAAGGTTTAAAATTACAGAATTTTAGATGAAGACTAAACTTTAAAGAAAAAATCTTTATTTCTCACATAAAATTCTATATAAATACTACTATCCTACCTGATGTGTTTCTATCTGTGGATTAAAATATATTTTTTAAAGATTTTATTTATTTATTCATAAGAGAGACAGAGATACAGGCAGAGGGAGAAGCAGGCTCCATGCAAGAGCCTGACGTGGGATTCAATCCCAGGACTCCAGGATCATGCCCTGGGCCGAAGTCAGGCGCTAAACTGCTGAGCCATCCAGGGATCCCCAAAATTTCTTATTCTTCTCCAGTAACCTGTTGTATATGAAGATATTAGCTGGGAGAATCAAATGGATGAATGCACTGTAAACCTAAGATATTTACCCTTAGCAAAAAAAAAAAAAAGAAGGAAGGAAGGAAGGAAGGAAGGAAGGAAGGAAGGAAGGAAGGAAGGAAGGAAGGAAGGAAGGAAGGAAGGAAGGAAGGAAAAAGAAAAAGGGTACATCTAACTACCACATAAACCATCTCTTACTTGGTTATTACTAAGGGCACAAAACAAAGTAGCACACATTATCAATCATGTTATGACAATGATTGTTTGAATACTAGGAAATTTGAAAACGGAAACATTTTAATTTAAACTAAGTTTGTTTGACATGATACTAAAGTAAGATAACACTGCATATTATAGAAAAGAGATAAAAACTTCTAAAACAAAGAATTTAAAAGCTTTTACATGAGTACAAGTAAACACAAACCTAATATGATTACAGTTAATTGGATGCATTTAAATCATGTCCTTTAAAAACATAACTACATATATTTGCATACTCTTTGGTCCAAATTTTGATGTCAATTAGATTTAGCCCACATTTATTTTTGTTTAAGATTTATTTATATTAGAGAGAGAGAGAGAGAGCACGTGCATATGTGCGTATGAGATCAGGGGAGAGGGAAAAAGGGAGAGAGAATCCTCAAGCAGACTCCTCAGTGAGCGTGGAGCCCAACATGGGGCTCAATCCTAGGACCTCAGCTGAGATCATGACCTGAACTGAAATCAAGAGCTGGCCACTCAAACCAACTGAGCCACCCAGGCTCCCCTACCTCACATTTAGAACTACAAGAAGCTTCTTAAAATATTGCAACAGTAGTATAAGAACGTCCATTTTTATGAACAGAATGAGGTCATCCACACAGAAGTTATATTTATAAAAAGTGGTAAATATATCCACACACAGTCAATACAGGTGAACCAGATTCTGGATGAATAAAACTTTTGTACCTGACTTTGGAGACCAAACTGTGCTTCCCACCTGTCTCACAAAGTGACAGAGCAGACTTCCATTACTATCCACTGACAACATACTACTCAGCAAGTAAGCACACTGGCAAACATTATCACATAAGAAATATCAGTAAAAATATTAATGTAAAACTAAAATGTTTGAAGAGTATTTACATAACCACAGCAAATAACTCAAAGTATATTGTATGCCACTACTGGGCTCAAAGGATGACAGCAAAAAATAATAAAAATATTAAATCTCAAATTATTAATCTACTAGCTTTAGGTATTTGTTTGTATTTATTTTTTAATTTATTTTTAGAAATCTTTATACCCAACCCACAACCCCAAGATCAAGAATCACATGCTGCTCCAACTGAGCCAGTCAGTTACCCCACTTGGGTTTCTTTCAAATTGATGCACAAAATAAACAATAATTTTCCTTTTTCTTTTAGCAACTTTTTAAGTTAGAGGAAAAAGTAAATTTCAAAATAAAAAATTATAGATTGGATAGGGTAATAAATTTTTTTTAAATATAAAGAACTACTGAATTAAATTGAAAAATATCAATATGAACTCATGATTTTGAAAAATATCTTTTCTTTATATGGTTTATTTTTTGACCAAGACTCAAAATAATTCAGGGAAACAACAATCTTTTAGAATGATGCTGGAACAACTGAATATCCACATGGAAAACAAAGAACCTTGAAACTTGGATCTTTTATTCTCACACCATACACATAATCTAACTATAAAATGAATAAACAACCAAAAGGTAACCTTGGAATATGCAATAATATTTTTATATAAGGCATACCAAGAATAATCCTTAAAAGAAAATATTTGTAAATTGACAAATTACAAATTTCATCAAAATTAAATCCCCTTGTCTTCAAAAAATACTAAAAAAATGAAAACAAGATGCAAACTAGGGAAAAATGCTCACAAAATACATCTCTAATAAATGATTTCTATGTAGAATATATAAGGGGGCTCTTTTAACTCAGTAGTAGTGAGAAGACAAAACCAGTTGGAAAAGGGGGAGGGCAGATGCAAAAGATTTGAGCAGACAATTCACAGAAGACAAAAATGGCAAGTACATAAAGATGTTCAATTCACTACTCATCAGGAAATACAAAATCAAGCACACAATGAAATATCATTAAACATCAGCCAGAATGGTTAAAATTTAGAAACACTGACAATAACCAGTCCTAGAAAAAATGAAGAGCAAATGGAACTCTCTCACATCTTACCGGTAGAAATGGAAAAGTATACAGACCCTTTTGCAGAGACTGTCAAACTGTCTTCCAAAGTCAAACACACACTTTCAAAGAAATCAGCAATTTCAGTTCTAATTATTTCCACAAGAAATATGAAAAGATACATCATATTGCATAAATGTTCATAGCAGCTTTATAAATAATAGCCACAAAGAAGAAATCTTTCAGCTGGCGAATGGATGAATCTCAAAACCACTATGCTACATATAAAAACCAGAGAGAAAAGATTTGATACTGTATGATTCCATTTATATATCAATTTAGAAAAGGCAAAACTACAGGAAGAGGAACGGATCAGTGACTGCCAGGAACTAGAGTGGTAGGAGGGAACAGAAAACAAAGGGTCATGATGGAACATTTTGGGATGGAGGAAATATTCTCTATCTTGATTAGAATGATAGTTGCATACACGACTATACATACATCTCAAAACATATTCAACTATACCTTCAGAAAGGCTGGCTCATATTGCATGTAAAATTACCCTAAAATTAAGAACAACTCTCACGCAGAAAAAAACTCCAAATTTATTTATTGGTTAATGAATGGCAAACAGGCTAATATCAGAGTAACTTTTTTGAAAATAAAACTTGTAAAATCTGAGTAAAATACAAAGCTATTCAACTACTGGAAGTCACTTGTGAACAACCAAAAGCCAAGATGGAATGGAAGGAAACCTGGAGGAAAACAACACTGGCTAAGATTTGGGTTGAAACATATGTTTAGCTACAGACATTTCCTCATGTACATGGAAAGATGGGAGACTGGAACCAGAACTCACACAAGCTTCAGTCATACTGACATGAGAAGACAGATGAATTTCTCAATGCAAGGGAGACTGGAAACTGTGGGGAAACCTTGTACGGAGGGAGCCACAGAGAAGGAAGCCCTGGATTAGAATCAACTCTCATTTTCCTTACACCTCCAACATGGACCTTCACAAAGGTACTCTGAGCAGCTTAGAAAAAGCAATACTGGAGCTGCTGAAGGACTCAGCAGAAATTCCTGATGCCAAAGGATGCGATGGTGTAGTTTGGAGTAGAGAAGTCCAGCCTCATAAAAGTCTCCCAGAACAAAACCTGCCATTGAACAGAATAAGGTAATAGAATCCAGAATCTATAACCTCTTACCGAAAATGCTCAGTGTACAATACACAGTGTACAATTGTACAATGTACAATTCCTGGACATGTGAAAAACCAAAAACAAGGGAATGGGAACCATAAGGATGGAAAAAGTATTCAAATAGAAAATGACAAGATACACAAAGACTAAAGAGCAACTATGAGAAACATGCTCAACGACTACGGAAAAAGCTGGTCCTGACAATAGCATAATAAAAGAGACATAAAAAATACAAAGTGAAAACCTAATGGAAATTCTGCAACTATGAATTAAAGTAATTTAAATAAAAATATCAGTGGATAGGTTTAAAAAGAGATTAGATATGACAGGAAAAGTAGTCAGTGACCTGGAAAATAATTTATCCATTTATCCATTCTGAGAAACTAAAATTATTGAAAAATAAATTAACAGAGCCTCAGTAACCTGTGGGACAGTATCAAATGTACTAACATGCATGTAATTGGTTGCAGAGGAAAGAGAAAATGAGACAGAGAAAGAATAAGAAATAAAGGTCAAACTTTTTACGAACTTGGTGAAAAAAATCAACTTACAGTTTTAAGAAGCTCGGCAAACCCCAAGCAGGAAGAATACAAAGAAAATCACACCTAGGCACATCATAGTCAGACTGCTGAAAACCAAAGATAAAAAGAAAATCCTGAAAGCACCCAGAGAATAAATCAAAACATTATACATACAGGAATAATGACAGTAATGACACGTGACTTCTCATCAGAAACACTGGAAGACAGGAAACAATGCAAGAACCTCTTTTAAATAAAGAAAAACACATCCAACCCAGAACTATATATTCAGGAGGGAAAAAATCTTCAGAACTGAATGCCCACTTCTATCTCCAGACAAAATGGAGAAGATGTACTTTTCCATACATTTTCACTCCGTATAGCTATAAACCTTGAACACAACACATAAGACAAACATAAGAAGATATTAAAAGGTGGAGAGAAGTTGGCAGACCAACGAAAGCTTCAGGCGCTGAAGAATGAAAAAGCATAAATTCTGAGGTTTGCTTTCTGATTTGCATACAGAAAAAGAGGTGCTAAAGATGTCAACAATCCAGAAACATTAACAGGTATACAACAAAAAGAGCCCAAAAAATGCCTGCTGTCTCCAAGCAAACAAGCTGCAAAGTGTAGGCTCGTAAGAGATTAAACAGATGGCAACCAATCTCTTGGAGCCAAATCCCACACCCCTCGGCAAAGGCCAGAAAGAACCCAGACAGCCCCTCTCCCCACTGGACAGGGTGATATCACAGAAGGCTAGACTGAGAGCCAGTACGTTCAAGGCCTCCTTCCTCCTCTGTGTCTGTGGAGAGAAAGTGAGAAGTCTGGAGTTGACCATCCACACAGGGATAAAGAGGTGTCCCTAACCCTATCCTCCCCACTGGGGAGTGGCAGGGAAAACTACTGGAGAATCAGAACTTAAACCACTGCCCAGAGCTAACATGTCCACCCTCCACTCTCACTACAGTGTCAGTGGAGACCAACTGAAGAGCAGGAAGCCAAGGCCATATCAGCAAAGCATACAGGAAAGACTAAACTTTCACTCTTGTGCAACATTCACTAGAGGCCCCTCCCCAACCATCAATGGAGGTGGAGTATGGAACCAGAACTTCCTCACAACCAACAGTAACAAACTGGTGCTGCCCTTCTGGCTTTCACCCCAAAAGCAGTTTCAGATAAAACCTGCTTCAGATAAAAGAGAAAGGGGCATTAAGTAATACAGAGAGTTTCATAACACAATACTAGAAATATAAAAGTTTAATAAAAAAATAACTTATGGGATCCCTGGGTGGCGCAGCGGTTTGGCGCCTGCCTTTGGCCCAGGGCGCGATCCTGGAGACACGGGATCGAATCCCACGTCGGGCTCCCGGTGCATGGAGCCTGCTTCTCCGGCTGCCTGTGTCTCTGCCTCTGCCTCTCTCTCTCTCTCTCTCTCTGACTATCATAAATAAATAAATAAATAATTTTTAAAAAAAAGGTTTATGGTTTAAAAAAAATAACTTGTGATCTATAATAATAAAAGGAATTTCAGTGAACATAAGAAAAAGCAATCTGTAACATATATATCTGTGAACATATATATGAAGACATATGTTATTTTCCAAATATTTTAAAGTATATATTATAAAACTGCATTACCAAGAAATTACGAATAAGCATGATGCAAATTTTTTAAAAAATAGTCTCAGCAAAGAAACAAAGTCTTGGCAAAGAAATGTAAGACCTCATGAAGAAACAAATGGCAACTTTAGAAGTGAAAAATATACTAACAAAAATAAGGAACTAACTGAAAGGGCTTAACAATGGAATGAAAAAACTACCCAAACTAACAAGTGAGAAAACAGACTGATAACGATTTACAATGACATTTTTATCATAAAGTAACTTTTTGTTATACATTTGGTCCACATTTGGACTTTCTATTCTGTTCTAGCAATCTATTTATGAATCTAATCCCACAGTTATAACTGTAGCTTTCCAATATGTTTTTAACATCTGTAAGGGCTGCTGCCCCTTCATTTTTCTTTATTTTAAAGATGCTTACAGCTGTTTTTTTTTTCCTACTGAAATTTAAATCTCATAAAAATTACTTTAAGTTTATAAATTAAGTTAGGGGGCATACAGTGCTTTTATTCTCTTTACTTCCATCTTTTATTGTGAAACATATCACATATACAGAAACATATACTTTTATAATTAAGGAATTATTAAGACAGCATCTTTGTATCAACATGTAAGATAACATGAAGAATCCTGCCAGTGAAATCATTCGTATGATAATTCCAAATGCCCCCCCCCCATACATAACAACTCTAGTATGGGTTTTGTAGAAATTAATCTTTTGCTTTTCTTTAGATATCTTACTAGCTACATATATATCTCTAAACAACATAATTTGCTTGTTTTGAACTGCATTTAAATATAAACATACTATGGGGTCTTTTGCGACTTCAACTCAGTGTACATTTGTGGGATTCAACCATTTGATTTCTGTAACTATCGTTCATGCATTTTCATTACTAGACAGTAATCCTTTGGATGCATATAACCTAATCTAACTACCAATTTACATTGATTCCAGCTTGCAGCTATCATTAGTATAATTTTTTAAAATATACCCTATACATTCTCATACATGTATCCTGACACATATGTGCAGATATTTTTCAATGGAGGAGTTCTCAAAGAGGGGTCCACAGACTTGTGAGGTGAATACATCTCTGAGACTTATACAAGGGATCCATGAGGCCAAAGCTATGTTCATAATAAGACATTATTTACTATTCTCACTGTGCTAATATTTGCATGTGGTTTAAAAGCAATGGTGGGTAAAATTGACGGTGCCTTTGCAGTAGCCAAGACAGTGGCACCAAACCGTACTAACAGCCATCACATTCTCAAATCGCTCACAATTGCAGTAACTATAAATAATGCTAGTTCCATTTAAGAATATCACCGATGAAGCAGTAAAATATTAAATTTCAAAATCTCAGTCCATAAATGCACATCCTTTTTTTAATAAAGATTTTATTTATTTATTTATTTATTTATTTATTTATTTATTTATTTATTTATTTGAGACACACAGAGAGAGGCAGAGAACCAACACAGGCAGAGGGAGAAGCAGGCTCCCTGCAGGGAGCCCAATTCGGGACTTGATCCCAGGACCCCAGGATCATGACCTGAACCAAAGGCAGATGCTCAGCCACTGAGCCACCCACGTACCCCAATACATATCCATTAAATATTTGTGACTCAAATTGGGAAAGTATTAAGTAATGGTGCTGTTTCAAAATGTGAAGGCTTTCTGAAAGACACTTCTGTGGTAATTTGGTTGATAAACTGAAATAACTATTTTTTTCATGAAACATAATTTTTACCTGGAAGGTAAACTGACAAACGATGATTATTCAGGCTTATTTGAAAAATGGTTCTACAAAAATGAACACAGCCTAAAACTCAAAGGAAAACAACCGAGAACACTTATGGCCAATGACAACATTTAACAAACATAGATCTACCACAGTGAGCTTGACTGCTTCCTAATACTTAGACTTTTCTGATGAGATCAGGGTTATAAAAACAAATATGAATTTTGTTATTTATTAAAATGCATCGATATTTAGAACATCTGGGTCATTCAATGAACCAATATTTTCCAAAATTAATGTTATTTATTTTCAATTAATTGGAATATTTCAAAATAATGTTATAAAATCATACATGAGTAAAAGAGCCACGGAAATTGCAAGAAAATGGACTATAATATTAAAGAGCAAAGAAATGCTCATCAATAAGGCTTCAGATTCCATATTGGACCAAACCTTGAAGAATCTAACTACTTATCAAGTTTTTATGCAATATTAACCAATATTTATAATTATCTAAAGCGGCTATTAAAATAAGTTTCCCTTTTCCTCCTCTTTTTTGTGGCTGGACTTCATATATTTTAACCAAAATGGCACATTTCAGCATGAATCCAGAAGCAGGTATGAGAATTCAGCTGTCTTCTAAGAAGCTAGATATCAATGTTTCAAAATAAGAGTAAAAGGTGTGCTGAGACCAAAAAGTTTGAGAACCTTACATTCTAAAGGTATATAAGTGGGAGTCAAACTGCTGTCTCCAGCCTTAGTAGTTGAGTAGTTGTCACAACTTCTTTTCCCAAATGACTTGCAGTTTTCACACTCTTTCACAGTAGAGAGTAAGAATTCCCAATCATCCGAATCCAGCCCAATGCTGTCTACACTCAGACTTCATTTTTGCTGATCCGATAGGAGTGTAAGGCTATCTCAATGCAGTTTCAATTTGCATTTCATGATTATGAATAAGATTATGCACCTTTCCATATGTTTACTGGATATTTGGACTATGTCTTTTGTAAACAGACTGTTTAAATTCTCTGTGATTTCTCTATTGGGTTGTCTTTCTTTTTCTTATGGTAGTTATTTTATGTATTCTAGAAGTTATTCCTTTTGTTGGCCATATTTGTTGCATTATAGCAAATGCTTTCTGTATGTTAAGACTTACATAGTAAACATATTCTCCTGTGGTAGCTTTTAAAAATTTTATAATTTTATGTGGAAATGCAAAGGACAAAAAAATAACTCAAGCCATTTTCTCATTATTTGTTCCTTCTCTTGATTTTCAGTGATTTGGTCTTATTTTCTAGTATACCTGGCAATTTGACTTATTGTTGAATTTTTTTTTTTTAACTATGGTGATATTTTGAGACACTAAGTGATTTTCCACCAGAGAGGATATATTTTTTATTTCAAACCAGCACTTAGGCTAGAGAAGATCACTCTAATTCAATCTGCACGGAAATTGACTTGAAGCCTGTTTTCAAATCTTTGAGAAGACAAATTTTTCCCATTTCTCCTTTATTCTGATATTGTAGAATTCAAGGATCAGCAAACTTTTTCTGAAAAGGGACATAAATATTTTAAGGACATCTTTGTGGGACAAGAGGCAAAATCAAGGATATTATGTGAGTACTTATCTACCAAGAAAGAAAACAAATTTTCACAAAAAATTTGTAACTGTTGTTATTCAAAATATGGTAACAATTGGGGCACTTGGGTGTCTCAGTCAGGCATCCAAATCTTGATTTCAGTTCAGGTCATGATCTCAGGGCTAAGGGATCAAGTTCTATGTTGGGCTCTGCACTTGGCACATAGTCTGCATGGGATTCTGTCTCTTTTTGTCCCACCCCCTACTTGCACACTCTCTAAATAAATAAATAAAAATTTTTAAAAATATGATAATAATTGACCATGATTTTCTTTTTCTTTCTTTTTTTTTTTTTTTTTGGCAATACAGGCTACTCATGAAAAGAATGGAATTTGGAAAGAAGATAACATTTCATGTAATTGGAGTTCAAAGCTACTCTCTTCTATCATCAAAACTGACAGTAAAATGTTCACCTGTTCATTATGATATACAATAAAATTTTATTTTACATATCAATCTTTGAAAAAAATCTTTTCACACAGAGGTACTGCCAAATACTCATATCAATACAGAAGCATATAATTTTATCAAAGCATATTCATCTTTGAAAAGCATTTATAAAATTTTATTAAAATCTTTTGATCTTTGCTTTTAGCATGCCATTAAATTGCAGAATAATCACTTTAAATTAAAGGAGAGGTTGAAGTTCCTCAATTACAGAGTTAAATGGATTTTGAAATTTGAAAATTTCCTTTGTGCTTGCCTCGAGGTCCAAAAACTGCTACTGAACTGTAGTTTGAGCTTAGAAAATGTTTCTGTATCAAATTTATGTGGAAATGGAGATGCTGCTTATTTTAAATTGTGATAGCATGAAAAAGCATATAAATATGTAGCTTGACATTACTTCTGATTCAAATTAACACTAACTGTTGTAGAAGGACTTTACCACAATGTAAGTTTCACATAAAAACAGTGATTTGCTTTATAATTTTAAGTTCAAATCATCAGGAAATACTATCAATTCTGCAGCAAAAGTTAACTTTCAAATCCATTAAGTATTTGACTAGAGGTTGAGGGTAATCTTCTCACTTGGAAAAAAATTAATCTCAACCCTAAATTCAAAATTTTGCAATAAAACGTTACCATTGGTAAGTCATCAAATTGCTGCATAGTAAGGCATTTCAGTATTTTCAGCTTCTATTTCTAAGAAAAATTCCTAGAATTGAGAGACTGACTGACATCTGCCAAGACCAAATGATATTCACCATTAACAACATTAGTTTAATAAACCACGACAGATTAAATGTTTTCTGCAAAGTATCAGCTGATGGATAAATGTAATGAATACACACAGACTTTTAAATACCATTATGCAGGTTTATAAATTTGTTCAAAAAAACCCTTTTCCTGCTCTATGCTTATTTTCACAACTCTTAATTGTAACACATCTTAGCAGATTCCACTTCAGGTTGTAATGGATTAGTTTTTTTCTCAACTTCTTTGAAAATATTTTGTAATTGTTTCATGCAGATAATTCATAAAACCCAAATCTTCAGTGACTTAAGCTCATCATTGACCTTTATAATAAAAAACCAAGAAGTACTGCAACATCTACTGACACATCAGCAGCCTAGGAAAACCTCAAAAATCATTTGACTCATTTCTAAAATGACTATTGATATTGCTCGTAATGTCCTCAATTTTTAAAACTATTCTTATTCAAAGGTTAAGTTTATTTTCTGTGCACACATTTGTCTCATCTTGGATAAATGGCTTTCTGTGCTTAGATAACAAATGAGCCACCTAGAAATTTACTTTAGTTTTAATCTCATTTTCATTTTTCACTTTTGTGAGGAATTTCTATCATGATGAGATAGTCCATTTTAATTTACTATTCTTTCTGATCATTACCTTTTTATGAGTTAGGAATAGTGTGATGAGTGGTCCATCTGGTGAGGTTGATATATATATTGTACTCTTTTCCCCCCGCTCAGTGTCCCAGCATAATAAATATAATTCTAGGGACCCCTGGGTGGCTCAGTGGCTGAGTGTCTGCCTTTGGCTCAGGGCATGATCCCGGGGTCCTGGGATCGAGTCCCACATGAGGCCCCCTCAGGGAGTCTGCTTCTCCCTCTGCCTGTGTCTGCCCCTCTCTCTCTCATGAATAAATAAAATCTTCAAAAATAAGTAAATAAATAGAATTCTATGCCATCTAATTTGATAACAATGGAATTTATTCCATTATGCCTCAAAAGCATATGAAACCCACTTTTCCCCTCTTCTCTGAACACGCTAAGTATGTACCAGTAATAAAAAAAATTAAGATGCTAGGACAATACATGTGGCAAACACTGATGAACTATAATTATGTTGCTGTGATTTACAGTATAACCACAGCAATGCAAAGCAGGTGGTCTCTGCACCTACAACTCAATTCTGTCAATGTAGCACAAAGAAACCATAGATAATATACAAATTAATGTGTGGCTTTGGTTCCAATAAAACGTCATTTACAAATACAAAACTTTGAATTTCAGATGATCTTCATGTATTTTAAAGATATTGTTTTAATTTTTTAACTATTTAAAAATATAAAAACTAAAAAAATTAAAATTAAAATAAAAAATATAAATATAAAGACTGAGGCACTTGGAGGACCCAGTCAGTTGTGTCTAACTCATTTTTTTAAAATATTTTTTAAAATTTATTCATGAAAGACACAGAGAAAGAGGCAGAGATATAGGCAGAGGGAGAAGCAGGCTCCACGCAGGGAGCCCGACGTGGGATCCAATCCCAGGACTCCGGGATCACACTCTGGGCCAAAGGCAGGTGCTCAACCGCTGAGCCACCCAGGCTTCCATGTGTCTAACTTGATCAAAGCTCAGGTCTTGAGCTCAGGTTCATGAGTTCAAGCCCTATGTTGGGCTCCCATTGGATGTGGAGCCTACTTAAAAAATAAAAAGTAAAAACTATCTTGGCCTGTGGGGCTTATAAACATAGGTAGTGGACTGGATTTGATCCATGGGCCATAATTTGTTAATCTTTTTTTTTTTAAGATTTTATATTTATTTATTCATGAGAGGTAGAGAGAGAGAGAGAGAGAGAGGTGGAGACACAGGCAGAGGAAGAAGCAGGCTCTATGCGGGGAGCCCGATGTGGGACTCGATCCCAGGTCTCCAGGATCAGGCCCTGAGCTGACAGCAGCGCTAAACCGCTGAGCCAACTCTACAGACTGTCAGAATCTCTTCTCAGTTTTCCAACTTCTCAGCTAGTCTTTTATAAACTGGATAATGCCTCCAGGGGAAAAGGGAAATTAACATCAGACCGACCTCAAGGCTTAATCTTTCCCTTTGCACTCTCACTCCCTCAAATCCTCACCTCTCAGACAGTCCTCTAATGCCTTTAAATGTTTCTTTGAAAAAATATTTTATCCAACTCTTCCAGTTGTTCTCAGTTGGAGAGCTGATCTAATATAAGTTTCTGTGCTATACATGGAGGTGGAAGTAAAATATTTGCCCTAACAGATACTGAAACTTATTAGAAAGCTATAGTAATTATTGTAGCATGATGCTGTCACTAGGATATATAAATATGCAAATAGAGATCTTAAAAAACAATCCACCCATACACTGAACATATGCTAGATAACAGAAGTTATCTGTCAAATACATGGAAGAAACAAAAGGGGTTTCAATAGATAATGTAGTAACAACTGGCTCTCATATGTGAGAAAAGGACACTGGACTCCTATATGACACAATAAGTAAAAATCAAAAGCACCTAAATGTTAGGGGAAAATTACAGAAATGAACTTTTGAAATATATTTTTAAGGACACATTAGAAACTACTGTAAGTGGGGCACCTGGGTGGCTCAGTCGGTGTGTCGACTGAGCACAGTCAACATACACAGTCGAAGTGTCTGTCTTCAGCTCAGGTCATGATCCAGGGTCCTGGGACGGAGCCCTACATCGGGCTCCCTGCTCAGTGGGAAGTCTGCTTCTCCCTCTCTTACCTGCTTGTGCTCTCTCTAGCTATCTCAGACTCTCTCTCTCTCTCAAATAAATAAATAAATAAATAAATAAATTTTTAAAAGATTTTATTTATTCATGATAGACAGAGAGAGAGAGAGAGAGAGAGAGAGAGGCTAAGACACAGGCAGAGGAGAATCAGGCTCCATGCTGGGAGGTGACGCAGGACTTGATCCCGGGACCCCAGGACCATGCCCCGGGCCAAAGGCAGGCGCTGACCGGCTAAGCCACCCAGGGATCCCAATAAATAAAATTTTTTAAAAAAAGAAAGAAACTACTGTGATTGTTTTAATTTTTAACATGAATGTATTATCAAAGTTCAAAATTCAAAACTTTCTGAAGGGATATAAAATGGAAAGTGGCCCTATATAGAGTCATACAGGAGAAATTCTGTAGAGCCAAAGAATTTTACCAGTTTCCTACACAGCCTTCAAAAACATATTAATATTTTTAAGCTCAGGGCATTTTCCACCCCCAAATCAAAGGGGCTCTTTATAGTATCAAAGAATACCACTCATCTCATCACAAAAGTAAATTCATTTCTTTAAATTCAACTTAATTTAAAAAAAGATTTAAAAAGAATTATGACTTCTATTGAGAAAAAAACTAAAGTCAAGGACATCTTCACTGAATGAGCCTTCCAAATTTAACTATCTTTTACCAAAGAGGCATATCAAACTCTTAATTCTCTAAAACAGAAATTTTCAGTTTCCTTAGCTCTACCCAATTTAATTTGTAAAAAAATAATAATAATAATAATTAAGAATCAAATTGCTAAGGTATAAGGAAACAAATACATCAATTTTCAGGTATAGGTATACCTAATGGCATTCTAAGGTCAAATCTTAGATTTTCTTGCTATATCCATACTTTATTACTTAGTATTCTAACAAAATAACCCATAATAGATCTCTAATGTCTTCCTTATAGCCTTACATGTTAGACTAAAAGATAATTTCTTACTATGCAAAATAAAGAAACTGAGTAATAACAGGTAGTATGATTTGGTGAAGATGTCACGAGACATTATCTAACAATGTTAGCGAGAAATCAAGAATTCAGATTTAGAAAACAAGATTCCTGATTCTTGCCCATTAAATATAATAATTATGATTTAGAAAGTATTTTTTAAAACATTATAGTATGGGGATCCCTGGGTGGCTTAGAGGTTTAGCGCCTGCCTTCGGCCCAGGGCGTGATCCTGAAGTCCCAGGATTGAGTTCCACATCAGGATACCTGAGTGGAGCCTGCTTCTCCCTCTGCCTATGTCTCTGCCTCTCTCTCTGTGTGTCTCTCGTGAATAAATAAAATCTTTAAAAGAAAAAAACATTATAATATACAAACACATTTGACAGGGATCCCTGGGTGGCTCAGCGGTTTAGCGCCCGCCTTTGGTCCAGGGCGTGATCCTGGAGTCCTGGGATCGAGTCCCGTGTCGGGTTCCCAGCATGGAGGCTGCTTCTCCCTCTGCCTGCATCTCTGCCTCCCTCTCTCTGTCTTTCATGAATAAATAAAATCTTTAAAAAAACACACACACATTTGATCAGCCCTATATCCTGAAGTATATTAATCCAGACTCAGTAATTCCTAGTAAACTTCCTATAACTTTTATAATATGTCACATTCATCTTTTCAAGGACTTCTTCCTTTGAATATTGACCAGAGGGTCAATCTTCCACCTTCTTTTCTCCTCTTGTTTAGCAGTTTGCTTTGCTATCACTGCTAGTTAGGAAAACTGTAATTCCAACCCCAACACTCAGTCCAAAGATTTTTCATGGGGTTTTAGGCTCAGCCCACCCAAAGCAAAACTCCTGATTCTCCCTCATGATGAGGCTTGAAACTAAAGACATTTTCAACTCTTCTTTCATCAAATGTAATTAATTCTATATCAACAACATTCTGTCTTTATCTTTCACACATAGTATCTAAATTCAGAAACTTACATTCATTGACCTTAAATTAAAACAGTAATCCTAAATATTTTTGTCTTTAAGGAAACCTCTCAAATTTAACTACAAAAGGATAGGAGGGCTAAGATCTCCTAATCTTTAAAAAATCTTCTCCAAACTCTCTTCTTTAAAAACTACATTAATGAAATTCTTCAGCGTGGCATGCGAAACTAAGGACATTTTCCATTACCATTTCCCATTAATTCCTCACTCTACTTATTTATTCTCCAGTCATTTTCATATATGTGACATTCTTCCAGAATTCACATGTCCCAAAACTCTGTCCAAGATGACCCTTTGTCTAAATTCCCTATGTTAACCTACTGGGTAAACTTACTCATCCTCTAAGCACCATGTTAATCTTTCTTCCTTTTAAAATATTTTTAAGTTCACTCAATCAAAATATATTTCCAATAATAGACGCTGTTAGTTAACTACAAAACATTCATTCCACCTTCTTTCTTCCTAAGGATATCAATTTTGTTCAGATATCTACACTCCCTTAAGTACCAATGTGCTTCAGAGGAAGCAGGCACCATCCATGGCTCCAGAGGACCATCATGGTCTAATCAAATGGTTGCCCCATCACTTTTACTGATTATTGGTTTAAGATGTAAACATAGGAGATAATTCTAACTAATGACATGTTAGTAGAAATCTAGTAGGGTAGAGAAAAGCACTTAAAAATGTTTTCCTTGGGATCCCTGGGTGGCGCAGCGGTTTGGCGCCTGCCTTTGGCCCGGGGCACAATCCTGGAGACCCGGGATCGAATCCCACGTCGGGCTCCTGGTGCATGGAGCCTGCTTCTCCCTCTGCCTGTGTCTCTGCCTCTCTCTCTCTCTCTATGTGTGACTATCATAAATAAATAAAAATTAAAAAATAAAAAAAAATGTTTTCCTTGGGGCACTGGGTGAGTCAGTCGGTTAAGCATCTGCTTTTGGTTCAGGTCATGATCTCAGATCCTGGGATCAAGCATCACATAGAGGGCTCCTTGCTTGTCTGCTTCTCCCTCTCACTTTACTTCTCACTCTGCTCATGCACTCTGATTTCCTCCTGTGAAGAACTTAGTAACCAACAAGGTAGAATTCACAAAGCCTGACAAACAAATAAAAATTCCCAGATACACAAAGACCAAAACATCACAGTCTAAACAGAATAATCAATCAAAATGCTGACCCAGAAATAATCTGGATGTTAAAATTATGAGATAAGACATTAAGATAGTTATGTTCAAAAAGCTAAATAGAAATATGGAAAATATAAAGACTCAAATCAAATTTCATAAATTAAAAACATCTCATGTGAAAATTACATTGGATATGATTAACAGATTAGAAATTACAGAAGAAAAAAATAAATGAATTTGGAGACAAAAAAACCAAAATGAAACACAAAGAGGAAAAAAGAATATTAAAAAAATGGAAAAAAAGCTTTATTTAGTAAGCAATGAGAAAACTTAAATGGCCTAATATTAAGGTAAATGGAGTCCTCAAAAGAGAGGAAAGACAGGACAACAGAAAGAAAAAAAAAATTTTTTTTGAAGAAATAATTGGCAAAAACTTTCTAACCATATTGAGAACTATACACTCACAGACTCAAGAAATTCAACAAACCCCAACCACAAGAAACATGAAGAAAATTACATAAAGGCAAAACAAAATCAAATTGTCTAAAACTGAGAACATACTATTAAGGGTACAAAGATAAAAAAACATATACAGAGGAACATAAATACAGAGGATACCAGACTGTTCATGAGAAACAATGCAAGCAAGAAGACTGTACCACTCTTTTAAGGTAATGGGAAAAAAATAATAATAAAGTAATGGAAAAAGTCAACTAGAATTCAGTACCTGCCAAAAACAGGTTTCAAAAATGAAGGTGAGATAAAAACACTCTGGATTCTTTTAGTATAAAATATGAAGTATAAATGAAGGTGAGATAAAAACACTCTGGATTCTTTTAGTATATAAATACTAAAAGAATCCATCATCTGCAGACCTGTACTGCAAGAAATGTTAAAGGATGTCTTCACACCCAAGGAACATGACAGCAGGTGAAAATCTGGATCTACACAAAGTAATGAAGAACATCAGAAATGGTAACCACAGGGGTAACTCTATTTAATTTTTTTTATTACCTAAGACTCTTTAGGAAATAGCTGATAGCTTAATCATAAATAATAATATCTTGGGGCACCTAGGTGGCACAGTCAGGTTTTCGGCTCAAGGTGTGATCTCAGGGTCATGAGACTGAGCCTGGCATTGGGCTCCTCACTCAATGGAGAGTTTGCTTAAGACTTTCTCTCCCTCTCCCTCTGCCCTTCCACCACCACGTGTGTTCTCTCCTTCTCAGATAGATAGATAGATAGATAGATAGATAGATAGATAGATAGATCTTTTTTAAAAACCAGTATCTTACGGTGTTTGTAACAGATGTAAAAGTCAAATACATGACAGCAATAGCACAAATTTCATGAGAGGAAACAAAAGCACTTTTATTATATATGAAACTATAATATCAGTAAGTAAGTAAAAGATGTATACTATAAACCCTAAAGCAACCAACAGAATAACAGACAAGTTAGAGGTAATAATCCAAAAAGGAGATAAAATGGAATAAAAAAAATATTCAATCCAAAAGAATGTAAGAAAATGAAACAAAGAACAGACAGAAACAAACGGGGGAAAGAAAGGAAGACTTAATCACATTAAATATACATGCCCTAAACACTCCCATTATAAAAGCAGAGACTGGGATCCCTGGGTGGCTCAGAGGTTTAGCAGCTGCCTTCAGCCTGGGGCATGATCCTGGAGTCCCTGGATCGAATCCCACATCGGGCTCCTTGCATGGAGCCTGTTTCTCCTTCTGTGTCTCTGCCTCTCTCTCATAAATAAATAAATAAATAAATAAATAAATAAATCAATCAATCTATCTTAAAAAAAAAAGAAGTGGAGGTCAGAGAAGAATTTAAAAAAAAGAATAAAAGCAGAGACTATTAGGTTAGGTTTTTTTTTTTAAGATTTTATTTATTTATTCATGAGAGACAGAGAGGCAGAGACACAGGAAGAGGGAGAAGCAGGCTCTGTGCAGGGAGCCCGATGTGGGACTGGATCCTGGGTCTCCAAGATCAGGCCCTGGGCCAAAGGCAAATGCTCAACCACTGAGCCACCCAGGTGTCCCTATTAGGTTAGATTTTAAAACGCAAAACCACTGCCTGCAAAAAACATATTAATTATAAAGGCACAAAGAGGTTAAAATAAAAGGATGGACTAAGATATACCATGCTTAGATTAGTCAAAAGAAAGCTGCAGTGAATATATTAATAGAAGACAAAGTAGATTTCAGAATAAAACATAGGACTTTTCTGTTAGAGTCAAAAGTATACTTATAAGCATCTTTCCTCTGATCAAAGTTACATAGTTCTATATAACCACTAGAGCACCTCTCACAGCCTCCCTATAATGTGTACCTACTAAGGTCCTGATGGCAGAAATGTTAGTTGATACACAATACAATTTTAGCATTGTGCAAAAAAGGGTTAACATAGCAGTCCTGAGACTACTCTCCGTAGAAAGGCCTGTTTGCACAGTTGGTCTCAAGGAACCTGAATTTTGGAAGGGTTGCCATAGTTCCTGCAGTGATAAGAGTAGTTTACTGTGCCTAGACTATCTGTTCAAACAATGTGACTTTCCTTCTGGTACATGCTAGGCAGAGGGTGCCTATCTGACTAGCTGCCAGCAAAGACCTTGAGCTTCTCAGGGCAGGAGCATCACACATATATTGTTGCATTTTCATTGCAAAGAGAAGAGGGTGCCCTGTGTAACTCCTCCACAGGAGGATGAGCACCTAAGGAAGGCTGTACATGAATTCCTCCAGACCCTGTCAATATCTTCTTCCATTGAGATCCTTATATTATATATCCTCAACATATCACAGCAGTAAATTTTACCCACAATTACAACTTTATGGTGAATCCCTTTAGTGCTTCTAGTGAGTCTCCAATGAGGAGGCATTCTCATGGGCCCCCAGCACAAACATTAAGATTATTTGGCGCCTGCCTTCAGCCCAGGCAGGCCTGGAGACCCGGGATAGGGTCCCGCGTCAGTCTCCCGGCATGGAGCCTGCTTCTCCCTCTGCCTGTGTCTCTGCGTCTCTCTCTTTTTTTCTCTCTCTCTTATGAATAAATAAAATATTTTTTAAAAACTATAAGGCAAAATGAAGAATATATAACTTGATTTCTTTACACTTACATTACTAGGATTATATAAAAAATAACAGTATTGGACAACATTATAGGCACCTGCAAATCACCTTACATAAATATGCAGTCCAATATCTAAATGATCTTATATAAACCTACTCCCAATTGCTTACAGGACAGATGTGGAGAGACTTCCACCATATACTGTTTAAAAAAAATTTTTTTTTTTACCAAAATTACATTTACATTACACTGCTTATCTACATTCACATTGTGTACTGCCATCCACCTTATGATAAAGAAGCTATTTTTGTTCTTTTACAGTCTCCAAAAGAACCTAAAATATAAAAATCTTGTAAATCTTCTCACAGGACTAAGTCGGTTTTATACAAGACACCTGGCACAAAATCAGTATAATACAATAAAATTTCAATATGGGGTTGTGGCAGGAGGTAGGTGGAGAAAACATAAGAAATTATCAATTCTAAGTAGGGAGATAACATAAGTAATTTTTAATGTTTTATTTATAGAATAAAACACTGAACATCTGACTCAGAAGTAGTTAAAAGAACAGAAATATGTGTTGGAAGTTTACCAGTAATATCTTTTGGAGGGCAATGGGCAGAGTGCAGGGAAAGGGGGCTTTAGGTAAATAAATGATCAAACATCTGTAGCATTCAGAATTAAACTATTCCATCGGTAATATCCAAATTATCCAGATCTCCAAGATGTTGGCAGCATCTCCAGGGATCCAAAGAAGAATTTAAAAGAAAACACTATTACTTTTTCTAAAACATAGGTTCACAGCATAGCATATTCTTTAATCTAGCAAAATAAAGTTCCTCCTGGAAAAACTAAAAACAATCTGAGGAAAGTTCTAGAAAAACTCAACCATTTGATAAAGAATGCCATTTAAAAACTGAGGAAATTATAAGGACTCAGGACTCAGCCCCATCTGTCCTTCCCACCTTCTCAAATAAAATAATTCAGAAATAAAAAAATAAAAATTAAACTTGAAGGAAATTATATAAAACATATTAATTTTTAAATAGGAATAATATTAATTAAACCAGAATTTCTCAACCTCTGCACTACTGACATTCTGAGCTAGGTAATTCTTTGCCGTAGGAGGCTGGCCTGGACATGGCTGGGTGTTTAGCAGCAGCCACTAGGTGCCAGTAGCATTTCCCTCTCCATTCAAGCTAACTACCCTTCGTTGGCATATTTCATCCATGCATACATTTATCTGGTAAGTGACTCTCTTGTTTGTGTTCCAGGTACTTTGCTAGACACTAGAGATAAATAAATGATATACCAATACAGATATTATCCATGCACTCATGGTGTTCACAGCCCTAGTGGGGGCAACCAAAATTAAAAGATTCACAGCAACAATGTAAATTTACAAACGTTGGTGAAGTGTCATAAAGGAGAAACACATATTCTAGTGAGACTGCATAATAAGGACGCAGGCTCAAATGTTTCTTATTAAAAGATGTGCACAATCAAAAAGTTTAGAGAAGGGGATCCCTGGGTGGCGCAGCGGTTTAGCGCCTGCCTTTGGCCCAGGGCGCGATCCTGGAGACCCGGGATCGAATCCCACATCAGGTTCCCAGTGCATGGAGCCTGCTTCTCCCTCTGTCTGTGTCTCTGCCTCTCTCTCTCTCTCTCTCTGTGACTATCATAAAAAAAAAAAAAAAAAAAAAAAAAAGTTTAGAGAACACTACAACCCCTCCATGTGACCTTTGTATCTTGTTCTCCTTCATCTTCTTTTTTTTTCTCCTCCACCTTCTTAAGTTGAAAGGCCTGATGCTAACTTGAATTTATTTCACTACCTGTCATAAGTTAAAAACAAATGTTTCTCACAAAAATAAGGAGATCTAAAAAGAAGTAGTACATCATTTGCAAAACTATTTTTCAATCTCTACCAAAATTATCAAAATTTAGCTAGTGAATTTTCACCTTCCATAAGCAAGAAATATTAATTTTTAAAATTTTTAACAAATGGGTTTGAAACATACTAAAATTCTTCAGAATATTTTAAATAGAACTGAAAATTGTGTCCAAAATTTTCTGGCAAATCTGAGAAATTTTTGTTTTTTACAAACTTTCATTGTTTCTAGCAATAAAATATCAAATAGAAATAGTTCCAAACATCCATTTTCAAGATGCTCAACCCTCAGCACATGTTTCTTTGAAAAGTCATTACATTCTCACTGCTGAAATGTCACCTTTACCTTGAACAGGCAGATGAAATGTTTATTTTCTTTGAGGTAGGTATTATAATACATTCAGCCACATGTCATCAAAATAAAGGTCAACAAATTTAGAACATCTGTCTTTTGGTAAAATAAAACTGCATTCCAAGTTCAACAGCACTTTTACATACGTTGCCCCTAGAGAACATTTTTGAGATAGCAAACATTTTCATTGTCATCGTCCTTATGTAGAATTGTTAAACTTTATCTTAGGGACTTCTTTTTAGACAATTATAATTTCATTCACTTTCCTAAAATTAACTATATTAGTGACCTCAGTTAACACTCTGGCACTTTGGACTTTTCCTGTAACTATGAATGATTCCATGAACAACCTCTAGTGCTATTCATCTAGGCTACAAATAATCTATTTAGGAATGACCAAAACAGACAAAGATCCTTGTCAGAATGGCACTATCACTTGAGTAAGGAAAGATTAACAAGATTATGAAGTAAATATATATACTATGTTAGATGGGAACAAGTACAAAGGAAAAAACCATAGATCAGAGACATTATTTGAGAACGAAACCCTTGAAATTTTCAGTAAGAAGTGAAGCAGAACCCTCACTCATAAGGCAAGTCTTGAATAAAAGTCAGGCATACATCTAAGAAGAAATTCAACAGAGAGGGAACTGGAAGTGCCAAGGCCCAGAGGGAACATAAGTCTGGTGCATCTGAGGAAGACGAAGGAGGCTGGTATGGTTGGGGGAAGCAAATGAGGGGCAGAGTCAGTGAGTGACCGATATCTTAGAAGTACTTGTGGAGGTGATGAAGATCATGGAGAGCCACGTCACGTAGTGAGCACTGGTTTTTTTTTTTTTTTCTTTCTCTGAATGAAATGGGAGTCCAGTACTGAAGTGTGGTAGGTAGAGGAGCAATGACCTGACTTAAGCTATTCATTCATTTGTTCATTCATCCATTCATATCAGAATGGACTCGTGTACTTACTTTATTCTGTGGATGAAAACCCAATACTATCTTTATTTTTTGTTGTGTCTCAAATTGGTCCAGCTCTTAGGAGCTCCTTCAGGTTGGATCCTGTGTTTTCCACAAGTCTTCCTCTTTTTGAGCACTTCCTTACTTTTTGGCACCTCAGTTTGTATTCTCCCCATACCATGAACTACTTCTCAAGGAATCCTAGTTCCTTTTATTGGAGAACAGTAGTTAGAAACCAAGATCTGGGCACCAAGATCTGTGCTCACTGCTACTAGGGGTCACTACATCAGGCCCTCACAGAGGACAGAACGAGGAATTATGTGTAAGCATACTGCCTCGTGCATATACACATATCTGTATTTCTTTATCTGTCTATATAAATATTAAAAACCATGACTTTATACTGATACTTCTGATTCCATTTCAACACCACAAAATTCATTTTAGCCTTTCCTTATCTGTAGCTCCTTTCTCCAAAATTGAAAAATCTAGCTCTCATTATCAACTATACATTTACTTATTTGTTCATTTACAGTAAACACATAAAGTGGTTTCAGTATTATGAATCCATAACCCCTGTGAGAAATACATTTACTCACTGGGTTACAGCATGTTTGTGCAATGCTTTTTTGTCTTTAGCTTTCCAGCTAACCAGTCAAGATATTGTTTGCCAGTTACTCAGGTTAGCTCTTTTCTTCCCTATCCCCTTTAGTATGAATCTTGGTATTCCTTTTTGGATTCCTCCATATCCTAGATAGCTGTAAATGCTTATCTAAAGGGTACGTGAAACATGCCTATGATTCTAAGAGTCAGAGCTATACGGAGAGATACATCTGAGAGTGTCTATCACACCTCATCCAAACTACATCAGTCCCATTCCCATTTCCACTTCTTTCCCACCCACCTGCCACAGGTAACCAATCTCTTCAGTTTCTTGTTTATCCTTGCTGTATTTCTTTTCCAAAATGACCATATGCAGATATATTTTCTTACATGAAAGGATGCACATCACAAATGGTCTTTTGCACTCTTTTTTCATTTAAAAATACATGTTGGAACCAACTTCACGTCATTTCACAGAGCTATTTCTCACTGTATTTTTACACACACAATATTTCACTGTATGAACCAAACCATAGTTTATTCAACCATTCTAGTATGCGTGACCACTTAGGTTGTTTCTAATATTTTGCAAATTAAACAATGCTGCAATTATTAACTTCTAATAGCAAAGGATTTTGGATTATTGGAGGCATATTTTTGGGACAGAATCCTAGAAAGGTCAAAATAACTAGTTTTTAGGTATTAACAAATTCCCCTCCAGAAGATTTACACCAATTTGCATTCTATCAGCAAAGTGGAAGAGTGCCTATTTCCCCACAGACTCATCAACAAGTGTGTTGTTATGGGTTTGAATTTCTGTCAGTGAGACAAACTCTCCTTTTCTTAGGGGCAAGCAAATAAAAAAGTTCTAGCTAAGTTCTGTGCCTATTTGATAATGGAGAAAACCAAAAGATGAAACAAAAACTAGAAAATGGCAACGGACAACTGACAGACACCACCATTAAGTCTGGACTGATTTAACCTAGTGAAGATGTAAAGGTCTGACATGAGCCACCAGCTCCCCTTGGGATCTCACCACTTCATCTACTCTGGTCCTCCATCTGCATTCCACTGCTCTGGCCCACTCTATTGTAATGTCTCCATAAAGCGAGAAGGAATGCAGATCCCTTAGGCCCTTGATTTCTCTTCCAGCAGTAGAGCATGGACGTTCATCTCTAAATCCCGTTTAAATATTTATCAGTAAGTATTTAAAACACAAAGATGGTATCTTCTATCCAAAAAGGACAGGGCAAGGAAAGCTTTTAACTACCATCTTAGTGAACAGAGCTAGGAAATATATGTATACATAGTAATTGACATGTACACACACATCTGTGTTTCTGTATTTGTATAAATATTAAAAACTATGAGTCTACAATGATTCCTCTGATTCCAAACACCACAAAGTTCATTTTAGTCTTTGTTCATTGCCTTTCCTATAATATTTTTCACTTTCAGAAAATAACCCAATACTACCTCTGAAGTAGTCTGTGACAGAAAGAGCATTCCCTGATCTATCACAGTCTTGATCTGGACATCTAAGTATGTCCAGACTGCAAAATTTTACTATTATGCATTATACTGTTCACAATTTGATGACATAAGCATTTCAGTGTAATGTCGCATTTCCAAAACAAGCATTCGAATTTGACTAAGCTTGAGGTGGAAGTTACTCATCCATGTAATTTATGTCACTTTACTAATCTGAGTAAAGCTAATATTATACTAGTTGAATAATTAACTTGAATCTAAGTCCCTGTCTTGACCACACTTGAAAGTTTTACCTGTACTCCATCTGTTAAAGCCACATAACTTCTATGGTCAAAATACCATTTTTAACCTTCTTTTGGAAGTGCTGTTTCATTTCTCCCAAATATAATTGGCAAAAATCAAAGAGAATTTGTAGGCAGTAAAACAATTTCACTTCACAGGGTTTGTTTCCTTTATAAACGGAAGGTAAATGCTGCATTTATTTCTGTGCTTGTTTCTAAATCACATGAAAATCTCAGTGAAAATTTTAAAAGACAGCAGGCTGTGTATGTGATATTACTTTGGGATGGTGCCAAAAAGATGAACTAAACTGCCAACCGACTATAAAGAAATATCTGGATCAATTTTTGAAATATCAAAAAGAGCTAATCCACACTGTGGACTCTGACCTATCAAATGTTGTCTCTTCATATTAAATCCTTATCAAATCCTTCTGTCTTAAAAGGTAACCACATGAATTTGTAAATATAGTAATTCTCATTTCTAAAATTTTTAATTTCTGTTTTAAATGTAAAATATTTGTTTCTAAGATTTACATTTATTGCACAGCCTAACATATATATTACAGTGGCTTGCACAAACTACTCTTGGATATAAAATTAAAAATTCCTATTTTAAGTGTTTTTACGTTATAGTAATAATTTAATAAATAATTCTTTCAAGTGAACCTTTATGTTGATTAAAGTAAATATTACAAAGCCATGACTTAATTAAATATTTGTTACATCTACTTACTTCTGTGCTCCCTGAGACAACAGCTTTATCCACATTTACTAACAATGGTTCCTCCATCTGGCACACTCCTAGTGACCACTCCACACAACGATGATGAGCCCAACAAGTGCCTAAAATGGTTGAAGTGAAAAGAAGTAGATAAATAAACAGGAAGCGTATTAACACTAATATGATGTAAACTCCCAAAACCAACTCTGACATGTAGACACACAATGGCACCCTGTATCACACTGAAGCAGTCAGCCCTTTCCAAATGCATCATCTGGGCACTTTTAGAAATGCAAAATATCTTATCACAACCAAGACCCACTGAATCAAAAACTCTTGCAGTGGTGTCCAGTAATCTGTTTTAACAAGCCCTCTAGGTAATTCTGATACACCTAAGTTTGAGAATCACTGAAGAACTGATTATTTATTCCACAAAAATTGAGGTTTTAGTCACTTAATTTAAATATTACTGTAAGATTTTATTTGGTATCTTTACATAAAATATAAAGGACATTATACAATACTTTAAGACAAAGAGAACGAATAGCAAATAAGCTACATATACACCTCTATTCCGCTTCATCCCACACCAAGGGTGCACATCAATCACTAAGAGTAGCTCAGTATTTAAATTCTCTATCACACAACACTTGAACCGCTTCAATCAATATGCAGCTCAAATGAAATTAACTCCAAATCCCAAGAGCACCACAAGTGTGGATCACTATACTGTTCACATCGTGAGTGGGTCACTATACTGTTCACCGGATCATGAGTGTGGGTCAGTAGACCGTTCACCACATCATGATTATGGGTCACTAACCCACTCACCACATCACGAGTGCGGGTCACTATACTATTCACCGCATCATTGAGTGTGGGTCACTATACCATTCACCACTTGAGTGTGGGTCATATCCTGTTCACCGCATCACGAGTGTGGGTCACTATACCATTCACCACGTCGTGAGTGTGGGTCACTAACCTACTCACCACACTGCCACATTGTGAGTGTGGGTCTCTATACTGTTCACCACATCACGAGTGTGGGTCACTACACTACTATTATAAGATGCCCACACACTAAGTTACTGCCTTCACCCTGCATTAAATAGACCCAGACATCCAAGTTCCCCAACTTCTCACAGATCTTTTAAATTTTTCTTTCCTCAATTATCAGATCTCCATGGTGCTGCTGTCTACAGAAAAATAAATGCAAATATCTATGAAAGCATCCAGTTCAGCGTTGGCCCTGTGCAGATGCTACATATAGTAGATAAACACAATTAAACAATTTATCTTACCTCAGCAAATGTACTTAAACAATGACATTTTTTACAAAATAATCATGATTATTTCTAGATGAAAAGAATTTACTATTAAGTTGAAAATTCACTAAGATCACAGCATCTACAGTAAAGAGATAGTGCTTATGGGAGCCTGGCTCATTTATACCTGTGGGATCAAACAAGGCCTGGACATCGATGGCATCGGGAAGGCCAACCAGACTGAGCTCATCCCACAGTTTGCCAGCCTGATCATCGGAAGCGGTCTGAGTGCTTACACTTACACAAGAGACTATATTCTGCAGAGGAGATCGTTCTCTGGAAAAATAAAATAAAACAGATGTGAAAGTGGTAACAAGTAGATGATTATTTTGTTTATAACAACTTAATATAATGAATTGCCAAATCAATTTTAATTTATTAGGCATAAACTGTCAGTAAACAACTTTTTAGAACACATCTGTTATTATTCATAGTGCAATATAAAACTGGGTTGCTATATTATATCACGTAAGCAACAACTAAAAAAAGTATCCAAATCCATAAGGAAGTTTTAAAAATTACAGTTACAAATTTATTTTGCCATTCTATAATTTTTTAAATGACACTCTAATATTCTAATCAGGAACTATATTTTATCACATAAAATAAATATTCCCTTCAGCCTTACTTAAATGCTTGTGAAACATAACTCGATCAGAAATTTTAATTTGCTTTATCGTGAGGACTACCACAACAGAGCTGGCAGTTAATTTTATGTAAAGAAAGGTTATTTCCCAGGGGAAATGAAAACCCACTACAAAGTGAAGAGGGAGGTAGTGGGAGCAGAACGTGTCAGCTGGAGCTTTCTTACAGTCCCCTCAACAAATCTCGACAGCTGGTCTGTGGCATGATGTTGTAAGACTTTCACCTCACAAGTCAGAAGTAAAATGCAAAAACAAAATAGCTACTAGTGGCTTGGGGAATAAAGAAGATAATGTAACAGCAAAAACAGCAGTATAAAAATGAACATACAACACACGGGAGATTTCAGACTTTCAAAACCCTCAAACTTCAGATATTAATTGAGATCATTAAGTAAACAATGATTACTATTGTGTTTAAACATTAGATACGGGAAATCAGACGACTGGCACTAAAACTTTAACCTTCTCCTGATATCATAGTATTTAACCTGATCATAATTCTGGATTAAATCACTATTGAATATAGATCATGACTCACTGCACTTCTGTATGCTGGATATTTATCATGATTCCTATTAAGAGAAAATCAGCACAATGACCAGGGTACTAAACTTTTTTATACCTGGAATCATTGAAAGAAAAAAAGTATTAACATATTTCAATAAGTACATTTAAATATCAAACCATATAAAAGTAACCAGTATTTTTATGTTTAGCATTAGAAATGCATACTCACTTAAAAAAAAAAAAAGTTTAGCATGCTATTCTAACTTTAAATCTTCATTTTTATAAATGCCCACAGTATAATGAGAACAAACTCTTTCCTATAAATATAATCTCCATTCCTACAAATAGATTCTTCATTACTAATCATTGTTCTTTTACTGGGATGGGAGAAAAAAGACGAACAGTTCATCTAATATAGACTAATGAATTGTTCTAAGATTTCTTTGCACCAGTATCTGATGGGGGAGACAGGTATAAAAATCAATGAAATGACTAATCAGTCTACTATTACTAATCAATTCCTAACCACTAGCTTAATCAAACTTCACTTTTAAGTTTTGCAACCAGTTTTTATGTATATACCATGTCAGTAACATGCTGATAGCAACCCTAAGGATGACAGCAGCCAAACTTATTAGGAAAGAATATCAGGAGAAGTCAGCTGAAATACATACCCTCAAAATTTTAAGTCTAAAACAAAAGGAAAGAGAAAAAGAATCCCCAATTACATATTCTTACAATTTAATGCCACCAAAAATAAAATTATTTTTAAAGCCTCCTTTTCAAATTTAAAACAAAAACAAGTTTGTTTATTTGGTTTCGATTCATCAGTAATATATTTTGTGACTATTTAAAATCATTACCAAATTAAACTGTCTACCCCTAAATGAATTTCAAATTTTATAAACGTGTTTTATTCCTCAAGTCCATTAACTGTCTTGTTATCGTTACTTAATACATTAGTAAACACTAAGTGTATATAAAGACTAAACCAAGGCTCTTTTTTACATAATTATCTTAGCCCATTAAAGTTTTCAGTAAAAATTAACTTAGCTTATAAAATAAGTAAACAAAGCCCAACTGTATTTCCCAGAATAAGTGTTTATATGATTGCCATTATTCAAAGGCGGAAGAGAAGGATATGAGATATAAGCTAGTCTAGTTCATTAAATTTGCTAATTACTCATGGACATTAAAAGTTTGCTAGACTTTTGATATATTTTACTATATTAACTAGGATGTGAGTGCTCAATTAATTACAAAAGGAAAAAAAATTACAAAAGGAAAAGTTCTTCTATACGATCTAGCTCTGGCCCTTCAAATATCAAGAAACTAAACACAGTACTTCTAAACTTCCTTAAGCTGTTCCACCTTAAATTTTTTTAAAAGATTATTTCTTGTTATTGTTTCATTTCCTACTTCAGGTCTTCAAGGCATTGGCAGCAGTCCAAAAGAAGGAGCCAATCAAGTAAGTACAACACAACAATGCCTTAGTACTTAAATTTGGATGAAAGCCAGATAAGCACTTGGATGATTACATCATCACCCTCAAGGGGCAGAGCTGGTTAGCCTTCCAAGCTAAATTAATTTTTACACTTTCTCATCGACTACAGAAACTTATACTCCCTCAAATACCAGAGCCAAGTTCACATATTAAGATGGCCTTTTTAAACAAAACTCAGCAACACATAAAAAAAATTTTAACTCCAAAATTAAACATATTAGAGAAAAGTTTAAGGTAACAATAATGTTGATGAATACAGGCACACATGTATAGTTATACAGATGCCTTAGTAAATTCTTATTTCATTTAAAAAAAAAGAGAGAGCTGCTTCTTTAACTTCAGAAAGGGCATTCTGAGTATATAATTACTCAGAAACAAAGTTAATCCTTATTTTAACAGTTTATAGGACAGCTCAACATTCTAAACCATGAAAGTAACTAAATGACAAATTAAGAACATGAGTAGTGAAACCCATCTTGGTATTGTCATTCTGTTAGGTTATATTCTTATAAACAATTAAAAACTTATTCAAAGGAATGAAAGAAGGACTTCATTGATCTGTTTTACCTCCTTCTCATAAATTTCCTCTAGGTTTATGTTATGTTCTTTTAAAGTTTTCTTCTAACAGTGAACTTTCGTCATCACATGGATTTTAATATACAATTAAGATAACACTTTTTTTTTTTACACAAGAAATTTTGAGAAAAGGAGTGTTTTTTAGGGGTAATGGTGAGGCATAAAGCATTCTATGAATGTTGAAAAACATGAGAAATGATTCAGTAACAACTCATATATATATTCAGTGAGATGAAAATAAATTATATATAGCCTTACTGCATTCCAACCATTTATTCAAAGTTGCTTACTTTCTCTGTCCTCTTTGTTTTCGCGGTGCTGAGTTTTGTATTCTCTCACAGGTGCCATTGCTGTTGTCATCAACGTCCTTCTTGTTAGAAGGCTGGCTTTTCCATGGCAAGATAAACCCAGGCGTTACTCTAAATTGTTTTAAGTCTCCTTGTCCTAAGGAACTTTTTTCACCACAGTAACAAAAAGCGCAGAGCTGTTCACTGGTAGAAATAAAAAGTAAGAAAGAGAAGGAGAAAGTAGTTTTATTCAACTATTTTTAAAGTGATAGACTACAGATACTTGTGGTTTAAATATTACGACCTTAGTGCAAGCTAAGCTTGAGTATGTATATGCCATAAGAACAATTAAGCTTAAAAATCAATTATACATTTGCAATTCATAGCATGACTTTTTATAGTAGGCATACCAAATCAAAAAATTCTAGTTTATATGTAAAAAAATAATTTTCTTTTTAATATAACTCAAGAAAATGGAAGTAATACAAAAAAAGAATAAAGTAGGTAAAGCTAAGGGTGGGAAAGAGGGCAGGGTTTAATCGCCACTCAATGACATACTGGCTCTGTAAAACTTGCGGTGACAAACCACATGATGGTCCATTCTTTATGCATGACACAGATACAAAACACATGTGAACAAACATGAAGACATAAAAACATGGATTTAAGTGCTTACTAGGTTAAGCAGTTAGTGGTGAGGAGTATGTGTGAAAGAGTTTGACAGGAGTGAACAAGGAATAAATAGGTAGAGCAAGAAGATCTTAGGGCAAGTGAAACTATTTCCCATGATACACTGTAAAGGCAATGTATGACATTAGGCATTTGTCAAAAATCATAAAACCATATAACACAAAGAATGAACCCTAATGTAAACTATGGTGTTTTGTTAATAATAATGTATTAATACTAGTTTATCAATTGTAACAAATGTACCACACTTAGGTACAATCCTAATAATAGAGAACACTCACAGAAGGAGGGCAGGCTGGGAATGGGAACTCTGTACCATGTGTTCAATTTTCCTAAAAACCTAAATTTGTTCTAAACAATAACATCTATTAATTACAATAAAATTAAGAAGTTAAAAGACAAAAAACAATATATGCTTATGGAATAGATGCTTAATAAAAGATCTTAGAACAGAATTAAAAGGACTACTCCTTGAAAGGGGAACCCTCTTGCACTGTTGGTGGGAATCCAAACTGGTGCAGCCACTGTAAAAAACAGTATAGAGGTTCCTCAAAAAGTTAAAAATAGAGCTACCCTATGATCCAGCAATCACACTCCTGGGTATTTACCCAAAGAATACAAAAACACTAACTCAAAGCGATACGTGCACTCCTATGTTTATTGCAGGATTATTTATAATAGTCAACATATGGATGCAGCCCAAGTGTCTATCATTGATGAATGGATAAATAAGATGTGATTTTATATTTATATTTATATACACACACAATGGAATATTAGCCATAAAAAAAGAATGAAATCTTGCCATTTGCAACAACATGGATGCAACTAAGCAAAATAAGTCAAAGAAAGACAAATACCATATGATTTCACTCATGTGGAATGCTGTTGTTTGGGGATAGTTTTTTTTTTTTTTTTTTTAAGATTTTATTTATCCATTCATGAAAGACACAGAGAAAGACAGAGAGAGGCAGAGAGAGGCAGAGACACAGGCAGAGGGAGAAGCAGGCTCCATGCAGGAAGCCCGACATGGGACTTGATCCCGGGTCTCCAGGATCGCGCCCTAGGCCAAAGGCAGACGCCAAACCGCTGAACCACCCAGGGATTCCCCAGGGATAGTTTTTTTTGTTTGTTTTTTGTTTTTTGTTTTCCCCCGAAGATCACATACATCTTTGACTTTTTTTTTTTTTAATTTTTTTTATTTATTTATGATAGTCACACAGAGAGAGAGAGAGTGAGAGAGGCAGAGACACAGGCAGAGGGAAAAGCAGGCTCCATGCACCAGGAGCCCGACGTGGGATTCGATCCCGGGTCTCCAGGATCGCGCCCTGGGCCAAAGGCAGGCGCCAAACAGCTGCGCCACCCAGGGATCCCTGACTTTTTTTATCATGGAAAATTTTGAACAAAGATGCAAAAGTAAAATCAGTTAATAAATGCTCATGAACCCATCAATCAACTTTACCTGTTAGCAATATTTTGTTTTTCTCATTTTATCCATTCACCCCTTATTTTATTTATGACAGCGTATCTTATTTTATTCAAGTTTTTATTTAAAATTCAGTTACTTAACAAACAGTGCAATATTATTTTCAGGTACAGAACCTAGTGATTCATCACTTACATACAACAGCTGGTGCTCATCAGGACAAGTGCCCTCCTTAATTCCCATCACCTACTTCATCCATTCCCCCCACACACCTCCCCTGGGTAACCCTCAGTTTGTTCTCTAGAGCTAAGAGTCTTTATTGGTTTGCGTCACTCTCTTTTTCTTTTCCCTTTGCTGATATGTGGAATTTAAGAAACAAAATGGAAGGACGTAAGGGAGAAAAGAGAGCGGCAAACCAGAAAACAGACTCTTAACTACAGAAAACACACTGTTGGTTGGGAGGGAGAGGTGAATAGGGGGATGGGGGTAACAGGTGAAGGGGATGAAGGAGGCCACTTGTGATGAGCACTGGGTGATGTATGGAAGTGCTGAATCACTAAATTCTACCCCTGAAACTAACATTACACTGTATGTTAATGAATAGGAATTTAAATAAAAAACTTAAAAAATATAACAGAATTTTAAAAACACAATATTTCTTAGCTTTAAAAAATATTTCATTTATTGTGGATTTTTTTCTTCATTGGTTTTAATTTTTTTTTTTTTTTTTTTTTTTTTTTTTTTTTTTTTGGTTTTAATTTTTTTAAACATTTTTTTAGGGGTGTCTGGGTGGTTCAGTCAGTTAAGCATCTGGACTCTTGATTTGAGGTCAGGTCTTGATCTCAGGATCCTGGAATAGATCCCTGCATTGAACTCCACACTCAGCAGGAAGTCTGCTTAAGATTCCTTCTGCCCCTCCCCTCCCCCCCAGATTAATAAAATCTTTTAAAAATTAAATTGTTTTAAAGTATTACTTACACTTTTATCACCATAAAAATGGGGGGAAAACTAAATTATAATAAAGAGAATAAAAGGACTGCTCATCTTGGATATATTTTCTCTTCACCACAAATTTACAGCTGCTGCATCCAAACCTTCCTTCTCAGGCACTGATGTTTCACCACAACCTCATACTATGTATCTCGTGAACTTTTGTAATGTCTTACATTAACAGGTGATAAAAATAAACTATGTTTTTAGGGAATTTTTTTTCCTCTTAAATTCAAATTATGTCCCTCAACTAATTACCTTGATGAAAGTTACCTATTTATGTTTTTCAATTTCATGATAAACTGTGTTGCCCATTGATACTGAGACAGAAAGACACACACATACACATACATACACACACTTAAATGCGGTCTACTCCTAAAAAAACAAAGTTGAAAAGGAATATAGTTTTTCCTCCTGCCTAAAAGATATGACCACCAGTATTATTATTGTTATTTTCTTACTTATAACTTCCTTGAAGCTACTAAGGCTTACAATTCTTTCAGCATACCCCATTTCATTTCTTTCTTTCCTTAGGAGCATCACTCATGATGAGCAACAATCAGATGGACATCAGCCTTATCAGCACTGATTACAACAAAACTGATTAGAAAATGGAGTGATATTTTTAAAGTACTGACAGAAAATACCTTCATCTTCAATGTCACACCCAAACCATCACTCCAATGTGATGGTGTAGTAAAAGTAATCCCAGGCTTGTAAGAGCGCAGTGATTTTGCCACACAACAGATCCACAATGAAAATAATTTTAAAGAAGTACTCAAATTACTGAAGAATTAGGGAAGGTTTAAGGAGATGGAAGAAGTAAGGACAGTCATCTAGACACCTCAGCGTAATTTATTAACTTTAAAGGTAGGACAAAGGAAATTTCTGTCTTCTGCTTTGGGTGCAGAAAGCTGCAAAGAGCACTGCTCCCACCCTCATAGCAAAATCTTGCCAATCTACAAATTCGCTTTTCTTGAACACATTACATTGCAGAAGTCACAGAACAACCAATTCACCTCTAAATGAATGAAAGTCACTCCCCCAAAAAAAAAAAAAAAAAAAAAAGAAAGTCACTCCCAAAAAAGAGATGAATGAGGCACAAGCATTTGCTTAGTCTGGGGAAGGAGCCACTGTATATCATATAAGCAGCATAAGAAAAATTCAGTGAAAAATTTTAACTAGTGCAAGTATGAAACAGTGTGACAATACAAAATATCTGTGACTCACAAAACACAGGGTAAATTCTATGCCACTCATAATCTTCTCTCTGCATACCACTCCAGATGCTCATGCACAACACTAGGGGCATGGCGACAAGTCTGGAGAATGTGCTGGTCATGGCACAAAGCCTGGAGACAAGAACAGGAGCCATGTGGGGAAAGTAGAAAACAACACTCATATCTGTCTCCCTCGTTTTCCCTGGGGAACGGTAGCCTTAGGCTGATGAGAGGACAGGAAAAACCACCACCACTTGGTGAAGACCAAGTGCTGATGGAGGAACAGTGGGGTGGAGAAGGTGGGCTTTAAGCCTAGAGGAGAAGTAAGACTGTGTCCTGGACTCAGACCATGACCAGGCTCCTACAGATAGTGTAATGACAAGATCACTAAGAACATGGAACCCTCAAAACCAAAGGGCATGGTGCCTATTTAAAAGTAAAGCAAAAAAAAAAACAAAAAAAAAAAAACAAAACAAAAAAAAAAGTAAAGCAAAAAATTTACAAAATTAAAAATTAAAAAAAAAAAAAAAGAGTAAAGCTGAATCAGAACAAGAAATGTTCTGTGCATCCATGCTCTGCCCACAACTCTCATACATCACTAGTGAGGACGCAAAGCAGTACAGTCACACTTGGAACACACTTTGGCATTTTCTATTCAAATTACCTTTCTCCTATCCTATGTATTTACCCAAGTGAAATAAAAACCTCACGTTCACACCAAAATCTGTGAGTGAATATTTATACCAATTGTATTCATAACTGCCCAAAACTGGAAACTACTCAAATATTCCTGAACTAGTTAATGGATAAACTGTGGTAGGAGCTTCCATAAAACAGAATCCTGTTCAACAATAAAAAGGAGGCAACTACTGGTATATACAATAACACAGATGAGCAAAAAGGCCAGAAAATGAGTAAAAAAGGCATTAGCTAAGTAAAAAAGGCCAGAATCAAAAGAACACATACTCTACAATTCCATTTCTACAGGGACCTTAAGAAGATAAGCAGCTGCCAAGGGGAAAGCTGGGAGTCAGGGTTGGCCAACAAACAGGCATTGGAAACTTTCTCAGTAGGATGGGCTGTTCTTTGTCTTGTGGTAACGGTTATGTCACTGTATACAGCTGTCAACTCACTGTAAGGGGTGAATTTCACTGTATGTTAAATTAAACCTCAATTTTTAAAATGGGGGGAAGCAAGGGGCCAAGACAAGAGAAATAGAAATAAGAAGTATATATCTATAAAGTCACTACAGCGTGAAATGCTAGAGGAGAGATGCAAAGAGATATGGACATATGATAAAGCACTTACACTGTTAATACCAAGAAACCAATTCTTGGTTTAAATTCTCTCAAAATTAAGTTCAACAGGGTTAAGAGACATAAGATTTGAGACATAAGATTTAAGGGAAATGATCTTAAAAACAAAATATAATGTATGATCAAAAGAAAAAAAAATCAACCCAATAAAGAACAGAAAGAAGTAATGCCTTCACAGAACTCACATGATATTGATAATTAAGTAATCAAATCAACTGCTGAGAAATAACAAGTGCTACCAAGAAAAATAAAACAGGATTAATGGGGAAAATGCGTTGGGGACTGTTTTAATTTTCAGTCTACTCTTTTATTTTGCAACTTTTCAAACTTCCTCAAAATGGGGAACAAACCATGTATGGGTAAGGTGTCTAGTATACCTCCAAATGGAGATGTCAAGCAGACAGACGGATAGGAAAGTCTGAAGTTCAGAGAAAGGTCAGCCCTGGAAATATAAATATGAGGTTCATCAGCACACAGACAAAATGTAGCCATCACACTGAATGAGCATTGCCAGAGATGGAGTAGAAATAAAAGTATGCGTGCTGAAGACTTCAGTCGGATTTCCCCAACATTATAAAAAGCAAGGGTCTTTGCAAAAGCCAGCAAAAAATGAGGAGTCAGGGGTGCCAAAAGCAAAAGAAAGAAAACATTTCAAGACGATGGGAGTATGTAACTGATAAATGATTTCATAGTTTTATTCATGTCTTTCAAACAAGGCCTAAAAAAGTCCAAGACTTCAAAGCTGAAGTACACACAAGATAAGTTATAATGTCCTTTATTTCTTTTTCTAAGGAATGAAGAAAGAGTAAGGAACAAGAGTATAAAAGTTTACAGGTAATTATCAAAAAATCAATCGTTACACTAAAAGCTTGGAGTTATTTCTTTGGTTAGGACTAGCATGCTGGTGATAGTCTATGCTGGCCTGCAGAGAGGAGGCTAACATGCTAGTCTATTGCTCTGTTCTACAATCACCAAAGCCCACAGACATACTTTACTCCAACAACACACAGAGGCATCAGTCATAAATTTAAAATTACTAAATAATAAAATTTCATGGGTATTTACATACCAAACTTGTACTCCCTGAATTCTCTCTATAGCCAGTTCCCTGCCTGTCATTAATCCCCAACCCAGCTGCATTCATTCTCTAACCTGATTTTGGCTTCTACACCAACAGAGACCAGGGAGCTCGCAGATTCCTCAGACACAGAACGCTGAAGAACTGGGATCGGCCGTTTGCTGTTGTCCACTTCTGCTTCAGCATCCTCTTCTGCAGATTGTTCTTTGATTTCTGCTTAATAGTGAACAAAAGAATATAAAAAGTCATTTTTGCATTTAAATCAATCTTTGGTTAATTTATCTGTAAAGCATACACAGCATGGGAAGAAGGTTCAAAAAGCATTGGCAGTATTTCATTAGTACTAGAAAAGTTTGTGTACGTAAATAATGGCACAGTTTATATTTATTCTCTATTGCAACATGATAATCAAAATAACATGAAACAGGGATCCCTGGGTGGCGCAGCGGTTTAGCGCCTGCCTTTGGCCCAGGGCGCGATCCTGGCGACCCGGGGTCGAATCCCACGTTGGGCTCCCGGTGCATGGAGCCTGCTTCTCCCTCTGCCTGTGTCTCTGCCTCTCTCTCTCTCTCTCTCTCTCTCTGTGACTATCATTTAAAAAAAAAAAAAAAAAAACATGAAACATGGCACACTGTTCTTTCTGTGTACCTTGCCACTGACTCCGTGAATTTCATCTTAGTAATAACTGTTAAGGGCAGCCCTTGTGGCCCAGCGGTTTAGCGCCGCCTTCAGCCCAGGGTGTGATCCCACGTCAGGCTCCATCAGGCTCCCGGCATGGAGCCTGCTTCTCTCTCTGCCTCTCTCTCTCTCTCTGTCTCTAATGAATAAATAAAATCTTTAAAAATAATAATAAATAAATAAAAAATAATAATAATAATAAATAAATAAGGTTTTTCACAATTTATAAATAAAATTATCATTAATTTAAAACAATTATTAAGCCTAATTAGTAGCCATTCTAGAAGAAAATAATTGAAAAGAGCACATCTTGACTCCATTGCCTTTTTCATTTACCCTCAAGACACCAACCCCAAACACCTCGCACATACTTTCTTAGGAGGCAAGTTAACAAATACCATTACCTGTAATATCATGCTTCTCTTTATTTTTTTTTAAGATTTTATTTATTTATTCATAAAGACACAGAGAGAGAGGCAGAGACACAGGCAGAGGGAGAAGCAGGCTCCATGCAGAGAGCCCAACGTGGGACTTGATCCAGGGTCTCCAGGATCACGCCCTGGGCTGCAGGCAGCGCCAAACCGCTGCGCCACCGGGGCTACCCTCATGCTTCTCTTTAAATAGAAATGATCTATCCACTCTCTTAGACTGCATTGCCAGACAATGAGCAGGCACTGTCCCTCCACCAGGGATCCTGATGCAATCCCACACTTCAGTCGATCCTCCTTGCCTAATCTGACATTTACTTTTACCTTTCCGCACCACCACCCCAAACCAAAGAAACAAATATAAAGCACTTATAGCACTTCAAACTCCTCCTCTCTGTCTTTCCTTCCTTTTCCCACTAAAATCCATGAAATGAGACTCTGGAGGAACTGTACTCCATTACCTTCCCCTCACTAATCCCTTGCTAACGGGCATCCTTCTACTGCAACACTGTTCTCCCCACCAACAGCAACAGAACTAACAATCCAGGGCCTACTCACATGCCTTCAAACTATCTAGACAACCAAGGAAAACCTCCTTCTTATTGAAAGGCTCTCCCACCTTTTATAAGCAGGGGGTGTAATGGATTACTACAGGTTCAGGGTCATAAAGACTGCTCTCACATACCAGTTCTACCAACTACTGTCTGTACAGTTTATACAGTCATTTCCTGAAGTCTCCATTGTCTCACCTACAAACCCAGAAAGTGACCATGTATCTCATGAGGCTGCTAATGAAAATTAAATGATCTGCTATCTGTCTCTTCAGCTGATTTCTTTTAGACCTCTAAACATGGAATCAACCCTTCAGATGTCCTTTATGTGTTCTTTCTTCTTGAAGAACTTAATGACTATCCAGGTCTTAACAGTCTCCTCTGGACTTCATGGTCATCAACTGACACCTGCAGCCCCAGGTTCCTCTCCTGAGTTTTAGACCATACTTTAACTTCATTCTGGACATATCTAGCAGCTGGAACACTAAATTCCACACCAAGTTTGATCTTGCACCTTTCAGATCAACTCTTCAATCTGACTTGCCTATTTTTGTGACTATCAAAGTCTCCTAAATTCATAATAAAGTTTAGGTAAGTGTTTTGACAAATAACTTTGAGAGCTATTAATTGTTCAGTTAGAAAAGCTACAAATAATTATAAGTCTTGTCAAATCATGAAATGAATGATGAAATAGAGCATCAAACAGTTTAGGTTCTATTTAATAATATTGTTCTTTCTTAAACTGTAATAGTAAAGTTGACCATAAGTCAAGTGCTTATGGGCCTATCAATCATGCTGTCTCTCCTGTCTACCCCTAGACACAAAACTGAGACTGACTACCTAGAATCAACCCTACAAATACAAAATATATTTGTATCAAAGGGTTATAAAGATTTGCAAACTCTACTATATTAAAATACTAAATTTCTATATAACAAAAGATATCACAAAATGAAAAAGTATATCATAGATTGAAAGAATATACATGTAACATGTATCTATAAATAGGTATTCAAATCCAGAATATGTAAAGAACTTCACAGATGAACAAGGCACATTACCCCATAGAAAATGGACAGAATTATAAAATCTACACTACCTTTTACATCCAAATTTTAGTAAGTGACTAAATTTGAATTACATCCAAATTCTTAGCTAGTGACTTTATTTCCCAACCTTCTTTGTAGCTATCAGAGCAAGTTCTAATAGATTCTGACCAAAAGTGACCATGCAGCTTCTACATCACCAAACAGGAAGGGATTTGCTCTAAACTAAATTATATTCCCTCTTTCCTATGCACAGGAACACAGACATATCAGCAACCCAGATGCAATGCTACAGAGGAGAACAACACTCTTGCCAAGGGCAGAAAAACAAGATGAAGGAGCCTGGGTCCATAAACAACCATAGGGAGCAAAGATGCCCCATGAGCCTGAACCCCTCATTTCAGAAATACTGCACAAAAAAAATTAATTTGTTTTATTTACGCCACCACTGTATTTTGGGGTCTCTGTTACAGCATTTTAACCCCTGCCCCAATTAACAGAGAAACCAGTGTAAGAAACCAGGAGGGGGAACTGCCATAACAAACATTTAAAATCCAAGTTGGTGGGATCCCTGGGTGGCGCAGCGGTTTGGCGCCTGCCTTTGGCCCAGGGCGCGATCCTGGAGACCCGGGATCGAATCCCACATCGGGCTCCCGGTGCATGGAGCCTGCTTCTCCCTCTGCCTGTGTCTCTGCCTCTCTCTCTCTCTCACTGTGTGCCTATCATAAATTAAAAAAAAAAAAAAAAAAAAAAAAAAAAATCCAAGTTGGTGATAAGGCAATGAGAACAGTGATAGAGTTTGGAAATTAACTGGTCTTTTTTATGCTATATCAAAATATTTAGTAGATCTACAATAACTTGGAAAGCACACCAGGTGCTTCCAGAACTTATTGATCTAGGGATAGCATCTGGAAAGAGCCAAAAGTTATTTTGTGTTGTCTGCCCTCTAGTGCTTTTATAACCAAAGACAGAGAAAGTAACATGGTTCCACTAGACAGATTCCCTCTGCCTATTATATTCAAAGCACTATAAAATGACCATATATAAACATTCCTTTCAGGAAGCATTTCATTTCTACCCAGAGATGCCCTGAGCACATGTGGGATATACTCTTTTTGTACCATTCCTATTACCAGTAATAAGGAAGAATAAGAGTCAAGATAGGAGGAGTAATAAGAAGAGTACACCTCAGCAGCTCATACCCTGAGCAACATGGACCAGGATCATGTGCCATGATATTGCCCTGGGAGCACTTTGCTCCTAAGGGCCAGCTCTGCTTAGCTTCCACTCCCAAACTGCATTCCCTCAAACAGGATGCAACCTGTCTGTTCTCTTGTATATGCTATCTACCACGTACGGCCTCTTGTCAAAATTTTTCTCCAGGCAAACTGTAGCACAATCCCAACTACTTCCTTATTTTGATCTCTCTCAAAAAGAAAATACATAACACTTTCAGTATTTTTAGGAGCTTTTTTGTTGCTTATAACTACGGCGAAACCAGTAGGAAGACCATCTGTCTCTCATAGTCTGCTCTCTTCTCTCTCTCTCCCTCTCTCAAATTAGATCAGAAGGAGATGGCAAGGTTAAACATAAATGTAAATGGCAGGCTGGTAGGAATGTGGGTACTCAAGCTTTAGAAATTAAGCTCCTTGCATTTCAGAGGGGCAAAAAACAGATTCAGACTACAGGGAATTTTTTTTTTTTCCTAATGGAATCTGGAACAGGCCTGATCCAAAAAGAGAATAATATTAAGGCAGGCTTCACGAGTTCACCCTGTTCTCCTTTTGCTTCCAGGTATGACTGCCACTGGGTCTGCCTATGATCCTACCCTGAATCTGCTAAAGACACGATGGGGATTGATGGGTTTGAGTTGGATTTTTGTTTTTAGTCATTTGTTCTTTAAAGAATAAGGAGAAATAAAGAGGAATCTTATGACTGCTTGCTAGGGGGCAATTCTAAACACAAAATAGAAACAAAAAAAAGTACCCCTAAATAAGTGAAACTATACACAGTGATAGAACCTATCTGGATGGGATGAGCACTGGGTGTTATACTATATGTTGGCAAACTGAACTCCAATAATCAAATATACAAAAGAAAAAAAAACCTATCGTGGGATGCCTGGGTGGCTCAGCAATTGGGCCTCTGCCTTCAGCTCAGGGCGTGATCCTGAAGTCCCAGGATCAAGTCCCACATCAGGCTCCCTGCATGGAACCTGCTTCTCTAATGTCTCTGCCTCTGTGTGTGTGTGTCTCTCATGAGTAAATAAATAAAATCTTTAAAAAAAAAAAAAAAAGATAGAACCTATCTTTTTTAGTTGTCACTCTTCATTTAGTAGAATAAGTTAAATTTTACTATCTGTCAAAGTCAAGTCAGGACAATTAAACTATAATTGTTTAATAGATATAAATGTTTATATCTCCCTCTTCTCCTAGCCCCAGTCTTCAAAAGATTGCCAGAGTTTCACAGCAGAATGTTAAACAGATTGCTCTGGTTGAAAATGATGTCATCCAAATATCCAACCAGAGATGTCAACCAGAAGTGCCCTGGTGAAATGACTGTAAACTCAGTAACAAATTAGGAGATAGTTCTGGTGCCAGTACTTGCTTAACCACAGTTTACTACTAAAAACGCACTCTTGAACACCATCCTGTGGCTATGCCGAAACCACAAAAGCTAACCATTCAACCAATAAAATAGCCCAGGCTCAGCAACTCTGCTACTTTGCAGAGCTATTGCCTTTCATAGCATTCTATTCATTCAAATGTATAACAGACTCAAACTATGAAACAGGACTAAGCAGGCACTTCTCACATTTTAAAAATGTCCCCATTGTATTTTTCTTGAATATAAAATATTCCACGTATCTTTCTCCTTACTTTGAACTTGACCTAAAATAAAGGCAATGCTACTCAGTCACAAAATGTTTTAAAATCAGAAGAATCCAGTCTGACCTCAGGGATGACACACAGAGATGATTTTATTCTCCGCAGACCCTACCTGTGTTTAATCTTGAACCACTAGGTGGCACATGTGCAGAAGTAACTACACTAAAGAACCCAATCCCGCATAAGGAAGCTCCTAAGAGAACTTGGATGGCTCCTGCACTTCATTCAGTGGCATGGCCTAAGTGCTATGCAAATCTCAGGGGATGCAATAGTAAATCAGATCTAAGCCCTGTCGTTAAACAATACCATTCCACCCAGGATTCTTACTTACAGTTCCAAATAGTTGTTTCTGTGAAGGAACAGCAAAGGCTGTTTTAGTTTGCTGTATTAGTTAAAATCAGAGGTTTGGAATCAAATGGTCCAGAATCTGCACTGCAAGCAGTGCGACCCTGGTAAATTAGTTCATCTCAATTTCAGTTTGTTAATCATTTAAAAGATAGCTAATACCACCTAGTATAAAATGATCTAGGATTAAAAAAGATAATACATGTAAAGCACTCAGCCCAATGCCTTAAGTATATAGTAAGGGTAGGTACATGGTTGGTATTCTATCTACATTTCACACACTATATCCTATCTATTCACTTTCCCACCTAGTTGGGTATCACCTACTAAAATGCCAACCAAACTCTTGATGTCAGGTCACACATTATTATACTGTAGGAAGTAATAAGAATAAAGAGAACATTTATTTAGCAGCTTCTGGCTCTTTGCTAAGGGGTTAATAAATCATTACTTTAGAATAATTTTCACCAAACAGAATTTTGAGTAACTACTGTGTATATATATACATTCCAGTCAAATAGTAGCCTGTTTTTATAAAAGAGTCAGGATTTCGATCCTCAAGGGATCTAGTCAGGAGATAGTGAATAATAATAGAATAGCACACCTGTCACGATGGAGGCACAGCTGTGGTGAGAGTCAAGGGAAGAAGTGGGAGTACAGCTTAGAAAGGCTTCAAAAAGGCATTAAAAGCCCAGCTAAAACTGAAAAGACAGAAAGAGGTGTGCATCTAACAGTTCTCTCACTTAATTCTTTTAAGAAATGAATAGTAATATCTGACATATTATCCTAATTTTAAGATAAGGAAACGAAAGTCAGAAAGTTAAACAAGCGGCTTGAGATCAAAGGTTTGCAATCGGAAGCAAAGCTGGGATTCAAAGTCAGGCTTATAAATCCACAGGATGGGGGGGAAAGGCGAGGCCTAATTCCACTGTGATGAACCGCCCAGCAGTCTCTCACTGAGCACAGAGGTTTGATGAATACATTAATGGTAAAGGGAAATGTTAATATTTTACTAGCAGCATGTTACTAAGGAATCATTTGTTGAATATGAAGGGTATGAAGTGAAATCTGAAAATACAGAATATTTCTTTTATTTTTAAGCACTGCTGGGTAAAATTATGAAGAAAGCATTTATTTTTTTTTAATTTTTTTATTTATTTATGATAGTCACAGAGAGAGAGGCAGAGACACAGGCAGAGGGAGAAGCAGGCTCCATGCACCGGGAGCCTGATGTGGGATTCGATCCCGGGTCTCCAGGATCGTACCCTGGGCCAAAGGCAGGCGCCAAACCGCTGCGCCACCCAGGGATCCCTGAAGAAAGCATTTACCTCATAGCCAAGTTCAAAATAATACAGTTTGATTTTGGACAATTAGGAAATTATTTTCCTCAAAGGTTAGACAATTCTTTGTATATATCCTAAAAATATATTCAGTAAAACTCACCAACACAGTGTAATTGACTGTGAGTTGTCAAAACTACTCCAGAGTCAAAAAAAATAAAAAAAATAAAAAAAAACTACTCCAGAGTCTACCAATGTCCTCCCTTACCAATACATAACACATTCATTCAAAGCACCCAATCTTGAATGAATTTTTTAAATTGACTTATTTAATCAGGGGTTCTAGGATCTTGGTAGCGAAAAATTCATCTAAATCTTTTTTTTTTTTTTTACTAACTTTTGAAATTTGGAATCCTAAAAACTCCTTTCATTATGAATATATGCACAAGCAGAGTGATACACCAACAACTGTGTCTCTGTCACCAACAGAAAGGTCATTTCTTACCACATTCAGTAGTTGCAGATAATCCACAATATCATCACTACTCAAAAATCACAATAATTATTAAATTAGGATTTATAACTTAAGTGTAAATTTTTAAAAACACGCTACGAAACTACAAATTTGTTTTTTTACTATTTTGATAATATTTTGATATAATCATTTATCTTTGCAATCTTACGTAGTTTACTCATTTAAAAGTGTTATTTGGAAAAGAGCCTGCTATAGGTGCCATGGCACCAAGCTAGACCACATGCTCTATAGAAACAGGCACTGTATCTGTTTTGCAAGCCACTCAGTGCAAAATCTGAATGATGCCCAATAACTATTTGATGAACTACATGTGATATAATTAATATCAAGCAAGGAAATCTTATTGTATACATAAGCAAAGAATCACAAAAGGCACAGAGAAAAATATACAAAATATTTTATTTATTTTTCTCTTTTTTTGAAGATTTTGTTTATTTATTCATGACAGACACAGAGAAAGAGAGAGGCAGAGACACAGGCAGAGGGAGAAGCAGGCTCCACACAGGGAGCCCCATGTGGGACTCGATCCCCGGTCTCCAGGATCATACCCCAGGCTGAAGGCAACGCTAAACCACTGGGCCACTGGGGCTGCCCAATACAAAATATTTTAAATGGGATAGTACTTACTAATTACTTTAGTGTACACCAGCACTCATTATCTACTTCTTACCCAAATAACATGCCTGCTTCTATGCTTAAGAGTCAAATATTAAATAGAATAAAAATCATTTATGTCTCCTAACTTCCTTTACCCCCACAGAATGGTGATGCCAAAAAAAAAAAAAAAAAAAGAGAGAGAATGGTGATGCCTTCCTTACATGCTTACTTTATATTTATACTAGGACTACAGAACAAAATGTATCTAAGAAATAGTGTAATCACGCCCTTTCCTTCTTCTGAAAAGCAGTGGTCAAAATAAGCCTCCATTCCGAGGCTTATTTTTTTAAGGCAAATCTTTTTTTTAAGATTTTATTTATTTACTTATTCATAAGAGACACAGACAGAGAGAAAGAGGCAGAGACACCAACAGAGGGAGAAGTAGGCTCCCCACAAGGAGCTCCATGTGGGACTCAATCCCTGACCCTGGGATCATGCCCTGAGCCGAAGACAGACGCTCAACTGCTGAGCCACCCAGGCATCCCAATTCTGACAGTTCTATTTTATGTTGTGTTTCTATCTATCTTACTGAATCTAGTGTATACACTAGGTCCAAACTGAGGTGTACAGCTAAAAAATTAGCACTATATTTAGAAACAGTTATCCTATCTTTATCCATCAAACTACTTAAAATATTGAAACTAATAATATGAAGACAGGGGGATCCCTGGGTGGCTCAGCAGTTTAGTGCCTGCCTTCGGCACAGGGCATGATCCTGAAGTCCAGAGATCGAGTCCCAAATCAGGCTCCCTTCATGGAGCCTGCTTCTCCCTCTGCCTGTGTCTCTGCCTCCCCATCCCCCTCTCTCTGTGTCTCTCATGAATAAATTAAAAAAATATTTTTTTAAAAATATGAAGACAGTCACTACTTTCACAGCACCATGTAAAGATTTAAAATGTAAGCAACTAAAAATAAGGACACAAAAATGTGAAAAATCGGTTCTCTTGGAGTTAACACTTTATGGCTTAGTCTCTTTATACCTCTTTATACTTATCCATAGTTCAATAGATTTTCACAATATACATCACTGTTAGGATTTTAATGTGATTTTTAGGAATGCAAGTACAAAAAGATTAAGAGTCCAACAATTATCAAGCCCAAAGAACACACTGATGTTAATTAAAATAGCAGTTGTTAAAATTTGATTGCTTTCTGGATGTTTTGCTTAGTTTTCTATATGACTTTTTAAATGTGTACTTTTAATGGATATGCATTGTTAGCAATTAATACAAAAAACTAGGGGCACCTGGGTGATGCAATTGGTTAAACAATTGACTCTTGGTTTCAGTTCAGGTCATTATCATGGGATCAAGCCTCACAACTGGCTCTGCGTGGAGTCGGCTTGGGATTCTCTGGCCCTCTCCCCCATGCATACTTGTCTGTCTGTCTGCCTCTCTCTCAAATAAATAACACTTTAAAAAGTATACAAGAAACTAAAATAAAACCAGTAAGTTACAATATACATCTTCACCATGTAATAGTTATGTACAGCAATCTTAATCTTCTGAGCCTTATCTTTATTTAGGCCTAAAACTCAATGCAGATAATACAAAAAGAATACTTTAAAAAAATATCTTCACAGCTAACCTTCAGTAAATGCTTACTATGTCCTAGGCAATGCTTTAAGTGATTAACACATGTTAATTCAATTAAACTGTACAACAACTATATGAAAATACCTTCTAAGTCTGGGATTTTATACAAGCTAATAAGTTAGTCTGTTACTGTTTCATAGATGCTGGCAGAAGACAAAGACTCCTGAATCAAAGAAAAAGGACTTGATTACTCACAGCACAGCAAGCAGCACAAGCATGAGAATATTGATATCTGTTCCTGGGGGCCACACCGTGGGCCTGAATGAATGGCTGTATCACACTGAACTGTGAACAAAGAGCATAGGGAACCCACTGCTTTTATAACAAGCAGTTAAACATGCCTGCTCTTTGTCCCAGAAGGAGACTTTTGCCTCACTCTTCAAGGCTTCCCACCAGGAACACAACCCTGAGAAATGGCCAGATAAGAACAGTCAAGGCCTTACATTCTTGGCATGCACAAGGTACGTCAAGTGCAAGAGACCCATGAAGGAGTATCTCCCAACAGTAGCTACTATTAACATCTCCATGTTACAGATAAGTAAACAAGGTAAGAGATTAAGGAACTTTGTCAAGAATACCGTTAGCAGAGGGGCTCCTGGTTGGCTCAGTCAGTAGAGCATGCAACGCTTGATCTCAGAGTTGTAAGTTTGAGCCCCACACTGAGTATAGAGATTACATATAAATAAAATAAATTTTTAAAAAGAATACAATAAGTAGAGGAGCCCAGATTCCAACACAGGCAATCTGGCTCCAGAGCTTCAACTGCTAAACCACTACTTAGTTGAAGTGTGTGAAGAGTGTGAGTTGAAGTGAAGAAATTAAAATAATTGTAGAACTGTAAACAAGAGGACCTTCAGGAAGAAACAATTCTGAAAACAATGTTAGTATGTGGAAGACAAACTACAGAAAACACACAGAAAAATAAAAAAACAGTGGAAGTGATAAAGATGAAGAACATGTACAACATGCATACTTACTACTACCTGACAAAAAAATAGAATGGAAAAATATTCAAAGATTCTAAAGAAGTAAACATTCTTGAAACAAAGGCAGGACCAAACCTGTGGGTTTATTTTGTTTTAAAGATTTATTTATTTATTTATTTATTTATTTATTTATTTATTCATTCATTCATGAGACACACACATAGAGAGAGGCAGAGACATAGGCAGAGGGAGAAGCAAGCTCCCCATGGGGAGCCCGATATGGGACTCCATCCGGGGACTTCAGGATTACTCCCTGAGCCTAAGGCAGAAGCTCAACTGCTGAGCCACCCAGGCATCCCCAAACCTGTGGATTTAACCTGCAGATCAAAGCAGCAGAAAAAATTAGCTGCCCACCTGTCCCAGCCCTTCACAGAAGCAGCAGACAAAAAGTAAAGCCGATGGAGGATCTCTACAGTGTGATTTATAAGTGTGACCTATGTGATGGATGTCACAGTTGCCTTCTTTGACATCCATTCTATGCCCCTGCCCTTGAAGCCCTCATTTTTGCTCCCCTTCCTATCTCTAGGAGTGAGCTCTATTATACTAGGATTCTACACACTGCCTTACTTTCTAAACAGACTGGGTTAGAGATAGACATATGATTGAAATAAACTGGTCCTAGAATTATTTAGCTGATACACATACATGCTCTCTCTGCTTTGATATGGACAAGAAATGATGTAGCACCCATGACTTCAGGCAACCATCTTCCATCAAGGAGAGCCAGCCACAGAATGAAGCTGACAGATGGACAGGAAGAGGGAAGGGGAGGGGGAAGGGAAGAGATGAGGGAAGGGAGGAAAGGGAAGAAAGAGAGGAAAGGGAGGAAAAGAAAGAAAAGAAAGAGAGAAAGAAAGAGGGAATCCCTGGGTGGCTCAGCAGTTGAGTGCCTGCCTTTGGCCCAGGGTGTGATCCTGGAGTCTGGGGATTGAGCCCCACATCAGGCTCCCTGCATGGAGCCTGCTTCTCCCTCTGCCTGTGCCTCTGCCTCTCTGTGTCACTCATGAATAAATAAATCAGGAAGGAAGGAAGGAAGGAAGGAAGGAAGGAAGGAAGGAAGGAAGGAAGGAAGGAAGGCAGGCAGGCAGGCAGGCAAAAACACAAAGAAGAAAGGAAAAGAAAAAGGCAGAGAGATGCAATGAACCAGGCACTTCGTTATAAGAGCAAGCATAATTTAGGCCAACTTAAACCCATCTCATCTCTGAATATGACAGTGTATGACCCATAGATTTCCTTCTTTAAAAAAAAAAAAAAGTTCCTTCTTTCTTGTAGTTTTAGTTATTTTAAGTGATTTTAATAACAATATACTGATTAAATATCATAAATGGATATCAAGTTTCATATACCATGCAAAGGGACAAAAGCAGCTATATTCTATTCACTGCCGAGAAAAATTGACATAAGCCACATATTAGTATTCAAAGAAAACTCCAGAGAACACCTATTTCCACTAACAGGGGATTAGGTAATTTGGAACAACTCTCTCACTGAAGACAAATAAGTTGAGAAAAATACTTTAAAATATACAAGTCTTGGGATCCCTGGGTGGCGCAGCAGTTTAGCGCTTGCCTTTGGCCCAGGGCGCGATCCTGAAGACCGGGATCAAATCCCACGTCGGGCTCCCAGTGCATGGAGCCTGCTTCTCCCTCTGCCTATGTCTCTGCCTCTCTCTCTCTCTCACTGTGTGCCTATCATAAATAAATAAAAATAAATAAAAAAGAAAAAAAATAAAATAAAATATACAAGTCTTAAAAGCAACAACAACAAAAAACCCTAATAAGGTAGTGAAGAATTACCAGATGAAACTCATGGAGAGAAGCAGTGAATAAGGTGAGCATGGCACACAGGGCTGCATTTCCCATGGGGGTGTCAGCCCTCAGAAAGAGACAACTGACAGACTGCACTTTTGACTTTAACAAACTTGTGGATGGTCCTGGAAGTCTATGATCATCAGGCAATGTGTACTCAAGAACGGCAGGAGCCCCAAAGGACCAGACATTAAGTGTGAGACAGAACCAGAAATAAACCACTGCTTGCAAGGATTGCTGCACAGCTTTGTGTCACATGCTTAGAACAAAAAATATAGCCACGGAAACAAACTGAAGTGATCTTAGACCACTGAGTGCCTTTAACATACGCGGGGGGCAGGGGGGAATCAGAGAAAAACTATCTTTGGAAGAAAAAAAATATCAATTTACTTCTATACATAAACTATCAAATACATTGTCCAGTACACAAACAGAGATAATCAGTTATAAGAGGAGACTACACAGCATGAGCAATGAGCAGAAACCATGAAAACAGAGCCAGAGGGCTCCAGACATTAGAATAATCAAACAAAAACTCTGAGCCAATTGTATTTCTATGTTGAAAGTAATAAAACCAGGCATTAAAATCTTCAGGAGGGAACTAGAAACCATAAAAAAATAATGCTGCAATTTGAAAAATAGTAAAGAAATTTTAAAATACAATAAATGGACTCAATTCGTATGTTTAACAGCAGATCAGACAATGCCAAAAGGGGACAGGTAAACTGGAATCTCTTATCTAGAATGATCTAAAATAAAGAACAAAACACACACACACACACACACACACACACACACACACAAAGAATAAAATAAAATAAAATAAAATAAAATAAAATAAAATAAAATAAAATAAATAAAATAAAATAAAATAAAATAAAATAAAATAGAACAGAGGGACAAGACAACTAAAAAATACAAAAAGGAAGGTAAATGGCAACAAACAGTGATACAGTCTAATGAGCACTTAACTAGAAGAAAGAAAGAATGGGGTAAAAGCAGTACTGGAATATGTAACAGCTGAGAATCTTCCAAAATCAACAAAGATTTCAAGAAATTTCAAATTCCAAAATATACAAAATGTATAAAACCAATATAATATAATAAAATTAGAAATCAGTAACTAAAATAAGAAGAAAAATCCATAAAAATACTTGGAAATTTCATAAACTTTCTCAAACAACTCATAAGTCAAAAAGAAGATCAAAACTACAATTGAAAACATTTAGAAAATAAGTAAGAATAAAAATAATTAATGTCCAAACCTAGGGAAAACACTAGAAATCATGTTTAAAAATACACCAGCTTAATCCCTATATTTTGTTTAGTAGGTAATGAAAATTAAGTAAACATTTACTCCATACGTTAGAAAGGATATCCACAAAAACTCCCACACCTAACCTGATAGAAATATGTGAAATTCAAAAAAAAAAAGAAAAAAATATATGTGAAATTCAGCAGAAATGCAGAGTGCAAGGCAAACATACAAAAAAAATCATATTTTCTATATTAGCAATGTACAAGTACAAAGGCATTTTTAAATGTATCATTTATAATAGCTCCTCCTAAAATGAAATAATTAGTATAACTCTAAGAAAACATGAAGTTGAGCTGAGCTCAACTGCTTCAGCTCAAGGCATGATCCAGGGTTCCCAGATCAAGTCCACACTGGGCTCCAGGGAGCCTACCTCTCCCTTTGCCTGTGTCTCTGCCTCTCTCTGTCTCTCATGAATAATAAGAAAAGAAAGAAAACATGAAGAGGATCTATATTTATTTTTTTTTAAGATTTTATATATTTATTCATGAGAGACACAGAAAGAGAGAGGCAGACACACAGGCAGAGGGAAAAAGCAGGCTCCATGCAGGGAGCCCGACGTGGGACTTGATCCCAGGTCTCCAGGATCAGGCCCTGGGCTGAAGGCAGGCGCTAAATCGCTGAGCCACCCAGGCTGCCCAGAGGATCTATATTTAAAAATTACAAAACAGGGGATCCCTGGGTGGCGCAGTGGTTTGGCGCCTGCCTTTGGCCCAGGGCGCGATCCTGGAGACCTGGGATCGAATCCCACATCAGGCTCCCGGTGCATGGAGCCTGCTTCTCCCTCTGCCTGTGTCTCTGCCTCTCTCTCTCTCTCTCTCTCTCTGTGACTATCATAAATAAATAAAATTTAAAAAAATAAATAAATAAATAAATAAATAAATAAATAAATAAATAAAAATAAATAAATAAATAAAAATTACAAAACACCAATGAAAGAAATCACAGAAGCCCCAAATAGAGAGATACGGCCAAGTTCATTTCTATTTTTTTTAATACTTTTTAAGAAATCTCTATACCCAACATGGGGCTCGAATCCACAACCCCAAGATCAAGAGCTGTGTTCTCCACTGACTGAACCAACCAGGTGCCCCTAATTTCATTTATATGGCATTCTCAAGGAGAAAAAACATCAGTGAATGCCAGGGCTTGCAGGAGGAGGGCAAGGTAAGACTTTAAAGAGACAGCACAGGGGAGCCTGGGTGCACAGTCAATTAGGTGTCTGACTCTTGGTTTCAGATCAGGTCATGCTCAGGGTCATGAAATCATGCCCCATGTTGGGCTCTACACTCAAAATGGAGTCTGCTTAAAACTCTCTAATACAAATCAAAACCATAATGAGATACCACCTCTATTCAGTCGGAATGGCTAAAAATTAACAAGTCAAAAACAACAGATGTTGATGAGGATGTGGAGAAAGGGGAACCCTCTTACACTGTTAGTGGGAATGCAAGCTGGTACAGCCACTCTGGAAAAACAGTATGGAAATTCCTCAAAAAGTAGAAAACAGAGCTACCCTACGACCCAGCAATTGTACTACTGGGTCTTTACCCCAAAGACACAAATGTAGTGATCTGAAGAGGCACCTGCATCCTGATGTTTACAACAGCAATGTCCACAATAGCCAAACTATGGAAAGAGCCCAGATGTCCATGACAGATGAATGGACAAAGAAAATGTGGGGGGTGTGTGTGTGTGTATATACACACAGCCATCAAAAAAAAATGGAATCTTGCCATTTGCAAATGACATGGATAGAACTACAGAGTATTATGCTAAGTGAAATAAGTCAATGAGAGAAAGACAATTACATGATCTCACTCATATGGAGAATTTAAGAAACAATACAGAAGATCATAGGGGAAGAGAAGAAAAAATGACACAAAATCAGACAGGGAGACAAACCATAAGAAACAAACTAAGGGTCACTGGAGGGGAGAGAGGTGGGGGGATGGGGTAACTGGGTGATGGGTATAAGGAGGGCACATGATATAATGAATACCGGGTGTTATATAAGACTGATGAATCACTGACCTCTACCTCTGAAACCAATAATACGTTATGTTAATTAATTGAATTTTTAAAAATTAAAGTAAAAAAATCTTTCTCCCCTGTCCCTTCCCCCATCCCCTCTAATAAATAAATAAATCTTAAACATAAAAATATAAACAAAAATAAAATAGAGATAGCACAACAGAGTTTTAGACGTAATAAAGAAAAAAAGCAAAACAGGGACGCCTGGGTGGCTCACTGGTTGAGCATCTGGTTCCAGCTCAGAGTGTGGTTCTGGAGTCCTGGGATCGAGTCCCACATTGGGCTCCCCTCAAGGAGCCTGCTTCTCTATGTCTCTGCCTCTCTCTCTCTCTGTCTCTCATGAATAAACAAAATCTCTAAGAAAAAAAAAGCCAAACAAAAACTGCTCAGGGTTGGTTTTTTTTTTTTTTTTAAAGATTTTACTTATTTAGTTGGGGGGGGGGGGTGGTGGCGGGGGCAGAGACACAGGCAGAGGGAGAAGCAGGCTCCATGCAGGGAGCCCGACGTGGAACTCAATCCTGGGACTCCAGGATCAGGCCCTGGGCCAAAGGCGGCACTAAACCGCTGAGCCACCCGGGCTGCCCTGCTTAGGGCTTTTAAATAAGCTTTGCTTCCAAATCTACTAGACTTGTTCAGAAATAAAAATTAAATATCACGTCTAGACTTACAGGTAAAATGCAATATCTACTAAAAATCTCTCCCCATTGAAGTATAGTACAAATACTTCTGGTTATGTAAACACTCTAGAGAAACAGGCTTAGTGAAATCTAATGACAAAGGCAGAATTTCTGAAAGGAGGAGGTAGAGTGGGTATTCACAGAAAGAGGGGATTCTTAGAGAAAGACCTGGGAAAAGGAGGGACTGGTCTATACAAAGTGAAAGTCAAGACACAAGCATGCACTCAGTTTGAAATCTGTTCTTCATTTGTGAGAAATGAGGCCCCCTGGGCAAGCCTCAAGTCTAGTATGAAGTAAGAGCTCTGAATAAAATTGCTGATAATGTAGTCTGAAGGTGTCACTTAACATAATTAAAATATGTAAGAAGGAATCGAGTGTATGATCACTGACCCTTAGATTCTTCAGAATGGAACTGATATATAGAGATAATTTGAGAAAAGTTCCCTCCAATCAAACTTTGAAGTCTGTATAGCCTAGAGAGACTAACAAATCAAGTCAAATTTCTAATAAACAATGTAAAATTGGGCAGACTTACAATGGTATCTATCAGGGACTGGTTATGAGGAGAGATTGGCCAAAAGACACAAAGTTGCAGTTATATAGGATAAATAAGTCTAGAGATCCAACATACCAACATGACTACAGTTAATATACTTAGCTGAATACTAGAAATTTACTGAGAGTATATTGCAAATCAAAAGAAAGTAGGAGAAATTATATTAATTTCAGACACAGCAGACTTCACAGCAAGTAAAATTATCGGGGACAAAGAGCATCATTACCTAATGATAAAGAGGTCAATTCTCCATGAAGACATAATAATCCTTTACACATAAGCACCTAACAACAGTGTCAAATACATGAAGCAAAAATGATAGAATTACAGAGACAAATATATGAATCCACTATTACATATAGGGATGTTAACCCATCTACCAAAAATATAGATCTAGCAAGCAAACAATCACTAAAGACATGGTTGAACCCAACACCATCATCAATCAACTGGATATAATGCACATCAATAGACTACTTCATCCAACAATAGCAGAATATGCATTCTTTTCCAGATCACATGGAACATTCACCAGACCACGTTCTGGGCCATAAAATAAATTTAAAATAAGAGAAATCATACAAAAATAAAAAATAAAATAGAAATCATACAATATCTGGCCTTAGACCACAACAGAATTAAACTAGAAATCAGTAATAGAAAGATAGTTAGAAAATTCCAAAAATATTTGGAGGTTAGACAACACATTTCTTAAATCTTTTTAAATTTTATTTATTTATTAAGGAGGCTCCATACCCAATGAGCAGTTTGAATTCACAACCCCAAGATCAAGAGTCACATGTTCTACCAACTGAGCCAGCCAGGCACCCTCTAAACAACACTATTTTTTTTTTTTTTACAACACTTCTAAATAACACATGGCTCAACTAAGAAATTTCAAGAGAAATTCTTAAATATTTTGAACTAAGTGATAATAAAAACATAACTTATCAAAATTTGTGAGATACAGCAAAAGCAGTGGTTTGAGAGTGATTTACACCATTGAATGTATATATTAGAAAAGAAGATCTAAAGTCAATCAAACTAGAAAAAGAAAACCTAATTAAACCCAAAGTAAGCAGAACAAAAGAAATAATAAAAATTAAAAGAGAAATCAATGAAATTTAAAACAAGAAATCAATGGTGAAAAATAATGAAACCAAAGTTGCTTCTTTGAAAAGACCTGTAAAATCAATAAGCCTCTATCCAGGCTTACTGAAAGAAAAAAAGGGAGAGAATACAAATTATTAATATCAGAAATTAAAGAAGGGACGTCATTACAGGTCCTATGAACATTAAAAAGATGCTAAAGGAATACAATTAACAATTCTATGCCCACAAATTTGATAACCTAGACAAACTTCTTTGAAAGACACAATTTGAAGGGGTTCCTGGCTGGCACAATTGGTTAAGGGTCCAACTCTTGATTTCAGCTCAGGTCAAGATCTCTTTGTGAGATCAAGCTTGCATTGGGAGCCGTACTGAACATGAAGCGTGTTTGAGTTTCTTCCCCCCCCCCCGCCCCTCCCCCTACTCACACTCACTTTCTCTCAAAAAACAAAAAAATTTTTAAAGATTTTATTTATTTATTCATGAAAGACACGGGGGGGGGGGGGGCAGAGACACAGGCAGAGGGAGAAGCAGGCTCCATGCAAGAGTCTGATATGGGACTTGATCTCGGGACTTCAGGATCACGCCCCGAGCCAAATGCGGATGTTCAACTGCTGAGCCACCCAAGGAGCCCCCCCCCCAATTTTTTTTCTTTAGATTTTATTTATTTATTCATGAGACACAGAGAGAGAGGCAGAGACACAGGCAGAGGGAGAAGCAGGCTCCATGCAGGGACCCCGACGTGGGACTCGATCCTGGGTTTCCAGGATTATGCCCCGGGCTGAAGGCAGCACTAAACCACTGAGCCACCCAGCTGACCCAAAATTTTTTAATTAAAAAAAAAAGAGAGAGAGACACACTTTGCCAACACACCACAAAAAGATACAATCTGAATACACCTATACCTGGTAAGAAGCTGAATCAATAATTAATAACCCTCTAAAACAGAAAGCACCAAGCCCAGATGGCTTCATTGGTAAATTCTAACAAACACTTAAGGAAGATATTACACTATTTCTTAACAATCTCTTCTGGAAGACAGAGGCAAAGGGAATACTTCCTAACTCACTCTATGAGAACACCATTACCCTAATGCCAAACAACAAAGACATTACAAGAAAACAAAACAACAACAAAAACTACAGACCAGGATCTCTCATGAACATAAATGCAAAAATCCTCAACAAAATATTAGCAAAATGAATCCAAAAATGTATAAAAAGAATTACAACACAACCAAATAGGATTTATCCCAAGTATGCAAGACTTGCTCAACATCTGATATTTATTTAATGTTAATTAACATTGCACTGATGGGCCAAAGAAGACAAGTCACGTAATCATATCATAGATGCAAAAAAAGTATGGACAAAATCCAACACCCATTCACAGAATAAAAACTATTCTCCATAAACTTGAATTTCTTTAACTTAATAAAGAATATCTGCAAGAGGGACACCTGGGTGGTTCAGTGATTGAGCATCTGCCTTCAGCTCAGGTTGTGATCCCAGGGTCTTGGTACTAAATCCCGCCATCAGGCTTCCCATGGAGAAGGCTTGGCTTCTTCATCAGGCTTCTTCCTCTGCCTATGTCTCTGCCTCCCTCTGTGTCTCTCTCATGAATAAATAAATAAAATCATAAGAAAAAAAGAAAAAAGAGAAACTGCAAAAAACCCTACAGCCTATATATTTAATGGTGAGAAACTAGAAGCTTTCCCTCTAAGATCAGAAATAAGACAAGGATGTCACCCTCTCGGGCAGCCCGGGTGGCTCAGCGGATTAGTGCCGCTTTCAACCCAGGGTGTAATCCTGGAGATCTGGGATGGAGTCCCACGTTGGGCTCCCTGCATGGAGCCTTGCTTCTCCCTCTGCCTGTGTCTCTGCCCCCTCTCTCTGCGTCTTTCACAAATAAATAAATAAAATCTTTAAAAAAAAAAAAAAAAAAAAAAGAATGTCACCCTCTCATCACTCCTTTTCAACTTTGTAAAAAGAAATTCTTCCAGCTATTGTAATAAGACCAGAAGAGGAAATAAAAGGTATACTGATTGAGAAGGAAGAACCAAAACTGTCCCTGTTCACAGATGTCATGTAGAAAATCCAAAAGGATATACAAAATCCAAAAAAATATACAAAAACAAAAACAAAAACAACTCCTGGGACAAACAGGCAATTACAGCAAGTTTGCAAGATACAAGGTTAATATACAACAGTAATTATTTTCCTATATACCAGCAATGAACAAGTAGAATTTGAATTTTTTAAAATTCCATTTACATTAGCATTTCCCCAAAATCAAACATTTGCGTTTAACCTAACAACATATACATAAGATCTATATGATAAAAACTAAAAAATTCCAATAAAGGAAATCAAAGAAGAATAATAAATGAAGATATATTTCATTTTCATGGATTGGAAGGCTCAATATTGCCAAGGCATTTGTTCTTCCCAATTTTATCTATAGATTCAATGCAATTCTAATCAAAATCCCACAAGTTTTTTTGTGGATATCAACAAACTGATTCTAAAATTTTTATGGAGAAACAAAACACCCAGGCTAGTCAACAAAATATTGAAAGAGAAAAAGTTGGAGAACTGACTTCAACACTTATTATACAGCTACAGTAATCAAGTCTGTATCATTATGTGACACCTGGGTGGCTCAGTCAGTTAAATGGCTGACTTTAGCTCAGGTCATGATCTCCGGATCCTGGGATAGAGCCCCATGTCAGGCTCCACGCTTAACAAGGAGTCTGCTTGTCCCTCTCACTCCCACGCTCTGCCCCCCTCCCCCTGGCCCCAGTTGTGCTCTCACTTGCCCTCTCTCTCTCAAATAAATAAATAAAATCTTTCCACCCAAAAAGGCTATCATTTTGATAAAAGAAGAAATAGGTCAACAGTATGGTATAGAGAAGCCAGAACCAGGGCAGCCCAGGTGGCTCAGCGGTTTAGCACCGACTTCAGCCCAGGGTGTGATCCTGGAGACCCAAGATAGAGCTCCACATCGGGCTCCCTGTATGGACCTTGTTCTCCCTCTGCCTGTGTCTCTGTCTCTCTCATAAATATTTAAAAAAAAAAAAAAAATTAAAGAGAGAAAAAAAAAAAAAAAAAGAAGCCAGAACCAGACTAAAATAAATACTTAACGGGTCAATGAAACAAGACACAAAAACAAACAGTAGAGAAAAAAAGTATTTTTGAACAAGTGATGCTGGAACTAAAACACACAAAAATCAATCTAGACACACACCATACATCCTTCACAGAAGCTAACAAAATAAATGTGAAATGCAAAACTACAAAATCCTTAGAATATAGGAGAAAATCTAGAGGACCTTGGTCTCAGCAATGACTCTTTAGATACAACACCAAAGTCATGATACATAAAAGAAACAGTTGACAAACTGGCCTGCATTAAAATTAAAAATTTCTACTCTGCTTAAAATATTATTAACAGAATAAAAACATAAACCAAAGACTGGGAGAAAATATTTGTAAAAGACACATCTGGTAAAAGATTGTTATCCAAAATATACAAAGAACCTCTTAAAACTCAATAACAAGAAAACTAACAACATGATTTAAAAATGGGTTAATAGAAAAAAATAAAAATGGGTTAATAGGTGCCTGGGTGGCTCAGTTGGTTAAGTGTCTGCCTTCGGCTCTGGTCATGATCCCAAGATCCTGGGATCAAGCCCCACATCAGATTCCCTACTCAGTGGGAAGCCTGCTTCTCCCTCTTCCTTTGCTGCTCCCCTCCTCATATGCTATTTCTCTCTCTCTCTCTCTCTCTCTCTCATAAATAAATAAAATCTTTTCTTTAAGAGCTAATAAATATATAACAGACACCTCAGCAAAGATATTTTTATAGCAAATAATCATACAATAAGGTGTTCCATGTGATATATTATCAGAAAAATGTAAATTAAAATAATGATATACTACTACACACTTATAGAATGGCAAAAATCAGAAACGTTGACAACACCAAATGCAGGTAAGGATGTGGAGCTAAAGGAACTCCTATCACTCACTGCCGGTAGCAATGCAAAATTATACAGCCAATTATACAGACAGTTTGGAACTTCCTGATAAAACTAAACATACTCTTACTTTATGATCCAGCAGTCATGCTACTTAGTATTTTCCCAAAGGAGTTGAACTTATGGAGTTGAGAACTTATGTACACACAAAACATTCATGTGAATGTTCATGGCAGTTCTATTCAGAATTGCCAAAACTTGGAAGCAACCAAGATATCCTTCAGCAGATGAATGGATAAACTGTGGTACATCCCAACAATGGAATATTATTTAGTGCCAAAAAACAGAGGAGTTCTCAAGTTATGAAAGTCATGGAGGAGGCACCTGGGTGGCTCAGTGGCTGAGCATCTGTCTTTGGCTCAGGTCATGATTCCAGGGTCCTAGGATCAATTCCCACATCAGGCTCCCCGCAGGAAGCCTGCTTCGCCCTCTGCCTATGTCTCTGCCTCTCTCTGTGTGTCTCTCATGAATAAATAAAGTCTTTAAGGGGATCCCTGAGTGGCTCAGAGGTTTAGTGCCTGCCTTCGGCCCAGGGCATGGTCCTGGAGTTCCGAGGTAGAGTCCCACATCGGGCTCCCTGCATGGAGCCTGCTTCTCCCTCTGCCTGTGTCTCTGCCTCTCTCTCTCTCTTTCTCTCTCTCTCTCTCTGTGTCTCTCATGAATGAATAGATAAAATCTTTAAAAAAAAAAAAACTTTTAAAAAAAAGTCATGGAGAAAATTTAAATGCATATTGCTAAGTGAAAGAAGTCAATCTAAGAGAGTTATACACCGTATAACTGCAACTGTAGGACATTCTGGAAAAAGCAAAACTATGGAGATGGTAAAAAGATCAGTGGTTGCCTTGGATTAAAGGGGAGGGAGGGATGAATAGGTGGAATACAGAGGATTTTTAGGGGAGTTGAGAATATTGTGAGATACTATAATGATGGATACATATCATCTCACACTTGTTCAAACTCATAGAATATACAATACCAAGAGTGAACCAAAATGTAAACTATAGCCTTAGGGTGACAATGATGTGTCAGTTCAGTTTCATCAATTACAACAAATATACCATGCTGTGAGGTATGTTGACAATGGGAAAAGCTATGCATATTTAAGGGCAGAAGGCATACAGGAAATATGTGTGCCTTCCACTCAATTTTGCTGTCAACCTATAGCTGCTCTAAACACTAAAGTCTATTTTTTAAAAATTATACTAGAGGTATCCAAAAGTACTAACGTGAACAAGTACTTATAGAAACATGAATACACTCTCACATCTATGCAGTAACTAATAAATCACTAAAATAGACTAACACAATTCTCATCAAAAACAATATAATATGTAAACTTAGAGCCTAGATTTTTATTTCTAATACTATTCTCCACTAAAAAGAACTAGGGAGTCCTTAGAGAATAGTCAATTTCATATCCTGGGGCAGAGAAAATTAAAGATGTTCTTGAAAAATACTGTTGCCAAAGAGCAATGAGCTTTGAAACATTTTGAGATGATTTTAAACAGTACTTAGAAGCAAACTGAAAAGGACGTCCACTGGCCAAACTACCACAACTTAACCAATCAAAAGAAATTTTTAATTATAATTATTAGCTAAATCATAATTAACAATTGTAATTAACTAAAACAAGTTTGCAAAGCCCTGATTATATAAATGATTCTCAAAGAAAAGTGGAATTTCTCTTAACCAACTTGCACTTCATTCAAGTTGTTTATATATAGGAAAAAACAGACTGTTGTAACAGCCACCACTTCCAAAAAAAAAGTCATAGGATGTTCTTACCATAAAAACATAAAAAACTGATCTGTGAAATTTCTTGTGACTTTCCCAATGGCCACTTATAGGATATTCATTCCCACCACTTACCCCACCCCACACAAATCCCCTATAATCATTTTAATAAATACTCCTCCATTACTGTAAATCATTAAATGAATACATCAAAGAACAAAATTTACAGACACAAGAGACCGTCCAATAAACCTGGGGTCTTAAGACATGCACATGTTAAAACCTTGCAGCCAACTCCAGTATGCTTTTAAACTGACTAAAAATGTATGAAACTCTTCTCTTTGCTTAGGTTATTCGTAGCTTAGTAGTTTGGGTTTTTCTATTTTAAGTTTCTTTTTTTTCTTTTTTTTTTTTTTTAAAGATTTTATTTATTTATTCATAGAGACACGGGGGGGGGGGGGGGGGGCAGAGGCACAGGCAGAGGGAGAAGCAGGCTCCATGCAGGGAGCCTGATGTGAGACTCGATCCACGGTCCCCAGGATCGAACCCTGGGCTGCAGGCAGCGCTAAGCCGCTGTGCCACCGGGGCTGCCCCTATTTTAAGTTTCATTTATTTAAATAATCTCTGCACCTAATGTGGCACTTGAACTCATGACCCTGAGATCAAGAGTCATGCTCCTCTGACAGGGTATGCCAGGCGCCCCTGTAGCTTACTAGTTTTATCAACTGTTCTCTATTCTTTTCTTTACCATTTTCTTTGCCCTACATTCACTAAAACAACTGGACAAAGGTCTTTCCAAGGACAAAGAGCAAAGACTAGCTCACTTGAATTTAGTTAACTTTAGTAAAATAAAAAAAGCCAGAAGAAGACAATTATCCTGCTCCTGTTAAACCTTTCAGTCTTATCTAAGAGACATGAGAAGACAGTCCATTTGCGGGGCTTAGTGATCATCACATAAGAAAAAAATTTAACGTCAGAATTTTAATTTTGTGGTGATGCTCTAAGAACAGCAGTAGCTTGGGAAATACAAAAAAGAAACTATAAGAATGCAATACCTTTTCAGTTAGTGAAAAAGTGTCTGGAAGTATTCTAGGCACTGGTGATAAATCAATAAACAAGGCAAATCCCTAACCCTCATGAAGCTTGCAGTCTGGTGTGGAAGGCACATCATAAAACATAGCACAATGTCATGTCTATTTAAATACTAGGAAGAAAAGAAAAAAACAATAGAGTAACCAGTGTTAGAAAAGTTGGTTCAGAAAAGCCTGTCTGAGGAGAGAGCAAATGAGTGGAGACCTGAATGAATTGAGAGAATAAGCAGTAGGAATATCTAGGAACAGGGGTTCTAAACAAAGCATAAGAAAAGTGCCAAGGCCAGGGCATGGGTGGCTCTACTTCAGAGAAGCATCTGCCTTCAGTTCAGGTCATGATCTCAGGTTTCTGGGATGGAGCCCCCACATTGGGCTCCCTGCTCAGTGGGAGTCTGCTCCTTTCTCCCCCTGTGCCCATCCCCCCACTTGGGCTTTCTCTTTCTCTCTCTCATATGAATAAATAAAATCTTTTAAAAAAGAAGAAAAAGAAGGAAAGAAAAGTACAAAAGGTTTATAAAAGAATGTGATTAGTGGACTCTGGGAATAGCAAAAAGGCCAGTATGACTGGAGCCCAATGAGCAAGGGGGAAGAGCAGATGTTGTTGGACAGGTAGCCAAGATCAAATTAGTACAGTTTGAAGATCAGGGTACAGACTTTGGATTTTAAGTATCATTGGAGGCCTTGGATAGTTGACAGAGGGAAATAAGACTCTTAGTTTGGTCTGAAAAGATCCCTGGCTATTATGGAGACAACAAGACTAGAATAAACAAAAGCAAGGGAACAGGTAGCTACCGCAGCAGTCCACACAAGGAGTGGTGGTGGACAGAAGTGGAAGGACATTAGCAAAGGAGATGAAAAGTGTTTGAAATAGAATATATTGTGAAGATAAAGCCCAAAAGATTTTCCAATAGGCTCCATATTTTCAGCCTGAAAAATGATGTCATTTAATGAGGCAGAAACACTAGAAGAAAAGTTTCAGGATAACAAAAAAGAGTGCCAGAGAGGACATACCAAGTCTGAGATCCTTTTTAGACAGTACGAATAGATGTTAAGAATAAAGCTATAAAAAAAAAAAAAAAGAAGAAAGCTATAGATTGTGCTAAAAACAAGAAAAGAGCTGATAATATAAATTTGGAGTCATCAGCACACAGATAATATTTAAAGCAATTAGGGATCCCTGGGTGGCGCAGTGGTTTGGCGCCTGCCTTTGGCCCAGGGCGCGATCCTGGAGACTCGGGATCGAATCCCACGTCGGGCTCCCTGCATGGAGCCTGCTTCTCCCTCTGCCTGTGTCTCTGCCTCTCTCTCTCTCTCTCTGTGACTATCATGAATAAATAAATAAAATCTTTAAAAAAAAAAAATATTTAAAGCAATTAAAGATGAGCAAAAGAGAATAAAAAGACACCAGTGATGTAGGGAAAAAAATCAAGAGAATGTGGTGTGCTGAAAATCAAGTTTAAAAAAAAAAAAAAAAACACGAAACCATCACTACAAAAAGTGGTTAGCTGTGTGAAACAATACTGAATAGTTAAGGCCAACAAAGACTATAGCAGCTGGTTGTGGCAATATGAGATCACAGGTGATACTAACAAGAATGATTTAGAGGAGGAGGAAGGAAGTCTGACATGGAGTAGGTTCATGAGAAAGTGGCATCTTGGCAAAATAAACAGTAGCCGTAAGTATAGACAACTCTTCCAAGGATTTTCCCTATAAAAGTGAGCAATAAAGCATACAGTTGCTGAAAAAGGATGTCTGGTCAAGAGGTGTTTGTGTTCAAGAAATGTAATACTTTAAGTTCAAATGCTAATGGAAATGATTCACAGAGACAGGAAATGTGTGATGCAAGAAACCAGGAAAACTGAAGGTGCAAAGTCCCTAAGAGATGAAGAGACAGAATCCAGGATACAAGCAGAAAAGCTGGCCTTTCATAACTAGAGTCTGTTCATCCCATGTTAACAGTAGGGAAGGTAAAATATATGGGAGGAGCTCCAAGCAGGAAAGGAGATTTGATGGTGGGTGAATGTAGAATTTCTTTCCTGGTTGCTTCTGTTTTTTCTTTTATTCATTGAAATAAGCAAGATCGTCAATAACTGAAGAATGAAAAACAGAAGGAGGTGTTGGAAGTTGGAAGAGAAAAGGTGGTGAAAGAATGATCACTGATAATGGAAGAGGAAATTTCCATAAAAAAGCAGAATGAGGGGGATCCCTGGGTGGCGCAGTGATTTGGCGCCTGCCTTTGGCCCAGGGCGTGATCCTGGAGACCCGGGATCGAATCCCACGTCGGGCTCCCGGTGCATGGAGCCTGCTTCTCCCTCTGCCTATGTCTCTGCCTCTCTCTCTCTCTCTCTCTCTCTCTATCTCTGTGACTATCATAAATAAATAAATAAAAAATTAAAAAAAAAAAAAAAAAGCAGAATGAGTGGGGTGCCTGGGTGGCTCAGTAGGTGAAGTGTCTGCCTTTGGCTCAGGTCATGATCTCAAGAGTCCTGGGATGGAGCCCTGTATCCCACTCCCTGCTCACTGGGGAGCCTGCTTCTCCTGCTCCCTCTGCTGCTTCCCTGCTTGCACACTCTCTGTCAAATAAATTAATTAAATCTTTAAAAAAATAAAAGTAGAATGAGTGTACGGGATCCCTGGGTGGCGCAGCGGTTTAGCGCCTGCCTTTGGCCCAGGGTGTGATTCTGGAGACCTGGGATCAAGTCCCACGTCGGGCTTCCGGTGCATGGAGCCTGCTTCTCCCTCTGCCTGTGTCTCTGCCCCTCTCTCTCTCTCTCTCTCTCTCTGACTATCATAAATAAATAAAAATTAAAAAAAAAAAAAGTAGAATGAGTGTAGAGTAGCAATCATACCCATTTGAGATTTGAGGTCATAAATTTAAAATGAAATCAGTCAGCAAGGTTATGTTTTTTACCAGCCATTATCAGCTGCTATACAGAATTTGGATTTTGTGATAAAAACAAAACAGTGGCTCAGAGGTTGAGCGCCGTCTTCAGCCTAGGGTGTGATCCTGGAGACCTGGGATCAAGTCCCATGTCAGGCTCCCTGCATGGAGCCTGCTTCTCCCTCTGCCTGTGTCTCTGCCTCTCTCTCTCGCTCTGTGTCTCTCATGAATAAATAAATAAAATTAAAAAAAAAAAAAAAACAGTGAGATCGAGTGGTAAAGGAGTCAAAGGTGAGTAAGAGAAAGACTCCAATAATGGGTCACAGACTCTGAGATAGTAGAGGAGGGTAATAACCACATTACTAAGATTACTGGATTGGAGGACTCAGTATGGTTCAAGAATTATTATGATGCTAATATAAGGAGAAAATGAGCTGGAAAAAGAAGAGGTAGAAGTCAAGAGGGTAGAACAGTTAATGCTAAGATTCTGGAAATGAAACAGCAATCGTGGGGCAGCCCGGGTGGCCCAGCGGTTTAGCGCCACCATCAGCCCAGGGCATGATCCTGGAGACCAGGGATCAAGTCCCACGTCGGGCTCCCTGCATGGAGCCTGCTTCTCCCTCTGCCAGTGTCCCTGCCTCTCTCTCTCTCTCTCTCTCTCTCTCTCTTTTTCTGTGTGTGTTTCTCATGAATAAATAAATAAAATCTTAAAAAAAAAAAAAAAACAGCAGTCATCATAGCAAGTGAGACAATGACATAGGCTGATCATGTATGACCACAAGAAGGACAGGCTGAGAGTGGGATGGAGAATCAGAATGTTGAGAAATCAAGGAGCCAAGAGGCCTGGGTGCTGAATAATTAACATCACAATAGGAGAAGCAGAGGAAAATAGAAAGGCAGGTGCTAAATCTTCAGAAAACAAGGGAAAGTACTCAGGAAGACTGTTGGTAAGTGCACAAAAAGGGGCCTGGGGTACAGTTTGGTAGCACTGGTTTAATTACCATGTTAAAAAATGTCATTATTGTGAAAAATGTCACTTAAAACTTCAAAAACACCTTTCACTAGAAAGTAACAGTATATAACAGTTGAATTGAACAGTATTCAATTTAAGGAAAATAAATCAAAAAATACCTGGTGGGGAATTTACACAAATTCAAGTTTAAAACTATGTGGTTACAAATTTGCAACAAAAGAGCAAAATATAGAATTCTGCATTCCAAGCTTCAGTCATCACTCTACCTACAGAGACTCCACTGAAAAGAGGAACGAGAACTGGAGGACGTCTGAAGGCTTTCCAAGAATTACAGCCATCTAGCAGCAACACACTGACAACTAAAAGTATTTTACGGAAAATTGTATTTCGAGGTACTGCAATTTCTAACTTTTCTCTAACAACTGTATGACATTCTGTAAGCAACAAGAGGACATTCAACTTCACAAAAAAAACCTATCACTATGTCTAAACTCTATCCAACAACTGTGAAGAAAACATTGCCTGTTAGAGACCATCTCACACAGACACTCTCTGAATACAACATGAAACCTCACCTCTTTGACAATTTAAATTATAAACTTTATGAATTTTGGAAATTACTTTAGGAAACCTACTCTATCTTCCTTCTGCAGATACACAATACACATTAGCTTACTTAGAGCACCTACAAGTTCAGCAGATCAGAAAGCATTAACCCAGCATTTCACAGGATTGCCTATTAATGGAACATATTTTTTTCCCCACACACATACTAACATAATAAGCTTCAAATAAACACTAGATGGCTCATAAGCAGAAATCAACCACACACTATCGTTATAACAGCCTGGAATTACTGTCCCTTCCAGTTTTAATTTTGCTTTAATAAAACATTTCTCTACAGATATTAAATACTTCCCACTAAATCAAGGCTATAGGGAAAAAAAGAGACCTCAACTTTTTCACTGTATCATAACTTATCAAACGATTTCAGCAGATGAGGATTTATAACTCAGTCTATAGACAAATGCTAATAGTGCAAATTGTGTACATTTTAAAAATTCTGTTAACTTTGGTACCTGTTTCCACAATATTTTCTGTTTCTGTTGTCTCCAGTCCATCCATGCTGTCCTCATCTTCCACGGTAGTTTTTCCTTTACTCCGAGGCCTACACAGAAGTAAATATGTAGAGTTTAATGTTAAATTTTAAGGCTTATAATTACACTTAAAGAAGTTGAAGGTACACATAATTAAATGAGGCAAATTTTACTGCATTTTTCTGTATCAAATAGTAAATACCACATTATAGAGTCATTTTTCTTTAGAAAATTTTAGGTTTTAATTTTGTCCCAGATCAATATATTTTGTCATCATAAATCACTTAATTCTTGATTTCAGGCTCTCTCCCTCTTTTGAGCTGACCTTGAGATGATCCTCTAGCTACAATAGTGGTTTTTAATCACCTAGTCTAGTGCGTTATTTGCAAAATTCAAACACCAGGTTATACTTCTTTTTTTAAAAATTCATTCATTCATTCATTCATTCATCAGAGACACAGAAAGACAAGCAGAGACATAGGCAGAGACAGAAGCAGGCTTCTCGGAGGGAGCCCGATGTGGGACTCCATTCTCAGACCCAGGATCGCACTCTGAGCCAAAGGCATTCATTCAACTGCTGAGCCACCCAGGCATCCCGGGGTTATACCTCTATATCTAGTGAAATTGGGGAATGATGCCCAGATGAGTATATTTTTAAGACACTTCCATACATGAAAGTGATGCATATACTTGCAAACCACTCAAAAAAAATTAAATACTGAATATACTTAGTCATACATCTTACAAAGTAATACAATTTAATTTCTAAAATGAACTTCAGTAATGTCAAATAAACATAAGAATCATGGTAAAGTGAGATTCTTTGACCCAATGAAATTTTTTTTTATTTTTTTATTTATTTATGATACTCACAGAGAGAGAGAGAGAGAGAGAGAGAGAGAGAGAGAGAAAGAGAGAGAGAGAGGCAGAGACACAGGCAGAGGGAGAAGCAGGCTCCATGCACCCGGAGCCCGAAGTGGGATTCGATCCCGGGTCTCCAGGATCGCGCCCTGGGCCAAAGGCAGGCGCCAAACCGCTGCGCCACCCAGGGATCCCTGAAATTTTTTTAAAGAATAAGAAACATGGGATCCCTGGGTGGCGCAGCGGTTTAGCGCCTGCCTTTGGCCCAGGGCGCGATCCTGGAGACCCGGGATCGAATCCCGCATCGGGCTCCCGGTGCATGGAGCCTGCTTCTCCCTCTGCCTGTGTCTCTGCCTCTCTCTCTCTCTCTGTGACTATCATAAATAAATAAAAAAAAAAAAAAAAAAAAAAAAAAAAAAAGAATAAGAAACACTAACGCCTTTAAGTTTTGGGAAATCTCAGAAATTAAGGCTAGAAAGGAGTTGAAGAAAAAAAAAAAGATCCCTAAACACATAAGAAAAAACACGATATAATGTATTTTAAAAACTTAGAAATTAAAGGAGAAAAAATGAGTGGGAAATATCAGAAAGGGAGACAGAACATGAGAGACTCCTAACTCTGAGAAAAGAACTAGGGGTGGTAGAAAGGGAGGTGGGCGGGGGGTGGGGATGACTGGGTGATGGGCACTGAGGGGGGCACTTGATGGGATGAGCACTGAGTGTTATTCTATATGCTGGCAAATTGAACACGAATAAAAAATAAATTTATTAAAAAAACTTAGAAATTGACAGTGATATTCAAACAATGAGAGCTTTAAATTATTTTATTACTTAAAAAGACAAACTCAGTATTTAAGTTGAAAAACACTGAGAACAGAAAATAATAAAAGATTAATATGAAAAAGTTACAAATCTATTTTAAATAGAAAAACTTTTTTTTCTTTTTTTTTTTTTAAGATTTTATTTATTTATTCATGACAGACACACACACACACACAGAGAGAGAAAGAGAGGCAGAGACAGAGGCAGAGGGAGAAGCAGGCTCTGCGGGGAGCCTGATGGAGCCTGACGTGGGATCACGCCCTGGGCTGAAGGCGGCGCTAAACCGCTGGGCCACCGGGGCTGCCCTAGAAAAACTATTTAAATCTTTATTTCAAAATGATAATAATCAAAACAAAAAGGAGATGTAACATAAGAAACTTTTTTTAAGATTTTATTTATTCATTCATGAGAGACACAAAGAGAAGGCAGAAACAGAGGCAGAGGGAGAAGCAGGCTCCTGGAGGGGAGCCTGATGTGGGACTCGATCCCTGATCCCTGATCCCTAATCCCGAGTTCAGGCCCTGAGCCAAAGGAAGACACTCAACCGCTGAGTCACTTGGCATCTCCCTAAGAAATTTTTAAAGTTGAAGCAATCTCCCCTTCCCTCAAAAAACTTAAAAAAGACACTCCAACCCAAATCCTAATATATCCAAAAACCATGGTTGAAAACAAATCTATGGAAGAAAAAAAAAAAAAAAAAACTAAGTAAAATACTAGTAAATATCATCAATATGCAAGCATGACTTAATATTAGAAATTAGTCAATATAACACACTAGATCAAACAGCGAAAACGGCATCATTTCAAATTTCATGAGTGAAGGGGAAACAAAACTGAATAAGTGACTACACGGATTGACTGGGGCTAAAAGAATCCAAGGTTGATTGTATTACTTGTGGAAAAATGGAGAAGGTAATTATCTTTAGTATTTATTAAGTAGTTATGTTTAAATTTAAGAGACATCTATAAAGCAAAGGGGAAAGAACAGATGGGATGAGTAAAGTTTGGCCAATCCAACAGCAGGCAAAAAGGAAAATAAAAAATACATAATACATGGAAAATAAAATAAGAAGTTAAATAAAAATACAGGTTTTCACAGTAAATGTAAGTGGCTTAAACTTGGCTGTCATTATTTAATGATAAAAAGATTAATTTCCCAGGAATTCAATAGAAGTACTCATATTGTATAAAGTAAACATTTACAGAACGAGGAATTGATAAATTCACAATTATGACAAATTTTCACATCTCACTTTTTAGAAGCTGAGATGAAATATAGTTAGTAACATTTTAAGCAATTACTTAGATAACATAGTTAACAAGCATCATTAGACAACTCCATCAATCCTCCTGTGTCTGGCTCTGTTAAAACATGGGATACAGCATTAAACAACAAAATCTCTGCCTTCACTAAACTACATTCTAGTGAGAAGAAATGTCCATTACTCTTTGTAACAAAAGAGACACACACAATATGAAAGAAAAATTAAAGCAAAGAATGAGGGGTTACCACTTTAAACAAGGTATTTATAGGGCAGCCCAGGTAGCTCAGTGGTTTAGTGCTGCCTTCAGTCCAGGGTGTGATCCTGGAGACCCGGGATCAAGTCTCACATCAGGCTCCCTACTTGGAGCCTCCTTCTCGGCCCCTCCCTCCCTTCCCTCCCTCCCTCCCTCTCTCTCTCGTCTCTCATGAATGAATAAATAAAATCTTTAAAAAAAATAATATAAACAAGATATTTATAAACTTTACAAAATAAAATTTTATACGAGTAAGGAAACATTTCAATAGAGATCTGAAGTACAAAAGGAACCAAACCACGCAGATATCTGGGAAAGGAACACTAAAGTAGAAGGAAGAGCAAATTCAAAATTAGTAAAATAAGAGTATCTAAGTGTCGAAGGAAAAGAGAAAATACACTGTGGTGGCAACAGAGTGAGTGAGATGAAGAGTGAGGAGATACGAAGCCAAAGAAAAAATTTTTTAAAGGAATCAGTTTTTTTAGAAACCTAAAGACCAATAAAAGGACTACATACAGAGAGGCCAGAAATTCCTGAAGTAATCCCAACATGACTGCTACAATGGAATTGAGAATAAGAAATTAATTCAAAATTTAATCTTTCTTTTATGATTACTCTATGATTATGAATACTCATTGTTAAAGAAACCAAAACATGTATGGCTTAGCTGACTTTGTCATTTATACTTCCAAACCAGTGTTTTGCTCTATTTTATGTTTTCTTCTCCACTATCCTGACCATTGCTAACTTATTGTTTTTTTTTGACAACTGGCTTTATTTCAAACTTGTTTTATTTATCTAAAGGTGGGAGAGTGGGGAGTGTGTGCATATGTATCAGTTGTCTGTATTCCTCAAAAAGAAATTTTTAGTTTTTGCTTTGCTTCCTTTTTTCTCTTAATTCTTCATTTTGGCACCAACAAGGAAGGCATGCTTTTTACATTCATCAATCCATCAGAATTATTCTCCTTCTGATCAATGGACCAACTTATCAAATCAAGTCATTTTTTAATTTCCCATATTTTGGGGCACCTGGGTGGCTCAGCCAGTTAAGCATCTGCCTTTAGGTCAGGGCATGATCTCAGGGTACTGGGATCCAGCCCACGTTGGGCTCTCTGCTCAGCAGGGAGCTTGCTTCTCCTTTTCCCTATACCTGCCACTCCTCTGGCTTGCGCTATGCCAAATAAATAAAATCTTTTTAAATAAATAAATGAACAAATTTCCCATATTTCACTCATGCCTTTTTATTGCTGCTCACTGGCTTCAGGTATGTGATTGTTCTGACTTATCAAATGCTGCTGACTCCATTTTTTTTTCCGAATGCAAGAGATAATGGTCATACTTTGTCAAGAACCTATAAAAATAGATGTATACATTTTACATTTCCATATTGCATTCAGATGGTCCAGGCTTTGACTTTTTTTTTTTTTTTTTTTTTTTATTTATTTAGGATAGTCACAGAGAGAGAGGGAGAGGCAGAGACACAGGCAGAGGGAGAAGCAGGCTCCATGCACCGGGAGCCTGACGTGGGATTCGATCCCGGGTCTCCAGGATCGCGCCCTGGGCCAAAGGCAGGCGCCAAACCGCTGCGCCACCCAGGGATCCCCCAGGCTTTGACTTTTAATAGAACTTTGGAGTCTCATTACAAATGGCAACATAAAAATTATTTATCTCAATCTTTCTTTGGCTTTTCTTCTTCTTTTCTTCTTTTGTATCTCTTAAGCCTTCCATTTTAGTTTTGATTCATTCTCCTGCAAAGAAATCTGAAGTAAAATAATATCACTAATTTGAGAAAATCTTCCACCAAAAACCCAATGTTACATATTATTATTATAAATTAAAACTAATTGGAGTTCCTAAAATAATATAGTAAACTTCTATTTAAAGCCACATGGGAGTAGGGAGGAGGTTCAAATTACCCTCCAGCCATAAACAATTAGAAAACCAGGCAAAATATAAGAAATAACCATTATTACACATTAAACAAAAGGCACGGACAGGACTGTAATCCCTGGACAATAGGAAATAAACAAGGTGAGCCCTACTATCACAAAGGCTTTCTGCATGGAGTTAATTTGCAAACTGTAGCACAGAAAGGGGAATTCCAATTGTGCCAAAATGAGGAAACAGAAATCATCGGTTCAGGAGGCTAGAAACTGTGGGATAGAGCACACAAGGGGAGGGAGTTGTACAGGGAAACAGATCCAGATATCTGCATAAGAGTACCCTCAAGTTTTTTATCTAAATACCAATCTGTATAAAAGTGGTATAAAACCCCAAACTTGGAACTTGGCTGAATAAGTTCCAAGGAAAGAACAATTACAGCACAGTTGCAATACAAACAAGTCCCAAAGCTTCGAGCCAGGAGTCAGTTGTGTTCCCTCTAGCCAGAATGCCAAGACCCCACTGACTGTAATAACATATTCAGTAGAGACTAGAACATGCCTTTAAAAGTAGGCTAAATGAAGCCTACGACAACTTATCTTCTAGACCATCCCTAAAAGAGGTCACAAATAAGCCTCAAGAGAATAAAAATTTTCCACAACGAACTTAACATGCAAACACAAACACACAAGTGAACATTTGTCAAAGTACTACAACAAAATTTAGTTCCCAACAACAAAAAAATCACAAATATGGCATCCAATAAAAATTTACGAACTATATAGAGAAGTAAAAAGAATATGTGAGTAATGACCAGGAAAAAAGTCAAGGAATAGAATCAGAAAACAACAGAGATGATAGAAGGGACAAGCATGAACATTAAATCGCTATTATCAATATACCTCGTATGTTTATGTAATGGAAAGTGAACGAAAGGAGAGAAATGGAAGATGGTAAAAAAAAAAAAGTGCTTAAAATGGAACTCACAGGTAACATTAAAAAAAAAAATCAAAATTTTCACTTTGATTAACATCTGATCAGAAATGGCACCAAGGGACACTCAGTGGTTGAGTGTCTGCCTTCAGCTCAGGGCATTATCCCAAGTCTAGAGATTGAGTCCCCACATCAGGCTCCCTCTGAGGAGCCTGTTTCTCCCTCTGCCTATGTTTCTGTCTCTCTCTCTCTGTGTCTCTCTCATGAATAAATAAATAAAATCTTGAAGGAAGGAAGGAAGGGAGGGAGGGAGGGAGGGAGGGAGGGGGAAAAGATGATTGACTTTAAAGATATAGCAAACAACATCTACCCAAAATACAAGACAAAGTGAAAAAAGACAAACACAGCTAAAGAATCCTGTGAGATGACAGCAACCAATCTAACATGTGAAGTTAGAGTTGGAGAAAAGCAAACAAAAAGTATATATTTAGTGAAATCTGAGCTGTAAATCTTGCAAAATATGTAATTATAAACCCACAGATCCAAGAAGTACAACAAAATCCCAAACACATACAAACACACACACCAGTAACTTTATCATCAATTTGCTGAATAGAGTAATAAGAGAAAATCTTAAAAGCAGCCAAAGATAAGAAGTATTACTTACAGAGTAAGAAAAATAAAGGTGACTATAAACTTCTCATGTTAAACTATGTAAGCCAGAAGACAGTGAAATAACGTAACTCAAGTGCTTGAAGAAAACTAAAGGAAAAAATCCCATAAACCTTATATGAAACATGCAGCAAAAAGCATCCTTCAAAAACAAAAGTAAAGTAAAAGCTTTTTCAAACAAATTCTTCACCAAACTTTTAATTACAAAACATGTTAAGGAAATTCTTCAGACAAAAGGAAAATGATACTTAATAAAAACCTGGATCAAGATATCCATATGCAAAGGAATAAAAAGTGGTGAAAATGGTAAGTATGTGTAAGTAAATATAAAACTTTTTCTCATTTTTAATCTCCTTAAAAGTTAGCTCATTGTTTAAAGCAAAATCTATAATTTATTCCAGGGTACATAATATATATAAAATTAAACTGCATGGTAACAATAGTTCAAAACACAGGAGAGTGAAAATAAAGTATACTGGTATACAGGTCTTATTCTAGTACATTTGCAGTGAAAAAATGTTACTTGAAGGAAGACTCAGATAAGTTAAAAATTTATGACATAAACCCTAGAGCAACTCTCCTATGAAAACACACACATGCACAGCTTGTTGTAGTCAAATACAGATAGAACCGAATCCTAAAAAAAAAAAATACTCCATTAACCAAAAAAAAAGTAGTAAAAGAATAAGTGAACAAAGAAAACAAATGGGACAGAAACAGAATACAAAACAAGTAGATTTAAGCACATTTACATTACTAATTCTGTCAAGTAGCAATAGGTTTAACACTACAATTAGAGTAAAAATAACCAATCTTGTTAAATAAAATGTCTATGCAACCCAAAGGAATTTACAGATTTAATATAATCCCTATCAAAACACCAACAGTATTTTTCACAAAACTAAAACAATCCTAAAATTTGCATGGAACCACAAAAGACCTCAATAGCCAAAGCAATCTTGAAAAACAAAACTGGAGGTATAACAATTTCAGATTTCCTGTTATAAAACAGTAGTAATTAAAACAGTATGATACTGGCATAAAGACACACATAGATCCATGGAACAGGAGAGAAAAACCCAGAAATTAAGCCAAAATTATACAGTCACAGTCTATGACAAAGGAGGCAAGAAGATATAATGGGAAAAAGTCTCTTCAACAAATAGTGTTGGGAAAAATGTACAGCTACAGGCAAAAGAATGAAACCAGACCACTTTCTTTCATGATACACCAAAATAAGGTCAAAATGAACTAATAAAGACCTAACTGTAAGACCTGAAACCATAAAAATCCTAGAAAAGAGCAACAAGCAGTAATTTTTCTGATATCAGCCATAGCAACATATTTCTAGACATGTCTCCTGAGGCAAACGAAATAAAAGCAAAAGTAAACCACTGGGACTACACCAAAATAAAAGGCTTCTGATATCAAAGGCAACAATCAATAAATCTAAAAGGCAACCTACTGAATGGGAGAAGATATTTACAAATGACATATCACATAAAGGGTTAGTATCCAAAATATATAAAGAACTTATACAACACCCAAAAAACAAATAATCCAATTTAAAAATGGGCAGGAGACACCTGCAGACATTTCGCCAAAGACATCGAGATGGCCAAAAGACACATGAAAAAGATGCTCAACATCACTCATCATCAGGGAAATGCTAGTCAAAACTACAATGAGATATCACCTCACATTTGTCAGATGGCTAAAATAAAAAACAAAGAAACAACAGGTAGTGGCCAGGATACAAAGAAAAAGGCACTTTCTTACACTATTGGTGGGAATGCAAACTGGTGCAGCCACTGAGGAAAACAGTATTTTTGAGGAGGTTCCTCAAAAAGTCAAAAATACTACCAGGGCAGGGGGGCGGTTTAGGGCCACCTTCAGCCCAGGGCCTGATCCTGGAGACCCAGGATCCAGTCCCATGTCGGGCCAGTCCCACGTCGGGCTCCCTGCATGGAGCCTGCTTCTCCCTCTGCCTGTGTCTCTGCCTCTTTCTTTCTCTGTGTCTCTCATGAATAAATAAATAAAATCTTAAAAAAAAAATAGAACTACCCTATGATCCAGTAACCATACTAATGGGTAATTACCCAAAAAATACAAAAAACACTAATTCAAAGAGATACATGCATCCCTAAGCTTATAGTAGCATTATTTACAAGAACCAAACCATCAACACATCCCAAGTGTCCAGTGATAGATGAATAAAGATCATGTAGTATACTAATAATAGACTATTATTTAGCCATAAAAAGAAGTCTTGCCATCTGCAACAACATGGATAGAGCTAGAGAGTATAAAGCCTAAGCAAAATAAGTCAGTCAAAGACAAATCCCATATGCTCTCACTCACTTGTGAAATTTAAGAAACAAAATAAATGAACAAAGAAAAAAAAAGAGACAAACCAAGAAAGAGACTCAACTATACAGGGCAAACTGAGGGTTGCCAGAGGGGAGGTGGATGGGGGGATGGCCAAAATAGGTGATGGAATTAAAGACTACATTTATCATGATGAAAAAATTTTAAATTAAAAAGTAGAAACTATCAGTTTAAATTTAAAAAGTGAGACCCAATTATATGCAGTCTAAAAGATACATACTTTTGGAAAAAATAAATAAATAAATAAAAGATACATACTTTAAAGACATTTGTAAGATAAAAGAACAAAAAGATGAAAAAATATAATGTGACAATACTATTCAAAAGAAAGCTACAGGAACTATATTACTAAATAAACTTAAAACAAGGAATATTATAAGAACTACAAACAGACATCACATAATGATAAAAGAGCCAATTCATCAAGGAGATAATAATCCTAAATATCTATGCACCCAATGCTTCAAAATACTGATAACTGAAAATAGAAATACTTAAATCAACAATTATACTTCTATACTACAACACTGCTCAATAATTGATATGACTAGACAGAAAACTCAACAAAGACACAGAATACTTAAGACTATTAACCATGTAGACTTAAATTGACCATAGAACACCATACCTAATAACAATAGAATACAATCCCCAGAATAAGCCAAACTATAGTCCTTAACACGAAGTTCAATTAATTTTAAAAGGCTGATATAATACCAAACATGTTCTCTAATGGAATTAAATTAGAAACAAACAATATATATATAAGCAATATCCTCAGATATCTGGTAAACACACACACAATTCTAAATAACCCACTAGTCAATAAAGAAATGACAAAGAAATTAGAAAACAGCTTGAACTCAATGAAAATACAGCATTTCAAAATTTGTTAGATTCAGGTAAGCAGTAAATAAAGGGGAATTTACAGTTTTAAATAGTTACATGAGAAAATAAGAAAGATCTCAACTATAATAGCATAAACCTCCACTTTAAGAAATTAGAAAACAAAAATCTAATTAAACCATAAGAAAAGGAATAAAAAGCCAAAAGCACTGACATAAGAACACAATAATAAATAATTTTTAAAAATCAATGAAATATCCCCCAAAGATCAATGAAACCCAAAGATGGTTCTTTGAAAGAGTTAATAAAATAGTTATTTTGACAGCAAAAATGATGGAGAAGAGAGAGAAAATACATAAACTACCAAGAGAAAAACTGAAAGAGGGGTTATCACCAGAAAGACAATACCCATTAAAAAGAATGAGAAATTATTATAAATAATTTTTTTTTTATTATAAATAATTTTATGTCAATAAACCAACAACTTAAACGGTCACAATGTTTGAAAGGCCCAAAATTACCAAAGACTCAAGATTAGAAATGGAAAACTTGAATAACCCAAAGTCTATTTTTAAAACTGAATTTGCCGGGCAGCCCCGGTGGCGCAGCATTTTAGTGCCCCCTGCAGCCTGGGGTGTGATCCTGGAGACCCAGGATGGAGTCCCATGTCCGGCTTCCTGTATGGAGCCTGCTTCTCTGTCTGCCTGTGTCTCTGCCTCTCTCTCTCTCTCTCTGAATAAATAAAAAAATCTAAATAAATAAATAAATAAATAAATAAATAAATAAATAAATAAAAATAAAACTGAATTTGTAAGTATAAACCTCCCCGCAAAGAAAATTCCAATCCCATATGTCTTTAATGAAGACTCTATCAAATGTTTGAGAAATAATACTAACTCTACACTACCTCCAAGAAATAATAAAGGAAGGAACACTTCCCAATTCTTTCTTTGGTTGGCATTACATTGACAGCAAAATCCAATATCCATCATAAAGACTGGTTTCATAGAATAAAAAACAGAACACTCTACCATCAATATTTTACATAAATTATACCTGCCATACCAATCAAAATAAAGATAATGCAAGAAAATGAAATTAGGGATCCCTGGGTGGTGCAGCGGTTTGGCGCCTGCCTTTGGCCCAGGGCGCGATCCTGGAGACCCAGGATCGAATCCCACGTCAGGCTCCCGGTGCATGGAGCCTGCTTCTCCCTCTGCCTGTGTCTCTGCCTCTCTCTCTCTCTCTCACTGTGTGCCTATCATAAAAAAAAAAAAGAAAGAAATTAAAGCCTGCTTTTGCTTTAAAAAACACATATAAAAAAAACATATAAAAATGACAAAAGACTGGAAAGGGAGGTGGGCAGGGGGTTGGGGTGACTGGGTGACGGGCACTGAGGGGGGCACTTGATGGGATGAGCACTGGGTGTTATGCTATATGTTGGCAAATCGAACCCCAATAAAAAGAATACAAAAAAAAAAAAAAAGAACCACAATGAGATACCACCTCACATCAGTGAGAATGGGGAAAATTAACAAGACAGGAAACAACAAATGTTGGAGAGGATGTAGAGAAAGGGGAACCCTCTTGCCCTGTTGGTGGGAATGTGAACTGGTACAGCCACTCTGGAAAACACCATGGAGGTTCCTCAAAGAGTTAAAAATAGAACTGCCCTACGACCCAGCAATTGCTCTCCTGGGGATTTACCCCAAAGATACAGATGCAGTGAGACAGCAGGACACCTGCACCCCATGTTTATGGCAGCAATGTCCACAACAGCCACTGTGGAAGAAGTCTCGGTGTCCATCGAAAGATGATGGATAAAGAAGATGTGGTCTATATATACAATGGAATATTACTCAGCCATTAGAAACAACGAATACCCACCATTTGCTTCAACGTGTATAGAACTGGAGAGTGTGAAGTAAGTCAATCGGAGAAGGACAAACATTAAATGGTCTCATTCATTTGGGAAATATAAAAAATAGTGAAAGGGAATAAAGGGGAAAGGAGAGAAAATGAGCAGGAAAGATCAGTGAGGGTGACAGCACATGAGAGACTCCTAACTCTGGGAAACAAACAGGGGGTAGTGGAAGGGGAAGTGGGCGAGGGGTTGGGGTGACTAGGTGATGGGCACTGAAGGGGGGGGGCACTTGACGGGATGAGCACTGGGTGTTATGCTATATGTTGGCAAATCGAATTCCAATAAAAAAATATACAAAAATAAGGAACACTAAAAAAGAAATGACAAAAGGCTATCAAGGGATTCCAGTTCTATGTAATATGGAGGAATATAATGCCAAACTTTTACTGTCACTGACTGCAACTATAAAACATGGATATAGGGATCCCTGGGTGGCGCAGCGGTTTGGCGCCTACCTTTGGCCCAGGGCGCGATCCTGGAGTCCCGGGATCGAGTCCCACATCGGGCTCCCGGTGCATGGAGCCTGCTTCTCCCTCTGCCTGTGTCTCTGCCTCTCTCTCTCTCTCTCTCTCTCTCTCTCTCTCTCTCTCTCTGTGACTATCATAAATAAATAAAAACCCACCTCTAAAAAAAAAAAAAAAAAAAAAAAAACATGGATATAATGCATGGAACAACTATTTGAGTTTCCTGAAAAATATAGAACAGACACCAGAATTCCAAGTACTGCCAAAGTACCGAGTTTACCCTCTTCACCTCTCCAGTATCCCCTGGCCTGAGCTCAACAGACTGACACCCAGAAGTGAGTGCTAAGATGCAGAAAGAGTCTGACTGAGCTGACCCACAAACCGGTCCACAGATGGGCCCACAGATGGACGTGATCCTAGTAAGTGTAACAAAGACTTTCAGGGCTGAGTTAAAGACCCCTGGCCAAGTTGCAGACTGACAACTTGGCACTGCACACAGAGGACAGACAAAAACATCACTGGGAAAGCTGTGAAAATTAAACTGAACTTACCACAGCCCACAAAAGCCTGGTTGAAACCTGTAGCCTTATGTACCCAGGCCAAGTGCCTGCTAAATCAAAAATATCAACATTCCCCATAAGATGTTTTTAAAACCCACAGTCTTATAACTAAAGATTCAAAACATTCAGAAAACAATTCAAAATTACTTGATACACAAAGAACTACAAAAATGTCAAATCACATGAAAAAATACAATGACTAAACGCCAATGATAAAATGACACAGAGGTTGGAATTATCTGATGAGCACTTTAAGGCAGCTATTATAAAATGTTCAAATGAAAAACATTTGAAAACTCTTAAGACAAAATTTAGAATAGATATCCGGAAAGAAAGAAAAGATATAAAAAAGAACCAAGTAGAAATTTTAGAAATAAAAATTATAAAAACCAAAATAAATAATAAATCATTAGAAACAAATAAATGACAGGACTAAATTGAGACAAATTAATAATTACACTAAATGTAAGTGGACTAGTTATTCCAATTAAAATACAGAGATTGGGTTCCCTGGGTGGCTCAGAAGTTTAGCACCTGCCTTTGGCCCGGGGCATGGTCCTGGAGTCCTGGGATCGAGTCCCACATCAGGGTTCCCTGCATGGAGCCTGCTTCTCCCTCTGCCTATGTCTCTGCCTCTCTCTTTCTATGTCCCTCATGAATAAGTAAGTAAAATATTTTAAAAAATAAAATAAAATACAGAGATTAGGGATCCCTGGGTGGCTTGGTGGTTTAGCCCCTGCCTTTGGCCCAGGGTGTGATCCTGGAGACCCGGGATCGAGTCCCACATCAGGCTCCCTGCATGGAGCCCGCTTCTCTCACTGCCTGTGTCTGTCTGTCTCTCTCTCTCTCTCTGTCTCTCATGAATAAATAAATCTTTTAAAATAAAATTAAATTAAAAAATAGAGATTATCAGAATTAATAAAACATGACCCAACTATATGCTATCTACATGAAACTCAATTCAAATGCAATGACATATTTAAGGAAACAGATATACCTATGCAACACTAATCTAAATTAAGTAGAAGTGGCTATCCTAATACTATAATAAAGCAGACTTCAAAACACACAAAAAAATTACCAGACCTGTCAACTATACTCAAATTAAAAAAAATTTTTTTAACATACCAGGGATAAATAGGGATATCACATGTTAATAACTGGGTCAATTCACCAGTAACAAAAAATTCTGATTCTGAATGTGTATGTACCTAATAACCGAACTTCAAAATACATGGACACACACCCCCTCCTTATATACTGGGGCACCAGGCTGGCTAAGTTGGTAGAGCATGTGATGCTTGATCTCAGGGTGGGGGCAGGGGGACTGTTGTGAATTCTATCCTCATGTTGGGGGTAAAATTTACTTAAAAAACAGAAACAAAACAACAACAAAACGTTACTATATTATTCTCACTGAATCCTCTTAACTATCCTGCTGAACTAGGTATACTCTTCCCATTTTACAGATAATCAAATTCAAATTAAGAATGGTTACATAAGTTATTCAAAGTCACTTAACTGGCTGAAGTTAAAGAGCAGTAAGGGTGACACACTGGGGAGATCCATGAACTCCTCTGCTGAGGTCAATAAAACTACTGCTTCCTCCAAAACCTAACTAAAAACAATTTGTTGTGGGCAGCCCGGGTGGCTCAGCGGTTTGGCACCTGCCTTTGGCCTGGGGCGTGATCCGGGTAGACCCGGGATCAAGTCCCACGTCCAGCTCCCTGCATGGAGCCTGCTTCTCTCTCTCTCTCTCTCTGTCTCTCTCTCTGTCAAATAAGTAAATAAAATCTTTAAAATAAATAAATAAATAAAATAAAAACAATTTGTTGCAAGTGGGGGTAGCTAGCTACCTAGGGCCAATGCCTATATTTACTACCAAAAGCCACAGTTTTAATTCAGAAGCCCACTACTCAGGCCTTCACACATCAAATGGGCAAGGAAAAGATCTTATAAGTCCCGAGTCCACCTCTCCTCTAAGTGTTTTAGGATTTCACTACACTGGCCTGGGACACATAAACCCACACACTCTCAAATAAGTTAAAAGCAGGGACCTAAACAAATAATTGTACACCCGTGTTCATACTAGTATTATTCCTTCCAGGACCTCACTCCATTAATTCTTCAACCTTAGAGGATCTGTCAGTTTCATCTACCCTACCAGCTTCTCACAGTCCAACTAAGAGGCAGAAGTAATGTAGCCGTTACAAGCATGCACTCTGGAGCCTGACTGCCTGGATTAAAAGCTGACTATCAAAAAAAAAAAAAAAAGCTGACTATCAGCTATATGACCCTGTGCAACCTGATCAAACTCTATGCCTCAATTTCCTCATCTTTAAAATGGTAATAATAACACAACCCCACAGGACTGCTCCAAGAATTAAATGTAAAGCCCTTACAGGGGGATGGGTAAAATAAGTAAAGGGAATTAAGAGGTACAAACTTAGAACACCTGGGTGGTTCAGCAGCTGAGCATCTGTCTTCGGCTCAGGTCATGATCTCAGGGTCCTAGGATCGAGGTCTGCATCAGGCTTCCTGCAGGGAGCCTGCTTCTCCCTCTGTCTGTCTCTGCCTCTCTGTCTCTCATGAATAAATAAACAAAATCTTTAAAAAAAAAAAAAAAAGAGGCACAGACTTCCAGTTATAAAATAGATTAAGTCACAGATGAAAAGTACAGCGCAGGAAATACAGTCAATGGCACTGTAATAACATTGAACGGTGACAGTAACTACACTTACTATGGTGAGCACTGCATAACATGTAGAATTGTCAAATCACTACACTGTGCACCTAAAACTAATAAACATTGTATGTCAGCCATAATTCAGTAATTTTTAAAAAATGGTTTAATGCAAAATATTTACAATGCCAGTTACCTGATACACACTGATTGTTTGCTATCATCATCATGACCCTCTCCTGTTCCCCTTATCTTTATAACCTTCTTCTCCATATTGGATCTCATGTCAGTAACTATAATCACTGTTACATATATCCTCAATAATTTCTGCCTTAATTTCCTTCTGTTATACCTGCCTGGCAAAAGTCAATCCTGAGGAACAAAAACATAACGGAGGCTAGTAGTTTAGCTTTGTAGTTCTAACCTCACACCTCAAGCAGCCACTCACTGCTGCCCAGCAATCTTTCTACTTTGGTCAGTTTACTCTCTATCACCTTATAGAATTGTTTCATACCCTTCCCCGTCTTCAAACATTTAAGACTCTCCATTCTTCACCCTTAGTTGATAGAATTTCAATGGCAAAACAGAAGTAGTAAGAAAAGAGTTCCGAATCCTCCTCCTACCAAATCCTCCAATTCTCCTGAATTCTTTTTCCATATACCCTATCTTCTCTCCTATTAAACACACTATCTATGTTCCTGGCTAACACCTATCCCTCTACATGTGTTCTGGACAACATTCTCCTTTTCATGAACTTTCCATCTCTAGCTATTCTCTTCCTCTCCTGCTTGATCAGTTTTTCCTACTCTGAAAATCAGTCCCATCAGCATATAAAGTTACTGCAGTAACAATAATCTTTCAAAAAAAGAAAGCCCTCTCTGGACTCCACATCCCCTCCTAGCTACCATTCTACTTCTCTGCACAATCCTTATAGCAAAATTCCTCGAAAAAGTTCTGTACCTTGTTCTCCACTTCAGCTCCACACCTCTCCAACTAAATGTCCTTTCCCACATTCCACTGCAATGTCTATTATCAGGGTCACTAATGAACAGGGTGACATACAACTGGGTTTGCCTGGACAGTCCCAGTTTAGGCCTGTCATCTGGCATAATGATTGTGTTCCTGTCACATCTGAAGACTTCCTGGTTTGGTCAATGACTCTACCAAGGACTTACAGCTCACCAACTCCAATGGGCAATTTTCAATCTGTCAGATGCTCATGATACAAGGGATCATTTTCTCCTTGGCTTCTTGGACAAAACACTCTCCTGATTCTTCTACCACGTTGGCTGCTTCATCTCATTTTCTTTTCTGGTTCTTTGAACCAGGAAAAATAGAGTGTCCAGGGTTCAGTCATTGAACCTCTTCTCTATATGCAATAGGCTCATTCCCTCAGTAATTTTACCCAGTCCCTTTACATATGTGCTGACAATCCCCAAATTTCTTGATCCCCCTAACCTCTCCACTGAATTACAGCTAATATTTATCTACTCAACAACTCCACTTGGAATCAAACAAGCATATCAAAGCTTACATGTAAAAAAAACAAATTTCATACCTTGGCATACCTCCAAAATTTGATCTTTTTCCAGTTTTCCCATCTCAATAAAGAGCGGTACCAATCATCCACATAGCTCAGTTCCATACCTTCGGTTCCTCTCTCATTTCCCATATGTCTTATCAGCAAATCCTGTCAGCTCTACCTTCAGAATATATTCCAAATATAAAGCAGCCCAGGTGGCTCAGCAGTTTAGCGCAGCCTTCAGCCCAGGGCGTGATCCTGGAGGCCAGGGAAGAGTCCCACCATCAGGCTCCCCGCAGGGAGTCTGCTTCTCCCTCTGCCTGTGTCTCTGCCTCTCTCTGTCTCTAATAAAAGGATATATTTCAAATATAAATCTTTTCACTATTAGACTAACAGCCTAGAGTTATCATTTTTCTTGTTACTATTTAATTGGGAATTGTAAATTAACCTTTACTGAGCATTTAGTAAGTAAGAGGCACTGTTCTATTACCATCTTTATTCTACACATGAATCATATGAAGCTCAGAAAAGGAATATGCCCAAATTCAAGAGGCCTATCTCCATAACCAACATTCTTAGCCATTGGCTCTACTGCAATTCATGGCCTCCCTGTTTTCTCGGTGGTCTAGAGGCTTCCCAGACAATTCTCAAGTTTGTTCTTTCACTGCTGCACTCCCAACACCTAACAGCACCAGACATAATACAGGCAGTGAATACATGTTTTGTTGAGTGAATACAAAGGTTTTATAATTCTAATAACTAGAATTGAGATAATTACCTAACCATTCTAAAGATAAGCAAGTTATAGTTCTGCCTCCTGCTGAACAGAAAAGTTTCATATGGAGTCAAACTTTAAAAGAAAGCTATATTACACAATACTGAATGTTGTGTCATCAAGAAAAATAAAAATAAATAAAGTTTTAATATCATTCAGGAATAAACAAAACTGTTATTGTTGGCATATAACATCACCAGCATCTACTTAAATATGAATTACAAACAAAAAGCAGACTGAGACCTAAAATACAGAGAACAAGCTGATGGTTGCCAGAGGAGAGGCAAATGAAGAACTGAGCTAAATGGATACAGGGGAGAGGGAGACACAGCTTCCAGTTATGGGATGAATAAGTCACAGGCATAAAAGGCACAGCACAGCATAAGGAACATGGTCAATGATACTATAATAGCAATGTAATTGGACAAATGGTAGTCACACTTGTGGTGAATGTAGCATGATGTATAAACTTACCAAATTACTAACTGTACACCTAAAACTATGTAACACTGTGTGTCAACTATAGTCGAGAGAGAGAGAGAGAGAGAGAGAGAGAGAGATGGGGCACCTGGGCATCAGACTCTTGGTTTCAGCTCAGGTCAAGAACTCAGTCTTGGTATTGAGTCCTGAGTCCAGCCTGGCACTCAGCAGAGAGTCTGCTTGAGGATCCTCTTCCTCCCTGTCCCCCTGACTCCACCAGCATGCTCTCTCTCTCTAAAATTCATAAATATTTTAAAAAGAGAGAAAATATGGAATAAATATGCAAGTTAATCAACTAAGCTAAAAGTTCTAGAAGACTGTCAGATCAACATAGAACACCTAACACAATAACCTTCTTATAATACATCATGCTGAACAAACAGCAACAATAATAAATTTAAATGCAAACAAATGACCTGAAACGAGTTACAATAATTAAGTTTCTAAGAATAATTTTAATGAGAAGCTTAACTCAAGAACATAAAGTATAACTTTACTGAAGAACATAAAGAAAACCAGAAAGAAACCAAAATTGAAATATAAAGCTAATAGAAAACAAGACCAGTAACACAAACAACCAATTCAGAGACAAAAATGAATGGACCTATAATATATGACAATGTTCAATCTGTGACCAAGTAATCAGAGAAATCAAACAGTGAAACAAAAAATGAAAACTACCGATAATATTCAGTAATAGTAGGAATACAGCAGAGACAATTCATACATGACAGCTGGCAAGGATGGAAATGCAACAGCATAACACTGGAAGGCAATTTAGCAGTATCTATTAAAATATAAAATATGCACACCATTTTATCGATCTCATGCCTAGAAATCTATATTACTTCATGTGTATATCGAGATAACACGACAGATACATGTAAGGATGTTCACTATAGTACAAACAACATAAAAACTGGTCAGAGGGAACAAAGTATGCTCTATCCATTCAATGGCTTTCCATCTCTAAACAGTCATTAAAATAGTGAGACAGATCTATTTGTACTAATTTAGAAAAATCTCTATGACACAGTCTCGTGAGAAAAAGTACATAACAAAAAAATAAAAATAAAAAGTACATAACAGAATAATACAATTCTGTGTTTTGTAAGTGTAAACAAATGCATAAATATGTGTGTTTTATGTGTGCATACTTGTATATGTGTGCGCACATACAAACACCCAGGAAAGTATCTAGAATATGCACCCTCTAACGGTGATCTCCTCTGAGGCCTGGAGGAAAACTGTAAGCCAAGGAAGGACCTTTCATTTTTTACCCCTCATGAGTTTTTATAAAGAGTAGACCTTCATCTACAATTTAAGAAATGGGGGTGAAGTTAAAAGATGTTTTTTCTTGGGAACCACTGGGAAAGTGTTTTATCTTCTATGCCTAGTAATTCAGGGGTTATTTTCTTATCCTACTCTCTATATACAGCAAACCTCCCAAAATCAGACAGCACTCATCTAATGATACTTCTCGAGTCCTATGTAAACATAAAGAAATAGTTTATGGTGTCTGGGGTTGTTTATAATGATAGTTAGAAATGCCACTGTGGGGGGATCCCCGGGTGGCTCAGCGGTTTAGCGCCTGCCTTCGGCCCAGAGTGTGATCCTGAAGTCCTGGAATCAAGTCCCATGTTAGGCTCCCTGCATGGAGCCTGTTTCTCCCTCTGCCTGTGTCTCTACTTCTCTCTCTCTGTGTCTTTCCTGAATAAATAAATAAAATCTTTTAAAAAATTAAAAAAAAAGAAATGCCTCTGTGACCAAAGCCTGTGGCCTAATTTTCAATCCCTAATACTTATAATCATTACTGAGTCCATATAATACAAAAAACTACCTTGAAACTAAAAATCTGTTCCCACTATTATTTGAAGTATAAGATGCAAAAAAATCCTTGTGACTATTTTCTTCAGTAATTTGACGTATGTCTGAGTATATGCATATACATACACAATAAAAATCAAGTCACAATATTACTATTCTATGGTCAAAGTATAATTTGACCTTTATGCCTCCTAAAATGTCACATGTGGGATATTAAGTAATTTATCTTAAATTATTATAAATACAGTAATATTTTTATAGGAGAAAAATGAAATTCTCAATAGAAAAAGAATATGACCAGCAACTGAAAAAGAGAATGAAACGGTATTTAAACATGAGACATTCAACCTCACAATTTTAAAAATGGAAATTAAAGGAGATATCATTTTACTTACCAAATTAGCAAAGAGTGAGAGAACACCTTCAGCTGAGCAATTGCAGGAAAACACAATGAGGAGTGTAAATTAGACAACCACACCAAAAATATCCTAAATACAGAGCATAGAATACAGCTCTGATTTAGTCTTTTTTTTTTTTTAAGATTTTATTTTATTCATGAGAGACACAGAGAGACAGACAGAGATATATAGGCAGAGGGAGAAGCAGACTCCCTGAGGAGAGCCCCATGCGGAACTCGATCCCACAACCCTGAGATCACAACCTGAGCCAAAGGCAGATGCTCAACTCCTGAGCCACCCAGGTGTCCCTCTGATTTAGTCTTGTGTCAAAAAGGTTTTAGATTAAATCTATTTTTTAAAAAGTATTAACCAATTTTTATTTTTTTTATTAACCCATTTTTTTAAATCTTCTTGTGTTCCAAATAAACTATTCTCAAAACCATGTTTTGTGGTGAAATATACAAAGACAGGATAAAAAAAGTACTAAAATTATTGTGAGGAAGGGGAAATATATTTACAAAGGATCAAAAATCAAAACCACCAAATTTCTCAACAGAAATACTGTAAGTAGAAAACAACTCAAAAACAAACATGGAGGGATCCCTGGGTGGCGCAGCGGTTTAGCGCCTGCCTTTGGCCCAGGGCGCGATCCTGGAGACCCGGGATCGAATCCCACGTCAGGCTCCCGGTGCATGGAGCCTGCTTCTCCCTCTGCCTGTGTCTCTGCCTCTCTCTCTCTCTCTCTCTCTCATGAATAAATAAAAATTAAAAATCTTTTTAAAAAAAAAAAAAAAAAAAAAAAAAACAAACATGGAGAGGATAGAAAATAAGTATAAATAATAAGTATAAAATAAGATGATAAAGATAAATCCAGGCACGTATTAATAATTATAAAACATGGAAATGAACTAAACTCTTCAGCAGACATACATTACCAAACTAGATTGATAAGCAAATTAGTTTTGAGCTATGAAAACATCTTAAACAAAGGCAAAGAGCAACTGAAAAATAAAGACGAGAAAAAGATGGAAAAGGTGATGAATCTCACAGACAACAAGAAAAATGAAATCTGAAACAATATTAAGATATTTCTCATCTATGCACTGGAAATGCTTTACATCTAATCATACCAAGAGCTGGTAAGAAACTAAGGCAACAACAAAAAGAAAAAAGAAAAAAGAAAAAAAGAAAAGAAAAGAGAAAAGAGAAAAGAAAAGAAAAAGAAAAAAGAAACTAAGGCAACAGGGACAGTTAGACTCTAATTAATAGGAATGTGAACTGGTATAATTATTCTGAAAAGCGTTCAGTATCACCCAGGAAAGTTGACCTCTTCTCATACCTTAGATGCACTGATATGGTTTGTAACTACAATTGAGAAAAATACATTTTAAATTGTGACCAAGTATATATACAAAGTACTATAAAGATAGTAAAACTATCTTTCAAAGAAGAGAGCAAGTTTTTAGAAAAACATGAGACTTTTGTACCTTCAGAAGATGCCAACTAATTTCCTCAAGTTTCAGAAAGAATAAAAACTTTCCCAGAAGGAAAATCTGAGATGAATGAGGGAATGCAAAGAGTGAACTTGTTACTATTTCTAAACAAAACTGACTTCATGAAAGACGAAGACAATCAGGCCTGATACATGGGGTAACAGTAAGGACTCACATGATGGAAAACAAGAGCATGTATGTGTAGGTCAGAATGCAGGATGATCAGAGTAAACCATTTTAAAGTTGTAGCTGCTCAGGAGTAAGGTGAATTGTTGATTCATGTTATATTTTAGATAAATATTTATGCTAATATTTCTAGGGTAGACACAAAAACAATATAGATAGAATGTCTAACTACCAAAGGGGAAATGTGAACATGAGATGAAATATGGGGGGGAAATCTCAATGCAAAAGTGAAACCCTCTCTCTCTCTCTCTCTCTCTCACACTCTCTGTCTCTCACGAATAAATAAATAAAATCTTTAAAAAAAAAAAAAAAAGAAACATGGTTTTCAGAAACTATAAAAAGAACCAAGAAAATGTTAAACACAAACTTTAGTTATTACTTTAGAGAGAAAGAAGTGGTATGATCATGGAAGGGCATTTTAGGGAACTTCAAAAATATTCTATTTCTTAAACTAAAGGTAGGCACACAAAAATGTTATTCCTTAAACAGCATATAATTATATGTAAAATTATGTATACAAGAAAGGAATATGAAAGTTCACCATTTAAAAAGTTAACTTAAGGGGTGCCCAGGTGGATCAGTCAGTTAAGCCTCAGGGTCTTGGTTTCGATCAGGTCATGATCTCAGGGTTGTGAGATTGAGACCATGTAGGGCTCCATGCTCAGCAGAGTCGGCTTGAGATTCTCTCCCTCTCTCTTTGCCCCTCCTCGGACTCATACACTCATTCTCTCTAAAATAAAAAATAAATCTTTAAAAAAAAAAAGTTGGGGCACCTAGGTGGTTCAGTCAGTTAAATGTCGACTTAGGTCATGATTCTGGAATTCAGTGAACAAGCCCCACATTGGGCTCCCTGCTCAGCAGGGAGTCTGCTTCTCCGTCTTTCTGCCCACCCCTCTCATGCCGCTTCTCATGCACTCTCATATGCACATGCATGTGCACACGTGCTCTCTCTCCCTCTCAAATAAGCTCTTAAAAATCCTTGCCTACATATCTTCTCTTCTTCTCTCAAGCCCTATCCAACTTAGTAGCATTAATTATGTCCTATCTTGACATCTTTTATAGATGCCTTTCATTATCATTTAAACTGTGATTTGTTAATTAACTATTCAAGCAATGGATTTATTTATTTATATAGATTTTTTTTAACTTTTTTACTTTTTGTTTCATATCTGGACTGTAAGCTCTCTAAGGCAAACATACTTCTTTTGAGCTTCTTACCCTGCCCAGAAACTACAAGAATCTTTCTTTGTATAAAGTAGATATTTAGATATTCATTTTTTATACCCAATTCTAGATTTACATCTGCACATTCACCTATTTACTTGCCAGTCACATGTTCCTTAACCAGTTAATACGAAGCAATAATTATGAATCATGCTACACAATTAACAAACTCAAGTTTCAGTACTCACTCTGAAACAAATATTTTCTTCAGTATATTAAGTCAGAAATCCTGGTTTTGGGGGGAACTGCATCTTACTTTTTCTGTGCCCTATTTTTTCTTTTTAAGATTTATTTACTTGAGACAGAAATGACAGCATACAAGCAGGGGAAGCAGCAGAGGAAGAGGGAGAAGCAGACTCCCTCCTGAGCAGGGAACCCAAGGCAGGGCTAAATCCCAGGACTCAGGGATCATGACCTAAGCCAAAGGCAGATGCTTCACTGACTGAGCCACCCAGGCAGTCCCTATGCTCTATTTTCAACTTCAGTAAAATAAGGATATAAGTGTTCTTATTTCCTTTATAAACTTAGTAAGGAATCAAATAAAATATATAAAAGTTGTCCAGCTTCCCCCTCTTCAAAGAAAACTCTCCTGAACTCTTTCTTTCATAGCCTAGCTTCCAAAAAAGAATCCATACTCTGCTTTCCTCCTCTTCACCCCCAATCCAGCCCTCATAACACCAATGAGACTTCTTTCAAGGCCAGCTTTGAGCAGTTTGTAACTTCCATCTTGCCATTCTTTCAGTTGAACCAGTTTTCCCAAAACATTTTGTAGAAGTCATGTAAACAAATACCTATATACATACTGAAATATTTATTGATAATTTGAAATCTAGAACTTGTTTCAAAATAACCAGGGGAAGGGACAACACAGATGTAACATGACAGATTGACCAAAAGGAGATAACTACTAAACCATTAAAACTAAGTGATAGGAACACGGAAGTTTCAATAAAAACTCTCTACTTTTATATACATTTAAAATTCCAAAATAAAAAGTTTTAGAAATACTAATTTACTACTTGATCATAACTGTATGGACTGAAAGTGTATCTAAAAAGCAGAGCTTGGGACACCTGGGTGGCTCGGCCGTTAAGTGTCTGCCTTCAGCCCAGGGTATGATTCTGGAGTCTAGGGATTGAGTCCCACACATCAGGCTCCCTACTGCAGGGAGCCTACTTCTCTCTCTCCACCTGTGTCTCTGCCTCTCTCTATGTGTCTCGAATGAATGAATGAATGAATAGATAGATAGATAGATAGATAGATAGATAGATAGATAGATAGATAGATAGCAGAGCTTGCTCAACATATTACCCCATGAACGAATGAACTACAACACCCTAGGCAAGACATCCAGCTTTTACTTCTATCAATACACAGCACATAACAACAACTTGTATCTATCTGCTGGAGATACAAGTCTGAATAAGAGACATTCATCAAACTTAAGGAATGTGTACATGGGACATAAACAACAGGATGTCACAAGTACAAAGAAATCAAACAGATTGGTTGAGAGGAGAAACACCACTATATGATTAGTAAAGACTGCACCACGACGGCTGCATAGGACCTCAGACCAGAAATCAGGAAAGAAGGAAAAATGGGAGGAGAGGAGAGCAAAGTGATTCAGGCAGCAAGAACGGCGTGAGTATTGCAGAGGCAAGGCTGAAATTCAGCCATGTTCAGAAGAGAACAAGTAAGTGTTGGACACGTAAAACAGACCCAGGATAGGTGAAGGATCTTAATTTTAAGCCAAGACGTTTGAATAAAATTCAGCAGAGAGGCTCTGCAAGTTTTACAGAAAAAAAAAAAAAAAAAAGTTATCAGAACCAATTATACATTGGGAAAAAGAACCTCATCACTTTAATAATCCAGATCAGAAAATGAGATCTCACAGAAGTGCTGCTGGATGGACACCTCGTCTGCTCTTCGGTAGCTTCAACAGTCACTCACCAAGTTTTGTTCTATTTTGCATTCAGAGCTAAAATCCGGTTATTCATTTATTCAACAAATATTTGAGTTCTGGTCCTGCACTGGACTATTTTAGGCATGTCAGTAACTTCTGTCTAGTAGTCCTGGCAGTATATTCTAGAACAGTGGTTCTCAACTTGGCAAGGGAGAAGAGAATGTTTTCTGCTCCCCACCCCAAGACAACTGGCCATGTCCAGACGCATCCAGTGAGTCCAGCAGTTACGTGCTGCTAAACATCCCTCAATGCACAGCACAGCCCACCACAGTCCGGAATTAGGCACCCCACATGTCAACAGTGTCCAGAAAAGGAAACTCTGCTGCAGAGAAACACATTCTACTCCCTCTTCCTAGACAACCGAGTAATGCACGTTACTTCCCATCTTCTATTTCTATTCTAAAATAAAGGCCTTACGATACCTTAAGAAATGCACAACATCATTTTAATAATTTGGCAAGTGGAACCAAATATACCAAGAATCTTGAGATTTGGCTTAAAAAAATTTATAAGCTACATTTATTTTACATTAAATTTTAGAAATAAAATTATCTTCCTCTCCTGACATCCACTGTTCTCAAAAACTTAAGCTAAAAGCTTTGAGTAATGTTTGATTGTTCCTTTTCCTTTTGTGTCCCTACAGCAGTTAATCACCACATTCCTCACTTCTTTCCATGTAATGCCTCATATCTCAACTTTCTATTCCCAGTGCCATCAACTCAAATACTTTACTGTTTTCCCTGGAGCTCTTGGTGTATCTGTCTCCCTCCCTCCCAAGCTACCCTACTCGCTAGAGCACCACATTTTTCACCTGCTCAAAATTCCATAAGGTTGCCTACAACATATCAAACAAGAACCTAATTCCTTTTTTTTTTTTTTTTTATGATAGTCACACAGAGAGAGAGAGAGAGGCAGAGACATAGGCAAAGGGAGAAGCAGGCTCCATGCACTGGGAGCCCGACGTGGGATTCGATCCCAGGCCTCCAGGATCGTGCCCTGGGCCAAAGGCAGGCGCTAAACCGCTGGGCCACCCAGGGATCCCAAGAACCTAATTCCTGATACTCCATATTCAAGGTCTTTTTTTCTTTTTTACAACTGGCCACAATCCACCTTTCCAACTCTTCTTCCCAATGCTCTCCTCAGGAATATCCTTTCTCAGCAAAATGAGTTATCCTGGGGCATACAAACAACTTCTCCAGATCAGAAAAGTCAAAAGCCACTCCAGCTTCATTCAGATAAAAGACAGGCTTTTAACTCCCAGGAGAGCCATAAGGGACCAACTTAGAGGGAATCCTGATCTACCCACAGCTCTCTTTTAATGAGTGATAACCCTAACCCCTTTGGCTGTCTTTACTTAGAACACTCTCTATTTGCCTTTCCACCTCTCTGAACTCATCTTCCTCTTGAAATCTTCCAACTTTTCCAACAATTCTCACAGCAGAGTCATTTCTGCCGCCACCACCTGCCCACCCACCACATTCTACACCTATGGCTCTCAGGTCATTTTATTTATTTAGCAATGAAATGTCATTTCATTTTTACTATTTCTCTTTTGCTAAAATTATGATTGATTCATTCATAAGCCAAATGTGGGATAAGTGGGTTATTCACATTTCCAAACCAATCCCCACTGCTCTTTAGAAGATTTTTTCAGGGATGCCTGGATGGCTCAGTGGTTGAGCATCTGCCTTCGGCTCAGGGTGTGGTCCCAGTCCGGGAATTGACTCCTGCACTGGACTCCTTGAGAGGAGCCTACTTCTCCCTGTGCCTCTGCCTCTCTCTCTGTGTCTCATGAATAAATAAATAAAATCTTTAAAAAAAAAAAGGAAAAAAAAGCTTTGTTTTTTTAAATCTCAATTCCCAAGACTGGCTAGGGAACAGGGTATGTTCACATATTACTGGTAAGAATATAAACTGGTACAATGATGCTACACTATAATTTGTTAATACTAAAAGCCTAAAATCTGTATACACTTTGGCCCAAGAATTTCTCTTGAGAATGTATCATGAGTAAATAATAAAGCACACAAAGAGTTAGCTATAAGGATATTCATCTCCTTAGTTGTTTGTAACTCTGAGATTGAAAATGCAAAACAAAACAAAACTTCCTTTTCTTCCAACAAGAAAGACTATTCAGATGAATCATTTATTTAAGCAATGTAAGACTCTGCAGCTATTAAAAACCTATAGTACTATGAGAATAGAGGTGGAATCTTGCTATGATTATCCTTTATCCTTTTTTTAATTATCCGCTTAAGTGAAAAAGTATAAATAGGACCCTATATACCTTTATTTTATATATTTTTATGTGTGTCCTACTTTTTCTAAATTTTTCTCTTTTTTTAATTTATTTATTAATGAAAGACACACACACAAACACACACACACACACACACACACACAGAGGCAGAGAAACAGGCTCCATGCAGTGAGCCCGACGTGAGGCTCGATCCGGGGTCTCCAGGATCACACCCTGGGTTGAAGGCAGCGCTAAATCGCTGAGCCACCGGGGCTGCCCTTTCTAAATTTTTCTACATATGTACACATACATACATAATTTGTGCATCAAAAATATATACTAGTAAGTGCATGTAAACCCAAAAATAGGACAAAATATCTTCATTTTGTTAATATTTATATTTTAGCTGTATGAAAAATTATGGATACAATAAACATTTCTAAGCCCGATTTATAGTTTTTTTAAGATTTTATTTATTTATTCATGAGAATACACAGAGAGGAGAGAGAAAGAGAGAGAGAGAGAGAGGTAGAGAGAGAAGTAGGCTCCATGCAGGGAGCCTGGCATGGGACTCGATCCCGGGTCTCCAGGATCGCGCCCTGGGCTAAAAGCGGCGCTAAACCGCTGAGCCACCCAAGCAGCCCTACGGTTTTTTTTCTTTAACAGACAACTTTTTTTTTTTAAAGATTTTATTTATTTGAGTAAGAGAAAGAGCACAAGCAGGAGGGACAGAGGGAGAGGGAAAAGCAGACTCTTCACTGAGCAGGGAGCCCAATGTAGGACTTGATCCCAGGACGCTGGGATCATGATCTGAGCCAACAGCAGACACTTAACCAAATCAGCCACCCAGGTGCCCCTAAGACCTATGTATAGTCAAACTATAATCCAAAATCTAAAAAACCTAGGCTTAATGTATCTGTGAGAAAAGTATTTTCATCAGTAAGAATGTTAACTAAATATATCCCTACAGTTCAAAAATCACACAGTATCATCAGCTACATTAGGCATTCTCATTCTGACATAGGCTAGGTAGCTAATCGATCAGAACCTCTAGGGAAAGAATCTGGTGATGGAAGACCAAGGAGAAGGAGAAGAGGCCTGGAAAGCCTGGGAGGGAGGAACTAAGTGACACATCCAATGGAGACTGGTTTGTGTGTGTTGGGCCCAAAGCACAAACGTGGATGAGAATGTGTCATAAGACCAGAAAGGTAATATGAGGCATGAGTTCCAGAGGCCGAATTCTTAGGTTCAATGTCTCCTCTGCCTCTTACCAGAAGCGTAACCTTGAGCAAGTCACTTAACTTCCCCTGCATGTTTGCTCTCCTATATAATGGGGACAATGGCATGCCAAAAGCAGAGCCTGCCACTGCTGCAGTTAAGGCCCCTATTACCATCATCACCCCCATGATGATGACAGGAAGTACTGTGCTTCTTCTGATGTGCTAGGACACAGCAGTGCTTCTCAACCACCAACCACTTTCTTAGGCTACTTTCTCTCCTTGTCAGTGGCCCACACTCAGAAAAGAACCTAAGCCAGGACTCTAAGAGGAGGTCTGAGACTGGGGGATTGGGGGATGTGCGTTGGAGGAGGGAAGTGGGGGGAGGGGCAGGAGAAGGGAGTAATATCAAGAAAGAAAACCAAATCTGTATAAGCAGTTCATGAGTCACTCGCCACAGTGATCTTCATAAAATGTGTTTCTTACATCATTCACCTGGATAAAAGTTTTTCACTGTCTCTCCATGGACTTTGGAGTTCAATCAAAACTATTCCTTAAACTGACTTAAAATCCATACTGCCTGTGCAGCCTCATCTCTTTTTTTAAAGATTTTATTTATTTAAAGACACAGGCTGAGGGAGAAGCAGGCTCCATGCTCCCGGGTCTCCAGGATCATGCCCTGGGCCAAAGGTGGCACTAAACCGCTAAGCCACCCGGGCTGCCCTCATCTCTTGACTCCCTTCCGCAAACACACTCAGCTTCTGGCCATACTGAATTTCCTCAGTTAAAAACTCACTTCTCAGCCTTTGCATGTGCTGCTTCCTCTGCCTGGAAAGTAATTTTTACCTCCTCCAAAAGAAGCAAACTGCTATTCCACCTGCAAAACACAGCTTAAAAAAAAACAAAAAACAGCTCAAGATCAACTCCAGGGCCCTTTTCTGACCTTCACAAGTTAAGTGCCTCTGCTGTGTGTTCCCCACTATGTATGCACTATCTCTACCTCTTTTAAGGCTCCTTGACCTAATTCCAATATGGGGGGGGGGGGGGGGGGGGCACCAAGCAATTCTCGATGCTAGGAGGGTATCCCTACACACACATATACTCTCTCACTTCAGATGCCAGTAAACAAGCCCCAGGCTGTTACCTATGCTTCTGGCCAATTAGCTACACCTTGAAAGTTCCAATGAGGGCAGCCCGGGTAGCTCAGTGGTTTAGCACCGCCTTCAGCCCAGAGCCTGATCCTGGAGACCTAGGATGGAGTCTCACCTTGGGCTCCCTGCATGAAGCCTGCTTCTCCCTCTGCCTGTGTCTCTGCCTCTCTCTCTCTCTCTCTCTCTCTCTCTCTCTCTCTCTCTGTCTCTCATGAATAAATAAAATCTTCATTTTTTTTTTAAATAAAATCTTTAAAAAAAAAGTTCCAATGATCTCCTCCTTAGGTTTTGATTAATTTGCTAAAGCAACTCACAGAACTCAGGGAAACACATGTTTACCACTTTATTAAAGTATATAATAAAGGATACAAATAAACAGCCACATGAAGAGATACACAGGGCAAGGACCTGGAGAAAGGAGCTTCTGTCCTCATGGAGCTTGGGGCCTGGCTCGGTGGCATGTGGAAGCATTCTGGTTCCCCAAACATGGAAGTTTCCTGCCCCCTCGCCCCTAAAGGCCTAAAAGTTATCGTCTTGGGTTTTTATGAAGTCCTCATTACATAGTCATGATTGACTAAGTCAGTGGCCATTGGCTGATTCAACCTCCAGCCTCTCCCCTCCTCTCCTTTTAGGGGGGAGGCGGGGGCAGGGGGGGGGCACATACTGAAAGTTCCAACCCTCTACTCACATGGTCCTTCTAGCAACCAGCCCCCACCCTTGGGTGGAATCCAAAAGTCACCTTCATTAGTAACAAGACACCCTTGGGACACCTGGGTGGCTCAGAGTTAAGTGTCTGCCTCCGGCCCAGAGAGTGATTCTGGGGTTCTGGGATCGAGTCCCACATCGGGCTCCTTGCAGGGAGCTTGCTTCTCTCTCTGCCTATGTCCATCTGTTGGTAATTGTTTAAAAGAGGTAAAGTGGGGTACCTAGGTGGCTCAGTCAGGTAAGTGTCTCTCTTTGGCTCAGGTCATGATCCCATCGGGCTCCCTGCTCAGCGGGGAGGTTTTTTTTTTTTTTTTAAGATTTATTTATTCATTCAGAGAGAGAGAGAGAGAGAGAGGCAGAGACACAGGTAGAGAGAGAGGAAGAAGCAGGCTCCATGCAGGGAGCCCGACATGGGACTCGATCCCGGGTCTCCAGGATCACACCCTAGGCTGCAGGCGGTGTTAAACCGCTGCGCCACCAGGGCTGCCCTCAGCAGGGAGTTTCTATGTAACATATCTTATGTCGACATTCCAGGACAAATGGACTATCATGTAAACTTTGCCCCGCTTACAAGATGAATGAAAATCAAGAAAGATTAAAAATCTAGGGGTTAGGGATCCCTGGGTGGCTCAGTGATTTAGCGCCTGCCTTTGGCCCAGGGTGCGATCCGGGAGTCCCAGGATCGAGTCCCACGTCAAGCTCCCGGCATGGAGCCTGCTTCTCCCTCCTCCTGTGTCTCTGCCTCTCTCTCTCTATGTCTATCATAAATAAATAAATAAATAAATCTTCTTTAAAAAAAAAAATCTGGGGGTTTCGGGGGAAGGAGGGAAATCACTGGCCACTTGCAAACTGCCACTTTGCTGCCAACTTTTCATCCAAGGAAACTGATCTTATTCGAACCTGCAGAAGGGTCTGAGAGTGAGATGTTCCATGAACTAAGATGAAACAGGACAAACCCGGGCAGCCCCGGTGGCGCAGCGGTTTAGCGCCACCTGCAGCCCAGGGCGTGATCCTGGAGACCCTGAATCGAGTCCCACGTCAGGCTCTCTGCATGGAGCCTGCTTCTCCCTCTGCCTGTGTCTCTGCCTCTCTCTCTCTCTCTCTCTCTCTCTCTGCATCTCTATGAATAAATAAATAAGTAATCTTTAAAAAAAAAAGAGAGAGAGAGAAAAGAAAGAAAGAAACAGGACAAACCCAAGCTGTGCAAGGGGACCAACGCCAGATGGGAAAAGTAAAAGTAGGATCACGAAACTGAAATGCACACACCAGGACAGGAGATAGCCAAGCAGGCAATTCTGCCTCACGCAGTTAAGGAAAAGTGGATGTTCGTCATCTACATTCGGACAAACTGACACAGGCCCCAGAGTGGGTATGGAATTCACTCGTTTACAACTCCACGAGAAATAGCAATCTGAGAACAGCAGAGGGAAGCAGCAAGGACCAGGGAGAACCCTTTGCCTCTGTCCCTCTTCCTGTTCATGATCTCAAATAAATTTAAAAAAAAAAAAAATCTTAAAAAAAAAAGGAGGTAAAGGGTACTTAGGGGTTCATTACACCATTTTGTACATATTTGTACATGGGCAAACTTTCTGAAAAAAAAATTTTTTTTTTTTGAAAAAAAATTTTTAAGAAGACAGGTAGAAAGGGAAAAGAAGTGACCATAAGTCTACTGAACAAGGCAAGTGCAGGCAAAGAAAAAATAATCATAGATGGAAGTAACAGCAATTTGAAAGAAATTATTTTAGCACAAAGCCCTTTGTTAAAGAAAAGACACCAGCAGAGGAAAGAATCAGGACCCAGTAGAGGGCAGAAGGTTAACCCAACTGTGTGTGCAAGCGTTAACAGCACAGACCCTCAGTGAACACTGCCTGAGTTCAAATTCTGGCTCCATTACTCAGTCTGTGCCTCTGTTTCCTCAGATCTTAACAAAAAAAAAAAAAAAGAACAGTCTCCACTTCTGAGGACTTTTATAGAAATGAATGAATACAGCTGTCCTAAAACAGTATTTCACAGAAGCTTGCAGTAAATGTTCACTGTCCCCTGCCTCATCACCAACCTCCCCACTGTACAGATGGAAACACGAACCCCCAAAAGGTGAAGTAACTTGCTTCACAACCACCTCACAACCATCTCCTAGACTAAGTACACTTAGAGCAGACTGGCTGGCTGGCTACCAAACACATTTCCCTTTCCTGCAGGACCTGTGGCTAGACTACCATTTCCCAACTTCCCTTCTATGTATCTGACTTCCAGACAATGAAATGTGGGCAAAGTGACTGGAGACCTATTCACCAGTCCGAGGCCCTGCCCCCAAATCTACCCACACCCCATCTCTCCACCATCTGCCAGGTGGATAGCAATGCCCAGGGTAATCCGGGAAGTGTTGAAGACAGCAGAGGACAGTTTAGCGTAGAGTCCCAGCAAAATAAACTGTTACTGTCTTAAATCCCTGAGATTTCAGAGTTTATCTGTTATGGCAGCTGACATAACTTCAATTAACATACTTTATATGGACCCATCACAAGCATTACTCTTCATTTTACAGACAAGAAAAGTGAAGCTGGGAAAGGGTCATGGTCACACAATTATTAAGTGGTGCATCCAGGATTTGAACTAGCCCTGGCTTAATACAGAGCTCAGGCTCCTAACTGTCCTAAGACCAGAAAGTGGCACCAGGATTTCTAATTTACAAAAGATATACTTAGTACATAATTTTGTTATTTATTCCTAGAACACTCACATTAATCTCTTAGAAGAGTAATGACAGAACACCGTTACCTTACTTTAAAGTAGAAAACATAAATAGTCTCCCAAAAGCTTACGTGTGGTTTTTGCAACAGATAAGAAACACATCGGACTAAGATATTTTAAAATTACCATGTACTTTAAAGAGACCACACTTTCTTATCCTTGCAAATAGTCCATGATAGTACAAATTTTAAGATTTTAATCCAACTTTTCCCACTTGATTCTACCTGACCCATCCCTACTTATTGATAATTACGTAACACGATTTTATAATGTTAATTTTTAAATAGGACTTAATAAACAGAAAAATCACTTAACTTCAATCATCACTGAACTGGATCATTAATCAAGATGTATCTACAAAAGGTGTACAAGAGGAAAAGAAATTATATGACAGTGCTTACAGCATAATTCACCTACATCCATTTTTTCCTACATACATACATTTCTTGTCTCCAAATGAAAAATACCTAAAAAGAAATAAAAGAAAGTTTCTAGCGATTACCTCTGAGGAGTAGAACTCAGCCCATGATTTATACCTTTTGTTAGAATTTGAATTTCTGATGAACACATATACTTCTAGAATAAGAAATACTTAAAAAAAAAAGATATATCTATGATTTACAGTAATGTAAAGTTATTGAAATCCCAAATTACCATGATATGTAGTGAAACACATAGGTTGGGGGGAAAAAACTATAGCCCTTTATAATGAATATATCATTTGATCAATTTCACTCATATATATGGATATATGTTTTTACACATCTATAGTAAATCTATTTTAAAACATTTTAATAAAAAATAAATAAAAATAAAACATGTTAATAGAAAAAAGAGTAGCCCTTCATTACAAATATATCATTTGATCAATTTCACTTATGTGGACATATATATATGTAGACATGTATATATACATCTATAAGCAAATCTTTTTTTTTTTTTTTTTTTTTTTTTTTTAAGTGAGCTCTATGCCCAATGTGGGGCTTGAACTCATGAGCTGAGATCAGGAGTTGCATGCTCTACCACCTAAGCCAGCCAGGCACCCCAAGTAAATCTATTTTAAATCCTTTAGGTATACACACACACACACACACACACACATAATAAGTAAGTATATTCTAATCAGGAGATTCTGACAACAGTTAACCAAGCATATTCCTTTTTATGAAATTTTGTTCTAACTTGAAGAGTATCTGGGGTTATATCAGGAAAAACAATATGTTAGAATTTTAAAAAGAGTTCTCTTTTGGGGTCCTGATAATGTTTTGGAGATTATTTTAGTCTTTAGGCTTTCTTCAAATGTTTCAGACCCTTCAAAGAGAAAAGAGTGATTCAAATCAAATCTCATTTGTCAAGGACCTCACTGCATCCTAAGCACTGTTGTAGATTAATGTAAAACTGCATCACATTCATCAAGAGTATTTAAGAAGAGCCCAGGGGTTATTATTATTGTAATTAAAATGTGTTAGGATAAATGTTCTTTAATCTAGAATTTTATGCAACTGTATAATAGTGAGACAGGAAATAAATTACTTTATCTGTGTTAATGGAATTGGGGAGGGGGGAGACTATGGTAAAGGTAATCCAAAATAGCAAGCATTCAAAGTAAATTCTATTTGGCTTTAAATATCTTTTTTAACCCCTTCATTTAAGAATGAGACATTTCCTGATAGTTTGAAAATTCTAAATCAAAATATGTCTTGGGACGCCTGGGTGGCTCAGCAGTTGAGTGCCTGCCTTTGGCCCAGGGGGTGATCCTGGGGTCCCGGCATCAAGTCCCGCATCAGACTCCCTGCAAAGAGCCTGCTTCTCTCTCTGCCTGTGTCTCTGCCTCTCTCTGTCTCTCATGAATAAACAAATAAAATCTTTTTTTTTAAATATGTCTAAAAATAAAGCCACACTAGAAAAAAATGACTTTGCAAAAAGTACAAATTATATGTTTGTTTCTTCCCCCCGAAAAAAAGGTCTCACATACTTATTACTTGAACAAATCTACCAGTGTGGAAGAATACTAACAGAGAAAAATAATTTCCCCAATAAAACGTGTATTATTCAGGTGGTAGTGATGTTTACGATAGAATAATGAGCACGTGACCTTCATACAGCATAAAACATGTGTGCCATCTGATGTGTTGTCCCTTATAGACCCAGCTTGGTTCTTCTCCAATGCCTCCTCTTAGAGTGGTACTCGAACTTATTACTAGTTTTCATCCAAATCCACTGGGCAATGGGATTATTCTGCTTTGTTTCTTAGCCAGGAATCTCTTGATCCTAAAAGTCTAGTGAGAAGACATGGCCAGGAAAAATCAACCGCACACACCACGACAGCAGAGAAAAGGAGAGCACTACAATATTTATCTTTTTTTTTTTTTTTAAGATTTTATTTATTTCTTCATGAGAGACAGAGAGAGAGAGAGAGAGAGGCAGAGACATAGGCAGAGGGAGAAGCAAGCTCCACGCAGGGAGCCTGATGTAGGACTTGATTCCAGGACTCCAGGATCACGACCTGGGCTGAATGCAGGTGCTAAACCACTGAGCCACCCAGGCACCCCTACAATGTTTATCTTTAACATCACTGTCCCCTCTCCTGAATCTAAAATAAGCCACAGGCTTACCTACCTACCTCTAAATGTCCATACTTCCTGGGGTGCCTGAGTGGCTCAGCTGGTTGTGTCTGCCTTTGGCTCAGGTCATGATCCCAGGGTCCTGGGACTGAGCCCCTGCTCAGTGGAGAGTCAGCAGAGAGTCAGCTTCTCTCTCTGCCTCTCCTCTGGTTTGTGTGCTCTATCTCATTCAATCACTCTCTCTCTCAAATAAATAAAACCTTTAAAAAATAAATGTACATAATTTCTGAATTCCTTCCTTCCTCTCTAGACACCATATACTTTACGTTCAGAGCCAAGGTTTTTTAGGAAGTCTCACTGGTCATTTATGCCTACACTTCCTCATTAATTTACCAACAAATTTCCTGCAATCTGGTTAACAAACCTACTAATTCATGGATATTAGACAGCCTGTCAAATCTATCAGACCCTCAGTAGGCTGTCCTCCTCTTCCCCCACACCTATCTCTAGAACAACTGACACTACATCACACACGATCTCTCAGCCTCCCCTTTACATGGACTTCTGACTCTCCAGGCCACACCCACCAACCACATATCAAAACACCCAGTGACCATCTCCACCTTCAGATCCTAAACTGAATCTGTCATTATCTACTGTTGACCCAATTTGTTCTTTCAACTGAGAAACTAATCATTTCGGTTTCCTCCTCTTCCTAAATACCTCCTAGTAATCCTACTTCTAAAACTTCTTCTCAATCTGGTCTCTTCCTCATCCACAAAACTACTTCAGGTACTCACTCCTCTCATACCTGCCAATACCAATACTTCCAATCTCCCTCTGTTTATCCCGGTACTAATGCCACGCAGACATTTTGAAAATGCTGATGTGCTGGCACTCTCCTTTTTTCTTTTTTTTCCATCTTTCAGTGGTTACATACTCCAAGCCTCAGAGGCAGAAATACACACCTCTTACAACAGCAGGAAATATCCTTGATGCTGCAACCTCTGCCCCCAACTTAGCCTTGGTTGCCTTCATTCCTCTATGTTACACTTAACCTTTTACTTCCCCCTCAAAATTCCGTAACTTCACATGTGCTATTATTCCTTCTGCCTAAAATACATTTCAAGCAGTCCTCACAAGCTTAGTTGAAGTGTCACCCCTCCCAGGAAAGCTTCCCAAAAGCCTCAGGGAGCAACAAGCTTGTCCCTGCAGTACTCAGACACATCTCCAAATGCATTTCTACTCCTGCCCCTTCACTCAATTTTGAATTTATGGGCATGGATCTCATCTTATTCTGCATACAAATCTTCCTTAACTTACGGGTGACATTTGGATAAACACACCATGAGCTGAACATATTTTAAGTCAAAAATGCATTTAATACCACTAACTTACCAAACATCAGGGCTTAGCCTGACCTACCTTAAACACACTCAAAACAATTAATTAGCTTATAGTTGGGCAAAATCATTTAATACAAAGCCTATTACAATAAAGTGCTGAGGGACGCCTGGGTGGCTCAGTGGCTGAGTATCTGCCTTAGGCTCAGAGTGTGATCCCAGGGTCCTGGGATCGAGTTCAGCATCGGGCTCCCTGTGAGAAGCCTGCTTCTCCCTCTGCCTATATCTCTGCCTCTCTCTGTGTGTCTCATGAATAAATAAATAAAACATTTTTTAAAAAACAATAAAGTGTTGAATATCTCATGTAATGTATTAAATATGGAACTAAAAATGAAAAGCAGAAGGGGGATATGGATACAAAATGGAGGTCAGTGTTATTCACGCTCCTGATCACACAGCTGATCAGTGCTGAGCCTGCTATCACTTCCCAGCATCACCTGAAAGTATCGCAGACCACATATCGCCAGCCTGGGAAAAGATTCAAATTCAAAATTCAAAGTATGGTTTCTATTGAATACATATTGCTTTTGCACCACCATAAAGCTAAAAACTCCTAAGTGGAACCATTGTACATGGAATCATCATAAGTCAAACCATCAAAGTCAAGGACATCTGTGCTTCCAGTGCCTAGCAAACACAGTACCTCACAAAGTGGTCAGTACTAAGTACCAAATAAAAAAATTCATAGATTGACACACACACATAAAGAGTTTTAGTGTATCAAGTACTTAAGACAAATACAAAATTAGTCAATTTATACTGAACAGGCTTTAAAAATTGGTATATGTACAAAGGCATATACAAACACACCCTTAAATAGATCATCACGTTGGTTCCATATAACAAGTTTAGTTTCCCAACCTAATACAACCCTACAGTAATTTTTTGCTGCTATGTGTACTGCTCACACTGAGATAAAAGAAACTAATTATCCACAAATTAACATACCCACACATTCAGGACAGGAAATCTTCCTGGAAAAATATAAATAAAAGTTACTCGTGGTTTTAGGGTAGGGTGGCGTTAAGAGGCTGAACTGCCCACTTTCTCCAAATTCTTATGTTTAAGTCTTAATCCCTAGCACCTTAGAAAGGGACTATATTTGGAGACAGGGCCTTTAAGGAGGTAATGAAGTTAAATGGGGTTGTTAAATTGAGCCATAATCCCAAATGACTGGTATCCTTAGAAGGTTAGGACAGAGCCACACGCAGAGGGAGGACCATGTGAGGACACAGAGGGAAGGCAACCATCTGCAAGCCAAGGAGAGTGGCCTCAGGAAAAAAGTAACCTGCTACCTTGTATCTTGGCCTTCCAGCCTCCAGAACTGTGAGAAAGTAAGGCCCTGCTATTTAAGTCACCCAGTCTGTGATATTTTGTTATGACCGCCAAAGCTAAGAAAGGTGACTTCTAGGTTATCATGTTTAAATATCTTTAAAAAGATTTTAATTGGGGCAGCCCGGGTGGCTCGGTGGTTTAGCACGGTCTTCAGCCCAGGGCGTGATCCTGGAGACCCGGGATCGAGTCCCGCATTGGGCTCCCTGCATGGAGCCTGCTTCTGCCTCTGCCTGTGTCTCTACCTCTCTCTCTCTCTCTCTCTCTCTCTCTCTCTCTCTGTGTGTGTGTGTGTGTCTTATGAATAAATAAATAAAATCTTAAAGAAAAAAAAAGATTTTAATTAACTAATTCCCTGATCACATACATCGAGTTTTTTTAAGCCAACAAGAATTACATGAACAGTGGAATTATGGACATTTTCATCCTCTATTTTCTGTTGGTCTATATTTAAAAACCTAACAAAGGGCACCTGAGCGGCACAGTGGGTTAAGCATCTGACTTGGTTTCAGCTTAGGTCATGATCTCTGGCTTGTGGGACTAAGACTCACAACAGGCTCCACACTCAGTGTGAGGTCTGCCCGGGACTCCCTCTCACTCTACTACTCCTCCTCTCACTTGTGCGCGTGTGCACACGTACTCTTGCTCTCTCTCTCCCAAATAAATAAATCTTTAAAAAAATAATAAAAAAGGGACACCTGGGTGGCTTAACGGTTGAACATCTGCCTTCAGCTTAGGGCGTAGCCCTGGGGTCCAGGATCAAGTCCCATATCGACCTCCCTGTGAGGATCCTGCTTCTCCCTCTGCCTATGTCTCTGCCTCTCTATGTCTCTCATGAATAAATAAATAAAATCTGAAAAAATAAAAATAATAATCAGAACCTAATAAATGCTACCAAAATAAATGACATAACTGAATGTCTTAGACATCAGAGTTGACCACAAAAGCCACATTTTATCTTACTATTTTTCATTTGAAACAAAATAATATACAATGTTGTTAAAATATTTTTAATTTTTACCAGCTCCACCAAAGGAACTGGTGAGGTAGACAATGGAGAACAGACCTATTATTAAACACATCCCTGGAGATGAGAGAACCAACACTTATAAAGTACAGCACAGCCTGATGAGTGAATCCTCCTTGTATTGAGGTAAAAAGTCACTGTTAACAATCAGGTGCCACATAGCAGATCCTGTGAGTTAGGCCTCTTGTATACATTATCACTTAATTCTCATAACAACCCAGAGCAGCAGAGATGAAAATTCCTCCATTTTTTAGATAAGGAAACTGGGGCACAGAGAGATTAGGCCACTGACCAGAGTCATACAGTTAGGAAATAGAAGAGCTAAGAGTCAAACCTGAGTCTCTATGTCTTAAAGTCCCATGCTGCTTAATACTAAAAGCCCTTAGTATTGTTAAGAACACTTAACAAATATTTATTAAACACTTGCTATATGCACTTTGCCAGGTATATAAGAGCCATGATTCAAGAAATATAGTAACTATTCTCAGGGACTTAGAATCTCCTCTTTTACATTCTATTGGAATGCATGTTTTTTCTACCTCTGTAACTAGGTTTTAAAGCTCTGTAAAAGAGCTGTAACATAAAGGGGAAAACAGAGGGCTTTGAGTTAGAAACCTGAAAAGTTCTGGCTTTTTCACTTACATAAATTAACAAATTGGATTCCTTATCAATAAACGGTTGTGGATGAAAGTGCTTAGAAGAGTGCCTGGCACACAGTGGACACTAAATAAATATAAAATATGCATATTCATTTATAACCTTCACAAACAAGCAGACTCAGAACTCAAATTTTCTATTTCATCAGTGCTGAGATTTCTCCAATAGCCTCTTCAGTATTCAAAGATTCCACTCACCTATTACTCTATCCCATTTTTCTATAGGACGTACTACTTAACACTGAAGCTTCTTTATAAAGTAGCCTTTTAGGGTAATGGTCTCCAAAGTGGAATGTACACAAAACAACACATGTCCTAATCATAGGCCTGAGAATGCTAGAACTTAAGATTGATAATAATAAGGGATATAAAATTTAGCTCTCCTACTACTTAATGTATGGAATGACTATAATAGATGTACACACTTATTTCAGAAAGAAAGATGGGGCTCCTGGCTGGTTCAGTCAATGGAGCATGCAGCTCTTGATCTCAGGGTCATGAGTTCGAACCCCATGTTGGGTACAGCACCTACTCAAAAATTTAAAAAAAAAAAAAAAAAGATAAATTCTGGGGTTATGTATTCAAATTCTTAATAATAGGGGGAGTAATTCAAATATAAGCTGGAGGTAACTGCTTTAGAGCCATAACTGTATCATTAGTTATGGTTAAGTTCCATGAAGGAACTATGACATACAGTACTGTATTTTTATTAATACTACAAACAAGCCTAGCAGTTTCCCACATCTGAGCCATTCATCCTTAGGTTGTTTCTTCTGTATGGGCACCCACTAACACATAATTCCTATCCTTCTCAGCAAACATCCATTCATCTTACCATGTGATCTTTCCAGATGTTCATAGTGAGAGGCAGTAACTACCCCATAAACCCTAAAGCTATGAGTTTATAAGTCAAATTACAATGCAGGGCTAATAGAAGGAATAATGTGGGCACCTTTCTCTTCGTCTAAGATATAACATCATTAAAAAGAAAATGGTATTGTTTATTATTACACTCTGGTCTGCACCTCCTGGAAAAAGATTTCTCTGGGCAAATCTTGAGCAGACAAAATACACTGTACAGAATAAAAAATAAACTGATTTTCCTTGTAAATCTACACTTAAATCTTCTAATAAAAAATATTCACGAAAAAGATGTACGTGAATATGTATTTATTTTGAGCCCTGATACTCTAGACACTCAACAACTGCTTTAACAGTGAGGTAATGATTCACATTATGGGGCAGAAACTAAACCCAGGTGACTTCCTTGGAGAATCTGCTGTTTTTAAGTACAGCCCTTGATATTTAGAAATTATTCCAATATCCTACCAAAAGTATATTAAAGTGAACACTATGAAAACAGAGAACTGACTATATCTGTACTAGCCTCCACGGAATTCTCTCTCAGCTATGCCTAAATTACCATGCAAAAGATGTAAATGTATCTCACCTATCTGTGCCCCCATAATCCGATCTATCTTCAACATGACTGAAGACTGGGAAGGTCTCAGAACACCTATATAACTGTGGAATGGCCCAAATTCACATACTCACAATTTTGTCTTGGACAATAAAGTGTATAGTTGGTGGGGGGGGGGGGGGGGGAACAACTTTTTTTTAAAATACCTTCTATAATAGCTCACTGTACTTCATAAGAACCCTACTTCCCCTCTTATAACTCATATAGGTAGTTATTGGTGATCAACTCTTAGTCAAAGGTATAGTATAAAAGAAGCGCTTCCCCTTACATGTCTTAAAGGCCCGGTGTTTAGTATTCAGCATGCATTATCTCACTGAAAGTTCGAGGTTTAATTAACTTGCCTAAAGTCAATCAGAAGCACCAAATTGTACAACCTCAAGCAGCAGCATATGCATTGTATTTTATATGAATGGAATCCTCAGCACAACATGAATGGAGCTTTGCAATTAAAGAATTGGTCTGGGTCACAAGCCAATAAATAAGTGGAAGAGTTAAAGCTCAAAATCTCTGCCAGATTTGGGGATCCCTGGGTGGCTCAGCGGTTTAGCGCCTGCCTTTGGCCCAGGGCGCGATCTAGAGTCCTGGGATCAAGTCCCACTTCGGGCTCCTAGCATGGAGCCTGTTTCTCCCTCCTCCCGTGTCTCTGCCTCTCTCTCTCTCTCTCTCTCTGTCTATCGTAAATAAATAAAGTAGGTAAGTAAGTAAATAAATAAATAAATCTATCTTTAAAAAAAAAATCTCTGCCAGATTGGATGAGAAAGAACACACTCACAAGTGTAAAGCTACACACTGCCTCCCATCTTGAAATTGAAGGATGAACAATTAATCATACAAAACAAAAATGTCTTGTTATAAAAAACCCAGTTGTCGGGATCCCTGGGTGGCTCAGCGTTTCGCACCTGCCTTTGGCTCAGGGCATGATCCTGGAGTCCCAGGATCGAGTCCCTCATTAGGCTCCCTGCGTGGAACCTGCTTCTCCCTCTGCCTGTGTCCCTGCCTCTCTCTAGGTCTTTCATGAATAAATAAAATCTTTAAAAAAAAAAGAAAAAAAAAGTTTTCAGCCTTGTTGGTGAAGAAAGAAGGCGAGAGGGGAGTTAATAGGTAATGACTGCTGAAGAGCAGGGCAGCCCAGATGGCTCAGCTGCTTAGCCCCGCCTTCAGCCCAGGGCCTGATCCTGGAGACCCGGGATCAAGTCCCACGTCGGGCTCCCTACATGGAGCCTGCTTCTCCCTCTGCCTGTGTCTCTGCCCCCTCTCTCTCTGTGCCTCTCATGAATAAATAAATAAAATCTTTAAAAAAAAAAAAAGCTTAAATTAAAAAAAAAAAAGAAGCTGAAAAACCAAATCCTTGCCTCAGATGAAACTGCACATCTTCAGCAGCAGGAGGTAATAACAACAGAGGGATCCAGGGATGCCTGGATGGCTCAGAGGTTGGGCGTCTGCCTTTGGCTCAGGGCATGATCCTGGAGTCCTAGGATCGAGTCCCACATCGGGCTCCCTGCAGGGAGCCGGCTTCTCCCTCTGCCTGTGTCTCTGTTTCTCTCCTGAATAAATAAAATCTTAAAAAAAAAAAAAAAAAATAGAGGGATCCAAAGGATATGGAGGAGTTAGGGCCCTCTGAGTTTCCCCACCCACCCCACTGTTGCCCTTCACAATACCACTATGATACCTTTACAAAGAAGGACTAGCCAGCATTCTGATTAAAATGACACACCTGTAGTAGGAAAAACTATAAATTATGCATCAGACTCTGCATTCACCTGCCCCTCTTTGTAACTTTGAAAGGATTCATTTATTTCAAAATTAGAAAACTGATCTCAAGAGTAAAACACTCATTAAAATATATGGCTTAAAAAATAATAATAAAATATAAGCCTTAGAGGGCAGCCTGGGTGGGTCAGCAGTTTAGTGCCACCTTCCGCCCAGGTTGTGATCCTGAAGACCTGGGATCAAGTCCCGCATCGGGCTCTTTGCGTGGAGCCTGCTTCTCCCTCTGCATATGTCTCTGCCTCTCTCTTGCTCTGTGTCTCTCCTGAATAAAGTCTTTAAAAAAAATATATATATATATATATACACACACACACACACACACACACACACGGCTTAGAAATATTCAGAATATATTGTAACAAGTTATTTATTTTCTTAACATCCAAAGAGTATTACAAATCGCTCATAAATAAATAAATACCAACCAACCCAACAGAAAAATGGGCAATGACATTCAGAAGTCACTACTGGTTACACAACCAAGAGGCACTCCCCTCACAACCTGCTCCTGCCATCAGAGTCCATCTCCCATTATCAGGCCTTGAAAGGAAAAGGTTTTTGCCTTCCTAGACTCATCCATCCCTTTGACATGGGTACACGACCAATCACAGCCATCAGATCTGAGTAAAAATCTGCTGAGGGCTTCAAGGTAGGTTTTTGTTCTAAATAAAGGAGTGATGCGTGAACAAATAGACTTCGTTTTCACTGGCTGTAGTCATGGGGACTACTAGATATGTGAACTATGACCCCTCTCTACTTCTCACATCTAACTCAACAAATCCTTTCAGCTTACCTTCAAAACATGCAGAATTACCTCTCTGTCTCCTATCGTTTTCCAAATCATCTCTCACCTGTCTACTTGCAATGCTCTCGTGACTGCCATGCCTGCTTCAACCTTTATTCTCCGCATTCTCTTCTCAACACAGCAGCCAGTATGAACCTCCTAGAGTCACAGTCAGATAAGGTCAGTCCTCTGCCCCAAACGCGTAAAGATATCTTATCTCAGGCAGAATAAAAGCCAAAGAGATCTCACAGTGGTCTACAAGGCCCTGCACCATCTGACTCACTGCTTCTCTCTCCCTCCATCACTCAGCTCTGCCTCTGGCTCTCTTCTCAGTTCTTTGAACGTGCCAACACACTCCTGCCTCGGGCCTGTGCACGCACCATTCCGTCTGACGTGCCCTTCCCCCACACCCCTGCTCTTGCGCTCTACCTGTAAGACTACTTACATCACCTCGTTGAAGCCCTCCCTGATCACTCCACTTAAAATAACCCAATTTAGCCTGGTCTGTTTATTACTTTACTTTATTTTTATTAATTTATTACTTTGTTTTTCTCCTTAACACTTAACATCTTCTTACATACTATTCATTTTACCTACCTGTGTATCCTTCCTTTGCCCCCAACCAAAACGAAAGCTCCCTGAGGGTTATAAACATGGTCTGTTTTGTTCACTGCTACACTTCCCATACTTTATTTTTTATTAAGTTTAATTCCAGTGTAGTTAACATACAGTCTTATATGAGTTTCAAGTGTACAATATAATGATTCAACAATTTTACACATTGCTCAACACTCATCATAAGGAAGAATACTTTATTGACGACTGCCTACCCTTTAGGTACTGAATAATTATTTAAGTGAATTAATCTAGCAACTATCAATAACAGTCTGAAGATTAAAAAACAAGAAAAGGGAAAGCATCTTGGTCCCTGAAAATTTCACTGAGCTACTTAAATTATATCTGGACTTCTGGTCATGTGAGATAAAATTTTATTCATTGTTTAAACCATCTTAAAAAATAAAAATAAAAAATAAACCATCTTAAATTACGGTTTTTGTTTTTTGAAGCCAAAAAATATTGATACAGATTACAGGTGGGCAGTCACAAAAGAAAAAATGCTAGTGGCAAATAGACTCAATTTAATTCATTCATAAGACATGGAAATTTAAACAACCACAAAATAATGTCATGCAGCAAAAACATAAAATATATATATCCCATCTAACATGAGTCACTAAAACATTAATGATATTTAATACTTTTAAAAATTTATACACAAATGTAACTCCAAAGAGTGTGATATTCCATTGCCTGTATTTTTCCCCACACTCTGAGCACTACACAGGACTGTTCAGTCCTAGCCAACAGTATAAACACAATTAACTGACGAACTATTTCCTATACATCTAGTCTCAAGCTATCCACTTTTACATGCATTACCTATTGCCCACAACAACCCTACAAAATACTTACCACTGCTATCCCATTTTATTTTTTTTTTTAATTTTTATTTATTTATGATAGTCACAGAGAGAGAGAGAGGCAGAGACATAGGCAGAGGGAGAAGCAGGCTCCACGCACCGGGAGCCTGACGTGGGATTCGATCCCGGGTCTCCCCCAGGATCGCGCCCTGGGCCAAAGGCAGGCGCCAAACCGCTGCGCCACCCAGGGATCCCGCTATCCCATTTTATAGTTGATGAAACTGAACAACAAAAAGATCAACGATCAACCACAACTTAAGCAGCTACTAAGACTAGAGTTTGAATGCTGATGTTCTCTACTAAAATCCAACAGTCTACAAACATCAGCCAATGAGGAGCACTCTCCCAAAGTGAGCAACACATTTACTCCACCAGTGCCTTTTTTTCCTGACATGTATTTTGTTTGGGTTCTGACTCATTACAAGTGACAAAAGACATTCAAGTGACAGCGCCAAACTTACCAGAAAGAAACACACTGACAAAAAAAAGAAGATAAAATGAAAAGACAACCAAAGATTGGTAGAAGTCCTTTGTCTCAGTTTTCCCAATTGAAAAAAAAAAAAAGGAGAAAATAACAGTATTTATTTTTTAGATTGTTATGAGGATTAAATATATTAATATGGCATATGTGAGCCACTTAAGACACTGCCTGGCACGTGTTAAACAATCAATAGTTTTTACTGTCATTATCACCATAATTACATGGAAGGGCTTCCTAAAGCTGAAAGGACTGGCCACATGTTATGAGACTACTAGCTAGAAGAAACTGGGGCTAGAAAGAAATACAACTTCCAGACCACTGAAAGGGAAAAGGACAAGTGCTGATTTTCATCCTGGGAATAGAATGCTTAAGTGACTTAGTAAAGAAACAATTCTATTAGAATTCCACTTTCAGAAATGCATGTCTTGCCCTCCATATGCTTTTGGGAAAAAGACCTGCTCTGATATGGGACTGTAAGTCAATACCTCATTTTTGGAAAGCATTTGGTCAATATCTACCAAAACTGGAAGCATATGCACTCTTTGATGAGAGAATTCTACATTTAGGAATTTATCTTCTAGAATGTGCCCACATGGTGCAGCCCGGGTGGCTCAGCGGTTTAGCGCCACCTTCAGCCCAGAGCCTGATCCTGGAGATCCAGGATCGAGTCCCGTGTCGGGCTCACTGCATGGAGCCTGCTTCTCCCTCTGCCTGTGTCTCTGCCTCTCTCTCTGCCTCTCATGAATAAATAAATAAAATATTAAAAATAAAAATAAAAAAATAGAATGGGCCCACATGTATAAAAATACAAATACAAGGATGTTCACTACAAATACAAAGATAACAATACAAGGAGAAACCAACAAAATGATCCTCAATAAGGGAATAGTTACATAAACTAGGGTACCCCAATCTGGTTGAAAATTGTTTCTCCACAAGGCGCTCTCTTTCTTTAAAATGTTATTTATTTATTCATGAGAGACAGAGAGGCAGAGACACAGGCAAAGGGAGAAGCAGACTCCCTGTGGGAAGCCCAATGTGGGACTCGATCCCAGGACCCTGAGATCACGCCCTGAGCCGAAGGCAGACACTCATTCACAGAGCCACCCAGGAGCCTCAATCCACAAGGCTCTCTTAAGTAAATGCCATTACTGTCTATCGAAGCTGCCAAAGCCAAAAATCTAGAAGACAACTTTCTTTCCCTCATACCCTCTCAAATTCTTTAGCATATCTTATCAGAATAGCTTTCAAAACATACATAAAATCTAATCACCTTTCCCCCTGCCACCAGGAGACTCTAAGCGTTCAAGATTACTCCATAGCCTTACTGGTCCCCCAGTTGAAAACCCTTCAATGGCTTCCACTGCACTAAGAACAAAATCCCTGCCCCTAACCAAGGCATGCAGGGCACCACACGAGCTGCTCACCTATCAGATGGGATCTCCTCTAAGTTCTCTTCACTGTCCAATAGCACCACCCTTTTATTTTAGGAGGCAGGAGGGTCGCTTGAGTTTGACACTCATTCTTGTTGAAGAACCTTCACAATGGGACCATTTTCTTTCTAAATTTTCTTAACTGCCTCTTCATCATTCAGATCTATTTCAATGCCATCACTTCAGAGAGATCTTCTTAACCACCCCAGCCACATACATCACTGTTTTCAGGAGCCATCAGGAGATACTAACTATACCACGACTATAATTTACTATCTTTATAACATTTCCCTCTGTCTGAAATTAATTATAAGGAATGCATTTATTTTGTTTCTCACCATTGAAATATCGGTCCACAAAGCAAGAGCTTGGTCTCTCTTGTTCAATCTTGAATCCCCTGGACCTAGAATACTCCTTGGCATAAGCAAGCACTTGATTCATATTGGCTGATAAATATGATGCAGTTTTAAGTTTTTATATATTTATTCATGAGAGACACACAGAGAGAGGCAGAGACACAGGCAGAGGGAGAAGCAGGCTCCATGCAGGGAGCCTGATGTGGGACTCGATCCTTGGTCTCTAGGATCAGACCCTGGGCTGAAGGCTGCACTAAACTGCTGAGCCACCGGGGCTGCCCTATATGCAGTTTTTGAAAGAAAAAAAGAGATTGATGTGTATATGCTAAAATAGAAAAATGTCCAAGGTACACTGTTAAGGGGCAAAAGCAAATCACAAAGCAATATACAAAAAAATGATCCATGTAAAAATGAATATGAGCACATTAGTACAAAAAGAAATGTGGGGGAGGAACGCATATGCATAGCAGAAGTCAAGGAAACAAAATAAAAAGTTAACAGTAATTATTTCTGAAAAACAGGGCTGAAAAAGAGGGGGAATGGGTATTTCACTTAAGTCTCATTCTCCTGAGGTATTTGAATATTTTTACCAGCATGTATCACATTCATAATTTTTTGTGACACCTTTCCTAATTCTCCAACTGTTGTAAAAAAAAAAAAGTCCAATATACACAGTGGGTACCCTCTTTCCTAAACAGCCAGAACACACACGTAAAATTTCTATTATATTTCTACAACCTAAAACACTCTAAAACCCTGTATAAATATCTGAGTATTATTAGTTCTTTATTTAGTCCAGTTTAAGAACTAAAGGACAATGTCTGATTCAAATGGCAGATCAAATATACACATTTATCTCCCTTCAACAAAAAAAATTATTTAGCAGTGCCTAGGTAGCTCAGTCAAGTTAAGGCTAAGGTCATGATCCCAGGGTCCTGGGATGGAGTCCCACACCGGGCTTCCTACTCAACAGGGAGTCAGTCTGCTTTTTCCTCTCCCTACTCCTACACTTGCTCATGTATGTGCTCACTCTCACATACTCTCCACTCCCCCCACCCAATAAATAAAGTCTTTTTTTTTTTTTTTCTTAACTACTTAAATAGTAGTTTAAAAAACTTTAAGAAAGGGACACCTGGGTGGCTCGGCGGCTGAGCGTCTGCCTTCAGCTCAGGGTATGATACCAGGATCTAGGATCAAGTCCCAAATCGGGCTCCCTGTGGGGACTCTGCATCTCCCTTTGCCTATGTCTCTGCCTCTGTGTCTCTCATGAATAAATAAATCTTAAACACACACACACACACACACACACACTTTAAGAAAAAGAAATATTACTGCTTAATTTTTTTTTTTTAACGGAGTGTTTTTTCTAAGGAAAATAAATCAGTGGACTTGAGAGAGCGAACTAGTGATCTAATGTGGGGGGTGGCACTTTGGGGTAAACATGGACTCCTAAATGTCAAAATACAAAAGCAGAATTACCAGCTCCCCCTAAAGTAAAGACTGCCATCATTAACTGCTACTATCTCATAGTAAGCCCTTCCACTAACTTTTTTTTTTTTTTTAAGATTTTATTTATTTATTCAAGAGAGACAGAGACACCGGCGGAGAAAGGAGAGCCCAATGTGGGACTGGATCCCGGGTCTCCAGGATCAGGGCCTGAGCCGAAGACAGGTACTCAACTGCTGAGCCACCGGAGCATCCCTTCCACTAACTCTTAAATCTGAGTGATACCAAGAATCAGCAACTATTTGCTTAAAAGCCTACAATATAAATGAGATCAACATTAACAAAAATAAAAATTAGCCTAAAACAGATAAGGGAAGGATGACAACCTTAAAGAAAACTCTCATTAATATTTCTTTTTTGGGGGGCAGCCCGGGTGGTTCAGTGGTCTAGACCGCCTTCAGCCCAGGGCCTGATCCTAGAGACTTTGGACTCCCTGCATGGAACCTGCTTTCCCTCTGCCTGTGTCTCTCCTTCTCTGTGTGTGTGTGTGTGTGTCTCTCTCATGAATAAATAAAATCTTTTTAAAAAATATTTCTTTAAATAATATTTTTTAAAAATATTTCTTTTTAAGATTTTATTTATTTATTCATGAGAGAGGCAGAGCCACAGGCAGAGGGAAAAGCAGGCTCCCCTGGGGAGCCCGATGCAGGACTCCATCCCAAGACCCCAGGATCACACCCAGAGCCAAAGGGGGAGGCTTAATCACTGAGCCACCCAGGCGTCCCATTATTTCAAAGAAATTCAAGATGATTATGAACCCATAAAATGAGAAAAGAATTGCTGGCATGGGGGTTCAGGAAGAGAGAATTCTTGAAAATTTAAAATATGACTGCCAAACTAAACCAAGAGTTCAAGAGTAAACATCCAGAAGAAAAGAGAAAGACAAAAGGATTGGGGGGAGGGGATGGACAGGAGTTAATTCAGGAAGTCCAACAACCAACTAAAAGGAGTTATAGAGGGGATCCCTGGGTGGCGCAGTGGTTTGGCACCTGCCTTTGGCCCAGGGCGCGATCCTGGAGACCTGGGATCAAGTCCCACATCAGGCTCCCTGCGTGGAGCCTGCTTCTCCCTTGCCTGGGTCTCTGCCTCTCTCTCTCTCTCTATCGTGAATAAATAAATAAAATCTTTTAATAAATAAAATAAAAGGAGTTATAGAAAGAAATAAAAACATTCAAACTGGTAGGAAGAAGTAAAACTTTCACTATTTGCACACAGATACTATATACAGAAAACCCTGAAGATGCCACCAAAAAACTACCTGAACTGATCAATGAGTTCAGTAAAGTCACAGGATACAAAAATCAAAATATAGGAATCTGCTGCATGTCTATACACCAGTAATGAAGCAGCAGAAAGAGAAATTAAGAAAGATCCCAATTGAATAAAAAAATAATACAATACCTAGGATTAACTTAACCAAGGAGGTAAAAACCATACACCAAAAACTGTAAAAAAAAAAAAAAAAAAAATGATGATGAAAGAAACTGAAGGTGACACAAATAGATCAATTCTTTGCTGATAGATTGAGAGAACAAGTAGTTAAAATATCTATACTGCCCAAAGCAACTGATAGATTTAATATAATCCCTACCAAAAGCAGTTTTCACAGAACTAAAACAATCCTAAAATTTGTATGGAACCACAAAAGACCCCAAAGAGCCAAAATGACACTATAAAAGAACACAACTGAAGGTTTCTGAATCCCAGATTTCAAGATATATTACAAAGCTATAGTAATCAAAACAGTATGGTACTGGCACAAAAATAGATGCACAGATCAATGGAACAGAACAGAGTGACCAGAAATAAACCCATGACTATACGGCCAATTAATCTATGACAAAGGAGGCAAGAATATGCAATGTGAAAAAGACAGTCTTTTCAACAACTCCTGCTGGGAAAACTGGACAGCTATCTGCAAAAGCATGAAACCGGACCACTTTCTTATACTATATCTAAAAGTAAGCTCAAAATGGATAGAGACCTGAATCCCTAAAATTCCTAGAAGAAAACAAGCAGTAATCCCTTTGATATTAGCTGTAGAATCATTTTTCTAGACACATCCCCTGAAGCAAGGGAAACCAAAGCAAAATAAACTATTGGGATGACACTAAAATATAAAACTTTTGCACAGTTTACAACTGTGCTTACAACAAAAAGACAACCCATCAAATGGGAGAAGATATTTTCAAATGGCATCTCTGATAACGGGATAATATCCAGAATAATAATAACAACAACAACAACCCAATTCAAAAATAGGCAGAATATATGAATAGGTATTTTTTCAAAGGAGACATACAGAAGGCCAAAAGACACATGAAAAGATGCTCAACATCACTCATCATTGGGGAAATGGAAATTAAAACCACAATGAAGTAGCACCCCACACCTGTCAGAATGGTTAAAATCAAAAACACACGAAACAACAAGAGTTGGTGAGGATGTGGGAAAAAAGGAACCCTCAAGCACTGCTGGGAAGAATGCAAACTGGTGCAACCACTGTGGAAAAACAGTATGGGGAGGGGGGGAAATCCCTGGGTGGCTCAGCGGTTTGGCGCCTGCCTTCAGCTCAAGGCGTGATCCTGGAGTCCTAGGATCAAGTCCCAAGTTGGGCTCCCTGCATGGAGCCTGCTTCTCCCTCTGCCTGTGTCTCTGCCTTTCTCTCTGTGTGTCTCTCATGAATAAATAAATAAAATCTTTAAAAATAATACTAATAAAAAATAAAATTAATTAAATTAAATTAAATTAAAATTAAAATTAAATAAAATAAAATAACCAGTATGGAGGTTCCTCAAAAAAACTGAAAACAAAATTACCGGAAGATTCTATAATTTCACTACTGGATATTTACCCACAGAAAACAAAAACACTAATTTGAAAAGATACATGTACCCCTAAGTTTATTGCAGCATAGCCAAGACATGGAAGAAAATCAAGTATCCATCATCCATATGTGAATGAATAAAAAAGATGTGGCATATATATACAAGAAAATTATTACTCGTGCATTAAAAAAAAAGAATGAAATCTTGCCATTTGCAACAACATGGATGGATCTAGAAGGCATAACAGTAACTGAAGTCAGGGAAAGACAAATGCCAGGTTTTCACTCACATGTGGAATTTAAAAAACTAAAATTAAAAAAGAGACAAACAGGGATGCCTGGGTGGCTCAGCGATTGAGTGCGGCCCAGGGCGTGATCCTGGAGTCCCAGGATTGAGTCCCACATCAAGCTTCCTACAGGGAACCTGCTTCTCCCTCTGCCTCTCTCTCTCTCTCTCATGAATAAATAAATAAATCTTTAAAAAAAAAAAGAGGGGGGGGGACAAACAAAAAACAGACTCTTAAATATAGAAAACAAACTCCCAGAGTAGAGGTGGGAGATGTGACTGAAACAAGTGAAAGGGATTATGAGTACACTTATTATGATAAGCACTTAGTAATATACAGAACTGTTTAATCATTACACTGTACACCTGAAACTAAGAACACTGTATGTTAATTATACTCAAATTAAAAAATGAATAAAAGTTAAAAATAAAAGTAATAGAAAGAAAGAAAGGAGAGATGGGACACCTGGGTGGCTCAGTAGTTGAGCGTCTGTCTGTCTTTGGCTCAGGGCCTGATCCTGGATTCCTGGGATCAAGTCCCCGCATTGGGCTCCCTTCCGAGAGCCTGCTTCTCCCTCTGACTGTGTGTCTCTGCCTCTCTTTCTGTGTCTCTCATGAATAAATAAATAAATAAAATCTTTTAAAAAAGAAAGAAAGAATGGAGAGATAATTAAAGCAATAATAGAATTCCCAGAACTACAAAACTTCAGTCATTGGTTTAATAATAATGCAAAGAACCACAGCTAGGCATCTTTGAGCAATTTCAATTTTAAAAGAACAAAATAAGGCTCTAAAGAGCTTCCATGAAGGATGACAAAACACATGATTCACAAAGGAACAAGAATCACAATGTATCAGACTTCTCCTCAGGAACAACAATGGAAGGTCTAGAAGACCTTTGAGTAATGTGTTCAAAAGCTGAGGGAAAACATATTTTTTTAAAGATTTTATTTATTTATTCATAAGAGACACAGAGAGAGAAAGGCAGAGACACAGGGAGAGGGAGAAGCAGGATCCCAGGGGGAGCCCGATGTGAGACTCAATCCCAGGACCCCAGATCACGCCCTGAGCCAAAGGCAGATGTTCAACTGAGCCACCCAGGGTCCCTGAGGGGAAATAATTTTCAACTTAGTTTGGCTTGAATAAATAATACCAACCAACTATAAGGGCTAATGACAACTCTTTCAGATATGCCAGGATTAAAAAATTTATCTCTCACATATTCTTTCCTAGAAAATTATGTGAGGGATGCACTTCATTAAAACACGGAAGTAACTAAAGAAAGAATAAGCGTTCAGTTAACAGAACCACCAGAGTCAAAGGCAGTGAGGCAAAGTCCAACACTAAGAGGAGTATGCAACAGGTCTAGAAAACATCTAGCCCAAAATGAAGAAAGAGGATTTAGGAGAACCTTTCCTCAGGGGCAAAAAAAAAAAAAAAATACATAAAATAGTAGTGATTTAAAAACAAATGGCTTGTAAAGCTGGTAACACAGCAGAGAGAGAAAAAGTGACGAAAAAAGGCAATTACCAACTCAAAAACCAAGAAAGAAAGGAAATGTAATCATATTCTCCTTGCCTCTGCTATGAATACTTAGATCATCGCAACAAGGTAGACACTATTCATTGATTTTCAACTATTAAAACCAAGTCATTGGCAAAATAGAAAGGAACACAAGACAGAGTATAAACATTCTCAACCCTGACAACACCAAAGTAGAAATGACCCACACAGGGACTTAAAGGGGAAGAAAAAAATGAAAAGGAGAAGTATTAATATCCTTAGATTTACTACTTAGGAAATCAAGATGGACAATTCATATTAACAAGAAGAGTCTATTACATTGCATAAATTGTAAAGATAACAATCTTTAAAGATTGTAAAGATCTATTGAGGAAATAGATACAGGAAGCCAAATCCACATTTATCAAAGCAAAAATCAATCTGAAATTGATGTATCATAAAATAGGTTTACTTAGATACAATAATACCACACAAAGAAACAATTTAAAAATTTACTTTGGGGGGTGGCACTAAGGATGGGAAAGGTTGTTAACCCTTATTACAAGCATTCTGGTCTATCTGACTTCTTTCAACTATAAATAGATAGATAGATAGATAGATAGATAGATAGATAGATAGATAGATAGATAGATAGATTCACAGAATTTTAAATGTATTTAAGAAAAAGCCTCAAGGAATACTGATCTTCCCATGAAAAACACAATGTGTAACACATCTTGCCTAATATTTTCCTAATAGATAAAATTTCCTACTTTTTCTAATATTCCTAGGCACCAGGTTGAATAATTCCTGAGGTTTTACAATCAATCATCTTTATAGGTATAATAGAAAAATAAGTTACAAAACGTATATATTACTATCATCAAAATTATTGGGCCATTATTCCCTATCTAAATAAAACGTAACCTTAATTCATAGTACCTTCAAACCAAGTCATTCATATCCATGGTTTCTCGATTTTAGTACTTTTCTTTTACCAAAAATATGGAAATGTGTCTTTAACATCTTTTTTCTATATTGCTTTAGATTTGACTGCTGTTAGTGGCATACACAACAGCATTTTGAATTCAACAAACCTAAATTTACTTCAATTTTCATTCCATCTTTTCCTTTGTGTTTTACAAATTTTTAATATAAAATTTATTATTTATTTTTCATCTGTCAGAAGTTTATATATAACACAAGATGCAAAAAGGAACAATTTATTACTGTTCAAAACAATTTAAACAAAGAGTGTGGTGGAAAACTACAGAATAATACATTGGTAGCAGGACCAAATCTAGTAATAAGACCAAATTCTAGGAGAAATATACCCAATTCTACCCTATGATGGAAGATTCAAGTGAGGTATCAAAATGGCAATAGGAAGATCTTACATAAGCCATTTGTTTTCCCAGATAAAAAAAAAGTTTGTCACTTTTTTCTGCTGATATAGATGGTAGTAGCTTTTTTATGAAGGGAGTAGGCAGATGAAGGGGACGCCTGCAACATTAGGGTCTGTGGTGTTTATAATATATTCAACAAACAGAAGTTGTTACTCTACATAAAACATCTAAAAACAAACTAGAATTTATTGCTCAAAATACAAATTACCTTATGAGGCAACCTCATATGATGACAACATTTTTCTCTAACATTGCAGTGTGTCATCAACACCAGTTAAACCATGGAACTGTCCCCAAGAACAGGTGAGGTCCACTTCCCCATTAGGGGCCAAAAGCCTGTGGCAGTCCATAAAACGCACAGGTCACATATCACACTTCAGTTAAGTCAGTCACAGACCCTCTTTTCCATTATCCATGCAACATAACATAAGCCTAAGACACATGTTTCATTACAGTAACTTACCAAACTCCTCTCAAACCAAAATATAGGAAGCTACTACATATTTTGACATTTAGAGGAATTACATTTTTCTTGTCCTTAAAATGAAAAAAGAAAAAATGGTTCAGTGTTCTTAAATAAGGAAATAGCTTAGAGGGATCCCTGGGTGGCGCAGCGGTTTGGCGCCTGCCTTTGGCCTGGGGCGTGATCCTGGGGACCCGGGATCGAATCCCACATCGGGCTCCCTGCATGGAGCCCGCTTCTCCCTCTGCCTGTGTCTCTGCCTCTCTCTCTCTCTCTCTGTGACTATCATGAATAAATAAATAAAATCTTTAAAAAAAAAAAAAAAAAGGAAATAGCTTAGAAAGAACACACCAGGGCAGCCCCGGTGGCTTAGCGGTTTAGCGCGGCCTTCCACCTAGGGCTCGATCCTGGAGATGCGGGATCCAGACCCACATCAGGCTCCCTACATGGAGTCTGCTTCTCCCTCTGCCCGTTTCTCTCTCTATGTCTCTAATGAATAAATAAATAATCTTAAAAAAAAAAAGAAAGCACTATATCACATTAGTCTTTTATTTTACATTTTGCATAGGTCTAAATGTTAAAAACGAGCACAAAAGAACTACAAGTAGAACAATAATTTTTTAACAAGTAGGACACCTTACATTGGAAGCAGAACTGTTCTAAATTACACAGTATCAAAAAGTTAAAACTCTAACTTATCTTGTTAAAATACAGTTTCCAAATCAATCATCGTTACAGAAATTAAAACATATACTTTACTATTATTTAACCTTCAGAAAAGTGCCCAAGCAGGACTTCATGCCCTTGGGGGGAGGGGGGGGGGCGGGGGATTGGAGCTCAGTGGTTAGGACTCTGACACTTGATCTCAGCTCAGGTCTCATTTGTGTTGAGCTCCACTGTGGGTCTGGAGACTTTTTGTTGTTGTTGTTGTTGTTGTTGTTGTTACTAAGGTCAAATATACTAAACACATTAAATACTATATTTAAATATTAAATATCTTAGACTAGGTGATAGTTTAGTTGTGTACACAATGCCGTTACCCCTATACTATCAGAGTCTTACTTAACAAAAAGAGAACATGTTTTTAAATCACCAAGCTTTTTCTCTCAGCTTGAAACAAGTTCTCTAAAGCACTTTAGCTGCATGAAAGTTTCGGGCTTTTTAAAATTTCTTCTAATTAAATTCTAGTAGATTACCAGAAGAAAGATATTAAAAGATTGGTTAAGAAACCAAAGATTTTACTTCTCTTTTTTTTTTCCTTTTTTAATTGAGAATTAAACATACATGAAGAAGTGGAAATCCTCAAACCTATAATCAAAATGTTTTCTCAGTTTTCAAATTATATATTTCAAAAAGTATTAAATTCATATCCCCACTTAAAAATTTTAGATACATCTCTTATATACATACAATTTATACAGAATTGGAATCAAAATGCTTAATTATTCTAGAATAACTAATAAACTACTTAAGAAACTAAGTGAAAAATCTTGAGAACCAAGGAGGCAAAGATACTACCATTACTCTATCAACTTCCAAATCCAGAATATAAAGCCTTTATGACTGTGTGTTCTTATTTACAAACCTAAATTTTATTCTGTGATAAAAACACATTTAATAACCAGTGTCATCACATTTAATGCTTTAATACAGTTAAATACATAACGGTGAAATACAAGGCTTCTTTTAGCTTTGTCTTTGTGTATTTTTAAGCCTTAACAAGCCAAGCCAAAACAACTACGATCCTCTGAAAAGAAACGAAAACTTTTCACTCTTAAGGCATTTGGGGTCAGGTTCTCTTTACTGTCATTTTACATTTTTGGACCTTAAGCATCTTATAAAAACTGCTACCAAGGCTTGGAGCAGCCATATTACCCTGCCAGACCCAATGCCACTTGGTAGAAACGCTTGCAGCTGCAGCACCCAGCCTCCGGCAGCTCGAGGCTCCCAAGTCCTGCCAACCCCATTCCGCGGCAGCACCCATCCCAGACCGAGCACAGGAGCCTGAAGACTCTCCCCTGCAACTTCTCCTCCGGCTGAGAATCTCCCGCCACACACACCCACCACCAAACACATACACAGACACACACTCAGGGGAGCTCACGGGAGGAGGAGGGGAAAAGAGGAGGAAGACGCGCCGAGTCTAGAGAAAGTAGATCCGTGTGGAGCGGCCGCCGCAAAAAGCTGGGATGGATTTCTCCGAAGCCCAGATCGGGAACCTTGCTGCGGAAAGCCCTCAAAGTTAACTCTCTGCTAACCGTTTACAGGAACTCTCCCCTCTGCTGATTAATTTCAAATAAGCCAAGTCCATGTTATTATTTTATGTTATGTAACGAATTCTGCTAGGAGCCCAGAATATAGAACAAAGGGAAATAAACACGTTTCGTATCATTTTGCATCAAAATGGTTAAGACCTTATGTTAACCCTATCAGTATGTCTCCAAATCCTTTCTAATCTAGTATCTCTGGAATGAGGTCAAAATTGAAATATTAATCACCTAAAATGGTCTTCAGTGTCTGCCAGAAATTTCCTGCTCAGGTCTCACTTTCCCAAACCTCAGCCTTTATTTCCCATTTAACAAAAGAATTTTTCCTGAAACACTACTTAACATGTGCGACCATTTTTGCCACATTTTTCTTCCTTTTTATTTATAGGTGTTTATCATTTTTTAAAAATACATGGGTTTTGTTTTTGTTTTTTTTTAAACCACCCTACCAAACCTCAAAACAAGCATCTGTAATTATGGACAATTACCCTCCTGCTCAATAAACAAACAATTCTACTTTTCCTCCTCAAACTTTCTAATCCTCTATGAAGCTGGCCAAGTTGTTTTCTACCCCTGGCACTGAACAAATAAAAAGAAACATTATATAACTGTAGTCTACTTCTGTTGTTCTAATGAACTAATAAACTAGCTTAAATGTAACAGTGGTTTTGGTTACCAAGGAATCCTTATTCTAAAATAAACAAATATGGGGATGGGGGGTAAGATTGTAGCAGGGTAAATGGCAGCCAAGTTCTTGAGTTCATTTCTACATAAGGCCAGATCAAGAAATCCTTCTTCAGACCTGGTATCCAGTAAAATCTTACCAACTGCATGACCAATATTTGTGTACAGATAGACAGACTGCAGAGAAACCCCAAGTTTTTTTATCAGAAGCAAACAACTGAAAAAAATAAGTCTATTCTTTTATTATAACAAAGTCAAACAATGTCATTTCAATAAATCATCTATAATGAACTGTTAAATTATTTTAATTGTTTTAGAAAGACAATGCAAAAAGTTTCTAGTTTTTATTTCTACTGTAATGTAATAGATTGCAAACAAATAGAATTCTACCCAGTTCAATTCCAAGATTTTTAATGAGAATACATTAAACTTACAAAAGTCTTTTAGAAATGTATGCGAGAGACAAAAATTTGCCACAGGTGAAAACTATTCAGTAAGATTTAAGAAAACTGCTGTGTTTGGAGAAATTTTTATTATCATCAATTAACAGACTTCCTTCACTTAATCATTTTGAAGCAAAAACTAAGATGCTACACAATGGCTTATTCTGTGTAATGGAATCTTGTCAGCAACTGAAAGATTAATCCACTACCATGGCTTTAATTAACTTATCACTTCCTCTCATCCACTCCATGGTTCCCCTCACTTCCCCCACAACTTCCCCTACAATACTAAATATCACCTATAAAAGCAAGCTACAGAAAAATACAAGCACACTGCAGTCAAGTACCTTGTGGAAGCAATGGGGCTGCTCTTTGGCAGCTACCACTACAAATATTAAGGGAAAAAAGCAGTAAGAGTTAAAGAAAGGAAATGTGTGATGGTAAATAGAACCACTTTGAATTTATGTAACGTGTTTATTTGTGACTCTCAAAATGTTTATTTTTCGTTAACAATGAAATAAGTTAATTTCTCAATATATACACTGATAAAAGAGAAGGTTCATTACTAAGCATAGGTTACTTAAAAAAGAAAAAAAGAACAATACCACAATTAAAACTTAAAGGAGTTTCTCTCCCAAAACTGTTGTGCCCTACTAATTGAGAATGGGGCTGAGGGGGATCCCTGGGTGGCTCAGTGGTTTAGCGCCTGCCTTTGGCCCAGGGTGCGATCCCGGAGTCCCGCGTCGGGCTCCCGGCATGGAGCCCGCTTCTCCCTCTGCCTGTGTCTCTGCCTCTCTCTCCTCTCTCTATGACTATCATGAATAAATAATTTAAAAAAAAAAAAAAAAAAAAAAAAAAGAGAGAATGGGGCTGAACAAAAAGCACATTAAATGAAATGTTTTGACTTTCCAAAAAGTCAGAAATCCTCATGGCATTGTTATCCTAATCTACAAATATTTTTCTTAATTCTCTTCTAAGAACTAAATAAAATTGAATAACTTACACAAAAGGTAATTTTCTATATAGCTAAAGGAGGCAAACTACTTATATCAAAGGTCTTAAAATGCTACCTGAAGAGCTTAAATTAATAGGAAAAACATTAAGAATTCCCCTCCTCCAATAAAACTATGCACAAAACATGACTGAGCAATTCACAAGAAATGTAAGTAGTGAATTTCAAGAATGTTGATACTTTTTTTTTTTTTTTTTTATTCATGAGAGACACAGAATGAGAGAGAGAGGTAGAGACACAAGAGGGAGAAGCAGGCTCCATGCAGGGAGCCCGATGTGGGGACTGGATCCTGGGACTCCAGGATCACGCCCTGGGCCGAAGGCAGGGCTTAAACCTCTGAGTCACACCCATGTATACTATACATGACAAAGGTTCAGTGAAACTGGTCCTAACACACCTTACTGGTGACCAGAAAATCTGATACAGCCCTTTTGGGGGAACATTTTAAAATTCTAATAAAAATAGTTATTTAGTAGGAACATTCTGAGTAACTGGCTCTGTTCTAAAGTTTTCAGAACACGTACCCTCTTCAGTTCTCTCAATAACCCTATGGCAGGGATTTTACCATCATTCCCATTTTATAGGTGAGTAAACAAATACAAAGAGATTCAATATTTTTTTACAAAGTCCCACAACTGCAAAGCAAGAGTCAGAACCTGAGGGCAGCCCCGGTGGCCCAGCGGTTTGGTGCCTGCCTTTGGCCCAGGGCGTGATCCTGAGGTCCCGGGATGGAGTCCCACATTGGGCTCCCTGCATGGAGCCTAGCCTGCTTCTCTCTCTGCCTGTGTCTCTGCCTCTCTCTCTCTCTCTCTCTCTCTCTCTCTCTCTCTGTGTCTCTCATGCATAAATAAAGAAAATCTTAAAAAAAAAAAAAGAATTCTATTTAAAAAAAAAAAAAGTCAGAACCTGAGACCCTGCAATTGAACATTAGAGCCACTCACTTCTATGGATCAAGAATCATAAAAAGCCTCTTTCTTCTAAGCTAGTGATCCTGTCTATGGAAATCTGTCCTATAAAAATAATCCAAAAATATGAAAAGGATTTTATCTATAAAAATGTCTGCCAAAGTACTTTATGTAACAATAAAATGATACTAATAATATTAAGCAGAGAAACAGAGGTGACTGAGGAGTGTTTACATCAGTTTACTCAGTAGAAAATTAAACACCTTTCAAAAATGCTATGGAGATTAACAACATGGAAATATTCTTTCACATGTTAAAGCAGAAAATAGGTTACAAAATTCTATATATATCATCATTAATACAACAAAAACAAAATATGCATATGAAAAATGTTGGAGGGATCCCTGGGTGGCTCAGCAGTTTAGCACCGCCTTCAGCCCAGGGCCTGGTCCTGGGGTCCCCGGATCGAGTCCCATGTCGGGCTCTTTGCGTGGAGCCTGCTTCTCGCTCTGCCTGTGTCTCTGTCTCTCATGAATAAATAAACAAAATTAAAAAAAAAAAAAGAAAAAAGAAAAATGTTGGAAAGAAAACAGAAAAAAGTAACAGCGTCTTTATTAGAGCAGAATGAAAAGGGCTGAATTTTTTTTCTCCACGTTCCACATTTTCTGTAACAAAACCTAATTTTTTATACTGAAAAATATTTAAGAGAACATGGGAACGCCCAAGTGGCTCAGCGGTTGAGCATCTGCCTTCAGCTCAGGATGTGATCTTGGGGTCCCAGGATCCAGTCCCATAACAGGATCCTTGCAGGGAGCCTGCTTCTCCCTCTCTGCCTATGTCTCTGCCTCTCTCTCTGTCTCTCATGAGTAAACTCTTTAAAAAATAAATAAAATAAAATGATAGATTCCTATGATTAGAAATCAACAGGTTCTATGATGACAAAGAAATTCAGACTCAAATTTAAAAAGACAAGTGTTAAAAAAAAAAAAAGACAAGTGTTTTGACATGTTTTAGTAAACAGAAGGATAATCTAGTTATATTTCAAAAATTTTATTACAGAATTGTAATCTCAATCATGGTAATCTTAAACTAAATGGAATTCTATTTTAACCAAAGTTCAAATTAATGCCAACCTATCACTATTCTCCCAAAGACCCAGAAAGTAAAGGCCTACATTCAACAGCAGCCTCCTAATAACAACATAGGTAGGTTAAAAGTTATCATGAACCAGATTAGGACTGAGAAGAAGAATGACATCAGATCTCCGAAATGGAGATCTGATATAGAATTCTAGTGATAAGCACAGCCTAAAGATAATTTTTAGAATTTGAAATGATAATTAAGTCCTTTACCCAGCATCATTTTCTAATGGCAGTACTGGCAAATATCAAGACTCTCGAGACACTTGTCACCAACACTATGCCACTGCAATGCTGCCACAGCCCAGCTACTTCTCATAGAACTGTTCCTCCCTGCTCCAAGAAGAATGAACCAAAGATGAAGGAGCTACACCAAGGGTTAGGTGGAGAAATAAAGGGTCACTAAAGAGGGCAGTGAGTGGGCTGTATGGTAAAGAAAAAGGAAAAATAAAAGCAGAGAAGTTAGGCCAGGAATAGAAAGAGAAAATAATTCCTGATTTAAATTAGTTACTTTGAGGGGGGGAAAAATCTACACTCTGGTTTATTCCCAACCTTCATCACCTGTACAAAAACCAAACACAATAAAAATGTAAATATAAGGATATCAAAAACTTTGCACACTGTTTATTGGGGATACAATGTTGAAAATCATAGGCACCATTTTCAAGAACTCAGTCTGATCTTCAGCTTATCCTGTATTACCTGAAAAAATCTTGGAAGTTTAAAGTAACAGTTCTCAGTCTCAATATTGCAACATAAGGTTTGTTACAAGTACTTTATTAGAAGTACTGAAGTTTGTGAAATTTTACTTAAAAATAGAGTAGTGTTATCCCTGTAACAAACTCACTCTCATTCATTTGTATTTCAACATGCTTTCTTGGGTATAATCGTAATACACATTCTGAAATGCACATTACCCACAGTCTATCAAAATTTGTTGGGACGCCTGGGTGGCTCAGCGGTTGAATGTCTGCCTTTGGCTCAGGGTGTGATCCCGGGTCTGGGGATCGAGTCCCACATCCGGCTCCCTGCGTGGAGCCTGCTTCTCCCTCTTCTCCCTCTGCCTAGGTCTCTGCCTCTCTCTCACAAATAAATAAAATCTTTTTTTAAAAATTTGTTAATACTCATATAAGAGTACCTTTCCTTGAACATATGTGTCAAGTGATTTCCTAAAAGAAAAAAAACATTGATGCTGTGTTTACTTCCTCAACTATTCCAAGGACTCAAGCGTTTTTTTGTTTTGTTTTAGAAGGGATGGGCAGAGGGAAGAGAGAAATCTTAGGCAGGCTCCACACCCAGTGTAGAGCCTAACATGGGGCTCAGTCTCACAACCCTGAGATCATGACCTGAGCCAAAACAAAAGTCTGATGCTTAACCAACTGAGCCACCCAGGTGCCCCAAGGACTCAGTTTTGAGGAGAGGAAAACCTCCATCTCTTTCTGCATCCAAGGGAGTTTCCTTCTTAGAAGGTACGCTAGGCTATCTTAAGAAGACAGTTTCTTTTCTTTTCTTTTTTTTTTTTTTTAAGTAGGCTCCACACCCAACATGAGGCTGGAACTCACCGCCCTAAAAATCAAGAGTTACATGCTCTACCAACTGAGCCAGCCACACACTCCAAAACACAGATTCTTATTCTAGAGGCTATGAACTTCTACAAAGCTTTTAGAATAAGCTTCAGAGGGCCACTAAAACCTCCCCCTTAAATTATACAAAATCTGTATATCTATATTGATGCATGCTTTATTCTGAGAGGATATATCCAAAGGGATCTATAACTCCAAAAAAGATTAAGAACCACCCAAGGTTTAACTGAACCCACACTATAATAATCTGATCTGTTAGTAGCTTTCCTCTCTTAAGCTTCCAGCTTAATTCCTATTTAATGTTAATAAAATTAACAAATTGAATAAAGTTCTTAAAGTACATAAGACACCATTCTAAGTGCTTTATACACATTAATTTATTTTCACAACAACCTTATGAAGTACTATTATTATCCCACTTAGATGCATTAAGAAGTCAACTGCCAAAAGTCACAAAGATGTTGTTTGAAAATTGTACAACTAAAAGAAAAAAAATTGTATAACTTCTCAAAGTGAAAAATGGCTATTTGCTGCATGCATGCTTCCTTCTTTTCTAATGTCTCTCTGTTTAATTCTCACCTGAGTCAGAGAAAATGAAACTATTTTGTTGTCAAATAATCATCTCTGCTAGGCTACTAATTATACAGACAGACCATTCAATTTAAGAAAGACCTTAAAGTAGTAACAGGGGCACCCAGGGCTCAGTTGTTTAAGCATCTGACTCTTGATTTCAGCTCAGGTTATGATCTCAGGGTTGTGGGATAAAGCCCTACATCGCGCTCTGTGCTCAGTGCAGAGTTGGCGTAGGATTGTCTTTCTCTCCCTCTGCCTCTCTGCCTTTCCCCCTGCTCTTTCTCTCTTTCTCAAATAAATGAACATCCTTAATTTTTTTTTAAAGTAGTACCACAAGGGGATCCCTGGGTAGCACAGCGGTTTGGCGCCTGCCTTTGGCCCAGGGTGTGATCCTGGAGACCCGGGATCGAATCTCACGTTGGGCTCCCGGTGCATGGAGCCTGCTTCTCCCTCTGCCTGTGTCTCTGCCTCTCTCTCTCTCTCTCTCTCTCTCTCTCTCTGTGACTATCATAAATAAATAAAAATTTTTAAAAAATAAATAAATAAAATAAAGTAGTACCATAAGTGTTGAAAGAGGAACTTTGAAAAACGTTTTTTCCCAAGATAAAACCTGGGCTGGGAATTTAAAGTTAACCATCTGATCAGTTTTAAGTTACCAGTTTAGATGTAGAAAGTCTTGAAGAGGGACACCTGGATGGCTCAGCAGTTGAGCATCTGCCCTTGGCTAATGGTGTGATCCCAGAGTTCTGGAATCAAGTCCCAAGTTCCTCCCTGCAGGAAACCTGCTTCTCCCTCTGCCTGTGTTTCTGCCTCTCTCTCTCTCTCTCTCTCTCTCTCTCTCTCATGAATAAGTAAATAAAATCTTTTTTAAAAAGAAAAAAAAAAGAAAAAGTCTTGAAGAACCCAAAAAAGGGGGGGCATCTGGGTAGCTCAGTAAATTGAGCATCTGCCTTCAGCTCAGGTCATGATCCAGGGTCCTGGGATAGAGTCCAACATTGGACTCCCTGTTCGGTGGGGAGCCTGTTTCTCCCTCTCCCTCTGCCCCTCCCCTTGCTTATGCTGGCACTGTCAAATAAATAAAATCTGACTCCTCGGCAGCCAGCCCAGGTGGCTCAGCGGTTTAGCGCCACCTCCAGGCCAGAGCCTGATTCTGGAGACCCTGGATGGAGTCCCATGTCGGACTCCCTAAAGGGAGCCTGCTTCTCCCTCTGCCTGTGTCTCTGCCCCTCTCTCTCTTTCTCTCTCTCTGTCTCTCATGAATAAATAAAATCTTTTTAAAAAATTAATAAAATTTTTTTAAAAACCTACCAAACAAAAAACAACACAAAACTATTAAGAGAGTTTAGCAAAATAACAGAATATAAGACCAATATACCATCAGGGGTTGAGCCCTTCTCTCTCTACTACTGCAAACTCCACTGTAGGAGTCCACTCGTATTACCAAAACAACAAACAAACAACACCCAATTGTATTTCTACATACTAGTAACAATTCATAAATGAAATTAAGAAAATAATTCCATCTATGACAGCATCAAAAAGAACTAAATACTTAGAAATAAATTTAACCAGGGGCTCCTGGGTGGCTCAGTTAAGTATCTGACTTCAGCTCAGGTCAAGATCTCATTGTCCTGGGATTGAGTCCCACCTCCAGCTCCAGGCTCAGTGATGAGTCTACTTGTCCCTCTGCCCCTCCCCATGCTCCTGCTACAGTGTTCTCTCAAATAAATCTTTTTTAAAAAGGATTTTGGGATCCCTGGGTGGCGCAGCGGTTTAGCGCCTGCCTTTGGCCCAGGGCGCAATCCTGGAGACCCGGGATCAAATCCCACGTCGGGCTCCTGGTGCATGGAGCCTGCTTCTCCCTCTGCCTGTGTCTCCGCCTCTCTGTGTGTGTGTGTGTGTGACTGTCATAAATAAATAAAATTAAAAATTAAAAAATTAAAAAGAATTTTAACAAAAAAAAAACAAAAAACAAAAAACACAAAACCTGCACACTGAAAATATATTTATATAAATATACAATTGCTAAATTAAAGACTAAAATAAAGAGATACATGGGCAGCCCCAGTGGCGCAGCGGTTTGGCACCGCCTGCAGCCCGGGGTGTGATCCTGGAGACCCGGGATCGAGTCCCACGTCGGGCTCCCTGCATGGAGCCTGCTTCTCCCTCTCCCTCTGCCTGTGTCTCTGTCTCTCTGTGTCTATGAATAAACAAAATCTTTACAAAATAAAATAAAATGAAGAGATACATGATCTCATGTACTGAAATAGTAAGGTATCAGTTCTCTCAAGATTGATTTACAGATTCAATATAATCTTGTGTATTGAAATAGTAAGGTATCAGGGCACCTGGCTGGCTCAGTTGGAAAAAGCATGTGACTCTTGATCTCTATGACTCTTGATCTCAGGGTCAGAAGTTCAAGCCCCACTTGGGATGTAAAGATTAATAATACAACTTAAAAAAAAATAGTAAGATATCAATTCTCTCAAGATTGATCTAAAGATTTTTTTTAAGATTTATTTATTCATGAGAGAGAGAGAGAGAGAAGGCAGAGACAGGCAGAGGGAGAAGCAGGCTCCCCATGTGAAACCTGATGCAGGACTCGATCCCAGGACCCCAGGATCACGCCCTGAGCCAAAGGCAGACGGCCAACCACTGAGCCATCCAGGCATCCCTGATCTAAAGATTCAATGCAATTCCTATCAAATACCCAATACATTTTTGGTAGAAACTGGCAGGCTGACCATAAAATTTGTATGATAATGCAAAAGACCTATAATAGCCATAACAACTTTGGAGAAGAACAATGTTAGGGGAATTAGATTACTTGATTTCAAAATTTATAATAAAGATATAGTAATCAAGATAATGTAATATTAGTGTAAGGAAAGACATACAAATCAATGGGAGAGTCCAGAAATAAACCTAGGAGTTTATGATCAAGTGATGTTACAATTCAATGAGGAAAGAACAGTCTTCAACAAATGGTGCTGGAATGACTCTATATCCATATGCAAAATAATAAACTTAGACCTTACCTCACACCATACACAAAAATCAATTAAACATATCACTGACCTTAAAGGGAACACTATAAAAGCTTCTAGAAGGAACCATAGATTTTTTAAATCTTAGCCTTCACAAGAGCTCTTAGATATGGTATGAAAATCATAATTCCATAAGAGAAAAAAACTGATAAACTGAATTTCATCAAAATTGGAAACCTTAGCCTTTCAATAAACATCATTAAAAAGGGAGTAAGAATAAGTCAGAGACTAGAATACCTGTAAATGATTTAACTCATAAAGGACTTGTACAAAAAATATATAAAGAAGGCAAACTATGGATATAGCTTAAAAAGAAATGGCAGTACTTGACAGGGGTAAGAAGGATGGGATGAATAAGGCAGAACAGAGGATTGTTTTGGAAGTGAAACTAACTCTACAGAGTTAGATACACATCACGTAGATACACATCATTATACATTTTTCAAAACCCACAGAATGTACAACACCAAGAATGAACCCTAATGTCAACTATGGACTCTGGATGATAATGAGGTGTTGTCAAGGTAGGCTCATCAACTCTAACAAATGTACCACTCTAATAGAGGGTGCTGATAATGGGGGAAGCTATGTATGTGTGGAAGTAGGGATGGGCTACGAGAAATCGCTGTATCTTCCTCTCAGTTTTGTTGTGAACCTAAAACTGCTCTAAAAAAAATAGTCTGGGGGCAGCCCGGGTGGCTCAGCGGTTTAGCACTGCCTTTGGTCCAGGGCCTGGTCCTGGAGACCCGGGATCAAGTCCCACGTCGGGCTCCCTGATGGAGCCTGCTTCTCCCTCTGCCTCTCTCTCTCTCTCTCTCTCTCTCTCTGTGTGTCTCTCTCTCATGAATAAATAAATAAAAATAAAAATAAGTTAAATAAATAAATAAATAAAATAGTCTGATATGTATACATATATAAAGAACTCTTGTGACTAAAAACTAAGATGCACAAGCACACAAAATAGGGAAAAGATTAAAATTTATATTTCACCAATAGAATTGATACTTTACCACAGAAATGGTAAATAAGTATTTGAAAAAATGTTCAACATCATAAATTAGAGAAATGCAAATTAAAACCACAATGAGATATCACTACACACCCACTACAACAGCTAAAATCAAGAAGATTGACAATTCCAAGCATCAGCAAAGCTACAAACCTTCATACAATGTTAATGAGAATGTAATACGGTACAGGAACTTTGGAAAAGTCTGGAAGTTTCTAAAAAATTTAAATATACATTAACCATATAACCAAGCAATCTCTATACCTAGGTACCTACTCAGAGAAATAAAAGCATTTATCCAAAACATTTTCCAGATGTTCAGCAGCATTATTCATGGTAGACAAAATACTGCAAACAATCCAAAAGTCCATTAACTGATGAATTGATAAAATATGGCACATCTATACAGTGGAATACTACTCGTCAACATAAAGAAATAAACTGTTAATAAATGCAACAACATGGATGGACCTCCAAGATATTTTTCCAGGCATAGGTCTACACTGGAACCTAGCATAATGGAACTTAGGATAAGTACCAGTTTGACAAAAGATCATCATCTCCAGATCTTAAAGTGTAATCTCAGATGTCAAATCAGCCTGTTGGCACTTCATTTCCTAATCCATAAAATGAAGACACTGGAATTGATAACAGTGAAGGTCTTTCTAGTTCTGAGGATGGAAAATTTGAAAATAAAAGTTAGGCAAGTATTTTTTTTTTCTTTCTTTTTCTTTTTCTTTTTTTTTTTTTTGCAAGTATTATTTCTTGATGAAAAAGAGTAGTATGGAAAATCACTTTGGGTTCTCATTCTGGTCTCTTGTAACATATATCCTCTCTGTTTCATCTTCCTTGTTGTTGCCAAAGTTATTTTCTAACCAAGTTACATTGTTACTCTTCTGTTTAAAATCTTCAATGGCTCCCTACTGCCTACAGTAAAAATTCAAAATTCTCAATTTACTTTCCCTTTCTCATTTTCTCAGATATTATTAACCAGAAGGGTTTTTTTTGTTTGTTTGGTTGGTTGGTTGGTTTGGTGAGCTTTTTTTTCTTAACTTTATTGAGCTATAAATGACAAAATTGTAAGATATTTCAAGTGCACATCATGATTTGATATACATATACACCATGAAAGGATTCCTCCCACCTATCTAGTTAACTAATACATCTATCATCTCACATATTTATCTTCTTCGTGTGTGTGTGCAAACATTTAAGTTTTATTCTCACAGCAAATTCCAATTCTATAATACACAGTTATCAACTATAGTCACCATATTATATTTAGATCCTCAAACTTAATTCATCTTATAGCTGAAAATTTGTTTCTTAAAAAACAAAGACCTGAGTCAAACACACCTGGATCCAAATCCTGACTGCATCACTTACCAACTATGTGATCTTCCTGAAACAGTTCCTTCATCTGTGAAACGAGACCCAATGAGTCTACTGCATGTGACTGTGAAGCATGACCTTCTGGTAAGCCCTGGAAGCAACTAACCCATAATGGCCATGGACTAGTTGTTCCTCACCCCTCTACTCCCTTCAGTTAAATTTGTTTTCATTCTACAGGACTCGACTCCAAAGTTTTCGTGTCTTAACACCCCTGCCTTAAGTTCCTCCTTCTCTAGCTCCCTAGCACTGTGCACCATGTTCCATCACAGGATGTGCCATCTTCCTGTACAGTGCGTACTGAATTGGTAGATGCTGAGGGTAGGGATCATCTTATTTGGTTTCTCCAGCATACACACATAGTAGATTCACAGTAACTTCTTCCTTTGGTAATTAATAGAAAACAAATAGCCAAAGTAACCCAGACTGAAAACATATGCTGTAAAAACTTTGAAAAGACAGGTTTAGGGATCCCTGGGTGGCGCAGCGGTTTGGCGCCTGCCTTTGGCCCAGGGCGCGATCCTGGAGACCCGGGATCGAATCCCACATCGGGCTCCCGGTGCATGGAGCCTGCTTCTCCCTCTGCCTGTGTCTCTGCCTCTCTCCCTCTCTCTTGGTGACTATCATAAATAAATAAAAAAAATTAAAAAAAAAAAAAAAGACAGGTTTAAAATGCCTATACTCTAACACCACATACCAATTTTAACATTTGATGCCTTTCCTCCTTTCAGGTGGGTGGAGGAAGGAAACAAGCACAAAGTAAAGAATCAAGAATCCAAGCCCCAGGGATCCCTGGATGGTGCAGCGGTTTGGCGCCTGCCTTTGGCCCAGGGCGCGATCCTGGAGACCCGAGATCGAATCCCACATCAGGCTCCCGGTGCATGGAGCCTGCTTCTCCCTCTGCCTATGTCTCTGCCTCTCTCTCTCTCTCTGTGACTATCATAAATAAATAAAAATTAAAAAAAAAAAAAAAAAGAATCCAAGCCCCACTCCCTGTGTGGAGCGTGCTTCTCTCTCTGCCTCTCTCTGTGGGTCTCTCATGAATAAATAAAAAAAAAAAAAAAAAGGAATCCAAGCCCTATGACTCCTGTATTATTTCTACCTCTGGAAAATGTTTTGTATATTTAATAGTATTATTAAACACATCACCTTGATTAATACATTGTAGTATAGCAGTCTACCTGATGGTCATATTCATTTATAGGTAACAAAACATACTCCAAAGTGAAATATGAATTCTTGGGTGAAAATATTACTCTATATGGTGCTGACTAGCGCTCTTCACCCAATACTTCTAGTTCTTCCTCCAGAAATATGATAGGATTTTGCCTCCATGCCCTCTTCAAGTTAGGTGCTACCATGTGACATTCTCAGGCCAGTGAAACATAAACAGAACTGACATAATGCCGTTGCTTTAAGTCTTTAAGAGAGAGCACAACCTACCATGTTCTCCTTTTCCTGCCTTGGCCTGGGTGTAGCTTATTTATTTTATTTTATTTTTTTTTTTTTTTATGATAGTCACAGAGAGAGAGAGAGAGAGGCAGAGACATAGGCAGAGGGAGAAGCAGGCTCCATGCACCGGGAGCCTGATGTGGGATTCGATCTCGGGTCTCCAGGATCGCGCCCTGGGCCAAAGGCAGGCGCCAAACCGCTGCGCCACCCAGGGATCCCAGCCTGGGTGTAGCTGTTGTAGAGCAAAGCTCCCAAGCCAGCCTATGATGAACACACAGCATAAGCAAGAAATCAACTGTTGTTGACTGAGGCAACTAAGACTTACTTGAGCCTGTTTGTTATCCCCGACATATTCAGGCTATTCTGATACACACTTTATTAAGAAGTTTAATATTAATTTCTCTATATCATTCCAATCTCCAGTGTTGAGAATGTTCTGCATACAGTTGGGTCTCCAGTTTATTAGCAAACTTTTTAAATATGGAATGAATTTTAGGATATCTTTAAAATCTTTAATAAAAAAAATAGGGTATCTTTAAGAGGAAAAAAGATAATCCAAAAGTTAACAAAACAAGCAAATATTTTCTATGAAAGGATTTTAAAAACTGAAGTAACTACTCATAAAAAAAGCTGAAGTATGTAGCACAGTATATAAATGACAGCATGCTATCACTCCCCTATTTACCCAAAATAAAGCCTTCCTCTACTGCCTCACCCTGCTGAGGGCAAGTACTAGGACTCAGGTGGGGTTCCACAGAACACTGCAAGTAGTCACTACTAATCAACTAGGACTGGCCCTCAGTATGAAATCTCTCTGCCATCTCAAGTGGTTCTATATCATCATTTTCACACACGAGAAAACCTAAGCCTCTGGAGACAAACTGGTTGCTCACAGTAGTGGAGACTACTGGCTGTTCCTGCAGTGTCCACTCCCTCTCTTAGCAACAAGGCTCTAAATCTATTCTAGGCAGCAATGCACTCCCAGCCTCCTCTGCAGCCACATATGGCCATATGACTAGACTCCAACCAATTACAAACAAGCTGAAGCATATGGTACTTCTTAGAAGAGTGTTTTAAAGACAGAAATTGCACCCTTGGTCTACTCTTCCTCGATTCTACTTCAGTGGACATGGATGTAATGAGTAGTCCTCTAGAAGCCATCATGAAATCTGAGGGCAAAGGCCTTATCCTAGAAATGTCTGAGCAGAGAAATAAAAGGAACCAAGTCCCTGATGATTTTGCAGTGCAAAGGTACCATACCAGGGCTAGCACCTACCCTCCAGGTTTGATGTGAGAGAAATAAACATTCCTATTCCAGTCACTGTTAGTTAGGGGTTTTCTTTCACATAAAGATAAACCCAATCCAGACCCAGGAATAGAACCCAGGGATCCTGACACAGAGACTGTTAATCTGCAGATATGTAGAAAATACCTGTAAAAGTCACAAAAGTAAAATAGTGTCTTTTTTTTTTTTAAGATTTTTATTTATTTATTCATGAGAGACAGAGCGAGAGAGAGAGGCAGAGACACAGGCAGAGGGAGAAGCAGGCTCCACGCAGGGAGCCCGACGTGGAACTCGATCCAGGGACACCAGGATCACGCCCTGGACCAAAGGTAGTGCTAACCTGCTGAGCCACCCGGGCTGCCCAATAGTGTCTTTTTAGAAGCTGATTACCATAATTATTTTATCTTACCATTACATATTATCTAATTATAGTCTGATCTACATTGTGACAACTACATTTTTAAAGACCATTTAAATTCTCCAATAATATGGGACCCCTGGGTGGCTCAGCTGTTGAGCGCCTGCCTTCAGCCCAGGGTGTGATCCAGGTGTCCCTGGATCAAGTGCCACATCAGGCTCCCTGCATGGAACCTGCTTCTCTCTCTGCCTATGTTCTCTGCCTCTCTCTGTCTTTCATGAATAAATAAAATCCTAAGGAAATTCCCCAATAATAAAAATCCACTTCTATTTCAAAACACCTTAGTGAAATAAGAAGCAAAAGTTAGGGGCAGCCTCATTTATCTCAGTAAAAAAGTTGAAAAATAATGATTTTTGGGGTGGCTGGGTAGCCCAGTCGGTTGAGTGTCTGCCTTGGGCTCAGGTGGTAATCCTAATCCCAGGGTCCTGGATGGAGCCCCTCTCTGCTCTGCAGAGTCTGCTTCTCCCTCTCCCACTCCCATTCCCTCCTCCTTGTGCTCTGTCAAATAAATCTAAAAAAAAAAAAAAAAAAAAGGCAAAAGACGCAATGATTTTTATCATTTGTATCTCAAATAGTTTTTGTTCTTAGTCTCTTAATTTGCAAAACCATCTGCTTCCATTTTATACTGATATATAACAAACCACCACAAAATCTAATAGATTAAAACAACCTTTTTTTTTAAGATTTTATTTATTTATTCATGAGAGAGACAGAGAGGCAGAGACATAGGCAAAGGGAGAAGCAGGCTCCATGCAGGGAGCCCGATGTGGGACTCGATCCTGGGTCTCCAAGATCACGCTTTGGGCTGAAGGCAGGCGCTAAACCCCTGAGCCACCCAGGGATCCCTAAAACAACCATTTTTATTTATTCATAATTTTGCAATATAGGCTAGACTCAGCTGCCTGGTTCCTCTGCTAGTTTTACCAGTGGTCACTTCTGTAGCTGCATTTAATGAAGAAATTTGACAATGGGCTGAACTCAGCTGGGACACTGGGCTTCTTTTTTTTCCGTGTAGTCCAGAATCCCTCCCTGTCCACAGTTTCTCCAGCAGGGTAGGACCTGCCTTCTTATGTGGTGACTCGGGCTCCTAAGCGTGCAAAAGCAGAAATTCCTGGCCTCCTTCAATCTTAGGCCCCAAACTAGCACAGAGCCATTTTTGCTGCATTCGACTGGTTAAAGTGAGTCATAGGGCAAGATAAGATACATGGGGAGGTGACCATACAACAGCATAAATTCCAGCAGGCATGGTTCATTGGGGGTCACCAACATAATCGACTACCTTCTCCCCCTTAATTACTGTGCAGGTTAAGACCTTTATGTATGATCTATAGCATGTGATCACCTCTCTGAGGCTCAGCTGTCTGAAAATGAGGGTTTAGATGAAATGTTCTTAGAATGCTCACCTGGTTTTTAACATTCTATGACTCTAAGTATGTATGTCTGATATGAGTAAGCTTGGCCATACTAACCAAATACTTCAACCTTGGTAGAACAATTAGATGGTGAGAGCTTTAAGGTAAAAAATATAATTAATTCTTTAATATGTTTCATATTGTTACTTTACATGCAACTGGGTGCTTACTCCAGACATGTGGTATATGCCACTAGGATCCCCAAGATCAGGAAATCAGGAAGTTGTTTATTTGTTACTAGGCTCCACTAAAAGACGGAATTAACAACACAATCACACAGACTTCCTACAACCACTGGCTATGCTGCTTCTAATGTAAATGATTATACTAAGAAGTAAAGATTAAAAGTGACCCAGTATGAAAGACATAAGAAATCATTTAAACCACCTGAAAGGAAATCTCAGGAAGACCTACTAATAAAAACAGGGTCGGCAGTAATATGAAAAAAATCACTATGACCACATTCACAAGTTTGGATAATGAAAAATTTTTAATAATTCTGTAGTAACAGTACTACATATACAGCTTCAAGAACTGCTTTTGCTCTTCATGTGTTCCTCATAATAAGAAACATTCTATAGAGATTTCTGCTGACCTAGCTTTTTTATCTTTCTTCTTTTTGTCTTTATTAGGGACAGCTGTGCAGAAAGGAAATCTTTATCGTCCCCTCCCACCCCCAATAACTACTACATTATTTTATGCCATGACATTTTTATTTTTTTTTAAAGATTTTATTTATTTATTCATGAGAGATGGGGGGGGGGGGGCAGAGACACAGGCAGAGGGAGAAGCAGGCTCCTTGCAGGGAGCCCCACACAGGACTCCACCCCGGGACTCCAGGATCACGCCCTGGGCCGAAGGCAGGTGCCAAACCGCTGACCCACCCACGGATCCCCTGCCATGACATTTTTAGAGTGAGTCTGACATCTCATCACATGTCTGTCCCTAACAAGTTCTAGGATATCAGAAAAATGTTGATAACTGATGATAGTGACAATAACAAATATTACCAAATTCTTATAATAGTACCTCTTAATAGCGCTTAGTTTGTGCCAGACACTATTCTAAATTCTACACATACACAAATTCACAACAATCCTAAACTAGGTGTGCTAGTATGTGCACTCTGTAGATGAGGCAACCAAGGCAGCAAAAAGTCCAGTAACTTCCCAAAATCAAGCAGTTATTAAGTATTGGAACCTGGATTTCAATTCAAGCAATCTTGGTACTTAAACCTGTGATATCCCCCAGAACCTCGTTTTCTCATTTGTAAAACATGATTATGGCTTCACGTTATTGGTTTTTTAAAAATTGCATAGAGGGGGATCCCTGGGTGGCTCAGCGGTTTAGCGCCTGCCTTTGGCTCAGGGCGTGATCCTGGAGTCCCGGGATCAAGTCCCGCGTCAGGCTCCCGGCATGGAGCCTGCTTCTCCCTCCTCCTGTGTCTCTGCCCTCTCTCTCTCTCTCTCTCTCTCTCTCTCTATCATAAATAAATAAATCTTTAAAAAATAAAAATAAAAATTGCATAAAGGGGCACCTGGGTGGCTCAGCTGGCTAAGTGTCCAACTCTTGGTTTTGGCTTGGGTCATGGTCTCGGGGTTGTGAGACCGAGTCCCGCATTGGGCTCCATGCTCAGCAGAGTCTTAGGATTCTCTCCCTCTGCTCCTCCCCTCATCTGCTCTCTAAAATAAATACATAAACAAACATAAATAAAAAGTGCACAGATGTACATACAAGAGTATATACTCCCCAGAAGTATTAATAATGTTATGTATTCTTCCAAATAACTTTCTTTTTTTTTTTTTTAATTTTATTTTATTTATTCATGATAGGCACACAGTGAGAGAGAGAGAGAGTGAGAGAGAGAGAGAGAGACATAGGCAGAGGGAGAAGCAGGCTCCATGCACCGGGAGCCCGACGTGGGATTCGATCCCGGGTCTCCAGGATCGCGCCCTGGGCCAAAGGCAGGCGCCAAACCGCTGCGCCACCCAGGGATCCCCCAAATAACTTTCTATACACAAAATATCTGCATAAAATTTGGGGTTGTGTGCCCTTTACAAAATAGAGTTAGTACTAAACTTACTGCTTTGCAACCTTTAGAAGTTTTTCCTCAAGTCAACAAATGTTTTAGACATTCTCCCACTTTGGTACCCACAGGTCCATCTCTCTGTCCTGATAAACTGCATGGCAGGTCCACTGATGGGTATTTTGCTGCAGCCAATTTTTCTTTACTCATTTTCTAATTTTCTCTGCTGCCATGAGCATCTTTGCACATACATACTTGCCCATTTGTAGGAATCTATTATAATTTCCTTTCTAGTTTTTATGGGCTTTCTTGGTCCCTTCCTACCCCACCCCCACTATGTCCTAAGAAAAGCTCTTAATAAAGTACTTAATAAAAGGACTAAATTCCACAGACACTCCATATTCTCAGTGATTTCATGGAAGTCACATCTTTAATCACTTATCCTAATGGAGCTCCTAAGCTTCAATGCTACACCCCCAAATACTCCCAGACGTTTCTATCTCCTCGACATCTATGCCAGAAACCAAATTTCCTCCCCTGCACTGACTGAAATCTCTCTTCCTTTCCATCCACATTACCAACAATATACCGTCTGCCTTGATCACCTCACACCATGATTATTGCAACAGGCTGTTAATCTCTGCCTCCAGGTAACTCCTCTCTTCATATTACCAGGGTGGCTTTCCTAAAATAGTTGCCATCAAATCACCAAGTATTACAGTACCTACACTCAACTGTATAAAATGCACACAGAATACAAAGTAATTTGATAACATGACTGTCCCCTGGAAGACTGCAAATATCTGCTTTTTAAAAAATTAACTTAAAAAATAAAATAACCTGAGTATAAAGCAGAGCAATTTGAAGACCTGTAACACACCACATATTAAACCTGACCTACAAGATGTAGTCCCAAATAGTGTTTTAGATCTTAATTGAAGATACTTAAGAAGAGATTTCACATAAAATTCCAAGTTCCCAGTCTCTCTTGAAAAACCAAAGTATCTAAAAAAACAACATCTGACAGTCTCACATGGCAACCATCAGCCAGAATTGTCTATCAGCTGCACTTAAGCAAAGCATAAGATTCCTAGAACCCTTCAGGCTGTTTTTACTCACCAATTTTTCCCCAACTCAAGGCCTTAAGTTATGTCAGCTGTCTTTCAGGATCTTACAAGCTGCATGCAATCATTTCAATTACCTACCTAGTCCCTGTAAACAGTTTATAACCCCTGGACTACAAAGCCCAAACTCATTAGCCTGGCATTCAAGGACCATCATGGCATGACCCCAATTCCCACATTAAGCCTCTGTTCTAGTCACACTCCACCAAGAAAATACATTTTACATTTCCTGCTTCAATAACTTCACTCACACTGCTACCCCACAACACACTCTAACTTTCTCACTATACTTGACTAAATCCTATCAATCCTTCAAGTTCTAACTCCAAATCTTGCAGATCCCTGTTGGCCACAGTGATCTTTCTTCCATAGGTGACTGTCCACCCCTACATGCACTTAACACTTACAGGCTCCTTGAATAACATGTGCCAAACGAAAGATCTAAAAAGTTACAGGAGAGGGACACCTGGGTGGCTCAGTTGTTTAGCGCCTGGTGTTATCCTGGAGTCCCGGGATCGAGTCCCACATCGGGCTCCCTGCATGGAGCCTGCTGCTCTCTCTGCCTGTGTCTCTGCCTCTCTCACGAATAAATAAATAAAATCTTTTAAAAAACAAACAAAAAAATAAAAAGTTACAGGAGAGTATTTCCCAGACTTCTTAAAACAATTTCAACACTTGTGTATCATACATAGTTACTGCTTTCACAAAATTAATACCAAAAGCAAAGTCAAACAACTTTCCCATCTTTTACATGAGAATTTTTTCTAGACAAAGGGCAAAAAGAGCTGTGTCATCTGTTTCTCTTGTGTTCTTAAGCCTTTCAAATTCTGCATAGAGACCGACAATTCCCATCACAAACTCACAATTGGTCTTTCCATTAAATTTTCACACTAACCACAAGCATACATTTATATGCAGGCCATCACCAAAGAGAGAGAGAGAGAGAGAGAGAGAGAGAAGAAATTGTCCCTATTTCACTCCATAACTTTTGCAACTCCTACTGCCAAGAAGTTCTGAAAATAGACACTGTAGCACAAACATGATAAAGACAATTTTTAAAAAGAGGAGGAAGGTATTAATCAGCTTGTTGAAATTTAAAGATGGGCCAAAACAATAAAGGAAAAAGAAAGGGAATCTCTCTCAAACGCACACACAGACTGGTAAATTTATTCTATATCAGCTAAAAATTATGTTCAGTCCAAACATCTCATGGATTAAAAACTGTATCAAATCCTATGCAAGGTATCTTATACCTCCCCACCAGCCAAGATCACAGAGAGCATCTAATCTATAACTAAAAACTGACCATTTTCATTTTGGAAATGAGGTTTCAGGGAAGCCCTTCAGTCATAGCTACACGTGGCTTAACGATACAAAGTTGGACAAGCACTATCTGATTGTGGCCTGGGGAATACCATGAAGTTTTGCAAAAAGGTGGGGGGCGGAGAGGGGCGGGTAGAGCAGTGTTTTTGTGACCCTGCAAACTGACTACAAATATGGCATAGGCAGAATTAACTGAGCTAGTAGGAAAATGTATTAAATCAGTATTTTCAGAATGGGAAAATAATTCTGATACTTAATTCACATGGAAACCCATGTATATCAAGTTTATATAGTAATAACCAATATACTGAACATAAAATTGAATATTAGACTAATAACATTCTCAAAGACTAGAGATTTCATGAATAAGACCAACAAGACAATAGCAAACTACAATGAGGTCAGGTTGGAGAACAACCACCTAACAGATGAGAGGCTGCCATTCCTGGACCAGCTTTTCAAGTACATTAAAACATTCCAATGCTTATTAAGTACCAGAGACCAGTAATTGCCAAAATTTCCATGTATCTAATTTCTTGAAAAATAAAAAGAATTACTATCATACAAATTACAAATTTGCATTATCTCAAGCATGAATAATAACAGTGGTATCTTTCGACTACAAATTGTTGCTTTATGAAACTGCATATATTTAAATGCAATCCACCTTTTTTTTTTAATTTTTATTTTTTTATTTATTTATGATAGTCACACACAGAGAGAGAGAGAGAGAGAGGCAGAGACACAGGCAGAGGGAGAAGCAGGCACCATGCTCCGGGAGCCCGACGCGGGATTCGATCCCGGGTCTCCAGGATCGCGCCCTGGGCCAAAGGCAGGCGCTAAACCGCTGCGCCACCCAGGGATCCCGCAATCCACCTTTTTATTTCAAGTTCACAGCTATGGAAATGAGATTTTTAAAAGGGGAAGGGACTTACAAATATAGAATAGCAACAGTCATCTGCAGCAGAGTTTTTTTTTTTTTTCTGTCCCCTCTATGACATCACTGTGTTGTGCCCAATTTTCTACAACAATAAGGCTCAAGGTGGCTTTCTAATAACAGTAATTGCCCTTTGAAAAGAAAGTGGTTCAGTATATAAAGAGAGTTTTTTCAAAAAGAGTCAAGGATAGTGCCTCAGAAATCCTATCCCCACCACCTGCTTCTCCACCACCCCCACCCCCACACCCACCCCATCCCTAACATTAACTTTGTTGACTTAGTTAAAAAAAAAATACATATATATATATATATATATATATATATGGTAGAATGGTTGTCTTCCCAATTTAGTAATGTGAATATATATTCCAAGGAAGGAAAAATAATATCAAAGCTTTGGTAAAACATTCCTAAATATTAACAGAGAATTACACCTCTAGTTTGTGCCTACTCTGTGGCAGGAGCTTCTTCACCAATGGAAAGACCTGTACCTCTAATAAATATTATAAACTATTCCAAATAACCAATTATTAGATAGTCCTTACTGTTAAGAACTTTTAAACAAATGTAAATTTCACTGTTCCACTTCACATTTGTGCAACAGGAAATCCTTATAGATCTACTTTTCAAAATGCCTCTAAGATCAATAGCTTCAGTTTAAAACTCTTGATTTTAGTAAACAATTTTAAGATAACAATAGTTCATTAAAACTAATAACTATATAAATACGATAAATCAAAAATTATCTAACAGCATAAAACAAGAAAACGCTAAGCTTACTTACCTAATTATTAAAAATTCAAATATTCAAACTCAAAGAAAGTAAAATTAGCAGAGCATGGTTACCCTCTTTTTCTAAATCCAAAGACAAATACGCAAACCCACTTTAAAAACAACTGTCATAAGACATCTTCTCTAGCATAAAACCACCCAGTTGGTGACCATCCAAGTGACAGGGCCAACTTAAAAACTTGCATCTCCATTGCACTTCACAAAACATACTTTTTTTTTTCATTTCTTAGATAAGTATTTGCAGTCCCATGTAATTTTAGCATTTACAAACCTAATTTACATCTGTTACAGTGCCGTTTCACTTTCAGGATCTTCACTACCCAAGTGTAGGGTCCTTGCAACACCGTATAGAGACACACAACTGAAAATTCTTCTCTTTGCTTTCCAGCTCACGTATTAGTTTCCACTTACATGTTTCTAAAACAAATGGAGATTCATTCCCTTCAAAGGACACACCTAATTTTTTAAAAAGCACTAAAAAGTTTGGAATCACCAAAGTTACCACTAAATTTCGTATAAGGAATGCTGAATCACCTCTCAAATCCAAGAAAGAAAACTCTCTTAAGACTTAGAATTGTGCTAAAGGTTTCCCAAAGTATTGATGTTTTTATACTGTTAGCATCATTCTGTAGAAATTTTTTAATTTCTCAAAGGACTGCTTTTTCTTTATTCGTAAGATGAGATAAAAATTAAAATAATATACTGGTAATACCCTAATCCAACCTTTCTTCCGGTGTACCCAGAGGCTGCACTAATACAAATGAACTCATTTCGATCTCAGGGGAGCTGTGTCTGTGTGCTTGTGTGTGCGCGCGCACGCACTTGCATGTGTATGGGTGAGGGGCGTGACAACACAGATGGGTCTACTCTTCCTACAGCAAGGATCTAAGAGCAAATCTAAAACATATCAAATTAATATTCAGCAAGAAACCAAGAGGAGTCAAATGGGAAGCAATTAAGTTAAACCCCAAATAAGGCTTGATATACGTTGCTTTAAAGGACACAAAAAAGTGACAAAGTTTAAAGTCACTTAAAACACCACTTTCCTTCTCCAAATGCCACTTAATAGAGAAATAATAATAATGGCATATTTTTATAGCAGACATGTCATTACAATGCTCGCTAGCGGCATAATAAACTCTAACTTTGTATCCCAAAGAGGCGAATGCAATAATGTACACATATCCTGTACTTGTTTCTCTCATGATTTGTCATAGGTGGTAAGAGCTGGAAATAAAAATATGGAGGCAAGTTAAAGGGCCTGAATCATTTTCATTGTAAAAGGACAGCAAAGCAGGAAAGAGAACATCCAGCCGGGGCTTCGTGGGTTTCCCACAGCCCTGCCTGGCTCTGCCTCGGTGAACACTGCTGCTTCTACTACGTACCACCGAGCATAACAGTAAGATCACCAACCGAAAGCGCCCGAGCACAGCAGCAGCAGCAGCAGCAGCAGCAGCAGCAGCAGCAGCAGCGGACTCTGCGTAAACGCGCCGCTCTCCCCCGCGTCCCCCTGCACCTTTCCACGCCGGCGGCTCAATGAGCTGGGATCCCAGAATGAAATGAGTAAGCAACACACGCCATTCTACAACTTCCGAAGACAGTCGCAGACCTTCCATGGCACCGTCAGGAGCCGCAAGAGCCCAGCCACTCGCTGCATGCACTAAAACGGGCTGTTTCATCTCCAAGCAAAGTTGCCGAATGACCGCTTTGTCAAAGACATTTCCAGTAATGGAATAACCCAAGTCTAAGTCCCGCTGCGTGCTCGGGTACCGAGGAAACCCCTCCCCAACCCGGCTGCAGCTCGGGGTGGGGGGTGGGGGGGCTCCCAGGACAGAAGTTGGGCCACATTTCCATCTGCATTCCGTCCGAGCTGACGTGCCGTGCACGCCCGGCCTGCTGCGCGAAGCCCGCTCCGCTCCCCAAACTTGTGCACGCTCTGCCCCGGCCGCGCGATCACACCGGCGCCGAGTCCCGGCCCCGGCGGTGCGGCGGCGGGGGGAGGGGACGGAGAAGTCGAGGGACTTCCTAATCTATCATTAGAAGATGAAAGCACCGGCTCGGGAGCAAGGAAAGTTCAAGGGGCAGCTAGCTGACAAAGGGAGGCGGCCGGGTCCTGCCGGCGCCCCCTCCCCCGAGGCCGGCGGGGAGACCACCTGGCCCGGCTCTTTGACAGCTCCGCGAGTGTCCCGCGGCGGACTGCTTTGTAGTTGACAATGCGCGCGTCCGGGGACCACCGAGGTGTGCGGCGCTGTGTGCTTCCCCGCTGACCACGCTAGGCCGGGGAGAACCTCCCAGAAACGTCTCCCAACACAGATGCACCAAGAAAAGCCGGGCGCAAGGGCCAAACTAAAAAGTAAAGTGCGGCGGCGGCGGCGGCGCGGGCCGTCGGAGCCCGGCCGGGCGGAGTGAGGTGCGGGCGCCCGCGGGAGGCCGGGCCGGGCCGGGCCGGGTGGGGGGCGCGGGGCGCGGGGCGCGGGGCAGGCGGGCGGCCAGCCAGGCGGGCGGGCGGGCGCCCCGGGCCGGAGCCGCGCGGCCGCCGGGCCCCACCCCCACCCCGCGGGGGCGGCCGGGGGCGCGCGGGGGCAGGGGGCCGGGCGCGCCGGTGACAGCTCCGGCCCGGCGCCGCGGCTGGCTCCCGGCCTGGCTCCCTCACACTCAACTTACTTCTTTCTGGCTCTCTGGAAAGGGGAAGCGCCATCTTTGCGAGGCCGGCCCCGAGGTCTTTTGTCTGCGGCTGCGGGGCTCGGGGCCGGGGCTCCGGGCTCCTCGGGGGGTGGTGGCGGCGGCTGCGGCTGCTCCGCGCTCTTGTCCTCCTCCGACGACATCCTAGTCACCAGGAAAGACACATGGATCCCGGTCCTCCTCCTGGGGGGCTCCTCCCGCCGCCGCCGCCGCGGCCGCCGCCGCCGCTGCTGCTCGGGTTCCTCCTCCCCGGCTCAGCCTCTCGCATTTCCCGCAGCCCCGGGAGCAGCAGCAGGTACCGGGAGAGGCGGCAACATGGAGCGAGCAGGACACGCACTCACACACATACGCGCGGGCGCGCGCACCTCGGCGCGCAGGGGCCGGGCGGGGGGCGGGGGGCGGCGGGCGGCGGGCGGGGCGCGGGCGGGAGGGAGGGGCCGGCCGGCCGGGCGGGAGGTGCGGGCGGCGGCGGCGGCGGCGGCGGCGGCGGCGGGCGGGGCGGGGCGCGGGCGGGGGCCTGGCGGTGCGGGCGGGCGGGCGCGGGCGGGCGCGGGCGGGCGCCGGGCGGGGCGGGGCAACTCAGGGGGCGCGGGGGGCGCCGGCCGGGGCTGCGCCCGCGCCCCTCCCCCAGCGCCCGCGGGCGGGAGGAGCCAGGGGCCGCGGCGCGGGGGGCGGCGGCGGGCGGCGGGCGGCGGGCAGGGGGTCGCGGCCCCGCCGGCCGCCCCTCCCCCGCGCGGGCCGCGTCGGGCCGGGCGGCGGCGGCGAAGTTTTGACAGCTGCTCCAGTTGTTGTTGTGGGTTCCGGGCGGCGCGAGCGCCGGCCCCTCAGCGCCCGCGCCCGCCCTCCCGGGCCGGGGAGGAGGAAGTTTTGCGGGTGTGCGTGTAGCACACACAGACACACACACGACCGTCGCCGCCGCGCGAGGGCCGCGCCGGGTCTCCCCCGGGCGCCCCGCACCACAGACCTCTCAAACTCGCCGCCGTCTCGCCCACACACGGCCGCCGCGACGCCCCCGCCCCCTCCCCCACTCCTCGGCCCCGCCGCCCCCCGCGCGCCGCCGCTGCCACTCACAGGGCTCGCTCCGCGCATGCGCCGCCCGCGGACGCGCCGCCGCCGCTGACCTCACCGCCCCTCCCCCGCCCCCGCTCCTCCGCCCGCCTCCCCCCGCTCCGCTCCCTCCCCTCCCCTCCCCTCCTCTCCCCTCCCTTCCCCTCCCTTCCCCTCCCCTCCCCTCGGCTCCTCTGACGCGGCCGCTGGGGCAGCGCCGCGACTCCGACTCCGGCTCCGGCTCCGGCTCCGGCTCCGGCTCCGGCTCCGGCTCGGGAAAGCGCCAAGCTGCGGATGAGGCGATCCGGGATCGGGGTCGCGGGACTCCGCGGCGCGCGCCTCTCGGAGAGGAGGGCGGCGGGGCCGCTGGGGCTACGCTCGGGTTGCCCGGGAGCCGGCGGCCGCGGAGACTCCCCTCCCCACACAGCGGGGACCCCGGGATCCCCGGGACCCCGCCCCGCGGCCGGCCGGACCGAGCCCCCGGCGCCCCAGCAGCTCCCGCGGACGCCGAGTGCGCTGCGACTTCGCCGCGATCCGATTCCGGGGAGAGTTTCGTTATTGTAACGTCATTTAAAAAATGGGCCAGAGACGGTTTGTAGAGCTGTCAGACAGAAAGAAGGGTGACATGTTGAGGAGCCAAGACGCCGAAAGACACCCCCCTCCCAGTAACAACCGCAAAACTCGATCTTGGCGGGGCGGGGGGGGGGTGTCCAGAAATGCGAGGATTTCCGAGCCACCTCGCGGTGCGCGAAAGTGGGGCTAGAAGCGGGGGAACGGGCACTTTCTCGGGAAGGACCGTCACACGTGTGGACGTGTGGACTCTTCTGCTAGGGAGGTGACTCCTCGGGGCTTGGCTTCACATTCACTGCCGACCGGTGTGCGTGCACCAGCGTGTGTGCACCAGTGTGCGTGCACCAGCGCGTGAGCACCGGGGGAGAGTACCAGGACCTATCAGCATCTGCAGAAGGATGGGGATGAGCTGTGCCGCGCGGAGCGTGCCCTCCGGGCCCGCCCCACCGGGGACCTTCCGACTGCGGGTCCTCCCGCTCCGCGCAGCAAGCTCCGTGCGAGGCCCCCGCTGCAGGTTCCGGTTTCGCAGCCAGGCTCTTCGCCTCCCATGACTCCCAACAGCCAGAACTTAAACTTTGAATTGTGTTTTCTATTTGGGCAAAGAATACACAGTTTCATTTCCAGAGCCTGTGCTGACCAAAAGCAGTTCCTTGAAATGGCTGAAATGAGGAGCCTGAGAAGATAGTCATTTGAATTCCTACGGGGCTTAATCCTTGCTGGCTTGTTCAAGTTTCCTAAATTTACAGCCACGGGATTTTTGAGACCGGGGAGAGGCTGACGTGGTAAATGCACACTATAAATTAAAAGTGTCCGATTTATAAATAGAAGTGCAACATGTATATGCCTAATGATAAATTTATGAAGCAGTATATTTAAAGTTTTTTCATTCCTCGTTCTCTTCAATTTTCTTTTCTTGCACATTACATTTTAAAGTACACTTTCAAACATTGGGTTATGAATCCAAATGCTTTTCTGTGTTCATTACTGAAATTAGAGCAGCCATTTCCAACTGTGAGTTTCACATGCACAAAATTATACATCAGGATATTTCAATATACTTCTTCAGCACTTGGGAGAATTTAAAAGAGTGTGTGCAAATTGCAAGTCACTCCTGCTGGAGAGAAGTTTTAAAAGGAATAACTGAGGACAGAACAGAAAAGTGGGTAGAATGAACAAAAAGCTAAGAAACCGAGGTCTGTGCAGTGATGCTTCTGGAAAGAAAAGATGTTAAGGGATAGGAAGTCCAGCCTTAAATCTCCATTCCTTCAGCTACTGTGAGCAGACAAGCAGTTGGGATCTGTTTAAATAGAATAGCAGGCTTGTGGGCCTGAAGTTCGCATGGGTAGAGCAAATAAAATACAACTCAGAAAGCAAAGGAAGGATTCAAAGAATACCTGTTTAACAAAGTTTTCCGAAGGTTTTTCCATGTCCATGATCCAAATTTCAGAGCCCTGAGACCACAATGGCAAAAAGCCAAGAGTCATGTAGCTGAGGTTACTCAAAATTATAAAATCAGAAAGGCACAAGTGTCTGGAAGCACCAAATGAAAATATATATATATATACTTTTTTCATAGGTACACAAAAATGTAGGTATTTTTAAAACAAGGTATATATACACCATAATATTAGCAGTAATCATCTCTGAAGGGTTGGATTACAAGGGACTTTCACTTTCTATATGACATTTTTCTATAATGTTTGAATCTTTCAGAGCACATGCAGCATAATATGTATTAAATATTTAGAATGTGGTTTGGGAGGTGAGGATTGTTATCTACACCAATGAAAAACCAACATCTCATGAAACTAAGCAAAATAAGACCCTCAAGGAGTCTAGCAAACAAGGGATGGTAAATAAAAATTCACAGTACAATAGCCATTCTTGCTAATGGAGGCCTATAGATGTCACTGATACGGTCTTTATTTAGAGTTTGTCTGTTTTGCTGTGTTTTAGTGAATGTAAAATATTTATAAGCCTCTCTCATAGGTTCACTAGTAATTGTCTCTCTCTCTCTATCTTTTTTTTCCCTGTAAAGTCTTAAACTCCTCAGGGTTTTTTAGGAAGCAAACTTACTGTTGTAGAAGGACCACTGAAAACTTAAATTCTACACCCTCTAATCTTTGTGTTCATGTTTTTACTGTTAAAGTTTCACTTTTGCAGTCGTAGGATATCAATTTTTGTCCTTTTTCAGTAAAAAAAAATGTTTTGTTTTGTTTTTAAGATTTATTTATTCATGAGAGACACAGAGAGAGAGGCAGAGACACAGGCAGAGGGAGAAGCAGGCTCCACGCAAGGAGCCCGATGAGGGACTCCAGGATCACGCCCTGAGCCAAAGGCAGGCACCAAACTGCTAAGCCACCCAGGCATCCCCCCCCTCCAAAAAAAATGTCTTTAAAAGAATTTCAGGGGCTTGTGGCTGGCTCAGTCTGTAGAGCCTATCACTCTTGGTCTCAGCAGTATAAGTTTGAGCCCCATGTTTGGTGTAGACATTACTTAAGAAATAAAATTTTAAAAGAATGTCAATCATTTAAAATTAGTTCATATTGGGACACCTGGGTGGCTCAGCGGTTGAGCATCTGCCTTTGGCTCAGGGCATGATCCCAGGATCCGGGATCAAGTCCCACATGGGGCTCCTTAGTGGAAGCCTGCTTCTCCCTCTGCCTGTGTCTCTGCCTCTCTCTCTCTCTCTCTCTCTCTCTTTCTCTCTCTCCCTGTGTCTCTCATAAATAAATAAAATCTTGGGATTCCTGGGTGGCTCAGCGGTTAAGTGCCTGCCTTCAGCCCAGGGCATGATCCTGGAGACCCAGGATCAAATCCCACGTCAGACTCACTGCATGGAGCCTGCTTCTCCCTCTGCCTATGTCTCTGCCTCTCTCTCTCTCTCTCTCTCTCTCTCTCTCTCTCATGAATAAATAAATAAAATCTTAAAAAAAATAGAATCTTTTTTTAAATAATTAATTAAAATTAGTTCATATTTAGTACATAGTGTGTTTTAGCTTTAAAAATTCTTATTGCCTTACAGGAGTTATTTCAGTAATATGTACCTGTTGTACAGAAAAATTAAAGGAAGAATCAAAGAGGTAATTAAACAGAACATTCACCTTCAAAAATAATTTGTGTGTAAGAGTGTGAGGCATAAGTAGATGTTGTGCAGCACATTTCATATAGATATGAATCTTGCCCTCTAGGGGTCTATGATTTAAGCCTGGCACTACTTAACAAGATAAACACAAAAAAGGGCAAGCAGGCAACTGAAAAATAAACATGGGAATACGTACAAATAGAAAGATTAAATATTTACATCCATTGTGTACAAGACCATGATCTTAATAGAAATGCATCTGGGGATGTGGGGGGAAGGGCAGAGGTGGAGAAGTCAGCAGACAACCCTGTCTATTTAGGAGAGAAATAGAAAAACATTGTGCCAACAAGTGGTAGCAACTAGAAACCTACCCCCTACCTCCCCACAAACCCTCGCCCCGCCCCCCCACACACACACAGGTTCCCCTTTATTGATAATACAAGACTACTACTGCGTTAGTTAGTTTCCAGGGCTGCCGCTACTAACTACCACAAGGTGGGGGGCTTAAAGCAACAGAAATGTATTCTTTCACAGTGCTGGTAGCTACAAGTCCAAAATCAAGGTGTTGGCAGGACTGGTTTCTCGTGGTAGGCTCTAGGGAAGAAGCTGTCATGCCCCTCGGCTCCTAGTGGTTGCCCACAATCCTTGGTGACCTCGGCTGTAGAGCATCCCTCCAATGGCCATCCTCCTGTCTCTGTGCCCTCACGTGGTGTTCTCTGGGTATGTGTCTCTTCTCCTCTGCTAAGGACCAGGCATATCAGAATAAGGATCCACCCTCTGGACGCCACACACACACACACACACACACACACACACACACACACACAGTGGCTCAGCTGGTGAAGCGTCTGCCTTTCAGCTCATCAGGTCATGATCTCTGGGGCCTGGGATGAGAGTCCATCTAGGCTCCTTGTTCAGCAGGGAGTCTGCTTCTCCCTCTGCCCCTCCCCCCTGCCCGTAATCTCGTTCTCTCTCGTGCTCACTCTATCAAATAAGTAAATAAAGTCTTTAAAAAAGAATCCCCCCAGTACAGTATGACCTCACCTTAATTATTCAAATCAATTTAACTACCAAACAGCCTATACTGGTGCCTACTCTCCTTAGCAGGTCAAAACGTGTGCAGGAAAATGTATATAATGAGTTAACTGCAGACAAACTTGGCACAAAATATTCACGTTTCTTTTACACCTAATCAATTTATTTATAGAATAAATAAAATCCAGGTGAATTTAGCAATGACAGTGTCCACATAGTGAGAAGTAAAGTTGCAATTTAGCAGTTCCTTGGTTAGTTTAAGCTATGTAAAGGTGGGTGAAAAATTTTTGGTCCAGGGACACCTGGGGGGCTCGGTGCTGAGCATCTGACTTGGGCTCAGATCATGATCCCAGGGTGCTGGGATCAAGCCCCGTGGGGAGCCTACTTCTCCCTCTGCCTGTGTCTCTGCCTTTCTCTGTGTGTCTCTCATGAATAACTAAATAAAATCTTAAAAAAAAAAAAATCGGTCCAAAATGTACAGTTTGGGGCCTGTTTCCAAGGTCAAAGACAATGACCAGACCCTCACATTCCCCTGTGCTGTGAAGTGAAATGGATGAAGATACCACAACATAAAATCATGTACCTTTACAATGGAAATGGAACTCAAGTCCCACCCATCACTCTTGAAGTCTCATCTCCTCAGCATGGCTCCCTGAGCCTGCCACCTGGCCAGCCAAAGTGTCCATCCCCTCTGCCCTGCCCCCCTTCCTCCCCCACAGGGAGCTCCAGACTTCAGAATTACCTTTGTTTGGTTCATCAGGCTGTCCAAGCCCCCTTCATTTCTCACGTGGCCAGTTCCTGCTTCTTTAGACCTCACCTCCATCCCTGACCGCCACTCTCCCCATGCCAATGACAATGTGTCACACACACACACCGATGCTTCTGCAAGCCCCATGCTTCCCCCATACCAATAGCTCTCAGGGCCTGGAAAGCGTCCCACCCTGGCTGTCTGTATCATACCCGATGCCCTAGTGGAAAGGGCTGCAGTTGTCTGCCCTTACTCATCTTTCATCTCTATGATTCAGCAGCTGCTCAATAAATAGTTGTGGAATAAGTAAAATAAATGGGAAAATGTATGTTAAGTGTTAAGAAAAAGAGCTAAGGTGATTTCCCCCAACATATACCAGGAGTGTTTATTTTTTAAAAAAGAAACTGCATCCATATAAACAATGTAAACATGCATACTTTGCTATATTTTGTGTACATTTCTATAAAGAAGCAGACTAGTCATCTTTGCCCCCATCCCCAACATTTGTTATATGACACTCTTCTCAGGGTTACTGGCTTTCAGAAGCCTGGGCCTGGAGGCACACACCTGTTTCTAAAGGAGTCTCCAAAATCAAAAGAGGTCAAAACAGTTGTCCACAGTTTTCAGACACCATAATATCTCCTTAAAAAACATTTCTCCCAGTCACCATAATGTTGAGAGGGAAATGATCATAGAATAACTCATATAACATGGATCACACCATCCACTTATGGAAAACTGCAAAAATCCACAACAATCTATGTAAGAATAGAAGTGCAGGGTCATAATGTTCATCAAAATGCAAACCATGATTATCCGAGCTGGAATTCCAAATGACACCGGCTTTCTTTGCATTTTTCTTTTTAACTTTTATAATGAATAGCTATCATTTTTACAAAAGCAATCAAGTTGTTTTGGGAGGAAAAGTTTTTTTTGTTTTTCTTCCAAAATTATCTCCATTTTCCCCTTAATTATATTTCACTCTCACAGGTATTTCTTTCCTTTTCTTTCTTTTTTTTTAAATTTTTTTTTTTTTTTAATTTTTATTTATTTATGATAGTCACAGAGAGAGAGAGAGAGAGGCAGAGACACAGGCAGAGGGAGAAGCAGGCTCCATGCACCGGGAGCCTGACGTGGGATTCGATCCCGGGTCTCCAGGATCGCGCCCTGGGCCAAAGGCAGGCGCTAAACCACTGCGCCACCCAGGGATCCCCTTTCCTTTTCTTTCTTGCTATCATCTTGTCTGAGGAAATATTAAAACAATGCCCACCGTACAATCATGATTCCTGACTGGTATAATCAGGTTCAGAGTTCTGGGGCTCCCCCTGCTTGGGGACAGCTGCTATTAAAGTAAAAAGGGTTTTTTCCAAACGAAAAATGAATGGTATTGCTCTGTCTTTCCCCTATTCTTAATAATCGTAATCTTCACCACTTCCAGCTGGTGCTCTGCCTAACACCTACAGAAGTTGTATTCATTTGGTGCAAATCTCTTCCCCTCCCCGTGTCCACGTTCCTGTCCCTTGGAATTCCCCATTCCATTGAACATAGTGGGTGCTCAATAAATATTTATGAAACTATTACCCCAGTGGGCTGCATTTGAGGAAGAGGAGTGAGAGAGCCAGGGAAGGAGGGCAACTGGGAGGAACTGAAATTCTAGGGGCTGAGTGTAAGACAGACAGAGAGGGGCTTAAAGTCACTGCCAGCGGTTTTCTACTTTTCCCACCACTGGGAGGCTAGACACTGACCCTCAGTTGCAAACATTATAGTTTTTCTGTAGGTTGCCAGCATCCTTCCCTCCCTTGTCTTGACCTGACTTTGCCAGCTCGGTGACATCTCTGTCACTGGAAGGAGGAGGAGCATCACACACCTGCAGCCGGGAAGGCAAACAGGCCTGTAAACACTGTAGAGATCCCAATGAGCAGCACCAACGGTGGGGGTGGCCAAGGAGGCCCAGGTAGACAGGTAACAACACCTAGCTAGCAGCACACAGCCCTCCCTGAGCAAGTACAACCAAACCCCTGCAACTACAACATGCTCGGCAGGAGCTACCACTTCATTGGGAACGTGACATGGGTGGGTATTTCCACTGGCTCTCCTCTCCACTGTCTCCAAAGTTTATTTATTTATTTATTTTTAATTTATTTATTCATGACAGACACAGAGAGAGAGAGGCAGAGACACAGGCAGAGGGAGAAGCAGGCTCTATGCAGGGAGCCTGACCTGGGACTTGATCCCGGTGTCTCCAAAGTTTATTTATTTATTTATTTTAAAAGATCTATTTATTTATTTATGATAGACACAGTGAGAAAGAGAGAGAGAGAGAGAGAGACACAGGAGGAGGGTGAAACAGGCTCCATGCCGGGAGCCGGACGTGGGACTCGACCCCAGGACTCCAGGATCACTCCCTGGGCCAAAGGCAGGCTCCAAACCACTGAGCCACCCAGGGATCCCCTGTCTCCGAAGTTTAAATGAAACTCTGGGGGCAGCCCGGTGGCTCAGTGGTTTAGTGCCACCTTCAGCCCAGGGTGTGATCCTGGAGACCCGGGATTTTATATATATATATAAATATATTATATATAAATGTATATATAATATATAAATATAAATATATTATATATATTATATATATATATGAATATATAAAATAAATGTAATTCTGGGGCCTGGTGCATAGGAGTGGGTCCCTCATGGGCCAGTGGCCCAGACCTGCCCCCCACCCCCGCCTGCCCGCAGGGCCTCCCAAACTCGCAGCATCCTTCTGTGACCTCATTCCCTGCCCCTGGTTCCATGTGCCACTCTGTGACTTCATCACGGGAATCCCTGGTGCAGCTACCAGGCTCCAGAGGCCCCCAGAGCCCTGCTCCTTACAGACCAGTCTGGGGAGTGGTTGAGGGCTGAGCTCTCTGCAGGAACATCATCCCTGCCGGATCCGGGAGCGCCCCCTTCTCCAGACAGCAGCTGCTGGGCATTGGGCACCTTTCTTCGCCGACCCCCCTCCAAGAAGCGCCCAAGGTCTGCTTCCGGGCGCCCCCGCCCCCCGCTTCCAGAGGCGATGGCCGGCGGAGCCACAGCGGCGCCGCCTCTGCCCGAGCGCCTGGGGCCAGGGCCGAGACGGCGCGCCAGGGGCCCGGGGGCGCAGGAGGAGCACCTGCTTTGCAGCGTGCCGGCGGCGCAGACCTTGGCCAGGGTCATCCGGCCTTGCTACGGGCCCCACGGCCGGCAGAAGCTCCTGGTCACCGCCAGAGGAACCACCGTGTTCACGGGCTCCGCGGCGGCCATCCTCCAGGCACTGGAGCTGGAGCACCCCGCTGCGCGGCTGCTGCGCGAGGCGGCCCACAAGCAGGCAGAGAGCTGCGGCGACGGCGCGGCCTTCGTGGTTCTGCTGGCAGAAGCCCTGCTGCAGCAGGCCGAGCACCTGCTGCGCGCCGGCCTGCCCCGCTCCCAGCTGCGCGAGGCCTACGCCGCGGCCACCGCCGAGGTCCTGGCCCTGCTGCCCTCCCTGTCCATCCGCTCGCTGGGGCCGCTGGAAGATCCCTTCTGGGCCCTCTATTCGGTGATGAACACCCACTCCGCATCCCAGATGGACTACCTGACCAAGCTGGTGGCACACGCTTGCTGGGCCACCAAGGAGCTGGACGGCAGCTTCCACCGCGAGCGCGTGGGGGTGTGCACCCTGCGAGGGGGCAGGCTCGAGGACTCATGCCTGCTCCCGGGGATGGCCCTGGCCGCGAAGCCCTGCGGCCAGGTGATCAGCGTGCTGCACGGGGCCAGGGTAGCTCTCTTCGTTTGCGCCTTTGGGCCAGCCAGCCCAAATGCACCTGCTACGGCCCGCCTCTCAAGCTCTGCTGACCTAACTAAATTTAGGAAAGGCAGTGAACAGCTGATAGAAAAGCAGGTGGCCCAACTGGTAACTGCATCTATTAACGTGGTGGTGGTGTGGGGGAACATCAATGAGAATACGCTGACTCTGGCCGATAAGTATGGCATCATGGTGATTCAGGCCAGGTCCCGGAGGGACATGGTTTACCTGAGTGAGGTGTTGGGTACACCTCTGATGCCTTATCTGATTCCTCCCCTGAAGCCAGGGAAGTGCCAGAGGGTATACCAGCAGGACCTGGGGGAAGGTATGGCCGTTGTCTTTGAGTGGGAATGCCCAGCCACCCCTGCCCTCACCATAGCCCTCAGGGGGGCCACCGCAGAGGGGCTGAAGAGTGCAGAGCAGGCTGCCTACCACGGCATCGATGCCTACTTCCAGTTGTGTCAGGATCCCAGACTGCTCCCAGGAGCTGGGGCCACAGAGATGGCTCTGGCAAAAATACTCTCAGAAAAAGGAAGCAGGTTGGAAGGGCTTAATGGGCCTGCCTTCCTCGCATTTGCACAGGCCCTTCAGTCTCTTCCCGAAACCTTAGCCGAGAATGCAGGCCTAGTGGTCTCAGAGGTCATGGCAGAGATGAAGGGGGCTCACCAAGCTGGGAACTTGCTGGTAGGCGTTGGGGTTGAGGGGATCATCAACGTGACCCAGGAAGGGGTGTGGGACACCCTGGTAGCCAAAGCCCAAGGACTTCGAGCCGTAGCTGATGTGGCCCTACAGCTCGTGAATGTAGATGAAATTATAGTGGCCAAGAAAAGTCCCATGTGTCAACAGGACTCGAATCCTGTTCCTAAGAAGGCAAAGGAATGCCTATCTCCTGTGAAAAAGTCAAATCCTTGGAACAATTAAGTAGCAATATCTGCAATAAAATGGGGATTGCCCAGAAAGGCACAAACACTTCAGAACGAATGCTTGCTGTATTTATTCCCTCCATGTTTCATACTATTAGAGTCAGTCTCTTTAGATGAAAACAACCAAAAGAACCACAAGATAAAAGTCCTTTTCCTTGATTTATTTCCTTTCAGATTCCTGGCTTTTTTTTTTTCATCTCCTGTTTCTCTCCATCATATTTGGTTCCTTTCCTCATAAGAGCAGGATTCAACTCTATAAAATTTTTTTTTAAGATTTTATTTTTTTATGAGAGACAGAGAGAGAGAGAGAGAGAGAGAGAGAGAGAGGCAGAGACACAGGCAGAGGGAGAAGCAGGCTCCATGCAGGGAGCCCTTATGTGATCCCCGGTCCCCAGGATCAGGCCCTGGGCTGAAGGTGGTGCTAAACTGCTGAGCCACCGGGGCTGCCCATCTATAAAAGATTTTTAAATTTAGTCCCTGGGCTTCAGGGATAAGGAAGGAAGGAAGGAAGGAAGGAAGGAAGGAAGGAAGGGAGGGAGGGAGGGAGGGAGGGAGGGAGGGAGGGAGGGAGGGAGGAAGGAAGGGAGGGAGAAACTCTTCCCTTCTCAGTCCACTTCACAATAACCATTTTCTGACACTGAAGTTTTATATAGACAACAGTAAGAAAACTTTGCTTTCCTGAGTTATCAAATATAAAAGCTTTTGCTTTGAATTTGGAAAAGATATGGATGACTTGACTGCCTGGATGGTTACATTTGCTTTCCGTGAAATGCTCAGAAAACGTCAGGACATTCCTTCTCTAATTGTGTGTCAGTGTGTATTGTAATAAAACTACTGATTTAAAATAAAAAAAAAAAAAAGGAGGGAGGGAGGGAGGGAGGGAAGGAGGGAGGGAGGGAAGGGGGAAGGCAAGGGAAGGAAAGGAAGGAAGGAAATAGTACAGGAATCTCTTCCCAACTGTTTGAGTTATCCCCACCTGATATCCTAATATATGTGAATTTCTGTCTAGATGTCACATTAGCAATCTGAGAACATCCGTGTAAGTTCACAGGAGCGGCTGCACGTTCCTGTTGTGATTCTTTGGGAAAAGAAGGGAAATGTTACTTTAAGGGAAAGAGGGAGGAGAAAAGGAGGAGGAGGAGAAGGAGGAGAAAGGGAAATGAACCCGCAGGCAGAATAAAATAAAACTCTTGGCATAGATAATGAAAAAACACACACCTTAGAACTGCATGAAGGTTGTTGTGTAGGTGAGGAGAATTGGGGAGCATCTGGCTTCAGGGTATCCCGGTAGGGCTGCGGTTGGATACCCCTGGGCATTGAAGAGGGAGTTCGAGCAGAGCTGGGAGCAGAGCAGCGCACATTACCCACAGCCTTTTCCACCTTAACCATTCAAGTTATTCTGCCCCTGGGAAAAAAGCAGAACCTAGGGACAAAATCTAGGCAATGGAAGCTGCAATCTCTTACAATCATTTTAAAAAATGCTGTTAGCATCTGGAAAGAGAACCAGACTCTCAAGAAACAAATGTCTTAAGAAAAAAAAGAAAAGAAAAAGAGAAAAAAGAAAGAACGAAGAAAGAAAGAAAGAAAGAAGCAAGAAAGAAGAAAGAAGCAACAATCACTACAACCGAAAGCAAAGAAAGCAAGACTCAAAACTAAAGCCAACAGAACAACATGCCTTTACTGAAGACGAGACCGTAATTACGAGGAAGAAGGAAGGTCTTCTACTGGGCATACAAAACAAAACAAAATGTGCAAAGATTCCTTTGAAACTTGGAAGAAGTAAAATCCTGAAAAGCTGTTAGTGAACAAAAGATGGAAAATGGGAATGTAAAGAACTAGACTCATTATTTCTCATGTGAGATGCATAAGACATCCTTGTTGTGTCTTTCCTTGTTGGCGCTCCATCATTCTATTTTAGTGAATGTAACTAAGTGCTTTCATATTTCTCCCCTGCCCTCAAGTTCCATATTCTCATAGTCTCAAATTCCATAAGAGGTGATGATAGAAATAGCTAATTCTTTTTAGAAATAGCTATTTTTTTTAAAAGTTTAAGCACACTGTATATAAATTTTATTTAATCATCGAAACCATCTCCTGAGAAAGGAGCTTGATTAACTCTCAGTTGCAGGAGACACAAATGAGCTTCAGAAAAAAGTAATTGGCCAAAGTTATACAGTAAATAGAAGAGGAAAATCCATTCTCCTATTTGTTGTTTTATTGCCCCAATCATACATTCCTCTATTGTGATGTTTTCACAGATACAACCCCTAGGATTACAAAGAAAGTATGTCTCAAAAGGCCTTTTGAAAATTCTCCAATGTGTTTTTTTAATCAGACAAAAAGCCTTGTGTGTGTATGTATATATGTGTGTATGTGTGTGTATATATATATATATATATATATATATATATATATGATGGCTTCTGCTCACAGAGAATATTTTAGTTATACATGCAAGACATATGTAGTCCAGACAATGTAAGATCATGTACTTTAAAAGTCCTAAGTTTGGGATCCCTGGGTGGTGCAGCGGTTTAGCGCCTGCCTTTGGCCCAGGGCGTGATCCTGGAGACCTGGGATCGAATCCCATGTCGGGCTCCCGGTGCATGGAGCCTGCTTCTCCCTCTGCCTGTGTCTCTGCCTCTCTCTCTCTCACTGTGTGCCTAACATAAATAAAAAATTAAAAAAATTAAAAAAAATAAAATAAAATAAAAGTCCTAAGTTTGATATACAGGAGATTTTTTTGATGATTTATCTAGGGAGAAATCATATTGCAGCATTAACATCTCCTTTGCCCCTGGACAGACAGGCAGACAGACACATTACACACACACACAATTGTATATATGTAGATACAAGTTAAAATGATTGAGGATAGTCTTACAAGGGACAAGGAAAGATAGAGCGGACACAAACTGAACTAGCATATGCTGAGAACTTTGAAGGTAAAAACCCCTGACCCAAACCTGAAACCCGAGGAGACAGAAAGAATTTGGGCATCTTCGGGAGGTGCCCAGGGGTCCTGGAGTTTGGGCTGCTGGGGCCCCTGAACTGCCTTGGGTCCCACCCGTGCCAACACTGGTTGGTCAGCTCTTCAATTCTGTGAACTGCCAGGCATCCTTAAGATCCATCCCCTTGAGTAAGCCAGCGCTGCCTTTGCCTCCTTGTACTTGAAAAAGCATTAGCTGGTCCGGAAAGGAAGGAAACACCATGGGACAGTGAAGGTGACCACGGGGGGGGGGGGGGGGGGGGGGGGGGGGGGGGAGCAGCCCAGGCTTAGGGAAGAGGAGCAGAAGGGGGAAGGGGGGTGGTCACTATAAGCTCAAAGTGCTCGGGTATGGAGTCCCTCTTAACTTCAGCTGAGGACTTCTCCTCTCCAGCTTGCCCCCTAAGTTCTTGCTGCTCAAAGCATGATCCCTGACCTTGAAGCAGCACCGCCATTCAGGTGATTCAGGGCAGATCACTAGTGTGGAATCTCAGCCCTACCCCCCACTCCACAGACCTACTACGTCAGAATCTGCAGTGTAACACAGTCCCCAAGTAATGGGGTGCATATTAAAGTCTGGGAAACACTGATTTAGGCAAGAACTACGACTAGTTCTAGCTTGATTATGCTTACAGTATCCTCTTAATATCATTAAGTGTTCTGTTTAAGGGTTAAAATATATGACTCAGCAAGTTGTTTCTTTTCTACTGATGATGAAGTTTACCAGCACTTGACCTCAGTTTTACTGGATCCCAATCTTGCTTCCAAGGTTACAGACTCAAGGGTCTTAAGTTCTCCAAAGGACCACAGAGTTGGCGACATATTTCTCCTCCCAGATGTGCTTTTCTTCAACTTCAGGAGCAGCTGAATCTCAGAAACACTTCCGGCAGCACATTCTTCATGGACCTTGCTGCTGTTGGACTTGTCTGTTCCTCCACTCCCAATCCCTTTCAGTTTAGCAACATTGTTTTCTAGGACTCTGGGTGGACCTGGCAAACAGCAGCAAAGAAACAAGATCCAGAGAAAACAGGAAAGGAAAATGAGAACTTCTGAGTCCTGGGAAATAAGGAACATGAGTGCCTGGCTCAGGTGGTGGAGGCTAGGGAGCTGAGTCGTGAGAAATGTTCCATCCTTTTGGGCACCAGAGAGCACAGACCCAAGACTGGGACCTAACAAAACTACTGGGTTCCTAAAGAAAAAAAAAAAAAGTCATTGATTCCAAACTGTGAAAAGAAGATCAAAACAACAGGAAAGTGTTGTCCACAATTTGTTTTAATCCTTTGTCTGCAGTCTAGGTAGCTCAGCAGTTTAGCTTGCCTTCAGCCCAGGGCATGATCCTGGGGACCAGGGATTGAGTCCTGTGTTTGTGTCGGGCTCCCGCAGGGAGCCTGCTTCTCCCTCTGCCTGTGTCTCTGCCTCTCTGTCACTCCTGGATAAATAAATAAAAAATCTTCCTTTGTCTGTATGAACCTCTGCCCAAGAATCCCTTCTGAAGAGAGCCCCTTAAGACAGGAGCCCTACCTTCTTGGAATACAAGTCTGAGGTGGTTTTACTGCAGAAGCTGGGAGAGAGAGAAAAGTAAAATTAAAGAGAAAACCCCACAAAGTCCAAAACTGGGACATCTGAAGGGGAAGAAAGGAGAATATGGAGGCTCAAGGACCCAATAATTTCATCTGTAAGTAAGTAAAACTAGTTTCTTTTTTTTTATTAAGATTTTATTTATCTATTCATGAGAAACAGAGAGAGAGAGAGGGAGAGAGAGAGTCAGAGATGCAGGCAGAGGGAGAAGCAGGCTCCATGCAGGGGGCCAGACATAGGACTCAATCCCAGGTCACCAGGATCACACCCTGGGCTGAAGACAGCGCTAAACCACTGAGCCACCTGGGCTGTCCTCAAAACGAGTTTTTTTAAAAAGGTTTATTTACTCATTTGAGAAAGAGAGAGAGAGAGCATGAATAAGAGGGGCAGAGGGAGAGGGTGAGAGAATCCCAAGCAGACTCCATGCTGGGGATGGAGCCCAGTTTGGGCTCAATCCCAGTGCCCCAAGATCATGACCGGAACCAAAACCAAGAGCCAGATGCCTGACCGACTGTGCTGCTGAGGTGCTCCTAAGCAAAGCTAGTTTTAAGGAGATTTGCTTGAACCATAAATTGGACTGATGTCAATTGCACATGTTCACACCCCTAGAAGATTCCATTCCTGCTTGAGCCTTTCTGGAACATGGACCAACTATTGTTGATGCTTCACCACGAACATGAGGATTTTGAGTGACACTGTTAAGAATTAACTGATGCGGGGAGGAGGGACCTGGCTGGGGTGGCTCTGTTGGTTAGGCATCCACCTTCAGCTCAGGTCATGATCTCAGGGTCCTGGGATCGAGCCCTGCATTGGGCTCCCTGCTCAGTGGGAAGCCTGCTTTTCCCTCTCCCACTCTCCCTGTTTTTGTTTTGTGTCAAATAAACAAATACAGTCTTAAAAAAAAAAAAAAAAAAAGGAATTGATGGCCTACTCCCTGCTGTGATAATGGGGCAGGGGGGCAGTGCTCCTCATACCCAGTTACTTGATTAAGGTCACTACTCCAGGGAAAATTGTCCCTGTAGCACTAAAATGCCACAACATGCAGTAGATCTGAGCACAGATCTCAGAATGTCTGTAATTCCACAGATAGCTAACTTTTCTCCCACAACATCAACCCCTCTTCTCCACACACTACAGACCCTCTTCCTAACTGGAGAGGGAGGAAGACGCTAGGTGGGAATGAAGGAAATGCTGGCAAGGTGTCTAAGGGCTCACTTCCCAATGGGTTCTAAGGAGAGACAGGACAGTAGAATCTCCAGGACAGTTTGGGGGTTCTGAGAACAGAGGAGATTCTCTGCTTCTAACCAGGAACCCCTGGAGCTCCAGAGTTGTTCCGTGTGCCAATGGGATGGAGCAGAAAGGTAGCGGGTGATAGGAAGAAAGGGCAGGTGAATCTGAGAGCAGTCAGGTTTCCCTGTGCCCCAAGATTTCCCAAGGGGGAAATCAAGAGCTGACTTGGCTGAGGTCTGGACTGACCAAGAAGAAATGTGAAGGGACTAAATTTACCTGTAATTAACTAGATTAGTCATTCTACTGTTAGGTAGAAAAGGAGCTGGAAAAGAAGTACTGAAATCATTTAATTATAGAAAGACATCTACACATACTTTCTTTTTTTTTTCTTTTACATACTTTCTATATATTGAGTTCAGGGCTTGAAAAAATTCAAACTCTCTACAAAGATAAAGACTGAATAAGGAATTCAGACACTGTCCTGCAGGCATCACCAAGGGAGCTGGATGCAGGTTATTGCAGAGCTAAGTGAGGGAGACTAGATGCTGGTTAGCAAAACAATGGTAATCTTTCTATAACACAGCACATATTCAAGATGCAGTTTTATTCATTATACAGGTTTTTAAAAAATGACCCTCTAGAAGTTCTCTTTTAACTCACTGAAGGCATCAGAAATGAAAAATGGATCCCAGTGAGTTTAGGGAAGACAGCCTTTCTAAACTTTACTGAACCCACAGTGAAAAATGTTTTCCTATCCAGACCATCATTAGTCTTTTTAAACAGCTTAACACCTGTGTATTCTGACTCCTGCACCTAACTTCACAGAGGCCCTACTCTGGGCGCTTATCAGCACTTACTCTCTTGGGAGGCAACCAAGCTCTGGACAAGTTTTCCCCTCCAGAAAAGATGAGACCTGTCAGCCAATCTCAGTCTTCTTTGAGTAGATGCAAAATGTTATGTGCTTCACATTTCATTCCTATATTTAAAAAAAATTTTTTTTTTTAATTGAGAGAGTGAGCGTGAGAGCTTGAGAGGGTACATGCACGCACTCACAGAGGGGAGGGACAGAGAGAGGAGAGAATCTCAAGCCAACTCCAGGCTGAGCACAGCCCAGTGCAGGGCTCGATTTCATAACCCTGAGATCATGACCTGAGTTGAAACCAAGAGTCAGACACTCAACCTACTGAACCACTCAGATGCCACTCATTCCAGCATTTTTTTTCCCCTGCATTTATTTTGATTAAAAACCTACTTTAGGAAAAAAAAAAAAAAAAAAAAAAAAAAAACCTACTTTAGGGCAGCCCTGGTGGCTCAGTAGTTTAGTGCCACCTTCAGCCCAGGGTGTGATCCTAGAGACCCGGGATCTAGTCCCACGTCAGGCTCCCTGCATGGAGCCTGCATCTCTCTCTGCCTACGCCTCTGTCTTTCTCTCTCTCTCTGGGTCTCTCATGAATAAATAAAATCTTGAGGAAAAAAACCTGTTTTAATTTTATTAATGTGATTTGTTTATAAAAGGTATAATAATCTATTGCGATATTGTTTCATGAGAAAAATAGTTTCCAAAAATGTTTGTGATTTCTTTTACATTAGATTCTAAGAAGAATCTGCAAATGCCTAAATTCTTGAAACTAAATAAAAAACATTTCAAAATATACCTAGATGTTGTTGGAATTTAGGGTTTTTTTTTTTAATGGAGATGTAGTTGACATATAACATTGTACTCATTTTAGGTATACAACGTAATATTATAAATCTATATCTATCTATGCAGGCTAGAAATGTTTATCCTAATAAGTTAACATCCATCACCTCACAGTTACAATTTTTTTCTTATGACTAGACTAGAACTTTTAATCTACTCTCTTACTTTTTTTAAGTAATTACTCTCTTAGCAACTTCCAAAAACATAATACAGCTTTACTAACTGTAGTCACCATGCTGTACATGACATCCCCAGGACTTATCTATAACTGGAAGTTTGTACCTTTTGGCCAATTTCACCCATTTCACCCACCCTTCCATCCTCTGACAACCACCAATCTGTTCTATGTATGACTTTTTTTTTTAATATTCTATATATAAGATCATACAGTATTTGACTTACTTCACTTAGTAATGCTCTCAAGGTACATCAGTGTTGTTGCAAATGGTAGAATTTTCTTTTTTACGGCTGAATAGTGTCCCATTTTATATACTTATATTGCTATTTATAACTATATATGTTATTACATTTTATGTATTCATCCATCAATGGGCCTAAGTTGTTTTCATATCTTGGCTATTATAAATAATGCTGCAGTGAATATGAGGGTATAGACAGCTTTTCACAATAGTGATTTCATTTTCTTTGCATAAATACCCAGAAATTGAATTGCAGGATCATAGGGTAGAGTTCTATTTTTATTTTCTTGAGTCCCCTCCACACTGTTTTCTATAGTGGCTATGCCAACATGCACAAGGGTTCTCTTTTTTTCCACAACCTCGTCAACACTTGCTAACTGTCTTTTTGATCACAGTCGTTCCAATAAGTGTGAGGGGCTAAGTCTTTGTGGCTCTGATTTGCATTTCCCTGATGATGAGTGATGTTAAGCATCTCTTCAAGTGTCTGACGGCCATCTGTATGTCTTTGAAGAAATGCCTATTCAGACCTATTTATTTTTTAATAGGACATATTTTCTGGGGGCTATTGAGTTCTAGGACTTCCTTACTGAAATTTAAAGTCTTGATTCAGACATCCAGCATCACGGCATAAAGTTACCATCCATAGAGGTCTATGTGCTAGAGCTGGCATCACAAGCTGAACTTTCTGATTTTTGGACACATTTTTTATTTTGTCCTGTGATATGCTAGGCACTATGTAGATTTTTTTTTTTGAGAGAGCGCACAAGGGAGAGAATCTGCAGTAGACCCCACACTGAGCACAGAGCCCAAGCAGAGCCTACCTAACACGGAGGATCCAAGATCCTGAGCTGAAACCAAGAGCCCTAGGCTTAACCAACCGAGCCGCCCAGGTGCCCCAGCACTATGTAGTAGAGAATGGGAACACTGTTAATGACTTAAATATAGAAATCTTTTTTTTTTTTTTTTTTTTTTTTTTTTTTTTTTAATTTTATTTATTTATGATAGTCACAGAGAGAGAGAGGCGCAGAGACAGGCAGAGGGAGAAGCAGGCTCCATGCACCGGGAGCCCGATGTGGGATTCGATCCCGGGTCTCCAGGATCGCGCCCTGGGCCAAAGGCAGGCGCCAAACCGCTGCGCCACCCAGGGATCCCCAAATATAGAAATCTTAATGTAACAAGTATTTAGTCGGAGAAAATATTCCTATTTCCTTTTAGTTACAATATACTTAACTTTCTATTATATTACAAATTCATGAGGTAGACTTGCTTTGCTCCCCTGCCCCCCCCCTCCCCATTTTGTGTGCTTTTTCTTCCGGTTCACTTCCTGTACTTCTCACCCATTTATTTCTATGCCTCTGGTTTCTACTCTTCCATCAACATCTATTGGTTTTCATTACAGTGAGTAATTCATCCTCTTTGCCTTCTATTCCAACTAGGGCCGCTGCTTTTTCTGGGTGAGGAAAACCCACACAGGGCCCACCTACAAGCCCCCCGGGCGGGGTGTGTGGGCGGGATGCGGCCCACCCACCCTGCGGCCAAGCTGAGGCTCCACGCCCTCCTTTACTCATCTCCTTAACCCACTGGCTCCGGCTGGCGGCTGGCGCAGGCCGCGCACGGGAGGGGATCAGCTCCTCGGGTCCCCGGGAGGGCAGGCCTCGAGGGTGCGGTGAGAGTCTGCTCAGCGGCCCAGGTGTCCTCTCCCTCCCGAAGGGCCCGCGAGCTGCTGGCCGACAGCACAAGGCAGGCCTCAAACCCCGAGGTCCTGAGTCCTCTTCCCAGCAGCCTCGCTAAGGGGAGGCCGACGTGCCGACGTGCCGACGCGCCGACGGCCTCGCGCACGCGCAGTTCCACACGGCGCAGAGTGGAAGCCGACGCCGGAAGTGGCGGGAGCCATGTTGGCCCTGCTGCTCCGTAGTGTCTGGCCAGCTGTGGCTCCTCGGAATTCCCGCTCAATGTCATTCTTTTCCGTCGTGGATACATTGATTTTTTTTATCCCCCCCTGGCCATTTCGGGAAGCTAATTCACTATTTTGTCCCCACGATCTGGATTTACTTTTCACTAATTTCCATTTCTCCCCTTTCATTCCCCCTTGCCCCCCTACAGCTGTCTTCAGCTTTTGTCTTACATGCTGAACCATTACAAACTTGTATTTTGGACTCACCCCGAAGTGGGTTTCTAGAAGTGCTGCTGGTTAAACATTTCTCTTTGTGCATAGTAGACAGTGGCGAGTTCTGGAAGTAAATTAACTATTTCAGGTCCTGGCGGGGCACAGTTGGATTTACTATTGCAATATGAACATTTATTAAACACAAACCTGGTACTGAGAACGACCCACGAGGACCTGGCTGCGTCAGAGGAGCATGTGACTCTTGATCTTGGGGTTGTAAGATCAAGCCCCACATTGGATGTAGACATTAACCACACAGCCTAAAAAAACCAGAACTACCCAGAAACAAGATTCCAGTGAGGTCAACAGGCAAGGAATCTCAATCAGGCAAACCTGGCTAGTGTAGGGCTGTAAAAACACCCCTCAGAGCTCTTGCTGCAGGGAGGGTAACTGGTGGAGCCCCTCAGCTGCTGGTTTTGAACCCAGTACTGCCCTCCGGGTAAGGGAACATGGGCTCCAGCACTCTAGTCAGCCTGGCCCAAACCATCTCCCAGCTACACCAGTCAGGGACCTTTCTACACCCTTGCCCCACCCCCTGCCTACCCTCCCCAGGGCTCAGATTTCCCTGCCTTCTCCAAAATTCTCCCCTATAGATATTTCCTCCTATAAATCTCCTGCATGACAATCCCTTTTTTTTAAAGATTTTATTTATTTATTCATGAGAGACACACAGAGAGAGGCAGAAGGTGAAGCAGGCTCCATGCAGGGAGCCGGACGTGGGTCTCGATCCCAGGTCTCCAGGATCACACCCTGGGCTGAAGGCTGAGCCACCTGGGCTGCCCTGCATGACAATCCTATCATGGCATCTACTTTGCAGAAGATCTGAAGTAATACAGGACGGTAAGACGTAACTACAAGATTATTCTGAGACCAGCTGCCTCTTCCTTGCATTAGCTTTGTCCTTCCAAGTGAGTGGCTCTCCTCTTCTCAAAAGTCACTCAAGGCAAGAGAACTCCCAATTTATAACCAGCTACCACTCCAATTTATAACCAGCTACCACACCCTACCTCCACCTAAGAGCCGCTCCCCACACTACTCCCTAATTGGCATAGCTCGGGCCACACCTGAACTGCAGGCTGACACCTTCCCAACTACCAAAGAAGTGTGTCTGCCTGAGTGCGCGCAGACACACGTTTTCCTCTTTCCAAGTGTCGTTATTCATTTCCAGGAGTCAAGGAAGGTTATCCTTTTTTTTTTTTTTTTAAGATTTTATTTATTTATTCATGAGAGAGAGAGAGAGAGAGGCAGACACACAGGCAGAGGGAGAAGCAGGCTCTGTACAGGGAGCCCGACACTGGATTCGATCCCCGGTCTCCAGGATCACACCCTAGGCTGAAGGCGGCTAAACTGCTGAGCCACCTGGGCTGCCCCAAGGAAGCTTATCCTAAAGACCTTTCTCCTTTTAGTAAGGCTTTATTACTAAATTAATAATAATGAAAATAAATGCCTTGCATAAGAATAGCATTTCTGTTACTTTCCCAGATATTTTCTAGTAAACATTACCTTGTTTGCTCCACATGGTAACTGTGACTGTAGATAGGACCAGTAGCATCAACTCCACTTCACAGAGGAAGAGACTGAGACATAGACTAATTTCTGTGGGTGTTAATTTCCAAGTCTATCCAATGAAGACTCCAATCCTATGACCTCTGAGTCCTCTTCAACTTCGAAAATGGTATTTTCATATTTTGTCTGAAATTGCAAAGCTAGTGGGTAGTGGTAGGTTAGGGAGATGAGATGAATGCCTTTTGGTGCCAGGCTAATTCTCTCACACCATGTTCTCTTTACTGAGAACAGGACTAACATTTATTAGCTGTCCTCACCTGCCATGCCCTGTGCTAATGACTTATAGTGGCACTGTTGAATACCTGCCCACCATCATCATCCTCCTACCCATCTAAAAGCATTTATTTAAAAAAAAAATATTTTATGTTTTTAAAGATTTTATTTATTTATTCATGAGAGACACAGAGAAGGAGGCAGAGACACAGGCAGAAGGAGAAGCAGGCTCCCTGCAGGACCTGGGATCACACCTTGAGTCAAAGGCAAAGGCTCAGCCACTGAGCCACCCAGGGGTCCCCCATCTAAAAGTATTTAAATTTCAGTTCCATACACACTTATCAGGAGCTGACACCACACCTGCTCTAAGAATATGCTCCTGTTGGTTTAAACTGATCAACGTTTTCTGTTCTCCAGGTGACTGCCACCGGCCTTGGGCTGGGTCCAGTCCCAAAAGGTCCAACCAGGGTGAACTGGTGGATTCTGGCCTGGATGCAAGAAAGGAGGTATACTCTCTCCTACCGGATATAAATAAGGAAGCATTGTCTCTATTGCTCCTGGCAGCTTCTCTATGGCCCCAAGGGGAAGCCACAGGATTCTTGTTTGGGCCAGTAGTCTTTAGCAGCTAAAATCTATGAGATGTCTATATCCCTAAAACTGAACAATCAACATAGGCAAAGACAGATGAGGTAATTAAGACCCAGAGAGTTACCAGACTTTGGCAGGCTCGCACTGCCTCTTTGGGGAGATGAGGATTAGATTTCAACTCTCCATCAACAGACCCAGGGTTCTACTCGCCTCAGGAAGTGGAGAATGAACGCACCCCAGTGCAGAGATTCTTGAGAAAAATCAGAGTTCTAGGTGCTGAACAGACCAGAGAATTAGGATTGAAGAGGAAGGGGGAATGAGAAGAGGCTTCCTCCTATTCTGTTTTCCTGCCTGAGATAGATGACAGGGCCCCAGCTGAGCATGATGGTAACACTGAACCAGAAAGCTTTCCCTTCCCCCACCCGAGCCTTCTGTCAATTAAAGAGCCTTTGAGACTGCCCCAAAGGAAGAAGGCGTTGCCGGCCAAGTATCTGCCTACCTGGGGTCAGGGTGAGGGCAAGGCAGTGAGGACATGCTATTAACAGATAGAAAAGAGATGGGCTGAAGGCCTTGTTTCTCTCTCTCCTTGTCAAAGAATAGCCAGAAATAAAGCACACAAATTAAAAAAACTCAAAACATTTACAAACATAATAGCTATTTTTCTAACACTTACAAGTGTTGTCTGCACAATTTTGACAGAATGAGACATGGACAGTTTGGTTAGTCCGTTTGATCGCAGAAAACACAGCATTCATTTATTCATCAAGAATTTAAGTGCCTACCTATGTCCTAGAGAGGTGTTCACATCCTAATGGTGGAGGAGAGGTGAAGGGGAACAGACCGTAACAAGTAAATAAACAAGATGAAACAAACAAATAAATAGACAAGATGATTTCAGACTTTGCTCGCGCTCTGAAGGAAACAACCGGATGATAGGGTCCGCAGTGGGAGGGGTCGTATTTTAGATACTGTCAGCAATGCCTTAGAATGACACCTGAGCTAAGCCATGTGAGTCTGAAGAAAAGCTGATCTAGACAAGTCAAGAAACAACAGCCAAGTACAAAGGCCCCGTGGCAAAAAGCACTCGGCAGAAATGCGGTTAGTGTGCCTAGAGTGTAGTGAGCTTGGAGGACATGGTGGGGGGCTTTGTATGGTTCCAGTGCAGCTGGAAACACCAGTCTGGCACTCTTCTGCCTATAGGAATGAGCCATTATGGAGTCTCCCCCTGGATCTCGGGTGTCTGACCTGGACTGAAGTTTGAGATCTCCCACTTCGGTGACCTTGGGAAAGCTACTTGAGTTTCCCCATTTGAATAATCAAGGGTTTGAAGCCAAGAGACTTGTGTGGGGATTATCTCCCAACCTCAGCATCAACTCATCCTTAGATGAAAAAGCAGACACTTACAAAACTAGCACACAACAAAATCTAATTGTTAGCAGAATACAGCAAGAACAATCCATGGGCGGTACGCCCCCTCCCCGGGGAAAAGGGGATTATAAAGTCGGGACATAGAACGCTGTCACTGCAGTCTCACTCGGGCCTTCAGAGGAACTCAATCTCCATCCCGGGTCTGGGTGGGTCTGGAGTCCAGCTCATTTTCCGTTTGCACAACTCAAAGCACTAAGCACCTTCGTACCGGCGTCCACCGCATCTGCTCCCTCCCTTCCTCCCTCCTGCCCGCAAGGCCGCGCGGTCGTGCCCCCGGCTGAGTGGCGGGGAGTTGGGTGGGGTGGGACCCGCGCCAAGGCCAGGGCCCGCCAGATGGACACCGGGAGGGAACCTGGGGAAGGCTGCTCCGGGAGGAAGGGGCAGGAGGCGAGCGAGCGGGCGGCGCGGGGCGCGGAGCCCCGAGGAGGCGGAGCAGGGGAGCAGGCGCCGCGGGCTCGGCTCCCGGACGGCGGAGGGGAGGCGAGGAATCCTGGGAGTGGGGAAGAGGCGCGGAGCAGGACTCGGGGGGACGGCAAAGGGCGGCCACAGGGCACCCCGCATGGACCGCGCGCCACGGCCTGGCCAAGCGCATCAGGAGTGGCCGCCGAGAGGGGGTGGGGCGCCGGGCGGGAGGCCAATGGGAGGGCGAGCCGGGACAGGGCGGGGCGTCGGGCGGCTCGAAGCCAATGGGGGGGGGGGGAGTAGGGGGGGGCGGGGCGCCAGGCGGCTTGAGGCCAATGGTGGGTGGAGTCAGATGTAGGGGCGGGGCGCCAGGGGCCTCGAGGCCAATTGGGGGGAAGTAGGGGCGGGGCGGGGCGTCGGACGCCTCTAGGCCAATGGGAACACGCGATGCGGCGGGGGTGGGGCGCCAGGCGGCGAGAGGGCCAATGGATGGCTGAACCGGGGACGCCGGCCGTCCGAACCGACGCCTGGGGAGAGGGACCCGGAAGGCGGTGGGGGCGGGGAGCCGGGCTGACAACCTGTCAAATCCACTTTGGGGCGAACTAGGTCACGCGCCTCCCCGAGCCAGGGCGCCCCCGCCCCGCGAGGCCCGGCGGGTGGCCCGCGGGCCCGGCCCGGCTGCTTCCTCTTCCTGCCCGCGGTGGGGGCGGGGCGGACGCTGGGACACCTGCCTCCCGGGCCCTGCGGCGTCCGCTCGTCCCACCGCAGCGCCCAGGCGCTCGCCCGCGCGGGCTCTCCCTAGGCAGCCGGGCCCGCCGCGGCTTCGCGGCTGCACACGGGGCCCGCCGAGCGGCCCTCCGGAGTCGACGACTCCCCACCGCGCCGCTCGCTCGCGGGGCACAGTGGCGAGGTCCGTCCCCGCGGGCCCGCGCTTGCGGAAGCCGGCGGCCGGCGCACTACTTGGCGCGGAAGGAGCCGCGGGCGGCGGAGGGATCCCGCGCCGCAGGCCGAGCCGTCGTGGGGGCGGCGGGGGGCGGGGAGGACGCGGCGGGAGCGGGAGCCGGAGCCCGGGCCCCGCGGCGAGGAGCGCGCTGGGCGCCCCGCCGCCCCCGCCGCCCGCCTGTCACCTGCCCCCGGGGGCACCCGCAGGCGGCGAGCGGGCCCCGGGCGGCGGGGGCGGCGCTTTGTGTGTCGGCCGAAGCGGGAAGCGGGTGGAAGGGGGAAGCTCGCCCTTCTGTCCGGCCCTTGTTCACACACTTCTCCCTGCTCGAGCTCCGACACGTAGTTCTCGAATTGTTTCCGGGCGAACGAAATGAAATAAAAGCCTCAATTAGAAGTCAGCACTATGCAAGTCCCGGGGATTACAAATTTGCTCCCCCGTCACCCTGTGGGATTCATGCCCTTGCACTTCTGCCTGGACCGCACGTCCGTGCCTCTTCAATATGGATCCTAATAGAGCTGTATCCGCCTTCCTGAGGGCTTCAAAATGGATGTTGGTGCTCAGCCCCTAATTAGCGAGACTTACGTTAATGAGTCGATTCTGTTCTTCATTATTTCTCAATGCACATTTGCCTAGAACTTTTGCATTGAATGGACAGTAACTAGAATACTTTTTTTTTTTTTACGATTTAGCCATTCATATTATGTTAATTTTCCCCCAGAACTAGGTGATGCATTGTTTTAAGTAACAATGACCAACTCCTCTTTTACTCCCAGATGGTAAAAACAAAGAAATCTAAGGGTAAATGGTAAATTAAAAACGCTAAAATGTAAATGCAAAATTTAAATGACGTAGTAATTACTTGAAGTGTTTCTTTGTAATGCTGCAGTGAAATGGAATAAAAATATTTCATTTTCATACAAATATTTCTTTAAACAAATACAGCATTTCTTAAATATATGCAAGCATTGTGCTTAAACATTTGCATGTGTCTATATGGAAAGCATTGTGTTCAAACATTTTTATTACTTTGCCAAATGCATATTTCATCAATAAAATAATTTTACTTTAAAAATTTTACTTCCTTTTAAAGTCTAGCTTTTAATTAAATGCATTATACTCACCGCTTGGAGAAGAAAACAATATACTATGTCATCTCCGTATAGAATATACAGATAAGAATCTTTTTACATTTACGAGAAACATGGTCATCAAGAAAAAACTGGATAAAGTAAAATGTTCTTCAAGTTCAACATAAACAAGAGCTTACTCGTTAATTAGCTTTAATATAGTATTATCAATAAAAGGTTGGAATAGATGTCCATCCTTTTTATATAAATTAAAATTGAACAAAGCAACAAGACCTTTTATGTGTTTTGTTGTAGTGAATTCCTTACTGCCAATTTTCCAAATTGAGTAGTTCTCTATTTTGACCAGTTAGCAACCCAACAGTATTAGAAGCTCTTAGCCCCTATTGGGGATATAAAAAAAAGTATTATATTTTCTAATTACAAAAGTTTTATTATCAATTCCCACTGAAAGATATTTTTTTTATCTTTTAATGCCAATTAATACTCACTAAAAAGGCAATTAAACCACAAGTGTTTTTCTTCAACAAATAAACCACAAGACTGTTAATAACACAAAATCAACACTCAAAACATAAGATTGAATTGCATATCCTTACACAAAAATTGCAAGTTGGAATTTAGCCATTATATATATTATATTACATTAATAAGTAAAAACAGAGATTTTAAAATGTAAAGAAAGTGCAATACTAAAACTATCATTTTGATACTTTGGGGTATATTTTCATTCTAACAAAGGGTTTAAAACTGTTTCTTAAAATGAGCATTTTGATATGATGTTTCACATCTTTTTTTAACTTCTGAGCTCATAAAAAACCTAGCTCCTGCCATTTCTCTCTTCAAATACGAAAATTAGAAACATTTTGCCTTAATTATTTCTTTTGCTGTATCCTTTGCTAGCAAATTCTTTTGGAATAGATTTGGGAAATTAATTAGCTTTATAAATGGAGTTACTGTTTTGCCTAAACACTTCATGTATAATTCCTTACAGGAGATTTTTCTAATTCTCTACCAAAATGTCTCGGCACATTTTTATTTCTCAGATGGTATTGCATTTCCTGGACTAGAAGAAAAAAGCAGGCAACCTCTTTACTTCTTTGGGGGATGAGGGAGAGTGGCTTTACCCAAGGATAAAGACATCCTCATGGCAGCTCAGCCTGGGTTATGTAATTGGAAGTTCAGCTTGGACCAAAAGGGGTAAAAGATTCTGTGAATGGGAAATAAATATGCCTTGAGTTAGAGGTTGCAAACCACTGGTCTGCAGGGGTGTGTGTTTGCCTCTCACAATGTTTAGAAATTTTTAAATTAGTTTCCAAGATTTAAAAAATGGGAGACTTCAGATAAAAATACAGAATTGTAGCTTTTTTTGAAAATAGACAGGTAAGGCTCATTTCTTGCTGGTTACGTGCTGCTATAGCTGACTAGGTGCTGCCCTCTTTAGACAGGGTGTACACTCTGTATACGTGGCTCAATGGAATCCTTTATTTTAGCCACCTAACCACTGGAGGAATCTGTGTTTGAGATACCTGCTTGCGGTTATATAAAATTGTGAAAGACATCACAGAGAGAAGGTAGGCTTAGAAAGAAGAGATGATCCTAAGTTTCTAAGTAAATACGAACTCAGAATTGGAATTATATATGGCAAATGGATATATCCCATTACTTCTCTTATCAGTTCCTGGCACAAGGTAAGATTGTATCAAAGAGAAAAAAATTTTTTAGGGATGCCTGGGTGGCTCAGTGGTTGAGTGTCTGCCTTCAGCTCAGGTCCTGATCCCGGGGTCCCAGGATTGTGTCCCACATGGGGCTCCCCGGGGAAGAGCCTGCTTCTCTCTCTGCCTATCTCTCTCTCTCTCTCTCTCTCTCTCTCTCTGTATCTCTCATGAATAAATAAATAAAATCTTAAAAAAACTTTTTTTTTTAAAGGAAATAATGTTTTTGTGCTGTACTTTCCACTTGGGAAAGGCACTGCTTTGATTCAAGATCCAGTGATTTAAGATCACAGGAAATCTTAGCTAATGGAACCTAGGAATAGTAGTCAACTGTGAAAGATTGTGCAAGAAAAAGCGTTTGCCCAAAAGGCTACAGAGTAACGGTGATGATGATGATGATGATAATGATGATGATGACAGTGTCTTGACATTAATGAGTGATAACTGTGTGCTGGACATTGTTACAATTGCCTTATCTAAACTATGTCTTGAGGTTATATTTTACTTTATAATTTGCTACTATTCCACTTTTCTTTTTGCATCTACCTTGAACCCTTTAAAACTCAGGCATGAGGGAGGGGTGCTGTAATTTGCTAGGATGGCCTCACCTTTGGTGTCTACTGGTTCTGAGTGTCTGGATGTTCTTTCTTTGCAGCTTTTCCCTGACTGTACCCTAAGCTTGTCCTCTCTTAGGCCTCTTCCTGTCACAGTCCATGTGACTCTTCCTACTGGCATCAGACTTCTCACCTCAGCAAGATATAACCCTGGGCAGAGAATAGAAAGAATCAACCAAGACTGAGGCAATGAATGTGGTAGGAAGAAAAAGAGATGAAAGAGAGTGAGGAATAAGATTGATTGCACTGAGGACAGGGAAATGGAAATGGACATAGAGACAGCCACCTCTTGTCCTCCCCACCCTCTTCTCCCCATCCACCGCATCATCAAAATCTACAGCAAAGCCCAATGAGAACAGCTGCACACTAGAAAAGTTTCCAAGTTTGTGTCCAGGTGGATTATGTGTTTGATGATTTTTCAGAGTGTGAAGTAGACCAACTCTGCAGTTACATTCAGGTGGAGTCCACATACATCTATGAGGGAAGTTTTTTTTTTTTTTTTAATTTTTATTTATTTATGATAGTCACAGAGAGAGAGAGAGAGGCAGAGACACAGACAGAGGGAGAAGCAGGCTCCATGCACCGGGAGCCCAATGTGGGATTCGATCCCGGGTCTCCAGGATCGCGCCCTGGGCCAAAGGCAGGCGCCAAACCGCTGCGCCACCCAGGGATCCCTATGAGGGAAGTTTAAATAAAATGTGTACCTTCATACAATAGGTGTTTATGAGAGGGTTTTTTTTTTTTTTAAGATTTATTTATTTGACAGAGAGTGTGTGTGTGTGAGACAGAAGGAGAGGGAGAGAGAAGCTTTTTTTTTTTTTTTTTTTTTTTTAGTATGTTTCTTTTTAATTTTTAAAATGTAGCTACAAGGGGGTACTTAGGTGGCTCAGCGGTTGGGTGTATGCCTTTGGCTCAGGGCGTGATCTTGGTTCGGGGATTGAGTCTCATGTAGGGCTCCCTGTGGGAAGCCTGCGTCTCCCTCTGCCTCTGTGTCTCTGTGTCTCTCATGAATAAATAAATAAAATCTTTTTAAAAAATTAAAAAATGGGCAGCCCAGATGGCTCAGCAGTTTAGCGCTGCCTTCAGCCCAGGGTGCGATCCGGAGACCCGGGATCGAGTCCCACATCGGGCTCCCTGCATGGAGCCTGCTTTTCCCTCTGCCTGTGTCTCTGCCTGTGTGTGTGTGTGTGTGTGTGTGTGTGTGTCTCATGAATAAATAAATAAAATCTTTAAAAAAATAAACAAAATGTAGCTACAGGAAAATTAAAAATTACATATATGGCTTACTGTTCATTACCCAGTAGTGAACATTTGGACACTAAATCATATGCTATTTATTTTACTTTGTTTCAAGTTTTGCTTAAATTCTAGTTATTAACACATAGTTTAATACTGGTTTTAAAAATAGAATTTAGTGATTCATCACTCACATGCAACACCCAGTGCTCATCACAAGTACCTTCCTTAATGCCCATCACTCATTTAACCCATCCCTCTTCCCATCTCCCCTCCAGCTATGCTCAGTTTGTTCTCTATAGTTAATAGTCTCTTAGGATTTTCCTCCCTCTTTTTTTTTCATTTATTTTACTTTTTAATTCATTCATACAAAAACTTTTAGCTTGATAAAAGTATAAGGTCCTTGAGGATAGGCCCTATACATTTTCCTGGTACTTAAAACATTGATAGCACACAAATAGTTTTAACTGTACACTTTGTTGTTATTTATTTTCAATTTCTTTTTCTTTAGATTCCATTAATTAACATATAGTGTATTATTAGTTTCAGAGGTGGAGGTCATTGATTCATCAGTCTCATACCTAGTGATTATTACATCACATGCCCTCCTAAATGCCCATCACCTAGTTACCCCGTCCCCCTACCTCCCTTCCCTCCAACCCTGCTTCGTTTGTTTCCTATGATTAAGAATCTCTGGAAAAAAAAAAAAAAAAAGAAGAATCTCTTATGGTGGAATGCCTGGGTGGCTCAGTGGTTGAACATCTGCCTTTGGCTCAGATCGTGATCCTAGGATCCTGGGATGGAGTCCCACATCAGGCTCCCCACAGGAAGCCTGCTTCTCCCTCTGCCTATGTCTCTGTGTCTCTCTGTCTCTCATAGATAAATAAATAAAATCTTAAAAAAAAAAAAGAATCTCTTATGGTTTGTCTCCCTCTCTGGTTTTGTCTTGTTTTATTTTTTCCTGAGGGAGAGAGTATCTCAAGTAGATTCCCTGCTGATTTCAGAGCCTGATGCAGGGCTTGATCTCATGATCCTAAGATTATGACCGAGCTGAAACCAAGAGTCAGACACTCAACTGACTAAGCAACCCAGGTGCCTCTATGAGAGTTTTAGTAAGACGGCTCAAGGGGCACCTGGGTGGTGCCTGGTGGCTCAGTCTGTTAAGTGTCTGCCTTTGGCTCAAGTATGATCCCAGGGTCTTGGGATCAAGCCCCACATTGGGTTCCCTGCTCCAGGAGGAGCCTGCTTCTCCCTCTCCCTCTGCCTTTTCCCCTGCTTGTGCTCTGTCAAATAAATAAATAAAATCTTAAAAAAAGATAAGATGGTTCAATACCATATTAGAAGAAGAAAAAACAAAAAAGAATAAAGAATATAAAAATATTTAGGAGTTAAAATATTTTTTAGTTTTTAATTGATTAAAGTATGAGGGGCACCCAGGTGGTTTAGACAGTTAAGCATCTGCCTTTGGGTCAGGTTGTGATCTCAGAGTCCCAGGATCAAGCCCTGCATTGGGATCCCTGCTCAGTGGGGAGTCACTTCTCCCTCTCCAGCTCTCTCCCTCTGCCTGCCCCATAGCTCGTGCTCTCCCTCTCAGTCTGTCTCCCAAATAAAAAAATCTAAAAAAATTAATATAGCATTATATGAATATATTTAAAAGCCTAGAAGAAAATATGACAAAATGGTGGTGTTTCTGGATTTCCAAAATTTTTCTATTAATCATAAAGTACTTATATAATTAAAAGAAGATAAAATAATTAAGAACCAGGGGGAAAACTAAAAATCAAGCTGAGACTCTACATACTGAGTCTTCGTTCTATGAAAGGAAGGAAAAAATTATACTATAGCTACAGATGTTACAGTCTCCAGATTCAAAAATGTTTTTCAACTATCTCAAGGGGACTGAACAAGAGAGGACAGATGGCTGAGCAGAGCCTACTCCCAGTGCTAGAAAAGTAATGCAGAATACATGTCATGCTGATGCCACATCTGTGATATTCACTTTGAGCAAAGGAGTATAGCATATACTATTTTCCCCTCATGTAGCACTTAGAGCATATCAGTCCCCCACAGGCACTGAGGAAGGATAAGTATCTGATCCAGAGCATCTAAGAAGGTATATTAGTTTCCCAGGGCTGCCAAAACAAAGTACCACAGATTGAGTGGCTTAAATAACAAAAACTTATATTCTCAAAATTCCAGTGGCTGAGGGCAGTGCACGTGGCTCAGTGGTTTAGTGCCACCTTCAGCCCAGGGCCTGATCCTGGAGACTTGGGATCGAGTCCCACATCCGGCTCCCTGCAGGAGCCTGCTTCTCCCTCTGCCTCTTTCTCTCTCTCTGTGTCTCTCATGAATGAATAAATAAGATCTTTAAAAAAAAAATTCCAGTGGCTGGAAGTCTGGGATCAAGGTGTATATAGGGTTGGCTTCTTCTTCCTTGGCTTGTGATCCTTGCCTTTTTGCTGTGTCCTCACATAGTCCCTCCTCTGTCTCTGTGTCCTAATCTTTCTTATAAGGATACCAATCATATTGGATTAGGATCCACCCTAATGACCTCATTTTAACTTAATTACTTCTTTAAAAAAACCTATATTCAAATATAGTCACATTCCAAGACTCAGAGGATTAGGACTTCAACATGAATTTTGGGGATGTGGCCCGTAACAGAAGATGAGGAGCTGGTTGGAGAAGGCAGTTCTTTGAGTGTAAGAATATTGATCAAGATACTTGGGTGATGGGGATCCCTGGGTGGCTCAGCGGTTTAGCGCCTGCCTTTGGCCCAGGGCGTGATCCTGGAGTCCCAGGATCGAGTCCCACATCGGGCTCCCGGTGCATGGAGCCTGCTTCTCCCTCTGCCTGTGCTCTGCCTCTCTCTCTCTGTGTCTCTCATGAATGAATAAATAAAATCTTAAAAAAAAAAAAAAAAAAAGATACTTAGGTGAAATTCCTGAATCAAAAGGATGGACATTCAGTTGCTGGGGTACTTCTGAAAGATGTAGTATGACTGGACAGACAGCTTTTTTTTTTTTTTTTTTTTTAAAGATTTTATTTATTTGTTCATGAGAGACAGAGAGAGGCAGAGATATAGGTAGAGGGAGAAGCAGACTTCCTGCGGGGAGCCCGATATGGGACTTGATCCCAGGACCCTCATGACCTGAGCCAAAGGCAGACACTCAAGCACTAAGCTACCCAGGCAAACTGACAGACAGCTTTCTTTTTTTTTTTTTTTTTTTTTTTAATTTTTTTATTTATTTATGATAGTCACACAGAGAGAGAGAGAGAGAGGCAGAGACATAGGCAGAGGGAGAAGCAGGCTCCATGCCACCCAGGGATCCCTCTATTTACATTTTGCACGATTAAAGAAAACCATGTTGGGGCACCTGGGTGACTCAGCAGTTAGCGTCTGCCTTTGATTGAGAGCTTGATCCTGGAGTCTTGGGATTGAGTCCCGAGTTCGGCTCCCTGCATGAAGCCTGCTTCTCCTTCTGCTTGTGTCTCTGCCTCTCTCTCTGTGTCTCTCAAGAATAAATAAATAGAATCTTTAAAAAATAAAAAAATAGGGATCCCTGGGTGGTGCAGCGGTTTGGCGCCTGCCTTTGGCCCAGGGCACGATCCTGGAGACCCAGGATCGGGTCCCACGTCGGGCTCCCGGTGCATGGAGCCTGCTTCTCCCTCTGCCTGTGTCTCTGCCTCTCTCTCTCTCTCTCTCTCTGTGTGACTATCATAAATAAATAAAAATTAAAAAAAAAAAATAAAGGAAGCCATCTCAAGGCTTACCTTTAGATAGGACTTTCCAGCAGTGTCATGACAACTTACCTAAAGTATTATTAGAATTGGAGATTATGAGATTAGCAGATCTGTTGAATATCCTAAATGAGATTTGATACTCTCTTTTATTTAATATATGAATTACCTGATGCTGGCCTGAGAGGATCTATAAGAAAGGAAATTTATATTACCCACCAACAATTGCTTTTGATTTTTCTGGTTTTTTTTTTTTTTTTTTCTTTTTAGGGTTTTATTTATTTATTCATGAGAGACACAGAGAGAAAGGCAGAGACACAGGCAGAGGGAGAAGCAGGATTCCTTTGGGGAGCCTGATGTGGGACTGGATCCCAGGACCCTGGGATCACAACTTGAGCCAAAAGCAGATGCTTAACCACTGAGCCACCCAGATGCCCCAACAATTGTATTTGAAGAACCAATGTCCATATGCCTGAACATAAAGAAACAGTGTGCACCCTCGGACATTTCTTGTACTATCTCTTTGGAAGGTGGAGTAGTCTTGGGAAGGTGAAATAAAAAATTGGGACAAGTATAGTGATACCAAACAACAACGACAACACAAATCTCAACCTCCCTTGGCTTTTTCTGCAGTAGGAGAATTCTGAATTTGAGCCAGAAAACTCTATTTCATTTTGAAGCAGGCTCCAGTCCCTTTTGGAGAAGGTGAGGGTACATAAGATGAATAAATAATATCATCATATTTTGCTTCAGTAGAAAAAACCTGCATGTGCAAGCAACAATCTCTTCCTTGTTTCAATATTAAATTGCTTAGTTGGACTAAAGCAAACCTTTAAAAATAAAAAAAACCGCTTGGCATCCATATGGGTTAGTATAAACACAAAGGAAATCAATCAGCATGAACAAATGACATTGAGTCAACCTTTACATTCTTTCCCGCAGTACTTCTTTTTACTTAGGTTCCATGGGAATTTTTTTTGGAGAAGTCCTGAGATACAGAAAGCCTCAAGGATACTATGGACTGAATTATGTACCCACCCCTCCCAAAATCCATAGGTTGAAGCCTAACCTCCAATGAGACTGTGTCCGGAGCTGGGGCCTTTGGGACATAACTAATGTTGAATGAGGTCATAGAGTGGAGCCCTGAACCTGTAGAGTTAGCCTGCTTTGTAAGAGATACAAGACAGCCTGTTCTCCCCCTGCCATGTGTGGACACAAGAAGGCAGCCAACCTTCTGAAAGCCAGGAGGTGAACTGTTGCCTGACACCTTATCAGCTGGTACTTCCATCTTAGATCCCCAGATGTGGGAAAATGCCTGATGTTCAAGCCACCCCATGTCTGGTATGGAGACCAAACTGACTGGTTCCAATGACCTTTCTGAGCACCTGTCTCCTTTTATCCTCTGGGTCTTCATTACCTCTCATTATCTTATTTTCTGAAGAAATTACACCCAGTTCCTCCAGGCTACAATAATCTCCTCTGTGTGGTGTGTCAGAGCACTTTTTTTTTTTTTAAGATTTATTTATTTATTTAAGAGAGAGAGAGAGAGAGAGAGAGAGAGAGACATCAAGGGGAGGGGCAGAAGGAGGAGAGAATCTCAAGCAGATGCTCTGCCGAGCATGGACCCTGAGGCAGGCCCGGACCCCACGATCCTGAGATCATGACCTGAGTCGAAATCAAGAGTCAGATGCTTAACCCCCTGAGCCACCCAGATGCTCCTACTTGGTGGTCTTCCTTTGCACTAGAATGACATATGCATGTCAGAGACACCCTTGCTGTCAGATCTGTCACTTCCTCATTGCAAATGCAGGAGCCTGGCACACAGTGGGCATGACAGGTAAATGTGGTTTCACTACAGCTATGTCCATGTTGATGAGCAAAGGGGCCTGAGGACTTTTTTTTTGCTTCCCTAGTCACAGTGAAGGACATTATGAAGTGAGGACAATAACAAGTATTTGTAACATAGATTAGGCGATTAACCTATTAATTTTATTTATTTATTTATTTATTTTTTTTTTTTAATTTTTATTTATTTATGATAGTCACAGAGAGAGAGAGAGAGAGGCAGAGACTTAGGCAGAGGGAGAAGCAGGCTCCATGCACCGGGAGCCCGACATGGGACTCGATCCCGGGTCTCCAGGATCGCGCCCTGGGCCAAAGGCAGGCGCTAAACCGCTGCGCCACCCAGGGATCCCTATTTATTTATTTATTTATGAGAGACACACAGAGAGAGGCAGAGACATAGGCAGAGGGAGAAGCAGGCTCCATGCAGGGAGCCCGATGTGGGACTCGATCCCGGGTCTCCAGGATCATGCCCTGGGCTGAAGGTGGCGCTAACCCTCTGAGCCACCGGGGCTGCCCGATCTATTAATTCAGGAAACCAAGGCTATACCACTGTGATTTGGCTCGAATTTGAAATTTGGATTGGTTCTTTTTCATTAGAAACAGGCTCAAACTGGATAGAAAAGAGAATCTGCTCAAAGTCTGGTCACAGGTTCCACTTGTGAATAGCTGATGTTGGTAAACAAGCTGCATGTATGACGATTTCACTGTAAAAAGGTTCAGAGCTTGGATTTAGAAAATTTATTCTCCAATGTGGATTTTAGTATAACCAGTAGCATGCCCTTGGCTAATCACTTATCGCTCTCCACACTTTGATTTTCTCCTGGAAAGGTGCCTGCCCTACACGCTTCTCTCAGGTGGTGTTGGGTATGCTAAAACAAGACAATAGAGTTTTAAAATCTCATAACAATAAAAACAAAAAAAACAGGTTTAAAGAGGTACATGTGATATACAAAATGTCATACATATTTGATGCATGTGATTTGAGTTTGGACACATGCATACACCTGTGAAACCATCACCGCAATCAAGGCATCCATCACCTCCAAAATTTCCTTGTGCCTCCCCATGAGTATATGTTGAAAATATTTACCATGAGATCTACACTTTAACAACAATATTTTTTATTATAATTGACACATATCTCAAAACAATTTTAATTCAGATGGATTAAAAATCTATGTCAGGGATCCCTTGGTGGCGCAGCGGTTTAGTGCCTGCCTTTGGCCCAGGGCGTGATCCTGGAGACCCGGGATCGAATCCCACGTCAGGCTCCCGGTGCATGGAGCCTGCTTCTCCCTCTGCCTGTGTCTCTGCCTCTCTCTCTCTCTCTGTGTGACTATCATAAATAAAATAAAAATAAATAAATAAATAATAAATAAATAAATAAATAAATAAATAAATAAATAAAATAAAAATCTATGTCAATGTGGGCCACTGCTGAAAACTTGACTTTGTGATCTGGGTCCCAGAGAAAGGACACAGATGTCTCTTTGGATGACAGAAGTGAATGAGATACTGGCATTTTTCATGGTGCTTTTCATGGTTGCACCCAGGTCAGCCTTTGGCAAAACTGACCTGTCTTTCATCAGCCATGATCAGCTTCACTCACAATCATTACATGGGCAGAGTTGGCTCTTAGTACATCAGTGTGCCAGAGGTGCCTCTCCACCCCCTTGGAGGGTGAAGAGGTAGCAAGGAGGCCTTCTGTTCCCTAGCCAAAGACAGCACCTCCCTCCAGAACCTCCTCTCTTCAGAAATTCCCCTACCAGAAAATTAATAAAGGTGTTTGCACATGAAGAAATCACTTTGGAAGAGTAATGACAGCCAAGTCTGGCCACATCCTGCCACACAGCAATGGGAAAGTCCTCAGAGAAGAGCCAGGTGGAGGCTCGTTCAGCTAGCGGCTAGTGAACCCACTGCATAGCTAACAGACAACTCATAGGCCGGTGTCTTCTCAAATAGAAGTGGATTCTGATCTTCAGGGTCAAATCTAAGAACCTGTTGCACTTCTTTTTGCTATTTTGCTGAGAGGTTAATTAATTCCAGCTGTCCTAGCCTTTCCTGGTCAATATACCTGGCAATCTCCATACATTTTCTGCAGAAAAGAGTATTTTCTTTTTTTTTTTAAATGTTTTTTAAAATAAATTTTTATTTATTTATGATCGTCACAGAGAGAGAGGGGCAGAGACACAGGCAGAGGGAGAAGCAGGCTCCATGCACCGGGAGTCCGACGTGGGACTCGATCCCGGGTCTTCAGGATCGCGCCCTGGGCCAAAGGCAGGCGCCAAACCGCTGCACCACCCAGGGATCCCGAAAAGAGTATTTTCTGAGGGATGGTGTAACGTTTTGGTAAAGCAAACCCAGGATAGAGGCCAAAGAGGTCCAAGCTGGGAATTTAATTATGTAAATACATAACTGACTACTTCCTATTTTCTACCTTTCCTAACATACATATACAAATCCTCAAAATGAGAGAATTAAGGAAGTTCAAGTGTTAAACGTTAAAATGAAAAAAAAAAAAGAAAAAGAAAAAGAAAAAAAAAAACAAAAAGTGTTAAAATGTCCCACTTTAAAAAAAAAAGAGATTATTTATTTATTTGAGAGAGAGCAAGAGAAAGAGAGAGTACAGAGGGAGAGGGAGAAGCAGACTCCTCACTGAGCAGGGAGCCTAATGTGAGGCTCCATCCCAGGACCCTGAGATCATGACCTGAGCTGAAGGCAAACGCTTCACCAACTGAGCCACCCAGGTGCCCCCAGAGCACCCATTTTCAGTTGTCACTTCTACCTGCTGAATTCTTCAATCTACATTTCTAATTCAACCTTCTCAACAGTTCCTAGTCTCTATTTCCATTATTTCCTGGGCACAGCCATCTGGCAGTACCACCAACTCCTTGGACTCAGTGGGCCCAGAAGAACCTCCTGTTTCCTCGCAAACTAACTTCTCTTGTGTGCCCTATTTCTTTCCATGCCTAGACTGTGAACTCTCTGGCCACCTCGGCTCTCGGTAGCTGGGTCTCAGCTCAGCTGCACCCTGGAATGGCATGGGGGGAATCTCACCCCAAAATACATGGGCCTCACCTCAGAGGTCCAGGCTATGACTTACCCCTGTAGTCTCTCAGGGATCTCTATCCTCCCTTCTGGCCCCAAAGTTCTCCCTTTAGCTTAACGATCATTAAAGCACCTGTTGGCCTCTTGTTTTCTCCCCGACCTATGGTTCGGATCATATTAGCCCTCATTTCAAAACCCTTCCTGCTGCCACATGCCTCTGTCCTGGTACTGCACGCCTAGGGTACGGTGACAGCCCTCTGCCAGGCTTACGCCTACCACTCCCTTTAGGAAACTTTATGACAACCCAAACAGCTTGCGCTTTCCAGTACGGGCCCCCACGTTTCCTGCCTCTGTGCCTTTGCTCACGCAGCTTCCGCTCCCTTTCTACCATTCTGCACATATCTCCATCCCAGGTATTCAAGAGCCTCCCCTCATCTCTCCAGCCCAGGAGTAACATCTTTCTCCTCTGAATAGTCTCTGAACTTCTATGTTCTGTTGGAGAACCACCCCAGGGAAAACAGTTTACATATTAATGAATTCTTTTTCTGCTTTTACGTTCATTGTCAAAACTAATTACTTGCTTTAACTAGGACAATGGTGCTCAAAATTGGGTATACCGGGATCCCTGGGTGGTGCAGCGGTTTGGCGCCTGCCTTTGGCCCAGGGCGCGATCCTGGAGACCTGGGATCGAATCCCACGTCCGGCTCCCGGTGCATGGAGCCTGCTTCTCCCTCTGCCTGTGTCTCTGCCTCTCTGTCTCTGTGACTATCATAAATAAATAAAAATTAAAAAAAAAATTGGGTATACCTAAGGATTATCTGGGGAACTTGTTTAAAATGTATTCCTGGGCTAATTTCCAGAGATTCTCTTTTTTTTTCTTTTTTGCAGAGATTCTCAAATTTGAGAACTAATGCTTGAGCAGAAACACACCACCCTGCAAGTGTTTTCCAAATGGTGCTCCTGTGGCTGTACTTTGAGAAATCCTGAGCTAGGAGGTTCTTTGTAGCTCATGTCAGTTGGAGCCCTGACTACACCGACATGTTGAAATTCCATAATATAAATCCAAGGGCAGCCTATAGCAGCATATTGTTAACATTCCTAAGAGCTGTATACAGTTCTTTTTACACCAGAAATTGAAAACTCACATGACTCTAAGAATGGGCAGATTGGGTAAATGAGTGCAGTGGTCGGGGTCTCAGGAAGTGGCAGGAGCTATGATGGACCAGGGAGGGTCCCTGCTCTTTACCTCTGGGTCCTTTTTTTTCCATTTCAGAATGGGGAACAAATAATGCCTGATCTTTCCATTTTTCCCAGAAAGCTAGAAATCCAGATGTTGATGTGATATTTCCAGATTATGTTTTTTTAAAACACTGTGAGGTTTGATGCAGTACATAGAGCCTTTGCAACCCTGACTTAAACCAACAGTTTAATAATAACTGAAGTATAAATAGAAGCAAATACTTCGTTTTTTTAATTATTATTATTTTTTTGGCTGCAAGAGTGACATGCAATATTTTCTCATATGTTAATTGACAAATGCAACCCATAGACATTAAGAGACAAGGCCATTTTTGGATTTCATAAATCACTAATTTATTTAGAGATGGGTATACTCTCTTACTTTACAGAAGCAAGAACCGAGATCCAGGAAAGTTAAGTGAATTCTACAACTTATATAATATTAAATTTATTTAAATATACCTTTCTGATCTGCAAAGTGTAAGATGTATGTAAATATACCTATATGGTTATGAACTGAATGTTTGTACCCTGCTCCCCTGCAAATATGTTGAAAACCTTACCTCCAATGTGAGGGCACTAGAGGTGAGGCCCTGGGAGGTGATTAGGTCATGAGGGTGGAGCCTTTGTGAATGGGATCAGTACCTTTACCAGGGGGACCCCAGAGAGCCTGGTCTTTCTGCTACGTGTGGACACAACTGGAAGACTCTGGACCACAACCTGGGAGAAGACCCTCACAAGAATCCCCCAGCCTGATGCCGGCACCCTGATCTCAGACTTCCATCTTCCAGAACCATCTAAACTGCCCATGCTGGGGCACTCTGTCACGGCAGCATGGACTGATGAAGACTCAGTGACTGGATTCTTATGGAAACTGGATAATATTCTATACGGAAGACTCCTCGCACCACTATTAGCTGTGATTGTTACTGAGTTCAAGATCAACCTCATAAAATTCTCACTTCAGACTCTCCCCATTGGCTTTATCTCACAATGAGAAGATTTTTTATAAAGCCAAGGGTTTTTAAAAAATTTATTTATCTTATTTAAATTCAATTTGCCAACAGATAGTATAACACCCAGTGCTCATCAAGCTGATGTTTTTTTTAAGTTCGCTGAGTTTCAACTAGTTTGTAGATTAATTTGGTCAAGTACTTGAACCTTGCTGAGGTAGTTTCCTTATCTGCTAAAAAATAGCTGCACTATTTGATCTTTAAGATCTTGTTTAGTTCCATAATTTTATTATTTTTATGACTCAATTCATAGACTTTAAAAATAAATGTTTAAACTGTGAATCACAGTTTTTAAGTGTCTGAATAAGCCTTACCTACCAATTTAGAGACTGGAAAAAATATATATACATTTATTCATAGTTTTAATACTCAGGGAGATAATTAGTTTCTTTCTCTATTAAAGACCAACAACTGGGCAGCCCCGGTGACTCAGCGGTTTACCGCCACCTCTGGTCCAGGGTGTGGTCCTGGAGACTCGAGATAGAGTCCCGTGTGGGGCTCCCTGCATGGAGCCTGTTTCTCCCTCTGCTGGTGCTCTCTGACTCTCTCTGTCTCTCTCTGTCTCTCTCTCTCTGTGTCTCTATGAATAAATAAATAAAATCTTAAAAAAAAAAAAAAAGACCAACAACTATATTTTAAGTTACAAATTTAGCCCTTTATTGTGCTTTATTATTTGAGGTTTTTTTTTTTTAAGATTTTATTTATTTATTCATGACAGAGAGGCAGAGACACAGGCAGAGGCAGAAGCAGGCTCCATGCAGGGAGTCCAAAGTGGGACTCAATTCTCGGTCTTCAGGATCACACCCTAGGCCAAAGTTGGTGCTAAATAGCTGGGCCACCGGGGCTGCCCTATTTGAGATATTTAACTTATACTTTTATGCCTTGGTGGAACAGTTAGTTCACCATTAATGCAAAGTTCTATGAGTAAATCTTTTCATTCCCCATCATGGCTGTCTTTATTTTATTTTTTATCTTTAAATATTTATTTATTTATTTGAGAGGTGGACAGAAGGGCAGAAGGGGAGAGGAAGAGAATCTCAAGGAGACTCCCTGCTGAGCATGGAGCCAGACTCAGGGATTGGCCCTGAAATCATGAGCTGAGTTGAAACCAAGAGTCAGACGCTTAATGAACTGAGCCACCCAGGTGCCACATGGCGGCCTTTATAAAGATGTGTCCTGCTTCAGCCCAGTGGTTCTCCATGTATGGTCGGTCTGAGGAGCCCGGGAATCCTGGAGACCCTTTCTTGCTATGGTTATGCATGAAGCCAGATTGTCTTCATATAATTCAACCCCAAACATCATGCTGCAGTAGATTGAATGCAGATATGAGAATCCAGCTGTCTTCTATTAAGCCAGATAGCAAAGAGAGTTACAAAACCATAAAACAATACCACTCTTCTCAATGCTTCTATTTCAGAAAATATAATTACTTTTCATAAAGTGTTACTTAAATTAGCATACAATAGGTTTGTTAGTTTGTCTTTTCCCATGAATTAATAAGCAAATGTTTTAAAGTTGTCATAACCTTAATTTCTAATATGGCAAATATTGATAAATCTAACCTATCTCATCAGAGCTCCTTGGGGCTCTTAGTAATTTTAGAAGGGCATAAAAGTGACCTGAAACCAAAAAACTTGAAAATGTCGTTGAGAACTTCTTGCACCATTAGAAACACACACCACACTGCAAATGTTTTTCATATAGGATGGAAAGAAATCAAAATTGTAAAATGAAGGGGTGCTTGGGTGGCTTAGCAGTTGAACATCTGCCTTCAGCTCAGGTCATGATCCCGGGCTCCCAGGATCAAGTCCCACATCAGGTTCCCCGTGGTGAGCTTGCTTCTCCCTCTGCCTGTGTCTGCCTCTCTCTCTGAGTGTGTTTCTCGTGAATAAATAAAATCCTTAAATGGTACATGGCTGATCTAGACCAGTTATTCTCAACTTGGAGCCTAAGTCAGAATCAGCTGGGGGGCTCGTTCCAGGATGAGTTCCCCATTCATTAGATTTGGGTGGGTCTGAGGGTTCTACCTTTCTTACAAATTCCCAGGTGGTGTTCAGATTGTGGGTTCAGAGCCCATCCTGTGAGGGCCACTGATCAAGGTTATTTTTTCCAGGAGTTTTTTTCTAAATTTTTCTGCCAACTCCATCAAGTAAACTAACTTGTCTGAAACATTAGTCAGAAACACATGTATAGCAGACGTTTTAGTAGGAGTCTCCATCACCCGTAGGTCCTTGACAATGGGGGTTATAAATGGTACAGTGAGTGAAGGGGGAAGTTTCTTTCCCTTCAGATGGATCAAAGCTGTCTGGGTAAGCCTTCGGGTGTCAGGACATGCAATCAAATCACACTCATGTCCAACAAGAATTTTCTTCTGGGAAATTCAGGTTTCTGTAACATTCTTTTCATTTCAGTTTTACAATAATACTGATTAGTTCTTGACATACAAAAACATACTGTATTGTGTGAAATAGTGCTCCCCACCTCCAAACTTATGACCTTGCCAGAACCTCAGAGGGTAGGCCCTTATAGAAAATGGAGAGAACTGGAGACAGACACACACAAAGAGGAGAAAGTCATGTGAGCACAGATGCAGAGGATGGACATCTGATAAAAGAACACAGGTTGGAGAGGTGCCACTGTGAGCTCAGGAAGGGCACGGAGTGCTGGCAGGCTCTCGAAGCAAGGAGAATGGCCCAGAACAGACTCTCTTTCTCAGCTCCCAACAAGGACCCAACCCTGCTGACACCCCGATCGTGGGCATCCGGCCTCCTGGATGGTGAGAGAACAAAGTCACTGGGTTTGTGGTAATTTATTACTGCAGCCTGAGGAAACACATGTATGGATGGAGGAGACGACTGAAGAAGACTCTCAAAGGTACAGTAGACACTTGTGCACTACCTCTAATCCTCCTCCATTTCTGCAGCCCGGTCTGCGGGGGCCTCAATCAGCTGCATGCCCTCACCAGGTACCTCCCAGTTTCACCCCTTGGGGCTCCTTGTCAATGCTGCCAAGTAGCCCTGCTCACCACCAGGTGCACACACAGCCCCCAGGCAGGGAGAGTTACTGTCTCTTAGGACCAACCTTTGAATAATGGAATACGGGACTCAATGAATAAATTCTTCCCTCTTTCTGACAGGGAAAGATCTTCCTGAAATGTAGATTATACAGCTTTTATGAGAATGTTCTGTGAGATTGAACAATCCATCACTCTTCACGGTCAGTGTGATAACACACATTGATAGTGGTTCCCTTCCTTCCCCATCCCTTCCTCTGTCCCTTGCCCCTACTTTCCTGGGCTTGCATTCCCTGCTAAAGCTGGAGCCTATAAGCCTTTGCTTTAGGCTCTACTCTCTGGGGAACCCAGGGTGAAACAAGACTTAAACAAAATGTTGATATTTCAATAACAAAATAACAAAAAATAAAGTAACACAAACACAGTAAGAAAATGTTCTTCATAAATGTTAAAAAAAGGTTTGCTTATCCTTTCTGAAAGTATATACACTTATATATATAAAATTATGTATATATGTATATAAAATTATACATATATATAAAAGTTTTTATATATATAATGTCAGCACCTCTAGAGCTACTCCTTTTTTATTTTTGCAAGGCATTCCAATGTATACTACACCACATTTTATTTAGTTTGCCTCTTGATTGATGGACATTTGGGCTGTTTTCAGGATTTGGCCTTTATAAACGATACTGCAGTAACCATCCTTGTAAATGCTTCTTGCTGTATTTTTGCAAATATATAACACTGTAAGCTCATAGGAGTAGAGTGTTTGGGCCAAGTCCAACCAGAAACCAGAGAGGGCAGGCAAGCCTGTTGAAACAGTTCAGACAAGCCAGCCTCTTGTGGCTCTGAGCAGTTGAGAAGGATGGAACGTGGACCTGGAGAGGCAAATAGAAAAGACCTTGTATTATTCAGAACATGTTTGGCTGCAAGCAACAGAAAACCAGACCAACATGTCTTAAGCAGAGAGACGTCTACATTTCTTGAGCAATGAAAGATTCTGGGGGTGAGCAGTCTGGGCCCAGTGCAGGTTTTTCAGGATGTCACCAAATTCCAAACTGCTTTACCCTCCTGCTCTGCCATCTTCAGCAATGGGCTTTCGTCTTCAGGACTGTAACTGGGCTGCTGGACCTCACAGCGGTGCATCCATGTTTCAAGGCAGAGAAAGGGTGAAGGGTAGCAACAAGGGGCAAAGGCTTCAGGTGCAGGCAACCATCACCCCTCTCAGTTTGGATGGATATTTGTTGAGCCCATCTTCGTGCAACGCAGTCCAGAAATGTCCCTCACACAGAAAAACCTGGAAAAATCAACCACCTTCCTTCCTCTCTGGTATACATGACTTGTTAAAAAATGTGACTCCCCAGCTGGGAATCTCATTTCATAATACTTTACCAATTTTCTCAAAAAATTCAACTCTGTTCTGTAGACATGGGGTTTTCTGAAGCTCAGAATCTTCATGGAAAGGAGTGGGGAGCAGGCTAGTGGCCTCACCCAATGGAGCGTTTGCTTCCTTGCAAGGATGACTAGTGGTGACAATGATGTCTCCCTGGAGATGCTGGTTTCCTCTGGGGCTCTGGTCATTGGCTTTTGCACATAAACCATAGCACAATCTTCATGCCAATGTTCTGTGAACAAATGCTGTTAAATTCACTGGTGGCCACTGTGGCTGACCATCAAAGCTAGGAGTCATGGGCTCTGTAGCAGTGGAGAATCCAATCGCCTTTTCACTCTTCCCTAGATGTTCTGATGTGGTTGTGATCCAGATTAGTGTGGGGAGTCACTATGGGAGCAAAGGGCCAGCCCCTTTGAAAATAGGCTAATTGGAGAAGGCAGGAGAGTGCCTGGACTGAGGTCAAGTGAGTCCCTTCTAAACAGCTTGCCCAGAGACTTTTCCTGACTGTCCACGATAGAACATTTCCATAACCACAAGGCCAACCTACTTGCAGGGGATTCTAAAGACCTAAGCTTTTCTGCTTTCTTACCTCCACTGGAGAGGAAGACAATGGGTGAGGATTACAATGACACCAGAGAACCAAATCACAGTGTCTGCTACAATTAAGAAAACAAAGCAAATTGATGTGATTCCCTAAAGACTAAACACTAATAGCATTTTATTAGGATTCCTTCTAGGAAAAAAACCCAAACAACTTTAAGAAAAACAGTATTGGGATCCCTGGGTGGCGCAGCGGTTTAGCGCCTGCCTTTGGCCCAGGGCATGATCCTGGAGACCCAGGATCGAGTCCCGCGTCAGGCTCCCGGTGCATGGAGCCTGCATCTCCCTCTGCCTGTGTCTCTGCCTCTCTCTCTCTCTCTCTCTGTGTGTGTGACTATCATAAATAAATAAAAATTAAAAAAAAAAAGAAAAACAGTATTACATATGAATTTCTATGATGTTTCAAAAACTGTTATACAAAAGAGATCATGCTCTTATATATATATGTGTGTATATATACTTTTATATATACACACATATATATATACATACACACAATGCAATGTTAGCCATCAAAAGGAACTAAATCTGACCATTTGTAATGACATGGATGGAACAAGAAAGTATTATGCTAAGCGATATAAGTCAATCAGAGAAAGACAATTATCATATAGTTTTTCTCATGTGGAATTTAAGAAACAAGACAGGGACGCCTGGGTGGCTCAGCAGTTGAGCGTCTGCCTTTGACTCAGGGTGTGATCCCGGGGTCTCAGGATTGAGTCCCACATCAGACTCCTGCAGGGAGCCTGCTTCTCCCTCTGCCTATGTCTCTGCCTCTCTCTTTCTCTGTCTCTCAAGAATAAATAAATAAAATCTTAAAAAAAAAAAAAAAAGGAAACAAGACAGATGAACATAGGGGAAGAGAAGGAAAAATAAAATAAATAAGATAGGGATCCCTGGGTGGCGCAGCGGTTTAGCGCCTGCCTTTGGCCCAGGGCGCGATCCTGGAGACCCAGGATCGAATCCCACGTCGGGCTCCCAGTGCATGGAGCCTGCTTCTCCCTCTGCCTGTGTCTCTGCCTCTCTCTCTCACTGTGTGCCTATCATAAATAAATAATAAAAAAAAAATAAATAAATAAATAAGATAAAGACAGAGAGGGAGACTCTAAGCTCTAGGAAACAAAGTGAGGGTTGATGGAGGGGAGAGGGATGGGGTAAATGGGGGATGGACAAGAAGGAGGGCACTTGAGGTAATGAGCACCAGGTGTTATATGCAACTAATGAGTCACTAGCTCTACCTCTGAAACTAAAAAAAAAAAAAAAAAAAAAAAAGTAAAAAAACAAAAATAAGAAAATATCATGCTAAGAATACTGTTCTGTAGTTTGTGCTATTCATTTAATAATATATCTTTAAACATTTCCAAATTGGCATATACAAAAAACAAATTAGTATGTACAGATCCACTTTATCGTATAGCAGAACCATACATAAATTATTATCTAACTGGGGCCATATTGATGGATACTTGCTAGTATCCAGTTTTTTTTTAATATATTTTTTAAAATTTTTATTTATTTATGATAGTCGCAGAGAGAGAGAGAGAGAGAGAGAGAGGCAGAGACATAGGCAGAGGGAGAAGCAGGCTCCATGCACCGGGAGCCCGACGTGGGACTCGATCCCGGGTCTTCAGGATCGCGCCCTGGGCCAAAGGCAGGCGCCAAACCGCTGCACTACCCAGGGATCCCCCCAGTTTGTTTTTTTTTTAAAGATTTTATTTATTTATTCATGAGAGACACACACAGAGAGAGAGAGGCAAGGGGGGAAGCAGGCTCCATGCAGGGAGCCCAATGTGGGACTCAATCCCCCAGACTCCAGGATCACGCCCCGGGCCAAAGGCAAGGGCTAAACTGCTGAGCCACCCAGGGATTTCCCCCCCCCTTTTTTAAGATTTTATTTGTTTATTCATGAGAGACATAGAGAGAGAGAGGCAGAGACACAGGCAGAGAGAGAAGCGTGTCCAGGGTTTTATTGTTACAGTAAATATTCTGGTGGAATTCTTTTTTTTTTTTTTAAGATTTTATTCATTTATTTGAGAGAGACAGAGTCTGGGAGGGGAGGGGCAGAGGGAAAGGGAGAGGGACAAGGATACTCTCTGCCAAGCTCGGCGGAGCCTGACTCAGGGCTTGATTCTAGGACACCAAGATCATGACCCCAGCGAAGTCTGACAGTTAACGGACTGAGCCACCCAGGCGCCCCCATTCCTGGTGGAATTCTGATGAGTGTTGCACAATTGATCTTCAGTAAGATTGCATGAGGCTACAGTGCCACCAGCTGCGCATGAGAGTGCCCGTCTCACCACACTGCCGCCAGTGTGAGACACTGTCAAGGGCTCACATTTTAGCCAAGTTATTAAGTGAGTATAAATATGTAATACTTGGTACCTCTTCAATAATGTTTGGAGCTTAGGAGTTTCTAGTTACTGTATTGTAAGCACCCATATCCATTTACATTTAAATAACCAGAAAACTTCTACTTCCATCTCAAACTTCTTCTGAGCTTCTGAATCGTCAACTATTTATTTGGCAGACAAATATAAACAGACATAACAAATCAAAAGAGCTTAACCAATAACCAGAATTTTAAAACAAGAAACTATGAGCTAGAGTGACTGCAGGGGGTCCGTGCGGTGACTCAACAATGCTGAGAACCTGGACATGCCATTGTTCTCGGTGTCTTCTGGCCTGGCTCCTCCAGCTATCAAATCTTGAACTCCTTCTCTGGAGGAAGAAAAAGGATCATTGTCTCTTCACGTCCCTTTCGCTTTTTTTTTTTAAGATTTTATTTATTTATTCATGAGAGACACACACAGAGAGAGGCAGAGACACAGGCAGAGGGAGAAGCAGGCTCCACGCAGGGAGCCTGACGTGGGACTTGATCCCAGGTCTCCAGGATCACACCCTGGGCTGAAGGTGGCACTAAACCGCTGAGCCACCTGGGCTGCCCATTTATTTTAAAGATTATTTATTTGAGAGAGAGAGAGAGAGAGAGAGAGAGAGCATGAGCAGGGGGAGGAGCAGAGAGTGAGAGGGAGAATCGGACTTCCCCACTAAGCTGGGAGCCCAATCCCAGAGTCATGGAATCATGACCTGAGCTGAAGGCAGACCAGCTCAACCAACTGAGCCACCCAGGTGCCCCTGTTTTAGGGAATATTAATGTCACCTGAGATGTGTACTTCTTTCCATCTCCATAACCATCTGTTGTGGGTATCTTTTGAAATATAACCAACCACCACAAAACTTGGTAGCTATTTCTTATTATTGATTCAGTTGTGTCCCCTGCAAATTCATATGTGGAAGTCCTAACACACCAGTACCTGAGAAAGTGACCTTATCTGGAAATAAAGTTATTCTATTTTATTTTATTTTGTTTTATTTTATTTTATTTTATTTTATATTTATCCTGAGAGAGAGAGAATGAGAGGCAGGGATGGAGCAGGGAGCCCAATACAGGGCTTGATCTCAGGACGCTGAGATCACGACCTGAGCCAAAGGCAGATGCTCAACCAACTGAGCCACCAGGCACCCTTGGAAATAAGATCTTAATAGATGTAAGTAGGTTAAGCTGAGGTCGTTAGGGTGAGCCTTAATCCAATATGATGATATCTTATTAAAAAGGGGAAATTTGGACACAGAGACATGCATAGAAGGAAGATGATATGAGGAATGGAGAAGATAGCTGACTACTACACAGGAGAAAAGCCTAGAACAGACTCCTAATGACCCTAAGAAGGAGTCAACCCTGTTGACATCTTGTTTTCTGATTCCCAGTCCCCAGAACTGTTAAGAAAATTAATTTCTGATATATAAGTCTCCAAGTTTGTTAGTTAGTGATGGCAGCCCTTGGAAACTAATACAATTATTACCTCTCATGGCCCATAGATAGCCTGGGCTTAGGAGGGGAGTAGTTGCTTGGTATTGGTCATGCAGTTGTAAGCACACAGCAGCTTGGGCTACAGTTATCTGAAGGCTTGGCTGGGTTGGTCTAAGATGGCACCCTCCCATGGCTGGGGGCGGGGAGCTGTTGGTTTGAGTCCCCACCCTTGTCTCTCTGTGGGACTTGGGCTTTTAACAGTAAGGTGGCAGAGTTCCAAGAACAAGTATTCTAAAAAGCAGGTAGTGGAAGTTGCCAGGCCAACGTTTTTGCCCATAATGGACACAATGTCCCTTTTGCCATATCATATTGGTCAAAGGCAATCCCACTGCCCATCTAGGTTCAAGAGAGTGGAGATATAAAGACAAATGAACAGTACAGAAGAACATATAGGATGCTATACTTACCATGGTGAGCATTACACAACGTGTAGCATTGTCAATTCATTATGTTGTATACCTGAAAGTAATATAACATTTTATAGCAACCCTACTTCAGTTAAAAAACAAACAGGGGCACCTAGGTGGCTCAGTGGTTTAGTGTCTGCCTTTGGCTCAGGTCATGATCCCAGGGTCCTCGGATCAAGTCCCACATCAGGCTCCCCACAGGGAACCTCCTTCTCCCTCTGCCTGTGTCTCTCTCTCTCTCTCTGTATCTCTCATGAATAAATAAATAAAATCTTTAAAACAAAAACCAACCAAACAAACACACCAGAATATACAGGATGGAAGATACTATTGAGCTCATCTTTGGAAAATATAATATTCTGCACCCTAAAGTCCCAGCTACTAGTTCTTCCTTTGACTGCTGTGAGCCTCCCCCATTTATTCTTCTAATCTCTTCTCTGAACTGCAGTCAGAATGATCTCTTCTAAATGCAAATGTGACCAATTCCCCCTACTTTAAACAGTTCAATGGCTCCCCATTGTGTTTAGGATAAAAATAAAACTTTTAACACAGACTGTGTGTGGATCAGGGTCCTGGTGGGAAAAACACAGTGCACTCAAAGAGCAATTTGAGGCAAGTTTAAGGAATGCACTATTTAGAAAGGTATCAGCATGATTTAGTAACATTACCCGACAATTGTACTGCATTTTATATATTACAAACATCTTCATATTCAAGCATTATCTCTTTGATTATCTCACCACAACTTGGTGATCTACTCAGGAATTTTCACTCCAATTTTACCAAGGCTTAGAGAGGTACTGTCTGACCTGTTTAAGATCATCTGATTAGTAAAAAACTGCATCAGGAATTAAAACTAATCTTGTGGCTCCCCATTACAATTTGGGAATCTTTTAAATATGCTCCTATATTTTTGGCTTCCCTTCCAAGTATTTTTCTATTCTCTCTCTCTCTCTTTTTTTTAAAGATTTTATTTATTCATGAGAGACACGCAGAGAGAGGCAGAGACACAGGCAGAGGGAGAAGCAGGCTCCCTGTGAGGAACCCAATGAGGGACTGGATCTCAGGACCCCAGGATCATGACCTGAGCGTCAAGGGCAGACGCTCAACCACTGAGTCATCCAGGTGCCCCTCTATCCTTTTTTTTTTTCCCCAAAGATTTTGTTTATTCATGAGAGACATAGAGAGAGGACAAAGACATAGGCAGAGGGATAAGCAGGCTCCTCGAAGGGAGCCCAATGTGGGACTTGATCCTGGAACTCTGGGATCATGCCCTGGGCTGAAGTCAGACGCTCAACTGCTAAGCCACCCAGGTGCCCTTGCTATCCTCTTTTTGAACGTGACAAGAACTGGATAATGGAGACCAATGGCAAAATAAAGCATGTTTTCTAAACCTTTTGCCTCCTCGGCTCCTTCTTGCAGCTACTATCATTACTAAGGCTATGGAGCAAAGGCCCTTGGGCTGCCGTTTGTAGCAGCTGCTATAGTTTCACATTTATTTTAGTGTGTACCATGGAGTTGATACCATTCAGAATCCTGGCTGACAAATCTTGTCTTCTATCTTATCATAGTGTTTACAGCAGCATGAGTAAACTCAAAGTATCAGTTAACCTTACAATGATTTCTTGTTGATTTGTCTTTTTTGTCATTACACAAGATTTTGGGTCTGTCCAAAGTTTGAGGGCATCATAATACTTCAAATAAAATAATGAACTAATACAGGAGGACTTTGAGTACTGCTGAATTTCTCCAAATTTACCTCTCTGCTCCTGGTCAGAATGGCTAAAATTAACAAGTCAGGAAACAATAGATGTTGGCAAGTATGCAGAGAAAGATGAAGCCTTGTACACTGCTGGTGGGAATGCAAGTTGGGGCAGCCACTCTGGAAAACTATGGAGATTCCTCAAAAAGTTGAAAATAGAGCTACCCTATGACCCAGCAATTCCACTACTATTTACCCCAAAGATACAGATGTAGTGATCTGAAGGGGCACTTGCACCCCAACATTTATAGTTGTAATTTCCACAATAGCCAAACCTATGGAAAGAGCCCAAGTGTCCAGTGACTGATGAATGGATAAAGATGTGGTGTGTATGTGTGTATATATAAATATATATATATATATATATATATATATATATATACGTCAAAAAGAATGAAATCTTGCCATTTGCAATGATGTGGATAGAGCTAGAGAGTATTGGGCAGCCCAGGTGGCTCAGCAGTTTAGCGCTGCTTTCAGCCCAGGGCATGATCCTGGAGACCTGGGATGGAGTCCCATGTCGGGCTCCCTGCATGGAGCCTGCATCTCCCTCTGTCTGTGTCTCTGCCTCTCTCTCTCTCTCTCTCTCTCTCTCTCTCTCTGTGTGTGTGTCTCTCATGAATAAATAAATAAAATCTAAAAAAAAAAAAAAGAACTAGAGGATATTATGCAAAGTAAGTCAATCGGAGAAAGACAATTATCATATGATCCATTCATATATGGAATTTAAGAAACAAAACAGGATCATAGGGAAGAAAGGGAAAAATAAAATAAGATGAAATCAGAGAGGGAGACAAACTAAAAGACTCTTAACCATAGGAAACAGAGTTACTGGAAGGGATGTGGGGGGATAGGGTAACTGGGTGATGAGCACTGGGTGTTGTATGCAATGGAGGAATCACTAAATTCTACCCCTGAAATCAACAATACACTATATGTTAATTAATTGAATTTAGATTTTTAAAAAATCGTGCTCAATTTTTTCCTGCCCTCTCTGCCCTTACTGGGGTAGTTTAGCAATTCTTATACAGATGCAAGTTACCATTCTGTTGCTTTCATATGAAAATCACTTTCTTTCAGGTATCCCTGGGGCTGAAAAAGATAAGAATTTTTTTCAAGAGAAGGAAATCTCCAACTTCTCTCTCTTCTTCTGGGCTACTGCTACCGTATAAAATAAGAATTCGGTTACAGAGGATCATACTTTAGATTTTTTTTTAAAGGATTACTATGTGGAGCTTTCCTCACCTTTTTTTCAGATATACCTTCTTTGCTAAAATACCTATTCAGGGCAGCCCCGGTGGCTCAGCAATTTAGTGCTGCCTTCCGCCCGAGGTGGGATCGGGTCCCACCTCGGGTCCCACGTCGGGTCCCACTCGGGTCCCATGTCGGGCTCCCTGCATGAAGCCTGTTTCTCCCTCTGCCTGTGCCTCTGTCTCTCTATGTCTCTCATGCACAAGTAAATAAGATCTTAAAAAAAAAAAAAACCTATTCAGTTTTTAGAAACGTGGATAGTATTGTCAAAGTGGGGAGAGTAGAAAATGTTTTCCCAAGCTCTAGATCATAATCCACCCCATTCAGTGGCAGGAACAGGAAGCAAGAGGAGCTTAAAGACTTTCCATTTTTACTTTGCACCTTGAAAATGGCCTTAATTTTATGCAGTAAGCATGCTTTGCTTTTGTAATTAAGACTTTTTAATTAAAAGAGAAAAATTTCCCCATTGTTCAGTATCTTGAAAAAATAATCTTAACTTCAAAACATTAGCCATTATTCTATACTGTTATGGTAGAGACCTTTATGAAATAAAAACTATTGCCAGCTGATATTTTACAACCAAGAATCAGAGGGTAAAGCTGGTACAGACTCTAAATGAGGCAGAAACTCTTTCTTCTTGGAGTAGGCTAACACTTTGTAGATTCTACAACTATGAATTATCAGACAATATTTTAAAATATTAACTGTAATCTCCATAGCTTATTGTACTCCTTGTACTTCTCCTGCTTAGAGGATATCTATCAATAAATCTAAGGTAGTCTAAAGGAGAAAAACCTCAGGATTATCTCAAAAACTTCAGAAAAAGTATGTGGAAAAGTTAAACACCTATTGATGATAAAAAACTATTAGACAGTGACACCTGGGTGGCTCAGCAGTTGAGCGTCCACCTTTGGCTCAGGGCGTGATCCCAGAGTCCCAGGTTGAGTCCCACATCAGGCTCCCTGCGTGGTGCCTGCTTCTCCCTCTGCCTGTGACTCTGCTTCTCTCTGTGTTTCTCTCATGAATAAATAAAATCTTTTTTTTTTTAAAAAAAAACCTGTTAGACAATTAGGAGTAGAAAGAACTTCCTTGGGGCACTTGGGTGGCTCAGTGGTTGAGGTGTCTACCTTTAGCTCAGGTCATGATCCCGGGATCCTGGGATCAAGTCTTGTATCAGGTTCCCCGTGGGGAGTTGCTTCTCGCTCTGCCTGTGTCTCTGCCTTCTTTCTCTGTGTCTCTCACTAATAAATACATAAAATCTTAAATTGAAAAAAAAAGAAAGAAAGGAAAGAAAGAGAGACCTTTTTAAACCTGGCACCAGAAATCTATAGCAGATATAGTAGCAGAAATTTTAGATGAAATCCTTTAAGAAAGGGAATATAATGAGGGCCTAAGTTGTCCACTAGCTCCAATGCTGGGCACAGCACCAGAGACCCTGGCTGATGTCACAGAGAGGAGCTAGTCAGAAAGGATATAAGAATAGGCAGAAGAGGGGCACCTGGATGGCTCAGTTGGTTGGGTGTCTGCCTTCGGCTCAGGTCCTGGGATCGAGTCCCAAGTAGAGCTCCCCACTCGGCAGGGGACTGCTTCTCCCTCTCTGTCTGCCCTTCCCCTTCTGCTCATGCTCACTCTCTCTCTCAAATAAATAAATAAAATCTTAAAAAAAAAAAAGAATAGGCAGAGGAGTATCAAAGCCGATAGAGTCAGATCTATTAAAAGGCCAACAAAATCAACAATCTACTGGAACTAATGAGAAATACAGCAATGATGCCAGGTTCAAGATCGACTATAAAAAGTATTAGCATTTATATCATTCTAGGTGCAACCAGGAGATAGAAACCACATAGTGACTTAAGCAGAGAAAGTTTGATGTAAAGGATAACTGAGCTATCATAGGAGAGTAAACTGGAAGGATAGAAAGAGAACTCTAAAGGGCGTCCTAAGGAACCACCTTGGAAGGGGACCTCAGACCTTGTTGAGGAGGTGGGTTGTAGCCCACTGGATGGCAAAGAATTCCTGGAAGCCTGAGCCAGAGCTGATCATGGTCTCATACAAGCAAAAGAAACTCTATGGGGCACAGGTAAGCCACTGCTGGTGGGTGAGTGCACAGGTGGGCACGCATGGGGAACCCGGGTGCTGCTATTAGCATGAAGCCTGGAGTGCCTGGCGTCATGTCAGGAGAGGGCCAGGATGCAGGCCAGCTGAGGCTGCCTAGGCAGGTGTCCAGAGGGGGTGTGATGGGCAGACAGCCTGCTATGAGTGCTGTTGGAACCAGGAGCTGGAGTATTCAGAGGTCTCCCTGAACTGAGAAGATAAATTTGGAATTCCAGAAAGCCAAAATAAAGCTTCAACACAGAGTGTCAAAGAGGAGATTACTGCACAGAGTAAGACCTCCAGGGATCCTCAGAGAGCCTACTCAGCTGACCAGTTGTGTAGGTGAGACACTTAACTATGGCTGGGGAAGAACCACTTGAAATGAGCAGGAAGGAAGATCCAAGCTCACATAGGGCTGGTAAGAGATGTTATTCCCATCAGCTGGTGATAAAAACATCACAATATAAGGGACATCAGGTAGAGAACCAAGAGATTACCTCAGTAAAGGAGAAATCAGCCCAAGGCTAAAGACTACTCTGGTTCTATCGGAAAAGCCTCAGAAGGATCAAACTGTTCCCAAATAATCTACCTGTGTCCCAAAACAAAACTCAAGAATATATACATTTTTAGAGGGATGGAGGAGCAGAGGGAGAGTGAGAGAGAGAATTTTAGCAGACTTTACACCCAGTGCAGAGCCAGACACAGGGTTTGATCTCACAAACCTGAGATCATGACTTGAGCTAAAATTGAGTTGGACACTTAACTGACTGAGCCACTCAGACACTGAAAGAATATATATATATATATAAAACTTTTTAAAAATTAACTATGCTCCATGTCCAACATGAGGCTTGAACTCACAACCTTGAGATAAAGAGTCACATGCTCTATGATTGAGTCAGCCAGGTGCCCCAAGAATATTTTAAAAAATATCTAGCACCAAGAAGGTAAAATCCACAATATTTAGCATGTAATAAAGAATTAATAAGCATATAAAGAATACAATAAATGGCCAATAGGGTGATCTTACTGCTAATGATGACACAGAGGTGCTAGACAAGCACATTCAAACAATTACTGTAACAGTATTCTTTTTTTTAGAAAGAAAAGATTTTATTTATTTATTTGATGGAGAGAGAGCACAAGCAGGGGGAGCGGGAGGGGAAGAGGGAGAAGCAGACTCCTCGCTGAGCAGGGAGCCCAATGTGGGTCTTGATCCCACAATCCTGGGATCATGATCTAAGCTCAAGTCAGATGCTTAACCACCTGCACACTCAGGTGCCCCTGTAACAGTATTCTACACGTTCAAGGAGGTTGAGAAAAATAAAAGTGTGTTAGGGAGAGACATGAAAGGAATAAAAGACTTGAGTCACATGTAGAGTGAAAAAAACTGCAATATCTGAGAAGAAACACATGCTAGATGGATAAATAAACTAGATGCTACAGAAGAAAAGGTGAGTGAACTTGAAGACATAGCAATAGAAACTCTCCAAAATGAAGCACAGAGGGAAAAAAGCCTTAAAGAAATGCAAAGAACATCAGTAACTGGGCAACAGTAAGTGGCCAGTATATACTTCAAATTGGGAGTCCCTGGAGAAGTTGGGAGGAGGTTGGGGACAAATATATCTGAAGAAATAATGGCCAAATTTTTCTAAATTTGATGAAAACTGTAAATCCACAGACCCATGAAGCTCAATAAAATGCAAGCAAAACAACCAAAAAACCCTACGCTGGTGCACATTATAATAAAAATAATAATAATACATAAAACTAGTGTTAGAGAGAACAATCGTATAAGCTGTGAAAGACAACGATACTGTCTATCCAAAGGAAAAAAATGACAGCTGCCTTCTTGTAAAAAAGTTGGTATATGAGATGATGAGTTGTGAGCACCATTTTTTTAAGCTAAATTTTCTATTTCTTTTTTTTTTTTTTTTTTTTTTAAAGATTTTATTTATTTATTCATGATAGTCACACACACACAGAGAGAGGCAGAGACATAGGCAGAGGGAGAAGCAGGCTCCATGCAGGGAGCCCGATGTGGGATTCGATCCCGGGTCTCCAGGATCGCGCCCTGGGCCAAAGGCAGGCGCCAAACCGCTGCGCCACCCAGGGATCCCTAAATTTTCTATTTCTAAGAGCAGAAAGTATCCTAACTGCTGGAATAATATTTTATATATCTCTGGCATGTAATCTGGTAAATTATGTAGAATACCTATTTTATTTATTTATTTTATTTCTTTGTCCCTATTGCACAGGAGGAAAGAAATGATACATTTTCTGTCAATCATTTAGGAGAAATTTTTGCTTATGGAAAATAATTAGGCAGTGATTCTTTCAAGGGCTATATATATATATATATATATATATAGTAATGAAAATCATTGGTGCTTTGCGACTGTCTTTGCACATAGCCAGTATTTTACAGATCTAATGTAAATGAGTTCTCCCCCAGTATCTGTGCCTCTTTTCTTTCTTTTTAAATTTTTTTTTAAAGATTGTATTTATTTATTCATCAGAAACACACAGAGAGAGAGGCAGAGGGAGAGCAAGCTCCTCACAGGGAGACCAATGTGGGACTCAATCCCAGATCCCAGGATCACATCCTGAGCCGAAGGCAGATGCCCAACCACTGAGCCACCCAGGCATCCCTCTGTGCCTCTTTTCTACCAACAGAATCCCTGAAATCCTGTGAATTTATAAAGCTCCGGCCCCCTCACAGCTAGTATGTGCAACTTCTGGAAACTGGCCTTTTTGATCCTTTCTTCCGGCCAACATGCAAATGAGAAAGCAGGAAGCAGGTGTCTTGAACCCTTGAGGCCAACTTGGGAATGCTTAGGGAGAACCTGGTAGAAAGAGTCAGTGTTTCCAACACCACAGAGCACTGTGCCTGCCTGGAATCACTTACCTGAGACTTCATCTCAACTTTTATCTCCTTAAGCCATAGTCTGGGGCACCTGCTCCCTTGCAGCTGAACCTAACCCTCACTACCACATATAGGTGTCATTACCTCTACTTCTCCTGAGACATCAAGCAAGTCCCTAATATGTGGGAAAGCTTGGATTTGAACCAAGCCTGTCTTTCCCTAAAACCCTTGTTATTTTCAGTAAATTACACCTCTTATCATTCATGTTTAGAAAAATGGCAGCTATGCTATTAAAGGATTTGCAAAGGATACAAAATCAAAATATCCATAGCCACTAAGAGCTTTAACTAAAGCTCAGATAAATAAATATTTAAGGACATCTAAAGACTCAGGGCTTTTAATGGGAATATTTACATTGGAATAGTGACATAAACAGTATTTTTTTTTTAATCGGAGAATGCAGAAGAAAGCACTCCGAATACTTTAATTTCTAGAGTGTTTTTGTCCTTTGTGACCTTCGATTTAGCCCAGCCCTCCCCTTCATGTGCACAGTTTAGTGATGAGAATTGGGGAAAACAACATTTACTTCTGCGGCTTACAATGCCACTGGTTCTACACTGGAAGTCAAACCGCCGATCTGCAGTTATTAACCCTTGTAAGAATGCAGAGGCTCCTTTGAGGCCAAAGAGCACAGAGTGCGAGTGAGCTTAATCTGGTGCAACAGCTCTGACCCCAGGCAGAGTGCTGGGCTGAGGGGGCGCTGAAGGTTTGTCTGGGGAGTGCTGTGATGAGTGGTGTCTAGAGAAGGGGCCCTACAACCTGGGTGGCTCAGTGGTGGAGCATCTGCCTTTGGCTCAGGTTGTGATCCCGAGTCCTAGGATCGAGTACCGCATCGGGCTCCTCGAAAGGAGCCTGCTTTTCCCTCTGCCTATATCTCTGCCTCTCTCTGTGTGTCTCTCATGAATAAATAAATAAAATATTAAAAAAAAAAAAAAAGAAGGGGCCCTACAAGCACTTCTTGTTTGCCATTCCTGCAGCATGGTATTTGCTAGGGAGAAATGGAAAACTTCACTGTTATTTCTCAATCCACAAGATTATGCTGAATCCCACCTGAAGTTTCTTCTTTTGCCTTTTGAAGGGATCTGAACAGGATGGCCTGTTCATCTGCTTCACATCAGCTTAATTCTTGGGCCAGCCACAGATCCTAAGAGAGTAGAAGGGAGTGTTTTTCTCCCCTGCATTTTAATAACATTAGGTATTAGTGGAATATTTATTTTATCTATGTAGAAATTCTATTATTTTAAAGCTGTGTTTCGTGTATCAGCATAATAATAAAATACAAGAGCATCCCAGGAGGCTGATCTTTGGGTGTTTACTCTCTGTGGTCTCGCTCAGACCTGCTCTGAGACACAGGAAAAGGAGCCATACATACAGCTCTACAGAGGATCCAGTGCAATATCCCACCTTTTAGGACAGGCTTTGGAAACAGTAAAACTTACAAATTTACTTGCTCTAATACATCAGAAGGGAAGATCTTAGCAGGAGGCACGTCACCCTTGGTCTCCCTGAAACCTTCCTGCAAACACACACCACACTCTCATTCTGGTTTGGTGTCTTTGGTCATGTCATTCCTTCTATCTGCAACTGCTCTCTTTCCCAGTTATCTCACTGTCTCAATGTTCTCTCCAGGGAAGCCTTCCAGGTTGCTCCAGTTTAAACCGGTAGCTCTCAAAGAGGGAGGAGCAGGAGCAGCAACATCCCATCAGACTGGGGACTTGTCAGGTGTCCCCCCATCCCTGGCCCAGGCAGAAACTGCTTATAGGCCCAGCAGTTGGTGTTTGGGGGGCTCCAGGTGCACACCCCAGCTGGCTAGTGTCAGCTCTGGGGCCATGGCGATGTCTCCTGCCTCTGGACTCCCACCCGGCGGGGTGGGGGATGTCATAGCATCTCACCTGGAACCAAGCTTCCTTTCAAAGGGTTCAAAGCCTTTCCAGATGCAGGCAGTCTGCTCCCCCTGCCCTTACAAACTGGATAAAGATTTAGTGCCTGGCTACTTGGCAGAAAGTGGTAGTTTAACCCCTTAGAATGATAAGTTATCTCTGATATGGATTCAGTCTGTGGGGGCCCCTGTTAAGCAGGAGAGAGCCTCCTAAGGCCTTGTAGGACCCGAAACAGATATGGCCTCTCACCTCTACATGGCAAGATGTGGAAAGGCCTGTGAGACCCATGACTCCATGCGGCCCACATGTGTTATATAATAATTATGATCGCTGACTTTTGCTGTGCTCCTATTATGTGCTTTTCCCAGCAGGACTGCTTACAGAATTTGCAGAACCCAATGCAAATGAACATATGGGGCCCCTCGATGAAAAAGCAGGGAGAAACTGCTGTTCAAAGGACTAAAATATTAAATATTTTCCTTTCTTCTGCTGTCTATCTCTGGGCTCCTCCTGGTGTTTTAATTTTCTATTTAATGTCACTCTCCCTAGGGCACAGGGACACTCCTGGAGGAGTGCAGATCCTGCCAAGGGCCGTCAGTGTTCACACTCCCGCCTCCCAGCTGCTGTACTCCCCCCATTCCCCACCCCCCCAGCCACCAAACCCCATGGCGGGGCTGGGAAGCCTACCACCCCCTCTGCGGCAGACCCGTGGCCCCAAGGGCATTGCTACCTCTGCACCGAGACATGCTGGGTGCCCAGATCGGGGTGGACACGGCCAGCTCAGGAGGGCACACGCTGCCAGGCCCCCTCTGAGAGGCCGCCTGGGCGTACACACGGACCCTGATCCTGGGGAGTGGAGGAGGGTGGGGGGCGTGCACACCTGGCCAGGAGGGAGGCGGGTGGGGGCAGGGCAGGGTAGCCAGGTGAGGGCAGGGCTGGGGACCCAGCTGCTTGGAACCGGCTCTGGGGCGGCAGGAGGCGGGACCACTCCTGAGAGCAGCCTTCCAGCCTGGCTCATGCTCCCTTACTCCAGTCCCTTGGGACTCGATTTACAAACTAGAAATTCAAAATGTAAAATTAAGAATGGCAAGGCAATGGCTCCAGAGCATTCAGTCCCGAGCTGGGTCCTTTTGGACACGGGGCCGGGTCACTGCTCTAACTGTATGTCCCTGCAGCCAGCCTTTTGTAGGATTTACTTCTTTAATCCTTACAACCACAAGCCTATAAAACTAAGTATTCCTGTCATCTCCGTCTTACAGATGGGGAAGTTGAAGCTACCAGTGTGATATCCACCTGTCCACCTGCTTGCAAAATACCCAAAATTTGAATCACCTCCTCTTGCAGGCTTGCCCAGCTCCAGCAAGTATCCTAAAGTCTCTATGTGAGTGTCCTAATGTCACAGTGCCTGGGGGACAAGGAGAAGGACCTACAGTATAGTAATAGCTATTCTATGGTTGAACAAATGACGATCCCAACCTTGAACATTTTGCTGCAGGGCTCCCAGCAAAGATCCAGACTTCAGACAAGAATGACACTGATGGTGTCCAGCCACAATTGTGCTAGATGGTGTGGCTTGGAGATGACTGAGACTTGCCACCCTGTGGGCTACAGTCTTTTTTTTTTTTTTTTTAAGATTTTATTTATTCATTCATGAGAGGCAAAGAGAGAGAGAGAGAGGCAGAGACACAAGCAGAGGGAGAAGCAGGCTCCATGCAGGAAGCCTGATGTGGGACTCAATCCCAGGACCCCGGGATCAGCCACCCAGGTGTCTCAGGCCACAGTCTTTAGGAAGGAAGGAGTTTGGGAACAAGGTGCAGTAGTGACTGGATGCCTACGTGATGATTTGGGCAGTGCTGGGAATTCCCGAAGCAGGGACAGCTTGCTGGCACCTCTGAGCATAGTCCAGGGAAGTGACTGTGGGAAGGATGGTAAAAAAGAACCAAGTGACTGAAATGATTTAATTGAGTTATAGAAAAAGTATAATAACATATTTGTCCCTTCTTTGTATTAAATCCTGTCTGACGGCTGACCTGGATTTCTTGCATCTACCTCCCATCACCCACCATCCTCAGCATCATTGCCACTGTCTTTCTTCATCCTTACGAGCATCTGCTGTGTACATCCACAGAGGACACAGTTTAATGAAAGAGCCTTGGCCTTACTCTTGGGAGGAGGTCCCATCAGGCAACATCTCTACCAAAGATCTCTCTAGAGTTCAGGAGTGGGTGAAAGGGACACATTTCATCTGTGTCTACCCCTCTGGAGAATACTCTCAGATGGTAGACTCCATTCCCTTTTCCAAATTGGCTAGTATGTGGGACAGGGCAAAGTTCTCATGACACTTCTAATGTCAGGGAGCTTACTCACATTAGAAATGAAAAGATAGAAAATTATGAAAAAAATAAAATGTACATAAATAAAAACTTCATTAAGTAACATGCACTGATTTTAAATGTGCACAACATTCCTGTTACTACTTAAAAATAGAATGATGAAGGATGATTTGGTGGGAGTAATTGTTTAGTAAAAAAAAAAAAATCAATTTAACATCACTTTGCTTTCAATTTCTGCTGCCAAGAAAACTCATGCTGTATCTTCTAATTCAAACATAAGTGTCTCCAGAAACCTTTGGATCCCATATTACAAAGCCCCATCTGTTTTACCCTCTCTAAATTAGCATTTTAGCTTAATTCACTTATGAATTTTCTGACATTCGCTTGATTCCCCCCCACTCTTGTTATCTAAAGTTACAACTGGCATCTTTTAGATTTGGATTCAACTTAGAAAATAATTTTTAGCTTCTTAAAATCCTTTTTAGTAGTAAGCAGGGTATAAATAAATAAAATTTAAAACACGATGCAAATATGTATGCACAAGGATGTTTATTGCAGCATCGTTCACAAAAGCAACAATTGGAAACAAATGTCTATGAATTGAAGGGTGGTTAAAGCAGTAATTGCTAAAAAGGGTGAAGTATCTATTGATCAATCGTTCAATGTGTTGATTGATACATCCTGATATGGAAGTCAGTACATGATAGAGAATGTAGAAAAAAATCAAATTGAAAAATCAGTATACAGTTTTACATATAGGAAAAAAAAAAAAAAACCGAAGGTATATACATGCCAGGGCATAGGAAGTAGATTGTGAGAGATTGCAGTGTGGAACGTGATTAGCTCTGGGGGTGGGGACAGTGCAAGTGCCACAGGCAGCAGAGGGAACGGTCACATTTTTTTCTGGAGCCTTGTGTTATATTTGAATCTTCTATAAGAATGTGTGGATTCATATTATTTTTAATTTAAAAAATCCAAACCAAGAGCACCTGGGTGGCTCAGTGGTTGATTGCCTTTAGCTCAGGTCATGATCCTGGGGTCCTGGGATTGAGTCTGGCATCGGGCTCCCCAAAGGGAGCCCGCTTTTCCGTCTGCCTATGTTTCTGCCTCTCTGTCTGTGTCTCTCATGAATAAATAAAAAAAATAAATCTTAAGAAAAATAATTTTTAAAAATTCTAAACCAAAACAAAAAAAGCCTTGAATTACCGAGCATACATTATATATATACATATATATATAATAGCAAATGACATGAATAAGGGGCATCAGAAATTTTGAAGAGTTCCTTTCTATTTCTATTTTGAATAATTACATATCTACACTCAAGGCAAAATAAAAAGGAAAGAAATTTAAAACATACACGAAAGGAAATGATAGGAGCTGAAGAAAACAACCAACGTACAACTATCTGTCCAGTAAGCATAAGCAGATTACAGTTTTAGGTAGGATAGAGCTCAGAGACAAACACATATCTGTGCTTGTAGAATTTTGTGTTTGGGGAGGACATTTTTCTAATAATAATGACTAAGAATAAGTTGCCACCACTGTACAGCAGGCAATGTCTTAAATAATTTTACTTTTATTAACTCATGTAACTTTAACGACCCAGTTAGGAAGAGTCTACAGTTATTTCCATTTTGTAGATGAGAAGTAGAAGCAAGGAGAGGTTAAGGCCAAGGTCACATAGCTTGAAAAGGATGGAGCTGGGATTCAACCTCACGCAGGATACCTAACCACCTAACCACTCCGCCAAAGTTGTAAAGCCAAATAGACATACCCATCTATCCAGCAAGCACATCTCTGCGGTGGAGAGCGGGCGTTGCCCCAGGGATGCTGGTCCAGCACCATCAGCTTTCCTCTGAGCTCCCCGTACACACTCGGGACGCCCTTGGCAATTTCTCCTCATACATGCAGCCAACTGTTTTTTTTTGAATGCTTATTTTCTGTATTTTAGTGCAACTGCCCCTAGATGAGGGGGCTAGCCTGCCTTGGAAAGCAATTATAGAAGGTCAAGACACCAGAGAAGCTGGGGTGCTCTGAGTTGGGGTGGTTGTTGGGACCAAGGAATAGAAAATAGGTCAGAGCAAAGAGACTGCTGACAGAGGTGGAGCAAAACTAAACAGGAAAACGAGGATTTATTCATTAATCAGGACAGGAGTCTTCATTCCTTCCACTCTCTCCTACACTGTCGTGTTGAACTAGCTATGGGTGAAGAACAGTGTAGACCACTTTTTGTAGTTAAAAACCCAAGGAATTTATTGACCATGCTTAGAGGCAAGGGCATCCACAGATGAACACAAAAGACAGAAATAAACACTGAGCTGGGGATCCGGGGCTTTGGATCCCACGCTGGGGCCAGCTGAGCTCTGTGATCCTGGGGAGATGACTTCACCTCCAAGAACCTCTGGGGGAGTCTACACCTGCATCACTAGGTCGTAGTAAGGATCAGAGCAAGTCATGTACGTGAGGTTGAATAACCTGGTAGACTCAGAGTTCATTGCCTACCAGAGGGATGGAGGGAGGACACAGGGGATAGACTCCTAACCTTCCTCTGTCCACAGGGGTCAAGCCTGCATTCTGCTCTGGAGGCTCACCCAGCCCCCTCCGCCTCCTGCTCCCTGTCCCCTTTGGCTTCACAGATTTGCCCCCCATTAACTCCAGACTTCAGATCCCACCAGGAGGCCCAGAACCTGCATGGGCTAGAGAAGCAGAGGCAGACTCTCGAGGATGGGAAACAGGCCTTGAGAAGAGAGGCTGGGGAGGACGGAAGAAGCAGGGGTGGCCTGTGAGTCCGAGAGACAGGGCACGTGGCCGTGTCTCCGAGAGACAAAGTTCCCATGCACGATAGAGAGCCACGCTTCAGCTGGGAGACTGAAGGTGCTGGGAGGGAGAGAGACGGCTGGGGACGCAAATCACCTGAGAAGTGCTGCCCTGGATGAGGTTGGGGGGAACCCAGGCTCCGCCTCACTCTCAAGCCCAGCAAAGGGTTTAGAGCCCTTGCACTATGCACCCCCTCCTCTGTGTGAATTCACTAGCCACACTCTGTCCTCGGAATTCCCCAGTCGTATTTCACTAGGAGTTTATTCTCCCCGCCCATGAGCTAGAAGCTGGGGCACCCCAGCAGCATCCCCATTCCTGGGCACTGCACCTGCCCCAGCTGCTCTGACAAAGGTGCTATCCCTTCTTCTGAGATGTTGTCTTGGTGGAGGGGGGCCAGTTGGCCAGAGTGTCTGCTGTCTCGCAGCCCCCCACCCAAGGGTAACCCCTAGCCAAGGACCACTGACTGGTGCCCAGGTACAAAGTGCTGTCCCTTTGCCTCAAGCTAGACTTCCAGAAATGCTGCCCCTGCCTGGCCACCGGCCTTTCCTGCCCTCCCTCCTGACAGGCTCTACGTGCATCACAGGCACTGACATCCCCATCTCAGTGTATGGGGCGGGGGCTCTAAGGATGGGGTTCACGGGCTGGGCCACTCGCTCGGCCAAGAGGGCCTGATGTGAAACTATGCATGCATCCCAGAGTGTGACCATGGCACACCTGCTTCACAAGCACCAGAATACTTGTTTAAAATGCACATTCCTGGGACTCCTGGCTGGCTCAGTTAGTAGAGTGTGTGGCTCTTGATCCCAGGGTCATGAGTTGAAGCATCACATTGGATGTGGAGACTATTTAAAATAAAAATAACAAGTAAAAGGGGTGCCTGGGTGGCTCAGTTGGTTGAGCATCTGACACTTGATTTCAGCTCAGGTCCTGATCTCAGGGTGGTGACATCAAGCCCCACCTTGGGCTCTGTGCTCAGTGCAGTTTGCTTGTCCCTCTCCCTCTGCTCCTCCCCCTACTCTCTCTCTCTCTCTCTCAAATAAATACGTAAATAAAATCATTTTTAAAAAAACCACCAAAAAATAAAAAATGCAGATTCCTGAGCCCAACCCTGGTTGCACAGAGCCAGAATCAATGAGGGGAGGGCGGGGGGGGGGGGGGGCGGGGAGGGAGGCATGAGAATTTGCATCTTCACCAGGTTTGTGCTGCAGTGTGCTCCTGCCTCTTCTTCCCTCCCATCACTCACAGCATTTTCACTGAGCATGGTCTTCCTTCTGTTAACATGGCCCTGGGTTCTCTCCCGGCACCTGCGGCTGCTTGCCTAGTGCTCACCACTTGATGGGGAACCCTCCTTCATGGAATCACCTCCATTCTTCCCCTTCACTTCCCAAAGGGCAGAACTACCAACGCTGTGAACTTGACCCTTAAGCATATTCTCTACATTGTCAGGCCTTTTTCCCCACAATACTTCCTCTGATCTGTACTGTAATCTGCTTGAGAACATTTTTTTTTAAAGATGTTATTTATTTATTCATGAGACACACAGAGAGAGAGGCAGAGACACAGGCAGAGGGAGAAGGAGGGCACCTGATGCAGGACTCAATCCCGGGACTCCAGGATCATGCCCTGGGCTGAAGGCAGATGCTCAACTGCTTAGCCACCTAGATGTCCCTCCCTGAGGACCTTGAACGTGGCTTAAACTTCTTTGTGCCCACCACCCTCCGCTCAGCACTATGGAAACATTTAAAAGTGTTTCATTCATTCAATAAATATTTATTGAATATTATGTGCCAGGCACAGTTTTAGACTCTGGTGATCGAAAGATAGATTGTCCTTATCTTGGTGGGCTGCGCAATTCAATTGATTAAATGCTTTCAAGAGTGAATTTTTGCAAAAGTATCTCTACAGACAGCATTAAGAAGCTTTCATTCACTTATTCATGCAATAAATATGTATTAAGCACTGATTATGTGCCAGGCACGTAGGTACCAGGAATATGATGGTAAGCAAAACAGACATAGGATCTGTTCCTCCGGAAGCTTGTGGTTTAGTGGAAGAGACATACTGATGACATGATTATACAAATTATAATTACAATATATGGCAAGTGCTCTTAAAGAAAAGTGTGGGGTGTTAAGGCACCTGGCCTTACCAAAGGTTGGGTGAAGCTTTAATTAGGCAGCTTGGGGAGAAGATGTGAGGGAAGTTGCAAGGTACAGGGAACAGCATGTGCAAAGTCCTTGTGGTGAGAAGAGTTTGGCCCCTGGGAACTGGAAGAAGGTGACAGAGTGAGCTCCCAGGGTGTGATGGGCATAAGGGGTGGGCGGTGGGCAGTGAGAGGTCAGGGAGGCAGGAATCCCACCTCTGGGGCCCTGATGGCCACTTAAGCATTTTTCTCTTCATTTTAAGAACAATTGGGAGCCAGTGAAGATGTCAGTCAATGTGATGTAAGCAAATGAAAGGGCTCTCAGGCTGAGTGCTGGGCTCTCAGGCTGGGTACAAGGCCGAGGCCAGGGGCCATGCTCTCACTGGGCTGCAGGAGCAGGCCTCACCCCCCCAAGCCCTTTCCCACCTGGGACCTCTGCCCAGGCTGGTCCCTCTGCCTGTGATGCTCTTCCCCACTCGCTGAAGGCAGAGGAGGGTGGCCTTGGGTCTGACCCGGAAAGCCATCTCTTCCCAGAGGCCTGCCTGGCCACACCCTTCGATGACACCCCTTCTACATTCTCTTAGCCCTGTAGTCTTTTCCTCCCTGGGCTTATTACAAACTGCAGTAATTTGATTTACTTGACTTGTTGCCTGTTTTTTTTTTGTTGTTGTTGTTTTTTGTTTTTGTTTTTTTTTAGGATTTTATTTATTCATGAGAGACACAGTGAGAGAGAGGCAGAAACACAGGCAGAGGGAGAAGCAGGCTCCCTGCGGGAAGCCTGATGCAGGACTCAATTCCAGGACCCCCGGATCATGCACTGAGCCAAAGGCAGACAGTCAACCATTGAGCCACTCAAGCGTCCCATGTTGCCTGTTTTTAATTGTCCTCAGGTAAGCTCCCTTGATGGAAAGAGCCATGACGGCCTTGGCTCTTGTTTGCCTCTTACAGTATCTGCTGCAAAGTGGCTGATTGTACATTTCTGCACAGAGAGTGGGTGGTGGGGGTCGGGGTGGGTACCCAGGGAGGCCCAGCAGGAAGGACACTGATGCAGTTGTAGCTGCCGGTAGAGAGCAGAGAGGAGCAGAACTAAGCAGGCTTCCTCAAAACATTTAAGCTCTGAGATGCTTTTCACTCTTTGTTACTGAGAACCTCAGTGACCTTTCTTTATGTGCATTATAGCTATCGAGATTTACCATATTATAAATTAAAGTGGAGAAAATCTTAAAATCTTTATTAATTGACATTATATGAAAAATAATAAACCCATTACAGAGTAAGATAAATTTTTTTTTGAGAAGTAACTGTTTTTCCAAACAAAACAAAATCTATTGAGACAAGTGACATTGTTTTACATTTTTCCAAATTTTGTAAAGGTCTGGCTTATTATAGTTGGACCCTTGTATCTGCTTCTGCATGTAAACTGTTCTAGTATCTCGTGCCATGTAGCCTCTGGAAGGCTCTTGGGGGCCAGTTGGGAACAGAAAGGGCAAATAACATCTTAAGTGTAATGAGTCTGGGGCAATGGATATCCCAAAAGGACTCGGGACCCCCTCCACCCCATCCCTGCAAGAGACCTGAACAGCCTGTGAGAAGTGATGGTTAAGAAGATATTTAGGAGGAAATATTGACAGTCCTTAGTTATGTTATTGTAATTATTGCTAATAGTTGCTGCACGTTTATTATATGCCAGGCATATTTTAATCTTCACAACTGTGTAGAAGGAATCCTTTTACACATGTGAAACGTTGGTGACTCGATGATGCTAACTAATATAAATTCTACGTATGTGCCTGTGTATATGTTTTTCCTCAATGAAATTGGACATTTTTATTCTTAAGAAAGTGACCAAAACAATTAAGGATGAATTTCTCATTTTGGGATGGTCAGGCTAAGTCCAAATCCAAATGGTGAGCCTCAGACTTAAAAAAGTACCCTCTGTTACCTTCCACAATTCAATTACTTTGGAAATCTGACTTTGATTTAAATGTATTTTTGAGCCATTTCAGTTTTAAGAGCCCATTTGGGGATCTTAAAAAATTAATTAAGTCTTTTGTCTTTGAGGCTTAATTCCTCCACTTCTGGCATATTATCTATGGCTGTGAGAAAACTGCCAATCATGTGGGTAATTTGCACCTAAAATAAAGGTGCAGGAAAGTTGAAATTAGAAGCAGCTAGAATAGCAATTCCTTGTTTTTCGTTTTTTTTTTTTTTCTGCTAAGATTTTGGACTAAAATTCACAGAACCCTCCTGGGTTTGCCCAGACTCCTTTCCCAGGCGCTGGGTGCAACGCTTGCTTATTTTCACCAGTAGCATTCCGGGTTCCTCCAGCTGAATTTCCACCTCTCCTTTCCTGTTGGCCGTCTCACCGCTTTGCCTGTGCTCCTTTCTCCTCCTGATATTGACCCCACTGGGCATCTCCTTGGTCCACACCCACCCTAATTCTTACCCGGAGGGGCAATCATTTTCCCAGGGCACATCCCTTGTGCTTGTCCCTGACATCCCCGCCCCGCACACCCCGCAGATCAAACACCGACCCCGTGTCGAGCACCGGGGCAAGCATTGTACATGTACTCTGTCATCTTGTGCTCACACAAGCCCCATGACGCTGCAGTTTCCCCTTGTAGGGTAGGAAAAGAAATCTGAGGGTGCTACATAACGTCTGAGCCGCGAGAGCCACAGCCTGCACAACTCGGACACAGAGAGGCGTTCCCCGAGCCTGCCTCTGTCTGATTCTAAAGCTTTATTCTAAATTACAGAGCTCTCAAAAAAATAAATAAATAAAATAAAATAAAATAAAATAAAATAAAATAAAAAAGTAAATAAATAAATTACAGAGCTCTCTTTCACTTCCCTGCCTTTTTATTTTATTTATTTATTTATTTATTTTTTAAAGATTTATTTATTTATCTTATGATAGAGAGAGAGAGAGAGAGAGAGAGAGAGGCAGAGACACAGGAGGAGGCAGAAGCAGGCTCCATGCCAGGAGCCCGACAGGACTCGATTCCGGGACTCCAGGATTGCACCCTGGGCCAAAGGCAGGCGCCAAACCGCTGAGCCACCCAGGGATCCCCACTTCTCTGCCTTTTCAGCTGCTGTGTCCTTTACCTGCTTTTCTTAAGCTTCAAATGTCTCCTCCAAGGACACTTTCCCTAACAGCTCCAGGTGCCCCTTTCTGCTCAAGCCACTTCCTGCACACCTGGCATGCTACACTTGATACCGATTTGTCTTCTCCCCAGTAGACTGTGGGTGCCCTCGGCGTAGACTCTGTTTTTCACCTGTGTCTCTACCATCTAGCACTCATCCCAGGCAAACAATGGTGTTTCTTATTAATAATTGATACATTCTTTTCCTCCCCCTAAATTAATTAAGAAATGAATGAAGTCCATTTGTCAGCCTGTTGTTTGGAATCTGGGCTAAAAATAGTGCTTATGTGTTGCTGTAATAGTGCACACACTCTCAAGGTACATGTGGGTTAGCAGAAAGGGTGGGTTGAACTTGTTTTCCATGTTTTAACGACATTGTTTCTTTGGGAAAATACAGTCCACATTTAGGGAATGGTCTTAGACTTAAATTTTAAATCCTCACTGAAAAAAAAAATTAAATCCTCACTGACAGTTTGTGAACTGCCCTTGAAGCTGACGACTTTTTACTATCTGTGGCGTCCACCTGTACATTTTTTTCCTTCCTTCCTTCCTCCCTTCCTTCCTTCCTTCCTTCCTTCCTTCCTTCCTTCCTTCCTTCCTTCCTTCCTTCCTCCCTCCTATACAACTTGTTCAGGGCTTACCACTTTCCAGCCCTATCTAGGCACCAGGGCCACAGGTGGACAACAGCGTCCCTGGAATGAGAGGTTCAGTGTAATGGAGACCAGTAGTTACAGCCATGTGGCAAGAGGAGTATGACAAGGTGTCAGGGCTCAGAGGCGTGGACACTGGATTCTGCTCAGATTGGCTAGGAGAAGCTTCCAAGAGGTACTTGCACTGAGTCTTACCGGAGGCCCTGGTTTCTCAGCTGCTTGGGAGCCACCACTGTCACTTTAAGCTGAATGTGGAGGTTTAAGGATGTTTATGGGTATTAGATAGTCTACAGTAACAGGTATCTAGAGAGGGGCCTAGGATCCCACAGGAAGAAAAACGGCCACCCCGGTGTAGACTACTGTCCTGATGGTGTCGATCAGTTGTTCAGTCCATGCTGAAGGGCAGGCACACACCTGTCTGCCACATCTCAAGAGAAAGAAGATAAAATCCATTCGGGAGGCTGTGTTGTGGATATCTCATTGCCTTGACTATGCAGGACCAAGATGGTGCCCATCTGTCCTTTGCTCCACAGCTAAATTCAATAAACAAACAAACAAACAAATAAATAAAGTTTCCAGTGATCAGTGCCCTCCAGAGGGTCCCTCAACTCTGCTGCAACAAAAACAGTTTGAACAAGGGCTAAAAGAATTCATGCTGATTTTGACAAACCTTGACTCCTACTCTAAAACCTAATCTATGGGGATCCCTGGGTAGCGCAGCGGTTTGGCGCCTGCCTTTGGCCCAGGGCGCGATCCTGGAGACCCGGGATCGAATCCCACGTTGGGCTCCCAGTGCGTGGAGCCTGCTTTTCCCTCTGCCTGTGTCTCTGCCTCTCTCTCTCTCTCTCTGTGACTATCATAAAAAAAAAAAAACCTAATCTAAATAAACAAAAATTTAATTTAGATTCAATTTGCTAATACCCAGTGCTCATCCCCTCAAGTGCCCTCTTCAGTGCCCATCACCCAGTTACCCCATCTCCTCACCTATCTCACCTTCTGCAGCACTTTGTTTCCCAGAGTTAGGAGTCTCTCATGGTTTGTCTTCCTCTCTAATTTTCCCCCCACTCAGTTTCCCTGCTTTCCCTATGGTCTCTTTCACTATTTCTTCTATTCCACGTATGAGTGAAACCATATGATTGTCCTTCTCTGATTGACTTATTTCACTCAGCATAATACCCTCCAGTTCCATCGATGTTGAAGCAAATGATGGGTATTCATCTCTTCTGACGGCTGAGTAATATTCCTTTGCATATATAGACTACATCTTCTTTATCCATATGTCTGTTGAAGGACATTGTGGCTCCTTCCACAGTTTGGCTTTTGTGGACATTGCTGCTGTGAACATTGGGGTGCAGGGGTCCTGCTGTTTCACTACATATGCATCTTTGGGGTAAATGCCCAGTAGTGCAATAGCAGGATCATAGGGTAGCTCTATTTTTAACTTTTTGAGGAACTTCCACACTGTTTTCCAGAGTAGCTGTACCAGCTTGCATTCCAACCAACCGTATAAGAGTTCTCCTTTCTCCACATCCTCTCCACCATTGTTGTTTCCTGTTTTGTTAATTTTAGCCATTCTTACTGGTGTGCTGTGGTATCTCATTGTGGTTTTGATTTGTATTTCTGTGATGATAAGTGATGTGGAGCATTTTTTCATATGCTTGTTGGCCACGAGAAGGTCTTCTTTGGAGAAAAGTCTATTCACATAAAGAAGTTTTCACTGGGTTCCAGAACTCTGCACCTGGAGGAAGAGATGAACATACTCATTCCTGTATCCTTGACATGGCCTGACACATGGGAAGTGCTCAGCAAGTTGGTTATAGGAGGGCTTTGATGCCTGATACCCACATTCAATGGATTACATACACAGTTGGAGAAGTTTCATCTGGGGAAATATTTACTGCAAGGAAGGACTTTGACATGCCTGTTAAGTCTAGAAATATATTTGATTGTTGGCCCTGAGTGATCATGGGAGTGAGTATATGGATAGGTGATGATCTCTAGCTATTTTGCATTTTTGGCTGAAGCTCTATAATTACTGTAATATATGAGATGCTGGCATCAACCCAAAAGCAGTCCATCCTTGGCTTGTCTCCTGAAGGAGGGCCAAGTAGGATGGTAGAAAAAGCATAAGACACAGACTTTGGAAATCTGCGTTTACATCTTTTCTGGATATAGTTATCCACTGATGCAAAACAAATTATACCAAACCTTAGTAGCTTTAAACTACTGACAAGACTCCTTGACCAAACTTTAGACTCCCCTGAGCCCTCTTCTCAATGAGGTCTCAATCTTGGCCCAGGAGAACTGCAAAATCTTGGCACAGACAGTTTTATCCACCCCCTTGAGCTTCCAGAAACAAGCTAGTGATTGTTCAAGTCTCCTGGTGGGAGGGGTGGATAAAACTGTTTGTGTCCCTGGCGTGACCCAGCCCCCTCTGAGTTCCTGCCCAGGGCAGCTCAAGCTGCCCAAAGAATTTTCTGTTTGAGATTTGCCCTGACCCAACACCTGCCTTAGCCTAACAGTTCTCATTAAATAGCCCCAGCCTGCTCTGTATCATTTTCTGTGTCTCTGACTCTGCTCAGGGCCTCCAGTGGTTGCTCCTCCCTTCTCTCTTTTTTCCCTTGAAAAGCCCAGTCTCTCTGCACAGATTAGAGCTGAGCCCTATTTATGCTGACATCTCTCTCCCCAACTGCAGTAGTCTGAATAAAATCCATCTTGGTTGGCTCTATTACCCTCTGACATTGCAATAAACTCCTATTAACTCATACCATTTCTGAGGGCCAGGAATTCAGGAGAGCCTCAGCTGGGTTGCTCTGGTTCAAGGCTTCTCAAGATGCAGACAGGGGCAGCACTCATCCGAAGGCTTGACTGGGGCTGCAGGGTCTTTCAAGGGGGCTCCCTCACATGGCTGACAAGTAGGTGCTGGCTGCGGGTGGGAGCCCTCAGCTTTCACCCTGTGAACCTCATTCAAGCAGTAGCTCTGCTTGAATGTCCTTGTGACATGAAAGCAAGGTGGGAATTGCACTATCTTTTATGACCTACCCTAGAAGTTATACACAGCCATGTCTGCAGTATTTCACAGGCTAGTCCTATCCACTGTGGGAGAGGACTCTAAGGCTGTGGATACTGGGAGGTGGGAGTCACTGGGGACCAGCATGGAGGCTGGCTGCCACGACTCTGCTAGCAGTCTGTATCATGTCCTTGGGCAGGTCACCAGAGCTCTCTGGGCTGGAACAATGAGGGGAGGGCTATGCTTAATCTATGAGGCTCCTCCCGGGCCTGACTTTATCTTTTATTAAATGAGAGAGTCAGTCGGTGAATGAAAGAGTTAATGTGCTTACAAAAGCATTTCTCACAGAGAGTAGCTCGTTTGCCAGGGTCTGGCCCAATTCCTAGAATTGGGTAGCTTGTTTCATGGGGGAGGGAGAGGGGGTCGCAGCAGCTGTCTGGGTTTCCCATCATCTCCCCTCTCCCTTCCGAGGTCAGGGAGGTGGGAGGGGACATGAACAGGTGGCTCCTGACGAGGCTGGCTTGGATCAATCCTGATACAAAGACACTAAGGATTTGGAAATGAACATGCAAGTGGGGGAAACTGGCAGGCTGCCCTTGGAAGGAGCTGGTCCTGGTTTTGCTCCTTTTAGGAGTTTTGCACCTGATTAATGATTCTGTTCAAGATGGATTAAGCTGCTGGAACCTTTCTCCATTTAGCAATGCCAGCTCTTTCCTCCTCTTAACACTTTTTCTTGGCTAATCTCATCTCCCCCACCCTCAATTTGTTCTTGGGGCAAACTATTGGTCTAGAATGAATTGGGTTTTCTCCTGGAAGGGAGGCTGACTACTCTCTGAGGTGAGAGACTAAGGAGCCATTACAAGCCAGGGGGGCTCAGGTTCAAAGCCCACTGAGATTCTCTTTACTCCCTCTGTAAGTTTCACTCTGAACAAATACTATTACTTTCAGAGGTCAGTTCCTGGCTCCATTCTGCCTTCCCCAGAAATGAGCAGAAGATAGGGAGCAGGCACTCAAACCAGGAAGTTGAAAGGAGTGGCTGTTATTCAAGGTGTAAATAAAGCCCTACACCTGAAATCCCTCCTTCTTCCTTCTGTCCTCTTCCCTCACTCCTCATGTGAGCCTCTACAAGAGCACAGCCTTGCACACAGTCTCACATAAGGAATGTGAAGCCACAGCATCAGGGCCCCGAGATGGACATTACAGAGATGGAGTCCAAGCTTCTTCCCTACTCTCCACCTTCCTGCAAGAGCACATGTTTAGCGCTGGTTGACCAGTCATCTGGCAATCCCTCTTCCTGCAGACAGCTGTCAGGAGGGTAGGACCTGGGTGACTGTGGGTGGTGGGGGGCAATAAACAGATGAGGGGCTGCATTTGCAGCCTTCCCTCCAGCCCTGCCCACCTCTCTTTTTCATGGACTTTCTCTGCCCTCCTCCACACTGCTCTTTATTCAGCAGGGACCCAAGGATCCCTCTCCAGAGAAAGCAGATCATCGTGGGCTGAGGGTGCCAAGTACCCTGCAGCCAAGGAACCCAGCACAAAGCTCCTTTATGCCTCGCTGTGTGCTCTCCTTCCTGGCCAGGCTGCCCTGTGCGTGGTTTTCCTTAGTCTTTCTTCACTATTTCTTTTCCAGTTGACTTAGTTATTACAGTACATGGATGGCAGGGGACGAAAGACCCTGGAGGGTGGGCCTGGCTCCAAAGTCTGAGTGGGAGTGGGGCTCCCCAGCCCTGCTGTGACTTCACTGGGGGGTGGTGCATCACATGCACCCACCTTCCAGAGGCAGGGCATGACTGTCAGTTATGGCTTCCCTGTTGGGGCTCTGGCCTCCACTGGCCTAGGACATCTCTGGAGAGTACTGAGTATGAAGTGGGGGGTGAGTGAGGCCCTCCTTGCCAGCTCCAGATGAGGTATAAGGTAGGTCGACACACTTAATCATGAGAGACACAAAGAGAGACGCAGAGAGAGAGGCAGAGGGAGAAGCAGGCTCCTCACAGGAAGCCCAATGTGGGACTCGATCCCCAGACCTGGGATCACACCCTGAGCCAAAGGCAGACACTCAACCACTGAGCCACCCAGGTGTACCCCTGTTCCTGCTCATAGATTTGACTTCCTCCTTCAATCAGTTTCAGAGGGTTACTAGAATGTCTATGACCCACACAACATGACACTGTCATTAAATTATCTGCTTTACATTTAAGTAACCTTTTAACTCAAACTCTTGTAATTCTTTTTTTTTTTTTAAAGATTTTATTTATTTATTCATAGAGACAGAGAGAGAGGCAGAGACACAGGCAGAGGGAGAAGCAGGCATCATACAGAGAGCCTGATGTGGGACTAATCCAGGGTCTCCAGGATCACGCCCTGGGCTGCAGGCGGCGCTAAACCGCTGCACCACCGGGGCTGCCCAACTCTTCTAATTCTTATGATCATACAACTGAAGTTTCACTTTTGAGGTCACATGCACATGCTTCATGTGGGAAAATATAAAAGTTAGTAGGGAGAACAAAGTTCAGCCCGGGTCCTTGGCCACCTTGGTTTTCCCCATCATTTATACCAACCTCAGACAGGTGACTACCTGTGTGTGTACTGCACGAGGACTTGGGGTAGATGCCCAACTCATATTGCAGCTGACAAAATGTAAAGGGGTGGAGGATAACTGGGGGCAAATTTTTAGGTGTGATACTGTTCATGAAATCTGTCCAGAGTGTTGGATATAACTAAGTTTGATGGAAAGGGGACTCTGGTCTGGGATTAGGGGACAGACAACCCCTGCTGAGATGCCCAGGCTGGTATAGACAGGGGCAGTGCTGCTAAATGCCTGCACCATATTACACATTTAAAACACTCAACTGCGGGGATCCCCGGGTGGCTCAGCGGTTTAGCACCTGCCTTTGGCCCAGGGCGTGATCCTGGAATCCTGGAATCCCGGGATCGAGTCCCGTGTCTGGCTCCCTGCATGGAGCCTGCTTCTCCCTCTGCCTGTGTCTCTGCCTCTCTGTGTCTCTCATGCATAAATAAATAAAATCTTTTTTTTTAAATTTTTATTTATTTATGATAGTCACACACACACACACAGAGAGAGAGAGAGAGGCAGAGACACAGGCAGAGGGAGATGCAGGCTCCATGCACCGGGAGCCTGATGTGGGACTCGATCCCGGGATTCCAGGATCACGCCCTGGGCCAAAGGCAGGTGCTAAACCGCTGAGCCACCAGGGGATCCCCAATAAATAAAATCTTAAGAAAAAAATAAAACATTCAAATGCGAAAGGGAGGTGGGGGGTTGGGGTGACTGGGGATGGGCACTGAGGGGGGCACTTGGTGGGATGAGCACTGGGTGTCATGCTCTATGTTGAACTCCAATATAAATAAATAAATAAATAAATATCACTCAAATGCATTTCTACAGGCAGTAAAGAGATGCTGTTTCCCTACTCCCCAAGACTTCCCCCTAAAGCCATCTACTCCAGCACCACCACCCCCAAGCGCCTCCTGAAGCATCTTAAAATCCAGCTGCTAAAGGGTTAAGTCCATTATAGCTGGCGGCCAGGACCCTGTTTCAGTGTTAGAGCTAGTATCCCTTGTCAAACATTTCGAGTATTACCCCTGGCTATACGGATGACTATAATATGTGTTGGCAGAGATATCTGGAAGGAGCTTGGCTGTGGCAATGCTTGAAGGTCTGATTCACTGAATCTGAGAGTGAGTTCTGGTACATGGTGCGGGGGGGCCCATGGCATTAAACCCGTTCCTAGACATCGAAATTTGATTTATTAACATTGGCAACAGTTACAGGCCATCTTGCCAACAAACTTTCTGAAATTGAAATCACATGAAACTTTCCTAGTTCCTGCTAGTGCCACATACGCCCTTTCCTTTCTAAAGCAGCAAATTCACTTAAAAATAATTAAGAAAAGATTGATGGGATTTTGGAATTGTAATGAAAAATATGATCTCATTAGTAAGTCATGAGTCAGGGCCAGGCACTCTGTCAGATGTATGCACTTCTGCATAATTAGAAGAAGCTGATACAAGGGCAGCTAATAACGACATGAATTAAAAAATTAAAATGGTTTCCCTTTATACTTTTTGGCTGTGCTGAGGTTTTTCCTTTTGCAAAAATTCAGAAAGAGATCTCTTTCTTTACCCTATCAAATGGAACAGTTGGTCCAAGAGAAAATGGCAGGAGAAAGAATTAAAAACACTAACTAAAAGGCGTCTTTGCACTGAATCTGTCATCAAGTGTCATTTAGGTTATGGTCCAACATCAGAAATGCTCTCAGCCACTTATCTTCAAGAGGATAAATATACCCCTGAGGTGAGCATGTTTTGAAAAGAGCCACTGCATTAATAATATAAACTTCATATAATCTCTGATTTGAACTATACAACACACAAAGCGATTCCCCTTCAGCTGAGACATACAAACTCTGGAAAGACCACAAACAGCTGGGAGCGAGACATCAGAAAGATAGCCTCATTTCTGCCACTCCCGGCTGGGTGACCTTGAGCAGACCAAGTCTGAGCCTTGATTTATTCATTTATAAAATGGGGTGGGAAGACCAGCCTGTCCCTTTGATGGGGAGATTCAAATGATATAATGTTTACAAAGCAGGCATTCATTCAAAATTGTTTCTCTCTCCCTTCTCCTTAGGAACCTTGCTTAGTTGACATTTGAAAGTTAACGATTTCCCTTTTCTTTCTTTCTTTTTTTTTTTTTGGGCGATTTCCCTTTTCTTTATTTTAAAGGTCGCTGAGTATCCACCATGTGCAAAGCTTCAGCAGAGGAGCACAGTGAGGACTGGATTTATAATCTTGGTGCAGGTGGGGTGAAGGGATGGACAAATGCGCATCGCTTGTGCACAAAGCAGAACGGGCTAGATGCTGCGGAAGCTCAGGGATGCTGGAAGCTGCCAAAGCAGAGGGTCTGCATGAGGGAGAACAAGGAGCCCATGCTAGCTGGTATACGCTACTGTGTCCACTGTTAAAATATTGATGTGCCTCTGCCCTGAGCTCCCCCACACTCCCGCACTTTGGCTCCCTCCCTGGCCTCCCCCAATCCAGCAACAAAAGGTCAATGCCCATCATGTCAGGGACTAGAGGCCCTCCTCTACCTATGACTCGAACCTTGTGATTAGATGGTGCCTGTGATGTGGTGGTGGTTAAATACATTCAGTATCACCCCTGGGTGTGGGAAGCATAAGGGACTTCATAAGCTTGCTGGTATATGAAGTGACCCTGACAAGAAGAATGAGATTTTGACCAGCAAATCAGAGGGAGGGTATCCCAGGAAGGAAGAACAGCTAATGAGAATGGGGGAAGAAACAAAATAAGGCATTGATTTGAAAAACAGGAAGTGGGAACTGGTAAGCGGTAGGAGACAAGGATAAAAATGTTATTAGGATATTGTAGAAGGTCTTGGGCACTTGGGTTGCTCAGTTGGGTAAGCATCTGCCTTCAGCTCAGGTCATGATCCTGGGGTCCTGGGATTGAGTCCCTCATGAGGCTCCCTACTCAGTGGGGAGTCTGCTTCTCCTTCTCCCTCTGCCCCTCCCCCTGCTCTTTTTCTCTGTCAAATAAATAATAAATAAAACCTTTAAAAAAAAAGATATTGTAGAAGGTCTTGACTTTTAAATGAGGAGATTTACCTTTATTTAGTTGGAATGCACTGAAGATTTTTGAGCAGGGAAGTGATGGAGTATTAACTTTCAAGAAATAGGGATGCCTGGGTGGTTCAGCGGTTAGGCCTTTGGCCCAGGGCGTGATCCTGGAGTCCTGGGATCAAGTTCCACATCAGGCTCCCTGCATGGAGCCTGCTTCTCCCTCTGCCTATGTCTCTGCCTCTCTGTGTGTGTCTCTCTCATGAATAAATAAATTAAATCTTAAAAAAAAAAATGAAATGACACAAAGGCAGAAAAAACACGTTAAAGACTCTGTTGCCAGGACAGAAGCATGGGAGCCTGAATCACGATGTTCTTAATGGAAGTAAGGAAAAAAAAAAATGGGTATAAGAGATAAGTAGACACTAGAGAACCTATCAACCAACTAAACATCTTTAAGAGTTCTTGAGAGAGACGGGCTCTGATCCCACTGCCACTTTTCCAGACATGATCCCAGAAGAGTTTGGACCTGCTAGGAAGGTAATTCCATGGTGCTTCACATCCCTGACTTCCTTACCACCCAGGGCGTGTATGCCTCCATTCAGCTGTATTCTCATTCTCCTACTGGTGAGGGCCCCCTCATCCTTTGCACATTTGCATCTTGACCTCCTCTTCCATGGTGCCTCGGAGTTAACCCTTACTGACCATCTCCTATGTGCCAGGCTGTGTGTGTGTGTGTGTGTGTGTGTGTGTGTGGGTGCTTTTTGCTTTATCTGATGGAAAATCTTTGGTAGGTGGATATGGTGTGCTCATGCAAACCCCATGTATCAAGGACTTGAGATCAATATTCTCTTGGTTCTCAGTTACCCACCAGCATTTCCAAATCATTACACTGCTACCCTCGTATAAAATTCTCTTTGGGGATTCACCATTTGATAGTATTATTTTTTTACCCCTCCTCCTCTGTTGTATCTACTCAAATCCTGACCATGTTTTCATGCTCACTGAAGGCTATCACACAGGTTTAATCTTCCATCCTAATGTTATGAGTTCTTTCAGTGGCCATTTGGACAATTCATATAAAACCAGCCTGGGTGGCTCAGTTGGTTAAGCAACTGACTCTTGATTTCAGCTCAGGTCAGATATCAGGGTTGTGAGATTGAGCCGTGCATCAGGCTCCATGCTCAGTGGGGAACCTGCTTGAGATTCCTTCCCTCTGGCTCCTCACCTCAGATACTCACACTCTCTCAAATAAATAAACAAACCCAGCCCAGCATTCCTTCACTTCCCACTCCCACAGTCTCCTCCTTCTTTCTCTTTCAGCCATTTATTCCAGTGGTGCACTCAAACCTTGTCATCTCTAGAGCTACAGACCCTTGTCAGAAATAACATTCTCAAACTCTAACTTCTTGTCTTTCCAGTTTCTTTACATCATTACTCGCCTCCAACGCAATGTTAAACACAAACGGTAAGAGCAGGCATCTTCATTCTGAATTTCAAAGGGAAATCTTTCAACATTTCTCTATTAAGTATACTTGCATCGGTGAATTTTATAAAACATTTTAATGTACCTTTACAATGATTTTTCTCCTTTTTTAGTGAGTGTGCTAAATTACAGTCTATTTTAGTGAAACAGTTTTACATTCATGTTATATACTCAAATTAGTCATGATGCCTTAGATTTTTATACATTTTCTGAATTAGTTTGGAAATATTTGGTATTTTTGTATTTATGTTTATAAATTATATTAGCCTGAAAATTTTAATTTGTTTCATTTAATATCCTTGACAGGTTTTGATACATAGTTATGATAGCCTTGTATAATGAGTTGAGGAACATCCTCTCTTTTTCATGTATCTGGGAACATTTGTGAGAGATTGGTTTGAATTCTTTCTTACATGTTGATAGAGTTCACATGAAAAGCCATCTGGGCTTGGAGTTTTCTTTGGGGGAAGCTTTAAAATTACAGATTCAATGTCTTTATTTTATAGGACTATCCAGACTTTCTATTTCTTTTTTGTGTCAGTTTTTCAATCAAAATTTTCAAATTTTTACATAGTTATTTATACCATATTCTTATTATCTTTGGAATATCTATAAATTCTATAGTGATGGCCCTTTTCATTCCAAATTTACTTTGTGTTTCCTTCTCTCTTTTTCCCTTTATCAGTCTTATCTGAGATTAATCAATTTAACAAATCTTTTAGGAGAGCCAATTTTTGGCTTTATTGATTTTTGTATTTTATGTTAGTTTTCTATTCCATTAATGTATATTCTTATCTATTTTATTTTCTTCTTTCTACTTTTAATTTGATGTTTTCTGGGGATCCCTAGGTGGCTCAGTGGTTTAGCCCAGGATGTGATCCTGGAGTCCTGGGATTGAGTCCTGCATCAGGCTCCCTGCATGGACCCTGCTTCTCCCTCTGCCTGTATCTCTACTTCTCTATTTCTCTCTCTGTCTATCATGAATAAATAAATACAATCTTAAAAAAAAAACTGAAATAGTAGAAAACATCAAATTATTTTTTTAAGATTTTATTTATTTATTCATGAGAGACACAGAGATAAAGAGAGAAGCAGAGATACAGGCAGAGAGAGAAGCAGGCTCCATCCAGGGAGCCTGATGCGGGACTTGATCCTGGGACTTCAGGATCATGCCCTGGACCAAAAGCAGGTGCTAAACCACTGAGCCACCCAGGGATCCCCTGCTATTTCAGTTCTAACTTTTGAGATAGATGGTTGTTAACTAATTAACTTTCAGCCCTCTGTTGTTTTTTTAAAAAGATTTTATTTGTTTGAGAGAGAGAGAGTGTGAGAGGGAGAGAGAGAAAGAAGCTGAAGCACACTCTGAACCAAGCTCAGAGCCTGATGTGGGCCAGACCCCACAGCTGTGAGATCATTACCTGAGCTGAAATCCAAGAGTTGGATACTTAACTGAGCCATCCAAGCACATCATCTTTGTGTTGTTTTAAAAATATTTCTATTTTTAAGTAATCTCTACACCCAATATGGAATCAAACTCACAACTCCAAGATCAAGAGTTGCATGCCCCTCAAATATACAAATGTAGTGATCTAAGGGGCACCTGCACCTCAATGTTTACAGTAGCAATGTCCATGATAGCCAAACCATGGAAAGAGCCTAGATGTCTATCGACAGGTGAATGGATAAAGAAGATGTGGTATTATATAAAATGGAATATTATTCAGCTATCAAAAATGAAATCTTGCCATTTGCAATGACATAGATGGAACTAGAGGGTATTACACTAAGTGAAATAAGTCGATTAGAGAAAGACAATTATCACATGATCTCACTCATATGTGGAGTTTAAGAAGCAAAGCAGAGGAACAGAGGGGAAGAGAGGGAAAAATAAAACAAGACAAAAATCAGAGAGGGAGACAAACTGTAAGAGCCTCTTAATCATAGGAAACAAACTGAAGGTTGCTGGAGAAGAGGGGGGTTGAGGGATCAGGTAACTGGGGTTATGGACATTGAGGAGCACACCTGATGTAATGAGCACTGGGTGTTATATAAGACTGATGAATCACTGACCTCTACTTCTGAAACCAATAATACATTATATGTTAATTAATTTAATTTAAATTAAAAAAAAGAGTTGCATGCCCCCACTGACTGAGCCAGCTAGGCACCCCTCAGCCTTCTTTGTTGACACAGCATTTAAGGCTACAGACTTCTCCCCCAAATAATGCTTTACCTGCATCCCATTAGGTTTGTATATAATATATTTTTTAAAAGATTTTATTTATTTATTCATGAGAGAGAGAGAGAAAGAGAGAGAATGGCAGAGACACAGGCAGAGGGAGAAGCAGGCTTCATGCAGAGAGCCCGATGTGGAACTCAATCCCGGGTCTCCAGGATCAGTCCCTGGGCTGAAGGTGGCACTAAACCGCTGAGCCACCTGGGCTGCCCCTGTACATAATATTTTTATTATGTACATTCTATTTGAAATATTTTATAATTTCTACTGCTTTCTTTTTGTTACTCCATTTGTTATTTAGAATTATGTTTCTTACTTTCCATCAATATACAGATTTAAAATTTCTATTAATGATTTCTAGCATAACTGCATTTTGGCCAGGGAAGGTATTGTTTACTTTGATTCATCTGACAATTATTGAGACTTCCTTCATGAGGCAGAATATGATTAACTGTATGTAAATGTTCCCTGTGCACTTGAAAAAAGTTTGTATATTCTGCAATTTAGGGGTGGAGTGGTCTATTTATATCCCTTTGGTCAGTTTCCTAATCTTGTCATTCAAATTAGATACATTCTTGCTGATTTTTTTTTCTAATCCTAATAATTACTGAAGAGGGGTGTGCAGAATCTCCTAAGATAATTCTGTTGAATTATTTACTTAATTATAGGGTTTGGGTCTCTTTTATTAGTTTTATATTTATGATTCTTAGAATGTGTGCCTCTCACCTTTAAAATTTGTAGTTATCGGGATCCCTGGGTGGCGCAGCGGTTTGGCGCCTGCCTTTGGCCCAGGGCGCGATCCTGGAGACCCAGGATCGAATCCCACATCAGGCTCCCGGTGCATGGAGCCTGCTTCTCCCTCTGCCTGTGTCTCTGCCTCTCTCTCTCTCTCTCTCTCTCTCTGTGACTATCATAAATAAATAAAAATTAAAAAAAAAAAATTTGTAGTTATCTAGAACACTGGGACACTCTTCTGCCAAACCTCTGTCCCAGCTTCTCCAATTGTTCCCACCAAGCCAGACTTTTTGTCTGACCAACTGCTGTTTATCCTTTAGAACTCAGTTTAATGTTGTTTCTTTAAGGAAGACTTGCCTAATTCCCCAGGTTTGGGTTACATCCTCCTCCTCTGTATAACTGAAATGTTATTTTTTTTTAAAACATTTTATTTATTATTCATGAGAGACACACAGAGAGAGGTAGAGACACAGGCACAGAGAGAAGCAGGCTCCCTGCAGGGAGCCTGATGTGGGGTTCGATCCCAGGATTCCAGGATCATGGCTTGGGCCAAAGGCAGGCACTCAACCGCTGAGCGCCGAGGTGTCCCCTGAAATGTTATTTGTGAAGTTGAATCAAAAGACCTACCATATCGCATTATAACTTCCTAAATTTTAGTCTGAATCCTTCAATGTTAAAGGGAATCCCCCAGGGCTACTTGGCTGGCTCAGTCAGAAGAGCATATGACTTTTGATCTTGGGGTCATGGGTTTGAGCCCCACATCAGGTGTTGAGATTACTAGAAAAATAAACTTAAAAAAAACCACCTCAATGTAGAAAGTATCATGTTCACTTATCTGTGTAAAGTCTTAGAAATAAAGGAGTAATTTACCATTCCCGAATTTATTTTTTCTATTCTTTTTTTTTCCTTCTCTATTTTCTTTTAGGATATATATTATATCTCTAATCCATAAATTTGGGGGTTAACTTACCTCTGTAGTCATGATATAGCCAGTAATAATAGAAGAATAAAAAGAGTCGAAAAAGAATTTAAGATAAAATAGCACAAATTTCTAATTTTTACAGATGAAGAAACAGACCTACAGAAGTGAAATGAATTTTCCTGAAGTCATTTACACTAAGTCTTATAGAAGAATGACTGCGTTTATGGGCAACACTACAAAACAAAATGTAAGGTTGTTTTTGAATATAAGTACCTATTATTTAAGTGTTACTGGGTGCTAACGAAGGAAACAATCCACAAAACTAAAAGGCAACTTATGGAATGGGAGAAGGTATTTGCAGACGCATATCTGATAGAGGCTTAGTATTCAACATATATAACGAACTTATACATGTTCTTATACATGTTTTATACATGTACTTATACATGTTTTGAGGTTACACCCTCAAAATAAATAATCCAATTAAAAAATGGGCAGAAGACATGAACAGACATTTCCCTAAAGAAAACATCCATGGGGTGCCTGGGTGGCTCAGTCGGTTGGGTGTCTGCCTTTGGCTCAGGTCATGATCCCAGGGTCTTAGGATCGACCCCCACATTAGGCTCCCTGGTTAGCAGGGAGCTTGCTTCTCCCTCTCCCTCTGCCTGCTTCTCTCCCTGCTTGTGCATGCTCTCTCTCTCTCTCTCTCTCTCTCTCTGTCAAACAGATAAATAAAATCTTAAAAAAGATAAAGAAAGAAAGAAAACATCCAAATGGCCAGCAGATATATGAAAAAGATGCTCATCATCACTTATCATCAGGGAAACGGAAACCGCAGTGAGATATGACCTCGCACCTGTCAGAATGGCTAAAATAAAAAACACAATAAACAACAGTGTTGCCCAGGATATGGAGACCAAGGAACACTAGTGCTCTGTTGGTGGGAATGCAAACTGGTACAGCCACTGGTAGAAAACAGTATGGAGGTTTCCCAAAAGTTTAAAAATAGAACTACCTTATGACCTATCAATTGCACTACTGAGTATTTACCCAAAGAATACAAGAACACGGGCACCTGGGTGGCTCAGTCGGTCAAGTGTCTGCCCTCAGCTCAGGTCATGATCCCAAGGTCCTGGTATTGAGCCCTGCATTGGGCTCCCTGCTCTGCTTTTCCCTCTCCTCCCTGCTTGTGCTCTCTCTGGCTGTCTCTGTCTCTCTCATATAAATAAAATCTTAAAAAAAAAACCAAGAAAAAAATTACAAGAACACTAACTCAAAGGGATACGTGCACCCCTATGTTTATAGCAGCATTATTTACAATAGACAAGATATGGAAACAGCCCAAGTGTCCATTGGTTGATGAATGGATGAGGAATATGTGTGTACACACACACACAAACATACACACAATGGAATATTACTCAGCCATAAAAAAGAATGAAAGCTTGCCATTTGCAATGATATGGATAGAGCTAGGGAGTATAATGCTAAGTGAAAGAAGTCAGTCAGGGCAAGACAAATACCATATGATTCCAGTCATATGTGGAATTTAAGAAAAAAAAAAACAAGCAAAGGGGAAAAATAAGAGAGAGAGAGAGAGAGAGAGAAAGAGAAATCAAGAAACAGATTCTTAACTATGGAGAACACAATCATGGTTACCCAGGGGAGGTAGATGGGGGGGGGGGGGATGCCTGAAACAGGTGATGGGGATTAAGGAGGGCACTTGTGATGAGCACTGAGTGATGTATGGAAGTGTTGAATCACTATACTGTACACCTGAAACTAATATTACACTCTATTTTAACTAACTGGAATTAAAATAAAAACCGAAAAAAAAAACAAAACAAAACCCTAAACAAAGAAAAACAAATGTTGGGTGCTGACTGGTTAAGCAAGACTTACAAACTACTTAGATAAGTAAATAAAGTTGTTTTTTGTTCTGTTTTGTTTATTTATTTAACTTTGTTACTTTGACTTGTTCAAACTAAACTGCACTGAATTCAGATTGCATCATGTGCTTACTTGCAAATGATAACGGCTTATATTTGTAAGCATCTTCCTTAATGAGGCCCTATTCTGAGCACTTTACATCTCATAATACCCCATGAAGTAGACACTTTGTTGTTCCCATTTTGCAGATGAAGAAACTGAGGCTGATGACACTAAGTAATTTGCCTAAGGTCACAGCACTAGTTAGGGTCATAGAGAAGCAATCTGGTGCCAGAGTCCGGGTCTTCACCATGGCTACCCAGCCTATGCTGATGGCTCTTTTCCCTTCTCTTCCAATAATGGCTTTCCTCTGTCTGCATCGGGACAAGCTTCTGGGTCACCTAGATGCTCTCAGGGGTCATCTGTCTCCTGCAGGTGCTCAGGGAAAGCTAGGACTTCTCTTTTTCCCCCTCAGTGCACTTCTTTGCTCCTGCCCCCCTTACAGGGTACACCCCGTCACACTGCAGTGACTCGTTGGTGAGTCTGTCTCATCCTCCTTGAGGGCAGGGTCACGGATTGTTCATTTGGTATTCCCAGAACACAGCACAGTGCCCGGCACACAGCGGATACAGGAAATGTGCTCTAGTCTAGTCCTGTTTAATCAATAGTAATTGAAGAAATCTGAAAGATAAGCAATCTCTGTAGGCATAAACTCAATGCCATATATATCTATTGATTTTTTGCTTTGATAATGAGTTATATGTTGTTATTACTGACTCTTGATAGGCTCAAATGATTAGAAAATAATCATATGTAGAAGCACCCCAGGCAGACCCTCAGCACAATTACAGAGTTGGTGATGTCTATCTTTCATTTTTGAGATCTCAAGAGCTTCCCACCTCTGCTTTCTGTGGTCCTCTCACTAAGCCAGGCACCCTGCATACTCTGTCCACATTTTAGTCCTTATCAAAAGGTCTGGTTCTCTGCTTGTCCTCAAGGTTGGCAACTATGACAAATGAATTCAACGGGAAGGTGGAAGACCACTCAAGCATCTGGAACATAATGTGTCCTGGATGGAGTCGGGAGTTTTGAATGCTTTTTCTCTTTCTCAATTTGGCAAAATAAGGTGACAGAAAGAGATAATGATTAGGATTATAATAGCCACTACTTATGCAGCCAGACACATGTTAATCATTTTACATGCATTATTTTAATCTTCACGGCATTTATTTGAGATAGATATTGTATCCTGTTTCTTACAAGCTATGAAATAAAGGTTGACATGATCTGTCTATACTTCTGCACCTAACAAGTGGCAAAGCTGGAATAACAAGTCTTAACTGTCTGGCTCAGAGCTTGTGGTCTTTACCACTACTATAAGCTTCCCCGCACAGTGATATTTTATGAACTGGAAGGCGTGGCCAAAGCTTTAATCCAAATTATTAAAATCCTATTGCAGAGTTTAGTAACTGAGGGAAAGAGTGAGGAAATATTTTTGGACATAAGTGCCAATTTGTTGCTCCTAAAATCACATCACTTGATCTCTTATTTATTTGGATTTGGCAAGTGTGAAGGTAAGAAAATTGGAATGGACAGGTTAGAGAGAGTCCCTCAGGCCTTCTGTAGACCAATTCAATACTCCACTGGCCAAAGCAATTATCCCTCTTCAGCTTTTACCAGGAAAAGGCCAGAAGTTTGTCAAGGATCATTCATCCTTCTGCTAGCAAAACAAACCTCCCACCATTCCCACGAGAATAAGTCCATTACAGAAGGGAATGGCTGTGAGTTCTTCTGAGCTTTCAAAGAACTTAATGGGGAGTTAAAAAAGAAAAGAAAGAAAAAAGAAAGAAAAGAAAAGAAAAAAGAAAAGAAAAGAAAAGAAAAGAAAAGAAAAGAAAAGCTTCTATAAAATGTAAGAAATATTGAAGGGAAAAATTCCCTGGATAATCTGATTGTTAAAGTGATTGTGCCAAAGTTAAAAATCTCTCAGATATTTGAACCTTTCTGTTCTTGGAGCTAATAATATTAAACATCTTTGTAATATAATTGTTGATATTTTCATTATAATTTAACAATGGTGCCTGCGTGTAGTGTTTGCTTAATTGAAGAAGTTGGTTTACAAGAAGGAGTATAGTATCAGCGTAGTTTAAAACAACACAAGCTGACTGAGTTAGTGTCACAGCATTAGGTATTTTTTTAATAAAGATTTATTTATTTTATGATAGACATAGACAGAGAGAGAGAGAGGCAGAGACACAGGAGGAAGGAGAAGCAGTCTCCATGCCAGGAGCCCGACGTGGGAGTCGATCCCGGGACCCCAGGATCGTGCCCTGGGCCAAAGGCAGGCGCTAAACCGCTGAGCCACCCAGGGATCCCCAGAATTAGGTATTATACACAAAAAAGTAGTATAACGTCCATTTATGACTAATACAGTGTGTGATCTCAGGCAAATCATTCAATTCTCTATTTTTTTTCTTAAAAATTGTATTTACTTATTCATGAGAGACACACAGAGATAGAGGCAGAGACACAGGCAGAGGGAGAAGCAGGTTCCCTGTGGGGAGCCCGATGTGGGACTGGATCACAGGACCTTGGGATCACACCCTGAGCCAAAGGCAGATACTCAACTACTGATCCACCAGGGTGCCTCTGGACAAGATGACTTCTAAGAATTTCTTAGAAGAACTTTTCCTTTAGCTGGGAGAGTCACATACTAATGGTGATATTTATTTGTTAATTCATTCATCCCCGAAGCATTAATTAATTATTAATCCTTTCAAGTATTTATGTATTAAGAGCACACACTGGGCACCAGGCATTCTGTTCCATGCTAGAAATAGATAAATGGATGAAAAGACACAATCTCTTCCCTTAAGGAGTTGACCTGCTGTTGGAATTGGGCCTGTATCAATGCAGGATTGACTATGGTTGCAAATAATAAGGGTCCAAAAATAGGTCATTGAATTTTAAATTTAATATTCCCATACTACATTATCCTTTGGTTTAAAGCAACATCTCTCAGTGTTTATTCTTTGGAAAATTCATTTATTCATTTGGCATTTTGTTTACTGGGTGCCTACTCTGTGCCTGCTGCCTTCAGAAAAGGTTCCACCATCAAGTCAGTTTGGGAAATATTGGATTAAATGAAACTGAGGCTTCTCAGGCTCATTAACATGTGATACGACTCATGGTTTGCAGAATTTCTTGCCATGGGGACCTTGTTTTGGGGGAAGAGCTCATAGGACATGTGTTGCGCGGTGCATACTTTGATGAAGTACTGAAGGTCCCTCTGTCTCCCCAGCAAGGGTGGAAGCATGTTGGTGGGTGAGGTGGGGGGGCTTGTAAAACAGAAGGCTATCCAAGCATGTATCGCTCAACATCTCAACTAGAATTAGACTATTATAGCTCTATCACAATATTCTTCCCAGAAACTTGATTTACAGTAATCTCTGTCTTGAGATGGCTTTCACTTCAGGTGAACTACATTTTTAAGGTCTTCGGGGAAAAAAGCGGCTGGAGCTCCCCATAAAGAGCTGTATCATCTGATTTATTAGAAATAAAGCTGTTACTTCTGTGGGTGATGTCTCTGTTCTCAGTCTGCTGGAAGAGAATGGGCCAAAATATACTAATTGGATGAAATGGAAATTACAGGAATTTGGAAATGGAGCCGATGAAAACACAACCAGCACTAATCAAAGGCTAATTATTCTCAACTGGCAAGATGGCCACCTGGGGGTGTGAGTGACACAGACAGGCCAGCAGAGGAGGAGCCGAGGCCAGGCCTGGAGGCCACTGGCTGAGGGTGGACGTTTCCAAGAGATTGTTTTCTGTGAGTGTTTCTGATTAGTCAAGAAATGTTTCTGGGTTTCCATCCTCTTGTTTACCAGAGGAAGGGCTGGCTAGGGGACTGGGGGTTCTGGGCCACAGTGCTGATTGCGGTTAAGAGGATGACAATTTACATTTGTAGAGCACTCCCTTGAGGAGCCGGAGCTCTGGGAGGAGTGATGTTTGCTTCCTCCCTTCCTAACTACATTTTAATGTTAGATGATCAGATTAAAATGAAGGAAAAAGAAACTTACAGAAGGGCCTTGACAATATGACTGTGAGAGGGAGGAAAGGCTGCCTGGCCAGGACCTCTTGGTGGCTATGTGTGGGAGGCACACGAGGGCCAAGTATTTCCCACCACCTCTTTGTCCACAGGCTCCTTTCCAGTTCGCCTCTGAATGCTTCATGGTGGGGTCCAATCCAGTCACCCATTTCTTTTCTTTTTCTTTTTTTTTTTTTCAGTCACCCATTTCTTAAGTAGGGACAGCTCTGTCAAAAACTCATCCCAGCACTTGACTTAAGGCAATTCATTCCTCGAGATGGCATCCATTTTTAGGGGTTTAATTTTTGTAAGTTTTTTTTAAAAAAATTAGACTTTAAAAAATTTTTTTTAATTTTTTAATGTAATCTCTACAACCCAACATGGGGCTCGAACTTATAACCCCCAGATCAAGAGTCACATGCTCAATTGACGGAGCCAGCCAGGTGCTCTCATTTTTAGGGACTTTAAATAATATAGGAAATAGTGAGCTACGGCTATCATCCTGTATGCTCTGAAAGTCAGGGTGGGTTACAGTGTAACACAACCTCCCCTGGAACTCACAACAGTGAGGTGAGGTTTCCGAGTGACTCTGCATTTACTCTCAGGTTATCCTCATTCGAAATACATACAGAACACCACAGGGTCTGGGATTTTTATCAATATCTACATAGAATGTAACTATGTACACCTATACAGAATGGAACTACTCCAACTAATCTTTCTGAATATTTCTGGAAATAAGTTACTTGGCTTGTTATTTCTGGCCATTTTTTTTTTTTTTTCAGGCAAATCTTGAAATCATTGAATTTCAACAAAGGTAGGAAGGAAGCTCTTTAGAATACTGGGGAAATCTTTGGCTTAGGCAGACCAGACTTGGCTCAATGTGGGCAGGTACAACTGGCTAGAGGGATGCTAGATGCACCCCTCTCCTCTTCTCTTGAGAATCCCGCTGCTGGAGGAGTTGGTGAGGAGTCTGGTGGTCTGGTGAAAGGAAGAGGGGAAGGCCAGTTAGGGCCGATACAGCTTTTGATCAGGCATCATAAGAGCCAGGAATATTGACACACAGATTGAATTTAGGGGAAAATAGATCTTAAATTATGAGGAGGCATCGTTTTCATCTAACCCAGGGATCTACTCGATGCAGTAATCTCTGCTCCGGTTTCAATCCGTGCTTGAATGCATCTATTTGGTAGGGGTCACTGCCTTCCAGGCAGCTCATGTTGGTGGTTAAAGAGTTCCTTCTTAGATTAGCCCTAGACTTACATCCCAGTAACTTTTACCCTTCGGATAATAGAAGCAAGTACAATTAACTGTGAACAAGGGTTTGAACTGCATGGGGCACCTTATATATGTGCAGATTGTTTTCTTTGATAAATACAGTACGAGGGCAGCACAGGTGGCTCAGAGGTTTAGCGCCGCCTTCAGCCCAGGATGTGATCCTGGAAACCCAGGATCGATTCCCACGTCAGACTCCCTGCAGGGAGCCTGCTTCTCCCTCTGCCTGTGTCTCTGCCTCTCTCTCTCTCTCTGTGTCTCTCATGAATAAATAAATAAAATCTTAAAAATAAATAAATAAATAAATAAATAAATAAATAAATAAATAAATAAATGCAGTACAGGGCTAGAACTGTACTTTCTCTTCCTTAGGATTTTCTTAGTAACATCTTTTCCCTTAGCTTATTTTATTGTAAGAATACAGCATGTAATACAAATAACATAAAAAATATTTATGCTTTATGTTATCAGTAAGGCTTTCAGCCAACAGTAAGCTATTAGTAGTTCCATTTTGGGGGAGTCAAAAGTTATACATGGATTTTCGACTGCAGGGTTGGGAGGGTGGCCCCTAACCCCTGTGCTAAGAGTCAACTTCCTTCTTCCTTCTACACCATTGTCTCTCCAGGAGTTGAAGATAGACACTAGTCCCTATAAATATTCTCTGCTCAGATGAAAGGTATGTCATAGGAAACAAGTAAGTGCTGACCGAGTCTGCTCCGGGTTAGGAGCATCCCTATCACTCTCAACTAGGAAAAAAATTCCAGATGTAAATCCTGAAGTAATTTTCCAGACCAAATCTGTTAGGAGACACAAATATTAAACTAACAGTGATAACGTTTGGAGAAAATAAATAGTGTCATTTTTGAAGACTTTCTTCCTTATTCCTGTCAAACCTCTCAAGTAAAGATTATGAAAAGTTCTAAAAGAAAAAAAAAAGGAAGACAAGGAAAAAGTATTTGCAAAATACATGGTAAAGGTGTATTATTATTATTATTTTTTTTAAAGTAGGCTCTAGGCCGGACATGGGGCTTGAACTTGTGACCCTGAGGTCGACAGTCACACTCTCTACTAACTGAGCCAGCCAGGCCCCCCAAAGATATACTATTTAAATAGTATGCTCTTATACATCTATTTATCTAATGGGCAAACAACAGCTAACTGAAGTTATCTTCATGAGCTAGGGTGATTTGCACGTATAAACTCACTGAATTCTTACGGTGACTCTAGGAGTTACATGTTATTCCATTTTACAGATGCAAAAACTGAGGCGTAATTACTTGCTTGAGATCAAACAGCTGATGAGTGAGACACAGTGGAGCCCAGGCGGTCCCTGACCACTGCACGCTGTTGCCTCTTGTGAACAGTGATGTAGCAAGAGAAGAGAAGCTGATAAGGAAAAAAGAGAAGCCCCATCAGCAGTTAGGGGCATGTGGAGTGAGGCACTGAGATACCATCTACTTAGAACCTTTGACCTAAAACATCTGGTATTTGCAAAGCCACGAGAAATAAGCACTTGTCTGTGCTGCTGGTGGTTTTCAGCCTTTCTGAAGAGAAAGATTAGCATCAGGCACCCCAAGATGTGTGTGTCTTTTAATTCAGAAGGGCCATTTATAAGGAGTTATCCTGAAGAAATGAAGAAGAATGTATACAAAGGTCTAGTTGCAAAGGTATTCAAGGTGGTGCTGGTGGAGTCACTGTGACATAGACAAGTTAGAGAAAATACTAATTTTCAACCCTAAAAAACTGATTAAACCTGGCAGGACACGTTCATGGAGGACACCAGGCCACCAATAGAAAAATGTGCAGAAGAACTGTTAATACATGGCAATCTATATATGGTGTAAGTGAAAAAACCCCTAGGTTTCCATGTAAGAATAAGCTGCTATTTTTTCCTTTTTGGTACACGAAACGAATGTTTACATACGCTGTGAGAAATGAGTGTAAAGATATATGCCAGGTTGTAAATCACGATTATCTTGTAAGTAAAGGCGATTTTAATTCTCTTCTTTGAGTCTATTGTATTTACATTTCTTTCTAAGTTGAACACATAAAAATCTAATAATAGAATAAAATAATGGGCAAATAAGTTATTTTTAATTAAAAATGGGAAAACAAGAATAAGCAGAATATTCCAGAATGAAGAATCCTATGGGGACCTCCTATCCTCCATGGTACCATGTCAATGTCCATAGGGGGTCTCTGAAAAATGGTGATTATAGTTTCGTCTCACCATTAAAACAAAAATCCCATCAGGACGTGGTAATTTTCTCGTAAAGGAGAGAGCTGTTGGTGAGGGAATCACAAGTAGAATTAGTTTTTCTTCTCCCTTAAATGTGTCCAGGAGAGTTTCATACCTGAGTATGAAGTCCCTCGAGAAGGGCAAGGATGTGTTTATTTGTCTCAGCCAACATTTCTCAAGAGCTTAAGACGTCCCTGTCGCCCCTAGGACAGCCCCCATCATGGGGACTGAGGGTCTCCAGGCAAAGTGCACTTTGTAATGGGATGTTGTCTTTCTTTATCAGATGTCCCCTAAACCGTCTGTGCCTTAAGGGTGTGAGTGGCTCTCAGCGACACACATACAGGTCAGGGTGCACCTTGGGCATTGCCAGCAAACATGAAGCGCTGATGGCAGCGTTCTGGGCAGCTTGAGGCAACAGGACTCAGGTCTTTGCTGAGGCCTGCTGGGAGGAGTGCTCTTTCTCCCCGGCCAGAGAAGAAAGATCTGTTTCCTGTGGGGCTTGGAGGGTCCACACCATGGTTGTGCTCCTCTCCAGAGCTCTAAACCCTCTCCTTTCTGCCTAGGCATCCTCCTTTTTCCTCCCTGGGGCATCAAAATTAGAGAGAGAGAAAAATTAGAGAGAGAGAGACACGTATCCCTAACTTTTCCCCTAACCAATCCTCTTAAGCAGCCCCCGTCATCATCTCGTGGCTCTGGACACGGGCCATGTGCAATGTAATCTCCCTGTGCGTACACGGTGTCCTCAACACTGTGGTGCTCCCCGTTTTCCCTTCCCTTCTGTTGAAATCTGACCATGTTCCAGATTCCAGTCCAGATTACAGAGAGAGAGAGAGAGAGAGAGATGTGTTTAAGCCTAAATATGGTAATTCAATAGTATTCTTCAAAAGGACACAATCTTTTTATGAGTCTCAGGTGACTATCAATATTACCTGAATATCCCAAGGAAGGAAACTCAAATCTGTAGACTATATTGTCCTGTTGGCAGATTACATGAATGGTTTTCTTGTTTGGACTTGCCATAAGCACGAGAAGAAAGAGACCTGGGTTTTGGGGTGCCCCACTGCTCCTCTCACCATCTGGTGTGGTCCTGTTTCCCTTACTTATGCTCCATCTCCACTGTGGGTATCATCATCCACATAGTTCCTCAAACTAGAGACTTGGCCTCACTTCTCAACACCCCAACCTCCATTGCAATGACAATGCTTCCAACATCCTTGGGACACATCACCTTCTCTGACATTGCCCTGGTTTAGGCTTTCTTCTTGTGTTTTATCCACCTATAGAGTATCCACCTATAGAGTATCAGTTTAAGGGCCCACTTAGAAAACAAAGAAACTGCCTCAAGTTCATCTTTGGAATGAGAGCGAGTTTGTCTTTAACCAGAGTAGCATGTCTGGCAGCAAGAGACTTCCTATAATTATAAAATAGGTGGTAAGGAGAGCCGTCTTGCAAACAGATGAGTAATTGAGGAAGATAAAGTAATAACTGGTGAACGGAAGGAGGAAATAAATCAAAGTCTGACAGCATCATTTAAAATGAGCCAAAATAATGTGTTTTGTAGTTTACATATATTTGTCTCACTATGGCAGGACACTGTGCAAGGCTGAGTGTGTAGCCAACAGAACCCCGAGACAAGAACAAGGCTGGCCAGCATGAAAGAAGGTGGATGGCTGACAGAGCTCAAGGTAGAACATGTGTAGAGCTGCCAAGGGGGACAGAGGAAACCTAAGAAACCATCCTGGAACCACAAGACCAGATTAGACTGAGAAGCTGAAGCGTGTCAACGCAAGCAAGCACAGTTGGTGGGGGTGGCCGGGGCGCAGGATGAGAGGGGCATGTGAAAAGACCCCCAATCCCAACACAGGCAGGCTTGTCTGAGCTGCTCCCACCCCCTGAATTAGGCATGGCTGCCGTCTCCTCCATGAAGTCCTCCGTGACCACTCAGTCTGCAATAGCCCAGTTCTCTATACATTACCCCGCTTGATTTCTCTGACAAGCACTTAGCATTCCTGGTTGTTTTCTCACTTCTTTGTTAGTTTTTTCTCTGTGTCTCTCAACAAAGACGTCAGCTCATCTCAAGGAGCAGAGTCTGGGACTGCCTGGCATGCAGTAGGTGTGCTCAATGAATAGCACTGAATGACTGGAGGAGCCCTTGCCTGCATCTCCTGCTCCCACTCGTCCTTGCATTGCCAAGGGCACAGCTGGCTGTGTGGTAGGACACAGACGCCTGATGCATCCACTCTACGTTTTGAGATTGAATATATTAACACTGACCTGTTAACCTCAAGTACTTCCACCACCTACTGGCCAGACATGTATCCCTAACTTTTCCCCAACCAATCCTCTTAAGCAGCCCCCGTCATCATCATCTCATGGCTCTGGACACGGGCCACGTGCAGTGTAATCTCCCTGTGCATACACGGTGTCAACTTCTGTTGAAATCTGACCGCGTTCCAGATTCCAGTCCAAATTTCCCTTGGGGTTCTCCCGAATACTCCAGCCCACAGGACTTCTTTCTCTGACCTGCAAAACTTGCTGTGTATTTCAAGCTATATTTATTCTCCTACTTAATGTTGTCACAGTTGTCTCATGGAGGTTAGGGCCGCTACCCCTGCATGAGTCCCCAAGGTGCAAGAATGGGCCCTGGTCACCTGCCCTCTTACTTCGCAAAGCCCCTCACACTAAGCTGGACACGAAAACGACACCTGGAGTATAGTGGGTGGAGAACGCGGAACTGCCCGTCTTTGTCATTTCTCTGTGCTCTGGCCACAGCCTGCCCCCCCACACAACTTAGCTGAGTTGTTGTGAAGCTGATGTGGAATTCACTCAGGGTGGCTGACATCTGCTGTTTCCTTACTACCTTAAATCCATGTATCCACGTGCCAGGTACAATAGTAGATTCTGGGATGTGGGAATCCTTCACTTCTCTGCTCTCAGCCTATTTGGATCCTACTACTAGGGTGACCACAGAAACCTCATTACTCAAACTGGACACTTAAGAATAAAAGGGGGGCTCTATTCATGACTCTGCCAGGTCCAAAGGTATAAGTCAGGCTCATCCCAGGCAAGGTGGGACATTCTGTTGCTCTATTTGGAGCTGACTCTACACTGGGGTCCAGGTGGGTCATGTGGCCCAATGTCTGCCAATGACAGCTTCCCATTGCTCCAGCACAGTGCTTGCTTCGGGGACAGGCACACAACTCCTTAAAGCCGGTGAGACACCAGGAGCACTTTGCTGATGTTTGGAATTATGGCAGGTGCTCCTCCTTATTGTATTTGTCTGGAGTGGTTTGGAGGAGCTACCACACTCGTCTTGGGAGCCCAAGAAAAAGACTTTCTTCTTGTGATACACCCTGTTGGATCTCCATGTCGTCAAAAGCTCAACCCTGAGAAGAGGTGACAGGTAAGCACTGTAGCAATCATCCCTTGCGGAGTCAAGCACTACCCACCAGCTGTGTGAGCAGGTCATCCTGGATGTCCTGCCACAGAACAGGACAAATAATATATATGGTTTTTAAGCCAGTAAGCTCTGGGGCGCTGTGTTACGTAGCAGTAGATAACCGGAGTTGAGGAGACGGGGAGAGGGTAGGCATGACCCTGTTGGGAGTCCTGGAGTAAGCCACAGTATTTCTGCTTCCATGTCAGTAGCCAAGACTCAGTCCACATCCACCCCAGACTGTTAAGGAGGCTGAGGATTGCAGTTGTCCAGTTCTGCTAACTGGGCCCTATGGAGCCACCAGGGGCTCGATGAGGACAGAAAGAATTTGGGGAGATAAGCAGCAGGCTTGCACATGGCTTTTTGGTATTTTAAAACATTTTCCAGGGGCGCCCGGGTGGCTCAGCAGTTGAGTGTCTGCCTTTGGCTCAGGTCGTGATCCTGGGGTCCTAGAATAGAGTCCCACGTCAGGCTCCCCACAAGGAGCCTGCTTCTCCCTCTGCCTGTGTCTCTGCTTCTCTCTGTGTGTCTCTCATGAATAAATAAATACAATCTTTAAAAACTAATAAAAAATACAAAATTTTCCAGAGTTCAAATTTATCTCCATCCTTGTCACTCTCAGTAGACAAACTCCACTCTTGTGTGGGCTATGCACATTTCCTCTACCTTAAGTTCCATGCATCTCCATCTGTTCTCTCTTCTCTTTCTCTCCTTTTTTTTAAAAGATTTTATTTATTTATTCATGAGACACACACACACACACACACACAGAGAGAGAGAGAGGCAGAGACACAGGTAGAGGGAGAAGCAGGCTCCATGCAGGGAGCCTGATGTGGGACTCGATCCCCGGTCTCCAGGATCACACCCCGGGCTGAAGGTAGCGCTAAACCGCTGAGCCACTCAGGCTGCCCCGTTCTCTCTTCTCTTGCTCATGGCCACTCTTTTATGTGTGTTCTCCATCCTCTTGCCCCACATTGTCTAGCACTTGGCTCCCTCCACTCTTTCTCATTCTCTACCTCATTGTACTCTGGGTTGGCTAGGCAGCGAACATGGAGTGATGGCTGAGGCAGGCGATGGGGCACCTACCTGGGAAGGTCAGTTGAGAATGGCCTTCATAAAGAAGTGACGTTTAAGTCAAGACCTAACGTATAAGGAGGGTCCATCATGTGGAGTTCGGTTGGCCCAGGTGGGAATGGAGGCAGGAAGTGTTTGTGCAGAGGAAGTGCTATATTTGAAGGAAGAGTTAGCCTTTAGGGGGAAATGAAAGAAGAGGTATATAAGAATGCTGTGGGCAAGTGGCCATGGAGAGAGGCTCTATGTGAAGGAGGAGAGGTAAGCAGTGGCCAGATTTGATGGGCCTTTGAGAAAACCAGAGGAGCTGGACTTTGTTTGAAAGCTCATGGAATATGGTGGATATATGGTGAGGAATAAAACAGACATTGTTCCTTTTTTTTTTTTTTTAATTTTTTTTTTTTATTTATTATTTATGATAGTCACACAGAGAGAGGAGAGAGAGAGGCAGAGACACAGGCAGAGGGAGAAGCAGGCTCCATGCACCAGGAGCCCGACGTGGGATTCGATCCCGGGTCTCCAGGATCGCGCCCTGGGCCAAAGGCAGGCGCTAAACCACTGCGCCACCCAGGGATCCCCAGACATTGTTCCTAATTCCCACTGAGTTTACATTCTAATCTTACAAATTACAATGAAAGATACAAGGGATCAAATTACAAGGGATTGCACTTGGAGCTTTGACGCATACAGTCTCTAAGCTCCTGGAGGAATGTGGCTATGTTCCTGGGAGTTTGAAAACACTCCATGAGAATTTTATAATTTTGTTTTGTTTTGTTTTGAAAAGCAATAGGAGGGACGCCTGGGTGGCTCAGCGGTTGAATGTCTGCCTTTGGCTCAGGGCGTGATCCTGGATTCCCGGATCGAGTCCCATGTCGGGCTCCTTGCATGGAGCCTGCTTCTCCCTCTGCCTGTGTCTCTGCCTCTCTCTCTTTCTGTATCTCTCATGAATAAATAAATAAAAATCTTTTTTTAAAAAAAGAAAAGAAAAGCAATAAGATTTTCTAAAGCATCAGATGATCACCTTTAAAATGAGTGTTACTACACAATATTAGGACTGGCGTATGTGTCACAGTACCAGTGGCAGGGGGGGCTTCCGCTTGCCCCTCACACTCCTCTCCACTCTGTTCCTCGTCCCGGGAAACTGACCTGCATGGACTGTAGGCAAGAGGCTCCCCTGTCTCTGAGAGTCTGGTTGGGTTCAGTCTCATCCACTGCAGAAGCACTTCTGGTCCACAAACAGCTCGATATTCATTTGCCAAAAAAGTTTGGCATTAGAGTGAAATTTAACATTTTTTCATCGCGGGTGCCAGTTTTACCCTCTAGGATGATGCTCATGAGGAGTCCAAGCCCTCCTCTGTGCAAGTGTTTTGTCCCCTGAGGCCCCAGGAGTACTTTTCCACCTCTCTACACTTGTCCTCCGGGTGCCACCCTTGGGGGCTCAGCACAAACACCTCCCCTCCAGGAAGTAGTTCCTGGTGTCCTTTCCTGACCGAAGGTGGACTCCCCTTGGCTTGAACCTCTGAAGCCTATCACATTCCGCTGCATACTCTGCTCATGGCTACACATCTTTCTTCCTCTGTCAGTTTTTGCTTTTTGAAAGCAGGATCTGTATTTCTTTCTTTTGTATTCTCCTCAGCCCTTACCAAGGTGTCTTACATATTACAGACATTTCATAAATATTTAGTGAATGAATCAATGAAAGATACAAGACTGTATTATGTACATTTTGTATGATACACACACACATACCTACATGTACAGGAACACCGAAAAATAGAACAGTTCTGCATAATTGTATAATACCCATTTGCCTGCTGCCATGAATACTTGCTCTCTCTGCATCTGGAGCACAGTCCAGGCTGCTCTCCAGCAGCTCCATTAAAACACTGTCTCTTAATCTGCAACCTTAAGCTTCTCTTGTGCCAAGGCTTCTGGCTTGAGATACCCTCCATTTGTATAACCCAGCATCCCCTTGGGCCCCGGCCCTTCTACCACTCCTTCTGCTAATGGACTCTGGCATAATCAACTGAGTATCAATCTCTTCACTGAGTATCAGTCATCAGAGTGGCATTATTCTTGTGATCTTGGGGAATGTTGGATGAAAACAGTTCAAACACAGACTATGCCCTTCAGGAATTTATATCATACAGGGAAAAATAAGGTGTATCCATGGTAAATCAAAGTGAAAACACGGAGAGACAAATAATCTATATATGCTTAGAATGCCTTTGAAAACACTTAAAAAGTACACCCATGTGCAACCATATCATCAATGTACAGCCACATACAAGCACACACACCCATGTGCAACCATGCACACCCATGCACACCCATGTACAACCACATGCACCTATGTGCACCTACGTGCAACCACACACCCCCATGTGCAACCATGTGCACCCATGTACAACCATGTGACTATAGTTTGAAATATTGCATTGCATGCTTAAAATCTGCTAATTAGCTTTACTTGTGGTGGCTATTTTACAATGTACGTATGAAATTATTATGTTGCACATCTCAAAGGCGTACTATTTTTAATTGTCAATTATACCTCATTAAAGCTGGGGAGAAAAATGTACCCACAAGCATAAAGGGATATTCTTTTTTAATTTTGATTTATTTATTCATGAGAGACACACAAAGAGAGACAGAGACATAGGCAGAGGGAGAAGCAGGCTCCCTGCGGGGAGCCCAATGCGGGACTTGATTCCAGGACCCCATGATCACAACCTGAGCCAAAGGCAGATGCTCAATGCCTGAGCCACCCAGGCATCCCATAAAGGGATATTCCATCAAGAAAACCAGATGTGTAAAACTCAAAACCTCAAGGCAGTACATTGGGAATTATTGATAATTCATGTAACAAGATATATATTTTTAGTGCCTAGCTTCTTGACGATATTGGAATTGTCACAGATTCTGAAAGCTGGAGGGACCTTGAAGGTTATCTACTTTCACACTTGCATTTTACAAACGAAGAAATAGGAACCATCTGCTCTCTCACTCTTTCTTACTCTGGGACGCCTGAGCATTGTCAAAGACAACCACACTGCAAAGCAGGTGGACGTCACTGCCAAGTTGAGGGCCGACTTCAGCTGGGCCCTCAGCGCTGCCCGTATGATTTCACTCCTTTGAACCTTCCTCTGCTCACTGCCCACCTTGACCCCCTTCAAATGCTAACCAAATCCTCCTCGTGTTTCTCTGCTTTTCTATCCCTTCCCCCAGACTTGCTCTAAACAGCTGACCTTTTCATTCAGCGAATATCTAGGAAGTATCTACGATGTCCCAGATTCAGCTTCAGAGGCCATGGCTACCGTAATGCATCAGGCTAAAGTTTCTGATCTTAGGAAGCTTCCATTCTTGTTGGACGCTGTTGCCAGACTGCAAACGGGCAAACACACACTTTAAAAAAGTTGATAATGGAAGATAATCAAAAAGAGTGATGGGCGGCTATTTCACCTCAGGTGGTCTCAAAAGGAGAAGGTAATGTGTAATCTGAGTTCTGAATGAACAAAAGGTCTGCTTCTTCATAGTTCAGGGGAAGAGCATTCTAGGTGGAGTGGTAAGGGGAAACAGCAAGGATTAAGTCTGGAAAAGTAGGCAGGCACTAGGCCATGTTGTTTTGTAATCCAAGGTATGAAGTCTAGATTTTATTCCAAGTTGGGCTGGAAGAGGCCACTGGAATATTTTAAGTGGGGATGTGACAAACTTTGATTCATACTTTACTTACTTATTTATTTACTAAGTAGGCTTCATGCCGATTATGGAGCCCAATGCAGGGCTTGAACTCACAACCCTGAGATCAAGACTTGAGCTGAGATCAAGAGTCAGACGCTTAAGCAACTGAGTCAACCAGGCTCCCCTGATTCATATATTAAACAGAATGAGAGAGAGAGAGAGAGAGAGAGAAGCAGAGAGAGAGGCAGGCTCCCCACAGAGTGGAGAGCCCGATGTGGGACTCACTCGATCCCAGGACCCTGGGATCATGACCTGAGCCAAAGGCAGATGCTTAACTGACTAAGCCACTCAGACGCCCCTGATTCATACTTTACAAGGTGAGTTATTGCTGTGTGACCCATGGGTTGTAGAAAGGTCAGAGAGGAAGTCCAGGGGAGTTAGAGCATTATTGTCATAGTCTAGACAAGAGCCGAGGGCTTAGCCCAAGGACATGTTAGAAGACGTGGAGATTAGGTCATTTGGAATAATATGTCCTCAACTTGCACTAAAAGGATTTGTAGATGGACTGAATGTGGGGAAGAAGGAAAGTGAGGGATCATGACCAGGGGATAAACAGGTTATGGGTGAGATCAAAAATTCTGTTTTGCCTGTATTATGTTTGGACTATTTACCAGACATTCATATGGAGGGACAGAGAAAAGGTTGAGTCTAGAGGATGAGGGAACAGTGAGGGCTCAAGTGGGATGTGATGACCATGAACATCTGGATTGTTTTAGTGCCATGGCAATGAGTGGTGATCCCCCAGGAAGTGATTGCACGGCAGGAGGAACAGCAGTGGAGAGGCTGACCTTTGCTGGGAATAGGAATGGCTGTCTCATCCAACAGGAGGAAAGAAAGAACTTTGGAAGAGCTGAGGTTTTTGAAGGAGGGAGGGGAAGTGGTTGGGAGAGATCACGGGAAGCAAGGAGGCCCTGCCTCTCCTGCACAGAGAGAGTGAAAGTTGGGGCTGACTGCTCATTAGTCCCTTACTGCTGACTCCATGGTTGACTGGCTCCATAGTGAGAACTCTGATTACTACCCAGGTACCAGTGGTTCCTAAATTCCTAACGTTGCTCAGACCTTTAGTTCCAAATGCCAGTTAGAGCTCTACAGATGGATACCCTACAGGTACCTCAGACTCAGTAAGTTGCAAACTGACCTCGGCTCTCAACAGTGCTTTTGCTTTGACATCTTTCTCAGAGAATGGCATCGCCATTTGTCTTTCTGGCCAAGTCTGAAAGCTGACGTTTGTCCTACGATCCCCCTGCCTTCCCAGCCAGGCTCCCAGTTCTGGCATTTCTGCAGTCTGTTCCCTCCTGTGCAGCGCCCCCAGCACAGCCTTGGTGCAGGCCACTGTCCTGGTCCAGTGAGGCCACCCTCACAACCCGATTTGAGGGCTTCAGGCCTATCTTGAGTCTGTCATCAACACCAGCTGGATAGTTCTCTCAAAACACAGATTAGTCCCTTCTCAGCTTAAGATTTTTCGATGAAAAACTCTGATGGACTTTGTTTCAAAAAGGTGGAATGAACACACATTCTTCTATCTGCTTCGAGACAGAGAAATGATGGAAAAGAGAAAAATGGTTATGTTACAGAGTTGATCTTGAAGAGAAGGGACTATTTTGTGATGGAAAACTCTGATGGTGGCTACAAAAAGGAAAGGAGACAGGAGGCCACAGTCCCAGGCTGAGGGGGAGAGGCTGCCGGGGGCTCCAGTGGGACATGCCCAGGGGTGCAGGTGGTGGGAGGACTGCTGCCACACAAGGGGCCCCTCACCATCACCAAACTCCTGAGGGACATCAACACTATGAAAGGGAAACAATAAACACAATAAGTAGAAGACTTTGAGCTCTGGGACAGAGCTAACAGGTAGGAAGTGGACTTTAGAACTAGGACATTGAACACTGTCAGTACGTGAAAGGGTGGAATCACATCCAATAAACAAAAACAGTAAGCTAATTAATTAATTTAATTAAATATTTATTTGAGAGAGAGAGAGAGAGAGAGAGCACAAGTTGTGGGGGAGGGGCAGGAGAGAATCTCAAGCTGACTCCCTGCTGAGCACAGAGCCCAATGCGGAGCTGGAACCCAGGACCCTGAGACCACTACCTGAGCTGAAATCAAGAGTTGACCACTTCACGGAGCCACACAGGCACCCCAACAGTAAGCTATTTTAAAAGCTGTTATTCAAAAGAGAACGAGGTGCCTGGGTGGCTCAGTCAGCGGGGTGTCTGCCTTTGGCTCAGTGTCCAATTTCTAACCACGCATCTGTGGACCCCATCCCCCAGTGTACACACAGGGCCGGGCACAGAGGTGCTTCATGATTGCTTGCAGCAGGAATGAATGAATGGATCAATGAACAGTTCTCTCAGTCTGTGGCCCTCCAGAATGTCAACATCTTCATGGAGTGAGATGGGGCACCTCCATGAGCCTACTGAGGTCACCCCAGCCATAAGTTGGGATGCAGGCAGCCAGGGAGGGCTTGCTGCCTGACTGTTCTAGAGACAAGTTTGGATTGTGTTCCTTCCAAGGGCTTCTGGGAAAAATGCCTCTGCTGACAGCTCTGCCCTTAGGCCCGAGGCCAAGAACCTCTGAACAAATAATGTGCTTCTCAGCAAGCGTAGGAGAAGACAGCCCTGTGTCTGGGGAGCACACGCTTCCTGTCTGCAGGGTGCCTGCTGGGACGTTCTTTCTCTGTGTTCTAGATCAGGTCCAGATTCCACATGAGGCAGACAGCTCCTTGGCTGCCACCCTTACTTCTTGCCTCATGAAAAGAAAACATAAAAAATCAAAAGTCTGCAGCAGTTATCTCCTCACTACCCTTAGTTCTGACACTCTGAACTTGAGCCTTCCTAGAGAAATAATTACCTGGAACCTAGAGAGTCTGCACTTAAATACCATCTAATTCAGATGACTAGAAGCTCTGTGATGTAAGGCACAAAATAAGCAGTCACCCACTCACATTCCTCTGATGAATAAGGCCAAGGGCAGGGCAAACTCCACCCATTATTTCCCAGAAAGCGATCACTGTAATCTTTTAGAAAGAGTGAAGAGACATCCCGAGTGTCTCCTCTAATTTCGAAGACAATTTTTGAGTGTCCCAGAGTTCAAAAGCAAGACAGAAGATCCGACCAGGCCTGTCACTGACAGTGTGAATGGACCACGTCATTCTACCCTTCCGGACGAGACTCTGTTTTCAGTCAATTTATTGAGGCCATTGCTACTCGAGCCTGAAAGTCTTTCCAATTCTAAAATTCTGTGATTCACCAAATTTTGGCTGCAGTGTTTTCCCAGTTTTCCCGCTGCCATGCCTGTTCATTTGTTCACTTTCAGTACACAAGAGATACCTGAATGTACATGCTTGTAAGAACTTTACACAGTGCCACTGCTGTGTTCAATGTGTCAGGGACACATGATACAGAAAGGCTGCTGAGTGCTCCTGCAGGAAATCATGGGATTATTTCCAATTTCTACCAAGTCCTTGGCGAGCACGACCACTGTTGCCCTTGTCCCTGCTGAGGACTTTCTCAGCTGGATCGTCCTTAAAGCTCACTGTGCTGACTCTTCCCTGCAGGCTCCCATGCAGCTCCCGGCAGAAGGAGCCACACTGAGTGATCTCTTGTCACCTACGCCCCCAAAACTTGTCCACATTTTAACTTCCTATTTTGGGCTCAGAAGAAGCAGCTCATCTCTTCCTTCTCACTCTAGGACTCCTCTTGCTGGCACCTCAGGGCTGTGACACACTCTCTCTCCTCTGCAGGTGCCACCCCCCCCTCCGCGGTGCCATTCCCCTCCTCCACCTCTGCAGGTGCCACCCCCTACCTTCCCCTCTGCAGGTGCCACCCCCCACCTTCTCCTCTGCAGGTGTCACCTCCCCATATCCTCCTCTGCAGGTGCTACCTCTTTGACTTCCTTCTTCCTTCAACTTGACCCAAGTTTCTCTGAAATCCACACTTCCTGGGACTGTGCCTTTTCCTAGGGAGCATTCACCACACACACCCTGGCTCCCTCTGCCAGGTCTCCTGAAAGAGGGATCTGCCTCTCTGGGTCTTGGTTGCATTTCTGAGGCCTCGTTTGCTTGCTAATGATTGCCAGCAACTACCTCATAACTGGCCCTATGGTGCTTTCTTGTGGCTTCACCTCATTTCAGCTCTGACCAGTAGGCTGCTCTCTCCTTTCACGGCCATGACCCCATGCACGACTGGCGTGCCTAAAGCCCCTCAGTCTGTTGCTTCCTGGCAGGTTCTCTGGCCGCCTCTTTCTTTACCTCCCCTGGTGTTATCAGTGTTCTGGCCTCTGTCCCTAGATTCTCACACCTCAGGATCTCTATGAGCAGTGCTCTCCACAGCCAGCACCTCACTGCTGCTCAGAAATCTAGGCTCCATGTGGGAAGCCCAATACGTGGCTTGAACTCATGTTCCTGAGATTAAGACCAGAATTGAGGGACGCCTGGGTGGGCCAGCAGTTGAGTGTTTGCCTTTGGCTCAGGGCGTGATCCCCGGGTCCTGGGATTGAATCCTGCATCGGACTCCCTGCGTGAAGCCTGCTTCTCCCTCTGCCTATGTCTCTGCCTCTCTCTGTGTCTCTCATGAATAAATTTTTAAAAGATTTTATTTAAATCTCGTCCTTCCAAAACTACATGTGCACATGACATAAAGTGTGGAATAGGATTTCAGAGGCTTCACATCCTCTCTCAGGCCTATATAACCTGAACTCCCTGGGGGCCCATCAACTTGAGACTGAAAAATCTTACCTGAGAGTCAGTTCACCTGTCATCTTCTCCACTAAGCCTTTCTGGGCCCTGCGGGCACGCCTTCCTCTACAGGGCCTCCTCTGCCCCTCTACAGGGCCTCCTCTGCCCCTCTACGGTCATAAGAATCACTGTAAGCCACAGATGACAGGCACAATTTCTTGAGAGCCCACCGTATCTGAGACACATTTCAATGTTTACTGTAACATGGCCATTTTCACAGATGAAGCACCTGAAGCTCAAAGAGTTTAACCACAGAGCTTATAAAAGGGGGTGGGGGTGGGGACTGGAGAGGGAACCTGGCTTCTGATCTGCATTTCGGAGATTGGAGCGGGAACCCCTCCTGTCACTGACCCTCTGTTCCGCTTTCACAGACTGTCGTGGGAAGGAGAGAAGATGGTAACCGGTGCACTCCAGGGCTCTGGGCCCCTCTCTGGGGCCTCTGGGCCCCTCCCAAGGACAGTGTTTACTACATAAACCATGGCTAAGTGAAGAATGCTTGGTTTGATCTCACAGCTTTGGTTTGCAAGCACATCCCCAAAAATGCCTGGCATCCACCAATGATTACTTGAGAGAGCCAGCACATTACTTTCAGGGAAAAAAAAAAAAAAAAAAAAAAAAAAAAAGCCCCCATCCCTGTCTCTGAATGGACATGCAAACCCCAAATATCAGTGAAACCACTGATTTTTATCCTTCTGTCCCAGACTTGGAAACCAGAAGTCCCTGTCTGAGTTTTCTAGCCGCATGACGGCACAAGGCTTCTCCTGGGAGGCTGAGGGCCAGGGTGTGCTTTGGGCTCCTGTTCTTCATGAAGGGGCTGCTCTGTCTGCTGTTTCCATGTCTTCTGGGACAAACTTACTAAGTCCAGAGCCATTGGTAGTAGAAGGGTCCATGCTTCCTCTGAGGAAGCTGTGTTAGCAGTAACCATGACCAGACCAGCACAAATCTGTACATGCTCCTCTCTGATTGGGAGCTGACAGGAAAACACGGATCATAGGTAGGTGCGTTTGAGGAATATTTTTACTACTGTCAGCAGTATTAAGAACATTGCTAAGGTTTCCCCTAATCCGACAAGCGGCACACTAGCAATAATGAAAAGCTCCGGTTTATCTGAGCGTGTACAACGATCTGCGTACCACTCTCAGGCTTTTAGTGTACGTGATGCTGTTCTCACAGCAAGTCTGGGAGAGATTTGGGGTTTTATTATCTATATTTATGAATGAGGAAGCCAAAGCCAGAGGCTAGGTAGTTTATTCAAGGTCACATGATTAGCAGGGGGAACAAACTGGATTTGAACCAGCCCTTATTTGGTTCTAAAGCCTGTCCTCTTCACCCTTACAATCTGTTGTCTGCTTGATAAACCTCACTCATGCGTGCCTCTGGATCCTGCTCCTGCATCTGGTCTTGTACCTTCCCTCATTTAATCCACTGGTGGACTAGGAAGATGACCTCTTCCTGGTTACTGCTTTACCCCCTTCCCTGCCTACTTAAAATACTCCCGGTTTCCTGCAGGCAAAGGATAATGTTCAAACTCCCTCTGATACTTGCGATTTTTCTGTCAATTGTCTTTATTTCACCCAGAACATCCCTTCTACTGATCCTATAACCTGCAGGCAAGAACATTAGACTCTGGAGCAAAAGTAAGGAGAGGGGGGTGTACACTTTGCAGGAACCTATATAAAACCTATGACTATCTCCTACCCTCATTAATATGAAACATTAAAGGAAGCATTTTTTTTTAAAAGGAAGCATTTCTAAAAATATTTTATTTACTTACTTGAGAGAGAAAAACAGAGAGAGTACAAGCAGGGGCAGAGGCAGAGGGAAACATAGGCTACCCGCTGAACAGGGAGCCCAACACGGAGCTCAATCCCAGGACCCCAGGATCATGACCTGAGCAGACGCTTCCCAAAATGAGCCATACAGGTGCCCTTAAAGGAAGCATTTTAAATAAAGAGAGTATCATGACAAAGGAGAGAAGAATATATAGTGAAAAAAAAAACCAGTCTCTTCAACAAATGGTGTTGGGAAAACTGGACACCTACATGCAAAAGAATGAAATTGGACAACTTTCTTACATCATACACAAAAACCACCGCAAAATGGATTAAAGACCTAAATGTGAGACCCGAAACCATATAACTCCTAGAAGAAAACACAGGCAGTAATCTTGACATCAGCCTTAGCCACATTCTTCTGGATATGTCTCCTGAGGCAAGGGTAACAAAAGCACAAACCACACCAAAATAAGCTTCTGCACCATGAAGGAAACCATCAATAAAACTAAAAGACAATTTATGGAATGGGAAGAGATATTTGCAAATAATGTATCTATATACAAAATATACAAAAACATGTATTTTGATATCCAAAATATATAAAGAGCTTACACAAGTCAGCACCAAAAAACCCCAAATAATCCAATAAAAAAATGGTCAGAGGATAGACAATTTTCCAAAGAGGGCATCCAGATGGCCAAGAGACTCATGAGAAGATGCTCAACATCACTCATCATCAGGGAAACGCAAATCATAACCACAGTGAGATAGCACCTCACACCTGTCAGAATGGCTAATATCAACAACACAGGAAAGAACCAACAGAGTTTGGCAAGGATGCGGAGAAAGGTGAACCCTCTTACACTGCTGGTGGGAATGCAAACTGGTGCAGCCACTCTGGAAAACAGTATGATAGTTCCTCAAAAAATTAAAAATAGGGATCCCTGGGTGGCGCAGCGGTTTGGCGCCTGCCTTTGGCCCAGGGCGCGATCCTGGAGACCCGGGATCGAATCCCACATCGGGCTCCCGGTGCATGGAGCCTGCTTCTCCCTCTGCCTGTGTCTCTGCCTCTGTCTCTCTCTCTGTAACTATCATAAATAAATAAAAATTAAAAAAAAAAATTAAAAATAGAAATACCATACAATCCAGTAATTCCATGACTGGATGCCCAAAGAAAATAAAAATACTAATTTGAAAAGATACATCCACCTTTATTGCAGCATTACTTATAATAGCCAAGATATGGAAGCAACACAAGTGTCCATCGCAAGATGGATGACTAAAGATGTGGTGTCTATATACAGTGAAATATTACTAAGCCATAAAAAAGAACGACATCATGTGCAACAACATGGATGGAGTTAGCGGGAATTAGTGAAGTCTAAAAAACTAAGCAAATGAACAAAGAAATAAATGCCGAAAGAGACTCATTAAGTACAGAGGACAAACTTGCTTGGGGGATAGGCTGGAGGGATGGGCAAAATAGATGGTGGGGAATGAGAGATCTAGGCTTCCATTTATGGAATGAACGAATCACAGGGATGGAAGGCACAGCATAGGGAATATCGTTGATGGGATTGCAAAAGAGTTGTGTGGTGACAGATGGGAGCTACACTTGTGGTGGGCACAGCATAGGATGTAGACTTGTCAAATCACCATGTTGCACACCTGAAACTAATATAACACTGTGTTCAATACTTCACCTATATGCCAAAAATAAATATATAAAAGGAAAGCTTAAAAAAAAGAGAATGTTAAAAAAAAGACAATATTAGTGACATTTTTCACATCATGAATTACTAATGGTGGCTAATGTACAATTTCTCTTTACCACCTGCTGCTTGCTAAAAACTCTAGCGTCTGTCCAAGGAAATTTTAGTGAAGAGCTTGTAAGAAAACAATGCCCCCCCCCAAGTATGTGTACTAAAATCTTTGCTGATTCTCCATACAGTTGTTTAGTGCTGCTTTGCATGTGGTTTGTCAAGAGAACCTCACACCATGAGTATATTTGCTGTGAGTCTCCTTCCTGCTGAATGAAGGGATGAGGAAGTGTGTGTAAGTTTGCTGTGTTATGACTCCACCAGAAATTTTCTCCATCAGGAAACACTCTTCCCAATAATGTATTGATTAGCCAGTGTTAATAGTTAGGAAGACTTTGAAGAACTATGATGAAAAATTATGATGAGAATAAATGCTAGGGCCTATTTTAGGGTGTTTTCTTGGTGTGTGTGGGGGTGTGTGGGTGGGGTTACCTTTTACATTTTAAGATTTTGCCTTCGTGTAGGGTGAACATGACGGTTCTCCCTGATGGGATGCATGAGGACACCTCTGCCTGGGGCTCCGGCTGACACAGGCACTGCTCGGCCAGTGCTCACTGAAAAAGCAGCCAGCTAGGTCCTTGCCATCATGGGGCATCCCTGCATCAAGGGAAGAGGCCAATCTGAGGTCTCTCCTGACTCCAAGGTTCTGTGATGTTGATCCTGGCCCGCCACTTTGTGGCAACTGGACCACGGCCATGCCACTCACTCATTTAGGCCTTAGTTTCCTTGCTCCTAAGTGGAGGGTTCGGCCTGGTTATCTCAGGCTTTCGTAGACCTAAAACCCAGAGAAAAAACACTGAGATGCTAACACCAGTCACCTCTGGATGTGAAGAGGTCTATTTTGTCCATCAGGTACAATCCTTCCACATATTGTCCAGATTGCCCATTACACAGTGGAAACAAGAGCCAGGGTACATTCTATTCCAACAGGAATGACATGGAACACTGAGATAGTCTACCCCAGAGACAGCTATGCTCAGAGTCCCCCAGTCTTGGCTTTGCTGCCTCCCTGCAAATGCAGAGTGTTGTAGGTTTTGCATGATTCAAAGAATAAAATGCACACAAGTCCTCCCTCCTTTTATCACCCAGAGCAGCTCATGATACAGAAAGCTTGGCCTAGCATCAGTTTAGGCAATGCTGAACCTGGGGTCTGGGCTTCATTCCCTTATTAACTAGCTTTGGGACCTGGGGCCTAATCCACCTCTGGGCCTCATTTCCCCCATCTGTAAAAAAGCAAGAACAAAAACAGTCATACTATCAGAGGATCTAAAATCCAGTGCTTATGTGATTAACCTGAGGCCAAACAGCAAATCAGTCTAAGATGCTTACTCACCACCCTTAGCCAAGGACAGTCCTAGGGCTAAGGCCCACCTCTGTCCTGGAGGGTTCAAACTCGGGCTTGGGCTCGCTGGCTCTGGGGGCTTGACAGGCTGCCCCAAGCGAGAGTTTATCTGGTTCCAGATGACAGAGAGTAAATCCCTGTCCCGCCTACGCCCAGCCCCAGGGCAACCCTCTTTCTGCAACCACAGAGAACCCCATAAATGTTTGATCTGTCACTACCACCTGAAACAGGCTCCCTGCCTCTCCCTGCACCACTCCACTCTGGCAGAAAGGGGAAAAAAGTACTTAGGTTCAGCTGCAATTTACTCAGCAGAGTGATTAATCAATTAATTATTCCATTCACCGAGCTGTTCAAAAGCATTTCAGAGTGTTTACCATGTGCTTTGTCTTACTGCTGGAGAACCAGAGGGGGAAGCAGGGAGGCCTTCCATGTTATGCGCCTCGGGGGTGGAGGGTGTATGTGGATGAGACACGTCTGCCAGTGGCCTGGTGCCTGCCCTGGGACTGAGGTGTCATCCGGTGGTCCTGCCAGTTTGATTTTCCCATGTGAATTTTCTACACAGAGTGATCATTTTAAAGTGAAGATCTGCCAAAGGCTGTTCCTTGAAGTTCTTACAGCTTCCCCAGGCCTCAAGGATAAAGAACCTCTTCACAGGACCAGAAGATTTGCCAGGAGTGGGTCTTAGGTTCCCCTTCTAACAGCCTCGTTAGTCATTCTCCAGAACTGGAATGCTGCTTCCACTCTTGACCCCAACCACCCCTCTCTCGAGAGATTGAACACCATCCCCCACCCCGGCCCCTAAAAAACAAGAAGGACCTGGCTAAGGCATCTTCACTCTCGGATCCCTGGACCTTCAGAAAGCTCCTCCCTCTACCCACCTGCCTCGCTTACTCACCCATGGCTTCACAATTCTTTGCTGGCTTCTGCGTCTTCTCCAGTCACTGAAAGGGAGCTATGCTTACCTGTGTTTGTAAGTCGGTGCCAGGTGCAGGGTTTGAATTCAAGCAGGCCTTCCATATGTGTTGGGTGACTGAATAAATCTGGGGTGTGTACATTACACGTCTGTGGTTATGTGGGCTTTTGGTTTGGAGAAGAGAAGGCAAAGTAAACACTTCTGTATTGAGGTAAGCAGAGAAACAGATTTTAGAGAGCAAGCGGGTCAAAAAGCCTAAACAGCCCAGCATTGACCAGCTTCTCATTTCACTGGGCTTTACTGTGTCCCGGGTCAGAAGATGCTTGTTTGCTTTTGAAGTGCCTGTGACGATCTCTCTAAAAAAAAAAGGTATTACTGTATGCCCAGGCCAGGTTCTTCTCTGGGATTGGAATTATAAAACCGATCTCAGTCCTCCTTGTGTTTTTTGTTTTCCATGTAGAAAGAGCTGGCGACGGCCTTTCCACGCTCACTCCACAGGGAGGGGGGTTGATATTAGATAAAAGAATGCATCTGGAGCATTTAGCATAATGGCTGGCAAGCAGGAAGTGCTGAGTAAATGCTACCTTTTATTATCCACTGTGCTAGCAATTGTGTCATGACTTTTCCCCCGGATAGAGATGCACTGGACATGGGGGTTTGCAGTTTTATAGCAGGCTGGGATATGAAGCCTGCTTGCTGTGGGAGCCAGCTGGCCAGATCCCCAAAGTTCTCCATTCCTGGGTGGAGCTACTAGCAGAACCCTGGTCCCAGTGGCTTCATGATGCACCTGTACCTGTTGGGAAGCAGCTGCCTGAACTTACACTGACTAGCTGCTAATAATAGGAAAGTGTTTCTTTGACAGTCTAATCTCACTTTTTCCGGTGATGTCATTTCTCAGTCTTAAGCGACAATACTTTCTTTCTTCATTTTTACAGCATTTGGACATTGAAATTTATCATTGCTGATTTCTTTAAAATCTCAACTTAGGTACTTGGATATATGTTATGTGTGTGTTCCTGTTCATGAATGTTCCAGACAAATGGAAGGGTTCCAGACAAATGATTAGGCTACTCTTTGCCTGACTTCCCAAATCCTTCATGAATGGAAGAGAGGACTGGGGAAGAAGGAGAAATGTAACTTTGGGGGTAGATGGTATGGTTATTATCACATAATTTTCCAAACTTTTCATTAGAGATTCTCTCTAACGAAACATGGTTAAAATGTAAATGAAAGGACACAATTTAAACAGAGCGATTTAGCCTGACAGGTAAATGTAAAGGAACTAGGGCTGGTATCACCCTTTTATCTTGGTAACGGTACAAATATTACGAACTGATATGAAAGAGGCTCAAGTTTAAGAAACAAATATTCAGCTGAGCTCATTCCTGTGCCTTGCCAATGGGTACCATTAGCCACTGCCTAACTTCCAAAGGCATAGGAAGTACAGAAAGTCTTGCAAGCTTGTTCCCTTCATGTAAGTGCCTATGAGAGTCACTGCCCCAGCAGCTAGAGCAGCTAAATATACACCAGAGAACAAAGTGGGAACAGATTTCGTGATCAGGCCAAAGAACTCGCTGTCCTAGATAATGACTCCAAATACTCCATGCTTTTGGTGGTGGTGGTGGTGGTGGTGGGTCCAGCAGCATGGATCTAGTCTCAAAGATAAGGAAATGGAGGGATGCCTGGGTGGCCCGCTGGTTGAGCATCTGCCTTTGGCTCAGGTTGTGATCCCAGAGTCTTGGGAACGAGTCCCACATTGGGCTCCCCGCAGGGAGCCTGCTTCTCCCTCTACCTGTGTCTCTGCCTTGCTCTAAACAAAACCCTGAAAGATTAAAAAAAAAAAAAAAAAAGATAAGAAAATGGACATGGCATAGGGATTTGGGAATAGGGCTATGAACTTAATTCAGGTTAAAATTCCAAAGCAAGTTTCCCAAACTACCATGGGCTGGAATGGCAGCTTTTTTGCTTTGTTGTTTCAAGGGTAGGTTTTATTTTAAAATAGCTTTATTAAGGTATAATTGACATACAATAGACTATATGTACAAAAGAGTACAATTTGATGTTTGGACATATGTATACATTCACGAAATTGTCAACACAATCAAGATAATGAACATATTCATCACCTTGAAAGTGTCTGTATATTCTTTTATAACCTATCCCTTCTGCCTCTCCCCACTCTTTACCCTACAACACATTCCTGGGTCATGTCCCAAGGTAATCTGACTGTTCCTATACATTTGTATTTTCTAGAAATTTATATAAATGTAATCCATACCAAGTATGGATTCTTATATCTGGGTTCTTTCACAACATAATTATTCTGAGATTCATCGATGCTATTGCCTGGATTTCCTTGTACAGATGTGCTAGTTTATATCCATCATCTGTTGAAAGACATTTAGGTTATTTCTAAATTTTTGCCATTTTGAAGAGAGTGGCTATGATTTTTGTGCACAACTCTCTGTATGGGCATACACTTTCATTTCTCTTGGGTGGATGAGTAAGGAGGGGAGTGAATGGCATAGAGTCAATGGGTGTTTAACTTTTTAAAAAGCCACCACATGGATTTCCAAAGCAGTGGCACCATTTTACCTTCCTACACAGGGCATAAGAGTTCTAGTTTCTTCATATCTTCCCTAGTACTTGGTACAGCCATTCTAATCAGCATGCAGTGGTATCTATTGTGATTTTACTTTGCATTTCCCTAATGGCCAATGATTTGAACATCTTTTCTTTTTCTTTTTTTTTAAAGATTTATTTATTGAGAGAGAGAGACAGCAAGTAAGCACAGCTGGGGGTGGGTGAGGGGGAGGGGGAAGGAGACAGACAAGCAGACTCCCTGCTCTGTATATACACACACACATATTTTCTGGACTTAAGACCTTTTCTAAATATATGATTTACAAATATTTTCTCACGTCTGTGGTTTTTCATTCTCTTAGTATATCTTTAGAAGGACAGAAATTATTAATTTTGATGAAGTCCAATTTATAAATTTTTCTTAATTATGGATTGTTTCTTCTAAGAAATCCTTAAGTCAAGGCCAGTAGATTTTCTCCTATGTTTTTTTTTAGAAGTTTTATAGTTCCAGTATTACATTTATTTATTTATTTATTTATTTATTTATTTATTTATTTATTTATTTATTTATTTATTTATGATTTATCTATCTGTTTTAGAGAGGGGAGCAGGGCAGAAAGAGAGAGAGAGACTCCAAATCAGTCTCACTGCTGAATCTGGAGCTGGATATGGGACTTGATCCCATGACCTTGAGATCATGACCTGAGCTGAAACCAACAGTTGGGTGCCCAACTGACTGAGCCACCCAGGTGCCCCCTGGTATTACTTTTAGAGTTAATTTTTGTATGGTGTGAGGTAAGGGTTTAATTATTGTTTTTACATGTGGATATCCAAATGCTCTAGCACCATGTGTTAAAAAGACTAGCTTTTCTTTAAGTTGCCTTTGCATGTGTGTTGAAAATCAATTGATGTCATTGATGTGTGTGTGTGGGGGGAGCGGTCTATTTTTGGACTTTCATTCTGTTTCATTTGTTTTATCTGTTTTTATGCCAATGTACATTACCTTGATTATAGAAGTATTATAATAAGTATTGGAGTCAGATAATGCAATTCCTCAAACTACTTCTTTTGAAGTTGTGTCAGCTGTTCTAGGTCCTTTGCATTTACCTATGAATTTTAAAATTAGCTTGTCAACTTCTACAAAAAAAGCCTGCTGTGATTTTGATTGGGATTATGTTAACTTTAACAATATTAAGTCTTCCAACTGATAAATATATTTCTTTATTCTTTAGGTCTTTTTTTTTTTAAATTTTATTTTTTTAAGTAATATCTACACCCAATGTGGAGCTCAAACTCACAACCCTATGGTCAAGAATCACATGCTTCACTGATTGAGCCAGCCCCTCATTTTTTTGGGCCTTCTTTAATTTTTCTCAGCAGTGTTTCTTTTTTTCCTTTTCTTTAAAGATTCATTGATTGATTGATTTGAGAGAGAGCGCACAACCACCACTGGGGAGGGGGGAGAAGCAGCAGGGGAGGGACAGGAGCAAACAGACTGCACAGAGTATGGAGAACCTGATGCAGGGCTCAGTCCCACCACCCTGAGATCATGACCTGAGCTGAAACCAAGTGTCAGATACTTAACTGACTGAGCAACCTAGGTGCCCTATTGCTAAATTCTTATTAGTTCTTTTTTTTTTTTTTTTTTTAAATTTTTTTATTTATTTATGATAGTCACAGAGAGAGAGAGAGGCAGAGACACAGGCAGAGGGAGAAGCAGGCTCCATGCACCGGGAGCCCGATGTGGGAATCGATCCCGGGTCTCCAGGATCGCGCCCTGGGCCAAAGGCAGGCGCCAAACTGCTGCGCCACCCAGGGATCCCTAAATTCTTATTAGTTCTATTAGCACTTAAAAAAAAAGATTTTATTCATTTATTCATTAGAGACAGAGAGAGAGAGAGAGAGAGAGAGGCAGAGACACAGGCAGAGGGAGAAGCAGGCTCCATGCAGGGAGCCTAATGTGGGACTCGATCCCGGGTCTCCAGGGTCATGCCCTGGGCTGAAGGCAGGCACTAAACCACTGAGCCACCCAGGGATCCCCTATTAGCATTTTTGTAGATCCCATCAACTTTTCTGTATAGATGATCATATCATCTATAAAGAAAGTGTTATTTTTCTTTTCCTTTACCACTTCCTTTATCTTATTTATTTTTGGGGCCTTACTGGCTTAGCTGAAGTGATGAGAGTAGACATCCTTACCTTCTTCCTGAGCTTAGAATGGAAAGCATTCCATCCCTCACCATTAAGTATGATGTTAGTTGTTTGTTTTGCATAGATGCCCTTTTTCAGGCTGGAGAAGCACCCTTCTAATCTAGTTTGCTGAGTTTCTATTAGGAATGGATGATGAATTTTCTCAACTGCTTCTCCATCTATTGAAGTGATATTATTTTTCTTGAGTCTGTTAATATGGTAAATTACACTGATCAATTCTTGAATGTTAAACCAACCTTGCATTCAAGGGATAAACCACACTTGGTCACAATATATTATCTTTCTTATATATTGGTACATTTGACTAGTTAAAATTTTTGGATCTGTGTTCATGAGGAATATGGGTCAATACTTTTTCTTCTGTATGTCTTTGATTTTAATGCCAGTAATGCTGGCTTATAGGATGAATTGGGAAGTGTTCTTTTTGGATTCTCTGGAAGAGTTTTTGTAAAATTACTATTACGTATTCCTCAATATTGGGTGGTATTCAAGTGTGAATTCTTACAAGGGTAGGAAAAAAAGTTGTGAAAGGCTGAAATGGACCCAAAAGATGACTAGGTGTATCTTGTCTAGGTCATGCTTCTAGGTTATCTCAGTCTTTGTCTTTGAACTGTGTACAACTCTGTAAACTGAATACTGATAATGATGCAAAAGAGTCTTGTCCATAAAAATGCAGGTTAATTGTATCTGGTCAAAGGCAATTTATTATTGCCCTGAAAACAAACCTATTTTGCATATACTGTGAAATAATTTCACGTCATTGCATACTCTTCGAATTATCTTTTGAACCAGTTGTAACATCTAATGGTTCCCTCATTAGTTAATGAGTTAAATAAAATCTTTGATGTGTTCATTTTATACTTGCACAAGAATAGTAATTTTACCTTTAACATTATCTTTTGACAGGAATGATGAGAATTCATGGTACGGGCTTTGTTAAATCCAAGTATTACCAGGTTGGTTACCTGCTAAGGTGATGAGCTCCAGAGAAGAGTTGTTTTAAGATGAAAGAGAGGATTGGCATTTGTTTCCTCATCTCTAAAAAGAGGTATTGAGATGGATAATTTCTAAAGTCCTCTCTCATTCTAACTGTACAACTCTGACTTGGCGATTTCATGATGAACTTACTTCGATTTGCAGAGTTCAGTTTCATTATCTGTTAAAATGGAATAGTGACAGTTTCTGTACCCATCTCAGATAATCACACGAGATAATAGATTTGAAATGTTGAAAGCGCAGTATAAATCTAGAGGGTTATTATCTGTTCTTCACAAAAAGCAAAGATAAATGATCCCAAGCCTCATTCTCTCATTTTGACCAATTGTTTAAAATTTGAAATCTTTGTAATCTTCTAGGAAACCTGAATGAGCTGATTTGAACTTAAACTTTTTTTTTTTTCATTGAAGAAGGGTCATCATCTTAAATTAATTTCATCATGGGCTTTAAATAATCTAGAATGATATTAAATTCTGAAACTAGACATTCTGAAATACATCAAATGCCTCCAGGGCTGCTCTCAAATACTGGGGCAGTTGCATGGACAGTGCTGAGAAGGAGCCATTTTCATTTCTATGCTGTAATTAAAAGGTTCATAGAATTCTTCAAAAAGCTGTATGTCTCACATTTCCTCACGGCCAGTGCTGCCTATGAGCCAGGATACTCCTTGAGAATGGTCTTCCTATACTCTGAAGCTCCTTCCTTATTCCAGCCTGTTTTCAATCACCTCCCTTAGGGGTGTTGGTATATCCAGCTTGGGAAGGCACAGGATCCAAGTGTGCAGGGCTCCAGCAAGGTAGACTCTGTACTTTTCTCCAGTATAAAACAATGAATTTATGGTCTAGTTTATGTTCTTAATACCTGAGGTCATGTATATATTGTCATGTTTTCTTACACTTAAGATAAAATTAAATTGAGTGATATTAAGTTCTCTTCCAATTTAAATGTAAAAAAAAAAACACCTTGTATGCTATGAAAGAAAAATAGGAAATATAGCCTATAATTCTTTTTTAAATGATTTTATTTATTCATGAGAGACATACAGAGAGAGGCAGAGACACAGGGAAAGGGAAAAAGCAGGCTCCCTGTAGGGAGGCAATGTGAGACTCAATCCCAGGACTCTGAGATCACAACCTGAGCCGAAGGCAGATGCTCAAACACTGAGTCACCCAGGTGCCCCTGTATCTTATATTTCTATGTGCCTCTCTATGCATTCATTCATAAAATCCATCAATTTATTTATGCTATAGGTATCTTCTGTGTGCAGGGCACTATGTACACTACCAAAAAAACACCCCAAAACTAGGATGTAACTCTGCTTTCAAGGAGGTTATGAAAATCCTTCTCCCACCAGGGGAGTGTAAGGGGTAAGGGGGAGAGTGCCTTAAGGCCTATATTAGTCAATGCTAGAGGAACTGCTACTCAATTAATTAATTAATTAATAATCAGCAAATAGCATCCAGTGAAGAAGTGTGGCTTAGCCTCCAAATGCTAATTACTGGCCTCTTTATGGTGCTGAGACAGTGAGGGCAAATCATTGCAGGATCCCAGATGAGTTGGCACACAGACATTGCAATGAGGCTGTGATTCTCATTTGTACCAGCATGCATGCCAGTTTTTATCTAGTGAGATTAATTAGAACTTTTAAAGTGTAAGTTAGAGCCATAAAATATTAACGTTCATGTCATTGGTAATCTGTAAGTGTACTGAAATAGCCCAGGGCAATTTTAGGGTATGCTGCTTTGACTGGTATTTGGAGATGGGAGTTTCCCACACTGCCTTTCAGGTAAAGGGTCCTTAGTATTCTGCTCTGTGACCCTGACCTTTGACCTGCAACTCTCCTTACCTCTGCATGTTCTTGCATCCATCTTCCTAACCCCTTTGGTGCTTCCCAGAAAATGTAATGTTACTTTGATGCATTTGTCACATACCTGCAGCTAGAATTCTAGCTGTGACGTCTCCAGGAAAATCCCTGGCTCAGTGTTCTAGATTGTTCCTCCATTATTAACATGACTTATGATGCTCCATTAACTGGAAAATAAAAGCAGCATTTATTTCCCCTCTACATGCAACTCCCAATCACTAAATGCTCTATTAAGGTGATGGTAATGGTGAACTGGTCTATTTCCTCACATCTTTGCACGATGCGTTTCCCAAGTGTTCCATATTGTTGATCCTTTAACATAAACTTCTAGAGAGAAAGGCCCATGTCTGTGTCGAACTGCAGTTCCAAGGACAGTGACAAGTGTAAATAAAGGCTTTGTTCTCCCTCCATTCAGTTACTGTATCATGGGTTTACATTAAAAGACGTATACATTGTAAGAACTTTGGTATTGTGGAGATGCTCTAATTCAGATTTCTTATGTACAGACAGAGAGGTCAAGTATCTGCCTTATAGTGCACTTTGGGTGAGAAGGAGAACCCAAGCTACTTCCCACCAGCACACTGTCTTTTAAAATGTGTGTGTTTAGGGATGCCTGGGTGGCTCAGCAGTTAAGCCTCTGCCTTCGGCCCAGGGCACGATCCTGGAGTTCCAGGATCGAGTCTCACATCAGGCTTCCTGCATGGAGCTCGCTTCTCTCTCTGCTTATGTCTCTATCTCTCTTTCTGTGTCTCTCATGAATAAATAAAATCTATAAATCTATAAATAAATAAATAAATAAATAAAATGTGTGTGGTTTGTGTGTGTGTGTGTTTTTAGAGTGAGAGAAACTTAAAGATTTTTTTTGCATATTTTTTATTGGAGTTCAATTTGCCAATATATAGTATAACCCCCACTGTTCATCCTGTCAACTGCCCCACTCAGTGCCCATCACCCAGTCACCCCATCCCCCACCCACTTCCCCTTCCATTACCACTTGATCATTTCCCAGAGTTAGGAGTCTCTCAAGTTCTGTCACCCTCTCTGATTTTTCCCACTCATTTTCTTTCCTTTCTCCTTTAATCCCTTTCACTATTTTTTATATTCCCTATATGAGTGATACCATATAATGTTTGTCCTTCTCCGATTGACTTACTTCACTCAGCAGAATACCCTCCAGTTCCAACCACGTCAAAGCAAATGGTGGGTGTTTGTCGTTTCTAATGGCTGAGTAATATTCCATTGTATACACAGACCACATCTTCTTTATCCATTCATCTTTCGATGGAAACCGAGGCTCCTTCCACAGTTCGGCTATTGTGGACATTGCTGCTATAAACATTGGGGTGCAGGTGTCCTGCCGTTTCACTGCATCTGTATAAAGATTTTTTTCTAAAAATTTCTCTCTTTGAAAGAGAGAGAGAGAGTGAGAGAGCAGGCACGATCAGAGAGAAGAAGAAGCAGCTTCCCCACTGAGCAGGGAGTTGAACATGGGGCTCGATCCCAGGACCCTGAGATCATAACCTGAGCCAAAAGCAGATACGTAACTGATGGAGCCACCCAGGTGTCCCTAGCACACTGTCTTCTAAAGAACAACATGACCTGGGCACACCTGGCACCCAATAGTACTGACCTGGTCTATTCTAGTTCTGTCGGGACAGTGGACATTTGCATATTTGGGGCTTCTTATCACATTTTGTCTTTCTACAGTTGGATAAATTCCTACACGATGAAATCTACCTCTCCTACCCAGAGTCAAGACTTAAAATCCCTAGCCACCATGTCGGGAAATGTGGACCTAATCCTAGGCTGCTCCCACCAGAGGCCCCCGTGTTAGACTTTGACTTGACAGTGACCATTTGATGAAATGGGCTCTGTGTGGATGTTCCATTGTGCTGATGCTGGTGCCAGCAGTAACTTGTGGCTTCTTCGGCAGTGGTGGTGGTGATAGTGAGTCCCAGATGCAGAAGTGGCACCATGCTAGAAGCAATTATACTCGGGGAAGGAAGGTCAAGTTTCCACCATTCGGTTCCCAGTGGAAGTTGTGGCTCTGGACTGGCTTTAAGAGCTGCTTCTGGAGGCTCAGCCTCAAAGCTGTTCCTCTGGCCATTGAACCAGTCTGTTAGCTAGCATTTCTAGTAAATCCTTTCCTGGCCACCGTGGATTCTGTTTTATTTTTCTATTTTGGTAATTAAAACCCTGACCCATATTGTATTGGTACCAGAAGTAATGCCAGCTCATGGACCTTTAAGAAAATAAGGATCTTAGGTTTGGTCTCTGATCCCAGTGAGTGTGAACACAGTGAGAACACATTTACTGGTAAAAGGTGGGGCTTGGGCAGCCCCTGGCATCAATGGCAAAACTGTTAAGCCAGGGATCACTCTGGTTAACAGGAATGACACATGCATGCATTGAAGGCAAAGCGCGGGGTGCGGGGGCGGGGGGGGGGGGACAGGGGACTGAGTGGCCACACCCACGGAATGACACGATAGGGATGAGCAGGTCAAACCCTGTGGGGTCGTATGGTTGCTTTTAAATAGACTGTAGATTTTTTTTTAAAAAAAGGAAGATTGTAAATAACAAATCTTAAATTTTAGTTTAAGGAATTTTTTTTAAAGATTTTATTTATTCATGAGAGACACAGAGAGAGAGAGAGGCAGAGACACAGGCAGAGGGAGAAGCAGGCTCCATGCAGGGAGCCCGACGTGGGACTTGATCCTGGATTCCAGGATCACGCCCTGGGCTGAAGGTGGCGCTCAACCGCTGAGCCACCCAGGTGTCCCCTAGTTTAAGGAATTTTCAACGAAGCGGGTATTTCTGATTGTTCTGTCAACCGCCAACAATACAGCTCGGAACTGCCACGGAACAGGCCCCAGCCCTCATCCCATCATTCACGGGCTATGATGAGCCAAGCACAGCTACCACTGAGCGTTAGGATTCGAGTCGGGGAAGAGAGGCTCCTGTGACCTGGGATGGGGTCTGGTGGGGAGATCTGGATGCCCAGACTGTGCTGTGAGACCCCAGCCCACCACAGAAGCCACCCTCTTCTCCGTTGATACAGCAGGAAGACCCTGTAACAGACCACAGAAAGTTAGTCCACCTCATGCTAGACCCTCACCCCATTCTTGCCTCTAGGTCGCTAAGTACGTTGACTCTAGCCCAGCCCTATGTGGAGCTGGTTTTTATTACTTGCACCTGGGGTCCTAAACAATGTAGCTGCCACATCAGGCTCCTGCTGTAACTCTGGTTCTTCTGTCAAAACACAACACAACAAACCCTGCTACCTCAGAGCTTCAACTTCCCAACAGTTTCCCTAGTCCTCCTACTTTGGATTAGCAACAGCAGGAGAGGCTAGGGCAGAACCACTGGCTGTCCTAAGGAATAAGCCAACCAAAAGCCACATAAAGGAGTCTAAGGGCATTCATATAGTACCTTGCCCAGGGCCCACCTCAGGTAATCATATCTGCCTGTCTGTTCTCCTTTGCATCTTGAACCACATGGGGGCATGCCTCAGTTCCAAGGCAAAAAGTCAGTGTTTTCTAGTCTCCTGCCACATGGCTGCCCACAAATACCTTACAGGGATTTACTTCTCTTCCCCTGAGCAAGCAAGCGTGTCCCTGTTCTTGGACCTGTTTGTGGAGACATCAGTGGGGGCACACAAGAACATCTCCTCCAGAACACTAAGTCCTGGGAGGTGACCATGACGGTGACAATGAGTGCTCTTGCAGGCCTGCAGGGGCCATAGCGCTGGGGCTCTCCTTGAGCTGGTGGCATGGCTCAGGGACACCCCTGATCTCGGGGTGTCTGCTTTCAAGATGTCTCTTGGTCTTTAACAGGCATCTGATCACATAAATTCTTGCTTCAGTATTGTTTAAAATGGAAAACAAACAAACAACCCTTGAAAATAACCTAAATGTCGCCAACAAGAGATAGGCCGGATTTATTACGGTACATTTGGAAGAGGGGGGTCCAGCTATTAGGCAGATGGCAGAAACCAGCAGAACTCTCAAAAGCAAAGCAGCTTAAAGATATTATTTTGAAAGGCTGTGTAATGCTTGGTTATACAGATGTATTATGACTTATTTATCCGACTTCTTATTCTTAAATTGTAAAGTTGTTTTCAGTTATATCTGCTATTACAAGTAATAACCTAATGATCATTTTAACATACAATTTTCTGTAATTTAAAATAATCCCCTCGAGATAGATTCCCGAGATAGACTCCTAGAAGAGGAATTTCTAGATCAAAGGGCATGGATTTTAAGAACCTTGATATGGATTTCCAAAGTGCTTTCCACAATGTTTGCATTGACTTCTCCTCTGCAGTGCATAAAAATTTAATTCCATTCTCCTCAATATTATCTTTAATTGGCCAAAAACAATGTTTTATATTGTTTTTAAGATTTATTTGTGAGAGAGAGAGAGGGAGTGAGTGAGCACATGAGGCAGAGGAAGAGGGAGAAGCAGACCCCCTTGCTGAGCAAGGATCCTGACTCAGGGCTCAGTCCCAGGATCCTGGGATCATGACCTGAGCTGAAGGCAGATGCTTAACAAACTGTGCCACCCAGGGGCCCCTTCATATTGATTTGTTTTATTGATTGATTGATTGATTGATTCATTCATTCATTCATTTGAGACACAGAGAACAGCAGAGACACAGGCAGAGGAAGAAGAGCTCCCTGCAGGGAGCCCGATGTGAATCTTGATCTCAGGACCCCGGGATCACATCCTGAGCCGAAGGCAGATGCTCAACCACTGAGCCACCCAGGCGCCCTCCTTCATATTGTTTTAATTTGCATTTCTTGATGACCAGTTAGGCTCACAATTTTTAATGATTTTTTAAGGTTATTTGTGTACTTTCTGAGAACTACATGTTTATATTTGGGCCCATCTTCCTCATAAGTTTTAGTGTTTTTTCTATTAATTTTTAAAAAAGACTATTTATTTAAGAAATCTGTATACTCAATGTAGAGCTTAAACTCAAGACCCCAATATCAAGAGTCACATGCTCTACCAACTGGGCCAGCCAGGTGCCCCTATTTTTCCTATTAATTTATATAAAGTCTTAACTAGGGCAGTTTGTGCTATTGCACACTGCCCAACCTGCCCACCGGTCTTTGGAAACCATTTGGCTCATTCATTGCAAATGACCACGGCTTTATCCTGAAGAGCTCTACTGCTAATCCCAAAGTAAAGTCCTAGCACATTGTGCATGCACAGAGACCTCATGCAGATTGTGTGTAACAAGAATGTATTTCAAACAGTATGAATAACTCAAATTATAATTTATTTAAAATGTGTCCCACTTGCATGGCTTGATATGTTAAATCTAAAGGAATCAATAAAATACATTTATTTTCTACACAGTGATATAACAAATCTATTTTTATTTAGACCACAGAATTGTAAGTGATTTGTTGCCTTTGAAAAAGGAGAGTCTCAAAGATACTGTACCTATCATTTTGTCAGATTTGACATCAACTGGGCATTTTTGGGGTGTTTGTGATAAACCACCAAAAAGAAGGGCAAGTAAGAGCTTGGCCTGAACACTATGAGTGATCAGAGTGTGAATGATAGTATTTGTACATAAATGGTGTTTGTGGAGACGTCAAGTGGGAGCATATATGAACATCTCCTCCAGAACACAAAGTCCTGGGAGGTGACCATGACGGTGACAATGAATGCTCTTGCAGGCCTGCAGGGGCCGTAAGGCTGGGGCTCTCCTCGAGCTGGTGGCACTGGCTCACCCTGAGATCAGGATCTGCTTTCAAGATGTCTCATGGTCTTTAACAGGCAACTGAATGATCAGGTAAATTCGGTATTGTTTAAAATGGAAAACAAACAACCCTTGAAAATAACCTAAATGTCTCCAACAGGAGATAGGCCGGATTTATTATAGGATGTGTTTGTTATAAGTGAAGGTGCTAATTTTCATGAAAAATCTTGATTATGAAGAGATGACTTTTAGAACGGAAGGAATAATGCATTGTTCAGGCAATGATTCCAAGGATTTGTGGAACTGAATTAAAAAAAAATTCATTTAAAGTGGACTTGAGGGCATCTGGGTGGCTGTTGGTGAAGCAATGCCTTTAGCTCAGGTCATTATCCCAGAGTCCCAGGATCAAGCCCCATGTCCAGCTCCCTGTTGGAGGGGAGCTGCCCCTCCCACCCACCCACCCCTGCTCATGGGTGCTTGCTCTCTCTCAAATAAATAAAATCTTAAAAAAAAAAAATAAAATGGAGTTGAGGGGGGTAAGGGTATGGGCAAAATAGGTAAAGGGGATTACGAGATACAAACTTTGAATTATAAAATACATAATTCACATAGATGAGAAGTACAGCATAGGGAATATAGTCAGTAATACTGTAATTATGTGGATGGTAACCACACTCACCAGGGTGACCACTGAGTAATGCACAGAATTGTCCAATCACTGTTGTATACCTGAAACTAATACAACATTGTATGTCAGTTATACTTCAATACAAAATTTTAAAAATAATTAATAATTTAAAAAGCAGCGTCAGGGGGCCAGTGGAGGAGCTCTCACATGGAACCATTAGTTGCAGCCCTCTGCAGACCTAAGAGGAGGAGGTACACCTTGTATTTTCCAAGAGGAAGAAGCTCACTTCATGACCCCAGCAGGAAGAAAGAAGATTTTCTCCTGGTTTAGCAACAGCAGCAACCAATGAGGAGTCATCACTGTGGGACCCAGGAAATTTAACAAAATCACCTACCCCTGGACAAGCAGAGCAGGACTGACTCTATTTTGGGCTGCACCTGCCTCCTGCTGACCTGCTTATTACTTAGGGCACTGCCCCTCCCTAGTCAAAGACCAGGGCACACCCTAACCGGAAATCCGGCTCAGAGGACCAGCATGACTGTGCAACTTTCTGCGTATCCCATTGGCCACTGGCCCCTATAAAGTTGCTAAGCTAGTCTCGGGCTCCAAGTCCCTGCTCCGCTGGGTATACTTGGACCCAGGCTGAGCTTGTAAACAAACCCTCGTGTGTTTGCATCGGTGTTGGCTCCTTGGTGGTTTCTCGGATTCGCGATCTTGGGCACAACAATCACTACTCACTCAGCAAATGAGAGGCCAGCACTCCTGGTCTTCTCCCTAGGACTCTGGTCCACAGCAGCCCTCCCATGGGGCCCTTTCCTCCATACAAGCAAACTCCTCTCCTTTGTTCTCGACACCTGCCCACGGTTCACCATGGCTTGCTTGTTCTGCATTGCAATTCCTCTGCTATTCCTAAATAAAGCCACTTTGCTGGTAAAATAACCAGAAGCTTTATTTTCAAGGTCGACAGATCTAAAGCTGAACTCTTTTTTTTTTTTTTTTTTTTTTAAAGCTGAACTCTTAAGAGTCTATATGATAAACCACAAACTTAGCCCTGAGTATGGGTACCTCCTTTTACTGATCAATTCTCAGGAAGTTTTCTTTCTTTCTTTCTTTTTTTTTTCTCTCAGGAAGTATTAAGAGTTGGCTCGGGCAGGTTCTTCTTTCTTTTCCACAGGTACCTGGCTTAAGCCTGCTTTTACAAGTTGTGTACCTAACGGAAATGCATGATGCTTCTTGCTTCCTTTCCTGGTTATTCTTTTCATCATCCTCCTTGGGGAGATGCATACCATAATCATAACTTGGTTTTCACGCAGCTTTTTCTTACCACTTTTTTTCTGAAATAAACACCATCATCATTTTGCTCAGGTAAAAAAAAAATTTGGAGTCATCTCTGACTTTTTCTCCCTCATTCTATATCCAAATGTTGTGGGCATGTGCTCTATATCTGCCGGATGATAATACTTCTCATTTTCTCCCCTGCAACCACCTATCTAAGCCACCACCACTACTCCCCTTTTCTATTGAATATGCTTCCCAACTGTTCCTATGTCCACTCATGCCTCTGGCAGTCAATTATATACTCAGAAGCTGGGCTTGACCTTCTAAAAAGTGAATCAGATCATGTCATTGCCCAGAACAAAACTCTCCCGTGACTTCTGATCATAGTTAATATAAAATCCAACATCTAGGGGCGCCTAGGTGGCTCAGTCAGCTAAGCATCTGCCTTCTGCTCAGGTCATGATCCCGGGGTCCTGGGATGGAGCCCCACATCAGGGTCCCTGCTCGTGGGGAGTCTGCTTCTCCCTCTCTTGCTCACTCTCTCTAATAAATAAAATCTTAAAAAAAAAATCCAATGTTCATACGATGGCCTGCAAGACCTTCCATGCCCTAACCTTGACTCCTCCTGCTGTTTTTCACGTGCCAGCTCATGGCCTAATGAAGGGCCTCTGCACTTGCTACTTCCCCTCCTTAGAATGTTCTTTCCTCAGATATTTGCAAGACTCTCCTCCACTGCAGTTTGGACTCTGCAAAAATGTCACCTCCACAGAGATGCCTTCCTCCCTCATTCCTATCTCTTCTCCTTTTTCTTCATAGCACTTTTCACCATTTGACTTCATATTATATATTTATGTATTTGTTATTATCTGTGTACTGCCCCCCTCCCCAACTTGTTCACTGTTGTACATACACTCCTACAACAGCATCTGGCCATATCATATGCTCACTAAGTTCACTATTAGTTGAATGAATGCATTTTTGAAGCTACTTATGCTTTGCACTTTTAAGTCTGCATGAATGGAGACTGTATCAGCAGTGGAGTGACTAGATGATAAGGTAGATGAGAGAGTTTCATTTCAAAGTGCAGGACCCAAATGTGCAGCATCATGGGCCATGAATGGAAAGAGGCATCAAGCGAGGCTGTGGAGTTCAAGTGCGTGGGCAGAGAGAGAACCAGGAGAAAGTCCATTTGAAGAACTTTAAAGTTAGGACCTCAGTTTTTAATTCTACATTTAGAAGATGCCGGAGAAGTGAAGTGGATTTAGATTTATATCATTTTGTTATTGCTTTTGTAGTCATCATTTCACTCAAGAGAATTTGTTAAGCATGTATTGGTATATAGTGTTCTTCTGTTTCACTACAAAACACAAGCCAAAGCAGTATTAGTCAGGAGGATAGCAAAATGAAATGGAATTACTGAATTGAGGAAGCAAGAGAATGATGAAGATTAGATCGATACAGCAACGCAGAAGGGAAAAAAGCAAAACTATAAAAAGCAAGATAAATAGAAAACACGAAGATATTAAAAATCAGACCAGCCATATCAAGGATCATTAAAAATTTTAATAGATTAAATTCTATTAAAATACAAAGAATCTCAGATTTCACTTAAAATGTTACAAGCTTTTTATAAGATGTACATCTAAACAGAAAACATGAAGATATTAAAAATCAGACCAGCCATATTAAGGATCATTAAAAATTTAAATAAGCTAAATAAAAAAATTAAATGGACTAAATCCTATTAAGATACAAAGAATCTTAGATTGCATTTAAAAAAGTTATACGCTTTTTACAAGAAGTATATCCGAAACAAAATTCCATAGGAGAGCTGAAAACACAGGGATGGATATAGATGACGAAAAATAAAAAAGCAAGACTTGCAAGCCAAAAAAAAAAAAAGAAAAAAAGCAAGCCAAAAAAGCATTAATGGAATTGAAAGATATTTATATTAATATAAGACAGTCATTAAGAGGATATAATAATGATGATTCTTTGTGAACTGAGCAACATAGATTTAAAATTGTAAAGCAAATATTGTTAGAAATATTAAAATTTGAGGGGCCCCTGGCTGGCTCAGTCAGTAGAGCATGTGACTCTTGATCTCAGGGTTATGAGGTTAAGCCCCATGTTGAGTTTAGAGATTAGTTTAAAATAAAATCTTTTAAAAAAAAGAAGAAATACTAAAATTTGATAATGCAATTGACAAAGACTTTAAATATTTAAAGAAATTAAAAGATCAAGTATATAAGGAAAAGGAATTTACTGCAACTTCATACCAACAAATTTGGAAACATAAGCATGATTGAAAATGTCTTTTTAGAAAATCTGAATAAACTAGTAAGTATAGGGAGAAAAGAAAGAAAGAAAATGTAGTCACAGATTTATCTCTCCCAAATACTCCAAGCCAGTTTCAGGTCATAATAGGTAAATTTTATCAAATCTTCCCAAAAGTTACGGATACTATAATTTTTTTTTTTGTTATTCATCTGTTCCAGATAGTATAGGGGGAAAAAAAGAAAGAATTTCAATTCATTCTAGAAGGCTAGAATAACCTTGATCACCAAATTGGGCAAAGACATAGAAAGGAAACTGTAAACATAGATGCAAAAATGCCAAACAATGCATGAACAAATCAAATCCAGCAAGCAATTAAAAAGTTTAGTATACAGGGAGACATAAAATGATGAAATCTATTATGAGTGAAATATATGTAAAATATTTATTTATTCTTAAAGATTTTATTTATTTGAGATACAAAGAAAGCATGAGCATGGGAAAGGTTAAGGGAGAGAGGGAAAAGTAGGCTTCCTAGGCAGGAAGCCTGACACGGAGTTTGATCCCAGGACCCTAAGATAATGACCTGAGCAGAAGGCAGATACTTAGCCTACTGAGCCACCCAGACGCCCTTATATATAATTTCTTTAAAAAGATTTATTTATTTGGGGGAGAGAGAGAGAACATGTGTGCATGGGGAGAGGGTAAAAGGAGGGAGAAAGAATCTCAAGCAGACCCTCTATTAAGCATGGAACCCCACGGGGGCTCCATCCCAGGGCGCTGAGATCATGACTGGAGCCCACATCAAGGGTCAGTCAGCCACTTAACCAGCTAAGCCACACTGGTGCCCCTAATATTTTGCTTTTGTTTTTTTAAAGTAGGCTCCCAAAATGGGGTTTGAACTCACAACCTTGAGATCAAGACCTGTGTTGAGATCAAGAGCTGGATGCCTAACCAACTGAGCCGTATACATTTCCTAATAGAAGAATGATGGCAGGGGAAACCTGCCCTCTGAAATATCAACATTTACTATAATAAGAGTACAATAATTAAATATGGCATAGGAAGAAATAAAGAATCAAACAGAATAAATCAGAAACAAGTCGGTTCATAGTGCATTTGATAAAGATTAAATTTCAAATTAGTGGGGAAACGAAGGCAAAATAAAGATTTTTTCTCTGCTCTTTTTTTAGTTGAGGTATAATTGACCTATTAGTATCATGAAGGAAAGGTTTAAACACTAAATAAATTAATTAAACTGCAAAAACACCAGAAGGAAGTCTAAGAGGATATTTTTATAATTTTTATAATTTACTTCTATGAGGAAGGCTTCTCTCTTGCAAGACACCACCCAGAACGCATAAAAGGTTTTTGATTTAGCTATGGACAAAAATGTAAGCTTCTGTTCAATGGGAGATACCATAAATAAAATTTAAAAATGACCATCTAGAAAACACATATAAGAATAAAAATAATAAGAGCTGACATTAATATAGGTGTTATAATCTGTCAGGAATTATGCTAAGCATTTTACATAAATTATTTAATTACAAGTGATAAGTGTTATTATTACTACTATTATTCTGTTTTAGAGATGGGAAAACCGAGGCTTTGAAAGGTCAAATATATACTACCTGGGTTAATATTTGTCGTTGGCATTTGTTGCTTTGCATTGTTCAAGACATCCATTCTCTGGCCCCATCACTCCTTGGACGTGTGAACAAAGTCAGCTAGAATCTTTTTGGCTTTGGTGCTAGAGGAGAATGGACCTTTGGGTCTAGAAAGCTTGAAGGATGTGATTTAAAGTTTCCGGTGGAAAAATAAAATAAAATAAAGTTTCCGGTGGCCGTCAATGTTTCTGTCTACATAAAGTAAACTTAACTGATGGAATCATAGAATAGATTAGCAGAGGCGAAAGATAAATGGAGAAAGGTCTTGACCTAATGGTTTGGGTCCCTCAATCCACTTGTGCCTGAATTATGGCAGTCAGTAAATTCCATCTCAAGCTAATGTGGATGGGTTATCCGACCTGTAGAATACAATATCCACAGTATATAAAGACCCCATCTATTACTTAAGGCGAAAAAAAGACAAATCAGTAGCACAATGGACAAAGCATGTCATTAGAAACTCTATGAAGAAGTAATAGTGGGGGTTAATTCTAGGACTCTTGTCTGGGGAGGCCAAGCCTCTCTGGTGGAGGACCACACACAATTTTTATCAGTTCCTCCTGAGGACTCCCCAGTGCTAAGAGCTACATAGTTAAGGACATCCCATCCATAGTTAATGTCCAGCTAGAAGTACAGACAGTTTATTGTGGGATCATTTCTGCCTTATTATATGGACTTCTTGTTTGGCTCTATGAATTTAAGAGGTAATATTCCTTAAATGTGTACTTAGAAAAGATGAGAAATCATTAATGGTTTATTGTTTCTGAAATACTGAAGAACTGAGAAAAGATTCCCCCCCTTCTTGGCTTCTGTGACAATCATGGAGGTGTGGGGCTGTAAGTGTGTTACAGATGGGGCATGGGTCATTAACTGGCTCTTTACTGCAAGGTCTCTGCCTGCCCTCCCAGGTGGCTGGCTGCACAGTCTGTAATGAAGCTGACAGCAATTGGAGGCACGATTTTTCTTCCTTAATGCATGGCTTCTTTGGAATACAATCAATTAAAGAGTTTTATTTTATTCCATCTCTACAAATTGGCTGTGGGATGATGCTTCTTTGTTGTTGAAAAAAAAGTCCCTGGATGGATATAGAGCAGCAAAAAGAATGTCACCACTGAGTATGTGACATAAATTGGGCAAGTGTCACATACTGTGACAATTTAGGGTAAGAGTTTACTGAAAACCTCCTCTGTGCTCAGTGTGGAGGGCTCAAAGCGAGTAGAAAACATTCTTTCCCTCAAAAAGCTTTCAATCTAGCTTGAGAGAGAAGGAAGGGTACAGGGAAGGGACAAAGATGGACGAGTATGATCAGGGAAGTGACAGAGCTTGTTCTGGAAGTGGGGATTTCAAAAGCCAATTTTGGATACGTGTTCCTTCAGGACAGGAAGGAAGAAGTTTAAGATAAGTACAGGTGTATATACACCTGCACGATACCGACATCAAGTTCATGAACCAATACAGGTTCATTTTGTCTCTTTAAACATGATGTGTTGACCTCAAAGCCATGATAATCTGTTAGCAAGGTATGCCTGGTTCTACTAAAAGGAACTAGAGCTCCTTGAAAACTCTTATTCCATGGGCATGACGCAGAAAAATTTCAGACTAATGAAGACTAGTCAAAATGGCACAGAACAAGTCTGAAAAAGCACTGCTGATTAAATTTGGGAAAAATTTTCACACCAAAAAAACTAGAACTGCAATGCATTAAAACACAGCAAACATACAAAAATCCACGAATTCATACTGATACTGAAAACATTTTTTTCACAGTCACATTAGAGGTGGCTTTAGGGAATCAATTCATTACTCTAGTAAAGGGAAGGAATCCAGCATTTATCCTGCCTTTCCAAACATGAGAGGAAATTCTCCTCTAAGAATTGTGGCTAATACATGTCGAAAGAATGAAAACATTAGAATACCACCATTTAGGAACCCCTAATGAGAAAATCATCCTAGGCAATGGTTGTTAATGTCTGTTAAAATTGTAAGGTGAAATGACGTCTGAGAGTTGTTGCCCACTAAAAAAAAGAAATGGAGGTATAAGATAGATCAAAAAGGACAGCAGAATGGAGAGAACAAGATGATGGACGTAATGGCAGTTTATGATACTATTCTCCTACCTTTGTGAATTTTTGAGAATTTCCATGATAGAACTTAAAAAAAAAAAAAAATCCTGCTTCCGTTTTTCCTCTATGAAGTCTTTCCTGCTACAGAGTTAGGCAGAGTTGACCCAAGCCTCTCAGCAGTTTTCCAAAATAAAGACAAACCATCTATCTAGAGGAGGGGGCAGGAATTTTGCTAGGTCAAGTGTCTTTGTGGAGCCGGGGACACCATGGGTTAACAGCCTGTCCCTGGCAGCTGAGCAGGGGGCCCCACAGCTGCCAGCAATTAGGCTAGCTGGCAGTCCCCTTAGGAAACTCCTGCTGCCTGATTAGGACTAATTGCTAGCCGGCATCTAAGTCCCCAATCGATAGAAAAGGAAATCCATTAGGGAAAGGCCGGGCAGGGAGAGGCTGCCTTCTGGTCAGTCTGCCTGTGCATGGATATGCAGACATGTTCACCGCTCCTACCTGAGTGCCCCAGATGCACCCCACCTTGCCAGTGTTACTGGAAAAATTACACCGTGAAACTCTCTTACGGTTTCCTCTTGACCCTGATTTTGGCCTACAACTGAAAGATGCCTGTTTCTGCCAAGAATGGCGTGATGACAATGGTTTCTCTGAGCTATAAACAAGGTTCATGAGAGTGTGGCCAGGACACGTGTGCCTGGGAAGCCCAGGATGGGCTTTGTGTAGGTGTGGGATTTCAGCTGTGCTTCTGACTTTGGGCAGTTTGTTCTGTATTAAGTAGACTCAGTTCAGAGACTCTCTGGCAGCCACTGAAAAAAATGTCAGATCCTTGAAATCAGTTTGAAATTTGTGACTGGACAGCAGACGGGAGGGCAGTTTTCACGGGAGCCGTATCAACCAACCATGCTAGGTTCTGAGTGTACAAACATGCGGAGGACCCGGTCCCTACCTCAGGAAGTCCTATGGCCCACTGCAAATTCAAAACCAGAAAGAGAATACAGAAAGACCTCTGGAAGTGCTTACACAGCAGAAGGGGCAGTATTTCTACTCCCATCACCAAATTAACGTTTCTCATTTTGTTGAATTTCTCATTAGACTGAAACACAGACACACACACACACACACACACACACACACACAGAGTTTTCACTTTTAACCTATTTTGGAATTCAACGGTCTGATAATCAAGTATAGATTGTATTATTTGAGAGAATACATTGTGAGCTTACTTATTTATTTTTTTTAGATTTTGTTTATACTAATCTCTCCATCCAGTGTGGGTCTTGAACTCACAACGCTGAGATCAAGAGTTGCAAACTCTGCCAACTGAACTGGCCAAGCATCCCTGTGAGCTCTCTTGAGGTAAATTTCACAAGTAAGACATGGGTCACATCAAGTAAAAGTACCTCCATAGATTATACAACGGCTAGATTAAATTCAACCTGTGAACTTGTTTCTCCCAGAAATAACATGCATCTGAAAACAAGAGAAGAACCAAACCATTATCTGTAACTCTGTACAGGGGCATATTCTGGTCCCTCTTGCACTAAAGTGTAAGAAGTTTGAAAGATATCAAAGTAAAACTACTGTAAATAGAAAAATAAAATCCACAATAATGTGTTCCAAACTAGGTATTTTCCTCAAACGTGATCTAGAGCAACTTTTTAAAGTGCTTAAGAGCATTCATTTGCTTTAAAATCAAGTTTCATGACAAATAATCCATTTATTAAAGAAAGTCAGGTATCAGTAGCTCATTAAAGTCACTGCATTTTATGTATGAAAGTAATCATTAAACTGTGTTTCTGTCAAAATATTCTAAGATTCAGTTTTTCCCAAAGTACTACCATAGTGCTGTTTAGACTTAGGATGACTTTGAACTGTGATCACGTTGCAGAGAGATCCTCGCTCTCAGGTGAGAGCTACAGAAGAGACTAGAAGAGACCTTGGTGGGGATGATTGGGATTGTGCTGCACAGCTTCGTCCCCTTGTGACTGGTAAATTCTTACTATTCTTCTTCTTCTTTTTTTTTTAAACATTTAAAAAAAATTTTTATTTATTTATGATAGTCACACAGAGAGAGACGGAGAGAGAGAGAGAGGCAGAGGGAGAAGCAGACTCCATGCACCGGGAGCTCGACGTGGGATTCGATCCCGGGTCTCCAGGATCGCGCCCTGGGCCAAAGGCAGGTGCCAAACCGCTGCGCCACCCAGGGATCCCTTACTATTCTTCTGTGTTGCTGAACTGGGATGAGGTCACCCTGAAAGTGACAGATGAATTTGAGTGACCTGACTCAAAAAGTCATCATGAGACAAGAACTTGTCACTGGCAAACTCACTTCTTTTAAGGTATTTGTCTTTTTTTTTTTTTTTTTTTTTCAGGGTGTTTCAGGGTGTAAGAAGCCCAATGATAGAGTCAAGAGACTGGCTTTCCAAACTAAAAGGAAAACAAATCTCATTGTTTTAAGCTCAGAAGTCATACTTTGTCCTTTGTCCCAGAAGAAGGCCAGGGAAGTAGGAGCAGGGAAAGAATGTGACCTGTCCGATGTTTGTGATTTACAGAGCAGAGCTGGTCCTGGAACTGGATTCCCCAATTTCTAATCCGATGTTCACCCTCCACCATTCCTTTGATTTTGCTATTTTTTCCCCCAAAGTAGTCTCTTTATTCTTCATTTTCTTTTATTTCCTACTTATTCCTTTTCTTGGTTAGATGCTTTTCGTTTCTTCCCTCTACTTGAGTTCTACCCTTTTCAATTGCATGCTTTTCCTGTTCTCAGGAGTTGCTGGACTGCCTAGAAACTGGGGTGTGAGGCGGCCTTGGAGAAACATTAGAAACTTTGCCCCACCTCCACCCCTCCCCAGGCTTATATACTCCTCTCTCAAATAAGTACATAAATAAATCTTTTTTTAAAAAATGCATACACATTTTATTTATTTCCATTTTAACAGCTTTGTAGAGTGGTCACGGTCCTGATCTTGGAGGAAAAGCTTTCAACTATTCACCACTGAGGAGGCTACCTGTGGGCTTATCCCGTGGCCTTGATTATGTTGACGCACGTTCCCTCTATACCTGCTTTGTCAGAGTGTTTATTATAAATGGATGTTGAATATTGTCAAATGCTTTGCATGTATCTGTTGAGATAACTGCATGATTTTCATCTTTCATTTTGTTAATGGGGCATAGATATCACAGTGATTGATTTGCAGATGGCCACCCTTACATCTCTGGATCAAACCCCACTGGATCATGCTGTGTGATCCTTTTTTTGTGTGTGTGTGTGTGATTCTTTTAACATACAGCAAATTCAGTTTGCTAATATTTTGTTGAAGACTTTTGCATGTATTTCCATCAGGGATACCGACCTATACTTTTTTTTTTTTTTACGAAGATTTTATTATTTGAAAAAGACAGATACTTTGGCCCAGGGTGTGATCCTAGAGACCTGAGATCAAGTCCCACGTTGGGCTCCCTGCGTGGAGCCTGCTTCTCCCTGTGCCTGTGTCTGCCTCTCTCTCTGTGTGTCTCTCATGAATAAATACATAAAAAAAAAAAAAAAAAGAAAAGCAATTTTCCGGGCAGCCCCAGGGGCCCAGTGGTTTAGCGCTGCCTTCGGCCCGGGGTGTGATCCTGGAGACCTGGGATCGGGTCCCAAGTCGGGCTCCCGGCATGGAGCCTGCTTCTCCCTCTACCTCTCTCTGTCATGAATAAATAAAATCTTAAAAAAAAAAAAAGACAGATAGTGACAGAGATGGCAAGAGCGAGCATGAGTGGGGAGGAGAGGGAGAAGCAGACTCCCCATTGAGCAGCAAGCCCAGGGCGGGGCTCCATCCCAGGACCCTGGATCATGGCCTGAGCTGAAAGCAGATGCTTAACTGACTGAGCCACCCAGGCGCCCCATCTAATTTTCTTTTCTTGTGGTTTTCTGGTTTCGACATCCAGGTAATGCTGGACTTCTGAAGTGAGTTTGGAAGTGTTCCATCCTCTTCTGTTATCTGGAAGAAGGACTGGTATGAATTCTTCTTTAGAACCACTTGGTTGGGCAGCCCTGGTGGTGCAGTGGTTTGGCGCCGCCTGCAGCCTAGGGTGTGATCCTGGAGACCCGGGATCAAGTCCCACATCGGGCTCCCTGCATGGAGCCTGCTTCTCCCTCTGTCTGTGTCTCTGCCTCTCTCTCTCTCTCTCTGTCTATGAATAAATAAATAAAATCTTAAAAAAAAAAGAACCACTTGGTTATTTTTTAAAAATCTGGCTACTTTCTTATGATTTCTATTTCCTTATTGATAGTCTCTATTTGATTAGACAGTGTCACTAAAACTTCCTTAATTCTTCAAGCATTTTCTCAGTTCTTTGAATATATTTGTAATTGACTTTTGCCTACTCATCCAACATCTGGCTCCTTTCAGAGGCAGTTTCTGCTGCCTGTTCTTTTTCATGTGTATGGGTCACATTTTCCAGTTTCTTTGCATAACTGGTAAATTTTCTTTGCATAGTGATATTCTCAATAACAGTAACTCTAGTGCTGGCTTCCCCTCCCCCACCCCTCAAGGCCTGTTGTTTCTGCTTATTTTCTTGGTGGTTTGGCTGTATTGTGTTACGAAAATCCATTACCCTCTGCAGCATGCAGACTCTGAAAGTGCTCACCAGAAGGCACAGCCCTAGGCACACAGTCACCTCTCCTGATCTCCACCCTCTTCCTAATAGCTTACCATCAAACTTTCCATTATTTTGGGGAGCACCTTTAAGCCTGAACTTTCTCCTATTCTCCAAATAATGTCGGATCTCTTTGGAGCTCTCTATTCTTATAGCTTGCCTCTCTCCTATTGCTCTGGAGTTTCTCTCAGTGTGGCAGTGCCAGCTTCTCCTGGAGGGACACCCTGTTTTTTAAAGCATGGTGCTGTGTGGGGACAGTAACCTCTGCTTTCCTCTCCTGGCATAAATCCTCTGCACTACAAATGAGCTGGGTTGAGGGCTTTTGAGGCCTGTGTTCTTGGCTGGTTGTGTTTGTTGAATTTCCATCCTGAGTGGGTACTGGGTAGTGATGAAGACCCAGATCTCTCAAGCTTCCTCAATGTCTATTTGGGAGGAAATGAGAAATGCCGGTAGTTTGTTCTTCCTGGAAAGATACTATATCCCACAATGGGAAGCTGGAGAGAGAAAGCCCTATGTTCTTTTCTGGGTCGGCCCCGGGCAGAGCTTCATCATTCTGAGCTGGGCTGAGGAGGAGGGAAAGAAAGCAGCTCATGCCTCAAATGCCACAGACACTCCCTAGTCTCTCAAAGAGATTTAGAAGATTTTCCTGAATCAATGTTTCTTCATTTGCTGTATGCCTTGAACACACTTCCAGACTTTAGACAGTTTTTGTTTTTGTTTTTTTTAAAGCCATGTTTACCAGTTACAGTGAATTCACAAAGGGGAAAATCTGCAGAATTCCCTACACCACTATTCCAGAAGTCACCTCAATGGATTAGATTTTTATTTTTATTTATTTTATTTTATTTATTTATTTATTTATTTTTTTTATTTATTTTTAGATTAAAAAAATTCCATATTCTATTTAAGACAAATTCTATCTTAAAACTTGGAAGGGACTCTTAATATTACTAAGGTCAACTTCCAATTAACGAAGACATATCTAGGCATCCCTGATTCACAGTCCTTTCTTTTTCTACCTTTTTACCTTCCTTTCTTTCTTTCTTTCTTTCTTTCTTTCTTTCTTTCTTTCTTTCTTTCTTTCTTTCTTTCATTTATTCATGAGAGACACACAGAGAGAGGCAGAGACACAGGCAGAGGGAGAAGCAGGCTCCATGCAGGGTGCCCAACATGGGACTCGATCCCGGATCTCCAGGATCAGGCCCTGGGCTGAAGGCGGTGCTAAACCACTGAGCCACCAGGGCTGCTCAATTCACAGTCCTTTAATCTTTGCTTGGTGACAACCTATTCATGACTTCCTACATAGGCAACTGGTTTGCTGCTGGACCTAAAATATGCCTGTAATTGGTAATATTTTGAAAGCATCTAAATTGTCTAATCCTTCTTGTATTACACAGTTCTTCAAATATTTGAGGCCAAGCATCAAATCTTCCCTAACTTTTTTCTTTTTAAGTAGTTAACCTTCAAGCTTTCTTTAAATGAGGAAGTTTCTGAACTTGTAAACAACTTAGTCACTTTTCCCCCAATATCTCTCTTAAAACTGGCCTAAATTAAATGCAAACATCTAAATGAGATCTGAGGGATTCAGTGTATGAAACTATTATTTTCAGTACAGATGGGTAGATGTAAATAGATAAATGGATCAGTTGACGTAGATAAATGATTACTTGAATACCTTCCAAAAGACCCGCAAAGCTGAAAGATTTCCTTTTACCAACTAGCATTTTTGGGGCACTTTGTTTAGTATGGCAGTATCATGTCTAGTAGTTCCACAGTAATAGTGGAAACCAAAGAAGTCAGAGGCCAAGTAAGGGGCTTTCTAGGGGAGATTTCCAACCCTTATTCAGATGCATTATTCCTCATGTCAGTACAAGTATACTCTTATTAGCCTTTTATTTGTTCCCTGCATAAAGACAAAGGAAGGATCACAGTGCAAACTACTCACCAAGCTTTCTACGTCTTAGGTAACCAGAGCAGCTCATAAGGAGGCATTAAATTCAACCTGTAACTGTGCTAGAGAGTATTTAGCTGAAAACTCCTTTTGTTTTTCTTCACTATGTCACATTAAAGCATATTTGAAATTTGCATTTGGAGCCAGAATTTTAAAGGGCAACAAGGAGGTTTTCCATTTGTATGTTTTTGTAGTATCGTTGGGAATTATTTTTGAAATGAAAATCAGCAGATATATCGTCCTCTGGTTACCATCCTCCAAGGATTCCTTTTTTCCATATGAATTCAACCTTATTATGGGATAGAATTTTGCCTTGGTGTTTCATCTCTCTCTAACTGCTATTAAATTCCACTATGGGTTATAGGTAAATCCTTGCCTCTAATGTAAAAGATCCAACATTTTCTGGTTTGAATAATCTCAAATGCAGTGAATTCATGTCTGAGAACACCTGATACTTCACTTGCTAGTCTTGTCCATTTTTTGCACCACAAATAGCTTATTACTGGGAGGCAAGGGGGCTGAGTCTTATTTTGTGTTGAAGTAGCAGGGATACCTGGTAGAGAAAAGGCCCAATGGCTCAATGGACAGAACATGAAGAAGAAAAGTTTCAGGAATAGGGCAGATTTTAGGGCAGCACAAAATAGTCTGAAAACCCCAAATTCTCTAAGGTAACAATTATCAAAGTGTAATCCCAGACCAACATTGAAAGCACTACCTGGGAACTTGTTAGAAATACAAGCACAAATACACATCTAAGACCTTACCCCAGATTCATAGAATCCAAACATACATTTAAAAAAAAATCTCCTGGGGCGCCTGGGTGGCTCAGTCGGTTGAGCATCCAACTCTTGGTTCGGCTCAGGTGGTGATCTCAGGGTCTTAGGATTGGCCCCATCTGCATTGGGTGCCACACTCCATGGGAAGTCTGCTTGAGATTCTCTCTCCCTCTGACCGTCCCACCCGCAAGCTTGTGCTCTTGCTCTTTCTAATAAATATATAAAATCTTTAAAAAAACCCCACACACCTCCTGGTCATTTGTATGCACATAAATGTTTGAGAAGCACTGGGAAACACACAGAGAGTTTTATTCTTCTATGCCACAATAGTCCTGCTTTATTTAGGAGTCTTATATTAGGGTCACCCTAAAGTGTATTTGTACTTAGAAGTACTCGGAATAGGGCTCATGATCACACAGGATAAGGTGGTCATTTCTGCTGGTCCTTTTTTAGTTCACAGCTTACCCTAATGATTCAGTCAAGGAATATTTAATAAACTCCTATGAGCAAGGTACCAAGACTTGTATTACGGAAGATATATATATATATTTTTTTTTACAAAACCTTAATTTTGTGATTGGGAGATAGGAATAGGAAACAATCCCAATGGCATCCTGTTAGACTCAAATACTCTACAGACTTTTTTAGACTCCAACTAGCTGTCATGAAACATAGGCATATTGCTTTAATAAATGTTTCATTCAACCAAATGTAAAACACATGTGATTATATGGAATTAGATTTGTTCTTTCCTTGTGCACATCTTGCTCTTCATTAGATGAATCAAATTTAAATGCCACATTGAAAATTCAAGAGTAGTTTCAGAAGCTTTCTGCTACATAAATACAACTTCAAATTTTAGGCATAGGGTTGTATGAGGAAAACAATAATGGGTGTAGATAGCTGAAAAAATGCCACACAGAAGCTGTAGTCACTGCTGCAGATCATACAGAGAAGTAAATTCTATCAAGTGCCAATGAGCTTGATCATCTTTAAAAAGAGTCAGGCTGTAGTACCTCTTCTACCTCTATAGGCCAAGAGTAATCTGCTCTCCTGTGAACCAACCAACAGTTACTGATTACTGAATGGCCACTATGTAACCAACACTGAGACATAAAAGTAGAGGCTACGAAATTTTTTCTCTAGGACTTACAATCCAGACCCATAGAAAAAGAGATGCAGGTAAGAGTAATGGCCAAGATAGTGCAGACGTCTCAAACAGGGGCTCACACAAGCATGCAGAAATTAACTCTGGCCGTAAAGGATCAGGGGAGCTTCAGGGCAGGTAAGATTTGAGCTGGGTGTTGAAGCCCAAAATAAGTTTAACAAAATGACAGAAACAATTACTGTGATGAGTAGAAGATTCTCCTTCACCCACAGTTCGCAGGGTGCTTCTCCCAAAAGACACATTTTCTTGGGCCTTTTTCGTATCAGGTATCTGATTCTAAGGTCCAAATCTGTTAGTCTCGCTAGGTTAGCCTTACTCACCATCCAATAAGGAAAATGATCATTTCTGGATGATTACTTGGCTAAGCTACATGGGGCTTTGTCTGTTTATCTGGCAAGATGCTAATGTATTATAGCTTCATTTCGTTATCGTCGCAAATTTTTCCCTCCTGCTTCAGACTAGCAGAATTGCAGCTGCAAACAGTAACATGAAACCATGCAGCAACATCCCCCTTTTACTGTCTGTTCACTGTGCCCTCCAGAGACACACTCTTAACAAACGGGGCTTTAAAAATGTTGTTGGCAGATGGATTAGCTAACAGAACAATTCTCTCTAGCTCATCTTTTCTAGGTTACAGGCAGAGAAAGTACTTGACAGTGAACGAAGAAGGAAGGAAGGAGGGGATTTGAGTACCAGTTGGGTTATTTTTATTAGCAGTAATATACGTTTTTGTTTATCAATCAACCTAACCTACTTGGAGGCCAGAGTAAAAAAGGGGAGGCCTAAAAAAAAAAAAAAAAAAAAAAGCAGAGGCCTCTAAAACTATGCCAAAAAATAATTTTCAAAAGGTTAAAAATACAATTTCATACAAATGTGAAAGGAACACATGCCCAAAGATTTTATTCAACTCATTAGTTAATGCGGAAAATGGCAAGACTGGGTTCAAATGAGAATGTGAGGAGCTACGTATTGATAACAATTTAATGCAGGAATGTTAGGATAAGATTACTAGGTTATATTTAAAACTAATTAATGTCCCACAGGGCCATAAGCCACAACCTCGAAGTTATCTTTCCCACTGGACAAAAATTATTTGCATCTTTAAGCAGGACAGGAATCTACAAGTTAACCTCTGACTCTACAGAGTTGTCTGTCCAGTAACCTAGTTAATAGACAAAGGTGGGAAGCCCAGCAGTGCACTGGTAGACACCTCTTGCGTCTGTTGCACATTCTGAATAATGCTTCTGACACTCAGGAGAGGCTCTCAAAAGGTAATGGCAAAGGTCCAACATCATAATAGAAGAGTACGCAGATCTTTACAATGCAGATGACATTGGACCAATTATAAAAGAACACTGGTAAGAGTAGGTATTCATTCTGCACAGTTTGAGGAAATAAGAGTGAAGTAACAATAAAACTCTGGGAAGTTAGGCACACAAAAAAAGTTCCAGTGAACAGCCATGAGCACAGAGATCATCTACATGGTAGCTTCAATGATCTGGAGCCCAGATGAGTGCCATCTGGGTACAAGTTTAAAGGGTACTTAAGTCTAATATTAAATTAAATTCTAACACACTCTTGCTCATCTGGAAAATGCTGGGTGCCGTCATACATCGGCAGAGACACACCATCAGAGAGGAATACATAATCTATAAGCACATAGGGCCATTCAGTTGTAGAATACAGAACTAGGAACCTCTGAAGGCATTAGTGTCTCATAGCAAAGTCCAATAAATCATATTTATATAAATGTCAATCATGAAAAATCTTAAACTGTTCTTTAATAAACTCTGCTCAAGAAAGTATGCAAATATACTATTCAAAAATACTTCTATGAAAAATATTCCTAAATGTAAAAGCATTGCTATTTAAAGAGAAGAAATCAATTCAACCTCTTGTATTGAATATACACAAAGTGTAGGATATGTTATTTGGCTGAGGTGAGTTAACAGGATAAGATATTGTTCCAGCTTTCAAAAAACTTATAATGGGCAAGGTATCTCTGCAAACATGTGGGAGCACCCAGGAAAGGACCTAAGTCACTGCAAGTCAGGGAGGGGTTCATGGAGAAGGCAACATCTGAGCTGGTCCTTGAGGGATTCAACATTCATTTGACTGGAAAATCCCCTAAAGGAATGACTATGAATAGATGAAAGGTTGCTCTAATGTTTTTTTCTTAAAATTACTCCAAATATGTAGAAAAATACATGTGATACTATAAACAAAGGCAAGTGACAAATTGAAATAAAAAATATTAAGAAAATCAAAACCATGTTGTGAACAATTCACAAAACAAACAAATGGCCAATGAACATCCGAAACTTTATTTTATCCTGTTAATAACAGGAATGCAAAGTAAATGAGATGCCATTTTGTACACAGCAGCATAGCAAAGATTAGAGAGAGGATAATACTCTGCATCAGCAAGTGCGTGAAGAACGAGTGCTCTCATATACTGTTACTAGTCAAATGAACATTTCCTTTAGAAATGAATTTCCATTCTGAAGAACCTATCATCTGAAAATAAAAATAGATAGCAGAGAGAGGATTGCATTTATATGAATGTCCTCAACACACTGAAATCATCTTTAAAAGGACAAAGCAAAGGAAGAAACGTCCAACAATTGAAAATTGGTCAAATTACGGACTTATGAAATATCATGTGGCATTAAAAATTATAATCACATAAAACTAGATTGTGTGAGCAAGGGGTGGTGATCAATTATAAATCCTAGTGTCTGTGAGGATTTCTTTAATCAAAGAACCCTAAAGCTCCATGTTTACCCCTCTCTTATTTGTTAAGGGTGGGATATCTCACAAAGTGGGTCAGTGGAGAAAAGACTGTTCTCTTAGGAACCTAACACCTCTGATTATTTGGAAGAATGCATCACTTCTGAAGGAGAGTATCATGTGAGTTAAGAAGTATCAGTTCAAAACACGGAAGGCAGGGCACCCCTGATGGCGCAGCGGTTTAGCGCCGCCTGCAGCCTGGGGTCTGATCCTGGAGACCCAGGATCAAGTCCTGCGTCAGGCTCCCTGCATGGAGCCCGCTTCTCCCTCTGCCTGTGTCTCTGCCTCTCAGTCTCTCTCTCTCTCTCTGAATAAATAAATTAAAAAAAAAAAAACTTATTAAAAAAAAACAAACACGGAAGGCAGTGGAAGTTTACTTCATTTGGGCAATAAAATGGCACAGATTAGTGAATTTATCTACCTGTCTATCCATCCAATAATTAAAATATTCAAGATTTGTAAATATCATTTTGGGAAATGCCAATCTGTTACAAAATGCATTTTCTCTGCATTTTCAGATAACGGGGAAAAACATAGTTAATATGGCCACACAATGTGTCTCAGTTGCATTTTGCATGATTTCCAAGGAAGAGGAATGGAAATTTTCATGTTTACTTCTGACCCGATGAACCTTACCACTTCAAATGAAAGAAACTATATTCAAGGTAAGTGACAGTTTTATATAACTGGTATAGTTTCACTCATTTTTAACTTGTTGCGTTTGAAAATCCATACTTATTTTTCAACACGGACAAGTTTCCTTCCTGATATTATTGATCAACTAATTCTGTTCATTTATTCAGTCCCAGTATGTACTTATTTTGACTTTACTAACAGATTTTACTAAGAAATCGTTCTCCAACACATTTTACTTTGGGTTATTTACCAATATTTGAAATACTTAGGTTGTTTTGACCAATCATATTCTAATAACTTTGTAATAATTACTCAATTACTTAATATGTAGAGTTTCAAAGTTACAGGAGAAAATTCTTTCTAACTTAAATTTACACTCATATTTTTGTTGCAGATGCATGTGAGCAGGCCAACAATGTCAGTAAAGGACTTTCAAATATAAAGCAGATGAGATGAGATTAAAATTCAGTAAGGGAAGGGAATGAAAATACAAATTCAGGAAACTATTAACAATGTAAAGATTCTGACTATTCAATAGAAGTTTTACCTTTTAAAATCTATCTTTAATTTTAAGAAATTATGGCAAAATACATATAAGACAACAGTTACATTTGAAGTGTGCAGCTTAGTAGTGTTGTGCATTCACACTACTGTGCAACTAACCTACAAAAATCTTCATCTTCTAAAAGTGAAACTGTACCCACTCAGCAGCTCCCCATCCTTCCCTCCCTCCAGCCCAGGCAATTCCTACTTTCCGTCTTTGCAAATTTGACTATGATACACAGCCCCCCATAAGTGGAATCCTACAGTATTGATATCAACTTTACTTTTGCATTCTAAAATATAGGTAATATCAAATTGCTATGATACAGATTTCACTGGATAGAATTCATGTTTTATTTTAAAATATTAACGTCAAAAATCAAATCTTTTGTCGATATCTAAACTTATGAATTAAAGTTCTGAATGTCAATTCGAAAGGTGCAAGGTGATACAAAAATCCCCAAATTACATGTAGGGAGTACATGAGTAGCAAAGAAGCCCAGTGATCCTAATTTGGTCTTTCTGTTTTATATATAAGAGATTAAATGATTTGCACACAGTCACAGATCTACATGACTGTGGGGCATCAGAAAGATTCTAAGACTCCTGACACCTAAGGGCTACTTCCAATCACAGATTCTACTGTCTAAACACACTATTCACATGTAATCCTAGGTATGAATATTCTTGTATAGTCAGGAATCCTCTCTAAGAAAAAATACCTGTATCTCTGGGATGTTAGATTTTTTTGTTTTTTAAAGATTTATTTATTTATTTATTTATTCGTGATAGACGTAGAGAGAGAGAGATGCAGAGACACAGGAGGAGGAAGAAGCAGGCTCCATGCTGGGAGCCCGATGCAGGACTTGATCCCGGGACTCCAGGATTGTGCCATGGGCCAAAGGCAGGCGCCAAACCGCTGAGCCACCCAGGGATCCCCTGGGATGTTAGATTTTTTATACAATGAACTTGAACAAACTTGTATTTGGTAATGTAGTTAGAATTTTAAGTGAGATGAGTCATATCATCCTATAATTAATTAGTACACTAATATGGACTCACAGAAGTAGGAGAGACCTCAGAGGTCAAGTGGTCAGAAAAAGACAAAAGAATACACTAAATCACAGTGAAAACTTCCCCCAAACAGACTTCAGGAAATTCTGGGCCATATTTGAAATGTAAAGACATGAATTATGTGACTATTCATAAATATTTCTTAATCTTTAAAAAGAGATCCTTTAAGAAACTTCAAAATAAATTAATGGAATCTAATAATTTAAAACTCAAGTGCTGTTATTTCTACAAGATCTTGGATTATACGTTCATTTGTTCATTGGAAGAAAAATCACATTTTCATTTCTTATATTTTATTTATATTAGTGAGCACTTCAATATTAATTCAAATATCTATCCATTAAATGCAAAAATGTTAATGCAATATTAAAAATGAAATTTAAATGGAAGCAAGGGGCTATCACATTAAGGTTCCCATGGTAACTCTCACTACACTTTCCAGCTTCTGAACTGTAATATGGTCATTTATTACAGGCTCATATCAAATATAATTTTGCAAATATTTAAAGATGTGTAGGTTAATTCATATCAATTCAAGACTTTAGATGTAATGTAATACAATGTATTAGGCTAAGAATACTCTAAATATTAACCCATACTCTTAATTTAGACATATCTATACAAAACAGATACAAACTTTTTAATTTTGAGTCATTTGTTAGCACTCACAAGAAGCACAGCATTTTGCTATCCTCATCGGAGTTGAGATCTGAACTGCGTTACTTAAATACTAATATAGGTATGGTTGAGTGCCTTCCTCTTTAGCTTAGCAAGAGTTTGAAATGTCATAACAAATCTTGCCATACTAGGCAAAATGTAAATTCATTAGTTCACACAAGTTAGAAGTCCAAGAACTGAATAATGCAAGAAGCCAGATGACACTGCCAAAGCGTCACCTTTATTATTGGCTTTAGTGTTTTCCACAACCTTCAGCAGTACATGTTAATATACTAAGAACTCAAAAAAGTAAACATCCTTTAACCAAGCAGTATCTCTTTATTTTTGTGAAGGAAAGAATTGGACCACTACTTTCACAAAACGTGCAGGACAGAGTGCCCACTCCAAATGCATTTTTGAGTACATGTTATGATTACTATAATGTATGATAACGAGCTAAGGCATATTGAAAATGAACCTTAATGAACTTACTAGAACATTGACAAATCTCAATCTGTTTCCTTCCTTTCCTAATTGTAGCATATACTGTTTAGTTGTGCTGGTCTTTGAACCTTATTTTAAAAAGAATGTCCACATTAAAACTTAGGAGTGTTCACAGCAGCATCAATCATAATTTCCCCAAATTGGAAGCAACCCACATGTCTAACTGATAAATGGATTTTTTAAAAGTGGTATATTTGCACAATGGAATATTACACAGTGATACAAAGTAACAAAGATGCTGTAACATGGATGAATCTTGAAAACATGATGCTTAGTGAAAGAAGCCTCACAAAAGACCACGTATTGTGCGATTCTATTTATATGAGATGCTCAGTATAGGGAAAAGCATAGAGACAGTAAGATTAGTGGTTGCTAGGGGCTGAGGAGAGAGGGGTATGGCGGTTTTTTTTTGGGGGGGTGATGAAAATTGTCTAAAATTAAATAGCTGTGCAACTCTGAATATGCAAAAACCACCAAAGTGTATTCTTTAAATGGGTGAACTTCATGGTACGTGAAGCATATTTCAATAAAGCTATCAAAAATAGGTATTATATTGAATGTGTTCTTTGGCAGTATTTTAAGAAAATTCAACAGTATGTTTAAAGATTTTTATGTAGGGGTGGCTGGGTGGCTCAGTCCACTGAGTGGCCAACTCTTGGTTTCAGCTCAGGTTGTCATCTCATGGTCGAGGGATTGAGCCCTCCATTGGGCTCAATATTCAGCGGGGAGTCTACTTAAAGTCTCTCTCCCCTAGCCCCTCCTCCCACTCACATGTGGCAGAGTGTGTGTGTATGTGTGTGTCTCACCAAAATAAATCTTATGAAAAAAATGAAGGTTTACCCTAATGTTTATGCACTACACTGTAGTGCTTTCAATTTTAACGCTGCTGAGTGCTTCATGGTATGAATACCCATACTATAGTGAAGGGATATTTTAGTGGATTTCAGCTTTTGCTCTTAAAAACAATGCTAAGATATTTATACACCTTTCCTGATGCATATAAACAAGAACTTCTCAAGTACATATACCAGAGTAAAGACTGTAAGTGTTTAACAGGATAGAATAATGACAAATTAGTTTCTTTGTGTGCTGCACTGTCACGGTTCTACGTTCCCACCAGCACTACCCTCCGTTTACACACCTTCACTGCTGAGTACTGTTGGCCCTTAAGCTTCTGTCCTCCAATTGTGGATGCAATGGCATCTTACTGAGATCTTAATTTGTACTCCAAATGACCAATGAGACTGAACCTCATTTTATGTTTTTTGATCATTCCCATTTCTTCTGTGAAATGCCTTCAGATAGGTTTTGCCCATTTTTCTCTTCATTAATTTTTCCTTATCATTGTGTGTGTATACTGTATGTTAATACAGTATCATATACATATAAAACAAATTAGAAAAGTTAATGGATAGGAATGCCTGGGTGGCTCAGTTGTTGAGTGTCTGCCTTTGGCTCAGAGCGTGATCCCGGGGTCCAGGATGGAGTCCCACATCGGGCTCTCCTGCAGGGAGCCTGCTTCTCCTTCTGCCTGTGTCTCTGCCTCTCTCTCTGTGTCTCTCATGAATAAATAAAATCTTTAAAAAAAGTTAATAGAAAAAATATATACAGTGCATATGTTTATAGTCATATGATACATATCTAACAATTTATTTTGGATACTATGTTCACATGGATTGCAAATACTTTCAGTTTGTAGCATGTTACTTTATTTTACCCTCTGATGGATAAAAAAAGTGTTCATGTCAAATTTACTTCTTTTCCATTAACAACTCTTTTGTTTGCGTCTGTCTGAACTACTTCCCTAGAGTATTACAAATATATTCTGTCTCCTGTGGTTTTTAATCTTCTGCCTTTACATTTATGTCTTTAACTACTGAAATAGATTTTTAAAAATATTATAAGGATCCAGTTTCTTTTTTTGCCCCCCATATGTATCTTATCTTCTTGTTACAATTTGAATAGCCCATCTTTTCCACAATGATTTGCTCCTTTTGAAGTATATCAAGCTCCATTCATGGGTGGGTTTGTTCTGGAGCTCTTTCTGGTCTACTTATTTACTCCTGTACCAAAAACATAACTTCTATTTCCATATAATAGGGTAAGCCTCCCTACCTCAGTCTACAGAGTAGCCTTCGAAGTGCACTGCTCAGACCTCCCTGAGAAGGGATATGCAACCACTGGAGTTAGTTGACAGCCTCCATCTGAAGCACCTTCTGGATCTGCTGCAGCATCTGAACTGAACTAATGTTCTTCCCAGACAACTAAAGCCTGGCATTTCTGCACGATGTGGGGCTCCTCTACAATCTCTGTGCTGGAGCTCCCTGTTGATCAAGCCAAGATTTTCTCAGAGCTGTGTGGCCAGTCTGAGGTTCCTCCTGCCAATCCTTCTTCCTTCCTCCATCTGCCCATCAGAATCAGACCTGCATCTCAGCCTGAAGGCTTTCCCTGCCTAATCCTGCTCTTTCCTCTTTATCTTTCACATTTTACACTTGTAACCACATTTTGACCACTGTCTCTTGGAAGACCCGAAATGATACAAGGGTGCCTTTTGGTGATTTTTGGTGCCTTGCTCTATTAAATTTAAGAATCAGATTTCTGGTTTCCAAAATGAACACAAAAACAAAAATACTTTGATGCGATTTTATAGGAATCACACTGGATTTATCCACTGCAGAACTGACATCTTCAAAATAAGGAATCTATCTATGAACATGGTATCTCTCTCCACTTATTTAGGTTTTCTTTAAAACTTCTTTCAACACGGCATTTTAATTTTCCCAGGGTCTTGCTAATTTTTGCGAGATTTCTAGGGATCTCATATTTCTAGTTATGGCTGAAACTATATATTTTAAAACTTTTTCTAATTCTGCTGCTAGAACTCAGGTTGTTTTTTGTTGTTGTTGTTGTTTGTTTTTGAGAGTGTGCAAGCTCAATGGCAGGGGGTAGGAGGAAAGGGAGAAAAAATCCTGAGCAGGATCCTTGCTCAGTGTTGAGCCCCACATGGGGCTTGATCTCATAACCTTAAGATCATGAGCTGAGCTAAAACTAAGAGTTACTCAACTGACTAAGCCACTCAGGTGCCCTACATTGTATTATCATGAAGATCCTGAGTCCTATCAAATACTTGTTCTACATTGTTTCAGATATTGTTTTTCCCTTTAATCCAGTTTATGTCGTACATTATATTGATTGATTTTCAAATGCTAAACCAATCTGTGTTCCTGGGATAAATCCAACTTGGTCATGATGTAGTTAATTGTTTGTTGATTGTGTTCAGTATTATTGCATATATGCCCTTCAGAAAGAAGGGCTTATAATTTCCTCATGTCTCTGTCCAGTTTTGGCATCAGTGTTGGGAGCCTGATTAAATGAATTGGAATCTGGGGCGCCTGGGTGGTTCAGTCGGTTAAGTGCCTGCCTTTGGCTCAAGTCATCACCCCAAGGACCTGGGGTCAGGCCCCACATCAGGCTCCCAAGCAGGGAGTCTGCTTCCCCCTCTCCCTGTCACTCCTCCTGCTTGTGCACTCTCTCTCTCTGTCAAATAAATAAAGTCTTCAAAAAACAAATTAATTGGAATCTGACCCTGACCCTCTTTTTCTTTTCTCTGAAAGAGTTCACATAAAATTGATAACATTCTCCCTTCAAATGCTTGATAAAACTCAGTGGAGAAACCACAAAAGCCTGGAGTTTCCTTAGGTCTTAAATTTCAGATCCAATTTAATAGTTATAGACTATACAGACTTTTAAAATGTCGTCTGTGCAGACTCTACTAAGCTGTATTTTTCTATTAATTTGCTCATCTTACCACTTATCAAAAATCTTGAACATGAAATAATTACTAATAACTCATCTTTTGAAGGTCAGTAGAATCTGCAGGGGTGTCCCCTTTTTCATTTCTGATATTGGTTATTTGTGCCTAGCCAGGGGGTTATCAATTTTATTAGCCTTTTCAAACAAATAACAATTGGCTTTGTTGATCCTTTATTACATTCCCCCTCCCCATTTTATTAATTCCTGCTTTTATTATTACATTTCTTCTACACAGGGAAGGGGATTTAATTTGCTCATTTCCTTCAAGTAAATGCTTATTTAGCTCACTTTTTTAAAGACTTTCTAATATAAGAGTTTAAGGCTGTAAATTTCCCCCTAAATATTGTCACTGGAGAACTTACTCTGTGATTTCAATCCTGTGAATTCTGTTGACAGATTTATGGCCCAGTATAGAGTCACTAAAAAAATGTTATAAGCATGCTAGAAAATAACGTATTCTGCACTTGGCGAGTTTATTGACTGTGGTGTTCAGGTTTCAGTATGTTTTCTGATTTTGTTTGCTCCTTGCACCACTCAGGCGTTAAAATCTCTATCCATGATTCTGAATGGATTCCTTTACACTTCTATAAACTTCATATTATCCTGGTGAACCAAGAGTTTTATCAATTTTGTTATTAATCTTTACCTTTAGTAAAGACACCTTCCAGCTTAATATTTTTTGTCTGACATCAATATACATAGATCAGTCTTCCTTTGACTTGTGTTTAATAGAGGATCTTTTTTCTATTCCCTTAATATCAAGTTTCCTGAATTCTTATGTCTAGAGGTCTCTTTAAAACAGCAAACATGTATTTTTAAAATCCAGTCTGAAAATGCATGTTAAACCAAACTACTTAGTCCATTTAAATATAATTATTGCTACACATGGATTTAGATGTATTATCTTATGTCTTTTCAATTTGTCCTCCTGTATTGTTCCTTTTCTCTTTAGATTTTAAAAATCATCATTTGTGCTCTATTCATTTTAACACTATTCCCTTTTTCTACTGAGTGGTTATTCTAGAAATCATAAGATGCATCCTCTTTATCGCTGCATGTTAACTGATCCCTTTCCTTCTTACAGTCTGACTGAACACCAACTCAACTGACCCCTACTCCCACACCTCGTGTTGCTCTTCCTAAGCATCTAGGTCTGTATGAGTTATGTATGTGTGCTTGCCTGTCTTGAACAGTGCTCTTGAGAATTCACTTTTAGAAATAATTTGAAGCCCAGGATGATATCCTTCTCCAGAGAGAACTTGTGTTTTGATAGGGACATGGGTGCACCAAAAGTCTGAAACCACCTTACCACCCTTCACCCAGATTTAAGTCATGAACATTGTGCCATTCTTGTTTCTGTTACACCCCCTACTTCAAATTTGTAAAATATATTTTGAAAAATGATTTTTTAAGGCTTGTGATTTTTTTGAGCCATCCAGATGATGAGAGGCCAAGATGTGGTCTGTGCAAGGCTGGTCTACCTCAATTTCACCCTTAATCCTAGGGCTACAGGGTCCTGGTCCTTCCTCTTCTGAATCTTCATCTGATAATTCCTCATTAACTGGTTAGCTCTTTGATACCTTAAATATAAATGTGTATTTTATCCAGTTTTGTTTAGCTTTGACACATTCTGCTATTACTGGAAGTAACACTGACTGGGAGAGTCCAGGTCTTGTAATGATTATAGTATTTGACCTAGAGATTTAGAAATTTGAACATTTTTCCTTCTATTTGGAGACTTCCAATCATTCTTTTGTTGCTGACTTCTGACAGTTCCATTATAATCAAGAAAAATGATCTCCATGATATGGATTCTTTGAAATTTAATATCTTTTCATAGCACAAGATCACTTTACATAAATTTCTCTTTTTTGTTTAAAGTACATATGATTTAGTATGCAGAGTTCTACATATGTCCACTATATCAGGTTTGATTTTGTGTCCATATTCTATCTTCAACCAATTTTTTAAAAAAGATTTTATTTATTTGAGAGCAAGGAGAGAGCACAAGCAGAGGGGTATGGCAGAGGGAGCCCAACGTGGGGCTCAATCCCAGGACCCTGAGATCATGATCTGAGCTAAAGGCAGATGCTTAACTGAATGAACCACCTAGGTGCCCCTTCAACTGATTTTTTTAATTGCTTGATCTCCTAGGTATATTAAAACATCTACCATGACGGTGACTTTGACAATTTCTCTTTGCTATATAGTGGAAGTTATCTTACTGAAGACATATAAACTTAAGGGATAAATCAAACCTTCTGTCTTTATGTAGTGATCGTCATTAAAACAAAATGTTACCATAGTTAGAGTCTATTTATACAGCTACAGAGCTTTCTTTTATCTTTCTTTGGTCTTTTTTTTTTTTTTTTTAATCTTTTGGCTCTCAGCATTTCAGTATCTTTGTTTTAGATGCATTTCTTTTATTTTTTTTAAGATTTTTTATTTATTTACGAGAGAGAGAGAGAGAGAGAGGCAGAGACACAGACAGAGGGAGAAGCAGGCTCCGTGCAGGAAGCCTGATGTGGGATTTGATCCCGGGTCTTCAGGATCACGCCCTGGGCCGAAACTGGCACTAAACTGCTGGGCCACCGGAACTGCCCTAGATGCATTTCTTTTAAAAGCACATTGCAGACTTAAAAAACTAATGACCAAGATTTCTTGAAGAAGTGCTCATTCCATTTACCATTGGATTTATCCCTACCAATTATTTGGCACTTATTTGTCCTATCCACTTTTCCTCCTGTGTGTATTTTGTTTGCTTCTTGTTTTTCTCACCTTCCTTTGCCTCCTCAACAGATACCAGTGGAGCATGTATTGATTTGTTTCTTCCAGGGGCAGCTCTTCACTTTGTCAAGTTTATACCTAAGTCTAAAGTAGGTCCACATCTTTACTTTCCTTCAAAATAATACAAGAGGGGCAGGCCAGGTGGCTCAGCGGTTTAGCACCACCTTTGGCCCAGGGTGTGATCCTGGAGACCCTGGATAAGTCCCAGATCAGGCACCCTGCATGGGGCCTGCTTCTCCCTCTGCCTGTGTCTCTGCCTCTCTCTCTCTCTCATGGATAAATAAATAAAATCTTTAAAAAAAATAATAATACAAGATATTGAAATTGATAATTTCAATTATCTACTTCATATGCATTAGGCTTAAAAAACAACAGAATACCTAGACTTTTTACTTTATATCGTCTTTTCCTACAAATTTGACATTGTTTACACTATCAATAGTTCTTTAGATTTATTCAAGTACTTATTATTTTCTTTACTCACTGCTACTCCTTACACCCTTCTGTGATAATATTCCTCCTCTTTCAAGTTTATCTTTTAGAAGTTCCTTTAGTGAGGCAATTTTGGTGGTAAATTCTAAGTTTTTGTTCATCTAAAAATGTCTTTCACCCTCATTCTTAGATAATCCATAAAGCAGAGTATCTACATCAAAATTGCTTGGAATGGTATAAATAACACAGTATTTGATAGTTGAAGGCTGAAAACTCTATATAAAGGAAGCAGTAGGTAAGTGCTATCTTAATTTTGTATTGCATTTACCATATGAATATCTGGAATATCCTTCATATGCAATTTTCTTTCACTAGGTTCTCAGGAGGATCGAAAAGCAGCTCACCCCTCCCCACTCCTTTACAGGTAAATGGAACACTCTAGAATGTGTAACCCCTCACTTCATTATTCTTCTGGTTCTAACCAGCACCCCCATATATGCTTTCCGTATAACCTAAGATGTGCTTGCTACTTTTCTTTCCCTGTAAGCTTCATTCTTTTTTATAAGTATTAAATTTTCTGTAGTGTTCAAGAAATCCCATTGGTATAACTTTTAGTTTAAAAGAATTTTTTATTAACCAGGACTCTTAATTCCTTCCAACATGTCAGATAACAAATCTTTTTAAGATAACTAAGTCTTTGGTCTGACACATTAATATGTAATTGATAATTTAAGTTAATATAAAAGTTCATTATTTTTTAATCATGTTCCTGAAGAATAAGTTATAAATCTGTGAATAACAGTCCATTAAGTTAATACTTCATTTATATAGAGGAGAAATGGAAACAAGGATAGAATTCTGCTAAGAGTTAGTAAGTTTCTCCTATATGCATGTAACACACAAGATAGGCAGGGAAGGTGGTGGAATTTTCATTTTTCCAACAGCTGAAAAGAGACATAACCTAGAGTAGACCAAGAGATTTTCAATCTTACTATTTTTAAAAGATTTTATTTATTTGAGAGTAAGTGTGTGCTGCAGGTGCACATGAGCAACAGGGGGTGGGGGGGTGGGGGTGAGTGGTGGGTGGGAGGTGGGAGGCAGGGGAGACGGAGGAGCAGGCCCCCCGCTGAGCAGCACAGGTGGGCGACTCCAGAACCCCAGGATCATGATGCGAGCTGAAGGCTCAACCAACTGATCCACCCAGGTGCCCCAAGAGTCTCAATCTGGTTCATCACACACATATGGGGATATTAGCATATTCCTCCAACATGCAAATATTTATAAATTACTTACATGTAATAAAAAAAAATACAAAGTGAAAATGGATGAACTAGGGATAAAATAGGTCATATTCTTAAATATTTTAAAGTTTATCAGGGCAGCCCTGGTGGCTCAGTTTAGTGCCGCCCTCAGCCCGGGGTGTGATCCTGGAGACCTGGGATCAAGTCCCACATCAGGCTCTCTGCATGGAGCCTGTTTCTCCCTCTGCCTGTGTCTCTGCCTCTCTCTCTCTCTCTCTGTGTGTGTCTCTCATGAATAAATAAATAAAATCTTAAAAAAAAAAGTTTATTAGTGAGAAAACAAAATTTATTGAAGGCATATGGGTGGGTGTGGGAATGTGAATGACAGGAATGTGATCCCATGTGACTTGACTTGATTGCTATTTGGGTCACCATTGTTTAAAATTTCACAGTGTGGCTGAAGAACAAACCCTGGGCCTAGAAGGCCTGTCTGACCACCTTTTATTGTCTACTGTCGGTTTGGATCCCCCTGACCCACAATAGAAGTAGCTCCTGGACCAAAACTTAGTTGTTCACTGGGGAGACAACCCCAGGATGCCCCATGAGGCTGCAGTGAGAGGGAAGGATAGACGGATTGCTGCCATAAGCAATGGGAATCAATCCTATTGGGGCCAGTCTGAGAAAACCTCAGTGTCCTCTAAGCTGAGGGGTAAGAAAGCTGCAGCACTTACACACCTTTACTGATTAAGGGCTCCTGGCCTCGCAGCCACAGGACACCTCCAGAAGCCCGTGGGTTTTGGAGAGTGCAGGTATGCTAGAGGAGGCGGGGTACATGAACAGGGCAGACAGCATATGCTATGCTGCATTATGAAGAATATGATCTTCAGGGATGTCCAGGTGGCTCGGCAGGTGAGCTTCTGCCTTTGGCTCGGGTTGTGACCCTGGGGTCCTGGGATCGGGTCGTGCATCGGGATCCCTGCAGGGAGCCTGCTTCTCCCTCTGCCTGTGTCTCTGCCTCTCTCTCTGCATCTCTCATGAATACATAAAATCTTAAAATAAAAAAAAAAAAAGAGTATGATCTTTAATCTTAATTTCTTTGCAGAATTCTTTCTAACCCCTTAAAAACAATCTGTTAGGTAGGTCAATTTACAGTGAATGTTAACTAAATTGGTAAGATATAAATGAACATACCTACAAAAATATCACTGTCAATTCTTTCTACTTCCCCATAAGATTCTTTAGGTATGTATGTGACAGAGGACAACCTGACACAGGTCGGTGGGTGCACCAGTCAATCTGAATATCAAACATTGATACAATTTTACCTTTTCTTAGATCAAGATGTATAAAGAGAAGTTCTGAGATTTTTCTTCCTCTCCACAATACATTGCCAGAGGTGCATGCTTCCCATTCTGGTCATCCCTTGACCAAAGTACAGAAGGTTATCTAGCTCTCAGCTGGGAATAATTTGATCATTTCATGGTATGGCTGGACTATTCCAAATGGGTAAGAACACACTAGTAACATAGAATTATAATGCAGTTTCAGCATTTGTCTTTCACTTGAGGAGGAGGAGACGAAAATTTCAAAACTATCTTCACAGAATTCCTTGAATGGGAATATTATCTCCCTGTGTTTAAAAAATTATGAAGAAATCCAAGCAGAATGCAACTCCATCTTGGAGTCACTCTAAATCAGATCAAAATGCCCTGACTTTCCAGTCTTTGGTGCGAAAGGCAGATGGGCAGGCTCCTTGTTTTCATTCCCTTTGCAGAAATAACAGCTCTGCAGAAACATTTTCCAAAGTCACAGCTTCCTAAAGGAGTTACATATGAGAAATCAGAAATGCATTGAAACTTTCCTAAACAAGTACTTAACAAAATTCCAGAAATGTGACACAAAGTTATAAAAGTTCATTTTATTTAGGCTGCAACGTGTAGATTATTTATTTAGTTTTAAAACAGGCTTAATATACAGTTTACTTTTTACCAGCACTTTGATTTAGCTTCAACAACTTAAGAACAGAATAGTCTACAGTTTTACTGTACTAGTTTAGAAATCCATTCTGGAAAGAAAAAAAAAAATCCATTCTGTGTAGAGACACTTATATTATTTAATTTTCCCAGAGTTTAAAGCCTTATAATTGAAATAAAAATCTTTAAAAAAAAGGGGGGGGGGCAGCCCCAGTGGCTCAGTGGTTTAGCGCCGCCTTCAGCCCAGGGTGTGATCCTGGAGACCTGGGATTGAGTCCCACGTCGGGCTCCCCGCATGGAGCCTGCTTCTCCCTCTGCCTGTGTCTCTGCCTCTCTCTCTCTCTCTGTGTCTCTCATGAATAACTAAATAAAAATCTTAAAAAAAAAAAAAGCCTTATAATTGGATCATTTTATTTCAGTAAAGACTTTAAAAATTTTGAATATCCTGAAAAACACTATTTTATGATACATATCAACAAAACTCAATGCCATTTTCTCCAATAACAAAAGTATGCTTTTTTAAACTGTTGCTTTTTAAATGACGTGAAACTAAAGAAAATTGGTTGGTTTTAAAATCCTCTTGTTTGGAGAAAAATATTCTGTGCTTTACTACTTGTTGCCACTCCTTACAGAGATAGGGTCTATAGTCTGCATCTGCCTCCTTCGGATGGTTAAAGGCAGAAGAAGGTCCTTCTGTCCAGTTTGAGGTTTTCTGCATTATACTTTGTGTTGTTGCAAAAAGTACTAAGCGATACTCATTTACAAGTTTCTCTAAGAACTGAGCACATTTCTTCAGAGTAGCCTCCTGTAAATTAACACTTTCTCCTCCATTGACACGGTCTATCCAGTAAAAAGCTGACAGGCTGTCCAAGATCAAAAGGCAGAGGGACGGGTGGCTACAAACCACAGTTTCTAGTGAGTACAGTGTGAGGAGCAGCTGGGTGCTGCTATTGCAGTTCACCAAGAACAACCTTCCGAGGCAGTGTTTTACCATTTCTTCTGAACTTTGGGATAGTCTATGCTCGAGAATTGTAACAAGCCGAAGCATATCAAAGTGATAATCTGTATCAATAAATAAGACTTCTACTTCCAGTCCACCTTCCGATTTTGGAAGTATACATCGTGCTGTTAAATGATAAAGCATTTCTGTTTTTCCTGTTCCCTCTGGACCATGAAATTCAAGAATATCACCTGTGTAAAATTTAAAAATGTCAGTCAAAATGCAGCAGCACGGTAACAGTAGGCTACAGAATGAAAAGTCTGCAACAATGTTTGAAAAGACATTTACTGGAATGCGAAAGAAAATCTAAATCCATTTGCCAAAATGGGTCCATATAAGCAAATTCAAATACATAAGGAAACTGAATCATTAAATTTCACCTCTGGGAAAGGAGCTGGCTACTAATTAGCATCAAGAAAATGTGAAAAACAGAATGACAGGGTTGAAGGGCACCCAAGGAAATCTCCTGGGGAGGGGTCCACATGCACTCACACTTGAAACTGGTGATGTTACTAAAGTGCCAGACCTATGGTCTTTCAAAAATCTACTGATTACTATGGTACACACCATTTCTGGCGCTTGATTACCCAATATACATTCTCTCTTTTTCCTTAAGTATTAAACCTCAATTTGAGGGTACGAGGGAAGGCAATGCGCCCAATTGTAAAACCATTTTTCTCAGTATCCCTTGCAGAAAAGGGTCAGAGATATCACAGTTGTAGCCAATGAGACACAATTAGATTTCTGTTGGGAGTTTCTAAGTTTTGCTCTCCTGATACAGACCCCACTTCTGCTCTGCCACCCCTGACTCTGTAGGGGAAGCAGCCACGCTGAAGCGGTGAGTATAAAAGGGACACCCTAAATAGGGTGGGCCCTAAGAATGGTGGAACAGGAAGACAAGAGGTGCCCAGGACATTGATGACAATACAGAACCCTACCCAGCTATGCAGGGCCTGCCTCTAAACCACTGTGAGATGAGGAAAATAAGCCTGGTTCAGGTAAGCCACTAGGCTGGACTTCATTACACACTGAAACAATCCCTAACTAGGGTTTCTCAGTGTTACTGGCATTATGTGCAGAACAATTCTTGACTGTGCAGTTTCACACATACAGAGCCATAAGAGTCCACAGCTCTTAGGCCTAAATGCCAATAGCGTCCCTCAGCTGAGAACATCCGTCCACATTTCTAAAATGCTATCAGTTATTCTCTGCTACATGAATTTCTTGAAATTGTGCCCAGCTGGAATGACATCTGCACTGTAAAGTATTTTCCTAGCATTATAAATTTAAGTAAACTACCCTGAACTTCAAAGACTCCAAATCTTTACTATATAGGTTCCAGTAACTCTTCCAATGAAGACAACACAAATTAAACACCTGGGGAAGTTTTCCTGCCTCCAGAGCTCCTCAAAATCCACTCTGAACAGCGGCCTTCCAATTCTTGTTGGTTTGTTTCCATTTAATTTATGGCTGAATCACATAATTGGAAACACTGTGTTAAAAATGCAGATTCTTGGGCCCCAAGCAAATTACAGTCTACTGAGAGTCCAGTTACTTTATTTCCTGTTATTACTAATAAACCATTATAGATTGGAACATTCACATTGTGTAAAAAAAAAATCTAGCATGTTACCACTGTACAATATTTAAGGTAGTATCAAACTTCAATCAGTTTCTACCATAACCTCACATGTAATTTGCAATTCAAAATTTAAATAAAGAGGATTCTTCCTCACCCTTCCCCCAAAAGATCCCAGCTCAAGGAGTAAAACTATTTTCACAATAACAATTGTTCACTGATGCTCTTACTGAAAGTTAACGTAGTGATAAAAACTATTTAAGCCAGATATTCAGTTTACTCTCCTACTATAATGACTGAGGAGCTAAGCTGTTATCTTTCCCTTAAGTCTTTCACTGCACTATATGATAGAAAGAGAACTACATGCATTAGATGAAACATTAACATAGAACAGATATTAATGGTAGTGAAGGAAAGCTGAAGTTTAGCAAGATTAATCTTAAAAAGGGTTTGGAGGACACAGTGAACCACAGAGAAACACATGGGGAAGCCAATTAGACTGCACCAAACCTTCTCTTCTTTCCCCAGAAATGGCAGAAGAGGCCAATCAATAGTAACTAACTTTTTCATCGTACTTTACAGATGAAAAGGGACAACTTCATGATACCTCATTTGGTCCTAATAACAATACTTTGAGGTAAAGAAAGCAAACTTTATCACCTTCCATCATCACAGTTATTGTGCTCTATAATTTTTTTTAAAGAGAGATTAATTAAAAATTTAAAATCTCGGGGAAAAAAATCTCTACACCCAACTCACAACCCTAAGATCAAGAGCCGCACACTTCACTGACAGAGCCAGCTGGCATCCCTCATGCTGTGTGATTTTGCCTATTTCATTATATTTCCTGTATGCTACTTTAAGTTGGAACCTCACTATTCCATCTCCAGCACAAAACACAGTATCTTTTGGATGCACTTCATCAGATTACCTTTTTTTTTGAGAACTTCTTGAGAGACATCTAAAAAATGAAAATATAAGTCCTGATCTGGTAAGGAGTAAAGGTCCACAGTGGACTTTGGAACATGACATTTTGAAAGGAAGCAAGTCGGGTAGGGGACAGAGATAGAGGTGTGGCATTGCTTCCCAGAGTCCAGCAGGTGTGAAACAAGAGACCAGCAGAGGACGCAAGCAAGAATAAGACCTGGCCCTCAAGACGTGCTGACACTAGTTTGTGTCAGGTTTTCAGCCCCCATCACTTATTCAGAAGGTTAAGGGTAAAGCTAACGTACCGATGGAAAGGTTCTTCTCAGAGACAGGGTTGGAAGTACCCATACAAATCAAATACATAAGGAAAGCAGGGATTTTAAAGTCACATAATCACATAAATATCCTAACAAGAATTTAGCTTTCAAAAGGCTATGTTAGCTAGGGTGTCATAGAAGAAAAATGTTTTATAACCACTAGAATTTAAGATTCAAAACAATAATAATGTTTTATTATGTATGATCAATATGTAGCCACAATGATCAGAGAGTAAGCTACACAGAAACCGAAAACAGCTCAATTTCGTGGGTGAGAATGAACAAAAAATTAAGAATAGAGGTCAAAAACTCAATTTTTAGGATACATCTACGTTAGAGGAGTCAGCATGAAGACATACAAAACAGAAATTTAATATAAAAATTAGGAGGAGGGCAGCCCCGGTGGTGCAGCAGTTTAGCACCACCTGCAGCCCAGGGAGTGATCCTGGAGACCCAGGATCGAGTCCCACATCGGGCTCCCTGCATGGAGCCTGCTTCTCCCTCTGCTTGTGTCTCTGCCTCTGCCTCTCTCTCTCTCTGTGTCTCCATGAATTAATAAAATAAAAAATCTTAAAAAAAATTAGGAGGAAACAGACTACAAAACATTTCAAGAAAATGAAACTGTACTAAATAACATTCAATAGCACAAAATTTCTAAAAGTAAAAAAATTGCAGTTTGGGAACAGATCACTGAACTGGTCCTGGATAGTACCTTATAGCAAAAAATGTGTAGTTTGCAAAACCACATTTAATACAAATATTATTTTATGAAACAAACTTCAAAATCAGATATTCAGAAAAGAGATGGAAGGGCACTCCAGGGAGCACTCAGTGTTCTTCCAAGAACCAGGCTGAAGGGAAGGCAGAGGGCACATGAGGAATAAGGGAAAAAATATGATGGCTTACATTCATTTAAAAAGTAAAAATATGGGCAGCACTGGTGGCTCAGCGATTTAGTGCTGCCTTCAGCCCAGAGTGGGATCCTGGAGACAGGGATCGAATCCCATGTCAGGCTCCTTGCATGGAGCCTGCTTCTCCCTCTGCCTGTGTCTCTGCCTCTCTCTCTCTCTCTCTCTCTGTCTCTTATGCATAAATAAATAAAATCTTAAAAAAAAAAAAGTAAAAATATTCAGTAGCAGGTTCATGACGCTGGGGAGTCAAATGAAGTCAAACGAAGGTAAGAGAAAGGCAACATATTCTGAAGTAAAAGAGAAGAGACTCTACAGGAAGACAGAAATACGTGACGCTGGCCAGAGGGTAACTGTGAGAGCTCTCTCTGGATGTTTTTGGAATTCTCAGAATAGGAAAAAAATTAAAACCTTGCCAGATATTTTCTTGGAGAGGAGGTGGTGCTCATTAACATCTTTTGGATAACTCAAAAGAGTTATGCCTTTAAGAACACTTGCTTACACGGTTTAACAAGGTTTGCTAAATCCACACATTACTAAGAAATAGATGATGTAGTATATGAGTTCTGCAGATCCTTGGTTTGGCATGATTGAGATGAGGCAAAGATTAAGGTGAAATCCTTGGTTAGGAAATTATTAAATGGTATATAAAAACACTCTTCTTCTTTTACAGATTAACAGCAAGGCAGTAAAAGGGTCATTTGTAACAAGTGGGGAAATAAAATATGCAACTTGCAAATTACACATAAATATTATCATTAAGGTCCTAGATTCCCTACAAGTATGTTTAATGATGAATTGAAGTCAGTTTTGCTGATTTTAGAAACATTTACTGTCTAATCCTCACAACAAAAATCTTTTTCAAACGTGATGTTCTACAGAGGGGCACCGTCCTTTTAGCTGTATTTGAAGTCACTGTCTCAAATGTTTCTGAGAGCTGCTACAACAGAAATTGTACCCTTGTCCATTCAAAAGTATTGAGTATGACAACTTGCAGTAAAAAAAAACCACCCCTACCCCCACCCCCAAACACACACACACACACACACACACCCAAAAAAACACCTCTACAGTTTGGCACTTGACAAATTAAACTAAATCAGAAAATCTGGATGGTTTGGCCTTGATAGTTGCTCTCACAAATAGAATGCTGTAAGGGATCTGGGTAACAGATTGTCAGAGTGAGTTTATGAATCTGAAGATCCTTCAAAATAAGGATAAAAAAGAGAAGCCAAAAAAATACATCATCTTGGTACCAATCTACTAATTGTATGACAAATATGTTGTATTTGCAGATTACAATCATTATGGTATGGAAGAGGTAATTGGTATATAGTACAGAGTAACTACTACAAAAATCATATAGAAATGTTTAGAATGGCATTAGAGTTTCTTATAATCCCTAACTCTCTTATTGCTTCACTTTGACCTTCCTTATATGGTTTCTGATAAACTACTGTTGATAAATAATGCTTATAATACCAGTCTTAAGTCTGCTATTGCTCCAATTAGTATTCATTTAACTAGTTTTACAGCTAAAATGTCTATTTATAAAATATTGAAATTAAGATGGTGTTAATCCAAATTAGATAAACTTTTTTGTTACTGACTGAACATGATGGTGTTTTTAAAGTTTCTACAAATGTAATATTCAAATGTATAAGTGGTGCTGCCAACTCATGCTTTAGTGTCAGTTTCATAAGGTCCAACTTAATAACATCCTTTCTGATAGAATACAAAGTTCAATCTTTTGTCTAACATGGTTAGTCAAAATTTGTCTTTTACTGATAGTTTAGAATATTGTTTACTAACAGACCTGTTCTATAAAAAATAGTAAAGGGAATCTTCTAGGTTGAATGAAAGGGAATCTTCTAGGTTGAATGAAAGGACAGTAGAGAGTTACCTGAATCCAAATGAGTTAATAACAACCACCGGTAAATACAACCTACCTAAGTAAGTATGAAAGACAGTACATATTTTATATTTGTCACCTTTTCCCATTTATCTGACTTAAGAAACAAATGAATTAAGTAATTTTTTTATTTCTGTTATAATACATTTTAATTTCTCTGCTGTACTGGCTTTTTAATTTCTTGCATTAAGGAATAATTTTAAGTAATAATTTTAGAAGTGTTTATGGACATACAACATATAAATATGTAATTTATTAACAACACAAAGGAAGGGGGAGGAAATAGAGCTACCTAGTAGCAAAGTATTTATGAAATATTGAAATTAAGATATGTATCTAAATTAAATTGCTTTAAATTAAGATATTAATTGTAATCCTTGGAGCAACCATTAGGAAAATAACACAAAAAAATAAAGTAAAAGGAATAAAGTAAAAGGACCAGGAATAAAAATGGTACACTAGGGGCACCTGGGTGGCTCAGTTGGTTAAGTGTCTTAACTCCTGCTTCTTGATTTCACCTCAGGTCATGATCTCAGGGTTGTGAGATGGAGCCCATGGTGGGCTCCACACTGAGTATGGAGTTTGCTTAAGACTCTCTCCCCCTGCTCCCCCCAAAAAAGATTCTCTCTCCCTCTTCTTCTGCCTCTCCCCACTAAATAAAATGGTACACTAGAAAATATTTACTTAACATTAAAGAAGACAGTAATGGAGGAAAAGACAAACAAAAAAGATATAATACTACCTAAAAGAGCAAAATGGTAATCGTAAACCCTATCTTATCAGTAATTCATTAACTATAAATGTATTAAATAGTCCAAACAAAAGGCAGAGATTGGCAGAATGGAATAAAAACACCTGATGCAATTGTAGGCTATCTACCATAAGAATACTTCACATCACTAAGTCACAATAGATTGATAACAAAAGGATAGAAATAGATATGCCATGCAAACAGTAACCAAAAGAGAGCTGATGTGGCTATACTATTATCAGACAAAATATACTTTAAGACAACTGTTATTAGAGACGAAAAAGAAGTATATTTTTGTTTTCCATTTTGCTAAAGACAGCATAATTTACATCTTAACCATTTTTTTTAATTTTTTTATTTATTTATGATAGTCATACAGAGGGGGGGGGGGGGCCAGAGACAGAGGCAGAGGGAGAAGCAGGCTCCACGCACAGGGAGCCCGATGTGGGATTCGATCCCGGGTCTCCAGGATCGCGCCCTGGGCCAAAGGCAGGCGCCAAACCGCTGCGCCACCCAGGGATCCCCATCTTAACCATTTTTAAGTATAGTTCAGTAGTGTTAAATTACATTCACACTCTTGTAAAACATCTCCAGAGCTTTTCCATCCTGCAAAACTGAAACTCTGAACCCACTGAACAAGTCCCCTTGTCTCCTTTTTCCCCCAACTCCTGGTAACTATCATTTTACTTTCTGTTCCTATGAATCTGACTGCTTTAGATACCTCATATAAGTGAAGTCACAGTATTTTTCATTTTGTGACTAGTTTATTTCCCTTAGCATGTCCTCCCAGTTTATCCACATAGTAGCATGACAGGATTTCCCTTTTAAGGCTGAATAATATTCCCTTGTTTGCATATACCACATTTTGTCTATGCATTCATCTGTCAATGAACATTTGGATTGTTTCCATCTCTTAGCTACTATGAATAGTGCTTCTATGAACGTAAGTATGCAAATTATCTCTTCAATACTCTGCTTTCTATTCTTCTGGAGATACACCCAGACGTGGAGTTGTTGGATCATATGGCACTTCCTTTTTTCTTAAAAGATTTTATTTATTTAAAAAAAAAAAAAAGATTTTATTTATTTATTTTGAGAGAGAGGCACACAAGCGGGGGTAGTGGGGGGGTGGGGAGGGACAGAGGGAAAAGGAGAGAAAGAACCTTAAGCAGACTCTGCACCGAACCCAGACGCAACCTGCAGGGCTCCATCTCACAACCCTGAGATCATGACATGAGTGGAAATCAAGAGTCAGACACTTAACTGACTGAGCCACTGAGATGTGTCAACCATATGACAGTTCTTTTTTAAAATTTTTGAGGAACTTCCATACTGTTTTTCACAGTAGTTGCACCATTTTACAGTCACATCAACAGTGCACAAGGGTTCCAATTTCTCTACATCCTCACCCAACACTCGTTATTTTTTACTGTAACTATCATAGTGGGTGTGAGGTGACAAAGGACATTTTATAATGATAAAAGAATCAATCCATCAATAAGGTATAATAATACTCTTGTAAATGCCCAACAGTGCATGAAGCCCCAAAATATATGAAGCAAAACTAAGAACTAAAGGGAGAAATAAGCAATTTAACAGTAATTGTTGGTAACTTCAATATTCACTTTCAATACCATATAGAACAATTAGGTAGAAGATCAACACAGAAACAGGAGACTTGAATGCTAGAAACCAACCAGAAATACAAAACATCAAGAAAACACTCAATCCAACAATAGCAGAATACACATTCTTCTCAAGTGCACATGGAACATTCAAGATAGACCATATGTTCAGCAATAAAACAAATCTCAACCAATTAAAAAGAATGAATCACAGAAGTATGTTCTCTGACAGAAAAGAATGAAAATAGAAATCAGTAACAACAAAACCATAAATCTTCCTGACCCTGGATTAGCCAATAGCCTCCTAGCTATACCAAAAGTATGAGCAAAAAGATAAATAAATAAATTGGACTTCATAAAAATGAAAAGCCTTAAAAAAAATTTAATAGCCTTGTGCTTCAATGGACACCACCGAGATCATGAAAAGACAACAAAAAGAGTGGGAAAGGCTATTTATAAATCATATTTGATAAGGGACTTGTATCTACAATATATAAAGGACTTTTACAACCCAATAATAAAAACACAACCTATTTTTTTTAAATGAGAAGATATGACATTTCTCCAAATCACACATACAAATTGCCAATAAGCACATGAAAAGATGCTTAATATCATTAGCCATAAGGGAATGTAAATCAAAACCACAATGAGGTATCATTTCATACTCACCAGGAAGGGATAATAAAAAACAAAGACAATGACATTTGTTTGCAGGATGTGGGAAAATTGGAACCTTTCTATGCTTCATCCCCAGTGACAAGTAAAATGTGCAGCTGCTATGGAAAATAGTCTGGTAGTTCCAAAAAAGGTTAAACATAGTTGCCACAGGAACCTAAAAGTCCCTCTCGTAGGTATTACTCATGAGAAATGAAAATATACATCCAGAGAAAAACTTGTACACAGATAACCACAGCAGCATTATCCATAACAGCAAAAAGAAACCCAAATGTCCATCAACTGATGCATGGATAAACAAAATGTGGTATACCCATACAACAGAGTATTACTTAACAATAAACAGAACTACAGATACATGCCACAATGTGATAAGACTTGAAAAGATTATGCAAAGTAACAGAAGCCAGTCATAGAAGACCACATACTGTGTAATTCAATTATATGAAATATGCAGACAAGGCTAGTCTAGAGAGTCAAGTAGATTAGTGACCACCTAGGGCTGAGGGATGTGGGAGGAAATGGGGAGTGACTGCTAACAGGTACAGCTTTCTTTCTGGAGTGATGAAAATGTCCTAAAATCAACTGTGGTGACAGGTAAAGAAATGTGAATACTACAAACCATGAAGCTGCACACTTAAACGGATAAATTATATCTCTACAGAGCTCTTCTTACACTAAAGAAGAAAACAATGCAAGCACAGTACCTTTCTGTAAGTTTTCCCTAGTGTAGAAGTGTTAGTGGAACAAGCAGGTATGTCTTTTCCCTTCTATAGAAATATTAACAACAGGGTACCTAAGGACTTTCCTGTGATTCTCAAACTTCTAAGGAATTAAAAAATAAATTATAACAAAACTCCCACAAATAACGTGTCAAGATAACAGAGGTCAGTATTTATTCTGAAATTTACTGCAAATGAGCCAAACTTTCTCTCGACACAGATAAAGTGTCCTGTCATGATCTATTCTCACTTTTTAATTTTACAGGTTAATCCATATAGCCATTTGCTACAAGTATGTACATATAAATGAATATATGTTGGAAAAGAACACGTTTTATAAGACTTAATGTATGACACTGTATTTTGATTTGAAATTGTTTTTACCATGTACAGATGAAACTTCATCAGTGAACAGATATGGTTCTATTTCTTTCAAGGAACTTCTACCTTCAAGTCGGGCAAGGAGCTTGCAAAAGAAAAGAAAAGGAAAAAGAGAAGGAAAAACTCATTACCTAAAAATACAAAATCTTACAAATCTATATTTACACAATTTTCCTAAAGTCTATTTTAAAAACTCAATAAGTTTTGAGGATTTGGAAGAAATTATGAAATAGGAAATAAAATTTAGGAGAAAAATCTGTTCATTTATTCAGGAAATACGTCATTCTTTTGTTTATGTATCAAATACTGAGGTATAAAATGAGTCCCTGCCCTCAAAAGAGCTGATTATATAGTTTGGGATATAGGACCAAACTACTAACTGCAAAGTATTTATCTTTCTTATGTGTCACAATTTTTCTTTCTCACTTTACTTACCACACTTGTTATACAGATATCAGCTTTTTATCTGTCTGCCCTGTATATTGTAAATTCTTTATCTAGTAGTGAGAGGGGGCAAAGGAAAAAGGTAGAGAAAAGCCATCCTCAAGGAGCTCCCACCTCCATCTGTTAGGATCCTCAGGTTCCATTAATTTACCAGAGCAGCTCATGGAACTCAGAGAAACATTTTATTACTAGATTACCCATTCATTATAAAAGGATACAACTCAGGAAGAGCTCAAAGGAGTAGATGCACAGGGAAGGCTTGGGGAAAAAGGGAGGAGCTTTCATTCTCTGGAAGCATCACTCTCTCAGCACCTCTATTTATATGTTCACCAACCTGGAATCTCTTCCAACCCTGTCTTTGGGTGGGGGGTGTGTTATGGAGATTTCACTACATAGACTTGGTTGATGCAAGACTGGCCTTTGGTGGTTGAACTCAGTCTCCAGCTCCTTTGCCCTCCCAGAAGGTTGGTGGTCAGAGAGTGGGACTGAAGATTCCAACCTTCTAATCACATGGCTCCTTCTCCTGATGACCAGTCCCTATCCATAGGTGGGGTCCAAAAGTCACCTCATTAACATAACAAATGACATGTTTGTCAGTCTGAACACATAGGAAATTCCAAGGATTTTTAGGAGCTCTGTGCCAGAAATGGGGATAAAGACCAAATACATATTTCTCATTATAAATCACAACATAAAGGCATACCAGGATTGGCAAGATCTGCTATGCAAAAGGTAATTTTAGGAATAATGATGACGCCACCAAGAACTTCTGAGGTTTGAAGGCTTGCTGTTCCCTATGCCCTGGGTGCAAGCACCTTGCTTGCATTCTTATTTAATCCTCATGATGAAGAAAATGAGGCTCTAGTTGCCTAAATAAGTGACTTCGTAAGGTCACACAGGAAGGGGCAAACCTGAGACTTGAATTCAAATCAAGATCCTTACCTGTTAGGTCAAATACACAGTATTTGAATCAGGGTACAGGCAGATGTGATATCAGCCAGGGTGCAGAGGCTGAAAGGAGCACTCTGCATGTAGGTAAACTTGAACTGCTAGAGCTCGTAGTATGAAATAGGCAGGAGTTAAGTCCTAAAAGAGCGGAAGTCACATCACAGAAGATCTTAGATGCCATATTTAGGAGCTTGTTCTCTGGTTTGTAGACAAGAGAAGGGATTGTAAGCAACAGTGTAAGAAGCAGTCTCTGAGAAGCAGTCTCAAATAGTTTAAAGTAGACAGCTGGGAATTCAGAACTAGATCTGCTAACTCCCTTCTCTGGGCCTCAGGTATCTTATCATTAAAGTGATAAACAGTATCTCCCCTCCCAAAGTTATTGACGATTCAGAGTATTTTAAAAAAGTGCTTTGCATAAAGTAAGCACAATGTAAGTAGAACACAAGCTATCATCGGCTGCATTTTAAATAGATTATCCCGGTGGCTAAAAGGGAACAAGGATGGAGTCTGTCACACTAATCTGGAGAGGAGTGCCCCTCCCCCAAAACAAAAGTAGTTAGGATGACAGCAAACAGAATTGCATGACTGATTTAAATGTCAATGAAGGACATGTAATCAAAGCTATCACAGCTGATTCTCAAGTTTATAAGAAATCAGCACAGATTTGACAACTCTTCCATACAACAAAAGAAAAAAAAGAGCATATCACAAATGGGAACAAAGCAGTCACTTTAGATTTTTTTTAAACTGAAGCAAAAGTTCTGAAAAGATTTCCTGAAGTGATGAAAGGGTTCTATACATTAATTTAGCAAATGTTTATTGAGTTTTTGTTACATACAATGCACCATGGCAGGTAAAATGCAGACTACAAAGATGAAGATGACAACCGACCCTCAAAGAACTTGCTGTGTCCGTCCTCTAAATGACATTTTATTACAAAACAAAGTAAAGACTGCTCAATACACAAGAGATACAGTGCTCTCTACAGTGAGTTAGAGCAGATTCTGAAGGTGTATCTGAAGTTAAGGCTCGTTTCATGGGTACTATGATGAAGACATAATCTGTCTTTCTCCCTAAATTGACGCTTGCACTGATAGTGTAACAGCAGTGGTGGATGAAAATGCTGACAGAAACAAGGCAGTGGCATCAAACTATGTCCCTGCAGACACAGCATTCTTCACCACTTAAAAAAAAACTCAAACAAGCAAAACTAGTTTTTCATAAGAATGCCTTTGATGATGCAGTTAAAAGTATTAGTTGTATTAAATCATGACCCCTGACTACTTTTTAAAGTTATGATAACACAGGCCACATACTAGCAGTAAAGAATTTAACCTTGACTGCAGAGGTCTGGCCTTTGCCCTTGGATCCTAAGAGGTCATCTCCAACTCTCTTGGAATATCCTGCCTGATAAAAGTGTCTTTGTTTACCAGGGGGCCTTCAGCCACACCAGAGAGTCTAACAGAGTGACTTAGGGTTGGGGCTTTGGGTCAACTTGATCTCAGGTATCAGAGGGGCTGTAGAGTGATGTCAGCTGTTTGGGCAGTTGACTGTGTCTCCATGAGTGAGCCCAATGAAGACTCTGGACACCAAAGTCCAGGTGAGCTTCCATGATTGGCAGACAGTCACATACTGCTGCTGAGAGAACCAAGTACCATCCACAACTCCACCAGGAGAGGACAACTGGAAGGTCTACATTTGCAATTCTCCCGGACTTTCATCCTCTTCTAGCTGCTTTCAAACCTGCATCCATTTCCTGTAGTGAACCATAACCACGAATTAACAGTTTCCAATGAGTTCTGTGAGTCCTTCTACTGAATTGCTATACCTAAAGGCAGTCTCAGGGACCCCTCAACTTGCAATTAATATCAGAGCTGAGTGTAGTCTTGGGGATCTGGAACTCTGCATTCTGTCTGGAGTAAAGGCTGCTCCTAGAGCCTTCCCCAACTTCACACACAATTAAGGGTTTCTGCTCCAAAATGAAATACAATCGGGTTTTTTTTTTCTCTAGGAAAAGCACTTGAGTTGATTATTTCAGTAGAATGCTTTTTTCATAGCCTACCCTTTTACTTAAAAGAACGACTAAAAGACAAACTTTGATTATACAGACTTTGGTATTTGGCAGACATTTTATCGAAAACACAGAAAGTACGCTGGTCATTTCAAGAAAACTGACAGTACTTGTTGCCAATGATAACATTTGAATTTTGGAAAACTCATCCAGTACTGTGACCCTGACAGCTTCCCAATATTTAAGGTCCTTTTGGTGAATCACCAGTGTTTTAATGAATGTGATTTTTAAAAATAATCATCTAACAAAACACATCACTACCTCAAAGATCCGTGTAATTCAGTGAACCAATATTTCCAAAGACCAATGCATGATGTTAAAATATTCCTGGGTAAAAGATTCACTCCCAGTGTTCAGACCAATCAATTGGCTTTAATGTATGAAAAATTCACTGCTAAAATTTTATATCTACGTTGCAATTAACTTTTAGGAAACTACTATTTGTCAAGTTTTGGTATAGAACCAAAGAAGAAAATCCACAATTAGCTGACAAGATCTTCAAATCCCCCCCTCTTTTTCCAACTCCCGTATCTATCTGTGAAAGGCTAGATAGTCCTCATGTACTTTAACCAGAACAACGTACAGTAATAGACTGGATGCAGAAGAGATGAGAACCCAGTTAAATTCAGCCAGACATTAAAGAGATTTGAAAATATGTAAAACAGTTTCAGTCCTCACATTTTTTTGTTTAGGGGAATATAGCTATCTTTCATTAAAATATTTATTATAATATTCAAAGGGATTATTATTGTCACTTGTATATGGATGTAAATTTTAAAAATTTTAAGTTTCTCAGTGCAGCTCTCTTTCTAGAGCTTGCCTCTCTAGAGATATCTGGAGTATACTTTTCACTTTAATAAACTTTCTTGTTTCTGCTATTTAATAACTTTAAAAATTAATTTTCCCAATTTCACTGACAGATATAACCCACAAAAACAAAAGCTCTTTTGGTGGGACACCTGGGTAGTTAAGTGGTTGAGCGTCTGCCTTTGGCTCAGGTTGTGATCCTAGAGTCCTGGGATTGAGTCCCACATGGGGCTCCCTGCATGGAGCCTGCCTCTCTGTGTCTCTCATGAATAAATAAATAAAATATTTTTTATAAAACATTGTTTTTTTAAAAATTTTAAAGGTATTTATTTATTTATTTATTTATTTATGATAGTCACAGAGAGAGAGAGGCAAAGACACAGGCAGAGGGAGAAGCAGGCTCCATGCACTGGGAACCCGACGTGGGATTCGATCCCGGGTCTCCAGGATCGCGCCCTGGGCCAAAGGCAGGCGCCAAACCGCTGCGCCATCCAGGGATCCCTAAAATATTTTTTTAAAAGCTCTTTTGGTGACAGATCACCACTTACTGATCACAGATCATCATACTTACTGTGGTGATCATTTTGCAACATAAACAAATATTAAATCATTATGGTATATACCTGAAACTTATATATCTATTGTACCACCAACCCCCACCAAAAAATGCACAAAATCTCTTTCAAATTCTCAATAATTTTTAATGCACTCCCTAAAGCTAAAAAGTATGAGAACCACTGAGTTAGAAGATGCACAGTCCAGCTTGAAGGACAAGACAGAAACTTTCATGGACAAGATGGAACTCAATTAAAGGACTTCAAAATGTTTGAAAAAGCATGTATACACATGGCTAACCTCTTCATCAGAATGATTAACTTAGGAAGTTACTCCAATTGTTTATTCTTATTGTCACTGCTCAAAATATTTTATTTTATTTTATTTTTTTAATTTATTTATGATAGTCACATAGAGAGAGAGAGAGAGAGAGAGAGAGAGGCAGAGACATAGGCAGAGGGAGAAACAGGCTCCATGCACCGGGAGCCCGACGTGGGATTCGATCCCGGGTCTCCAGGATCGCGCCCTGGGCCAAAGGCAGGCGCCAAACCGCTGCGCCACCCAGGGATCCCTCAAAATATTTTAGAATTCTCCCCTGTGAGAAGTCCTTGTAAGAAAGTGTTCAAGGAGGTGTTACATTGACATGACACTTGGACAAAAATGTATTACTCCCTTCACTAAATTGGCTGTTAGCCAGTTTGCATCTGAATCGCCACCAATTAAAAAATCAAATTCATTTTCAAAGGGTGAAAACTTCCCACTACTGAGAATATTCAAGGGGCACTTAGGTGGCTCAGCAGTTGAGGATCTACCTTTGCCTCAGGTTGTGATCCCAGGGTCCTGGGATCCAGTCCTGCATCCGGCTCCCTGTGAGGAGCCTGCTTCTCCCTCTGCCTATATGTTTCTGCTTCTCTCTGTGCCTCTCATGAATATATAAAATTTTTAAAAGAAAGAGAATATTCAAAATAATGTTTTGCAATGACAAAGCAGAGTATACAGAGTACAGAGGCAGTAAAATTGCATCCCAGAACCTAGATTTACCCTTACAAATTACGATACAAATAATAGTAACAGTTTATAAAAGCCATTTTATGGGATGAGATATCTTCCAAACCTAAGCAGAAAGCAGAAAGCAGACCCTAGGGGCACTTGGGTGGCTCAGTCAGTTAAGCATCTGACTCTTGGTTTTGGCTCAGGTCATGATCTCAGTGTCATAGGACTGAACCTAAATTGTGCTCCATGCTCAGTGTAGAGTCTGCTTATCCCTCTCCTTCCGCCTACTTGTATTCTGGCTGTATCTCTTTCTCTCTCTGTCTCTCTCAAAAAAATAAATAAAATCTTAAAAAAAAAACAAAAACACCTTAAGGCCTGACACAAACCTATTATAGAAATTAAAATTAATGATGTCTAGATTTAAGGAATTATTGAAAGAAGCCAGGTATAATCAATCGGGAGCTTCTGAAGGGCAAAAAAGAGTTTATTAAGTGTCCAGGATAAAGGAAACCCGAATAAGTTCTGCCAGACAAGACAGTTTAATCCTTTTAGGGAAGATTAACACATTGGGCAATTAGCTTGGTGATGGATTTCTCTTGATTCTCTCAACAATCTTTCTGAGGCCAAATTTCCTATTTAGGAAAGAATGCACAGTGGACACAACAATTTTAGTCTATTTGGCAGTTTCACTAATATTGTTAATTAATAGATTTGACATTTGGTTTGTATTTATTACCATTCTATTTTTCAGATGAGAAAACTAGTAGATACCAGAGTCAAGATTTAGGAGATCTATTCTGGCTCCCAAAGGCTGGGGTTCTTCTACTGTGCTACAATGTCTCACAGTCAGTAGTGGCGAGTCTAATAAAATTTGAGTACAGAGATGAAATGGTTTTTGGACCTACCAAGATCCAAAATCTGTCTGAGATCCTGTCTACGTAATCACCTGGCCTCTTTCAACCATCTCTGTTAGTACTCCCTCTAACAGCAACAAGGAGCCCTAAATGTCTTCAACGGCAGCACTATTACTGTAACAAGTATATGGTCTGCAATGGGGATAATACTTAATTGTATAGATATCCACTGCTAAACATTTCAGCCAAGTCAACAGTGTCCCAGGAACTGAGGGAGGTGCTAGGGATACACAGATGTAGCAGTTTCCATCTTCAAAGAATTTAATAGGGGACAGTCAGCAGGTTACAAAACTGCAGTAAAGTACTGTAGATGCTACAAGAGAAATAGAGGCAGGTGCTGCAAAGGTGTGTGACCCTGACTAATGCCATCCTGGACAAATCATCCCAAGGACCAGCCAATGACCTGGGACCTCCAGGAGCATGTTGCTCCCTCCCAACATTCTTGGGAATTTCCTTTTGTTTAACCACACCCTTAAGTACACCCTTAAGGCACAACATCCTTGACCTGCCCTGGAGACCTAGGACACACATCCATTAAACAGTCTCTTTTTGGGTGGCCCCTGAAGCACTCCCAACCCCCAGGGCTAGAAATGGTCTTCAGGGAGGTGGGGTTGCTAAGGTTTACTCATCTTGCTAGAGACAGCTCAGTGAGTAAAGTCCTTAACAAGCCATTTCATAACAAGGTGGGCTTGTCGGCTTTTTTCTTCAGTCTTGCAGGCAGTTTTAATTTGTGGAAAGCACCTTCAATTTTGAATGAGAAATTTAGCATATAGTTCTTTTAAACACAAAATGTGCATTGATAGAGAAATGCTTTTTTTCTATGTGGAATCCATTGCCTATTCTCTCATTTAAATTTCTAAGATCAAGACTTTTTCTTAAGATTTTATTTACTCATGAGAGACACAGAGAGAGGCTGAGACACAGGCAGAGGGAGAAGCAGGTTTCCTGCAGGGAGTCTGATGCAGGACTTGATCCCAGGACCCTGAGATCATGACCTGAGCCAATGGCAGATGCTCAACCATTGAGCCACCCAGGTGCCCCTAAGGTCAAGACTTTTGAACAAATGATGATAATACACATCTCTCAAGGCCACCTCTTTCCATGAAGCTGTTACTGTACTTAACACATTACACCAACCTGTCTCCCTCACCTGGATGTAAAAACTCAAAAGGAAAAGAATCTATTTTGGCTTACCATGGAGAAATACTTTGTTTGGCAGAAACTCAGCTGCCTGTTAAAGGTAAACAGAGCACATGTAGGCAAGCTTGGGAAGGGTGGAGAGCGTAAAGAACCTCAAACTATCTTGATTTTCTTTTTAAATATTTTATTTATTCATGAGAGACAAAGAAAGAGAGAGAGGCAGAGACACAGACAGAGGGAGAAGCAGGCTCCATGCTGGGAGCCTGATGTGAGACTCCTGGGTCTCCAGGATCACACGCTGGGCTGAAGGCAGCGCTTAAACTGCTGGGCCACAGGGGCTGCCCCTATCTTGATTTTTATGTTTGGATAGTCTGCAAACTTCTACCAAACAAAAGTCCTTGAATATTCGTGTCCATGAGTATATCATCTAAGTTCTTCATACTAACACAAGGCCTTTCTGGTGCAATCCTATACCTTCAACACCTAGTAAGTAGAATACCTACCATATAGGTCTCTTTAAAGAGCATTTGGTTGCAGAAAAGCTTACACAAGAGCAGAAGGAAGAACTTAAAGATCAAACTAACCAGAAACAAATGGCATTAAGGCAAATGTCTATATAAGACTCATTTGGATAAAGGCTCATTTCCCCTGACCTTTCTTTCTTTCTTTTTTTTTTTTTTTTTAAGATTTTATTTATTTATTCATGAGAGAGAGAGAGACAGAGAGAGAGGCAGAGACACAGGCAGAGGGAGAAGCAGGCTCAATGCAGGGAGCCCGACGAGGGACTCCAGGATCACGCCCTGGGCGAAAGGTGGCGCCAAACCGCTGAGCCACCCAGGCGTCCCATCCCCTGACCTTTCTAATTAAATATTTGCAGACAGACCCCACCCAGCAGCAGCCGTTACAAACCAGTGAAGTATAAAAGGCTACCTAAATCCAACATTCTAAACTAAATATTTCCACTCCTGCCCCCTAACAGGCCTAGGTTTTCACCTAGAAAATTAAAACAATTCATATGTAGAGGAAATTCAGGCAAAAATAGCTATAACACAGGGAATGTAAGAAAGGAGCTGAAGTAAGGAAGTGAAGCAAAGCAGCAGCTCAGTATTTAGGTGACTGATGCAAAATCTGGCTCTTATGGTAGTTCCATAAATTAGAGGACCAATTCCTCTTCACATGGGAAATCAGGCTCCTTTGCCGCTTTGAAAACTCAACTGTCCTTCAGGGCAGAGTACTAGGCCTGGCTCTTCAATCAAGCTTTTGTCTAAATTATTTGGAAAAGGGACACTTGGGTGGCTCAGTGGTTGAGCATCTGCCTTCAGCTCAGGTCGTGATCCCGTGGTCCCAAGATCAAGTCCCACATTGGACTCCCTGCATGGAGCCTGCTTCTCCCTCTGCTTTTGCCTGTTTCTCTGCCTCTACCTGTGTCTCTCGTGAATAGATAAATAAAATAAAAAAAAATAAACTAAAATAAATAAATAAAATTATTTGGAAAAGACAATTGTTGAATAACATACTATATGGTTAAATCCCATCATTTCTAAGTACATTCCATGAAGAGCTAATGCTTTTATAAATAATATTTAAAAGCAATCATCTGGGATCCCTGGGTGGCGCAGTGGTTTAGCGCCTGCCTTTGGCCCAGGGCGCAATCCTGGAGACCCGGGATCGAATCCCACGTCGGGCTCCCGGTGCATGGAGCCTGCTTCTCCCTCTGCCTATGTCTCTGCCTCTCTCTCTCTCTCTGTGTGTGTGACTATCATAAATAAATAAAAATTAAAAAAAATAAAAGCAATCATCCTATAAGAAGAAAAAACAAATACATATAAAGCAAAAACTACTAAATATACACTTGATAATTTAAGCAACACAAATTTTTTTTTTAAGTTTTTAACTCCAGTTAACTAACATATAGTTTCAGGTGTACAATCAGGTGTACAATATAGTAATGCAACACTTCCATACATCATCCTGTGCTCATCAGGACAAGCACACTCCTTAATCCCCATCACCTGTTTCACCCATCCCCTCACTGTCCTCCCCTCTGGTAAGCATCAGTTTGTTCCCTATAATTAGGAGTCTGTGTATTGGTTTGTCTTTTTCCTTTGCTTGCTTCTTTTCTTTTCCAAGATTTTATTTATTTGAAAGAGAGAGCAGGAGCTGGAGGGAGGGAGAAGCAGACTCCCTGCTGAGCAAGGAGCCTGATGCAGGGCTGGATCCCAGGACACCTGGGATCACAATCTGAGCCAAAAGTAGCCACTTAATCAACAGAGCCACCCAGATGCCCATTTATTTCTTCAATTCTTAAATGAATGAAATCACATGGTATTCATCTTTCTCTGACTTATTTCACTTAGCATAATATTCTCTAGCTCCATCCATGTCGCTGCAAATGGTAAGATTTCATTGTTTTGTGGCTGAATTAATATTCTAGTGTATGTATATAACCACTTCCTCTTTTTTTTTTTTTTTTAAGATTTATTTATTCATGAGAGAGACAAAGGCAGAGACACAGGCAGAGGGAGAAGCAAATTCTGGGATCACAACCTGAGTTGAAGGCAGATGCCCAAACGCTGAGCCACCCAGGCATCCCTGTACCACTTCTTTATCTATTCATCAATTGATGGACATCTTGGTTGCTTACATATTTTGGCTACCGTAAATAATGCTGCTATAAACACTGGGGTACAGTATCCCTTTGAATTAGTGTTCTTGTATTCCTTGGGTAAATACTCAGAAGTTCGATTGCTGGATCATCAATAGTTCTTTTTTTAACTTTTGATGACCCTCCATACTGTTCTCCACAGTGGCTGCACCAGTTGCATTCCCAACCACAGTGCACGAGTATTTCTTTTTCTCCACATACTGGCCAACAACCATTGTTTCTTGTGTTGTTGATTTTAGCCATTCTGAAGGTGTGTAAGAAGCATTATAATTTCTAGCAGAATTTGTAAGGATTAAATTTTAAATATATGCTATCCCACAAATTAATAATCCCATTAAATGCATTCTTCAGATTTCATCAAGAATTTATACCAAACTGCTTCAAATTTTCATTTAGATAAAAAAAAATCAAATATATGCAGTCCCAGAAAAAAACAGTAAAGCACAAAATCAAAATTATAGGAGCTTAATGTTGGCTGAACACTTATTCTCACTTTGCATGTGAGGAACTCTGCTGGAGAAACACTCTTGGCATATTCTCCTATTCTCTCATTCTCTTCCTCAGGGAAGATTTTCTAATGTGTTATTTCAAGAGCAGGTACTAGACATGCATGGATCATCCCTTCCCTCCTTCCCTCCCTCCCTCCTAACGGCTTGCCTACAGGAAGTACACATTCTGTTGTGTTCCTATATTTGAGTCTAAAAGAAATGAGAAATGCTCACTCAGAAATGAGCATCTGGCAACATAAAGTTGGCTGATAACCTTGACAAGAGAATTTTTAGTGGTACAGTGGGAGACAGAATCCTGATCACCATGGGTTAAAGAGTGACTGGGAGATAAAGATGTGCAGACACAAAGTACAAACACTTTGCTGTGCCGAGTAAAAGAATGGGGCTGGATGGGGCATAGACATCTAAGGAGTTATTTTATGTTAGGATACCAATGGAAATGATTGGTGGAAAAGAAGATTAAAAGTACAAAAGACAGAAAAATGACCAGAGGAGTGGGAACACCTGTAGTAGTAAGATCCTTAAGGAGGAATGGAATGGAAGAAATCCTATTTAAGTGGAGAAGTTGCACTTTCTTTTTTAAAAGATATTATTTCAGACGCCTGGGTGGCTCAGTGGTTGGGCATCTGCCTTCAGCTCAGGGCCTGATCAGGGAGTCCCAGGATCGAGTCCTGCATTGGGCTCCCTGCATGGAGCCTGCTTCTCCCTCTGCCTGTCTCTGCCTCTCTCTCTGTCGCTTGTGAATAAATAAATAAATAAAAGATTTATTTGAGAAGGAGACTGTGTGTGCACTGAGGCACACATGCTGCATGCTATAGGGAGGAGCAGGAGAGGGAAGGGGAAAGAATCTCAAGCAGATTCCCAGTTGTGCATGGAGACTGGTGAGGGTGGGGGGTGTGGGGGCAGTTCATTCTTAGGACCCTGACATTATGACGTGAGCCAAAACCAAGAGTCAGATGCTTAACCAACCGATCCACTCAGGCACCTCAAAGTACTCTGAAGTTGCTTCTAAGAAGACAGATCACATTCTATGCCATAAAACAAACCTCAACAAATTTAAAAGAACTGAAATCATATAAAGTATGTTTTTAACAATGATGGGCACAGACTACAAATCAGTAACAGAAAGACAGGAAAAATTAAGGGAGTTTCTGTGAAATTTTTTGTTTTCTATATGACACATGAAGCAAGGTAGAACAAGGGGAGAGGGAAGAGAAAGATACGAAATTTATCCACTAAATAAACAATTACTGAATGCCTACTATGGGCTAAATATTGTTCTAAACACTGGGAGTAAAGGAGTAAACTCAACAGACAGCGAAAAGTCTGCTCTATGACCCTTAAATCAACATAAAATGTCAGGTGTGCTAAGTGTTAAGAAGAATAAACAGGGTAGGGGATCCCTGGGTGGCTCAGCGGTTTCGCGCCTGCCATTGGCCCAGGGCACGATCCTGGAGTCCCGGGATCGAGTCCCGCGTCAGGCTCCCGACATGGAGCCTGTTTCTCCCTCTGCCTGTGTCTCTGCCCCCCTCTCTCTCTATCATAAATAAATAAATAAATAAATAAATAAAATAAAAAAAATAAACAGGGTAAAAAATAAAGATTAACAGTAGAAAAGGTAAAAAATTGGTTATTTTATTATAAATTGTAGTCAAATGCAGATCTTTAAATCAAGGGATTATTAAGTTTTCCACTCGCTACCTGCTCTACCATAATTCCATCTCTAGAATCTGTTAAAATATTTTTTTGCAACTTTAATTTCTTAGAAGACCCTGTATACAATGTCTTTTCCCTAATACTCACAAAATGTGGGAATTATTTACTGTTTTTTAAAGTTGTAATTCTAGTGAATTAAAATTTTAAAGTAGTTTACTTCAGTTTCTTGGGCTAGCTTGTGACTTCAAGTATCTTCCTCAACATGATGCCTCAAAGTAGAACCCATAAGGTACTGCAGTAATGTGCAAAGGAAGATAACTGTGTCCAAACGAATTAAGTGCTAGCCATCAAGTATCCAAGAACTCTTAAAGGAAGAGAGATTCACTTAGCTGGTTTTCTTAACAAAAAGGAAAAAGAATAAAGTAGCACCTATGGCCCAGCGCCTTATCCTCCCCTTCACCCCTCTGTCCTGGTAATATGAGCCAGGCAATCGGCTTAGAGTCTCCATGCAGACCTGGCAGGTCAAGGATGTGTCGCTAAATTCTTTGTTCAATGACTGGGCTGTGCTGGGCTCCCATTTTTAAGATACTAGGCTTGTTTGTTTGTTTTAAAGATTTATTTATTCATGAGAGAGGCAGAGACACAGGCAGAGGGAGCAGCAGGCTCCACGCAGGAAGTCCAATGTGGGACTCAATCCCAGGACTCCAGGATCACGCCCTGGGACGAAGGCAGGCGCCAAACCGCTGAGCCACCCAGGGATCCCTGATACTAGGCTTGTTTTGACTGCAAAAGTCATCTGGGTTTAACCTTGGTTTCAAATAATCATTTAAATAAGTAAAGTTTTAACTGCAGTGGCTCTAAACTATGGCCAGCAGGTCAAATCCAAAAGTTTAAAAGTAAATTTTATTGAACACAGCCATACTAACTTGCTCACCTCCCTATGGATGCCTTCACATTAGCACTGCAGGACTGAGTAGTTCTGACAGAAACACCTTAGCCTGCAAGGCCTAAATACCCTCTGGCCCTTCACAGGAAGAGTCTGTTCACTCCTCTTAAGAATACTGCTTCTCTCCCCAACCTGGATAAGAGATCCTTCCTAATCCACCTCTACCTATTTCTCAGGTCTCCCTGCCCAACCCCACTCTCCCTCACTAGCTTTGTTCCAACTACAGATCTACCTACAGTTCCCCTAAATAAGTCCTCTGCTCTTGAGGCAGAACCCACATTAAATGCTACTCTCTGCTTTGACTGCCACCCCCTCCTTACCTAACATATTTCACAAGGTTCTTAAGACTTCAGTCATTGCCTCCTCCTAACTAGCTTGTGATACCTGCCCTTCTACTAGACAGCATGCTCTACCACACAGGCTGCATTTCTTTAAAGTCACCCTCCCTTCCTAGTTTGATGGCAGAAATTGTTGCTTTTGCTTCTTACTCCCAAGTTCCTTAACCAGTGGTTGACACATAGTAATAAGCACTTGACACTTCTTGGTTCAATTCCTGAATAAATTCTTGCAGGACGTCAAAGAACTGGCATGGTTTGGGAGGAACTTAAGCTGGAAATGCAAACCAGGCCAGCCAGGTTAAACCCAGATGCCATAAGCAGAGACATAGGAACTAGAGGGCGAAGGGGAGGCAACCTACTCAAGTACCTCCTGTCCTGGATGACGGCTATAAATTCTCCAACTGGCAATCCCCCCTTTTCCTCGGTTCTGTTGCGGGTTTACTATTTCTAAAGCAGTTAACATGTGACAGCTCTGGATCGTGCACCTTGCAAGCAGAGATGAGGAATGGCACACCTATCCGTGTGCGCAGCGGGAGATGAGGAATGGTACACCTATCCGTGCGCGCAGTGGGATGGAAGAGGAGGAATGGCACACCTATCCGTTCGCGCAGCAGATCAGGAATAGCACGTCTATTCGTGCGCACAGCGGGAGATCAGGAATGGCACGCCTATCCATGCGCGCAGTGGCATGGGAGACGAGGAACTGCACACCTACCTATCCGTGCGTGCAACGAGAGATCAGGAATGGCACACCTATCCATTCGTGCAGTGGGATGGGATATGAGGAATGGCACACCTATCCGTGTGCGCAGTGGGATGGGAGATGAGGAACTGCACACCTATCCGTGCGCGCAGCTGGAGTGCCCATCTCCGCCTCGGAGCGCGCTCGTCAGCCCTCCCACCTCAGGGGACTTCCGGTCTTGGGAGCCCGCCCCGGGGGGCAAAGGCGGGAGCGGGCGGCCGGAGGGGAGGCTAAGAGTCCCGCCCCGCTCGCCTTCCCTCCGCCGAGGGCGCCGCGCGCTCCAGGCCAGGGCGCCCCGCCCCCCTTCCCCCGCCCTCCCGGGTCCCACGCCCGCCCACCGCCCCGTTCCCATCTCCCTCGCGTCCGTCCCGGCAGCTCTCACCTCCGTCCCAGACTCGGCCCTGTGGAAGTCACTACACATCGCCCCGAAGGCTGGGCGCACCAAGCACTCAACTTTCCCGCCACCAGCGCCATTTACCGTGACAGACTCGCTGACCCGCTGACCCGGAAGGGAGCATGCGCACTGCGCCCTTCCTCAGCCAGGGAGGCAGCGGGCATGCGCAGCAGGGCTGACGGGCGTCCCTCGCTCAGGTGACGTCAGACCCCGTCTCCTAGGAGACCCGGAGACCGCTGGTGATTTTTTTTGTCTTCTCTCATAAACTGCAATTCGTTTTTATTAGGCAAGACTAGCATTATGTACCTTTTTTTTTTTTTTAATTATAAACAAAGCAGTTACTGAGCACGTAGGGTTTTTTGTCCAGTTGTGGGTTAAAAGTCTGTGGCTGGCTGTACATGGGATTCATGGTTAATTCTGAAAACCAGGAATCACAGTAAGTTTGCAAGAATCTATGTAATTAAGAAATAAGTATTATAATAATAGTAATTACAGTTAACACTAAGAGTGGTTAGTATGTGTCCTTAGTGCTTTGCATGTAATAATTAACTTAATCCCACAGTCCTATGAAGTAGATACTATTATCCCCATTTTACAGATGAGGAAACCGAGGCACAACCGTGGTGCACGTTACTCTGATGACCATAGTGTAGTGAATCAGCGCATTAATGAGAAATAGGAAAGAGCATGAATACAAACAGTTCTTCAAAGAAACATGGTTGTGAGGGAAGGAGATAACTTAGTAACAAGAAAAATCAAGGAAGAATCTTTTAAGAAGGCAAAGCCTGGGGCATTTTAAATGCTGGCAGGAAAGAACTAGGAAACCTACTGGTTAAAGAAAGAGGAAGACTACTTGATGGAGTCAGGCCCTAGAGAAGATGGAGGGTGTAGGTGTAAAAATTAGCTTTAGATGGAGCACCTGGGTGGCTCAGTGGTTGAGCGCCTGCCTTCGGCCCAGGGTGTGATCCTGGAGTCCCTGGATCGAGTCCCGCATCGGGCTCCCTGCATGGAGCATGCTTCTCCCTCTGCCCGTGTCTCTGCCTCTCTCTCCGTGTGTCTCTCATGAATAAATAAAATAAAATAAAAAAATCAGGTTATTGGTTGCCTAGTGTTGGAGGGTGTGGGGGAGTGTTGGTGAATAATGGCTAATGAGTACTGGGTTTCTTTTTGAAATAATGAAAATGTTCTAAAATTGATGGTATAATGAAGGCACAACTATTGAATAAGCTAAGAGCCACTCAACTATACACTTTAATAGGTAAACTGTATGCATGTGAGTTTTTCAGGAAAGCTGTTGAAAAAGACTATGAGATAAGACTTTTAGAGAAGTGGATGTTGGGAATGGACTAGGACAACATTATCTTCTTTATTTACAAACTTACTATTTTAAAGATTTTATTTATTTATTTATGAGAGACACACAGAGAGGCAGAGACATAGGCAGAGGGAGAAGCAGGCTCCCAACAGTGAGCCTGATATGGGACTTGATCTCAAGACCCTGGGATCAGGACCCAAGCCAACTCAACCACTGAGCCACCCAGGTCCCCCAATGTTTTATTATTTTTACAGACAATTAATTACACAGACCTCAGTTCATTCCAGAAGAAATTTTTATTTCTCAGAGACTGCTTTTTTACCCATCTGTATATCTCTTTTGGGTCTTAGAGAATAGGATTTCCAATGCCCTCTCTTATTTTCCTTTTCATTTATAGAATGAAATATTATATAGAAATTATAGAATCTATATTTATATAGATATATATTAAAAGAGTTGTTATAATAAAAATCTGTTATGTAGGTGAAGATGGAAATAGTAGATAGAATTCTCTCATCTTTTTAGGTAAAAAAAAAAAGTCAAAGGAAATTCAAGAAAACTATCCAGACTGAATTAGAATAATCATTTTTGGGCCGCAGCTCTCAGAATTTTGGGGCTCAGGAACACTTTGTACTCTTAAAAATTATTAAGGATCCCAAAAAAACTTCTATTTATATGGGATATATCTAATGGTAATTGCTGTACTATAAGTTGAGAAAATTAAATATATATATTTATTTATTTAACCTGTTACATGTCAATATATTTTATGTAATATATACATTTTTAAGATTTTATTTATTTATTCATGAGAAACACAGAGAGAGGCAGAGTCACAGGCAGAGGGAGAAGCAGGCTCCATGCAGGAAGCCCAATGTGGGACTCAGTCCCAGGACCTGGGATCATGCCCTCAGCCGAAGGCAAATGCTCAACCATTGAGCCACCCAGGTGTCCCCAACACATTTTATTTAAAAAAGTATTTTGTTAAATCAAAAATTAGTGAGAGGCACCCAGCTAGCTCAGTTGGTAGAGCATGCAACCCAGGTCCTGGGACTGGTTGTGAGTTTGAGCCCCATGCTGGGTGTTGAGATTATTTAACAAAAATAAAATCTTTAAAAATTAAATTAAATAAAAAATTGGAGAAAAGAATAGCATCATTTTGCATTTTTTGCAAATCTCTTTAATGGTTAATCAGATGACAGCTAGAATCTCCTATCTGCTTCTGAATTCAGTCTGTTGTGATGTCGGCACAGTGCAAATGCCAACACAAAGAGAAAGGAAGATAACATCTTAGTATTTTTATGAACACAGTGTTGATCTCATGAACCCCTGAAATGTCCGGCGATTGCAGGAGCCTCAGATCATAGCACACTGACCACTGGTTTAGGGCTAAAATTCCTTATAATGGTTGCTTTGACTAGGTTTCCCATTTCATTTTAACAGAATCATTATTTAATAATTACATTTCAAAATATGTGCACAGATGCCTAGGAATATGTACAAAAATTATGTAACAAAGCACGTGCCTCACAACTAAACATTTACTTTTGTTCTATGAAAATATAGAAACCAGGGTCACCTGGATGGTTCAGTTGGTAAAGCATCCAACTCTTGACTTCAGCTCTGGTCATGATCTCAGGGCTGTGGGCTTGAGCTCCATGTCAGGCTCTGAGCTTGTCCCTTTCCCTCTGCTCCTCCTTCTGCTCTCTCTCTCTCTCTCCCCATGCCTCTAAAATAAATAAATAAAATCTTTTTTTAAAAAAAGCCATTTTAATTACAGAAGAGGAGTGGCTAACAGAAAAAGGAAATCCCTCACAATGACATGATAGTCTTACAGTTGATGACTTTAAATGCAGAGCCCATTGCCCTTCTACTCAACTTTAGGTATATTTTTCGGTAATCACGATTGCTGAAAAGCCCAGAAGGAAGCTAGAATGTGTCACTAATGGTTGTGAAGCTTTGTGTGAGGAAGTGAGAGAAGGCAGGAGGGGAACAGGTTTAAGTCCAGGCCAGAGTCAGTAATACAGGAGCAAGAACTGAGGTAGTACTGGTCTCAGTAATTCTGGGGGTGATGATACAACAGGTCTAAACAAACCCATATTGCTGCAACAGTTGGTATGACCACGTACAGAGCCTGGGTACCAAACAAAATGAACTTTGAATAGATGGATCTGGAAAATGATCTTATAAACACCACTGAAAATCAGGGAAATAAAACTTAGGGTATGAGCCAGGAAATAAGAGGCTACACTCTGTTTTCACATATATTAAAGAACCACATATATTAAAACACAGAGGTGAACTGGCGCTGTCTTCAGAACATGTCCCTCTACTGTGGAGACACACGCACCAGTGGGGAAGATGGCGGGAAGCATTCGGGAAAGTAGGGACGGAGGAAGGGTGCTGGAGGTTGGTCGGAGGGCAAGGAGACCACAAACCACCAGACCACACAGAAAAAATGAGTCATGTTTTCCTAAAATGAAATGCAAAACCAGCACAAGAAAAAGAAAGAGGATTGAACCGTCTGCTCACTGATAGAAGCCTCATTCTGTTGAAAGCAGAGCCTCAGATACATCCTTTCCCTCCTTTGTTGGAGATTAAAGTGTTCAGATTTAAATGTTAGATGACAGGAACCTCTATATAGAACTTAACTCTGACCACATGGAAAGGCAGCAATGGAAAGTGACTGTATTTTAGAGGAAACATGGGTCTAGTCAGATAGGTCCCAGACTTAAGAATAGTAGAATTCCAGTGGAGGGGGGGGGAAAAAAGCTATAACCTGTGGGTAGACAATGGAAAAGTGAATAGGGCCAAAGGAAGATGGCTCTAAAAATGAGTCAGTCTCTTATAGAGTGGAATTATCATTATATATATATATATATATATTTATTTATTTATTTATTTATTTTTATTTTTTTTTATTTATTTAAAAGAGAGCACACAAGTGAGGTAGCATGAGTAGGGGGAGGGGCAGAGTGAGAAGCAGCAGGTAGCCCTCCCCCCAGCAGGTAGCCTGATGTGGAGCTTGATCCCAGGACCCTGGGATCATGACCTGAGCCAAAGACAGATGCTTAATTGACTGAGCCACCCAGGCACCCCTGATATATTTTGATTAAATCAAGCATTTAATAGTTTATTAATAACATAGAAAAGTAAAAGCGGACAGATAGAATGTTCACTACTGTGAAACCTCTATTTCTAAAAGGTTTAGAAGAGTACAGCCGATACCCTCTTACCTATCAATTCCCCTCCAAGAAGCCATCCCTTGGAAATATGAGCCCAAGTACATAAAGAAATATGTGCCAGGTAAGTGCTGAAGCTTTGCTTGTAAAGTCATACCAATGTCTATAAATAGGTGATTGATTTAATAATTATGGTATTTCACATCAGGGATTATTTCATAGCACTCAGAGAAGAAGGGAGCTGTATATATGGAAACAGAAAAGATTGGGAGCATAATACTGTTGGGGTGAAAAGCAAGAGGCAGAGCTGGGTGTGGTCAGAGGCTGTGAGCACAAGGGGAGAGCCCAGCACCACTGAAGACAGAGAGGCTGGAAGAAAACCAAAGACAAAAGAAACAGGAGACAAGTGTTAATATTGGCTTATCACGTGTAACAAATATACCACAGATGGTAATCATTGCTGAAACAGGGTGTCAGGTACCTGGGTACATGGGTCCAGGTACATTTTGTTCTATCTTATCAATTTTCCTATAAATGTAACAGTAAAACTAAAGCCTAGTTAAAAATGTATGTGTACAAGGATGAGAATTTTATAGATGAAAAGATGCTTTTTGAAGTAGCAATTTAGTATATCTTATCACCTCCATACTAACAAAAATGAGGGGTAAAGTGTGAGAAATAACACAATATATTTATAGTTACATTAGAAAATCCCGGTAAGTCATGGTAAAAGACTGCAACGTTTCATATAAATTACATATTGCTTATAATTTATAAATTGATTTTTAACTCCTGGTAGCAAAGGAGAATTCTTTGCCTTGTTTTAGATAAAGTAAAGCTAAACTGAGAAGCTCATTTTTACCCACTGTAGACTCAAAACTATTTTGTTCCTGCTGCTCTCCCAAAGCCTCCTGTCAAGCTCGAATATATAACTTTTCTTCATTTTTGATCTCAGCATTTGTAAGGGATAAATAATTGATTAGCACAGGAATTCTGGGACTATATTCAGCTTATGCTCAGCACTAAGCTATTTCTAAATGTCCTTAGGCCTCACCCAAAATGTGCATCACAAAGATGTCAGTTGAAACTGGGAAGTTCAGTGACAGTATGGATTAGAGTCATGAAATGTGAAGTGCAACCAGAGGAATAGTTGACGTCAGTTTCACTGCTCCTTAAACAGTGTACTTGGCTACATAAAAAAATTCCCCTCGGTGTCTCTCCAGTAAAACTATAACCTCTTTGAGGGTAGAATCTTCCCTTCCAATTTTAACAAAATCTGTTGAAAACAGAAACTTCAAAATGCATTGAAGAAAAAGTATCATATATACATTTTTAAATTTATTATAACACAACATGAGATCTACTCTCGACAAATGTTTACGTGTATGATGTTGTACAGCAGAGCTCAGGAATCTATCCATCTTGCATAACTGACACTTTAGGCCCTTGATTAAAAGCTGCCCATTTCCCAATCCCTGTAGCCGCTAGAAACCAATGTTCTACTCTCTGACTCTGAGTTTTTTATTTTATTTTATTTTATTTTATTTTATTTATTTAATTTAATTTAATTTTATTTATCTTATCTTATTTTATAGAAGGAGTAAGGGGAGGCACAGAGGAAGAGGGAAAGAGAATCTCAAGCAGACTCCCCACTGAGTGCTAAACTGAAGTAGAGCTTGATTTCTTGACTCTGAAATCATGACCTGAGCTGAAACCAAGAGTCAGATGCTTAACTGAGCCACCCAGGTGCCCCTAAAAATAAAATCTTTTTTTTTCTTAAATAAAATCTTTAAAAAATTCCATTGTATGTACATGCCATGTTTTCTTTACTCATCTACCAACAGGCATTGAGATTATTTCTACATCTTGACTACTGTGAATAATACTACTGTGAGCATTGGAGGGCTAATAACTCTTTGAAATCCTGATTTAAATTCTTTGTATAAATACCTGGGAGTGGGATTGCTAGATTAGATGGTAGTTCCATTTTTCATTTTTTGAGGACTCTCCATACTGTTTTCCAGGGTGGCAGCACTATTTTGCATTCCCACCAGCAGAGTAGAAGAGTTCCCTTTCTCCACATCCCTGCCAACATTTATCATCCTTTGGAGTTTTTGATAACAGCCATTCTGACAGGTATGAGGTGGTATCTCATTGTGATGTTGATATGCATTTCCCTGATGATGAATGATGTTGAACATCTTTTCATGAATCTATTGGCCTTTTGTATATCTTCTTTGAAGAAATGTCTATTCAAGTATTTAGCCCATTTTTTAAAAGCTTCATGACATTGGTCTTGGCAGTGATTTCTTGGATATGACACCAAAAACACAGGCAACAAAAACAAAAATAGACAAGTAGGATTATATTAAACTAAAAATTTTCCACCCCACAAAGAAAACAAGCAATGAAATGGAAGGTTAACCTAAAGATGGAAGAAAATATCTATACCATCAAGTAGTAGGTAAATTGGTAAATTTCCAAAAAATTCATAAAACTTGGGCAGCCCCGGTGGCATAGCGGTTTAGTGCTGCCTGCAGCCCGAGGTGTAATCCTGGAGACCCAGGATCAAGGCCCACGTCAGGCTCCCTGCATGGAGCCTGCTTCTCTCTCTCTCTGCCTGTGTCTCTGCCTCTCTCTATGAAAAAATAAATAAAAAATCCTTAAAAAAAAAATAAATAAATAAAATAAAACTCATAAAACTCAAGAGCAAAAAAGTTAATAACCCAATTTAAAAAGGATGATTTTTTAAAACTTGATTTACTTTACATATATAAAAGGGTAACCTCTGTCTGCAAATGTTTCATACATAAAATTGTTTCTTTTTATTTAGTGTCAAAGATCTCAGGCCCAGCTCAGGGTGTAACTGAGGAACACCGTGAATACCATAAACCCAGGATGAGCCTCAGTTTTCACATGCTCAGAAAATAGCTTAACCTCTTTTATCCCTTCCTTCTACACCCCAAGGCATTTCTGGGATCCATTCGATTTGTGTCATATCCTGAGAAATGGGTCCCAGGGGCAGCCCCAGTGGCGCAGCGGTTTAGCACTGCCTGTGGCCCAAGGCATGATCCTGGAGACCCGGGATCGAGTCCTATGTTGGGCTCCCTGCATGGAGCCCGCTTCTCCCTCTGCCTGTGTCTCTGCCTCTCTCTCTCTCTCTCTCTCTGTGTGTGTGTGTCTATGAATAAATAAATAAAGTCTTAAAAAAAAAGAAATGGGTCCCAGTTAGGTTCTTCTGTGCAGTTTTCTTGTTGAGGATCTTATCCTGGCTTGCTACTGGTGCCCTGGTTGAACAATGATTTGACTGGACCCAGCTGTCCTCTGCAGGTGTTTACACTGAACCCTCAGAGGGCAAATGTACAGACTATGGTGGATAGACTTCCCACCAGTCTTGTGTTGTAGTCTCTCAGCTGGAACTCAGAGCCATGCAGCTGTCATCCAGACTTCTACCAGCCAGAGCCTTTTGGAAATATGTTTCTTCCACGTTGAGACCTTACCCCTCAGTCAATAGCAACTGGGAACATAGGCCTAGCCATCTTCTCTCTTTATCTCATTTCACCCATTCTGTCCAGGCATCCATGCACGCCATACCATATCCCCCTCCTAGCTTCACAGACCAAGACCGCTGTTCATATCATCTCATGCCTATAGGGCGTCTGGAAGAATCTTGCACATGACCATCCATTATAAATTCTAGTTACCAAGGATCTGTTACATACTTCTAAAGCAAAGTCTTACTTTCTAGATATGCTGGAAGAAGGGAAGCTTGACTAGCTCACATCACTGAGCTGCATTCATCAATTATTAAGAATATACTTAGCTTACCATATGTAGTATTTAATTGAAGGCATAGAAAAGAATATGAAAAGGGCTATATTATTTATTTTTTATCCAATTATGTTTCTTTTTAAAAATATTTTATTTATTTATTCATGAGAGACATAGAGAAAGGCAGAGGCACAGGCAGAGGGAGAAGCAGCCCGATGTGGGACTCGATCCGGGGACTCCAGGATCACACCCTGGGCTGAAGGCAGATGCTCAATCGCTGAGCCACCCGAGCGTCCCTCCAATCATGTTTGTATCACTGGCCTCACCTCTCCCCCCAAACTAATTGTATCATAAGTGAGTGTCTGTCATAATCGGGAGTTTTAGAATTGGCATCTGTAAAACTGTCAGCAGTCCCTGTATACGGCTGGACCACAGACCATAAATTCAGGAGTTAGGGAGTGGCCACAGTTGGCCTTTTTACTGGAAAAGAGAAGTCCAGGCTTCAGAAGGGTAGCCAAATGAATGCAGAAAGTAGAGAAGAAAGAGGAGAGATGGTACTTTGCCCATTTCTACTAATTTTCTTCATTTCATTTGGATCCTTTCCTGTGGCCCTGTTGTCCTTAAGTTTCTTGGTATATGCCTGTGTCTTTAGAAAAATCCCACCTTTTTTGCTTATTCGACATAAAGTTGAATTCTGGCACTTTTAATCAAATAGCCAATATTTACTAACAGTTACTTAAAATTCCAAGGGCTGTATGGTACTAAATGTTTTGCATATGCTCACTTAATCTTTATAAGAACATAGCGAAACGGAGAGAGATCATGCTCGTACCATTCTGTTTCACAAAGAATATTGAATAATAAACCCTGTGTTGTAATTAGTGATTTCTCTTGGCTGTCTCTCCCATTGACCTGTAAGCATCTTGAAGTCAGGAAATAGGATTTATTTATCATTGTACTCATAACACAATGTTAAATGATTGGGTTAGGTAACTGATCATGGCTTTACTTTATTACAGTGCAAATATTTACACCTTCTCTCTCAATACATCTAACGTCCTGCAGGGGAGTAAGGGAGAGTATTATATCATTTGGGAGATGCTTTTAAAATGACACACACCTTCAAGTTCTGATGTGTACCCTTGAATCCCCACCTTCTTCAAGTTGCTCTGTGAGGACCCCCCCCCCCATTAATGCTGGAAATATGTTATGTAGCTCAAGTGTGGAAAGCTGTTGAGCAAAGGGTTGAGTACCATTATTGAGCTTCTTGAATTAAGCAATGTGCCTTTTAATTGCTATACGCCCATTGTCTAACAGAGTCCCTGGCACACAATGGATGCACGATATGTACTGATTGAATGAATTAGTAAGGTTGCTTTTTATCAAGTAGTTTCTAAATCTTTTTTTTTTTTTTTTAACCACTTCAAAGATATTTCTTATCTTCTGGATTCTGTTGTTTCTATTGAGAATTCTGCCACCAGTCTTAGTGTTATTCTTTTGAAAGCTTCTTTTCCTCTGGCTGCACTTGTGTATTTTCCTCTTTGTTTTTGGTTTCCAAGAAGTTCTACTGTGATATATCTACATGGAAATTTTTCTTTGTATTTATCTTGCTTGCGGCTCATTGGGATGATGGTATCTGTAGCTTCATATCTTTCATCAATTCTGGAACATTCTTTACCATTATCTCTTCAAATATTGCTTCATCCCCATTCTCTTTTCTCTCTTGGTACTCTATTTAGACATATTTTAATCCCTTCTGCCTCTTCCTCTTACTTCCTCTTCTTTTTTTTTAATTTTTATTTATTTATGATAGTCACACAGAGAGAGAGAGAGAAGAGAGAGAGAGAGAGGCAGAGACATAGGCAGAGGGAGAAGCAGGCTCCATGTACCCGGAGCCCAACGTGGGATTCGATCCCGGGTCTCCAGGATCACGCCCTGGGCCAAAGGCAGGCGCTAAACCGCTGCGCCACCCAGGGATCCCTCTTACTTCCTCTTCTATGGTTTCTTACCTTTTGTCTCTCAAGGCTCATGCTAGATATTTTTTTTCCTGACCTCTTCCTAATTTATTCCCTTGTTAGCTGTGTCTAATATGAGGTTAAATGCATATACTGAATTCTTATAATAATAACCAAAGTTATTACTTTTTTAATTCTATAACTTTCATTTAGTTCTGCCTTATAGTTTCCAATGCTCTTTTGAGTTGTTTTTCGTCTCTTGGAACATAATCAGCATAGTTATTTTAACACCTCTGAGTAAGAAGAACTCCACTATTTTGATCCTTATGGGTATATTCTATTGTTTTTTGTTTCTCTAGGTTTCAGCTGACTTGACTCCTCATAAACCTATTTCTTTTTTGTTGTGTACAAGAACATTGTATATCAATTATTACAGAAATAATTTAAATCTGATATAATGTTATCTTTTGCTAGAGAAGATTTGTATTTGCTTTTGGCAGGTGGCTAGGGATACCAGGAATTCCAGATCAGATTAATTCAATAGAGGCCTTAAGATAATTGGAAGCTGAGCTTCAGTTCATCCTGATTTCTGGGATCTGCTCCTTGAATTTCCCAACCCACAGTGGTGTGTGTGTGTGTGTGTATGTGTGTGTGTGTGTGTTTCTCTAGCACTCCCCCTCAGAGATCTCCCTCACAAAGCTATTAAAATATCTGCTGAGCTTTTCAATCTTTCAGTTACTTTTTTTAGTAAGGCAGGTGCCTTGGGGGAATAGTAGACCTAATGCTGGATGTCACTCCTTGGGTTTAATTCTTCTCTAGATGCCAACCCTGTAATTTTTTTACTGTGTTGTTAATTCCCCTAATGCCTTCAAACAAATTATTTCTATATTTTGAGCAGCTTTTCTAATTGTTCTCAGTGGAGGAGTTATTCCTCATTATCCAGTCTACCATTTGCAGAAGGTATCGAATTCAATCCTTATTAAAATTTTATCCTTACCAGATAAGTTAATAGTAAAAACAAAACAAAAGCTTTTATTTTTTTTAAAATGTCATTTACTGTTTCTTTACTCATTAGTGAAGATGCTATTAAGCACTTTCTAAATAACTGAGAGGCAAGACAGGTGACTAAACAAGATAAAGGAAAAGATCTAAAAAAAAAAAAAAAAAAAAAAGGAAAAGATCTGGTTGGTTCCCAAATTGTATAGTTAGCCTGAACAATGGAGATAAGAGAAACATTCCCCAAATTAGGTTGAGCAGACATTCTCCCTTTAAAAAGGCAATCCCATTCTCAGCTTTCATGTGTTATGTGTTACCTGAAGCAAACTTCTCTTTATGCAAAGCATAAAGCAATCAGGTATTTCATCAAAGAGGACCGAACTTATTTTTCCTTCCTCAATGACCTGGGGTTGTGCACACCATATGTCATACCAGGGGTGTAGGGGACACTGGGTTAAAGGTGCAAGCGAGGAGGTGACCTCTTAAGAAAGGTTATAGCTAAGTCAGTGATCAATACTAAATATGTCAAAGCCTGGGCCAGGTTGGGCCAGAGTGAACACGAGCAGAGGAAGCAAGATGGTGTTGGCAGTCAACTGGCCACAGTGCCCGAGGGAGGTCAGCAGAACTGGCTAGGGCAGTGGCAGCTGGAAGGATCCAGTGAGACATTGTAACTGGGACAATCTGCTTTCATTTCCTTCTTGTCCAGAGCCAGCCTTATTCTCAATGGAGCCCAGAGGAATGCAAGGGAAGAGAATTTCACTCTGGTTTCTGTGGCAGAGGGAAGTGGAATTTTATACCTCTCCTGACAGAGGCAATTACAGCCTCTAGGAGCAAAGCCCAGGTGGTATTTCCCCAGAGTTGATCCTGTTTCTCTCCCAGGTTGATAACTACCTCAGGGCAGAGATAATAGTTGTTGATACTATCTGCCACTGTGCTGATGTGAAGCTAAGAGATTAAATATACAAGCAGAAAAGTATAAGGAGAAAAATCAAGACTATGTTGCAAGCATCCCTCTGCTTCTGGTAACCATCACTGATTCTGCATTGGTGCACACCTGGAAAGCTAACACCCCTTCTTTCATGGAAACTGGAAAGAAATGTAGTGCATGAAGTCCTCCCCACTGTCTCTGGCTCACCTGCCTCATCTACCTCCACCACTCTAACCTGTTCATAGATCTCTAAATTGGAATGGAACTTGGAATTTTGTCATGAACAGGTCCTCACCCAAAGCAAGAATTCTTTTCAAAGCAATCCTATCAACTGGTCGACAAGATTGTGCCCAACCACCATCAGAATTAGAAAAATTACTGAGGCATTCCTTTTATTCTCATTTTATTACACATGAAAACACATGCAGAACAAAAGAGTATGCTGAGAGGATAATTCTCCGTCTGTTCAGTGCCCCTCACTGTGGCAACCATTGTACCTGGAGGGTTTTGTACACATATTTATATGATTGTTGTACCCTTCCTTCAGACAGCACCACACATATACTTTTTATGTAATCTGAATAAGAACATAATTTCATGTTAAGTTCCATTTTGAGCACTCTAATGGACAGAAAGTTGTGCCTAAATTGAACTGGAACTTATATCATTTCAAATTGTTTAGTCCTTGTCTTGGTTTCTAGAACTTCACGGAATGAGTGGAACTCTTCGATGCAGTGATGGTTCTGCAAGGGCTTCAAGACAGTGCTCTTCTCTCTCCCAGCACCCGCCAAAGTATTTTGAGTATCTTTATTTCTCCTATGGCATCGTAGAATTAAAAATAATTTTACTTATTCCTTGCCAGTAAAAACATCCAGAATAGTAAGCTTGCTTTGGGTTAAATAAAACCAGTTAATCACTTCTGGTGAAAGGATGATTGGTTTGTTCCTGTTCTTATAGCATTATTATGCCATTATATGGCATCATTATTGCTGTTATAGCATTTGGTTATATGTGGTTATGTCCCGAAGACTTTATGCATCTCAATTATCTTAATTTTACTTGCCTAAATAAGACATTTTATGACTTGGGTTTTTTTTGCACCTACAAAAGTAGACTTTAAAAATCAGGATAACTTTTTTTTTAAAGATTCTATTTATTCATGAGAGACACAGAGAGAGAGGCAGAGACCTAGGCAGAGGGAGAAGCAGACTCCCTGTGGGGGTCCGATGCAGGACTCAATCCCAAGATCTGGGATCATGCCTTGAGCTAAAGGCAGCTGCTCAACCGCTGAGCCACTCAGGCATCCCCAAGATAATTAAAAAAAAAAAAAATGTATAGACGGGGTGGCTGGGTGGCTTAGTCGATGAAGCAGCTGACTCTTGATTTTGGCTCAGGTCATAATCTCAGGGTCTGGGATCTAGCGCCCTGTTGGGTGCCACACTCAGCAGGGAGTCTGCTTAAGATTCTTTCTCTCCCTCTCCCTTTGCCCCTCCCTGGCTTGTCCTCATTCTCTCTCTGTTTTACCCTAAAATAAATGAATAAATCTTTAAAGAAAATAATACAAATAAAAATGTATACACTATGTCTCCTAAAGTAGAAAAAAATTTATTTATTTATATTTATTTTTTAAAGATTTTATTTATTTATGAGAGACACACAGAGAGAGAGGCAGAGACACAGGCAGAGGGAGAAGCAGGCTCCATGCAGGGAGCCTGACGTGGGACTCAATCCCGGGACTCCAGGATCACGCCCTGGCCTGATGGCAGCACTAAACCGCTGAGCCACCCGGGCTGCCCAGAAAAAAGTTTAAATACATTTTATTGTATAGCATGTTTATAGATACTATCAAATTTACTTATTGAAATGAAAACAATGGATTCGACGGAAAGGCATTGAAATCCCCAGCTAAATAAAATCTTTATTAATTGGAAATCAGTTAACTGTAGTCACAAATTAGGCTTTCTTCCTCAGAGTCATGAAAATGGAGCTACTACTGAGACTACTATATTTCTGAAACTATTGGTGCTTTAACATAAAGGTGAAAATACAAGATTGCAGGAGATATTTGGGGGAAGGACGGAAGGACTTTGGATTTTTTTTGTACGTGTAAGGAAGAAGGACCCTGGATCAGAGTCGTAAGACTACAGTTTGTTCAGATTTACCTCTGGGTAGTTGTTGATCTAGTTGAGCCACAATTTCCTCAGAGTGCCATCATCTTCATGAGTGACGAGTACACAGTGCTGCCACTGTACAGGTGCCTTCTGTAGCTGATTTATGTGATATGTATATTAACCCTATGAGGCTCATGCTCTCATTAACCCCGTGTTACACATGAGACACAGGCTCAGAAGGGTTGACTAGCTTGCCCAAGGTCACACAGCTCAATGCCAGGGAGTGAGAATTCACGGGCAAACAGCCTGAGGCCTTCTCACCTGACTCAGCTGTATTTTGGGGTGACTTTTTTTAAATCTTTTTTTTTTTTAATTTTTATTTATTTATGATAGTCACACACAGAGAAAGAGAGAGAGGCAGAGACACAGGCAGAGGGAGACGCAGGCTCCATGCACCAGGAGCCCGATGTGGGATTCGATCCCAGGTCTTCAGGATCGTGCCCTGGGCCAAAGGCAGGCGCCAAACCACTGCGCCACCCAGGGATCCCTGGGGTGACTTTTTTTTAAGTGCTTCTTTGCTCATATTTCATTCATTCTCTTCTATAGATCTTCCCATAAGACATTTTAAAGCTCTTTTCTAAAAATCTGGACTGGCTCTTTAACAGGCACCTGTTAAACTCCGTATTTGCTTACCAATGACTCATCACTTATCCTGCAGAGCTTAACTACCCGCTGGACCTGAACCCGACTTATGCTTTCCTACTTTTGTTCTGTTTCCTCTGAGAAAGGCCTCTGTGAAGTGCCATCCTTTCGTGAAGTTGGATTATTCCTGTGTGAAGGGATCTCTCCCTACTCTACCTGGAAACCCTTGGTTGTGGGTGGTCCTGTTCATATCATCTCTTTAAACACACTATCACCTATAATTACTTGTGCATATGAACTACCTCCTTTAAGATCCTGTAAGAAGATAGAAGCTAACATATAGCTCTTTCTAAGCCCATTCTGGGAACTCAATGACTATTTCCAGAGGACTTGGATTGTGGGCTTTTTCTGGAAGGAGGATTGGAGGGATCTGTGGCCCTGGAGAGGGTGGGATGGCCCAGGAGGCCTGCTGGGAGCTCTGGTGAGTATTGCTATCTTCTGTCGGTATCAATTCTATTTTGTCTTGCCAACAAAGGAAAGCTGGTAAGCCTCGGGGCATAGGAATCAAACAGGAAATTCCTCTGGTCAAAGCCAGTGTCGTGAGCATCATTGCAAAGCAAATTTAGTTTAGAAAAAAAAAAAATCTAAGCTCTCCTTCGGTTCCAGGACAGTTATTCACAGGAGAATCTCTTTCAAATCCTTGAAACTAGAATTTGACCCTGTAGTGTTAGGTTGAATGATTTATGTTCCAGTTAACCCGGGCACCCTGCAGCCAAAATTACCTTTACATTTTTCTTTTGCGGGTTCCTGCATAAAGCTCATACATTTCCACTGCTGTGAGGTAGACAATTAAGACAGTCCCCTCACTTCTTTAAGATAAAGATTCAAAGTCCTTTAGCAAATGGAACTAAGGGGAAAAAAAATCCTCATAGTGCAGCCTACAGACAACTAGACAACACTGCCTCCTAGTGTCGAATACAGGCACTGCTGGATGTGTGGACAGGCGGCCTCGGTCAGTTTGGAGAGGAAGGTTTCCCAGCAGGACTGAGTGTGGATTTACCGGCCAACATAAACACTATGGAGGTAAGTGCTTCATCAAAAATGGATCCCAAAACAAGGGACTTTTGACTTTTCATGATCAGGATTAAAACCAGGTCCACAAACTCATATGCCTCCATGACCCTGGCAGGTTGTTGTTGGATCACAGGAGCAAAGGCATATCCCTTATAAAGGCATCCTCTTTCCTTGAGTTTTAGAATGTTGTAGGAGCCCCCAAAACACCTCCAAGGGCTGCATCAGTTTGCATTGAAAGGATTCTAAATGGGAGAGAAGAGAATATTTTTTCCTTTTTATTCTAAGAGATTTGCCAGAGCTGTGAACTGAGCTACAGAGTTTGCAAATATAGGCCAGTGTGTGTGTACCAGGGCACGATGGGTGATACCTGGGTGGGTCTCACTGGCGCATGACCTGTGCACACGGGGCTCCACTCTGAGGACGGGCCTGGCCTTGGTAAGACACTACTGACATGTGCTTGACATTCCTAATACTTTTTGAACCAGGGCCCCATGTTTTCATTTTGCACTGAGATCTGAAAACTATGTAGCTGGTCCTGCCTTTCCTCTTCCCCCCATTTCCTGGCCAATTCTGTATTCTTGGAGCCATGTGAGGCCCCAGCATCGAGACTAAGAGTGTGGGTCTTCTTTTGAGAAGAGTCTCCAGTGGTCATCATTGCACCAACCCACAACCTGGGTGGCAAGGCTCAAGCATTATCGTGCTTTGTCTTATTTATCACCACTTACTGTATCCTGTGTAGTAACCAGGTTTATTCTTGCTCCCCAGCTGTATTTTTTTTTTTAAATATTTTATTTGAGAGACAGAGAGAGCCCATGTATGAGCAGGAGGACGGGCAGAAGGAGAAGGAGAGAGAGAGACAATCTCAAGCACACTCCCCGCGGAGCACAGAGCCAGATGCAGGGATTGATCCCAGGGCCCTGAGACCATGACCTGAGCTGAAATCAAGAGTCAGACCCTTAACCCACTTAGCCACCCAGGTGCCCCTCCCCAGCTACGTCTTTAAACAGTTACTCTGCTGGCAAAGCCAGTTGCCAGGTACAAAAGCACCTTAGGCTGATTGCTCTTTGGACCAGGGAGCTATTATGCTCCATCTTCTTTACATCACAGATTTCCTTGTGCTTCTTGTCATCTCTTGTCTCCCTGCCCACGACTAGTGGGTTTGTGTCTGCCTCTGTGACTGTCTATCCAGCCACCTGTCATCTTACCTACCCGCCATCCTGTCCTCTTCCTGCCTACCCAACTTGAGGATCACACTCGGAGCTCCAACTATATGCCAGGCTCTCCTAGGAGGCTCTATATACTCATACCCTTTACTCTTTGAGGTAAATAGGTTATTTCTTCATTTTCCACCTGAGAAAATGGAAGCTTCCAGAGAAGCTAGGTGAGGCAACCGAGCTGGAACCTGACATCATGTTTTTCTGAATCCAAAGCCCATCTGTACTGCTTTCTGTACACCAGCAGTTTACAAAGGGTGGGACGCAGGCCAGCACGTCAGAACTGATTAGAAATGCGAATTCTAGGCTCCCTGTCCAAACCTGCTGAATCAGGGACTCTGAGGCAGAGTCCTTAGGGGACGTGCTCACGCAGGCCGGTGGGACCTGCTGTCCTACACCACAATGCACCCCCTCTCAGTCTGCCTTCCCCTCTCTCTCCATCCTCGAGCTGGTGATCCAGATTTTGGGCCATCTTGTGGTCCCTCCTTGAATCATGGCCTCTTTCCTCCTGCTCCATCAGCAGGTGTCCACACAGAGGGAGGATTGACCTGGCTCCAGGTCCCTGCCTTCTGGTCTTCTCTCTACCTAAGAATCTGTGCTGCTCCAGGTTGGCACATCCCAAACCCAAATCATCCTTTCCTACCTCAACCATGCCGTTCCCCTTCTTCGTTTGGGTGAATTGTTTCCAGTCTTTCCTGTGTACTCAGACTGGAAGCCAAAGTTGTCTGAGACCCTTTGCTGTGCAGAAGCTCTCTTTCATCCACTCCTGCTCTTCTGGCTCTAACCCAGTTCTCGCAGATTCTCACCACTTCCAGGCCTCTACCTCTGCCCCTCTGTCCTGTGAATGGCTGTAAGAGTCATCTTTCTAAAGAGCTGAGCCCACCAATTAGATATAAAAAATGTCAGACCTTTGGTCTTCCCCTCCCCCCACCCCCGGCTCTTTATGCTCCTTTTATGGCCTCTTCTTTGAATCGTAATAATTTGTGTCCCTGTCTGATGTGATGGCACAGTAAGAAAATGAGACTGGTTTCCAGAAGCCATTCAATATAATCAGCTTTAGTGCTTTTTTTTTTTTTTCTTTTAGTCACATCAACTGACTGATTAGACATCTGCTATTGGAAGAGAACTTGATGGGCATTACCAACATTTTTGCAGACCAATAACGAACATTCCCAATGACCCAGAACAAACTCTCAGTAACCCAGAAACCACTTTTCAGTGACTTTCAAAAAGAAAAGCTCTACTCGTTGAAAGCAGAAAGCTTTTTTAATGACCAAAGAACCACCTTTGGAAAAGTTGCCCTAGGGCCAATATAAGAAGTAGACAGATTCTCAGTATTAAGGCCTTAATGACACAATTACCACCACCCTCCTTGTTTCCTCTGATTCATTAAGCCCTTGGTTTCCATTAACTGAATCCAGTCCTTTTGTTTCTGGTTGAGGTAATAAAGAGTGAATGGCACCTTTCTCCAGCCACCCATTTGATTAGCTTAAAATGACCTCATACTAGTTTTACATACTAGCATGACTCAGCCTGATGTCATATAATCCCGCTAAATGACTGTTACTGCTTCCCCACGGCAATCAGCACCTTCCCAAAAGCTTTATTGGAGAAGATTCTTAAAAGCCTGCTTCTCCAACTCTTTTTTTTTTGGATGTTGTATAATAGGCTTTAGCATTGAGTTAATTGTCTCTGTTGACATATCAAGTCTTTAATTTATGGTGTCTTACGTACAAACAACTTGTTGAGAATGAGCCACCCTTACTCATCCAGTTTTAGTAAAAACTATGGTCCCATAAGAGTAAATGGAATAAAAAAAACTCCAAGAACCAATTTCCTCTGGTTAGGGAGTGTAAGTCAGCATTTCAGTTTATGAATTATTAATAATAACACCTGACATTTGTATCACTCTTCTCGATTCATCAGAGCACTTTCACATTTATTATCTCACCTGACCTTCCCATAGTCCTTTCTGGTATATGGGGAAGGCATCATTAGCTACCCTTGTTGACAGCAAGGATGAGTGAGTTGACCAGGGTCAATTAGCTAGTAATGGCAGAAATTTCAGTCTTATGGTCCATGTAAGAAAGAAGTGGATACTAAGTTTTTCTAATTATTAATAAAGTAACACCTTAAAACTTTTTTCAGTGGACTGGTGACCTCAGAAATTAGAAGAGATAAGAGGAGGACAGATGAGGGAAGGAGAGAGAGTAACGTGGGAGAATGTCAACGGACATCAAATCTTAACTGTGCAAACCTGTGGAGAAATATATTAGCTTTACAAAATTAATGAGCATCAGTGGTTTCAAATTCACAACCTCCTCTTGTTACAGTAAAGTTCTAGATTTTTTTAACTTTATTTTTTTTTGAGACTTGTATAATTGCTGCATCCAACATGGGGCTCGAACTCACAACCCTAAGATCAAATGTTGCATGCTCTACCAACTGAGCCAGCAGGTACCCCTCAATTTCTGAATTTTTTAAATATTACCATAGAGAACAGCTAGAGTTTAAATGGTGGGGATATTTTAAAAATTAAGAACTGTGAGCTCAATGAGAAAAAAGCATGCAACATGGGGAGAGAGTATTTCTGTGCAGCAGCCAGAGTCCAGCTGACTTTAAGGAAGAAGAGGGGTTCTACTCTGTAAGGCCCCAGCAGAACACACTGCAGTACCCCCAGTGGCTCCCATCTCCTTCTCCAGGTTATCAACTGGCTGTCGGGTGGTGAGCACCCACACATAGCTGTTCGTTATTCCTCTGACTTCCCCCTGCCCATGCTGGCCCATTACCCAGTTACTCTCACGTAAAAACTGTAAGGTTGAGTTGGAAACCTAGCAAGATTGACAATTTGGCATTGGTGTTGACAATCACATGTTTTTGTTTTTTAAAGATTTTATTTATTTACTCATGAGAAACAGAGACAGAGAGGCAGAGACACAGGCAGAGGGAGAAGCAGGCTCCATGCAGGGAGCTGGACATGGGACTCGATCCCAGGTCTCCAGGATCATGCCCTGGGCCGAAGGCAGTGCTAAACCGCTGAGCTACCAGGCTGCCCATTAATCATGTGTTTTAAAATAACTTGCACTGGGGGTGCCTGGCTGGCTCAGTTGGTAGAGCATGCAACTCTTGATCTCAGGGTTGTGAGTTCAAGCCCCACATTGGTTGTGGAAACTACTTAAAAAAAAAAAAAGATTTATGCTGAATATGCATCTTTTTGGGGATTTCTGAAGCAGCCTGGCTGGCTGGTGAATACTGATCAGTCATTCAACTGTTCAATGAACATTTATTTAGTGGCACCAGTAGTAAAAGCTTACATGTGGCAAGTGCATCACTCATTTCTAAAGCTTGTTCATAATTATTTCTAACTTCATTGCATAACCACTGACATAGGCCGACATCATAGGTATTATTCTTTTTGGCATGTGAATGAAGGGACTTGGCTAATGTCTCCATTTGCCAGTTAATGATGAAGATATGCCAGGATGTGACTATTTTTACTGACTTCCATTGTCTGGGTGTGTCACTGTGAAAGGTGATTTTTGTTTTTGTTTTGATTTGTTAATCATGGACTCTTTAAGGTAGGGAAGAAGCTACAGACTTGTTTAGAGTGAAAGATAAGACAAATTGCAACCAAACTTTAACCCAATTTGTAGTCAAGTTTGTAGGGTAAATATGAAATGCTAATAAAAAAATGAGTAGGGGCATCTGACTGGCTCAGTTGGAGCATGTGACTCTTGATACTGGGGTTGCGAGTTCAAACCCCCTGTAGGTGTAGAGGTGTATTTTTACTTAAAAATAAAATCTTGAAAAAAATTAAAAATTTTTAAATTTTTTAAATTAAAAATTTTTTAAAAGAGAAATGAGTAAGAGTACCTTAGCATGGTAACTAAGGATTGGAAATGTGGTGTTTAAATTTATCACTTTTAAATCTATCCTATATTACTGAGATATGACATCCATTCAGTATACACAGTTCAGTGAATTTGTTCATATGTACTGTGATGTAATCACCCTCCAGAACAAGATCTAGACTATTTCCAGCACTTGAGAATGTTGTCTCATGTTCCTTCCCAGTCCATACCCACCTCCTCTAGCTGTAGTTAGGAGCTGTTCAGAATTCTATAACCATCACTTTGCCTATTCTTAATCTTCATATGAATGGAACCGTACTTTTTTATGATTGGCTTCTTTTGCTCAGCGTGTCTGTGAGAGTCATTTATGTTGATGTGTGGTAGTGAGTTGAATGAAATGTTTGACAAGGATTCCTTTTACAGTTACATGCAAGTTGTGATTTTATTTTTTTGAAAATTGTTCACTAGTTGAACTAGATGCATGACTTTGGGTTTCTGACTCCAGTGGCAAGCCGGACAGTAGTAATTTCCCACAGAGGGAAGACTGAGTTGTTGGCAAAGATAATCATTTATCTCTCTGGATGTGCTTGAACTGGAGCTGCCCTTGGGACACCCAGACAGGAGAGGAAAGAAGTAGGGGTGAGGCAGTGGCAATTTTGGACTTGGAAGCTCTAAACAAGTGACTGAGCATGATGAGCAGCACACAGAGGCAGGACAAAGCAAGCACTAATTGGAAATTTTTCCTGCCCTGGAATAGAGTGCTCCTCAAGCTTCGTATAACTGGGAGAATCTTCCAAGTAATTTTAAAATCAACTTAAACAGCAGAATAATTACTTTCTACCTATGGATATTTGGGGAGTTGCACTTGACAGATTAATATAACCCTCTGCTGCAACTGTGTAATAATCAGACTAAACATAAGGAGACCAGCCTTTTCTTGTCACCAAAATAAATAACAGAACACTAATCTGCCAGTATTATTTGTCAGGGGGGAGGAGACTATTTAAAATTTTTTCTGGGGTGCGTGGGTGGCTCAGTGTCACTCTTGGTTTCGGCTCAGGTCATGATCTCAGGACCCGACCTCAGTGGGCTCTACCCTCAGTCGGGAGTCTGCTGGAGGTTCTTGCTCTCCCTCTGCCCCTCCTCCACCTGCTTACACGCTCTATCTCTCTCAAATAAGTAAATAAATAAATAAATATTTTAAAAAATTAAAAATTGGGCAGCCCCGGTGGCTCAGCGGTTTGGCCCTGCCTTCAGCCCAGGGCGTGATCCTGGAGACCCTGGACTGAGTCCCACATCGGGCTCCCCACATGGATCCTGCTTCTCCCTCTGCCTGTGTCTCTGCCTCTCTCTCTCTCTCTCTCTCATGAATAAATAAATAAAAATCTTTTAAAAAATTTAAAAATTATCCAAAACTTGAAAATAGCATCCAAAAGTGAGTGGCATGTCCTTTCAAAGGCATAAAGGTGTGAGAGCTCACCCAGGGTTTATCCAGGGCTATGCACTCTGGCTCAGGCTTTACTTCTCAGTACTCTAGAATAAGGCTCTAGCGTAAGTGCTTGGCACTTTGCAGGAATATGCATTGTAAATTTTTCTTCAGTTATAAGGGTTTTTTTCTTCACTCATTAAATTTTCTAAATGTGGGATCCCTGGGTGGCTCAGCGGTTTGGCGCCTGCCTTTGGCCCAGGGCGCGATCCTGGAGACCCGGGATCGAATCCCACGTCGGGCTTCCGGTGCATGGAGCCTGCTTCTCCCTCTGCCTGTGTCTCTGCCTCTCTCTCTCTCTCTCTCTCTCTCTGTGACTATCATAAATAAATAAAAATTTAAAAAAATAAATTTTCTAAATGTTATTTAAACCAGTTTTTCCCCCACAAAAAGCTCTTGTAAATTGAGGGTGTACCTTGTGATTAAGGAAATATTGTACTATTTCACTTGAATTTTACTTATCTCCTTGTAAGTAATCATATGAACTAATTCAATGTTCTAATTTTCAATTTATCCATCAAAGACATTGACCGACAGTAGAATGATATCAATGGCTGACAGCAATCAATCAATTATAAAGCACAATTATGAGAACAAGGCTTGTCAGTGGATTTTAATTCTCTTCTCCAATGGAGTGACTGTTTTGATTGCTAGGTATCATGAGCAAAAGATACACAATATTTGATTTTGATGGAGCATTTAAGTTCCATATTTTGAATAACACAGTAGCAACTATAAATTAAAAAAACAGATATTAAATTTAAATGCTTTTGGATCCATGCTATTGTTCTAGATATGATAGTAAGTCATAAAGTAAGAGGAGCAAATGGTTTCTTGCTAGTTACATGTCTTGATTTTGAGACTAATTCAGGCTTCTTGTTTCTCTTCCTCTTAAGAGCCAGTGGGATGAGAGTTTAAAGTTATTAGGATTTCCACTTGAAGGTGGGCTGAGAATAGACAATAAAAGTAACCGAAAATTAACATTGCTGCTTTTTAGTATTTCTGAGAACAGATGGTTATAATAGTCAGTGAAAATACATGTTTCTCCCCCATTTCATGTCAACAATGGAAAGCAAACTGTAATACACATGAACATGTTCTGAGTAAAAGGGAATATTTGAGCAAAGACTTGCAATTTCTTGTCTACTGTTTACAGGTAGTAATGAAATCAGAAACTACGGGAAGGTTTCCTTCAGGAGAAGAGAATAGGATGTTTCTTGAATATCTTTGTCCACATTTTTTCCAGACTGTTTTTATTCCTTTGGAGTGAGATGACCATACTTGCTATTGATATGGCAAGTGTCTGTGGCAGCTCTGGTTTAACTCGGTGTCAGTTATTAGGAGTCCAAAGCAGGAAGAGTTGGTGCTGATAGACAAATTCAGCGCCTGGATTTAGAAAGTGAGGATAAAGAATACAATTACAGATTCCAGTCCAGTCCACTGAATTGCAATTCCAAAAATGTTCAGAAAGCCACTTGCAAAAATCTCAAATGTTGAGAAACAATAAGTGTTGGTGAGCATGAGGAGAGAGGGGAAACCCTTTTGCACTGTTGGTGCGACTGGAAACTGATGCAGCCACTCTAGAAACAGTATGGAGGTTCAACAAAAAGTTAAAAATAGAACTACCCTATGACCCAGCAATTGCACTACTAGTTACCTAAAGGATACAGAAATGCTGATTTGAAGGGGTGCCTGCTCCAGTGTTTATAGCAGCATTATAAACAATAGACAAATTACAGAAAGAACCCAAGTGTCCGATTAATGAATAGAGGAAGAAGAGGTGGTGTATATAGACAATGGAATGTTACTCAGCCATCAAAAGGAATGAAATCTTGCTATTGCAACAATGTGGATGGAACTATTATGGTATTATGCCAAGTGAAACAAGTCTGTCAGAGAAAGACAAATGTCATATGATTTCACTTATATGTAGAATTTAAGAAACAAAACAGATGAACATGGAGGGAAGGAAAAATAAGATAAAAACAGAGAGGGAGGCAAATCATAAGAGACTTAACTCTAGAGAACAAACTGAGGGTTGCTGGAGGGAATGAGGGTGGGGGATGTGTTAAACAGGAGATGGGCATTAAAGAGGGCAGTTATTTGGATGAGACTGGGTGTTACATGTAAGTGATGAATCACTAAATTCTACTCCTGAAACTAATAGTACATTATATGTGTTAACTAACTTGAATTTAAATAAAAATAATTTTTTGAACTTGTACTATAGATTTATTTTGTGTATATGCCCTATACACACATATATTGCCCTATACACACATGCACATATATGCTACTGTGTTAATATTATTGTAAAACATTCACAAAAAACAGAAATATAAAAGAATGAAATAATTTTTAAAAATATTTTATTTATTTATTTGACAGAGAGATAGAACACAAGCAGGGGGAGTGGCAGGCAGAGGCAGAGGGAGAAGCAGATTCCCCTCGGAGCAGGGAGCCGGATATGGGGCTTGATTCCAGGACCCTGAGATCATGACCTGAGCTGAAGGCAGATGCTTAACTGACTGAGTCACCCAGGTACCCCTGAAATAATATCTTTAAATAATTCATATTTATTTTCATCTATTTACATTCATCTATTAATGAACAAAAAGCATTTTACTTTGTGATCGATTATGCTTCACTATTTCACAAGATCTTTATTTAACACTATGCTAATTATTCAAAGTCTGGCATCAAATTTGGTTTCCTTCTGTGCTTGTTTTCATTACTGAAACTTGTCTGCATTGCTGAAAAAGATATTTTTCACAAAAATGGAGAAATGAATGGCTTGTCTTTAAGCTCAAAGATTCTTTGAAGTACTCTACAATGAAATATCCACTGGGCCTATGTGCAGTACAAAATATTTTCAGGGCCGTTCTGCATCTCATCACAAAACTTCTGTGGCGAATCACACAATTTAAAATAGTGCCATCCATAGACCCCATGAATGCAAACAGGGGACTTCACAAGGGCTGCTGTCAGCTCCTGCGAATGCCCACTCTTCTTCCACTTTCTATCCGGGACACACGGCCAGCTAAGGCATCGGCCTGTATCCACCAAGCTATTAGATATTAGCAAAATTGTGTTTGTTTCTGTTTATATAAAAATAGGGACAATCAGACCAATGCTCCAGTAAAAGGGAGGTGGTCAAACACTCAATAGGTTGTAAAGGGTCCATGCACCAAGCTGGTCCATGCACCAAGCTTCGGGCTTTGTAACCCAGCATGATGATGGTAGTTCGGCAGGCTGCCAAGCCCCAAGCCATAATGCAATGTGCACCAGGTCCCAGGAGGGAGGGCAAGTGAACAAATTCCTCACCCACCCACCTGGGATGAATGGAACTCTAATAGTTTTTAGTTTTTTTCTCATGAATTTAGGGATTAGGCAGGACCAAATTTAATGGTCACAGACATTCAATTCTGCACTTGGACAAAGCTATTGATGAGACGTTCAGTTCTTCACTTGGACAAAGCTAATAATAATAAGTCAAGAGAAAATAATTTTGAATGTCCTTTATCAGTTTCAAAATATGAGATGTTAAGCAAAGCACATAGCCTCCTTAGGTCTCAGCTTCCTCATTTGCAAAGTGAAGGGGTTAGAAGAGGCAATCCTGCTCAAAGAAATCCCTTAATTCTACAAAATGAAAAGATAGTCTATGTTAACTACTTCTGCAAATTTAGTTCCATTCATAAATGCTATCTGTCCCTTCTTAATCCTTTATTTCAAACACTGCAAAGAGAAAATATCTAATAACTTTCTACAATCCTTTATCCATACCCTGTCATAGGAGCTGTATCTCAGAATTCAGAACTGTTTGGACATAAAAATGGTGCACATATTGGCCATTATGTAACAGCAGCAGGGTCTGGAGCAGACCCGGTAATCATTTACGCTAATATTTCTGCAGCAGAACATGTATTTTTTTACACTAAGTAGGATAAAGGCTTAAAAACAGGTCACGTTTTACAGCCAAAAAGTTTGCCAGGGGGGCAGAGTGGGGCCTGGAAACCCAGCTTTGCCAGCTGGTTTGGGCACCTGCAGAAATCTCTATTCTTCGTAAGACTGAATACCAGTTTCTAGAACATTTCATACTCTTTTATATTTTTGCCTTTATAGTCCTGTACCTTCTATTCCCCAAATAGCAAAGCCAAATACAAGGGGTAGCTGTTTTTCCACCTAGCAACTCATTTCTCTGACCCAACCGATTTAGCCTGAGAACATGGACTGTGTTTGCCTTTTGCCAACTGTGGGTAATCCCAGTGAAGGCTGCAGATGCAACTGAATTATTGTGAAGAAGGCTACTGCTGTTGGCGGGGTGTAAATGCTTCTGGTGACCTGTCTGCCTGCGTGCTGCTTGTGGGGAAATTCTAGGTAACCTGTCATGATAAACTTCCTAAGAATGGAGAGAAGAACAAGAAGGCATTATCTGACTTGACAATTCTGGCAGAATCCTTGGTCCTTACTGCTGAGCTGAGACTTGTGCCACCAGAGTAGGGGTGGCGGGCAGAGGGGTTATTGCTATTTATTGAATGCGTAGCCAATGCAGGCACACGTATGTTCTCCTTAACTTCCCATTTTTTAAAAAGGATGTTATTTATTTATTCATGAGAGACACAGAAAGAGAGGCAGAGACACAGGCAGAAGGAGAAGCAGGTTCCCTGCGGGGAGCCCGATGTGGAACTCTATCCCAGGACCCTGGGATCACGACCTGAGCCGAAGGCAGATGCTCAACTGCTGAGCCACCCAGGTGCCCTGACTTCCCATTATTTCCCCATTTTACAGGTGAAGGTATTACATTTCAGAGACAACGAGAAGCTTGCCCAGGGTAACTTAGATTGTAAGTGGCAGAGTCAGAACTCAAACCCACACCCCTATCCTTAATCATGCCTCATACCACCACCTGTGAAGACAGCACCCAGAAATGCCTTGTGGATTGACCATCTCCTCTCCATCCAGGAATGGAAACAAGTGAATACAAGTATCCTGCCGAGGGAGCGTGCTGTTTGGAGTCTGATCACTTTATTTGAACCTCAGATCCACCACAGCTTCCGCGTCTATAAAGTGAACATCACAATGAAGCATCGATCTCACAGAGCCGCGGTGGGGATGGAATGGAATCACCCACGGAAAGCATTTAGTGCAGTGACGTGTTTAAAAGCGTTCGCTGTTTTTATTATTAGACAGCTGCCAACTGACACATGGATTGAGCTCCAAAGGCTCATTTTCCATTCAGCTCTTTGAACTCAGAATGTATTTGCCCACGTAAAGAATATTGAGCATTTGATGTGATGACCCATGAATACTACCTAGTGTGGCTGATGGAGCATCAGCCTGGATTTGCATCCAGAAGAGGGGGTGGGGGTGGGTGGGGCTGCTGCAGTGTGGGAAGGTACGTACCCCAGGGATGTCCTCCTCAGGGTACTGAGTGCAAGAGCCCTCACGCCGCCTCCAGCTCCTGCTCTCCTGCAGGTTTTCTGCCTCAATATGATTTCCTTCCTGCCGGGGTAATGAAATATTCAGGGCCTCTGGCAGTTGGCCAGACCTTAAAAAATAAACACCCCTCTCCTTCCCATCACCTTTCCCCTCTGCTCCCCATGGGTGGGGATCCCATTTCCTTGGTAGCTGGCCTAGGGAGGCAACCACTAATTTATGGTGATAGGTGAATGCCCCCAATCCCTTCCCCTTCCCAAAGTTGTTGATATTTTTAAAGAAATGGAATCTAGAATTTCAGGTGGTGACACAGAGAGCGAGCCCAGAATCTGTGTCACTGGGACACTTAGCATGCCCTTCCTACAACATTGTTTTGCGGCCCCTCTGACAGGATCAACTTGATCCTCACCTCCGTTTCCTTCATAACACCTTGGCCGATGGTACCTGGAAGCTGACCAGCTGGCCCCTGGGGATCCTCTCCCCTGAGCAGGCCTCACTGTCCTCTTCACCTCTTTCTTTCTCCCATTACCCCCCCCTTTTTTAAAAAAGATATTTATTTATTATTTATTTATCCATGAGAGACATACTCAGAGAGAGGCAAAGACGCAGCAGAGGGAGAAGTAGGGTCCTTGCGGGGACCCCGATGTGGGACTCGAACCCAGGACCCTGGGATCACACCCTGACCTGAAGGCAGATGCTCAGCCGCTGAGCCACCCAGGTGCCCCTCTCCTATTCCTTAAAGCAGTTTTCCCAGAGCCCCTGCAGTTTTTCAGATTGCTGCAAGGTAGAAAGACTCTGGCAGACCCTGGGACCCTTGACGGGGTCTGTGCATCGTCAGTGGCTGAGCCCGGGATTGCCCATTATCTGTGGGACACAGGAATACATTCAAGCCAGTGACAGAATGTGTGGGTTATGGATAACTGATGACTTGGGTACTTGTATTGTCTAAGCCCCGAATTGGGACACGCAATCTGACAAGAACAAATAAATTTACGGGGACAATGGGGCCGAATCATTGAAACTGGGATACGGGCCAAAGAGATGGCAGCTGAAAGAGCTGGGCGATGGCTGGCAAGGGCGGGTGGCAGCGCAGTGGGCAGGACTCTGACATTTCTGATCCCACGTCTAGACAGACACAGGGATGGGCGACCCAGTCGTGCCTCGTGCCCCTTCCAAACATAACAGAGAATTAGTTCGTCTTTTTTTTTTTTTTAATTTTTATTTATTTATGATAGTCACACAAAGAGAGGGAGAGAGAGAGGCAGAGACACAGGCAGAGGGAGAAGCAGGCTCCATGCACCGGGAGCCCGACGCGGGACTCGATCCCGGGTCTCCAGGATCGCGCCCTGGGCCAAAGGCAGGCGCCAAACCGCTGCGCCACCCAGGGATCCCTAGTTCGTCTTTTTAATGGTGGTGGAGCTGTGACCGGTTCGTGGTCCTCTCTGATTAGCTCCTGGCCAATCTTTCTAACTGCTTCTTGAGCATGTTTCCCCGGACGTCCTAGAAGTGCCTCAACATGATCCTGCTCATCCTTCTCTGGGTTCAGGTCATGGCTTCACCATGCGCAGAGCCATCTGAGCTAAAAATAGCAATGAATTTCATCTTCCTCCTCCTCATTATTATTATATTATTTTTAACCTAATTATTATTCCCTGAGACCTTTTGTTTCTACCTCAGAAATATCTCGTTTATCCCCTAGTGCCATAAAGATCCTCTATTGAGACTACCTTGGTGGTTTCCTTTTTTTCTTTTTTTTAAAGATTTATTTATTTATTTATTTGAGAGAGAGAGAGAGAAAGAGATAGTGAGAGCACAAGTGAGGAAGAGAGGGATAAGCAGGCTCCCTACTGAGCAGGGAGCTGGACATGGGGCTCAATCCCAGGACCCTAAGATCATGACTTGAGCTGAAGGCAGATGCTTAACCAACTGAGCCACCCAGGCATCCCCCTCCGTGGTTTCATAAATAATTTCCTCTTTTCCCCACCTCTTTGAGCCACACACATATCCCTCCCTCCTAAAAAACCTTTGCCTGTTCATTGTCTAGAATAAAGTACATGTGTCACAGGATAGCATCGAAGATTTTTCCCAACATGGTTTCAAACCTTCTTTCCAATTTCATCTCAGTCAATGCATCCTGTGATCCCTCACCCTGGACTACTAGCCATTTCCTGAAATAAGCTTCTCTGCCTCTGCAAATGCTACTCTTCTCTTCCCAGTTTCGTTATTTTATTTTTAATTATTTCTCCCTCAGTGGAGCTCATCCTAGTTCTTCTAAGCAGTATTAACTGTTCTCAGGGCACCTGGGTGGCTCAGTGGTTGAGCACATGTCTCCCTTGAGCTCAGGGCATCGTCCCAGGGTCTGGGATCAAGTCCTGCATTGGGCTCCCTGCAGAGAGCCTGTTTCTCCCTTTACCTGTGTCTCTTCCTCTCTCTGTGTGTCTCTTGTGAATAAATAAATCTTTTTTAAAAAAAGAATTGTTCTGTCCCTGTTGCTCCCTAAAATGTCCCCCCTCTGTTCTCTCATGTTAACAGACCCACTTGTGCACACATCATCCTCTATGCACCCTTGTGGCTGTTCATCTTTAGACCCCAATCCCAGCATTTAAAAGGGACTTAATAAATGTCTATAAAATGTGTTGAAAATCTTTTACTTTGGCAGAGAACAACTGCATCTTGGGGACACCTTCTTTCATATCTGTGAAGTTTGGGCCAGAATCTGCCACCCCCAAAATATGCCACGTTGGCTTACAATTATTTTGAGCTGAAGGTGATTAGGTAGCAGCAGCTGCAGGAGGAACTCTTTGCTATCTCCCTTTCTGCTTAAAAGCAGGACATAAATTTCCTTCTGTGCAGGTGTCCCCCCTGCCTGCCCCCCACCCCTCTCCTGACTCAAGAGGAATGGAGCAACCCAATCCCAGGAGACAGAAAGTCAGCACTGAGATGAGTCTGCCTAAACAAACCTTACTAAATAATCCTTGTTTTCCATTAGTTTCTCGGTATATTTACCTTCCCATAATTGACTGCCCAGAGAGGCCCAAACCTCTTTTATTCATCTTGTCACTTTCCCCCATTTATTGCCTTCTGTTAACATGGTATATAAGCTCTCAGACCTAATTGGTTTTTAGGGTTTTCACTTCTTTTTTTGGTGAGGCTCCTAGTGTGTATATGAAACAAACCTTTCTCCTGTTCATCGTCTTCTGTCCATTTAATTCATGTGTCTCAGTCACAAACCTAAGAGGGTGGAGGAACCATTTTTTTCTCTCCCCTACACTTCCAGCCGGGCAAAAAAATATTGACATACACGGTTCTCTTGTCCCTTACTTCCTGCCTCAGGGTACAATCCTCCCTTCTAGCCATGTGGCCCTTTTTAATGCCTGGTTGGGGGGCAGCTCCTTGGGGCTCCAAACTCCCCAGTGTGGGCCCCATGTCCTCTCACTTGCCCTTCACTGTGTTCTGACCATTGTCTCTCAAAGATGATTCACTTCGTGCTGATTCCTACTCAGCAATTATGGATAATAGGTTGATCTCAAGATAACCGCATTGCCATGGTGGGCTCTTGGAGAACTCATTTCTTGACTAAAACCTGCAAAGAATGGTGACGCTGGAGCGCTATGGCCAGGCTAGAGGACCAGATGGTCTGCATTTGGGAGGGGAGAGATAAGGGTGAGTTCAGGGGCAAGAGAGGTGAGGGACAGAGTGGTGGTTCTCAGGGAGGCTCAGGCAAGTCAAGCAGCAACCACAAAGGTGAGCTGCGGGGAGTCCAGCCTGGAAGCTTTGCCAAGTGAGTCTTGAAGGTGGAAACTGGGGAGGGACTCTTGAAGCAGAAGCTCAGGAAACCATCTGTAGTGGGAGAGAGTATGTCCTATTGGGCCGAGTATGTTGGATCTTTGCGGATGGTGCATGGTAGAAGGGGGTGCGGGGTGCATCTGTTCTCCAAGTGGGTGGCTGCCTTCAGGCCAGTCGGTACACAAATCCATGAAGTGGCCAAATACTGGCCAGTTAAATGGGCTTGTTAAGGGGAAATTCACTCCTGTATCCATGAGGAGGTGACTCTCATTTGAGTAGACACTGTCAGGTTTGGTTATGGTTCTCAGGCAGAAGACCCCTGCCCCTCCTTTACTTCATGTAACAAAAAGTGAGTTATTTTTCTTTTGGGGAGTGTTTAATGAAAATGGTGCTTGAGTGAAGGGTGGCTGGGTGGCTCAGTCACTTAAGTGTGTGATCTCAGTTTTGGCTCAGATCATGATGTGGGATCAAGCTCTGAGCACAGTGCGGAGTCTACTTGGGATTCTTTTCCCCTCCCCCCTCTCTCCCCCTCTGCTCTCCCGTCCCTCTCCCTCTGCTCAAGCTCTCTCTAAGCTAACTAAATAAATAAAATCTGGGATCCCTGGGTGGCGCAGCGGTTTGGCGCCTGCCTTCGGCCCAGGGCGCAATCCTGGAGACCCAGGATCGAATCCCACGTCGGGCTCCCGGTGCATGGAGCCTGCTTCTCCCTCTGCCTGTGTCTCTGCCTCTCTCTCTCTCTGTGACTATCATTAAAAAAAAAAAAAAAAAAAAAAAAAAAAAAAATTGGTGCTTGAGTGAATCCTATAGTCCTTTCCTTCTATTCTCTCCCACTCCCCCACCTCCTTCCCTCCACAAAGAGTTGTTGGTTTGCATCATGTGCCAGGGCTCTGCTGGGTGCTGGGGATTGATTCAGAGCCAGGCAGGGTAGGATCCCTGTGTCCAGCAGCCTGACCTCCATTTCTACCATGCCAGCTAGGGATGGAAATCAGGGTGACTGTCCTGGAAGGTCACCACTGTGACACCAGGTGCTAGGACCAGCCAGCAGAATGGAAGAGCCAGGCCCTTTGTTAAAAAGATTATTAAGAAGAAATGTGTGGGAAATATCCGAAAGGGAGACAGAACGTAAAGACTGCTAACTCTGGGAAACGAACTAGGGGTGGTAGAAGGGGAGGAGGGCGGGGGGTGGGAGTGAATGGGTGACGGGCACTGGGTGTTATTCTGTATGTTAGTAAATTGAACACCAATAAAAAATAAATTTAAAAAATAAATAAATAAAAAAAATAAAAAATAATAAAAAATAAAATAAATAAATAAATGAAGTCTTTAAAAAAAAAAAAAAAAAAGAATTTTGGGTTGGGGGCAGCCCCGGTGGTGCAGCGGTTTGGCGCTGCCTGCAGCCCAGGGCATGATCCTGGGGACCCTGGATCAAGTCCCACATAGGGCTCCCTGCATGGAGCCTGCTTCTCCCTCTGCCTGTGTCTCTGCCTCTTTCTTTCTCTCTGTGTGTCTCTATGAATAAATAAATAAAATCTTAAAAAAAAAAAAAGAATTTTGGGACAGTTGCAGAAGTGGAGTCTTAAACTGCTGCTTAAGAGCATGGGGCCCTTCAGAGGGTGGCCAACACAGCCAGCCCTGCTGTGCACTGTGTTCCTGCCCAGTGACCCCAGGGGCAAAAGGGAGTGGGGAGGCAAGAGAGAGGCTGTAACAAAAGGAGGGGGAGAAGAAGGTAGCTGAAACCCTCCTCAGCTTCCATCCACACTAACCACCCACAAAAGGCCCATTGTCTTTTTTCTTACAGTAAGTGTCCTGATCCCTTGGTTATTTGCAGAATCACATCTCCACAGGGCCTTCTGTTGTCATCCTTCCAGTTTTTTATCATTTCATATAGGGGAAGACACTGTCTTCTGATTTCTATGCACCAAAGCTGGGTCAGGAGAAGGGAGCGCGTGGGGAGGGGTGTGAGGAAGGGGAGAAAGTTTTGATACTTGACTGAAGATGACATCTTCCAAAACTGGCCAGCAAGAATTTGATTGGCAGCAGTTCTGTTAGTTGACTGAGTGCTGAATGGAGCTGTGTATTCAGCTGTGAGATGGATGTCCCTACACGGGTGACAGGGTTCACTGTTAATAGACCAGAGGTGACCAGCTCCTGTGGTAGGCAGGTTTGTGGGAACCACGATCTGATTTTGTGAACTTGAATATCCAGACACTTCAAAAGTGTAAAACTGCAGTTGTACTAACTCCTGATAGAGAAATCTGTATCATGATGGCATCAATATTCATATTTATATATGAACTGTGGGAGAGAGAGAACATGAGCAACCTCCTCTTTGCCCAATAAGGAGAGTGTTGGGGAGGATTTCAGCTAAGACTAGTCTGAGCTACTGCTGTTAATAACCATTTTCTTCTGGAAGCAAGACCTACAGACGGGAACGGAAAAGATGAAACTTACTACAGTCTCTGTTCTAAAGTTAATTTTATGTGGGGTGCCCAGCTGGCTCAGCTGGTAGAGCATCCAACTCTTGATCACAGGGTCTTGAATTCAAGGCCCACGTTGGGCTTAGGGCCTACTAATAACAAAAAGAGTTAAAACTATTTTGTCTGATATAAGTATGGCGACTCCAGCTTTCTTTTGACAGACATGATAAATATTTCTCCATCCTCTCACTTTCAATCTGCAGGTGTCTTTAGGTCTAAAATGAGTCTTTTGCAGGTACCATATAGATGGGTCTTGTTTTGTTTTTTTGTTTTTTGTTTTTTAATTTGTATTTTTTTATGATAGTCACACACAGAGAGAGAGGCAGAGACACAGGCAGAGGGAGAAGCAGGCTCCATGCACCAGGAGCCCAACGTGGGATCCCGGGTCTCCAGGATCACGCCCCGGGCCAAAGGCAGGCGCCAAACCGCTGTGCCACCCAGGGATCCCTGTTTTTTTTTTTTTTTTTAAATCAATGCTGTCACCCTATGGCTTTTGATGGAGCATTTAGTCCATTTAAGTTCAAAGTTATTGATAGATATGTATTTATTGCCATTTTATTATTTGTTTTAGGGAGAAAAGACAAAACTCAAGAACTAGATGGGTGAATTTTGCAAGGACAAATTTACTGATGGGAGAAATGAGTAGTGGTAGGTCTGTGTGGGCTGGACTGGAGCTGTGGGGTGGCAGACTGAGAATGAGCTGGTGGGAGGGGCTTTGGGCCAGTCTGCAGGGTGGGGTCCTGGAGGCACTCACGCCCATCCCCCTCTTTCCTGTTTGCTTAGGAGGTTGCCACTTGCTTTAGGCTCTAAGTGATTTAGATGCCTGACCAAGGCTCCTCTGGACGGGACTGCTTCCTAGGTGAGCACAAGTAAGCCCCACAGCCTTTTGCATGTTACGAGTGTAGAGCAACACACAGCTTTCCATGGGTGCTAAGTGCTTTTAAGTAGAGCTTACTTTCCTTTTCAAAGCAGAGATGAGGTATTCAGCTTGGAATGACTGAGAAATTTTCCACTGGATGGGTTGAAAACTAAGTACTGGGGCGCCTGGGTGGTTCAGTTGGTTAAGTGTCCAACTCTTGATTCTGGTTCAAGTCATGATCTCAGGGTTGTGAGATCCAGCCTCTTGAAACATGCTCCATCCTTGGCACATAGGCTGCTTAATATCCTCTCTCTCCCTCTCCATCTCCAGCTCCCCACCCCCACCCCTGTGCCTGCATGCGTGTGCACATTCTCAAAAACAAACCCAGGGGCACCTGGGTGGCTCAGTGATTGAGCATCTGTTTTCGGTTCAGGTTGTGATCCCCAGGCCTTGGAATCGAGTCTTGCATAGGCCTCCCTGCATGGAGCCTGCTTCTCCCTCTGCCTGTGTCTCTGCCTCTCTCTCTCTCTCTGTCTCTCATGAATGAATAAATAAAATCTTAAACAAAAACAACAACAAAAAACTCCAAATACTAATGAGGTCAACCTGAAATACTTGATTCCCATATAGCAATAGTAATTATAGCATTATAATGATAATAATTATCATTTATTTAATACCTGTCAGGTACCAGGCACCATTGTAAGTGTTTTACATAAATTATCTCTTTATTCTTCGCACCAGCCCTCAGGAAGCAGGTGATATTATTTCCTTAATTTTACCAAGATGGAAATTGAGGCACAGAGAGATGAAATAACTTGCCTAAGGTCACAGATTTGTAAAATCAGTGCTGAAATTCAAACTCAGGCCATTTGACTTCAGAGCCTATACCTTTTACCATTATAAACTATTTAGCTCTGAATTAGACAAGCTTTAGCATCATGAGAATTAGATGACCTCGGTCATAGGGAGAGCTAGTGAGAGGACACAAATGACTCAACACAGCTCATGTCTTATGAATGGCAAAATGTCCCAAATCTTAATAGTGAGGATCAGTTCATTTCAATGATTTTTAATACCTTAGTTATCATCCAAATAGCCAGAATAGAGGCCATAGATTGTGGGCACATAAATCTAAGAATATGAGAATCACTGATCAGAGGGGAACCAGGACAGTGACGACAGTGTAATGGTGCTTGGCATTTTTGTAAACTCACCATGTGGCTCAGAAAAACCCTTCCTTACCAATAAGGAAACTAAAGCTCGGAGATAGTAAATAACTCATGCAGAAAACATATTTAAGTTTCTGAGATGGCATTTGAACACACCCACAAAGACTTCAAAATCTGGGCTCTGTCCATACTCTAAGAAGTTAAAGCTAATTTTATACATTTTTTATTGTTATAAAGTAATATAACTGAAAATGTCTGGATTAAGAATACAGCATGATTTTTATGTTAACTGATGGCTATTTGTTATCAGTTACATGTACCAGGAACACGGTGACTCTTTTTTTGCAAACTGTTCTTGCTTAGAATTCATCTTGCACCTAAGGCCAGCACAAGGAATAGTAAGATAAGACAGAATTCAGATATGCATTGTTGTAACCAGAATTTTGGCTGATGGAAAGACTTAGCTCGCCGGGGTCTCACTCCCTACTCTCCCACCTGCCACTGCTCGGTGCTCCACATCATTCACTATGACCTCTTTGAGTTTTCCTGCACAACATCTCCGGCCCAAAAGGACCAAGTTAACCTGTGGTGAAGATATTTTGAAGTGGCACAGTCTTGCTTCGTTCACTCTAGTCACATAAGAGACCCTGCTGTGTTGCTTCTAAAACAATGTTCTAGAATGAGCATCAATAAGAAGAGAGGCCCCTGGGCAACCGACTCCTCCAAAACCTGTTGCTTGCGAGGTTGCACAACTGCAAGAGACATTTGGACTTTGCTGTTGGCGGTACGCTCTGTCCAGAGTGCTTGGTGTCCAATTACACTGCTCAGCAGTTTTATTCCTATTGGTAAAAGAATTAGGTTTTTATTGGATGCTACTCAGTCTTTAAACATATAGTGATTGCCTAATGGAAACCCGTGGGCAATTGTTATTGGAAATAGAAAATATTCAAGGTGAAGAGCTCAAAATTTTCAAAATGTGTTTGGAATGTTCAAAGGACCAGGTCAGTCTGAAGGGCAGGCTGTTGGGATCCTTCCTGGCTCCCATACACATATTCTCTCTGTGCTTCCCAGATGCTGGCATTGTGACGTGTTAGCATTTCCCTTTTTTCTCAAGAAGGCCGAAAGAAGGTGCCCAGAACAAAACTGAATCTTTGATATATCCTAATTTGAAAAGTATGAGCCTCAGTTTTCTTATTTGATTAAAAGAGGTATTCATGGGATGTTGTACTGAAAATGCTTTGTAAACCAATATATTATCGTTATTCAGTTCACCATAGGAGTTGAATATGACATTGTCACAAATGAAATTATAATAGTATTTGGTAGAACAGAGGGCCTTATTAATATGCACCTCTATAGATGGTTTCTAGAGTCTGACTGGCATCATAGAACTAGTGATTGATCTGATTAGAGACGTAAAGACGTACTTGCCCTATTTGACAAATGAAGTAGTTTCTAATTGAAATTGAAGGATGGGTGAACTTTAAATGGAGTCTTGGCAGATGAAGAGGCTAGGTAGGGGAAGAAGAATGTTCTAGATGGACCTGATGATACAGAGTGTTTGGTGTGTGATCTGGTGTGCCCTAATGTGTTAAGGGCATAATCTGAGATGAAATTAGAAAGGTAACCCAGGAGCAGATGGTGGAGGACCTTGAATGCCACAGTCAGGATTTGTGTCAAATTCCCTGGTAATTCATAGGGATTCACCGAAGGCTGTGGAGAAATGTACAAGTCTTCTGTATTTTGCCATGATGCCTCTCATGTCAAAATAACTTGCCCAAGAGATGTCTTGGACAGGCAAAGCATGGAGACAGGGTGGCTCATGGGAAGCCACTGAATAGTGCTGCAAGATGAATTCTAAGCAAGAATAGTTTGAAAAAAAAAAAAAAAAAACAGAAGCAGAGGAGGACTTCCAGTCTGGAGGTGGGAACACAGCAGAGTTGGTCCGAATACACCCACGTTCTAGGTGATTTCCTTACCCGTCCCATGGCTGGGGTCTGTTATCAACTCTCTGACACACTCAACGCATGCTGTGGCCAGTCAGCTCTGGTTTGGCCCATTTTCTCCAGCTGTTGCCAAGACCTCCAGGAAGCCCATTGAGTGCAGTGACAGGCCCTTCCTCTTAAAGGAGAATGCCAGCTACTTTCAAAGGAATGGGTACTGATTTTTTGGTACTCTTCTCTTTTTGTGATCTCATGGCAACAGAGAACACACAGATCACTCCTGCTTAGAGCTCTGCGATTTAAGATTCACAGAGCAGTTGGGTGGGCAGTTTTTGAAGACAGCCTTTGGTTTTTGTTTTCTTTTTCCTTCTTGGCCCAGCACAACTAGTTGAATACAGGAAATTAAGATCACATTGTCTGGTTGCTCACTGATTAAACTGCATTAGATCGACAATCTTTAAGCCCTGATTATTTTGTTTTAAAGTCATCTTCATGTGCATAAATATGCATCATTCCTAGCCTCAAAAGGTGTTTGTTAAAAATTCTTTTGAAAGTAGTCCTGGGGCGCCTGTGTGACACAGTCAGTTGAGCCACCAACTCTTGGTTTTGGCTCAGGTCGTGATCTCAGGATCCTAAGATCAACCCCCACATTGGACTCTGCGCTCTGCGTGGAGTTTGCTGCTTATGATTCTTTTTCCCTCTCCCCCTGCTGCTCCTGCTCGTGCTCTCTCTCTCTCTCTCAAATGAATACACTTAAAAAAAAAAAAAGAAAGTAGTCCTGAGTTATTCAGGATTCAGAGTAGCAGTTGTAAAAATAGTCACATTATGTGCCGTGAAAGAGATGCTGAACTCTATACAGGAAGCGTCCTGGCTTCCCCATTTCTGCCTGTTGGGAGAAAGTGGAGCAGGAGCCCTCGTTGGGGAGAAAGAGATGTCTCTTTCTGCTTAAGAAAGCCAACTACAAATAGAATGAGTATAATTTTGCAAAGTATGTTGGAAGGAATAAACCTCTTTAGCAATATAATTAGTAGATATTGTACTCGAAGCATTCCTTGCAGAACATGAGGTTTGTTTCTCTGTGGGTATTTTGTCCTACCACTGTCAAAAGTGATGCTATTGGTCTCTGATGTATAGTTTATAGCCTAAGAAGAATAACACAGAAGGACATGTTATAATATATGGGGAAAACAGCAAAAGTACAAACATAGAAATTACGTCTAATGTTTGCTTTCATTTTTAATCAATGTTGCCTTTTTTAAAAAAAATTATTTATTTATGAAAGACACACACAGAGAGAGGCAGAGACATAGGCAGAGGGAGAAGCAAGCTCCATGTAGGAAGCCTGACGTGGGACTCAATCCCGGAACGCCAGGATCACGCCCTGAGCCAAAGGAAGACGCTCAACTGCTAAGTCACCCAGATGTCCCTGTTGCTTTTGATGACAACAAAAAAGTAAATAAAGCAAATATAATGTGTAATTGAGCTTTAAACATTTCCTGATGGCTTTTATTTATTCAATAATCATTCATTGATAGTGGCTATAGGATGCTAGGTAGTGTCTAACGAATTGGAGATAGAAGTATATAGACATGGCCAACATGCACATGAGAAAATGCTTTGCATCACTTGCCATCAGGGAAATACAAATCAAAACCACAATGAGATACCACCTCACACCAGTGAGAATCGGGAAAATTAACAAGGCAGGAAACCACAAATGTTGAGAGGATGCGGAGAAAAGGGAACCCTCTTACACTGTTGGTGGGAATGTGAACTGGTGCAGCCACTCTGGAAAACTGTGTGGAGGTTCCTCAAAGAGTTAAAAATAGACCTGCCCTACGACCCAGCAATTGCACTGTTGGGGATTTACCCCAAAGATACAGATGCAATGAAACGCCGGGACACCTGCACCCCGATGTTTCTAGCAGCAATGTCCACAATAGCCAAACTGTGGAAGGAGCCTCGGTGTCCATCGAAAGATGAATGGATAAAGAAGATGTGGTCTATGTATACAATGGAATATTCCTCAGCCATTAGAAATGACAAATACCCACCATTTGCTTCAACGTGGATGGAACTGGAGGGTATTATGCTGAGTGAAGTAAGTCAATCGGAGAAGGACAAACATTATATGTTCTCATTCATTTGGGGAATATAAATAATAGTGAAAGGGAATATAAGGGAAGGGAGAAGAAATGTGTGGGAAATATCAGAAAAGGAAACAGAACATAAAGACTCCCAACTCTGGGAAACGAACTAGGGGTGATGGAAGGGGAGGGGGGTGGGGGATGGGGGTGAATGGGTGACACGCACTGAGGGGGGCACTTGACGGGATGAGCACTGGGTGTTATTCTGTATGTTGGTAAATTGAACACCAATAAAAAATAAATTTATTAAAAAAAAGAAGTATATAAAAGACATCAACTACCAGGGAGCTCCAGCGTATGGGAGTGATGGAAGTGTAGCTATCACATCACGATGCCACCAAATAAGGCAAAGGTGGAAGGGTACACTAGGCTCTTTGGGAGCACAGAGAAGAGAGCGATGAGCAGAGGGAAAGCTTCACGGAGGTGGCACAGCTTGAGCTTGGTCAACACAGATAACTTGTTTCAGTGACAGTTCCAAGCAGAGGCTAGAGGGTGAAAAGGCATAGAATGAGTTGAGAATATATGGTTTAACTGGGAAAATTATGAGCAAGGCAGCAATTATTGATTGCCATTCCCCTTCTTGTTGTTCAAACCCAATTCCAGCTAGGTATTGGCAGCCACAAGCTTCAGAGATGCAAGGTCCCTTTAACAGTGTAAGCCCATTGCAGTACATCAGTTCCCCTTACGGATGATCTGCTTTCAGTGTAGGCTGCTGTTATGAGTTGAACTGTGTCCCTAAAAAGACATGCTGGAGTCCTAACTCCTAGTACCTGTGAATGTGATCTTATTTGGGAAGAGGGCCTTGGTAGATGTCATCAAGTTAAGATGATGTCAATAGTGGGCCTTAATCCAATATGACTGGTATCCTTCTAAGAAGAGGAGAGTGCCATGTGATGATGCAGACACAGGGGGAGAACACTATGTGAAAGGTAGAGGCAGAGATTGGAGTGATGCATCTAATAAGCCAAGGAACACCAAGGATTTCTGGCAACACCAGAAACAGAGAAATGCATGGAACAGATTCTCCCCTAGAGTCTTCAGAGAGGGTACAGGGTTGCCAACACCTGATTTTAACCTTCTTTACTCTGGAGATAATAATTTAAAAAATATTTTATTTATTTATTCATGAAAGACACACACAGAGAGAGGCAGAGAGACACAGGCAGAGGGAGAAGCAGGCTCCATGCAGGGAGCCCGATGTGGGACTCGATCCCGGGTCTCCAGGATCACGACTTGAGCCAAAGGCAGACGCTCAACCGCGGAGCCACCCAGGTGCGCCAATTAGTATTAAAATCTATTCCAAGCGCTGTCAATGAGAGCAAGATAGAGAAAGGTGCAGGGAGGGGACCCAGTTGGGGTGGTTAGGGACGACTTCCGGAGAAGGTGACGTTCTAGCCGAGATTTAAAGGATGAGAAGGCGCCAGGCCCCGGAAACGGTGTCAAGTTTACCCTAAGGCAGTTAAAAATAGCCCCCTACCGCTCCGGCAGCCTTATTGGACGACCGCGCTAGGCGGCGTCGCCGCCAGCAGTAAAGATGGCGGGCGGGCGGCGGGGCGGGGCGGGGCGTGCCCGCGGCCTGATTGGCCGGCCGGGCAGCGTCACGTGGGCGGCCGCCGAGCATCCGGGCTCCCGGCGGCGGCGCTGCGGAGGCTCCCGGGAGCGGGCGGCGCGGCGAGCGGACGGCGGCGGCGCCTCCCGGGCCGCCCGCGTGGGCCAAGCGGCACGCGTGCCGAGCATGGCGGGCTCCCTGCCTCCCTGCGTGGTCGACTGCGGCACCGGGTAAGAGCCGCCGGCGCCCGCCCCGCTTCCGCGCGGCCCGCCCCCGCCCCGGCGCCGAGCACCTGCTCCGCGGCCCGCCCCGGCTCACCTGGCGGGGATTTACCGCAGAGCGCCCCTGGCGGGGCCGGACCCGGCCGGGCTCTGCGCTGGCCACCTGTGCGCCCCGCCCCCTCCTCTCGGGCCCCGGCCGCGCGCCGCCGCCGCTCACCTGGCTGGGCGCGGCGCTCGGCATCGGCGCGCGCACCTGGCCTGGCCTTGCTCCCGCGCGCGGGCCCAGGCGGACCTTCCACCTGCCCGGCCGTGCCCCGACCTGTGTCCCCCAGTGCATGGCCTTTCTTGCTCGTCCTTCTTGACCACTTGTGGAGGTTTTCACGTCGCTCTCCCGACTTGACACCTCGTGTGCAGCATGCTTTGCTGCCTCCGAGTGTTGAATGCCTCGCTCGGCTGAGCTCTTGCTTCAGTTTGCGTGCACTTGCCTTCTCGCTTAAAAAACACGTTAAAAAGGCTCCATTTTGAAAAACAAAGGCTAAATTTGGGAAAGCCTCTTTGTGGTGTAATTTTTTTTTCTTTTTCTTCTTTACTTTTTGGTTGAGATGGTGTCTTTTGATGTTACAACGTGCAGAAGAGCTAGCTCTAGCTACCTTAGGAAATCTCCGGTTCAGTGGTCCAAGCTCAGCTGATTGTAGGAACGTGAATCCGTCTAGCTGGTAGTTGGGAAATTCAGGCATGCCTCCTTGCTTTGTAGGTTAAGTACTCAATGAAATAACCCAGAAGCAGATTTAGTCTCCTGAAGATTTTCCTACACGGGATTTTTACAAATTTTTGTCAGAAAATCTTCCATGGCATGTTCACCTTAGCCTTGATTCTTTTCTGTAGAAAAATGCACTTGGTTTGGTTTCCTTGACAACCTTGTGGGGGTGTCTTTAATTTGTTACAGTCCATCTCCTACTGATCATGCTTTCCTTTTGCTGCTGAAGCCTGTACTATTGGTTCCAGGCTGGAAAAAGCTGCCTCTTGGCTTGTGCTAATGTTTTTTGAGATAAGTGTTGTATCAGAAGTTTTGTGGCTCTTTATTTTAGAAGTTGTTTTGCTGCAGAGAACACAAGCCAAAATCAAAATTGATGTGGGAACCTGCCCCCTGCCCCCTGAGTTTTTGGCTCCTTATGCATTCCCTCATCCCCTGGTAGGGGTCTTCATCCCATGCCCTCCTGATGTCTGGTTGTATCTACAGTGAAGGCAGCAGGTGAACCTGTTTTTTCCACATGTGCATGTGAAATTTTTGCTTTTGTATTTTCAGTCTTGTAAACCTATTGAAATCTAAAGCATTTTTGGTAGTAGCACTAGGTAATGCCCGCAGAGTTTGTCAGTACCTTTAATATTAGTAAGCTGGAGGCTTCACTCCTTGTTCTTGCTCTAAAATGTGGTGCTGTTTTGACCTTTTGAGGTAAGTGGGAATGTAACTTGGCTTACGTGGAGATACAACTTCATTATATCAATGTTTTATGACCCCCAAATCAATGCAGTTTTTTTTTTTTTTTTTTTTTTGTCTGGTGTGGGCTTTGGCAGTCTGGTAGACAGTGGCAGGGAATCTTCCCACTATGTTTCACGCGGATGTGTTCTGTTGTGGAAGCGACTGTGATTTACCATGAATATCCAGGGTCCAATATTTGGTCAGAAGGAGCAGCCTGGGAGGCCATATCAATACTTCTTAGTTCTTATATTTCTCAGACAGTGGAAATTGTTTTTGGATTAACTTTTATGTCAAAATAGGATTCAAAAAGGGTAAAATAGATGTAAAAATAACTAGGACCAAGAAACAGATCTAGGTAGTCATCCTAAACTGTAGACCACTGGTTGCTGTAGATGGGTCTCACATTTGGCCTTTGTATGCCTGTCTGACAAAATTGTTGGCGTCATTGTCGGTTATGCAGTTCTTGTCATCAAGGAGAAAGAGAAATAGCCTTCTTGGGTGAAAAGGCTTTTTGTCTAGCACTAAATTCTAACAGAAAATTCACGTGGAACTATAAGTAGTTATTTAGTAGACCATGTACCAAATGGTATTTTTTTAATAGTAAATAAATTTATTTCATCCTTGTAACCATGCATACTCCTCTGATAGTCGCTGAAACCAATTCAGTGACTGCAAGTGTGCCAGGGGCCAGGATAGTGTGGACCAAGGTACCTGTTTGATCCAAAGATAAAGCTTTGTTTATTTAAAAGGATTACTATGGGCTGCATAGTTTTCAGAGAATTTTCCACAAATTCTAGTTTCACTTCTCTTGTCTTTTTTTTGCATTTTTTTAAAAAAGATTTATTTTTTATTTTTTTATTTTTTTACGCAATCTCTACATCCATTACAGGGCTTGAACCCATAATCCTGACATCAAGAGCTGAATGCTCCACTGACTAAGCTGGCCAGGTGCCCCTTTTCTTGCATTTTTAAACTTATTTTGAAAAAATTTCAGATCTACTGAAAAACTTCAAGAACAGTACCAAAAAACCTACTATATATGTATATATATTTTTTCTTTTTGGGGGGGTTGGGGAGTGGAGAGAGAGAGGCAGGTGCAGTAGGATGGGCAGAGAGAGAATCTTAAATAGGTTCCACACTGAGTGTGGAGCCTGACGTGGGGCTGGATCTCACACCCCTGAGATCATGAAGTGAGCTGAAATCAAGAGTCGAATGCTTACCCAACTGAGCCACCCAGGCCCCCCCTCTACTATATATCCTTCATCCTGTTTCACCAGCTATTAACATTTGCTTTATCATTCTCTGGATAGTCTATGCATATTATTTTTCTGCACTGTTTGAGAATAAGTTGCAGGTATTGTGCCCTTTTGTATCAAAATACTTTAGGGCATACTGAGAAGAGGGGTTTCCTTTTATCCAATCACAGGCCAGTGACATTTATGTGGTGGTGTTCTCTAATATGCTATCTAAGACTCCCATGAGTGGTCTCATTTATGTCTTGTGGACTCTTCTTCCCCTTCCTTGTCCAGCACTGCCTCTTGTTTGGTTGTCAGCCAGTCTTTTAGGTCTCATCCGACTGGACTGGTCCCTTAGCCTTTCTCTAGTTTTCAGGATGCTGACATTATTGGGAGCCAGTTGCTATGTATATTGTCCCTCAGTATCAGCTTGTCTGGTGTTTCCTCATGATAGATACAGTGTATGCATTTTGTCAGGAATACCACAGAAGTGACACCAGTATTTCTTAGTGCATCCCACCAGAATCTTCCCACCCCCAGCATGACTGAGATTTAATTGACATCTAACATTGTGTGAGTTTAAGGTATACATTTTGATTTGATATATTTATATATTGCAAAATATATAAATGTATAGCTTTAGCTCACACCTCCCTCACATCGCATAGTTGCCATTTCTTTTTTGTGGTGAGAACACCTAAGTTCTATTCTCTTAGGAACTTTAAGGTTTATAATACAGTATTATTGACTGTAGTCACTGTACTGTACATGAGATCCCTCTAGTTGAAAGGCTTAAAATAATGGCATGCCTCCTTTTTGATGTTCACTTGAATTATTTGGATAGGGTGATGGCCATTAGATTTCTCCACTGCATAGTTTTTCCCTAATAATGTCATTTACGGAGAATTGTTTTGAGCTTATGTAAAATACCTGTTCTTCCGTAAACTTTCACCCAGTAGTTTAGTATTGATTGGTGATTTTTGCTGTAATTGATAATTGCCATGATGGTTGCCAAATTGTGATTATTTAACTCCAGTGATGTATCTACATTTCTTAGTTAATGTTTTACTATAAGGGGATACTTTTACATTCTTCTCATCTATTTATTTATCATTTGTGTGGGTTATTACTTTACTCAAAAGGTTATAATCCATTATGTCATTCTTACTATATTCAATGGGTTATTATCAGTTATTGCCATTATTTGTTTTGAATGCTTAAATTGTTTGAGATTTGACCAATAAGAGCCCATTCAAACTGTTTTCTGGCATTCCTTGGGCATGTCCCTATATTTTTTGAGCATGTTGTTATTATTAGTAGACTGCAATGATAGTCTTGTGCATGTGTACACTTTTTTGTATTTTTTGCTGGGTGTCTCTGGGAATGTGTTCTAGAAGTGGGATTTCTGGGTCAAAGAGCAATTGCATATATAATTTTGCTAGTCCGTGAAATCCCACTCAGCAGTGTGTATCCTCACCAGCAATGTATGAAAAGTACTTGTGTCTTCTTACAGACTAACAGTATATTGTCAAAATTTATTTTTATTTTTATCCATCTAGAGAGTAAGAAATGATACTATAGTTTTAATTTGAATTTCTTCTTATGTGGAAAGATGGGCATCTTTTCTTTTGGTTAAGAGGCATTTACATTTCTGTGTTCTGTCTCGTCATTTCTCTAGCCCATTTTCCTGTGTGTTTTTTGCCTTGTGCTTTGATTTTGGAAGCTCTTCATGTATTAGGGTGTGTTGGAGATTCCGCAGACCGCTTCAGTGATTTGCTAGGATCGGTTCCAGGACTGTAGTGAAAATCAGCCAAGGGAAAAGGCGCATGAGGCCGAGTAAGGAGGAAACCAGGAGCAAGCTTCCAGAGTCCTCTCGCACTGGAGCCACGTAGACGCGTTTAATCAGCATTCGGTTCTGACAACACACCACAGAAGCTCAGTGAAGACCTGGTGCCGAGTTATCAGGCTGGCCATGGCACCCCTGTCGGGCACAAACCAAAATTTTAGAGCCCCAGAAGGAAAGCAGTTGTTCAACTTAAACTATTGTTTGCATGGTTTAGGCACAGCGATAGGAATGGTAGGAACCCTCCTGAAACCGGGGTTTCCAGGTGCCAGTCGGAAGGCCAAGCTTGCAAGCAGGACTTTCTAAAGAGAGCAGTCTTGGGCCTGTTAACTCTTTTCTGCATGTTGGGGCATTAGCTCTTTATGATGTAAGTCACAAATGCATTTTCTCTGTGTATTATTTGTCTTTTGCCATGCAAGGATTTTTTTTTTTTTTTTTTTGAAGAACCAAATTCATTTGTTTTTTCCTTTTTGTTCTATTTTTTTTTTTTTTTTTTTTTTTTTTAATTTTACCTTTTTGTTCTAGATTTTGAGTCATAGTTAAGAAAGTCCTGTCCCCCTCCATTCCCAAGCTATATGGTGTTTTTTTCTAATGGTTTCATTTTGCCCTCTGTATTTAAATCTTTAATACATTTGGAATGTTTTCTGGGATATGATAGGAGGGAAGGACCCAGTTGGAACTATTTCTGTCTTTTTTTCCTTCTGGCTATCCCATTTATCTCAACATCATTTATGAAAAAAAAAAAAAAAACAACCTCTGTGCTTGAAGATGCTGCCTTTATTATATACTAAATTTGTCTATGCAGTTGTGTTTATTTCTAGATTTTGTTTTGAGTTGCATTAATCTATTCACATGCCACCACCACCACAGAGTTTTAATTACTGAGGCTTTAGAATGATTTTATACCTGGTGGGGCTGGCCTCTCCTACACATCTCTTTCTTTATTTACGGCTTTCCAGTAAATTTTTGCTTGTTCCTCCAAATGGGCTTATAGTCAGCTTCTCTAGTTCCAGAGGGAGAATGCCTGATGGCATTTTTATTTGGATTCTATTTAATTTAATTTAGTGAGGGCCATCGTCTCTGTGATGAGTGACTCCTCCCGTGGAAGAACATGCATCTCTGTCCACTAGATCAGTCTCTTTTGTGTCTTTTAGGATACTGTGTTTCCCTCAGGTAGATTTCTTGTTAAGTTTATGCCTAGGTATTTGATTTCTGCTTTGCTATCATAAATGATGTCTTCTTTTTCATTATGTTTTCTGTTTTTCTTGAATAAAGGGTTTTAGTTTTTTTTGTGTGTTAATTTTGTAAACTGCTATTTTACAAAATACTGTTGGGTTGTATGATTTTTCCCTTGATCTTTAGGGTTTTCCAGATATGAAATCTTTGGCAAACAGAGAAGGTTTTACCCCCTTGGTAGGGACTCTATTTTTTTTTTTTTTTTGACACACTATAGTGACCATTACTTCCAAAATAATATTAAATAGGAATGGAGTTAGTTAGTTTATTTTAGTGGAGCAGCTTCTGGTGTTTCTAAAATAAGATACTGACCTATGGAATGGGAGAAGATATTTGCAAATGACATGTTGCAAATATCTACAAAGAATTTATCAAACTCAGCGCCCAAAAATCCAGTCAAGAAATGGTTAGAAGTCATGAATAGACATTTCTCCAAAGAAGATCTACAAATGGCCAACAGACACATGAAAAAAATGCCTCCACATCACTCAGCATCAGGGAAATACAAATCAAAACCACAATGAGATACCACCTCACACCAGTCAGAATGGCTAAAATGAACAAGTCAGGAAATGACAGATGTTGGCGAGGATGCAGAGTAAGGGGAACCCTTGTACACTCTTGGTAGGAATGTAAATTGGTGCAGCCACTGTGGAAGACAGTGTGGAGGTTCCTCAAAAAGTTGAAAATAGAGCTACCCTACAACCCTACAATTACACTTCTAGGTATTTATTCAAGGGATACAAAATATATATAATGGAATATTATCCAGCCATCAAAAATGAAATCTTGCCATTTGCAATGACAGATGGGACTAGAGGGTATTATGCTCAGTGAAATAAGTCAATCAGGGAAAGATAAATAACCATATGAGTTTACTCATATGTGGGAGTTAAGAAACAAAACAGATGAACATAGGAGAAGGAAAGGAAAAATAAGACAAAATCAGAGAGGGAGACAAACCAGAATAGACTCTTTTTTAAAAAAAAGATTTTATTTATTTATTCATGAGAGATAGAGAGAGAGGTAGAGATATAGGCAGAGGGAGAAGCAGACTCCATGCGGGGAGCCTGATGTGGGACTCGATCCTGAGACTCATGCCCTGAACCAAAGGCAAAGGCTCAACCACTGAGCCACACCCAGGCATCCCCAGAATAGACTCTTAACTCTGGGGAGCAAACAGGGTCCCTGGAGGGGAGATGGATGGGGTAACTGAGTGATGGGCATGAAGGAGGCACGGGATGTGATGAGCACTGGGTGTTCTATGCAATGGATGAATCACTGAATTATACCCCTGAAACTAGATGGTAAGCTATATGTTAATTAAATTGAATTAAAAAAAATAAGATGCTGGCTTTTGGGCTAGTGTGTGTGTATGTCTGCATGCACACACATATATATCATGTTAGTCTGTTTCTATTTTTTGGAATGTTCGTATGGGTGTTGGACATTGTCAGAAACCTTTATCATAAATGGAATGTGTAGTTTTTTTCCTAAGCCAGTTATGATGATGGGTTATGTTAATGGATTTCCTCATAGTGAACCAATACTGTATTCTGGCATAATCCTCATTTGATTATGATGTATTTTTAAAAATTTTTAAAAAAGATTTTATTTATTCATGAGAGACACACACAGAGAGAGAGGGGTAGAGACACAGGCAGAGGGAGAAGCAGGCTCCATGCAGGGAGCCCAATGTGGGACTCGATCTCAGGACTCCAGGATCATGCCCTGAGCCGAAGGCAGGCGCTAAACCACTGAGCCACCTAGGGATCCCCTGATGTATTATTTTTTGGTGTGTAGGTAAATTGTTAATATTTTATTTAGATTTTTGCATGAAATAGAAGTGAGAGTGATTTATAATTTAGTTTTTTGGTTCACTGCCTGTCAGATTTTGAGATCAGTGTTACACTCTCTTTATAAAGAAATTAAGAAGTTTCCTTTCCTCTTCTGTTCTCTGGAATAGTCTGTTGTAGTATTGGGATGACGTTTTTAAGGTCTTGCTAGAATTTCCCCATGAAACTGTCTAGACTTGGTGCTTGCTTGTGGGGAGACTTCTACTCTATTTCTTTGAAGTCTGTTGGACTTTCCATCTCTAGTGGAACCAATTTTGTTGTGTTGCATTTGTCTAAAAATTTTTCATTAAATCTAGATTTTTCAAGTGTATTGTATATAGTAGTCTCATGATTCTAAAAATATCCTCTACATTTATGCTTATTTTCCCTTTTGTCACTCACATTTATGTGTTTTGTTTCATCCTTTTTCTTGATTTACCTAATTTGTCCTGTGTATCTTTTTTCAAGGAATGAGCTTTGGGGTTTACTTATTCTGTTTTTTTTTTTTTTCTGTTTTTTTGACTCATTTATCCTGCTTTTATCTTTATTTCTTTTTTTTCTACTTTCCTTTGTTTTTGTCTTTGTGTTTGTGAGTTGGATGTTAATTTTTTTTTTTTTCATTTTTTTTTTTTTTTTTTTCATTTATTTATGATAGTCACACAGAGAGAGAGAGAGAGAGAGGCAGAGACACAGGCAGAGGGAGAAGCAGGCTCCATGCACCGGGAGCCTGACGTGGGATTTGATCCCGGGTCTCCAGGATCGCGCCCTGGGCCAAAGGCAGGCGCTAAACCGCTGCGCCACCCAGGGATCCCTGGATGTTAATTTTTATTTTTTCTTTAATTGAAGGTACTTATTACTACAGAATTTTGGCTGTTACATCTTAAGCTGTATCTTTCCTTTAGATTTAGATACATTTTTTCATTATAAATTTCAAGAGATTTCTATATTTTTGTTTTGAGTTTCCCCCATAACTCAGTATTTCTATGGTAGCATGTTTTAAAATGTTCAGGTATAAGGGCCTGTTTCTTTTCTTTTTTAAATTTTGGTTTTAATCTCTAGTGTTACTGTGTTATGTTCAGAGAATGCTGTTAGCTTTATTTCTATTCTTTGGACTTCATGGCGGCTAAGGCCTGATCAGTTTTGTGCATGTTCTGCACTACGTGAAAATCTGTTCTGTATTAGTATGTCCAGAGGTTGACGTCTATCTATGTACGTGAGCTACCTTATTAATGATTTTATTTAGGTCTTCTGTTTTTTTTCCCCATCTTCCTCTGTGTTGGACTGAGCAGGGTGTGTTAGGTCTTCCATTATTACTTCCCCTTGTTTTATGAAAGGGACTGTTGCCTCGTTGAGTGCCTGTGTGTTAATATTTGTGTCTCCCTGAGCTGTTGCTCTAGTGTGGTATCCTGTTTCCGGGGGGGTCTCTCAGTGCCCTGAAAGTCTGAGATCTACTTTGTAAAGGATGGTTGAAAACATACCAAACGCAAACTAACAGAATGCAGGTGTATTATATAAACACAATGTAAAAAGTTTTAGATGAAGCAAGTAGTTCATTTATTTATTTTGGGGTTCACATAATAAAATTTTGATTTTATCATAGTATGCACATTAATTAAGAAACTCAAAAGGTGCTCGGAAGCTAATGTGAAAACACATGGAGTGTTGTTCTGCCTACTATTCTCTGTCTTTGCCCAGAAACAGCTGCTTTCAGCTTTTAATTCTGTATCTTCCAGCCTTTATGGATTTCCATGTTTCTAAATAGAGTGCACTTCAATCTATCGATTATCAATTTTTACATCATCTGTTGATCTAATGTTGTTAGATGATGGTTTAATTCTCTCATCCTGCATTTGCCTTCTGTTTCTCCTTCCCTGTCCTCCCAGTAGAAATGTATTATTGCATTTTCCAGTTGATTTGTGATCAGAGTTTACATTACTATGCCTATGCAAACCTGTCCTCATTCATGAAAGTGTACTGTGTTTTTTCTCTTCAATTTTGTTTTTATGGAAGTTAATGATTGCCTTCCTTGTTTTATTTTCCTTATATCCACTGCCCACTATTTTTCCACGTTTTCAGGTAGCCTGTGTCTCAGTGCTGTTTTCCATAAGGTTAATCACATTGCAGATCCAGTTGGTTTTTGCGGACATCCGTCTTTTGCAGCCCTCTGTCTTTGTCTCTTGGGTGGTTGCTTCCCAGGGCTGCCAGTCTGGGACTTTGCTTACAACCTTGTAGGCCTTTCCTTTACCTTTCTCTTGGATTGAATCTGTTTCTCACGTCCATTCCTTCCTGCTGTCTGCTTTGGTCCCTGCTGGTGGTCCTTCAGTAGCCAACTTTGTGAGGCTGGGAAGGTAACCCAGTGGGGCAGTGGTTCTTGGTGGCTGCCTTTGACGTGCCTGTGTCCTGAGTCTTGCCTCTGCCCATCTGACTGGTGCACATTTGTCGTCCTGGCATCTTCTACCATCATTCCAGGCGTTCACAAACCTCTCTCTTGGGCGTTCTCTTCCAGGTCTTCTTTTTTGGTTTTCTCCTTCATTTTGGTAGAGAGCATCCTCCAGTAGCATCCTCTGAGAAATGATGTGTGGGAGGTAAATTTTTAAAATGTCTTGCTTTTCTGAAATGTTTTATCTCTAATCCCTTACTTGGTTGAATTGTTGGGTGTAGTATTCAGTGTTGGAAATAATTTTCCTTCAGAATTTTTAAGACACTGATTCTTTGTTTTCTTGCTTCTGGTTTTGCTGCTGAGAAGTTAGAAGACTTTGTAAATGACTTTGATTATCCCGTTCTCCTTTCTGGGAGCTTTTAGAATTTCACAACGATGTGCCTTGAAGTGGGTTTGTCTTCATTGTGCTGGGTGTTTTGTGAGCTCCTCTAGTCTGGAGACTAGCCTCTCTGAATTATGGGTAATACTTCCAGATTATTTCTTCCTCCGCCAAGTGTGTGTGTCTGCATGTGCTTGTGGGCATGCTGTGTAACCTCTGGTTCCCGTGTTGAATTCTTGGGCTGTTTCTCTGATTTTCTTGTCTTTTCTCTCATTTTCCATCGTCTGGTCTCAGTTCTTTGTTTCTAGGATATGCCTCGCCTTGTCTTCTAGCCCTTCTCTTCCATTTATGCTCTTATTTTCAATTTCCAAGAATTCTTTTTGTTTTCTAAATGTTCTTTTACTAGTATCCTCTTGTTTTGTTTCTTGGTTATGGTATCTAATCTTAGAGGTTTGAGGATGGTGATTTTTTTTGGTGGTTGTGCTGGTGAGGTCTTTCCCTATGTAAGTTTTCTTTTTTTTTTTTTTTAAATTTTTTTTTAAATTTTTATTTATTTATGATAGGCACACAGTGAGAGAGAGAGAGAGGCAGAGACACAGGCAGAGGGAGAAGCAGGCTCCATGCACCGGGAGCCTGACGTGGGATTTGATCCTGGGTCTCCAGGATCACGCCCTGGGCCAAAGGCAGGCGCTAAACCGCTGCGCCACCCAGGGATCCCTGTAAGTTTTCTTTTAAGTTTTTTTTTTTTTTTTTTAAAGACACTTAAAAAAATTTTTTTTTAAAATTTATTTATGATAGTCACAGAGAGAGAGAAAGAGAGAGAGGCAGAGACACAGGCAGAGGGAGAAGCAGACTCCATGCCGGAAGCCTGACGTGGGACTCAATCCAGGGTCTCCAGGATCATGCCCTGGGCTGCAGGCGGCGCTAAACCGCTGCGCCACCGAGGCTGCCCTTTTAAGTTGGTTTTTGATTTGTGTGTTTTCATCTACTTTGTGGTAGAGGCTTTCCTCAGATGTTGGTAGTTTCTGGCTGTCTGCTCATGATGAAAAGTCAGAAAATTAAAAAGCTCATTGGTAAAAAAAAAAAAAATTAAAAAAAAAAAAGCTCATTGGACTCTCTGAATGTGTAGGTTGACTTACTGATTTTGAGCTTCACCATGGGTGATATAGGCAGGTCGTTTACGGGGGTCTCCTGGCTTTTAGGGTCTTCCAGTTTTTTCTTTTGAACTGCTCATTTCTCCAGAGACTGTACTTGGGCTCCTTTGCCTGGAGGGCTGGGTCTGGGTGCTGGTGTTCTGAGAGCTGAAAGGGGGAGAGAGGAGGAGATGGGACAGGGTGTCTGAGCCATCACTGTTTATTATGGATGCAGTTGGGAAAACCTTTGTTGTCAGGATGCTGATGGTTTCACCCATGCCCAGTGATTTTGAGTCCAGAGACCCTTCTCCAGAGAGTCAACATCCAGAGAGTGCTGGAGTCAGGGAGGAGCCATGGCCCCCAGCAGGGGAGGGACGCTCACTGGGTCCCGTGTGTGGACCCTTCATTTTCACTTCCACAGGCTGCCGTGCAGCTACCAGTTTTGGAGCCTTTTCAGATGCAGGTGCATGTGTTGGGCTGGTTTGCAGCTTTTGCCTCTGTTTTCTTCTCCCAAAGCCAGTTAACACTGATCCTTGGCTCTCCAGGACCATACCTTTGGTTTTGCCTCCTCTTCTTTTCTTCTTATTGTTATGGCTTCATATATCAAAAAAATCATTTTGAGTTTGATCGTATATTAATTTACAGTGTACAGTGTAGAGAGGGTATATGTTCTTTAGAAACTATAATTGAGATCTGGGGATATTTTTAGTTTTATCAGAACCATATTCAAGGCAGTTATAGTCACTTTTTTTAACTGAAAACCTTAGGAAGGAGTAGAGCTGTTTTGGCTGAAGTTTGGGGTTTGAGACTGGACTTCATAAGGGGTCTCAGTCAAAAGAACCTCCCTACAGGATACAGTTTGAAAAACACTGTTCTAGGATGTGACATTTCCACTTTTAAACATAGATTAATTGAGCTTAAGTTGTCACCTTCTGCTCTAGACACATGGTTGTAGGAGGAATTTTAACTATATATAAATATGTTGAGTTGACAGTAGTCAGATTAATTCTCTTGACGGCAGAATTGAAAAGTCTGTGTGTTACTGCTGTGGAAAAATAGTGGCGTTTAACAGAAGAGTGAAAGAAGCTTTGCACAAGGGCTGTTTAAAACGGTTGGGGCAAATGAGGATATATTTTATTTACAGAAAGAGACTTTGGAAGGATACATAAGAATAGGAGGTGGTGTAAGGCAGGAGTGGGGTGGACGGTATAGGATTGGGAGTGGGACTTCTGAATGGGTACCTTTTTAGGGTGTTTTGAAGTTTGAACTATGAGAACATACTCGTTTAAAAGGCAGAATTGTAACTTGGTATTGCTTTATGCAGCTATTCACTCTGTTGCCACGTGGGAAAGGGTCTCAGGCCAGGGTCTCACAGAGGCACTGAGTTTGAGAATGTGTGTTTTTGAGAATGATTGCCTACCTTTACTGTGCTGGCTATCCTTTTGGAAGATAGTGTTCAAACAAACAAAAATCAAAGGCTTTTACCATAAAAATTGTTGGTTTTGATTCCTTATGTACACATTTGGGAGAATTTGATTGACATGGCTCTTCCCTTTTGGATGAAAAGATATACATAGAACTGGAAGAGAAACAATATGAAATTTTAGTATAGCAAGAGGCTTTCACAGTGAAAACTACACAGGAAGTTATTCGGGAAGATAATTGGTAGATTTGATCATCTAAACTGTCAACAGTTATATTCCAGGAAATGTGTAACTGGGAAAAATTGGTAATGTGTAAGAGCAAGGATTTGTATCCTTGGTACATGAGGGTTTGCGCAAATTGGTAAGATACTAAGGTCCTAGTAGAAAATTATCTAAAGATAGTATGTGGAAAAATATAGATGGCTCATATACCTCAAATAACATTTAAAAAATTATTTATTTAGAGAGAATATGTTTGTGTGTGCACACATGTGTGAGCAGGGGGAGGGGCAGAGGGAGAGAAACTCAAGCAGACTCTGCCAGGACTGTGGAGCCCGTGTTGGGGCTCAATCTCACGACCCTGAGATCATGACCTGAACTGAAATCAAGAGTTGGATGCTGAACCCACTAAGCAACCCAGGTGCCTCTCAAAAAACATTTAACAGTAAAGAGAATTATCAAATAATGGATCCTTTTACTTTTTGAATTATTTTGAAATATTTTCTGGAAATGGTAGTATTTAATATTAGATAGGGATTATTGTGATTAACCTTTTATGGTTGAAGAAACTGAAGTATGGAGGGATTAATTTACTTTCCTAAAGTCACATAGTGCTGTGTTTTGAACTCAACACTGCAAGCCCCATTAAACTCATATCATAAATATATGCTATTTCAAGCAGTATAGAATGCCTGTGTATGGCCATCAATCTGCCTCATTTTTGATGGCTATATAGCATTTTATGGAATTATAATCATTTACCTACTATGTCCTCTGTTGACGCATTTGGGTGTTTCCAGTGTTTTGTTGTTGTTTTGCTGTTGTACTGCAGCAGTGGATGGTTTCTCTTCCTATCTTTGCCTACATCTGAGAGTGCTTCTGCGGGTAAAGTCCCAGAAATGTGCCATTTGGACAATGGGGTATATGTATTTAAAATTCTCATAGATAATGTGAAGCTTCCCTGTAAAATGACTCTTCAGCCTTTTACTACCACCCACGTATAATTTACTACCACCTTCTTGAGTATTGGCCCAGATCTTGAGTATTGGCCCAAATTTATGGGTGAATTTAATGATATTTGATGTTTCTTAAAAAAATATTCTTCTTATGTGAGAGTAAGGCCTGTCTCAATTTATTTGCCCACACGTATATCGATTGTTCTTGGCACACATCTCTCTACCCATGTCCATATCTCTCTCTGTCTGTGTAGTTTAGTCTTGAAGGTAGCATGATTCCGTGTTGTTGCCATTGTGAATGGGATCCTTCTATCCCATGTGTATTCTCACTTCTTGTCAGGAAAGTTGTTAATTTTTGTCTTTTATTTAGCAACTGGCCATCTTACTGGATTTCCTGTTTCCTTTAAATATTCTACTGAATTTCCTCAGACTGTCCAGGTCTGCAATGATCATGTACAAATAAATTTTTGTCTCCTCCTTCCCAGTGTGACTCCTTTTATTCTTTGTGATTCATATTATCTAGTGATTTCTAAGCACGTTGACCGTCAGAATCATGGGGTTGGGACAAGAGATGTAAAACATGCAAGTGCCCAGGTTCCTTGTCTGGAGATTTCCCATCAGTGATTCTAGGACAGGTACTAGAAATAGGTATTTTAGAAGTTTCCCTGGTGATCTGTTCAGGTTTGGTACATTTTTTCTGGAAGCCTACCCAGGTGATCTTAAACTTACTTGCCTGCCAGAAAAAGTAGACCATACTGCAATAAAAAAAAAAAAAAAATCAATTTGAAATCCTCTTTCTAATAGGTAAACATTTTGATGAGTACTTTGAGGATTGGGGCCCTCTTTCTTAGTATCCACATAGTATGCCTGCTATCTGTTTCTAGCTAGTAAACTACTTGGGTTAAAAAAATGCTTCGTTTTCATAAATGATGTCTTGAACACAGTCCATATTTAATAATTATGTTTTGCTTGTTGATTTTTTTTTGGTTCTGCCCCTGAATGGTTGAGCCTCTAAGATTGCCTCTTAGATTGTCTCTAAGGGGGCATGCTAGTTAGCATTGGATTGTCCTCCTAGGAGAGGATTTTAGGATGAGCACTTTTTTTTTTTTTTTTAAGATTTTATTTATTCATTCACTCATGAGAGACAGAGAGAGAGAGAGGCAGAGGGACACAGGCAGAGGGAGAAGCAGGCTCCATGCAGTGAGCCCAACGTGGGACTCGATCCCAGGTCTCCAGGACCACGCCCTGGGCCAAAGGCGGCGCTAAACTGCTGAGCCACCCGGGCTGCCCAGGATGAGCATTTGTTAGATTACATTGACAGTGTTATATTTAATGTGTTCTCATTGAAGTTTGGTATGAGCCTGGGTTGATGAGCATTTTATTAAAATTTTGAATGTCTTTTATTTTTTTTATTTTTTTATTTTTATTTTTTTTATGATAGTCACAGAGAGAGAGAGAGGCAGAGACACAGGCAGAGGGAGAAGCAGGCTCCATGCACAGGGAGCCCGATGTGGGACTTGATCCCGGGTCTCCAGGATCGCGCCCTGGGCCAAAGGCAGGCAGGCGCCAAACCGCTGCGCCATCCAGGGATCCCCTTGAATGTCTTTTTTTTTTTTTTTTTTCTTCCCTTGAATGTCTTTTAAAAAAAAATCTTGTTAGACATTCATTACATTGTGATTATTCAAACTAACAACCTTAAGTATATTTGATCCTCTGTAAGGAGTTGCACAGAAAAATCTAAAGATATGAAGTTACCATAAGTGATCGAATAGCTTATGCTTTTGCCACTATTTTTAATGGTTTCAGTTTTGATAGGGCGATAGGGGAGGATTTCATAGTAATTTGTTTATACATAAAAACATTAATATATCTTAATGTTAGTTTCCCTCACTCATGAAAATCGTTGTTTGCTTATTGTTGTCAATGCTCCGTTATCTGTGTGACTCTGTGACAGAGGCATCCCTTGAGGGCTGTCTGAGAGCACTGTGCCTTCAGGGTCTCAACATTCCAGCACCTGCTGGCAAGTGGCACCTGGTGATGGTGACATCAGTATCCAGTTGAATTTTGGAGCTGTGGGTCTAAATGTGCACCAGCCTGTTTCTGTGGTCTGACCTTTGCTGCTCTGGGCCATAGTTCATGATTTCGGGGGACAGTTGGGGAAGGATATCTGGGGATCTGCAGGGTTTACCTTTGTGCATTTTATTTCCACCACAACTTAAGGTAGTGTGTCTGTGGTGTGTAGAGTTGTGTACACCAGAAAGATGGAACGTGGCCACAGAGGATACTACGTGTGTGTTTTCTGAGCTTTTCAAAATTTTAAATTAGGAAATATTTCAAATGTACAGAAAAGTAATAATAGTAAAAAACCAAAACTTATGTAGATATAGCACTGTTCTAGTGCTTTCTCTGTTTCCCTATTTATCAAACTCACCCTGTGAAATAGGTTGTATTATTATCTCCGTTTTACAGATGGAGAAACTGAGATACAGATAGGTAAAGTAACTTGCCCAAAGTCACACATTTGGTAAATAACAGAGCTGGACTTGAACCCGAGCAGTCTGGTGCCAGAGTGCATGCCTGGTCTTAGCCAATACAATACATTCTTGACTTTGAGAAATATAAAAAAAATATAGAAATGATACTTAGTACCTGATATTAATAAATGTTAATATTTTACTGTATTCCAGGTTTTTTTTCTTTTTTGGAAATAATCTCATCACACAAACAAATATTTTGTCATCTATAAATGAAAGATTGTGCTAGATGATGGGTCTGGCCTTTTGTGGTTCCCTCCCCTTGTTTCTGACTTTCAGCATCCCCCCTCCCAGTCCATTCCTTTCCCCAGCAGTTAGACAGCAAATATCTTTCCTTACATTGGTAAGAACTCATTCAGCAGATATTTATGGAGTGCCTGGCACCATGCCAAGGGTGGAGGTACATCATACAACTTGTAATCTAACGTGGGAAGACAGATTTTTTTAAGTCCAAATTGCATATTTTTTAGAGGGGAGTGATATGGCTTTTTAAAAAATACAGTCTTTATTATTTATTTATTTATTTTTATTGATGAGTAGTTAATTTTTTTTGTTATTTTTATAAATTTATTTTTTATTGGTGTTCAATTTGCCAACATATAGAATAACACCCAGTGCTCATCCCGTCAAGTGCCCACCTCAGTGCCCATCACCCAGTCACCCCCACCCCCCGCCCACCTCCCAAAATACAGTCTTCAATTTGAGGAGTTTAGTGATTTCTGACCTACTTGTTTCTTTAGCCTTGGGTCAGCAGTTCAGTTTATTTATATACATTGTCTGGAATATACTTCCAGAATGGTGATTGAATTGGGAATTTTAAAAAATTGAGTGTATATTGCCTTCCTCCTGGAAAGTCCCTGGGCCTGGGTCAACTTTGAAACCTCCCTTTGGGTCTGGTGAGCCCTGGAGTGGGGTCCACTTGGTTTGTGTGTTAGGTAACTTGTGGGACTTGGGGGCCCTCAGGTGGGTCTCAGAAACTTCTTGTAGGGTCCAGTGGGTTTCAGAGCTCTGCCCTGCCTAGATTCTTATGGCACCAAGACGTCGGATCCTTGGAGACTGAACAGTAGGGCGTAATTTAAATGGAACTGACTTGCCATTTTTGGCTCACCAAAGCTCATTCATTCACTATGTGTTCAAAATTAGTAAAATTAGCATATGGCAAAATACATAGAAAAATCATAAAAATGATTTATTAAATTCGGAATGCAATACTGCATCAAAAATTTTTAGTATTGAGCATCTTGAAAGAATTTATAAACTAGAATGAGTTAATAGAGCTACTTTCCACACCGCTGAGCAGTGTTTTTCTTCATTACAGGCATTACTGCAGGACGATGGCTCAGTTGTCCAGACTTTACTATTCATTACAGTAGCCTAATAAAGGAGGAGCTGATGAGTCTTTTCAGTTTTCAATTTTTTATTTCCAGCAGATGGTTCTCAGTGGCGGTCTCCCCCTGCTACTTTTCTTTCTTTTTCTTTTTTTTATATATATATATATTTAAGAGATTAGCAAATGCTTTTGGAACAGATAGTAGTATTTTGGCATTTGTTTTAGTTAAGACTTTTGGAATCCATCACACAGAGTATCTTGACAGAAAATGGGCTCCTTCTGAAATGAGATGATAAGAGATGCTCCTGTCAGATATTCTCAGGAGGTGGCAGTAGCTGTTTCTAGACATATGCCATGACATTTTAAGAAAATTATATAATCATTTTTAAGCCCCCCTCCCCCCAAAAGTTCATGAAGTTTGAGAAGTACACTTCTTTGAGAGCCAACTCTGGGATTTAGCCTGCATATTTAGATTGCTTTTTTTTTTTTTTTTTTCCACCAGCTGCTTGGCTTTTGGCAGCCGAATTAACTTCCCAGTACCTCAGTGTTCTCATCTGCAAAATAGGGATAATATTTACTTTCTTGACAGGATTTTTGTCAAAAAAGTAAGAGTGTAAAAGCACTTGTAAAGTTAGGAATACACAATATAACATGTGTTAATGCATGTGTGCAAGATTTTTCCCAATAGATACAAGCATAACATTTTATGTTTTGATAACAGCTTGCTTGTCTGAAATGAGTGATTCACAGTCATCATAAGCTTTATTTATTTATTTATTTATTTATTTATTTATTTATTAATTAAATTTCAATTGGATATTCTGAGGCTTGATATTTTAGGACTTGGAAAGCTTATAATTAAAGACGCTAATGGGATACAGGGGAGAGTATTATTATCTAAACCTGTGTTGATGACTTTGTGCTTTTAGGTATACCAAGCTTGGCTACGCAGGCAACACTGAGCCACAGTTCATTATTCCTTCATGTAAGTACAGCTCCACCCTCGCATTTCTAAAGGATTGGGGTTCTCAACATTCTGATTGTTTTTCCAGGCATATTAACTGACTTGCCATCTGCTTTTAGAAGACTGTTGTGGTGACTGGGGAGGGTTATTAATGTTGACACCTGGTTGCTGAATATGCTGTGGACTGTAGCTGTACCCTACCCTCCCCGTCCCCCCAACTTTCTGACACTTTGATTGTCTTCTGTTAAGCCCCTTGTCCCTGTCATTAGAGTTTCCACTTTGGTGGTTGGCAGGGACTTTTCATTCAGCCATAAATGTCTGAGCTACTTTGAAGAGGTATATCTAGTCCTTTAAGGTTAATTTGTAATTTTAAGTAAGTGCAGTTTTTTTTTTTTTTTTAAAGATTTTATTTATTCATGAGGGACACACACTCACACACAGAGACAGAGCCAGAGGCAGAGGGAGAAGTAGGCTCCATGTAGGGAGCCTGATGGGGGACTCAATCCCGGGTCTCTAGGATCACGCCCTGGGCTGAAGATGGCGCTAAACTGCTGAGCCACTGGGGCTGCCCTAAGTGCAGTTTTATTAGCAACTCCATGGACTGAATATCCATTGTACTGCACTATTCACTTTATTGAAAGATCTTTTTTTTTTTTTTTTGAAATGAGAGGGCTGATGACTGTTTTATTGTGTTCAGAGTGTCTGCTTTTGTTCAAATTTTAGTCGCTAAAGAATGATAAACTTAAAAGAAGAAATGTGCTCACATTTTGGCAGGAGTGCCCCCTACCCACTCTTTGTTTCCCATGGCAGCTTCCAGGGTCAGGTTGTTTATAGGGCAGAATTTTTTCCTGAAACTATTTAAATTCCGAATTATTATTTGGAGGCAGTTGACCAGAGTAACGTATATCCATCCAGAGTGAAGGGAAACTCTGTCTCCTAAATGTAACTCTTGTGAGATGAGTTGTGATCTTAGAAATTGAGTTGTTACAGGGTCAGTGACGTTGTAATGACAGGCTCTTGTGAGCAGTATGGACCATGGAAAGCTTTGGAGAGCTGAAGACAAGGATCTTAGCATTTATTCAAGGGAAGACTAAAGCCTCTGTCGGGTTCCTTGAGCACATTTCATTTACCTCATTCTACATCCTTCCTTGCTGGATGAAGTTAATCATGAATTTGATTTCTAGGTTTGAATACTTTGGTACCATGATGGGGTGTCCTCAATAAGAGGCATGATTTGTCTGCTGTATCTTTATTCACAATTCATAATTTAGTGTAATCATTCGCTAGGGCTGCCATTACAAAATACCATTACAGAAATATATTTGATCACAGAATGGAGGCTTAAAGTCTGAGATCAAGGTATGGTCAGGATTGGCTTCTGGTGAGGCAGATGACACCTTCTCACTGTGTCCTCACATGGCCTCCCCCCCCCCTTTTTTTTTTAAAAGAAGAGTTTAATTTAATTTAATATTATATGTTCCCCAAGTTTACTTTCTGTACACCACCACTTTTGGGACAATGAATGGCTAAAAAATAATATTCCACAATTTGTTAGATTCTACTCTAGATCATCTTAAAAAAAAAAAAAAGGGGAACAACACGAAGTCTCTAGAAGTTCAAAGACTGGTTGTTGACGTCCTCGCCCAACAGATGAGGAAGCTGGTCCTAATTTTCTTCTGTTAGCAGATTCTCTGATTTCAGCTGGGCCTTCCTGGTGCTGTCCAAGTTCAGGTGTTGGTGTTTTCTTTTAAAAAAGCCACACTCGAATAGGATGACTGTGATCATAATCAAAGCCAAAGAGAGGGCAGCCCTGGTGGCTCAGCAGTTAAGTGCTGCCTTCAGTCTAGGGTGTGATCCTGGGGTCCTAGGATCGAGTCCCATGTTGGGCTCCCTGAATGGAGCCTGCTTCCCTCTGCCTGTGTCTCTGCCTCTCTCTGTGTGTCTCTCATGAATAAATAAATAAAATCTTAAAAAAAAAAAAATTGTTAAAAGGCCTTTAAAAAAAAAAAAAGCCAAAGAGAGATCTCTGTTGTTTCTTCCTCTTCTTATAAGGCAACAGTTCATTTAGATTAAGGCCCCACTTTATGACCTCAGTTAGCTTTGATTACCATAGTCTCCATCTTATAGTCTCCATCTCCAAATGCAGTCACACTGAGGGTAAGGGCTTCAACATAGGAGTTTGAGGGGATACAGTGAAGTCACAGTTGGCACTTTGTAGGCTAGATCGGTCTTCTGTGAATTTTATTATCACGAATGCCCTGGAACTTGATCATTCCATGCTGGATTGATAAATTGGACTTTCTGACTTCTCAGAGCACATTGGATTTTAACCTTGTTAAATGCCACAGCGCGAAAAGGCTGACCTTGCACCTTTTGCTTTAATGTGCTGCCATTTAAAACTGCCAGCAGCATTCAGCTGGCTGGCCCATTTAACCTGTCATCATTAACAGGGAGGAGAACTGAAGTCACTTATTAGCAGGATTTCATTCACTGTCAGACAGCAAGGCAGCTCTCAGATTGGTGCTGTCAACCTTCACAGTAGCAGAAGCTAGAAAGAGCATAAAAATGTCAGAGGTAGGAGTAAAAGAACAGTTATATTGTTGGCTACATTTGTTGCAAGAGATGGAGAAGCCCCAGGAGGCGAGGTGAGAAGATGTTTGGGCAGAAGTGAAGATGTTGGACTAGGTAGAGGGCTTGGTTACTGCAGGCTGTTGGCTTCACCGCTTGCCTTAGTTCTGGGAGCTGAATCATGTTTCTGGCTCTACAGGCTCTGTTTACAAGGTGAAGTTCAAGTCACACATGCTGAGGTGGCACCCACAGAGTAAAGGTGGAGCTTGTGTGGATGTGTGGTAAGGCTCTCTGATGCTGCTGGACTTGGAGGCGATACACATGGGGCATGTGAAGAATAGTGTTCCGCTGGTGTTGGAAGTCCCAGCTCTGAACAGACAGTGGCAGGAAACGTGGTTGGAAATGTGGAGGAGGGCCAGATCATGAAAGACTTTGTTCTCTTAAGGAGTTTTAGTTTTATTTTGCCTCTGGGAATTTTCAGATTGTTCCTTGAGGGGCTCCCCTGGGCCTGGCCCCTGGACTGGAGAGGTACTGAGCCCCGTTTTGTCTTGTACCTGATTTGTTTGCACTTGTGTGCAGGATTTTCTTGATTGTTTGAAAGGTTTTCCCTACCTTTTTTTGTCTTTACATTGTTGGAGTATATTGAGAGTCGTTGAAAAGTTTTCTGCAGAGGGATAAGTATATGTGGTGATCACATCCATAGAAGGAGCACGTGGGAGGTGCAAGGAGGGATCAAGGGAAAGTAAGTACATTTTAGACATTCTGTGTTTGAAGAGTTCAGTTGTAAAGGTACTATAGGCGTCAGGTGAAAGGTGTCATGCTCAGGGGAAGGTCTAGACCAAAGATGGAGACTAAGCCCAGAGATGTTTTCATTTTTTTTTTTTTTAATTAAAGAGTTCTTTAAAATTTTTATTTCAGCCAAAAAGTTTTGCAGAAGATGATATTGCATAGACCCATATACCCATCATCCTGAATGAACAAATGCTGACCTGATTTCATCCTGTACATATGTATTAAACACACGCATCAGCGTGGGTGTGGTCCTCTTCCTCTGCCTCCAGCCCATCCCCTTCCTTTCAATCCCTGCTCTGCCAGGTACTTCCTGTGGCCGGTATGTTCTACCCTGATCTTCTAGGTGCAGAGCTTCTTAGCTGTACATAGCATTGGTCTGTCGTTTAAATATTTACAAATGATACCGTACTGTAAACCACTTTCTGCATTGTCCTTTAAAAAGAAATCCCTCAATAATGTGTTTTTAAGATTTATCAGTGTTAATATCCTCAGTTCTCCATCAGAGTTCTAGCATTTGAATCTCAACAATTTTTTTTTTTTCACTTGGGCATTTTCTAGTTTTCTCTATTATACAAAATGGTGCAATAAACCTCTCTTTATCCACATGTGCTAGTTTCCCAAGAGAAAATAATGCACATGTTGTCCGGGTGTGCACCTCTTCAGCCTTCTCAGCTGTTGCCAGGCTGTGCTTGTTGTGTTGATTTAAACTCCCATCACCGGTGGCAGAAGGTTTCTGTTTCTGCACAGCTTTGACAATAGTTGATGTTGGTAGACTTAAATTTTCACCAGTCTCATGAATGTGCATTTCTCTGATGACTAGGTTTTATAAATTTGCATTTATAATATCCACTTCTCTAATGACTAGTAAGGTTGAACACCTTTCATTGCCTGTTCACATCTTTGCCCATTTTTCTGTTGCATTTTTCGGTCTTTTTTATGGAGTTTTATGGGGCCGTATTTGTATACTTTGAATATTAATTTGTTGCAAATATTGTCTCCTACTTTATGACATCTTTTTAAATGATTTTTTAAATGTAGAAATTTAAAATTTTGATATAGTTAAAATATTCAGTATTTTCTATTTATAATTTCCATTTTAAAAATACATTTCTGTTCCAAAGTCATAAAGATTTTCTAAATTTTCTTCTGATAAAATTTTGAGTTTATTTGTTGAATATAGTGTGGGATACTTATTTTACTTATTTTCCAAATGGAAGGACACTTGTCCCAGCACCATTTATTAAAGAGTGAATTTTAATTTGTCATTCCTTTTCAATCATAGGTACCGTATATGCTTGGGAATATTTCTGGTCTTTTATTTTGTTTCATGCATACATTTGTTTATCTCTGCTCCAAATTCATGCTATCTTAAATACTATTATTTTAGCAAGTGTCTCGATATCTGGTAGGTGTGGTTCTTCTTTTTCTTTCTCAGAATAACCTTGGCTATTCTTAGACCCTTACTCTATATAATAGATTTTAAAATCAGTTTAAGCTCCCTGAAAAATTGTAATGGAGTTTTGATTAGAAACACATTCAGTTCATAGATTAATTTGGGAAAAATTTTGACATCTTTATAAGTTGAGTTTTTCTATCTATGAATGTGGTATATATGTTGTATTGTTTATTCATGTTTTTCAGTAATGTTTTATAATCTTCATAAAGCTTAAACCTTTTTTTTTTGAAAAAGATTTATTTATTTATTTATTTATTTGTTTATTTGTTTATTTATTTGTTTCAGAGTGTGCCAGCAGAAGGAGGGTCAGAGAGGGAGAGAGAGAATCCCCAGGCATTCTCATACTCCCCACTGAGCAGAGAGCCCAGTGAGGCAGCCCCATTCCCTTGAGATCATGACCTGAGCCAAAACCAAGAGTCAGCTGCTTAACCAACTGAGCACCTAGGCGCCCCAACTCATATACTTTTTGCTAGATTTAATTTTAGGTACCTTTATGCGTTTGTTCCTGTTGTGAATTTTCTAAAAATACATTTTCTATTTAGTTATTGCTAGCATATAAGAATGCTATTGAGGTTTTTTGTGTGTGTGTGTGTTTCAATCCAACAACTTCTCTTATTCTATTAGCTTGCAGATTCTTGTAAGTTTTCTATGCAGACTGTTAATTGCAAATTATGGTTATTTGTTTCAATTCTAGTATTTCATATTTTTTTTCTTGGTCTTTTGTACTGGCTAGAACTTTTCTGCCATAGTGACTAGAACTGGAGGTTCTAGTGGGTGTTTTTGTCTTTCTGATTTAATTTTTAATTTTTAAAAAACTTTTGTTTTCAAAGGTTTATTTATTTGAGAGAGAGAGTGCATGTGTGTGTGCGAGTGTGAAGTAGGGGGTTAGGAGTGGGAGAGGGAGGAGGAGAGAATCTCAAGCAGACTCCCTGCTAGGCTGAATGCGGAGCCCATTGTGGAGCTGGATCTTATGACCCTGAGATCATGACCTGAGCCCAAATCAAGAATTGGATGCTCAGCAGACTGAACCACCCACATGCCTGTCTTTCTGATTCTAAAAGCAATGATATTAGTGGGACACTAGTGATTACTCTTGGGTTTGTGGAAATGTTCTTTTCAGTACCCTTTCTATTCCTAGTTTACTAAGAGTTAAAATTAAAAAAAAAATTGTGGATGGATATTAACATTTAAGGCTTTTTGTGTATCTATTGAGATGATCATATGGTTTTGGACATTTAAGCTCCTAATATGAATTATATATGAATATATATATATGAATTACATTAATATATTTTCATACATTAAACAGTCTTTTATTTCATTCTTGAGATAAGTTCTACTTGGTTATGAAATACCACTACATGCTGGATTGTATTTGCCAATATTTATTTGGGTTTTTGCATCAATGTTCAAAAGTGAGGTTGGTGTATGATTTTCCTTTCCTGTACTTTTTTGATTTGGTTTGAAAATCAAAATTATACTGGCCTTAAAAAATGAGTTTTTCAGCTTTCTTTTCTGTTCTTTGGAATAATTTATGTAAGATAGGAATTATTTATTCCTTGAAGGCTTAGTCAAATATATGACATTCTTTTCGGAAATGTACTGTATATATTAATTACTGTTGTCTGGTAATTATGTAGCAAGTGTTTCTAAGATACGGAATTTATATCTATCTCTTTAGATGCACTCTGCCTTAAACACACTTTTCTGATAATCTTTCTTAAATTACCCTCAGATGACTTTTTGGCATTGGGAAAATAATCCATCTCTTCTGGTTACCCTCATTCTGTACTCATACAATTTTTAAAAACCTGCATAACATTTACATTTTTCTTTATTAAGTTTAATTTTATGAGTTTTGGTTCATCATGACACTAATGACACTAACTAGGGGTTTTATTTTTTAATTTCTTTAAATAGTTTACAAATTATATTTTATTTGTCTTCAGATATGTTATTTTGAAATAATTACAGGCTCACAGGTAGTGTAAAAAACAGTTTGGAGAGGTCTCATGTACCTTCTCCCTGTTTCATCCCTGGCTACATCTTACATGATTATAGTACAGCATTTTTTTTTTTTTCCTTCCGACTGCTATAACACAGCATTAACACCAGGGACCAGACATGAATCCAATGTGTATGCAATTCTGTCATTTTATCCCATGTAGATTCCTATAATCACTACTACAGTCAAGATGTAGAACTATCACATGATAGTGCTATTTCTTCATAATTACACTTGTCTTCCCCTCCACCATTCCTAAACTTTGACATCTACTAATTTCTTTCTATAATTTTGTTTTTTGAGAATGTTTTATAACTGGAATCATGCAGTATGTGTCCTTTTGAGACTGACTTTTTCACTTGGCATAATGCCCTTGAGATCCATCCAAATTGTTGTATGTATCAGTAGATGGTACTTTTTTTTTTATCTGAGTAGTGCTTCAGTGTATGAATGTACCACAATGTTTAAACATCCATCTACTAAGGGATATCTTGTTATTTCCAATTTTCAGCTATTAAAAATAAAGCTGCTATACAAATCGTTTAAAAAAAAAGAATATTGTATACAGGTTTTTGTGTGGACATAATTTTTCATTTCCCTAGATAAATGCTGTGTAGTGTAATTGCTGCATTGTATGACAAGTTTATGTTTAGTATTATTAAGAAACTGCCAAAGTCTTTCCCATAGTGGCTATACCATTTTGCATTTCTGCCAGCTGTGTATGAGAGCCAGCTTCACTGCATCCTTGCCAGCATTTGGTATTATTACAGTTTTTTATTTTAGCTGTTCTCATAAATGTGTAGTGATATATTATCATGGTCTTAATCTTCATTTCTCTAATGACTGGTGATGGTGAATATCTCATGTGCTTATTTTCCATCTGAGTATCCTCTTCCATTAAATGTCACTTCATATCTTTTGGTCATTTTCTAACTGGCTTGCTTATATTTTTACTGTGAGGTTTTGAGAGTTCTTTATATATGCTAGATATAAGTCCTTTGTCAGATATGTGGTTTCCAAATAATTTCTCCCATGGACTGACCCTTTTTTTTTTAATGTTCTTCTCTATCTTCTCTTTCTTTGCTATAAAGTTTACTTTTTCTGAAGCAATATAGCCACTCATGCTTCCTTTGATTAACGTTTGTGTAATATCTTTTCCTGTCCTTCTACTTTCATCCTACATATAGCCTTACAATTGAAGAGAGTTTCTCGTAGACAGCATAAAATACAGTCAGGTTTTTTTAAATTACCTCTGCCAATATCTTTTAATTGATGTAGTTAGACCACTTACATTTATTGTAATTATTGATTAGTGCTTTTCCTGTTTGTTCTTTCTGTTTTTTGTTTCTTTGTTTTGTTTTACCTAAGTTTCTGGAGATTATTTGAACATTTTTAGAATTTTATCTTGATTTATGTATTTTTAAAAAAGATTTTATTTATTTATTCATGAAAGACACGGAGAGAGAGAAGCAGAGACATAGGCAGAGGGAGAAGCAAGCTCCATGCAGGGAGCCCGATGTGGGATTCAATCCCAGGACTCCAGGATCATGCCCTGGGCTGAATGTGGGCACTAAACCGCTGAGCCACCCAGGCGTCCCTATGTATTGGTTTTTTGAGTGCATCTGTTTGTATAGCTTTTTAAGTGGCTGGTCTATTACATTATTTATACATAACTTTCCTAATTCTACTGGTGTCAACACCTTACCTGAGTGAAAGGCCCTTTATCTTCCCATATTTCTAATATAATTGTCTCAAATAATTCTTCATACATTGAGAAGGACATCAATGTTATGATTTTTGCTTTAACTGCCAAACATAATTTAGAAAAACTCGAGAGGAGAAGAAAAGTAATGCTTATTTTTGCTCTTTCCATTTTTCTTTCCTCCTGATGTTCCAAGATTCTCATTTCCTCTCTGTTTAGAGAACTTTCTTGAGCCATTCTTTCCAAGTAGGTATGCTGACGACAAATTCTGTTGGCTTTTGTTTATCTGAGAATGTCTTGATTTGCCCTGCATTTTTGAGGGATATTTTGGCTGAATATAGAATTCTGAGTGGACAGTTCTCTCAGCAAGTGAAAAATACGCCATTTTTTTCTGGGTGCCCCAATTTCTGATGTGAAATTTGTTGGAGGCTTTCAGAATTTTTTCTTCAGTCTTCAGTTTTTAGAAGTTTGGCTGTAATATGTCTTGGCATGGGTTTCTTTGGGTTTATTCTGTTTGGGGTTTGTTCAGTGTTGAATCTGTAGGCTTATGTCTTTTTTTAGTCAAATTTGGCAGATTTTTAGCCATTATTTCTTTGAGTACGTTTCCAGCCCCACCTCCTTTTTCTTCTCCTTTTGGGACTTGGAATGCACGAATGCTCATGCTTTATTATATATCTTACATGTTCCTGAGGCCCAGTTCATTTGCTTTTTAGTCTGTTTTCTTTGTTGTTCAGATTGGATAATTTCTATTATATCTTTGAGATCAGTGATTCTTTTCTCTATCCTTTTCTTTTCTTCTTTTTTTAAAGATTTTATTTATTTATTCATGAGAGACAGAGAGAGAGAGAGAGAGAGAGAGAGAGGCAGAGACACAGGCAGAGGAAGAAGCAGGCTCCATGCAGGGAGTCTGATGCGGGACTTGATCCCAGGACTCCAGGATCACACCCTGAGCCAATGGCAGGCGCTAAACCGCTGAGCCACCCAGGGATCCCCTCCTCTATCCTTTTCTGCTATTGAATTCATCCACTGAGATATTTATTACAGGTATTGTGTTTTTTTAGTTCCAAGATTTCTGTGCAGTTTTGTCTCTGTCTTCTATCTTTGTTTTTCATGTTGTGTTTCTTTGCTGAGACTTCCTTGTATTTCCATTGTTTCGAATGTGTTTGTAATTGCTCATTGAGGTGTTGTAAGATGGCTCCTGAAATCTTGTTTAATAATTCCTTTATCTGTGTCATCTTGGTGTTGGTATTTGTTGATTGTCTTTTTTCATTTCAGCTGAGGTGTTTCTTGTTCTAGCTATGGTGAGGATTATTTTTATTGAAACATGGACATTTAAGATATATTCTGAGATTCTGGGTCTTGTTTAAATCTGACATTTTAGCAGGTCATTTCTGATACTGCTCCAGCAAGGAAAGGGGGATGCCCCATGTGGTTGCCAGTTTGGGGTTGAAGCTCAGGATCTTCTCTTGGCCTCTGTTGACACACTGTGGGAGAGGGCTCCTTGTTACTGCTCACTAAGATGGGAGCTCAGCCTCCACACTCGGCCTCAGCAGGTAGTATCCTGGCCAGGAGGGACGGGGGCACATGGTGATGGAAGTCTTGACTTTCTACTAGGCCTTCTCTGAAGAAACTCAAGCATGGAAGCAGAGGGATGGGTTGATTCTGCTGAGTAGGATGGAAGGCCAGCTTCCCTATGGAGCATCTGTGCTATGGTGTTTGACTAGAGTCAAGCAGATATTGTTTAGAAGTTTATTATTATTATTTTTTTAAATCTTTTTAGATTGCCCCTTTTATCTTCTTTGGCTGGAGATAGCAGGATTTTTTGGAGGTACCTTTTTTGTTTATTTTTATTTTTTTTATTTTTATTTTTATTTTTTTTTTCCTTTTTTGTTTTGAACTCATTGGTGGTCCTGGGTTGCCAGCTTCCCCAGCACCCAGTATGGACCATATGAGATGAAAAAAAGACCCAGGAAACTCACCACTGTGTTGGTCCTGGGGTCCTGCAGTCCCCAGCCAGTCAGCCTGCTCTTCACTCTTCAGCCTCTATGTTTCTTTTGTACATAAAGTCCAGGGATTCCGGCTGTATTTAGTGAGAGCAGCAGAAAAATATGTTAACTCTATCCTTGCAGAAGCAGAAGTCCAAGTTTAATTAATTTTGTAGATAATATATTCATATACCATGAAAGTTAAATGGTATAAAGGATACACACAGAAAATTAACGTCTCCTACTAACTTCCCCTCTTAGATAACAATGGTCATTTCTGGTTTCTTGTGTGTTCTTCCTGAGATAATCTGCACATACCAGCAGGTATTCACAGACATCTTTCATGCATATCCACTGTTTTGCACCTTGTGTTTTTTCACATAACACCACACCTTAGTGATCCTTTTAAAATAAATATATGAAGACCTGCTTCATTTTTTTCCATGGCTATATTATATTCCATTGTGTGGAGAGGCCACCTATGTGTAACCAGTTGACTCCATTATTTGTTATATTCATTGTCTTCCGATCTCAGAGTCTTCCCTACTCACACCTGAGTCAGGGTCTATTACCATATGTTGCGGAAGGCTGGAGATTGCTGCTGGGGTGACGTGGCCTTACTCTGCAATGAGTCACACAATCTGAATACTCATAGATAAGTCTTTGATAGCTACTCTCTTAGACACAGTTCTCTGTCATGTTCATAAGGACTGTTTGGACCACATCTTGCTTTTCATGGGCATAAACAAAAGATGTTGAATATAAGCTCTATATACCTTTATTCTGTTTCATGGATTCAGTTGCTTCATGTATAATAGTTAATAATGTTTAAAAGAAGTATACTTTATGGTTTTTAAAATTTTTCTTATTTCTGATGGCCACTAAAACATAGATCTGCTATGATTTGGGGCCAGAGTACTTTGTTGTTGTTGTTGTTGTTGTTTTTAAAGATTTTATTTATTTATTCATGAGAGACACACAGAGGTAGAGACATAGGCAGAGGGAGAAGCAGGCTCCCCGTGGGGAGCCCAGTGTGGGACTCAATCCCAGGACCCTGGGATCACCACCTGAGCTGATGGCAGATGCTCAACTGCTGAGCCACTTAGGCATCCCAAGGGCCAGAGTACTTTGCCTTTTTCGGAGGGATAAGATTTACCTTGTTTTCATTTAGGTTTTTGAGTGTGGTAGTGTCACCTCACAAAGTTTGGCATTTTTTCCCTCAAGGTGGTGATTTTTTTTTTGTGGTTAATATATTGCCCCCAAATTCTTGGTAAATTTGAATGATGTCATGAATTGCGGAATCTTTTTGCCCTTGTCTCTTCACAATTTTTTATTTTGACTTGGCAGTTTAATTCTAAATTCATGCATAATTAAGTTTGATCTTGCCCAGAGGATAGAATCTGTCACTTGTACTGGCACACTGCATGAAGACTTTGAGGTCTGCTTCAAGCCATCTTGCTAGGGGCCCTTTGTAATACATGATGTGTGCATCAGATGGTTCTTTTTTTGGGGGGGGGGCATCAGATGGTTCTGTGTGAGGTCTGTCCCTGTGCCATTGAGTGGCGTGGTCAGTTTTTGGAGGTCGTTTTGTTTGTTTCTACAGATCGCCTCAGTCAGGTAGGGCCCATCAGACTTTTCTGCCCTGTTGCCAGCCTCAGGGCTCTGGACATGCTTACCGGCTTTGGCATGAACACACTCACTAGGCTCTGCCCCTGGCATTTTCACACCACACCTGCTTCTTCAGTCTTGCAGAAATCCTGTCCCTTACATTTGTGCCCCCTTTTGTAACTCAGAAGCTTTGAGTCCAAACGTGGCAGTGAGTTGGAGTGAGGAAAGGAGGTGGGAAGAGTGGTTTCTTTCCTGGACCTTTTCCTTTTCACCTCTTCCACCTGTTACTGCAAACAATGCCTTTCTGAGGAAAAGAATTCAAATTCACTTGTATATCTTTATTGTGATTCTTCATTTGTAATAAATTGGGGATTTCAGATAGTCTGCTTTAAAAATAATTTGGAATAAATTTGGTGAAGATGAGTTAATGGGAGCTCAGCGGTTAGACCAGAGGTTAGGAATTTATTTATTTGAGATAGTGAGAGTGAGCATAAACAGGGAGAGGGGCAGAGGAAAAGGGACGCAGACTCCATGCTGAGCAGGAAGCTCAATCCCAGGACGCTGGGATCATGACCTGAGCCGAAAATAGACGCTTAACCAATTGAGCCACCCAGGTGTCCAGGGGTTAGGAATTTAAATGGAGAATTGAATCTTTGTGAAGCTTCCACATTTCATTAGATGTTAAATTCTAGAGTGGAGTCCTGTGTGTTTATTTACTAAGTATATTCCCAAATGTCAAGGTTAAACTCTTATTACAATAATGTATCATAAAAGCATTGATACGTTTACCTAATACAGCTGTTTGATTATTGTACTTTTCACAGTGGATATTCACCACCAATCTCTTTATTTTCCTCCTAATGTAATCAGTTATCTTTCTATAATAAGATTAAAAATACGTATTTTAAATCTGTCTGATACAGAGTTTTGGTAAAATGACTTAGAGTGTATAGGTATTATTTTTCAGTTTTCTCTTTTTATCATATCTTTAACTTTGTCTACTTCTGTATTGTATTTTAAAATTTGGAGCCTATAATACAGTCCATGGGCATTTCATTTACTATCTTGAAGGATTTCTTTAGGTGAAAGTAAGAGATTTAGTGATGTCATTTCTGTCTGATTAAAGGCAGATCAGCTAAGTTCCTTTGTACCATTTTAAAAATAACACTGCAACATAAAACTCGTTCCTGTATTTTATGTACTCATTGATATTGTCTTTTCTGTGAACTGCCTCCACCCCCAATAAAACCCTAACATTGAAAATGTGCTTGTACATACATGGGGATTATATTATCCTTTAATGTGAATAGTGATGGAAGTCTTTGTGCTTTTTTTTTTTTTTTAAGGTATTGCCATCAGAGAGTCGGCAAAGGTAGTTGATCAAGCCCAGAGGAGGGTGTTGAGGGGAGTCGACGACCTGGACTTTTTCATAGGGGATGAGGCCATAGATAAGCCCACGTATGCCACGAAGGTGAGCTCCTCAGAGGAATTTACTTCTTTAACTGTGTAGCCAAGAGCAGAGCAGTGGAATGAATAGTGCAGAATGGCAGATTATCTAGAAATTGTTTTTTTTATTTATTTTATTTATTTTATTTATTTTATTTTTTTTTTAGAAATTGTACTTTATGGGCTATGGGCATATTTTTATTTTTTATTTTTTTAAAGACTATTTATTCATGAGAGAGACACAGAGAGAGAGAGAGAGGCAGAGACACAGGCAGAGGGAGAAGCAGTCTCCAAGTAGGGGGCCTGATGTGGGACTTGATCCCAGGTCTCCAGGATCACACTCTGGGCTGAAGGCAGCGCTAAACCGCTGAGCCACCCAGGCTGCCCTATATTTTTTATTCTTATGTTTTAAAAGAAGGTTTGTTGTTTTTGAATGGGGTATTTTTGATGCAGGGAATCCAGTGAACTTACAGAACTCTGGAAGGTAGAACTGACACAGGCAGTGCTGGGTTACACGCAAAAACAAGATCTGCTCCTGTGGAAAATTTCAGGTTGATTAATTAACCTGTCAGATATGGGAAGTTACAGATTGATTAATTTAGGGGAAAAAAAAGGACAAAAATTAAGTAGACATTTGTTCTAGAAAAAAAAAAGCTCCAGATTGAAGTGCGCAGTGGATGGTGTGCACTTTTCCATCTGTTACCCACAGTAAAGATGGTTCTTCATGCTTAGAGGTGGGCACAGTAGAGTATCAACTGTAGTATAGTGAATGTTTCTGCTAATGTGCCTCTTATTTCTTCCCATGAATGAGCATCAGTGCCTGTGCACCAGGCCGTGCTGCCTACCAGGCCAGCCTGTCCTGGGCCAGCGTTGTTGGGCTCCTGCTCTTACTGCTGTGAGCTCAAGCTTGATGTGTTCTGCTCTCTCTTGCCATAGTGGCCAATAAGACATGGAATTATTGAGGACTGGGATCTTATGGAAAGGTTCATGGAACAAGTGATTTTTAAGTATCTTCGAGCTGAGCCTGAGGATCATTACTTTTTAATGGTGAGTAACTGCAGCTAAGAGGACTATATCCCTCAATATTCCAAGTTACTTAGATTTTATTTTTTCAGATTACTTAGATTGTATTTTTTATTCTTATTTATTTTAAAAATTTTTAAAGATTTTAAAGATTTTATTATTTGAGAGAGTGAGAAGGATAGTGAGAGCGAGCATGAGCAGGGGAGAGGAGCAGAGGGAGAAGCAGGCTCCCGTTGAGTAGGGAGCCCCATGCAGGACTGGATCCCAGGACCCCGGGATCATGACCTGAGGCAAAGGCAGACGCTCAACCACTGAGCTATCTTAGATTTTAAACTCAAGATATTCTTCTCTGGAGAGTTTTTAATTCTTGTTAAATCTATTTGTATGAATTGGGTGCTTTTTTGGCAAGTAACAGAAGGCTCAACAGAAGCGTCTAAAATCTGAGGGGGCTCATTGTCTCTCAGCACAGGAAGGCCAGAGTGGGGTGGTTCCCAGGCTGGGTACCCTAGGGCTCCAGTGGGGCTTCTTGTGTTGGTTTTCTGCAGGCCCCCAGGGTGACCACCCAAGCCCCTTTGTGCCACCTCTTGGTTTATATACTTTCAGAGGTTGAAGCACTTCGTAAGAATTAGGAGTCCCTTTTAGTTTATTTAATTTGTTTATTCTTAAGTAATCTCTACACTCTGTGGAGCTTGAACTCATGACTTTTGAGATCAAGAGGCTCATGCTCTTCTGACTGAACCAGCCAGGTGCCTCAGGGTTTAAATCTTACTATAAAATAAAGTTGAGCTGAGTTATGGGCCCTGATTACGGTACTTAATTGGTCTTGTGCAAATAAAACATTGCAGAGAAATGAGAAATGTCTCTTGGTTATAGAATCTTTTCTAGTTCTACTCAACATTATGTGTTTCCTCCCATGAAATGTTCTTTTTAAGTTAAAATTAATTACATGTTCATAATACTTTAATATATATAAAGAGCAGTTGCATGTAACAGAAGCTGCATATTAAAACATATGTAATTTAGCTTTGGATTTTTTCCATGCAAGTATATTGTCGTCAAATGGTCCTAGATCCAATTACGTAATTCTTCCTAATGTTAAATATGGAGTGTTCTTTAGAATCATCAGACTTAAAATGTGGTAGCTATAAGGCTATTATGGTAGTTAGTGGAATCCATATATTTAATATCTATTTTAAAGCAAGTTCTTGAAAGTAGAAAGTGCTCTGATCTTTTTTCTGGTTGTACCTTCACAACTGGGAATTGCCAACTATGGGTCCTGTGTTTTACAGGCCATTGTACATTTTCTACATTCTGTGTATATAGTGGTTTATGTAAGATATTGGAGCCAGGAAACTGACAGTGTCTGAGTGGCTTTGTCTTTATAGCCAAAACAAATCACAGGTTCCCACCTGTCATATTTGGCATTTTTCCTTCTCCTGCACATCACATAACTACCTGTTGGATAGGATTTTAGGGCCAGGCATTGTGCCCAGCTGCTTCCTTCTGTCTGCCCTGGCTTGCTATGCTAGGAGCCATCCTTCTCACTCTAGGCAGAGCAGGCCTGTGGAGCAAACATGTACCACCAGGAAGTAGCCACACAGGAAGTTTCTCCTAAAAGAAATTTTTTTCTGATTTAGCTGGCATAGATATAGGCCAGTAAGGTAAAAAAAAAAAACACAGGAAATGGAGGTGTTTGCATATGGAAAAGCAAACTTTTGCCAAAAATGAGTATCTGTAATGAATGTTAAAAAAAAATCAAGTTTATTAAATTGAAGATAAGAAAATATTATACTCTGTTCATTGTGCTTTCAATTCTGCAAGTCCATTTGTTGCAGGAGGTGCTTGAGGAAGTGGTGAGAATGGTAAATTTCTTTCAGGTTTATACCCTTAATCATCAGTTAATGGGACAGTTAAAGGGAAGTAAAGCAAGAATAGAGATTTATGGCCAAGTCACAGAAGTTAATTGAAGACATTTACTGAACCGCTGCATCAGATGAGAGGTTTTTGGTGTTAGGGAGTCTCAGAGGTATAGATTATAGGTCCCTCAGTAGCTCACAGAATTGTTCTTTCTGACTGCAGTGAGCAGACATCTGAACATACAGGGTGAGGATGAGCTCATTACAGCTTATATTTTTCAAGAAGTTTCAGAGACTCAAGTCAAATTGGTCATGTGGAATGAGCAGATAGCAAATGGGAACTGTACTCTTTTCAATACTGAGTTGCCCAGAGTTCAAAATAGAATCGTGTATTTTAAAGAATTGCAGTGCTTTTGAGTAGAAATTGAGTTATAACTTCAGAAGAGATTTGCAAACTTTTTGAATATGAATCAAGCAAGAATGAGCAAGCAGCACATGCTGCTCAAGAAGCCTGAGAAAAAGGAGCTCCAGTGTCCAAGAGCAGGGAGGATGGACATCCCAACTGAGAGGGTGGGGAGAGGGAGGGAGAGGCAGGGGGAGAGAGGTAAGGTGGGAAGGAGGAGGGAGAGAGAGAGAATCACCCATCTTCTGTCTTTTTGTTCTATTCTGGTTGCATACACATTATTGAGGACAGTTCTTAGTCGGCTGAATGCTAATCTCCTGCAGAAACAGCCTCATAGCACGCCCAGAGATACTGTTTAAACCAGCTCTCTGTGCATCCTTAAGACCAGTGAAGTTGAGACATAAAAGTAATGGTCACACATGGTACTCCTGACTTGTTATAATAGTCTCCTTCCTGGTTCTCAGGATGATTTGGACCTGCTCGTCCAGTACAGTAGCCACCAGCCAGTGCAGAGCTTGACTTAATTGGGTTTGCTGAGTTAGTCACCACTGGCCATGTGCTTTCCAGATTCCAGCGTATTTTCCTCTCCCACTCTGCCTTTCTTGAGGATTTATATTTTTAGAAAGGTTTCTTTATTGCCGTTATAGAGGCATATGGGAGTGGAGCAATATTATGTACATGTGTTTATTTTGCTATCTTTATCTAGAAATATGGGTTAATTTTTATGGTACTGATTAATTATTCATTTCTAAATCAATACCAGATTATATTTTACCATTGTTATGGATAAAAACATTTATTCGTGTGATGTTTTAATCATATGCTTCAGTATTTAAAGATAATAAAAACAATACTTGTATTTTAGATCTTGTTCTACATAATGTTGGGAAAGTTGTATTTAAATTGATCTGTGCTAGCTTTGGCAGAGTGTACACTAATGTGGTAATGATACAGAGAAGATTAGCATGGCCCCTGTGGAGGGATGACATGCAAATTCGTGAAGTGTTCCTATTTAAAATAAATAAATTGATCTCTTAAAGGAACAGCTACTGGTAGGAAGCATAGGAGAAATGGAGGATTGAGGAAGAAATGAATTTGTGATTATGTTTCTCAGAACCCTTGAGGATGTTGCCCTTAATGCTGAATTTGATTCAAGAACCAGGTGAACCTAATTATACCATAAACATTCCCTTAAATGGAAATACATAGATTTTAGTGTAAATTCTTCACAGGTGGTGAATTGTTTGGCAGCAAGTAATAGAAGTGTAAAAAACAGTCATTTAAACAAGTTAGGGGTTTTATTTTTCTTTGATAGAAATAGTAGGGAGGCCAGTGCTGGTATGGTAGTTCTCTGGTATTATTGGAGATCTCTGGGCTTCAGTATCTTGAGCATATGGCTTCTATTCTAAGGATGCCTCTTGATCACAAGTTGGCTACTGCAGCTCCAGTCATCACATCTGTATTCCAGGAGAGAAGGAGGGGTTAAGGGTAAGGAGGAGTCTACTCCTCAAGTCCTAACTTTATAAGGAGCTTTCCTAGAAGCCATGCACTAACTATCAGCTATTGCTTCTTATTGGCCTGAACTTGCTCACTTGGTCGCCCCTGTCCACAAGGACATGTAGGAAATGCTTTTCCTGTGGGCTCGTGGCCACCTCCTATCTATGAGTGATTGCTGTTTCGTCAGTGTGGCGGTGGGGAGAATGGAGATAAACGTGACCACAGGTGTGAGCACGGTGGCAAAGGTGGCAAAACAAGAATCTAGCTGTTTCTGAAATCTTGGCTGGATGCTGCCTGTACAGAGAGCGCCACCTGCCCTGGGGAGCCCACAGGCCACAGTGTGCTTCCTCCTGTGCGGTGTGCTGTCCTGCCCCTGTTGCGTCTCTCCCGGGTGTAGATCTAGCAGCAGTCAGGAGGTTGTCTTGGGAGTTTCACTGAAACTCCACCCCCCCCCCCCCCCCCCCCCCCAGCTTCACCTGCTGTGGCAAGATTTTCTTCCTTTACAGATTTGTGGGCAGGACAATGTTCAGAGGTGCTCTCTGGGACGCTGCTTGGAATTCTTAACACCTGCCATCTTTCCATGTAACCCTTGCGCTCCCATGTGCAGATGATGCACACGCAGCACATGCCCCATCTCTCCCCCTCCCTGCAGGGCTTCCATCTGTTTAGGGGAGGCTTCTTGTCTGAGTCTGGTGAGCGGTTCTGCTCTTTGTAGATGTTTACTATGTTTCCAGTTTCTTGATTTTTACTAGAAACTATCTTGGCACATACAGTTTCTACATTTATAACATTTTTTTTCTATAACTCTGTGTTTGATTTTGGGGTCTAGAAGTATTAATACCGTATGAGTCTTCAGCTTACCATCTCATGCTCTATCTGCAGTGTACAGAGGCCACTGTGCGCACCTGTCAGTGTTGGTTGATACCATTTTTCATTATTTGATGTGATAAAGATTCGATTTGTTTTTAATTTGCATTTTTTGAGAACTTGGACCATAAACATTTTTTCATGCATGTATTAGTTTTATTTCCTCCCATGAGTTGCCATTCATGTTCTGTGCTCTTGTGCATTTCAGCATCGCTGTTGCTTCTCTCACAGCTGATTCCAATGAACTTTTTTCTTAGAATTCTTTTTTTGTGATAGAAGGTACACACTGTAAATTTTATCATTGTAACCATTTGTAATGTACAGTTTGGGGCATTAAGTACATTCACACTGTTGTGCAACCATCATTACCATCTCATCCAGAACTTCTCATTGTCCCAAACTGAAACGGTCCCATTAAACACTCATCCCAGTCGCCATCTGCCAGCCCCTGGCCCTCACCCTGCTACCCTCCGTATCTGTGAAATCTGACCGCTCCAGGGCCCTCACATACATGGAATCACATAGGGTTTGTCCTTCTGTCACTGGCTTCTGCCTCTCAGCCTGATGTCCTCCATGTTATAGCTGGTATCTGCATATTCTTCCTTTTTAGGACTAAGATCCCACTGTATGCATGTTTTGTCTGTCCTCTGAGCTCTTGCATATAGTAGGAAGGTTTTGTCAGCACCAGATGTGTTTTTCTCAGTTGATTTTTTTTCTTGCCTTTGTAGGCTATGTTTTTTTGAACATCTATCACTTTAACATATATTAAACACAAATCTTTATCCATTTGGGGTTTATTTGGAACATGATTTGACACTGGACTTAAAACCCAGGAAAGATCTTGGGAGCCAGAGTTAATCTGTAGGCTCACCTTTTGCTCCAGACCACATAGGGAGCTCTTACCTGGTGGGCAGGAAGCACTCCCTGACCTATGTGACCTGCGCTCATGCTCTTCAGACCTTTTAAACCTTTTCTCTCCCAATGCTGTCTCTCTTCCATTAAATGCCGCCACCCCCCCCCCTTTTTTTTAAACAATTTATTATTACAAGTGCTTAGATTCCTGTTCCAGGTGAGAAAAAAAGTATAGAAAAAAAGATAGATCTCTCTAGTCAATGTATGTTATTTCTGCTAGTATGAATAGCATTTTTTGACACTTATAGGTGAATTTCTTGAGTATGTGCTGAGTGCCCAGGCTTCACCCTCCAGTGTTTACACATATTAACTCATTTATTTAATTCCACCAACAACCTTGAGGTAGATACATATTAGGCCCATTTTTCAGGTGGATAGGAAGTTCCTTAAGCAAGAGATATTGTAGCCAATATTGTTGGACTGCTGCCATTGATCATGTGCTTTAAATGAAAGAAATCTCTAACAATAAACACTAACATTTATAGCATTAACCATGTGCTGGATACTTTACAGGTATTAACAAACTTACTCTCCACCCTTTGAGGTGGGTACTTCACATAAGTAGTACAGTGTTGAGTGACTTTCACTTGATCTTAGCCAAAAGGCCCAGAAGTGATTGCTGAGTGATTTTCAGATTCCTTATTTACAACCTGCTTCTGCGTATGATTTCATTATTTCTCTCCTGTGCTTTAAGATTGCTTTCTCTTTCCCTTCCAGGGAATACATTGATTCTAATTACAGTGATTAAAACTTCTTTGTGGCAGTGTGTTTGAGCTTTGTACCAGTTGCTGTGCAGGAGTCTACACCAGAGCAGGCAGCTGGTGGGTTGCTAGATTTGTTTGATGAGGTAATACATGCATAGAGCATAGAATTCAAAAGATGCAGAAGGATTTCCAGTGTAAATTATGTCCCCGTCTCACCTCTGTTCTGGTTCCCAGACCCTCTTCCAAGAGGAAACCACCTTTTTCCATTAATCAGTTGTTTATCTTTCCAGAGGTAGTTGTGTGCACGCATATGGATTACACACAAACTCTTGTTTTATACGAATGGTAACAAAATATACAACTTGTACACCTTGTTTTTTCTTTCTTTTTCTTTCTTTCTTTTCTTTTCTTTTCTTTTCTTTTCTTTTCTTTTCTTTTCTTTTCTTTTCTTTTCTTTTCTTTTCTTTTCTTTCTCTCCTTCCTTCCTTCCTTCCTTCCTTCCTTCCTTCCTTCCTTCCTTCCTTCCTTCCTTCCTTCCTTCCTTCCTTCCAAGATTTGTATTTATTTATTCATGAGAGACAGAGAGAGAGAGAGGCAGAGACATAGGCAGAGGGAGAAGCAGGCTCCATACTGGGAGCTCGATGTGGGACTCGATCCTGGGACTCTGGGATCATGCCCTGAGCCAAAGGCAGACGCTCAATCACTGAGCCACCCAGGCGTCCCTTGGTTTTTTTTTTTTTTTTTTATTTATTTAAGAAAATAAATATGTGACAAAAATGTTTTTAATGTGAAATTTACTCTCCTGATTTTTTTTCATTTAATTTTATTTATTTGAGAGAGAGAGTGAGTGAGAGAGAGCATGAACAGGGGAGGGGCAGAGGGGGAAGCAGACCCCCGGCTGAGCAGGGAGCCCGATTGGGGGGGGTGCTCCATCCCAGAACCCTGAGGTCACAACCTTTTTATTTTATTTTTTTTAGATTTTATTTATTCATGAGAGACACAGAGAAAGAGGGGCAGAGACACAGGCAGAGGAAGAAGCAGGCTCCATGCAGGGAGCCTGACGTGGGATTCGATCCTGGGACTCCAGGATCATACCCTGGGCTGAAGGCAGGCGCTAAACTGCTGAGCCACCCAGGGATCCCTTGAGATCACAGCATGAGCGGAAGGCAGATGCTTAACTGACTGAGCCACCCAGGCACCCCTCCCCCTATCATTTTTAAACCTGTCTTTCGATAGTGTTAACTGTTCACATTGTTGTGAAGCAGAACTCTGGCCCTTGTCTGCTTTTGCAGAGCATCCTCTGAGCCTGTGGAATTCCCTGTTTCACTCCCCAAACTCTGTTTTCTGAAGTTTTCGTTAGAAAATCACGGACACTGAAGAACACTTAAGAATGTAGACTACATGGAGACGCCTTTGTCTTTTCTGTAGCAGTTTATCATGGATTGTTTTGTAACAGTGCAGATAGAGCTCATTCTTCCTAATTGCTGCAGTGTTCTACATTATGGACATGGCATAAGTTACTTAATTGTTTCCTTCACAACGGCATTTAGGTTGTTTCTCATCCCCTAATATGCACAGTGCTGACCTTTGACCTCTCTGGAGCATCTTGCTTTAGGTGGCTCTCTTACCTGCGGAATGTAATTTGATTTTGTTTCATGGTCTTAGCTGAGAGACTTTTTTTCTTTTTAGTAGGTGAGTTTCTCACTTGTGTGTGCTGAAGATTTTATTTTAGTAATAATAACTCACTTTCATTGAGCACAGTCCACATGCCAGGAGTTGATATAAGCAGTTTGCTTTGACTCCATCTTTCCACCTCTGTGAGGTAGGTGCTAATTTCGCACAGAAAGAGAAAATCACTTTCCAAACAGTAAAATCTAGGGCTGGGGTTTAACCTAACTGCCAGGACTTCAGAGCTCTTGTTTGAACTCCATAGATCTGGCATGCTGCTCTGTGACAGACATGTTTGCTCTTTGATGAGCTATTATACACTATGTTATACTTTCTGTGTTTAAAGTGTTTTATTTATGTATTAATTTTTTAAAACTCTGGTTTGGTTTTCTCTTTGCTTTGTAGTGAGTATGTATGCTTTATAATAATTTGGTATTTTTTAAAACATTTTTCAGTGTAACTATGATTGTATATACTTACCCTGTATTTGTTTAGGGGTGATTAACTATTCCTGCTGTGATTAATGAGCAGTTTGGTACATTTCCAAAATATGGACATATGGAAATATGAATTTCCATATTTTGGAAATGTGCCAAATTTCCATATTTGGTACATAGTCCATATTCCTTTCTTCTACCTTCTGCTTTTGGTTGGAGCTTGTTTTGATATCGACATTTATAATGTTAGGTGTACTAATGCCTCTGATACCTAATCAGTCTAAAACAGTATGTTTGATTCCATGATAAGAGGGTATCATTGTTTTTATATTCTCTCCTGTTACACCTTTCAGCTTGATATTATTTCTGCTGTTTTAATTTATAACATTTACATTCTGTTCTATAAATCCCAGAAAAGAGCAGTCTTTAGGTCTACATCCTAAATGGACTAATTGCTCACTGTAAGTCTTTGGCTGTAGTTTGTGCATTTTTCTTGTTTGGCCGAACTTTATCATCTAATAGAGTTAAATCACCAAGGGCTTCTCCAAGTTCTTGTATGTTTACGGATGGTTTTCTTTTTGTAATGTGCTTGATTGGCAGTGTGGCCAGTTGTAGAATTCTTGGATCAGAAGACTGTAAGTATGACCCCAAGTGTTACATGAAGTCATGCCAATAGCTGGGGCCAGCTGTACTTTCCTCATTTGAAAGGTATCAAAGTCTGTGCAGACTGCTGTAACAAAATACCACAGGGTGGGTGTCTTAACAGGCATTTGTGTTCTCACGGTTCTGAAGGCTTTAGGTCCAAGATCCCAGCGTTGTCAGGGTTGTGTCTGGTGAGGGCTCTCTTCCTGGCTTGCAGGTGGCCACCTTCTTGCTATGCACATGAGGTCTTTCCTCTGTGTTGATATGCAGAAACAGAGCTCTCAGGTATCTCTTCCTTGTCTCAGGAAGGCATTGGTGCTCTACTCTTACGCCCTCATGAAACCATGGTCACCTCCTGAGAGGCCATGTCTCCAAATATGGTCACTTTGGGGGTTGGCTTCAACATATGAATTTTGGGGACACAGTTTAGTCTATAATAAAGGGTAATGTGGACTTTTTTGCCAAAAGGCCCAGAGAATTTTCATTTATTCTTCTTTTTTTCTTTTTGCAGCATTAAGTATGTGATGTATGTCCGTATTTATTGACATGGAAAAATGTTCACACCGTATTGCTGAATGACAAAAAGCAGGTTTATTTATTCTTTTTATCTTTCTATAATCCTCCTATTTGATTATGGGGATGATGATTTCAAAATAGATATTTGAAGTTTTCGAGCTGTTCTTGGTCTTGATTTGTATCTGCTTTGCTTTGTCTTTATGTCTTTCTGGGCATGTGTGTTTTGTCTGCCGTTCGTTTTTCCTATTTTCTCTTTCCCCTCTCATTTCCTTTTAGCATTTCCATACGATGTCTGGCTGGTTTCTGCGCACCCTTTCCTCACCTCTGAAGGGGAACAATTCTTCCTGGACTCACTGTGTGTATGAGTTCAGGCTGGTTTGGGGACCGGGAGACTTCTGGGTAAAGCTCCCTTGCCTGCACTTTCCTGCCTCCTGCCCTGAGGGCAGGTGGGGTTTGGGAGGCTCCTCAGGCTCTTCTGTTCAAACTGACCTTCTTGTTCCAAGCCAGGGCTGGCTGCTTTTGCTCCTCTGTGGAGAGCTCTATTCTTCGCCTGGGACTCAAGAGTCACTCGTGTTCCCTTTTAGTGTCTGTCTTCGCTTGTCTCGGTTGAGTTTTTTTCTGCCATTGGCAGCTTACTGCTGGTCTTTTCCATTTCAGGGTGTCGTAGGTGTTATGTTATTGAAGAAGGAATTTCCTTTTCTGTGACTTGTTCTTGTTTTGGGGTGGTTAATAAGAGCAGAAATGTTTAGAGAGGTCTTTGCCATCTTAAAGCTTTTAAGACCTGCAGCCAGATTTCTTTAATTAATCACTGTAAATGTACTCTATCTGTAAAATTAGGGAGTTGTACAGCATCCTAATTAACATGCTTTTAGGTTAATTTTTTTATGTCTCTGATGTAATTACAGGAAATTTGGGTGAACACTAAATATAGCAAATGTTTTCTTACAGACAGAGCCTCCACTGAACACGCCAGAAAACAGAGAATATCTTGCTGAAATTATGTTTGAATCATTTAATGTACCAGGACTCTACATTGCGGTTCAGGTAAAAACAACGTTATTTTTACAATTCCCAGCACACCTTAGCTGTCTTATAGTGGAAGAAACAAACGGTGATTCCAAGGGCTCTCCATGGGAGAGTTGGGCTGTGTGTGCCTTCTTCTCCCTCTCCCTCCACCCACACCCCACCCCATTTGGGTTTGAACTCAAACGCTGTAGAGAACATGTTCTGTGGTTTATGTTTTTATGTTTACACTGTCCATACAGGACTTACCTGGCTGCTTTCACATGCATTAAAACCTAATGTGTTTCCCTTTAGGTGACAAGAATGGGATGTAGATGTGTGGTTTTTTTTTTTTTTTTTTTTTTTTTGCTTCTTTCACTCCTGATCATAATAGAGGAAAGATACTAAGGAGTCTATTTAAAAAGAAAATAAATGCCTTTAGGGGTTTATACTTGTAGGGGTCCCCCCCCCCCAATGGATTTTGGGCTCCTATGGTTCCGCGAACTTAGAGAACTTCCTTTGAAGTTACTTGTTCACAGTGTGGGGGTTTTTGTTGGTTTTGGCCGTGGTTATTTGCCTGTGATCCTATATAAAGGAATTGGCCGAAATTTGGGGCAATAATGAGATAGGTGCTTCCCAAAATGTGTTCTGCATCATACTAATTCCTTTTAAAGAAAAGGAAGAGGAGTTGCATAGGAAAATAATTTGGGAGATCCCATGCATGGTAGCCTGCACGTGGTGATTCTTAGTGAGTAGCATTAGTAAAGGCCCTGAGAATGCCTGCATTGAAGAAATCTGTTTATTCCAACACTTCCAAATTTATTTAACCAGAAATCTCCTCTTCCCCTAGGTTATTTACATTGCAAGGAGTAGGGAGATACTTTAGAAAACACTGAACCACAGCCAAGTGCATCAAGGCTGCCTGGAGAGTGTTTTATATAAGTACGGATTCTCAGGCTTCATCTCAGACCAGGGTTTCCGGAACGGGCAGTTCTCTGTGATGGAGGCTGTCCTGTGTGTTGCAAGATGTTTAACATTTCTGGCCTCTACCCCCTAGAAGAAGCACTACCACAAGCCTCCCCTTCCCTAAGTGACAATCCAGACTGGTTCGAGACATCACCAAAGATTCCCTGGGGGATGACATTGCCCCTGGCTGAGAACCGCTGCCCTAGTCCTACCAAATTAGAGTTTCTGGGTGTGAGGCCTTGTAATCTGTTTTGTTTGTTTGTTTTTTAATAAATTCCACAAGTGATCTTCTTACTGCAGCCCATCTGTGGACCCACACTGGGAATGTTCCTGGTGGTTTACACATTAAAATCTTCTTACTCTGTAGTGAAAGTTCCTTTTTCATGGGCTTTCCTTTGTAAAAATTTGATTTATTTTATTGGAAACTTGACCCGTCCAGTTTCGGTAGACTAATTTGTGTGTTGTGCAATTTGGAATTTGAATTTGGGGAGGGCAGAGATGGAGGGTTGGGATGGTTGAGGGTTACTTGGACTGAGTAAGGAAGAACTATGGATGAGCCTGAGAAGCAGCAGCAGACTTGGGAAATTTCTCTGTGTGCTAATGGTTTCTGGGTCTTCAATCCAGGCAGTGCTGGCCTTGGCTGCATCATGGACATCTCGACAAGTTGGTGAACGTACATTAACCGGGATCGTCATTGACAGTGGGGATGGGGTCACTCACGCTATCCCAGTGGTAAGCAGGATATTCAATGCTTCACTCTCTGGTAGGCCTCACCTAATTTTGAGGTAAGGGAAGAAATTAAAGAAAAAAATTCCTGTAATTAAATGCTTTAAATGTCATGGCTGTACTCAGAAAAGGTGATAAGTTTTAAACCCAGGTAGATGAGAAAAGACAGATGCCCTTTAACTGTGGCATTGGCAGTTTTAAATTTGTGGTGGCAAATGTCTGCAGGCAGGATGCCGGCCGTGGTTTGGACTCCGTGGCCTCTGCTTGCTTCTCCAGGGGTAGCGTCACCCGTGGAATTTTCCCGGCTTATATGCCGCACTGCTGGGGTCAACATCATCTCGGATCTAAGCTTGTTGGTGTGATGCACGATCATGTGAAGGATTCTCGCTGTGTTCTGTGACAGGATATGTATGGTTTTGACCACCTTATGCTTTAGAGGAATTACTTCTTGTTTTTTTAAAAATGTATTCAAGAACGAAGAAGGAGAGACTGACTGTACATTTTGACTTGCAGAATGCTCTGCAGTGTCACTTTTTGGTTTTAATTTTCAAAACATTATAGAAGTGATTCCTAATTCAGGCTTCAAGAGACATTTGTAGTCAGGAAGAAGAAAAACCACATTGTCCCATGCTCCCTCCTGGGGCCCCTGAGGGAGAGGGTTAGGGTGAGAAGGGGCAGGAGCCGATGACATCTGCAAATCTGAGCTGGGAGCACCTTCAGTCCCCTCTCAGCACACTTCCTCCTTTTCTGGGTCATTGTGAAGTGTTAGTGCCACTTGATGTGTGATGCTGACTGGAAAATCCTGGCATCGGCCTTTGCTCTGAGGTTGTGCCCTCAAAGCTTAGTGCAGACCAAGCCCTGGGGGTACATGCTGGAGGGCCTGTTGCTTGGCCCATCCCATGTCTTAAATGAGGAGAAGAAAACAAAACAGTTTTCACACCGTGTACAGGCCCACAGAGGAAGTGGTCCTAAAATTTTATCTGTTGTCTTTTTATCAGTTTTTTTCTGATTATAAAAATTACATTTGTTGTACAAAATTTGTATAAAACAGAGAAATGTGGAGAAGAAAATGATATGATCCATAAACCTGCCCAGAGAACCATACTATGCTTTTGTTTGGAGAGCTTTCCTGATTCTATTTCTTAGGTGCACACATATGCACATTTTAGGCAAAATTGGAATATTCTAAGTCTACTTTTGTATCTTAATTGTGTAATATGATCTTGAAATCATATTTTGCTTATTGACTTATCCCTAATGTTTCTTCTTATGGTTAAATATTCTGTAAAGAAATATTTAATAATTGCATGATAGCCCATCATATAGGTATGGGGTGTAATTCACTCATTTGTTTTCTTATTGTTGGACGTGTAGGGTTGTTTTTTTTTTTTTTAATGTTTTTAATGCTGTGATGAAACCAATACTTAATACTGGTCGGCTTCATTTTAGAAACTGTTACATGTAATGCATAGAAAATAATAATTGTGAGTAGTTTGTGTTAGCTAGTATTCTTGTGAGTTTAAGTTGATCATTTTATTTTAATAATTTGTGCATATCTTCTATTTCCATCTTAAAATATTTCACAAATATCTTGGACTCTGTGGAGAGGCCCAATCTTTTACTTCTAGAGTTCAGGTACATCAGAAAACACATGAGAGGATTTCAGGCACCTGTCCTGACAGCTTAACTGCTGACTGTGTTGTGTCTAGTGCTGGCATCATTAGCTCCGATTTGCCTGTGAGGTGAGGTGAGCTGGCAGCACAGAAGCCAGTGCTGTGATGTGGAACCTGGGGTGTCCCCTCTTTCTGCTGGACCCGTGGGAGGAAGCCCTCCACTCTGGCTACCAGCCCCCGGAGAGCGAGTAGGGTGTGGGCCCAAGCCTTGGCTTCCAAGCTGTGCCCTCAGGGCTGATGAGGGCTGGGCTGGGGCAGCCTGTGCATGAACTCCTGGCTGCAGTTCCCCTGCTGGCACCCTAGACGTGCAGCCGAGCCAGAGGGTCCCAACCCCTGACCAACACTGGCCTCAGACAGCACAGGGCTTAGGGTAACTTAGCAGAGTTATGTCTCACGAGTGCACTAAATGGGACCGCATAGCAAGTACCGAGTACATGCTCCCGGATGGTGCTACGTGCCTGCCTTACTCTTTCATTACATCCCCCTTGTAAAGCACGTGCAGGACTATTTGCCCATATTGTGGTGAAGGCCTTGGGTGACCTGGCTGACCCACTTGTCCGTGGTCACTCAGTCATGGGACAAGGATTTGAACTCGGTTGTCTGAGTCTCATCCCTATGAACTTAACCAAATTGTTGACTGTTAAACAGAAGTAGGTTTATAGTTGGTTTAATAGTTTATAGGTAAAGCTTTTTCCTTTTTGTTAGAGGAACATAAAAGTCTCCTGCTCTGACAACATGACTTTTTGGAAATGAACTGGTTTTTCCTCTTTTCGTTCCTGATGTAACCATTTCAGGCCTTACGGAGAGTCTCAGGTTGTGTTCACAGAATGGTGTGGGCAGTTATTTGAAACAACCTCTGGCCCTGAGCGCTGCTGCCCAGAGGCCCAGAGTGGGATTCCGTAGATGCTTGTTGTACCATGAGGGCCGGGAACCAGAGCCCTGGGAGCTCTTCCCTGCTGGAGTTACTCATTCCCATTGTTCTGCCTTCCTTCCTCCCCAGGCAGAAGGTTATGTCATTGGAAGCTGCATCAAACACATCCCGATTGCAGGTAGAGATATTACGTATTTCATTCAGCAGCTGCTAAGGGAGAGGGAGGTGGGAATCCCTCCTGAGCAATCACTGGAGACCGCAAAAGCCATTAAGGTAAAAACAGATGGGAAATGGGCCTGTTTGGGGGTGAGAGAGAAATGTTGTTTGGACACTTCCCCTTGCTACTGTCACCCCTGCTCCCACCTGCCCTCCCCTTCCCTCCCCTCCCCTTCCCTCCAGAGAATGTGGGTCGTACTCTGTTTACCACTTGAGTTAAGGGGCTGAAAGCCTCAAAGCTTAGCCTTTTCCTGTAAATGTAAACACTGTGGAAGTTCCAGCTGTAAGTGAGGACAGCTTGGTAGCTGGCGTTGAGCACAGGTGCACGGAGTAGGGCATCATTTAATTGGATGGAACCTTCAGGTAGTGGAGGGCACCTTCCCTCTGGGCTTCACGTCTGGATTAAGGAGCCAGCACCAGCAGTATTGGGAGTTCTGCAGAGTCAGGCAGTACCCAGGCTGTGGTCTAGCACCTGTTGTGTGAGGTTCTGTGCCCTGAGAATTACAGGGGAGAGTGATACTGTTCTTAAATCTGAAGTTGTTAAACAAAAACCATCTGTATTTCCTAGACTCTGGTTATTCAGCTGGAGAAGTTACAGGAAGTTTTAGAATTTAAATCCGTACGATTAGAAGAAAAATGGCTCATTGGTTCTTATTTAAAAGGTCTATTTGACTTGACCCATCAGTTTAGTCTTTTTTTTTTTTTTTTTTTTAATTTTTATTTTTGAGAGAGAGAGAGAGCACAAGCAGGGGTAAGAGGGAGAAGCAGACTCCTTGCTGAGCAGGGAGCTGGATATGGGGCTTGGTTCCAGGACTCTGAGGTCATGACCTGAGCCAAAGGCAGGTGCTTAACCGATGCCATCCAGGTATCCCCTGATGGACCCTTTTTGAAGTAACTTCTCTTTCTAGGTTTCAAAAAAAGGACAAATTATTTTTTTAGCCAAAATGCAAGAGATTTTTAGTAATGCAAGAATAATTACCATGGGCATGAAGAGGAGAGGGTCTTGTTTGTTTTTAGAGAGAAATGTAATTGTGAGGTGTGACATGTGATCATGAGCATCTCCCATGTCATGAAGACATGCTTGCTGAGCACAGTGGAATTTAAGGGGAGGCCAGCCTGAACCCCCTTCCCTCCCATTGAAGTACCAGTAATAGGCAAGTTGGAAGAAAGTCACCAGAGAGGACTCCCACGTTTTGCATGCCACTCTTGGTAAAAACAGTGGTACTTTTAGGACAAGGTCACTGGGATAGGCCAGGGCTCCTGCTAGTAGGGTGGCCAGCTGCCCCAGTGTCCCTGGGACTGGAGTGTCCAGGATTGAGTACTTCCAGGGCTAGAACAGTTTGCCCTGAGCAAACCCGAGGGCAGAGTTTAACAGAAGTATTATAAGACTTTGTTTTGAGACCAAAATATTTCCCAAGATTTTCCCTTTTTCCATGCCTTTCTTCAATGAAAGAGATTTGGATATTTGACCCATGTTCCTTCGTCACCTGTATCTATTACTGATGTGAATCAGGATCAGACTTCTTTCCCTGACATTCAGGGGCCAGTCTGGTGAGCATGAGAGTTCCATTTTTAGTCAAGATTTCTGAGTGAAATGACTTGTGCATCCTGGTCCCTGTGACAATATTTACTTTACTCACAGGCTGTCTGGGGTCCAGTTGTGATTCTGAAATTGCCATTTAGGTTATGACCATGTGTCCTGCTCAGGTGTGAAGGCTGGGAGTCTTCCCATACTCTCCAGATGTGCTATGCTGGCCCGGTTGTGTGGATTAGCCCAGTGTTTGTTGTCGCCTCTCAGCTTCCTGTAAAGGAAGAGATCCTGGAAAGAGGATGGTACCCCAGTGCCGTGTGGCTACTGTGGCCATCTCCCATGCTCATGGGCAGGCCTGAGGCCGTGGAGCTCATGGCACACCATCCTTGTAGCATGAGTCCAGAATTTAAGACTCACACTGCTACACTGCACCTGGCTTTCCTACGGCATTTCGTGCCATCGGTTGAGCAGTTGAGATGCCATGAGGAACCGATCAGGCCTCTGACAGCTGAACGTCCTTGTTTCCAGCTTGGTAGATTTAACGTTGTATTGACTGATTCACCGTCTCTAGCATCAGGGAACCCAACGTGGTAACACACCTTGCCTTCTGGTCGTCTAATTCTGCTAGAGTATATTAAGGATGGTATTAGAATATGTTTCGGGGATTCTAAAACACTTTGAACTTAATATCAGGAAAACACCTGCTCAGGAAAACACCTGAGGAACTTCCAAAATGTGTAATGAGCACCAGCTGTGTGCCTGACACCGTGCCAGGTGTTGAACAGCCCACGTGGCTCTGCCCACAAGAAGCTTACTTTCAGAAGCTGGTACCCAAGTGCCACCTGTTGGTTTGCTGAGGTTAGCTGTGAGGACAAATGGCACACCCGGAGATTCCCAATTGAGCATTACCAGATGCTGAGGGAATGTTGTGTACGTTTCAGGTTGGCCGCTAATGCCAGGATGAAGATTATCCACAGGTTCTCTCTCTCTCTTGCAGCAGCAGCATATAGGACCCCCAGTCCTCCTGGCTACATCTGACTTTACTATTTTTTCAGTGGCATCTATCACCTTATACTGTGTCATTTACTTATTTATTATGGCTGTTGCTTATTGTTCAGCTCTCAGAGTGTGTGCTCCTGGGGTCAGGAATTTGTGTGTATGCTTGTCCCTTTGAACCTCCCGTGTGCCTAGGCACCCAGTAAATACTTGTCACAGAGCCCATGGCTGTGCCATGTCAGACTGCATGGCAGGTTAACAGCCGCATCATTGATGGTGGTGGGCATCAGGATTAGTCTACTGCACTCAGTGAGGGTCTGCTGGTCCAGAGGAGGACAGCAGTGAGTGCCTGGGTCAGCACCATGGGGGACCCCAGAGGAGTAAGGAAAGATGACAGGAGACAGGACACTTGGTAGACATGTTTAGACATTGTTTCAGATGAAATGGCAACAAAATCTAATAGAGGAAGGCTGAGATTTCTAGCTGAGTTGCAAAGAAAACAGACTTGCATGTTCAGAATCAAAGCCCAGTCCTGTCTGCTGTGAAAGACAACAGAGTGGGAGGCCTGATAACGTGTCCACACTGGAGTTCTGCTGTGTTTAATGCTTCGGGTCACTGGGTATTTGTTGGAGGGAAGGCACTCTGCCTCATTAATCCTTGGTGACGTCTTTGTGTTCCTGGCTGCAGGAGAAATACTGTTATATTTGCCCTGACATAGTCAAGGAATTTGCCAAGTATGATGTGGATCCCCGGAAGTGGATCAAGCAATACACGGGTATCAATGCGATCAACCAGAAGAAATTCATTATAGATGTTGGCTATGAAAGATTCCTGGGGCCTGAAATTTTCTTTCACCCAGAGGTAAGAGGTTTGCCTTTTGAGTTTGCCAAAGTAAGGCATGCGTAGAGCAATACTGCCACCTCATGTGCGTTGACATCAGCGCTGGGTGCAGGCCTGTCCTGAGGAAGACTGGCGTGCGCGTGGGTGCTGTGCGAGCAACATGGCGCCCTCGTGTGGTTTGTCTGTCTGGCTGTTACAGTTTGCATCTGCACAGACACACCTGATAGTTAAATAGTGATCCATCATACATACCATGGGTGGTTGGGAAGAGTAATGGGATTGTAATGGAATTACAATCAGTCTCACATGAATATGAAAATTAGTTGGTCTCAGGGACCAAATGAAAGTTGCGTCATTCTTAAAAAGTGGGGTCACATAGAATCTTTCCCTCTTTTGTGACCATCCTTTCTAATGCCAGTTTCTAACCCAGGACAGTTTGTCCTGCAGGGCAGTTAGAGCTTCTGTCGGAGGAGGACCAGCCTTTCCACTAGTTACATTATTTCCAAGAATTACAGATGTCATCATTTTGACTATTAGTCACGAAGAATGATTACTTTTGCAGGAGCAGTAATGAGGCAACATTTTAAGTTTTATTTGTATTCTGGTGGAAGTGGCACAAATGTCTGAGTTACTGTAATCTAATAACATGCTCGTTCACCCGTGCCTTTGGTGATACTGACTTAAAACAGACATAAAACTGACGGTGTCTGGTGAACAGCCAGAGAGTAACTAAATGTTACCTTCCTTCCTTGAGACTAAAGTACTTTAAAGCTTTTCTTGATTTTTAACATGTGCTTAAAATGTAATTGAATTGTTTATACTTTAGCATATTCAGCTTATAGAATTAAGTATAAGGCTGTTCACTCAGTAGCTTGATTATGACCATGTCCATTGCCTCATTTTAAAGCTTTTGTCATCAGGTCGGGGGCACCTGGGTGGCTCAGTTGGTTGTGTCTAACTCTTGATCTCAGCTTAGGTCTTGATCTCAGGGTCATAAGTTCTGAGGTCAGGTCGTGAGCTGGGTGTGGAGCCTGCTTTTTTTTAAAAAAAAAAGCCACCATCATCAGATATGACACCCCTCCTCTGATCTCCTAGCCCACCACACTGATCTTTCGTTGACTGTGGTTTTTGTTTTTGTTGTTGTTATATCTTGGCTAATTTTTTTTTAAAGATTTTATTTATTTATTTATTTATTTATTTATTTATTTATTTATTTATTCATTCATTCATTCATTCATTCATTTATTCATTCGTGAGAAACAGAGAGAGAGAGAGAGGCAGAGACACAGGCAGAGGGAGAAGCAGGCTCCATACAGGGAGCCCAATGCGGGACTCGATCCCGGGTCTCCAGGATCACACCCTGGGCTGAAGGCGGCCCTAAACCACTGAGCCACCCGGGCTATCCTAATTTTTTTTTCATAATGTGTATATTCATAAGCATTATTCTCATTATGTACTCATGGTGTTTCTCCTTATATATGCACACCATGCACAGGCTTTTATAGTCTCTTATCAGCATGATACACCATGTATTCCTAATGCAGGACTGGTCTCTTTGTTCAGTTTGATGATTTCCCTTCACTAAACCCACCCATCTCCTCTCTCGAGGGGATGTCTTCATCCTTAGACACAGTCACATTTAATTCATTTGACATATTATACATTCCAGTGTGAAGTTTTTAGGGGTATGGTAGATTCTGTGTCTGTTAAAGTTACTTTTTCAAAGAATTTTTCTTTTGTCCTATTGAGAGAAATGTATAATGTTTCTTTTGTATTTATATAAAATTTAGTTTGCCAACCCAGATTTTATGGAGTCCATCTCAGATGTCGTTGATGAAGTAATACAGAACTGCCCCATCGATGTGCGGCGTCCGCTCTATAAGGTATAAGCTGCCTGGGTAAGGTGCTTTGATTCACTTTAGCATTAAAGACTATCAGACATTTATGCAGACATTCCTATTGCACTCTTGTTTGATAGGCTTTGTTAAAGGCCAGTGTGAAGGTAAGATATTTTTCTTAGAGTGAGGATGACCTAAATATTTGGATGTATGACTCAGTTAACTGGAAATATTTAAATATTCTAGTATTTTCTACTCTTACCTGGCAAGCTGTATTTTCCCTTGGACACTTGACCATGTGTGTTAATTGAAAGATAAGAGTGATACTTCCCTCTCATGCTTTCTGTGAAATCCACTGGTCCTGTTTCTTGCATATTTAGGTTTGGTGCCAAGTGTGGTGTTGCCAGAAGAAGTTAGAGCCTGAGATGAAACAGTCAAAGAGAAAATGCTCATGTAATATTTGTTCCAGAATTCTTTGATTACAAGGAATTTTGGAACTTGAAATGAGAAAAAGCCCATGTAATTATAGGATAAAAGGAAATATTGCTGAGCCACATATTGAGAGCAGAACGTGGAGGTCTGTTGGCTTTTGTCGTGAACTGACTTCTGCCTGAGAGTGTCCCACTGTCCGCCAGGGGCCCCGGCTCCGGCCTACCTTACCCATGCTCCAGGCGTGGCATGTGACAGGACAGAGAATCCGGCTCAGTGATTCTTGTTTCATGTTTACAGTGGTTTTTGAGGAGAGTGAGGTAAATCAGGCTAACTTCAAATGGAGTGATGTCTACAGTGTGTATTGTTCAGTGAGAAAGCACGTTACAAAATTTACACGTGGTATTACCATGTGGTATAGAGTTTGTGTGTGCTCATAAGAAAATGATTTGAATGATTGTGCAGGATCTTTGGGGGTGAGGAATGGATAGCTTTTACTTTCTACCTTTTGTATTTTAAAATTATTAGAAATTTTATAGCTAGACAAGCTGTATTTTTATGATTGGAAAAAATTCACTATGTAGAGAACTTTTTATAGGTGAAAACAAAGTATAATTCTTTTTTTATTTGTTGCATATTCTTAACATCTTTCTCCTCCAGTGAAAAGTGCAAGGAAGGGGAACTGAAGGCAGACCAGGGGATTAAGGCTTCCCGTTTTTACTGTGAGCATCACCCAGGCTGATCCCCCTCCTTAACTCCCACTAGATGCTGCCGGCTGTGCCATCTCCTCCCCGAAGGCGAGGAGCACGTGTGCACCATGTGCAAGTGTGCGCAGCTTCTGCCAGTTGCTGTGGATTGCTCCTCATGGGGTTACATTTCTCAGGACAGTTTAGTTCATGAGCAGTGGATTTCTAGGCTTCTTGAAGAAGAGATGGCCTCGGAGACTGTGTGGACCGGGCCCCAGAGGTGGGCCAAGTGGAGCAGATGGTGCTCAGGCTTTCTTTGGCTCCACTTGCCATCTCCTGTCATAGGACAGGTGCGGTATCCCCAGTGACTGGGACTGTAAGGTTGGGCAGTGGGACAGTCTCTGCTGCTTAGAAAAGACGCGACCATCTTTCCTTTTCCCTGGGGTCACCTGGAGGAGTCGGCCGGCCTCTCGTCTCTTTCCTTGTGGGGCGCCTGCTGCTTCCTGTGACCAGTAATTACACTGGGACGCCGTTTCCAGGTGCAGAATCTTTAAGTTGCTAACAACAGTGTGCTAATAACAGAGTCATCAGAGAGAAGGATTACAAGTGGGAGAGAGTATGACTTATAAAGTGGAGGAGGGAAAAGGAGTTTTGGGGGTTGGGAGTGAGAAAGTCTTCTGCAGAGGCTGTTCAGATCCGGATACTTTGTCTCCTCACCACTCAGGGGATCTAGCTTCCAATTCTGTTTGCTTTTTAGACATTTCCAGGTGACTTCCCCATAGCTGCCACAGAAGCTACACATGTGTAGTCCCTGCTTACATTTTGTCTCCTAAATTGCTAAGTTGACCTCCCTGTCATCACCTGACAGAAAGGTTGGGCTGTATCACCAGCAGCCCTAGGCTGGTGAGACCTGGTGACTCTCATGGAGTGAAAGTGAGGAAATACCAGCTAGTCACTTCACTTCATGGTCATCCGCCCAGGGGGTGTGGGGTGAAGGTGGGTGAGAAGTGTGGGGAGACCTTCCCTTGGTGCTGGTGGCTGTGCCCATGGCTGGGCTGGGGGCTGGAGGTGGTGAGCATAGAGCCTGTGTCGAGGGTCGGGCAATGGGATGCAGAGGCCGCTGTGCAGTGTGGTTGGGGGACAGTCAGGACCGGCAGTGACACTAATGCAAGGACATTAACCCTATTAATATTTCTCAATTTATTATTATTTTTTAAGATTTTGTTTATGTATTTATTTACAGAGAGCGAATGAGTTGAGGGAAGGGCATACAGAGAGAGAATCTCCAGCAGATACCATGCTGAGCGTGGAGCTGGCTGTGGGGTTGGATCTCATGACCCTAAGATCATGTCCTGAGCCAAAACCAAGAGCCGGTTGCTTAACTGACCGAGCCCCCCAGGGACCCCATACCAACATATATTTAAAGTTTCAGATTTCTATCAGTGCTGTGCTCAGGAAGTTGGAGAAAGTGCTTGAGCTGCTAAGTGTAATTTTTTAAATGATTGGAAATTTCAGATTTGTTTTGTGCCTAATTGGTATCTGGGTGCCCCTTACCTTGTTCAGAAACAACCTTGAGCATCTCCATCTGTGAACAGATTTCTCTTGAAGAAATTACATCATTTGCATTTGGTAAATAGTGATACGAGCTGAGAACTGGATGAAACATGTTCCTCACAGCCTTGTTGTGAGGTAGCTGTGGTTTCTCCTCCTGTGAGGTGGCCGCTGTGCCTGGCAGCCCTGCTGTGTCCCAGAGGCCTGTCACGTGCAGGGACTTGGTCTTTTATTCCTCACATACGTGTTGAGGACGATGATCTTGTTTACAGATCAGAAGATTGAGCTTTGAGAGGAGTTAAGTGCAGGAGAGTCATGTAGCCACTTAGTGGTGCAGCTGGATTTTGAGACCAGGCTGCATCCCACATCTTTGAAAACTCATCTGTGTTTCACCACGTGACACTGAAAATTATGTCAAATGTGGGAGGGGAATGAGTCTCCAAAGACAGAAGCCCTGTCCCTGACCACCCTTAGGACTGCCATCTCCCCGTGGCTTGGGAGGGGCTGCAGTTATTGTGTTGGTGCTGAGTCAGACTTGTGCACCCTCAGCCACCCAAGTTTTTCTGTGGTGGCCTCTGCAGGGTTATCGCAGCCTTGCAGGTGGCCTAGAATTCAAGTAGGGTTGATTGGGGGCAGGAGGCACTGACCGTGCTTTTCTCCTTTGTCATGTGGCCAGGCTCTGTGCCCCGTGGGGAGAGGGGGACACAGAGGGCACCGCACCCCTTTGCTGCTTTCATGAGATACCAGAGTAGATTAGAATGCATCACAGGGAACCCTGCCCCTGAGATCCCTATGCTCAGCAGTGAAGGTTTCTGTGTTTGCTCAAGGGACACATCGTGTGGGGCGGCACCACCTAGAGCATCGCCTTACTGGGCACCTGCGCAGTGCTGGCAGGCCACTTCGGCTGTTCTCCATGGCATCCCTGGGCTTGGGCGGTGGGGAGGGGTGACTGAATGTCTGCTGGGCACCCCAGCTCTACCTGGCCACCACAGAAGAGACTTGTTTCCAGAACACGGGGCTTGCTGGGTGCGTCGAAGTTTAATAGAGAAGCCTCCAGATACCTGCCAGGTAGTGGCTGTCACAGCACATTCTCCTCAGGGTGATTTTCCTGCAAAAGGCCAGATGGTAGAGGTTTCCAGCTTCCAGACCATCCATTCTGCTGCGTTTACTCAGCTCTGCTAAGGCTGCTGGGATGATGTGCGGCTGGCCGGAGGTGCTGTTCCCAGGAACTTGATGGAAATGGTCAGCCTGTTGGAGAGAGAATTGCTTTTGAAAGCCCAGCATCAGGACGCCTTCCCGACGAGGTCTCACAGGCTGGATGTCAGGTGTGGCCTCGGTGGGCCACCCTGAGGAAGGATGTCGTAAACAGTTCCTAGCAGGCTCCTTTCGCTTCCAGGCACTCGGGTCTCCCACCTGCAAAGGACAGAGTGGACTCAGTTTCCTGAGCTGCCCCTGCATGGTGTCATGAAGGGGTTCTCCTGGGGCTTCATGGTTTTGACTCCTTCTGTTCTTTTGGTCCCGCTTTCCTCCCTCCCCTCCTGCTAAGTGTGGACTTGGCTTTGTCACGGAGCCTTTCAGCTAAGCTTCTGTGTTCGTGAAACGCACAGATGTGTGCATTTGTGGGTTTGAACAACTAGATCTAAGATACTGTTAGTTGGAAGATGCACTGTAGACACTGGAGCAGAACAGGCAGTGGCCTTGCTCAAGTGCCATGAGGCGGCGTCCTTCCAGCTCAGTCTTCCTGCTCTGCCACTCTCTTCCCATCACCGCTGCTGCTTCCCACCTGCTGGGCCTCCTTGTTAGTGGCTTCAGCACCTGCCACGAGCTCCAGCGGTGTTGGGGAGACCTGGTCCTCACCTACAGAAGCTCATGACTGGAAAGAGGAAGTATCCCATGTGCTGAGCCCTGAGGGACAAGCTGCCTAGGTGGGTACCCCCCAGGTGTAGGTGTGGGCTCCTGACCTCACAGCCACTGTGCGCCGTCCCCACCGTTCCCACAGCCTCACTCGGGCCTCTGTGGTGGCCAACACAGTGGCAGTAGGGCCCTAGAGACCTAGCAGAAAGGAGTACTGAGCCAGCCCTCGGCTTTAGGGGAAGTGGCCTTCCCTTTGGCCAGCTTGGTCCTGGTGCTGCTGTCCAGTCCAGCCGGGCCAAGACTTCTGTTGTTTACCAGATGCAGTCTTGGTGACCACAGGGGGTTTCTTGGAGGAAGGGAGTGGGGGAGGCCTTCTTTAGGCTCTGTGGAGACACCTGAGACATTCCTGGTCCTTGCATCGGCACCTCATGCAGGCCCGTAGACAAGAAAGAGGTGGTGGATGAGTCAGAATAAGAGGTGGCTGTAAAAATTTAGAGTCTATAGAAACAAAACAGATTTTCATTTTTACCTTTATTTGCCTTTTAAAATATTTTTATTCTTAAGTAATCTCTACACCCAACGTGGGGCTTGAACTCAAAACCCCCAGATCAAGAGTTGCATGTTCCACTGACTGAGCCAGTCAGAAGCCCCATAATTTTTTGACAAAAGTAATCATAATCTAATTTTTTTTCGTCCTGGCCTGTAGAGTAAAAGGATAGGTGTTCACACGCCCCCCATTCTGTATTCAGCTGCTATATTATGGAGGTGGGGGCCTGGCGGTGGGGTCTCCCGTGAGGGCCCAGGCTTGCTTGGGCCTGTGGTTTCCCCAAAAGGCCAAGTCATTACAAGGAGCGGGTGCTTCTGGAAACCAGAAGTGCTCATCCCTGGCTGCCTGTGGCCAGCACCTGGAGTGCTAACATATCCACTTGCCCGGGTCCCACCCTGGAGATTCTGATAGAACTAGGCTGGGCCTGGGCATTGGGAATTTAAAATCTTCCCAGATGATTCTAATGTACAGCTGAATTGAGAACCACTGTTAGTGACTTGTTCACTCCTGGATTCGTCAGCGTTTAGTGACTTTTATGCTTTACTTGAGGGCAAAGCCAAGCTTGAGTTCTTTGTAGTGTAACTGGATGTCTTCTATTTCTGCTCTGTTTGTCAGCTGAGTGCACCACTCAATACAAGACCCTACTGTTGCTAAATTAGAAGATGTGAGTGTGTCTGAGAGGTGGTTCTTGTCTTCAAGAGCTTATAAAAAAGCTACAAATAATACTGAAATGATTCTAATGGAACCACTACAAGCTAAATGTCATTAAAATGAGTCATGCAAATTATGGTAATTGAGAGAAGGGACCGATTGCATTTAATTAGAGGGAATCCTGAAAGGCTGCAGAGGTGGCAGTTGAGCAGTGTCTGAGGGCTCAGCCTGGGGGGTGGTGGGGGTGAGTCAGGAGACAGAACTTCACAGGTAGCAGTGGGAGGGAAAGCAGGGCAGGTGTTTCAGAAACCTGTTTTGGGTGGATTCTAAGGAGGCACTGATGGTAGTCAGAAACAGATCTAGTCAGAAACAAGGCAAGGCCAGCGATAAAATACTGGTAAATGTGCTTTAGCAGTGGGTTGGGAGTTGTTAAAAAGTCTTATTCAGTATGTTTGTCAAGCAGATGTGAATATATCTTGATATAGATCAAGGAACAATTTTTCTGTAACAAATACCTTGAATTGGGTATATGTATTTTAATTATGGTAATGTCTTTTAAATCAGAGAAGCATGTTGCAAAGTAAGTGAATTATATTTATTATTTTCATTCTTTTTTTTTTAAGATTTTATTTATTCATGAGAAAGAGAGAGAGAGAGAGAGAGAGAGAGGCAGAGACACAGGCAGAGGGAGAAGCAGGCTCCACGCGACGCAGGACTGGATCCTGGGTCTCCAGGATCACACCCTGGGCTGAAGGCTGCGCTAAACCACTGAGCCACCTGGGCTGCCCTATTATTTTCATTCTTAATGTTGAAGAAGTTCAAATATCTTTAGTATTTAAGAGAGAAAAAAATATATTTTAAGGTATTATTTTTTCCATCCCTTTTCAAAATAGGCCTCTCAAAATAGATGAGATCCTGATTCAAGTCTGACATGTGAACGGATATGAGGGAAGCTTCTCTGTTTGGGGAAAGGAAGTGGGCAGAGAAGGTTCCAGAGCTCTGTTGGTTCAGCCCTGGCATTATGCCTGTGTACCCCGTATCTCTCTGTGGTACATCCTGCTGATGTGGCCAGAGCTGCACAGTTCTCATGTGTCTGGGGAGGAGCAGTGAAACCCACCACTGGATATTGACTTGCCAAGCTGAGGACTTTCGGAAGCTCATTTTACCCGAGTGGTGAAGGAATCAGTGATGTGTCCACTGTTCTGACATCTGAGTAGATGTGCACTGAGCACCTGGAAAAGGCCAGATGAGCTGTGAGGGCGCGGAAGGGGATGCTCACTCACTCCGACAGAGGGTGAGGGAGAGCTCCTGGTGAGTGGCATCTGAACCCACACACTCTTGATGCACTTTTCTGCGATGGTGGACACGGTCTATGTCTGTGTGGTTTAATATAGTTGCCACTAGCCACGTGTGGCAAGATGAGGGTGGAGAGGCGAGCAGCCTGGAAGGAGTTGGGCAGGAGTCAGATTACAGCAGTCACAGGCAGGAAAGGGGTCACAAGGGAGAGAGAAGGTGTGCAGACATTCTTGGGAGACCTTGTTTGGAGTTGTTTCATCCCCCGGGTCAGGCGGCTGTTCACAGCCAACCCTGGAAATTCACTTGGATTTTCTGTAGGACACTGGATGGCATCCTGTGGCCCACGGTTTGGAAATAGGCTCGTTCAGACTTTGCTGGAATTGCAGGTTCCGCCTGAGAGTCGAGAAGCTCTTGTCCCTAAGGAGGGACATTCTTTCAAGAATACAGTGCAGGTTGGTTACCAGGGGCTCCTGACGGTGCTTCTGCCTCACCTGCAGTGAGCAGCTGTGAACACTCCTCTGCCAGCATTCTGCTGTGCACTGCAGTGCAGCGAGCGGGTTAGACTTACACAGCATGGTGGGTAGGTGGCAGTGTCTGTCTGTCAAACTGGGTGAAAATAAGAAGAGTCTCCAGCCTAGAATCTGCTTAGCATTACAGGAATGTGAGTTTTTGTCATTTTTAATGCCATATTAGGTGTTAAATGAATTTCCTGGTAATACATACTTGATTTCAAGTCTTTCTGACTTAGGCTTCAGGTGGCAAGCAGGTTATGTGTAGTGTTTATTTATTTTTTATTTTTTAAAAAAGATTTTATTTATTCATTCATGAGAGAGACAGAGAGAGGTGCAGAAACACAGGCAGAGGGAGAAGCAGGCTCCATGCAGGGAGCCTGACGCGGGACTGGATCCCAGGTCTCCAGGATCAGGCCCTGGGCTGCAGGCGGCGCCAAACCACTACGCCACAGGGGCTGCCCATGTGTAGTGTTTATAATGGCATCTGCTGCCATGGTCTTTACCAGCAGAGAGGAAGGACCCTTCTGTTTCTGGAGGTGTGTTATTTTATTTTTTTAAGGATTTTATTTATTCATTTGGGAGAGAGAGTGAGAGAGAACAAGCAGGGTGAGGGGCAGAGGGAGAAGCAGATTCCCTGCCAAGTGGGGAACATGATGCAAGGCTCCATCCTTGGACCCCAGGACCACAACTCAAGCTGAAGGCAGATGCTTAACTGACTGAGCCACCCAGGTGCCTCATGTGGAGGTGTTTTATAATTGAGACTTTTATTTGACATGAAACAAACACTTGTGCAGCCAAGTAAGGTATTATTATGATTGCTGAGGGCTACTGAAAAATCCAGCCACCACAGCGACCTGAATAAACAGATGGTACAGTCATGTGAAGTGTGAGGATTTGAGTCATCTAGCAAGTCAGAGGACTGCACGGTAAGATACAACTTTAGTCTAGAAAGCTTAGACTCTTTAGATGAGCAAAGATTATTATTTCCAACTTAAAATGCATTTAGAAAATTTGAGAAATACTGAAATCTTCCATAAAGAAAGCAGAATCACTTCTCATTGCTTATCATTACTTTGACTACCTTCCTTATTCATGTTTGTGAAACATGAATAATAGGTAGATATATCATGCTACATGTATATTTTGTATCCTGTATATTAACTTAGCACTATGTTGTGAACATTTTCTTAAGTACTCAGCATTCTTCAAAAACATTATTTTAGTGGGATCTAAGGCTCTGTCCTGTGTCAGTTTCTGTATCCAACTCTTTTCTTACATTAAGGGTTTTAGGGTTTTGATATTTTGTAGCTTGGGTCAAGATCTCTTTCTTTCCAGGATGTAATGTGACATTTACAGCGGCATGTTATTAGTGATGCTTTCTGAGCTGGCTGGTTCTGATGGGAGAATTTGTGGACAGGAGCCCAATAGGTGCTTGTCTGGGTCAGCGGGTCTTTGATCACTGGTGGATTTCTAGTCAAAATCCCAGTGGGCTTGCAGGAGGTATACTGTCGGGTACTGATTGGGAAGGTGACTGTCTAGAGTGTCCTGACTGCTGGCACCCAGGAAATTGACTGTTGCTTTCTCTGCAATGGAGAATCACCTGGTCTGTTTTCTAAATTAAACTGCCTTTAGAATGAATCACATCGAATGTTGGCTTTTGTATGACATTTCTGGAAAAGTATGCTTAAGAGTGTAGGCTCCAGGGACGCCTGGGTGGCTCAGTCTGTTAAGCAGCTGCCTTTGGCTCAGGTCATGATCCTGGGGTCCTCAGATCCAGCTCCCTGCTCAGCAGGAAGCTTGCTTCTCCCTCTCCCTCTGCCCCTTCCCTAAGCTTGTGCTCTTTCTATCTTTCTCTCAAATAAAGAAAGAAAATACTAAAAAAAAAAAAGAAAGAGTGTAGGCTCCAGAGCCAAACTGCCGTGTTACCATTTTGCTTGAGCCACTTGGGAGCATCATGACAGGGCAGCGATTATTCTGGCTCTCCCAGCCTCTGCTTCCTCTGCTGTAGGATGGGCATAATTAATGTGACTGTCTCATGGAATTACCATGAGGATGCGCTGAGATAATCCTGACAGATGATAAAGCACAGTACATACTACAGTTAATACTAAGTAAATATTATTATTTTATCATATTCTGTTATTCTATGGGCTTTGGAGTCAGATGTGCAACTTACTAGCTGTGTGGCTTTGGGCCAGTTATTTGACTACTTTAATCTGTAAGGGTAAATAAATAATAAACTGATATGTACTTAATGTTGTTATGAGGCTTGGATGGGGCAGTTCCTGCTGTAGCATGGTAACTGCCCTCTGCTGAGTGCATGAATGTTGATTACTGTTCATAGTGGGGCAGACCGGGAATTGGATATGACAGGTTATTGATGTGGGTTTAGTTCAGAGGAAATGCTGCAGTTCTGTTTTATTCCAGTAAAGTAGTTGTATGAAATATGCATTTTTCTATTTGAATTGACTGAGTTACGAGGGAAGGGAGGGATTCTGTGACTTAGTAAATCAGCAGTCAGACTTGATAGGACTTTCAGCAGATTAGTGCATTTTGAGTTTTTCTTCTTGGCCTTAGTAAAGACTATGCAGTAAGAAAATACAAGGGGGAGAGATTTCTCCTCAGCTGAAGCCGAGTGATTGAGTCCAGGGCAGGAGAGCCTTTCACCAGTGGGAGAAGGGGTGGCTGAGGCAAGGGGAGGCTCTGAGTGATCACCCCTCGGCAGGGGGATGCCTGGTGGCTGCATGGGCCCTACATGGTCCCTCAGTTCACATACTCATTGAGCAGTACTTGTGGGGAACCCGCTGTGTGCTGGTCATTGTTCTGGGTCCTGTGGGGTCAGCTGTGACCAAAACAGGGAAAAAAAAATCCCTGCCATTGTGATGGTTACACTCTTGTGGGGGCATTCAACACAAATCAGTACGTGTGTAAAATACGGAAGTGCTCAGGAAGCTGGAGCAGCAGAGGATGGGGGTGGCGGGCTTGGGGCATGGCCAAGTTAGTCTCCAAGTAGTGGGTGACATGGACTTGCAATTTCCATGTGTCATGAAGTATTATTCTTGTGCTCCCCCCCTTTAGAAATGCAAAAGCCATTCTGAGCTCCTAAGCTGTACTAGAATAGTCACTGGCCCAGTTTGGGTTCATGAGTGGAGTTGCCAACCCTTGGTCTAAGTGAATGGCAGTCCTGGAATTATGCAGTGCACAATCTGCATAGTGCCCATGGGTCTTGTAAACTGTTGGAAGGGCTTTGTCTTAAGCCCCAAGAGAGCTGAGAAGGCCCTGGAGGGGTTTAAGTATGGCAGTGACCTGATACGACATGTTCTGACACAACAGTCGTGGCTGCCATGTTGGAAGTAGAATGTAGGCTCAGGACTGAAGGCGCAAACAAGCTGGTAGGTTACCCCCACTGCCCAGAAGACATAGTCATGGAGGTCTTGTGGAATGGTCAGATTTGAGTCCTGTTTTGGGGTTAGAACCAACAGGATTTTCAGAAGTAGATGTGCAGCGTGAGAAGCAGAAGGAATCATCATCACTAGCTAGATGTCGTGCCTGTGGTGTCATGCCACATTCCAGCTGTGGTGGCTAATACTGTCACCTGTTGTTTTGAGCACATCACGTCTTCAGGAAACCTGCTGCTAGCTCTTGTTGCTCAGTGAGAAGCGCATAAATCACAGTCACGCGTTAGAAAGTTCTCTTGATATTTTTGATTTTTGATAATTGTTTTTCAGCATAATTGTTTTCCTTGGTGATCCTACATATTTTGTTTTATGCATTTAAGAGCATTATTGTGGGGAGGGGTCTATGGCCCCCGAAGATCCACACCTTCTGCCTTAGCAGCCCCTCCCATTCTCACCTGTGGCCCCACCCCTCTAGAAACTTGAGGATGCTTCCCCCTGAACGTCACTCCTGTGGTCGCCCCTTGCCCTGGGGCTCCTTCCAGTCAGCTTGGAATAGGCCATAACTTCTTGAAGCTGTCTTAGCCCTCTGCACCTGCCCGCCCCCTCTGCACCTGCCCGCCCCCCCCCCCCCCCCCCCACGCTTCTGCAGCAGAAGCCCTGGGAAGCTTTTCTGTGCACTTGTCCTCACATTTCTCTCCTCGGCATATTCCAGACGTGACTTCACCCTCATGGCTCTCCCTGCGCTGCTCCTGCATGGGCACTGTGACCTCCATGTGTTAGCAAGGGCACCTGGGAGCACCCCCCACCCCCCGCACACCTTCCTGCCCTGCTGCTCCCCACACGGGGCTCCTGGGCCCTTCTCTTTGTGGCTCTGTCCACTCCCTTGTTGTGCTGTACTGTTCGTCCTCTGATGACTCCAGACTCGGGGCCCGCAGCCTAGACTGCAAGCTTGTCTACCAGCTGTCTCTTCCACCCCCACGGGCGTCTGGCAGACCCTGAGCTGAGTTCTCCATCTTCCCCTCAAACCCCTTCCACCTGTGGTTAGTGGTAGCTCCACCCTTCCAGTGAGGTTTTAGGCCAGAAACTTTGGAAATTGTCTTCTTGACTCCTTTTATCTCTCATACTGCACATTACCCCTCATCAGGTTCTGTTATGTTCTCAGGCCATGTGCAAACTAAGCATCTCTCACTGCCAAGTGTGCTGCTACCCCGGTGCCAGCCACTGTCATCTCTGGCCAGCTAGATTAGCGTCCTTTACTGGGCTCCCTTCTGACTCAGCCTCAGTGCAGGGCCAGACAGGTACTGTTAACATCTCAGTCAGATCAGGCCCTGTGACAAAGACCTTCCAGAGCCTTCTTGGCTCTCTCAGAGCCCAGGCTGGTCCTGTAAGGGCTACACAGCTCCCTGTGACCTGGTCTGTTAATTTAGAAGCCCACGTCATGCTCTTCTTGTCTGCCTCACTTCACTCTGTCTGGACTCCTCTGTTCCCTTCTTGCTGTTTCACAAACACACCAAACATGCTTCCACCACAGGGCCTTTGTACCTGCTGCTCCTTTTGTCTGGGAAATTCTTCCAGGTATCTACCTGACTTCCTCAATACCTTCCACTCCTTGTTCAAATGTCATCTTCTAACGAGGCTTCTGACCATGTTGAAAGTAGCATGTCTGCCCTGCTCCTACACCTATTTCACCCTCCCTTGCCCTGCACAGCCCTTATCTCTGGTGTCTTCCCCGTTTTGACCTGTTAGCTTCAGCCCTGACCAACAGTTTCTGGTGCACAGTAGGCTCTCAGTAGGTATTGCTGGACAAATGCATGGAGTACGGAGAGCTTTGTGAGCTCAGAGACGGCCACCTTTGCTGCTTGGGCAGAAGGTGGGAGGGAGGTATTGTGAGTCCTGAAGAGGTGATGAGCACTGGCTTTCTGGGACAGGTGCTGCACAGCCACGGAGGCCAGGTGGGCATGGCCATGAGACAGCTGGGCTCTAGACTCCAGCGAGGTCAGGACGGCCTTTGTAGGGGCGCCTGGGGGGCTCAGGGTCATGGTCCCAATGTCCTGGCATCGAGCCCCGTGTCGGGCTCCTGCTCAATGGGGAGCTGGCTTCTCCCTCTCCCTCTGCCGCCTCCCCATCTGCTCAGGTGCTCTCTTTCAAGTAAATCTTAAAAAAAAGGGGGGGGGCTTTATATGTGCTCCTATGGAGTTTGGGCTTAATTAAGACCAAATCTAGAATCTTGGTGAAAAACATGTTTCGAAAACCAGGCCCAGTAAAGATGTGTTAAGCTGTTAAAATAAACGTTGAGTTCAACATCTTACCTTAAGGGGTCATGTTGACCTGTGCTTTGCAGACAGTGAAAGTAGTGATAGACACTGTTTTTTACCTGTAACTTTGCAAGTGATGTTAGATAAGTTGGGCATGTTAAGTGCTTTCTCTGTGCTGGGTGCTTGCTGTGAGCTCTCTGTCTCCTTCATGGGTCTGTTTTTTTTTTCTGTAAGTAAGGGGGTTGATTTGAGAATATGAAAATTTCATTATTTGTGGTAACCTGTGGACAGAATGGAGGATGTTTACTTACTCCTCCGTGTGGGAATGGATCGGGAACACCATGCGGCGTTGCTCGTACTCTGAGCACAGAACCATCTCTGTGAGTACTGTCACTGTGGCCTCTGCAGTGAGATGGCGAGGATGCGTTTATTGGTCCTTCCACCGATTCCTCTCTGTTCCTGCTGCCTCTACCCCCCCGCCTCGCTCTGAAAGTGAAACAGGCAGTAAACTGAACAGGTGCTGCCTAAAAGCAAAACTGAAATGTCGGGATAGCTCTCTGAACACTCACTTGGGTTGAAAATAGCAAGTTCAGGTAATCTTTTACTGCTCCTGAGGCACTACTTAGGAAATCAGCTTGTTTGCTCGCAGGCCGCAGGTGGCAGGTGGGAAGTGCTGGGGGTATCCAGGCAGAGGGCGCTGCCTCCTTGTGGCTGCCTGCTTCTCCTGGGAAAGGCTTCCGTCTGTCCTGTCTGTCCCATTCTTAGGAACCCCCGGGATATGTGTCAAGCGCGAAGGGCCAACTCTTAGCCGTGCCATTTCTTGGCGGAGTGGGTGGTCCATTGGTGAGAACGACGCGGTTCACACTGCGGAGTGGCCCGGGGCCAGTGTGGCCGAGGGGCTCAGGATGGGCTCCTTGGGCTCCTTATGTGATTTGTTTCTGGCGTCATCATGCACAGGAGCAGCACGATGACAGGTGACAGCTGGCTGGCCTAAAGGCTGGCTGGCGAGGTGAGGTCTGCCTTCTTGTCTTTGTAGAAAAGAACTCTTCCACTCAAAGTTTGGTTGGGGTGGGGGCAAAGGTACATTTTTATAGTTGAATGTTGAGATGAGAAAGCTTTTTCTTGGTTAGTAGAGGAAAAAAATCAATTTTTGATTTCCTGTTTGTAATGTCCAGCTGGTCGATGATTGTGAGAATTCATCCGTCCTCTTTCCTCCGGACGGACCTGAGTTACTGTGTCCTCTAATCCCTGCTGCTTCGGCTGTGGTGGCTGTGTATCCACGGTGAGCGTTTTGCTCTTAGAAGGTGGTAGGTCAGTTGGCTTTGGCTGCCCCAGGCCGGACTTGCTTTCCCCTCTACAGTTGTAATTTTTGTGGCTGCGCCCGCCCCATTATGCTATGCTGTGCTGTGCGCGGGTGGGGGTGGGGGCGCTGTGCAGGAGGCTTGCTGCCCGGCTTCATAGCGTGTGCCGGGGGCATCCGGTTTTGGACCGGTTCTGTGGAGCTGCTCTTGCAGAGAGGTTGAGGGTCCTGTGGGACTTGAGAAGGAAGGTGGTGAGGAGCCCTGAGGGCAGTTTGGTTGAATGGGGTGGGCGGTGGTGTAGGCGGCCAGACCCAGTGCAGTGGCAGGCGGGCCTCAGCTCCTGGTCCCTCTGGTGCAGCAGGTCCACGTGCCCTGTCATTGGAGGGACGCCGCGAGCACTGGGGTCTGGGCCTCAGGGTTTGTTCAGTTAGGTGACCTTGGCAACTGCTTGACCTCTCCGGGCCTTGGTGTCCTCACCAGCAGGTCTGTCAGGCCGGTCCCCACCTTGTGCCGCTGTTGGGAAGGTGTGCGAGTTGGGATGTGGAAGTGCTTTCGCCAGCACCAGGCCGTCAGCACCGTTGCCGTGTTCTGTTGAATGACCACCGGCAATGTTCCAGATGCCCCTGCACCCGGGCCAGGTGGATGGGTCTTCAGTGTCCATGCAGGGCTCCAGCTAATGGACTTTTCTATTTTTCAAATTCCCAGGGATTTTCCTAGTTTCCTTGGCTCTCTCTTTGCAGCAGCTGCTGTTTTGGGGATGGTTGTTCAGCTGGGATTAGCTGCAGAGTGGGCACCCCTTCCCTGATGCCCCCTGGGTTTGCTGCTATGCAGGTCTCTTTGGTTTTGTTGCTTAGCACCGGAGCAGAGTTTCCTAGCCTTGGTGCTCTGGACATTTGGGCCAGATCCTCTCCTGTGGTCTGCCCTGTGTTACGCTGAGAGGGTCCACAGCCTGCCTGGTGTGTACCTGCTGGGTGCCAGGAGCATCGCAGCTTCCGCCCTATCACAGATGTCTCTGGACAGTCCTTAATGCCCCCTGGGGGCAATCTCATCCTGTGCCTTGGGGAGGAGCATGAGATTACTGAGGTTCAACAACGCAGTAGAGACCATCAGTTATTCTTATCTGTGGCTCCTGAATTACTTGCTGGAGTCCATTCTCTTCCCTTTCTCACTTTATTCCAGAGTTCAGTAAAGCAAACACCCCTCACCCTTGGGCCCCTCCACTCACCCACAAATGTTTTGTTCAGGACCGACTGCCTGCTGTGCCCTGTTTTGAGTGATGGAGTGCAGAGAGTGTAGATGGATCTCGGGGGCTGGACAGATGTGTACTGCTCAGTCCTGAGTGTGGCCCAGGGTGGGTGACAGTCCCACCAGTGTTGGGAGGCATGAGTGCCCCTGCTCTGGACCAGCCCCGTGCCAGGTGCTGCTCACACATCACCTCCTGCAGTTTTTTTTTTTTTAATTTTTATTTATTTATGATAGTCACAGAGAGAGAGAGAGAGAGAGAGGCAGAGACATAGGCAGAAGGAGAAGCAGGCTCCATGCACCGGGAGCCCGACATGGGATTCGATCCCGGGTCTCCAGGATCGCGCCCTGGGCCAAAGGCAGGCGCCAAACCGCTGCGCCACCCAGGGATCCCTCCTGCAGTTTTCTTAAAAACCCTGTGGGCTACATGGTCATGTTATTTTGCAGATGAGGAAATTGAAGTCTGGAGAGGTGAGCCCTTTGGTCTCAGAACCAGTGGAGGAGAGGGTGAGCCCCATATAGACAGGAGTGTCATTCTTGGCGCTTGTGGAGTGGGACAGGGGTTGGGGTTCAGGCTGGGAAGAGCTTGGAATGCCTGTTGGGAACACAGCATCACTCAGATCCGTGTTTGCTCATTTTGTAGAATGCAGTTCTCTAGTCGTTTCCTTGCTCTTGCCACATATTCCTTTCAGGCAAAAGGATTTCATAGCCTAGCTTTCTGCTGTATGCAGTATCAACAGTAAGCATATCTTCCTTTAGACTCTGTCCCCCTCCATTCTGTGTGGTGGGCTTCCTGTGCCCTGAGAACCGCTGCCAGGCCGCAGGGCCAGGGAAGCAGTTGTCTCAGGGTCAGCAAGAAGGGTGCTGTGGGTGGGTGTTGCGCCCTGGCCGCCCAGGGGCAGTGAAGCCTTTATCAGTGGGATGCTCCTGCCAGGCAGCTCTGTTCTTATCAGCCTTCCATGGGACTGGTCACCCTAGTCTGTGCCCACATGGGGACCTCTCTGGCTTGGAGGCTTGAGTTCTTATGCAAAATAGAACTTAAGTCCAAGGGAAAGCCTGCATTTTAGATAGAAGTGCAGCATGATGGCAAGGAGAGAATTTAGCAGCAGTCGCTGAGTGGAGGAACCCGAGCTGGGTCCACGATTATGGGAGAGTGGGCTGGGATCAAGGGTTGGTTCACCATAAGTCCATTGAGGTTACTGGGTCCTGTTAGAATTTCTCAGCTCAGAGCAAGGCTTGGAACTGGGGTGAGGCCTGGAGCTTGCTCCTGGGTGGGCCTGAGCCACAAGGCCTGTTTTTCTTTTTCTTTTTTTCTTTTTCTTTTTCTTTTTCTTTTTCTCTTTTTCTTTTTTTTTTTTTTAATTTTTATTTATTTATGATAGGCACACAGTGAGAGAGAGAGAGAGAGGCAGAGACACAGGCAGAGGGAGAAGCAGGCTCCATGCACCGGGAGCCCGACGTGGGATTCGATCCCGGGTCTCCAGGATCACGCCCTGGGCCAAAGGCAGGCGCTAAACCACTGCGCCACCCAGGGATCCCAAGGCCTGTTTTTCCATTGTGCACAGCAGCACATGGGAGTCAGTGTTTAGTACACTTGGATTGGACCATGTGCTTCGTTCCTCACATAGCAGATAGTAATGCAGGGAGGAGCCGGAGACCAGGGAGCCTCACCCCTTGGGTGAGTCCTCCATTCACCACAATCCTTCCTCCATCACTTTCTATTACATTGCCCTGTTTGTAAAAATTCAACTTTGGATTCACCTGGACGAGGTCCCCGTCCCCACCCTCAGCCTAGTGCTGCAGAGCCCTGACCTGCTCCTTGTCACTGCAGGTCAGATTTGACTTTCTGGGGTTGCATGCCAGTAGAATCATACAGGTGTCCTCAGTTTCTGGTACTCAGTGCTTTGGGCCATAAACATACCACTTAGCACCTGCTGTATGATACCTCACAATGTATCTTCCCCACTGGTATGTTATTTGGCTTGTTTCCAGTTTTTGGCTACCACAAAAAAATCTGCTCTGAACATTTGGGTTCAAGTCTGTGTGGATATATGTTTTGTTTTCCTTGGGCAAATACCCAGGACTGCAATTGCTTTGTCATACGGTAAGTGTATGTCTAACTTTGTAAAGACCAGCAGATTTTCCCCCAAGTGGCTGTGCACTTTACGCTTCCACTGACAACGTGTAAGAGTTTTGTTTGTTCCTATCTTAACCTGAACTTGGTGTGTAGTGGATTTGATTAGTATGATCCTGATTCCAGAGTCTGTTGACTGTCTTTTCATGTCCTTATTGGTCATTTGTATACCTTCTTTTAGGAAATGTTTAACCTTTTTGCCTATTTTATTATTTGTTTTATTGAGTTATAAGAGTTATTTTTAAAAAGATTTTATTTACTTAATCATGAGAGACACAGAGAGAGAGGCAGAGGCACAGGCCGAGGGAGAAGCAGGCTCCATGCAGGGAGCCCGACGTGGGACTCAATCCCGGGACTCCAGGATTGCGCCCTGGGCTGAAGATGGCACTAAACCACTGAGCCACTCGGGCTGCGCGATAGTTATTGTTTTATTCTGGATAGAAGTCCTTTGCCAGATACGTGTATTGCAAATATTTTTTTCCTAGTCTCTGGCTTGTCTCTTCATTTTCTTAGTGATATCTTTTGTTCATTTGTTTGTGTATTTATTTATTTACTTGTAATCTCTACCCTCAACGTGGGGCTTGAACTCATGGCCTGAGATCAGGAATCGCTTACTCCACTAACTGAGCGAGTCAGGACCCCAGTTTTGTGGTGATATCTTTTGAAGAACAGAAAATTTTCATTTTATGAAGTCTGATTTATCAGACTTTATTTTTATCTTTTATGGTTAATGCTTTTTTAATGTGCCATCAAGGAAATTTTTTGCCTACATCAAAGTAGAAAATATTTAACATTTAACATTTAATCTATATCAAGATTAGAAAACCCTTTCTTCTAGAGATTCTATAGTTCTAGCTTTTTCATTCAAGTCTAATCCATTCTGAATTACATTGTGTACATGAAGTACCTGTTGAATGAGTGTTCACATCCTCCCATGGGTATCAGTTATTCTAGCCTCATTTGTTGAAAAAGAGGGTTCCTTCTCTATTGAAGTACTTTGGCAACTTTGTCTAAAATCATTTGGCTGCATGTATACAGTACCACTTTTATTGCATGAGTGGAAAAATAGATCTTACATATTCTTTCTCTGAAGGCAACTCAAGATCTTGCAGTGTTTCTAAAGTATCATAATGAACATCCATGTTCATACTCTGGTGAATTATTTCTTAATTAAAAAATCTGTTACAAAAAAAAAATCTGTTACAGAGATATGGCAAATAATTGCATTACAGAGATATGACAAATAATTGCAATAACCCTAGACCGGATCCTGGACTGGAGAAATAAAAATGCTATAAAGACTATTAATTAGGTCAAGTGACAAAACCGGAATAAGGATAATAGATTGGACACAAGTTTTGTGTTCATTTAAGTTTACAAAGTTAATAGTTGTGCTGTGGTAACGTAAGAATGTCTCTATTTTTATTTTATTTAGTTTTTATTTTTAAGATTTTATTTATTTGTTCATGAGAGACACATAGAGGCAGAGACATAGGCAGAGGCAGAAGCAAATTTCTCACAGGGAGCTCGATGTGGGACTCGATCCCTGGACCCGGGATCACACCCTGAGCTGAAGGTAGATGTTCAATCGCTGCGCCACCCAGGTGTCCCTCTATTTTTATTTTATTTTACTTTATTTTTTATTTTTTTTTTATAAATTTATTTTTTATTGGTGTTCAATTTGCCAACATACAGAATAACACGCAGTGCTCATCCCGTCAAGTGTCCCCCTCAGTGCCCGTCACCCACTCACCCCCACCCCCTGCCTTCCTCCCCTTCCACCACCCCTAGTTCGTTTCCCAGAGTTAGGAGTCTTTATGTTCTGTCTCCCTTTCTGATATTTCCCACACATTTCTTCTCCCTTCCCTTATATTCCCTTTCACTATTATTTATATTCCCCAAATGAATGAGAACATACACTGTTTGTCCTTCTCCGATTGACTTACTTCACTCAGCATAATACCCTCCAGGTCCATCCACGTTGAAGCAAATGGTGGGTATTTGTCATTTCTAATGGCTGAGTAACATTCCATTGTATACATAGACCACATCTTCTTTATCCATCATCTTTCGATGGACACTGAGGCTCCTTCCACAGTTTGGCTATTGTGGACATTGCTGCTAGAAGCATCGGGGTGCAGGTGTCCCGGTGTTTCATTGCATCTGTATCTTTGGGGTAAATCCCCAACAGTGCAATTGCTGGGTCGTAGGGCAGGTCTATTTTTAACTCTTTGAGGAACCTCCACACAGTTTTCCAGAGTGGCTGCACCAGTTCACATTCCCACCAACAATGTAAGAGGGTTCCCTTTTCTCCGCATCCTCTCCAACATTTGTGGTTTCCTGCCTTGTTAATTTTCCCCATTCTCACTGGTGTGAGGTGGTATCTCATTGTGGTTTTGATTTGTATTTCCCTGATGGCAAGTGATGCAGAGCATTTTCTCATATGCATGTTGGCCGTGTCTATGTCTTCCTCTGTGAGATTTCTGTTCATGTCTTTTGCCCATTTCATGATTGGATTGTTTGTTTCTTTGCTGTTGAGTTTATTAAGTTCTTTATAGATCTTGGAAACTAGCCCTTTATCTGATACGTCATTTGCAAATATCTTCTCCCATTCTGTAGGTTGTCTTTGAGTTTTGTTGACTGTATCCTTTGCTGTGCAAAAGCTTCTTATCTTGATGAAGTCCCAATAGTTCATTTTTGCTTTTGTTTCTTTTGCCTTCGTGGATGTATCTTGCAAGAAGTTACTGTGGCTGAGTTCAAAAAGGGTGTTGCCTGTGTTCTCTTCTAGGATTTTGATGGACTTTTGTCTCACATTTAGATCTTTCATCCATTTTGAGTTTATCTTTGTGTATGGTGAAAGAGAGTGGTCTAGTTTCGTTCTTCTGCATGTGGATGTCCAATTTTCCCAGCACCATTTATTGAAGAGACTGTCTTTCTTCCAGTGGATAGTCTTTCCTCCTTTATCGAATATTAGTTGACCATAAAGTTGAGGGTCCACTTCTGGGTTCTGTATTCTGTTCCATTGATCTATGTGTCTGTTTTTGTGCCAGTACCACACTGTCTTGATGACCACAGCTTTGTAGTACAACCTGAAATCTGGCATTGTGATGCCCCCAGCTATGGTTTTCTTTTTTAAAATTCCCCTGGCTATTCGGGGTCTTTTCTGATTCCACACAAATCTTAAAATAATGTGTTCTAACTCTCTGAAGAAAGTCCATGGTATTTTGATAGGGATTGCATTAAACGTGTAAATTGCCCTGGGTAACATTGACATTTTCACAATATTAATTCTGCCAACCCATGAGCATGGAATATTTTTCCATCTCTTTGCATCTTCCTCAATTTCTTTCAGAAGTGTTCTATAGTTTTTAGGGTATAGATCCTTTACCTCTTTGGTTAGGTTTATTCCTAGGTATCTTATGCTTTTGGGTGCAATTGTAAATGGGATTGACTCCTTAATTTCTCTTTCTTCAGCCTCATTGTTAGTGTATAGAAATGCCACTGACTTCTGGGCATTGATTTTGTATCCTGCCACGCTACCGAATTGCTGTATGAGTTCTAGCAATCTTGGGGTGGAGACTTTTGGGTTTTCTATGTAGAGTATCATGTCATCGGCGAAGAGGGAGAGTTTGACTTCTTCTTTGCCAATTTGAATGCCTTTAATGTCTTTTTGTTGTCTGATTGCTGAGGCTAGGACTTCCAGTACTATGTTGAATAGCAGTGGTGAGAGTGGACATCCCTTTCTTGTTCCTGATCTTAGGGGAAAGGCTCCCAGTGCTTCCCCATTGAGAATGATGTTTGCTGTGGGTTTTTCGTAGATGGCTTTTAAGATGTTGAGGAATGTTCCCTCTATCCCTACACTCTGAAGAGTTTGATCAGGAATGGATGCTGTATTTTGTCAAATGCATTCTCTGCATCTAATGAGAGGATCATATGGTTCTTGGTTTTTCTCTTGCTGTTATGATGAATCACACTGATTGTTTTACGAGTGTTGAACCAGCCTTGTGTCCCGGGGATTAATCCTACTTGGTCATGGTGAATAATTTTCTTAATGTACTGTTGGATCCTATTGGCTAGTATCTTGTTGAGAATTTTTGCATCCATGTTCATCAGGGATATTGGTCTGTAATTCTCCTTTTTGGTGGGGTCTTTGTTGGTTTTGGAATTAAGGTGATGCTGGCCTCATATTTTTATTTTTATTTTTAAAGATTTTATTTACTTATTTGAGAGAAAGAGAGAAAAAAGCACAAGCAGAGGTGAGGGGCAGAGGGAAAGGGAGAAGCAGATTCCTTGCTGAGCCGGTAGCGTGATACGAGACTCCATCCCAGGACCCTAGGATTGTGACCTGAGCCAAAGGCAGACACTTAACCAACTGAGCCACCCAGTCTCCCTGAGAATGTCCCTATTTTTAATAGATACACACCGAAGTATTCAGGAATAAAGGACCATAATGCATATAACTTACTCTCAAACGATTAAAAAAGAGTGTGTGTGGTGTGTGTGTGTGTGTGTAGAAAAAGAGAGTACAAATGATGGAGCAGATGTGGTAAAGTGTTATTAGTAGCAGGTAAATCTGAATAAAGAGTGTGTACCACTTTTGCTACCTTGAAATTATTTATTTCCAAATGAAGTTTTTTCTTTTCAAATAAAAAGCAAAAAAAAAAAAAATCCATTATATCAACTTGTTTGTCTTTTCCAAAAAAGTAGGATCAAATATATTAAAATAACCATTAACAGTGATTTTTTTTAAAGCTAGTTTACTGTGCTTATCTTGTTTGAAATGTAAGTAGAAATTTACTTGAAAAATAAATGGTCATTCTAGATGAAGTTTGATTGATGTGATGATTTAAAATTATTAAGAGCCCTGTGCACAGATTCCTGTGTATACCTTAGTCAAGAAGATAGAATCATTGTTAAGTTCAGGCATCACTCCTGAGACTTAATGTCAACCTAGCTGTGTTTTACCAAGTACTGTATTTTGTATTTAATCTATTTTCTGCCACAACAAAATCAACAGAAGAAGCCTTATAATCTGCTAGATACAGATGACCTATTCTAGGGCAGAAATGGGGAAAGATTTAGAGTGAAATCACAATAGCCAGTAAGGTCTCATAAAGTGATACTTAGTTGACCTGGTGAATGAGAGCCATCCTCAGTCATTACTGTGGTCAGTGAAAGCCAGCTTGTCCACTTACAATGGTCGATGAGAACTATATTGTCCACCTGTCCTGGTCAATGAAAACCATCTTGTCTGTTTACTCTGGTCACTGAGAGCCATCCTGTCCATTTACCATGGTCAATGAGAGCCATGTTGTCCATTTACTATAGTCAGTGGGATCCACCCTGTCCACTTACCATGGTCAGTGAGGGTCATCCTGTCCATTTACTATAGTCAATGAGAGCTATCTTGTCCATTGATCAACAAGAGCCACCCTGGGGGGACACGTGGGTGGCTCAGTGTTGAGTGTCTGCCTTTGTCTCAGGTCATGATCCTGGGGTCCTTGGGATCGAGTCCCACATCGGGGTCTCTGCATGGAGCCTGCTTCTCCCTCTGCCTGTGTCTCTGCCTCTCTCTCTCTGTGTCTCTCATGAATAAATAACTAAAATCTTAAAAAACAAAAAAACCAAGAGATATCCTGTCCACTTATGGTCAGCGAGAGCCATCCTGCCCACTTCCCATGGTCAGTGAGAGTCATCCTGTCCACAAGGGGGACCTATTGGTGTTTTGTCTTACCACTTGTCCCTTTGAGTGTCTTAACTGACTTAGTTTAGGGACTTGCTTTTCTTCATCTCTGGTCGTACGGTGAACTTTAAATATACATTGACACAGAGCGTTCTATGTAAGTAAATCTCAGTACAACCTGAGTTCAGACCACCCCTAATTCAGTCTTTTTAGTTCTGCTCCTTTGCTATGTGTCCTATTCCACATTCCTATCATTTGCTGAGTACTTTCTGTGCTTATAACATTATTTTCTGAATTTTCTGGCTTCTCCCGAATCTTCCTGATGGATAGGGCTATCCTGATCTTGTCGGCATTCACGCTGGTATTCTCTTCAGGTTTCCCTGTGTTGTGTGGTGTCTGAGTTCACTGACTTTGACCATAGTAACTGTGACAGAGTATAATAATGGTGTGGATGGAGCTCCAGCCCATTATGAAATGAGGATGAAATAATTCCAGATAACAAGCAGAGCTGTGGAAAAGGGGCTTGTTTGTCTTTTACCTGTCATTGGGTGTGACCTAGCCTTACGGATCCTCTTGAGATGGACGCCTGCTCCCAAAATGTCTCATCTCTCTTTCAGGGGCCTGTTGGGTGGGTGCACATATGTAGCTCCCGTTAGAGGTGGTGGGCGGGTGCTTGGGGGGAGTGCTGCTAGGTGCAGGGACCCTGCTCCTGGGGCCACATCACTGCCGGTTGAGTGCATCCACAGCTTGACCTTGCGGGGACCTTCCTGGGCACCTCAGGCAATAACAAAGATTCAGTCACAGAGCAGTTTCTTATGTAAGAAACAAACAGTTCCGTTTCAGAGAAAAATCTGAAATGAACAACTTTAAGATGCTTTCAAGAGATGTAAAATATTAACTTTTTAAAATGTAAATCTCCACAGTGATAGGAAGTTGCATTTTAAAATTTCATCTTTTACATCTTCTCGCTTTTTTGAGATCTCAGGCCCCTTTGAGAATCTCTAGATTCCAGAGGTTCGGACACCTTCTTCCAGCTTGTGAATGAACCTCCACCCAGTTACAGTTTCTGCTCCACAAGGTATTCTTGTTGGCCCCTGTGAGAACAGGTAGGTGTGCATGGAAGAGCGTAGGAGGCCCCTGATGCTTACAGCCGACTCCAGGCTGTCGAGGTTGGTTGTGCCAGGAAGGGAGGAGGAAAAGAAGGAATTCAAAGTAAGATGAGGCATTCTTTTGTAACCTCATCTTGTCTGGCTATTTGCCCCATTCTCTGTGCTTCAGCTTCTCTGTGTTTGTCTGCCCCCCAGCAGCTTGCCACCCGCCCACCCCTCAGCCAGCAGAGTTTGAGGGCAGATGTATCCAGTGGAAGAGCAGTAGGGTGAGGGAAGATGGGGCTCACTGAGTAGCACAGCAGGGTGGGACAAGGACAGAGTGGACACTGCATGCTTCTGTCCACACATCAGGGAAGGCCTGTCACTGGAGCACAGGGCCTCTGAGGCATGTGGTCAAAGCCAGTAAGTTTTCCTGAGCCTGAGACCCAAGAGAAGCTGCCTTAGGCCTTCACGGACTACCTTATGCGCCGTGTCCATGTGAGGCCCTGTCCCTGGCCCATTCTGAAGGTGGGGAACCTGACTGACAGTCGTCTGGGCGGACAGAAGTGGGAAGGCCCTACATGTCCTTCAGGTTCCCCCTAGAAGAACAGCCACTGATTTAGAGATTGGGTTGATATCAACTCATATCAACCTTCTTGGCCAATACTATTGGGTGTTTGGTTAAAAGCAGTTCCGTATCTTTGATAGTCATTCAAGGGCTGGATAAACTCACAGAGGGGCCACTGTGGCCTCTTGCCCACACCGAGGCGGGTCGGTGGGGTGCTCACAGACAGCCTGGGCGACCTCAGGAACCCTTGGGCCATCGCATGCCTCGTGGTTGCTTTGAGCTCTCTGCCGCAGAGCAGGCCTGTAGGAGTCGTAGCCTGGAAAGGTTTTAGAGGAGTTGTCTGTGGTGGGATTTAAAAATAAAAGTAACTGGAAAACAATAGCAAAAAACTAATCGCTAAAGGCACACTTAGAATTGTCACTTGTCGGGCATATGCTGTCCCTGCCCCTCCCCCAGTTCTTGCTTAATTCTTCCTTGATGTCAGCTGAGGGCTTTCCTTCCAGAAGGTGGCCAGCCGGACTGACCAGTGTTCAGAAAGCAGGACCATTGCCAGTTGAGGCTTGTTCTGGCGTCTGATGACCAAAATATTAAGAGTGCTTTCAAGTTGTGATTGTTTACGGCAAACAGATAAGTGGTTTGTGTCACCAGGTGACAACACCTCTCTGACAGGAGATAGGGTCAGAAGACCGTCATTCTGCTTTATTTGGGATTGCCCTGTCAGGGACTTGGTCCTGCGGACCTCACCTCTTGGGGTGTAGGACATGAGCGTCAGCACCTGGGTGACCCCAAGTCTGTGTATCCATAGCTGCGGCTGTGGTGGCTGCCCCTGGACTCTGACAGGAACCAGACAGTCTCCTGTTGTTCCTGACACAGTTTTCCCCAAGGAGATGGAGTGTGACAGTGATTCTTCATGACGTGGATCGTGGGGCAGGATGTTGCTCGAGACATCAGGGTTTGCAACTTGTGGGGAACAGACAGGTGCCTGAGTCTGTGTGTCTGTGGGGGGCGGTGGCAGTGGTGTCAGTGGACGAGTGCCCCTCACGATACGGAAGAGGCAGCAGGCTGGGCTCCCTGGGCGTGGAGCCCATGGTTTTCTGAGAGCAAACAAGTTTACGCACACTAATGTGCACGGGTGAAGGCTGGCTGTGTGCGCACAATTCTGGGGGGCAAGGAGCCCTTACTGGTGCTTCATGTGGTGTGTTTATTACTGGGTGTTCTTTGGGGAGGGCCCCCCAGCTCAGGGGTCTGCCGAGGGCAGCGTCATTTTCCTTTCAGTAGGAGGTTGGAAGGAGGGGGTGCAAGGGCCACACCCTGGTGTTGCTTAGGGCCTGGGCTCCTATTGGGCTGCTCTTGGGGAGGGCCGTGCACACCTTAGCTCAGAATCACCCCTCATTCCTGGCCGTAAAGGCCACGCTCAGGTTCTCTTTCTCTTCTTAAGATTTATTTACTTGACAGAGAAAAGAGAGAGAGAGCGAGCGCGGGGGCACGTGAACAGGGGGTGGGGCAGAGAGAGAGAGACTCTTGAGCTGACTCCACTGCGCAGTGCAGAGCCCGAAGCAGAGCTGGATCTCATGACCCTGAGACCCTGACCTGAGCTGAAATCAAGAGTTGGACCCTCACCCCCCTGAGCTGCCCAGGCGCCCATGGATCCTCTCTTAAAAGTAGGCGTACTTGAGGCTTTGAAGGTGTGAGAACATGTTGGTTCAGTTTTGTGGCTGCTCCTTGAGTTTCCCTGGCCTGTCCCCAGCTAAGGCGGCTGGCAGCCTTGGCCTGGTGACTGCCGGGCGTGTGCTGGTGGACGGGCAGGCCGCTGAGGGGTCATGATGGTGCCACCTCTGTGGCGCAGACCCCCAGGCAGGAGACGCAGCCCTGAGCCTCCGCAGGGTCTAGGGTGGCCCACTTGTGAGTCAGCAACACGGGGCAGTCTTGGTCCCCTCAGCACTGGCTCAGGAGCTCGGTGTTGTCCTGTCACCTGTGACTGGGTCAGCAGGGATGGGAGGGGAGGCTCCCCCTTCCTGTTCCATGACAGCTGGGGAGGCGAGCTCCCTGAGGAGGTCTGCCTGTCACCCCAGTGCTCAGGGCATGACCTTGGGGGGAGCCGGGCAGCTCTCCTGTGTTCAGTGGGCATGCAGGATCTTCAGCTAGGGCTTCCTGGCTCCAGGAAGGGTCGCTTCATTTTCCATGTATACAGCTTTCTCAAGTGATGTTTTCTGTTTAAAAAAAAAAAAAAAAGGTTGTCAGATATACTCACTTTTGCTTTCGTGTCCTAAACAATATCCTGTAGCCCAAGAGCACATGACGTTTATGTCCTGGAAATCTGATAGGGGATGTCACAAGCCCCCCTTTTCCTCCTGCCCAGGCTACTGTTTGGCCACTGAGCAGCCTGTGGGGGGAGGCCAGTGGGCAGCCCCCAAGGCACTTTTGTCCCCGGCTCTAAGCCAGTTCATATAGTAAATGAAAGCCCACCCTCCCCCCCAGTAATTATTAAGGCAAAATAACTAAAGAGACTGCTAATGTGGCCTTAGGTCATCATAGCAAGTCGGTGTGTTAGTCACAGTTTGGCCCAGTGCTGGTGACGCTCTTGTCCAGGGAGTGTGTGGAGAACCACCCTAGGCCACTGCTGGGTGATGGGTGCCAAGAGTACCTGCACCCTGCTTGCCTAGGCTTTGCTCTGACCGCCACCTTAGCATGGTTGCGGTGTGGAGGTGGGAGCAGTGGGGCGGGTGCCAGGCCAGAGTGGGGGTGATGTCATCAAAGGAAACCCTTCTGCTTGTGTCTTTTAGAATGTCGTTCTTTCAGGAGGTTCCACGATGTTCAGGGACTTTGGTCGGCGGCTGCAGAGAGATCTGAAGCGGGTGGTGGATGCCAGGCTGAGACTCAGTGAGGAGCTGAGCGGGGGCCGAATCAAGGTAGGAGGGGGACGGGGCCTGAGACCTGACTGGCCTCTCTCCCAGGGCCCTCCCTCCCTTTCTTCCTCTTAGGCCTGCTCACCCTCCCTCCTCCCTCCCTGCCTCCTTTTCTCCTGGGCCTGATCACCCTCCCTGCCTCCCAGACTCTTCCTCCTTCCCTCCCTCCCTCCCTCCCTCCCTCCTCCCTCCCTCCCTCCCTCCCTCCCTCCCTCCCCCTCTCTCCCAGGCTCTTCTCCCTCCCTCCCTCCCTCTCTCTCCCTCTCTCCCAGGCTCTTCTCCCTCCCTCTCTCCCTCCTTCCTTCCCTCCTGGGCCTCCCCTCACCACCCCTCCTCCTCTCCCTCTCAGGCTTTCCTTCCTTCCCTCCCAGGCCCTCCCTGCCTCCCTTCTTCCTCCCAGGCTTTCCCTCCCTCCTTCCTTCCCCCCCAGGCCACTAGCTCTCTCTCTCACAGAGTACCAGCAGGGCCCCCTGTCTATGGCCTAAAGTAGGCACAGGTTCATCAGTCTTTCAGCGGCACTATGAATTACAGTCAGAGATTTGTTACCTGAACGGCTACCAGGAGTGTAGCCTACCAGGAGTGTAAGCGCTAAGGCTGGTGGACCTGCTGGGCTGGCTGCAGCCACCTCCTGGCCAAGCTGACCCCCGTGTGCCACTGTCTTGCCTGCAGAGTTTCTTTGTATTGCAGGGGATCAGGCCTGTTGTGTGATGAGGGGCATCTAGGGAGAGGGGATCAGTTTACAGGGAGGGTCTTTGATGTGCTTCAGAAATGTTCTCATTAAACAGAGATAACTGACAGTAGCAGGGCCATAGCATGTGTGTTCCTCTAAGATAATCACCCTTAGTGAGCTGGATTGGGCTTTGGTATGGAGTCAGGAGAGCAAATACACACTCTTGACAAAGGGGTATTTCTCACAATAGTTTTGGGACACTTGATGGTATTTGGGATTTGCTGTGATGCTAACATATCTTGTTTGTTTAGTAAAAAAAAAATCAGGTTAATGGCTTGGATTTTTTGCTGTTTAAAATGCCTTCAGCATGGTGAAAGATAAGCCCTCTTTGACTTTTGTGCTATGTTCTCTGCAGCACCTGGGCTGGGGGTTGGGGGCTGGGGGTTGGGCAGCTGTAGGGAGCTGGGGCCAGGGTTGGGGGTGGGCTGGGGGCCTGGGGGCTGGGCAGAGTCACAGCAGGAGCTGCTCAGAGCCTTCCTCAGAGGCCACATGTGGCTGAACATAAGGGATGAGCCTCGTGCCATGGGTTGGGCAGAGGCCTCACATTGGTCAGCACTTGAGCACAGCGTCCTCTTTCTGCTGAGAGGCTATTAGGGGACCTGTCATCTGCCTTGGCAGGTAACTGTTTGTTACTCTACTTTCTAGCCCAAGCCTGTGGAGGTTCAGGTGATAACACATCATATGCAGCGCTATGCAGTGTGGTTTGGAGGCTCAATGCTGGCCTCAACTGTAAGTCCTTTTCTAGATTATTCTGTATTTTCATTTCTGCGTTCTTTGTTGAGTTTGAATAAATATTGTCCTGTGAAGGTTAAATAAATAGCGTGTGTTCTAATTGTGCATGGCTCTCAACGTGGCACTTGTAGTTCTAAGAGACATAAAACATAGTGGTGATTCCCACTGCACAGCAGGATTCGTCCTTGCTAATTAGGGGTTACAGGTAATATGGATAAGTGAATTCCAGAAATAACCTCAGATGTCTTGCATTAATCATTAATTCCAGTGACTTTTTAAAGCAATTATTCCTTTTTCTCCTCAAATTTGTGAATAACTAGTAAATTGCTCATTAGGGTGAGCACGTGGTTGATCCCAAGTGGAAGTTGGATATATTTTAAAGAAATGAAATAAACTCCAGCACTGTAGCCCAGGCCCTCAGAGGGGCACAAGCCTTCCCGCAGTGCTCTGGCCATGGAGCAGGGGTGTCAGGTCAGGAGAGTCCCTCGCTTGTGGCATGGTTTATGAGTCTTTACCTGTTCCTGGAAGGCCTCTGTATTTGCTAATCACTGCGCCCTCCCCCCCCCCCCCCCCAGCCCGAGTTCTTTCAGGTGTGCCACACCAAGAAGGACTACGAGGAGTATGGCCCCAGCATCTGCCGTCACAATCCTGTCTTTGGAGTCATGTCTTAGCATTACCTCGACAGGGTCACCCGGTCCCGTCGTGCTGGTGAGCAGGTTCTGTCAGAGCCCGGACAAGACCGCAGCTCCTGTAAATAATGGCGTCTGGTGTCGATGTCGAGAAGCGTGCTTGCGTCGCCAAGTGCATGAGGCAGTTCAGTGCACGCCATCCGTGTGCCCGCTGTCCGACGGCTGTCCCCTCCTGCCACTCCTCTGCCCGCCCCCCTCCCCACCTCCCCGCCTCCCCGCCTCCCCAGCTTCTAGTTGGTGAATTGAATTCTGAAGGAATTCACCTTCAACTTTCAAAATTGTAAGGAAATAAAAAAACTCAGATGACGCAAAATAGCCCCCCCCCCCCCCCCAGGAGAGAATATGGGGCTGCAGACCCTCCCCCCCCGGCCTATTTTTGTAAATAAAATGTTATAAACTTGAAATACAAATTGATGTTTATATTTCCTATCATTTTGTATTTTCTGGTATTTGGTACAACTGGCTGATCCTAAGCACGAATAGATATTGGTGTCATGGAGTGCCGTAAAAAAAACGTTTTTAATTGTGAGGCATGTTCTGATATGTGTGTAGGCAAACAAAATAAAACAGCGAACTTTTTTTGCCACATGTTTGCTAGACACTGACTATACTTTATTGGAGTGACATGAAGTTTCAACACTAAACACTGTTGTATGAGAATCATTACAGATAATGTATCTTTTCATCTTCCTGTTTGAACTTTCTGGAACTGTTTTATAGAAGATGCCAGTTTGCTGTTGGTGACTGTTGGATGAAATGCTGCCTTGCACCATTGTAATAAAAGCGGTTAGACTCTTTATAAAGATTTCCTGTTGTGCCGTGCCCATCTTTTGGTTTTCCCTTTTGTGTCCTTACTTCTTTTAAAGAATGACCTCACCTCACAGGAGGATCTCGTGATAGGTACCAAGTTTGGGGAAGGAAGTTTCCCAAAGTGACAAGGACGGCCCATCCTCAGCCACCACCGTGTCCCCGGTAGCACTGCGGATGCCCACATGATGGGCGCCCCTGCGGATTTCCAGTGCCTCTTCCTGGGAATTCACAGTCATTGCTAAGCTGCTAGTAGCTGTTCCGACATTTGCCGAGTTGGTCGCTGGCTTGAAAGATCCTTTGCTAAATTGAGAGTTAGTTTTGCTCCATTCTTCATGTCATACTGATGTTACTTTACAAACTATGACTTATGCTATTTCTTCCAAGTCATGAAGTAGGTTTTATTCTCTGAAAATTTGCCCTCATAAAGAAACATTTAGTTCTATTATTTAAGTTTAGAAACAAGTGTGAGAATAATAATGTAAATTCTCTGCCCAGCCTGGTGAGATCTGAGTTTCCCATGCAGTTGGCAGTCCCTGCTGCTTATTCTTGATTGATGGTCAGTGACCCCAGACTCTCTGTCTTCCCACTGGAGAGTCTCAGACCCCTTGGTTCTTACTTTGTCTGAACTGTTTCTCTGTTTCCCCCTGAGCTTTGCTGCTTCTCAGGATCACCGGACTGTCTTGGTTTCTCATGGTTTCTTCAGTGTCTTGATCACACCGAGTTCGGGCTGCTCTCTGCCTTCAGACACGCATGTGCATGTGACACATGGTAGCAAGAGCGCTGTGCGAGGTTGGACTTTGCTAAGTGCAGACTACACATGACCTAATTCAGTTTTAACAGCCTAGGACATCAGAATTATATGATCCCCATTTTCTAGGTAGAAAACCATGGCTGAAAAATTCAGTACATGCCCATGAGCCCAGCTAGGAAGCAGAGAAGTCATTGCTCCATCTGTTCTAAAGTGCTTTCATAACCATCCTAGTAGAAGTGCAAGGATAACCCCAGCCAGGTGGGGGCGGGGCAGTCAGACCCGGTGGCATGGGTCTCTCGAATGATTCCCATAAGATACTGGAATAAAAAGAGATTGGAAATGGCCACGGGGAGCTATCAAATATTCCCCGTCTAATCCAAACCCCTTGGTGAGGAATGTGTTCTAGGAAGCTATCATAAAGGACATTTGATGTTGAGTTATTTTCATTTTTGTTCATAATGCTTTGCCAATGTATGTTTGGTCATGTGCATTGACTTTGTTGTATTTCACAAGGCAAGTAAGATAAAAAGAGTTGTTGGAGCACTTAGAGCCACAATGGGCCCATAGTAAGTATTCAGTAAATTTCAGCCATTGTTACTCTGTTATAAAGCAATTATTGTGTCCTGAGAACCCTACTCATCACAACTGCATTAAAAAATAGTTTTGGCGGGAGAAAAGAATTTTAGGTTCCTGTGCTAAATGGCCTTTAGAACTTTCAGTACGAAAATATTTCTTAAAAAGCCCTCTGTATGGAGTCGTAGGATCTAAACATTACCTGGCCTTTTAAGATCACATTGTTGATGTAATTGAATCACTTTTATTATCCACCTAAAAGCCTCCCTGTGCCGCCTGTCAGCAGCTGTCTTCCCACCCAGCTCTGTGCTGCGAGCCATCCTTTTACAACCAACACGAGGATGTCTTTGGTTTGGGTCATGCATGTTCTGCAGATGAGCTTTAGTTGAATGCACTGAGATTCGGTGCCACTGATGGTGCCAGCGTCCTGGAACCACTGGCTCCCAGAAGGGTTCCCTTTCTCAGGAGGGCCCTAGCATCCCTTCTGGACGAAGCTGCCTTTGACCTCTCCTATCAAGCCAGCTTCTCCTTGTCCATGCACCAGAGATGCCCTACCTCCCTGCCCAGACTGAGGTTCTTGAAATCGGGGGACTGACCTTTGTGCCCCCGGAACCTTCCACTGCCTAGCACATGGTAAGTGCACAGTAAATACTGAACTGGATTCCTGTTCACACAGACACTCCCTCCCTGGTTTTCCCAGGCTGTGTGTACTCTCTACTGAGAAGCATTATGTGTTTGGGTAACTTTATATGAAAGCTGGTTTTTGAGTGTCTGGGACACTATCATTACCTCAAGACTTCTAATAAAATCTCAGTCTAAAACGTAGCTTTGGTAGGTGTTCTGTGTAGCAAGAAGGTGGACGTGTGATGCTGTAGCAGGTCTCGGGGTGCAGGCTCCCCTCCACGGCAGTCATTGTCAGCGCCGTCACCAAGAAGCCAGTGGAAGAAACCGCCCTGCAGAAATCTGGAAGGTCTGGGTGTATTTTATGGTAGCAATAGCCAGTTCATTCTCCAACTTAACTAATATGAACAAAGAGCTCTCATGTGACTGAAGTACCGATCATTCTGTGATTAATTCGTTCTTTATGATCCCTCCATTCTATCTCATTTGTAAAAATTACGGTTGTGCCAAACAAGCTTGTGAGGTTAATCAAGTGCACAGCTTATTTAAAACCACAAGAGAGCCCCATTAAGAATATTTATCTGTTAAATAATTCTTAACTTAATTGAAGAATATTTCATGATGTTTCTTTTAAAAGTTGCTGTCAGGCTTGTTAAGTAGAAATATAAATTGATTGGCAAAATAATTGTGGGGGTCTCTAATTGGCAATTACATCAATTTCACATGGTCAGAGGGAAATAAATCTTTTTAAAAAGGAGAGAAGAAACTATAGCTTGATATTGGTATCATGGAAGGAGTTTTCTCATGTTGAAATGCCAGTTCTTTCTACCCTGTGTTACATCTCAAAAGTAAGCTCTTTATCCCCTGGTTGATTTCTCAGGTGTTTACCTTTTGGTTTTTAGCTTGGGCTTCTATGGAAGACTTCTAATTATGTGTGCATGGGCACAAATATATATTACTTTAGTAGGATTTGCTACCAAAAGTTTCAGAATTTTTAATTGATAAAAAGGAATATAATTTTAAATTGTTAAAAAGTTAATAATTAGAAACCTAAGGGTTTATGATGTCAAAAACCTAAATGATAGGCCCTGGCTATGTTTTCAATATTAAGGGGTCAGATCAGCTGTAATAATTGATCAGAGCTCCACTTAATTTACCCTTGGCTACATTAGCACTTACAGCAGATAAATGCTGAATAGTTTACCACCAGGTGTACTTTGGTCTCAAATATAATCTTTTTTTCCTGCTTCTGCTTTGTGCTTGGCAGCTGTGCCTGCGCCCTGATGATGAAGTGTTTCAGGAGGGGTGCTCTGTGTTACTAGTGCAGTGTTGCTGGGGGGATGGAGCAGAGAACAGGTCGCCTGAAATCCTGAGTTCACAGCCCCAGGCTCTTGGTCCCATTGACACCAGGTCACTTCTGTCTCCATCTACCCTCCCCCTTACCTGGTGAGCTGACGGTGACCTGGCCAGAGGGGTCTCTGGTTCCTGCTCCCAGAAGAGGAGTTTGGTGGAAAGAAGAGATGTGGGATGCCTGGGTGGCTCAGTGGTGGAGCATCTGCCTTTGGCTCAGGGCGTGATCCCGGGGTCCAGGATCGAGTCCTGCATCGGGCTCCCTGCAGGGAACCTGCTTCTCCTTCTGCCCGTGTCTCTGCCTCTCTCTCTGTGTCTCTCATGAATAAATAAATAAAATATTAAAAAAAAAAAGAAATAAGCTAGCTAGAGAAATAAGCTAGAAAGGTGCAGGTGACTGGTGATATTCCGTTGACGGGTCTCGTCTCAGTTGGGCTAGTTTATGAACTTGGGTTTTGGATTGTGTGGTTGTCTTCTTGAGCTGAATTAGTACATTTTGACGTTTATGCATTAGGTCTTATGTCCATAGTAAATTAAACTTTATAGGTAATCGAAACATAATTGCATGATAGAATTGCAGGTCTCCGAGAGTTGAGGATGGTATTGCGGTAGGACACATGACTTAAATGGCTCCTAATGGTGGAGATGAGCAGCATTATAAACTTTCTAGAAAAACGCAGCTCATGTCCTGGCTGACTGTTGAGTAACTTTTTTAAATTAAGGTTTTTTTTTTTTTTTTTTTTTTAAGATTTTATCATTTTGTGGGATGCTTGTGGCTCAGCAGTTGAGGATCTGCCTTTGGCTCAGGTCGTGATCCGGGGGTCCTGGGATCAAGTCCCTCATCGGACTCCCCGCAGGGAGCCGGTTTCTTCCTCTGCCTATGTCTCTGCCTCTCTTTGTCTCTCATGAATAAATAAAATCTCAAAAAATTGTTTTATTATTTTTTTATATTTTTTCTACACCCAAAGTAGGGCTTGAACTCACAACCACGAGAACAGGCATTGCACACTCTTCAGACTGAGCCAGTCAGGAGCCCCTTTTTAATTAAGTCTTAATTTTAATTCCCGTGTAGTTAACATACAGGGTTGTATTAGTTTCAGGTGTACAATATAGTGATTCAACAACTCTGCACAGTACTCAATGCTTATCGTGATGAGTGTGCTCTGTAATCCCTGCTCTCACCTCCCCCCCACCTTGCGACCCATTTCTTGGCTTGTCTTTTTTTTTTTTTTTAAGATTTTTATTTTTATTTATTCATGAGAGAGAGAGAGAGGCAGAGGGAGAAGCAAGCTCCATCCATGCAGGGAGCCCGATGTGGAACTTGACCCCAGGACCGCAGGACCATGCCCTGGGCCGAAGGCAGGCACCAAACCGCTGAGCCACCCAGGGATCCCGGCTTGCCCCCCCCCATTTGTTTCTTTAATTCCACACGTGAAATCACCTGGTATTTGTCTTTCTCCGATTGGCTTATTTCGACAATTGAGCAGCTTTTAAAGAGCCAACAGCACCTGCCCAGAGACTTTATCAACAGCGTTGTTTCCAGGCGGGAGTGTGCGCTGAGGTGCGGCCACCAAACCAAGCGCGGGGATGTGTGGGATGAGTTTGCAGCGCCAGTGCCCTGAGGAGTCTCTCTGTCCGTGACGCCGTATGAGCAGGAGCCCGATCTCACAGTGACACCTGAGGAAGTGAGCTACGTGATATGGAATAACAGTCTTGATAAGGCTTAACTGCCACAGCCTAGGACAGTTTTTCAGGGTTTTATTTTTTGCTTTTCCTAAAAACAAAATAAAAAATAAATAAAAAGTAAATAGAAATCATCGATACATTCACACTAAAAGATACACATTTTTGAGCTTCTAGTTCTCTTCTTAAATCCTAAACTCGGCCTTTGTGATGGATTGCTCTGGAAAGCCTGGGGCTGTGAGTACTGGAATTCTGTGTGCTCAGTCCCTACCCAGGGACAATGCTCGCGGCCTATGTGGTCAGGAAATGGGCCGGGTGTTCTCACCCCCGTATCAGGGATGAAATGGTTTGTGGGATGACAAAATACAGAGCGTTACACCAGCTTGTTCGCCGCCCCCGGCCCTCCCGAAGACTGTGTCCCCTTGAGGACTTGTGCTGTGACCCAGGGTGCGTGGGTGCGAGGTTTGCTGGGGTGCACGGGAACCAGCCCTGCTCCTGGCGAGCTGTGGTGGGACCCGAGTGTGCTGGGTACAGCAGGGGTAGGGGTAGGGGTAGTGCCAGGGCCAGACAGGTTTATGGAGCCTTGTGTCTCTACACTCAAGTGCTCAAGAGCTTTGGGCTGAGAAGCACCGTGTCCTCCTGCACGGGAGCACCGTAGAGGGGCACCAGTCCTTCGTGTCTGTCACCTCGCGCCAGGCCAGGGATGGCTGCTGACCCCCGCTCCAGGGGCCACCGTTTGGGAGACCTGTCTCCCTGGGGTCCCCCTGGGACAGCTGCCTTCAGAGGGGGAGCTGGCTGTGTTCCTGCCCTTGGCGGATGGTTGAGTGAGAAAGAAGAAGTGTTGGAATTCTGTTTCAAATACACACAAAATGCCCCAAAGGGACAGGATTTAGAGGTGCCAGCGATTCCTATGGTATCAGCCAGGTGGTAATCGCCGTGACGTCTAATTTCTATTTTTTGCTGAAAACAACCCCCTTTCATGAGCAGGATAAGGATGACGTGATGCTGTGCTGAGTCATATTTGGTCCCTGAGTGAGAACCCTGGTTTTCTCTACATTAAGTTGTCGAATATTTGGGGAATATTCTTAAGGAGGAAAATTTATTTATTTATGGCAGCATCTGGAGAACGTGGAGGAAAATTTAAAATGAAAACTGCTCTCCTTTTAATTCTGGGAGAAATCATTTGTGGTAAAGAAGGCAGAGCTTTGTGGGGTGGAAACCAAGGAAGAACTGTATGAGAACAGTCACGGCTGTTTTATTCAGAGGGTGTCAGCGGTCATCGCAGGTGCCCGGGGCGGGGGGGACGCGGAGGCAGGCCCAGGGCTGGGACGGCCCCCCGGTTAGGAGGGCTCAGGTGTGCCCTGATGGGGGCTGTGGGCACAGGGACACGGGGTGCCAACTGGAAGCAGGTCCCTATGGGGTGGGTGGGTCCAGGGAGTGTGCGTGGCTCTGGGGGAAGGGGACAGGTTGGGGAAGAGCCAGGGCAGCCGCCAGTTACTGACCAAGTCCGGCCGTTTGGGGTCGAGGGCTGCGGACTGTGGCCTGGCTTCCTGGCTGGTGGCTCTGTTGTCACATCCAGTCTGGCTCTTGACGGCTCCTACGTGTGTGCTCTGAACTGGAGAGATGAAACGTTGGAAAAAGGGGGGGGAGGAGGGTTGGTCCAGTCTCTATGCGTCATCACTCAAAACTCAGACGTTGACTGTGCCAGTCCCAAGTCTGCTGTAAGGCCTCTGTTGCTTTGTTTAAATCAAACAGTTGAGGCGTTTCTACTCTATAACACGCTTTCCCCAGAAAGAATTTGGATTCCTGACCATGGCCTCAAGAGCCGGTGACAGGGCCTCAGAGAAAACGGGGTGCCGACCTCTGGCCCCCCTCTGCTCCTGGCGCGCAGCACGGTCCTGGGGAACCCCTTCCTCGAGTCCTGTTAAGATGGGTACGATGGGGGCCACCCTGTGACTCTTCCTGGAAGATCGCCACAGCCCTGGGCTTGGTTTTCTGGGACTGTAGGGACAAAGCAAGCCACGTGGGGCGGAGTCACGGGAAATGCTTGGTCTCTCAGTCTGGGGCCAGAAGTCCCAGATCCAGATGTGACCGGGCCGGCTGGCCTGTGGGCGCCAGGGAAGGATGGTGTGGTCTCAGTGGTCCCTGGGCTCGTGGCTGCAGAAGCCCCGTTCCCTGACGGCACTCACCTGCACCTGTCGGCATCTGCACTCCCCTGTGAGGACACCAGTCACCCTGGATTAGGGCCACCTCCTCCAGTGTAACTCCATCTTCACCTAACTGGTCACATCTGCAGTGGCCTCGTTTCCAAATACGGTCACGTTCAGAGGTGCTGGGGGTTTGGGCTTCATCCGAGGAGTGTTAGGGAAGGCAGTTCGACCCACAGGATCCATGAACGCTCGTAGTGAGTACCCACCACAAGTGCCCTTTGGGTTCCTTGGGTGACGGTGACCACGTATTCCCTGAGGGCCTGAGGCTGCAGCGGGATGAGCCTTGCCACATTACCCAGTCCTGTGAATGGGGGCGGGGGGGCCCAGAGGCACACCGCGTGGGGGTGGGGATCACGGAGGGCCTTGGTGCAGTGTCTGGGGTGCAGAGGCTCTGTGGCTACAGCTGTTAGGAACGCAGCCCGAGCTCCTGGGCTGCAGGGCTGGGAGGCGCAGGAGGTGCGCGTGTCTGACTCTGGGGTCGGGTGTGTAGGTTTGGGGCACACTCGCTTGCTTCTTCCTCCTCCTCTGGTCTCTGGAGGGTGCAGACCTTAGGTCCTGGCCTCTCTGAAGCCAGCGGACGGGAGGCTCCGTGCAGGCCGCGTCGCAGCCTCTGTCCCTTCTCTACGGCCCCCGGGCACCAGTGTTGGGGCTGCCTCTCCACACTTCTGCTCCTCCAGGGGATCCCCTGGGTCCACCCCTACAGGCGCAGCCTTGTCTGCACACAGTCAACACCAGTGCCTTTGGCCAGGCCCCTGGGCAACTGGTGACCGGTCACGGGCCCCTTGTATGGAAATTATTCAGAATTTCTTTTTTTAAAAGATTTTATTTATTCATGAGAAACACACAGAGAGAGGCAGAGACACAGGCAGAGGGAGAAGCAGGCTCCCTGTAGGGAGCCCGATGTGGGACTCGATCCCGGGACCCCAGGATCATTACTTGAGCCTAAGGCAGATGCTCAACCGCTGAGCCACCCAGGTGCCCCAGAATTTCAACACAGTGAAAGCCAATCATTGAGCCTCAGTGTAGGGTCCTGTGTGATTATTGCACGGCCCACGATGCAGCCGTGGATGCCCTCACCTAAGGCCAGAATTCCCCAGAAACAAAATGCAAAGTACTGGTGGCCTCCCAGGACGCAGAGCTTGCAGGAAGGACAGGCATGGTGCTGTGTCCTGACCTGTCACCTGGCGGGGGGGCCGCCACAGAAAGCGAATCCCTCCCCAGATGGAGGTGACTTTGCTTCAATGCTCTGGTAAGATTCCATTTATTTATTCATGAGAGAGGGAGAGAGAGGGAGAGACACAGGCAGGGGGAGAAGCAGGCTCCATGCAGGGAGCCGGATGTGGGACCCGATCCCAGGTCTCCAGGATCAGGCTCTGAGCTGAAGGCAGCACTAAACCGCTGAGCCACCCGGGGATCTCCTCCTTCGGTTCTTAATGCTGCCCGTTATTACCGGTGCTGCGTCCCCTCAGAGGAGCACCAGAGGGACGAGCAACTTGGGCATGGAGATGCCCCGGGGTGTGCGGGCCACGATTGATTGCTCCACGAGTCTGCTGCTAACACAGAGGAGAAGAGAAACAATTATGTGCTGGAAGACACATTTTCTTAAGTGGAGCCAGTACACTTTATACCTGAATAATAAATGAGAGCAGCCGTCCTGGGCTCTTCCTGCCTGCACTGCTCAGGTGTCCCCAGGTTCGGGGCTGGTGCCCAGTTGCACCTCCCGCCCCAAGCGCCTAGGGACCTGTATCAGTTCCTGGGGAGCTTTCGCACTGCAGAGGATTGACCCCACAGAGAGAGGTCCCGCCTCTGCCCTGGTCTCCGAGCCACCTGAATGTCCCGCCGGGTGGACTGTCCTTGTGCCCCCGGGGCCTGGGGCCACACCAGATGGTCTCTGCTGACAGCGGGATTTGGGGTGGGGGCCTTGGGTCACATGGCATGAGCTTGACCTCCAGAGGGGCTGGACCCTGAGGATGCATCCCTGAGCGCAAGGATTTGGGGCGGCTGGGGTTGGCAGTACCCTGCAACTGCCACATGTGGGTGCCGGGAGGGGTGAGCGCCGTCCACACCTGATGAATTCTGGAATATAGGTGAGGTCCGGAGCCCGCGACCAAGAAAGAATTCTTGAGTCATCTTTGGTGCAAAATAGTGGTTTTATTAAAGCAGAGGGACAGGACCGTGGGCCGAAGAGTGGCTGCCCCATAAGGGTGGCTCATTATATACCCAAGGGTTGGGGGAAGCAAGCATAAATAGAGATTTCAAAATGATTTTCATATGCTAAGGAGGACCTACAAGATCCTGGAGGCTTTGCCATCGTCAAGTTAGATTGTTTTTCCCTCTAGCAAGGCATTAAGACAACTGGAACCTCCTGAAGAATGTCCCACATTTCCCACCCTGGGTGGGGGTTGTTTGTGGGATGTCAGCTGTGCTTTGACCTCAGCTAGCCGTGCTTCCTCATCATGGCTCCCTTGGGAGAGGACTCCCTCTCCCCACCCCCCATGCCCAAGAGAGGACCCCCCCCACCCCAGGAGAGAGGGGATGGCCCCCGGGGAAAGGATGCCCCCCCCGCCCCCCCGCGTGCTCTGCACCTGCCTGGGCCTCCTGTGGCTGCTGTCAGGCTGTGTCTGTTCGCTCTAGTGAAGCCATGGTGGGAACATAACAGATTTTAGTGAGTCCTTCCAGTGAACTGTCAAAACCAAGGGTACTCGTGGGGACCCCAAACCCTGTAAGCACTCGCTGTTGACTGCATGGTTGGGTCAGAATTCCAGGTGTTCCCAGGAATCTATTTGGCCATGTCTTAGAATCACCCGCACCCCGGCAGGTGAGGATGAAGCGTTTATCCACTGCTTCTGTGCCCCCCCACTGCCCCCGCCGCTGGCAAAGTTTGTCCCTTGGGGTGTCTGATCTCACACATTTCTGGAATGAGGTGGGCGAGTCCCTGAGCACAAGTAGAGGAGCGGTGGGGTGGGCCTGGGAAGTGGGTCTCCAGCTCCGCAGTGGTGCGAGGTGCATGGGAGGCCCCTGTGGGGGGGTCCAGGGCCAGCCCAGCAGCACAGGCTGGCAGACACTGGCTGGCACCCTCCGTTGGGTGGGCTTCTGAGCTGCCCGGCCAAGGGAAAGGAAGCAGTCTGGATGTTGGTCGTGTTGGAAACTCGGGGCTTAGTTTGACTTTTTTAAAAATCATTTTTAAAAAGATTTATTTATTCATGAGAGACACAGAGGGAGGCAGAGACATAGGCAGAGGGAGAAGCAGGCTCCATCCCAGGACCCTGGGATTATGACCTGAGCCAAAGGTAGATGCTCAACTGCTGAGCCACCGAGGTGCCCCCTTAGTTTGACTTTTAAAGGAAATAAAGCTGCTGCCTCTGTGAGCAGCTCCTACATGTAAATAGAACCAGTTAAAAAGTTGTCTCTTGACTTTTCATGCACATCCTGGGGTACGTTTTGCCCCCAGCTGGGCTTCAGCCTCGGTGTGTACACATATCGTCAGCCTGAGCAGTGACTTGGCTTCTGCCACGATTTGCTTTTGGTACTGACTGGGCCACAGGCATGTTGCAGCTTTCTTTTTTCCTTAGGTGAAAACTATAACCACCTGTGGGGCTCTTTCTGGAATCACTCGTTTATTAAAACATATTTAGTGTTTGTTCATGATGTACAAATTCCCATGGCATCTGGAGAGGTGTAGAGTACATAGTCCCTGTTCTCTAGAACCATAATCATAAAAAAAAAATTTTTTTTTAAAGATTTGTCAGAGGGAGAGGGAGAAGCCGATTCCCTGATGAGCAGGGAGCCCGACTTGGGGTTTGATCCCAGGATCCTGACCTGAGACCAAGGCAGATGCTTAGCCCACTGAGCCACTCAGATGCCCCTAGAATCGCAATCATTTTAAATTTTTATTTATTTATTTACGATAGTCCCAGAGAGAGAGAGAGAGAGAGAGAGAGAGGCAGAGACATAGGCAGAGGAGAAGCAGGCTCCATGCACTGGGAGCCCGACGTGGGATTCGATCCCGGGTCTCCAGGATAACGCCCTGGGCCAAAGGCAGGCGCTAAACCGCTGCGCCACCCAGGGATCCCTCACAATCATTTTAAAAAACTTTTTAGGGGCGCCTGGGTGGCTCAGTGGTTGAGTGTCTGCCTTTGGCTCAGGTCATAATCCCGGGGTCCTGGGGTCAAGTCCCATACTGGGCTCCCTGCATGGAGCCTGCTTCTCCCTTTGCCTATGTCTCTGCCTCTCTCTCTGTGTCTCTCATGAATAAATAAAATCTTAAAAAAAAAACAAACTTTTTATCTTAATTCCAATGAGTTAACAGCATTACTGTTAACTCGCTAGCAGCGTTACTAGCTTCAGGTGATTCAACCCTTCCCTAAGACACCTGTGGCTCCTTGCAGCACGTGCACTCTTCATCCTCATCACCTGCTTATTCCTCCCCCACTCTACCTCCCCGCAGGTGAGCAGCAGTGTGTTCTCAGAGTTCACTGTTAGAATCCTAATTTTCAGCCAGGGTGGAGATTGAAGGGGAGGGCAGGCCATGCAGTTTATCGACCAAGCCGGTGGCTTTGAACCATGGCACAGAGACAGTGTCGGTCACAGGGCCACTCCCAAGCGGTGGACCTACTCCCATTTCTCCACTCGATTTCATTTTCCTTTGGGTCTTGTACGAATCGGATATCTGGCTGAAACTCCGTGGTTGTATCAGAGAAGTTGGAAGGTGCAGAATTTAAAAATATGTGAAGATGAACATATACAAATTTTATTGGCAGCATCCCGAGTGGTCACGGAGCGTAGCAATCATTTACGCAGGGAGGCTTGTCTTCATAAAGTGAAGCCAGGACAGGATTTCAACCCTGGTGTCCACAGATTTCAGGCGAGAGTTTATATGAGCATTGATCCATTCAAACAACCTCTATGTACTCTTTTACTTTTACAGGGTTGTCTTTTGATCCCCAAAGAGCCATCTGTTAGTAAGTGTTGGGGCTGGGCCGCGTTGGGGCTGTCCTTCAGAGCCGAGTACCCTAACTGGCCGCCGACACAGCACGTTGGTTGGCTGCGGAAAGAATACTCTGAAAACGCAGTGGGTCCATTCAGCAGAGTTAGGTTGGAAGGGGGTTTTAAGAAATATCTGCCCTGAATCTTGCAAGAGTAGAATCTGTTGATGCTTTAAAATTTATTTATTTTTGAAGATTTTATTTATTTATTCATGAGAGAGACAGAGAGAGAGAGGGAGGCAGAGACACAGGCTCAGACACAGAGGGAGAAGCAGGCTTCTGCGGGGAGCTGGATGCGGGACTCGATCCAGGGACCCCAGGATCACGCCCTGAGCCCAAGGCAGATGCCCAACAGCTCAGCCACCCAGGCGTCCCGATACTCTCAAATATACGTGATATCTGGCTGCAGAAAGGTTTGGCCCGGAATTCCTGAAGGAACGGGCAGGGCTTTGCTTAAAAGACGCAGCCTCCTGCAGGCCACGTTCCCCAAGCATCAGGGGCTCCAGTGAGCTTTCTGAAGGAAAAGGTGTTAGGGGGCTTTGCAATCCCCGGGGAGGGCCGGAGACACCACATGTGTGTCTGAGCCAGGAGCACAATTGCCAGGAGAAATGTCTGGGATCCAAACAGACATGTAGACCCCCGGGCCCAGCCCTCTCCCCCACATAGCTCTCCGATTACCTGTTGCAGAAGTTGGAACAGAACCTGGGGCTACCCCTGGCCCCCAGTGCTGCGTGTGACCAGGTTTTTGGGTGTGGGCCTTGCCTATGCTGACTTCTGCCCTGACAGAGCCTCGTCTCACCCAGGACACTGCTCAAGGCCACCGGGGAAACAGCCCTTCGCTTTCCTGTCCTGATTGGGCAGGACACACGCAGATGTGCTTGGTGGGGAGTTGCGTGCGTCCTGTGCAAGGATTTCCACAAGTTTGGCTCCACAGTCTCCCCTCTGTGTCTCCATACCCCCCGTGCTGCCTCACCTCCCTCCCTCCATTCCCATGGGTGTTCAGCAGAGGCCCTCACTGCTGCAGGTGCCTGGCAGGGGCAGTCTTGTGCCCATGGGAGCTTTCTCTTCTGGGGAGTTTCCTGGAATTCTGGGGAATAAAAATTCCCACCTGTATATATCTCTATTATTGCCAAAAATATTTTGGTCCTCCTGAGTAGGTGGTCCTTCTGGGTAGGTGGTTCCTTCTGGGTAGGTGGTTCCTCCTGAGTAGGTGGTCCCCCCGGGTAGGTGGTCCCTTCTGGGTAGGTGATGCCCTCCTGGGTAGGTGGTTCCTCTTGGATAGGTGGTCCCCCAAGTAGGTGGTCCCTCCTGGGTAGGTGATGCCCTCCTGGGTAGGTAGTTCCTCCTGGGTAGGTGGTCCCCCCCGGGGTAGGTTGTCCCTCCTAGGTTGGTGGTCCCTCCTGAGTAGGTGATGCCCCGCCCGGGTAGCTGGCCCCCCTGGGTAGGTGGCTCATTCCATTGCCTTTGAGGAAGGCCATGGAAGTGCCCAGTGGCCCTGGGCTTCCTCAGATCCTCCTTGAGGACAGTCCTGGTTCCTGTGCAGTGGGACCTGACATCCCTGTCTGTTCAGTAGGGAAAGCCTGTGAGCTCCTCCCCGGGGTGGCAGGGATGCCAGGGGCTGAAGGCAGGGACCCTGGGAATCTTTTGTGATGGGACAAGAGGCCTGAGAGAAGGAAAGATTGTTGGGGAGGAAGTGGCTGCCCTCCCGTCCCCTTTGTCAGGCAGGACACACAGATAGACACTAGTTCTAACTTTAGTTAGATTGTATTTTTTGTAGGATCAAATTCTTGACACTTTAGAAATCAAAATATTACCCAACGACGATGAACGAGAAACAGAGAGTACCCGGGTCAGCCAAAGCCCGAGGCCCAAGTTTGCTGTTAGATTGAAGCATAAGAGGAATCCAAGGATGAGAGCACTAACAAACCAAAAAGAAATAATTTAAATGGTTCTTATTATAGAAGCTCTGTGACCTCTCCTCGAGGGTGAGTAATGATTCCTGCCAGGCAAGTGAGAAAATATTCCCATTTCATGAATCTAATTATTTACAAACAAGCTTTCCAGAGACAGAGGAGGTTAGTTAATTGGCCTAAATTTTTTCCCCTCCACATATTTATTGGGCTGATATAGGAGTGGAATTTTTATTTTATTTTATTTTATTTTTAATTTATGATAGTCAGAGAGAGAGAGAGAGAGAGAGAGAGAGAGAGGCAGAGACACAGGCAGAGGGAGAAGCAGGCTCCATGCACCGGGAGCCCGTTGTGGGATTCGATCCCTGGTCTCCAGGATCACGCCCTGGGCCAAAGGCAGGCGCCAAACCACTGCGCCACCTAGGGATCCCAAGTTTTTTTTTTATAGGAGTGGAATTTTTATTTGCAAATAAAAGAATCGACTTATTTTGACTGCACATGACAGAAAACCATATTAATAATAGTTTCAATACATACTTTTTTGTTGTTGTTTGTTTTCATGCAGCTGCAGATGTTTTCAACCATCATAGTTTCTGTAATGACCTCAGGGACTACTGCTCCTTGCAATGTTCCCACCTTCTAGCCCTTAGAAGGAGGGCCCCATCCTCCTAGCCCAAAGTGGTGGCTGGGGCTCCAGCTGACACGCCTGGGTTACAGCCAGCTGGTGAAGGAAGCAACAAAAGGAGCATGGCTTCTCCCTTTTCGGGATGCCTCAGGGAAACATCATTCCACACTTTTGAGAACTTGGCCATGTGGCTACAGCTGACCACAAGGGGTGGTGGTAAGTGTATTTAGGGAGGTGGCCAGGGGCCTACCTAAGGGTCAGCGATTTATTACCAAGGAACAGATGAGTGGGTGTTGGCAGGAGTGAGGGGTCTCTGGCCTTTGCTGAGTTGAAGGCTCAGTTTTTCTAGATTTTGTAGGATGCCAAGGTCAGGGGTGCTAAGCCTCCCTCCCAGTGGCTGCCTGAGGCATCACCCAGCCCCACTCCCCTGCCCTCTCGGGGAGCCCCTACGCCAGCCCGCAGGTGCGCTGATGGGTCCCTGGGCTCCTTTCTTCGACCTTGAGGAAAGACTGAAAAGCCAAAGGCCTGAGAACACAGTGCTTCTGATGCGGCCCCACCGAGAGCGGCAGCACCAGCAAGGGTCCATTTCTGCCTCAGAGCTTCTTTTCTTTCTTTCTTGCCCCCCCTTTTTTTTCTTTTTGAACATTTGCCAAAGATCTTTATCTTTTCTGTAGTAGGCAGAGTTCTAGGATGGCCCCCAAGACTTTTTTTTTTTTATTTAAAATCAATTAGTTAACATGGGTGTCGTATTAGTTGCATAAACCCCAGCGCTCACCCCAGTGCTCCCTCCCTTGTTCCCCGTCCCTGGGCACCCCTGCCCGCCCCTCTGGGGACCCTCAGTCTGTTCCCGAGAGTTATTAAAGCCTCATGGTTTGTGCCCCTCTCTGATTTCATCTTAGTTTACTTTTCTGGTCCCTCAGTCTCACAGTTCCCACCTCCTTCCTTACCCCTTTCCCTCCGCCCGCTGTGTAAGGCAAGCAAGACCATGTTTAACAAAGCACCGTTGTGTGTGCCCGGGCCGCTGTCACAGACGCCGCGTCGGCGGGGGTCTGCGGGGCTCCGGAGGCCAGAGGCCTGAAAGCCGGTGGCGGCAGGGCCACACGGTCCCTCTGTGTGTCTGCATGTGTCTCTGCTCAGAGAGACACAGACACAGGGAGAGAGAGACAGAGATCATGAGCAGTGGGAGCAGCAGAGGCAGAGGGAGAAGCAGACACCCCACCGTGCAGGGGAGCCCGAAGCGGGACGGGATCATGACCTGAGCTGAAGGCTGGTGGATGCTTCACCGGCTGCCCCCCAGGCGCCCCTGGAGGATGGGACTCCAGGCAGCCTGGGTAAGCTGGAGCCACAGAGCTAAGCAAGCCGAGCTGCCCACGGGGGCTCCCCACCACGAGCCCTGGGGGCTCTGGGTGACCTCCTGGCGATGACCTGCTGCCTGGAAGGCTGGGCGCATCAATTCGATCAAGATTGGAAAATGACTGAGGACACAGGTCATCTGTTTCCACAATGGCGCTTCCTGAAATACTAATTAGTGGCAGCAATTGGGTTTCTGTGATTTTTTTTTTTCCCTCCAGTGGAGTCTCGAAACCAATTGAGTCTTCCCGCATCCATTCGTTACCGTGAGCACAGGCCGAAGCAAGAGACCTATTTAGTCTGACTGTTGGCTCTTGGCTTTTAATGGAAAATCAATTTATTTCAGCTTATTAAACTATTAGTGCATATTGGATATTAACTCCACTTTTTCTTTAAACCGCTCTCTCCCTTCCCTTTCCTGGGCACCGGGAAGGAGACTCTGACTTCAGAAATGGCAGCGGCCATCCTGCAGGAGACAGAGGAGCAAACCAGGTGCTCTCTAGAGCCTCCTCGGGTGCTCAGGAAACTTTGTGGTTGGATCGCAAAGTTCTCGAGGTTTCTAAATTCCATATCGAGCATCAGGTTTAAAATTCCATGTCCCCGTGAGGAAGCGGTGCCAGGGATGCACGGCTGGTGCCTCATTTCAAGGGTGCAGGTGGTATTGGATCAGTATAGGTTACAGGAGGGGGGCACCTTTTTATTTTTCTAAGATTTTATTTATTTATTTGACAGCAAGTGAGAGAGAGAGAGCAGGAGGAGAGGGAGAAGTAGACGCCCTGCTGAGCAGGGAGCCTGACGTGGGACTCCATCCCAGGACCCCAGGATCATGACCTGAGCCGAAGGTAGATGCTCAACCCTTTTTTTCAGTGCCACCCAGGCGCCCCAAGGGGGCACTTCCTAAAATGGGGAAGAGTCAGGGTGATCTTACATGTCCATTTGTCTAGGCTGCGGTGCCCAGTTGCGTGGTCAAGGACAAGTCTAGATGCTATCTTGAAGGTGTTTGGTAGGTGTGATCAACATTTACAGCATCAGTTGACTTTGGTTTTTATATTTTTTTGCTCATCTATTTCTAAGATTTTAACATTTGAGTATAGTTAACACATGACGTGACATCGGTTTCAGGTGTGCAACACAGTGATTTGGCATCTCTCAACGTCATGCTAGGCTCCCCATGCATGTAGCTCCCATCTGTCCCCGTATGGCGCTATCATAGTGCCATCGACTGCATTCCCTGTGCTGTGCCTTTCATTGCCATGACTCATCCATTCTGTAACTGGGAGCCCAGAACCTCCCTTCCCCTCCCCTCCCCTCCCCTCCCTCATTCCCCCCTCTGTCCTCCAGCAATTTGTTCTCTGTATTCATAGGTCTGTACAGTCCAAGTGAAGGAGATTACCCTCCATAATTGGGTGAGCCTCATCTAATCAGCTGGTGGCCTTTTCTTTTTTTTTTTTTTAGAGAGTGAGTGTGGGGAGAGGCGGAGGGACAGGGAGAGAGAGAATCCCAAGCAGGCTGCAGGCTCCACACCCAGCGTGGGCCCAACACAGGGCTCATTCCCACGACCCTGAGATCATGACCCCAAGATCCCAACTGGATGCTCCACCCACTGAGCTGCCTTGGGGGGTGGGGAGATCTAGTCAGCTGCTGGCTCTAAGAGCAAAGACTAAGGTTTCCTCAAGAATAAATCCTGCCTCAAGACTGCAGAGGCAGCTCCTGCCCGAGTTTTCAGCCTGCATCTGGTCCTGTATATTTCAGACTCAAACCTGCAAGGCCAGCTTTTACCTGGGTTTTCAGACTGCTGGCTGATGCTTCAAGTTTCAGGATTCTCAAGTCCTACAACTGTGGGAGCCAGTTTGTCATCTTCTTCCTTTTTAAAAAAATATTTTATTTATTTATTTATTTTTATTTTTTTTAAAGATTTTATTTATTTACTCATGAGAGACACACACAGAGAGAGAGGCAGACACACAGGCAGAGAGAGAAGCAGGCTCCACACAGGGAGCCCGACATGGGACACGATCCTGGGTCTCCAGGATCAGGCCCTGGGCTGAAGGCGGCGCTAAACCACTGGGCCACCCGAGCTGCCCCTATTTATTTATTTGAGAGAGAGAGAGAGAGAGAGAGAGAGAAAGTGATAGAGCATGAGCAGGGGGGGCAGAGGGAGAAGCACACCCCCCCGCTGAGCACCCTATCATAACCTGAGCTGAAGGCAGATGCTTACCCCACCCAGGAACCCCTGTATGATCCAATTTCTTAAAATAAATCTCTCCCTGCCCCTGCCTCCCGTACAAGTGTATGTCCTATTCGATCTGTTCTCTGCAGAGCCTGGACACGCCCCATCTACCAACCCTCCTGCTCCGGACAGTGCGGTTCTAGGTAACTGCTGCCATGCTCTTTCCTCCCAACCCCAGAATCTTCTGGAAGAGTCCATGAATGCAGTTGTTCAGAGTTGGCACTAGAGAGGAGTCTGTGTACTGTTCTCACTTTAGGGGATACTCTTTGTGGCCGTTGGCTAATCAAACCAGTGATTGTTCTCATATTAAGTACACCCAATTAATTTTTCAGCTAACATTTGTGGGTTTCTGATGCTAAAGTTTGGAGCATTTCCTGGCACACACCTGGCTGGGAGCTCCCTGTGTGCAGAGCTGGGGAAGGGGCCAGGGCAGCGATGACTTCACCAGTTCCCGTGACCCCTGCCACTTATGGTGTTGACAGCAGCTGGGTGGCATCGCCGATGGGGCAGTGGGAGGGGGTCATAGGCACCCCGAGGGCTTGGAGCCAGGGCAGCCTGGGTTCACCCCCCAGTCCACCAGTTTCTAATGCCAACATTCGTGGAGCAACCCTGTCCAGTCACCAAGAAAGGACAGAGATAGTGGTCACTGGGTGGGTGGAAAATTGAGTTTTTAACCAGAAAGGAGAGACAGTGGAAGAAAGACTTGGAATCACGGCTGTGCACTTGTGCACGCTGCCGTGTGGGGGGCTACGGCAGTTGTGGGCTATGACTCCAATTACAAATGATGTTGTTAATAAACGAGGAGGAGCTTTTAAATTAACAGCAGCCCAAGATCAGAGATTAATTTTTTAAAATGTATCCTAACAAGAAAAATGAAGCAAATAAATCCCGACAATTTGAAAGTAATGAAGACTTCACAAGAACAGCTTATTGCCAAAGGCAGATAAGGGAATCCAAGGTATGTCTGAAGCAAATGTACGTCAGCAGGCTCGGACCCACACATCGAGGCATGATGGGGATTGGCTGGCCCGCTTTTTGAACCCAATGGATTGTCTCTGAAATATCTTAGCGTGCAGAAAAAGGCAGTCGCAGTGAGTGGATCCCCGTCCCCCACCCTGTGGCTGCGGCTGACGGGGCGCCACGCTGGCTCTGCACCCACCTGATGCTCCTGGATGCGCCAGGCTCTTGGAGGCTGGGTGGTGGCCGCTGGGGCCACTGCCAGCTTGCACCAGCAGCAAAGGACCCAGGAGCCTGGACACGGCCCAGGAGCCTGGACATGGGGACAGGTCCGGGGACTGGAGGGAGTAGCGGTGGGTCTTGGATACAACATACTTCACAGAGCAGGACCGTTTTGTGTTGTGGGCTGCTAGTGTCTACAGTTTTATTTATTTATTTATTTATTTATTTATTTATTTATTTATTTATTTATTCATGAGAGAGAGAGAGAGAGAGAGAGAGAGGCGCAGAGACACAGGCAGAGGGAGAAGCAGGCTCCATGCAGGGAGCCCGACGTGGGACTCAATCCCAGGTCTCCAGGATCAGGTCCTGGGCTGGAGGCGGTGCTAAACTGCTGAGGCGCCCGGGCTGCCACAAGTCGTTTTTTTTTTTTTTTTTTTTTAAAGATTGTGTTGATTTATTCATGAGGGACACACAGAGCAGAGACATAGGCAGAGGGAGAAGCAGGCTCCTTGCAGGAAGCCCAATGTGGGACTCGATCCCAGGACCCCAGGATCACAACCTGAGTCAAAGGCAGACGCTCAACTGCTGAGCCACCCAGGCATCCCAGAGCCTGGTATTCTTTTTCTCATTTTATAGATGGGGAAACAGGCACATCATCAAGGAGGAGGAGGATTTGAATACCCCAAGCCCACTGTGTGCAGAGGCACAGCCACCCACACCCTGCACCGTGTACATAGCAGGGGCTGCAAACACCAATACCTGTGGGGTGTGGGCAGAGAGGATGTGGGGAGCTGAGAAACATGCTCCATAGAGGCATTTGTCAGGGCCTATATCATGTCCCCCCCCCAGTTCGTGTGTGCGGGTCTTACCACCAGGACCTCAGAAGTGACCTTGTTTGGAAATAGGGTCCACATGTAATCAGCAGATGGTGAGTTAGGGGGAGGTTGTGCTGGAGCCAGGTGGCCCCCCGCACTCCAAATATTTGTCCCTATAAGGAAAAGGGAGCTGGGGTGGGACACACACAGGCACAGGGGGAGCATCAGGTGAGGGTGAAGGCAGATGGCATGCGCGGGAAGGGCCCCCAGCCCTCAGGGGGGACCAGCCTTGTCCACACCTGGAACTCTTTCAGCCACTGGAACTGCGAGTTGCTGAATTTGTGTCTTGAGGCTGCTCCGTTGGGGGTGCTCAGCGACCAGCCCTGGCAGCCTAATACACCATTCGTGCTCGCAATCTTCAAGAACCTCCGCACCTGCCAGACCAAACTGAAACCAAACACGCTGACTTTTGCCACAGCAGCCTGTGACCTGCGCCGTTTCAAATGCTCGGCCACGTCCTGAATGCTTCCCTGTGACCCTTCTCCCTGGATTGACCAGTGATGCCAGAAGTGGAGGGTTCTTGGCCTTTGCCCAGCCAGCCTGGAAGACAGGGACAGACCGGAACTGTGCTTAACCTTAGAACAGGTATCATCCCTTGGACACGTGTGCACAGGTAGTGATGTCCCTGGCTGGTTTAAGTGCACACAATGCCAGGCATCGTTCTAAATGCTTTCCATGAATCAATTCCTCTGATTCTCCCCCAAAACCCTGTGAGTTACTATTGTCATGCCCTGTTTTTAGACTTGGAAACTGAGGCATGGAATTGGTACTTGCTGGCTGGCAGGTACTTAAACAATGTTGATTTTAATTGTGTACCCAAAAAATCCCTAAGGAGTAGCATTTCGTTTGCTTCTGTTGTGTTTTTTACACTATTCAAATAAAATAATTCTGGCCCTCATCTCCACGATTGGTGGGAGGATTGGCATCTCGTTGGTGTTTTGATGATTTTGTGGGGGAGTGGGACATATGATTATGTTCTTCCATGCATGAAAGTTGGAAATTCACTTTGTTTTTTAAGTTGGGGATGGTGAAAGAAAGGAAACTGGGTGGAGACAAGTCAGTGAAGCCAGTGCCAGCCAGCCGCCATATCGATGGAAGCCAGTGCCAACTGTCCACCATATTCTTGTTCTTCAACATCTTGCTCCAGCAAAGACGTAAGCAACAGTCTCTGGAATGAGATACTGTTCGTGTCTGGATTAAGAGACGGGTTTGCCAGGAAGCTGCCTGAGGCTCTGATGTGTAATATGTATTTAGACAATATTTGAACAACCCAGAGACACAAGACCAGTTTCCCCACGTCTGACATAATCAACAAAGTGCACATTTTTAATGCCATTTATGCAGAAGTAGATCCATACAAGATTCATGACCATCAATTCCAAATAGGGTAAAGTATCGTATTACATTCAGGGCACTTAATGAACGTCTTATTTTGAATATGAAGAGGTATGAAATATTTATTAACAGAAAAGTAATTTCTTCCCACCTCCACTGAATAGACAGTAGTCAGATATGAAAGACTATTGCTCAGAAGGGGCACCATAGTACTAATGTTCCTGGCATAACCTCATTTGTCCATGTAGCTGTCTCACCCGTGAACTGTGCTGGCCCCGAGGTATGTGTTCATTGATGTTTCCTCCTACCTCTGTTTCTGCACACCTCACACCCATCTCTTCCTCACATCCCCACACACTACAGGTGCTCATATGGCCCCAGCTGGCTTTCAGATAGGGCTGCCGGATAAAATACAGGATGCCCAGTTAAGCAGACCTTTCTTATAAATAGTAAATATATTTTTTTTAGCACATGTATGTCCCATGTAATATTTATGGCACATTCCAAACATCACATGGGACATACTTATGCTAAAAAATTGATTCATTTTTAAAAAAAGATTTTATTTATTCATGAGAAACACAGAGAGAGGCAGAGACACAGGCAGAGGGAGAAGCAGGCCCCTTGTGGGGAACCTGATGCAGGACTCGATCCCAGGACCCCAGGATCACTACCTGAGCCAAAGGTAGTTGCTCAACCGCCGAGCCACCCAGGTGTCTCAAAAGTGATTCATTGTTTATCTGAACTTCAAATGTACCTGGATGTCCTGTGCTTCTATTTGCTAAATTTGGCAACCGTACTCATTAGTGCTTTGGGTCATTTCTTGGATCAAATGTGTGTGGTATGTGTGTAAGGGGTTGTGGAATTGCATGAATTACTGATTGATTGAGTAGGTTCATCTTTGTAATTTAACAGTAAGAGCACCTAATTACGAGTGAAGGCAGACATATGAACAGTCACTCCCCTGAACAGAATGCCTGCCTTGCACGCAGCATCATCTAATGCCTTGGGCAGTGCTCGGGGTGGGGGTGGGGGGTGCTGTGCCTCAGTAGCACCCTGCAAGTCCGGTGGGTGCTCTGCCAAACCAGCACAATGTGGTTTTGGTTCAATGCTTCACACCTTCCATCTGCTCTCCTCCATTCGTTAGTTCATAATCCTGTTTAGAAGCCCTGACCTGAGAATCTGGAGGCCAGGGTTTTAATCCTGGGTCCTATTTATTAATTGTGCGAACCTCGGTGTATTTTTTCACCTCTCTGACCCTCACTGACCTGGTCTCCCAGTCAGAGGATGCGTATTGAGCTGTCAGGATAGCAGGGAGAGGAAAGGCGGCAGGGATGCGAAGGGCTGGGCTGGGCCAGCGCTGGGTATGGGCCCTTCGCTCCGTCCCTCCCTCGGTTCTCTCTCTCCTAGGGTTCCAGGAGGCGGGGGCCCCTGCCCCGGGGCGGGGTTTCTGGCGGGTCAGCGCTCCTGGTGGGTCTGGCTCTGGAAGCGATTTGCAGGCCGCCTATCCCAGAGGAAGACGCCAGAGGGCGCCCCGCACCGCCGCCCGCGTCCAGGCTCGGGGCTGGTGGTCGTGCGCGGCAGGTGCCCCTGGGCGGCGGCGGGGCGGGGCGGGGCGGGGCGGGGGGGGGGCAGGTGCCCCTGGACGCTGGACAGAGGCACTGCACCTACTATCAGTCGAGGTCGGCTCTGAGTGGAAAACTGGTTACCTTCACTTTGAAGTGTGTGGTCCCCTGGAGCGCTAATGAACCAGACGGGGTTTAGGTGGCAGAGGAAACTCGCCCTTCAGAGCGAATGTGCCTGGAAGACCTCTCAGCTCTGTGGAATCAAGAACCCAGAGGCAAGGTCAAAGGGTCCAGGGCCCCACTCCTCTCTGCTGCTGTACCTGAGGCCTCAGCTGTGTGGGCTTCACCCAGGAAGTGGGTCCTTAACCCAAGAGGACTGGCAGGCGGCCGGAGGTCCCTGAGCTCCCTCTCAGACCCGATTTCTCATGCACACCTCTGACGGTCTGCCCAGCCCTGGCCTGCAAGCACCTCGGAGGGGAAGCGAAGGCTGCCCTCAGCTGCGGGGGGACCCTGGACAGTAGAGAAGGAAGAAACCCGCTGGGCCCTGCAGCTGGTGTGCGCAGGGCCGGTCCCCTGCTGAGTAGGAAGTGCGCTGGGTGCTCACTGTGGAGGAAGGCGTGAAGGCTGTAAATTTAAGAAGGCAATTAGGTTACCCTAAGACCAAATGAGTCATCTGGTAGTGTTACTTAACGCACTATCTTACTTATTGATGACACCCTGAAGCCTGAGAATTTGCTGTGTTGGTTTGTAATTTCAAGCGTTGCATGAAGGTCCTCTGTGGTTTGTAGGCTTTCAGGGCTTGTAATGCTTATAAAATACTTCCCTAAGGCCTTCTGGTTGTTGGTGAGTGTTGAGATGGGGATGGAGAGGTAACACCATGGGGAAGGCTGCCGTGTGTGTGCGCGTGTGGCTACAGCAGTGACCGTTCACACTTCTGGGCACGTGGCAATGGAGGCCCTCGCTGCTGCCGCCAGGACCTCCCTCCGCTGAGATTCCCCGGGAGGAGAGGCAGCCGGGCCACCTGGGAGCCTCTTGTGGCAGCCTGGTTGTTCCAGACGGCGGAGGAGGGGTCTGACGGCCTGGCAGGAGTTGAACTATGGCTCTTCATGGATGTGTGCTCTGTTGGGTGCGTTTCCGTGCACACACACACACCTGTGTCACACAAGAACAGAGGTTGGAGAGGCAATAGCTGGGGGCTCTGAGGAGACCGCTTGCGGGCCACATGACAGGCACCCCTGCGCCGGAAACCAGGTGTGGCAGATGAAGCAGCAGAGTGTCCAGTAGTGACAGTGGTCAGGTTCTGTCTGTCCAGCAGCGGCCGCGCTCAGCTCCTCACCCCACAGAGGCCATTATTGCATCCACAGTGTGCGCATTTACGCTCTGCAGGGTCTGATGACCAAGGATTGCCCTCTGACCCCCCATGTCTCTGTTGTGTTGCCTTTGCAGGAGTCTGAGGGTGAGCAGGAGCACTGACTGAAGCTGTCTCAAAGCACATGCAGCCTGCATCAGGTTGTTTTCATTTTTTTTTTTTAAAGATTTTATTTATTCAGGAGAAATAGAGAGAGGCAGAGACACAGGCAGAGGGAGAAGCAGGCTCCCTGCAGGGAGTCCAATGTGGGACTCGATTCCAGGACCCTGGGATCATGACCCAAGCCAAAGGTAGACGCCCAATGGACTAAGCCCCTGCATCAGGTTTTAAGTACAAACCCAGCACAGTTGGTGGGACACATTTTTGGGGCCTGTATGCCAAGCTCATGTCTTAGGCACAGGGCGATAGCTTTTAAATATATGCAGCATGGCTTGATTTATGCCTGCGGGTGGCACAGTCCTACCCTTGCAGACTTGGAGAAATCTGGGTGTTCTCTGTCACCAGCAGGTCCAGAACCAGGGGCTACAGGCAGCTGACGAAACCCCACTGCTCCTTGCCACTCATATTTGGAGATAAGAGGTCTCAGAGCCCATCGCCAGCCACAGGGGACACCCAGCATGGCCGAGGGAAGCTCTATTTTCCTCAAGATAATGAGAGATGAAGAGATCCTCACTTGTAGGATATTTGATTTAAGGCAATGAGAATGTACGTGTTAGGTGCCATTTTTACTGTTACTGTGAATGTCAAGTGGATGAGGGAACATGCCTGCAGGGTTGTGCCACCTGCATCCCCCCTGCCCCGACAGCTCTGGGCTGAAGCCCCCACAGGAATGCCTGTGCCACAGAGGGCCCCCCAAGACCATGCTTATCTCCTAGCCCCTTGGCTCCCCCTCCAATGACTCGTCCCTGCCTCAGACCCTCCCCCAGCGATGGCTGAGGTCTCGGTTCAGATTGCACCCCGGCCCAACTTCTCCCTTGGCTTGGTGCCCTCCTTCCCGCGTATGAATCCCAAGAACCCCGTGTATGCGAATCACCATCTCAGAGTTGGCTTCCCGGGAGCGGTCCTGACAAAACAGCGGAGTCAGACCTGCCATGGGGTGATGGCCGGGGCTCTGGCGCAGTGGTGTGCGCTCCCAGGACCGGGGTGGGGGGATTTTCTCAGGCATGGAAGGGTCTTTTGCGGGGGGGTGGCGCACATCGACTTGAGAGTTTAGGGACCTCTAAGGACGCAGCAGTTTCCCGAATCGCTTTGTGTGAAGATGCAAAGTCCCAGAGACTGTGCAAAGGGAGGTGGGCCTGCAGCCAGAGCCGCGGATGGCTCAGCCCGAGGGGGTGTGGGGAGCCCGGGCTGGACATGTGCAGCCCTGACTGCCGTGCTCAGGTGTTGGGATTTTACTCTGTAGCCAGTGGAGGGGCTGCGGGAGCATCTGCAGCAGCAGAGGAACACGAGTGTGTTTTTATATAAGAAAGACCATTATCGTGAGCACAGTGCATGAAACCGGCAGGGGGTGGGGTGGGGGGGCAGGAAAACGAAGTATTCACTGACCCCTGGGCATCCCAGATCATCCCCTCTGCCAATTCGGAGATATACCTTCATGCCCCTGGGCCCCTTGGTGTGTGTCATATGACTCTGCGGGGACCCGTGGACTCTTGTGCAGGCCTGTAAACCCACTGGTTATGTGGGTGCCCCTGGCCACAGGGTGTGCTGTACTGGGACACCTCTGCTCTCTGCACAAGATCACACTTTGGTTCTTTTCATTGTGGTGAGGATGAGACTGGAGAAACTTGTTAAGGTGTTTGGGCCACCCTGGATGCCCCTGGCTGAGTCTGCTTCTTGGGCCTGCCTCCAGGCAGGGGGCCCCACAGTTCCCGAAGCAGTGCTGAGCCCCAGGGGTGCACACAGAGACACAGGGGGAGGAGCGGGGGGCTGTCTCACAGCCCAGCCACCTTCTAGCAATTGCAAATGGGGCTTCCCTCCGTTTCTGTGTTGTTTCACGCAGTCAGACACTTGAGGTGAAAACCAATGACCAACTCCCCTTTGCTCATTCGGGACACGATGTGCCTTTCTGCTCTGTCTGCTACTTTTCTCAGGGCAGAAATTGTCCATTTTGGAGAAATCCTTTCTCTATAATCTCTGGGTATCACAGAGAATGCATGGGGCTTCCTACCAAAGGTGCCGCAATCAGGAGATGAGCTGGTGTTATGTGTTCTTCGTTGGGGGATGCAGGGCCCGTCTTCCAGGCCTGTGCTTGGCCTTTGGGGGCACCTTGCTTAGGAACACTGATCACCTCTGACTTGTTCCTGGGAGAGGGACAAAGGATGGCAGAGACGTCTGCGGGCTTCTGCTCGTGGAGGGGGACTTCTAAGTGGCTACTGTCATTTATTTAGTCTTCAGATATTATCGAGGACCTACTATATGCCAGGGTGTTAGTTTGCTAGGGTTGCCATAAAAATCTGCCAGACTGGGTGGCAGCAGAGATTTATCGTCTCACCGGTCTGCAGGCTATAGTCCGAGGGGTCAGGGCATCAGCCAGGCTGGTTCCTCAGGGGCCTCCCTCCGAGGCCTGCCTTCAGATGATCCAGGGGGTCTGGCTCAAGTGAGTAGTGGACCCCCATCCAATAATATAACTCATGGATGCTGATGGGGAGCAATCACACCCCAAAAAGTGAGTTTCTGGCTCATCACTAATGACATAAAACGTGCTGAGGAGCCTCTTGGCAACTTTGACTTCCCCGCCTCAGGCCCCACGCTGGCTCGCCACCTCCAGGGCTGCCCGTCTCCTGTTCCTTTCCACCGCTCTTTCTTCAACACCTGCCTGTCACCTGACACCCCAGGACATCACAAGGTAGGTAGTTAGCCAGTCCGACAGCTGTGAACAGCGCTGACCTTAGGAGGTTGGTATTGTGACAAACAGGGCAGGTGACCTTTGTAAATCAGCGTGAGTGGGAGCCTGCCTTTATTTCAATTACCGTGGGCTACGCCAGCCAACGCGTGGCTCCTCTGAGGGTCCCGTGTGGCTGCGACCTGGCCTGTAACAAGAAACCAGAGGTTGCTGCCACCTCTGGCTGGTCCTGTCCTGCAGGTTGGCGGTAGGATTGAAATGCGTAGACAATTCCTGCTTCATGTGACAGATGTGGCCCTGGAGACCCACACATTTCATCCGATGTTCCCCTGAACCGTCTAGGTGGATGAGGCAGCTTGTGTGGCTGTGTCTTCCTATATCTTTTTATTACTACAGTATTTTCTTTTTTTATAAGTTTCTGTTTTAATTCCAGGATAGTTAACATACAGTATCTATCATATTAGCTCAGGTGCACCATGTAGTGATTCAGCACGTCCATTCATCACTTGGTGCTCGACATGACAGGTGCACTCCTTAATGCCCACCACCTGTTTCCTCCATCCCTCCACCCCTCCTCCCCTCTGGTGATCAACAGGGTGTTCTCTGTAGGTAAGAGTCTGTTTCTTGGTTTCTCTCTTTTTCCCTTTGTTCATTTGTTTTGTTTCTTAAATTCCACGTGTGGGTGAAATCATATGGTATTTGCCTTTCTCTGACTGACTTATTTCACTTAGCATTACACTCTCCAGCTCCAGTCACATCATTGCTAATGGCAAGGTCTCATTTTTTATTGCTAAATAATATTCCACTATACATATGGATATATTCCATCATATATATAGTAGGATATGAATATATTTATATTTATAGAAATATATAAATATAAAAAATATATAATATTCCACATCTTCTTTATCTGTTCATAAACTGATGAAGACTTGGGCTACTATAAACATAGGGGTGCAAGTATCCCTTTGAATTAGTATTTTTGTATTCTTTGGGTAAATACCCAGTAGTGTGATTGATGGCTTGTAGGGTGGTTCTAATTTTAATTTTTTGAGGAAACTCCATACTGTTTTCCACAGTGGCTGCACCAGTTTGCATTCCCAACAATAGTGCACGAGGGGTCCTTTTTCTCCACATCCTCACTGACACCTGTTGTTTCTTGTGTGTTGCTTTTAGCCATTCTCACAGGTGTGAGGGGATATCTCATTGTGGTTTCAATTCACATTTCCCTGATGAGTGATGTTGAGCATCTTTTCATGTGTCTGTTGGCCATCTGGATGTCTTATTTGGAGAAGTGTTTGTTCATACCTTCTGCCCATTTTTTAATTGGATCATTTGATTTTTGGGTGTTGAGTGGTGTAAGTTCTTTATACATTTTGGATACTAACCCTTTACCAGATATATCTTTTGCAAATATCTTCTCCCATTCTGTAGATTGCCTTTTAGTTTTGTTGATTGTTTCCTTCATTATACAGAAGTTTTTTGTTTTGATGTAATCCCAAAAGTTTATTTTCACTTTTGTTCCCTTTGCCTCCCGAGACATATCTAGAAAAATGTTGCTATAGCCAATGTCAGAAATTACTGCCTGTGCTCTCTTGTAGAATTTTTATGGTTTCAGATCTCACATTTAGGTCCTCAATGCATTTTGAATTTATTTTTGTGTTTGGTAAAAGAAGATGGTCCTCAATATAGTATTTTCCACAAGTATGTATAATTATCACATGTACTAAGTGACTGAATCCACAGGGTAGGGGCCAAGAGTTCAGATTCCAGAACAGGACTAGGATCTGATTCCAGGTCTTTTCTTACTAGTCAAGAGATTTTTGGCAACTTACTTCACCTCCTCTATTCCTTTCTTCCTTTGCTTGTCAAGTCAGATAAGAATAGTATCTACTTCATAATGTTGTTTGAGAATTAAATGAGTTTGCCTGTTGTACATGCCTGGCTCATTGTAAATGCCCAATGACTTTTAGTTTAAGATGTTCCCTATGAAATGAAAGGCACTAAGAAATACATGTGCAGCTTCCTTTAGTTTTCTAGGTCTGTCAGCTTTGCTGGAAAGACATAGGTGACCCTGATAGAGAAGATGGGGTGGTGACTGGTGGTGGGTGGGTGGGAAGACAAAGGCCCAGAGAAAGGAAGGAGAGAGAGGAGGGAAAGCCCACCATGACATCATGGACACATCAAAATGACATCATCGAGACAATGGTGTTGAAGAAGGAGGAGGTGTTGTGCCTTCTTGAAGCTCAAATGTGCCCCCAGAGCAAAGATGATGGCATGTCTCCCCCTCCTGCGACTCCCTTGCCCTCTTAGGGTTTGCAAAGCCTGCCTGAATTCCCCTGCTCACAGCTCTTGATAACATTAGATTTAATGGCAAAGAGGATACCCTATGTAGTTTCTTTTTCTTCTTTCTTTTTTGTTTATTTATTTATTTAAAAAGATTTTATTTATTCATGAGAGACACAGAGACAGAGGCAGAGACATAGGTAGAGAGGGAAGCAGGTTTCTTGCAGGAAGCCTGATGTGGGACTCGATCCTTGGACCCTGGAATCACGACCTGAGCCGAAGGCAGACACTCAACTGCTGAGCCACCCAGACATCCCTCCTCCTCCTCCTCCTCCTTCTTTTTTTTTTTTTTTAAAGATTTATTTATTTATTTGAGAGAGAGAGAGAGCACTCGAGAATGAGAAGAGGGGCAGAGGGAGAAGGAGAGAAAATATCAAGCAGACTCCATGGTGATGTGGAGTCTGATGTGGGACTGAGCCACCCAGGTGCCCCCTCAAATTTCCATTTTTAACTTTAGTTAGATTTGGTTGGCAAGAAGAAAGATCTAGATCTATGAGATATTTTATAAGCTAGCAAGATAATTTATTCAGTTTGTATAGAGGCAATTTTACTCATAGGAGATTGCTCAGGCCAAAGTTACTAACAAGTTGCTAAGTGAATTCAACTATCTATGGCAAACATTGTTCATGACTTTAAGAGAATAAGCACGGTTTTCTGTAACAAACATATTCTAACATATTATTTCTTATAGAAGGCATTTAAGGGAATCTGGAGTTAATCTAGATTTAAGGTTACAGGTGGGTAATGAAGACTAGTTCCCTAAAGATGTAGGCTTTTTGGGGTAGAATATGCAATAGTAGTGACCAGACACACACAGCATGTTCCATTTGATCATAGGAGACTTTGTTCCCTTGGGGGGAGTTGATTCTGTTCTGCTGCAGTGCTCATTGGGTGACATGAAGGAGACCTGTGCAAGTGGCAAACAGGGCAATGTTTTCAGCAAAATGCAGAATCACGTTTTCATCAGTGATTTTCCCTAGCATGAGAACTAGTAAACAAGGAGCAAATGAAACTCAAATTAAACAGAAGAAAGAGGACAATAAAAATAAGAACAGAAATCAATGAAATGGATGGCAGATAAACAACGGAAAAAAAAAAAATCAATGACACCAAAAGTTGGTTCTTGGAGATCAACCAAACTGATAAATCTCTTTAAGACTGGGTAGGATTGGGATCCCTGGGTGGCGCAGCGGTTTGGCGCCTGCCTTTGGCCCAGGGCGCGATCCTGGAGACCCGGGATCGAATCCCACGTCAGGCTCCTGGTGCATGGAGCCTGCTTCCCCCTCTGCCTGTGTCTCTGCCTCATTCTCTCTCTCTCTCTCTATGACTATCACAAATAAATAAAATAAAAAATTAAAAAAAAAAAAAAAAAAGACTGGGTAGGATTTGAGGAGCTGAGGCCCTGAACACCAACATCAGGAATGAGTCAGAAATATCCAACAGGCTCAGCACACATTAAAGGGATAAGAGAATATTATGAACAACTTATGCCAAGAAATTCTACAACTTAGATAAAATGAGCAAATTCCTTAAGGACAACCAATCAAACCCATGCAGGGAGGAGCAGATCGGCTTTGTGTACCACCTAAGTGACAAACACGAATTTGTAATGAAAAAACTTCTCATAAGGAAAACTAGAGCTTTACTGGTGAATTCTACCAAAATCTAAGAAAGACATAATACCAGTTCTACACAAACTTCCAGAAAACTAAAGAGGAGAGAATACTTTCCAGTTCATTCTCTAAAGCCAGCCTTACATTGATACCTGGGCCAGAGAAAAAGAATACAAGAAAATGAAACTACAGACCAATATCCACCATGAGCCTAGATGCACATACTCTTAACAAAATCTTAGCGATTCGCATCTAGAAATCCATAAATAGAGAAGGGCCTGAGTGGCTCAATGGGTTAGGTGTTCAACTCTTGATCTAAGCTCAGGTCTTGATCCCGGGGTTTTGAGTTTAGGCCCCAAGCTGGACTCTACACTGGGTGTGGAGCCTACTTAAAAAAATACATACAAATTGGGGTGCCTGGGTGGCTCAGTTGGTTGAGTGTCCAACTCTCAGTTTCTGCTTGGGTCATAATTTCATGAGTCTTGAAACTGAGCCCCGTGTCAGGCTCTGTGTCCAATAGGGAGTCTACTTGAAGATTTTCTCCCTCTGCCCCTTCCTCCACTCTCTCTTTCTCAAATAAATCTTAAAAAAATACTTATACATACATATGTGTATGTATGTATAAGTATATAATGCATAATGATCAAAAGGGATTTATCCCAGGAATGGGAGGTGACCTGATGTTCAAAAATTGCCATAATTCACCATATTGACACATTACAAAAACAAAACCATATGATGATCTCAATAGGTGCAGAAAGAGCATCTGGCAAAATCCAGCTTCTATTTCTGACAGGAACTCCCAGTGAGTATTAATAGAAGTACTTCTACAACCTGACCAAGAGAATGTCCAAACTATCTGCAGCTAATGTCCTACTTAACAGCGAAAGAAACTTCATGCCAACATGCTTGAGGATAGATGTGTGACACATATGAGTTCCTGGAATGAAGGACAATGCACCAAAACTGACCAAAGGAGTCACAGAAAACAATGCATCACCTACTATTAAAGCAGTGAAAGTTAATGTTAGCACTTTCCAGCACAGCCGCAGACCCAGGTGGCACCACTATTGAATTCTATGAAATGTTTAGTGAAGAAATAACTCCAATCTACACTCTTGATTTCCCTGAATGAATGGTCTTTTCATGAAACTCTTCAGTCACGCCCTCTGAGCGTGCTGTTCATTTCCTTCTGGGACCCTGACTGACACAGTCTATCTTGAGGCAACTCATAACCAGAAATAAACAGTCTTTGGGAATGTAGTTAGCGCATCTCTATTTTATCAATCACAACATCATCGCATTTACCCCAGACTGGGTGCACCATCAGTACTGTTGATTCGGTGTTTAACCAGTGCTTGGTTCGTACAGATTTATGGGCCCCTTGTAATTATTCCCCACAGCCCTGAGCTGGGAACCCGTCACAGATCATTGGAATTCAGGACCATCAGCCACCATTGCCTTGAAAATTACCTGTGACTTAAGTCACAGATTCCAACCTGGCTGGTTAACAGAATCACCTGGACCTTTCACAGATGCTGATTCCTAGGTTCCACCCAATACCTGTTGAATTTCACCCCCACTGCCTCTGATGATCATCCGTGTTTGAGACCAATGATTTAAGTCACTGAGAGCTCCTATAGGGACTGGGGGGGTTTGGTTCATGGAAGTCTGGCTCTTGAGGATAAAGGTCAGCAATGAGAGTGAACAGTTCACTTGGTAAACTCAATGTAGTTTGCCTACCGTTGGGGCTCATGATGCTTCCTACACTTCTTCCCTTCCTGGATACATGGAGAATGTTTATCAGCCCCACAGCAGTAACCGACTCCTGCCGCTGGCCTGGGAGCAGAAGGGGCATGTGTCACTTGGGGGAGGGGCAGGAAAAAGCCACTGTGTGGCTCTCCATGTGCTTTTCCTGCTCTGCAGTGACCCTGGCATCACATGCTGTGGGGGGGACCTACTGCGCATGAATGAGCTGTCCATAGGGGACAGCTGCCTGCACAGACTCCAGACCTGCAGTGGAATTTGACTGAGTACAAGGTAAACCTCATTGAGATTGTTTGGAATTGTTTGTAATTCCAGCAAAATCTAGCTCATCTGGCTTACCATGGCTCAGCTATTCTACATTATAATTCTAAAACTACATAGCATCATGGGAAAATGCTCAGGAAGGGGGTTAGGGATGCTGACACCTGCCTCACTCACCAGGAGTTTGCTTGACCTTGACCTAAATCTGCTCCCCCTCTCAGGAGACTATTCACAGCGTTCTATGTAGATTGTGAAGGTCAAGGAAGTGGGATTGCTGGAGAACTTTCTAGAGAGAGCCTCCTTGGAGGCACTGGTGGTGTGTGTTCTGTGTACCTTGTAGGGGGTGTGGAGATGGCCACCCTGGTCCCCTTCAGGGAGGGGACAGGCTGCCCCAGATGCTGGGAGGCCTGTCAGGACTCGTCCTGTGGCAGAGTAGCCTCAGCTGCAAGGGCTCACCCTCTTCCCGGATGGCCCATCTCCAATGACCAGGACATGGAGGCTGAGCTTTAGGTCCACTGTGGGCCAACCCTGCAGGATGGCGGGCATTCAGGGCCCTGTGGGTTGGGCGCGGCCTGTGCAGAGAGTCACAAGTTCTGCTGAACCTTCTAGTACTCAGCTGTGCAGGTGTTCATGCCTCATAGGTCCCCCCCACCGGCTCCGCCACCCCTGCAGCCTCTGTGACCAGGGAGCTGGCCTGTGACTGGGGAGCGCTCCGAGGGCCCTAGGGCTTCCACAGGGGCTGGGATCAGAGACTTTCCCCTGAGGAGAAGCCATTTGACACAAAGGCCCTGGAAACTGCTGAGATGGCATTTGGTGACGGCTTCTTCCCTCGGTGATTACTCACGTCAGGCTGTATATTTTCCTGGCCGTGCTGCCCCTGACAAGATGAAGTGCATTCCTGACACACAGAATTTTCCAATAAAGATTTCATTGTCTCGTTCCCCTGTGAGAAGTGATAAGTGAACTTGATATCTCTCTGTCCAATCTTCATCAATAAAAAATTTTTCTGGTTGGGTTATTCCTGTTGATTCTTAATGAAGTGGCGTTTTATGAGGTGCCATTCAGTTCTAAACTTCAGAAAGAGTCGGGGATATATGGCCTGGCAGGGTGGATGCATTAAACATTGAAATGTGTATTAATGGCTGTGTGCATACATAACACGGTGAAATAAATACACAGTTATCAGGGATTTAATACACCTCATCCAGAAAAGGATATATCACACATTAAAACATAATTACTGGCTGGAAATAGAAGTAGATCACCTGCTAAACCAGATTCCTCAAGCTGACTCAAATATTTCACCCACTGAGCCGGATGGTGGACCTATCGAGCCTGAAATATCGCCCTCTCACCCAGACACACAGCCACTGATTTAGATCCATCGCACTAATATCCTAAATCGGTGACCGCCCCTTGACTGAAATATGTTGTCACTTAGTGAAAAATATCTCTATGACGGACCACATGGAGAATCACATCCACCAAATGGTCTGGTAAACTCGCTCAGAATAGGCTGTGTGCGGGTCTGGCTCCCTGGGGCCCTGGCGGGGGGGGGGGTGGTTGGGGGGGACCGGTCACGCCAGTGGGGGGCAGCTTGACCATGGAGGCCAGGGCAAGCCGAGAGCCCCTCCCTGGCCAGGGGTCTCTGGGGACGATGGGGGAGGCAGCCTCCCTCCCTGCAAGTGGGGTGACTTTCCTTGCTGGCTGCAGAGCTGGGGCAGGAGGGGGCTGGCTGCCATTGCAGGGCAGGTCTGACTGTATTTTCTGTAGAAACTGAGCTTGTGTTGCCCCCTGTCCTTAATCTCCCAGCAACTCTTTGTGTGGGAGGTGGGTGTAGGGGAGCGGAAAACCCTTCCTAGGCGCTTTCTTTGAGTTTCTCTTTAAAGAGCTTGCTTCTTCTGGACTCCTTGGTGTTCACCTGTGGCAGGTTTAACTCCCAGAGGGATGTGCATGTGCATGTGTGAGTGTGTGTGTGTGTGTGTGTGTGTGTGTGTCTGCTCCAGGGTGCAGGTCTGTGCACGCTGCTGCACCTGGCTAGGAGCTGGAGGTCAGCGAGGCCAGAGGTGGAGAGGGTGCTGTTGGGAGCGGCTGGCCAGGCATCTCTGTGTTTCAGGTGAGGACACTGTTCTGGAGACATGACCTGGGTCCCACTCGCTTGTGGCAGGCCAGGCTCTCCTGAGTCTCAGGCCGTGGGAGGGGCCCCATCTCTGCAGGTATCAACTGAGCCTCCAGGCATGTATAGGTGTGACTCCTCAGGCAGCTGCAGGCAGAGAAAACTTGTTAAGAATTCACCTTCCTGGGTCCCATCTCCAGAGGCTCGGATTCAGTAGGCTCGGGATGGGGCCCAGCAATCCTGTATTTTTAATTGGCACTTGCTGTGTACAGAACTGTGTTCCTCCCAAATTCGTATGTTGGAGCCCTTGGAACCCCCCGTGTTGTGACTATTTGGAGATAGGGCATATACAGAAGCAATTAAGGATGAGGGAGGTTAAAAAGGTGGTGATTTGATCTGATACGATTGGTGGCCTTCTAAGAAGAGACAGGAGCTCACCGGCTCTCCATCCACCACATGAGGACACAGCAAGGAGGTAGCTGTCTATAAACCAGGAGGTGGACAGCTCTCCCCAGAAACCAAATTAGCCACCACCTTGATCTTGCACTTCCAGGCTCCAAAACAATGGGAAAACCAATTTCTGATTTTGTAAAAGCTGGCTTTAATTCATGTTTATATATTTCTCTTATGTATCTCTTATAAAACTATGTGGTGGCCACAGATGGAGCCTGGATCCTCTGCCTGGAGATTCTGGCGTGGGTCTTCACAAGTTGTCAGTGAGTTCCTGATAGGGAGCAGAACATAGGCAGTCTCTTTTCAGAGATGTCTCCAGAGGTGAGATAGCTGTGGGTCATGGGAATGGCATTGAGGAGGCCTTGGCTAAGTCACCCAATGCACCGGTACAGTTCCTGGGCGAGGGGCAGCAGTCTTCAGTACCCACCAGCATCAGTAGCTTCTTGGGTACAGGGGCTGAGACAACGCCAGGGCCTTGGGGTCAGGGGTGAGACGTACCAGCTCAGAGCCCCAGTGGTCACCTGGCACAGAATGGTGTGGGGCTTGCTGGTCTTGTTCCCCCAGTAGCCTCTCCACGCAGGATGGTGCAAAGCGTGGCCAGGATGACCCCACAGATGGCAGCAGCCACCTCCTTGGAGCACTGAACACCCAGACCGACGTGTCCATTGTTGTCTCTGACAGCAGTGAATGCCTTGAACCTGGTCCGCTGGCCGGCACAGGGCTGCTTTTTCACCAGCAGAGTCTTCAAAACCTCACCCTTGAGGGATGTCCCCAGGAAAGAATCAAGGACCTCAGATTCCCTGATGGGCAGGGAGAAGAGCTGGAGCTCCTCCAGGGACTTGGTTTTCATGTCCCTGACCAGGCGGCCCAGCTTGGTGAGGGGAGCCCCTCCTTATCCTCAGTCTTACCTTCACAAGCTCTATGGCTTCGGCCATGACCATGGCCATGAGCCTGTGTGCTGCTGCCAAAGCCTTCCATTCCAGGGCCTGGGCCCTCCAGGCCCTCCTGCAGCACCAGCATCATCTGCCATTTGCTGTTTTCTCAGAGAAGCAGCCAGTTTCTGACGTTTAAGCCACCTAGTTCATGTTTGTTTGTTTGTTTGTTTATTTATTTATTTATTTATTTATTTATTTATTTATTTCTGTGGCAGCCACATTTTTATGGGAGGCAGATTCCACACTACAAGTGATTCTGATGCAGGGTCGCTTCATAGACAAGGAGACAGAGACCTCAGAGCTGGGTGTGTTGTCAGTCAATATTCCAACCTGGGTCTGTTGGCTTCGGAAGCCACTGAGTCACTCAGCCCTTTGTTGAACCAGCACCTGATCTGCCTTTAGAACTAGAGGTTCCTGCAAGCACGCAGGTAAGGGACACACCTGTGCCCACGGGTGCCAAGGGCTGTGTGGGTGCTTGGCACACATTCTGCTCATGCAAATCTCATGCCATTCTTTACAGTGGCCTCGTGCAGTCAGTCCTGTTATCTTTGTTCAACATATAAGCACTTTAGAGTCAGAGAAGGAAAAGTGGCCCTGCTAGAGAATGGCAGAGTTGGGAGGATTCGGACCCAAGACAGTCTTACCCTTTTCATCACGTCAGGAGTCTCCATCATGGCTCTTCCCCCTTGGTGTTGCGGTGGGAGCCCGGGGCACGTGCCAGCACACAGCTGCATGTCTTCTCTGAAACTCTGAGGCTCACTGGGAGGTGACATCCCTGAATTTACTGGATCCCTTTCATGCATCTCCATCCTCATTTCCTTCTGGCTCTGCAGACTAGAAAGCAGCGTCTTCCCAGGGCCTTGGGCTTGGTCATATTTTACCAAGGCTGGATCTTCCTCTTTGCTTGTTAGATTGTTCTTTTACCTTAAGATGGAGAGCCCATTCCGGGAAGGTACATATATTTTTTTCCAATTGATTTCTTGTCAAGACTAACAAGATCAATCAAATCATATGGCCAATAAAACTGATTTAGCACTCATAAAGCCTCATGACATCTCATATGTGCGGAGGATGAATGACGTGGAGGCGAAGCTGCTCTGCACCTCTTCCCTCCTGGTCAAAGGAGGGTGTCATATCCACACGCTCACCTTCTGGGGCTCCCTTTCCACCCAGCAAGGGAGGGCCCGGGGTGGGGATGTCCTCAATATGCTGGTGGGAAGCAAAGCTCCCAAGAGGGCGGCGGGACAGATTTTATCCATGAACTAGCAGGAGGATGGTGCCATTAGAGAGGGAATATCTATCTGAACCCTTCAGGAGAAAACGTAATTGGGAAGATCAATACTTTCCATTTCCACCTTGTATTGGGGCGGTCTATTGCTTACTCCCACCCATGGTCTCATAAAGAGCAATGCTTGCAGAGCCATGATTGAGCCATGTGACCTTGTCCTCCTTGGCCATGGTTGCTTGGCCAAGGCTGAGCACCAGGTCTAGGAGAGGTCCAAAGAATCTTCCCTTTGGAATCTGAAAGTGGGCACTTAGAGCCTGAGTGGAGGGTAGAGGGAGAGAGAAGAAGTCACCACTTGCAGGGTAGCTCGTCCTGTCAGTGATGAGGCAGGAGGCTGCAAATTCATGGAACCCTTTCCCAGGGGTCTCTGGAGGTGACCCCAGACCTATTTCTTCAGCTTTTCTTGGGATTCCTGAAGCCTAGTACTCTATAATAAATCCTCCTTTTCTGGAGATAGCTGTGTGGATTTATATTTCAGACCACTAAACATATCTTGATTAAAACACATCTTTGGGGAATAATCTGCCCTCCCTCATACAGATCTTAGAGCGGAGAAATTTTACTTACGGCCAACTTCAGAGATCATGTGATTCTGGGGCTGCTGATTTGTTACCTGCAGGATTGTTTCTCGTGGGTTGCACTAACATTTTTGGGGAATATTTTTAGATGCTCGTATGGGCTCTCCTGTTTACCCCAGGTCCCGCCATTCCCTTTTGTTTTATACTTTACTTCTTTACTCCTTTCCAGCCCCTGAAGACATTCAGCCAGTGACTCCTAAGAGAGCCCAACACTTGAACTTCCCAGAGAGGTAAAATGACTTTCCCAAGGCCACACGTTAGGCATTACCATGCCTGGAGCCAGGATCGAGTTTTTCTGACTTCCACGAAAAGTGAAAATGGAATCATAGCTGTGATGTTTAATCCCTGCCCCCAATTTTATTAAGATGAAATTGACTTATAAGATTGTGCAAATTTATGGTGCACAATGTGATGATTTGATACGTGTATATGTTGTGAGATGACATTGCCAATAAGGTGAATTTTATGTGCCAACCTGACTTGGTCAAAGGATGCCCAGATAGCTGATAAAATGTAATCTCTGGGTGCGTCTGTGAGGGCGTTTCCAGAAGACATTAGCATTGGGTTCAGTAGACTGAGTTAAGAGATCTGTCCTCACTGATGTGTGATCCACTGAGGGACCAAATGGAGCAAAGTGGCAAAGGAAGAGCAAATTCTCTCTCTGTTCTTGAGCTGTGGTATCCATCTTCTTCTGCCCTTGGACATGGAAACTCTTGGATCTTGGGTCTTCAGACTCAGACTGATTCATACCCACCACTGGCTTTCCTGGTTCTTGGCTTGCAGATGGCAGATGGTGGGACTTCTCAGCTTTCCTGTATGTGTGAACCAATTCCCAGAATGCATCTCCCCTCTTCTCTGTCTCTGTCTCTGTCTCTCTCCCTCCCTCTGTCTCTGTCTCTCTCCTATTGGTTCTGTTCTTCTGGAGAAGCCTGACTACTAACTAGCCCCGTGAAGGAATCCATTGTGTGTTCCTGAGTCCCTTGTACATGCCCTGGTGTTCATCACTGGATGATTTGGGACCAGGCGGTCTTCCTCTTGCTGTTCCCTCTTAGACAGTACCTGAGTCTTGCAAGGCAAAGAGCTGTCCATTTCCCCTGCCTCAAATAGCTGGCTCATAAATTATGGAAACCCCAAGTGGATTCCCAAATTTCAGGGTGGTTTTCTGGTGTCTGAGATGTTTTCCCAATGCCACCCTGCTGTGGGAAGTACTGCAATTCTTGTTTTAGTGCTTTGGAGCCAATGGGGAGACTTGTTTCTGACACAGATTGAGAAGAGGGGCAGCTAAAGGTTTACCAGAGGGGCCTTTATGCTCGCAGGCTTTAGGAGAACTGAGTCCCTCCTGGCATCCCTGGGTGGGTACCTGCCTTCCACCAGGGGCCTTAAATCAAAGCCTATGTTCACAGACATTGACAGCTGGAGTGCACAAAGCACCCTGGAAAGCATACCCAGCAGCTGGCTCCTGCACTTTGCTGGATTCCACCTTCTGGGTCTCAGCTCCCCAATCTGTGAGGAGACTGGCTTCCTGTGCCCATGGGCCATGCCTCCCTATCGACAGTCACTCTCTGTGTGCCCAGCTTATGTTGAATCTTCAGCTGTTCCCGGGAGCAGGCATTCTGGGGGTGAGGAATCGTGTCCCCCTGTCGTCTGGTCGTCTGCCCTTGATCAATGGCTGGGGGCTCCTAGTGGGAGCCATGTGAGTCCATGATCAATGGCAGCAACTTGTCCACAGAAGGCCAGGTCCAGACAATGTGTTGTGGCCGTTTCTCAGGAGGCACGTGGCTCCACCAGCAGCCAGTGTTTGGTTAAGCCCAAGCGTGCGTAGTTTCATTCTGCTTTGTGCCCAGAGCTCTGCCAAAGATTCAGAGGTGGTCAAGAGGAAAAGCATTCCACACCCAGGACTGTGCTTACAGAATCACAAATGTGTGTAAGTGGGAGAAATCTCAGAAACTCAAAAGCTGTCCACACCATGACTAATGGAAGCAATACACACAGGCAAGTGATTTGGATTGATAAATTGCCCCTATGAGTTTTCGAGGACCAACAGCAGCAAATTATATATTGCTACAATTCCCAAACAACCCCTGTAACAAATAAGCTGTTTTTCTGTGGCGTCAACCAAGTAGTAACTGTGTGATCTCCATCCCAGGCCCAGGTATGTGTCCCCAGCCAGCACCTTGCAGGCAGCACCTGCTTCCCAGGGAGCATCTTCAGATGTTGGCGTGCCTGGGGGCTTCCAGCCTGGAATGGGTGAGCCCCTTTCCCATATGAGGGCCCTCCTCTGCTCCATGACTGTCTGTGGGAAAGAGCCAGGACCTTCTCACCTGCATCTAACCCCGAGCAGGGCATAGGGAACTTGGGAGATGGTAGTACCCATCTGGGCACACGTGGTGTTACCAGACCTGACAAATGAAAGGAAAACCCTGAGGAAAGAGGACCAGAGGGCAGAGTGAGGGGCTCATGCACACATGCACACGCACACACATACACACACAGTATGAGACTCAAATGCTGAGGGCCATATAGACATGCCACACGTGGGGGCCTGTCAAATGCTAAAGTTTAATTTCCAAGTTGGCTAGAGCGAGAGTAAATTCCAGGTGAGCAGTTTCCAGAGCAGGGGGCTGGGATCCCCACCCTGAGATGAGGGCTGTTCAGAGCAGAGTGAAGCAGAAGAAGGGTCCCATGGCCCCCGGGGCTGGGTGTGGTGGCAGGGGGAGCGCCCCAAGAACTGAGGGGTTTGCTTCTGTGCAGGAGGAGGGCTCCAGGTAGCTGGATGCACCTGGTTGGGCTGGGGCTGGTTGTCTGACTTCCCACCGCCTCTGTGCCTGATGAGAGGCCCCAGGAGGGAAGAGCCCAGAGCCTACACACCGGCTGGTGCACCGCTGGCTCTCACGGAAGATGCTTGCTCTGTCCTGGTCCAGTGGGGATGGGGACTGGGTTACATTTCATGCAAGAGACCATATACTGATGTTGAATATGCCACTGTCTTAGCCGGTTTGTTTGTTTATTTATTTATTTTTATTTTTATTTTTATTTTTATTTTTTCCTATCTAAAGGTGGATTTTTAAGTTTATTTTGTATTTTATTTATTTTTTAACATTTTGTTTTATTTTTTATTTAAATCCTAACATATAGTATAACACCCAGTGCTCATGCCATCAGGTGCCCTCCTCAGTGCCCGTCACCCAGTTACCTCGTCTCCCCACCCCCGTCCCCTTCTGCAACGCTGTGTTTGTTTCCCAGAGTTAGAAGTCTCTCATGGTTTGTCTCCCTCTCTAATTTTTCCTCACTCAGTTTCCCTCCTTCCCTTTCACTATTTCTTATATTCCACATATGAGTGAAACCATATGATATTTGTCTTTCTCTGATTGACTTACTTCACTCAGCATAATCCCCTCCAGTTCCATCCACATCGATGTAAATGGTAGGTATTCATCCTTCCTGGTGGCTGAGTAATATTCCATTGTATACATAGACCACATCTTCTTTATCCATTCATCTTTCGATGGACACCGAGGCTCCTTCCATAGTTTGGCTATCGTGGGTGTTGCTGCTGTGAACATTGGGGTGCAGGTGTACCTTTGCGGCAAATACCCAGTCGTGCAATTGCTGGGTCATAGGGTAGCTCTATTTACCTTCTTGAGGAACCTCCACACAGTTTTCCAGAGTGGCTGCACAGTTCACATTCCTACCAACAGGGCAAGAGGGTTCCCCCTTCTCCACATCCTCTCCAACATTTGTTGCTGCCTGTCTTATTAATTTTAGCCATTCTCACTAGTTTTAGAGGGTCATTTGGCCTTTGGTAATTTTCAAAAACCTTGCTTGCTGTAGACGCCAGCTCTGATAAGCTGCTTCTGTTGTGTGGCACCCAGTCCCCTCGCTGTCTGGCTAGTATGCAGACATGTTTGGCTAAAGACGTCCCACTGCCCTGCTTTCCACTTGTCTTGTTTTGGGAGGACAGGTGGGAAGTCAGGGTGGGGAGGGGATGTGAGAGCTCTCCCTACCCCTGCTGGGCGCCTGGATCCTCTCCCTGCAGGGAGAGTTGAGAAGCCATTGTGTGTCCCCAGGGAGAGGGGACAGGTGGTTTCAGTTCTGAGAAGAAAATGATGGAATCGGGTGCCTTCCTGCAAGCAGGTTCTGCTGAAGGAACATGGGGAGGGGGGCCCCCGGAGGGCTCCCAACACCCTTCAGAGGAGTAAGGTGGGTGCTCTAGGCAATGTTTGTGTCCCTTCCCCCCAAATGAAACCTAATTCCCCAAGTGATTGTGTGTGGAGGTGGGGCTTGGGGGGGTGATTAGGTCATGGGAGTGGAGCCCCCCCCACTGCCATGGGATGGGCATCTTTGGAGGAGAGACCCCAGAGTGCTCTCTGCTTCTCCTGCCATGAGAGGGCACAGCCAGAAGGCTCCATGCATCTTGGCAGTGCCTTGATCTCAGACTTCCAGCCTTCCGGGGGAGGAGAGAAATAAATATCCATGCTTTATAAACCACCCAGACCCTGCTGCTTAGTTTTAGTGGCCGGAACAGATGAAGATGGGGGTGAGGAGGGCAGGGCCAGCGGGGGAGACACAGGAAGGGCAGGCTGGCCTCTCTGGAATCTGGGGCCCCCATACCTCCTGCTCCACATACTCAGGGGGAAGCTCGTACATGCCCCCTGTTTCCCTGAATGATCCCATGCCTTCTGGCTCCCTCAGAAAAAGCCCCGTGAAGTGTTCTGCCCCAGGGCCGTGCTGAGGAGCTGGAGCCGGTGGTAGTAAACTCTCTGGGGAGGTGACCCGGGGAGGCCAGGCTGGCTCGTGATGCAACGTGCCTGCAGAGCAGACAAGCGCACTGATGATGAATGAAAGTAAAATATAGGCATGGACGCAATTCCAGGGGAACAGGACGTTTTATGAGGAGTTACTGCCTGGGGCCAAAGACTCAGAGGCGGGGGTGGGGTGGGGGAGGACCCCAGCAGTGGAGTGGCCGTGGAGGATTCGGGCGACAGTGCCGGAGGAGACAGCGCAGTGTCCGAGAGGCAGCCCTGGCCTTCCAGGGCCCGGTGGTCTTAAGATTTCAGCTGGAGGGACGCCTGCGGGGCTCAGGGGTTGGGTGTCAGCCTTCGGCTCAGGGCGTGATCCCAGGGTCCCTCATCAGGCTCCCTGCATGGAGCCTGCTTCTCCCTCTGCCTGTGTCTCTGCCTGGGGTCGCTGTGGGTCCCTAAACTAGGAACAGGCTGGTAACTGTTCTCGACTTTTCCTAAGTGCATGCGTGTCTGAGCTAAGTTATGAGTTCCCGGAGGAACATCATCTTTTAGGTAGATGCATGTGAAAATATGGCTGAGACTCATTATTCAGACTAATTGGGGTAAGGCCAGAGGCTCTTGCAGCCTGAGTTACAGCACTCCTTTAAACAGTCGTACTGCACCACCTTCAAGTTTATGCAAAACACTGGTGAGATGCGCCAAATCGCGTCTGTTCTTTGTAAGTTCCAAGGCTCTTTTTTTTTTTTTTAAAGGATTTTACTTATTTATTCATGAGACAGACAGAGAGAGAGAGAGAGAGAGAGAGAGAGAGAGGCAGAGACACAGGCAGAGGGAGAAGCAGGCTCCATGTAGGGAGCCTGATGTGGGACTCGATCCCAGGACCCCAGGATCATGACCTGAGCCAAAGGCAGATGCTCAACTGCTGAGCCCCCCAGGTGCCCCTCAAGGGTCTGTTTTAACAAAGAAATGGATTATTACTGATGATTCGATTTGCTTTTCGCCTGTTGTATATTAACCAGCCCTTCTCGGTATTCAAAAATAGTTTGTTCTATTAAATTAGGTTCAATCTGCATCCTGCAATCTCATTCATAGCAAACATTTACATTTATTAATATTATCCTTATTACTTCCAGAAAACTAAAAAAAAAATTCCAGAAAACTCAAAACTAAGTTATACATGTATATGTATGTTATACATATGTGTGTGTGTGTATATATACGTGTGTGTGTATATATATGTGTGTGTGTGTATGTGTGTGTGTGTGTGTGTATATATATATATATATTAAAGTAGGCTCCACACCCAGCATGGAGCCCAACGCAGGGCTTGAACTCACAGCCCTGAGATCAAAACCTGAGCTGAGATCAAGTCAGTCAGCTTAACCCACTGAGCCACCCAGACATCCCCATAGGTTTTATATTTAATTTAAAAATTAATGTTAGTATTTTAGCAGCCCGGACCAAGGTCAATGGACACAAATCCTGACCTGAGTGAGTAGAGTCTGAGAGATGAGAGCTTGATTCTCTAGCTCGGGCTCGAGGGAAAGGGGCCCGTTTGGGTCCTGCCTGTGCCCTGCCATCCCTGAGCTGGGCAGATTCCTCCTTCCTACACCAAGCGGCTGATGACCATTAAACTGAGGAGTTTAAGCAGCCGTGGATCAAAGGGACCTTCTAGGAAGCAGGTCCTGAACCAAGTGGCGCCTCCGGCTCGCGCTGACCTGAGGCTGTGTCAGGGCTTGTGCAGCCCACGTGGATGCCCTCCTTTCTGGTGATACAACTGCAGCCCACCCAGGAAGAACATTAATGGTCTTAATAAAATAGCTTCCTCTCTTTCTCCCTGGTCTATTCCAGTGTGCTGGAGAAAACCCCAAACTGCCGAAGCCAGTGTGTGGTTGACAGGCGATGGCGAACGCCTCCTCTAGCGCTGGGGGCACACGGCAGCAAGGCGGCCCAGGGGGGCAATAATCGGACGAAGCGACACTCCGGCCACGTCATTTCCCAGCTGCTTTCTGAATAGCAGGAGCCCTCCCCGCCTCCCAGAGACCATTCTGGGCTCCAAATGGAACAGAAGCAATTACACAATACAGACGAATCACTGGCTCTTCGGGAGATCCTGGGGTATCAATTCGAGTCCCACAAGAATAAATGGTCACCCTCTTTGACTTACCTGGGATCATATTTCTCCACTAATTAAAGTTCACCCGGGGAGTGTTCCCTTGAAGATAAAGCACTCCTGGACTCCGGCAGACCCTAGAGACAGTCCCTTTGCTGGAAGGGAGCGGGGACCTCTTGCAGCTGAGGCTCTCCGCACATGCACGGTGCACGACACTTGCACCCCGTGTGTGTGAGCAATGCCACAGGGAAGGCCCGTGGCTGCTTTATTCAAGTCTCCCCCGCGCCCCTAAATATATAATCTAACAAATGGACCCGGTGCCCTTAAAGCAAAGGGGATTTTCTTGGCCCACTATTGGTCCAGGCTGTCTTCACTATTGACAGAAAGCTATACTGTGGGACATTTTAAAATTTATTTTTATTTTTTATTTTTTGGTTAATGGCATTACAATCATATCTAAATGGCAAATACAATCAAGTCAGTGATAATTTGTGTCAGCCTCACAGCGTCTTGTTACTTGGAGGATAGATTGTCTCAAAAACCTGGGCTGAGACAGAGTTGCCCTCGGTTTTGTACCATCAGGGATGGCGCCTTGATGAATTTTCATACCATTTGGTTTAAATGCAAATGTTAAAATAAATAACCGCTTTGCTGCCGGCCACGACTATCTTACCAATAAGCACACGCATAAGATGAATGTTTTAAAGGGAAAGCTTGATGTGTTATCAATTATTTCATGTAGAAGATTTAACAGAAAAAAAATGCTTGTTGTAGCAATTTCCTCTTCTCCCATCACACACCGAGAGGCTGCTGTTCATTCCATTTGCAAAGCATGGTGACCTCTCATATGGATGGTGTTAATAGTGTTCTCATATTTAATACAGTTTCCTCGGCAAAACGTTAGTCCTCGGCTCAGTGTGTGTTAGCTGATGGGCAAAGACCTTCCCTGACGTGTGTGTGTGTGTGTGTGTGTGTGTGTGTTCTCTCCCCACACTATGCCACCTTCCAGAAAAATCTAATTTCTATTTTCCAACATGTCTTTGACCTACAGGTTACCTATTCACACAGACAAGAGGCCCCCTGAGCCTGTCTCGTGGGGGTCCTCCCTCTGGATAGTGGGGATAGGACCGACAGTCTTGCACCAGCAGGGCCGGGGGGGGGGGGGGGGGGGGGTTTGGGCGGGAGAGGGTTCAGTGCCCCTCCCTCCTGCTCCTCCCACAGTCCCTGGAGCTTCCAGCGTCTCTCCAGTCTCGGGTTCACTTTGCCACATTCACCTTTAGCACCTTGTTTCTTCCTGCAGCGTGGAGGGTTGCAAAGTTTATCAATCCCTGCTGAGTCAGACTCCGTGGGTGGGCAGCCTCTCCTCCCCCAGGCCAGGCCTTGGCGGAGGTGTCCAGCCACGGCCGTGGCTAATGGCTGTAGTCACAGGATCTGGGACCCCTGAAGTGTCAGGTGCGCCCTGGGATGCGCGCACCATCCCGAATGGACAGCACTCATTTCTGCACCAGCAGGAGAGGGGAGTGGTGCCCCACAGCACCTGTAGCCCACGGAGAGTGGGAGCCTCAGGATGACTGCTCCCTCCCACCTCTCAGGTGGAGAACTCCGGGATGCCCGAGAAATACTCATGGGAAGTGATGAGAAGATGGGAAAAGAACAGCCGACAGTCAGAGCAGAACAAACACTACAAGTAGGAACCACAGCTGGAATGTGCTGGAAGACTCTTGAGACTCTTGTCTCCATGGGTGTTTGCCTGAGGCAGTCATGGGGCGGGGCGGGGAGTGGCGGGGAGGGTGGCCGAACCGCAGGGGAAAGGTGTCTAGGAACGACCCTGGGGGGAAAGCACTGGCTCCCAAGCACTTTCTCATGAGGCTGGCGGGGCTGGCGGTACGAGATGGGCAGAGACAGTAAAGCTGTGGTGACGTGCGGGGGCAGGGATGCAGGGCAGTCACCAGCACCCTCCCCGTCCTCCAGGGCGGGTGCAGCGGGCAGGTTATCTGGTGGGCTGGGAGAGCTAGGGAGGCCCTGCTCCCAGACAGCTTTCTCCTGCTCACTGGCCCTGCCTTCCGCTTCGTAGGGCATTTGCTTAGACACTGGTAAATGATTTCTCTGCCCATTTGAGATGTAAACTTTTTTTTTTTTTTTATGATAGTCACACAGAGAGAGAGAGAGAGAGAGAGAGACAGAGACACAGGCAGAGGGAGAAGCAGGCTCCATGCACCGGGAGCCCGACGTGGGATTCGATCCCGGGTCTCCAGGATCATGCCCTGGGCCAAAGGCAGGCGCTAAACCGCTGCGCCACCCAGGGATCCCTTGAGATGTAAATCTTTTCAAAACCTTTTGCTAGTTTTACAACCCAGGCCTGTCCTTCTCAAGGACCTGGAGCCACCACTTCCAAGTCTCACCATCGGAGCGGGACGTGGTGGCAGCCCATCCTTGGTTTCCGTTGGAGCGTGCAGCCTGACCTCCGTGGGTGCTTGGCTCCCTGTTGAAGAACCATCCCTTGACCTGGAGATGAAACGTTTACTTTTCTTTTGGGTCAAGGCAGTTGGGGATTGGACAGATGATGACACCCTCCTTGCCTCAACTCCTGAACACCCCCGCCCCCCTGCCCTGCCCTGCCCTTTGTTCCAGCTGAGTGGAGCTTAGGCTGAGTTCTGGCCTCTCTCCCCTGGTGCAATTGTCCTGAATAAAACCTCCCCTGCCTGTTTCACGTTGGCGCGATTTTTGCTTTGACAGTGGAGTGGGCAACACCTGGGGGAAGACAGCAGGTCACTTCATTTTGGGAAGTGGAGAGACAGAAGATGAGTCCTTATATCCCCAATATTTTTGTGGCTCATTTTCTTTCTTTTGTGTGATTGTCTACAGATTGGACAGTGAAAATGCAAAGGTAGTTGGAATTACTGCTGCTGTCCTGGAAAAAAGTACCTGCCAGGTAAAGGAACCAAAGCTACTCTTATTAATATTTAACCCAAAAGGACAGTGGCCACTATGTGACACCAAATTGTAGCTGGGGACAGAGGACCCCTTGGGATCTTGTGGCTTTGTACCTCCGGGGAGATGTGTGCTGGCTGTGCAGTCTTCCCCCTCCCTGACATTTTGTCATCCTACGTTTGGTGTCACTGGATTTCTTCAGAGATCTACTGAATCTAGCCCTTCCTGACTTTCTCTTTGTGTCCAGGGTGAGGGTCAGAGCTGAGCATGATGGGAGCCTGGTGCTGGTGCTGCCCAGCCCGCTTTGGGGCGATGCTGTGGAAGATTGCCCTTGCGAACAAGAAGCATTGGATGATTTTGGCTTTGATCTGGAACTGAAGCCAAGAAGATTCAACTCAGCGGAGGCACTTACATGGCTCTCCAATGAAATCATTATGTTTTTTTTTTTTTTTTTCTGTTTCAATGGCCTTTCTGTGGTGTCATCTCTACATAGCCTATTTAAGATAAATCTTTTCCCCTTTGTGTGTAATAGCCTCTTAGCGTCCTATCAAATGCATACCATTTTCACTTCAACAAATGTTTCCAGTGGAATTTGAAATTAAGCCTAGGTTCTTCTGTTTTCCTTCCCTGTCTATCTGCATCACAGGGAGCATCCGGCGGCAGAAATTCCAGACTGCAGAGTGTGGACTTGAAGAATTCAGTACGTATTCATCTCCTCATTTGTGTTTGTCCTTGTGTACCATTCTGTGCATTTTTATCCTATGCATCAATTCGAGTAACTTCTGCCAAAATCAATATTCCATCAATACAAAGGACATGATACGAGAGGATCCTCGTATAGACACCCCTGCACGCACTGTGCACCCCCTGTGCACCCCTGTGCCCTGGCAACCACTTACCTATTCTTTGTCTTTGCATTTTTGTCATTTTGACAATGTTGTATAAGTGGGATCCTGTGGTTTGTGACCTATGGACACTGACTTTGCCACTAAGCCCTTGAGATCTGTCCAGGCAGTTGTGCGAACAAGTCAGCTCCTTTCTATTGATGAGTGGTACTTCACTGCATGAGCGACCCAGGGTTTGTTTCACCATTCACCCATTGAAAGACATTTCATTGTTTTTGGCCTTACGAATAAAACTGCTGTGAACATTTGTGTACGAGTGTGTGGATAGATGCCTGAGACCATGAGATGTGGGTTATATGGTAAGTGCACGTTTAGTTTTACATGCAATGGCCAAACTGTGTTCCAGAGCGGCTGCACACTTTACAACCCACCAGCGGGGTGGGAGATACCCAGTTGCTCTGTGTCCTCACCAACACTGAGTTTGGAGTGGGTTTTTTGCTTCTACACACTGGGAAAAAGATCCCCTTCCTGTCTCCAAATTTCTAGAGATGGAGACTAGGGAGAAAGGGGTAAAAACCTGATCTGCAAATGCACTTAAAGAAATCCAAACAGTATTGAAATAAATATATTTTGTACATTTATCACATACACAGTGATCCTTAATCATGGTGGTGCCGGTGGGTGGGGTGGAGGTGTTGTCTATACAGCTTCAGAGTAAGCACTATTCCTTACCTTTTCTGCTCACTTTCCACCAACCTATGGGCTGGCCTCCGCTGAAGGGCTCATCTTACCTTGTTGGGCTGATGGGAGAGTACCAGGGAAGTCATGACCATCTCCCCTCCGCCACCCATTGCTGCTCCTGTCACTGCTACAACTCCTACAGTTCCTGCCACCATCACAACCGTCATTGGTAGTAAGAATGGTGACAACCATTACGGCCACCCCTGCTGCCGCTGCTAATACCACCACTGCTGCCATTACCATCACCACAACCACGACCACGACCACCACCATCACCACCACCACCGCCATCCCCACCCTCCCCCCAGCTATTACTCCTTGTACCACCATCACTACCCCCAGCTTTTACCATGAGTCAAACACTCCGAAGGCATTTAAGATATATCATCGCATTTACCCCTCTTTGCAACCCCATGTCAAGTTACTGTTTCCTTGTGGACGTTGAAAGACTCCAGGTCTCCAGAACCGCTCTTGGGCTCAGCGGCGAACGGGCTGCGGGCGCCACCCTGACCCTGCCACCCAGGAGCTGGCTTTAGGTCTTACTCGCTTGGCCAGTTTCTTTCACTCCTTGGTTTGCAGACACATTTCTCCATCCGTCCACTGCCCCACCCGTCACCCAGGCTGGTAGTGCATCTACCATGTACAGGCTCTGCGGCGGCTCCTGACGCGCCTCCATCTGGAAGGAGAGTCTAGCGGGAAGGGCAGGTCAAGACAATGACCAAAGAACATAAAAAGTAACAGCAAAACATGAACAAATCTCTCCTTTTCACCTGCTCCCTGGTGCCAGGCTGCCTTGCCTTGTACTCTGGTCTTTTGGGAAAACTGATTTGTCTAAATGATTGACCTTTCAATTAGCTTTAGGATTTCTGAACCTTTATTGACTTTCTATCTTTATCTCTGCCACCGGGGGGACCATCTCCTAGCTCTGAACCTGCTACATAATGCATCTTAACAAATATCATTTCTAATGAATGAGTGAATTGTCCTGACCATGTGTTCCCACCTGGCTTTTTATAGACACTCTGTATTTGGGGCTTGGACTAAGGATCCTTGATTCCTGCCTGCCGTTCCTCTTGTTCTTCTTGCACTGTACGAGCCCCACATCCCTAGCCCCTTGGCTCCCCCTGTTGTTCTCCTGGGTGGATCCATCCTTAGGATGTCTGTGTGAATTCCAAGAACAAACGGAGACATAGTCTTGCATGTGAGCTCCAGAAATCCCATTCTGTCCAATTTTGCCTGACGCCTGACCTGGACATCAGGTACCTAGAGACCCTCTTGCCTCTTCTGACTTAGCACAGCTGTGGAAGAGAATGCTTTTCTGAAATATGCACACGGAAGAAACATTGATCTTGTAATGGAGTTGGATTCACAACAGTAAGACACTTGAAATTATTTTCTTGTAGGTCTTTGGTTGTTTTCCTTTGAACAGATTGAAAAATAATGGGACAAGTGGGGATATTTTTAGGTTTTGCTGCAGTCTGGAAGGAATTAATTTATTCCTTTGTAATTGAAGATTAGTTACAAAGATTATTTTTAGCTGGAGGCTTTCTTAAACCATGTAGAATTCTTGGCAATCAAACATTTTAAGTGTTTCCCCCCTCTTTCGAATTTTTTGTTGTTGTTGTTGTTATTTCCTGACTGGACTGAGGGACAAACAGTTGGAGTGTTTTCTAATGCTCTGGCTGATGCCTGGAAATAATATGATTATTTTTTTCCCCTCTTGAGTAATAAAAGGAAAATCAAAATGTCTTCTGTGTGCAGTCCTTTAATCAGATCAATTGAAGTAAACAGCAGATATCCCTGGAAAGGTAGACAGTAGTTAAGAGCAGACTGTGGTCAGACTGTGTGGATTTGAGTCTTGGTTGCTTGTTAGCTGTGTGGCTTTAGGCGAATCATTTAATTTCTCTGTTCTTGGCTATCCTCCCCTGTAAACTGAGGCCAATACTGAGACTTATCTCTTAGGGCTGCTTTGAAGATTAAAAATAATGTTTAGAACTCAAGACAGTGTCCGGGAAAATTTAGAACCATAGCAATTATTTTAAGCATATTATTTCTTTCCAGGAAATGGTGCAATTCCTTGGAGGAAGAGTCTAACTTCCGCTTGTAGAAATGCTGATTCCTGAGGTCACATGGGAAAGCAGCTCGCTGGCTCACTCGTTCACTCGGAAATGTGAGCCTCAACCACAGGAACTGACTTGCATTGAGAATTTTCTTCGTACTTCCCACGTATGATGAATCCCAACCTCACACCCGCCCAGAGAGGTCAGTGCTGCTGTTGTTCACTTTTTGCAGATGGGGAAACTGAGGCCCAATGATTTAAGCAAACTTTCCAAGGTCACAGATAGAACCGAGGTTGAACCGACTTACTCTCCAGGGTATGCTCTACTTCCTTTAAGCTAAATTAAGGAAAGGAGAAAGAGGAGACCATGGTATCTTCCATTACACCAATAAATGATGTGGATTCTACTGAACTTGAGAAATTTCTGAGTTATCACGGCCTCAGGCAAGTGTCTCTAGAGTCACGCTCCACATAGTGGGCAGACCCATTTCCCACTGGGTCTGTAAGTACAGAGGTTCCTTTCTTGAGAATTTGAGGTTTGGGACTGAGCAGCATGTCCTGAGGTTGGTTGTGTTCTCTACAGCAGAACATTCAAGGCTGCCTGAGGTTACTTATGCTTAAATATCCCACACAAGAACATTTCCTCCTCTAAGAGAAGGTTTCATTTCAGATCCCTAAGTCTATAAGCTAAGACCATAGGGGAAGATTCCTTTGTGCTTCAACAGTGGGGTTTGGAACAAACCTTCAGCTCCTCGAAGTTTCAGAGCTTCTGTTCAGCTCTAGCCTCAGGGCAGGAGAAGTAGCTTGTCTGATCACCCTGAGAAATGCTATGTGCTTTGCTCCTAAGTAAGGACTGGCCACATACGTCATATTTCACACAAAGCTAGAGCTAACCGTCAGTCTACAGGCTTCATTTAAAAATATTCTGTTTAGGGACACTTGGGTGGCTCAGTGGTTGAGTGTCTGCCTTCGGCTCAGGGTGTGATCCCAGGGTCCTGGGACTGAGTCCCGTATTGGGCTCCCCATAGGGAGCCTGCTTCTCCCTCTGCCTATGTCTCTGCCTCTCTCTGTGTGTCTCTCATGAATAAATAAAATCTTTTTGAAAAAAATTCTGCTTAGAGGGTTTTGTTGTTGTTGTTTTATGGAGGCTAATCATTTCGTAATGTGTTAGGAAGAATCTTGGATCATCAGTTCGTGAAAATGTCTGGACTGAGCTCCCAGAGCCAACTTTTCTTTTAAAATTCACGGAAATTCAATGGATATGAGATCTAAGTTGGGAATTCTCAGGTTAATAAATAGATGTTTTGATTGACAGCAAGTGTAAAGGTGATCTTAAGTCATGGATTTGCTGAGTCGCCCCTCATGAAGGGACACCAGCTTAAGTCTGATGCAGGAGAATCTCCTTTATCTCTTGTGGTCCAGCACAGCCAAACAGTAAATTCTGGAAAGTAAGCACACAGAGGAAGATCCCAAGCCTGCTGTGTGAAAATGACCCCATCAGATCTCATGTCCTTTATCTTTTACCTCCTTCCTTCCTAATCCCACCCAAATATATTCCTCCTCACAAACATACTCAGTCTGGTTCTTGTTCATTCAATAGCAAGAGGGCAGATTTCATATTCTGGGTTGATTTTGACTGAGTGTGTATTTGATCCCATGGAATGTTAGTGGATGCTACATCAGAAAGTGTCCCATGGTCATATACATTTTAGGAGCTCCCAGTTAATTATAACTAGACGTGTTTCTGGACTGGAGACCTTCCCCAAGCCTTAATGTGCGGGTGGGTGCTCTCACTCTCTAAGAGGAGAGTCCTAAACACCATATTTCAAACCCTCATTGAGTTTCCCAAAGTCACGGGGCTGCCATGAGACAGTCCTTGGGGCACCAGCCACACTGCAGTCTGCATAGATCGTGTTCCCTGGAGGTTCTGCTCATTTGTCCTTTATTTCTCAGCTCTTTTCGACTTGTGTTTTATTTTACCCAAATAGCATAGACTTGTGCAATAAAAAGTGAAAGATCTGTTCACTCCCCCTCCTCCAGTTCATTCCCAGAATCTATACAGTCCATTCTGCTGTAATGTGACGTGTGCATCCCTAGAAATTACCATGCTATGAAAAATCATGTAATAAATGCCAAGGCTTATATGAAAAAGGAGTTAGAGAAATAACACCCAAAATTTCATCAGTGACATAGCAAAAACAAATACTGGCATCTAATAAACACAGTGGCTCAGTTGTACACATACTAAGTGGTTAATAAATACATAAATACTTCAATAAATATGGTACCTGAAAAGCTCTGGGTTCTGTTTGGGGTTGTGTCAGGAAGATGACAGCTGGTGAATGATTGTGCAGAGGTGGAAGGATCATTACTGGAAGTTGAAGGAAAGTTCACCAGGTGTGGATGGCGGAGCTCACGACACACATGGTGAACTGAAGCTGCTGGTGGATTCTTGAGGGGTGTGTGTGTGTGTGTGTGTGTGTGTGAGTGTGTTCATGCATGTGTGCATTTTACACATTCCTACAGTGCTCAGTTAAGCTGGGGTCAGATTGCTGCATTCACTTAGGGATTCTGGTGGACAAAACTGTAAATAAATGTAAAATTCTCTTTATGCTCACACTGTTCCCTAATCTATTAAACATATTGGAGCAAATATGTGCTTTTACAACGGGCATTATATAGCAGAATTGACCCGAGTGTGAATACCTGGGGGCATGTCCTAACAGGTATTAACCAATCCATACACAACTATTCTGTTTTTCCTTAAGAAGCATTATACCACACTCCTCATGTAACTTGGTTTAGTTACTTACTTACGTAGCATGGCTTCTTCTTCCTCTGCCAGTATAGGTAGCTCCATCTCATCTCTTCTGCGTGGTGTAGGTCTCCAGAGCATGGATGGGTCACCATTTACTCAACCTCTCCAATGGATGGTTACTTGGATTTTTAGCATTTACTTCTTTTCCTGTAAGTTGTGGTGAAGACTGTTCTGTCTTCCCTGAAGACTGTCCCAGAAAGTTGGAAAGCACATTACTCCTAACCTTACAACACCAAAAAAGTTAATTGCCGAACAATCTCCAAATTCACAATGTTTCTTGAATTCACTAGAGATGATGTCACAGGGCAGTCAGCTAACTGCGGTCTAAGGGAAGACGGGGGTATCTAAGGAGATCTGGGATGTGAACACTTGCTTCCCTTGGGCAGATGCTACCGGACACCATACAAGCCAGTTAGAAGAAATACATTTAAATTTCTAATGCATTGTTAAACCCTAGTGTGGGCTTGCTTGAGAATACAATCCCTCCCCCACCCAGGAGCTGCAGGGACTTGCCCCTCTCCTGGGCCCTGCTCCACAGATCTTGGGGATGCTCATGCGTGGACCAGCTGCAAACAGGGAGAAGGTCTCCTCACAGTGCAGACCTGGGTGGGAAGAAGGGCAGGTGCTTAGCAAAGGCATGAAGCCCTACTGGGTCCTCTTCCTCCATCACCCCTGTGGACCAGAAACCTTCAGCCATTGAAGAAAAAGTGGGAACCCTACTACCCCTGAAACACTGGTGGAGATCCATTGCATCCTGGGGAAGGGAACAGAAAGAAACCCCCTACCCCTGAGGGAGGGGCTAGCTGAGACCATGGAGGGGTCTCCTGCCCCTGGAAGTGGGACGGAATCACTGAGAAGCCCTCTCCCAACACCTAGTGCTTGCCAGAGACTGAGGCTGAATGAGGACAGCAGAGAATGTACCCGCTGTGCCCCTGTCACCATCCTGACAATCAGTGAGTGATGAGCAGAGCAGTCTGTGTTGGGGAAGGGAAGAGTGTGGTGTCCTAGAGGCACCAGCACAAACAGAAGACCTAGATATGACGGCACAGCTGACCCAGACATCTCTCTGACCCCAGCCCTGACTCCAAACACAAGGCAGCACCAGAGGACTCTGGAGCCTGTGATGGACTGAGGGTAACCAGAGCAACAAGATCCCCCTACCCGCCCCCGCTCCAGCTCAGCTAAATTCCCAACTAGAGGATTGCTGTATGTGATGTTCCTAAATTGGTGTTGCTATGATCCTTAAAAAAAAAAAAAAAAAAAAAGAAACACTCAGAAGTACTTTGAAGTACTAAGGTTTCTAAGAAACTTGCTTTGAGACAAGTTGACTTAAAGACCTTTAAAGCAATTTTCATTTGGGAGAATAAGGCAGTGGCAGGCGACCCTGCTGGAGGCACTGGAATCATGTCATTTAATACTACGGATTGTGCATCCTCTGCATCGACTACACTGGGGAGTGTCGGACGATTAGCTCAGAGAAAATACAGTTTTGTGAATTGAATCGCTTAAAATTCGTGGTGAGACATCACCATTGAAAATATTTCCTTTTCAAAGTAACATTTATTCTTTTGATAAAAAAATCATTCTTTGGGGGAAAGTCACCTATTTATAACATTTAGACCTGGTTTCTTAGAGAGATTATTATGGACAGAATGTTTGTATCTCCCACAAATTCACGTGCTGAAGTCCTAACCCTCCAGTGCGATGGTGTTAGGAGGTGGGGCCCTAGGAAGGAATTGGGTCATGAGGGTGGGCCACTCAGGAAGGGGATTAGCGCCCCTCTGGGAGTAGACAGGAGAGGGTTTGCCTCCCTTCTCTGTTCTCTGCCAGAGGGTGGCCATCTGCAACTCCTGGAGAGGGCTCTCCCCAAAACCCGACCATGCTGGCACCCTGACCTCGGACATTCGGCCTCCTGTACTGTAAGAACTAAATTTCTGTCACTTAAGCCGCTCAGTGTGTGGCACTTTGTTACCAAGTAACCTGAATGGACCGCTCGTATAAACCTCACTGACTCCAGGTCCTGGGGAGATAACAATAATGATTTTTTTTTTTTTTTTTGCTTAATTTACTTAAAAATTCAATTTTTCTTAATTTGTTTTCAACTTTTATTATGGAAGTAGAGTGGACATACAATGATATATTAGTTACAGGTATATGGCATAATGATTCCACAATTCTATACGCTCCTTAATGCTTGCCACGATAGCGGTGATGATTTTATAACCCTGAGGAATCTTCTTTCTGAAAAGACATCGGCTCATTTTTCCATTGTTGACACGGCTGTCATCTCCTTTTCCACACCGAGAAGCAAAAGCCCAGTGAGGGCAAGAGGAAACACTGGGATCTGGGTCTCCCTGCTATTCTGCTGTGAGAGTTTTCCTGTGAGGCTGCCTGACAAAGTTTTGGAAGTTTTGATTCCACTGGAGGAGGAGCAGCCAGCTGGGGCAGATGGCAAATAGAGTGAATAAGACAATGCCTCTGCATGGCGAGCCAGGACGTCTATCCGTGGTGCCTCTTGAAATGTGGCAAAGGCAGCAGTTCAGCAAGTTGGGTGTCATTAGCTGGGTAGTGGGCACTGATGACTCAGCAGTGTCTTCTGCAGGGAGAGTCCCTGTCACCCTCTTTCCTACCACTCTTCCCATTTGGTAAATGATGCGCATCGGTGCTGACACGTGGGCCTGCGTCATTATGCCCACAGCTCTCGCTGCCAAGTGGAAGAGCCGGTCCCATGAAGTGCAGGCTCGGAGCACACATCCATGTGGGACAACCTCTGTGAACCTGTGTAAAAGGAGCAATTTTTTGTTACACTTGAAAAGATGGAAGACGAATAAAATCTCAGCCTCTGAAGACTCCTGGGGGGTCGAAGGAGTTTTGTTGTCTGAAAAAGGCTTACAGCAGGAAAGGGTTCTGCGGAGTCATTTTGTTTACCTCCTGCTCCCATTATGATTTTGTTCTAAGTCGTCAGCCACAAAGTAGGCTTTGCTGGGAAGGCTGGCTGCTGCTTTGGCATTATGAGGGTTTGAGAGCCCCTTCTCACTGTTCTCACCAGCAGTTACTATAATTGGATCTTGTGTTTTCTTTTCTTTTTTTTTTTTTTTTAAGATTTTATTTATTTATTCATGAGAGACAAACACACACACACACAGAGGCAGAAACACAGGCAGAGGGAGAAACAGGTTCCATGTAGGGAGCCTGATGTGGGACTCCATCTCGGGTCCCCAGGACCACAGCCCAGGCCGGAGATGGTGCTAAACCACCCAGGCTGCCCTGATCTTGTGTTTTCTTAATGCATGCAGCCAGCCTATATCTTTTGATTAGAGAATTAATCCATTTACAGTTAAATTAATTATTTGTAGGTAAGGCCTTCCTACTACCATTTTGTTTATTGTTTTCTGATTGTTTTGTAGCTCCTTTATTCTTTTCCTTCTCTCTTGCTGTCTACCTCTGTGATTTGGTGGTGATTTTTTGTAGTGGTCTGCTGGGATTCCTTTTTCCTTTAACTTTCAAGTCTGCTAATTTTATGATTACCTAGAGGTGTACAGAGGACATCTTAGAGTTACGACAGTTACAGAAGTAACAAGATGAGATCATCCTTACGCCGTGGGTTTGAGGTACCTGTGAGTCATGCAGCAGGAGCTCTCCTCTGGAGCTTAGGAGTGACAGCTGTAGGACACTGATGGCCTAATATTATAATCCTGGCCTTTGGAATAATCTATTTAATTCTTTTAAGGAAGGACTTAAGTTTGTAGACTTAGAATATTCTTAATCATAGTAGAGGCAGCCATTGATTGGGAAAATTGATTTCCAGCATGAAAACAGATTTTTCCCATAGCTGGGGAAATACAAGGATGTCTTTGACCTCAATTGGTGTTGGCTTTAGCAGTCTGCTTCCTAACTGGCTTTGCCTACCAGCTTGTCCTCTGTGGCCCCTTGGTCCTGCCCATTTGTGTAATTTTGAGCAAACTCAGTTTCCAGTTTCCATATTTTTCCATTTACTCTGGCTATCCAACAAACTACCCCAAACTTAGTGGCTTAAAAACAAACAAACAAACATATATTTTATCGTGGATCTATAGTATGTGCAGGACCCAGTCTACTCCATTCAGTACCAGCTGAGGTGGCTTGAAGACTAGGGCTTCTGGAAGCTTCTGGTGGCTCATTCACTCAGTCAGTCACCTGTCTGGTGGTTGCTGCTGGATTTTGGTTGGAATCCTGACTAGGACTCTTGGATAGAACACTCTCCATGTGGTCTGGGCATCCCAAAAATATGGTGGCTGGGTTCCCAGGGCTAGGAGAGAGGGAAAGGGAGAGTGAAAGATTGTGTGGGGGGGAGGGGAGAGAATTGTCCTATGACCTAGCCTTGGAACATCCACAGCTTGACATCCTCTGGTATCTATTCATTGAGGTGATCACAGGATCCCTTGAAAGTTCATTGTAAATGGATTTCCCCTCTAGACGGGAGTGGCAAGGTTTGGGAAGAACACGTGGGACCAAAGTATTGCTGTGGGTAGAGTTGGAGGATACATTCTGCCCCGCGTGTCCTGGTAGTCCTCACCGATCCCCCGACTTCCTATCCACCCTTTATGTGGCCTCTCCTGGGTCTGGCTGTGCTCTCTCTTTCATGCGTTGTTGGCTGCGGCTCAGACTCACAGGATGGATGGGGCCTAAGTTGTCTTTTTCATGTTCTCATGTCCCACAAACACAGCGATCAGAGGTGACAACGTCAACTTGACAGCCACTGGTGGAGAATGCCAACTCCAAGAAAAATGTCTGTGAAGTCTGGGCCCTCCAGATTTTCTTCTCTTGTCAGCAAAAACAGTTAGATTTAGGGACTTGTAGTTAGCAGTGAGATTTAAGATGTTTACTCACACAAATCAAAAACCACAGGTCTTCTTGGGTTAACCAGGACAAATTTACGATGGAGAAATTATGTTTAAAAAAAAAAAGAGAGAGAGCGAGAGGGAGAGATGGTGAGATGAATCCTCTGCCTGCAGGGCAATTTTTCCTTCTGAAATTTTAAATTTCTCATCAAGGTGAAAGGTGCCATGGGTGACCTTGTTTATGACCGAGAAAGCAATAAATTTGCAAAGTGAAGTTCTTCCCTGGAAGTTAGTCTGTCCCTGACTTTTGTTTCAGAGAGCTGCTTTGATTTATCCATAAGCCAAACTTTCCTGACATTCAGGATGATTAAACTGGCTAGTAGCTGAAATATGATACAGGGTAATCCTGACTGGGTGGAGCCGCTCGCCTGGGGCAGGTATTCTCCAGCAAGGCCTGGTGACCCTGGCCAGGTGTTCTGAGGAAATTTATAGCATGAATGGGGAAAAAGAAAAAAGAACCAAGGAGATGGACAAAATAAATTCCCATCCTGAAACCAGTCAGAGCCAGAGTCTGAAGGAAGTTGATATAAAATGAGTGTTTCGCCAGCATTTCTAAAGCAATTTGCAAAAGCAATATTTGCAAATTGCAAAAAATTTAAAAAATTAAATATTAAAAAAAATTAAAAATTGCATTTTTGGCTCCTTTTTTAAAAAAGATTTTATTTATTTATTTATTCATTAGAGACACACACACACACACAGAGGCAGAAACACAGGCAGAGGGAGAAGCAGGCTCCATGCAGGAAGCCCGATGCGGGACTCAATCCCGGGTCTCCAGGACCAGGCTGAAGTTGGCACTAAATTGCTGAGCCACCTAAAAATTGCATATTTAAAGCAATTTGCAAAACATGCGTTAAAGCACATAATAAATTTGTGCCTCATATAAATATAAAAACACGATCAAGCACTAGCCACGGAAACTGGGAGAAAGGGCAGTTATTGTGGAGGTGTGGGTAGGTCGGCCAATTCACTCACTTCACACACTTTGTTGGGCTCTATTTACATCTCTAGGCAGGGTACCTGACTCGTGAAAACACAGAGTCTAAAAGGCACTTCTTGCCCCTGAAAAATTCATAGTCTTGTAGGGGAGTGTGGTCAGCAGAGTAAGGGTCCCCCCAATATCCTGATCCTGTACATGTTACTTTATATTGCAGAAGAGACCTTGCAGATGTGATTGAGTTAAGGATGTCGAGTAGGGGAGATTATACTGGGTTATCTGGATGGGCTGTACCTGTGACCAGTGTCCCTATAAGAGGGAGGCAGGGGTGCAGGTGACTGGAGAAGAATGGGGCCCTGGAAACACTGGAGACGGGGGCGAGCCCGCTGGCTCTGCAGCTGGAGGGCGGGCCGTGAGCCAACGTGCACAGTCCAGAAGCCAGAAAAGGGAGTGTAGCCTGGCCAGCACTTTGGTTTGGTCCAGTGAAACCCAGTTTTTACATTACTGACACCCAGAACCATGGGAGAATACATTCGTGTTGTTTCAAGCCACCGAGTTTGTGATCATTTGTTAGAGTAGCGGCAGGAACTTCACACGGAGAGCGAGAGGATCTCTATCCACACGGTATAATTTTAAGGAATGTCCTGCTGCTTTTCAGAGGATGTTTATTATCTAACTGATAATAAATAAAACATTTCCACTGTTTAGGTCTTTGGCTTTAGTTGACAACCAGGAGCCCACGTTCGAATGCCTCGGGCTGGTGGTTGGTGAGGGGAGTAGCAATTAGAGCCATGGGTCAAGCCCTTGTTAGATTTTAGTAAAGTAGTGAGGAGGGCGGGCGGTGGGGACTTAGGGCAGGCCTCCAATCTAGGAGATGTGTGACGTCAAGGGACTGGTTTTTACAGAAACAGATAGGGACGCCTGGGTGGCTCAGTGGTTGAGCATCTGCCTTTGGCTCAGGGCGTGATCCTGGAGTCCTGGGATCGAGTCCTGCATCGGGCTCCCTGCATGGAGCCTACTTCTCCCTCTGCCTCTCTCTGTGTCTCTCATGAATAAATAAATAAAATCTTAAAAAAAAAAAAGAAACAAATAGATGGAAACACAGGCATGCAGGCAAATTTGGTCCCTGCCCAACGCCCATTTGGGACACCGTGTGGGAACTCCGCCCGTGTTGCTGTTGCTGAGAACCGAGTTACAGCTTCCCCTTCAGAGCCTTCAAACCTCAGCGGTGGCACCGCTGTCACCCAGTGGAGAACCTGATTTGGGTGGTGACTCCAAACTGTCTCTGAAGCCCAGTGATTGGTTGAGGTACGGAGCTGTCTCTTACCACCGGGGTTAAAACTTAGGTAAAGACACACTGGTTTACGCAGGCAAACCGACCCCGCTCGGAGGGTGACCCTGGCGAAGCACTGAGTTTCCCTTGCGCATGTGACTGTGTTTGCGCAGGATGTGTCATCCGGTTGGAGGGGCCACACGCTGGACCAAGCCTCTTGTCACCTGCCTCTCTAACCCAGGAAGTAACCTGTTGATTAAACAGCAACACAATTCTTTTCCAGAATCTTTACCTTGTGTTTATTTATTGACAGATATTTTCAACTATTTCAACAGTTTTGTTCTTCCACTGAGCACTCTGTATATGTCCAAAAAAAGAAAATCTAGGTAAAATGGTGGGGGAGAGACAGTCCTGGGGCATCTCACTCAGAGTCTGACTCGTGTGAATCATTTACTCACAGTTGCTCGCTTCTAGGCCGCTCAGCACCGTGGGCCCGTGGGCAGTGAAGGCGCCTTCCTTCTAGAGTGTTCCATCCACCCATCCACCCCATCCCGTGGGCTTTCCTCCACACCTCTGGTGCCCACTGTGCACGTTTTGATGCTGGTGATCCTTCCTCCGACGATGAATATTTGCTCCGCTGACATCACATGTGCTTTGGCGGTTCTCTTTCCAGGCCTTTCTGTGCACCCAATAACATTGTATTTTAACATAGAATCATCATGTCACGAATAGACTTTTTTTTAAAAGAGCTATTTCCAGGTTACAAAGTATTTGGGCGGAAGGTACAGAGTTCCCCTGAACTCCCTGTCCTCGCACGTGTAGGACAGACAGTGCCACTTGGAGGAAGGGAGGCCACGTGGGCCATGGAGATGGGCTCTACACACGTTCAGGCAGTGGCAACTGCATTGTGAGCAGCGCCTGCTGAGTGCAAGACCCTAAGAAATCCCAATCTCAGAGAGGTTAAGACATGAACAAAGTGTGCCTGTTGCCTTTGCTTAAGATTTTACACTTTTACACCCGTGTATAGCATCTCCGTGAGCTGCTTATTGTAACTAGAGTTATTGACTGTCTTAGGAATAAATGACAGCTTAGGTAGAAAAGGGAATTGTTCAAGGTCAAACACATTCAAGGACATCATACCTGTGGCCCAGAGTCAGGGGGGCCATCGCTCTGATATTTTCTTTTTTTCTTCTCATGGAGGAAGGATGCATGGCAGCATCACCATGCACAAGAGTTTTTGAGAAACAGAAACCCATGCACACAAATTTAAATTAGGAAGACAAATACTCTTCTTCTCCATGTTGATTCCTGTGTGGCTGGTGATGATGACCAGAAAGCATTTATGCAGGTAAAATTTCAGTGGGAAAGAAAGGGCTTTATATGTTCAATTTAGCATTTTCAAATAGTAATTGACTTTTCAGACAACTGAGGACAGTTCTGTTTCCTTCCTTTACTCTTTTCTACTTGCTAATTTATCTTCAAATGTTATCCCCAGTAGGAAGGAACCTGAGGTTTTTTTTTTTTTTTTTTTTTTTTTTTTTTTTTTTTTTTTTTCCCAAGGTCTTTAAAACACTTTCATTTAAAAACCTAATTTGCAAGGACTATTGATTTAATTAGCCCGAGGTCATTTGCTGGATTACTAATGTCTCTGTGCTCTCTCCTGGAAGTAGACGGGTGGGAATTGCAGCGGAAGTAGGCTTTATTAGCTTAGCTCCTGTGAACAGTTCAGCTAAGGTCTCCGGGTGATGTCTGCCCAGCCTTTCTGTCTGTGTTCAACTACGATGGACCTCAATTTGCCTGATTCTACGGAAGACGGAGAAGTTATGGGCAAGCATTGAAGTATATGAAGTTCAGAAGAGATGGTATCATAGGATAGTGTTTTGCCAGTGAGTTGATTGTTTTTTGCTTCCATAGCTAAAATGGAGAAGCCATAAAGATAGGGTTTTCATGGTGGCATATACCTCGGTGAGGTTCTCCATGATTGTACATATGCAACAGGACTGGTTTTGCTGATCTGGCTCATTCATTTTTAAGCATTATCTAAAATTCAAGACTGAACTTTTTTTTTTAAGATTTTATTTATTTATTTGACAGAGAGAGAGAAGGAGAGAGACAGAGCAGGAGTGGGGTGAAGGGGAGAGGGAGAAGCAAACTCCCTGCTGAGCAGGGAGCCCGATTCAGGGCTCTGTCCCTGCACTCCAGTATCATGACTCCAGCCAAAGGCAGATGCTTAACACACTGAGCTACCCAAGCACCCCTGAGCTTTTTTTCTTATTCACTAAACTCTCTGTAGCACTGATGGTGTGGTTTCTTTCAACTTCATTTATGATTTCAGCTCTGCTTTGGAGTCCGTGGCACCACTCTTATAAGCTGGATCTTACTCTAGGCCTCTATTTTTATCGGGTTTCTTTTCTTCTCTTTCCCTTAGGAAAGATAACTGTTGTCCTTTCTTCTTCTTGCTGATTCTTTTTCTGCATAACTGTGTCCTTTTTCATGACTCCACCTAATGTTGATATCACACACATACAACATGCACAGAGATAGAGATAGATAGATAAAGATAGAGAGAGAGAGAGAGAGAGAAATCTACCCACTCTCAGCCTATTTCTTGACCTCCTACATATTTAACCTCTCTTGAATGTTGCAGAAACAGCCTGTCTGGACCTGAGCTGATCGTCTCCCCCTACAAACTGTGGGTTCAATGATGGTACAGTCAGGAGCATTCAAAGTTACAAACATACTGAAGAAGTATTGTTTAATGGATCTGTACCAGTACAGAAGGATGTCCCCAAAACTACACAGTAGGGTTCTTCCTTTAGCTTGTCTTTTATTAGTAATTTGGATATAGATACTGATGGCTGGTGGACCAAATATTTGATATTTGATATGAAATTTGGGGGGGGGCAGTGATATGGTAGATGCCAGAATCAAGACCCCAAGTGATCTCAAATAGCTTTAATATAAAGCTTAGTTTCTGTGTCCAAAAAATCCAACTGTACAAGTAGAGAATAAAGAGATATGACTGAACCAATGTCAGATGTGAAACATATATAGGGGTTTGACAACACATCCCATGAGGCCTGGGCTAAAGAACAGAAGCTATTGAGCTTCTCAAAGAGATTTCTCAAATCAGAAAGAACGGCAGAAGTAATACCTTGTTATGGACACTCACGTGTCTGGGAGTAGGGTGGGGAAACATCTGAGTCCCAGAAGGGAGGGGACTTTGCAGAGAGCCTTTTTCATCGGTCAAGTGGCTGGTTGGCCCCAGCCAGCTCTCTCTTGCCATCCCCTCTGAGCACCCTTATCGATTAATTAAAATATAATTGATTAAATATAATAGGCCCCTAAAGGGAGGAAACCCCAAGGTAGGTGCTTGGGTAGAGGAAGGAAGGTGAAGAACTCTCAGTGGAATCAAAGCACGGGTATTCATATGATTGCACTTCTTTTCCACTCCCAGAATCTTCTAGAGTAGATGGATGTAAAAGAAAGAACTAATGGCTATAAAAATAGCTCTACCATTTGATTTTTATAACCAGCCCATGTGTCAACAGGTTCTCATCCAGGAAACCCAGGAAAGAGGTTAAAAATATGCCCAAGGTTACTAGTTGGTGACAAACGTGGATCATTTAACCCTCAGCGCCTGGAATGTGGCCTATTCTGGTTTGTCAAGGTGCAGTGGAGTGGGCTGAGGCTGGTGGTACTGGAGAATATAACCATCAGCTGGGTCTCTGCATAATTAAGCTCCTTTCCTGTGAGTTATTTCTCTTAAACTAGGAAGACTGACTTCCTGACCAGACAGGTATTTTCTGGGTGGATGTAGCAAGCCTATGCAGCCCAGTGCCTCTTCTGGGCTCCCAGGGTGGCTTAGGCACTTGGACAGCTGGGGGCCACTGCCCTTTCCGCTCATGGAGCAGTTGATGTTGGACCCTTCATGTTGAATTCACTGCAGCTGGAACAGCTTAAGGGCACTTACATTATCAGAAGCTTCTCGTTGGTGAGGGTATGGATTTCCTGGGTCTGTGGGAACAAAGTGCCCCTGGTCTGTTGGCTTAAACAGTGGATATTTATTTTCCCACAGTGCTGGAGGCCAGAAGTATAAGGTCAAGTTGTCGGTAGGGCCACGCTCTCTCTAAGGCCTTCCTGTGCTCTCCTAGCTTCTGGTGGTGCCTGTGTGTTTTTGGAGTAGTGTTGTTGAGGTCTCCATCTGGTGGCCAAGAAAGAACTCTTAAGACATCTTTGGTGCAAAAAGGTGGTTTTATTGCAGAAGGACAGGGTCCGTGGGGAGAAAGAGCTGCTGCCTTGGGGTAGTGAGGCGCAACTGGTTCCCCCTAAATACAAGGGGTCACGGGAAGTAAAGATAAGGGAAGATCCGAAGGGACTCTCATTTTACTAAAGAAGACTCACTGCATACTGGAGGCCTGGCTGTTGTCAAGCTAAGGTTGTTTTTCCCTGTAGCAGAGTATTAGCATTAAGACAAGTGGGAGCTTCCTGGAGGAACTTTTTAAGCTGCCTGCCTCAAGGGCTTGTCAATGGGCTGCAGGTTATAAGGACATTTAATTTCACCTACATTTCTTTTGCCTCTGTTCCCCACATTAGAGCCATCAATCCTGGGCATTCCTTGACTGGCAGTTGCTCATTCCAATCTCTGCCTCTGGCATCACACAGCCTTCTCCCCTATGTGTGTGTCCGTCTCCAAATCTCTCCACCCTTGTGAGGTCACCAGAAACTGGATTAAGGGCCCACCCTACTCTAGCATTCCCTCACCTTGATTACATCTGCAAAGCCTCTTGGCCACGCCAGGTAACGTACTCACAGGTGCTGGGGGTTAGGATGTGGAAGTCTGTGCAGGGACATTGTTCTGCTTCCAGCACTGTCCAGCATGGGAGTGGAGAACCACATCAGAGCACCGACACAGCGCTCATCATGGTGCCCTTCCCATAATGATCCGGGAGAGATTGGGTCTTATCTCAAGGAGCTGAAGAATGAATCTCGTGGACACAGGAGAGCAGAGTAAAGGAATAGAAGTTTATTAAGTAAAGATACAGAGAAAGCTCTCAGAAGTGAGAGGGGTCCCAACAGGGTTGCCAGTGAGGGCTTGTAGGGTTGGTCCTTTATTGAGAGCCTAATCAGGGAACCTAAATTCTTTTAACACCTCCACTGACATCACCATTGAGTAAGGACTAGTGATAACATCTTTAATGCCCTACTACTTTGGGGTCTGGTTATTCTTTGTTGGTTACATGATGACTGTCACAAAAAGACACCCTCCCCACCCACACCCAGGGCAGGTTGGTCTGGCTTGTTCCTTTATCTCTGGTGTCCTTACACCTTAGCATTTTTGGGATTTTTGTGAGCCTGCTTCCCCTGTGGCCCCCTACCTAGCTCTGTCCAGCCCTGTTTGTCCCTAACTCAATAACGGTAACCGGATATGTATTTTTGAATTGAATTAGAATGTATGTAGATCTTTGCTCTAAGGTTCCCCTCAGGAGGAGGAAAGTTTGATGGGAACATGTTGACTTTCCTGCTTTGGAAACAATGGGGTATGGGGCCACCAGGTCTACCCCAGGGGCTGTGAGGTGGGAGCTGAGAGTCCCAAGGGAACAATAATGGGGGGCTCTGGGGGGAGGAAACCCAAGTATAGGTGTAAAGCAGAAGGATAACTGCTAATGATGAAGTTTTGAAATATAGGTGAGGGTTGGTGGGGTGAGGTCTGGAGCTGATGACCAAGGAAGAATTCTTGAGACGTCTTTGGTGCAAAATGGTGGTTTTATTAAAGCCTGAGGCCAGGACCCGTGGGTAGGAAGAGCGGCCGCTCCGGGCCCCTGAGGGGTGGCTCATTATAGACCTGGGAGTCGGGATGGGTTTGGGGACAGCATGCTCTCTAAGGAATTTTGGAAGCAGGGTTTCCAGGACTGTGAGGGGGTAGCTATTGTTGGGGAAAGGTCACTGATTCCCATCTAATTAAACCTGAGTCATGAGACCTGTCAGATGTGCAGGGGTGGGCCATGTGCTTGGGGGGTGATCATGTGCCTTGGGGGGTTTAGAGACCAAGGAGATTTCTAAAGGAGTTTTTATATGTTAAAGTAGACCTACAGGCTCCTGGGGGTCTGGCTAAGATGGCCTTTCGCCCTCAGCACAGTATGAACATGGAGGCAGTTGAGTCCCTAGAGGACTGTCCCTCTGCCTGTCTCAAGGGCTTGCCAATGTGCTGTCCCGGCTCGTGCCTTGTCCCCAGCTAGCCCTGTGTTCCCCATCAGCTAGGGCAGCAATACAGAGCAAGCAAGATGAGAGGCCAGTGAAGGTGGAGTCTGGAGAGACTAATAACCACGGTGGTGATAATAGTAATGCAGTATATGAACCGTCATTCTGTGCAAGCGCTGTGGTAATTGCTGAAGTTGTGTTTGACTCTTACAAGAGCCTTGGGAGGTGGGAACTGTTAACATCCTCATCATACAGATGAGAAAACTGAGGCAGATAGCACAGATATAACTTGCCAAAGATTGAGAGCTAGCGGGTGGAAGAGTCAGAATTGGAAATGAGGTCAGTTCAACTCTTGAATCCAGAAAATCACACTTTGCGTGTCCCAAGTCTGCGTGTCTGGTACCTGGGGGCCCAGGTACGCAAACTTTAAGGGACTGGACCCAAAGTGCTGGTTTTATTTGCACTAAATTCTAAATAGCCGAGGTGACTACAGTCAGATCATTGAGAATAATTTGGTGGCCATCATAACAATTGGTTCTTTTATTATTGCTATTTTTGTTGCTGTTTTCCATTGACAAAACATCTCTTACAGCGTTTCTTTCTTCCAGTTTTATTGAGATATAATTGATGTACATGTGATTAAGGTATTCAGCATAATGACTGGGCATCTGTATATTGCAAAATGATTATCACAGTGTTAACACTGATCTCCTAGAGTTTCAAAAAACTTTTTTTCCTGTCGTGTGATTTGCATCTCTGATCAACCAGTGGCTTCTAAATTAAGTCTGGTTTTGGTCTGCCTCATAACAATCAGTTCTGTTATAATTATTATTATTTGTCTTGTTGTTGTTGTTATTTTCCACTGGCAAAATTTCTCTCATAGTGCTATTTGCAGCTCTGATAAATCAATGGCTTCTAAATGAAGTCCGGTCCAGGCTGGCTGTTATGAATTCTGCTAGAGCTGCCCATTGCATTTTGGCAAGAGCACCCAACTGGGGTGAGCCCTGTATTAGCATTTTAATTGCTGGCTGATTGCTTTCCTGTTGCAGGACTCAGCCCACAAAGGTATATAGCAAGCAAGTTTCAATTAGTTCTTATCCTGTGATTTACTGGCCCTATAAAGAACATCTCCCTGTAGCACTCAGAAAGTAATATCCTTAATGTACTGAAAGCTATACAGAACATTAAGGAAAAAGAATTGCCTTTACTAAGACCAAAATATGGGCATCCGGGGTCTTGAGTAAAAGTCCTGTTTGAATGATAGTGAATTTTCTTGGGTGGGTTCTCACTGGAACAAAACAATACAAGCTAAACACCAAGGCTCTTCTAAACTCCAGGTGGGGTATTATGTCCTTGGGCTAGCATGCAAATCCCATTGTTGAGTGTTTCACCTTGACCTGCTTTGTTTTGTAGGGATGCTGGGGAGCTAGTGCATCAAAATGACTTTGTTAAGCTCAGCTAATTTATACACCAGGTTTCTAGTTACTTGGGTTCCTAGGCCTAAGAATTGGGAGCTTGGCACCTTTTGGGTCACTTGTTAAAACAGATTCCTGGGTCGCATCCGCACACACTGAGTTAGGAGCCCCCAAGACAGCCTTATGTTCCCCTCAGCTTGACTGAACTTCCACAGGAAGACAGGTGTCTTCCTGACTGTGGTTCCCCTGACTTTCCTTTTCTTATTTACTGTAGGAAACCTGTCACTGTAAATTCTTTCTCTGCCCCTGGAGATTAAATCTTCTTCCAGCCTCTGCCAGTTTTATAACCCAGGCATATCTTTCTTGAGGACTCAGTAGTCATCCCTTCGAAATGTCATCACCAGGAAAGATAGTGCCTCTGGTTTTTTTGTTTTGTTTTGTTTTGTTTGTTTGTTTTGTTTTGTTTTGGTTTTTTTTTTGTTTTTTGTTTTTTTGGTGTCCGTGGGAGGGCAGAAGCCTCACCTCATGTGTGCCAATTAGCAAACAGCAGGGCCCAATCACCCTGACCAGCCTGGCCTAGCATCCTCCAGTACTTTTCCAGCAGCTCACCCCAAGGCTAAACACTCTCCTACTTTTTGTTCGGTGGAATGAAGTCTGTCTCCTCTATTGCAGTCTCCTTGACCCATCCTGTAATAGTCTTGAACAAAGTCTTCCTTGCTTATGGAGCTCCATCCAGTGCAATTTTTCTTTGACAGTTGATCTGACTGTGTTACTAATACACTGGAATGGTCTATGGGCAGCACTTTGGCAGGAGTCCAGAGGCAACACAAATGTGTGTGTGGGGGTAGTGCACAGATGTTGTAGGCTGAAGGTCTTAGTACACATGTCCTGCTTTCTGTCCTTAGGTCTGGGTAGAACTGCTTCAGCCACTCCGATTATAGAGAAGATGCATCTCTGGCAGAGATGAGTGAGAGGCTGCATCACCTGAGCTGTGATTTCACCTTGGCACATCTCAGAGATGACACTGACCAGCCTGTATATCACTTGGCACAGCTAAGGTGTCTCATTGGCTAGCTGCCCTTTTCATGTCTAACTCTTTGGGTCCTGGGTTTCTTACTCTTGCTGGGGAGGATGCAACTGTAGGAGCAACTAGCTCCTGTCTTTATTTTTAAAGACAGGATGAAGAGACCAATAATCCATGGGCTCCTTCCTGCAGACTTCTTAAATCTCAACACTTCCCCCCACAACTAGAATATCTCCTGGTCTGGATGGGAACAGGCACCTGCCAATGGCTTGGTCTTCATGTAAATTCATGTTGCTGCCCTTGAAATATCTAGTGAAGCCCTAAAGACCCTATCTTCAGTGCTGGTCCATGGCCTGAGGTTCATGGGGAACTGAAAGGGAGAGGGAGGAGAAGATTCTGTGTATTCTGTGTTAAACAATATTTAGTTAATAAGGAATAGTGCGTAAAATGATGGAGATAATCAATTTTGTTGTTGTTTCAGTTCCTACTTGTGTTTGAAACCACTGAGAGGCTAAGGGACATGGTCCAAGATGGTGATAATGATTTTATATAAGTCGATCTTCAAAATAGAATTTTCTTTAAATTACAAATAGCAATTTTATAATATACTATTGGTGCTTGTGGATATTAGGTGACAAATATGGCACCACATTCACTCTCTTGCTTTCTATCACTGATGGTTTAATTGCAGCTATGCTATTTTGTAAGGTCTTTCCTTCTAAGATCACCAAGAACCCATTAACTCTTGCCATAGCTATGGGATAAGGGGGGTAAGTGGTGGGAGTTAGAGAGGTTTTGTGAAAAAAGAAATCATCCTGTTTGAAACTCATTTTATCATCTATCTCTCTATCATCTATCTTTTATCTGGAAGAAGAGGGAATAGACATGAAAGGGGGAGAAAATTGTGCACTCAGCAGAATTTAATGCAGATTTTGTATATCCTTGGTTGTGGTAAGTGGGCCTCTGCTATCTGGACAACTATAATGAGTAACTAAGTTACTGCTGAACCATTTTCTCCACACTAGATCTCGGGGTGTGTTCATATGTGAGTGGTTGAAATAACCATAAGTGGTTGGATGAGAACGAGTCCAAAGAGCAAATACTGTTAAACTTGTTGGAGAAATGTAAGAGATGATTTTTGTTACATGGGGTCAGGCAAAGATTTCTTAAAGAAGACACAAAAAATGTAAACCATGAAAGAAAAAAATGAATAAAATCTATTGCATAAAAAAAAAGTTAAAAGATGAAAAAGGCAAATCAAAGACTGGGAGAAAATATTTGCAAAACCTATGTTTGATGAGGGCTTTTGTGTAGAATATAAAAAAAAACCCTCATACAACTCAATAATTAAAAAGTCAATAAGATCAGCACATTTGGGTGGCTTGGTAGTTGAGTGTCCGACTCCTGATTTTGGCTCAGGTCCTGATCTCAGGCTCATGAGATTGAGCCCCACGCTGGCTCCACACTGGGTGTGAAGCCTGCTTAGGATTCTCTCTCTCCCTTTTCCTCTGCCTTGCTGCCCCGCCTGCCAAAAAATCAATACCATAAAGTGGGCAAAAGATCCTTACAGTCAATGCACCAAAGAAGATACAGGAATGACCAATGCGTATATGAAAAGATGCTCCACATTACTGGTAATGAGTGTATGCTAAGAACACAGTGACATGTATCAGGCAATACCTAGAATGGCAGAAATAAGAAGACTGACCGTGCCATGCGCGGGTGGGGATGTGGAGCAACTGGAACTCCCACACACTGCCATGCCAATGGGAAATGGTGGAACCACCTGGCAGTTTCTGTTTCTAACTTTAGAACCTAAAGTTAGAAACACACTTAGCATGTGACCCAGCCATCTTGTGTGAAAACACACGTCCACACCAAGACTAGTATGTTGAGTGTTCATAAAAGCTTTATTGATAATGGCCCCAACTAGGAATAGCCCAACAGTAGAATACATGAACAAATTTGAATATAGCTGCACTGTATAGAACACTTCCCAGCAATAAAAGGAATGGGCTACTGACCAATGCAACAACACGGTTGCATCTCAAAAGCATTATGAGTGAAAGAAGCCAGACCCCAAAAGCACCATATGATTCCATCTATAGGCAATTCTTGGACAGGCAAAACTCCAGTAACAGAAGAAGGATCAGTGGTTGCCTTGGTCCAGGGGGTCAGGAGAGAGGGCATTGTCTGGAAATGGGTACAAGGGAACTTCTGGGGAGATGGGAATAGTCCATGTCTTGGTTGGCATGGTGGTTATATGACTATATTTATTGCCCAAGCTAATAAAACTGAACATGTAGAATGGGTGAATTAGACTGTATGTAAGTAATATCTCTGTAAACATAGGGGGAAAGGTGAGTCACTGCGCAAAGGCTGTCAAAAGGATCTTAGTGGTGAGACCACAGACCTGGGAGCCAGACTCAGGTCAAGTCCCAGCCCTGGAACTTCATGGATGTGTGACTTTGGACAAGTTAGATCCATAATCTGCAAGATGGAGACGATTGTATAGACCTTCTAGGGTTTCCCTGAGGATGAACTGGACATCTGTGTGTAAGGCACTTAGGACAGTGTATGCCTCTCTGCTGTTACCTCCTGTGGGCTGCTGGCCAGTTTCTTGAGTTTAGAGACAATGGGCAGCCTCTCTGGTGGATGAGAGGAGATGGAATTGAATGGATGTCCTGTCTTAAAAGTGTCCAGGCTGAAAGCAGGTTCCTGGTCTAGAAATGAGGGAGAAGCTGCCTGTAATTTGTAGGGAGGGACTTTGTTTTCCTAATATGCTGATTGGCCTGTCTTCTGGGGAATCCTCACCAGATGCCTGGGAGGCAGACAACTGGGGATGCTGGGGTTTATTAAACCGTGGCCATACCGTCTCGAGCAGAGTCTCCCAAAACAGCTCTCCTCTGAATCATTGCCTCATGGGACCCTTTGTGAAAGGATTCGTGGTTCAGAAAAATTTGGAGCCCACAAGATTAAATGGGCTTTAAAAGGATTTCTTTATGGCTGAATTCTGCAATCCTTATTTTGCTGACGTATGTTGTAAATCTGCAAAAGGAGGATGAGCTAGGCAGTCTTTTTCAAACTGATTTGAATTTGTAATCTCTCTTTCATAGAAAATCTTCCATGGAATAGGGTCTAGGAAAAAAGAGATGCTCTGGAGACATGTACATTAGCCTTGTCTACCTCTTTGCATTGTGCACTGTCAGCAGGGATTCTGGGAAGCCAGAAATGCCCTGACTCCAAAAGGATGAAACAATTTACCACAAAATTCAGGGAGAACAGACTTCCCTACAGAAAAGTACCCATGTGGCAAACGACAGTGGGAAGTGTCCTTCCAGAGGTGAAAGTATTTATCTCACTCACTGAGGTCTCTAATGAAGCCTCTGGGTCCATATAAGTGCATCCTCGGGAGCCTGCCTTGTTCATTGGAGTTGTCTGTTGTTTAATTCAGTTGCTGTCATTGTTAAAACCGTCTCATTTTACATTTTGTAATAATTCCGCCATGCTTAGGGGTTGTCTACACAACTTGACTCTCGGGTATCGAAGTTTCCTGCCACCAAAGGAAGCTGTGCTTGAAATGTCTTCCAGCAAACTGGCTCTTTCTGAGTTATTTCTGACTTTCCTGAAGATTCGAAGGTTATGGGAACTGGTGCCATCTTTGGGGTCTGGCCTGAATGTCCCCTCCTGCCAGCCCCTGCCTCTCTAGAGGCATGGTTCTGTCTTCACAACTGCTCCTGGTGGTCTCACCTGCTACTCTAAGTCTTTTTTAAGATTTTTTTTCAACTGCCCTGACTGCTCCCGTTTTCAAGCAAATACAGTTCCTTTCCTAAAAGCATTTCTGAGCTAGCTATCAAAAATGTTAACATTTCCTCCAGTGTTATTAGTTAGGATCCGCTAGCAGGCAGAAGCAAATTCAATACCCAAAGTAGGAAGAGACTTGCTGTGGAGAATTTCGGATTATACTGCCACCGTGACACTGAAGGAGTGAATATCAAGGAGGTCATTTTCAGGAAATCTCCAAGTGCAGGGATTGCTGGAAGTCTCACCTCCTATAGCATTCGGGTGGGGAGGGGGAAAGGCGGATTTTTGGGAGGATGCCTAGAGATGTCTGGAGCTGTTGGCAATGACTGCATCTTAGCACCTGTGAGAGGGGAGGCCAAACCCCATTACTGTTTAATTGGCAACCTACAAGCTACCAAAAGTCATCATGGCCTTCTCTTTCCATTCTGCCTGCAAATTCTGCATGAATGCCCCTCCTTGAGGGAATCCACCTGGAATCTGAGTGGAAAGGGAGTTTGGGAGATGTAGGCTCCTGTACAGGGGATGGCTTAACCCAGGAGGAGGGTGCTGAGGATCAATAAGCAATATGTAATGCACTGCTTGTTTAGATCTGATTTTGGGAGGTCAAGGACGGGGCAGGGGCATCCTGGCAGGTAGAGTTACGGGCCCTGGCCCTGGCTCTCAGGTCTGAGAGCAGCCAAGGGGGCCTCTCTTGTGAGAGAGGGCTGGGCATTCTGATGGTGACCAGTTTGTGGGGACCTGTGAACCAGCAGATGGTGACATGGTAGGTCATCAGGAAGATGTGGTTGGCAGTGGGGAGGGGGTGCTGGAGGGCTTACTCCCTGGGCACCACTCTAGTCCCTGATTCCTCCCTCTCCAGGATCTGGGTTCTAGGTTCGCAATGTTCCCCTGCTACCATCACTTGACTTGAAGGACACGGTGTCCTCCAGGTGGGAGCAGTCAGGGCAGTTGTAAAGCCTGATACTTTCATATTTGTGAACCTGCCACCAATTTAACGGGGTCTTGAGCAAGGTCATGAGAAAACAGCATCTTCCCCGATGAATTGCTGATGCACAATATCTATTGTTGCACTCGGTGAAATAAATCTGTTTTTACAGGCTGTTTGCTTTTGAAAATGAAAGCTCTTGGCAATTACATTTGGTTCAATTTTTCTGTTACCCCTTGCATGGGGACACATGAGTGTTTTTGGGGATCGGTGCTTTCCTCACTGGGCCCCCATTCTAACCCCGTCAACCATCAGTCAGTTAACCAGCCTATCTCACTCACTAAGCTTGGAAGGGTGGTGCTGCCTTCTGCAAAACCTGGTAGGAACCAAGGTCTAGAGGGTTTTGTATTTCCCATCACTGAGGCTGGTCCCGCTGTAGTACCTCTATGCATGTATGTGCACTCAATAGATTATTAACTGAATCTAAATCATAGATAAATTTTACCTCATAAGCTAAGGCCAGCCGGTCCCCACCTGTGGATTGTAGATTTTATTTTATTTATTTTTAAAAATGATTTTATTTATTTATTCATGAGAGAGAGGCAGAGACACAGGCAGAGGGAGAAGCAGGCTCCCCGTGGGGAGCCCAATGTGGGACTCGATCCCAGGACCCTGGGATCACACCCTGAGCCGAAGGCAGATGCCCTGTAAAGGTATTTCGGGAACATTAGTATGTATTCAGGAAGGTGGATAATCTGGTGTGTTTTGTACATATATTCTTGTGAATATTACAGGAGTTTATGAAGATTACCTCTTTCTCTCTTTTCTTTCTCCTTCTCCCCTCCCACTCTGTTTCTCTTTCTGTTTCTAGATCTCTATCTCTCTGTCTCTGTCTCTGTGTCTCTGTGTCTATCTCTGTCTTTTTGTCTCTTCATCTCTCTCTGTCTCTTTGTCTCTCCATCTGTCTGTCTCTGTCTCTATCTCTGTCTCTTGGTCTCTCCATCTGTCTCTGTCTCTATCTCTGTCTCTTGGTCTCTCCATCTGTCTCTGACTGTCTCTGTCTCTATCTCTGTCTGCCTGTCTCTCCCACTCCCTCACCTGCCCCGGAAACACTCCTTTAGCTTCGGCTGGTGTCACAGGGGCTGCCACATGCCTGCCTCTCTCAGGGCCAGGCGCGCCCATCTGTCCGCGGGGTGCCCGAGGCCCAGGGTCCGTAGGCTGTTGGGTTTTGTTTCCCTCAGACTTCAAGGGACTCCGTTCTCGCTCTCCCAGGATCCTCTTCGGTGTTTGAAGGCCGCTGCCCGGGTCTGCCCTCTCTTTTCTCGGGGGCCCTTCTAGTAGCCAGATGGTCAGCTGCCCAGAGGCTGGCTTTCATGGGCGACCCCAAGCACCGTCCGGTGAGAGCCTGCCCTGCCCAGGCGCTGATCTAGAAGCTGACCGAGACAGGTGGGAGTCCCCGCCGCAGGCCCCACGCTCTACGGAGCGGAGCCACACCAGGGCCTAATGGTTAAGAAATGTATTTGGTATAAATACTTTGGTCTATAAATAATTATTAGTATTTGTATGGCAATAAATGCTACGGATAAACAGAAGGCAGAGAAGAGGGAAGAGGACCATGAGGGTGAGTCACGTGCTATTTAAAATAGGAAAATAGGGTGGTCAGGGAAGCCTCACTAAGCTGGCATCTGAGTGGAGACCTAGAGGAATACGGGAGCAGGCTACTCGGGCAGAGGGAATAGCATGTGCTGAGGTTCTGGGGTAGGGCATGCCGGTCTGCTGCGGGAGCAGCAAGGGGGCCTGGGTGTCTGGGGTGGACTTACGAAGGGTGGAGAATTATTGGCAGTGAGGTCAGAGAGAGGAGAGGGAGAGAACATCTAGGGGTTGAGAGGGCTTGGTAAGAACTTTGACGTTTCTTCGACGTGGGAAGCTGTCCCTGCCCAATGGCCAGAGCCTTCTCTCAGGGAGCGGCGGGGGGAGAGGGGGAGGGGGGTTTCTCTTGCAAGATACTGAATACATCAGACACTGACCTGATCCAGTGGAAGGTTGGGTGTGTTGATGAGAGTCAGTAGTTCAGGTGAAAAGACTCTCCTCCCTAGTGACTGTGAATTGGGCCAAATTCTTCACTGCTGTGAGCCTCAGTTTCCTCACTGGGAAAGCAGGGATTATAGTAATAGTATCCACATGTAGGGTCATTCTTTCTGGCTGTTCAGCACCTGAAACTCTTCCCAGAGTTTGTGAAATTCTCTTAGGATTTTTTAGAATTCTCTCAGAGCTTCTCTTAGGCGGCTTAAAAAAAAAAAAAAAAAAAAAGCGGAGCCTGCCTCCTGTAGAAGAGAAATACCAGATACTTGCTTTCCAGTCTCCCCACCGCCACAGTGCCAGGACTGCGGGGTTTTCATCTCCTGGACTCGAACAGCTGAACCTCGCGGACACAAAAGGATGAAGTGAACGTTTATGGAGTGAAGGTGAAAGCAGAGAGGAGAGGGAACCAGCCCTGAGGTGAGCGGGGTCCCGAATGGGTTGCCACTGTGGGCTGTCACTGGTGGTCTTTTATTGAGAACTGACCAGGGAGCCTGGGGCCTGGAGACTCTTACGCCATCTTGGGTTGAGCCGGGCCTACTCATAACCACCCCCTCAGTGACTGACTCCTTTGAGGTCTGGTCATTTGCTGTGATGGCATCTTAGCCACCAAAGAAAAATTGTTGCTAACATCCGGGGCTGGTTGGTCTGGTCTATTCCCTTATCTCTGCTTTTGTCTACCTCAGCATTTCTCCACATTTAGGGTTTCTGTGATCTCCTGGGGGGTGAGGGCTTGACTCCAGGGAGTCCCTGGGCCTCCTCTCTCTCCCTGCCTAGACTTTAACCCTTTCCTTACTCAAGAGTCCAGGGAAGGAGTGAATTTCCTTTAGTGAGACACGGTGCCCATCACACAGAGAAGGGTGTGTGTGTGTGTGTGTGATGTGTGCGTGTGCATGTTTGTGAATCTGTGCACACCTGTGTGCATGTGTGTGTATATCTGTTTGTCCCATGGGCGAGTCTCCATGATAGGTGTTGTCAGACTTGAGAAAGATTGTTCTGAATGCACCGCTCTAAGCGGATGTTGATGAAGGTATATAAACAATGTGAGATAAAGATGGTCCCTGATCCCTGCTCCTTCTCCAAGGCTCCCTCCCTACCTGGCTATTGGATCCTATTAGAATGTTCTGTATAGTGGCTGTTCCTAGGTTAAGGCTTTTTACAAATTGCTAAGAGAATTTCTGGTAAATGTTATGTACGTAAATTTTTGTGTTGGATTTTTAAAAAGATTTTATTAATTTATTCATGAGAGACACAGGGAGAGGCAGAGACACAGGCAGAGGGAGAGGCAGGCTCCCTGTGGGGAGTCCGATGTGGGACTCGATCCCAGGACCCTAGGATCACACCCTGGGCCGAAGGCAGGCACTCAACTGCTGAGCCACCCAGGCCTCCCTCTTCTATGGATTTCTAGGGCCATCTCTTTATTGTTGGAAATCGGAATGTGCTATCAGTCAATGCCCGGGACCCACGAGGTGGACATCCGCTGATGTGGGTAATTTGCTCCGGAGATGCAGGTACAGCTCAACCTTGGTTTAAGTGAAAAGCTCCCGAAGGTCCATTCCTGCTGCTTTGTGTCCTCCCAGCAGCCCGCGTGCCCCTCCCCACCCCATGACAAGCCAACAGCCCTTTGTGAGGGTGTCTGCAGCCCCCTTTACGTCCCGGAGCACCTCCTAGCCTTCGCTTGATTCTTGATTCAAGGCCTCATACTTTCCACAAAGAAGGAAGAAGGCCAGCAGAGAGCAGGGAAACAATGTCGGAGGGAAAGACAAGCTCTCTGTCCTTGTGGTGGTGGCTGCTTCCTTCCTGCTGTTGCAGGTGGTCACGCAGGGTTGCCTCACTGACTGAAACTCTTTGTCTCTGAAATGTCGCTGGGCATTTGTTCGTCTTTGCTATGTGGCCTCTGAGCGAGTGCTTTGAGCTGATTGGGCGGAGGGATCCCCCCCAGGAGGTGAAGGCACGGGGGGGGGGGGGGGCATGCAGAGGGGCTCCCTGCCTGACAGTTCTTCTCCCGGGTCCCTCGTAGCCCATGAATGGCCTCCATACCACCCAGTGGGCCTCGGGCAAAGACACGCAAGCAGGACACATTTATTGAAGGACTTTTTGAGGCACTGATGGAAGACGCATATTGGAAAGATTTTTATCTTAGCCCTGAGTTGAAGGGCTGACACAGGAAAGAAGGAATCCCAGACCCTTGCAGCAGGTTTTCTGGGGAGTCAAGTCTTTGGCCTCTACGTCACCTGTCACCTCTACAATCAGCCAGAGGAGAGCGCTGATGTCAGAAGGCCAGGTCCCCAGGACAGGGGTGCAGGAGAGTAATTTAGGGGTACCTTTTGTCTGATTAACTGCCATGAATTCGTGCCTACAAGCTGGACTGGGCTGGGAGCAGGCATTTATGATCTGTGTTGTGTGCGATGACTACTGCAAAAAAACCTCCCTTCCTGTCCGTGTCCTGTGGGTTTGGCATCCGGTATCTTTCCACCAGGTAGGGAGCCTGGGGGATTAGGGGTTGCTTATCCCAGTGCAAAAGCCAGAGGGGACTAGGGCGCTAGAGACCCTGGACTGAAGCAGTGCCCCTTGCAGAGGGGAGTACTGGTGGTGCTTAGCACAGAGTTTCCAGGAGAGGCCAGCTGTCCCATTCCATGGAGAGGCTCAGGCATCAGGATGTAGGCTCCTCTGTTCTAGAGCTGGAACTCGGTCCTTACCTCTCACTATCCTACATGGGATGGTGCCCAGCTTAGGGGTGTCAAGATTGTCGGGGACACCCTCGACCTAAAACAGAGGGCCTCCACCCATCTCACAGGTGCACTTTACTGCATGACCATTTGGTGCCAGGCACCGTGCCAGCCAGACTCCGTGTCACCAAGTGAAGCCATGATTCCTGCCCTGGTACTGTCTGTGAACAGGAGCACAGACTAGTTGTCAGGCCTGGCTGCGTGCTGGAGACACTGGACAAACTCACAAAACACGGATGCCGGGGTCCTTCCCCAAACCAGTGAAATCAGAGTCTCCGGGGGTGGGGAGACCCAGGGTTAGTCTGTGGTTGAAACTATTTGGAAACGAGTGGATGCATTTGCCCATGATCATGAGGGTAGTTGACATATTTTCCCAACAGAGCTAGACTGTGAGGGAGAGGAGGGGGTAGGTAAGGGCTCACAGGGCAAAGGGGAGAGGGAGAATTAGAGCCAGGACAACATGCAACAAGTACTTGAGGTGAGGATTGGGGGCCTGTGGGAGAGAAGCTGCTTTGGAGCAATGGCTGAAGCACTGAGCAGTGGGTGCCTTGCTGGCCAGGTGTATCTGTCTCACAGTTCGGCCCAGGGCAGGTGTGGTAGTAAGAGGGGACCATGTGAGGACCTGCATTCGTGTCTACACTATGAGCTGTTTCTCTTCCTGCCCCAAGGTGTCCTGGTCAGTCATTGCTGACTATGCGACCTGGCTCTGAGTCCATAAAGGGACAGGAAGCCACCAGCAAGCTGTGGATTTCCAGAATAGCATGGGGTCACTTGCCCAAGGTACTGTCCAGTGATAGCTTTTTATAGGAAAAGGACATGCCAACTGGACACCAGGCATGTACCCTGGACCAAAATTGCTATCTTCACTTGCCTCTTCGTGTATGAGATTCCTCTAATAGGGGACACATCCATTCCTTTCTTAGCAGAAAATAGGGGGCAAACCGTAAATGTCTTTGAGAATGGGGAAAATTAGGGCCTGAATTCACAAGCAAGAGAGAATGGCTAGTGTCAGGTCCTTCCATGACAGTGGGCTTTGGTGAGACTGTGTGGCACAGGCCATGTCATCCTTCCCAGAGGCATATTTATCATTAGTAATAACTCTCTGGGAAGAGACTTCCCCATTGTCATGAGGCTCCCAAGAACCAGGAACCACAGGTAGACCTGGCCCTCATGCCACACTTCTCAGCCTGTGTAGATTTAGGGTGACAAACTCGATCAAATCCGTAAGCACTCTGCTACTATCCAGTGAGAGAGAAATGCTAATGACAGAGGACGGCCCTGTTACATGGTCTTCTTTACATCTGGGTGAGAGGCAAACGTAGTCAAAAGTTTGGCCTGAAGAGATATGGCTATGAAATTTTTAAAAAGATTTTATATATTCATTCATGAGAGAGAGAGAGAGAGAGGGAGGGAGGCAGAGGCAGAGGCAGATACGCAGGCAGAGGAGAAGCGGGCTCTCCGCAGGGAGCCTGATAAGGGACTTGATCCCAGGACCCAGGATCACGCCCTGGGCCAAAGGCAGACGCTCAACCACTGAGCCTCCTGGGTGTCCCTGGCTATGAAATTTTTTTTTTTTTTTATATTTTTTTTATTGGTGTTCAATTTACTAACATACAGAATAACACCCAGTGCCCGTCACCCATTCACTCCCACCCCCCGCCCTCCTCCCCTTCTACCACCCCTAGTTCGTTTCCCAGAGCTGGCTATGAAATTTTGAAAGTGAAAAGAAATCTAGGCATTTCACACCGTACTGGGGGGAGGTTCTTGGGGAATGAGAACTCTAAAAGCACTAACATGTAATGAGTTGTAATTAGCTACTTAAGAAAAATCTCTGTAAATGGCATGAAAAAGTGGGGATTAAGAGCAATGGAATGAGCCAATTACTTTTTGGAAGGGACACTGCTTTTTGGGAGCCCTGAGCTGCCTCTTGAACAGGAAGGACCTTGGGAGCAGTTCAAGTGTGGGTGTGGGCTTCTAAGTGGCCCCAGGCAGGCCAGATGTGGTGCGCATGTGCCCTGCAGGAGGTGCATCCCGCAGCAGCCCGGAGGCCAGAGCGCTAGTGTGGGCAGTGACACCAGGAGTTCTTTTGTTTGTGCAGTAGCAGTGGAGATTTTCCTAAACCCCATGAGGCCACCAGGACAGGGCGAGGCAGCACCGCATCCCAAGCACATGCAGCGCTTCCATGGGGGCACCCGGACCCCTTCCTGCACTGCAGCCTTTCCTGGGTCTCCCTCCTTGAGATGCCCTCCCAGCCTGGCGGCAGGTCCCACTGTGCGGTGGGCACGCAGAACACCTCAGCAGTGGGATGTCCTGTAGGATTCCCTGCATGGGTTCGTCAGCCCTGCAGCCCTGCAGGACTGCAGGACTGCAGCCCTTTCAGTTGCAGCATCAGTGGCTCTAATGACTATCACATATACTGAGGTCCTAGGTGTTGGCTAAGGTGAGGGGGTGCAGGGACCTGGGGTCCCACACATGGCAGGACCACATGGACCATTCTGCTGCCCCACTCATTCTTTCACGTATTCATTCCCCAGGCTGTGTGAGGGGCTCCTACACAGTGGGCACTGTGGATGAGGAAACAGAGGCCCAGAGATACGAGGACTTGGATAACCTAAGTTTAGCTGGGCTTTGGGACCTTGGTGACACACTAGGTGTGCTCTGCTTGTCCCTCCTGGTCCACTCTCCCTGAACACATTCTCATACCCGACTCTGCGCCTCCCTGGATGGCCTTCTCCTGCTTCTTATCCTGTGACTTCCAGCTGCGCTCTGCTACCTAGAGGCCCAGACAGGACACAGGAGGTGGGAGAGAGGTCAGGCCCTTTACTGCCCTGGGCATTCTTTGCTGGGTTGCAGTTTGGCGGGATTTGTGCATCTCTGCCTGTGGACAAGCCCCTTCCTGTAGTTAAAGCTCTGGCCAGGCCCAGACAGCCAACCCCTCCCTTTCCACTCGATGCTGGCTTCTTAATGCAGTGGGCTCGGGGCTAATTTCTCTTGTTGGTTTCTCTCAACCTTACCACCGGCTTTGGGAATACCCCTTCATTAAATTTCTTCATTGACTATTTTTGGAGGTGATGTTCCCGATCAGCATCCTGACTGGCATGATCACTGGTACTCACAGTCCCTCCAGCAAGTAGAACTTCAAAATGGGACCCTCGAATCATGTGCTCACATCTGGGGTGAGTGCACAGATTATGTCCTAACCGTGACACAATGGCTTTGGACAGAAGTGAGACATCTGATGAACCCACGAGAAGGGCATAACCAGACACCAGCTGGGGCGTTGTGTCCCAGGGCTTCAATATTATGCAGGCAACCTGACAAAGTCAAGGGTTGTAAATAGACCTCTTTTCATTCATCCTCAGTGTGCTAAGTCAGCAATTCCACAGGAGTATCTGGTCTAGAGGAAGGACCGCAGATAGGATCCTGAATCAGAAGAAAGAGTTTCAGTGAACTCTTTTAATCATGAACTCCGTGACCTCGGGGAAATTACTCTGTTCTAGCAGTTTGAATGTTATACGATTCCATATGAATGCAAGTTACTTCAATTCTTGAATTTCCCTTTTTAAGTACCGCCCAACTTAGAGAGAAGCTCATTCTCAATATTTCCTCAGACATATTTTAAAAGCTTTTTATGACTTATCGGAAATAATGCTGTTACAGAATGAGAAACTACTGGAAATGCCATTGGCTTTCTCTGCTGGAGATGGTTGCACTTGACACTCTAGGCTGGGGAAGCCAGCTAGACTCTGTGCTCTGAAAAAAACCAGTTAGGTCCAGTCTTGGCCACTTTACTCACTGACACTAAGAGACAGCCTGTATCAGCTCAAAGAGAGAAGTGCCTCAGAGAAGGGGCCATATCCTGGTTGATGGTACGACATTTTGGTACCCTCTGGGGCTGGGGGGTAAGGAGTCCACAGAAGACCTCCAGAAGACCCATAGTGAGTCTACAGGAAGAGCAAATTTATTTCAGAAGGTCCAGATTTACACTGGACCCTTGCGTGCATTACCCAAGCTCCTGCTTTCCCTTCTTTACAATAATTGTGTGGGAAAATATCCATACACATTGTAACAGTCACAAATGACTTTGAGTAGAAGGTAGGACTTCAGCTGATCCTCCGTGTAGAGTATACCAGACCCCATCTGGGGGTGCTCTTCAGCTCCCAGTGGCTACTGTTCTTCTTGGGGAGCTGCCCCAAGACCAGTGAGAGGCTTGTGCTTTCTGATGCTTCTTGTCCTCTCCATTAACTTGCTACCGCTGAAAGACTTGGGGGAAAACACCATTCCCGTATCAGGCTGATCCTATTCATATTCCCAGGAGCTTACCTCTGTGGTGGTGAGCCTGAGGATGCTGGAGCTGAGGCACACTGACACGCCCCTGGGCGGCGGCTATGCGGTGGTGCCTTCTGAGGTCCCAGAGCAACTCTGGCCCAATCTTCCTGCAGTCTGTCTGCTTAGCCCTTCCTTCAAATCTGGGATATCCCTGATTTCTCCCTTTCTCTCTCATCTATCTATCTATCTATCTATCTATCTATCTATCTATCTATCTATCATCTATCTAATCCATCCATCCATCCATCCATCCATCCATCCATCCATCCATCCATCTTATCTATTTGTATATTGATACAGAAAAGCATATATTAATTTGTGAGAGTCCTTCTCTCTTACCTGGATGGTGGAGAGGAAGTCAGTAGGCTTCTGGCAGGCTTGTGAGCCCTCTAGAGTGAGGTTATTCTTCTCACTGGCCCCTCAACAATCTGAGGTCATGTGTAGCACCTCTTTGCCTTCAACTCCTCCGAATTACCTTCACGTGATTGCATGTCCTCTTGCCCACTCTTACTAAACCTTGTGGTCCAGCTCAGTCTTTTCACACCGTGCCCCCCTTGCATGCTTCCTTGGGCTGTACATGGAGCCTTCTCCCCATCCTGCAATATGGGCTCTGTGTGTGCCATTCCGTCTGTGGCTGGGCCTGCTTCCTTTCTATACATTTCCACATTTCAGCTCCCAGAGCACCATACACTTGTTCTATTACACTTAGCACAATTGTAATCTTTATTTATTTATTTATTATGATTACTAAGAAATGGTTGTCTCCCCACTTCACACACACACACACACACACACACACACACACACAGAGTTCACCTCCTTGTTCCCTATCCAAAGCAGTGATGGAATGATTATGTTTGTAATCCATCCTCCATCCTCTACCACCAAACTGTAGCTAATGTTCTTTCTTAGTATTTATCTTTGCTCTTTTGTTACTTGATTTGTTAGCTTTAAATTATATTTTCTTACAAAAAAATAAATTATATTTTCTGAATTGCAGCTATTATAGTTGAGGCAGTCATTATTTTTTCTATCCCCTTCTTTCTTTCTCTCTAATTTTTGTTGTTGGTTGCATTGTTTCTACATCATTGGACATGTAGCCTTATATAGTGCTCTGTCTGTAATGCTCACATTAGTTTTAGACTTCACTCAATGGGTAAATGTCACTGAGACTCTTCATGTCCCGTTGGGTTTTGTTTTCCTAATCAGTGTTAAGGTCGCCTGAGATCCATGCTCTCACGGTTTCTTCAAGGAAGACTCAGGAGAAATATTATTTGAATTCCTTCCTGTTAACAACTTCTGTTTGTAGTCTTTATAAAATGAAGGGCTATTTGGCTGCATATATAATGCTTGATTTACATTCTTTACTTGAGGACTTCATCTTATGACTTTGAATTTTGCTGAGACAAGCCTGATTTCTCCCCATTTTTAGTGACTTTATCTTTTTGTCTGGCAGCTCAGAGCATGCTTTCTTTTATCTTTGAAGTTTGATAACTTTAATAGCATATATCACAGAGCCAACAACTCTGGGTTAATTATCTAGGGTACATTGGGCTTCTTTGAGATGTGTATATATAAATCTTTATTTCTGGAAAGAGTTCTAACATTATAAATTTCATTTTTTCCATCAATTACATTTTATTTTTAATAAAATCCAATTATGCATCTGTTGGCTCTCCTTTGCTCAATTTCCATGTGTATCCCATTCTCTCTAGGCTTTTAAAATCCAATCTTTGTTTTCATGTTATTTAATTTGCTGAGACTATTTAATTTGTCCCCTACATCACTTAGAGGTTATACCAGGATCTTTTTTTTTTTTTTTTTATATACCAGGATCTTATTTGCCTTTACTCTCATTCCAATTTCACCTTAATTTCTATGGTTTTATTTTTCTCTGATTTATTTCCAGAGTTTGCCTACCAACGATTCATTTTTTTTCTTACCTTCAAATTCCCTTTCCTGAATTATTGCATGTATGATGCTCTTCCTTAAAGCAATTTTTAAGATTAAGAAAATGCATGTGAAATGTTAGGCCACTATTTTCAGTTCTTCTGTGGCAAAGTTTCTCTGGTTAGTGTTATTTTTCTAACACCTTTGATTGCTCTTTTCCTGCCTTTTTCTTACAGCATCTGTGTTTAAATTATTTTGTATTACTTATCCTAAGTGAGTTCAGCTTTCCTAGAGACATGGGGGGTCTTCTAGGCTCTTCTCTGCTGCCTCTGAGGGAAATCATTCTTGAAAACAAGACTTATCTACCTGGTGAGCTTTCGACTTTAATAGCAGGCAGTTAGTGGGCAGCCTTGGTGGCTTAGCGGTTTAGCACCGCCTTCAGCCCAGGGCATGATCCTGGAGATCTGGGATTGAGTCCCACATTGGGCTCCCTGCATGGAGTCTGCTTCTCCCTGTGCCTGTGTTTCTGCCTCTCTCTCTCTCTCTCTCTCTCTCTCTCTGTCTTAAATAAATAAAATATTTAAAAAAATAGGCAGTTAGCACATCATGGTGAGTTGAATAAATAAGTGGTTCTAGCAAAGTAACTGATAAATGCATTCATTCTCAGTAGAAAACATCTTTGTGTTGATGTTTAGGAGCTGGCTTGGAGGCTTCTTTTCTATCAAGATGATTGAGCTTCAGAGAATAAATAATAAATTAAGAACATTGTCTATAATATATATGGCTTATTTTATATGCAAAAATAATTTACAAGTTTATTAAAAAGAGGTAATTCTAACACATTTTCTTCTCTGTTTACAAAATTAAAAATCAGAGATGTGAAATTTAGTAAACATATAATTAAAATTAGCCTTCCTGTCTATATTGTGACTAGCTGATGGAAGCAGAAGAGCCAGAGGGAAAGTGAAAGAGAATGAGAAGATGGGTTAGTTGCCTAGAGATTCTAGCCAAGAGCTGGCACTGGATGCCTCAAACAACAGTCACCACACCGAGGCTGCAAGTCCAGGATCGAGGTGTCTGAAGGGGTAGTTTCTTCTGACTCTGGCATGTAGGTGCTGTCTTCCTGTTGTGTCCTCACTTGTTCCCCCCCCCTCTGCAAGTCTGTGTTCCAATCTCCTCTTTCTTCTTCTTACAAGGAAACCAAACATGCTGGGTCAGAGCCCACCCCACTGACCACATGTTACCTCATGAGGGTTAGGGTTAAAGACCCTAACTCCAAATACAGTGAGGTTTTGGTTTATTGGGGGTTAGGATGTCAACATAGGAATTTTGGGAAGGACACAATTCAGCCTATAATACAGGAAAAGAGGCATCAAGAGAGAAAAACAAACTCGGACAGGAAAGAAAGAGGCACAGATTTATTTGGTAAGCATGTGTGGGATAATCTGTAGCTGGCTAAGGGGGGATTATGGTTGTTCTCTTTTCAATGAGAGAGAAGGGGTTATGCTGATAGAATGTTACAGAAATCACTTTACAGTGTAGCCACAATATGGTGTTTCTTGATGCTGCCCTGTGCAGAACTGTCTGTATAAAGTGTCCAGCAAAAATGTGATACTAATGTAGATAAGAAATCAGGGCCAAAGCAAGAGCAGTGACTCATCTACAATCATAAAAATGTAGAAAGTGGCCTGGACTTGGAGCCTGGAGAACTGGCTTGTAGATAAATCTCTGCAATAAAGGCCAAGTGACCTTGGTGTCTGTCTGGGCCTCCATCTCTCATCTGTACGACAAGGGGGTGGACTTACTGACCTCTTCTCTCCCACTTGGCCCCAACAATTTCATTATTAAAGTCATCTTTGGAGAGAGGGATGAACCACATGTCTCCTGGTATCCAGTTGGACACCGAGTCATTACTGCTTGATTGTGTCTTTTCAGAGAGATGGTGTCCTGTGAGGATGCCAGCTTTGCCTACCAGTCATGCTGAGTGGGGCAGTGACACTAAGAAGGGGCCAGAAAGAGACAGGGCTCAGGAACTCAGGGCTCAGGTCTGTTCTTCTGCCCCTGAGGGATAGGATGAAGGAAGACTCACTCTTGCCACTGCCAGCAACTTCTGGCAGATCTCCTGGCTTCAGGGACTTTGGCTTGATTATAAGATTCTCAAGAATCACAAAAGGAGGAAAATGCTGTAGTCTCCATCCTACATGTTTCCAGCCAGATTTTCTTTCCTTTTTTTTTTTTTTTTTTAAGATTTTATTTTTAAGTAATCTCTACACCCAACTTGGGCTTGAATTTATAACCCGAAGATAAGAGTTGTACGCTCCACTGACTGAGCCAGCCAGGTGCCCACCAGTATTCTCTTTCTAAAGCAAATCACATCACCCCTCTGCAAACCATGTATCTTTTTTCTTTAAAGATTTTATTTATTTGTTCATGAGAGACACAGAGAGAGGGGCAGAAGCATAGGCAGAGGGAGAAGCAGGCTCCCTGTGGGGAGCCCGATATGGGACTTGATTCCAGGACCCTGGGATCACATCCTGAGCTAAAGACAGATGCTCAGTTGCTGAGCCACCCAGGTGTCCCATAGATCAAGTGTCTTGGCATGATGTCTGTATTTTGGACCTCATAAGAGTAGACACCGTGTCTCATTAATCTTCAGGTCCTCAGCACTGAGAACAGGATGGTGCACGGGGCATGAACAAGAGCTTTGATGGTAGAGGCCTGGCTGTGTCTCCAGCCTTATCCTTGGGCTTGTCCTGCTTGCAGATCTGCTGACCTTGAACCAGGGGCTGAGTGGAGGAGCACAAACAGGGTGGGACTGAGTGAATGCACTTGACTCTGCAGACTTAGGCTTTCTTTGGGGCCATCAGTGGTTTAAATTAAAGGAAGTAGAACATTTTCAAGCTTGCGAGATCCCTTGCTGTTCATTGTGGTGGGAATCCCACTTCCTGGTACTTGTGTCTTGTGTGTTCTGTCCCCTTGAATATGGGTGGCACCATGACTATTTCTCATCAACACAATGATGGATGTCACTTCTGACAACATTGCAGAAGACAGTGACTTCAGTCTTACTGGTAGACTCTCCATCAGCTCTCTTTCTGCTGGCTTGGATGAATAAGTGTCCATATGAAGAGGCCCAAATGACAAGGGGCAGAGGGTGGCCTCAGCGAACACCCAGCAAAGAGCTGTGGCCTAGGTAGGTCTTCACTCAAGAGGAACTGAATCCTGCCACTGACCAGGTGAACTTGGAAGCAGAGGAGAACCTCAGAGGAGACTCAGCCCTGGCTGATACCTTGAATGCAACCCAGTGGGACCCTGAGTGGAGGGGCCTGCTAAGCCATGTCTGGACTCCTTGCCAAGAGAAATGGAGGCAGTAAACATGTTGTTGAAGCCACTAAATTTGTGGTGAATTTTTTTTTTTTTTTTTATAATAGAACAAGTTAAGAAGGTACCCGGGGCTAGCCACACTTGAGGTAAAGGGTGCAGTCTTTTAAGACCACCAAGTCTTGGGGATCCCTGGGTGGCGCAGCGGTTTAGCGCCTGCCTTTGGCCCAGGGCGCGATCCTGGAGACCCAGGATCGAATCCCACTTCGGGGTCCTGGTGCATGGAGCCTGCTTCTCCCTCTGCCTGTGTCTCTGCCTCTCTCTCTCTCTCTCTCTCTCTGTGTGTGACTATCATAAATAAATAAAAATTAAAAAAAAAAAAAGACCACCAAGTCTTCCCAAGACTCCAACCCCATTGCAAGTTTGCAAGTTTGGGGGTCCCCAAGACCAACCTCACTTCAGATAAGCAGGCTACAGATTTGGGGGTTCCCACCACTGCTTTCAGGTTCAATATTTCACTGGAATGATTCAGAACTCAGGAAAACCCTATACTTACAGTTTGGTTGTAGTAAAAGGATACAGATTAGCTTCCATGTCCTCAGGGGCACATTGCCTTCCCAGCTTTGCTGAATGACAGTGTAGAGTATTGGCAGCCAGAGAACTCACCTGAGTGTTTAGTGCAGAGGTCTTGGAACTTCATCACACAGGCACAATAGAGTGAATCATTGCTTACGTGTTTGGACTCCAGCTCCAGCCCCCTGACATCCCCAGAGCTTGAGCTGACATCATGTGGATCAAAGCCCCAGGCCACTAATCATGCTGTGGGCTGTTCTAACGTGGCCAGCCCCCACCTAAGACTATTAGCTGCCCTTGCCCCGAGTCACCTCATGCGTGTGAACTATCAGATGTGGCCTTAGGGGGCCCCCATGACTAACAAAACCTAGATCTCCCTTCAGGTAAAATGAATTCTTCACCACGCAGAAGGGAGCAATTAAAGGGTCTTGACTGCTCAGAAAAGCAGACTGGTTCCTGCCCTGAGGATGGAGGTCTGCTTGAAGCCACTTTCATTAGGTTCAGTGAAGGCGTTCGAATTTTTATTTGGAGGGGTTTAGGAAAAATAGTCTAGAATGTGAAGATAGGCAAAAACATGGTTTCATGACCTTGACTATCACACTCAAGCATTTTCTAATAAGTCCTCTGAAAGTCATCTTCCATTTGGGGGGAATGTCCTTGTGTTTGGTTAACAGTCGACTGAGACCCAGATGTTTCACAAACCCTGTAGAATGAGAGGTTAGCTTGTAGAAAACTGAAGAAGTATGATATTTTTCTGACTAGTAGCAAAGACCGTCTCAATGGCTATGCTTAACTTACAGGATATTAACCAGCTACGAGAAATACAAAACTCCACAGTTTTATTTTAACATTTCTTTTTCCTACGGATGGTATAACCCTAATTTTTCATGTCCTCGTTCCATCAGCTCTTTCATTCTGCTGGTTTTCCCCCCCCCCCCCCATTAATGAGTTTAAAATTTTGACACTGGCTGGCAATGTCTGTGCGAGCTGTGTTTGTATCAGGAGCTTAGGGAAGCCATCGACCAGTGGGTTAGAAAGGGGGTGCACCTGCTTTGAAGCCACGCTTTCTTAGCAAGCACACTGGCTCAGCTCAGTTGGCCTGTTATTTAGGAGTGGTATTGGGAGGGAGGGCCAGGAGAGGTTCCCAGGAGGGGTCAAAGCCCCCACTCCCCTCGCAAACCCCGCTGCTTCCTCCTCTTCCTTCCCTATCCTTTGTTCTCTTTCTCCTCTTCTGTTTCCTTTTATTCCTCACCTTCTCAGAGCTCATTCCCTCCTGCAAGTTACCAGCCTGAAACTCTGATTTCTCCTCCGGTGCCACCGTGCGGGCCCTGTTTCCAATCCTAGGAAATCAGAGGTGCGTGTGAGGAGTAATAGTCCATTTCTAGAAGTATAGCAAAGGACAATGACCAATTTAAAAGTGGTTCATTCAGTCATCATGTATTGTTCCTTGGCACAGAGCGTGATATATCTACCGTGTCCTTAACTGTTCCCACCGATCAGGGCAAAATATAGGAAGAATGAAAATATACACAGGACCTCTGCAATTTGGTCTGAATCAAATGCTAGATTCTAATCAATATAATGTATTTTTTATTATTAAATAGCCCATTATAATATAACAGAGCAATAAATACTGATAAAAGTGTTCCCAGCGAGCAATGCCTTTTGGAATAATGACTATTTGATTATAGAATGATTTGGTTTTTAATTTACACCAGCACTTAATGTGTTCCTGTTAACTTAATATTCTCCTAGCACTAAGTGCAGCCCAGTCAGAGACCGTGATGAATGCGCGCCACTGGGGAACTTCATTAAGGAGCAGCTCCTGTGTGGGGCAGTGTTTGTTCTGTGGCCTGCGGCCTTCTGGAACAATCCAGACTGAACCTTGCTGCTGCGAGGGGTGCTGCTCGGTCAGCCAGGGCGGTGAGGTCAGAGCGCCCTGTGCTTCCACACACCACCTGTTCCCTTCCTTAATCCATGGACTCTGGCTCACCTGGGGCATACTGTCATCCAAGAGAGCTTCCTACGAGCCTGCTGTGTGCCAGGCACGTGCTGTTTAAGGGTGGGATTGAAAGAAAAAGGTCACCCCAGAGCAAGAATCCTCCGGAGTGTGTGGTCTTGAAAGGAGGTAGCAGGTCCCATCAACAAGGGATTGGTTTCACCCACAACCCGTCCCTCCCTCTCCTTCTCTCCCTTGGCTGCACCCCCAGGCTCCCCTTGTACCTGCCAGGGCAGAGCAGGGGTCAACCTCACGTACCCAGAGTTCCAAGCACTGGACCAGGACAATCATTTCATTCTCTAGGACCGAAAAACAGAACTGTCCACCTAGAACTTCAGGTATCCTAAGGGGATTGCAGACGAATGAGTCGTTAAATGTCACCCTTCCCAAATTCAAAAGCTGAGTTCACCACCTTCTCCTAAAACGTTCCCTTCTGGTCTTGCACGTTCCCAGTAACGTCTGCACCCAGAGGTGTGTTGGCCAATGTTTAACAAAAGGCTCCCAAAGAAAAGACCTCTGATTTCCTTGGTGCAGATGTTCCACCCTGTCACCCCAGCACCCCCTGCTGTGTCCTGACCCAGAGACAGGAGAGGCGCACACCTGGGCCGACGTCAGCCTCCAGCCGGCTGCACCACTGTCCACGCCAGCCTGCTGCTCTGACTCTCTTTCCTTCCATGTCCAGGAGCAGGAGGAGAGGTTGGGCTCCCCTCTGCTCTGAGCCCTTTGGATAAGCCGGCACCATGCCAGCCTGTCCCCAGACAGGAGACATATGGGCCTTTGGTTTCCATTGGGTTAGGGTTTGACAATGGGGCTAACACCACCTCTGGGTATTTTAGAAATCCCAAATGAAGACATCAGGACAACGAAATCCAGGGATGTCCTCTGATGGGCAGGACAAAACTGTCTAAGAAAGAATTGTTGTGTTCAACATGGTTTTCAAATTTTATTCAAAATCTTTAAAATTTATTTATAATTTCTGAGCCCAGAACTTAATACCATTTTATTATAGGCATAGAATACATATATATGTATATATATATATGTATATTTTAAAATATTTTATTCATGAGAGACACACAGAGTCGGAGACACAGGCAGAGGGAGAAGCAGACTCCCTGTGGAGAGCCCCCTGTAGGACTCGATCCCAGGACCCCGGGATTATGCACTGAGCTAAAGGCAGACGCTCAACCGCTGAGCCACCCAGGTGCCCCAGAATATATATATTTGGTTTCATTTTAATTTTTTTAATGAACTAGATTTTATTTATTTATTTATTTATTTATTTATTTATTTATTTATTTATTATTCATTCATGATAGAAAGAGAGAGAGAGGCAGAGACATAGGCAGAGGGAGAAGCAGTCTCCATGCAGGTAGCCGGATGAGGGACTCCATCCCAGGACTCCAGGATTGTGCCCTGGGCCAAAGGCAGGCGCTAAACCGCTGAGCCACCCAGGGATCCCCTATATTTGGTTTTAGTATTTCCTGACTGCACTGGTTTTTATTCTGATGTCCTGTCTCTCTTTGGTTTTCCTGTGTTTGTCAGAGTGGCTTCTGATTATCTTTTCATTACTGTCATTATGGGTAGCTGTGTCCAGCCATGGAACACGTATCGCTGTATTCTAAGTTACTCTTAAAATAAAAAAAAAAAGATTTTTTTTATTTATTTGAGAGAGAGACAGAGAGCATGAGCGGGGGAAGGGCAAAGGGAGAGGGAGAGGCAGACTCTCCACTGAGCAGGGAGCCCCATGCACAGCTCTATTCCAGGACCCCGGGATCGTGACCTAAGCCGAAGGCAGATGCTTAACCGACAGCCACCCAGGTGCTTCTAAGTTATTCTTTTTGTACCCTCTTTAGTAAAGTAAGGCATTATATTTATTTTTTGGGATTATGTACATGCCTTACATAATCTTTAAAATTTTCTTCCCGTCAAAAGCCACAGGACCAATCGTAAATCATTACCTGGCTCTTCTACAAATGTTGCAATTCTGAAGCCAGTCTGAGTCTAGAACCATAAAGAAAATTGTGTGTGTGTGTTCAAAAGAATATATTTCTGGACCTGATAAATCGACTTTTCTCAAGGGTGCAAAGGAAATTTTTGTGCCGGCATATTTATATGTCACAATTAACATTTTTGCTGCAGTCTGCACCTTTTTAGGCTATTCTGCTCTTGTTCATGTGATTAAATTAAAGCAGCAGGACCGAGGTGGCACTGACACTGAGCTCTCAGGGCAGCAGGGCACCTGCCCCCCACAGCAGGAGAGCAGGTTCCTGGAACCCCTTGCTGGGCCAGGTGGTGATGAGGTCTTCAGCGTCAGGAGCTAGAGGTCACAGGTGGTGGGGGTGGGAAGGTCATAGGGAACTAGGGGCTGTGGATATTTGTCATGTGGCATCTAAGTCACTTCGGGCGCCTATAACAAAAATATCACAGATGAGGCTCAAACAACAGACATTTTTTTTTCTCACCATTAGGGCAAGTTGGAGGGCCAATGTCAAGGTGCTGGCAGATTGGGTGTTGGCCGAGGACCCACTTGCTGGTTTGCGGATGGCTGTCTTCTCCCTACATCCTCCCACAGTGGAGAGGGAACACTGCAGTCTCCTCACTTCCTAATAAGGGCACTGATCCCATTCCTAAGGGCTCCCCCCCTCACGTCCCAGTCACTGTGGGCCTCTGAAGTGGGACAACTGAGGGCAGCATGGGCTCTGCCCCTGCTTGCCTCTGCCCTCAGCCTGGCCCCAACCTACACAGGCTCTGATCCCCCCACCCAAATCCAATGTGGGGTCAAAGTCCATTATCTACGGAAGGTATGAGAACGTCATGCTAGTCACTCACGATGCTCTTCTTTTTATAACAATGCAATTCTTAACCCAAATGGTTCAGGATAGCAAATGGTAGACATTTTAAAAAATAAAATTCCTTTAGATAAATATCCAAAGATACTTTGAACTGAACAAAGAGTTCAGTTTGGTGCCTTTCCCACTGCCCTTGGAGTTACCCATAGACTCTGAGTTCCCGCCCGTGTTCTGCGCTGTGCTTGCACCACCAGGCCCCTGGTTAGACGGGGTTGGGAGGTGCACCAGGGGGAGCAAGCCAGACTGCCCTGCAGGTGTAAGGAGCAGACACACGGCCCCTGGGCATCTTATTCCACTCGGGGCCTCTGATGTCTGTGATGGGTCCAAGCCCAATGCCCCCGTGGACAACCTCAGCCTGGCTTGCCTCCTATATCCCTCCTTCCTGCCATCCCAAACTTCTAGACTGTTTTTCCTCTCTACATAACATAAAATTTTGAATGTAAAATTCAGTAGAATTAAGCGTCTTCACGTTGTGCAGAACGTTTTCTTCTTCCCAGATCGACACTCTGGCCCCTTAACCACTAGCTCCTTGTTTCCTGTTGCCCCAGCTCTGGGACCATGGTTGGACTTTCTGTGCATGAGTTTGCCTGTCACAGGTGCCTCGTGTTAGTGGAATCACAGTGTTTGTCCCTTTGTGTCTGTCTTACTTCACTCAGCATATTGTCCTCAAGCTTCATAGCATGTGTCAGAACTGTGTTTCTTTTAAGGGTCGAGGAGACTTTCATTATGTGGATGTGCCACATGTTGTGTATCTCTTCGCGCTCAGATGGACATTTGGGTTGTTTCCATCTTCTGCCTATAGTGATCATGAGCACTGTGTCTTCCTCCAGTTGTGATCATTAGGAGCTACACCTGCTATCCAACCCTCCCTGATGCACTAAGTTTGTCCTGTGGATCTGATGTTGCGTTTGGCTCTTTGAATCTTCCCCTCTGCTCAGTGCCCTCACTGCACCAAGCCTTGCTCAGGCCTCCTCTTCAACCTGCCTGGGGTCAACGATGTCTATCCTGCTTCTGACCTTCACCCACTCTCTCTGTCCATTTCGGTGACCACCTGCTTTCCAGAACTCCTGCTCCGTTCTGCATCTCCAGAACTGCACATAACCTTGATTCCATCAGGAAATTCCATTTAACTGCTTTGTTTCCTGGCAGGTGTTCCTTTGGATGAGACTCTCCCTGCACGTTGGCCTTCCTTACTGTCCCAGTAGCCATAGCCCTCCAGACAGCGGAGGCTGAGTTCACAGACAGAGCTCAGCCTGGGTCTCAAACAAAATCTACAACGAAGCTAATCAAACATGTAATTAATTATATGCAACATGGTCATTATGCTACTTGGTAATTAGGCATGAATGATAAGCAGCTCATAAGTGACTCTAATTAGTTCTACTTTGATATGGACCAGTCAAGCATTTCCAGAGTGCGTAGAGAGTGCGTGTGCATGTGTGTGTTGGTGCAAGAAGAGAGGATATGAAAGGGTCATTTGGAGAGGTGAGATGGTAAGTCAAGGAAGGGAATGGAGACAGTTGTGACCCTGCCCTGGCCCCAAACCCAGAGGGGCAGGAAGTATTCCTTCTGATGACTCAGCTACAGCTTCAATTTCTTTCTACAGCCTTCCGCCCACCTTCTCTTTGGTCATACGTCCCCAAAGCAATTTTCTGTTCTATTTCTTTCTTTTTTCTTCTTGTTCCTACCCCCGACTGGTGAGAGGGAGGTGGGGCTGTGAATGCTGGCAGTCCGGGGCGAATGGCAGGATAAAAGAAGGCCTCCCAGCTTAAAGATGCTCTGTGCAGCTGCCTAAAACTCTAGCTATGGATTTAGCCAGCTCCTCTGACATGGAACCTCAGAGTAAATTATAGGACATCCAAAACCAGAATTCCCAACTTGAGGGCGGAGGAGTTACTGCCTGGGGCCCAAGTGTTCTCTTACTTTGAATAATGCTCCTGCCTATATTTACCCCAATTAAAAAGCATGCACATGGTTGTGCAGAGATCAGGAAACTATCCATTTAAAGGGTTTATTAAATCCACAGACTCTTAACATTGTGTATCCTTTAATCAATAGACGGGCACAGTTACGCTCCTGAGGTAGTTTTTGCAATAAAAGGGGATCTGCATTTGGAACCTCTTCTTTTCTTCCTGTCGAGGCCCTTTGCTCCAGTCAAACCGGGCTACCCTCTGCTTCCTGAACAGTCCATTCGCTTCCCCCTCCAACCCTTTGCTCTCATTTTATTTTATTTTATCTTTGATCTCTTTGAGATTTTCTTTTTTCTTTCATTAGTTGGACTTCCCAGGCATTTCTGAGAGGCACATTCCTAAAAATAGTGTAAGTGTTTACCGTCTCCCATGAAGCTCCCTGTAGCTCCTCCGACGGAGATACTGCTTCTTCCCCATACTCACACAGCGTGGGATTTCTGGTTTTGGAGTACTTCATACATTTTGTCCTAGGGTTTAGTTATTTGTGTGCTACCTTATCACCCGCAGGTAGTAACTGCCTCCTTTGCTTATTTGGTTTGTTTTTAGAGCTTCAGCAGACCTTGCACACAAAATTATCTCAATGAATTTTTTAAAGATTTTATTTATTCATGAGAGACACACACACACACACACACACACACAGAGGCAGAGACACAGGCAGAGGGAGGAGAAGCAGGCTCCACGCAGGGAGCCTGACGTGGGACTCGATCCCGGGTCTCCAGGACCTTGCCCTGGGCCGAATGCAGCACTAAACCACTGAGCCACTGCAGCTGCCCTTCAATGAATTTTTTTTTTTTTCCTTCAATGAATTTTTTAAAAAATATTTTATTTATTTATTCATGAGAGACACACACAGAGAGAGAGGCAGAGACGCAGGCAGAGGGAGAAGAAGCAGGCTCCATGCAGGGAGCCCAATGTGGGACTCGATCCTGGGAATCGGGATCAGGCCCTGAGCCAAAGGTAGACGCTCAACTGCTGAGCCACCCAGGCATCCCTCAATGAGTTTTTTTTAAAAGAATTTTTTATTTAATTTCAATTTCATTAACATATACTATATTTTTAGTTCCAGAGGTGCAGTTTAGTGATTCATCAGTTGCATGTAATGAATGTTTTTGATGTTGGATGGAAATGTCAGCAAATTAGACTAAAGAGGCAGCACATTGATGTGAACTTTTATTGGATAAAGCTTTGAAACAGATAGGTTTTTTTTTTTTTAAGATTTTTATTTATTTGACAGAGAGAGAGTGAGCAGAAGCAGGGGGGCAGAGGTAGAGGGAGAAACAAGTTCCCTGCTGAGCAGGGAGCCCAAAGTGGGGCTTGATCCCAGGACCCTGGGATCGTGACCTGAGCTGAAGGCAGATACTTAATGGACTGAGCCACCTAGATGCCTGAAACCTATTGGTTAAACCAACTCATTAATGGAGAGTCCTGCTCTAAACGTCTAAGCCTACCCTGATCCTAATGAAGGACTAACCATTTTTGTGTGTTCTATCCACATGGATTCCTCTCTGTGTTGGTGATAGCGGGTACCCAAGTGTTCATCAGAGTGACTTCATGTCGATATGGCAGGCTGAGCTGACACCGGTGATGTCCTCTTCCCTTACACACACACACGCACACATAGACAGTAGATAAATCAAGCAGCTGCAGTGGCAGAGCTTTATATATAGTGCTGGGTTTGGCAGCCAGAAAGATAAATCTTCAGGTTCCAGACAAAAGGAGGAAACTCAGAATCAGAATGTTGTTTGTCTACTGTGGATGGATCACAACACCTGCTTTAGACAGGGAGCTGGGCTGTGTGCAGGTGCGCACAGACCCAGGAGCTGGGAGACAGCTAGCTGCCTGAAGCCTGAGGTCAGGAAAAGCTGTCCGATATGTGAAATTCCCAAAAACTTGTCTACTTGGGAAAGCTGCATGGAAACCTGCCATTTGGTAGGAGGGTCAGGGGTGGAAGAGAAGCTCTGTACTTCACTGCGTCCTGGGGTGGGGATTTGGATTCACATCACCTACATGGATTAAGGATCCTCTACTGAGAAAGTAATACAAAACTGGTCCTGGATGGGTAAGTCTCTTGCTACATATTCTCCTACACGTGGGCGTTTTCATATACTGGGGTGCTTCTAGGACTCACAGAGAATAGTCAACATCGAATGAGTTTTTAAAAAAGATTTTATTTTTTTATTCATGAGAGACACACACAGAGAGAGGCAGAAACATAGGGAGAGGGAGAAGCAGGCTCCTCACAGGGAGCCTGATGCGGGACCTGATCCCAGGACCAGGATCACACCCTGAGCCAAAGGCAGATGCTCAACCACTGAGCCACCCAGGTGTCCCAACATAGAATATGAGTTTAAATAAATAGCTAAGAACAAATAAGGAAATAAACTGTTTTTTTTTTTTTTTTTTTTTTTTTACCAAGGAAGAATCAGGAGGAATATAGGAAGATCGGTGCCCCAGGAACTAGAAGACACTGAATCTTTGTAATACATACTTAATGATAAAAGAAATAAAGAACAAGACCTTAAAGCAACAATGTGATGTTATAAAACACAATAAGCTTACTTTAAGAATAACCAGAAAGGAACCCTAGAAACAAACAAACAAACAAAAATCTTAATGTTAAAAATGCTCATGGGAAGGAGACAGTTCCACTAAGCAGTGGATATTAACTGTGGAGGATGGTCATACAGTACAAGGTGGATGGGAGAAAATCATGTCTCACATCACATACAGAAGAAGCTACAGAGATGTAGAGAAGAGGAGGCTAACAGTAGTTCCACAAGGCATGAACAGAAAGAAGAGGGAGAAGAAAGACTTGAAAAGATAATTGCTGAGTAGTTTCTAGAACGGAAGAAATGTGTGAGTTATACATTGATGAAATGCGCAGAGTCCAGAACTAGAGAAATAAAAGCAATCCACACCCAAATACATCAGAATGAAGTCATAGATCATCAAAGAGAAGAGAAATAATTGAAAGCCTTCTACAAAGGAAGAACAATTAGATTCTAAGTGGAATTCTTATTAGCAACACAAGATTTTAGGAAAAAAGAGAATATTTTTTAAGTGCCGAATGATAACATCTTTCAATTAGGATTTTATGCTCAGCTAGCCTATCACTTAAGGATGAGGCAAATAAAAATAAGGGCATTTTCAGATATGTTAACAACAGTTTGTCTTTCATAAATCCTAGCTGGAAAACCACTGCAGGACATCCATCTGCATAAGCAATGATCCAGATGGAAAGAGTGGCGTTTGCAAAAGCAGTCAGTAGAAACAACATGAGATGTGTAAAAATACAATCAGGATTTTTAAAAAAGAATAATTTGGGGATAAAAGGTAGTATTAAAATAATGAACAAAATCCTTGGTAGGTGACAAGTGAGAGGCTAAAACGAACGAGTCCCAAGGTGTTTATATTTTGGGAGAAGTCACATTTATTAGGTTTAGGCTTGTCTCACATGCATGTTAACAGGTGAGGGAACCACAGACAAAACAGGACAGAATGCATACCTTCTAAATGTCTGAGCTAGTAGAGGAACAAAAGAAAATTCGTCAACTCAGGACAGGAAAGGAAGAATAAAATAAGTATGGCACCAAATACTCAATACCCACCATCAGGATAAAAAGATTTAATTCACTTATTAAAAACATGCACATGATAGAGCACCGGGCATCAATTAAAAGGTGTACACCAGGTCCGCCTGTGTCAGATTGTGAGGTGACACGTGAGATCGGTGAGTTGCCAAAATTTATTCAAAAAACACACAAAGAAATATAGGTAGTAAAAATATGAGAAATGGACTAGAAAGATATACACACATTCATCAGGGTAAGTACCTCTGGGGAGGGGGTGAGAATAATAGCCTGAGAGGGGGGAGGAAGATAATTTTACATTAATGCAGTGTTCTGTTTTTACACAAAATATTCTCAGGTGAAAATGAAAATAATTGCTTAGCATAATTAAGCCTCGCTGTTTTGCTAGTTGTCAGCACATCACTCTTCCTGGGGTATATTATGTTTTTATCCAGGTAAATTACGTGTCTCCAAAGGCCAATTAATTTGGTGAGTTTAATGGTGAACACACAGGCATTGCAGCTGCCTGGAGACAGGGGTTGTTTGACAGGGAACCTTCCAGAGGCTCAGCTGGGAAGTGGACGGGCTCACGTGGAAGGAGCCTTGGGCCACGTCCATCCAGAGTGGGTGATCCTGTCCCCTGTCTCACGGCCCAGGGAAGAGGGAAGCCTTATGGCCACCCATGGTGGCACCTGGAGGGCATGGTGGAGATGACCGCCCTTCGATGCCACTCAGTCCCCAGATTGGTCACCTGGCTGCCCGGTGAGTAGCAGGTGCATCACACATGTCTGGGTGATCCTAATAGGTGTGACATGAGTGATGTGCATGGACTCACTCCATGCTCACAGCTACCTGTGAAGCCCAAATGACAAGTGTCCCCATCCTGCACTCGAGAAAACACATGTAAGCAGGTTCATGTGCTTCTGGTCTCAAGGCCAGCAGGGGTTCGGGTCAACGGAACATGGCTTTCCAGTCCATTCTATGAGCCACCATGAGCAAGGCAGCTCCTGGTGGAGGGAGGGTTGATTCGAGAGGCACCGGGGATGGGAAAGGAGGAGCAGAGAGTGGGGGAAACCTTCCCAGCCCCCACTTGGCAGGAAGCTGCACTGGGTGTGGACACTTCAGGTGTTGCTTTGTTCTGTCTTTGAGCAAAGGATGACCCTCTCCCTCATCCCAGACTGAGCCCCGGCCACATGTCACAGCTCCTTCTCATGCAAGCGCTTCGCTTTCTGTGGAAGTGACTGAATGACCCAGATGGAGGACAGTGGGCAGTCCCCTCCCTGGGAGTCACTGTGGTTCCTCTGCCCCTGGGAGCAGTCTCCGTAAACATGCAAATTCTTCTTGGAAGGTTAAGTAGGCTTTATACTAAGGCCATTAACAAATCTTTGCTCGAGATGGCAAGCTGAGATGCCAGTGCAGGGCCTTGAAGGGATAAAATTTGGGACAGGTTGGTTTTGAAAAGCTGAGAAGAGGGGAGGCTGAGGATGCCAGAGGGCTCCCTAGCAAAGGCTGGCCACGGTAAGGGGTCCGAGTGGGCAGCGTTGGTCATATGAGAATGTCATGGACTCAGTGTGTCCCCCCAAATTCATATATTGGAGCCCTGACCCTCAGTGGAATGGAATTTGGAGCTTGGGCCTTTGGGAGGCAATTAGGTTTAGATGAGGTCATGAGGGTGGGAACCCCATGTTGGGATTAGTGCCCTTATGAGAAGAGGAAGAGGCCAGAGTCCTCTCTCTCTACCACATCAGGACACAGGGAGAAGGTGGTCATCTGCCTCCAGGAAGAGGGTCTCCCCAGAAACTGAATCAGCCAGCCCTTGGTCTTGGACTCTCAGCTTCCAGATGGTAAGAAATATATGTCTGTTGTTTGTTTAAGCCCCCAGTCTGTGATATTTTGTTGTACCAGCCCATGCCGACCAAGATGGGGAGATACTTCCAAAGTGAGCAAAAATGTGCCAAGGGGGTTGGGAGGAGAAGGCCTCCTCCTCCACAGGCTCTAGTCAGACCTCTTGGATACATATATCACTTCAGCCTCCTACCAGCTCTCTAACTTTGGACAAGTTCTTAAAACTTGTACTTAAAAAAGTCTCTGAAATGAAGAGACTAGAACTTCTTCACAGGTAGTTGTGAATGTTCTGCGTGTAAAGTGCTTGTGGCAGTGTCTCCATGTGTAGGATGTGCTCACTAGGGTCACTACTCATTGCTGAGATTTTTTTTTTTCCCTATTTACAACAGTAAATGCACGGGGGCTTGGGTACCTTGCTGGGGAAGTTGATATAACCACCCCGCCTTATAGAGGAGGAAATAGAGTTTGTGTTTGCCTGAGGCCCCCAGAAGGCCCTCCTGCTGGGCTTACCTCATGGCCTTCCTCTCTGAATGTCACAGGCTCAGGTCTGTGATGTCTCCAAGTATTCCCAGGGCACTTTCTGGTGGTTAGTTTTAGGAGCCAATGGGGCCAGGCCCTGGCATCTGATTGATCATAAACACTATGAGTTGTTGCTGTGGAGGTATCTATTTATTTATTTATTTATTAAAAATGCCCATCATTATGTTTTTTTTAAAGATTTTATTTATTTATTCATAGAGACACAGAGAGAGAGAGAGAGGCAGAGACACAGGCAGAGGGAGAAGCAGGCTCCATGCAGAGAGCCCGATATGGGACTCCATCCAGGGTCTCCAGGATCACACCCTGGGCTGCAGGTGGCGCCAAACCGCTGCGCCACCCAGGCTGCCCGCTGTGGAGGTATTTTTAGATATGGTTCACATCTGCATTCAGTTGACCTTAAGTCAGGGCGATTTTACTTTACTCTATGTTAAGAGGCCTGTAATGTGGGTAGGCCTCCTCTAGTCAGTTGAAGGCCCTAAGAAGCACGCTTTAGTCTGCTCGGGATAATGTAACAAAATACCACAGATTGGTTTTTGAACAACAGAAATCTATCTATCCTCCGCTGTGGAGGCTGAGAAGTCCAAGATCAAGCTTCTGGCTGATTCTGTTTCTGGGGAGAGCTCTCCTCCTGGTTCGTCAGTGGCTGCTGCTTGGTTATCTTCACATGCCAGAGAGATCCAGCTCTCTGCCGTCTGTCTCTGCTACAGGAGCAAATCGCATCATGAGGGCCCCACTTCACAACTTCACCTAACCCTCCTTACCTTCCACAGGCCACATCTCCAAAGTCCATCACATTGAGGGTTAGGGCTTCAACATAGGAATTTTCAGGGGATACAAACATTTCATTCACAACAGAGCAACACTGACATTTCCCTGTGGGGAAGCAATTCTGCTTCAAGACTACAATGTCAACTCCTGCTTGCATTTCCAGCCCTACAGGTGTTGGACTTGTCACCCCCTCAATGACGTGTACCAACAACTTAAGACCCCCCAGCCCCATTTCATGCACACACACACACACACACACACACACACACTCTCTCTCTCTCTCTCTCTCTTTCTCTCTCTCTCTCCAGCTGGCTAGCTACTAGATGTATCTCTTATTGGTTCTTTTCTCTGGAGACCCCTAATACAAGGTGAGAGGCAGACTTTGAGTCAATAATTTTCTTCCCTCCACATTCAGGCCAGGAATGACTTAAATCAGCCCAAACCAAGAAATTTAAAATATGACTATTGTCGAGAATATAATGACCCTAGTTTCCTACTCTGAGATCCAACTCCAGATTCTCTGCCAACTGCTCCTTCTGCTGCCTCATGGGAGGCCCATCCACTGAGTTTTCGTTGGTTAGGTCCATTGAGAACTGCTGTCAACAGTGGGCCGCTCGATTTCCTAAGGAACAATTTAATAGCTCTTACTCATCTCTTTATTAAGCCTATTTCTTTAACTCTTAATCCTTGCATTATTTTAGAAACGTAAAAAAAAAAAATGAGTTAGAAAAAAGAGAAAGGAGATAAAAGGTAACCAGAGAGTGTATGGTACACCTCCCAGGGCTCCTTATTCTTTCATTTTACCCAATTTTTATCGGTTCCTTTAAACATTAGTTCTCTATCAATCTTCTTGATGTTAAGGCAGATTCTTCGATTGAAGTTCAGCTTCTATAATGTACTTAGATTCTGTTTGTGAAGAGATGAAGGACAAATAATTACTAATAATATTAGAAATGGTGCATTATAATTGTACAGCTTTGTGCCTCAGAAAGCATGTTTGTAGTTCTTATTTCAATTCATGCTTTAAACCTTCCAGTACCTCAGTGAAGGCCTTCTATAATCAACCCTTAACATTTAGGAGTGATTTTTTTTCCCCACAGAAGCCTTCTCTTTAGAACCAATGTGTATTGTTTCCCTCATAAGATGGAATAAAATGGAATTTGAAATGTTTGAGAAATAATTCAAGATATGACAGAGAACAACCGTGCACTATGGGGAGAAATAATCTCAATCCCAAGGCCTTAGAGTCTTTCTGTGTTTGGCCACTCAGCATCTCAACCTGTCCCAGCCATTGTCTGTTCTTTGGCAAGTCCTGGGCACCAATCACCTGTGATAGTGGACACAGGAAGAATTGAATTTTCAAGGGTCTGTTGTGGGGATGGCAGATAGGGAGCTTCTTGTCAGCATTTTCCCACTTTGGACCCATTGGCAGATATACCTGATGGTCTGTGGGAATCCCTCCCTCTCATCTCTGGACCTGGCTTCAGAACCCTTCATGACCACAGTGCTCCAATCACCCATCAGTCACTCAGGATCCCTGCTGGATGTGATCTGTCTTTGCCACTCAGGTCTTATATTATTATTCCTCCACTCTAAAATAATTGGAAGGATTCTGTATGATTTACTCAGTCTCAGAGAATTGCAGACTATTAGAATGAGAAGGGGACTTAGATACCAAGGGCAACCTTTGCACCGAATTAGGTAAGAAACTCTAGAGCAATGATGTGCATAGCATGAGATCTATGGTGTTGGGGCCAGAATCTAGATTCCCCTGCCCAGCAATGAACTAATGTTGCTAATATGCTCTCCAAAGATGAGGGGAGAACCTCTTTGTTTTCCTTATTCTGAGTTAATGATAAAATTACAAGATACCTGGGTCAGAAGGAACAGAATACCCACCTGGTCCAGCTTCCCGTCCATGGTAGGAGGAAGACCATCTAAATACTTACTACCTGAATCCTTCCAGTGACAGACCTTTCCATTTGAGTTCTCGTTGAATTAAAATCTTTTACCCTAGAGCTCTCAGCAACTGGCCCTAGTGTTTTCCTCTAAATGAGCCCTACAAACTGGGGAATGTATTATCTTTCCTGAAGGGGATAGAAATTTAGCTTAGTTAAGTGCATCTATCTCCACCTTGCTCTTTTTTTTTTTTAAGGATTTTCTTTATTTATTCATGAGAGACACACAGAGAGAGGCAGAGACACAGGCAGAGGGGAGAAGCAGGCTCCCTGCAAGGAGCCTGATGTGGGACTTGATCCCAGGATCCCAGGATCCCAGGATCATGACCTAAGCCAAAGACAGATGCTCAACAGCTGAGCCACCCAGGCATCCCTCCATCTTGCTCTTAAAAAGTAAATCTAATGGTGAGCACTTTGAACACAATGTTGGGTGGAAGGGAGACACTTTTAGGCAAATAGACCCTTTCAAGGGAGCCTTCAGATAGCTCCATCTAGACCTTTTTTTTCTCCTTCACACATAAGGTCATATCTGACCCTTCCAAGGAGCAGGACAGAGTCAGGTATCTGCAGGCAGGGGGGCCCCAGACCAGGCAGTGGTTACACAGGCTCTGGGAGGTTCTCTAGCCTTTGTCTGGATAGGTCACCATACAAGTATTTTCTGAGGGTTAAAATGGCTTCCTCTAGGTATGTGAGCTTCTCCCTGTGTGCCATCTTGACTGATAGTAATTTTTTCCACAATGTAAGCCATTTTGACATGAAGAGTGTGCTTTTCCAAGGCACTTTTGTACTGATCGTTTGCCATCAGACTTTGACAAAGCTACATATTATCGGAAATACCAAAGGAGCCGCTCTACTCTCCACTATAACTCAGGAAGCATATTAGGCCCTGAAATTCTAATACCTCATTTTCATGACAAACGATGCAACAAGAGCCCCAAATGGTTGCCATGAATCTCTGTTCCTGACTGCAGTCGCCCTGGGAGAAGGAAAGTGCCGAACACTTAACCTCTCTGTTCTGGCACGAGGGTGCACGAGGCATGCGGGGGATGCTGACCACAAGTAAGGGCCGCCATTCATGTGGCTCTGGGCCCTGAATAACTTTGAGTAGATGCAATTCTAAAGCATAAAGACATAGCAAGAAACCAGGTTTCTAATAGTTACATCTGACGTTGCTCTGACCACCGAGGCCTTGGCAAAGGGGTGATTGATAGCCCTGGCAGTATCCACTTAAGGGGATACATCAATCATGGGACAAGTTAGCTCTCCAGGGGCTCCTTGAGAGTCTCAGAAGGTTGCCAAACACTGTGTGAGCCTTCATTCCACTCATTTGCTGTGCAAATGGGGCCAAGACTCAATGTTTGTATCAACTTGGGAAGCTCCCTACACTCGGCCTAAATTATGGCAGTTTTCACTACAAAATAGAATTCAAAAGGAGAAAAGAAGGTAACCTGACCTAATATAGGAGACTCTAGCAGATAACATCCAAGGGGTTTCTGTTAGGGTTCTCCAGAGAACCGGAACCAGGAGGATGTGTGTACGTGTGTGTTAGCATGTGTGTGTGTATATGTGTAAAACAAGGAATTGGCTCCTTGGTGACTATGGAGGCTGACAAGTTTCACAGTCTGTGGCCAACAAGCTGGGGACCCAGGAGCACCAATGGTGTAGTTCTAGTTTGAGTCTGAAGGCCTGAGAGCCATGTAGCCAGCAAGCTGGAGATCCAGGAGATCGGCTCCAGTCCAAAGGCAGGGGAGAAACTGATGTTCCCACTTGAAGGCAGTTAGGTGGAGGGAACTCCCTTGTATTCATCCTTTTTGTTACATTCAGACATTCCTTTGACCAGATAAGGCCTATCCACATTAGGGGGAGCAATCTGCTTTACTTACTTGATTCCAATGTTAATCCAATCCAGAAACACCCTCACAGAAACACCTAGAATAATGTCTGACCAATCATCTGGGTACCTTGTGGCCCTAGTCCTGACACGTAAAATTAACCATTATAAATCTACCGCTAGTTACTTGGCACCTATGCACATCTCCTCAAGCCATGCTTAATGTCCATGAGAAGACAATAGTAAGGTTGTAACTCTGCCCGACGTGATGCCTGTCCTGAGTGCAAGTGACAACATGGTGACTAGAACTCCAGAAGAGGGGGTGAAGCCCCCTAGTGATGCTTACTCTTTGATTTCCCATAGCAAATACTAGGATGCAGCATTAACAACACTTAAATACTGTGAAATAATCTATACGTCTTATGTTACAGGACAAAGCAATAAGAGAGGGAAGAAAATGAAGCGATTTGCTTAATGTGTATGTATATACTCATGCACACGCATGCACATGCATGCACACACATGCACATACACATAGACACATTCCTAATAAGCTAAGGAGGAAATACTTATAGCAATTACAGTCTTCATTTCTATACCTGGTCATCTGGCCATACTGGCATTTATAACTCCCTTCTCCCATGACCCTCTCTGTATTCCCTTTGCCTTCAGCAAGCACCTCAGCTGGTTGTGTTTCTCTGCTTGTGAGGTGATCCAGATCTCCATTCCCAAAGAGTCTGGGCCTTTGGGAGTCTTGCCTGGGTTGGGTGTTGAAGTTTTCCATTGGCTTTAATCACAGGGCATGGTAATCTTTATTTTTTTATTTTTTATTTTTTTAGGGCATGGTAATCTTTAGATGCTTTAAGGGTTCTCCTGGATTCCAGGCATACTCTTCCTTCCCTCCACTGTGGGGGAACAGTCCAGTGTCCCCTTGGTGGCAGGATCAGTCACTCCAGACAGCACAGGAACTCCTTTACTTGCTGGTTGATTCAGAGGCATGAGGACCCCAAAGTGGCCAGGGAGGAGTCTGAAATTCTAGTTCAGTGGAGTCATTGTTGTGTCTCCCAGTAGAAGCATTCCTCCCCTTGGCCTAGAACCTCTAGGCCAGGAGAGTATAAGCTCGTGGGAACAGGAAGCAAACATTTTGCTAGCAGTCACTGGTGTAACAGTGAGTGGTACCACTCCCTTTTTGTCCCTTTGATTATTGGGTCTGTGAATCCTGGCCATGGCAGAAATGGTGCCATATAATAGTGATTCAGAGCATATACAGCCCTCTGGAGAGCCTATTCCCAGCCCTGCAAGACATTGCCACCTAGCTGGCCATGTGAGTGAGTCTTCATGCATGACCAGTGAATTCTAAGAGCATGAGCCCATTTTAGCTCTTCTTCTGCTATGAAGTAGACTTCTTAGTCAGGAGTAATGCTATGTGGAATGCCATCTTGGCAGATAAGGCATTCTGGAAGTCCAAAGATGGGAGTTTTGGAAGAAGTCTTGCCTGTAGGGAAGGTAAATCTGTATCTGTAGTAAGTATCTATTCTAACAAGGACAAAATGCTGCCTCTTTCATGATAGAAGTGGCCCAATGCAATCAACCTGCCATCAGATTGCTGGGCAATCTCTCTGGGAAATGGTGCCATCTGGGGTGGTGGCCATAGCCAAGTCAGCTTTGGTGAGTGGAGGTCCATGTTGCTGAGCCCACATATTACCTCCATCCCTGTCACCATTAGCCACTTTGTTCATGAGCCCATTGGACAGAGATGGGGGTGGCGGGGGAAAGAGGCTGATTGGTATCTATAGAACAGATTATCTAACCACTTGGTTGTTAAAATCCTTCTCTGAGCCCTGGTAGCTAGGCCTGATGTCCACCCTGCCCCTGAGTGGGGTCCTTCTCAACACCTGCCGCCCTCTAGCCCACAGTGAGGTCAGCCCTTGTCCCGGGAGAGGTGAGGTCAACCTTGTCTGCTGATGTGTTCAAGAGGCTTCCACACCTTCAACCCACCTCACAGTGTGTGTTTGCTTTCCTTCTGGCATCTCACTGGAGCACATTCACAGAGGAGACCAGTGAGTCAGTTGGGGTGGACAGACAACGTTTCCCTCATTTCCCAGCCCCATTCTGGAGCTTAGCTGAGCTTATTCAATTTGATTAAAGGATTTTATGTCTGGCTTGTTGGAGAGATAGGGATTAAGCAATAAGGAGCTTTTCCCTTCCTGGGCTCTCTGAATTTATCACCAGACTATAGCTGTGTTCTGGCTTCTTGGCTGCTTTTCTTAAAATGCCAGATTCTTTTCCTTATTTATATTAATGAGATCAGTCAAAAATGATTAAGCCTCATGCAGTTTTGCAACCTGTAAGTCATCAAACATAAAAGCTGGGAGTTCAGAAAGAAGCCCAGGCCCAAGTATCGTTTTACAGATATGAGAACCAGAGAGGTTAATGACTTGCTTGAGGTCACACAGCGAGTTCCAGGCAGAGTGGTGAATAGAACCCAGGTCTCTTGCCTTCTGAATTAGCAGTGTTTTGTATCACCTCTTGGCCTTGGAGAAGGAGACTGAACCTCACAGGGAGCAGATGGAGAGTAACAGAGAGGGAGTTCTTTCCTAGTGTCTGTGGCTGCTCAGGCTGTCTGCTTGGTCTCTGTCAGACAAGAGCAGCAAGCAGCCCTGACATTTTACTAGAGAATACCAAGGGAGTGGTGTGCTGAGGAGAGTTACAGGATCATGGAACTGAGGAGAAGGATAAAGGGCAGCACGAAAATGTGACAGACATAGTGGTCCTCAGTGATCGATCCTCCAGGCAGTGCCAAGTCGTATTTATGGGCACCATAAACCCAGGGCGGGGTAGTGAGGGCTCCCCATATAGGGGGTAGCCTCTGCTGGGCTCACTAAGGAGAAGACATGGAGGACTCCCAGGGTCTCAGAGCTGAAGGGGATAGCAGGTCCGCTCGGCAGAGCTCGGGCAGGTGCGAGTCAAACCCAGGACTGGAAAGGGGGTCCCGACTCCTTGTCTGCACCCTTGCTCAAGGCCGTGGCTCTGGCACAAGCAAAGTGTCTATTTGGACCCAGGAAGGTATTAGTGGCCTGGGGGTACTTAGCAATTTAGTTAAGGCCATCGGTGTTGGGCTTATTTCTCGAGAAGGTACTGATTTTCCTCCATTTATATTTGTTTGTAGATCATGGCCATAGGGTCATTGACATAAATAGTTTATGTTTGTGTAAACTGGAAACGGGGTTGACTTTTGGCTGTTGGAGGTGAGCCTCGGCGCACCTGTTGATGGGATGCAGGAGACAGGAGGCATTCTAGCAGGCAGGTAAAGTGCCCTGTTCAGAGATGAAGAACATCCGTGGTAGGGTCAGATGGGCAAATCCTCAGGACAAATGGGGTGTCCCATGGGCAGAAGGATCAGGGAGTGTTTGCAGATACAGGCATGTGTCAGGAATGTCCAAGAGGCAGTAGGATGCTGGGTGCATCCAGATGGGGGGTTGGGAGGTGTGGGGAAGCACAGGGTGAGTTGTGAGAACCCAGACCCAGTACAGGAATTGGAGGCAGGTGCCAGGACCGGGCACAGTGCTCATGGCCATCCGCAGAACAGAGGTCTGTCTGTGCCTCCCTGGGGGACAGGAGGATGCTGGTCTAACTAGGTCTCCTGCTCCCGGGCTGTGCCCTGTCCCCAAGCCTGACAGCCTCTGTTCTGGCCGTGGGTGTCTAGCCCAGTGGCCTCTGCTCTAGTTCTCCTTTCAGGAGCTCAGTCTTCTCCAAGTACTGACTCACCCAGCACAATTCCTGAGTGTGTGTTATTGGGGTACAAAGAACAGAATTGTCCAGAAGTGACTCTGGGATGTGGTTGGTCCATCAGAAGGTATCCGTGCTCAATAAGTCTTGTTGAATTGAATTGGCCTCCCAGAGTGTGGGCCCCTGCCATCTCCAGAACTGGCCAGTTGTGAGCACAATTGCCTACACCTCAAAAGCTTAGCCATCTATGGTTTCTGGACAAGTACTGCTTGAGGCAAGCAGGGTCAGAGGACCCCTCCCTCACTAGCAAGTCAGTGCTGCAATTTTCCTTACTCTCTTGGGTCTATTATCCCATCTGCCTGTGTGGTACATTGGCTGGAGTCCATGCAGATCTGAAATCGCACTAAAAGTTCATCTACATAACCTCAGAATGTTGCCATTAATTGAAATACCTTGATTCTGTGTCCTATTCAGATTGGACCCTTGGACATGCCACTTGTCTTGACTGGGCCTGAATTTCCATTCCTTTTAGGAGTCTGGGCAGCTAGCGTGATGTCGGGGAGAGGACCAGTTATACAACCACATAGTTGCCCCCACCCTTCCAAGGCTTTCTCCTTTTTTCTTTTGCCCACATGCCTAGCCTTACAATATGCACTGGGGCAGAAGCTTCAAGGGGCGCTTGAGGTTACAAATAAGAATGTCCAATGCAAACTCATTTAAGTAATTTATTTGCCTTATTGAGCCATATGACTGGGGGGAAAACCCAGAAGCAGACTGGATTTTAGGGATGGTCCAATGAGATTTCTGTGTCTTTCTCTGTGATTGTCTTAGCTTTGGCCTCCTCCTCCTCTGAGTTCTGTTCTGTCCTTGGATTGGTGTGCCTCATGGATACAAAGTGGCTGCCAGCAGCAATTAGGGCTACATGCTTCATTAGGGGGGTGGCACCTGCCTTTAGCTCAGGTCATGATCCTGGGGTCCTGGGATCGAGCCCCACATCAGGCTCCCTGCTTAGTGGGTAGTCTGCTTCTCCCTCTCCCTCTGCTGCTCCCCCTGCTTGTACACGCACACTCTCTCTCAAATAAATAAATAAATAAATAAATAAATAAATAAATAAATAAATAAAATCTTAAAAAAATTTCATTAAGCATGTTCAGCAGGAGAAGTGTAGCTTCCCAGACTTGTCACAAAAAATCCTGACCTTCACTCTGTTGGAATCACACGTGTATAGATGGCGGTGGGAGGGAGATGCTGTGTGCTGATGCTCCAGGCCTGAGTTAGGTGCTCAGTATCCTGGAAGACAGATGCTGCTCGCCCATTGGGAAGCCCCTTCCTGGAGCTGGACATGAAGTCATGGACAGCCAGATGGCATGGCAGGGAGCTAGTGGGGGGAGAATGGGAGGCATGTCAGAAGGCACTCCTGACTTCTACTAGACAAGGGTAGGGACTTGAACTGGAGCTTAAAGAACAGGTTGGATTTGGAAATGTCCAATTATACAACTGACCTCGACCCACCTGCCTTATATAGCAAGAACCTAAGGGCAGACAAATTTCCACCAAATTTGTGTTATTCTAATGTCATTCAGGTGGTATATAATCATACGCAGATCAGAGCTGAGTGACAGGTCAAGACCGAGCGGAAGAAGAAAGTAGGAGGAGAAGGAAGTAGGAGGAAACTCATGACAAATTGGCCGGCTCTCGGGCTGAAACAACGCCACACTTCTCGCCACCCCCCAGAACATTATTTTGATTGGCCAATTACATGCTGTAAGATCAGATTGAATTCCATGAAGAAACACTTGGATGGAAATAATTGTAGGTAGAGTCGTTTTATTAGTATTCCTAAAGACCTCTGATGAGGAATAATGATGGTAAATCATTAATATATATTTTCAGCTGCTTTAAAAATTAAATCTGTTCCACAATGTGTTTCACCATTTTATAGCCATTATACAGAGCCCTTTGGGATAGTCTCATAAAAGGCATTCCATAAATTTGATCTGTCCTTGTATTGCATTACATTTTACAGCAATAATCTGGCATTTTAAAAAGCTCCAAGGCATCATCTCTTTCAGAAGCAGCAATGAAAGAAAGTGTGGGAGAATGGGAAATAGTAAGTTCTGGGGATGGAGCAGCCATCCGTTCTCAGAGGGGTGCAAAGAAAGGGGTCAGATGTGATCGGTGTTTTCTGGAGAGATTTATTCCACTATTCCCTGAGGCCTCCTGTCAACTTTACTGAATCTCTCTTCCTTAACTGTCCTCAAAAAAAAAAAAAAAAAAAAAAAAAAAAAAGATTCAAGCAGGGATCGCCACTGTAGGACATTCTATAGCATGGATCACTCTTGCCTCATGGCAGTGGGACCAGACCATGATGCTTGGCAAGCCTCTCCAGGCATTTGAGGATTTTGATACAAAATTTTCAGAGTATTCATGAAAGGACCACCAGGGATCTCAAAATCTGTGGGAGCACCATATTTTTTTTCAATCATGTAAGACTTTTAATTTTAGGTTTGGAAAGCCGACAAGATGTGCATTTCTTGGTATCAAAGTCAACTGCATTATACAGCTCTGAACAGAAAGGCCCCGATGCTAGCACCCGGGATACTGGGAGCTGAAGTTGATTTATCCAATCAATTTGGAGTTGATTTATAGATCCATTCTGGGGCCCACGGTTGCTGCATAAGGAACTGATGCGTCACCCGGAGACATGAGCAACCATCCTCTGGCAAATAGAAGAATGGGAGCAGGAAGGGATTTGTGGGAGGAGAGCCTCATTTCAGGAATCCTAAATGCTTCATGGGAATGGGATCTAGGCTTGGCCATGCAGATTGTCCCTTTGTTCAAGGTTGTGGCAAACGAAGGTTCTCGTATGCTTGGGCTATGTCACTGTGTGGTGAGCTTGATGGGACAACATGACTATTGTAGTCAGTACCACTGCTTATTGATGCCCAGTGCTCCCTCCCCCTTGGGCTCATGGAACACGATACTTCCCAGACCCTCTGCAGTCAGGCAGTGCCCTATGACTTGCTCTAGCCAATGAGCTGTGAGCTGGCGGTGGCTGTGTCATTTCCAGGGGGACACTGTGACCCTGGAGCTTTTCTGTCGTCTCCTTGTCCAGGAGCGGGGAGGGCTGGTCCTGAGTTGGCAGAAAGACATGATGGAGGCAGCAGGGGTTCCTGAGTCACTGTGTGGACAGCTGCCTGGGACCGTTACCCACACTCACAGAAGATTTTATGTGTAAGGCAAATATATTTTTGTGTGCTAAGCTAATGAGATTTTGGGATTTTGTTGTGGTAGTTGTTACTTCAGCTTAGACTAATTTATCTTGACTAATATAATAACTGCATAATTTGAGAGTGAAATAAGAGAAGGGTAAATTCTCAACCATTATAGGAATTAGCCTTGTGAAAGCTTAAGTCATTTCTAGTTCTTACCCATTTTGGAGGCTTCTGAGGCAACAACAAAGAGACTTCAAAGGCTTGATGACAGAATGCCCATCTTGCGGGTCCTTGATGGTCACATAGGAGCCACAAGGGCCTGGTAAATGTTGTCAGGACACTCCTGATTTCCCACCAGAGGGAGAACAGCCTCCAGTTAGGAGCTAGTCTCATCAGTTAACAGAGTGAAGAATGTCAGTTGGAAAATATCAGCTCCTAAGGTCAGCTCAAGGCACCAGCCACACAGTGGGACACCCGTGAAGGTGGGTTGATAGGGAGCTCTGAAAGCCTGAAGAAGAGGCACAGGGCCCCTGTTGAGAACCTTCTGGAAGCCTGACCTCACATCAGAGCCTCTGAGGTTCTCACCACACTTGATCCAGCATCTGGCACACAGCAGCATTCAAGCCAATGACAAATGCACAAAACCAAACAAAGGACAGTCTTGGAGGAAGTTTCTGAGGACAGGCCTTACAGGTGAGCAGACTCATGGATGGGTAGTTCAGCCAGGCTCTCAGAGAGAGGCAGAGAAGTTCTGGTATTGAAACAGAGAGCATGTTGGGGTAGCATCCGTGGCAGATCCTGCTGGCCCATGTCAAGCGGTGCTGTGACTCAGCCCTGCCTTCAAAGCCATGTTCAATGTGTGATTCAGCCTGGCAGATTTTGTTCTTGGGAATAATCCTATTCCTCATTTTTCCCCCATGTCCTAAGGTTATGATGGATTTCATTAGGAGCAGCAGGAAATTCTCGGGGAAAAAAATTCTCTTTAATTATGATAATATTAATCAATGCTGGGGACCCGGCAGAAATCACAGTCAATACAATGTTTTCCCTGACCACCATGACTTCCAACAGAGCTGTCGCACATGATTATAGTTCAGTGAGTGTCCTTGAGTTAGCAGTAGTAGTTCCTTGACATTGTCAGAAAGAATATATCCCAGTGAGACACTTGCTGTCTAACTTTGTTTCCAGAGAAAGCATAAGATGAGAAGCTTGGGGATCTTTCTACAACATACATTTATTCCTTGGTTTACTTTTGTGGTTTCAACTCCCCGCCTGCCCTCAGGTATTACGGGCCGTGGTTCCTTCCTCCTCTTGGCTTAGTGGGGGCCTGGCTGCAGGCAGTGAGCAAAGGACCAGAGGTAGACCTAGGTAGTTAACATATGCATGGGATGTGGAGACTACCAGCCAGTGTCCCAAAATTTAAAAAATAAGGAAAAGATGAACATTCATTACGTTTTATTATCACTTGCTTTCTTGCACAGTCTGAGTTTTGGGGAACAAGCATCCCATGGAATTTAAGTGACATAAAATATGATCTCCTTGATTTGAACGTCTACACAGAGCCAGCAGCTAGTGGATAAAATCAGTGCTTATTGGGTTTAACTAGATGGTAATCTTGGAGCTTCCATGCACTCAGTTTTTGTCCTTATAGAATGAGATAGTTTAATACTGATAGACTTTCCTTCCCTCCTACCCTCTCTTCCTTTTTTCCTCCCTCACTCCTTCCCTCCCTCCCTCCCATTCTTTCTTTCTAGTGATCAAATGCAAAATTAATGATTTTCTTACCCTTAGCAACCTTTGCTTCTAGATTGAAATGCCCTTATTAGTATGGAAACATTTTAGACACATAGAGACCTTTTAGGATTGAAGGGGAGGCTATTTCTCCTAGAGTGTGTGCAATGGGAGGCTTCTCCAAGGCTCCCATCTGACCACAAGGACTCTGCTGGCAGTATTTATGGAAACCTCATATACAACTACCCTGTGACCCAGCACGCCTCCTCCTGGCCATATACTTGAAGGGAATGATTGCACGTATCTCCTGAAAGACGTGAATACTAGCAGCTGTATTCAGAACCACCAAGAAGTAGAAACTTCTCAAATGCCTCCAATGGCAGAAAGGATAAGGTTACAGCTTACATGTGCAAACAGATTACTGCAATGGAAAACTACAAGCAGTTAATAAATACAACAACCCGGATGAATCTCAACACCACAATGATGAGACAAAGAAGCCAGAGGCAAAAGAGTAGACACTATGTGATCCCACTTAAAGGAAGTTCCAGAACAAGTAGAAGTACTCAATGGGGGTAGAGTTCAGAATAATGGTTAACTTGCTGGGAGGATGTTAATTGCTCAGGAGCATGGAGGGCCTTTGAGATGTCAGAAGTGTTTTTGATTCTTGGTTTGTGTGGAGGACACACACACACACACACATACACACAATTCATCAGGCTGTCTACTGTGTAGGTATACCTCATATATCCTACTGATAGAAAGACAAAGACTGACACAAACTTCTGGCTTTTTTTTTTTTAATTTTTATTTATTTATGATAGTCACACACAGAGAGAGAGAGAGGCAGAGACATAGGCAGAGGGAGAAGCAGGCTCCATGCACCGGGACCCTGATGTGGGATTCGATCCCGGGTCTCCAGAATCGTGCCCTGGGCCAAAGGCAGGCGCTAAACCGCTGCGACACCCAGGGATCCCAAACTTCTGGCTTTTCAACCCAGTTTTACGTTCACATTCCTTCCCATTCCGTATTCTTGTTAGATCGTACTGAAATGAAGGGCAATCTATTTCATTAGAGCGAGAGGTTATACTTAGCTTAATTCAGTAGATAAGGTGTATTGGGTCCATGAATTCAGGGGAGGCTGGGAAAAGTGAGACAAAACATAAGGAGATGGAATGAGAGTTTATGTTTCAAGGGGTATGTGACCGAATGCTGCAGAATCTCCATGAGACTCAGCTGAGCAGACTTTGTCCTGGTCACTCCAGTCCCTGGCCAACCCCCACACACTAAGTATTTGTGGTGAGCAACAGCAGTGAGATCTTCCTCAGACTCATGGAGGGAGCGAGATGCCCCTCTCATGGGTCCTGCTTGGGTGTTTCTGAGAAGTGGCAGGAACTGGATCAAGTCCTCCCTGTCAGAGGAGATGGGAGGGGCTGGGTCAGGGGGAAACTGGACAAGAGTTCAAGAAGGGTCTTATGCTGCAAGTATCAGTGACCACACACTGCTTCTGGCTGGGGAACTTTGTGGGGCCTGCAGACCCTTCCTGCTATTGTTATATTCACACTGAAATGTTTGCAGATCAGTGTGATGTCACAGTTCTGTTTGGTGGTGGTTCTTACACATTCCTGGTGTATCTGATAGTTAGACATGAGCTGGGGACAAGGATGGTGACTGGTACGTCATACATTAGAACCTGGGGGCACACCATCCTGACTTTGTCGCTTCCAAGACCCCTCAATATCCCGGCCTTGTGGCTTCCGAGACCCAGGGGCTCGCAGACCAAGAACCACAGGACAGAACATGCACTCTCCTCTTCCACCCCTGCCCAGGGTAACCCTTAGACTCACTATAATGCAGTTGTGGTTAGGGACCCCCTCCCATGGGGGCAGGCTGCCATGGCAGTTCTGGTAGAAATCTTATAGGGTCAAATCTCTCCTCTCTTGACCTGCGGGAGGAGTCCCCCAAATGACTGGACTCCTTGGGTCATGGACTCCCTCTTGTCCATGACCCAAGACCCCACTCACATGGAAGAAAAGGCCTCCTGTAGCCTCAGGACAGCTGCCACCTCTGGGCCTACCCTCTGTAGCCCCCTGAGAGTGTCCTGTCCCTCATAAACTCCTCTGTGCTTGCTTCTTTCCTTCTAGCTGTCTTTATTCGAGTCTTTCATGGGGAAATCCAAAACCGAGACCTCCACTCACACAACACAGACTCTTCCTTTGGTAAAATGTTGGCTTTGGTGGATTGCCTTGAGTGGTCAGAAAGTGGTGGCTTATGCCCTTGATTACTTTCCCTTCCTCTTGCTACACCCAGGGGTCTGGGCTCACCCAAAGGGCTATACCAGCTACCAAGGGAGGGAAGGCCCTAGAGTCACAGACATCTGGAATCTGGAAAGATCATAAGAAGCTTGGGGACCTTTTAATTAAAACACTCTACCACATATGGAGTGTCTGCTGTGTGCCAGATATGGTCATGAGTATTCTTGTGCAAGGCCTCCTGCCTTAGGTATTTTTTGTATGTAGTTTATTAAAACACACAACAAAACCAAAAACAACAAAGGGTCTGAGGGGTTAGATGACTTTACCCAACTGGTGTTGGAAGAGCTTTCAATCTCAGCTCAATGTTTGATTCCTTGGCCCGGGACCTTTCCATCACACGATGGTTATCGCCGGAGAGCTGGTTTGGGAGGTGTGAGGCCCAGATAGGAGGGGGGAGCAGAGGGTAGGAAGAAGGTGCAGGACTGACAACCGTGTGTGTCTGCACACATCTCTGCTCTCCTGGGGCCAGCCCTGGCTCGTCTGGCTAGTTGACTCACTCCCCAAGCTTTTCCTTCTTTCTAGCTTCGTTGTAATGTAGCTGACGTACAAGTGGCGGGAACTGAAGATGTGTGATGGTGTTGAGCTCATACTGTGAGAGGATTACCACCGGAGCTCCTTCCTCTGTCCTGTCACCCCATCACCAATTCTTTCTTGTGGTGGGGATGCTTCAGATCTCCTCTCTCTGCAACATTCCCGTAGTAACAGTATTATTAGCTGGAATCACCACACCATACATTAGCTCCAGGACTGTTCGTCTCACAGGTGCCCCAGGCCTCTTCTGAAGGAACATTGACCGGCCGTGGCATTGAGGCATCAGGCTGGACGGGGAGGTGGTTGCTGCCCAGGGCCCGTCCTCCGCCCGCCCTGCTTGCTGCTCAAGTGACCAGACCCTCCAGGCTGCCAGCACACCTCTCATCTTGCAAATCTCTTTTTGCTTCTCAAATTAATTTTGGATCCCCTTATATTAATAATTTCTGGGAAATATCATTTATTTGTTTTCATGCTTATCTTTGTCCCTTCCACTGGACTCTGTTTCTTGGGGCAGGGACATGTCGGCTTTGTTCCTTCTGTGTCCCCATCCGCAGACCTCCCAGCTCCCGCTGCCCCTGCTCCCCGTCTGCGGTTGTCACCCTCCGAGGAAGGGTGACAGGCTGATGCGAGCGCAAGTGAGGCCCTGCTGGGGCCTCTGGGGATCTGACTTGTGTGTGAGTGGCTGGCCCTGTCGCACAGCCCTGGGCCCCCAGCTCCTGGGTAGAGGTCACCATGCGGCTCCTGGGTCCCTCACCAGGGACAGGATAGGGTTAAGCCTGACCATAGCAACGACAGTGTATGCTGGGGTAGACAGGACATTTTTTAATGGAAATAACAGTAGTATCACGAGGGACACAGTTAGCTTATGCTTTGAAATCTGAAAGGGCTGGATTTTAACCCTGGTTCTGCCACCTATGAGCTATGTGCATGACTCACTGGGTCAGGTACCTAATCTTTTCTAGACCTGATTGCCTCGTTGGTGGAAAGGGGTTAAAGACTGGAACCTTCGAGCATACTGAGGAAAGGAAAGATCAGCATCTGTGAGGCATCCAGTGCTGCACACGATGTTGGGCGGATGAAGGGATGGTGAAGAGGGGGACACCGGCCTGTGACCCGGGTGCAGGAGCGGGGAGAGGAGGCCGGCAAGCAGGGTGGGGGTGTGGAGAAGGTTACATGTGAATGGGGCATCCCCAGAGGCCTGCACCTCTGTCCCCGGCCGCGCAGCCGAGGCTGCCACACCTGCCCCCCTTTCTGCGGAGATGCAAGTGACATAGGTGTATGAGAAGGGGTCTCAATCCGAGGGCCCCACGTATGTGGGCATGACTCTTGGCAACAATAGCACCTGGCTGGAAACCAGATGACAGTCACGGGGCCGGGGGGGGGGGGTAGCGGGGGGTGGGGGAGTGACGCCTGTGGAGTGTGGCTTCCCACGGGGGCTGGGGCGGCCTCTCCCACCCCGCAGCCTGTGTCTGCCAGGTCTTAAACTGGTTGCTGCCCGCGTTGTCACTTGCCGAGCTTCCCGCCCCCTCCCCGGCAGAACTTTCCCTGCTTGTCAGCAGTTTTCATCAGAATGATGAGGCCAGATGCAAACTGCTTAAATATACTAATGGCTGATGGGGGATTACGCAGTGCCCCCACCCCCCAAACGTGCCTAGCAAGGCCCGGGGTCAGGGCCCCATGTAGCGGCCCAGCATCAGCGCCACCAGTGCTGCCTGGAGGAGGCGGCCCAAACGTCCCCCGGGCCTGCTCTTGCTGGCCGCCGTGAGCCCGCAACAACCTGACAATTACCACACCTTCTTGGCACATTGTCCCCCATCTTCCTGTGGCCACTGAGGTGGCTTTGGGGGCTGCCCCGAGAGTTATGGCCTGGCTGATCTGTCTGTGCCTGGGCCACTTTCCCTGGCTAGTGACAGAGTGCTTTCTGCAGGGAAGAGCCACTTCAGACCGCTTCACGCAGTGGAGACAAATTTCTCATATTTCAGGTTCATGGTGAAAGAGAAGAAAGTTTCTTGCAAAGGCTTGAAGGGTACAAGATGCTGAATGTTGAAATGTAAAAGGTGCATGTGGGGTGATTCCCTATGCGTACTTGATGTTTGGTGATGGGGGGCACAGGGGGTAACCCTGTAGACACCTCTACTCCCCACCTTGTGTCACGTGGCAGGACACCTGACAGGCTGTGTGTCCAGGACAGCACTCGCCCCACTCTGACTGCTGAGGGTGCCCTGAAAAGCAACCCCCGCTCCCCAGGTGGCCCCTGCCTTTAGCTGGACAGGGGTCCACATGCTCAGATTTCATGCTCATTGGCTTTGCACTCCTTTCCTAGGCTTTTAGAGCACCCCTTCCACCACCACCACCACCACCACTACCACCAGTACCAGCACCAGTACCACCACCACCAGCATCACCACCACCAGCACCACTACCAGCACCAGCACCACCATCAGCACCATCACCACCACCACCACCACCACCACCACCATCAGCACCACCAGCACCAGCACCAGCACCACCACCACCACCATCAGCAGTACCACTACTAGCACCACCATCACCAGCACCATCACCACCAACACCATTACCACCACCTCAAGCACCAGCACCACCATCACCAGCACTACCAGCAGCAGCAGCACCACCACCACCACCACCACCAGCACCACCAGCACCACCACTGCCTCTCTTCTATCTGGGCTTAGTCTCCCCATTGTAACCAAACCTGAATGAATCTCATCCCACAACGCCAAGTGGTTTGGGTTTCCTTCTTCTCACATCACAGCCTTGAATAGGGCCCTGATGTGGTTTGCTCTCTCCTCCCAGGGATTCTGGGACCAGAAGGTACCTGCAGATGACAGCGTCTGGGAGTGCAGGGCAGGCAGAAGAGTGAATGCTTGGTCTGGAATGAGTACCATTTAGAGAGCAAGCATTGGACCCCAAGGATTGAGCAGAGAGGTTAAGATGGGGAACTGGACAGGGGGCAGGATGCCAGGAACCATCTGCTTTCAGCTACAAGTAATACAAAGTCCAACAAAAAGAACGGAAAGTATTCACTGGGTGCTAATTGGACAAATATTTATTGATCACGTGCTATGCATCGTGATCAATAAAGCACAGTTCTAGATGCAGAGGATGCACATTAAAGAAAAAAAAAAAAAAACAACTCCCAGAAGCTCAGCGGTTTTACCTGCTCTGGGAGACCTTTCTGGCTCCTTCCAGGCAGGGCTGCTCCTTGCTCCTGTCCCCAGGGGACCCCAGGCCCACAGAGCATGACCCGCAGTACGACCTCCTGCGAGTAGCATTGGAGGGACTGTCTTCTCCACCGGCTGTGCATTCCTCTTGGGGAGAAGTGATTTATTTGTTCATTTTTATATTCCCAGAGCAGGTGCCTGACACCATGGGTGAGGGAGGACCAAAGACTTAGGAGGGTTCCCAACGATTAAGTGAAGACTCCTTGTCTGTTTCACTTGTGAGGTGTGGAACAAATGGTTTGTTAGAAGATAGTTTGCACATGAATTACCCAAAAACATCAGGGAGGGAGGCGTCTTGCTGAGGTCCGGGCAGGACGCCAAGGACACATTCAAAGCTGGAAATGGAGGAAAAATGAACAAAAGACTCTGTATAGAAGGTGTGGGCAGGGCCTGGGGCAGCTGCAGGAGGCCCCTGATACAGCAAGGCCCTGGGGCCAGGGGACCGCTGGGGCAGCAGAGCGCAGGGCATGAAGCTGGGTGAAGAGGGACGTGGGAGATCCGTGGTGACCCAGAGAGAGGAAGCCACGGGCCTGAGTACCCCCAGGCTCCCCTCTCTCTCTCTAGCCTACCAGTGGAACCCACTACCCATCTCAAACCGGGAACCAGAAGACAGTCTTGCTGGGCCACCTGTTGAAGCATAGGTGGGGGCAAATAAGAGGACAGGGTGGGCCACAGGATAGTCCCTGCTCTTGTTCCTGTCTGGGTGAGTGAGTCACGTCCCCAGCACAGGGAACCGCTCAGACTTGCGCCAGCTGCCTTACCCCCAGGGGCCGGCAAGCCCTTCCCTCCCACCAGCGTCCTCACAGGGGGAGAAAAGCAAATTTAATTAACATAAAACATGGTTCGTGAAAAGCCTTGTTTCTTTTTTTTTTTTTAATAAATTTATTTTTTATTGGTGTTCAATTTACCAACATACAGAATAACACCCAGTGCTCATCCTGTCAAGTGCCCTCCCCAGTGCCCGTCACCCATTCACCGCCCCCCCCCCCCCGCCCTCCTCCCCTTCCACCACCCCTAGTTCGTTTCCCAGAGTTAGGAGTCTTCATGTTCTGTCTCCCCTTCTGATATTTCCCAAACATTTCTTCTCCCTTCCCTTATATTCCCTTTCACTATTATTTATATTCCCCAAATGAATGAGAACATACAATGTTTGTCCTTCTCCGACTGACTTACTTCACTCAGCATAATACCCTCCAGTTCCATCCATGTTGAAGCAAATGGTGGGTATTTGTCGTTTCTAATGGCTGAGGAATATTCCATTGTATACATAGACCACATCTTCTTTATCCATTCATCTTTCGATGGACACCGAGGCTCCTTCCACAGTTTGGCTATTGTGGCCACTGCTGCTAGAAACATCGGGGTGCAGGTGTCCCGGCATTTCATTGCATCTGTATCTTTGGGGTAAATCCCCAAAAGCCTTGTTTCTGCAGCTGGTGAGAGGTGGAAGCTGATAATCGTGTCTGACCTGGGCTAATGTGAAAGTGTCTCTGAATCAACCCCATGGTCTGTGGACTAGCGGGTCTCCTGCTTCTCCAAGGATTTTAGTTCATTAGAGGAATGCTTTTTCTGCCCTATTCACTGATAACATCCTCAAGGGTATGGGTTTGTCTTTCTCGTCCTCGAACAGGGCCTGGAGAATGGTGTGTCTCCATAAATACCCTTGAGGAACATCTGATTCTCCTGCAGGCTACTCCTGGATCTTCCAGGACACACACAAACCATCTACTAATACCTGCAGGAAGGTAAAAGAAGATAGAATGTCTCTGTCTATGGGTTTCCTACAGCAACTCTGCTCCCAGGATTGAGGGTCAAGTCGAAACCCTTGGCTTAGAGAGTGTTATCATGATTAGAAGCAGGCCAGTGTCTTTAAAGTATCTCTGGATGTTACTGTCATTAAGGTGGCTCAGCAAACACTGTGGTCAGCGTGGGCCGCCTGTGAAATCAATCTGTTCTACATCTAAGTTTTTATCTTGGTGCCAGTGACGTCTCTCAGGCCCTGATTGGGCTGTGCTCCAGGAATTTGCCCTTCTAACCCTCTAAGAGCAGCTTCATGCCTCCTGGGGAGTGACCTGACCCCACTCTCTGTCCATAGTGCTGCTTCCTGGGTATTGACTACACCCAAACTGTGTGTCCCCACCCCTCTGACTTACTTTGATGCTGTCTTATATGGGAGCTTGTTCCCATCCTCCTAATTCTATGGGAGGTGACAGCCTGAGGAGCCCAGGTAGAGATGAGCTATTTGTCATCCTTGGTTAGCTGGGCAGAGATGCCAAGAGACTCACTGTCATCCTAGGTCAGGATCTCCAGGATCTGGTAGGGAGGGTGTGGGGATGCTGAGGCAGATCACTGTGGGAGGCAGAGGCGGGGTGTCCGAGGAGCCTGGATGTGTGCTGGTTCCCCATCACAGAGCTCTTTGCCCAGCTCGTAGCCCCAACTTAACTGCCCTGACTCTTGGGGTCTTTATGTGTACAGTGGGAGGGGGTTTGTGACCTCTCAGGGCTTCTTCAGCTCTTGGTACCTATGATTCCCTTGCAGCCCACACTTGCTCTCATCCGATGCCGAAGGCATACACTAGAAGATGCTTGCAGGAGCTTTGTTCATACACCCGCAGAAGGATGAAGACAGTCCCCCATCAGCTCGACAGCACTTCAAGTGTGGTAGAGCTTGTCATGTCACAGAAGAATGACAGATGATATTTAGCGACATTCCTGGCAACTAATTTCATTGGTTGAGAATGTCATTGTAAAGAGCTCTCTTAGCCTAGGGCGAGGTAATTATTGTCTTCTTATGAATTCAAGAACTCCGAGAATGGAAGCTTAAAGATGCACGAATAAGCTTTGTTTCTGCCATGTTTTGATGGGCAAGAAGAGGGAAAGGCTCCTTGAAATGGATTATTTTCACCACAAAGTAAATGAAATCTTAGTAAAAGACAAAAACCTCTCCCCGGGGTCCTCCTCACCTCCCCACTCTCATACTTGGCGATGCCCTTTGAGAGATAAATTTGTGATTAGCCACACCAAGGCACTTAGTGTTGACTGGCATTGCCTACCGTGGAGGTAGCACACACCGACATGGGTTTGAATCTACCCCATAACACTCACTGGCTGGGTGATTTTGAACGCATCCTGGAGATTATGTAAGCCTCAGTTCCTACACCCAGAAAGTGCACACAAAAATACTTATTTCATAGGGTTATTGTTGTATGGGTTTATTTACTTGGCCAATACTTGCTGACTCTATGTTTATTACGTTCCAGATCCAGGTACCTAGCGCTTCTCTGTATGCTGCTCCATGTAAAACAATAAGGTGCTATGAGGCTTGTTCCCCATCCTATCTAGCCTATTGATTTCCACTTGCCATTCACTCCTCCACCCCTCCATCCACACCCCTCCCAGCCCTGCCCCCATCCCTCCCTCCCTCCATCCAAAAGTCTATTCTAAGCACTGGAATTATCAAGCTTAATGATGGCTGTGATGAGCATTCCTTTTGGTCCTTGGAGTCATGGAAAACAGGATGTTTCTCGGAAACGGTATGAAGATGTTATGGTGAATTTTGGGCATGACTTATCTGGGGGCGGGGTGCGGAACAGAACAGATACGTTCTAAGACCTGCATTTCTGTTTTGAAGATACAAGTGGCAATCGGTCCCTTAATATGTCAGGGCAGCTGCTCACTGCATCTGAAAGCCTTTTTTGCATTCTTAGTTGGTCTGAGAAACCCAAGGGGCCAGCACGAGCTTCTGAAATGCAGTTAGCTTTTAGGTAACTCCATTTGCAAATGTACATCAACACTTCTGTGGAGAAAACCCTCAGTTCTTTGCTACACATACAGCATGCAAGGCAGTCTGCGGAAGTCTCTTCCTGCTTTTCAAGGAGTAAAACCTATTTTCTAGTGGGATATGCTCTTCCACAGTCTTTAGCAATAGTTTAAGGATAAACTGTGCACTCATCGCTGAGCTCTGAGAGAACATGCTTCCCTTTACAGCTGTGCTTCTCAAACCTTAGTGGATGTGCAAATGCCCTGGCTCTCTTGTTAGATGCAGACCATGACTTAGAGGGTAGGGGGTGGGAACTGAGATTATGTATTTTTCAGGGGGCTCCTTGGGGATGTTGATGCTGCCTTTCTGGGGACCAGCCTTCCAGCAGTAAGACAACTGCTCTGTGTCACCAAAACTTCCAGAATTTGCTGGCCTGGGAATAAAACGGCAGCTGCTTCAGCATTAATTCCCAAACAGATGCCCTTGCTGCCTGTGTCTTCAGACCTTTAGGATCTGGATAACTTCTGCAAGGGGTTGAATTATGCACCCCTTCCAAAGAGATATTTTGAAGTCAGCACCTCAGAATCTGGCCTTATTTGGAAATTGGGTCTTTGCAGAGGTCATCAAGTTAAGATGAGGTCATTAATGCGGCGTGACTGGTGTCTCTGTAAAATGGTAAATTTGGACATAGGGACATAGGGACGGACATACGTGGAGGGGAGGCCATGAAGAGACATGGGGAGAATGGCATGGGACCACAAAGGCAGATTGGACTGATGCATTTCTGAGTCATCATCCTTACAGGAACCCTCAAATAAAACACCTCAGCGTGCTCTGCTGGGGTGTCACCTCTCCCTGGGGTCTCTGTGGCACAATTCTCCTTCGGGCACCTGGTGCCCCCAGGAAGTGGTGTAGGAGCAGCATGAGGCTGGGGTGGGAGGGGCAGGGAGCCCAACCCCAGCTTGGGTGATCTGCGGGGGCAGTGTGATGTTGTCAGCTTCTTACAGTGGTCTTTTTCTGATGCCCTTCTTTCCTGGGGTGAGCACCCTGACCCTTTTTACAAAGATCCTCCCTGCCTCTCCTTTGGGTCTCAAGATTGCAGGCATAGGCACTCATTTATTCAATAAATATTGGTTGATTGCCCACTGCATTTCAGGCATATTTCAGTTAAGCTTCACATGGAGGGGTCCCTGACTCCACTCGTCAGGAATATCTGAGTGCAGAACCCCATTAACAGCCATTGGAGTCCTTGTCTAGTAAGTTCTACTGTGGCGATCAGACTTTGAGAGGAGGCTACCGATCTAGAGGTAGGTTCTGGGCATGATGCGGGTGGTGTAAAGAGACTTGTGTCCAGGACACAGAGATACCATATGCGTTCTTGCCTCGAGTACACGGAAGCTTAGGCTTTGTTTTGCATGTTTTTGTAAATCATTGCTAAATGATGTTGGTTTTTTTCCTTGCTTTTGAAGATATTTGAATCTATTAAGCTTTTTGTTTGTATACTTTTCTCAAAATAGTCAGTGAGGATTCCTGTCAGATATTTGGTTGAATTGAATATTTCTTTATTAATGTTAAAATTCATTCCTGCAACAGGTGTTATTATTCATAGTGTCAGACATACTGACCAGAACCGTAATCTGGAGTGGGAAGTATGTTCTTTGTTTTAGGGTGCTCAAGGTTTTGGGATTTTATTCCCCCCATCAAAATCTTGACAGGAATTACATTTTCTATGTTTTTTTTTTTAAAGATTTTATTTATTTATTCATGAGAGACAGAGAGAGAGGAGAGAGAGAGAGAGAGAGGCAGAGACACAGGCAAAGGGAGAAGTAGGCTCCATGCAAGGAGCCCGACGTGGGACTCAATCCCGGAAGTCCAGGATCACGCCCTGGGCTGAAGGCAGGCGCTAAACTGCTGAGCCACCCAGGGATCCTCCATTTTTAATGTTTTAAATAATTTTATTCTGTTCACTAAAAGGCAGGTTTTATTTCTTGGGTGTCTGCCCCCAGGAACTAGGTCTGGAGATCTTAAAGTTGTCTTCTCTTCACTCCCTTGACACTTCCCTCTCACACACATGCACATGCTCATGTGCACACACTCACATGCACATGCACAGCTAGAGGGGGAAGCAGAGGTGCTGTTTTATGAAGGATTTTGAGATATTAAGACCATGGTCAGGAGGGGGTGCTTGGGAGCAGATGATGGTGTTTGACTGAGCAGAGGGAGGAAATCTTCCCTGCATCTCGGTGGAATATCTGATTTCTCGGGCACACGGAGATGCATGTGTCTAGACAAAGTGTGCCACTGGGGAGAGTCACTGAACTCTGGCTGGGGGCTTCTGTAGAGTGGACTGGCGGGCTGAGGATGGGCCGTGGGCCCAGGACAGTGGGAACCAGCAAGGAAGCTCAGGCATCAAGATGTGAGTAGATACAGGCTGCTCAGAGGGGAACTATTGTGGGGGTGTGGAGCTTTTGGGGTGAGCGTGTATGTGCGTGTGAGTGTAGGGGGGCTGGTGGGGTGTTGCATTCTCTCTGTAGATTCAACATGACCCTTAGGTGGGTTCAGCCTTGAGTCTGGCACTTGGGTATTCCAATTCCAGCTGAAAAGTGGGTGTTGATGTACTACTTTCATCTGCAGTGAGTGTCTGTTTTACCAGGGGACTGTAGTTATGACATAATTACAAAATTAGTAATTCATTAAGAGTGGGCCCAGTATCTCCTCAAACTAAGGCAGGATGGGAGAGGGTCAGCATTAGGAGCATAGGAGCAGGCAATCTTGTGGTCTGAGGTCTGGGGGAGGCAAAAGGGTATCTAGGAAGTGGAGTGGAGACATGGGAGGAAGACCTTCAAAATGACTGGGACTTTGTGGTTTTTAAAAATATTTTATTTATTTATGAGAGAGAGAGAGAGAGAGAGAGGCAGAGACACAGGCAGAGGGAGAAACAGGCTCCTTGCTGGGAGCCCGACCTGGGACTCGATCCTGGAACTCCAGGATCACACTCCTGCATTTGAGGAGTTTACTGGGGACAATGGTGGTGGTAATGCTCTTGGGGGCCATATCTGTGAGCAGTGAAGGAAGCAAGGTTTGACAGAAGAAGCACCTGCCACAGGGACCTCAGGATGGCTCCTAAGAAATGTCCAGGTTGAGGCCCAGGGGCAGGTCTCATGCCCCTGCATCAGACCATCATTGGATGCAAGTCCCCAGGGAGAGAGGTGAGCCTTGGATGAGTCACCTCCCCCGGCCTAGAATAATTCCTGGAGATGGCTTAGCCATGAACTGTGGGCAGCCCCTGCTCTGCCTAGTGAGGGGAAGGTCTGGCTCATCCCAGGGGGGACCTGGGCAGCACACCAGTGCAGGCACTGAGGGCCATGACACCATAGGAACCAGGAGACAACTGAAACAGGCTGCTCCTCAGAGTGCCTGGTCTGCAGAGCATTCCCTGTCCGTGATGAGGTCAGGAGCTCATGTTTAAATGAGAAGCAGTATAATGCTTCCTTCATCAAGAAAGTCTTGCCATGAAAAAAAATTCAGCCCAACTAGATAGTGCTCAGGGGTGCAGCTGACTTGTGTTCTTCCATGAACTCCCCTTGTCATGAGCTCTAACAGTTTGCAGACAGGTACGAGCCAGCAGGGCGCTGCTGTAGACCAACTCTTCTTGTCACCTGGGCAAGTCACTCTGGGTCATTTCCTATCACCTGTGTTTGTGAGGTCAATCTTTGTTTGACTTGCAGAGTCCAGGGCGATGAGCTTTGCCTACTCTCTGCTTTCCTAAAAGGCTTCTCTCTTCCATCCCCAGGGGTGGGGAAGTCGATTCATCTTGTCAGATTGTGTCTGACCATATATAGTTGGTCTCCCAAACGTCCAATCTTTGTTAGTTGAGAAATATTTGAAGTGCTGACAAGGCTCTTATAGACAACACACCTATCATTGCAGAGTCTGTAGGATTAATTCTTCTTAATTATGTTAGTGCTGGGCTATCATTCAAGTTTATTGATGCTGTCTGGTCATGTCTAGGAGATTAATAGGCACCTGTATTCATCCCACGTAGAGGACACCACAAATAACTTCCTTACCTTTTCAGCATCTTTCTTGCATGAGACAATGTTATACAATCATTCCAGAAAGCTCTTAAATAAACATGCACTTGCTTCTCTAAGTCCCCTGCGTGGGGCTTTGAAAGGGGGTGTTTTGAAATTTGGGATTACTTTTGCAATTTCTGTTCCTTTCCTCTGTAGGTGAGGCAAAAACCCACTCTCTTCTGCCAGAGTGCTTCATTTCTAGTCCAGGGAATATTCTCGAGAATCATAGACAACTTCGCTGGGCAGATTTAATCATTTTTATGTGTGTGGCTTTCATATCATTGAGCATGAAATGACTGGATATCTGACAGTCAGAAGGAACTAGACAGAATCTGGAATCATGTGTGAGAGGTTAGAGCAGAAACGAAGCTGGACTAGTTCATCCTGGCTGCGCATCGTCATTCGTACCAACGGATTTTGTGTCAAGGCTGATATCCTGGCACCTGTATGGTTTTGAAGGCTGACAGGTGATGCTCTCTACACATATGTCTAAAAACCATGGATGTAACCCTCTCTTAATCTATAGAGGGAAAGGAAACTGGATGTGAGGAGTTGCGTTTGTGCAGTGGACTTAGGTCTTCCTGCTTTATCGGTGAGAAGGTGAGCCTGAGACGTGGGGATGGAATGTAACGTCAGAGGCAAGAGGCCGGCCTGTGCAAATATTCTAGCAGGAAGCACTTGGATGGAAACTCTCTGCCAAGTGCTGTGCTAAGCTCTTAATGCATTCTCTTTTAAAATATCAGTATAATTCCATGCAGTTGATATAATGAGCCTCATTTGGATTAGGAGAAAATTGAGACCCAGGGAGGTTAACTAATGTGACCAGGCAGGAGTTGGGCTGAAGCCAGGCCTCCTGGCTGAGCACCCCTGCTCTTATCCTCTCTGCCAGAGGAGGACCACTTGGGAGGCTTGCAGGGGGCCACCTGTGACTTCCTTTCCTTACGTGTATTCCCAGGGGGGAGGACATCCCACACCCTGCAGGCCACATGGTGCAGAACATTGCAAGCAATAGGGGCAGTGGAAGCTGACTTTACAGGGACAAGGGAGTGGGGTGCTCTTGGGTCCCATGGGAGGAAGAGCTTGATTGGTCTGAATAATCCCCCAGTGGACGGGGAACTGGACCTGCCACTCACCATGAAGCAGGTGCTGTGCCTGGTCTCCGGGGTGAGGTGGCTCTTTGGCTAGTGGATCCACCTGCGGGAGCAGGGTGGGTAGGGGGACTCAGAGCTGGGCCATTTGGCAGGTGTCACGTCAGCATACGTACGATATTGATCCCGAACCTCAGGACTCAACTGCTGCTGCTCCTTCCGCAGATACTGAGGTAATGGCAGCGATAGGGTCATGATGTAGAACCAGAAAGTGCTTCATCAATGTAGAATGTTCTGGAGCACTTACTAGAAGCTTGCTAATTGGTAACTTGCTCTCTTTCCACACCTGCATGGAGTCATTCAAATCTGAAATTTTAATGTTGCTTTAAAACTGTGCATTAATTTGTCCAAGTTATCACTGAGTGGGAGCTAGACAGACCACATCCATCTGTCGTTGCTGGTCTGTGCTTCAAGCCTGTGTCCTTCTGCCCATCTACTGGGCAGCCATGAGCCTGGGCCCCTGACTGTAGGAAAGAGAATTTAATGCTTATGTTGTTTGCTTGAAAAAAAAAAAAAAATCTCACCCAAGAACTGGAGGGAAGAGTCAGGTTAGTACCAGATGTAAAAAAAAAATAAGAGCCAAATCGAATTTCAGATTTTAATTAAAAGATCATTTTTGCGTTTGGCTGGCACCACTCTGTCCTTTATTTCGACATGGAAGATGACAAGGGGAGGGCAGCTCTCCTTCCCCGGCGTGACAGCTCTCGGTGGTAGCTGCCGAGTGATTACGTGGTTGACTCGCTGAGTGTGATGGGGGCTGCGCGCAGGTGGCGGGGCACTGCGGGTGCAGATGGGAGCTCTGGAGAAGCATTTTATTCAGGCTGAAATTGAAGTGATTCAGAGCTTCTTGTGGACTCCTTACTCTTGATTTATAAAGGGAGGTTAAAACAAGAAGTGAACTAATGGTTTATGGATTTGTAGATGAGGGGATAAAGCGGAATATAAAGTGGGAGAAACTGTAGTCAAAGTCACCAGATGTGGATTTGAGTCCTGACCGCGACTGTTAATTGCGAATTTAAGGAAGTGGCTTCTCCTCCTTCAGCTCCAGAGTCCTTATCTGCCAAACAGGTGCATCACCACCTGCCCTGTAATCACATTGGGCGGGAAGGATTGGGGTTGAAAGGTAAGAATAAATACTGGTTTAGAAACTATACCCACATCGTCTGTTTATTATTCTATTACCCTCAGTAGTCATGGTAGCTGGGCGATGGGAGCTCCGTTCTTGGGGGATCCCAAGACGGGATGAGGGATGTATATTGTAGATCTCTTGTCGCCCCAAAGAGCATCAAGCATGGATGGACACACCGTGGGATTCAGTTTCTTCCCCAGAGAAACTTTATGTTCACTCGGCAGAAGGCAGGTGGAGAACATGCAGGACATGGTCGCGCTGTGGGGCTGGGGGGTGGGGGGGTCCTGCACCAGCTTGAGCTGGGTTCACTGGGGAGCTGCCAGACGAGGGTGCACCAGGGCGAGGGTGTGCCGGCCCACGTCCCTCGTCCCCGTGCAGAGGCAGGGCTGTACGTGCTGGGAGCGGCATTGCAGGGGGCCTGCCTTCTGGCTCTCCCCGCTACCGGGCAGTGCCAGAGCCACCTCAGGTACCCGAGGACAGTGTGGCCTCGTATAGGCTGGAGTCACTGACAGTGTTTACAGGATTAGCCCAAGGAAAACAGCTGTCCAAGGTCCCTGCTGCCAGGCGGGGGGCTCCCGACCCCGTGGGGAAGCTGAGGGTCAGCTCGTCCTGCTGGGAAGGGACTCTCAGCCCACTGGGTCAGGCAGGGGACAGAGCCAGCTCCCAGGGCCATCCGCGGACAGCCCTGCTGCGTGTGCCACAGCACCTGAGCATGTACCAAGCACTAGCTGTGTTCATGGCTGAGAAGGAAGTCACTGATGAGCATCACTAAGTGCCCAGGAGAGCCTCTTCCCCGAGGTTACTGGATACGAATATTTAGCAGCCGCAGGGGATGTGCATCTGCAAGATGGTTTTTACTGCCGGGGAGCTGTGAACAGGACTGCAGGTGCACAAGTAAGGCTAGGCACGGCCTCATGCTGGGAAACAGATCCCCAGGTGTCCGAATCCAAATCAGCGGGAGCTGGGCGAGAGCAGGAGGGCACCCAGCCCTTTCTGCACCTGTCTAGCCCGGGGCCTCCATGGGGGGTGAGGAGTCAAGCCTGTGTTTCCTTCCTGGAATCTTCAGGCAGATGAGCCCAGCAGGGAACCAATGACGTGGAGCTGCCTAATGGGCTCAGATGTACAGGCCTGGGGGTGACATCCCCTTCTGCCACCCGCCCCCACTGTGACATTAAAGCCCCCACAGATCTTAGGCTTAGTAAAACAGTCCACATGCTCATTCATTCTGTATCCTTTTCTAGGACCCTCCTGATGGCACAAACCCACCCAGGTACACATCTGAATCTCCAAGAACTAAGGGTGTTGCTGGGGAGAGAAGGTGCAGGGATGGCTTCAGTACGAAAGGTGCCAGATGAGCTGGAAGGCAGAGAAACCAGCCGCAATGTCAGGTCTTCTGAGACCAATGAGGTTTATGCTCCTAGTGATCACACTCTGCAGAGAAAATGACCAGAAAGAGGGGAAGGTCTCTGAAGGAGCCACCAACTTGGCTGAACCCGTCAAGGAGACTTGGAGTCAGCAGGACTAATCTTGTGTTGGTGTTAGGGATTGGGTTGTGTCCTATATGTTCTGATCTTGACAACCCATCCCCCAGTAGCTTGGATTGTGACTTTCTTTGGAAGTAGGGTCAAGCTGACGTGATTGGCTAGGATGAGGTCACCCTGGAGTTGTGTGGCTCTAATCCAACAAGAGCAGTGTCATTATAAAGAGGGGGAATTTGGATGCAGATGAGTGGGGCACGCTCCATGGCACAGTGGGGGTGGGAAGGGGGTGATGCTTTGTGCAGGCCAAGGGGCACCAAAGCTGCCAAAACATCCGAGGCTGGGAGACAACAAGCACCTCACTCACAGCCTCGGAGGGAGCCAGCCTGTGCATGCCTGGATCTCGGACTTTGGGCTTCCAGACTGGGAGACACTAAGTTTGTGTTGTTTGCAGCCACCCAGGGTGTGGCTGCTGCTTTGTTGCGGCAGCCTCGGAAGATGAATACTGTAGGGTGGTGGGTTTTCAGTCCGTTCCCAGCTCTGAGAATAGCATCAGTGGAGGAGGTCACTGGTGTCTTAGTTTTATTAGGAGTCAGGATGGCACAGTGGGTGGTCTCTGGGACTCAGGGCTAGAAGCAATCAGCTTGCTTGGTCAACAAATAGTTGAGGCTACATTCTCAATTTGGCACACAGCAGTGCCTAGTAAGTGAGGCGGGAACAGAGTGGGGACTAATGTAGGTGACCAAACCACATGCCGTGGTGCCACCATGTGGGAAATGCCACTCAAACCAACAGGAGACCTGCCTTCGAGGTTTAGTAGACACTATGGTTCTCAGTCAGCAGTAAGTGTGAGGAGGAGAATATTAACTCAGAGTTAGGGAGGGTGGCTGGGGTTGGGGTTGACACTGTAAGTAGGGGGATTAGGAGAAGAGGGCGTTTGGGGGCATCTGGCCTGGCCTTGAGCAGGGAGCAGCTGAGGTGCATGTGTGATGTGTGACCTCGCCCCTACCGGCTGGTGTCCTGGCACACTCCATCCACGCCACTCATCCTCACTGCCTTCATTCCTGCAGTGGGTGCCTCCCCTGTGTCCCCTGCCTCACCTGCCTTACTTGTCCTCCCCTGCCTTCCCTGCCCTACCTGTCCCACCTTGCCTCCCCTGCCTCCCCTCCCCTACCTTCCTGACCTGTCCTATCTGCCTCACCCACCTTCCCTGCCCTACCTGCCCTACCTGCCTCAGCTGTCTCAGCTGCCTCCCCTGACCTACCTGCCTCCCTTGCCTCTCCTGCCTTACCTGTATCACTTCCCACACCCCTCAACTGTCCCACTGCTTCATTTCCCACTCTTGCCTCACCTACAGCACTTGCCTCACCCGAAGTCCCAAGGCCACAAAACGTCCAATGACCTGAGGGGTGAGAATGTGCCATTTGAATGTCATTTACCATGGGAACGCGACTGTGACACCTGACGGAAATAAATGAAAATGTTGTAAGGCGATGACAGAGACCTGAGGCTTTTCTGAATATTTGAGAACAGGTATAATAACAGAGCCCCAAGGGAAGTTTAAGTGAGTAATCAGATAAGGAAAAAGTCAGCAATCCGTAATCCCAAATTAAACTGTCTACCTGAAGGCGCCAGGGCGGGCCAAGCCCCGAAGCAGCATGAGCCGCTGAAACGGATACGTGATGCAGCAGGTATGGGCTGAGTTCCCGCCGACTCTGTGCTGTGGAGAGTCCAGAAGAAGCAGCAGGGGTGGGAGCCTCGAGTCTTGAAGGAAACTGCTTTAGAAAATAAGAGAGTGCTCAAAACTTCCGCCTCACCTCTGTCCACATGCAAAGCTCCTGGGTGGGGAAGGACATACTTCTCTCTCTCTATTTTTTTTTTTTTAAGAGAGAGCATGAGCAGAGGGAGGGGTGGCAGGGCGGGGGGAGCAGCAGATTCCAGCCCCACATGGGGCTCCATCTCACGGCCCTAAGGTCACGACCTGAGCGAAATCAAGTCCAATGCTTAACTGACTGAGTGGCCCTGGCGCCCCAAGAAAAGACACATTCTTGAAATCATGATGGTTGGGCATGGTGGGTGGCATAGGTTCACACATAGTCTTCACAGAAACACTTGGAGGAGGGTATTGGTCTTTGAGCTCAGGCTTTTCATCTACAGAATGAATTTAAGTGACTTTCTCAAGGTGATACACCCTGTAAGCCTAGATTCACATGCGGATAAGGCCTGTCCAGCTTGTTCAGCTGTACTCAATAGGTCAAGTTCAAGAAGTTGAGTATAATCTGGGGCAGGGCCCTGAGAAGTGAAAAATAATTCAAAATGTCCTCCAAAAGAACATCTCAAACAAACCAACATTTCCCCCATAATTTCATAATTCTTAAGACAGATTTATTGAAGTTTGGCTTTCAGTTCCTGTGCTGACGCATAGCCTGTCTGTTGGGTGAAGCCATGTAGCAGATGGACAGGATGTGAGCTGGACGTGGGGTGTGGGTCTGCGTTATACCCCAGAGGAGAAGGAGGGGAAAGGACAGGCTTCAGGGGGAGCTGCGCATTCAGGGGCAGGGCAGCTTCGGGTGAGAAGGGGGAGTGGCAGGTCATGGTCATCCAGGAGAAGGCGTGGGCCTGTCTCAGGCTGCACAGAGCCATTCTTCATGCTCCAGATCCTATTTCTCCAACAGGTAATCTGGGTTAAAGTGGCAGCAGAGCGTGACTTTGTTTAATGAGATAGGGGTGACTCAGGAAGGCACGCACACCCCATCCCCCAGTAGCTTGGCCACAGTCCTCACCATTCAGCTCATTCATTCATTCGTTACCCTGGGCTGTCACTGCATTGGCTTGGGACCTGGTGTGTTTATACAGAGCTCAGAAAGGCTCCCCTCTGTTCCTAGTGATACTTCTGCCTCAGCACCTGATTGATCTCCTCTTCCTTGACCCATGATTGGTTGAGCACAGGACATAATTCTGGCCAATGGGACACAAGATCTTCTAGAGACCTCTGGAAATGGAGGTTTCTCACTCCTGTGGGCACCAATTCTCAAGCTAAGTACATTCCTCGTTGTCAGTTCCGTTCAGGTTCCATTTTATGCCATTTGCAGCCAAAAGTGTTCTAACGCCTGTCATCCCCCAAAAAGATATAGTTTTTTTGTGCCCCATGCCTAAAATACTCCCAATCATTTCTTCTCTGTGCCACGTGTAAGGTGGGAAAATAAAGAACAGCTCTGGGTTCCCCATTTGCCTCTGCCAGCCTGGCTTAGAAGCAGACGTGGTGTTTCCAATCTTGAAAGCACAAGATCTATCTGCTAACTGGGTGTCCTCCCTAGGAGCAACAGGAAAAGAAAATTAAAAGCCCTCTGGATTTGGAGGAAAGGGAAAAGGATTGTGTTTTTCACGATGCTGTTAGAAATCTTACAAAGACTAGGTTAAGATATCAATAGCCCTGGCTTTCACAATCCCATCAGTAATTTCTAAGGCGATACGAAAACCTCTAAGTCAAAACTTGGTTTAATTCTGTAAACTAAGTCTATGCATGTTTGTGTGGGTAGAGAGAGGGACAGAGAGGTTAGGTGTCATCACCCCAAATTAGTGCAGTTGAAATTAGGGTATTTGTATACCATAAACGTGGGGAATACCTAACAATTACTTGAAAACCTTTCTCCTGTCATTTAAAAAAAAATCCTGTTGCCTTCCTATAGCCGTCTCAGTTGATACTCATTTATAGAATTCATAGCAGATCGAAAGCTATGGAAGCTGTACAGAGCTGTCCTTTCTGGTCCAAGGGCTGTTTCTGCGGTGGATAATCCAGGTCAAAGTGGCAGCAGGGATACATCTCTGTAGAGATAAAATTAGATTTTCCTGTTGCTGTTCCTAAAAACGAGGAGAACATCTTGTATTTCATTTTTCGCATTACAGAGTCCAGGAGTAGATGGTTGCGTTGGTGAGCCTGGGAAACGCCAGTGAGCAGTTTTATGTGTTTATTTATTTTTTGATGCTTCTGAAACAGCAGGGGGAGTAGTTAAGGAACAGGTGCCGAGCACGAGGGCAACAATGCCAGGCTGCTTGCAATTCTTTTTTGCAGTTTGCTGCTGTTGCGAGTTCCGATACCCCGCTAACCAGGCAGGAGGAGATGAGTCTGTCTGGTCTTTTCAGCCATGAGCTTGACGTGCCCTTGACAGAATTGTGTGGGTGGATGTGTGTGCTGTGGACACAGGGGAGAGAAGGGGCCGGAGCCTCTGTGTGCCCCCATGGGAGCCCAATGTCCTGGAAGCGAAGACAGTCTGTGGGATTGGGGTGGTGGCTCCCCATCAGCACAAGACACTCCGCGGCTCTCTGTGGCTGGTGGTCCTCAGGGAATGTAAAATCATGAATGCTGCACCCCCCTGGTTGGTCCCTGTTCCCTACCAGCTGCTCTGGCCTCTCTCCCTCTTGCTTCAGACTTAGAGCAAATCCTACATCGGATTGGTCCACGGAGGCCAACCTTTGTCAAAAGCATATTTAAAAGGAGCTTCATGATGCCAGGCTTTCTTTTGTTTTATTTCTTATATATATACAATACGGAGAACAGCAATGTTCAATTCTGGGAGAGTTGGTTTCCAGTTCCACACCAGAAACTCTTTAAATTTGCAATGACTGCTTAATCTTAAATCCCTGGGGTATATTTTAATCCAAAATTCAATCAAAGCGAGAAAGCTCCCCGGGCAATGTGGCCTTAACGTCAATCCCTTTTTATATATACATCGCTCAGTAAGTGAAATGAGAATGAGAGATATATCATGTATTGCATCAAGGATATGGGTAATCCGGATGATGTATGGTTGAGGCCATTCCTCTCTCAGATAAAAAATGGATTTTACATTAAATCCGGAGGCGCCACGAGACCTCACTGATGATCACCATACCTCTGTTTCAACTGGGAGAGGTGATCTGTGCATTCTCCTCCCTAGAAGATGGAAACCCGTATTTAGCTTTCAATGCTAATACAAATGATGTTGCTTTGTTGTAGAAGAATCTAAAACAAGGTGTTCGGGGTGCGGGGGTGGCGCAGGGGAGAGAGAGATGGGATTAGGATTTGTGGAGGGCGATCTGACCCTGGGGACAGAGGGAAATGTAAGATTGAGACAGAGACATGCACCCAGGGAGTACATTCTCTGCATTTATGACTTTAGAAGCAAGGCACCCTAAAGCAGGGTAGCCCTTTTGTTTCTTCCAGCTGTTTTCCCGGAATCAAGGGGAAAATAGAACTGCCTCGAGTGAACCCCTGGTCAAGACCTGGAATGCCAACTTTCTATTCCAAGACTTCTCCCTCTGGTCTTGCAGAGAAAGGCCTTTGTGCAGTTCCAAATGCATCATGGCTCAGAAAGCTCTCTCCAAACAGATTTCATCAGTTGAGAAATTTTGTTAAAGAGTTCCAGTTTCCTCCTAATTCCTCAAAACCTCAAAAGCTCAAATTTGGCTTCTTAACTATCATTCCCCATGCAAGGAGCTGGGGCTGCTGGGATAAATGGCTGATTCCAGGACTGGAGAAGGGAAGGTAGCAGTGAGCACAGAGCCTCTTGTCCGACCAGCAAACCAGCAAGTGCTCTAACTCCGTATCTGCTATGGCCAACCTCATATTCTTTGCTCTCTCCACAAGGGATGCTTCTAGCTCAGGTTAGAATGAGGAACTGTGGCCAACAAGTAGACTTGACCATGTTTTTGAGTCACACAGAGAACCTGCTTAAAATAAGCACTTTGGCAGATCTACTCTTGGAGGTTCTAAATGGTAGGTCTGGAGTAAGAACAAGAAAATCTGTTTTTCAATAAACAATCCAAGTGATTCTGACATGGGTCATGCATCAGCCAAACTTTGAGGAATACTGAACTCGATTAACGGTCCTTAAGTGGCTACCAAAAGCAATTTAAATCAAATACCATACCTGAGATTTCACGACAGCACTACACGTGGGCCAGAAATAGGGGTGAGGTGTGCTTCCCAACTAACTGTGATGCAGTTATCACCTAATTTTATTATTTTTAATTGAATTTCCATTTGCCAACATACAGTATAACACCTAGTGCTCATCCCATCAAGTGCCCTCAGTGCCTGTCACCCAGTTACCCTGTCCCCCTGCCCGCCTCCCCTTCCACTACCCTTTGTTTGTTTCTCAGAGTTACCTAATTTTAAAACAACAAAGTAGAAACCTGTAATGGAGTCGATGTGCCCAGGCGTTCTGAGACTCTGGAGACTCCCCTCTTGCCAAACCGGATAAGATCATTCCTGCTGTACACAGAACGGGGAATCAGAGAAATCACCTGTGAAAATCACTTTAGAAATGTTTTTCCACCATTGAAAATCCATTTTGTTTTCTCCCTTTGGAAATGAGAACCACAAGTATCCAGGATTTTTGGCTCCTCTTCCTCCTGAGTGAGCGTTCCCTCCCCATCCCCTACCCTCATCCCCCATCCCCGAGACTGCATGTGGCAGGAGGTGGTCTCTCGAGGAGCTGTCAGCTGCTGAAGAAATTGCTAGAAGGTAACAAGAATGTTTTTCCCCAAAGAAAAAAGGCCTTGGATGTCTAAAAAAATATGCAGAATGTCAGGGAGCACTTCTAATATGCTTACTTTAAAAGTAAGCACAGCCTGAATGAAATAAAGTAGGTTAAGCTTTAAAAGGGGAGGCCTGAAAAGCTTCTATAATATTTGTTGGGGGGGGAGGGGAACACACACTTTTTATTGAGAGAGAGAGAAAGGGGGGCAAGAAGTTCGATGCGGGAAAGGCACCCACATTTAGAGCCTTAGCAAGATGGAATATTTGGAGAACAGGCCAATTTTCTAGTTTAGTGATGATCTCAGGTTGAGCTTTGCATGTATTCGTCGCTGGGATTGGAATGTGACCATGTACACCTGCAAGATGGGTGGGCTGGGCCATTGGAGCCCACCTGCAGGGAGGCAAGAGGTGTCCTGATCCTTGCTCACTTTCATCCTTGGGGAAGTGGGAGCCTTATTCCTGCAGCCCAGGCTAAGGCCTGAAAATGGCCCAGCCTCGTGCTTCCCCACAGGAACCTTCCTTAAACTGTCTCCTTCCCCCTGGCAGCTGGAAGATTCCTCTGGTCCCGGAACAAACTGTGTAGCTGTCAATATTCAGGAGTGAAGGGCCTGGGCTCCAGAATCACGGTCCCCAGATTGATCCCAGTGGCAGCAGTTCACTGACTTGCATTTGTCTTGTGTCTCTTCTCTGCTGTCCCTACAACGATGGGGGGCTTGGGAGCCAGGGACTTGGGAACCCTCTCCCAAATGGTTCCTGCTGTGCTCCTGGGCTAGAGTTAAGGTGGGGTGGATGCTTGACCACAGAGTACCAAGTAGCTATGTACCAGGAACTGCTTAGCATGAGCTGAGCTCAGTGAGAGACCCACTAAGTCCCAAGGGCAGACGAGCCCAGCAGTGACCCACCATCAGCTGGAGATGGCACATCTGGGACAAGCCTGAGCAGGACCAGAGGTGTGAGGTTGCTGCATGAGCAGGTGTCCCAGAGCACCCAGTGTGGTGTGCTAGCTCCTCCATCAGCTAGTATCTATGGCCATATGAGGGGTCCCATATGACCAGTGGAAGGAGAAGAAAAGTCTGCACTTAATTTTCACATGATTGGCTTGATGTTGGGTATAAGCCCCAAATGGATGCAGCTGCATTATAGCCACATTTGAGGGTGGCCTTGAAAGAGTGTTGCCAGGGAAAGTCTTCCCAATGGGCAGTGTTGAGGCCACCTGCTTATCTACTTGTGTGGAAGGAGGAGTGGCCTGAGGTGACATATATCCATGTCCTCCTGGGCGTAGCAAATGACCTGGACTGGGGGACACTTTGTTTCCCATCATCTCAAGTCTGGCCTTTGTAATGGTAGAGATCTTGGCCCCCAAAGGGATTTCTAGGTTTCTGGGAGACCTCGCAAGGTCTCCCTTGGCCTTTTGACTACTTGTGCCTAGAGGCTAGTAGGTGAGAAGAGGGGTCACCACCATCTTCACAAGAGTGAATAGCCCTGACCAGCAGGAGATAGGGCTGCTATCACAGCTGACCAGCAGGGAGGGCATGTATGGAGTACAGTGATCTGTGTGGGTACCTCTTGGTGCCAACTTGCCCCATTGTGACCGTGAATGGACAAGAATAGCAACTCTGACCTAAAATTTGAATGGTTGTCAGGGGCTCAGCTTTCCCAGAAATGAGCATTAGAGTCATACCAGGTGTATTTGGTGCCTAGGGCTGCCTTACAAAGTGGGCAGAGACTCATTCTCTCACTGTGCTGGTGGCCAGAGTTGGAAATCAAGGTGTCATTACAGCCATGTTTTCTTTGAAGGCTCAAAGGGAGAATCCGTTCTTGTCTCTTCCAGCATCTGGGGGCCCCAGCAATCATGGAATTGTACACACATACCCACAAGCTCTGCCCTGGTCTCCACGTCGTCTTCTCTGTGTGTCTTCTCCTCTTCTTATGAGAACAGTCACTCTGGACTTGGAGCACACCCGACCATCATGAGTCCATTTTACCCAGTGGCATCTGCAGGGACCTGTTTCTGAATGAGGCCACATTTACAGGTGCCTGGAGTAAAGACCTTAACCTGTCTTTCTGGGGGACACAATTCAAATTGTACTAGGTGAGCCACCAAGAGAGCCGCAGAGGTGATGGCTGAGGGGGAGGGCACTCTATTCATGACCCTGAAGGAGGAAGCACTTGCATTTGCATTCCCATCCCAGGGGAACTGCACCTCAAGGCCAACTGCAGTGATGGGACATGGTCTGTGCCCTCCTCTAAGTTGCCCCCAGGAGCGGTCCGGAACCTCAGAGGATGTTTCCTGAACGTGGATGGAGGTGCAGCAGGTAGACACAGCCACTGCGAAGGTGGCCTGCTTGCAGGTGCAATCCCCCTTCCAGAAAAACTTGTTCCATGGTTGGCTCAAGGTGTCCAGGTGTGAGAAGCTTTGCTGAGCATAGTGAACGCAAATGTGGCAGTTTCTGCCCGAAGCTTCTGATGGGCAGCATTGCTCTGGAGCTCCCCATCTCTGCCGAGCTGCATCACAATTGGAGATAATACTCCATCTTTCTTCCTCTCTGTGGTTGGTCTTCCTCAGGCAGCCTCCCTCCCCTGTGCCTCCATAAATCTCTTGCACTCTTGACCCTACCTCAGCATGTGCTCCTGGAGGACGGGGCCAGGTGGGCACAATGAGGGTGGGGAAGTAGCCGCTCGAACACATGTGGCTTCTTCTCTCCTTCCCAGCTTCCTTCATGGGCCCATACGCACCCTTTCCTTGGGTCTCTTCCTTGGCTCTGTCCTCTTTCCCTCTCTCTTGATTCTCTCTGCGTGGGATTCTGTGCCCCATAACAGAGAAGGCTGCCCCACCAGATAATTACCCAGGCGAGGTTTGTGACCACTGAAGACAAAGTAGAAGCTTGTGTGATATGAATGCCAAGTTCAAACACACCCTCACCCTTGCTTTAGATTCTTTATTCAGTCAACAGATCCCTTTGGAAGTCATCCCCAGTTAAGAATTTCTTTTTCTTGGACACAAACGTCCCTGGAAGGAATAGTGTTGTGCTTCTGTTATCGGTGATATATACTTAGTGGGAATGTAAGTTTAATCCAGAGGCAAAAGCCTAGACCTATAAAATAAACCTTATAATGGACAGGATGGGCTGACATCTTGGTGATTGTTTTAGATTTGTGGGGTTTAAGAAAATTAATTTGAATACTGTCCTGCTACTTAAAAAAAAAAAAAAGATTTATGGATTGGAATGAGAGAGTGAGCAGGGGCAGAGGGAGAGAGCACCTTCAACCAGGCTCCCCGCCGAATGCAGAGCCCCCATTCAGGGCTCAACCTACGACCTTGAAATCATGACCTGAGCTGAAACCCAGAGTCAGATGCTTAACTGACTGCACACCCCAGGCTCCCCTGGTTGTGCTACTTTTTGTTGGGTGCATTGATTGCTACCTGGTCATGGTACTGAGCTGAATCAGGGCACACTAGGAATGTTCTGTAGGTACACGCTGTTGGTGGGGAGGCCAACAACCATGACATGCTCTCTCCTACACACCGTCTCCTTAGCCATCGCTCCTGAGTCCCCTGTTGTTTGAGTTCAGTGGAGGAGAATAAAATATCTTGCAAAGGCAACATAAATGAAATCCCTGAAACGATGATGCATGGCACAAACTCCAGTGATAACATGACAGCTGAATTGTATTATTTCTGACTCTGTAGTTGGGATGGATAAACTCTACCCTGAGGGAGCCCCATGATTGGGTCCCTGATCTGTGATCTTTATGGCAGGAAGGGACAAGGAGGGAGCAGTTGAGGCCCGCTCACATTTGGAGTCATTGCAGTGATTGTTAGCATCACCAAAAATAAAGGATGCTGGGTGGTGGTACCAGTCGTCTACTGGTTAATCCACCTACCTGGTTCCTGTGAGGACAAGAGCCATGGCAGGTGATGGTAGGTAGTCGTTAGTGTCATTGGTTGCCACCCTAGCGGCCATGCTGGTCATGGGACCTTCATGGAGGGGACCAGAACAGCCTCTGGCTTTTGATGTGTGGTTGCTGACCTACAGGTGTTTTCTTCTCCCTCTCCTTTTGGATTAGATTTATTGAGCTATAATTCACATATCATACAACTTACCCATTTACAAGATTTAATTAAATGATTTTCAGTACATTTGCACATGAGTCAAATCCTGGTCAATTTTAGGACATTTCATGGTCTCAGAAAGATACCCTGAACCCATTAGCACTCCATCTCCCTCATCCCCACTCAAGCCCCAAGAATCCAGTTTCTACTCTCTGTCTCCATGGGGTTCTCTGTTCTACCTGTTGCATATGAACAGAACCATGCAGCATGTCTTCCTCTATGACGGGCTTCTTTGCTCTCAGCACAGTTTGACGGTTCATCCATGCTGTAGTCTGTGTCAGTACTTCATTCCTTTAACGGCCAAATCATGTTCTGTTATATGGTTGTGCCACATTGGCTTATCCATTCATCAGTGGTTGGACTTTGGGGTTGTTTCCACTCTTGCTATTATAAATAACATGCTATTATCAACCTTTTTGTACAAGGTTTTGCATAGACATGTTTTCATTTCTCTTGGGTATATACCTAGGAGCACACCAAATACTTTCTTCCTGGTCATCAATAAGGAATATAAAAATCAACGTGTCTTCAGGAAGTGGGAACAATGATTCTCATTCTCTCTTTTGCCCCATGGCTATGTGGACTCTTCAGTTGTTTGTGAAAATATAGCCCACAGAGACCTTGAACATCTCAACATAACACCACACTGGTCCAAATACTGATTTCCCTAAATGCCCCCGTAACTCACATGGGAGCCAAAAGGTAGGAGATAAAACACCATGAGTATTTGGAGGTCTGCCAGTCAGTGCAGTTTATGGGAGTCCGATGGCCTGGGACATGCCAGGATTTCTCCTATAAGGTGAATGAAGAGTTTTGACCCTTAGAGGCACTGTACTTGGTATGCCTCTTCAGGTTTGGGAAGCAGCACATTACCACTCTGAGGAATATTCCTGCCTCAGTAACCAGATGAATGGGAAGCCTGTCAGTTTCAACAGCGGGCTCGGCAGAGGGTCCAGGTCAGGGCACAAGCTGTCCTGCCACTTGAGCTTCCGAACCTGGCAAGTCCGGGGTGCAAGGAGTAGCCATATCAGGTATGGAATCTCTGTGAACTTCACAGGCGTGGTGGAGGAGCTGTGGCTTAGGACCCTAGGAGCTATACCTTCTCCTGGAGACCCAAGGCTATACTTTCTACGGGAGAAGCAGCTCCCCAAGAGTGAACTCGGTATAAGGTTGCTATGACTCTTGCCCTTCATTGTCACACCTTTGAGTGAGGTAATCAGATCAATACCTAAGCCAATGGCAAACATGCATGGGCTGGACCTGAGAGGGCTTGACAACCGTAGGGGCAGCTTGTACAGACCCCTGTCCAGTGGGAGTACTTTATATTGGACCCAATCAGATGCTTCCCAGTAGAGAATACAATACTGGAAACAAATTTGGGCTTCTCCTGCTAGCTTATGCTATATCACCAGGTCTCCTTGAAGTAGGAGGCATGTCTCAAGTTTCTTTTTTTTTTTTTGCCTGTCCCAAGTTTCAAAGTGACTGTACAGCTAAGGAAGAGACAATATTCTGTTCCTTTGAGTCTTTTCCATGAAACGCTGCTCTCAACGATAACTCTTCATTTCCTAGGAAGAGGTATAATCAAACATTCAATTTAGTCCTTATTTATGTGGAGTTAGTTTCAATTTGCACAGAGCTATACTGGAAATTACATTTTACCATTGTCAAGGTTGACTGTCTTGGGAAAGCAAAGGAGGGGTATTGGCTAGAACTCTTTTTCACAAGTAAGTAACTCTGACTTTAATTGCCTTAACTAAAAATGGTAATCTATTGGGTGACTTAATTGAAGCTTCCAGTGATAGATTCAGGCATGGCTGGATCCAGGAACTCACATAATTAATCTACTCATGGCATCTCCCTTCTCATTTCTCTTCTGTCTCCCTTTGCTTTGAAGACTTTATTTTTGTAGGTTTTGGCTGTTCCACAAAATGTGGCAGGTCCAGGTTAGTGTTAGCTCTTTTCATTGTTAGCAATCCCAGCAGAAAGAGGATTTTGTTGCCCTGAACTCCAACATTATGTCCCTGAATTGAACTGGGTTGGGTCCTGTGTCATCCTGCCTAGGGAACTGAGTGTTTGGTTTGTCCAGGCCTGGGTACATGTCCACCCCTGGAGCAGAGGGGGACACAGCCACGTCTGAGCAGGGGACACAGAACTGTGGAAATGTGGTTTATCATAAAAAGGGAAAATGGATCCCAGGCAGGCAAAACATCCAGTGCCCACTGCAGGCTACCCCCACATACCCCACCCCCCACATCAGCTGTGTTAGAAATGCTTTAAGTGAGCAAATTAATAATGATTATAATGCCCAAGGGAATGCTCATCTTACTTCAGAAAAACTGCTTTCAAGTAGCAGCTTTTGACTCTAATCAGTTTGCTAATTATAATTATTTTCATTAAAGCAGGTGCTCAAAAGCTTTCCACTTGGCAACACATTGTTAATGGTTTGAGTTATTACATGTGGTTGGGAGCTTTTAAAGTTATATTTCTTACTGAGTATTTGATCAATAATTTGAAGCAATTAGGGGCAAGTTCCACCTTAATGGAGTTTTGCTGTATCTCCACTACGTTTCATTCTTCTATTCTGTGAACATGAAGGTGCCCAGTGACTACCTTGGGGAAGCTGAGCTGGGCTTGACTCACATGTTGGCGCTGATATTACTATGACCATGTAAATCCTATTTAGAGCAGGGTTTTGTGGTATGGTGTGGTTTCTTTTCTTTCTGATATAGTAGAGTTACCTTTCTTCCTTTCTTCCTTCCTTCCTTCCTTCCTTCCTTCCTTCCTTCCTTCCTTCCTTCCTTCCTTCCTTCCTTCTTCCTTCCTTCCTTCCTTCCCCTTTCTTCCTTCTCCTCCTCTTCTTCTTCCTCCTTCTTGTTCTTCCCTTGTTGCTATATAGGTAATTATCACTAATTCAACCCCAGATTCTCTCCCTGTTGTGTAAATCTGCTCTCAATATATTCATGTGCCTTTGACAGTGTATCACTTTTGTCTTCTTGAAGAAATCTCTCCTGGAGTTGTCTCCATGTAGGTACCACCATCATCTTTCCCTAATTTGTAGTGAAAGGAGAAGAATAGGATTCAGAGCCAGAAGGACAGGTGGTAAATGGCTGGGGCTCTTACCCAAGTCCCTGAAAATGCACACACTTAGGCCAGAAGTTAGCTTTTTGTCAAGTGTGGCTCATTCATTGTGCTTTTGTCTTTTCTTATAAACTGAAGTGTCTCTGAACACATCAGCATTTGGCGTCCAATTAATCCCACACCCCTATTGACTTTATCCATATCTTCTGCTGGATGGTTGGTGATACTGACCACAAAGTGCCTTCTTGCTATTCAGAGAGGAATTTCATCACTCTCCAGTAATTTATGAGTGGGAAAGTTGTTTGTTTGTCTTTCCCTATTGTATTTGTGATTCATGTGTATGGCAATTTGATGTAAATCAGAATATTTGATTTCCAGTGATGTTTCACTGGTCACATATCCTAAAGGGGGAAAGAAGATGTTGTACATAGAATTGCAATAAATCCAAAGCCTTTTTACAATGCTTGACTCTATTCAGAACCGATTCACCTGTAACATTGCATTTCGTCCTCAAAAAGCTAAGTTAGATAAGAAGGGTTGGTATTGTTCCTTAGATTCAACGATATTAATGGGTTTACATTCAAATTTATTCAGTGCCCGAGATCACACTACTATTTTCAGTATTTAGGCCCCCCAAATCCCTGATGTGAACACTGTCCCTACACTCACTTCCTGAAAGATAGAAGAGAAACCCAGGGGGTATTGCTGTCTCCACCCCGCTGACCACTCTTGTGGTGGGTATGCTTGAGGGCAAAGTTGGGCCAAGGACATGGAAGGTCAGCTACTGCAGAATGATAGAGCTCTTTTGACCTAGAGATGTTGAAAACAGTGAGGCACAGGAGCTGAGCCAGAGTAGTTTTGTCTCAGAGAGTGTTGGCTGAATGTAAACTTTTAAAAAAAATTGATATAAAATGTCATAACACAAAATTAACTACATGAAGTATATTATTCACTGATATTTAGTATATAGACAACATGTGTGACCACCATATCTATCCAGTGCCGAACCATTTTTATTACCCTAAAAGGAAAACTCTGTACCTACCAAGCAATTAGTTCCATTTTCCCTTCCTGCCCCCTGTTCCTGGCTAGAACCAGTCTGCTCTCTGTCCCTATGGTTTACCTGTTCTGTATGTTTCAAATAAGTGGGATCATATGACAAGTGGTCTTTCATGACTGGCTTCTTTCACTCAGCGTCATGCTTTGGGGGCTCATCTATGTCATAACATATTTAAGGACTTTATTCCTTTTGATGGATGAAAAAGATGACATTGTATGGACATGCCACATGTTGTTTACCTGTCCATCCATTGATGGTCATTGGGTTATTTCTATCTTTTGGCTACTGTGAATGGTGCTGCTATGATCATGTGTGTACATGTATTTGAGTCCCTGTTTTTCAATTCTTTTGGGTATATAGTTAGGAGTGAGATTTCCAGATCATACGGTAATTCTATATTCAATTTTTTTGAAGTAGGTTCCATGCCCAGGTTGGTGCCCACCATGGAGCTTAAACTCATGACCCTGAGATCAAGACCTGAACTGAGATCAGCAGTTGGATGCTCAACTGACTGAGCCACCCAGGCACCTTTTTAATATTTATATTTTTAAAGGACCACCAACATGATTTCCATAGTGGCCACACCACGTATGATTCCCACCAGCAGTGTATGAGGCTTTGAAATTGTCCACATCCTGACCAATGCTTGTTACTTTCCATTTTTAAAAATTATTGCCATCGTAGCAGGTATAAAGTGGCTATCTTAGTGTGGTTCTGACCTGCATTTCTCTAATGAATGGCATTGAGCATCTTTTCATATGCTGTTGGCTGTTTGGATGTCCTCTGAGTGCAGACCTTTAACATATTGTCATCTAACCATTTGGGGAACCATTCTTAGGATGTGAGAAGCTCCACCAAGCCCCCATGATGTGCTTTTCCCCATAACCCACAGGGAGATGCATGGTAAGGGGGAGGTGGGCGGGTGGGAAATAAAAGAACCAAGTCCTAATATTTCCCTCTTCAATCTTACTGGACAGGTTGCTTTGAGAACGTGATTCTGGATTAGCAGGATATCTCAGCTTTTCTAAAGCCCGTGCATTGTTTCCTCTGACTCTTTGGGGGCTCTGGCATCTTTCCAAATAGCAGTATGCTGAGGACAGAGCTGGGCACAGCTGTACCGTGTAATGAAGTCCAGGTCCCTTGAGCTGCCCACGATATTGCTTCAATAAAGAGAGCTTCCAAATTCAGGCTGTAGCTTTACTCTGTGTCCTTTTTCATCTCCTCATGGGAGACTTCAATGCTATTTAGCTCTTTCTGAGTCTTGAGCTAACAATTTTAGACAAACCATGAATTTGCTGTGGGCCAGCACATGGTGTATGCTCGGCCTCAGATGGATAATAGATATAAAACCAAAAGTTAACTACCACCTTCTGGAAAGGCCCTTGGAGCATGACATGTGCCTCCTTAAAAACCTTCCATGGCTGTCCCTTTCAAGGATCCGTGAATATTCCTCCAAGGCCTACACGGAGATGCGGAGATGCGAGATGCAGCCCTGCTCACCTCCTCAACAGCTTATACCCCCAGGCCCCATCACACTGGCTGTTCCACCTCAGCCCTGAATGTGAGGCTTGGGGACATGCTGGGGCCAGCATCACACTTGCTCTCCTTCACCCTTCCTGTGCCCAGCCACTCATCCTTCAGGCTTAAGCTGTTAGAGAAGCCCTGCCTCATCCACCTTGCCAAAAATAATATCCCTCATCCTTTGGTTTTTGTTAATGAAAAATTTATGCTAATACTTGTTAGAAGAGTAAGGAAATTTAGTGGAGGTCTGACATGGTAGGGGTCAAGGCTCACGACAGGGAGAACAATTGGGCTCAACTCTGATAATAGGGGATTTATGGGCACACAGCAGCATGGGGTGTGTGAAGTGGATGGAAAGTGAGTAAGAGGAGATGTCAGACGTGGAGGGGCCCCAGCTACACTGCTGACCTGTTGGGATTCTTACTGCAGGCAGGTCAGGGTGATCAGATGTCAAGGGTGAGGGATTCTCTTTCAATGACTTTAGTGGGATCCTTGCTAGAAGTGGGTTCTGCAGCCCCCGCAAGGATGGGGCCAAAGGGTGAGGTCTAACTGGAAGGGCGGTAAGAGGAGCCTGACCAAGTCTGACAAGGAGAAAGCCTTTGGCATTCCTCTTTGTCCAGATCCCTGGGTGTTTCTTTTACCAATCGGATCACCAGCTATACCTACAATGCTCAAGACAGAAGAGTCTTTGTTATTTATTTATTTATTTTTGTCTTCTCCAATGAAGCAAAAGCTCCAGGGGTAGAGGTTTTTCACCTTGTCAGCCCTGTCCTCAGTGTCTAAAGCTGCGCTTACCAGAGTAGTGTGTGTGCTCAGTGAGTGCATGAGTGGTGGGAAGTTGTCCAGAGAAATGTGAACATGGAATGGGGGCCCTTTATTACACAGTGTATGCAGACAGAGAGAAGATGGGGCTCCAGTGGGCTCTGTAATAAGTACATCTACTTGCTGAGTCTCCGAAGCTCACCCACAGGATTGCTGAAGCATCATCGTGGTCCACATCCCATCCTCCCTGGCTTAGGGAAATCCCTGGCGGGGCAGGACTTCTGCTGTGACCTCCGAATCCTGGCAGTGATGGAAGCTTTCAGCTTTTCCATCTCTCTCTGAGATTTCCGATCTCCTATCTTTCACAAGCAGCCTTGGGACTTCACAGAAATTCAAGAAAACTCACTAGGGAAACTCTGGACCCCTACCACAGTGCAGGGTGGGCATAGATGACAGAACTGAAGCAGGTGCTTAAGGGCAGCTTGCTTTATTCACAACACTGGCCATGGTAATGATGTTATAGCCTGATAGTCAAGGCTTCTTGGTGGAAATTAGTTTCAACACTGTTAGAAATTGGACTCCAGCAAGCTTGGTTTATATATCCCCTTGTATATCCATCCCATGGTTGTTCTTGGCATCCTGAATTCTGCAGATTCTCCTATGAGCCCTGTGCAGGCTCAGACTAATACAAAGTTAGCTATAGTGCAGACGATTTCTGTGCTTTTTTGGGAACAAGGCCATGAATCTCAGCAGTAAGCTCTAGCTTTCTCAAGTCTCCAGAGCTTGATGCCTGTATTTTAAAGTAACTTTAGGCGGGAAAATGTCTTCTGGCACTTTTATTTGAGAGGAAATGGGCTGCAAGGTCAAATGCAGTCTGCATCTGACCATGTGCATAATCAGAGGTGGTGACTGTTCACACGATTTATGAGAACTTTGGCTAGAAACATACCTTTATTAAACAGCTTTCTCATCCGCCCACTGGATTGCCAAAAATACCATCTTGATACATTGAGTTAAGGCAAATGTGTTCTCTGGAGCAGCTGTCATCGGCCAGTCTGCACTCCACATTTGTTTTAAAGATGTAGAACCTTAACGTTTGGAGCCCTACGCTAGGCATGGGAAGGCAGGTGTAAGAAAGCAAGGTATATGGCCCTTTAGTCTGAAATTTATGCCTGGTTAGCAGCAATACTGGTGGGCTGTCAGGCTGGCTTCAGCCTCCAGAGTCCATGTGGGTTAGATTAGGAATGTTTAAAGGGAAAAGAGAGGATGTGTAACCACCATTCTACTGTTTCTATGAATTTGACTATTTTAGATTCCTCATGTAAGTAAGTGGAATCATGCAGAATCTATCCTTCTCTAACTTATTTCACACAGCACAATGTCCTTCAAGTTGATCCAGATTGTCACAAATGGCTGAACTTCATTCTTTTTAAGGGCTGAATAATATTCTATTGTATATATCACACCTTCTTCATCCATCCATCCAATGGACATTTAGGTTGTGCCATATCTCGGCTATTGTGAGTAGTGTTGTGATGAACATAGGAGTGGAGAGAGATGTCTTTTAGAGATCCTGGTTTCAACCCTTCTGGATAAATACCCAGATGTGGGATTGTTGGATCATATGGTTGTTTTATTTTTAATTTTTTTGAGGAGTTTTCATACTGTTTTGCATTCCCACTAAGTGTACAAGGGTTCCACTTTGTTCACATCCTTGGCAACACATGGTATTTCTTGTCTTCTTGATGGATAGTCATCCTAACAGGTGTGAGGGGATACCTTGTTGTGGTTTTGATTTGCATTTCTCTGATGACTAGTGATGTTGAGCACCTTTCCATGTACCCGTTGGCCATTTGTATGTCTTCTTTGGAATAATGTTTCTTTAGTTCCTGTGTGCATTTTAAAATCAGACTGTAATTTTGCTATTAACTTATAGGGATTCTTTATATATTTCGGATATAACCTCTTATCAGATATGTGATATACAAATATTTTCTCCCATTATGTAGGCTGCCTTTTGTTTCGTTGATGACTTCCTTCATTGTACATAGAGCTTTTGGCTTGATGTAGTTCCACTTTTAAATTTTTACTTTTGTTGTGTGTCCTTTTGATGTCAAATCCAAAAAATTATTGCTGAGACCTGTGTCAAAGACCTTACCTATCATGTTCACCATGTTTTCTTTTTAAGAGTATTTTTTTAAAAAATATACTTAAAAGACCCTGGAAGGCTGGCCACTTACAGCTGCAGGTGTGGGGGTCTGTCTCTGGGATCTGTAACCTTCTTTCTTCTTGACATTTCAGGTGTAGACGTAGGAACAGCACCTGTTCCTGATGGCTACCTACTCCCACATACACCTTTCAACTCTACTGAATTATAGTCAGTCACATTCCTTGAATGCACCATCTGTATTCAGCTGGGACCCTGAAGGATATATATATATATATATATATATATATATATATATATATATATCTCCTTATTAATACATACATCTACAATTTTCTTTTAAGCATCACTTTAGCTAGATCTCATAGATTGTTATGTAGTGTTTTCAACACATTTTTTCTAGAAATCTTGCAAATTTGGTCTATACTAGAAGTCTGATACATAATATTAAGTTTGTTGGGATTATTTGCTTAGGCATTCTGTATATTTAATTTTTAGTCTACTTGATCTATTTGGGTCCCAAGTGTCATATTATTTCCCCATATTTCACCATTATCTCTTATCATTTCTGGCTTATGGATGTTATTGCTGTGTTTTGGGGTTCATAGCTATCAGTTACATTATTAACATGAATTATAACATTTAGCATTATGATATATGCACACACACACACACACACACATGCATACCACATCTTCCTTATCCATTCATCTGTCAGTGGACATCTGGGCTTTTTCCACAGTTTGGCTCTTGTGGAATTACTGCTATAAACATTGGCGTACAGATGCCCCTTCAGATCACTACATTTGTATCTTTGGGGTGAATACCTAGTAGTGCAATTACTGGGTTGCAGGGTAGCTCTATTTTCAGCCTTATGGACCCTCCATACTGTTTTCCAGAGTGGCTGCACCAGCTTGCATGCCCACCAACAGTGTACAAGGGTTTCCTTTTCCGTTAACCTCTGGATTTGTAAGATACAGTTCAGATGAATACAAATTTAGCTTTAATAATACACAAAAACTTTGCTTCTATATAGCTGTAGCCTTTTATGTTGCTGTTTTCACAAATTACATCTTTATATATTGTGTGTCAATCCATCTGATTTGTAATTATTACATTAGACAGATGTATTTTAAGATAAATAGAAAAAAAAGGATTCGCAAACAAATAATATATTTATGCTATCTTTTATATTTACCCATGTAGTTATCTTTACTGGTGCTCTTTATTTCTTGATGTGGATTTGAATGTAAGTTTCCTTTTATTTCGGTCTGAAAGATTTTCTTTAATATTTCCTGTAGAGCAGTTCTGATAGCAACAAACTCTTTTACTTTCTGTTTTTTGGGTAATGTTTTAATTTCTCCTCCATTTTAAAAACAGCTTTATTGAGATATAATTCACACACTATATGATTCACTTATTCAAAATGTACATTGCAATGCATTTTTTATAGGAAATTTGCAAATATATGCAACTACCACTATGGTTAATTTAGAATTTCTTCATCATCTCAGGGAGAAGCTTCATACTCTTTAGCACTCATGCCCCTAAATACTTATGACCTGTAAAGTTTAGGAAGAACTGATTTGGTCCAACTCTGATCTGAACTTCACTTGATGATTGGGCTTAGATTAAAGAATGTGTAAAATCTCATTAATCTTTTTGATGTTCCTTGAATCTCTACTAATATCACAATGAGTCATGTGAGCAGGACAACATCCTTACCAGGTGACTTCCTCTAGTCTATTCTCATTCCTGCAGGATAAAGCTTTTGACTTTATTGAGGCTAGAGCAAGCAGGAAGAAGAGTATATATGGTCACAAGTTTACCTGGCTGAATTGAGTCAGTGCTGCCCTAATGGTTTTCTCAATGAGATGCTATTGGTATTCTAGGTAGAACAGTTCTCATTGGATTAGTCTATCCTGCATATTTCAAAATGTCTAACATCTCTGGTTCCCTCACACTAATATCATCTTTGCCCCACAATTTTGTTCAAAAAAATAACCACCCCCTTATATTTCCAGATGTTCCCCTGGCATAGGTACCATCCTTTAGCCACACCCTTTTGTCAACCACTAAAAAAATACCCATAGGTTTGGCAAATGATGGATATATCTTCTCAGGAACAGAGCTTGGCAGCAATTTGAGAGATGTGTGTGACTCCCTCCTCCCTGTACCTTTTTTACTTTTCAGTTTTTCCTGGGTCACTGAATTTGCCTTAAGATTATAAGGGACATGGAAATGCATTGACTTTGTCTCATCATTCAGAGTTAGAAATTGTTAAATCTTGGGCTTTAAATCTCAAGATACCTGCCATTGTATTATTTGTGATTTCTCCCAACCAAACATCTGCCTCACACTTGCTTTTATTGCAGTGCTCCTGAAAGATTCAGAAATCCCCAGGGGTAGACATTTTTCATCTGGGATGGCAACATCAACTCAAGACCTTTTGTAATATTAGTGCTTTCAAAATAATGAAGTCTTGAATTTTCTCACTTTCATTAAAATCAACCACTGAAACAGAATTTCATGCCTCCAAACTTTGCTCTTCCATCAGTGAAGTTACAGCAGCTCAATAATATTGACCGTGGTTTATTTCTGTAAGGCATGTCAAGGACTTTATATGCTCATGCTTTGTCTTCCTTTAATCTGGTAATTTGTTGTCACTGTGTCCCATCTCCCCTGGACATAGGCTTCTCAGATGCAGTACTTCATAGGAGTTCACACATTACATTAATGTTCTCTGGAAGCTCGTTGATTATTGGAAAATTAGAGAATTCTTTTCTTGCTGCTCAGAGAAGAGCCAGCCATCACTGGACCCATTGGAGTAGTGTTACCAGGATTACTGTGGGACTTACCCAGCTGAAAATATTCAATTGCTCCTTTATGGAGACAACTCAGTTAACAGACACAATCAACATATTTTACAATATTACTAACTACATGTAAAACCAACCATTTCAGTTACAGTTTCTGAGTCTTATACTATCCTATTTGCCTAGAATGCCCTTGCTTCTTTTTTCCTACTGAAAACATTTCCAATATCTATTTCAAGGACTGACATAAATTCTACTAGTTCCATTGAATTCTGTCTGGTATGACATCCTTTACCAAGCTTTTTTACTGAGTGTATTTACTAATTTCACATCTTTGCCATCCACCTGAACATTGAAAACAGCATGTTTTATGAGACAGCATCCTTCTAAGCAACAGGAGGGCAGGATGGCTTCCATGTTCCTTGTTGAAGATGGCAAAGGAGACACTGAGTTAGGACTTATTTGTGAATTATATAAAATTCCAGAAAGAATTTTATCTCCCATGTCAAAATTCAAGTTTGCTTACTCTATATTTTTAGCCCGCCTTCCCAATATGTATTTATAATGTTGTCTTGTTAAGCATACTGGGCAGCAGTTGGCATAATGAGGACGAAAAGTACTTTTTTCATGTTTTGAAGCAGAGGAGCATTTCTGCCTGTGCGATGTCACAGACGTATTTGCCTGCCTCTCTTTTATCTATGGTCTTCATTTTAATTTGTTTTTAATTGCCTATTTAGCACACCTAGCAATTAAGGTGAAATGGCTCTTTGACAAATGTGAGAGCTTTTTAATTAGTGCTAATTGCTTTTGTTAATTAAAAGTAATGCTTTATATTATGTTATTGGTATTCTCTTATATAAAACTGGATTAATGACTTCCAATCAATCCTGCTACAAAAGAACTTTCCTTTGCAATCATTGGGACTTTAGGGCATGCTGCTTCTGTGGAATGAACAAAGGTGATTAGGACTTCAGGATAAGTGAAGAGGGGAGGCAGTGAGTGACTGCACAAGACTGCTTCTGGTGGCTGGCTCAGCGTTTCCCCACGAACATGGAAGTTCCTACTGGAGGGATGGTCTGGGCTGCATCAGGCAGGGTTCCAACAGGAAGGAGGGACCTTCTCACATTGGGCTAGTTTGGGGGTAATCTAATAATAGGACTATAAAGGTAAAGGAAGTCACAACAGGAAGACCATTACCGCCCGTAGGTCAGAGGGGCAGAGGAAGGGCATGTTTACTAGAACCTGGAGTCTGGAATAATAGACCTTTATGCAAAGGCTGCTTTTAGAAAACCAGGGTCTGTGGGGTGTGGGATATATTCAAATTGAAGCCACCTTGCAGGGATGGATTCGGTGAACTAATAGCTTGTCCTCACTTGCCTTTTTCTCTCTGAACACTTGCTAGGGCACCCCTTTGGCTGAACTCAGCCAAGTTGGAGTATGAGGAAGCCCATTGATGAAATTTGTGTTAAGTCAGACTTCTAGGGCAGAGAGGAGAGTGGATCTGTAAAGCAAATGGAGTATACCTGGCCCACCTGCCATATTTATATCAGAAATTCATAACTTCTAGGCCAACTTGGACTTTGCAGTCCCTTTGAGGAAGGACTGGGGGAATCATCCTTGGGCATACTTGCCATGTTCTTGCAGATCTTTTCCTGTGGAGACCTGCAGTTTCAGTCAGCATGTTTCCAGTTTGCTTCAGTCAGCATGTTTCCAGTTTGAGAAGTAGCTTAGTGAGGAAGCTGGACAAGAGATCATAAGGCTTTTGTTGAGCAGTTACTCTCTACTTCCTGGTCAACTATATTTAATTTCTGTTGGTTGTGTAGGTTGAAGAGTACTGTATTTAGGGGCCCATCTGTATTCCTGCCAGGGATGTACTCACTGCAAATCATCCCCATAGCTCTCTAGGGGCCAGGCCCCTGGGTGCCAACGTGCTAGTCACAGTTAGGCCATTTAGCCCCGTTGCAGATAGGGAGGCTAGTCCTCTAAGGCACCTGCGCTCATCAGCCCTGGCCTATAGAGGCAGCCAGCATGTGGCTTCTCACTTGTGCTGGTATCCTTGCACCAGGTATTTTATCTTACTTTATTTTTTTATTATAAGAAATGTCCTTCAGATCCTCCCATGGAGCACTGACATCTCATGGGTTCTCTTGCCTGTGTGGCAGCTCCCTCTAGCACGCGACGTCTTTGAGTCTTTTGATCCTTTACACCACCATCCACCAGAGGAGTCCTGGTAGTTGTAGTTCACCAACAGCTTGGAAACAGCAATGGCCCACACTAAGCTCTGCCCTGGCAGCATGTTAGTGATGTCTCCCAGAGCCTCAGCTGGGTACTCGCTCGTCTTTCATGAAACTAGTGCCATCTTGATAGTTAGGTTCTGTTCCCTGGATCCAGCACCACTGTGACAGACACTGCCATGCTTGTTGTCTGTGCTCTGCTCAGTGCTGGCTGCCTTTGCTGATTCTAAAGGGTGCTCTAGTTCTGGGACAGTCCTTCTAAGTTGTCCTGAAATGGGGTGAGGAGGTGGGCCCAATTCATCCTCATCAATCATTCCCTGCTCAATTACTTAGGAGACAGAATTGCTGGAAACCAATTTCTTGCATTAAATGTTCTCTGTGTAAGCTATTTAGGCTGGTTTTAATTAATCCCCCATTTTTGGACATTAAGGTTATTTCTTGTTTGTTACTAGAAGCATTGAGCTGTGACCATGCTTGTTTCTAAATCCTTGTGCACATTCATGATTCTTTTATAAAGCTAAATTCCCGGAGGGGGAGGAAATGCTGGCTCAAAAGATTGAAAGCTCTTGTTCACCTATTGCTAACTTTTCTTCTGGAAAGCTTTTATTGGCTTATACTCCCATTGCTCATCCTTTTTGGTTACTAACTACCTTAAACCTTCATGTGGGCCCTCTGAGCCTTTGTTTTCCAGTTAGCAGCCTGTGGCTGCAGACAGTGCACCATCATGGGAATGGTGACCTGAGTACTGTGCTACAGACGATCAGCACCACTTTCCCCAGCAGTCCTGCCAAATGCAACATACAGAACAGGACGGGAACAGGCCTTGCCTTCTGTGGAAGAGCTGCTAAATGTTAAATGTGTCAAGTGGGTGGAAATGGTGCCACCATGTTGCCTGTTGCTGCCCTTATGTGCAGTTCTTGACCTGTCACCTCTGGCGTCTGGCACCAGTTCCTCCTCCTCTGTGAAGCCTTCCTTGACTTCAGCAGGCGCCCGCTCAAATAATACACTTCCCATATGTCACATGTGCATATCTTTTTATTCCTGTCCTCAGGCTCACTTTCTCAGTTGGTACCTACCTCCAATGTACCTGCCTCCTCTGCTCCCTGTCCCCTCCCTACATCCCTTGGTGCTTACAATCAGCATGATAATGATAGGCTTAGGTGAATAGGCTGTTCTTTTTACCAAAATTCTGGTGATTGTTTTTCTTTCCCTCCAGAGAGCCAACAGCATGCTCTTTTCCTGGGGCAGGCACTTCTATAAGGTCAAGATGCTACCCACCGTCTGCTGCCCCTCAGTCCCTTGATACTTCCCCTGGCATCCTGTCCACAATCATAGACTGGTGTTTGTTACACTCAGCTGCACCCATGCTTTACCGGTGAGTGCAAGGGGCTACTCATGTACAGAATAGATTCTCAAGTAGGGTTGCAAGCCTGAGCAAATAAAAATATGATAGGATGCCCAGTTAAGTGTGAATTCAGGTAAATAGGCAATATATTTTATTTATTTATTTTTGTATTTTTTAATCGGAGTTCGATTTGCCAACATACAGCATAACACCCAGTGCTCATCCCATCAAGTGCCTCCCTCAGTGCCCGTCACCCAGTCACCCCAACCCCCCGCCCACTTCCCTTTCAACAACCCCTTGTTCGTTTCCCAGAGTTAGGAGTCTCTCCTGTGCTGTCACCCTTTCTGATATTTCCCACTCATTTTCTCCCCTTTCTCCTTTATTTCCTTTCACTATTTTTTATATTCCCCAAATGAATGAGAACATATAATGTTTGTCCTTCTCCGATTGACTTATTTCACTCAGCATAATACCCTCCAGTTCCATCCACATCGAGCAAATGATGGGTATTTGTCGTTTCTAATGGCTGAGTAATATTCCATTGTATACATAGACCACATCTTCTTTATCCATTCATCTTTCGATGGACACCGAGGCTCCTTCCACAGTTTGGCTATTGTGGACATTGCTGCTAGAAACATCGGGGTGCAGGTGTCCCAGTGTTTCATTGCATCTGTATCTTTGGGGTAAATCCCCAGCAGTGCAATTGCTGGGTTGTAGGGCAGTTTTATTTTTAACTCTTTGAGGAACCTCCACACAGTTTTCCAGAGTGGCTGCACCAGTTCACATTCCCACCAACAGTGCAAGAGGGTTCCCTTTTCTCCACATCCTCTCCAACATTTGTGGTTTCCTGTCTTGTTAATTTTCACCATTCTCACTGGTGTGAGGTGGTATCTCATTGTGGTTTTGATTTGTATTTCCCTGATGGCCAGTGATGCGGAGCATTTTCTCATGTGCTTGTTGGCCATGTCTATGTCTTCCTCTGTGAGATTTCTCTTCATGTTTTTTGCCCATTTCATGATTGGATTGTTTGTTTCTTTGCTGTTGAGTTTAATAACTTCTTTCTAAATCTTGGATATTAACCCTTTATTGGTTATGTCATTTGCAAATATCTTCTCCCATTCTGTAGGTTGTCTTTGAGTTTTGTTGATTGTTTCCTTTGCTGTGCAGAGGCTTTTTATCTTAAGTTCCAATAGTTCATTTTTGCTTTTGTTTCCCTTGCCTTCATAGATGTATCTTGCAAGAAGTTGCTGTGGCTGAGTTCAAAAAGGGTGTTGCCTGTGTTTTCCTCTAGGATCTTGATGGATTTTTGTCTCACATTTAGATCTTTCATCCATTTTGAGTTTACCTTTGTGTATGGTATAAGAGAATGGTCCAGTTTCATTCTTCTGCATGTGGTTGTCTAATTTTCCCAGCACCATTTATTGAAGAGACTGTCTTTTTCCCAGGGATAGTCTTTCCTGTTTGTTGAATATTAGTTGACCATAGAGTTGAGGGCCCATTTCTGGGTTCTGTATTCTGTTCCATTGATCTATGTGTCTGTTTTTGTGCCAGTGCCACACTGTCTTGATGATCACAGCTTTGTAGTACAACTTGAAATCCGGCATTGTGATGCCCCTGGCTTTGGTTTTCTTTTTCAATATTCCCCTGGCAATTTGGGGTCTTTTCTGATTCCACACAAATCTTAAGATTATTTGTTCCAACTCTCTGAAGAAAGTCCATGGTATTTTGATAGGGATTGCATTGAATGTGTAAATTGCCAGGGTAGCATAGACATTTCACAATATTAATTCTTTCAATCCATGAGAATGGAATATTTTTCCTTCTCTTTGTGTCTTCCTCAATTTTAGTATATTTTTTGGTATGCCCATGCTATGCTACTCATTGTTTATCCAGAATTCAAATTTATTTGGACAGCCTGTATTTTATTTGGCAGCCCTATGCTCAAACAAATTGTACTGTTTCTTGTAGTGTTGACAATGCCAAGGAGCTGTGTGCTGTGTGTATTGCTATTAGGTGAATTTATAAAGAACAATTGTTGGGCACCTGAGTGGCTTAGTTGGTTAAGCATCTGCCTCTGGCTCAGGTTATGAGCTCAGGGTCCTGTGATCAAGCCCCACATCAGACTCCCTGCTCAGTAGGGAGTCTGCTTCTCCGTCTTCCTCTGCGGTTCCCCTGGCTCATGCTCTCTTTCCTCTTCTCTCTCTCTCTCTCTGTCTCTCTCTTTCTCTCTCTCCCCTCTCAGATAAATAAATAAAGTCTTTTAAGAAAAGAACAATTGTTATCTTAAAGTACTTTACCCATCTACTTGGGCTCTACCATCCCCCTCCTTTTGTCTCTTTCTTTGTCTTCTTTACCCTCGCCATTCCTCTGAGAATTCTGAGGAAGTTCTCACTGCATCCTAAGCCACATACACAGTGGATCTAGAATGAATTTACCAAAAAGCATAGAGGTTCTACTCACTGTTATAAGTGGGGCACTGAAATCCCTAACTATTACTGCTGAATTTTCTGTCTTTCTTTTTTTTTTTTTACTGTTGAATTTTTTATTTCTTCTTTCAATTCTGTCAGTTTTTGCTTCATGTATTTTTGAGCCTTTTTGTTAGGTGCATACATGTTTATAATGGTTATAATTTCCTGATGGATAGACCTTTTTATCATTATTAATGTCTTTCTTTAATTCTAGTAAAAATTTCTTATTTTAAAGTGCATGGAGTCTGATATTAATGCAGCCACTTCACCCTCTCATGGATGCTATTTATATATTTTCCCATCCTTTTATTTTCATCCCTTTTACATCTCTGAATCTAAAGTGTATTTTCTGTAGACAGCATATCATTGGGTCTTGCTTTCTTTTTTTTTTTTTTTTTTAATTCTAGTCTGACAAACTGTCTTTTGATCAGATTGCTTAATCCATTCACATTCTGGTCTGCTTCTCCTGGAGTGACACGCCTGCCTATATGAGCAGGTGCTGGGTTGGAGTGGTAGCCCCTGGTGTTCTGGGCTTGTGTTCCTAGTGTGGAGCCTCTTCCTATGAATGAGCTGGGATGGGGATCGGTGAGAGTCTCAGTTTTGCCAGCTTCCTGCAGGCTGTATGAAGCCTCATGCTTTCAGCCATGCCTGCTGGGGATCCTGGGGGTATGACAAGGGCCAGTAACCTATAGCTCCCTAAGTGAAACTGTAGCCTAGACTGGGAGCTAGGATGTCTGCACCTGCCTGAGCCAGAGCACCCGGCTCTGTGTAATGGAAGTTACCGAGTAAGAGTTCTTACTACTTAGTAGATTTTCTCAAACAAGTGTTCCTCCATTTCCTAAATGCTCCTAGGACAATTTTCAGAGACTTTAGGTGATTATTTTAAAACACAATTTTCACTAGTTAAGGGGTAGATTTTCCAGGCACAGCAGTAGCTGGGCTCCTCACGATGCCAGGCCAAAACTACTTCTAAAGGCAACTCTGAACTATGTAGACTAAAACTCTTTTTTTTTCTATCACCTGCACTGGTGTGTGGGCCGCAAATTACCATTTTTATTTCATGGGAAGGTTCTATGCTAGTATCTTTATTCACAATATATGACACTAAGTCCCTTGATATTACTTATTAAATATTTGGATTGCTGCATTTTTGTTACACCTTCTTGATCCAGAGGAGAAAATGTACTATTAGAGCTGCTGTTCTTGCTTCATGAATATTTGTGAATTTTTATTAACAAATGCTTTTGAACCAGTCGTCCTGTTACAGATTTAAATCCTCACCTTAGAGACAAATTTATTGTTTTTTATTTGTGCCCTAGGGAGAAATTTAGTCTAGCTAGCCTTTATATGGAGTTTTATGACAAGACAACTATGCTATGTAGCTCCTTGGAAATATTTAGTTATGTGTGTATTCTTTTCAAATACTTAAAAGATTTTGGTATTTGCTAGAGAATTTATCTACTGTCCTTTACCCTCATGGTTAACAATAGAACCAATATGCTGAAGAAACCAAAGCAAGTAGCCAAGGTACCTTCATGCTCTGCTCTGTTCTCCAGTCTTGGTGAAATTGAGTGAGGCAGGGGTGTATTTTTTCCCCTTTGCCATTTAAGGATTATAGATGAGGATTTGTTTCTGCCTTTATGTACCTAATGTACAACATTGTATGTACTTGCATATTTCCCACCTAATATTTGAATCATTGGTGCATACAGATGACCCAGTCAAACCACATTTGCTAAGTAAGTGGCCTGTTGGGACATATTCATGTGGATTATAACTTTTAACCAGATACTGCTCTAATTAACCCTTTAGGTGCATGGAAACCAGCTATCACCCCTCTCTCACCCTTACCAAACCAAAAACTTATGGAAGACTTACTATGGGTAATACTTGCAGTGGTATCTCAGGGATACAAAGAAATATTCACCTGAGGCTCCTGCAGGGAGCCCTGCTTCTCCCAGTCAGGCTAAGCTCCAGGCACAAAATTATTCAGCAGATGAAAGTTTGTGTTCGTCTTTTTGATTCTCCCTTGTTCCCTTCTCCTATGTGTCCCTTTCTTATCTCGGAAAGCATTGCCCTTTTATCTTGCTCTTCCTTTCAAGTTTTCAAGCCCTGCTTTAAAGGGACCTGGGTCTAAGTCAATGCCTCTCTTTTCTAAGGGAATTTGTGGGGCTACCACTCTCATATACAGGCTGTGCACCTGGGAGCAAGGGGACTGAATCCAGACCATACCCTGCTTTGCAAATCCTGAGTCCTTGTGGACTGTTCCAGAAAATGGGGGACAACCTCTATAAGTTTTTTGCCCTTGAGACAGAACAGGAAAGACTCCTAACTCTGGGAAATGAACTAGGGGTGGTGGAAGGGGAGGTGGGCAGGGGGTGGGGGTGACTGGGTGGCGGGCACTGAGGTGAGCACTTGACGGGATGAGCGCTAGGTGTTATTCTGTATGTTGACAAATTGAACACCAATAAAAAATAAATTTATTAACAAAAAAGGAAAAAAAAGTTTTTTGCCCTAATAGAGCATCTTTGACTAGTTCTTATGAAGGTACAGTGCGTGCAAGCTGACATCCTGAATAATTGAATTTTAAGGAAAAGACCTATCCTTTCTTGTAGCATTTTGCAAAGTCAGGGAGAAGATAGACTATTTTAGGAGCCAGGGGGCCACCTTGTGATTATGAACCCCTAAGATGGAGCTGGAGGTCGGCCCTACTTCTTTACAAAGCAGACCTACTGCCTGCTTCTCTTGTATTCCATGTATCTGTGAGGCAATGAGACTAGCTCCTTCCACATTGAACAAGATGTAGGACTAGAGACCCCCTTGATGGGTGTTTCATGTTAAGGTTTGAACTTTGGACATCTCCGGGTGAGAAAGGACAACAAATACAATAGTTACAAGAAACTGTAACCATTACTGTCAGGGATCTTGGTCAAGATTGGCTAGGGGAATCTGGGCTTGGGACATTGGGAAGAATGAGAAGAATGAGCCCCAGTACAGATACTCACTAAGATCAGAATGGGGGACCTGGGATTGGAAATTCAGAGTTCAAATATGCCACTTTAAGCATCCAGTAGGGGCCTGCAAGAGGAGGACAGTATCTACATCATCATCAGACTCTCCTGCAACGTCTGTCTCAGTTTCCTGAGTTTGAGGTGAATATAGAATCAGAGAAAACTGGTTGAACCAGGAAAGCCCATGGCATACCAGTGTCTTTTATGGACACTTTGAATGGTGTCTGCCTTTAATTTAAGGAGAGCAGAGAGACAAAGCAACAGGACTTGAATGCTTTTCAGGGTCAGAAGCAAAGCCTACTGGCAGGATTGAGGGGGGGGAAGCATGGCCCTGGGGGCGGCTCTGGTTGCATGTGTGTAGATCTTGGGTCTCTCCTTAGCTCCAGCTGATATTCTTCCTGCCATAAAACCAGCACACACAGGAGTAGAACTTCCTTTTTGGTTTAGCATTTCTTGGGAATCCATGGCCAGAAGGTGTCACTGTTCTCAGATCTAAGATTTTCTCCTTCCCACCTATGCCTTTCTGCCAGAAAGGAGATGGAGAGAGAGAGAGAGAGAGAGAGAGAGAGAGAGAGAGAGCATTGAATCTGTTTGAGTTTCTGTTGAGGATTTATACACAATTAGCAGCAAAGTTTGAAGAGAGCCAGTGAACTTTATGACCTTGTAATATTTAACAGATTTTTTGTCTCATTTCTGTAACTTTGAAATAGTTGAAAGATGCTTGCTTGGCTCTCATGTTGTTGAAGAGAGCAGGCTACATATGTAAATTGAGACTAACGTCATGAAAAAGTGTCTTTGTGATAAGAATTTTAAAAGAGAATTTATTAATGGCTAAGTGTTGCAAAGACATGTTGCTGTATTCAACAAGAGAGGCAGCTCAGCTCACTCAGCAGAGAACTGGAGAATCAGTTCTTCTCTGCTTCCCCTTAAATGGTGTGCCACCCTAGTTATTATAAAAACTAAAATGGTTAGGGCTGCTGGTGGCTCAATCAGTTAAGTATCTGCCTTTGGCTCAGGTCATGATCTCAAGGTCCTGGGATTGAGCCCTGCATCGGGGTCCCTGTTTGGCAGGGGAATCTGCTTCTCCCTCTGCCTCTGCCACTACCCCACGCTCATTCCCTCTCTCAAATAAATACATAAAAATCTTTAAAAAATAGTTATCAGTGACTTTAAGAATTTTGTTTTGTCACTTTTGTTTACAACCAGATGATGATTAAATTATTGGATAATTTTTTTTTCACTTTTACAAAAGGCAATTGATATTGCCGCGAGCTCCAACACTGCACTGAAATATGTTTATTACTACCCAGGACCCTAGCAGTGCAATGACACATAGGATGGCACATAGGATGGCATTTAAGCTGAGACCTTCTCATTGCCAAATCTGTCTTCAGTGCTTTGACTTGTAGAGTGTTTTGGTGAGTGGATGCATGTTGGGATATCTCGTAGGTTTTGGATAAATACCAGGATTGGTGTGGAGGAAGACTTCCTAGAGTTCTTAGGACAGGAAAAGCTTACTAAGACAGGAGAAGGAATGTTTCCCAAGCTTAGGACCATGCTATTGTGTTGGAGTTCTCAAGCTTGGCTCTTCTGGAGAAGGGTAGTCTGGAGAAGTTGTTAAAAAAGCAGATGCTGGCTCTGCCCCGAGTGAGTCTATGAAATATGTTTATGGTGGGCACAGTCATCATATTTTTTATTTATTTTATTTTATTTTAATTTTTTATTTTAATTTATTTTATTTTATTTTTATTTTTTTCATCATATTTTTTATAAGCTCCTTGGAAAATCCTGTTATGCAGTGTTGTCAATAAACCTCATGTGCTCCTATTACAATGATTTTCAAGGAGCCACGTCCTAAAAGCATTTAGTATGGAATTCAGTGAGTCTATTGATGAGTTCTTCTTACTGGACTGCTTCCCTTTATTAGAGATGACATTACATCTTCATGTAACACACGGGACCTCACAATGGAAATTATTAATTCTGTATGACAACCTCATTTATCCACTTTACACTGGATGGGATATTTTAATATTTAAATGTGTTCACAGCCTTTGTTTTGTTGGCTGAAACTTAGATATTCTATGACACCATTCAGTGACTATTTTGTGTAGAATTTCTGTTAGATCCATAGAGCCCCAAATGCCTCTCCTACACTAGCTCAGCCTGTGCTAAAGGTTTCAGGCTCTAGCAAAAATGATCTGAGAGAAGGAGCTTACTCAAGAAAATGTAATTAAGATGAGAGTTTTGAATTATGTTCATTGATTTTTGGAAACATGGCTTTTGTTAGAGTAAAAATTAGTTTTAAGTATTTTTGGAAAAGGATTATGAAGGGTTTTCATTTGTTTCATGTGAACTAAAACTCTGCAAGTTGCCTGAAATGTCACCATTACAGACTTAATCCTTAATTTAAATGATGGTTTCTGGTGCCTCTGTCATGGCAAAAGTGCTATTTGGTTTCAGCCTGATGATCTTTCAGAGGTGCTACGATGTGGTGGAAAGGCCACAGCGGTGCGAAACTGATGTGCTGTCATTAACTCTGGGATCTTGACCAAGCCACTGGCCTCTGAGGCTGGTGTGGACTTGAGAGCTAAGCAGGATGTAAAAGTATCTCATAATCCCCTCCCTCAACTGCACCTTCTCTCTCCCCCCCCACACAGTGTAAACCCATACCAGACATCAGAAGCAGAATATTCCTCAAGTGTGTAGACACCTGGTTTTTCTCAACAGCTGGCCCTTGATGAGATAGGAGACGGGGCCTGGGCATTTTGGGGTGAGTGTTGGTGCCCACGTGGCTCACGTGGCCCACATGGAGTTGCTTCTTCCTCTCCTCTGGCATATTCTCATCTTCTCTCTTTTCTCATCTTTTCTTTTCCCCCTGGTTTTGTTTCGTTTGGTTGGTTTCATGGTGCTCAGGGCTGGATCACAGATGATCGCTGTGATACTCCTGTGTCACTTGAATCACCCTCGAGAAGTAGACACAGTGATAGTTTTTCTTCTTCCATCAAAACTGGCTGCCATCTTATATGTGCCATTCTCATTTATATCAATTTCCAAGGGGCCTCTGAGCTGTCTGTTTTTTTTAAGTGTATTGATCTTATACTTAGTAATGGATATTTAGGGTGCAAAATCTCCCGTTTGAAAAGACACAAGCAGAAATGACTACGGAATGGATGGGAGAACATGAGAAGTCCAGCTTTTGTTTGCTTTCATTCTTGTTTTTAAACTAATTTTATTTAAATTCAATTATTTAATATATAGTGTATTATTGGTTTCAGAGGTAGAGGTCAGTGATTTTTCAGTTGTATATAACACCCAGTGCTCATCCCAACACGTGCCCTCCCTCATGCCCATCACCCAGTTACCCCAACCCCACCTTCCCTACAACAACCTTCAGTCTGTTTCCTAGAGTTAAGAGTCTCTCATGGTTTGTCTCCCTCTCTGATTACATCTTACTTTATTTCCTCCCTTCCCCTATGAGCCTCTGTTTTGTTCCTTAAATTCCACATATGAGTGAGAGCATATGATAATTGTCTTTCTTTGATCAATTAATTTTGCTCAACATAATACTCTCCAGTTCCATCCATGTGGATGTAAATGGTAAAATCTCATCCTTTTTGATGGCTGAGAAAGTTTCCGTCGTGCGTGTATTTTTAGTCATCAACATTTGAGAAAGGTGGTCTAGATTTTAGGAGGCTCAGCAGCCAGGCTGAGGAGTTTGAACTTGAGGGAGAAGGTGATAAAGGTGCTAAGCACACCCTGAGATGGAGATGGTGTGCAGGAAGTTTACCAGGGAGCACTTTCCCCATGAACAGCCATGGAAGGAGGACCAGCAGAGGCCAGGCTGGCCTCGACAGGCTCCACGGAACCTCTGCTGGTGTGCTGTTGGGGGTCAGAAGCCAGGTGCACTTGGCAGGTGGTCCCAGCATGCCTGGCTGTTTCCTCCTGCACTGGGCAGTCGTTATGTGTGGTATGTGGCATATCACGGTGTCCACTACAGGAGGTCACCACTAGTGACTTGCCTAGTTTCCTAGGCAATCTACTCTCAGTGGCAAAGTGGTTATTCAGACATGGTTACGTGCCTTTGAGAGAACAACCGAATGAGTCCTTTAAGCTATAAGATAGAAAGCTAACCCAAAGGCAGTAAGATTTACAGTAAAGCTCTGTGGAGAAGTGAGTGGCATAAATACAAATCATTATTATACCTAATAGCATTTGCTCCCATACATTTTGCACTTGACTGGCACTGTAGCAATGTTTAAATATGCCATCTTGCTTTGCATTCTAGAGACCGTTGTGTGGTATACTGTGTTTCATTACCATTCTGCTGGGTGTCAGCATTTTGTGATACAATTAGAGGCATGTAATTCCCAGAACAAATGAGCCATTTCGAATATTGTGAGATGTGTAATTCAATATAACATGAGCCTGTAGAATAATTGAGTTTAGGGAAACAAATATGCAGGGGTTTGGGCTGAACAACCTGGCAGATGAAGAACCTGACCGTCCCTTCCTTCCTGATGCCATCGTTGGCGTGGAAGTGACACCTAAGGAGAGTGATCACGAGAAGCAGCATACACCTGAGGTCCCTTGGCTGCCTTGTTAAAGCTGCCCTTGTCTATTAAGAGACAGGATTTCAATTCCCCTTGGGACTGTGGACAGTATAATTCAAATAAGTAGTAATTGTAAAATGGAAGCTGTACCACGACTAAAGAAGAACATTGTGCTACTGAAGCTATTTTGTTCTCCTATTTTTCTATTTCATAGATTCAGCCAAAAGTGAATCTTACTTGTCTTCTTTCAAGAAAATAGGTGGCTTTGGATCTTGGACTTCTGTATCTTAGTTGAAGTCATCAAACTGTCCTTAATCGTTCTCGAGCTCATCTGCAAGGAAAGAGGCACTATGTGATTCAGGGAGACTGTAGCAGGGGTCATCCAGCCATGGGGATGTGCAAAGGCCGGAAGGGATACAAGAACCCAGCCCCTTACTGAGCGAAGACAAAACCATTTGCTACGTTGCATCTGTCTGGACCACTGGGCTTTCCAGCGCCCTGTGCACAACCTTCCTCTCCCCAGCGCCCCCCGCCCGCCCACTGTACCGCCACACTAAGCCTCCCTCCCTGTGGTGCCTGGTGCTGCTACAGCCTCTTGGGGCCAGGGCCAAAGACCCTGTCATGCTCCTCCAATCTTATCGCAGATCTCCCACACCTCTCATTTGAGTCTTATCTACCACCTGCTTCATTTTCCTCTCTATGGACTAATCTAATTAGGGACCCAATGTATAACATTTAAATAAGTGTACCTGTTTAATTTGCAGAGAGGAGAGTGCACTATATGGTGAATTCTAAAATGTTCTGATAGCCTGAAAGCTCTCTCTCCATAACACCAGTCTTTCTTTAAAGCCCACCTTGGATTGTCTCCACTTCTCAGAAGTAGAACACTTCTGCATTGCTTCACCAGTTTCACAGGGAGCTCAACGACAAAAAGGCATCAAGCAACTGACATGTGCCAAGAGCAGGGGAAAGGCTAACACATGGTGTATACACATGACGAGTCTACACCACAGGATATTTGAAAGCTATTAACGAAGTTGCCAGGCAGATATTTGATGACCCTACTGACTTAGGGAAAAGCTATGATAGAGCATTAGGTGATAAACGGGATGTAGTATGCCAGAGTTCCAGTACTTAGCTTCCCTGGTTTCCTTCCTTGTGAGTCTCGCTGGGGGTCTGGCATGTTCCAGAATGTTACCGAGGGTGGGTTTGACTCAGCAGCCCCAAGTCTACTCCACAGGAGGAAGGCACTTCGCCAGAGGGGAGGCTGGCTGATGGCCGGTGCCTTCCGTGGCTGCATGTTCCCATGGCCACGTCTCAGAACAGTGTGAGGGTGACTACTTTCCGGACATTCACTGACTGACTCACAGTGATCAGTTCCATCTCTTTGTAAGGTGGGATTCCTCAAAGGACATCAATCGCTAGAGCCACTGGAAACAAAAAAGAAAATGAAATGGTCTAAAAAAATGTGACGATGGTTATTAGAAAAGTTCACCAAAAGGTCAGAAGTACAGAATGCCACATCCTGGAAGGACTTCCGATTGTGTGTGACTAAGGCTGCCGTACCTTCTGTATATAAACAAGAGGACACAATCTGAGAAAGTGCTGCATGGAGGCTATGCGAAAGAGTTCAAGCAGAAAGGAATTGGGATTAAAGCTGAAGAGTGTGGTTGTTGTGAGTGAGCTTCAGGGCTGCGCACAAAATCGAGTCACGTGAAACATGAACACTGTGCTAAAATCCCAGGAGTTTGTGCAAATAGTCCTGGGAGGCTACAGGTGGAGAAAGCTATTCAGACATTTCCATTGCAGGTGCATGGGAGTGGGAACATAGGCCACATGGGGGACGTGTTTCCTCCGCAGCAGGAGAGGTTGCTGGGGGCCCCTGGGGTGGATGTGTGTGGAATATACACCAGCCCTGACATTTAAAAGAAGCCACGACGGTTGAGAGTTGGGGGCAGCCAGGGCCAGGGGCTTGTCCAGTTTTGGGCAGCAAGGCAGGCTCTGTGACTGTGGACCCACTTTTTAAATGAAGCCCAAAATATTAATGGGGAAAGACTGAGACTTTCCAACTAGTTTTCTTCAGTTTATTTGTCAGAGTGCTATCTATGATCTGGGGACCGGTGAATTGTATTTAGTGACGAGAGCAGATTTTCAGTATTCACGAGAGATTAATAGAAAATGCACGCAAAGGGAACACACACACATATACATACACACACATGTTCATGCACACAAACCTGCAGCCTGTTGAAGGGGAAGTGAGAGGTGCGTGAAGCAAGAAAAGGAAAGAAGAAGGAAATTCACCAAACCCAACTTGTGAGACTGTGCTTTCTGGCCGTGATGAACTTTCAGGTACTGGACTAGACTTTTCTGCTTCCAGTGAAGCTGGACACAATATATTGCAACTATTTTCAAATGTGACAATAGGCAGCAGAGGCCTGTGATCCAAGAAAGAAGGAAAAGCCAAGGTGAGCTTTGCACTGCCTTGCTCTCTGTCTGGAAGGGACCATGATGTAGGGAGCGGAAGGCAGGGAGCACATGGGTCTTACTGAATTGAGACAGATCAGAGGTTTGGGGCTGTTGGCGATGGATTTGGCCAGGTGACCTGCTGGTGAGGAGCCACCTATTTGGAGGGGGAGCTCCAGGAATCTGCAAAGGGTGCCCTGTCTGAATACAAGCTGCATTTGCATGGGCTCAGAGTCTGCTAGGAGAGGGAAGCCGACTCCTGTGAGCTCCATGGGACACTGGCCTGGAAGACATGGAAATTCTGACCATTCAGAGTGGAAAGGCCATGCTGAGCGCTTTGGGTACCCTGCTGACACCCCAAAGAAGGTCATGGTTTAGGAGAAGGACTTAATTAGCCACAGGATAAAGACCACTGCTGGTCAGAGTTTCTCAACCTTGGCTCTGTTGACATTTTGGGGCTGATCACTGTTGGGGAGAAGGGCTGTCCTGTGCTTAACAGAGTTCAGCAGAGTCTGTAGATTCTACGCACTAAATGTCAGCAGCACCCAGTTGTGACCACTGCTATAGATCCTTCGTAACAAAATTTAAAAATGAGCTTTTAAAAGACCAGGATGATTTGCAAGTAAATTAATTGCCTGGTGAAACAAACCTCAATATTCTTGAACGATCAACAATGAATAACAGAGTACCCAAGATCACACCCATAGCATTCTGCGTACAAAGCGAACGTGCTGCACAGATTACCCCATAGGAGTAAGGGTGCATCTCCTAGGTGCTGCAGTTGCTCTGGCAGTTGGGATGTGTCAGCCCTGCAGTGGGTGTCAGCTGTGAATCTCCTTGCCCCGGGTCATGCCCTCTCTCTGGGGTGGCCTATAGCCAGTGACTATTGACAAGGGAGCATAAAGGCCTGGCCCCCTTGTGCCTAGTTGGGAAATCTCTGAAGAACTTAAAAAAAAACTAATAAAGGTAATCATATGGCTTTAGGGGTACTAAAAAAACCCCACAAAAAGCAAACACAGCTAATAAATCTAGTGGAAGGAAGGAGCATAGGGGAAAAAAGAAACAACAGAGGAGGCCAATAGAAAACACACAGCAAAAGGAGACTTCTCTCAAACGTACCAACAGTTGCATGAAATAGAAAATACACGAAAAGCTCCAATTAAAAGATGGCTGATATGCTCAGAAGAACAGCAAGAGCATATAAATGTCATTTGTGAGAGATCCTTTTTAAATATGAGAAAAAGATGGGTTAAAAGTATGAAGACAAAGAAAGGTATCACACAAACGTTAATCATACAGAAGCTGGTGTTAAGGACTGGATTATATCCCCCCAGATGCATATGTTGAAGCCCCAACCCCAATGTGACTATGTTCAGAGGTGGGGTCTTTAAGGAGCTAATTAAGGTTAAATACAGTCATAAGGATGGGACTTAATCCTACAGGACTGGGGTCTTTATAAAAAAGAGGAAGAGACACCAGGATTCTCTCTCCACAGGTACACAGAGGAAAGGCTCATGTAAGGACACAGCGAAATGGTGGCCATCTGCAAGCCATGGAGAGAGTTCTCACCCAACACCAACCCTGCCACCATATTGATCTTGGACTTCCAGCCTCCGGATCATAAGAAAAGACGTTTTTGTGGTCGAAGCCTTGCAGTCTTATGGTATTTTTTTTTTTTTTTTTTTTTTGTGGCAGCCCAAGTACCCTAACACAGCCCAATGGCTATATTACTACCAGACAAATTAGGCTTTGGGCATGGGGTACTATCAAAGATCAGAACATTTCCTGATGATGAAGGAATCACTTCCTCAGGGGGCCAATCCTAGACATGGAGATTCTTCCTCAGATCCCCCTTTAAAAAAGAACATTTTGCCCAACTCTTGGGAGCAGGGGAGCCTGGTCAGCGAGCAGACTCTTAGTCAGCCCCCACGGGGCCTGCCCCAGCTGCAGAGAGCAGCCTCACTCAAAGTCACCTTGCCTGGGGCAACCCATTCCCTGAGTGAGGCAGGCTACAAACACTCAGCCTCTTTGGCCCAATATAGGCTAATACAATGGACAATACTTACTCTAGAGCACCCCACTAATGGTCAAGCACATGATCTCTGCTAACAGCCAGGCATTGCTTTGCAAGTCAGGAAACTTCACGCAGTCGAAGGCATAGTCTTCCTCTGGATCTCTAGAGGTCTGAACTGAGACTCTTCTAGTGGGGTTTGCCAGAGACTTATCTACTTTTGACACACCTAGCACCTTGGATGTGCCGGGCAGGTGGCTCAGTGGAGAGGGACACTGGATTTGCTGTAGAAATCTCTTCTGCTCTAGAACATGCTTGAGACTGGAATATAGAAAGGTATGAGATTCAGAACATGGCTCTACCCAAATCACAGTTGAATTAGAGGGCTTCAGAAGAGATAGACCCAACACTGTGCCTTATTTCTCATGGCCTGTGACATAAGGCACAATGACCAGTTCTTTTCAGAGGAGGGTATATTTTGATTTGCATCAAACCATTGAACACATAAAACTTCACTAGTGTGGCCAGACCCTGAATATCCACAGGATTTTTCTTCCAACAGCTGGTAAGAATAGAGCTCACCAGGATGCTTGGCACAACACGTGACACGTGACTACTCTGGATAGTGGTTTGGAAACACCACTGAGATTCATAGCTTAGAATTCTAGATTTTTTTCTTGTGTTCATGCTACTGGTATATTTCCTTTTCATTTGAACTGTTGTCCTGGAAACCTTTGAAGCAGATGCGAAGCAAACGAGTGTTTGGCTTTGAGCTAGAGTCTCTTTTTTCTCTGTCTGAGCCTGGTCTCTTCGGGGGATCAGAACTGCTCATAGACCTTCAGTCTCTGTGAGAGAAATCTCCTTGGGAAATGTCATGAAGAGAAGCACACTTGTGCTACATTTGTGGTCTCTCTTCTCTGCCGTGATTCTGTGATAATAAATGTGTTTAAAAATCCATTACAATGGCAAATCTATAGATGGCAGATTGTTTTGAATTTGCATCAGCAGCATAAACAATTTCACATTTCAAATGAAATTTCTGCTAAAACACTCATGCTCGAATGTAATGTAAAACACAGACAGATTTGAACAAATAAGATACTGCTGCTTTGTTTTAAAATATTGGCATAGACAAAAATGTATTATTCATATCAACTCTCTCCAGTGCCTTGAAACTGAAAATTATTTCTGCGGCCAGCTCTGAATAAATATGTGAGTTGGTACCTTAGCAACCATGATATGTTCATCTAGCTTGATGTGAAATGTGGAGATCCCATCTCACACACGGTTTTACCTTCTTTTCTTCAGAGTCTTGTCTTTTTGACCTGCTCTTCTTTGCATGTCTGTGGGCAGGAGCTTACTTCATAAAGTCTTGTGTGTCTGTGTACTGCAGGGAACCTTGTGGTGCCAAGACAGGGCCTGGGCAGGATAGAGGGATAGCATGGGGTTGGGTGGGTAGATGCTATAAGGGAAATTGTCCAAAGATCAAGTTCAGAGGTTTTGCTAAGGCAGGGCGATGAAATCAGGCGCTGCAACTTCAGGAACACTGGTTTGAGGGTGTTGGAGTTCAGAATACCGCGCAGCGAACAGACTGAGTGATGGAAGTTCAAGAATCCAGGTTAAACTGTCAGAAGAATGAGGGGCTGGAATCAGAGCAAGAGGTGTGACTACACATTCCTGCAGGAGGGATCTATTTGTAGAGGTTTTATACAATGTCTCTATTAGCTATCACTGGAGCTTGTTGCTACCACTGGCAACAAATGTCATGTGTACAGGGAATTGGATTATACTTACATTGGGAAATATAATTTGTGGTTAAAAACCATAGATGCGTAGAGTCAATATAAGTCTCAGACCGCGAACTTTTAAAATATCTGAACTTAATTTGTATTGAAGACCTTTTTGGACCAGTCACCATAATTTCTTGTTCCCCTTTTTCCCTTTCTCCAGGATTACATCCAATTTGAGGGCAAGCATTAGTTAGATTTGGTATTCTGTGTCATCAATCCAGAAAGACAGCTGAAGACTCTTTCCTAACACCACCTTCAATGCCCCCCCCCACCCCTCCGGAGTCAGTCTCTGCTGCCTTTGGACCCTCTCTGGGGTGGCGGAATTTACGCTGTCCTCACGATACACCAATATCCATGAGGGTTTCTGAGATTCCTTGTCATTTCTGTACCATGCTCAGATTTGAATATTGGACTCTACGGTGTATCCTGGGTGTAACAGGCAGGATTAGCTGGTGAGACAGAACCAATAGGGTCTATCATCTAGCTAGCTATATCTATCTATCTATCTATCTATCTATCTATCTATCTATCTATCTATCTATCTATCATCTATCTATCATCTATCTATCTATCATCTATCATCTATCTATCTATCATCTATCTATCTATCTATCTATCTATCTATCTATCTATCTATCAAGAGAGGTTTTAAGGAATTACTGCTTTGTTGTAAAATACTGGCACAGATACAAATGTGTTATTCTTGAGCACTTAAGCAATAGGTTCATGAGATTGCAGGAGATGGCAAGTCTGAAATCTGTGGGGCAGGTTAGCAGACTGAAAATCCAGGTAGGATGTCTGTGTTACAGTCTTGAGATAGAATCCCCCTTTTTTCTAAGAATGCTCAGTTTTTGCTGCTAAGGCCTATCAACTGATTGGATGAGGCCCACCCACATTATGGAGGACAATCTTCTTCACTTAAAGTCAACTGATTGTAGATGTTAATCGGATCTATAGAATACCCTGACTCCCGTATCCAGACTAGTGTTTGGCCAAGCAATTGGGTACTGTAGTCTAGCTAGGTTGATGCATAAAATGACTCCATCACACTGAGCCCTGGATTCTGTCCTTCTGTCTGCCCAGACACACCTTGAGGCCCTGTCTGCTTTGTCACTTGCTTTTGCAGGTCAGCCATGATGTCTGAGAGTCTGGTTGTCCATCTTGGGTTACAGCCACTGCTTCCAGTGGACTTGGTTCTATCTGGAGAGCTTTTTACCAGCTCATGACTGTATGAGTCTTCTTGCAGATTCTGGATAAGCTTCCATGTATTCTGGGCTCACACTTTGATTTACAAATCAGGTTACGAAACGTGACTTGTTTTTCAAAATTTAATATCAAATTTGAGGTACCGCTCTGCCAGAGTGATAGAAACTTCATATCAGTTTGGAGTTCTTCCTTCCTACTTTTCTAGGGGCAGCATTTAAGTTCTGAGGGTGGGTGGGGACATGGCCACAGCAGAAAGATGCAGCCCAAGTGCTTCTGGAGTGGTCTGCAGCTGGCTAAGAGGTTCACAGGCCTCTCCAGGGTTTGGTCAAGTCAGTCCTGAAGTGTGTTCAGTATTGTTGGAAATGCAGACTGATCCCCTGTGGCACTGGAAGCACAGTTTTCACTTCCTCATGGTCATTCACAGCTTGGATGTTTTCTACTCATGCTCTAATACTGCAGATCACAAACACAGAAGAAGACAATTGAAGAGCTTGCTGAGTTTGGCAGATGAGACTTTGAAATAAGAAAGGAAGAGTTCAAAAAAAAAAAAAAAAAAAGGAAGAGTTCATTTTGAAGCACTTGCCACAGCATGGGAACCCGCCCTGAGGGGTGCAGGCGAGCTTCCCTTTTGCTCCCGGGATGTGGAGGATTATAGTCAGAACCAGGCTATTTTCAGGAAGAGGCACTCAGAGGAGAAGTTCTATCACTTACCCCCTCTTTTCCATTGCTCCAAGACAAGTACACCCTCAAAGACTTGAGCATCCAGCTCCACTCTTCCTAAACCATGGAGGGAGAGGTAAGGGGTAGGGAGTGAGGCGGGGGGACAAGAGGCAGGAAGCCCCTGGGACAGGTGTTAATACACCCACTTCAGAGGCTACCTACCAGTTGCTGGTGCAAGGGGCTGGGTTGGGGAGGGCGGTTTCTGTGGGACAGGTCCTAAAAAGATAACTTCTCTTCCCACCTCTTCTCAGGGTCAGGAGGAAGCTGTGAGGAGGAAGTTTAAGATGAATTTCTGTGTTCATTAAGAAAAATAAGTGATTAAGAGACACATTTTTGAAAGCCTCACTTTAAGGAGAAATAATTTCTTAAAAAGGGGGCACCCCTCCCCACCAATATAGAACCTAAAGCAAACCACTTAAGGCTGGTAATGAATGGCTTTCTCTGCAGAAGACAGCTCTGCTGGAGTCTGATGTGACTCCAACACGGTTTCGCTTAGCAGAATGTATTAAATTATTGTAATTAAAGGATATTTTAGCCTTATAACAATGTTATATTAGAAACTGTTCATTGGAAAGCTCAGGTGACTCCACTGAGCAGTGATGGTAATGGTCTGCTGGGCAATGGCTCCATCATGCATTCTGGTCTTTATTCTGTCCAGCATGTCATTCTGAACCAAAACTAATATTCTAGACAGAAGAGGCAGGAAATAAATCCTTTTGGAAACCTCTAGAGATTGAGATTCCCACCCCACCTCTTACTGGGATGTTGTGCTTTTGCTCAGGTCCTGGGTTCAGGACAGGTGGATGACTTCTGTGCTCTGGATAGACTGGAGCACCTCTGTGGCACTGGACCATGTGCCAGGTACCAGAGATGCCAAAAGATGTAAGAATGGTCCCAGGCTATTGAGGACGTACAGAGACCGCTGGGGAAGAGATGCTGATTCACAATGAAAATACAACACCGTAAACTCTAAGGCAGCAGGCCTGGCAGAAGCTCCTGGAAATCTCCTCCTCCCAGATGGTCATCTGGCAGTGTTCCTCAGGATGATGAATATGAGCTGCCTCTTCTAGAAATTGGGAGAGAACGACTTTGTGTGATCTAGACAAACTAGAGTCAAAATGAAGAAATGTGCTGTTGGCTACTTAAAATGTTTTCTTTTGAAATTGGCAAAGCTTGGAGTTAAAAGGAATAGAGCATATAGTATTTCTTCTAAGTTTAGTAATTAAAAAATTAGTCATTAGAAGGTGATTTTTGTCATACATATGCAGAGCCATGCTGCTACCGAGGTATTTTTGAGTCTTTCTGCTTGTTGATTTATAAAGCTCTTTAAATGCAAAGCTCTATTTTCCTTTCAAATCGGGTGAAAATTCAGGATGTCCTAAACCTTACCACATGCACAACTTCCTGTGATCTTCCCTCAGAATGGCTGTAAAAGCTGCAGCCAGCCAGCTGCGGGATGCCATTCTTCTGTCTTGAAGAGAGAAGAATTGCCTCACGAATTGTAAATAATACCTGACTGTGACTTTTATTTCACTTCATGGATTGTCTGTAATTGTATTATCTCATTTCTAAAAATGAGGGATTTGGGTTAGTGGATCTCTAAGAACATGTTCTGACTCTGTCTCTACACACAGTAAAGCAAATGTTTGAATGAAATAATTGCTCCGATAATACAAGTATGTCAGCAGGGCTCAAATTCCTGCATTTTCTTGATGCATGCATTAGCCAGTTTTTATTTTTTTATTTTTATTTATTTATTTATTTTTTTAAAGATTTTATTTATTTATTCATGATAGTCACAGAGAGAGAGAGAGAGAGGCAGAGACATAGGCAGAGGGAGAAGCAGGCTCCATGCAGGGAGCCCGACGTGGGATTCGATCCAGGTTCTCCAGGATCGTGCCCCGGGCCAAAGGCAGGCGCCAAACCGCTGCGCCACCCAGGGATCCCTAGCCAGTTTTTAAATGCAGATACGAGTCCTGAATAATTGAGAAAGCAGAGAAATGGCCACTCAAATATATGATATATTGGCTTCCTACAGGTATAAGGGAACAGAGGTGTTATAAGTCGGTCCATTGGTTTTATGTGTTGGAATTTGCAACTGCTAATATTATACAGATTTTCTGAAAATAAAACCTCTCCCTCCAAGGGTTGAAATTTGGCTCTGTCCTCACGGATGCTATCCAGGAATATTTTTGCTCATGAGATTTGTGGGCTGTAGGGAAGACTCTTGGACCATACCACATCGCAGGGAGCCTGGAGAGCCACCAGAAGGCATTTGTTGCTTTGTGTGACCACTGTCTTTCTATAGTTCTGCGGGCTCCCAGCTGTGGAATGCCACTGCAGCGTGCAGGAGGTCCCATATTTCATGAAAGAACTTCAGGTTGAACCATAAACTTGTCTAACATTTATCTCTTAATTAGGCCAAAAGCAAAAGCATGCTGTAGACCTAGGGGAGAGGACCCTGGGTGGGGTGGGTGAAATCAAGGCTCTGAGCCAAATTCAGGACATGCGGGGGAGGGACCAAGGTCAGTGGTGGGTTGGGGGGTGGCAGTTAAGCAGATGAAACACAGTGAACAGAATATGAGGTTTAGAGACAGATCTGAGGTGAAGTCTTGACCCACCACATGAGTTGTGGGCCCTTGATAACTTATTTAAATTTTGTGTGTGTTTCCATGGGAAATAGAAAGAGTCCCTACATCACGGGGTTGTTTGAGGGGTCAAGTAAGAATACATAAAGGCCAGAAATGATGCCTTACATGTAATGGCTTCTCAATGAATAGTAATTTTTGCTGGTTTGCAAGAAACGTGCAAATCCTGAGCAGAAGCTGGGCGAAAGTTCAACCAAACGGTTTTGTGAAACCGCCAAGAAACAGGGAGGCAGAGAATGACTAGCTTGGCAACAAATACACCTTTGTGTTGCAGGTCCTGCCGAGGCTACCCCTCTGAGAGTTTTCATCTGCTTCCCCTGAAGTCAGCAGTATGATGCAGGCAGCTGGGTGAGAGAGAGAGAGAGAAAGAGAGAGAGGGGTACAGTCTCCCCACAGCCACCCAGCCACCACCAAGCAGGGGGCATGCAGCTCCACCTTCCTGCCTGCAGGATACTCCTCAGTGTCTTTTAAGCGCAGGACATCCCCGGTGCATGTACGTATAGCTGCAGATCTATTTTTTTTAGAGGATTTTATTTATGGGTTTGAGAGAGAGAGAGAGAGAGAACACAAGCAAGGGGAGGGTCAGAAGGAGAGGGAGAAGCAGACTCCCCACTGAGCAGGGAGCAGACATGGGGTTCCATTCTAGGACCTGGGAGCATGAGATGAGCTGATGGCAGATGCTCAACCACCTGAGCCACTCAGGTGCCCCAAACAGCAGATCTATTAAAGAAAGTTTCTCTGTAGCTTTTAGGGACCACGACTACTGTCTGTAGGCTTTCTTCTCAAGGTCTTTCGGGGAAAATTGGCAGCAAGGCCTGCAGTAAAAAGATGCCATCCATCGGGGATGTTCAGTTAGTGCCACCTGTAATCTGCGGCACAAGCAGTCCCCTTGGCTGGTGTCCTGACCTGGGGTCACCACGACTCAAAAACTGTTTGTGCAGCTGCACACCTCCCAGCACACTGGTCTTTTCCAACAATGAGCAGCTCATTGGATTGGAGGCTTTGTCTGTCTGGGAACCATTCACAGGTTTTATTCTGAACCCACAGACGTTTTCCAGGCCCCAGGAGACTGATGGCTGAGGAGGTTAGGTCCCGCAAACCCCTGGCCTGAGAGCCCGGGCTCCCGAGAGGTGCTGGCCATGGAGACGGTCCCCCTGGGCCAGGGCACGGGCACTGATGAGGGCGGTCCTGCAGATGGCAGGGTCAGATGCTCTGCTTCTGCTCCTGGATTCTCCAAAACCCCCGCACACCATGATGGCAGTGGGGTATGTGGGCAGGAAACTTGCTTCTCCTGACCGGCCAACAAACTCACCTGTAGCATTCCTGGGCAAATGACAAGCAATCCCCTAGACTTTCCCTCTGAGTGCATCAGAGGGAGGGCACCTACAGGCCACCTGCAGAGTGAGTTCTGGAAGATTACTACAGTGCTCACAAGCTGAGCACAGAGCACTGATGGTGACTTGATCTCCCAGACTGGCCGGGTCAAGGTTAACCTAAACTTTACTGACATTTCCATATTTACCAAACTTGGGCACATACACTGGACAACTCATATAGGTAGTTTTGAGCTAAAAGACTGGATTTCCTGGGGTCCTTTCTGTGAGCAGTAGCAGACGGGCAAGACAAGCAAGGGAGGATCACTTTGAGAGCTGGAAATGTTTAGATTTAGGGGGGAAAAGTGACAAATGAATAATGTCTTTGCTGAAGGCCATGTTTGAGCTAAGTCACACAAAGTGTAGGTAGGACACGGTGTCGGGATTAGATAAACAAAGCAGGGGATGGCTCTTTGTCTTGTTGCCCAAGTGATGCTGAGGCGCACTGCCTCCTACCCAATCTTGCTGCTTCCTACTTTCAATCCATTCTCCTCCCGCAGTCAGGGTGACCTTTTAAAAATGCAAATGGGACCACACTGCTCCTTGTACAACCATCTAATGCCTTCCTGCTGTAGTTAGAATAAAATCCAGTGGCCATGGCCTCCAGAGCCCTGCCTGTCCGGCCCCATTCCCTGCTGCCTGTCCACACTCACTGCTCCAGGCACACTGAGATGGGCTGACCTTGTTGCTGCCCCGGCCTGGCGTGTCTCCTCTCCATCTTTGTCTGCTAGGCTGGCACCTTTTCTTTGCCATATCAACAGGGAGGACTTTGCTCACCCTCTGCTCCACATGTAGTTACCTACTGTCAAATTATATTAATCACGTTTCTTATTTTCTATATTTTATGATGCTTTGCGATCCTGGGGCCTGGCCAATCCTGGAGAGACTACCCCTCCCAGGGCTAGCTAATTCTTAGAGAAAGTAAACAATTTGCTTGTTAGCACAAACCAGGCCCATACCCCTGACCACTGTCATGTACCAAGCCCACATTCCCGCTGTCCCACAGCCCTAGGGCTAGGTGCTGGATGACTGGGGACCCCCATAGTCCAGAATTATTCACACCATCGAATCCTATGATTGTTCAGCGTGTCTACCTGCCTTACACATTCTTTCCTGTGAAACCCACAATAAAGTCTCCTACCATGCTCTCCCTGGCTGCTCCGGTCTCCTGCCTGACCCTGGTGCTTCCCCATGGGGCTTGCTGGGCACAGTGTGCCCTCTTCTCTCGGGAGCTGTGAGTAATAAACTCTCCTTTTGGGGTAGTTGTCTCCCTGCCTGTCATCTTACCATACCCGATTAAAACAAATCCCAGGTACATTTTAAATCTGTCCCTGGACAGCCTCCTTTCCATCTCACTACCCTGTTTTTGTTTATTTGAGGTCTTAGCAGCATCTGAAAATACCTTGCACGTTGTTGATTTACACTTTACTTGTGAACACAAGCTGCTGCCCTTCAGGGATGCAGGCATGGTGCAGGGTGGGCATCTTCTGTCTCATAAGCACCCCCACTACTCAGGCCAGAGCCTGGGAACATGGGCAGTCAATAATCCTTGTCTGAATGAAGTCTATAGACACTGCTAGAAGTGATGAGAAGATCTAATGAAAGAATGTTTGAGAAATCGCTTCAAAAGGTCTAAAGCACTATACAATGAAAACAATGTGTTCACTGGCAGATACCGCCAAGCTCTAAAATTAAGCATTTCCTTAAGTCCCTAGTATCTCTTTAACCTAACTCCCCAACCCCCTTTTGCACTTGTCATGCCGAGCACCGAATGATAAATGGAATTATTGAATCATTATACTGTACACCTGAAAATAAATCACATTGGATGTTAACTAAGTAGAATTAAAAGAGATTAAAAAAATAAAAGAAAGCATTTCCTAGCACATCACAGGCAGGCTTCAGAAGAGCGTCATAGAAGGACTTCTCCCCATTTTCCCCCAGCAAGGTTAAGATACCCACAAGTCTTAGAAAAAGTTCTTAATAGGGAAAATCATGTCGATGATGACACACACAACCCGACCCCTCCAGGATGTCTGCTTTTTCACGGGCAATTTGACTACAGCTCCCAGCAGCCCCCGCAGTCAGGCCCGGTCACGTGGCCTGTCCTAGCCAATAAAATGCGAGTGGGCTTGGTAGGCGCCGCTTCCGGGCCTGGCGCCTGCAGAGCTGTCGGGAACCGTCCAGGCTCTACCTGCCCACGTGAGCTGGGAAACCGAGGGCGGAGGGAGGCCTGAGTCCTGCGCCGTGTCTTTGGTCGTAGCCTGAGTGAGGAAGGTTTACCGCGTCAAGCCGCCGAGGTCGCGGGATTACCCGGGTCGGGTGCTGAGTAGAGCCTGGTTGGTGCCCACCGGGGCGAGGTCGGAGGGGAGGCCCGGGGGAGGCTGGAGGGGAGGCTGGAGGGGAGGTCGGAGGGGAGGTCTTGGCGGGGAGGCCGGGGGGAGGTCGAAGGGGAGGTCGGAGGGGAGGCCGGTGGGGGAGGGGGTGGTCGGAGGGAGGGCGGAGAGAAGGCGGGCGGGGGGGGAGGCTGGAGGCCAGGAGGGAGGCCAGGGACGAGGCCGGAGGGGAGCCCGGGGCAAGCCGGGGCAAGGCCAGGGCCTGAAGCCGCCTGGGAGTGGAGCCCACCCTGGACCTGGACCGAGGAGGCTGCGCGTCATCCCCGCCGGGTGGCCAGTGGGCTCCATCTCGGCAGGACTCGGCACCTCGCCTCCACCGGGCTCAGAAGGGCAGGCCCAAGGAAATGAAAGGCAGAGTTTGCAAAAATCTAAAATGAAACTGTCAGCTCTCACGTCCCCGCGCTGTGGGCAAGTTGCCAGAAGGTGAAGATCTGATTTCCCCCTAAACTAACGGGCTCCCGCAGGCCTGGCTGTCCGTCTGCAGTGCTTCTCTGGTTCTGACCATTCCTGACTGTTCTACCCCCGCCCTGCATTGCAGCTGCCCTCCTTTCCAGGCCTCTGATCCTGCACCCCCCCCACCCCCCCAGCACATGTTCTCTCCTCCTTCCCCAGGATCCCATTTGGAGCCCCTCAGAGGCCACAGCTGCGTCAGCCTCCAGCAGGGGTGGGAAGTAGGCAGCCTGCCCCAACCTCCAGCACGGGCTTTCCTCCGTGGCCTCGGGGAAGACCAGACCGAGGGAATACCTCTACTGGTCTCTCTTTGCGTCCCTGAGGAAGCAGGGGAGTCAGTAGCCAGCTGGGGATTTTGAGTTCAAATAAAAGACGTATGGGCACTTTCCTATCTGCTGAGCTTTCTCCTTTTATGATATCAGCTTTTAACTTACCTAGGCTGGGGAAGGTGACAGTGCTGTTTCACTGCCCATAAAAAAACCCTTGACCCCTGGCATGAGGCACTCAGGGAAGCAAGGTATTGGGACATCCCACATATTTACAAAATATGTAATTCTATTTAAAATATATTTAAATATATGTGGAAAATATCCACATTTTCTCAGAAATGCAGATTTCGTGCAGAACCAGGTTAAGTAACTTAGATTCCAATCCTGGTTCAGCACTAACTAGCTGACTGTCTTCTGGCAGGTCCCTGATATCTGGACTTTTTTTTTTTAGCATACAATACAGTAGTTGGTTTCTTTCTTCTTACACTTTTTTTTTTTTTTTTTGGTGAAAAATTTTACATTAGATTTATAGCCAGATGGACTCAGTTTAGATGACCCCAATTTTGTTGGCAACATGCAAAGCATCCTAGGGGCCAGTTGAACATATGCTTTCTTCTCTCCATCAGGTGTGAACAAGGTGCTGACCTTGGCCACATCAATGTCGTAGGGCTTCTTCACAAGCTGTTTGATTTGGTGCTTATTGGCCTTGACGTCCACAATGAACACAAGAATAGAATGTCTTCTATCTTCTTCATGGCTGACCTGATAGGGGAACTTGTTGATGGCATGGTGATCAAGATTGCTGCTCCTGGGGCGCTCTTTCGGGGATATTTGGGCTGTCTTTGGAGATGCAAGGTCTTGGGTTGTTGGAATGTAGGTGACATGTGGATTTTTTTTTTTTTTTTTTTTGGTGATTGTGCACCTTTTTCAGCACTGCTTTTTTTGGGTTTTAGAGCCTTTGCTTTGGCTTCAGCTTAGAGGGGGGCAGGGGCTTCCGTCTTTGCCTTTGGCGCCATTTTTGTGAAAGGGATTTCCAAGGCTTGTTGCCAGGGGCTTATAGAGCTAAGTCTCTGGAAGTGGGTTTCTCAGGGCTTCCTTCCCACTGCAAGACGTAAAAGGTAATTCATTTTTTCCATATCAGGATAAATGTTGATCTGGTGTTTGAACTCCAGGTGATGTGTGATATCTTTTTAGTGAATTAGCTTAAGAATACTTCCAACTGAGGGGCACCTGGGTGGCTCATTTGGTTAAGCATCTGCCTTCAGCTCAGGTCATGATCTCAAGGCCCCAGGATTGAGCTCAACATGGGGCTCCACATTCAGGGGGGTTTGCTTCTCCCTCTCCTGCCCCTCCCAAACCCCTTCACTCATGCTCTTTGTCTCAAATAAATAAAATCCTTAAACATTACTTTAAACTGATTCAAGTTTAGTTTCCTTATTTATTTTACTTTTTTAATTGTGGTAAGAACAATTAGTAGGAGATCCCCTCTTAACAGACTTCATGTACACAGCACAGTATTGTGATCGGCGTGATGGGTGGGCACAGGTGCAGCTGAGCTCTGGAGCTCTTTCTTGCCACTCCACACTCACGAGCAACAGCTTCACACTCCCCTTCTGCAGTCCTGGCAATCACCTTCTCTTGTTTCCATGAGTTCGTTGATTTTAGATACTTCATATAAGTGGATATTTGTCTTTTTATGCTTGTGTGGTATATATGTACAATAACGAATTATTCAGCCTTTGAACAGAGGGAGATCTCAGTGTTTTTACAATTTGTATTCCTGCAGTATAACTGGCATACAATGTTATGTTTGCTCCAGGTGCATAGTCTCAGTGTTTTTTTGACTTGTGATCTGAGAGGTTTTAGGCAGTTCTGGGAGCTGCCTTGGGGGCCCTGTGGGGAGGGGCGCGTGCTTTCCTCTTGGCCCCATGCCTGTTTCCCACCACATTTATGTTGCTTATTCATTGGGGCTGCGAAGTAAGAAAGAATCCAGGGTTAGATAGATGATCTGAATGTGATGACAGTCCTCATATCAAGTGGTTTAAACACATGTCACTTAAAGTATTTTTAATTCAGAATAAAAAACCCCTACAGTCCCCCTTTTCCTTGGTCCTCTCTCTGTTCTGATGTTCTCAACTGTCTAACTTGGGACAGGGCTGAGGTCTGCCTTCTCTGACCCATGCTAGGGCAGCACACACCAGGGAAATGGCCATCTCGGCTCTATCCTGGTAAACGGAGTCCAAGAAAGGCTGCTCTGGCTCCTTCTCAAGGCAGGTAATCTCCTGTGTTGGGTGAGCCGGAGCACCTGTGAGAAAACCTGTAAGGCTCCACAGTGAAGTGTTAGCATGAGATTCACATGTGTAGGTGGTGCCTGCGCCATCCTTCCTCCCCCTGGTGCTTGGCCAGCCCTAAAGGATAAGGCAGGGAGAGCCACCTAGACTGGGTTTCCTCCTGGAAGCGGCCATCTGTGACAAATGCCTCAGTGAGTGGGAGTAAATAGCATGTGTTGCTAATTTCTCTAGAGACACCGGGGTGAGGATATGTGAAGTTTTGCAAATACGAACTTGTACTTTCTGGGACTCTGCTGAGATTACAAAGCCCACAAGGTGGCGCGTGAGCTGCAGCGATGATGGATGGGCTCTAAAAGGATTGCAGAGAGCCTCTGCAGGGGACCTCCCTCTGGCAGACCCTTCTTCCCTGTCCTGTTCACAGCCCACACTTCTATAATATTCCTGATCTTGCATCTGTCCATAGCTTTCTCTTCTGTGAAAGCAGGGTCCTGGCTTTCTGTTGCTGCTGCTTTAATAAAGCACAGGGTAACTGAATTCTTGAAAATCCATTTAATCCTTTGAACTCCAGCCTGCACTGGATTTTATGTTTTAAGCCCTTACCAACTCAAAATATTCGAGAATGTTTATGGACCAATCACATGTTCAATAAAGGACTTGTATCTGGAATATAGGCACCCTCAAAACTCACAAACAACCCTATTATAAAATGGACAAAACAAGAAGTGACATTTCATCAGAGGGTGTATTTAAGGTTGACGTGGTGTGAAAAGATATTCAGCTTTGTTAGCCAGTCAGGAATGCAGTTAAAACCACAATGAGAGATTGCTATAGATCTCTTAAAATGGATAAAGTAAAAAATGGTGATAACACCAATCTCTAGAAGGAATGCAGGGAAACTGGATCTCTTGTACATTGCTGGTGGGAAAGTCAACTAGTACAGCTACTCTGAAAAATAGTATGGCAGCTAGCTCCTCTTGAAACAAAAAATGGACTTCCCACACAACCTAGCAATTGCGCTCTTGGGCATTTATCCCAGAGAAATGAAAATGTTTTCATACAGACATTTGCACACAAATGTTCATAGCAGCTTCACTTATCATAGCCTCAAGCTATTGGAATAACATAATTACAGAAATGGGAAGTAGGTCTGTGGTTGTCGAGGGTTAGGGATGAGGGCGATGGAGCAGGTGTGGTAATAAAGGGTATCAGACAGGAGCCTTACTCAATGGCACAGTTAAATATATTGACTGTGGTGGTAGATACATAAAGCTACCCAATGTGATAAAATGTTCTAGAGCCACAAACAAACCTGGGTGAGTGTATGTGTAACCGGTGAAATCTGAATGAACTCATAGATTGGACCAAGGCCCATTTCCTGGCTGTGCTATCATAGTATGTATAATTTAACAAGATGTCACCATTTGGGGAGATGGGGTGAAGGATACATTGGATCCCCCCATCCATTTCATCTTCTGAATCTTCAACTATTAAAAGTAGAGTATAAAAATGTGCTCTAAGGTCCAATGGAGGCCAAAATGTTTACCAAGAAAAATTTTATGGAAAAAATTTTTGAAAAAAATTACAGCGAGAACACTGGGCTGGACCTAGGAGGACCAGAGGGTTCAAGTCCTGTTTTATCTCTGCTAACTGGGTGAACCTGGGGGATGCACTTTAGATCCATGGCTTTTGATTACCTTTGATACAGTAGGGATTATAACAATTGCTATATTTCAAAGGCTTATTGTTAGGATTCAATGAGATATTATATATAAAGAGCATTTCATAGTGCCTGGAGCATTATCATTGCTAAACAAATGTTAGTTCTTTCCATAATACAAGTTATAATCATGACATTAAACTTAAGCATATGGAATAGAAAATACCAATTGTCTTTACTGAGAAGATGGCCGTATTTTCAGATTTCTGTGTTTTGAGAGATCGTTTGGAAAATTCTCAAATATAATATTGCTGCTAAAATCTCTTGGCAGGGGTACTTGTGTATCTCGTATGTGTGTATGTCTGGGTATAGGAGAAGTGTTTCCTAGTTAGCACTTCACCTTATCAGTAGTGTGACTCAGGGGAATTTGTAGCTTCTTATCCTCAGTGTCTGTCTTCTGCAGGGCATCCCTCATTACCAGAGACTCTTCTAGGTCACTAAGTGTTGCCACAGAATTTACATGCTATACCCACAGTTTACCAAAGAAATAAATTTCCAGAAAACTCTCAGTTGTGTGATAGCTTTTAATAACTTTACCATATCCTTGGAATTATCTCAATAATAATGTGTGAAGAACATGGGTGTTGTGGTGGTAGGGTTGTTACTGCACTGCAGACATTCGCTGTCTATTGTGTTGAACATCGGCCTGTTGTTACAGTTTCTGGAAAGTAGTTACCCAGGTGCCTCAGATCGGTTCTCTTTAAGTCTGTGTGTCTTTCTCTCTTTCTCTTTCTTTTTAAATATTTTTATTTATTTATTCGACAGAAAGAAAGAGGGAGAGAGTATAAGCAGGGGGAGCGGCAGAGGGAGAAGCAGACTCCCCACTGAGCAGGGAGCCTGATGCAGGGCTGGATCCCAGGACCCAGGGGAAGACAAGCAGAGCCAAAGGCAGACATGTAATGGACTGAGCCACCCAGGTGGCCCTCTCTTTCAGTGTTTCATGAGCTCTTGAGAAGTGACTTAGGTCTTGGCAGATCCTGACCCCATTTGTGCTGCTTCTCCCTTTCCAGCTGTTCATGCAGAGAGTGGGCCAGTGGTTGGGATGTGTCTGTGGCATTGGGTTTTCTGGCTTCATGGAGTCGCCCAATCTCGTAGCAGTTTGCCTTACATTTCTTATTGAAACCCGCATTGTTTCTCTGGCTTTGGCTCTGGAATTCTGGACTTGTGGTTTCAGAATGAGCGAAGCTTCCGTATGTCCATCGAGTCACTTTCCAGCCCACAGAAAGGACAAAGGGAAGGAAGTTCTTTGGCTTATTCCCACAGCCTCACTGCTGTGCTCATCAGAGCCACTTGCTCCTGGGCCCTGTGAGGACGCAGTCTGCTCCAGCTGGGCCCCCCTATTTTTAGTGAGCATCGAGGGAACCTAACCTCGACCTGGAACACCTCTAGATGCTTCATGACTGAAACTCCTCTCCCCAGCTCATGGCAGCTCCCACAGCTGCTGAATCCTCTATTTCTAAACTTGTGGTGTGTTGGCCATCCCCAAATTTTCCTAATGCCTTTGAATCCAACCTCCTCTCAGACCCTGATATATTAAATTTCTTTCTTTTCCACTAGAAACATTTCTGGGTATAAAAGATACTCAAATTCATAGATCCCAATTAAAGCCTATTGATTTCTGTTTTGCTTTTCTCTGATCTCCAGATTCTCTTCTGTCCTTAGATCTCCAAGCTCATTTGCAGGACTGCTGGTGCTCCAGCACCCGCCCCCTCCACTCCCCAGTACTGGGCAGAAAGGTGGGAGAGACCTAGGAGAGAATGGAATTCACAGGCTGTTTACCCAGGGAGACAATAAAGCCCCATTCATAGAGCTCCGGCCACTAATTATTTGCATAATGTGAAAAATAAATAGAGGCTTGTTACCATTGATGCTATTAGCATGTTAACTTTCTTTAAAACCATTCTAATGATGATTAAGTAACAATTGGATATTGCATCATCAAGGGGTCTCTGTGTGTATTGTCTGGTTCTTAATTGGCTCAGCTCTGAGGATGGGGTGTGAAGGCAGGAGGTGAAGAAGCTGAGATTTTGAAGGATTGTAACAGAGCTTTTAACATTTTATAACTAAATTTATAAGAAGCAGCTTCTAGAACATTCTTATGAGCTGACTCCCTTAACATAAATAATTCAACTAGTCTTAATTAAATATTCTAACTGAGGTTTTGGTCATTTCCTTTTCATTTAGTTTATTGTACCAAGTCGCAAAGTCGAGAAACATTGTTTAAATGAGTATCTCTTATGGTTCAGATGGCTTTTAAAATTCTACTTGAAATAGACACTTCCTGGCTTAAATTGATGTTAGTCTTGGATTAACTCTCTAGTCCATATCAACGAAAGGAATTTGGGACATGCATGGACTCTAGTTTGTAGTCACCAATGCTGACCCCTCAAAACACAAAAATATGTTGTGAAACTAAATAATAAAAGAGGTTTGTCCTAAACACTCAGCAAAAATTAACTGACATGCAAACCCTTTCTCTCTGCAAGCTTTGACCCACATGTGCCAGATGCTTTATAGCACCTTAGTTGATCTTTATGACATCTCTTCAGGGTCATATTGTCCACCTAAGGCAGATGGGGACACTTGAGGCCACAAGTGTTAAAGTAATTATCTGTCATCGATCTCATCCAGAGTTGCTCACCACGTCATCCATGAACTACCTGTGCCAGAGTCCCTCAGAGTTAGGCAGACTCAGAGAGCTTCTAGATTTTTGGAACAGGGACACGTAAATTTTGAATTTTTTCTTTAAACTGCCTCCCGAAGCTGTTTGTGTAACCACCAAAGTTAGGTTACTGCATTTATAGCGTAACTATTTCTTGACATATGTGAATTCTGTTTATGAACAAATCCACATTGCTCAAGTGGATCGGTCCATTGGAAATTAGTGACAGAATGGGAGCAGAATTTTCTGTCCTGAAAATTCAAACTTCGGCATGTCTTGATGCTTTTTTCCTTTAATCTCTTACAGTCTGAGCCATTTCCGTTCTGTTGATTCCTCCTTAACTTTCGACTAATGACAGCTCTTAGGGCTTGTGGGGCCCCACTCCTCTACACTCATGTTTTCTTAAGGGGATTTGCTGCTGTGTATTAGTCCACATTCAGTCAGAAAACAGAAACCATGCTAGGCCTTTGAACAGAGGGAGTTCACTGTAGGGGATCGGTTACACAGATGGCAAAGGACCAAAAAAGTCGATGGGGACAGTGGGCGACCAAGAGATCAAGAGATTGACAACAACATGAGGACACCATTGTGGCCCACCTCGTGTGGGGGCACCTGGAGGAAGGAGTGTTGCCAGAAGCAGGAGCTGGGCCAGCTGGCAGGTTCTAGAAGCATCTGGGGAGTCAAGAAGGAGATGCTGGCGACTTGGCCTGAGGCAAAGTGAGGCAGGCCCGCCTTGCTCCTCCCCCTGTACTTCACCTTCCATGGGTGACTCTCAGTGGCCAAAATCTCCAGAAAGTTGGCTGAGAGACTGAGCCCCCTAAGATGTAGAGCAAGTCAGGGAAGCAAAAGCAAGGGGGCTGAGCATGAGGGGCAGGTGGTGGGTGTATATTTCCTCCTCAGGCTCTGGGACCCCACAAAATCAGTTGGAACAGGAGTGATAAACCTCAGCCCACACATGGCACCTGCAATGAGAGGCTGATTTCCCTGCTTCCCAGCAGCCCCAGCAAATAGGCGGGGAGGACCCGGAGGGAGGGGTCAGCAGGTGTGACCAGCCAACACATGTGGCCAATGTGCAGCATGGCCTAGCTCATGGCCTACCAGGTTCAGGGTTCTCATCGGTGTTGTTATAACCCACAGTTCACAGGTTTTACTTTGATGTCTTCCTTCGCCCCAAGGTTCTATTGGAATGTTTTACACTTTCTGAGTGGTTGGATTTGTTTGGACTCTCTTGTCCTCTTCTGGTTTTACTGAGCAATGGTCAGAAAGTATGTTCCGAATGATCTCTGTCTTACGGGGAACACACAGAGCTTATGTTTATTAACTGATAACATTTTTGTTAAATATTCCCCCTAGTACTCTAAAAATATATATTCTTGTTTGGGGTGTAAAAATTTTGTATGTAGTTATTAAATATTTTACTGAGGATGTTATTCAAATTCGTAAATCTCATTCTTTTCTATTTAATTTATTTCTGAGAAATGTTTGATTTTCCCAGTTTCTCCTTGAATTTACGGATCTTTTGCTATAGGTATATTGATACTTTATTTTGTGCCTGAGGATATGTGGTTGTTGAATTCTCTTTAACCAATATGAGATTACTTGTTTGCTCCATTTAAGAATGTTCGCCTTGAATTCTCCTGCTGGTCTTGCTATACTTAATCCACAGCTGCCATCCTACGATCTTCAGCATGAGTTTTCTCTAGTTAAACCCTGGAAATGTGGGGGTTTTTTGTTTTGGATTTCTTTTTTTAGATTTTTATTTATTTGAGAGCATGCAAAAGCAGGATGGAGGGCAAAGGGGAAGGGAGGAGCCAACTCCCTGCTGAGCAGGCAGGGAGCCCAACAGGGGGCTCCATCCCAAGACCCTGACATCATGACCTGAGCTGATGGCTGCTGCTCAACTGCTTTCTTTACTGCTTAACTGCCTAAGTGACTGAGCCACGGGGTGCACTGCTTGCACCCCTAGAAAGGTTATTTTTATAAGGCCCTTGGAATTTTAGTTACTAATGATTTTTTTCTTTTATTAGTGTTAATTTAGAAGTCCATTCTTCAATCTTGCATTAAAGGTAATGATGACATTCACTTAACTAAACATGTGCCAGCTCTACCCGTAATTGTAAAGCATCACAGACAGCTGAGAAATCACTTGTGGCCCCCCTGTTGTGAGGCCGCAGCACTCACTCTTCCAGGTTAATAGAGTTATATACTTATTCATAACTTTCTAGATGTCAGTAAAGTGTCCTGGTGATGGAGCATATTGTAAAATTGGTCCTGTGTTTATGGCTGTTTGTTTTATGCTAATATCCGGTGATTCTTTGTTGCCTGTTATTTTTTTTTATTACATATCCAGATTAATCTGGTATGAATGATCTCAGGGACTCTAAAAGTCAGCACTCTATTTCCCCAGAGTAAACCTCACCCTGGCGAGGAAGGTGCCTCAATAGTAAGCCCTCCCTTCAGGGAGCTGGTTGGGGAATGGCTGCATGTCCTCCTGCTGAGGGCTTCCCAGCCCAAGAAAAAGCTGGTAGAACAAAGAGAACAAACACCCACTTTATCTAAAATAACAAAAGTGTCCAGTAAACCCTGAGAGGCTGGTTAAAATGCTTTGAAAATGGGTGCTTTTCTGAATAATACCTCCATTGAAAAGTTAGGAAGAATCTTGATTGAGAATGAGGATTTTAGCCCCAAAGGTAGGTGGGACCTCCCTGAAACGGAAGCCCCAACCTGGTGAGCCCAGTGTCTCTGCTCTTTATGTCAGCCTCTGTGTTCACAGACAGCCATTTAGAATGCCTGTGTCCTCCTCTTCCCCTTAATTCTTGTCATCTTTCAAAGACAAGAACTCATTCTGTGTCCATTCTTGTCTACATCAGTGGTACAGTCCACTGTATTTTGGAAGAACACCCTTTGTGTACTGGGATGCTGCAGTGAACATCCCAGGCCTTCCCTCTGGGGGCGCAACTGTATTGCTGCTTCTTCTGAATTACTCGAGACTCCTTGTTTATACCATCCTTTGTCACTTACATAGAGGCGCATCCCATGAATTCCTAGAGGATGGGCACTTACCAATGGGCTCCTTGTATCTTCAGAGCCCTTGTGTGCATCAGTTGCCAGTTCATCGCCCTGCTTTTCTCTGCCCTGGATACAGGGAGTTACTGCTCCTGTTCCCTTCTCCTTGCCACACATACTGGGGTGCAGGATAGCAGGGCGGAAGGAGAGAAGTCAGGGTGTGCACACCCACTTCCTATCTCCGGTCTCCTTGGTGCTCCTGCTCTTGGCGGGCAGCCCCTCCCACTGCAATCCCAACTCTGGCCCCACCCACACCCCCAGCCCCATGGCTGTGTCCCTGGCCCTGGAATGCTCACCTTACCCCTGGGAGTGGGAATGGCACCTGCTGGTGCTTGTATCCCGACTGCCCTCTTTGGGCATCTTAGTTCTTCCAAAACCTGTGTCAGTTTTCTGTATAAAATTCCCTTTGTTTGAAATTCTACCCTGTTTTCTTTTTTCTAACCAGACCCTGAAGGATGCAGTGTCCACCTAGCTTCTCCACAATTCATGTAAAAAAAAAAAAAAAAAAAGTTGTGCACTGTGGTAGATGCCAGGGATTTAAAACTAAAAAGAGAAATAACAGAATAAATATGTTGTCCTGAAATCCAGTGATTGAAAACTGTGTGAGGGACATCATTCCTACCTTGAGCCCCTGCTGTGCCCCTAGGCACTGAAGATTAGGCATCTTTGTGTATTACTTGCAGACCTGAGTGCTCCCAGAGAAGGGGATTTCAGAGTATAGACAGCCATGTTCCCACTAGTGACTAAAGGTCAAGTTCTTAGTTAGGCTTCAGTTGTGGCTCTGAAGTGACCAGATATGGTGGTGGCACCTGAGGAGTTAAACCTGCATTTTAGGCGGGCTGGAATTTTACAGCAGCCAACGTGTGCTATCCTGCAAGGAATGTGTTAGTTTGAGTGCATAGAGAGCCAATTTATGCTCCACCTCTAGCACTTTCAAGAGCACAGATGCCCAGAAATCTCCATATTCTTGAAAAAAGTTTCAGTATCACTGCTGAACATTCTAGCAGCCTATGCCCAAGTGTTCAAAGTGGGGTGAAGCCCTTGAGATGGTTTCGAACTCTCAGAGTGCCAAGTGCCCCCTTCGGAGCCAGCTTCCACATCAGAGCCTGCTAGGGGCCAATGTCAGAAGCTGCATGAAGAGGGCTCCTGCCAGCCACACCCTGCGCTTGGAGCTCTGAGTCTCTGGCAGGGCTCAGTGTGGCCTCCCACTAGAGCTCTGCACTGTTCTTACCCAAGCTGACTGTGCAGCATTTGTCAGCCTCTGAAGCTCCCTGCCCAGAAGTGACATTTTCCTGGAATCAAAGCCTTTCTAAGCTTAGAGGAATGCTCCATGTAATGGGGTGGGGGTGATGTATTAGGCTCCTGGGTCATTTGGAGGTTCCTTGACGCCGTGCAGATGTTGCCTGGTGCCCTGAATGATGATAAATGATGCTCTCATAGGAGCTGGATCTCAGAGAAGTTTTCTCTTGGTCTGGTGAGCTATACAATTTCTTTGCTGTAGAACAAAGTTTTTAATTGTTCTTTTTTTGAGGGGTGGACGTGGACCTATTGAGAATTTGATGAAAGCTATGGACCCTTTCACTAGAAAAAATGTATTTGTGCATAATTCTGCATGTAGTCTCTCTTAGGCCCATAGATCCAAGGGCTCTGGATCATTATCCCCTGATGCACACCTGATGTGTGCTGAAGGAACTGGAAGGTACAGTATGCACAAGCACTTTGTCCTGTGATGCTGTCTTGTGCCCTGCTTTTGACTTTTGGGGCATTCATTCCACGTATACCGAAGAGTGGCAAAGGCTGCGCACTCACGGCCATGGCAAATTCAAGTCTGTGCTCCTGCGAAAGGCCCCACTGTCTCTGGGCCATTGCTTACTTTGCCGATGGCTGAAGTGGCTGCTGGCCGGGGTCTATTTTATTGCAAACATTTCCATGTGGCTTTTATTCCTATCACTGCGTAGAAACTAGGCTTGTTAAATTTGCCAACAACTTTGATCTTTTCAAAGTTGATGACACTTTTATTCTTCATCTTTCATGACTGTTCAGCAGCACCCAACCCAGCTGGTTGCTCTTTCCTTGAAATTTATTTCATTTGTGACTTTTAAAGGGTTTTCTAACTACTTCTCTGGCCTGTTCTCAGTTTCCCTTGCTGGTTCCTTCTCCTCTGCTGGCATCATAAGTGTTAGAATCTCCTATGGCCTCATTCTGAGATCTGATTTCATCTCTTTCTGCATAAATTCTCTACATATTTTCATCCAGTTCTGTTGCTTTAAAATTCTGGACACTGGGCAGCCCGGGTGGCTCAGCGGTTTAGCGCCGCCTTCAGCCCAGGGTGTGTGATCCTGGAGACCCAGGATCGAGTCCCATGTCGGGCTCCCTGCATGAAGCCTGCTTCTGTCTCTGCCTCTCTCTCTCTCTTTCTCTCTCTCTCTCTGTCTCTCATGAATAAATAAATTAATATTTAAAAAAAAATAAAATTCTGGACACTGATGTTTCCAGTTCTGACGCAGAGGTCCAGCCACCTGCTTGAAATACCTGCTTGGGCAAATAAACTTCTGAAAGGTGTCATGTGCAGATGAAGTTCATGGCTGCAATAAGATACTATTTGTGGTTGGAGGAACTGGAGAGAACCAGTCTGGGGTTCAAATGGGGAGGCCTCTGGCTATCAAGTTAAACGTTTACTGAAGACTGTTAACTGTTTTTTCTTTCGCCTTTTCTTGACCACCCAATCGGTCTGAAAATCCAGCCAAAGTTCCACCTAGGAGATAGATGACTGTTCTATTGACTTTCTCCATGTCCCTAGGCCGCCTTTCACCCCCACCTATCACCGGGAGTGATGGAGTAACTCCCTCCCAGGCCTCCTGGCTTTCTCTCCCACCTCCCAGCTGTGCTTCCACCGGCAGCCACAGTGACTTTTCATAAACACATTCCAGGTGGCATTACAGCTCTCTCCTTCTAAAGCACATCGAGGCTTTGTGCAAGAACGAAATAAAGCTCTTTACCACGGCTCCCACAGCTTCCATCACCTGCCCATCTCAGACTCTCATATTCTGCACTGGCAAGGCTGGTTTTCTTAAAAATGCTTGGTTCTTCTTCCCTGGGCCTGGAGAAGAATTCTAGAGAAAATGACACGAATATTTACATGTAGGCTGCCTTATTTCTCTAATTGTATCACAAGCTCTTGAGAGCAGGGACCAGATTTTATGCTTTGCACCTTCAACATCTCCACTTCTGCCTCCAACCACCTGTCTGTGTTTGTATCTAGGGCAGTTCCTTGCACTAATTCATTGAAGGCATTTTTTTGTTGAGCACCTATCAGGCTGTGTGTTAAGTATTGGGAATGTAGGTGTTGGATGTTGAGAATTGTTTTCTTCTGTCTAGAAATATGAGCCTCACATGATGAGGATGGGAGTGAGGAGATACCTGCCATAAATAATGTGAGATGAGTGAAAGCAGGTTTCAGCTTGGGTAGAATTTTGCCATTCTAATGAATTCTGAAAACTATCACAAGGTATCTTTATTGCTTTGGATTAGTAACAGACTAAATCGTGCCTTCGTTGCTTCCAAAAATACCTATGATTTCCCAGAGTGCTAAATTCACTTCCAGGCTGTAGCTGAGAGCATCACACTTAATGGAAAATAATGATATTCCTAACTCAAATAGACAACAAGCAAGGTAAACCTTTGCTTGTCGTCATTCCTCCATGATAAACATCTTCTGCTCAGAGTTTTGCTTGAAACACAGCAGAACGATAAATCAAAGCATGTTAAAGAAGACACTTGTTACTCTGTTAGCCGCAAACTTAAACACAACAACTACAAAATGTTAGGTGTGAGGTTATTTATATTCAGGTGTTATATTTAGTGGGGAGACTCTACCTTACATCTTTGTTTCAAAGCTTTGTCTTAAAAATGTTTTTAAAGCAAGTTTTGCCAGGTTATAACCAAAAGCTTCCTTGTAGTGTAAATGCAATTAGCTACCAGGTATAAGTGTGGCCTGGAAGCTTAGCTTGAACAGTTTCGTAATCAAGTGTAAGCGTTCCTTGTAGATGTTAAGCTGTTAATTACAGAAGATCAAAACAGCTCGGTTCATCTAGGTGGAGCTAGGATGTTCTGTGCTGCTTAAAAATCATAAGGGGCTTATGGAAGTGAGTGACATGATTTTAGTTATTTTTTAAAAATAAGGTTTTTTTTTTCCTTTTCTGCTCAAATAAAAACTGGAAGCAGAGAAAAGAAGACTTAGCAAACATGAGCTCTCTCTTGCTGTTGGGGAGTGACACTGGTGGTAGACGCCTGTGCATGGGGCCATTTGAGGAAAGCTGCCCCAACAGAAAGCTGTGGCAGTGGACCTTGTGCACCGTGTAGAGGACACAAGGCAACAGGGCTTCTGAGGGCCTAGCAGAACTGTGGATTGATATAAATGATAGTTCTGAAAGTGTCCTTCTTGGGAGCCTGCCAGATTCCAAAACTTGGCCCAAAAAATGGCTTTAATCCTTTAAAAAATCTAGACTTTTTTTTTTTCTTTTGCAAAACTGTTTAAGCCAGATCAGTTCTAGTTTTTGATCAGGAATGATACTATTTTGCCTTAAAACAACTCAATGATTTTTGTCTGCTTCTAAATGTCACATTTGCCCTCTAATCCCAGGGGTTCAGCACCATGAGAGGGGCAGCAATAGCTCTGTGGCCCTTCCGAGTGCCACCTCTTTTATTTTATTTTATTTTATTTTTTATTTTTATTTTTTAGATTTTTATTTATTTATTCATGATAGTCACAGAGAGAGAGAGAGAGAGAGAGAGAGAGGCAGAGACACAGGCAGAGGGAGAAGCAGGCTCCATGCAGGGAGCCCGACGTGGGATTCGATCCCGGGTCTCCAGGATCGCGCCCTGGGCCAAAGGCAGGCGCCAAACCGCTGCGCCACCCAGGGATCCCCCAGTGCCACCTCTTTTAGAGGGACACATGCACATCTTTCAGAAGATTTGCTTTGAAGTGGTCAGAACTCCCAAGATGTGAGGTCAGGTATCAGCCCCGCCACGTTATAATCGTACATCCCATACAGATATGCCTGCTAATTGAAACAAACATTTTTTTTTAAAGCCTACAGTGAAAGCTGGCTTGAATTGAGTAATATTTCTATTTAAGAATTGGATTAAAAAGTGCCTGAATATTTGTGTGTGTGCTGTATGTTTTTTCAGTGGGTTGATTTAGAGATTGGTGCTAGGAGATTAGTTCAGTGCAATCTTAGGTCAGATCATGCACCTGCATGGCAAGCCTTCCAGTTCCAACCGGTGGGACTTCCACTTAGTTTACTGTTCCTTCCCTCTACTCAGTGAAGTACGCACTCCCTGACGCAGAAGTACAGCTGGTTTTTACTTCCAGGAAATTCAACTCAGATGTTTATTCTTGAGCACCTTTTAAGGCCTAGAAGACCACGACTCCCATTCTGGGCTTTGCCACACTTCCAGTTGTGGCTGATTATTTACTCTTCAGGAGTTGTCAGCATCAGTAACATTGGATAATGTCCTTGTTGTTCTCTGGCTTGATTAGGATTAATTGTTCATTAAAGTTTCTTGTTCCTGTAATTGGTATATGCCAGGGGATCCTTGTTATTTCTATTTCTGCTGCCCTCCCCCCTCCACTGACCTTTTGGATAGCTCAGTATTGGCCGCTGAGCATCCAGGAGAAGCACCTGTTGTAGCTTTGAAAACTGTAAGTCTAGATGTTGCACCAGGTCCTTATGTGTTTCTTGATGGTTACAGAAACTGATTAGGGTGATCTAGGCTTTAAAATGAAATGCAGCCAAGTGGACACTTTCTGTATTGCTTTGGTTCCTCTTCTCTAATTGCACAAGTACGGGCATGGTAGGGGGTGCATCTACAGCTCTGACATATTGATTCCAATCCCTGGGCAGACTGTCTGAGCTGGTGGGATATTCAGCCTGCGAGCTGCCCCATGTGGATCTGCTCTACTCATCTTCCAGCTCACAACTGCAGAAAGTATCAGTAGGGAGCATGTGCTGGGGACCACCTGGTGATCTTGTTGACGTTAGGCCTTCAGAAGCCTGTTCTGCCCTTGAATCTTGACCACATGTGTTCCTTGTGTAGCCTCTTAAGTGAGCCCTGTTATTGTCCTGGGTCTCAACAGTGACTAAAGGGAGTCATTTAAAAGAGGTTGCAAGCCTTCGGAACAGTGATCTCCCTCTGGTGTGGCCATCTGCCTTCCTTGCTTCTCCATTTGCCTCTCATTCTGTGCCTACATTTCTCATCAGGATGGCAGTCGGCTCCCTTCTTGTGGAGCTGGCCTTCTGCACTGCTACTAGAATGTCACGACCCACTGCATCGCTAGAGAGGGGCCCAGGCCCTGACTCCTCTCAGTGTGGTCATGATATTCATGTCTTCCTAATTCCTCATGATGCCATTGGCTTCCCAAGTCAATTTCTAGATTTTTGGAAACCCTCTAACTTAATTACAGACAACAGAATAAAAAAACAGATGAATGGGAGCAGATCAAACTTTAGAAACTTCTGTGTCTCCAAAAAATCCCCAAAACCAAAACCAAAAACCCCAGTCAACAAAGTGAAAAGGCAGCCTGTGAGATGGGAGAGAATAATTGGAATTCGTATATCTGATGAGGGGTTCATATCCAAAATACATACAGAACTTGTACAACTCAACAGCAGAAGAATTACCTGATTAAAAACTGGGCAAAGGGACAAGAATAGATATTTCTCCAAAGAAGATACACCAGTGGCTGATAAATACATGAAATGATGCTCAACATCTCTCACCCTTAGGGAAATGCAAATCCAAAGCACAATGAGCCGTCACCTCACATGTCAGCAGGGATGAAAGATGGTGCAACTCAGTATGGAGGTTCATCAAAAAATTTAAAATAGACTTGTCACATGATTCAGCAATCCCACTTCTGGGTGTTCATCCAAAAGAATTGAAATCAGGACCTCAGAGACACTTGCCTGCCCATGTTTGTTACAGCATTTTCATAATAACCAAGATGTGGAAGCAACCCAAAGTGTCCACCAAGAGATGAATGGACAAGCAAAATGTGGTCCATCCACACACAGTAGAATATTACGTAGCTTTAAAAAGAAGGTAATCTTGACACCTATGACAAGGATGAACCTCGAGGACCTTATGTGAAATGAAAGAAGCCAGTCACAAAAGGAAAAATACTGTGTGATTCCACTTTATGAGGAATCTAAAGATTCCTCACAGAAGCAGAAAACAGGACAGCTGCCCAAGGCTGGGGTGGGAGAGAGGGAGAATGAGTGTTTAGTGGGTATAGAGTTTTCAGTGTTACAAGATGCAAAAGTTCTGGAGATTTGTTGTACAGCAATGTGAATGTATTTAACGCTACTGAACTTTACACTTCATAATGATAAAGATAGTAAATTTGTTATGTGCTTTCTAACCATAATAAGACACAAGTGACTAACTCATGAGCTTTTTCCTGCCCACAGTGTTGGAAGTCACTTGTGGTGTGACTGGAAAATTTCAGTATTGGTGATGATTTCATTTGCCAGTGTTAGCAGATTCAAGCAATAAATAAATACCTTAGTGTATGTAAATAGCTGAGAAGAATGCCTGGTCTGTGCTAACTACTGCGCACTCCTTTACCCAAAGCCCTCAGGCCCGATATGATGTGGAATACAGTTTATTTTCCTGATTAGCTGTCTGTGGTGCCCATATAACATATAATGTGATAGCCTCAGGAGCACCCTATGATTAAGCATGTTATTATTTCTCTAGAGAAATATGTGAATATTCATAATGGGAAAATCTAGACTATAAATTGCTTCATTTTAGTTTAGGTCAGGAACACTGCCAAAAAGTTTTGGAAAAAAAAAAAAGAAAACCAAAGTAATTTCTCAGAGCTTTTGGGCTTCAGAATTGTGGATGTAGGATTATGGCTGTGTGTTACATCATCCCTGGTCCATAGATGAAGAACTTGAAGGACAGGAGGTACCATGCCATCATAAGGTCAGAGCAGGAAGGTCAGGGCAGGCTCCAGGGGAGACGGTGTGGTTCCAGACTCCACGCTCTTATCTGATAAGCAGCACAAGACCGTTGGGTGAGACTTTGGTGATGTGGGCTGAAGTTATGTCTTGTTTATTGTTTTATTTGCATGGAAGGTGTGTCAGATAACACATCGCGACTGCATATGGAGTGGCAGTGTGTGCAGAGAGCGTACCTAGGGAGTCCTTGACCTTGTCTCCCTTATGTGGGACAGAGGCAGCCTCAGCTCCACCCTTCCCTTGTGATTCTTCCCTTCTGGTGCCTGTCCTCTTCCCGGTTCTAGCCACCAGGCTGCATACTGATTGCCATTGACCTGGTGGTGATGGTCCTCACTGCTACCCCATGTCCTACCCCAGAGGCCTGGGGAGGGTCCCTGTGCCCTCGCATCCACCTGCATGTGAGTAGGGCAGGCTGGAGGCATTGTAGAGTTTATGCCCTGGGATCAGTCCTCGACCGACATGTGGATAGGAGCTCAGCTGCCTCCCCTCTCTATAGGGCTGTCTGAGGAGGTCGAGCTCGCAGGCCCTGCAGCTACAACCCAGGCATAAGTGTACCCTTTCCTGCCTTTCCTTCCTGTTCTCTCTTCCCATCTCCCCAGAAGACTTTGTGTGTCTGTGACTATGGCTCATCAAGTGTCCCATGGTGGGAGCCACCTGTCAGGACCCGGCTGTTATCAGAACCACCGAGCCATTAGGATGCCATGGCACCATTGCAATGGGGGCCACTTTCTTTTTTCCCAGCAAAGGAGGGCATCCTCCTATTGCTCCTCACCACTGTGGGAAGGCAGCCCCCGTGCCCAATTATGGCCAAGTGCCAGGGGCTCACCAAGAACAGTCCTGGGTAGTTTCGATGGCAAGCTTTACTGGTAATTTTTTTCACCTCATTCATGAAAGGACCTCAACCCTAGTGACTGGTCGCTGTCTCCATCTGGAAATAGATCTCTTTTCTTTCATTGGGGTACTTGACACACAGCAGAGTCCTATTTGCAATGTTAGTGTTTGCCTCACTGCTTTCTGTCTCAGCTTCCCCATCCATCCACCCAGGAGAGCAGGTAGCAGGTCAGCATTTCATGGTCTCCAGGGAAGCTTGGGTTTTGGGAGGCCCAAGGAAAGTCCCATGCACCACTCCCATGATCCTGCCCGGAGCTTAGGAGAATTTGAGGCGAACTCTGAGAATCTTGGGGAAACACGAATGGGATTTCCTAAAGGGATGAGAACTGCAGTGTGGAAGGGAGTGACCAAGACTGAGATCTAGGCTGAGCTGGGGCTCCTGTTTGTCAGAATCTCTGCTAGAGATGCAGCAGGATGGGCAGCCCCGGTGGCCCAGTGGCTTAGCGCTGCCTTCAGCCCCGGGATCGAGTCCCGCGTCAGGCTCCCTGGAGCTTGCTTCTCCCTCTGCTTGTGTCTCTGCCTGCCTCTCTCTCTCTCTCTCTCTCTCTCTCTCTCTCTCGAATAAATAAATAAAATCTTAAAAAAAAAAAAAAAAAAGATGCAGCAGGAACCCAAAGGGAATCGGCTGCATGGCACATCTAGAAAGACGGGTCAAGACTCCCTGAAGATGACCCCCTCCCATTGTGGCAGGGCCAGGGGGACATCTCAGGAGCAATCGGTGTGGATGGTGGATGAGGACTGGTCCCTTCCCTCCACAAGTGCTTGAGTACTTGAGGTGCCATGAGCTGGGGGGAACCACAGGGAGGTGAGAGGACCCCAAAAAGAATGAGGTTGTGGCAGATAGGGTACCTTGGTGAATAATTAAGCTGGGTTACCGAGAGAATTGTTTGCTGATTGGTCACTGGCCTCTATGGACTGAGAGGCATGGCTCCCATGGCAAGGGGTGACCAAGTTCATTATCAGCAAACATAACTGTGAACTGCTTTAGCATAACATCAGATTACAGCCATTAAATGCAAGCCCATTCTTTTGAAAACTCATAATACTTAGAGTATAGAGATGCAGAGATGAGTGGTCTTTCAAAATTTCTACTGTTGTCTTTGATCACAGAGTTGGGAGGGGACCTTGGATGCTTACCAGACCCTGGGCAGGTATAGGGTAACACACAAGAAAGAGAGTGAGCACAGCCTTGCTTGGGCTGGCTGATGGGATTAATTCTCTACAGATTTCATGAGAGGCTTTAATGATGTTCTAGACCTTTATATTGAATTCTGAATTTGTCTAGAATCCAGACCTGTTCCTATAGAGACAAGGTGATTGCAATAGCTCCAATCCAGGCTTTCCTGGCCAGGATTGCCAGGGCCACCACAGAAGTATCAGTTAGGACTGACACTGTGGGCTTTTGGGAAGATGACTGTGAGTCCCTTCCGCTGGCTTTGAGAGCTGCGTGTTAAGGCAGAACATGCTGGAACCTCTCCAGCTGGGCATGCGTCTCCACTTGGGACACAGAAAAGTTGTGCCTTGGAGAATAGCAGATTCCATCATCAGCTGGCGAACCTCTATCAAGCCTTGGTTTGAGACCATTTCTGAAGCAGCCACTGCCATTTTACACAAGCTCGAATGTTCATAATCTTGGTTTTTCTTTGAGGGAATATGACTGTTTCATGATAGATTCACCCAGTAAGAACACACTTCCCCCAAAATGCAGAAGCCAGCATGCATTGGAGTCTTGGGAGGGTGTGCATGTAGGTGAGGGGGTGCAAGTGTCATAGAAGATGAGGAATAAGAGAATGGTGTGTATCTGGTTTCACAAGACTGAGTGTTCACCCCCCCCTGCAGGGTCCCAAGGATGGAGGGGGTTGTCCTGTCTTCTGAAATGGGGGCACAAGACACAAGCATGGAATGGAAACAGTGAGAAACTGCTTCTAGTGTGGGGAGGGTGTGGACACAGCTATCAGATACACACCTGTGTGGACCAGTGACCAGAGGGAGTTGCAGACAGCAGATGAGTTAGCAGCTTCCTGCTTCCCTTGCAGGAACAGAGCAAGAGCTAGCAGCCCCCTGTGGCAGGAAGCTTCCAGCAGGTCAAACACCTCTGCACTTGCAACGAGGCCTCATTTCCCCTCAGTATCTCCGTTCTCTTTGAGGTGAAGAAACCATGGTCCGCTTGCCAGCAACATCCATGGGCAGGCCTAGATGTCAGGCTGGCTTGAGTTCTAGTTCTTCCCTCTCCAAACTGGGGTCTGAGTGTTCCGTTTTATTTTCACACTAAGGGGTCACAAGCAGTTCTCAGAGTTGAGAAAGACAGTTGAATACTGTATCCCCATTTTTTTTTCTGTATCCCCATTTTAAAGATTCGTGATGCAAGCGTGTGTTTCTGATGTAAAGAAATGAGTTTAGCTTTAGTCAGCCTACTATTTCCAGGTGCACACAGAGACAGGACATGTTTTTTATCAGGGTATGTTATTGTATTATCTGGGCCAGTTTCTCCAGAAACTTTAGATTCGGTGAACCCCCACATCCTCAAACTAATTGAGCTGCCTCCATGATCAGGTCCACAAATCCACCTAATTTCTACCACTGTGTTTCCACACACATCTTCAGATGGGAAGAGAGGGTTGTCTCATTTTTCTGAAACTCTACCTGTCACATCTCTTGCCAACATATCAGGTGGGGGGACTATTCCCACATCTGTGCTTCATTCTGATTCTCCCAGGAACCTCTCCCCACTGTTGTTACTTAAATTTTAGTGTACAAATTAAGCACTTAACATCTGTGAACTCTTTCCTAATTTCTTCCATCATTTTGTTAATGATAAGGGCTAACACCTCATAAACATTTGCTATACACCATGAACTCTGACTAAAGCCCTTGTCATGCATTATTTCACTCAACTTTGAGCATCTTTTGAGGGCGGGCCTATAATTAGTTTTTCTGGACCTCAACTTTCCCATCTGCAAAATGAACCCAAAATCCTCACCTGAGACTACACAACTGGTATGTAGCAGGGATATGACTCAGACTCACTTCCATCTGACTTCAGAGCCTTCCTTCTTAACCAGTATGCCGTTCCTTGTCTCACAAAAAAATCCGTATCAAATCCCTGTAAAGGTTTGATCAAGCTAGTTTTGTTTCCTTGTTGTCTTTTGAAATTCACTGCTTTACACTAAATATCCTATTTTCAGTTAAGTTGCAAATTCCGAGCTTAAGTCAAGATGACAGATATCTTTCAGAAAATGTTTGTTCCCTTCCAGGTATCTGGGGAGAGTGGTAGCTGTCTAAATTCACATCTCACCACGATACGAAACAAGAACCCATAAAACTACACAAACCTAGGATGCTGGCATAATGAGAAAACAATGCATAAACTTCTAAGTTGCTTTAAAGTTTAAAAAGATAAATCTCATTAAACCATCTCAGATTTATTTATTTTTATTTATTTTTTGTAAAGCTTTGTTGGAGGCAAAGGCAGTCTGATTTAAAAACCAAGAATGCTGCACAGAAGAGAGAAGAGGGGAATGAGCAGCAGGTGTAAACTTATTCTCTAATCCCATTGTGAGGATAGAGTTCTCCTGCTTGTAAAAATACTGGAGAAATTGTGTTACTAGACTACTGATTATTGAAAGCAACTTAAAAATAAGTGATTGCAGGTGGGAGGCTTCAAAAAGCACTAACTTCTGGAGAGAAAAAGACAAAAGGGACAGGCACTTTTGGTAACTGGGTAGTTGAAAGAAAGAAAAAGGGAAAATTAAGGTCTTCAAAGACAAAAGTACTATAAAAATCAGATGGTGCACACCCATTCTGTATATCAAGATCTCACCCACCAAAGAAACTGGGCGATGCTATAGACAAAGAGGACACGATGCCCTATAGTGGAATCTTGTAAACCACCATGCATGTGCATACCAAACAGTGTGAAACTGAATATGTCTATAGGAAGTTACCAGAACAAGTGAAAAATGAGAATTGACACGTCAGGTGTTGAAACTACCCCCTAAAGATAATTATGAAGCAGAAGGAAACTGTAAGGTGTGGTCAAGTGAATTAAGTATATTCATAAACAGACATTTATAATATGAAGAACCATGTTGAATTATAAATCAAAATTAAAAACAAAAATAGGGCAGCCCTGGTGGCTCAGCGGTTTGGCACCTGTGTTTGGTCCAGGGCGTGATCCTGGAATCCCGGGATTGAGTCCCATGTTGGGCTCCCTGCATGGAGTCTGCTTCTCCCTCTGCCTGTGTCTCTGCCTCTCTCTCTGTGTCTCTCATGAATAAATAAATAAAAAAAAAAAAAAAGAAAAACAAAGAGAGTTGAACTTGGGAAAGAAATGAAGGGAAAAGACCATCTCAGAAGTGAGGCTGACTCCAATGAAATGCAGTAGGGGCATCTGAAGAAAGGCAGGAAGGCAACCAACACATGAAAATAAGTAAAAAGGATCAAAGAGAAAGAGGTTGAGTGGGAATATAGGCAAAGAAGAAATAATATACATAAAATTGAAGTCATAGTTGTAGAAAATCAAACAGTGGAATGGAACTCATGTAAATTGTACCCTAGGAAAACTTCATGGATATAAAAGACCTGAATTCATGTCCTCAAGGGGCCGCTGAGTAGCTGGGAAAGCAAGAAGGAATATAACTTCATGATGTATCCTAGTAACACTCTTAGGCTTGGAAGAGAAAGAAAAATAATCCAAGGTTTTCAGATTTAAGAAGATTAAATAATTTATAAAAGCCAAAGAATCTGTAATTAGAATTCTCAAAACACAACATGAAAAGCAAAGCAACAATGTGACAGAATTTCAGAAAACTCAGTGAAAGAAAGAATGAAAAGAACCTTTATTTTCAATCTAACTGTGAAGCATCAAGACTGTACCATCAACGACTTGGGGAGTTGTGTGCCCACGCACCCCTTCTTGAGGAATCAGAGTAGATGAGCTTCATCAAAACAAGAGATCACTAGAAAAACTGCCAGAAAAGGACAATAATGTACAGTGGCCTGAGTGTAGAGAAGGCTAACCCAAGGGTGGAGACAAGGCAAAGAGACCGGCATGCAATTGTCATACTTCATGAGGGACAGAAATGATGGGACTGAAATCCAAGAGGAAAGGGTAGAAGGAAAAAGGAAAGAAAGTGAATGAATGTATTGTCTGTTGGGAAATGGGAGGTGATGTATGCTATCTGTATTGCTATGTCAGATAGTAAGAAATTAAGTAAAGCAAACTAAGGGTAGCAACAAGGACACAGGTACAAAGGTCAGCACTACAACAAAAATATGAATATTCCTAAACACAAAAGAATAAAGATTTAAAAAAAATAGCAATGCATACATGTCAGGCTGAGAAATGAACATAGCAAAATAACATAAAACACGTAACTTATAAAACATTATGACCAAGTTAATATTGGACGTATCAGTCATATCAATAATTAGCAATGGAATTAATTATTAAAATAGGAAGGTTCCTAGATTGTTACATAATGGAGGACGGAACAATTACCTAACAAGAGACCACCTAAAACAGAGTGATTTCGAAGGATAAAAATAAAGAGATGGGTGGGGGAATACAAGGCCAGTAGGAACAGTAAGAGAGGTGAGGTTGCAGTCCTGATATCAAAGTACTGATAATAATACTGGTCCTAAAGAATTGGTGCCAGAAGCATTAAATGTGACAGACAAGGTTATTTTTTAAGTGTGAAAGCACAGTATATGGTGGAGATGTAACAGGACCGACTATGTCTGCAGCAATGAACCCAACCAATGACTGGTAGTATGCAGCAGAATTGCAGGACATGCGAGGAGATCTAGACAGGAGCACCACAATGCATCCCTCCCAGTGCAGGACAGCTCACCCTGACAAAATCAGTAAGGTCACGGAGCACCTACATGACAGGACAAGGTCCTGTTGAATGAGATGTTCTGGTAATAGAGGATGCACTTTCTTCTCAAGGTGATGTGGCCCATCCACACACTTAACTGTATATTAGTAAATGTTAACACCCATGAGTCCCCAAAAATCTCTGTTTGAGATTCTCTTCTCCATCTTCCTCTGCCCCTCCTGTTCATGCATGTGTACACACTCTCTCTCTCCCAAATCTTTAAAAAAAATTACTCCAATCTTAGCAGCTTCAACTAAACCCTCTTTGACTATAATATAATAAAGCTCGAGATTATTAATAAAATCCAAAAAGAAAATGGCCCTTTGTCCTGGAACTGTGTTATCAAACAACTCTTGGAATGAAGGGGAAATGCAGAATACTGTTGCAGACTTTGTAAATACTAGTGATGAAAACGACCTATCAGAATCTGAAGGATATATTTAAACAGCGATGAGAAGGAAATTCTTAGCACTAGACATCAATAAAAAACAGTGAAAGTAAATGAAGAATCAGTTCAAAACACCAGGGAAATAAGCAGCAAAGTCAACCAAAAATGAGCACATGGAGAGGAATGCTCATGTTAAAAGCAGAGATTTAATGTAGAGCACTCTCTACCAAGTTGAAACCCTCTTGCTTTGCAAAGTTAATAAATACAAAAAGCACTAGCTAACTTGGCTGGAAAAAAATAAAGCACAAGAATACAAAATAAGGGACAAGGGGCGCTGACGAAACACTAGGAGGGAGATGAGGCCCCGTGGGACTGGGCAGAGGGAAAGGTGGTTGCCCTGCAGTTGTGGCTGAGGCTTCACGCAGTTTCGTGTGGAGCTGGGCTACGTCTTCAGATCACCCACAGTTTGGGGCAAGGGGGCTCACCCTTTGGGTTCCTGCACTAACAAGTCAGTGAGAGGTCATGACTGAGGGCAAGGAGTTCCACGAGCCTGAGCACAATCCCAGCCCCTAGCAGCTGGGTCTGAATGCGGTGGTCCTGCAGAGGTGGGGCGGCATAGCTGGTGTGGTCATCTGTGTGTTAAATCTTCATGCCCCAGTGCTCAGGTACATTAATGTTTGACTCAGTGAACTGCTCTGTTCCTCATAAAAATGGCTTAATCCTGTGCTGCCTTCTAAATGAGCTTGTTGATGAGGAATATATATGAAAACGTTTCAGTCTGTGAAATCCTTATACCCATCTATATTAATTGCTGCTGCATAAGAAATTACTCCACTCTGGGGCTCCTGCGTGGCTCAGTTGGTTAAGTGTCCAACTCTTGGTTTCAGCTCAGGTTGTGATTTCAGAGTCGTGAGATCGAGCACTATGTTGGGCTCCATGCTCAGTATGGAATCTGCTTGAGATTCTCTCTCCCTCTTCCTCTGCCCCTCCTGTTCATGCATGTGCACACACATTCTCTCTGTCTCTGTCTCTCTCAAATCTTTAAAAAAAAATTACTTCAATCTGAGCAGCTTTAACCACAAACATGTGTGACCTGGTTGGGTGGTTCTCAGTCAGGCACTCACCAGGTTGCAGTGAGGCTGTTAGCCAGGGCTGTGGTCATGCCAACTGGAACTGAAGGGACAGCCCTGTGGCTGTCGGCAGGGGCGCTTGCTTCCTTGGCGAGTGGGCCTCTCCCACAGTGAGTTGATCCTAGGGGGTCAGAGAGAGACAGAGCCATTCCACTCGTCTTGGCCTGTGAACCACAGTAGGGAACGAGTGTATTAGTTGGCTAGGGCTGCCATAACAAAGTACCACAACCTAGGTGGCTAAACCAACAAAAATATATTCTCAAAGCTCTGGAGGCTAGAAGTCTGAGATCAAGGGGTCAGCACTGTTAGCTCCTTCTGAGAGCTGGGAGGGAGAATCTGATCCATGCACCTCCTGTGGAGGCCGAGAAAATTAAGGCCATTCCACTTTAAGTTCAGCATTAGCACAAGTACAGCCATCCCAGGCCCCTGTGAATAAGAGCTGAACTTTACATTACTTCAGTTAAAGGAAGAAAACAGTTTACAGCTTAGAAAAGCCCCATATTAGAATAAGAACAGAGCCCAAGCCAAGAGCAGGAAGCCCCATATTAGAACAGAGCTCAATGCCCTTGAAAGGCCCAAATCAGAATGTAAACAGAACTTGAGAAATTCCTCCACCCCTTCTGGAGGTCCCCTAGACCAGTCCATAAAAACTCAACTGTAACCCACGTCGGGGTCCAAGTCCCTGCTCCGCTGTGTCCCTGCTCCGCTGTGTCGGGTATACTTGGACACAAGCTCGAGCTTGTAAATGTGTGTTTGCATCAGTGTCGGCTCCTTGGTGGTTTCTCGGATTCGCAATCTTGGGCACAACACCTCCAACAGCTTCTGAAGTTGCTGGCAGCCTATGCCATTCCTTGGCTTGTAGGTGTGTCACTCCCACATCTGCCTGCATCTTCATATGGCCTCCCTGCGTGCATGTCTGTTTCTGGGTCCACATGCCCCCCATTCTCACAGGCCCACCACAATGACTTCATTTTAACTCGATTACCTCTGTAAAGGCCCTGTTTCTGAATAAGGTCACATAAACAGGTACCGGGGGTTAGGACTCCCAGTGTCTTTTTTTGGAGGAATGCAATTCAACAGGATGGGTGTTGGCAGGGGAAAGGCATCTTTTCCTGAGGCCTGGGTAGGGGGAACAGCTGGGCGGTGGAGTTCTCAGGCATTCTCTTGCATTTTTTGACACTTCCAAGGTTTCTTGCCACCACAAGGATTAATAATAATGTCTTTTCTGGGAATAGTTTCCTGACCACACTGGGAGGTGTTATGTATTTCCGCTAGGCCCTGTGACTTTCGGCAGTGTTACCAAGATCAGCGGTAATTAGGAAGTCTACTGAGGTTGCTAAGCTATGGCTAAAGCTTCATTAAACGTGAGGAGTCAAAGCACCTGCTGCTGCCCTACAGGAGAGCTCATGGGAAACGGACTGAGCTTGACAAATTCATTTGGAGGCTTTATGAAGTTTTCTTCCACAGATAATGTGAAGCTGACCGATCACTTTCATGTGCAATCTTTATAAACTGTTGAAATTCTGCATTTAGGAAGCTATTAATATTTATCTGCTAAGTTTTCACCCAAGAATTCCAAGGAAAGCACCCATTTTGGTACTGCCATCACCGCCAGGTCTACACCCATTCTCACTCTTCATGGGTCAGTGTTTCCTGCATTACACTATTTGGATTTGCAGATGGTCTTCACAGGTGGCAAGAGTGAGCCAGCTGGACCTGAGGAAGGAACAGAGGAGCATCGGTTGGTTAGTGGAGAATTTGAAGTTCAGAGCTAAAGTCAGCCTGTAGAGACCTTGAGTCTCCTCTGAAACCTGCCCACCTTCCAACAGGGCAGGGAGCTACCACATGCTCTGGAGTTGGAGGAAGGAGGTTTGTGTGATCCATGTAAGACATAATTGTGGTTGACCTTCATACTAAGGAGAATAACTGGGAAGGGTCTGTTGTCCCATGCCTGCATCGGTCTGGGGGTTCATAGAGAAGTAATCCTGCAGGCTTAACATTTCCAATCTCTCTATGTTCTCTTCCATAAAAGGCTACTGTGATCTCAGAGACATCATTTATGACATGGTGTTTGTCTGCTGCTAGTTAGGCAAATGACAGCCCAAAGTGCCTGCTCACAGAAATTAATGCCCTCATTTGTCACCAGCCTACACAGCAAAAGCACTGGTGCCCTTTCTTGCTGATTGACTAATGGCTTTGAGGAAGGGAAGTGATAGGTAGAATGCTTCTCCTGGAAGGAAAAACTGGTAAAGGGATTGACTACCCAAATCTTTTCCATTTCAATGAGATGTCCTCTCTGCTCAAATTAAATGAGCTTGTCAAAATAAATAAGAAGGCACGGTCACTGTGCGTGGTAGAAGCCAGGTACTCAGTAGGAGAAATCAATCTAGGGATCGGGGTTTCTCTCTCTCTCTCTCTCTCTCTCTGCTCCAGGCTGACAAGTCTCTGGTCCCCATTCACTTCTTATCCTTCATGCATTCCATACAAATCCCACTTTTGAGGCCAACTGCAATCTCCTCTTGGGAGCCAGACCATCCTTTTCTGACTCTCTACCATTTGCAGCCTGTGCCATCCTATCTGGCACTTAGTTAACTTCTTAGCTCTTGTATAACGTTCACGCTGAACTTCTTGAGGCCATGGATCATGTCTTACATGACACGGTGCTCCGCACCCCCCAAGAGTGCCACACTGAGGAAACAACACGGATTCCCATATAACAGCTGATTGGAGGGGCATTCATCTGCTTTTTGCTGCTCAGCATCTGTTCCCTTCCTTCCTGGGAATAATCATATGGGATAATACCCTAGATGGTTCGAGAAACCACTCTTTGCACCATCATCCACCCTGTGCTTGGTATGGGCTCAACTATTCTTCAATTAATCTTGTTCTGTTGGCCACAGGGATTGATTCAGGATGGGCAGATGACCTAAGGCAATGATCAGAGTAAGCCTCAAAGACTTTTCTGGGATATGAGTTAGAGTCACTTCTAGCTCCTACCCTTGGGAACTACTAAGAGTCATTTTGTGACCAGGAGGTAAGCCGGCATTACATGAGGGCAGAGTAGAGAGATGTTTGAGGCCACCGTTGAACCACTGGCTCAAGACATGCCTGTGCACTTTCCAACTGGAGTAACCAGTAAAATGCTCTTTATGCTTTAAGCCAGTTTGAACCACACTGTTGTTATGAGTCACCAAATTGTTACAGGAAATCCATACAACTCACAGCTGTGGCTCTCCACGTGGATACTGAATGTCTCCCTGGAGGTCACAGAGCTTCAAAAAGAATACTATTTGAACAGTTTCTTCTCATCCTAATACTAATATCTACATAATGTTTAGGAGACTATCCCAATATTCCTGTGACCTGTGGGGAAGGCCATGGATTCAGGAGAGGAAGTAGAAGCAAACTTTCCCACAGCTCTACTTCTCTCCTGGAGGATTTCATGGAACTTTTGATGAAAATGGAGAAAGAGAGCAGTTGGAGAAGGGATGAGTCCACTTTGGTTTCCACCTTTCCCAGCCTCTTCTGTTCACCACTCCACTGCCCCCATGGCTCGACTCTGGTGAGGGTGTTTATTCTACCTCTTCTGGCCAAGCTTTCTGGTATTTTTCTTCACATCCTTCTCACCATCTCTTGTCACATGGCTCACCTGAGAACTGTTGACATTGTTGGCTGGATAATTCTTTGTTATAGGGCTTTCCACACACTGCAGGATGCTGAGCAGTGTTCCTGGCCTCCACCCATTAGATGCCAGTAGCACCTTCTCTTCCCAGGGTGTGACAACCAGATGTGTTTGCAAGCATTGCTGCACGGCCCCCAAGGGTCATCACCACCCTCTCCCCCACCTCAGGCCCTGTTGAGAACTTCTGCTCCACAAGGAGTGGAGGGGGTATAATTTAGAAAAATAATTTCCTTCTGATATTTCCTCTTTGGAGACTCCGATTTATCCCTTTAGCAAGCTGAATCCACTCACTCAGGATCTCCATTCACAACAGAATTGGGAGTAGAACCCAGCTCCCCTAGTCTTTTGCAAATACTCTCAATCTTTGCTGGCAGACAGTGATTCCACAGACTATCGAAATTGTTTTACCACCGCAGATGTTTGTCACAAAGCAGGAAGAAGTAACCTGCAGCACTGTTTTGACTTTGTACTGTCTTAGGAAAAGAGCAGTAGAGTGGTCGCTGCTGTTTGTCGAGCATCTGCCACGTACCAGCACATCAAATGCTTTCTGTTCCTCCTATCTAATCATCGTGGAGGTTTTCCAAGGTCAGCATTACTACTCCACTGTATGGAGATAGCTAACCTTCCTGAGCCTGACACTACATCCTAGCGGGATTAAAACTTGGGTGTGTGTGCTTCTGAGCCCCAAGTTTTCCATCTGTTAGACTGACCCCATGGGGATGGATGTCTTCTCCATGCAGCAGAGTGCCTGAAGTCTAGGCCCGCCCTTTTGTTGGGTAACCTGGGAAACACTGTGCTGGGCATTCTCCTGGACTGCCCCTGCCCCCTCACTGCCTTGGGTCTGGGATGTTGACCTTTGTGGTTTGCAGGGAACAGGCTCCCTGGCTTTCTGGGTTCTGATTAGGTGTGGACAGACAGTGGGAGACACGGAAGCAAGAATGGGCTCTCCCCATCTATCTCTGTCGCTGTCTCTCTCTGCCCGGAGTTGCTGATAAGCAGTGATTTTGTTCCCCTGCTGAAGACCACAGCTCTTCTTGGGGGTGGGAGGGTCCTCTCCTGCAGCTCCAGCTTCAGTCCTCTGGGTTCTGACAACAGCACCCTGTGCTCCAGACCTGCTGTGGGGTCTCCGAGGGCTTCACCACCTCCTACTGTTTCTTTTGACTCAAATATTAGACGACCCCTGCCTCACCAGATCACTTCACAATCCAGTCTAAAATTCACTCTCAAACACAAACATAAAATAAATGAAAAAAATCAAGATAACTTGCATTATGATTCCTTGGTTAACCTGTCTTATCTCAGCATTTCCATGGTTTTTAGACTGTGTGATCCTTGCTCAGCATGTTTCCGTCGTGAGTGTGGTTGCATTTCTTCACGGTGGATGCTTTCATTTAACTCTCCTTAATTCGATTATCCTGTTGGAGTGGGGAGAGCATGCCCTGCAGGAACCAGATACCTCTAATTCACCTGGTCTCATGACAGATGCTCAGCAGTGAGCTGAGCTAGCTTCTGATACCTTCCCCAGGCCTTGCAGGCAGACATGTCACTGGGTCCCCAGAGGGTTGGGAGTGGACAGGATGGTAAAGCTTCCCCCAGATAATGAGAGGGAATAGACTTCTGGATGGGGCTTCCACTTGGTCTGGTGGCTCTGTTGCTTGGCCAGTAGCTTGTGTGAAGTGTGTTGCTCTGACACTGCAAGTTTCTAAGGAAGGAAGAAAGGATGCTGCCCATGTGCACAGAGGTAGGGCACGTGAGCATCTCCACGGCTCACCATTGCCCTCACGGCCTCCAACCTCGTGATCCATCTCTGTCTTCCCAGACTTGCAGGCAGCCAGTATGCATGTGTTGATTAACGTTTGTAAAAATAATTTGCATTTTATCTGTCCAGGTCCTTGGAGCCTAATGGGAAAATCCGTAATACCTACCTCAATGGCTGCCACATAAGATATGCTCATGTGTGTTTCTTCATTTTTTGGAGAGAATATAGTCATTTTCATAGGTCAAAATCACGCAGTATAAAAACCACCACAGGGCTGAGATAACAACAAATTAACCAAGGAACCAGAGAGCAAGATAACTATAAAAAATGTATTTCTGTTTATTTACTTATCATGGTTTCATATTTGGAAGAAAGTAAATTTTAATTTGGGGAATGGGGCCTCATCTGCTAGGATAGGGAATTGTGTAGGAATTTTTCCTAATGGAAATAATTTTAGTATCCTGATGGACTTAAATCATCCAAAATATAGCATGTACGAAAATGGAATAAAGTTCTAAGGAAGGCCTGCTCTGAGGTGGGTATCGGGAGATCTGGGTTCCTAACTGCATCTTTCTTTCTTTTTTTTTTTAAGATTATTTATTTATTTATTCATGATAGACACACAGAAAAGAGAGGCAGAGACACAGGCAGAGGGAAAAGCAGGCTCCATGCCAGGAGCCCGACGTGGGACTCAATCCCGGGACTCCAGGATCGCCCCCTGGGCCAAAGGCAGGCGCTAAATCGCTGAGCCATCCAGGGATCCTCCTAACTGCATGTTTCTAATGGATGACTTTGGATGGCTTTGACCTTCCTACGTATCATTCTTTATGCTTTTTGTTTATTTATTTAAGAGAGAGGTGGGGAGGGGCAGAGGGAGAGACTCTCAAGCAAACTTCCCTGCTGAGTGTGGAGCCCAATGAGGGGCTCTATCTCACAACCCTAAGATCACAACCTGAGCTGAAATCAAGAGTCAGACACTTAATGGACTGAGCCACTCAGGTGCCCATCTTTATGTTTTTATTTATCATGTAAAAGGTTTGGACTAGATGGTTCCTGACATTCTCTTTGTGCTAATGGGACTTCTGATGGTCTGAGTAATGTGTGTAAACCTCACTGTGTTTCTCCTCTTCCCGTATCTCAAACTACACATGGAAGGGACCATGGGAGGTGTGTTGCACCTGTATCAGCCTCCGAGTCCTTCTGGAGCCCTGTGCACTTGGTGCCTGTCTTGCATGGACGGCATGTGCCACCCCCACCCCCTCAGTCACAGGGAGTCAGAGGCCTTGCTGGCATCTGCCTTCCTAATCGCTCGCCTCTCCTGGGGTGGGTATGAGAGGGGCTCCAGGGACCCCCTGGGACGGTCCTGAGGAGGTCAGTGGCAGGCCTCAAGGCGCCCTCTCTCCTTCATCTGCTCTCCTGCCTTCCCCATCCTTTTCCTTTCCTACCTCCATTTCTCTTTCCTGTCCTGTCCTCATTGAAAGTTCTTCCTTCTTGAGGCTGTGCCTGTGATCACCTCCATGTCCTCTGCTCCAAGTCGGGGACAGTGCCTGGGGCCTTGCTTCTGGTGGGGGGGAGCCAGAGACAAGAAGAATGGATCCAGGTCCTCAAGGTCAGTTGTCTGGGAGGAGGGAGACCCCTCCTGGTGGGAGTGCAGGGCGGTGGGGAGGGGAGACCGTGGGCATGGCACCAGATGAGCAAGGGTCCCCAGAGGGCTGTGGAGACCGAGGTGGGCTGGAGGGCCAGGGGGAGGGGAGAGCCCTAGAGGCCAGGGAGACAGCCACCTTCCCCACCTGAAGCACAGCGACAGAAACCCTACCAGGACCATGGTTGCTTTACCTCCTCCCAGTCCCTTGCAGGAGATGGTCATCCCTAATTAGGCAGAGGTCCTCAGTTGGGTCCCAGCCATCATTAAACATGCACAGAGATGAGCAACTTCAATGCCTGGGGCTAAAAAAAAAAAAAACCCAGATTATTTAGTTACATTGACCACCTGGTATAGATCAAAATAATTTGGAAAACAAAAATACAAACCTTCAGTTTTCTAGCTTTACAGTGAGTCACAAATGATCCCCAGCAGACAACGGAGCTACTCTCTCAATGAAGCTTAATTATGTTAAGTATTTTGGAAAATGTAATGATTCGGCTGCAGGGACTCTACACCCCCCAGAAGCGATCAGCGTCTTGCTGGTCTTAGAGATCTAATGGCCGCAACGCCATTGTGAGTGAAGAGTATTATTTAACACTTATCATCACAAACCAAGTTTGCTTGATGCTGCACATGGGTGGAATCGGCCGAGCACCTCTGGGTGTTTTGTGGGATCTGACCATCTACTGGAGGTCTTCCCTTCCAGAGCTGCAGTGGGTACAGGGATGTGAGTGAGGCTCAGGTGTGCCTGTCTGGGGAATGAGGGTCTAGACCGGAAGGAAACCTGTAGGCCGATGGCCACGTACTTGAGCAGGCCTGATTTTGGAGTTCTGGGGACCAGCCTTGGCTGTTTCTGAGGCCAGGGGTCTGTCGAAGCTGAAAAGCCCACCTGGGTTCTCTGCTGCCAGGTTGGAGTGGGCTGCCCATGCCCTGCAGCCTGAGCCAGGAAGCTAGGTCCAGCTCACAGTGATGTCATTTCTGGAGTAGTGTGTTTGGTGGGGTCCGGAGCCCATGGCCAGGAAAGAATTCTTGGGACATCTTTGGTATAAAAAGGTGGTTTTATTAAAGCCGGGGGACAGGACCAGTGGGCAGAGAGAGCTGCGCCGGGGTCCCAAAGAGTGGCTGATTATATACCTGGTGTTTGGGGGAGAAACGATGCAGGGAGCTTCCAAAAGGACTTTCATCTGTTACAGAAGACTCTCAGGATGGTGGAGGCCTGGCTGTTGTCAGGCTAAGGTGGTTTACCCCTCTAGCAGAGGATTAACATTAATTAGGACGGTCGGAAGTTTCCTGAAAGAATGTCCCACATATCCCACCCCCAACCCCTCCAGGGGTGAGGAGGGAGGTTGCGGGGCCTCAGCTGGTGCTTGGTCCTTGGCTTTGCCTTCTGCTCCCTCATCAGATGGAACCAGTTTGAGAACGCAGCTTGGCTGCAGAACCAGGGACTTCTCTAAGGTGGTGTTGGGAGGGGCTTCTGGGGTGTGGGCCTGTGAGGGTGATGCCGGGGATGGGTTCTGGAGTTGAGGCTTCGCAGTGGATGTTATGGGAGCAAGTGGGCGTGGTGGTCTGGGTGGGAAGCCTGATGCATCCTATCTGGAGAGAGACCGGCCCCAGGTGGACAGTCTTCACTTGTTGGGAAACTCAGCGAGTCTGACCTCATAGCCAGGCTGGAGGGGCGCTTGGTCCACGTTGCGTGTGTGTTCGACAGACTAACGGGCGCTCCTGTTCTCTCTCCATGCCTCAGGCTGCTCGCACGGGGTGTCGTTTTCCTGCCACGTTCTTGGGCCACTGGGCCGGCTCCTGGCAGGGCTGCTTCTCTCTTCTCCCCGTTGAACTTTCCTGTCCAAACCAGGACACCTCTGAGAGGGCTAGCGGCTGCTCTTGATTGCTGATCATGCTGGATTATCGAGGGTTAAGCTGTCAGTGGGACTGTCCTTGGGAAACCAGGAGGAGCCACAGTCGCCCCACATCCTGCCCCGTTCATTTCTGCTTCCACTTCCTTCCAGAGGGCCTTGATTTAGGCTGTATTCATCATGAGGATCACCATCTGTTGAGCCAGCACACATTTTGTGCCGTCCTAGGTCAGCGGCTCCTGGTGGGGAAGAGGCCTTCAGGGAGGGTTCAGCTGTGCAGACCCACAAAGGCACTGCTCACAGAGGAGGGGCTGGATGGGTCTCGGTGGCAGAACTGGGCTTGTCACCTTACCACTGGCAGGCAGGGGGGTGGGGGTGGGGCAGCCAGCCACCTGAGCTGGAAGTGGGGGGCTGCTGTGGTGGAGGGCATCTGGTGGAGGCTGGGGTCAGTGGGCAGTCAGGCCCTCAGTCCAGAAGCTTCTGCAGTGCAGCTGAGCTGTCTGTGCATGACCTGTATCCTTGCTTTGTTCCCTTAACCACCTCTGGATGCAGGTCTGCCAGACACGGGTCCAGGTCAGGGCTGGGGACAGGTCTCCTGCTTCCAACTCAGCCGATTATAGAACAAGAGCCAGCTCTTTGCCAGGCAGTGTGTGGGGGGCCAGGGGCCTGCCAGCTGTGGAGAGCCAAATGCAGCTGCAGGGAAAGGGTGTTTTCTGAGGGCTGCAGTGGCATTCAGCAAATGCAAATGAGTTTGACATCCTGTGGGAGAGGAGGTGATCTGTTGCCCCCCCCCCCCCCCTGCCACTCATTCACCCTTGCTGGCTGGCCTCCTTCCTCCCTCCCTGTTTGGAAGCTGGGCCCCCCAGGGACCTGCAGTCCTGCAGGTTTGTGAGCACTTCTCAGGGTCCTCCTGGAGAGCAGAGAGAAAGGGTGCGGGGGTGGGATGGACTTGGTCTATTGCCAGGAATGCACTGGCTCAGATGGGGAACGCAGGACTCCAGGAGTCAGAGAGCCTTAGGGGCAGAAGGATGTGCCTGGCACACACCCGAGTGTGGGTGTGTGCATGTGTATGTGCAGACACACCCATGTGTACTGTTGGTGGGATGGGGAAGCAGGCTCTGAATAGCTGTCGGGACTAGTAGGTGACCAGCCTGAGGACAGGGAGTGTGCAGAAGGTTGTGGGTGGGGGGTGCAGGGATGCTCTGCTCACTGGGAAGAGGACATCAGACAGGATCGAATAGTAGGGTGACTTGTGTCCAGATTTGGCCTGAACAGATTTGTTCTGGGTAATGATTTAGAGCATCTTCTTTTGCTCTCAGAAGTGTACCCAATAAATGATCTGGTCACCCTGTGTCATAGGGGGTGGAAACCACTGTAGGCTTGGATGCCCCAGGCTGCATGCTGAGTCCAGCAAACTGCTCCTGTCCTCTGTTCCTAGTCCGACCCATGAGCCCAGGACCAACAGGGACCTTTCTCCCTGCTCCTGCCTCTGAGCCCCATTCCTGATCTTTGGCCTCTTGTGTCTCTTTCCCAGACCATTTGTGGAGGATACATAGCCCTGAGTTTGCAGAAGGTCAAAACTTGGCACTGTCCCAGGGGCCCGGGGCATGGGCGCTTCTTGTGACTTCATTGTTGATGACCCTTCCTTGTGGTTCTAAACCCTCCTCCTCTGCCCCATGTGCCTCCTCCCTCAGACCATGTACCTGCCAGTGACCTTCCCAGGAGGAGAGAACATAGGCACACAGCGGAATAAGCACCGAGGGAGTGGAGGTAGCTCTGCAGTAATTGTATGTTCATGGTGTGTGAGAATGCACCATTGTTTTACATTCCGTATGCAAACAGCTTTACATCTTGACCAGCTTCAAGGGAGACTTTGAAAACATCAAAATAGAACTCTGTTTGAATATGTCTTTACAGCACTGTCTCCAAAACATCCTTAAGTCCTGAAGATCTAAGCATCTCTGCAGCAGAGCCTCGGTCCTCCTCTTTCCCCCTGCTCTTCATGACAATGACCAAGTGAGGGCTCCTGAATCTGCTCACACAGTGGTGGGCATGCCCTGACCCCTCCTCCCCAGGACAGCTTTGTGGCAGGTACTTTGGCGGCTGCCTTAGAGTGCCGTACTTTCGTACTTTGCAATTGGGGGCATTTAATTAAGCCTCTGTGATCATGAGGATAATCCAACACAGCCGTCTGGGATCCTGGAGCCTTGAGAGGGAATCAGAGGGAAGCTAAAGGCAATTCAAGTATAGAACCTGAGCAGCATACTAACAACACAGCCACACTCTCCAGGTTTTTCCACAGAAAAAAAGCAAATGGGACTAATGTACATTTGAAACCTTTCCAGAATCTAAAACTCGAGCTGGTATCCCACACCTGTGAAATTCCGGGCCACGTGTCTTCTCATCTTCCCTCCTGCGAAGATGATGCGTCTGCGTTGCTGGCAGCCTCAGCATGTGTGCTGGTTCTCCTGCTGGCCCTGGGCTGCCCCACTGTCCTCTCAGCTCCCTGTCACCTGCTCTCCTGCCTGAATCACGCCTGCTTTTCCCCATGCTCACCTTGCCTGCTCCGGCTCTGACCACCCACCCCACTTGCGCCCTTTGGGACATTCAGTGCCAGTCATTAGCGGCACAGCTGCAGTTAGCACAGGGTCTTAATCCCTGTCTTCCACTTAGTGGTTGGGTGACCTCAGGTGAGAAATATCACCTTTTTGAAACTTGGTTTCTTTGCGTGTAAACTTGGGATGGGGCACCCAGTGCCCTGATTTACTACCAGTACCCACTGACCCAGGCTACAGGGCTGCGGGGCGGGCGGGCAGCAGGTGCTGGTCCCTGAGACACGGGTGGGAGGAAACGCTGGGTATCCTAGTCTAAGTAAAGTGTTTGCTTCGACACGGTACATCCCCCTTGTCCCAGCCTCACCCCCATAGCCTCTGTGTGTCGTCAGCCAGAGTTCATGGCTAGAATCCATTGTCAGAGGGTCTGGATTCCTGAGGTCTTCTCTGGACCCAGGTGCCAAGGGCATGCCCCTGTGTGAGCCCAGATCCTGCCTTCACTTCTCTGCCTCCAGGACTCTTTCCTCCTGAGATCACTTCATGACTGAGGCAGTGTTCTCCAAATGTATTCCTGTACTTGGTCCTTTTGACTTTCTGGAAACTTACTACTAGCTGCTACTTGATGAGTTGTATATGCTCTGTGTTGGAGATTTTTCTGCCCAACATGCAGGCCTGGGCAAGTGAGTGTCACATGGCTAAGGATTCCTTGCAGGGCTACTGACTTCCAGGAGGAGGTCTGTTTGTGACCTCAGGTAGTGAGTGCTGCCCAACGAGGGCTCTAGGAAGTGATGGGCATCATCTTCTTTTGATTTCTCGCTGCAGAGTTGACCATTCTGGGAGGTCAAAGGTAGGGGTCCTCTAGATGTTTCCCTTGAACAAGTCAAGGCATGCCCTCTCTTTGATAGAACTCAATATCCAGTACCTAAAAACTAGATTGCAGTCTTTATACACGTCCAGTTTATATAATTGGATCAAGAATTGGATAAAGACACATCACTTTTTATTTTTTTTAAAGATTTTATTTATGCATTGATGAGAGACAGAGAGAGAGAGAGAGAGAGGCAGAGACACAGGCAGAGGGAGAAGCAGGCTCCATGCAGGGAGCCCGACGTGGGACTCGATCCCAGGTCTCCAGGATCAGGCCCTGGGCTGCAGGCGGCGCCAAACCACTGTGCCACCAGGGCTGCCCCATATCACTTTTTAAATTGAAAAGCATGATCATGTAAAACCCCCCATTTTCAGGCTAATTGCTATAAACAGGTTTCATGTACTTAGGAAAAGCATGGAAAGAAGGACACGTACCAATATTGAAATTAGCATTTTATAGGGTTTTGTTTTTTTTTTTTTTTTTGCAATTTGTTTCTTGTTTCCCTCTCAACGCTATGTCCTAAATAAATGCCTCTGATATATTTAATTTCTTCCTAGATTCTGTTGTCTGCTTCCTTGATCCACAGTTGCTTACCGCACTTTGGTGGCCAGCAGATTCTGTTTGGACTCACACAGTTCTGCTGCTTGGGAAGCCCCAAAAGCTTCCCTTTGCTGCCACCAGCTAGCTGTATATCCAGAATATCTGGCTCCTCTTGTCACTTCTGGTATCCTGAGTGGCTACAGTGGCGGCTGGATAGTGCAACGAGTATATACAGATGTGTTAACTTGTTGCCAGATGGGTTTTGACCAATTGGAAACAGCAGGTGGGAAGATAGGATAGATTTGTCCTCCTTCCTGTTCTGCTCTGAGGAGCAGTGTCTCTATCCTAGAAGCATGGCATCTCATGTCACATCACCTGCTGTGTCCCCTCAGGACTCAGGAGACAATGTCCAGAGAAGTAATGTCTCACCCTGCACCCTTCCCATTCTTTGCTATCTCTGATCCTGGAGCAAGATGTGACCACAAGGTGGCAGGGTCACACACAGCTTTATCTGGACAATACTTTGATAGGTTTGCATGTGGTGGAAGTCCCTCTGGGAGTGAGTGAGACCTCCCAGAGGCTACATCGTGGGGCCACCGCCCTGAAGCTGGGGAGGGGGATCCCATGTCTAGGTGATGTGGCCCAGCAGCTTGCTAGGGAGTCTCTGGGTCTCTGGTTTCCAAGAGGTGGCAGCATCATGGGGTCTTTATATACTTGGGGTTTATCTCATCTGTGGCTAGCAGACATTGGGCACAGACCTGTGGGGTGTACAAAGCAGACAGACTCTACATGGCTGAAAATGTGTTTATTTGGTTTATGTTTAAAATAACTGGATTTGTAAAGTTCTGAGTGTAGTTGCTGGCAGACTTCTCAGCAAGTGGTTTTCAGACTGGAGTAAACAACGTTGGGGCCTATGTACAGAGGTAGTCTTTGGCAAGTAGCATCCCCCCTCAAGTTGCTTCCCATCCCTTACCATCTGTGGGAGGTTTGAGGGACTTTGGGGCCGATCCTGGGTCAAGATACAGCCACCAGGTGCCAGTATCACACACAGCTTTATTCCTCCATGCTTTGCTAGGTTCACTCATTATATAGGAGTTTTAAATTCCAAAGAGGGGAGATTTGGGGTGATGAAATTCCTTCAGTCATGCCATATTTGATGAAATCAGAGCTTCTCTCACTTGGGGTCAGGCAGAGACATCAGTTCTTGTCAGGGATCCCCACTTCAGTTTGTGGCTTGAGACAAGTCCTATTCACGCTTCACCTCTGCAGGAGGCAATATTGAGGCTCTCCTAGGGAGTCCAAATGGGCAGTGGAGTTCATGATTTCTTTTTTAAATTTTATTTATTCACGAGGCACACACACACATACACACACACACACACACACACACACACACAGAAGGGGCGGGGGCAGAGACACAGAGGGAGAAGCAGGCTCTATGCAGGGAGCTTGATGTGGGATTCGATCCCTGGACTCCGGGATCATGCCCAGAGCTAAAGGCAGACACTCAACCGCTAAGCCACCCAGGCATCCCAGAGTTCATGATTTCTTTCTGGTCTGTTGTCACCCGCATAAGATAAAACTATGGCACCACTTAACATTTCTGAAATGAAAATGTATAGTATCTTTTTGGTTTTGATTAGGGAAAAGGCTTATTAAACAAAACCCAGAAATGATCAGCATAAAAGAATGACACATCTAATGTCAGGAATTTTTTAAAAGATATATTTACTTATTAGAGTGTGCATGCATGAGTGTTCATGTGCATGCATGCAGAGTGGGGGAGAGGCAGAGGCAGTGGAGAGAGAGACTCAAGCAGACTCACCTCTGAGGGCTGAGCCTAACATGGGGCTGGATCCCATGACCTGAGCCAAAACCAAGAATCAGACACCTAACGGACTGAGCCACTGAGCTGCCTCTTATGTTAAGAATTTCTACTCATGAAAAGCCAGTATAAACATTTTTAAAAGTCACAAACTGAGAGAAGATATCTGGAACACACATCATGAATAAAATATTAATATCAAAATACGTTTAAAATTTCTGCAGAATAAAAAGATAAAACAGAAAAATGGGCAAAAGATATGGCTATTTTACCTAAAAGGGAAAAGATGGCCAATAAATATATGAAGACATTCCATTTCATTATTGATCAGATAGGCAAAATTAAGGAACTTTGATAATATTAAATGGTAGAAAAGATATGAGCCAAGAACTTGTCTTACTCATTGCTGGTGGAACATTATCTGCCACAATTACTTTAGAAAAACAACATGCATGTTTTCTTGTAATTTGAACATTTACATTCCCTGTGATTGATCAGAAGGCATTCTCTTCCTAGATAATATACTCAAGAAAAATTCTTTGACAATGTACAACAGGAGAAATGTTTACAGCAGCACTATTCCTAATATGAAAAAAACTGGAAGCAATCTGAATTCCCATTGACGAAAGAATAGATTGTAAGTTGACCTTAAGAGAAAATTCATGCTGCAAGGGATGGCTTTAGAATGAGGATCTATGCTGGGTATGGGGGCAGATTACCATGTGTTGGAGGGATGCATGAGTTGTCAGCTGTTAACGCCTCAAAACACCATCAATAAAATGTGTTGAGCCAGAAGAGTGAAGTTTATTAAGTTTGTGGCAGTCAGAGAAAGCACCACCTTGACAGTCTTAGTATGGTCTCAGAAGGAGAAAGTCAAGGGAGGATATTCATAGGATGTTAGCACCCAGGCTGGCAGACTTTAAGGTGGTTCTATATGATTCATTTTATGTGTGAACTTGACTGTCCAGAGGGTATCCAGATTAAACATTATTTCTATATGTCTGTAAGGGTGTTTCCAGGTGAGAATAGCATTTTGGGGGGCGAAGGAGGCAGAAGGAGAGGGAGAATCTCAAGCAGACTCCTCCCTGAGCATGGAGCCCAATGCAGGGCTCAATGTAAGGCTCAGTCTCATGACCCTGAGATCATGACCTGAGTGGAAATTAAGAGTTGCACGTTTAGCAAGCCACCAGACACCCTGAGATTAGCATTTGAAATAATGAACCTGTAAAGTAGGTTGCCCTCTCTTCAATCTATTCCACTGAGGGCCTGAATATAAAAAAAGGTAGAGGAAGGAGGAATTTGTCCCTTTTTAAATCTGCCTCACTGATTGATCTGGGACATCTTATCTCAGCTTTTCTAGCCCTTGGACTGGGGTTGATACCATGAGCTCTTCTGGTTCTTTAGTCTTTGTTTTGTTTTGTCTTTTTGGTTCTTTGAATTGGAACTGAACTATACCATTGGCTTTCCTGGGTCTCCAGTTTATAGAGAGCAGATTATGGGACTTCTCAGCCTCCATAATCATGTGAGCCAATTTCTCCTAATAAATTTTATATCTATTTATCCATTTATCTATTTATCATTATCATTTCTCTGTCATCTCCTACTTGGTCTGTTTCTCTGGATAACCCTGACTAATACAGCCCATTATACAGAATACTGATTGAGACAAGTTTATATCATAATAGCTTTAGATTGGTGGGCACAGAGAGGTGAAAGTCTTGAAGATAGTATTGATGGATAACCCGTAAGTCTTGAGAACTATGTTTTTGTAGTTGGTTTACAGAGCTATCTTTCTGGGCCGTGATTCTTTGGAGCAAGCATCCGAGATATTTTTGCATGAAGCTAATAGCATATTGTTTAGCAAAGGAATGAGAAAGTATGTTTGTTCTAAAATGTTTACCCCAGAAAGAATAAAACATGCTTATTCTCAGAATTGTTTGGCATAGCAATAAAGTATGTTGGTTTCAGTTCTTTCTTCTTCCCCCTTTGATAATCCTTCCGCCTCACCAGAGGATAGACTATTGTCTTCTGGGGACATGATAATCCTGATCTGTACCACTGTTTGCTGTGTCATGTAGAGCATCTCATGGGAAGAATTCTAACCTTAATAAGTGATAGAGATTCTTATCCTTTTCATTAGAGGATCACTTGTTGGATCCTTTGAGTGGATAGTGGCTGTATAGCAGCACTAAAAACTGGGCACTGCGATACAAACAAATGCTATGAGAAGAGTTATGGTCAGTGTGTAGTCCACATCAGAGCCAAATTAAACAATATACTCAAGTTAAACAAAAAGAAGAGCTCATCCCCTGTCTGAAGAGCATCATGAGAATATTTGCTAAATTACCTGATTTCATGATATCTTTCTTTTCCAGAGTTTTTGTCATATTAAAAAAATCCAAGAGAGGGGTGCCTAGGTGACTCAATCAGTTAAGTGTCCGACTCTTGGTTTCAGCTCAGGCCATAATCTCAGGGTTGTGAGATCAAGCCCTGCATGTGGCCCTATGCTCAGGACAGTGTCTGCTTATCCCTCTCCCTCTGCTTCTCCCCTCACACTCTCTCTCCTGCTCTCTCTAATGAATAAATTAAAAATCTTAAAATCCAAGAGAGATCTGTAGGTATATAATTAAAATATTCATCTCATAAGTAAGTACATGTTCCACCTTGAGAGGCCAGTCATGTATAAACACTCTATTTTGAACCACTACCTGTACATTTTCATAGAACTCCTCTCGAGTCAGGACTATCCTGAACACATAAATCAATGTACAGAGAAAACAGATTCCTCTACACTTTATGAGTCATAGCCAATAGATTTTTGTGCTACAAATCCAAAACCAGTCATTAGGGACAACCTGATGATATGTTCCAGCCAAAACATAACTGGTGATAGGCTACCATCTTATAGCATGATAAAATTTGAAACCACTCAAGTGTGGTTCTGTGCCAGGTGATAGACATTTTAGAATACAGATCAAGCAAAATAGATTTCAAGCAGAAAAGCATAGGTTTGAGCCTAAGGAGTGTAACTCCCCTTTCTTACAAGGTCTGTAAAAGTGAGATAGCTTCAACATATATAGCAACTATTCTTGCTCTTTTACAGACTTTCTTTTTGTAAAAGTTCTATTACAAAGACATCTCCTATGAAAGGCACTTCAATGCTGTTTCTGGGAAGACCGAAAACTCTCATTTTATGTGCAGTATTATAGAGGATTTTAGATTTCTGTCTGGCTGTCCTGTTGTGTTGCTTGCAATCTTAAAAATGCTTAGTAGTTGAGTCCAATTACCAGGGAATCCAACTGCCTTATTAAAAGAAAGTGGTATCAAAGGAAGTTGGTACCACAGAAAGAAAAGTGAATATAAACCAAAGGGTTCATTTGCTTATATATTTTGGCTACATCATTAATAAATTATATTTCCGTATGGGACTCCTACCAAAGAATGGCTAAGGATGCAAAATTATATATTAATGATACAGATCTTACAAGCACCATAGTTAATAGACAAAAGTTGTCACTTAATCCCAGAACCTTACAGTACGTAAAGACTAAAAATCATAATGAAAAGCATGCAGGTTAAAGCTTGAGAATCTGTGGCTCCAGCTATCTGAATCTTGTTCTGTGAGTCTTGGGTTGCATCTGTCTACTTCATGCAGATGTCTACTTGATCTGAAAATCTTTGATAGAAACTGTTTTCTTCCAGTGGTTATCTACTTTTAGAGAATTTCAGATAGTCTTCAGCTTGATGTCTCTACACAGGGCAGATTTTCAATGATTGGAAAATGTTGTATGTCTTTTTTTCTTCAAGGATAGGGGGACACAAGTGTATATTTAATAATCACACTCTTGAGATTTTCCGGCTGCACTACTTAACAGTATCTGATAAGATCATGTCCATAAGGTTTTGAGAGTCACTCTCTCAAATGTCTCTTAAGAAAATAAATTCTCCAGGTTTTACATTATGCAGGTGTTGTTTAGGAGGCTGTTGAACAAAGGGTACTCATGGGCATGGATGATAAGACTGGATGTATTATGTGAGTATTTTGGAGTATTTGACCAAGTTTGCTTGCCAGAGAGCACAATCTAGGATCAGAGAGAAAATTACTACAGGAATGTGCTGACCTGCTACTAACTCATTCAAAAGTGGCTTTGGACCACAGAAAGAGTTGACTGCATTGTCATTGAAATCAAAGGTAACACCTTAGGTGATAGAAGTTCATGTGTCTCTGCGAATGATGCTAACTTTAGCCCAAGAATACTATTGTTATTTCCATATTTTCTTAAAGTTGAGGGCAATATGGGCAGTGAATTTTCTGTATAAGTGATAAACACTTGCAAAACTTTTCTAGTGATGAGGGCAGACGTTTTAATGTGATTTCATTAACAGTAGGTTGAATTCCCCAAACTGAAAACAAAGAATCAGGTATTTCTATACTATAAGAGCTATATCTTTTTGGCAAGAAAAAGCTTCAAACCATCCCAAGAATAATCAAACAAAGATCAGGAAATGTTCAAAAGCCACTGTGGAAGGTAGTTGAATGAAAGGCATTCACGCATGCCCAAAGAGAGCCTGAGGCTTGGGCTCTCATCCCTGTCCCACTTTTTATAGATTTACTAGGTTATCCTAGTATATTCATACTGCAGGTGATCATTGAAATGTGCAGTATGGATGGCCACCAGCCTTGGTTGGGTAGAGTGGCCAATTTGTCCTTGCTGTGATTTCATGTAATTTAAGCCAGTTACTCAACAAATAAACAAGATCAAATAGCAATAATAAGTATTAGGAAGGGACAGTACTCTAGAGTTATCTAAAATGTCCAATTATCAACAAAAAACAATTGGACATACAAAGAAAAAGGAACATATGACTTGTACACAGGAGAAAAAAAACAAGAGGCAACAGAAACTACCTGTGAGAGGATCCAGATGTCAGATTCAACAGATCAAGATGTTAAAGTAGCCATTATAGACATATCCAAAGACAAAGGGAAATCATGCTTAGAGAAGTACAGGAAGATATGATGAGAAGGTTTAATCAGGTCATGAATTCACCAGATGTGCTCAATAGTGGGTTTGAATTGGCAGAAGAAAGAATATCCAAACTCAGAAACAGTTTGACAGTGATAATATAATCTGAAGAAAAGAGAAAAAAAAAGCCTCAGGAAAATGAGGAACATATTTAAGTGCACCAACATGTGCATAATGGGAATACCTAAAGGAGGGGAGCAAGAAATTGGAGCAGAAAAATATTCAGGGAAAGAATAGCTGAAAATTTCCTAAATTTGATGAAAAACATAAATCTATACATCCAAGAAGCTTAACAAACGCCAGGTGAGAAAAATAAAAAAAAATCTATATCTCAACATAGCATAGTCAACTGTCAAAAGCGAAATTTTGAAAAGAGAAAAATGACTGGTTATACACACACAGAAACTGCAGTAAGATTAATCACTAAGAAAATAATTCAAACAATATAGTGAGAAATCATTGAGGAATTAAAATGTTACACTAGAATATACTCATTATATACAAAAGAAATCCATGAAAGAAGAACATAGGAACAAAAATAAAAGATACGCAATCTATTTTAAAAAGTAAAATGACAGATGTTAATCCAACTGTATCAATATTATTAAATGTAAAGGAATTAAACAATTAAAGATTATACTGGATATAAAAAACAAGATTCAACTATATCCTATCTTCAGGAGACACACTTTTTAAAAAAGTTTTGTTTATTTAAGTAATACCTATACCCCACGTGGGGCTTGAACTCATGACCCTGAGATAAAAAATCTTATGCTCTTCTGATGAGCCAGGCAGGTGCCTTAGGAGTTTCATTTTTGGTTGAAAAGTAAAGGATGGGGGATCCCTGGGTGGCTCAGCGGTTTGGTGCCTGCCTTTGGCCCAGGGCATGATCCTGGAGCCCCAGGATTGAGTCCCACGTCATGGAGCCTGCTTCTCCTTCTGCCTGTGTCTCTGCCCTCCCCCCTCTCTTTCTGTGTCTATAATGAATAAATAAATAAAATCCTAAAAAAAAGAAAAGGATGAAAAAAAGATATGTCATGCAAACAGCAATCACAGGAAACGTAGAGTGGGTATGTGAGATAGACTTCAAAATGTGGTACTAGAGATAAGAGGGACATTTAATAATGATAAATGGGTCAATCTGTTAAGATATACTGGGTGATGGACATTAAGGAGGACATGTGATGGAATGAGCAGTTGGTGTTATATGCAACTAATGATTCACTGCACTCTACCTCTGAAACTAATAATACAGTATATGTTAATTAATTGAATTTTAATAAAAAAGCTATAACAATTATAAACACATATACATGTAACAATAGAGACCCAAAATGTAAAAAGGAAAACTGACAGAATCAAAGGGAAAAATAGTTCAGCAGGAATAGTTTGAGACTTTAGGACCTAGCTTTCAGTAAAGGATAGAACAGTTTGGCAGAAGATCAAAAAGGAAAAAAAGGCTTGAACAATGTTATAAACTAATAAGACCTGGCAGATACCTATAAAATACTTGACCAAACAATTTTAAAATAGACCTTTCCTCTCACGTGCACATGAAATGTTCTCTTTCCTATGTAGAATGTATCATATGCTTGGCCATAATATAAACCCCAATACATTTAAAAGGACAGAAATTATACAAAGTATGTCTTGAACATAGTGAAGTGAGATTAGAAATCAATAAGAGAAAGAAATCTGGAAAATTAACATATATATAGAAACTGAAAGCCACAGTCCTATGGAACCGATGAGCCAAGAAAGACATCCCAGGGAAGTTAGAAAATACCTTGAAGTGAATGAAAATGAGACCCCATGCTTCCAAACTCAAGGTACGTGGCTACAGCAGCACTTAGAAATTTACAGTTGTAAATTTGTATGTTAAAAAATAAGCTCTCAAATTAATCATCTCTTTCCAATTTAAGGCACTTATAAAAAGCAGATTAAACCTAAGCAAGCAGAGGGGAGGGAATAATAACAATTAGAGTGGAGATTAATAAAACAGAGAAAAATGGAGAGCATCCACTAAAGTAACGGTTATTTGAAAAGACCTGAAAAAATCAACAGATAATCAGTTAAGTCAGAAAAAAAGAGGATTCAAATTAGTAAAATCAGGAGTAAAGAGGGAACATTATTACTATGGATATTGCAGATTTTTTTTTTTTAAATGACAGAGGAATAGTATGAACAGTTAAGCATATGCTCATGAGTTAGCTGACTTAGATGAAGAGATTCTGGAAAGATCAAACTGCCCAAACTGACTACTCAGAGGAATTTAAAAATCTGAAAAGACCTATCTCAAGTAAAAATAAATTATTAATTAAAAACTTTCCACCAAGAGGGGCCCCTGGGTGGCTCAGTTGTTGAGCGTCTGCCTTCAGCTCAGGTGGTGATCCTGGGGTCCTGGGATCGAGTCCCGCATCACACTCCCCGCAGGGAGTCAGCTTCTCCCGCTGCCTATGTCTCTGCCTCTCTCTCTCTCTCTCTCTCTCTCTCTCTCTCTCTGATGAATGAATAAATAAATTTAAAAAACCCTAACTTTCCACCAAGAAAACTCCAGTCCCAGAATTCTACAAGACACTTGCAAAATAAATGCCAGTGCTTTACAAACTCTTCCAAGAAGGAAGGAACACTCCCCAGCTCATTTTATGGGTCCAGGGTTACCCTGATGTGAAAACCAGATAAAGGTCACTCAAGGAAAGAATGCTACAGACCAGCATCTCTTATGAATATAGGTCAGTGTAAGTGATCCAAATCACCTATAGAAGTTTCTCTGTAAGACTGCACCAGCCTCGGAGCCAGTTGCAAAGCAGACTCCACAGCTCCATGCCAATTTTCTTCTCTATGAATTTCCTCTTATAGACTTAAAATAAAAAGTGACAACAGAGAGAAAACAGAAGAACAGAAAAGAAGACGTGTGTCTACCAAAGATAAGAGTTTTCAGATTTGATCAGATGATCAAAGAATTCTTAAAAAGAGCTACTCATCCCTGGGGAGACGAAGCAAACTTGGCATTTGGTAGCTTGACAAAGAGAAATTGTAGCTCAGACCCCTGTATGTGTGCAGCTCTGGGAGCCTCAGAGAAGGTTAGTCTCCAGTCATCCTGCTCTGAGTAGAGATTGTAGAACCACAGCAGCCAGAAGGTCTTTGGTTGGATCTTGGCAAAATCTCCAGGTTTATCAGCTGTCAGTTTCCCAAAAAGATCCCCATAGCATGTTATTGAGCAAGCAGAATGATATTTATCAAACTAAGTGGAATAAGGGAGAACACCATCTTGACAGAGTCTTAATAATGGAAGAGAGAGGCCGGGGAGGGTGGGAGCCTGGCTGACTGATTTAAGGAGGATCTTGCAAGGGGGGCAACTGTTTGGTTTGGACAGAGTCGCTGATAGCTTTCGATAGGTGGGCACAGTAAGATGAATTCCAGAAGTGAATATTGATTAGCGAGTGAGTTGGTTTTAACTTGTTAGCTTTAACAAGTAAGCTATCCTGTTGGTTCCATGTCTTAGCTATTTTTCAAAAACACACTTGCTTCTGAAGATGAATTATTTTGCCTCCTCCAAATATTGCTTAGAATAGAATAGAAACATATGCCTTTTCCCAGAATTGTTTAGATGGTCATCATTCTCTGAGAATGATAACAGTGTTTAACAAATCAAACTGAGAGAGGATGACCTTCTACACTGTGGAAATAAAGAAGACCCAAATGAGAACTAACAGAGGCTCTTTATTCAGAGCTTGCTACAGTGGAGGTCAACCATCATCACCTGTTTGCTTGAGACTCTCAGACGGGCAGGAGAGAAAGTCTTATAGTTAAAAAAAAAAAAAAAAAAAGGCTGCAGGTATGCTCTGATTGGACGTTGGCTCACTAGAAATTAGTTTGGGGGCATATTTGGCTTTCTGTGATGGCCCAGAGTTGGAAACCAGGCAAAAAAACAGAGAAGTTGGCCGTTATTGATGGATCCTGACCATCTGGCCCGATGACTTGAGAGGCTGAGGTTTGGCTTCTCAGCCTGGTTGCTGTAGAGGCTATGGGTCAGAGTTCTCATGTCATGAGTGGTCTGGCCGTTGTCTGTTTGTATATTCAGCTTTACAATGTGGGCAGGAACACAGGTTGGCCTCAGTTCTCAGTCACAAATGGCCCCAAAACATAGAGCTGTGATGAGAGCCATACTTTTAAATTAGCAAGTTAGAAATGGCCCAAGAGGTCTGAATCTCGGAGAACAATTACAGTATTTTACAAATCCAACTGGGAGAAGATGAACTTTAGAGCCAAACTTCTTTAAAAGGTTTTGGAATTTTTTTCCTGCAAAAAAGAGAAGCAGGTGAGCATGTATATTTAATAATGTATGAGTGGGTGACTATTTTCAGGTGGTGCTAGGTTGGCCACCTGCAAATAAAGAAGTTATCTTCAAGTCTCTTCAGAGTCCTAGATGGAAGTTTGCCATGGGGGGAAGGCTGGGGTAGGTAAGCAGCCTCACATGGGTGTCTTCTGATTACGTGGTGGACCAAGGTGCTGATTTTTTGCCCTTTATGCTAATTTCCTTAACCATAGCCCGTGTTATTGTACAACTTTCCCTCTTCTGCTTATTCTTAAGTTAACATGCAGTTGGGCCCCTTATTCATCAAGCAGGTTCTTAGAAGATAACTGAGCCTGTCCTCTTAACTCCAAAATATTTGAGAAGGTTAGGTTCCTTTTCTGGAATATAGAAATTTGAGGAAGATCAAGATTTCTAACTCATCTCCAACTCATTCATCAAGAAATGAAATCTCCCTTCAACAGATTGTTCGGCTTTGTGAAATTTTGTTCAATTTGAAAGTGCTACAAATACGCCTGGCTCATCACTGATCATTATAAAAATATCCGAAGCCTTGTCTCTCCATGAGTCGTCTGAGCCCCCTGGGGCAGTCTTGGCATCCTTACTACCTACTGAAACACCATGTGATCTGGGGAACTGATTTCTTGTTTCTGGTCTGGTCTCGTTCTCTCTTGGCTTTGATTGTCCCCATCCTCAGGACTTCGCTGTGCCTGGCTCACTTTCCGAAAGCCTGCAGTGTATTTTTGCAGAGAACATTTAGTAACGGGATGTTTCCATGATTCTAGTGCGTTCATGTATTAGACCCCTGGATTGCCCTGTATCCCTGTGGGCTACAATCTCCAGGGGTACCTGGCCCTGACCTGCTGGCCCCCCATCGTCTCAGACCTTGCCTTGTTTGTGAGAGGCGGTCCCTCAGCTGTTGTGTCCTGTTATTTGTCAGGACTGTGTGAGGACGGCAGGTGCATAGCTCAGACGGCAGTGCATCATCCAGTCTGCGGTGTGTGGCAGCTTTTCATCTATTTTTCACCCAGTGTTATTCAGATGAGGGAGCCTTCATTTCTCTGATGAAATGGAGCCTCCTTAGCTGTGTTCTTACGCTTTTGTCACCTTTCCTAGGTTGTCAGATGGCACCCTCTTCCCACAATGGTATGATTGTCTTTGCAGAAATAGAATCTTTTCCAAAAGACATTACCATTTGGATCAGATCTGACAGGGAGCTCTGTTGTTAGAAGTTACTGTAGGTTTATTTTTCAGGATAACACTTCTTTGAAGAGCATGATAGTTAGATGAAGGTGAAAAAGAAAATACTTCATCAAGTTGCTCTATTTGTTTTCCACTTTGTTATTGGAACTCTTTGTATCTCAGCTCAGAGTTTTCTTTATGACATAAGATGATAATGATTAATAATGATGATAACAATAACATAACAACTACCCACGTGTGTTTGTATGGCCCCCTTACCTTTTGGGGTGCCTTTACAGGAATCAATTAATTTGACCCTTTATAACCACTTTCTGAGGAAAAGAGAGTTGGACGAGTTGTAGCATTTGGAGGTGAGGACCCCAAGAGTCAAGTAGGCTAGGTGACTATCTCAAGGTCAATCAATAAGTCAGTAAACCACTGTTGCTCCAACATTCAAACATCAAATATTCTCCATCAGAAAAACTAACCAAACTGCATCTTTGCTCCTTTTTTCCCCCCAGCCAGTGTCTTTTCTGATTTCTCTCTGTCTTACTTTTCAAGGTAGATTCTTTGAAATGTTAATCTGAATAACTCAGGAAACACACAGATTAAACATTATTCCCAGAGCAAACAGTGTATTCTCCATATGTGGATGCTTCTGGATTTCTGGAACAAGATATATCTTCTGATAGCGATGACCGGTATATATTTTGACAATTCAGATTTACTGAGGTACAGGTCATATAGTGTAAAATTCACCTTTTTTTTTTTTTTTTTTTTTAGGTGTACCAGTTCTATGATTTTTAACAAATGCACACAGTTTGTAATCACCAGTACAATCAAATTATAAAATATTGATGTCACTCCAACCAGGAAGGCATTATGCTAAGTGAGAGAAGTAACACAAACACAAATACTGCATGGTTTTACTTACATGTGGAATCTTACAAAGCTGAACTGTAAGAAGGAGAGTGGATTCATGGTAACCAGGCGATGGGGGTGGGGGGTGGGGATGGAGAGATGTGGGTCAAAGGGTGTGAACTTCCAGTCTTCCAGTTACAAGATATACAAGTTCTTAGGATCTAATGTACAGTATGGTGTATGGTGGTTACAGCTAATAATATGGTATCATATCCTTAAAATTTGCTGAGAGAGCAGATCTTAAATGTTCTCACTACAAAAGGGGGAGAGCAGATCTTAAATGTTCTCACCACAAAAAGGGAAACGGTATTTATAAAAAGGCATGGAGGTGTGGGCTAATGCTGCGGTAATTGGTTTGCTATATTAATACATGTTTCAAACCAACACACTGTAAACCTTGAACTTACACAATGTTATATGTCAACTATAAGTTTGTAAAGGTAGATGATTTAAAATTTTAGTATATACGGGGTGCCTTTAGCTCAGGTCATGATCTCTGGGTCCTGGGATTGAGCCCCACATTGGGGCTTCTCCCTCTGCCTGCCACTCCCCCTGCTTGTGCTCTCTCTCCTTCTCAATAAAAAATAAAGTCTTTAACATTTTAACTGTCCTGATTGGTTTTCCTGGCTTATTTTTCTTTGGAGCCATAGTTTATTATACATCTAGGTTTTTCAAATGGTATCACCCATTCTCTCTGGATGAAGTGCTTTGAGATGGCCTGCTGTGTATTAAGGGATTTGAATCCCCTTTGATTGTTATATAAATTACCTCGAATATCTTCTGTGGTAAGTCAAAAAAAATGCTTACATGTAAAATTTTGTTTTGGATGACACTGTAGGTTATTATTATATTATGACTACAGCATTCGTTTTGTTTAAATAGAAAGTCTACTTGGACATCAATAAAAAAAAGAGCATCATAAATGTCATTTAAGCATTTGTATTATCAGCCTCTGTGTAAATACAAAACAACTTGCATTCCTTTCTTTCCAAAATTCACTGTGTTCTTGCTACTACCGGAGTTGCTAGGTGAATGTCACTGTTGCTTATTTATTTTATAGGATTTTCATTGCGTCTTTATATATTTCATTATACTTAATATAATGATAAAGAGTGTAAGAAGTTTACAACTCTATATAATATTTTTTAACAGATGTAGTAAGTTTAAGACAATCACATCATACAAATACACTGAAGGAGTTCCTAATCCAGATCCTGGGACACAGCTCCCTACAGTTAGTGGGACAGGGAGTTTCATTTTGGCCATGGTAGTGCGCATCTTTTACCTTCTTGTCCTAGATTCTGGCCATATCTACATTAATGCAAAGCAGATGATTCGAGTGAAAAGTCAAGGTTTGACAACAAAGCAAGGATTTTATAAAGCCCCTCAGAGTGGCAAGAATGTTCCCTGTAACGTTTGTATATTTTGGCCCTAGAGAAACCTTTTTCAAAATATAAACATTTAGTGCAAATTGGTTTTAATCCCCCTGCTTTTGTTTTAGTGAACACTTTGGGAGTCAGATTAAAATGACGTTCTGAGGAATATTTCATTGTATAGGATCATTGCTGGTTGTTTCAATGCAGTGCTCAAGGAAAGCTGTGCTGGGCGAGATGACCAGATGGAAGTTGGTTTTGTTTCGTGATGACCAAGAGCGGTTGGGCAGGCACAGGAGGGCTCAGCGCAGGTTTGCAGGCTGCTGAGACAGGGAGAGGTGTGGGGGTCTAGGCCTACTGGGTTTGCTAGTTGGCTTTGCCCAGAGGATGAGTAAGTGTTTCCTATCTCCCTGATGGGTGGTAACTTTCCAACTTGGAGCAAGGTACTCCTGCTTCCCACAGAGACCAGGGTAGAGGGTTCCCATCATCCCACATGATGACAGTTCACAGGGGTGGCCCCTGGGTCCTCCCGAAAGACAGTTCTGGGTCATCAAACTGGTGAGAGGCTTTTTTTTTTTTTTTTTTACTTATTTCTGCAGTAAATAAGAAAAGGGAGGTCAGCAAGAAATGGGTCTGAAGTTCAGGCCCGCTGAAGGGACGTGAAGGTTGTGTTAGTCAGCAGTCTCAGCTGAGAAGGTCCAGGTTGGTTCTTGCTGGCATTTCCGACATGGTGGTGTGGACATAGGACATGGCACAGGAGGAGATGGGGACAGTGGTTTGGCCCCTCTGGCCCCTGTCGGCACGCCCCCAGAGGATCGGGAAGCACCAAGAGTGGGGAGAGCTGGTGGGGGTGCAGTGCGGGGAGGGGGGCACAATCGGCCTCTGCCTCCACCTCTGCCTGTTGCTTCCGCCAGCAGTGCTTCCTCACGTGGTGGCATGAGGGGACTGAGCCACCCCTCACCCCTATCGTCAAAAAACAGGAGCTACCCGTGCAAGACCTGTCCCGGCACCGTGGACACCGGCTTCCATGTTTCTTACTGTGTTAACCCCAGATTTCAGCAGTTTCTTCAAGATTCTGCACCTCCCATAGTTTGTATGTAAAACAGGTCACGGGTGGGGTCAGTTTGTCCACGGGAGGAAGGATGATACCCATGTAAAGTGTTCCTGTGGCCAGAGCACTGCTCCTTGTGACTCCTCAGTCAGGAAATGGTGTGTTTTGACACTTCCAACCTCAACCTGATACTTTGTGTACTGAGCTGCATTCATTATGGTGTCCTTACATCCCCAAGAGATTTAAAATTATGTTTACAGGTGTTGGCAACATTTTTCACTCGAGAAGCTGAACATGCCATGTCACGTGCTAATAACTTGTAAAGGGGAGGATGTTTGCTATCAGTGAACAAGCCACTGGGTTGACTATAGAGTGATTGAAAATACATCCTTCTAATTTATCGATTGTTGGTAGATAATTTCTGACACCTCTGTCCCTCTGTCTAGTTCTTGTTTGTTTATCCTTGGAGATACTCATCTATTCTGATCAATTGGCAGGCGACTAAGCTTTATTGTGTTTAAAATCTTGGAATACTAAATGTGGGTTAACATTTCTTTTAATTAGCTTACATGAGATATATCCTCTTTCATATCAAAATGTACAAGCTCAAATACATTTCTGTGATCTGCTTTTGTTTCTTGTGTATCAGACTGAGCTGCCAACAGCACTATAGCACTAGTCACAATAGCCCAGATGAGGAAGCAGCTGGACTGCCTGGTGACAGATGAACGGATAAAAACTGTGATGCACACACTTACACACATGCACACATACATGCACACACGTGCAGACACACTGGAATATTTTTCAGCCTTAAAAAAAGAAGAAGATCCGAATATGTGGTAACTTGAGGACATTATGCTAAGTAAAATAAGCCAGTCCAGAGGGCCGAATACTGTATGAGTTCACATATCTGACATAATCTAGAAGAGTCGCACTCACAGAAGCAAGGAATAGAATGGTCGTTGCCAGGGGCCGAGTAGGGTAGGAAATGGAGAATTGCTAATACACGGGTATAAAATTTCAGTGATGTGAGATGAATACATTTAGCATTGTGTCCTCTTTTAAGGAGTGGTTCCATAGAACTGTCTAGAATTTTTGTAAGTCTGAGATCCAGTAATGGCTTTTTGACACCTAAAAGGAGAGCTGTGGGTTTGAGAGGGAAGGAAGTTGAAAATGAAAAATGCTATTTTCTATTCCTAAAACAAAAGTAGTGATGGGAGATCGTTTCCTTGTGAAACATTTATAAAATGGCACTAAACCAGGAGGAATGCATATAAAATCTTAGAGCTAAAAGGGGTGTCAGTGGCTAACCAATGATTTTTAAATGATAAAGGCCCTTTTGAATGAAATGATACTCTTTTGTGTGGGACCCAGAGATACTGAGCACCCACTAGAAGGATTGTACTGTTCTGGGTAGTGGGACTCCACTATGGCAGCGAGAGCGAGGAGCCTGCAGTCAGATGCACTTGGACTTAACTATGCCTGCCTGCCACGGCTTTTGGCAGCTGTAGGATCCCAGGTGAGTTACAGAAGCTCTTGGGAGGCACACTCTGCATCTGTTAAGCAAGGGTAATTACACCTATTGAATTTGGTGTGAGGATGAGCATTGATGTGCAAACTCCCTGGTCTGACCTGTGGGAGGTGCTTGCTAAGTGGCCTTAGGTGGAGCAAACAACTGGCCACCAATGAAATAGCCAAGAGGCTTCAAAATAAATACAGAAAATAATTCTAACATTTGTATAGGAACTAATAAAGGAGAACTTTCAAGAATAATTGTATCAGGAGACCTAAGCAGAAGAAAATTCATTAGTGTTACTTTGTGGACACCAAGTAATAGTCAAGGATTTCTGACTGTTCAATAAAAAGTATAATGTGACATAATCAAGAGAGTAAAAAAAAATACACTCAGATTTTGAAATGAGAAACAACCTTGAATCTTTATATGAAGCAATCGAAAATCCAAATTAAGGAATAAGCCATGGAGAAGGACCCATAGGAACAAACCAAGTACTGGATTCAAAGTGAGTTTCTACAACAAAGATTTGAATCTCATTTTTAAAATTCCCCTGGCTATTCGGGGTCTTTTCTGATTCCACACAAATCTTAAAATAATTTGTTCTAACTCTCTGAAGAAAGTCCATGGTATTTTGATAGGGATTGCATTAAACGTGTAAATTGCCCTGGGTAACATTGACATTTTCAGAATATTAATTCTGCCAATCCATGAGCATGGAATATTTTTCCATCTCTTTGTGTCTTCCTCAATTTCTTTCAGAAGTGTTCTATAGTTTTGAGGGTATAGATCCTTTACCTCTTTGGTTAGGTTTATTCCTAGGTATCTTATGCTTTTGGGTGCAATTGTAAATGGGATTGACTCCTTAATTTCTCTTTCTTCAGTCTCATTGTTAGTGTATAGAAATGCCATTGATTTCTGGGCATTGCTTTTGTATCCTGCCACGCTACCAAATTGCTGTATGAGTTCTAGCAATCTTGGGGTGGAGGCTTTTGGGTTTTCTATGTAGAGTATCATGTCATCGGCGAAGAGGGAGAGTTTGACTTCTTCTTTGCCAATTTGAATGCCTTTAATGTCTTTTTGTTGTCTGATTGCTGAGGCTAGGACTTCCAGTACTATGTTGAATAGCAGTGGTGAGAGTGGACATCCCTGTCTTGTTCCTGATCTTAGGGGAAAGGCTCCCAGTGCTTCCCCACTGAGAATGATACTTGCTGTGGGCTTTTCGTAGATGGCTTTTAAGATGTTGAGGAATGTTCCCTCTATCCCTACACTCTGAAGAGTTTTGATCAGGAATGGATGTTGTATTTTGTCAAATGCTTTCTCTGCATCTAATGAGAGGATCATATGGTTCTTGGTTTTTCTCTTGCTGATATGATGAATCACACTGATTGTTTTATGAGTGTTGAACCAGCCTTGTGTCCCGGGGATAAATTCTACTTGGTCATGGTGAATAATTTTCTTAATGTACTGTTGGATCCTATTGGCTAGTATCTTGTTGAGAATTTTTGCATCCATGTTCATCAGGGATATTGGTCTATAATTCTCCTTTTTGGTGGGATCTTTGTTTGGTTTTGGAATTAAGGTGATGCTGGCCTCATAGAACGAATTTGGAAGTACTCCATCTCTTTCTATCTTTCCAAACAGCTTTAGTAGAATAGGTATGGTTTCTTCTTTAAACGTTTGATAGAATTCCCCTGGGAAGCCATCTGGCCCTGGACTTTTGTGTCTTGGGAGGTTTTTGATTACTGCTTCAATTTCCTCCCTGGTTATTGGCCTGTTCAGGTTTTCTATTTCTTCCTGTTCCAGTTTTGGTAGTTTGTGGCTTTCCAGGAATGCGTCCATTTCTTCCAGATTGCCTAATTTATTGACGTATAGCTGTTCATAATATGTTTTTAAAATCGTTTGTATTTCCTTGGTGTTGGTAGTGATCTCTCCTTTCTCATTCATGATTTTATTAATTTGAGTCTTCTCTCTCTTCTTTTTAATAAGACTGGCTAATGGTTTATCTATCTTATTAATTCTTTCAAAGAACCAACTCCTGGTTTTGTTGATCTGTTCCACAGTTCTTTTGGTCTCGATTTCGTTGAGTTCTGCTCGAATCTTAATTAACTCTCTTCTTCTGCTGGGTGTAAGATCTATTTGCTGTTTATTCTCTAGCTCCTTTATGTGTAAGGTTAGCTTTTGTATTTGAGTTCTTTCCAGTTTTTGAATGGATGCTTGTATTGTGATGTAATCTTGGGGCATCACAATACCAGATTTCAGGTTGTATTGCAAAGTTTTGCTCATCAAGACAGTGTGGTACCGGCACAAAAACAGACACATAGATCAACGGAACAGAATAGAGAACCCAGAAGTGGACCCTGAACTTTATGGTCAACTAATATTTGATAAAGGAGGAAAGACTATCCACTGGAAGAAAGACAGTCTCTTCAATAAATGGTGCTGGGAACATTGGACATCCACATGCAGAAGAATGAAACTAGACCACTCTCTTTCACCATACACAAAGATAAACTCAAAATGGATGAAAGATCTAAATGTGAGACAAGAGTCCATCAAAATCCTAGAGGAGAACACAGGCAACACCCTTTTTGAACTCAGCCACAGTAACTTCTTGCAAGATACATCCACGAAGGCAAAAGAAACAAAAACAAAAATGAACTATTGGGACTTCATCAAGATAAGAAGCTTTTGCACAGCAAAGAATACAGTCAACAAAACTAAAAGACAACCTACAGAATGGGAGAAGATATTTGCAAATGACATATCAGATAAAGGGCTAGTTTCCAAGATCTATAAAGAACTTCTTAAACTCAACAGCAAAGAAACAAACAATCCAATCATGAAATGGGCAAAAGACATGAAGAGAAATCTCACAGAGGAAGACATAGACACGGCCAACATGCACATGAGAAAATGCTCTGCATCACTGGCCATCAGGGAAATACAAATCAAAACCACAATGAGATACCACCTCACACCAGTGAAAATGGGGAAAATTAACAAGGCAGGAAACCACAAATGTTGGAGAGGATGTGGAGAAATGGGAACCCTCTTAAACTGTTGGTGGGAATGTGAACTGGTGCAGCCACTCTGGAAAACTGTGTGGAGGTTCCTCAAAGAGTTAAAAATAGACCTGCCCTACGACCCAGCAATTGCACTGTTGGGGATTTACCCCAAAGATACAGATGCAATGAAACGCCAGGACACCTGCACCTCGATGTTTCTAGCAGCAATGTCCACAATAGCCAAACTGTGGAAGGAGCCTCGGTGTCCATCGAAAGATGAATGGATAAAGAAGATGTGGTTGATGTATACAATGGAATATTCCTCAGCCATTAGAAACGACAAACACCCACCATTTGCTTCAACGTGGATGGAACTGGAAGGTATTATGCTGAGTGAAATGAGTCAATGGGAGAAGGACAAACATTGTATGTTCTCATTCATTTGGGGAATATAAATAATAGTGAAAGGGAATATAAGGGAAGGGAGAAGAAATGTGTGGGAAATATCAGAAAGGGAGACAGAACATGAAGACTCCTAACTCTGGGAAACGAACTAGGGGTGATGGAAGGGGAGGGGGGTGGGGGTGAATGGGTGATGGGCACTGAGGGGGGCACTTGACGGGATGAGCACTGGGTGTTATTCTGTATGTTGGTAAATTGAACACCAATAAAAAATAAATCTATTATTAAAAAAAAAAGATTTGAATTTCAGCCTACTAGAGGGAAAACAAACAAACCAGGAATAGAGAATAAAAGTCCTTTCCATGCATCTAATAGCTTCTGTTTGCCTTTCGTCCAAATGCCATGAGATCTCGAGGGCAGTGATTTTAATTAAGTCTCACTGTATACAAGATGATTCTTCTCTTAAAGAATGTGAACTATAGCACAGAGCAGCTCATCCATTTAAGCTGTTTGATTAACCCAGTTATTCTAAATTTAATCCTGAATCTTTTGAAAGGATTAAGATTTTATCTAAGTGACATTCTCTATAGTATTTCCAAAGAGACAGAAACTTTATAGTTTTAGTTCAAGGGACACACTTAACAAAATGGAGCTTGTGAAACACCTACAAAGTTATTCTTACCTTTAAAAACATCTACGTCCGCAATCTCATTTCACTCTCACATCCCATCCATTTTATAGATGGGAGATCTTAAAAAGCAAGTGTCACAGAACTTGGTTCTATGATTTAGATTTCTGTTTAAATTCCAGCTGGCCCCAAACCAGTGCACTTTCTACTTTTTTGTAGTGAATCTGGTCTTAGGGTGTCTTTGGCTTTCTTTTTCTCCAGACACCACTGTCTTCCTTTCTCCCTGTCCTTGTCCATTCCCCAGAAGGGGTTTTGTCCTATATCCCATTCATTACCTGCTCAGGGCTTAACTAAGATGCCGGCAGGAAAAGGCCACAAGTAGTTGTGATCCTAAGATACGTTTACATTTTTTTTTTTGGTCAGAAATTCTTGAAGATAAAAAATATTCTTTGGTGTTTTTCATTGAAGATGGTCAGTAGATCAGAGATTTGGGGGATTTCCTGAAAGGTGGGAAGAGGCTAGCAGGTGAGCAAAGCAGAAGCTTCAGTGTGCATGAGCTGAGGAGAAATTACAGACATGGAAGGAATCCAGGTTAGGTGTGAGCACAGGATCATCAGGTGTACACAGGTGAGTGGGGAGGTTGGGGTGGGGACACAATTCACATTGAAGAGTTGATCTTCTACCTGTAGACAGCTGTGCCATTGGCCTGCCCTGAACCTGCCGAGACCCTGGGCAAACCAGTCACAAACCCTTAAAGACGTGAAGCCTCCTTGTAGGGTCCAGTCCTTGAGGTTCCTGGAATGGGTGTTGGTGTCTCACAGCAAAGTCTCCTCATTTGCTGATGAGAGTAAAGCTGCCTGATGGGCTGGCACCCTGCAGTGGAGCCTGGTAAGCATGCTGTGTAACATACCTCACGTCCAACACACTAGCTCATAGCCACGCTCTCATTGAGGCAGGAAGCAGCAGCAGGTGGACCCCTCTGCCGTTCCCTGTGCTAACCAGCCAAACCATTCATTAACGCATGTGGTGACCAAGGGTCACCATACATTTGTCCGCCTTGGTTTCTTTTGGGGATACTTCTTTCACTCAGAGAACAGTTAGCTGACAAAGAAATGGAACTCTTGGAGAATACCGTGGAAGAAATATTTTTAGTGTTTTCTGGTGCCTGAAATAATTTTGAAGAAACCTTGCATGCAGCGAACAAGGGTAAAGTTCTTGTACTTGAGAACATGATTGCTGAAATCAGCAATTCAGTGCAAGAGATGAAAGAAAATGCTCCGACAGTCTTTTGGTGCACCGAGCAGAAAGGCAACAAGATAGAAGGTATGACAGAGAGATAGATGGCCAGTAGGATCGATTTATGGAATCAATTATATAAGGGGAGTTCAAGCAAGAGAGGAGAGGAGGTAAGTGTTAGAATAAAATTTCCTGGAGTTGCAAAAACGATGGACACTTCAGTTGAAAGCGTCCGTGAGGGATCCCTGGGTGGCACAGCGGTTTGGCGCCTGCCTTTGGCCCGGGGCGCGATCCTGGAGACCCAGGATCGAATCCCACGTCGGGCTCCCGGTGCATGGAGCCTGCTTCTCCCTCTGCCTATGTCTCTGCCTCTCTCTCTCTCTCTGTGACTATCATAAATAAATAAAAATTAAAAAAAAACAAAAAAACAAAAAATAGTTTGCTAGGGCTGCTAAGGTAAAATGCCACTGGATGGATGGCTTAAAAGCCAAAAAAAAAAAAAAAAAAAAAAAAAAAAAAAGAAAGCGTCCGTGAGTACTAACCAGTGGGAGTGGAGAAGAATCCAGTAGCTAGACACATCCTCATTAAAATGTAAGAAATCAGGCATAAAGAAGTTTCCAAAAACTGGAGAAGATAAAACCAAGTGCAAACAGCTTTTCTGCAAAGGAGACGGACGGTGTTCGGATGAAGCCTCTCATCAGGAGTGTTGAGAGAAAACAAGACACAAATACTCAGAAGCCTGAGGGAAAGGATTTAAAATCTTTTAGTCTTTACCAGTCAAAATAGTCAGTGGCAAGGTAGAGTAAGGTCCTTTCCAGTCGTGTAAAAACTCAGAAAAATTTTTCTCATGTATTCTTTCTCAACAGAAGATGACTAAGAGCTGTGCTCCAGCAACCTGCAAGTGATTTATAGAACAGTGACTCCTGCAGGCATGGGGTGGGGAGCATCACCAGGGTCAGGGGCACGGGGTGGGGGGCTGGAAGACATGGGTCCAGACTGGGCTGGGAAGGTAAGCGGCTCTGCGGGGAAGGTTTAACGATAGAAGCAAGGGACATGGTGGAGAATTGTGGATTTTTAAAAGTGGTTTTATTTATTCATTCATGAGACACACACACAGAGAGGCAGAAACACAGGCAGAGGAAGAAGCAGGCTCCATGCGGGGAGCCTGGAGCCACCCAGGTGCCCCGGATTGTGAATCTTATAGAGGAGCGATGTCAGGACTTCTTGTACTTAAAATCTCCAGAAAAACTGTACTAGCTTTCCCAGGAAGTTATCCCCCATGGTGGAAGCAAACTTAAATATGGTCAGAGTTTGAGCAGATCACAAGTGTAAGAAAAGACAGTTTGCTTATTCTTTTAACAGTTTATTTGGGGTGGGGCTGTTTTAATGGTGTAGATTGCCCTTCATCCTCTGTAGGACCTTTAAACAGCATAGCACAAGTGGGTTGGAACTGCATGGGGTCACTTACATGAGTTTTTTTTTTTTTTTTTTCCAGTAAATAGAGTACTGAAAGTATGTTTTCTCTTCCTTCTGATTTCCTTAATAGCATTTTCTTTCCTCTAGCTTACTGTATTGTAAGAACACACTGTATAATACACATAACATACCAAATAGGTGTTAATCATGGTTTATGTTACTGGGACTTCTGTCAACAGTGCGCTATTAGTAGTTAAGGTTTTGGGGATCAAGAGTTGTTCTTGGATTTTTGACTGTGCGTGCGGGAGTCATTGTTCAAAAGGCTGACCATCCTGTGTGCTATAGTAATTAGTCTTTGTACTATCAGTGTTGTAAAGAATACTGTTTTGATTTTTAAGTTTTAAGCAACTTACAGAGGAAGCTTAATAGACAGCATTTTGATATTATTCCATATCTCCAGCTATTAATCTCTATAATAGTAATTAATTATATTTCTGTGTGGTGTCAGGAAGTAAAGTGAAGGAAGGAGTTAGAATGAAACCATAGAGGCATCTGGTTCCTTATTTCACATAATGGAAAGTTGGAAGAGAGATAGATACCTGGGTGGCTCAGTGGATTAGCATCTGCCTTCAGCTCAGGTCATGATCCTGGGGTCCTGAGATGGAGTCCCACATTGGGCTCCCTGCATGGAGCCTGCTTCTTCCTCTGCCGGTGTCTCTGCATCTCTTTCTGTGACTCTTGTGAATAAATAAATAACATCTTTAAGAAAAAAAAGTTGGGAAATAACCAAGTTGGAGGACTCAGAAGTAGGTTCCAGAGTAACCAGTAGTGGAAGAGAAGCAAAGATGACATTAGGAGAAAAGAAGAAAGGACCAGGGGAAGGAAGATTAGAAGCGAAGACCAGGAGCTGCCATTCCAGAAGGGAGGCAATAGACATTGTTTAAAATGCATGAATCAGAAATGTGTGACAAGCACACACTGAGAGGCTGTAGAAAGAGCTTTGCAGGCAGACTCCTGTGTTCTACTCCTGCTCTAGCCACTCACTGCGGGGCCACGTCCCAGGGCCGCTGTCAGGACTACAAGCTACAATACATACATCCCTGTGCTGCTTGCACACATGGTCTCTGTGAGACTTGATCACCATTCCCAAGTAGTTTTATAAAGATGAGGTGATCTGGGGTGAGCTCTGTAAAGCCGAGTAGAAAACATTAGAGCAGTTGGCTTTGGAACGTGTAATCCGGTGGCACCTCATGAGCAGGTGGGTATGAGGGCAGAAGACACTGGTTTGTTGAGCGTTTGAGTTCTCATCATATAGGTGTCATACTATTATTATTGCAACATAAACTATTTCTTTGGGTCTTCAGGACATTGGTCTATAATGTCGTAGAGAGATAAGTTCACTAATACAAGGCATTTGGGAGCAGAGAACCCACTTCACCTTGCAAGAAATAATGGCACAGCAGTGAAAAACAAGTATTTTGTTCTCTGGGACTGGAGAAATGACAGGACAAAGACAGAGGTCAAGATGATGTGGTGCCTGGTCCTCCCCACAAATTGGGACTCTGGTAAATGACACATTTTTGCCATCACATACTGAACATGGAGAGCGTGGCTCTGGGCAGGAGTCGAAGCAAATGGCCATTTTGGTAGCTCAGGGCACTGGATGAGAGGCTGAAGCTGAATTGTATTTTATACAGTTTCAGAAAGCCAGGCGCTCATCACTGACTCTAATTTAACTGCGGGAATGAAAGAAGTTTTGTCCTTCTTGGACAGGTGTTCACAGCACCAGAGATGCAATTATTCCGGAGCTGCTCATGCACATTGCCATGTCATGTCCCCTCATTCTTTCCTTCATTCTTAATGATGTTTTGTGGGTCTGCACTTGTTTTTCCTCATAGACTACCATCAGAGGGTTTAGAGGTCATACTTAGATTTTGTTGGGCCACAAGCATTTCATAATTTCCCAGTGGGATGCTGTTTGGTCACACTTTACAATCCCTGCACAATTGGGAAATGCCAACCAGAAGATGGAAATGGATTTTCTCTGACATCGAATTAAAGGGGTGATGAGGCCTGCTCTTCAGGACCAGGGGCTGTCATTGTGGGACAGGAAGAGTCAGTGGCCAGTTGTCAGACTGGGATAAGTGATTCCAGAGACATGGTTGTAGAACATGACCAAAGCCCTCCAAGGCTTTGCGGATCAGCATCAGAACAGCCCTCGGACACACATGCTTATGGAAGTCAAGAGGTAAAGATTCTCTGTGGCTGTATTTTCCACAGTAGGCCTCTCTTTGTTCCACATATTTGGAACCAGATCCATTTTCTTCACCTGCTCCTTTACCATCCCTCCACCCACCCCTGCCTCTGTGTGCGTGTGTGTGTTTGCATGCACATGTGTTCCTGTCTCTGGCCATGGATCTTCTCAGGCCAGGGTTTGGACACCTTCCTGAGGCAGGATAGAGAAAAAGAGAATGAGTGGGGAGTCTTGTGAACAGAAGGGAGAGAACAGGCTCCAGAAGAAGAAGGGCATTAAAATGTGACCCAATGACCAGTGATCAGGGGCTTCACAGATTTGGCAAAGGCTGGACCCTGCCTATTTTTGTCTCTTTTATTGTTAACTTGTTGTGCCCAAGATCGCGAATCCGAGAAACCGCCAAGGAGCTGACACCGATGCAATCACACGAGGGTTTATTTACAAGCTCGAGCCTGGGTCCAAGTATACCCGACGCAGCGGGCACAACAAACTTGTGTCTAAGTATTCTCTCTTTTTCTGCTCCTCCACTGCCATCCATCCTCACTCCCTCTCTTTAGCTTTGTGTAGGATTCCAGAATAAATGAATAGTATATATTGGGAAAATGAGTAGCAGAACAAAAAATTCATAGAAATCCCTGCTCAGGGGGATCCCTGGGTGGCTTCGCAATTTGGTGTCTGCCTTCAGCCCAGGGCATGGTCCTGGAGACCCGGGATTGGGTTCCACATCAGGCTCCCTGCATGGAGCCTTCTCCCTCTGCCTGTATCTCTGCCTCTCTCTGTGTGTCTTTCATGAATAAATGAATAAAATCTTAAAAAAAAATCCCTGCTCAATTGTGCTGAGTTGTACTCAGGACCAAGACATCTCACAACGTTGCCCATGTTGCTGGGCATATATATATATATATATATATATATATATATATATATATATATATTTTTTTTTTTTTTTTTTTTTCCAGAAACTGTTGATACATTTGATGGCAAAAGAGCTGATAGTGACCTCTCCTTCCCACAGCCTTGGCAGCAGCTCCAGCTTTCTGCCTAATCAGATTAGTTCCTCTGCACTCAGAGAGGTCAGAAGAATCATTGCCTCTGTGCCTGATGAGCACACGCAAACACTGTCATGGTGTGATGCTAATCCAATGAGAAGTGGGGGCTGCTAGAATCATACAGACATATAATTTGGATATAATAAGCCATTTAGAAAAATAGTGGATATGGATTTTCTGTCTCTTGCTGGATCCATTCTCTTTTCCACTTTGGAATAGGCAGTGATGAGGAGCAGATTCATGCGCTCCCCTATATGGATGCTCAGCTTCCCGGTTACTCCTGTCTTTTCCCAGTAGAGATGGTGCAGAGTCTCCAGTATTGGAGGACCATTACTGGATCTGTTCATTCCACATACCATTTGCTGTCTTCCTTCTCCTGAGAGCATAGATAGCAATGTTCACCCACATGGCTTGGTTTCTCCAAGATGAGAGCTGAGAATCAGCTAAGATAAGCCTTTTGTGAGACTTTTCTTCATATGAAAGAGTATGAAGGATTTGAAAAGCAGGAGAATGGTCAGTTGGAATCTGACCTTGAATGTAACTCAGGTGTGTTAGGTGGAAATATCTGTAAGCAAACTACTCTTTCCCCAAGGTTGTGTGATCCAAGTGAGGTTGAAGTTTGAAAATGCAACAGGGCATTTCCAAAATAAGGAAACCAAATGGGGAAAAAAGAAACATTCCCTCTGATGCTTGCCTTTATCCAATGATGGTTCCCGAAGCTGCATCTATGCCAAACCAGTTACCATAAACAAATGGCCAAGTTAGCACGTAGTGCTTTCCATAAAGGGGGTAATGGAAAAGATTATTCCTGCTTCTACTGAAGTACTAACTGTTAATTAAATCTTCTGTGGTAGATTGCCTTGTTCTCATTTCCTCATTCCGTCTCTCTGGTATGTGATCTCCCAGTATATCCAGTGTGCTGAGGGCATATTTCTTGTTCTACAGTACATGGGCATGGCCACTAGCTTTGGCCAGTGACTTGTAATAAACTTGATGTGCTTGGCTAGTAGGCTTGCCATATCGCTCCTCTGGGATCCATCATGACAAGAACACCTCCTGGAAGTCTGTGGCACAAAGAGAACATATACACTAATGCAGTGGAACTCAACAAAAAGTCTGGAGCCGATGCCAGCTCACTCAGCCTGTATAGCAGGGCTGCTTCAGGTGTCCACTAGTCTCATGAGAAAAAAAAAATATGTAAGTTGTAAATGACTCAATTTTGCAGTGGTTAGTTACAGGGGTTTTGTACAGCTAATACAACCTTTAAAATCAAATCAAAATGAATTGAATAATGGACATAATATTGAAAAGGTAAAGTTTTAGGATCAGCATGTAGATGATACAGGATTGGTCTTAATGAACAACAACAGTAACTTTAGTTTGGAAACAATTTGAAAAGTCTTCTAGGGGCACCTGGTGAGCTCAGTATTAGTTTATGAGTCTTAATCTTGGGGTTGTGAGTTCGAGCCCCACATTGGGTATAGAGATTACTTAAATAAGTTGTTTTCTTTTCTTTTCTTTTCTTTTCTTTTCTTTTCTTTTCTTTTCTTTTCTTTTCTTTTCTTTTCTTTTCTTCTTTTTTTTTCTTTTCTCTTTCTTTTTCTTTCTTTCTTTTCTCTTTCTTTTCTTCTTTCTTTCTTTCTTTCTTTCTTTCTTTCTTTCTTTCTTTCTTTCTTTCTTTCTTTCTTTCTTTCTTTCCCTTCTTTAGCTGAAAAAAATCATATGGGGATAAAAAAGGGAAACTTTTCCAAAGAGACATATTCTAATGGTCTAGGAAACATTAAAGAATTTGTTAGCTGTTCTTGGAATTCTCACGTGTTTTACTGGCTGTCCCAGACATTACACTCTCTCCCTTTCTGGCTCGCTGGGGTCATCCCATTGCCAAATCAGCATCTGTGCCATCAGCGCTCACTGGAGCTGCTGCCAGTGCCAGATGTCAAAGGGCTCGTGTCTATACTAAGGGCCATTGCCATTGCCAAAGCTGCTGGAATCAATTCTACAGGCATCCTGCCCCTTCCAATGTTTACTGAAATATTCATGGATGCCATCTAGATCTAGGATTTGTTGCTTCTAGTCAAGGCTGCAGAGAGAGACATTGCATTGTAGTTGGATTCTTCTTTCTCAGTCTTGGGCAATTCTTGCTCTTAAGGAACACAGCTTGAGAATTTTGATGTTCTTTTCTAGGAATCTCCTTAATACTTCTGCGAGAACACATTTGGCAGGCTGCTTCTCCAGCCTCTAGTCATGCCCAGGGTCCCCAGAGCCCCAGCTCCATGCTGGGGTCCCAGCCACACTGGGACTTGTACACCTCTTGCTTTCTGTAATGAAGGATGAAATTAGGCTAAGTTGATGGAGATACAATGCCTAGAATAATTAATATTGAACCAAGAAAGATACAGAAGAGCTAAGGGAGAAATATTGGACAGCCTAGTATGTTCTCAGCTGGCTTAGGGAATTAAGGACATCTCCTTGGCAGGATATCCCCACCCCGAAGCCCATGGATGTAGGGGATATATTATTGGTTTGAATGGTTCTAAGAGTGAAGGTCAATACCAAAAGGACCCAAGTTTTGCAAAACTCTGACAAACTGGGACCTAGAATGGAAGCAGGGCCACAGATCATGGCAGGACTGTGACCTCAGGGCCAGTGCTGGAAGATGAAGCTATAAAATGAACGAGAGAAGAATGACATTGCCAGGGACTTTTAATGCTTTGAATTACTCTGTTTTATGCTGCTGGTGCATAGTTTAATGAGGTGGTTTCTAAGGATCCTTGTACCTCTAACTTTCGATGATTCTATCTAGACATTTAATGGAAACTTGCAGTTGCTTTCCTAATGCACTGCCACATGTCTGCTGTTTAATGGGCTTGCTTTATATCCTGAATATCCAGAGGAGATGGAAATAAATCAGCCCGAGCTCTATCTACTCTATCAATCGAAAAAGAAAGAAAGCAGCATAAAATTGGGAGAGAGAGTGGAAAATTTTCTTGCTCTATGGGGAAAAAGAATGATGATTGAGACGAAATAATTAGCAGAAGCTGTCTTCGTGTAGTAAGCAAATCCATGCAGGAAGGGGAAGGGGAGCGCTGAGACCCAGGCACGCACCTGGGAGGTTCTCAGGGCTGGACTCTGGAGGTTGGGGTATTTGGACCGTATTCGGAATCACTGGTCAGTCTCCCTTATTTTGCTAAATTCCAACTTTTATTTATTTTTATTTTTAAAGATTTTATTTATTTATTCATGAGACACACACACATACACACACACACACACACACACACACACAGGCAGAGACACAGGCAGAGGGAGAAGCAGGCTCCGTGCAGGGAGCCTGACATGGGACTTGATCCGGGGTCTCCAGGATCACACCCTGGGCCAAAGGCAGGCACTAAACCGCTGAGCCACCCAGGCTGCCCCCAACTTTTTTTTTTTCTCAGAAATCATCCTGGTATTTTTATGGAGTAAATCTGATTATAAATACTTTATTCTTTGCTGTTTGGCTTAATCCCTTGTGTTAAAGACTGTCCTAAAATCTCATCTGCTCACACCTGCTGCTTTAAATCCCTTTTTGGAAGCAGGTTTGCTCTTTTCTTATTCAGAATCCTCTAATTTGTGATTGGTAGACTAGGGGATAGACTGACAGTTTATCTTTATTCCTTCTGGAAAAGGGGGTATAAAAAATACTCAATACCAAATACCCGTTAATACTCAGATTGAGACCACAAAGGGAATGCTCAGCCTCTTTAATAAACTAAATTAAGGAATTCACATTAAATCTCTTACACACTCCCTCTGGCACAGCAAAAACTGTCCACATGTTATTAAACAACAGCAACAACAACAAAACTCTTATCTCTTCCAAAAGTAGGTTAAAAACCTTCTAAGTTGTAACTTTTGTTAATATTGACTACATTATTCTGTGTGGTTAAAAGCAATGATAACTTCTCTAAACTAGTTCATAATTTTTTTTTGTCACGTCCCGTGAGACTTCTTCTTCATCCCTAATCAATGAGCCAGTATCTATTGAGATGAAACTGCATGAATTGCACTCTTGGGGCCACACAGTCTGTCCTAAAGGAGATTAAAATTCGGTTGAGGAAACCGACCTCACATTCCTATACATGGGAGAATGTAGCTCTCAATAGGAGACTGTAAAAATTCAAGCATGCCTTTGGTTCCTCCCCTCCTTAGAAGGACACAGGATTGCAAATAACAGAGAATTTCCTTTCTGTCAAACTACTCAAAGAAAGTTAAAATCACATGGTTTTGTTGCCTTCCCCGGACCCTGCCCCATCTCACAGACCCTGAGGGTGAAAGCTGGGTGTACGGACTAGCCCTCAGGGTTCCCAGCCCTAGGCTCCTGCAAACCCCTGGGTTCTGAGAGGTTGATCTTTGATCGCCCCTGGGAGGACCTTCCCAGAGAGCACCTGAAGCCCCCCTCCCAGCTCCCCGCCTGCCCTCTCTGGTAGGGCCCAGCACTGGTGGTCCCAGCCCTCCCCTCTCTCTTATGTCTTGCTCCCTGGGGTGGGTACCTGCTGTCTACCTGCTGATCAGTCTAAGAATGAAAAGCCCTTGGAAGAGATCAGAAGTGGGGAAGTGGGGGGCTCAGCATCCCACTCTGGGAATTCCAGGGTATTTATTTCCCTCTGTGGCATCTAGCTGTGTCCCTTGGCCCAAAGGATCTGCTCTCTAGAAGAGGGTTGCCTACAGGATCCCTTGCCTTCTGGGCCTGGGGATCCTCTTCTTCAGCTTGTTCCAGCTAGATCAGGGTTGGGGCAGCTCTGTGGATGGTAGTCCTGGGTTCCTACGCTCTCCCGCCTGGTTTCCTTGCACTCTGTGCACCTCTCTATAATTAGCCTCTTGAAAGTCTCCTCCAACTTCCTAAAACTCAGTGTTCTGGTTTTGGTGGAGACCCAGGTTGGTATAAGGACCTCCTTGTTAAACTCTTGAGCTCAGGAGTAACACAAATGGTGGAATTTTAGGTTACATGGGGCAGCCATAGTGGGTGGACTAATAATTTTTTTTTTTTGGACTAATAATTTGATGAGGATCCCTTCATTTATGTCACTAGGCAATCACCTGATGTTTTTACTTCTTATTGCAAACTTTGAATCATTGAAGCCCAGTGCAATTCTTACATAAAAAATAATTTGTGTCCAGCAAGTGAATAGATTTTAAAAGGAATTGCTCATGATGATTTAGTGAATTGTCAGGTTTCTATTTCACAAATAACAAAATAGAAATTAGGAGCATGTCAGAACACATTAATACTCACATACAGATAAAAGTGATTTTATTAGAACTGGTAAATTATGCTTACTTAATTCAATTGTCATGCCTGGCACTTTGCTATATATCCTATGGGTTTTTTACTCCCTAGATGTATTACAATTCAGCAAGACAAACATATTGGGTAAGTGATATAATAGGAATACAATTATGAGTCAATACATCTTGTTTTTCTGTGTTTTGTACAGTAGACATTTGCTGTCCTTCCCCTGATGTATTAGGGCAGTTTTGTGAAAATGAGAGATTAATGTGTATGCATTCTCTGATTCTCTCCCTCTGTCTGTCTCTTTCACTCTCTCTTTTTAAGGCCAAGTGGGAAAAGAAATGAAAAGATAAGACATCCATCAATGAAAAAAAAAAAAAAAAAGACATCCATCAATGAACTTTAGATGTCAGAATAAAGGAGACCTGCTGGTTAGCTCGATGGTGTTGACCCCTCTGTCTTAGTTTCTGGGGAGAGGAAGTTGGCTGAGCACATCCTGCAGGCCAGGTCTCACGGTGCTGGAAGTGGGGCATGGTCCAGAAAGCAAGCATAAACCACCTGTATTTCCATGAATGCACAGGCCAGAGATGGGGGCAGGACTGATGCACTTGTGAACTTGCAGATCACTACGGTGATTCAGGACCAGTGGTGTCTGAGAAGACCTGCTGGAGCCTGAGGAACATGGATTAGACCTTGAAGGGCTCACCCAGGCAGAGATCTGAACCTCAGTCTCTTCCGTCTGACAAGAACCATCCCTCACAAAATTCGTGCACACCCCGGCCAACCTCTGGAGCATCTCAAGCTCTGCACAAGGCTCTCCTTCTCTCCCTGGGGCTGAGTGCACTTCCCCTGCCCTAAGGTCCCTCTCCAAATGGTCCCTCCGCATCAATACTCTGTCTCAGAGCTCCTCTTTCCTGTTCTCTCTAGAAAACACCTACTTTTGTCCCATTTTTTTCAGGGGCCCTGTCTGCTAGATCATGGGATGAAAATAATACTATAAAATAGTAATCTATTAATAAATGATCAATTCCTGGGAACTCTATGCCTTCATGCAATTAGAATGTTCTAGATCCAGCACCTTAGCCATCTTCAGGGTGTGTGGGGAGGTGAGTCCTTTGGGAAACCTTCAAGTCCTGGCCTATGGGAGCTCCACGCAGGGGGTGACATGCTTCCACGAGACTCATCATAGCTCCTCCTAGGAGGCTCCCTTCCCACCCGCAGCCCTTCTGGGCCTGCCCAGACAGGGCCTTTCAAGCTTTTTAGTATAATCCCACTTATGAAAGCACTTTCCTATTAGGGTATTTTGCATTTGATCACCCAAATGGTAAGGAGAGGCTTTACTCATTGGACAGCATGGCGAAGTGAGGTAACTTATTGACAAGTCTGGACAGACATACTAGACAGACATACTGGGGAAGTGATATCACAGAAATGTATAAACCCAAAGAGCAGTGATCTTAGGAAGAATGGTGACAGATCCGAATCAGGGCCCAGGCCTCTGGACTGGCATGCACCTGCTACCCATAATGCTTTTCAGAAGACTCGACTCCACTCTGGGACTGATTTTTCTAAACTCTGGTCATGAGGTTCTGAAAGTCAGAAGAGGGTGGTCAGCAATGGTGGATGAAGAAATTATTGTAGTCATCTGGCCTAGCCCATCACAAGACTTGAATGTGCTTTTTTTTTTAAGTATCCAGTTTTTAGTGCTTAAATTTAAGTGAAACCTTCTCACTGCATCCATTTCATTGTTTCCATTTGGCAAATGAAATAATTGAAGTTTAAAGGTGCCAAGTGGCTTGTCTTGGTTGACTACACTGGTCACAGGGAGCCAGTCTTTCTGACCCGGGTTTGTGTTCCTGTCACATGATGATGTCTCTGTTGCCTGGATGATGAAGTGAATGTGAATTATAAGACCAAGTTCAGGGATCCCTGGGTGGGTCAGCAGTTTAGCACCTGCCTTTGGCCCAGGGCCTGATCCTGGAGTCCTGGGATCGAGTCCCACGTCGGGCTCCCTGCATGGAGCCTGCTTCTCCCTCTGCCTGTGTCTCTGCCTCTCTCTCTGTGTCTCTCATGAATAAATAAATAAAATCTTTAAAAAAAAAAAAAGACCAAGTTCATATAATACGTAATCACTCCATCTCTTAGAAATGTAAAGTCCTAGAAAGCAGAAGACGAATTACACACGTTTATTGGTGTACTGGGTGTTAGTCTCACTGTCCACATCCATATTTAAATATTGTCGATTGTTTAGAAAATGTGACAGAAAAACTGAGAGTTTTCTGGGTTGGGGGCAATCCCTTCACCATGAGAGGATCAATGGACACATTTATAGCCAATGAATGAGAATACCTTAGTGATCTATGTGGAGGATCAAGGTGTAGATATTTAAAAATCTCAGGAACTTTAAAATTCCCCCCTCCTAACCACACACTCACCAACTCATTCAACAAACCCGAGTGGGCGTTTTAGGAAGCAGACTGAGCTGAAGAGCAGAAAGGTGAACAGCATGGCCCCCTCCCAGACTGCATGCAGTTAGGAAAGTGCAGTCAGTGCCGGACCTACTGCCACGAGGGCCTGCACACAGCTCAGTGGGACCAGCCCTCAGTGCCTTAATGAGAAAAATGGACAGAATAAAAATTCAGATACCTTCAGGCCATCTTCTCCCTGCCTCCATCTACTCACAGGTGTCCAAGATACACCCTTTGATTTTTTACTTTTAAGTGTTTTTGTTTGTAGAGCAATGAGACAGAATTTGGTGAGAAACAATGCTTGGGCTCTGTGTCTGGAGGCCTGAGTTCTGACCCCCGTCATGCTGCCGACTTGATGAGCCTTTGGTGGGGGCCACTTAGATGGAGAGGCAGGATAAATAGTGGTTAGGAGCCCATGCCTCAGCTTCCCCATCTTTAAAATAGGAATACTGAGAGCACCTAGCACACAGGGTTATTGTGAGGATCAGGGGAACTGGATATCGAGTAGCAAGTCTACACCTTGTGCTTGAGCATGCCAGGTGCTACTCCCATGCGAGGTAGGTTATCATGGTTAATTTCCCAAACCACTTCTAAGATGCACAGACAATACCCATCTTCCCTTCTCTTACAGGATTATGTGGAGTATCAAGGAAAGGGAAAAGGAAAAGATAGTTGTGATTTAAAGATGAAGAATATTCTTTAATAAGTGATAAAGGGATGTTTGTTATGATCATTATTATCAGCATCGCTGGCCTATTTCCTCTGATTTATAGAATTCTTCTGGTTTAGAGAGGAATGCAAGAACCAAAACAGCTAGATGGGATAGAGTTCACAGATGATTCTTGCTCAGCAATGGCCCCACCCAGCCCAGTGGTCTCAATGGAGCCACCATGGTCATGTGGGCATAGCCAGACTAAATGACTGAGGATGACACGTGTATATGGAAGAGGAAAGATTAGAACCTGCACCCCGATGTTTCTAGCAGCAATGTCCACAATAGCCAAACCATGGAAGGAGCCTCGGTGTCCATCGAAAGATGAATGGATAAAGAAGATGTGGTTTATGTATACAATGGAATATTCCTCAGCCATTAGAAACGACAAATACCCACCATTTGCTTCAACGTGGATGGAACTGGAGGGTATTATGCTGAGTGAAGTAAGTCAATCGGAGAAGGACAAGCATTGTATGTTCTCATTCATTTGGGGAATATAAATAATAGTGAAAGGGAATATAAGGGAAGGGAGAAGAAATGTGTGAGAAATATCAGAAAGGGAGACAGAACATGAGAGACTCCTAACTCTGGGAAATGAACTAGGGGTGGTGGAAGGGGAGGAGGGCGGGGGGTGGGGGTGAATGGGTGATGGGCACTGAGGGGGGCACTTGACGGGATGAGCACTGGGTGTTATTCTGTATGTTGGCAAACTGAACACTAATATAAAATAAATTTATTATTAAAAAAAAAAAGAACACGAACGCAGGAGATGTCCCACTTAAGCTTGAGTCAGGTATTGGAAACTCGTCCTGCCATTTATCCCTAAGCGCTACACTGTGCTCAGAATTATCTGTCTGTTGTCACTTTGGGAAGTGTTGACCCCGCATGTGATAAGTACTGCCTGATGGCTCCCGGCGGGTGGGTACCACTGGCTATCTCCCTGAGGACAGGATGAGGTGGACCAAATGATCCTGTTAATATTCAGCCAAATACCAATAAAGTCCTTGTTCAATGTGATTTATTTATCATATTGATCTACCCTCCAAAGCCAAGAGCAAATTAAGTGAGCATTGGCTTGTTACCTTGAAAATGCAATACAGATAAAAATCAAACTGTTATCTTCTGCGTACTTGCAAGATTAATTGGAAACTATTCTCTCGGTGTTCGATTTAATGTGCCAAACGGTTGTTTGGGGGGAATCGTGGCCTTTGTACGGGTGGTAGTATTTATTAGAGGTATCTGCATTCGCAGAATAATTAATTAACAATTCTGCTTGTGTTTTTCTTCTAAAGATACTGTTAACAAATTGACACCATCTCCTAAGTTTCTGCTTATGCCCTATTTTAGCAGCCAATTCATGTATTGGCTCCAAATACAACCGCTGGCCCCGCAGGCTGGAAGGTGATCCAGGTCGAGACAGCGCCAGGCTAGAGGCTTCCATAGCACGAGCATGCGGCATTTTTGCCTGTGGGCTTTCCCCATAACTCTCAACCTACCACATTTTCCTTCTAGTGCTTTGTGAGGTTGCTGTCTTAATGTTCAGCTGTGGGTCCATGGGAGAGTTTAGCCTCAGAGCAGTTAAAGGAGGCACTTTCAGAGCTCATCATCCAACACTGTCATCCTCACGAAGCAAACAAGGTGTGGAGGAGGAAAGGGCTGGCCTTCGTGACCAGAGGTGGTGACGGGCCGCAAGCCCCAGATCCTGAGCCCTGGGGCAGGGCCTGCACCGCATCCTAACAAAGGTTCTCTGAGCATCTGCTTTGTCCCGGGTGCTGTTCAGGTGTGGTGGATCCTAGAGACCACCAGGCCGGCTTGCCCTTGGTGATCTCTGCCTCATGGACTTCTGTAAAGTAGATCATTGCCCTGGAATTGAAGATAAAACTGGGACAAGCTCTAGTCCATTTATTTAGGGATATTATGAAGCAAGGGGGCTTTGACACCAGGGCCCCATCTCCATTTTTCTATTTCTTTCACATTTGCTGGAAACCATCTTCCTACCTGGTATCCAGAGACCCAGGCTGCTCTGTGATTATGTGGATTCCATGTTGCATGTACACACACACACACACACCCCTTTCTTGCTGTGTTCCAGACTCTAATTACTTCTTTCTCTTTCAGCAGCACAACTTGGGGATGAAGAAGAAAGCAATTAATCAAATGTCTTCATTGAAGGTTATTCCTATATTCTAGAAGGATATATATTAGCCTACATGACTGATAAATCCAAATTTGAGGGGTGGCAGGTGGGACCCTGGTGATCTGTAGAAGTCCCGGTCCCTGGCAAGACTTCAAGAACACACAAGGGGCGGCCTGTGTTCTCAGGGTCTGTTTTTTTCGACTATTGATCTGGTTATCCCTATTTGGGATAACAAGGCATTGACTTCACAGCAGAAGGATTTGGGGACCCTTTAGAGACCTGGGTTTGTTCCACCACCAAGACAGGAGGATTTATTTTGGAGTGTGCAAGACAGATATTTTGATGTGATGTATCTGACATCAGAGAGGTCTGGGTCGCTGGATTTGAAGGCTGCTCCTCCGCCTGCTATTCGTCCTGGATTGGAGGGAAGGGCGATATACTGCTGGATTCAGATCTATGGCTCTGTGTAATATTGATTCTTTGGTATTTTACTAAGATTTGCTTCTTTATGTTTCAGCACATGATCGATTTTATAACTGTTTGTGCCTCGAAAGAATTTCTAGGTGCCACAGTCTATGTGTGTCCTTTAGAATACGCTCGCAATTTTATTGTTCGGTTTCTCAGAATCCTTAGTATGTTAAATTTTCTTGGAGCTTATTCATATAAAGATCACTATTATCTTAGATTTATCACATTTTCCATGTTATTCTTTCATTTTTAATTTATTCTGTCTGAAACTCGATGCGGTTCATGGCAGTTCCATACTGTTACAGTTTCCTGGTGAATTGGCTCTGTTACTGCTCTGTGGTTTGCACACACTACATTGAGGGACTTTGCCTGGCTCTAGTGGTGAACGATCAACTTTCTCTTGGTTTGTATTTGTCCCATGTTTTTCTCTTAAGTGATTTTCCGATCTCAAATTTTGGAAACGTCTCTTGGCAATTTCATATAGCTAAATTTTTCACACTTCATGCCAGATGCAAGTTTATCTTTTAGGTGGGAGTTTTAATCCAACTACATTCCTTGTGTTGGTTTATTTATATGGGCTTGTCTATAACCTTATTTTGTGCCTTCTGTTTACTTGACTTTTGCTTGTTTTGCTCCCAATTACTACCTTGAAAATGAATCAGGTTTACTATTTTGGCTCCACTAGAGGTTTTGAAATTATACATTTTATTCCTGTCCTTTGCAGTGGTTAAGGTTAATTTTTAATGAAAAAATATTTTTTTATCTCACATTTTCTGAAAAGTCGCAATTGCAGCACAACACTGATGCAACATCGTTATCTAATACATAATGTATATTTCCTGCAAACAAGGACATCCTCTACATGACTGCAACACAGCCACGAAAATCTGGAAAGCAGCGTTCCTACACTGCTGCCATCTGATGCAAAGACCTCATTCTAATTCCACTCAATGCTCCAGTGATTTCCTGTATAGCAAAAGGATCCAATTCAGAATCGCGTACTACTTAAGTTGTCATATTTCTTTAATTTGGAAGAGCCCTTCATTTTTTCCTTGACCTTTATGTCGTTGGCACTTGTGAAGATTTTAGACCAGTTATTTCACAGAATACCCCTCTGTTTTGGTTTGTCCAATATTTCCTAATTCCTGTCAAAGATGCACGCCCCGAATATGATTGTCTCTCAGAAATGTGCTCTTTCCATTGTAGTCTAGCAAGTGATGCATAATTCCAATTCATCCCTTTATGAATTATGTCCACTTTGATCAGATAAGGTGGTACTTACGTGCCAGGTTTCTCCACTGTGATGTTGTTTTTTTTTTCCTTATAATTAATAAGTACATTGTGATGAGAGGCTTTGAATCCATGAAAATATCTCCTTTCTCATCAAATTTTCAGTTTATTAATTATTTCAGTGGAAACTCATGGCTTCTTTCTGCTTTATTTTATTCAAGGAGTTATAATCCCTTACTACTGTTGTTTATTCTTGTGTTCACATTGTCCCAGGTGAGGTCAGTGGGAGCCTTTTTCAGTCAATTCCTGTCCTTTGATACGTCCTGCCATTTTTGCTCACTTCCTGTTTCTGGCTCAAGAAGGCATCACTTGGTACTTTTCTGCCCCAAACCTGGAGCCTTTACTTCTTATGGTGGAGGATGATATTGAGAGGCTGAGGTCCGGGCACCAGGAGTGCTCATCGCTGGTGGGAGCCCAGTCTCTAAGCTGCTCGGTGGACACAGCAAGAAGGTATACATGCATGCACACAGATGCTTGTGTATGCACGCACATGCTCACGTATGCACGCACATGCTCATGTATGCACAGACATGCTCATATGCACACACATGCTCACATATGCACACAGGCTCACATATGTACAGACATGCTCATGCATGCACACACATGCTCGCATATGGGCACACACTCGCATCCATATATTTATTTATACCTACTGTAGATTTATTAAAAACCATGAACTCAGATCAATTCCTGTGATTCTAAGTCAACACTTCATCAGGTTTAAAAAAAAAAAAAAAAAAAAAAAAAAAAAAAAAAAAAACACTTCATCAGGTTTATTTTAATATTTTCCCTTGCTACATTTCTCCCTTCCCTGTGGCTGAAAGATTCTGATTCTCAGTATTTTTACTTATTTGACCAGCTCTGCTGAATCTAAACAATCCTCCTCATGACTCTCATGCTCAGAGACCCTTGCCGGCCCTCTTCCTGTGTGGGCCCCTTTCCATCCCACTCATCCCCTTCCCGTCCTCCTGGGGGAAGTTTTATATCCTCGGTTTTAGAGGCAGAGCTTGGGGTGGGGGTGGGAGGTACCCTCTCTGTTCCAGATCTCTATACTGCAAGTCCTTAGGCATTCAGCTTTTTTTCTTTTTTTTTTTTTTAATTATACTTTCAGCTCTATATTTGTGGCCTATTTGCTAAATTTTAGCCAGCTTTTCTGTTTATGTTTGGAAGGAGAGTTTTCCACATTTATTATGCATTAAATTTTTTAAAACAAGGCTCCCTGTGTATCATTCTGAAATTTGTGCATAAGTCTTCCCTAGAAACCTTTCTAAGTTACCTTCCCACCTGTGGCAGACAGGACCCGTGGCCACAGACTCCGTGAGGTCAAGTGGGTGCCCAGCATCTCCACTTCAGTGAGTTGGGCTGGTTTAAAAAAAAAATGACAATAGAACTTAAAGGGATTTTGAGATTTAAATGGGAGGGAGTATACTTTTTGAAAAATTATTTTAGAACTTTTCGTCTTGCAGAATTTTAGTGAAGAGACACCTGAAGTGAGTTGTGATTTATTTGTCCAAGGGCCATACAAATAACGAGCTACTGAGCAGAGTCCTGGATGTTCTGACGCCACCCAGGTCCTGCCACGCAGAGCTGTGGACTCCACCCCGGGCCCCTCCTGGAACCCATACATGGGCCCCCCATCAGATGCCCCCTTTCCTCACATGGGTGCAACCCCACCTCTGTGAGCATACACCCCTCTGCACAGCCCCTTTTCTTCCTTGCTCTGATGGCTTCTCTTTTAATATTTTACCCACACTAGCTACCAGGTTCCTACTGACGCGGGTATTAGGACACTATGACAGGTGAGGCAGTCAGGGCCCCTGTCAGAGGATGGGGCGGCTGGCTCACCGACCAGGACAGAGGCCTGCACTTAGCAATCCATTGCCCACCTGGTGAAGTCAGGCAGCAAGGCTCAGGCTGCGTTTGCCTGGTCCTGGGTCACAGGTCAAGGTAGGAAACAAACTCTACACTCTCAGTACAGACCAAGCAGGCTGTTAGGGAAGAAGAGGGTTTCGCTGTGTGATTCTAAGTCAGGTGTCTCTGTCCGTGTGGCCGCTGTAACAGAGAACCACAGACCGGGGACTTGAGCACAGACATTTATTTATTCCTCATGGTTCTGAGGCTGCGAGTCTGAGACCAGGTGCCTGCAGCAAGACCTGGTGAGGACCTGCTACCTGCGTTGCTGGCTGCAGGCTGTGTCCTCACGTGGCAGGGAGAGCGCTTCTTTTATGTGTCTTCTTTTATTTTTTTAAAATATTTTATTTATTTATTCATGAGATACACAGAGAAAGAGAGAGAGGCAGAGACACAGGCAGAGGGAGAAGCAGGATCCATGCAGGGAGCATGACACGGGACTCGATCCTAGGACCCCGGGATCATGCCCTGGGCTGAAGGCAGGTGCCAAACCGCTGAGCCACCCAGGTGCCCCTCTTGTGTCTCTTCTTATAAAGAAAATTCAGTTTAAAAAGTTCCAACTGAGCTACTCACTGGTGGCCTTGAGAGATGCAAGGAGATCTACATCAGACCCACACGTCATGCTGAACAGGAATGCAGGGCTTTAGGCCTAGTGAAATCTCAGAAGCTACTTGAAGTTAGTGGAGACTGGGCTAGTTTTCACTCCCACAATATCTAGAATATCTGTGCAGTCCCGCCCACCCCACCCCAGGGTAGTGGTTTACATCGCATAACCAGCAGTGAGGACTCTTACTGGGAAGGTAAGAACAGTGAAGCTTTTAATTTTTCCTTTTGGGCCTTGATTCGAGACCAGCAGCCTCCTCACGGGATGGCGATTCCCTGCGGCCTCAAGATGGCTGCTCGTAGACAAGCAGATGCCTGTCTGGCTGCACAGTCCTCCCGGTACCCACAGCCAGCCCATCTTCCTAGGACCCTGAGGCCGGGGTTACTTGCATTTGGAGGTGGATGGAGTCTCTGGGGGTCTGTGTAGGTGCTCAGAAAAACCCCAGAGGTAACTTTAGGAAGAGTAAACAGAAAGCCGTACTTGTGTTGGGGCTGTTTCTGATGAAACCCTAATCAGTCTGCTTGGCATCGCCACTCAGGAAAGTGGAGCACATCACCCAGGGACTGTGATGACTGTGGAGCATGGGCATTGGGACATCTAACAGTGGGAGGCGCAGTGGTTCTGGAAGGTGGTTGGGATGTAGTTGTTGGCATGCCAGGGCCATAAGCATTTGGAGACAGGATGAGAACAGCCCCCCCCCCCCCCCAGAGGCTAAGTGAAAGTCAGGGCAAGGACTTCTTCCCCCAAAGGGAAATGATGGGAGGAAGGCAGACCTCAGGGAAGCATGGGGTCTCGGGACCTTGAGAATAGAACTCTCACCAGGGAGTGGGCATGCAGCACAGACCCAGTTACCAGAGGGGGATACAGCAGAGGGGTGAGCTGGTAAGCAGGACACACCGAGTTTAGGCCCAGACTTTGGCTTCCTGCCCTCGGATCCTGGCTCCACCTCCTTCCATCATTCTGACCTCAGGCAGATGGCATAACCGCTCTGGGCCTCCATTGCCTCCTCTGTAAAATGGGTTCATGACACAACCACAGGGGCGTTGGGAGGGTTACAGGGCCTAAACTCCGTGTGTCCTGCTTACAGGAGATGGCTCGTGTGCCGTGCTTAGAACACAGGCAAACGTTAAGTGGTCTGTGGTGTTGGCTCTTTTTACTTGGGAATGAAGCCGAAACCCAGGAACTAGACTCAAGACCTAAGGTCAGGCCGATTCAGGGGCAAGTGTGACTTGCTCTTGCTATTTGGATATTTAACTCTTATTTCCATAACTTGTGGCTGACTTTGGATACAGTTAGCCCAGGGCTTTGGGGAGAGGCTGGCTGGCAGGAAATAGCAGAATGGGGTATAGATTCAGGGAGAAGATCCAAGTACAGAGTATGGTTTAGACAAAGGCTTCCGTTAGGAGCAGTGTTGCCGGCTTGTTGGGGTCTGCTGTGTGCCCGTGTGCCAGCCAAGCGTTGGCTCCTCCCTCCCCACTCGTGGGCAGCCTGGGGACTCAGCGTGTTTTCTGTCAGCAAAGTAGTGAGATCAGGATGGACGTGGCCACCGATAGCCTCTTCCTCGTCTCCCAGAGGCACTGGAATGCAGGGGAGACAGTAAATTGAAAAGCAAACTCATCTTTCAAGTCCATAAAAAAAGATCAGATGCAAGGAGAGAGGAAGAGTGTGCTGTACGGGCCAGACATCGGTGCCTCGGAGAGACTGAGGGGGAATAACAGGATCAAGCCGTAAAATGTTTATGGTGTCCTAGGAATAATTGAATATTTCCTGGTTTGTTGTGCTGAGATTTTATGAGCCAAACAAGGGACCTTTAAACCTTACTTCCTTTTGCTCTTCAATAGGTTTAATTAAGATTGGACTTGGGGCTTTAAGTTGTGTGGAAACTTGAAATTTAAGACAAAACAACCCAAGACATCTACACAACCACTGAAGTAGGTAAGGACTGGATCAGTGATGTGGGCCTCCCAAATGGGCTAATAACTTGGCACCCTCTGGAAGCTAATTAAAAAAAATGTTTATTTAAGATTTTGTTTATTAGAGAGAAAGAGAGAGCATGAGTGGGGGTTAGAGGCGGAGGGAGAAGCAGACACCCTACCAAATAGGGAGCCTTTTGTGGGGCTCAATCCCAGGACCCTGGATCGTGACCTGGGCCGAAGGCCGACTTTTAATCGAGCCACCCAGGTATCCCTGGAAAGCAAATTTTTATATGTTTTTACTTAGTGATCACCCAGAGTGTGCCAACATAGAAATTTTTATCAATATGACTTGCATACATCATTCCTGTGTCCATAACCTACGTTGCCTGTGCAGTCCCTCTGTATCCTGTAGTGGAGTTTGGAGTGACCTGATGGGTCCTTCTAACCCTCCCCCTGCCCACTGGAAGCTCCTCGTATGTTTAAATGAGCTACAGGCATGAAATTGAGCACTTGGGATACAAGCAGACACAAGGAGGATGTTTTCATTCCTGAAAGCAGGAGTGCGTGTGGGGAGCAGTCCAGTGGATGCATGTCAGCCAGCAGGTGAGGGATTGTGGCTCCAACTGCCCAGTAGGGTGGTGGGCTTGCCTATGCCACACAGTTCCCTTGCTTCTCCATGGAACTTCCCCAGGAGGCCATGAAGAATAAGAAGTACAGCTCAGTTTAGTGTCTTGTCTTCTCCATGTCCCCCGTGTTAGCCCACATCGTATCTTGTCAGACTGTGTGCGAGTAGCCTCCAGCAATCTTTAGACCTGCCACCCTGAGATCCTGGGACACCATCCACGAGAGTTGCCTGGCATCACCTCTTTGGAAAAGCAACAAAAAAGTCATCAAAATTTTCCAGCTCAGGTTCCTCCTCATTTTACAGATGGGATAAGTGAGGTCCCAAAGATCCAGTGGCTTACAGTGAGCCACTGAGCCTCCTAGGACGAGGGGGTGGGCTTGCAACCTCGATCCCGTCTGCTTTCACATGCTTTCTTGTGATGCTTCCAGATACTTCCAGTGCTAGGATTTGCACCAAGCTCCACAGCAGCAGTTGTCAGGGCTGATAAAGTCTGTGCTATCGTTACCCCCATTTCACAGAGGAAGATACAGAGAGAGGGTAGTGACTGGCCCAAGGTCAGAGTCTGTATGCAGCCGATCTGACCCCAGAGTCCCTATTCCAGCTGCACCGCCTGCCCTGAGGCCAGAGCGGCCGACTGGTGTGAGCCCTATCACAAATCCCAAAGGAGAGACAATGTCTCCATCTGGAAATATCCACATGGAATCAAGGTTTAACTATGTATTAGCTTAGAAGTTATTTCTCAGGAATAATTTTCATTCAAATTTTAAGCTCCTTTGAGGATCTCAAAAAAAAAAAAATTAAATTAAAAAACAATCATTTCTCCATCCTCATTGGTGCCTAGTGACCTGAAGAAATGTTAACATATTTGTCTCCCACATCTTAATTATTCAGATGGTTATGGGAAGAGAGAACCAGGCTGCTTTCCCATGCAAATCTCAGCCAGGAGAGTTCTTTTTTTCCCCCTTTAATATAAAAAAGTGAGGCAAGAAACATATTTTTAAAGATGACTTTTATCTCATCACACCTGCTAAGATTCCTGTGTTATGGGCAAGCAGTAAAGCCACCAGATGCTTTGGCTGTTTTTAGCTTTCTTGGCTGTCTTGTGAATAGAAGGGAGGGAAATGATGTTAAGGGTCATCTTATTTGATGTTGGGGTGAAGGCAAGTGTTACTCTTAAATCAGTAAGAAAGACCCTGTGTGCACAGCGTAGATTCCAGAAAATGGGATTGTTCTGGATGCCCATGATTTTATTGCAGTAGGATATAGGGTCCTGTGTGATAGCTGAGAGAGTGGTGTGTATTGTGGGGAGGATTGTAAGTGTGGAGCCTGGGTGTGTGGGGGGAGGCAGGTTGGTTGGGAAGGGTGGGATGGTGGGGAGAGCGGTAGGCCTGGGGAGGCAGGCTGAGTAGGGGGAGGCAGGCTGGATGGAGCACCCATGTGGCCGGCTCAGGGGGTGCAGGGGCAGCAGGCCTGAGGGTCTGACAGCAGCAGGGCTGGAGAAAACAGGGTGTCATTTCAGCACAGAGCCAGCCTCTGGGAGTCTGGGAGAGGAGAGTCCAAATCATTCATGCCTCTGGACTCCTGGTGAGAATAGTAGGCAACAGTGGTGGATAAAACCAGTTAATCATGTTCATGAATCCATGAGAAAGGGCCCCTTGATGAAAGGCTAGAGGTAACCAGTGCGTGAGAAAATCCTCAAATTATTTCAGACAAATTTGATGATAGTTTACAATGTCCCTTCATAACCGAACTACAAGTATCTGCCACCTGAGAAGTGTAGGAAGAAGGAACCCAGGAGGTGAGAGATGGAGAGAGAAGTGGGGAAAGCAGGGAGAAGAGTCACACACAGGGAGGAAGCTCAGTCATTGAAAAGTCACATCGCGGAGTGAGCCTCTCACATCCTCTGTGAAGGACACGTGACTCTCCAGGTGAAGAGGCTCTGGCCTGCTGGGTCAGCATCAGGGTGATTTTACCGGGCAGGTCAAGGTGGAAATCTCTGCTCATTCTCTCTGGGGATGAAGCCTCAGTGCACTAGTGGGTTCCGGCTTGGACCACAGACATGGACCGTCTCACGGTTCTGGGGGCTAGCGTCCTGGGAGGTATGGGCAGCTCTGGCACCTTCTGAGCCTCTCTCCTGGGCCTGCGGGTAGCTGTACCTGGGTGGTTGTCCCTCCGGACACACATCCCTGGGGTGTCTCTCTCTGTGTCCAAATCTCTTCTCTCAGGACCCTGGTAGGATTGAGTACGGGCCCCCAGGAAGGTCATCGTTTAACCTTGATCAATGCCTCCAAATCCAGACCCCACGACGCCTGATTGTTAGAAGGAGGGATCCCTGGGTGGCACAACGGTTTGGCGCCTGCCTTTGGCCCAGGGCGCGATCCTGGAGACCCGGGATCGAATCCCACGTCGGGCTCCGGGTGCATGGAGCCTGCTTCTCCCTCTGCCTATGTCTCTGCCTCTCTCTCTCTCTCTGTGACTATCATAAATAAATAAAAATTAAAAAAAAAAAAAAAAAAAAGGAGGCTCTGCTGGGAGGGCCTCCGTCAACCAAGTTTCTGTACATGCCTTCCTGAGACTTAGCCAAGGTAGATGCAGGTCCCTGGTCAGAAACAGGAGTGTCCGGGCAATGAGTGTTTTGCAAATAATTGGAGCATGGCAGTTACTGTCAGGAGGGAGATTGTAGGTAGAACCCAGACAGCTCAACATATTACTAAGAAGGAGGCCTTAATGATGGAAATCCTTCCCGGGGAACTCGAGGCTCTTTGTTCACGTCTCAGCTGAGACAGGCCTTTGTTGCTTTCTTCTCTCTGTTTTTATTTTTAACAATAAGCCTGCATTTTTTTAGCCTGCCTCTGTGTCTCCCAACAGTTCAGGATGTGTTGCGAATTGTAACACGAGGGAGCAGAATGCCCAGAGTGAAGTCTGGGGAAGCAAATACAAACTTTTCTCAGGTTAATGCTGGTTTCATAAATTAACTGATAATGGAGCTGCGCACCTCAGTAAGGGCTGCGTGTTTTCCAGTGTGTGAGTTAGAAGAATGATAATTAGCTTCGGGCTCTGTGTCAGCCTCTCTGAAATGCTGGGAGCCGTCACCCGTGGAGTATCTTTCACAAATAAGGCTGTTGCATCCCCACCAGCTTATCTACATCGGGGGTGGAATAAACGGCTGTGACTTTGGAGTTCTGGTATTTGCACAGAAGGCAGCTCCTACTCGAATCTGTGCTGCCTTTTGCACAATTACCTGATCAATCTGCTCCCTTCTCCCTTCTGCAGTTGACATCACAATATTCAGGGTCTAACAGCTCTCTAATGATTTCTTTTATATTTATTAGCTCCCCACCCAACAGGATGGGGATGAGGAATTTCTGGACAGCCGGCCTGCCTTTTCTCCTCCCAGCCTGTGCTGGAGGTGCATTGATTAGATATCTACTGACCCTGGTTAGTCCTGCATTCCTACTACAGGTCATTCCCTCGGTCCTCCGTTTGGCAAGGCCTGTGAGCTCCTGTGGCTCAGAAAAGGAAAAAGCTGGAGCCTCTCAAAAGTGCTCTTGGCTGTAGGAGACTGAAGTAAATTTATAAGCAGGATGGGCTTCTGCCACATTTTTAAAGACAGAGATTTATTTGCAAAGGGGCAGCCAGAGAGCTGCTGGGATGGATGAGGAGGGATGAGCCCTAGTGACACAGATGCAAATCCCTGAAATATTTCTTTTATAATTAGGCATTTATTTACTTTTTTCATTTTTAAAAAAGATTTTATTTATTTATTCATGAGAGACACACAGAAAGAGGCAGAGACATAGGCCGAGGGAGAAGCAGGCCCCATGCAGGGAGCCCAATGTGGGACTCGATCTGGGACTCCAGGATCACATCCTGGGCTGAAGGCAGACGCTCAACCGCTGACCCACGTAGGCGTCCCTTGGGCATTTATTTTAGATGAGGACGAACACACATCACTCATGTCTGTGGATAGCGCAGAGCCTGGAGCTGAGCTGCAGGGTCATTCCCACGGGGCAGAGCCCACCAAAGCCTGCCCTCCCACCCTGGCGTCTAAGCCCAGTGTCAGGGGGCCCTGGAGGCTCATCCTTCCAATGCAGGCCTCTCCTTTAATTTCTACTTCCCTCACTTTTGGGGCAACTGCAAGCTTTCCTTTGTCATTCCACAATCTCCTAGTTCTGCCTGCTTGATCTTCTGTGCCCTACCCCCACATCTGTCTCCCACATCCCAACGTGGGGGCCTGGAGCCCAGGAGGGTGAGGTGTTCCCAAGCCCAGACTCAGGGCGGAGCCGGCAGACGGCTCTCTTTGGGAGACATGGAGTCGACAAGTAAGTCCACGAAGGACAGGGGAGCCGTGTGTCCCATCGGCAGGGAAGGTGGAGGGGAGACTTCTGGAAGAAGCCCATGGTGTCAACCCCTGAGAAGGCAGGAGAGCCGCGAAGCCACGCCAGCAGGGAACCCCCACCCAGCGCCCCAGTGGCTCCTGCACTAGAAAGAGCCGGGCTCCTTGGGGCCATGGTCACTGCGCCAGGAAACAAGACCCCGCTCAGAGAATGCTGGAAACTTGCTGAACCGCATGGAAGCCAACCTGAGGGCCTCTCCCTCCCGCCCCCGGCCAAACCCCAGGACAGTAGGATGAAGACCATAAACATACACTGTGACAGATTCAACTCTCCGTGTAAAATAGGAAGAAGTCCTTACAGGCATCAGTGACCGAATGAATAAATGTGGAGACAAGAAGGCTGCCAGAGAGAAATGCCACTGATGGGTGTCAGTAGAACAGGGAGGTGGAAAAGGATTGGGTGCCAAAGGGGGAAATGTGGGAAGGAAACCTGAGGCAGAAGGAGCCTCCAAATAAGGAGGAGGGCGCAGGGGAGAGGCAGACGTTCCAAGGGGGCAGAGAGGGGTGGATTGGAGGGAGGACAGGGAGAGGGAGGCTGGTGTGGGTAGAGGCCAGAGGGCAGGCTGCAGTGGGGAGGGAAGTAGGGGGGAGAGGTCTGCGGTGGGGACCACTGAGCTGAGCCTGGAAGCTGGGTTGGGCTGGGAGGAGCATCCTTCCTCCATTGTAGGGCTGCAGTAGGGGGCCAGAGCGGGGTAGGGGTGCAGGCCAGAGGGAGCTAGCTCAGAAAGGGCATCTGTGAGACCCTGAAGGTATCAGACTTTATTCAAGGGTAGTGGTCAGTCATTTAAAGGTTTTTTTTTTTTTTTTTAAGATTTTATTTATTTATGCATGAGAGACACACAGAGAGAGGCAGAGACACAGGCAGAGGGAGAAGCAGGCTCCATGCAGAGAGTCTGATGAGGGATTCGATCCAGGACCCCGGAATCATGCCCTGAGCTGAAGGCAGATGCTCAACCACTGAGCCACCCAGGTGCCCCTCATTTAAGGTTTTAAAGCTGGTGTCCAAGCTTTTAAGTTCCTGCAGGTTTAGACAGTTTCATCTTAAACATATAGACTTTCTTGTTTTCACTGAAGAATCCCAATGTATTTTGAATAATTTGCTCGACAGACTTTAAAATAGTTCCCTTTAATTTTTATGGAAACATTATATGTGTATGTGTACCTGCATGTGTCTATGTACACATATCATAAATGACCAGCTGGGTGAATTCTCACCAATGGGACGCAACCACACGTATAACCAGCGCTCCGATGAAGCAGCACACATTCCTGACTGCCTGGAAATCCCCTGCCCTGGATGCGAACTTCCAGAAACTACCTTCTCCAAAGATAACTGCCTTTCTCACTTCTAATAGGATAAATTATTTTATCTCTCTTTGTAATTTATATAAATGGTACCATATTTATGTTCTCTTTCATGTTGGGAGTTTTGCTCAGTATTAAGCTCTTAAGATTCCAGTCCTGTGATTACCTGTATTTGAGGATCAGCTGTTGCCATTCCATTGGGCGAACAGAGCATGATTTACTTGTACATTCTATAGCTGATAGGCATTCGGGGGGCTTCTAGGTTGGGGCTGTTACGAATAGTGCCACTATGTACATTCTAGTATGTGTCCTGGTTAACATATGCATGCATCCCCATTGGGTATAAACCTGAGAGTGGACCTACAGGGTCATAAAGTATGCATGTATTTGGCTTTTAAATTTTAGTCCTAGCAAGAATGTGGTCTTGAATATGGCTAACTAGTGAAGTTGGGCACCTTTTTCAATATGTTCATTGGTTATTCAGATCTTTTCTTTTATATAGTGTCTGCTCAAGTCATTTGCCCCTTTTAAAATTAGATTCTCTCTTTTTTTCTTCTTGATTTGTAGGGGATCTTTATTCTGGATATAATTCCCCGGTTGAATATGTTTTATTATGATTTTCTTCTACCACTCTGGGGGGTATTTTTCTGCTCTTGATGGTGTCTTTTAATGAATAGAAATTCTTAATTTTAACATGGTCTAATTTATGCCTTTGTTCTTTTATGATGATTTCTTCTTTTGACCTTTTAAAGAAAGCTTGCCTACTGCAAGATTAAGAAGATGTTCACTATTTCCTCTGAAAAGCTTTATGTTACACCATTTACGTTTATATATGCAATCCATCTAGTATTGATTTTTTTTCCCCTATTGTGTGATGAGGTCAGTCTATTTTTTCCATGTAAGTATAAAGTTGTCCCAACACTGCTCACTGAAAACATCATCCTTTCCCCAACTGTGCTGTCACCTTTGTCATAAATCAGATAAACGAGTGTGTGTACATGTGAGTTTGATTTACTACTTTTGATTTTATTGCCCAAACTTCAAAGAACACCTGTCTCTAACTACTGAGGATTTTGTTGCTGTCATTGACAATGTTTATATAGAAAAAAAATTTTATGGCCCCCAAAGCTCAATAGTATATTTTTGCAAAATGATGTGCCGGCAGAGTTTCAGATTATGTTCCAGATGTAATAGGTAGAATGTGAGGAACACCGGTGGATGCTGTGTAAGTATGGTGAGTGTGGAGAAAGGCATCATGCATCTCCCATGTTCCTCTGCTAACACCTTCCCTGCGTTGAAAATCGCTGTTAATAATCATGTTAGTGATTACAACACAGCATTTTTTTAGTATTTTATCTCTTAACTTGAAAGCATATTATATTATAATATACTGTATATACAGTATATTGTATATTGTTGTATACAGTATATTATATATTATATTACAACCATATATTGTTATTATATTTATTACTTTTGTATTTGTGTTTTAGTTTTAGTTATCTCTTAGGAAGCTGGTAGGAGGTTTTCCATGTATGTGAATTGTATTTTTAATGCAGTAGGATGTAGGTTCCTGGTTTCTATGCCGATGTCTGAATTTCCTGAAGGGATAGTGCCCACCATGAAGGGATGTTAAGCATTTGCTCATTGAGCTACTGGCACTATGCACACTTAAAGAAACCAATGCAGAATGATCTGTGAGCAATCTGTGATTCAGAGTTGGGGATTACACAAGTGTCCCTTTTAGTCCCTTCATTTAAACAGGACGTTCTAATTTTGAAAATGTAGTAGTTAAATTCCTAAGTTCATGAAAGCCTAAGCCTAAATTCTGGTAAGCCCATCCTGGTTCTCTTGGGCCCATATGTACTCTATGCCTTTATTTTCAGAATAACTGATCTCACTCTTGGAGGTGGCATGGCTATATATGATTTAGAATAGTTTTCAGTATGGGAGTTGTCTCTTCTCTCCCATTATTTATTTACTCAAATATTTATATCAGTATGAACCTCTGGATGTTTATTTTGTATTTTGGGTTATAACACAACACTGCTTTATTTCTCTGGTTCAGAATTTCCCAGCTTGGACATTGGGGGTTCTTTTAGTTGATTCTTGTGTCCCTTTGATATACCCCTATCAAGGTGGATTTAAAAATTTTTTTGAGCATTTTATTACTTTCTGGTACTCCAGGATACTCTGGGCTCATCTAGTATATTTTCTGTCCCAATGCTAGAAGCTAGAATTAGCCATTTCTCCATGGAGCTCTGATTTCGTTTCTTTTCTTTCTTTCTCTTTCTTTCTTTCTTTCTTTTCTTTTCTTTTCTTTCTTTCTTTCTTTCTTTCTTTCTTTCTTTCTTTCTTTCTTTCTTTCTTTCTTTCCTTTCTTCTTTCTTTCTTTCTTTCTTTCTTTCTTTCTTTCTTCTTTCTTTCTTTCTTTCTTTTCTTTCTTTCTTTCTTTTCTTTTCTTTTCTTTTCTTTTCTTTTCTTTTCTTTCTTTTCTTTTCTTTCTTTTCCCTCTCTCTCTTTCACACAGAGAGAGAGAGAGAGAAAGAGAGAGAGAGAGAGCGTGTACAAGCTGGGGGAAAGGCAGAGGGAGAAGCAGGCTCCCCACTGAGCAGGAAGCCCAATGTGGAGCTTGATCCCAGGACCCTGAGATCCTGACCTGAACCGAAGGCAGATACTTAACCCACTGAGCTGCCCAGGTGCAAAAAGCTCTGGCTTCTTTTATTGAAGAATGGTGTCAGGAACCAAGATCTGGGTGGTAGCTATGCTCATTCCTACCAGGGTGTCATTTCTATAGACACTTTTATTTGACAGAGCAAAAAATACGGTGTTTATGCTAAGCCCTGCATGTACTCATACCTGTACGTATTTCTGCACATAACCATTCTGCATCTGTACTAAGCTAAGCGTGAGTTCATACTGAGGTCTCCTCTTCTGATCCATCACCACATAGATAACCGATCCATGGTAGGAAGGTAAACCTACCTTCCTCTGTAATCAGTACCTCCCACCACTGCTGTCGGAAAGCTGGTTCCCACCATCCACCATCTGTTTCCATACACATTCCATTCAAGTATACATACATGTACGGCGACTTCAGAGTTGCTGACCTGTAATGCCGTGGGAAAGACCTTTATCCACTACAGAATGGTGCTCATGGCTGGTTCATTTTGCCTTTAGTCTTACAGACCCTGTTCACTTCCAAAGTTACTCAAGACTATGTTTTCCCCCACTCCTTCGTGAAGTTGATTCATACATTTGTAAAACAGATTACTTTGTCATATTTTTCATTCCATCTGGGGACACCTCTTAAAAGATTTTTAAAAATCTGTGTACATTAATTCACTGTTTTGATGACTGCCTATTAAACATACTTTTATGGCAACATTCAGAGCAGTTTCACTCTGTCAACAGCCTCCTGTGTCTCGCTTTTTCACCCCCTCTCTGAGCCCCTGACAGTCACTGATGGACATTGTCAGTGTCTTTGTCTTTTTCAAAATGTTGTATAAACAGAGTCTTATATGATGAAGCCTTTTCAGACTGGCTTTTCTTGCTGAGCAATATACATTTAAGAATCATCCATGTGTCTTCCTAGCTTACTAGCTCCCTTGCTAGCTTCCTTCTTTTTGTCAGTGAGTAATATTCCATAGTGCAGAGGTGTCAATGTTTATCAATTCGTGTATCAAAGGGCTTCTTGGTTGCTTCCACTTCAGTAATTATGTATAAACATTTACTATAAACATCATGTGCAGGTTTTTGTATGGACATAAGTTTTCAAGTCAGCTGGGTAAATGCCTTGGAGCCGCTGCTGAATCATATGGCAGGACTATATTTAGCTTCATTTGAGGCTGCCAAATGGTCTTCCAAGGTGGCTGTACAGCTTGGTATTCTTAGCAGCAACTGAGAAGCTACTGTTGCTCATATCCACACTGGCTTTTTATTTCCATTATTTTCCTTATTGCTTTCCTATCTTAAGTTGCGTTGATTTTTGCTTCTGTAGTTGTGATATACTTTTTTGTTTGCTTTGGGTTTATTTTACTCTTCTTTTTCCAGTCTTTTGAAGTAGGAGGTTATATTATTGATTTGTGACTTTGTTTACCTCTTTTCTGATGTAGCTAGTCGTGCCATGAGTGTCCTCTTCAGTGCTCCTTTGGCTGTGTCCCACAAATTTTGATTTGTTCCATTTTCATTAAAGAATTTCCTTGAGACTTCCTTTTTACCTGTGGATTATTTACAAGTGTGTTTTTTAGTTTCCAAGTATTTGGAGATTTTCTTTTTATCTGTTATTTTTGTTTGATTTCATTGTGGTTAAGAATACACTCTATTATTTCACTTCTTTTAATTTTGTTGAGGTTTGTTTTATGCCTCAGGCTAAGGTCTATAGTGGCTTATGTTTCTCGTGGACACTTGAAAGGAATGTGTATTTTGCTGTTATTGGATGGAATGTTGATTAGGTCTTGATTGATGGTGTTACTGGGTTCTAAGTCCTTTAGGCTCCATCTAGTTATGCCATTTGTTGAAAGATGGATGTTGAGTCTCCTGCTGCCATTATGAATTTGTCTGTTTCTCCTTTTAAGTTCTATCAGTTTTTGCTTCACATATTTTCAGCTGTTGTTTGTTGCATACATATGTGGAATTGCTATGTCTTCTTGATGGAGTGAGCCTTTTATCGTTGCATAATGTCTTTCTATGTCTCTATTAATTCTATTTTCTCTAAAGTCCACTAATGTCTGATATTAATATAGCCACTCACTATTTTCCTTTTTTTTATTTTAAAATATGTTTATTATGTACTTTACATTGAGCACTTCAGAAAAGAAAATAATTACAATGATTTTAGAATGCAATTCCTGGATTCAATAAATGTCCTCTATAATTATATCCAATCAATATCTAGAGTTGTATGTAGACCCTACGTTAGCTAACAAATAAGTAAAATAACTATGTTAATCTCAGGGATGAGAGACACACATGATCACTTAAGTCACTCTGCCACCATGTTTTTTTTAAAAACATGATTCACTTTTGTTTCAAGTACATATACAGCCATTGCAAGAGTTACATTAGACCACTGATGTTAACACCTTAAAACTATGTATGATCTTTGCTGCCTTAAAAGAAAATTTAGTTATTGCAAAGAAATTCAACAAAGTTTCAGGACCTTTGATCACAACCTTCGGTGCTTGTTGTACTACTCTGGTGAACATAAAGGTTCAAGTAAGGCCAACAAAGAAGAATATTTCCTCTTTTCAGTGAAGACATAATGCAAGGACTAGGTGAACTAGCATCCTACAAACTAGCCATCAAGAGGTTACCAATTAAAGGATGTGAGTACATTTAAAAGCCTTGGCCAGTGTTACAAAAACAAAACATTTAGATTATTTACGAATATAAGCATAATTGGTGCTTTATCTTCTATAAATAATCATTTTTGAAATGCTAAAGGTGAGTTCCAACTGCGCTCTTTCCTCATGTGAGAAGAGGTGGGGACACACGGGATGACCTACTGATTTACCTTCTCAAAGTATTCTTTGGAAGCAGTTGTATGTGGCTTGATTGTAGGAGAATCCGGGGTCCAGTTTGCTGGGCAGACTTCTCCATGGGTTTCCACAAACTGGAATGCCTTCACCAAGCAGAGGGTCTCTTCCACACTTCGGCCCACAGGGAGATCATTGACACTCAAATGCTTGATGACTCCATTGGGGTCAATGATGAAGAGACCTCTTAGAGCAATACCGGGGCCTTCTAACAGCATGCCATAGTCTCGAGGAATCTGTTTAGTCAGATCTGACAGGAGTGCAATGTTCATGTGGCCCAAACTGCCATTCTTCTGCGGTGTGTTGATCCAGGCGAGATGGGTGAAGTGGGAATCCACTGACACTGCAACAACATCACAGTTCACGTCGTGAAATTCTTTGGCTTTGTCACTGAAAGCAACAATTTCTGTAGGACACACAAAGGTGAAGTCCAATGGATAGAAGAAAAGCACCAAATATCTCCCCTTAAAGTCATCGAGGGTTAGGTCTTTAAACTCTCCGTTGACAATGGCAGTGCCCTTAAAGTAGGGCGCGTGCTGGGTGACGGCAGGAGCGTGGTAGGAGGAACTGGTGCTAAAAGCAAATTTTGCTTGACTAGAACCAGACCACAATACATTTGTCAGGCATGTTCTTCTGGAAGCAGCAGGTCTAAGGGCTGCAGAGGCAGAGATGCCCCATGGAATAGCACTCACATGTCGGGCAATCGAAGCCCAGAGTAACCTTCCCACCGCGGCTGTCATCTTCAGTGCGTGTGGGATTCGCGGGACTGGCCCTATTTTCCTTTTTTTTTTTTTTTTTAAAAAGGTTTATTTATTTGGGGGGCAGCAAGGGGGTACAGAATGGGGAGAGAAAGAATCTCAAGCAGACTCTGTGCTGACTGTGGAGCCCAACACAGAGCTCCCTAGGACCCTGAGATCATGACCTGAGCCAAAATCCAGAGTTGGACGCTTAATGGACTAAGCCACCCAGGAGCCCTGCCACTTTTGATTTCTTCTGATTAATGCTTGCATAGTATTTCTTTTCCCATCTTTTACTTTCAGTTTGTCTATATATTGATATTTGAAGTGAGATTTTTGCAGGCAGCATAAGGTTGGATCATGTTTTCTTTTCTTTTCTTTTCTTTTCTTTTTTTTTTTTTGAGGGGGTCATGTTTTCTTAGTCCCCTCTGCCAAGTACCTTTTCCCCCTGCTTCTTTAAAAAATAATTAATTTTTCTATATTTGTATATGGTGTGAAATGATCACCACAGTAAATCTAGTTAACATCTGTCATCATACAGTCACAAAATTTGTTTTCCTGTGATGAGGACTTTTAAGATCTACTTTCTTAGCAGTTTTCAAATATTCAATACGTTATTATTAAATACAGTTACTATGTTGTGTATCATATTCCCAGATCTTCATTATTTTCTAATTGGAAGTTTATGCCTTTTGACCTCTTTGCACATTTGAAATGGCTGTTGCCTTCTGTTTTAAAAATAGGAAAACTGAAGTTCAGATATTAAACAATTTGGCTTAATAATCAAAAGGGACCTTATCCCAGGATCTTTGATCCAAATTTCATATGTATACAATGTATAATATAATGTACTTTTATTATATTTACTAAGTGCTATGTATCTTAAAGGGAGGGAAAAACACTATATGCTGAAATAAATAAAGACCAAATTTATAGAAGTTATTTATAGGATATATTGGATTAGGTTTCCAAAGATTAGAGTCTACTTGATGGGATGGGGGAGAGTACTCCAGGTGTTTCTAGGAAACAGAGTAAGAGAAATGAAGTGTATTGACTGATGGGAATAGTACATCACCAGGGAATGAAGCTAGGGAGAAGAGTGGAGCTAAAATTCTTATTTGGAAGTAAAAAAATAATTCCATCTAGAGCTTTACAGTCCTAACAAGTAGATCTTGTTTTTTTTTTTTTTTTTAAGGTTTTATTTATTTATTCATGAGAGACACACACAGAGAGAAGCAGAGACACAGGGAGAGAGAGAGGCAGGCTCCATGCAAGGAGCCCAATGTGGGACTCGATCTTGGGACTCCTCAAGATCACGCTCTGGGCCAAAGGCAAGCGCTCAACCACTGAGCCAGCCAGGCATCCCTAGATCTTGGTTTCATATGAGTGATCAGGTTGTTAATTTTTCTTGGTCCCACAACCGTGGTGTTTAATATTTATTATCTTGCCCTTTCTGAGTGACTTGTTTCCTGCCCACATGCTGTGAGGTCCTGGGAAGTGGAGACCAAGACTCGTTCACAATGTTCTATGTTATGGCACCACAAATGGCACCTTTAGGAGGGAGCACAGGTGTGGAAGGGTGGGTGCCTGCAGGTTACCCAGGGTGGCGAGTCCTTGTGTCTGCTGAAGGTTTGTGCATCAATAGCTGGAAGCAGGTCAGAATTAGCTACCATTCACATGTCAAATGAAATTATGAGTTAAAGAAGGATAATGTCAATCAAGAGAAACTTGAAGCACCACAACATTGCAGAGATTAATGACTCAGGGTAATGGTGCCAAGAGTCTCCCAGAGGTACATCTTTAGTAAAACCACTCAGATAAGTTTGAATAGTCCCAGCCAGGACAACACCCCATCCTATGGTCAAAGCAATGGGAGTTCAAGGGGGAATTAATGTCCTCATCTATAATCTGATGCGAGAAAGGTCTCTGAGTCCAGAGAAGAGCTGCTGCTTGCTTGAAGCTGTTCAATGATGTCGCTTTGCTGAACTTCTCCTGGCTCTTAACTTAGAGATGAGGGTGGTCTGTGGGATGTGGTGGGGAGGTCATGAGTCAGCTTCTCTGAGGGGAAAACCATGTGTCCCCAAATACTTAATTCCTTTGTCAGCTTAAAGAGTCACTTTTTTTTTTTTTGCTTTGTTTTGTTTTGTTTTTTTGTCTCAGACCACAAAATGTTGTGGATATTATGCTTCCTGAGTGTAGCTATGCAGTAAACATAGAAATAGAATTTAAATAAAACCATGGATTCATAACAGACCATTAGGACTGTAACATGAGAAGTAGGCCACCTCTGGAGATGTATACTGAAGAGTATCTTCCATTCTTAGAAGCTTTCTGAGGCACCCCTGAAAGATGGCAATTTAGTCTCAACCTGAATCTTCTGTTCCAGGGAGTTCCACCCTTGCTGGCTATCTCAGAAACTATGGCTGAAGTTGCCACAAGTTCACAGGGATCAAGTTTACCTCAATAGAGGAAAGGACTTGCTAACTTTCCTTAAGGGAAACTGAGAATGGCTGAGGCTAAGGAATGATGTTGATATCATGGAATATTATGGAATTAAAAGATGTCTCGTACAAGTGGTCTCTCATAGCCATGTTCAAGCATGGCATGGGGGAGGCAGCCATGGGCTCATGACCAAAGCAATAAGGAATAACACTGAACTTGGAAAATAAAGGTGAAAGTAAGAATGGTGGGCAGATAAGAAAAGATAAGAAGACAATTGTAAAAATCAGAGTGTGGGCAAAGCAGAGCACCCAAGCCAGCTGGCATTTGGGAGACAGGGGATGTGCTAATACTGCCTCACCTCCCACTCTGCGGTGCCTCTGATCCACTGGGACGTTTCTCCTGGCCTAATTATGCTGCTGTGTCACCAGGAGCTTAAGGTAAGAAAGAAAACTTACCCTTTTAGGCAAGCATCTGGCAGATGGAAAAGAGATTCATTACTCCCAGAAATACCTGATCTTACTTCTGTCGACCTAATGAAAGTGAATTGTTTTCTCCTGGAAATGTAATCATGGTGGCTATTCCATCACACTTTTATACTTCCACTTTCTCCCTAAAGGATTTTTTTTTTCTCTTACTCGGAGATGTTGCAGGATCCATTAATTTGATATGATGCAGGTTGTTATAAATAATATTTCTTTCTGCAAATAAGTAGGTAGAAAATGTTAAATTTGATATATTGGGTTTAGAAAAACCATTTTCTGCCTTCTCTAGCTAATTGGACATTATAACATGTTAATTACAAGTGTACCTATAATGCCAAGGGATTAAAAAAAATGCAATGACTTTAGAAAGAAAATTCAGAATCTGTTTGGGCTTGTTTTCTCCTCCCTGTGGAATTTCTGTGATATCTCCTTTCCAAGGTGATTAAGAACTCCTCCGAGGTGTCCATTTAGGTACATAATGGAGCTACAGATAAGGAACATAAGGGATTAGGGTTTTAGCCTTATTTTCATCTCTTTGACACATAACCAGCTGGAGGAAATAGGATTATCTGTGTTCTTATTTTTTCCCTATATACTCTATATACGTTCTCATTATGTTTACACATCATCAGGGAATGGTAAATTCCTTAAGCAGTTGTCCAGCACAGGGTTTGCATGGTGCTGCCGGAACAGCAGCACCCTAACATCCTCATTTCTAAGATCGCGAAGCTTCAGTTCTCCTCTCAAAGTGAGCACAGAAAGGCTCAGAGCTAGAGAAGCAGCGAGGGTGGGAGGGGAGGAGGCAGTATTTATGGGCTGGCATGGCCATAAATGAGGCCATGAGGAGGCAATGAGGAGGCTCGGTGTGACCTCACTGTAGTCCTCCACCCTTACTTAGTGGCCGCTGTGCCGCCAAACAGGAGACAGAGCACAGACACATCTTACTTTTCTTAGGTCAGTGAGCAAAGGTTTACCCAGCTCCTGCCAGGCAGGGCACGGTGCTCGATCTGGTGCAGAACCAGAAACACACCAACAGAACCCTCACTGATGTGCGCAGGAGCAACAGTAGGTCGTGAATAGGCCTCAGGCAGGATAAGGGAGCCCGCACCCAGGGCATCCCCAACATGGGAGGCAGGCACCCTGCTTGAGCAGATAGGACACAGGTCTGAGAACCAGGGCTTCTCCTGCTGCTGCCCTGGGAGTGGTTTTCTCCATTGATGGTCATGACGAACCATTGGGCAACTTTGCCTACGGTCAGCTCTCCTTGTAAGCTGCCATTCTCCCTTTCCAGTGTTTCCTCCTTTTCCTAAGAAAGGAAGGAAGGAAGACACCTACAGAGGGAGATGACAGGTGTCGGTCAGCAGTTCTCTGTAAATCACGATTGTGAAAGCCCAGCCTTTTCACGACCTGGTTAATGAACTCCAGTGGGCTCACGTTCAGTCCTGGAGTTCCTTCCCATTTCTTTCATTTCAAAAAGAGAGAGGTTAATTTCTCGCTTTTTAAAAATTAATAGCAGTTAATTGGATCTATGATAAAGGCAAAACAGAGTTATGATGAATTTTTTTAAAAGATTTGTTTGTTTATTTATTTATTTATGATAGAGAGAGAGAGAGAGAGAGGCAGAGACACAGGCAGAGGGAGAAGCAGGCTCCATGCCAGGACCCTGATGGGAGACTTGATGCCGGGACTCCAGGATCACACTCTGGGCCAAAGGCAAGCGCCAAACCGCTGAGCCACCCAGGGATCCCTGTTATGATGAATTGTTGACATGGATCTCTTTTGGGGAAAATGTACAGAAGAACTAAGGCAATGATGTGTGGTTTTTTTTTAATCCTACTTTTTATAATGGGCTCTCATTTCACAAAATTTACATATGACCAGCAAACTGTGACCAGAGAATGTATTGCCAAAACAACCAAGAGGCTTAATATAGAATCCAGTTAATTTAGTGGTAAACATCGGGGGAGTCAGGCATGATACTTTCTGATGGCAGTCGAGGCTGTGGTGGAAATAATGTTGGATTAAGTGTTAAGAGATCTGGCCTCTAATCTGGCATCTGATAAAACTGTGTGTCCCTGGTGGAGGCATTCTTTTTCTCTGGAATATCTGTGGAAAGAGTGTAATGCCCATCATTCTAGTTATCCATCACTGCTTAAAATATCACCTCCCAGCTTCCATGGCATCCTTTGGCTATAAGTGAGTCTACTGGTTTCAGCTGAGTCACAAACCTGCTCCGGTTCACATGGAGAAGTGGCTCCAGCTCTACCTGTAGGAGCAGCCAGGTCCTCCAAGAGCATTTAGAACAGGAGACACCCTTTCAGTCATTCAGAGAAAACACATGCTTTCCACCTAAGCTACCATTTTTAATGCTTAATCATTGCCTCAGAATATGAAATAAACATCCTTTTTGTAGGATGGATAAACATCCTTTTTGTAATTTTTCATAACTTGCACCTGTCAAACATCTTTTTGGGTATAACTTCTTGCAGACTTCTCTCTCTCTCTCTCTCTCTCTCTCTCTATATATATATATATATATATATATAATTAATATATGCATTTATATTTATTTTTATTGTACTTATATATTTAATTCATTTTAAAAATTTTATTTATTTTCCCCAGCTTTATTAAAATATAATTGGCTCATAACATCGTGTGAGGTCACGGTATACAATGTGTTGATGTGATACATTTATGATTGCAAAATGATTATCACCATAGTATGTAGCTAATTCCTTCATCATGTCACATAATTACCATTTCTTTTTTGTGCTGAGAACATTTAAAATCTACTCTCTTGGCAACTTAAGATTGTCTGATACAGTGTTATCAGCTAGCATCACTATGCTGGCCATTAGACTTCCCGAATTTATTAATCTTGGAAGTGGAAGTTTATATATATTTTTGATGTTTGTTTAAAATCCAGCCAAGACCATATTATTAAGGATAAAGCTTTTATAATCTTAAAAACTAGGTTTGATAGGTAAGTTATCAGATATATGAGATATCTATGCTTTCAGCTGGCCTGCACAGTTGCCTAAGGACCGTTGTGATTGAATTAAATCCTAGGTAGTGTCTACCGGCTTCCAAACCCATGAGGGCTTCTCTCCTGGGAAATCATTGTGATTTGCCTACTAAGTGAGAAACAGAATTATTTAAGAATCCCTTTGGCCTTACAGTGGAGATATCGCAATGGCAGATGAAGACACCTGGGTGCTTGGGTTCGCTGTGGGCTCTCACTGGCATCCTGGGAAGCTCTTGGCAGCTGTTCTAGTCAACAGAATTTCCATCCTCAGCTGTACCTCCTTCAAGGGAGGCTCCATCATGTAGTGGTTGAGAGAGAGTTCAGCCTTTGGTATCAGACAGCCCAGATTCTAAATCTTATCCCGACCCCCCATGTGTCCTTACATTTCCTTATCTGTATTATCTGTAGAGGGTCACAGTGACAGAAGCCAGTTATAGATTCACATGAGGGTAAGTGGTAGTGTGAAGCACTTAGCTCCATGCCAGGCATGAAGAACTATTTGGTGGCTGCTAATGTTATTAGTTTTATTTCATTATCACTGTTATCCTTATGTACATCGGCATTTGATATTATTTCAGTAGGTTTTCCCTGCTCTCAGAATTCCTGATAGCTGGGTGAGCCAGTGTTTCTCTTGGATATCATCTGTAAGGAATAGCTCGTAACAGAGGCGTTGAGAAGATTCCCACTGCTGCTATCTGTAAACTCAGAAGCTTCCTCATGGAGCTGCTCTGTTGCTGTGCATGTCTGTGTCTTAAAAGGATTGTGGTAGAATGGAAAGTGCTGGCCACCACATCACTGCTCAGACTAGAGTGGAGGCACTGCCCGAGGCTCTCCGATCATCCCCAAGTTCCTTTCCCTGAGAATTTCCATCTGTTGGTAACATACTTTTGAGATGTAGCACTGGGGAAGCACATTTCTCATATTTTATTCTGAAATAAGATTACAGGGCATATGATGAAGCAGAAGACTCGTATGTAACCTTTGGGTATGTGTGCCAACACCGGTTTAGAGCAGTTCAAGGAAGTACAATATACACAGCTGCCCTGTCTGGATTTGAAGCCAACAACACACTTTCCAATCACCTTCACTTCCTGAGTTCAAAACAGAGCCAATTTCATCTGCCTTTTCCCCAGTGGCATGATTTCCAGAATTCTCCTCACTCTGGTTTTCTAATTAGTCTTTACTGCAGAATGGGTCTGAGCAAAATAGAGTACATGACCTTTTCTCAATATCTGGGAATGATGTATCAATGACTGCATGCTAAGGTAGCATCAACTGGTGAGTAACGTTACCACATTCTGAACTTACTGCAAAAATGTGGAGGTCTTAGTTGATGGTAACTGTTGTCAAGCTACGTATCCTCTGTTGTGTCTTGCAATTGAGTTTTTGAACTTAATGCAAGCCTTTCTACTAATGAGTACGGTGCTATTTTTTTTTTTTTTTTTTTTGGCATATGACTTTTAACTGGTCCTCATTCCATAAACAACAACATCGCCCTTCTGGCCATGCACACCACTTTGTGCTGAACTTCTACTGAATCTACAAAGCTAAATAACCCCTCAGAGTAATTCCAGTGCTTGGAATATTCCAGGACAACGCTTTACACACACACAAAATAAGTAAAAGTGTACTTCCAGATAGCCTCCATATGAACCCTTGTGCAAAAAGTAAGGCATTATTCATGTAAAAGAATTCACTTTAGGAAAAAAAAAAACCCTTCATCTTGACCTTTTGTCAGATAGCAAATTGGTGAATGAGTATGTTTGGACGGATTTAAGAACGTTACATTAGCGACATGACTTTCATGGTTATTTCCCTCTAATTCACTGAGAGCCTTTCTCTCATTTACACTCTCATGAGTCACCACCTTACAGCCAGCAAACTGCCAGGCCCTGAGCAGGGCAAACCCCACCTCTCCGGCATCTGCCTCATTGTTTCCTTAGCTTGACAGTGGCCACAGTGTTTCTTCCTATTTCTTAAACACAGCACTGGTGTCCTCCCGCCCTTGCACTTGGGATGCCCCTGTCAGTGGTGTTAATCCTCCCCGGGCTTTGTCGGGACTTGTTCTCAGAATTCTGATCCAGCATCAAGTACCAGCCCTTGCTCGGGGCTTCCCCTCAGCTCCTGCCTTACCTCCCCGCCCATTTAGACCATGTCCCATTTATTCACAATTCCAAGCCAGAACCCCGACTCGCTTTCTTTGTAGAACTTTTCACTGAGATGCCCATAAGGTCTTGTTTATTAACCCAGGCCATGCCTGTTGGTGCCTGCTTTCCTGGTGTAATTATTAATTACTCTCAAAAACGTTCTGGTCTAGATATTACATTAGGTACAGGTCATGTTTATCACTTCTAGAAGTGATACTTCCTTATTTTTCCATATTATTCTTAGGTGTCTCTTCACTGGACTATACAAACAGGGGACTCTGTACTAGGCAGTTATCTAGGCATTGGGGAGACAAAAGTCAATAAAAAAGTCATAAGAACTCCATAAATATTTCTTGTTAGGACCAATTAAATGAATTTTAGACTTTTATATGATCTGTGCACAGACACATAAATGGACTTAAGTGAAAATTTTGGTTCAGGTTTCATATCATAGTTATTCGGACTTATAGTCCAAATAATATATAAATAGGGATAAACTCCCCTTCATTTAAAGGAATGGGATTGCAAAGTAATTGTCAGAAAGTTTATTGAAAAAGAACTTTATTTGGAAAGGTATCTCCTACTCCACTGCATGAAGCTCCCTGGAGAGGTGGTGGCCTATCTATTAGCAGCTGGAGTCCTCTCTGTACCTTTGTTAATTGTTTCTTTTCAATATCTGGCCTTGGTATATGACAACTTATTCTAGACAACCCGGGCAACATTCTAGCAAATAGCAATAATACCCACTTTGTGTCCTTTTATCAAATAAAGTATATGAGCTACATCACAATCAAGAAAACCTGTCTCAATGAAAAGATAAACATCAACATTGAATAAAAATGTCTCCAGTTTTTTTTTCAAAAATTATGCCAGGATCCTTCAGGCATTTCCCACTTTGTTTTTGATCTGGGGGGACCTTCAGTCACTTGAGAATAGAAGTCTACGTTGGGGGCAGCCCCGGTGGTGCATCGGTTTAGTGCCGCCTGCAGCCTGGGGTGTGATCCTGGAGACCCGGGATCGAGTCCCACATCGGGCTTCCTGCATGGGGTCTGCTTCTCCCTCTGCCTGTGTCTCTGCCTCTCTCTCGCTCTCTCTGAATGAATAAATAAAAAAATCTTAAAAAAAAAAAAAAAAGAAGTCTACATTGGCTCACGATCTGGCATGATAAAGGTGGAGGACACTGTTGTTAATATGTGCACTGCAATTTATATTCTTTATATTAATAAACAGAGCAGGCAAGAGAAGGGTGGCACATGTTTATTATTTAGAGATGGGAGTTTGTTCAGCCACAGAGGATAGTAAATACGGGTGCCAGGCTAGCCTTCGTAAGTGGAACCTTTGTGTGAATTAAGAACAGATTCTCCTCTGAGAGGGTAAACTGGAAAAAAAGCTAAAGCTGTTTCAACCCCCATTTGTCCCATTTGCTTGGAAACTTTGGGCAGCACACCATCTCCATTTTTTCATGTGGAAGCCCTTAGAAACGGACTCGTGTTTAGGTAGCAAAGAATTTTATTTATGGTGGTGCGTAAAACTGATTGAAATTCAGATTTACCCTGGTGACAATTTAAATCTGCATCTAGTCCTTTGTCACCACAGGGATGATTTATTCACATCCATGTCCGAGACACTGAGCCAAACATCATCAGTTGGGATGTAGGAGGCTGCAGGAGACCACTGCTTCCACCCTTAGAGTGAGAACAGTTAGGTAAGTTACAAATCATAGGGTTTGATTTTTGTGGGTTTTTTCTATAATCAGATATTTTTAAAAGCAATGTAGGCCTGAAAACAGAGAAAACCTAAGTGAACTGGATCCCAGTAAGAACGGAACTCAATTCCAGTAAAAGACAAGCCCTTACTGGAAAAAAAGAAGCTGTGGCTACTTTTATCCTTTACACATTTCTCTTTACCTAAGAAATGGTAGGATGTTGTACCCAAACGTCCTTTTTTTGAAAAAAAGTTTGTTTTTATTTGAGAGAGAGAGCACGACTAGGGGGAGGGGCAGCGGGAGAGGGAGAATCAGGCTCCCTGTTCAGCAGGGAACAGGGAGCCTGCTGAACAGGGAGCCTGACATGGGGCTGGATCCCAGGACCCTGAGATCACGACCAAGCCTAACGCAGACGCTTAACCGACTGAGCCACCCAGGTGCCCCCTAAATGTCTTTTAAACTTTTAGCTGCTATGTGGGGCTGACATGATGGTTCTGAGGAATCCTGAGGATTCCTGGTTGCAGAGTGAATCCATACTCACCCCCATCTCATGAGCCCTTCACTGAGAGCATAGAAGCAGCCCCAAGGACTGAGGAGTGTAGAATAAGTCCCCCAGGGTCCACAGAACCTTTCCCGAGTACATGGCAGGACTCTACTGAAGGCTTTGGGGAGAACAGGACTAAGAGAGATTCCCCCAAGGCAGCACAGGCCTCTGCCAAATGCAAGGCAGCAACAAGTCAAAGCCTGTCCTATTGTAGAAGCAGGGAGCAAAGTCTCCTGAGGCTCAGGAAGCCAGCTGCTGGCTTGTAAATCCTAGAGAGATGCTCTGAATCTTACTGACTTTTCAGATCCTAAGCCTTGCTGAAGGGAAATTCTTGGTCCTGCCCTCAAAGTATTTGAAGTCAGTGGTGAACTAAAACCAATTAAAGCTGCAACAAAGCCCAGACAGCCTGATTATAGATAAGTTTGATCCAGCTTCTAACTCTTTCCAAAGAGCAAATATTATCTATTTACTTCTCAATTATTCTTTTGCGCGACATGTATAGAATGAAATTTTAAGAACTAAAGAGAGAAACAAAGAGGTAAGAAAATATGATCCATTATCAGGAGAAAAAAAATTGTCATACAATCAGACCCAAAAACATAGATTATAAAATTAGCAGGCATGTACTGTAAAATAATCCCAGTAAACGTGTTAGAGGATTTAAAAGGAAAGACGAACAACATGGAGAAACAGACGGAGAATCTCAGCAGAGAAGTGAAAGCCATCCAAAGAAATGATGGAAATTCTAACCGTGAAATACAAGCAGTTTTCATTTGTATATTAGTAACAGAGCTCTAAAGTATATGAAACAAACACTGGCAGAAGTCTGTCTTTGTCGGAGAACAGAGAAATATATAAATCCATAATCAGAGCAAGAGATTTTCAACATCCCTCTCCATAATTGAAAAAACAACTAGGCAAAGTCATAAAGATCCAGGAGACTTGGACATAACTGTCAACCACCTAACCTTCACGAACACCAACACTGTACAAAAAATACAAACATCTTCATAAACATTTACCAACACCAGCTGCGTGTGGAGCCATCAGATAAGTCCCAGTTAGTTTTAAAAGAGTGATGTCATAGGAAGTGTATTCTATTCAGACTGTTAGAGGCCAGGAGAATGAGCCCCCAAACACTGTACATGTGGGGTGATTCCCATTGGCTGTTCTTGCTAAACTGCTTCTCTCACAGAGCTAAACCAGGATGTGGCCAAGATGCGACTAGTATACAAGCCCGACATAAAACACGAACTCAGCTCCAAAAAAGCACCAGTAAGCTGCCTGGGTTGCCTGCTAATATCAACCAATCAGAATGAGGCCCTTCCAACCAATCAGGATGAGACCTTTGCATCAGGGAAATACAGATCAAAACCACAATGAGGCACCATCTCACACCAGTAAGAATGGCTAAATTAACAAGTCAGGAAATGACAGATGTTGATGAGGATGCAGAGTAAGGGGAACCCTCATACACTGTTGGTGGGAATGCAAACTGCTCCCCAATATTTGTAGCAGCAATGTCCACAATAGGCAAACTATGGAAAGAGCCCAGGTGTCCACCAACAGATGAATGGATAAGGAAGATGTGATATATATATGTGTATATATATAGGGAAGATGTGATACACACACACACACCTATGTTCCACAATAATATACAATGGAATATTATTCAGCTATCAAAAAGAATGAATTTTTGGATAGAACTAGAGGGTATTATGCTAAGTGAAATAAGTCAGAGAAAGACAGAATAACATATGATTTCACTCATTATGTGGAATTAAAAAAAAGAGAGGACCATGGGGAAGGGAAGGAAAAATAAGATAAGATGAAATCAGAGAGGGAGGCAAACCAGAAAAGACTCTTAACTCTAGAGAACAAACTGAAGGTGGCCTGAGGGGAGGCGGGTGGGGGATGGGGTAACTGGGGGATGAGCATGAAGGAGGGTGTGATGGGATGAGCACTGGGTGTTATATGCAATGGATAAATCACTGAATTCTACCCCTGAAACTAATAATACACCATATGTTAACTAAATTGAATTTAAATAAAAATTTTTAAATAAAGAAAAGATGAGACCTTTCCAACCAATCAGGGTGAGGCGCTCCTTTCCTCTTCCCCCATTAGCATACTGGATCAGAGCAGGAACTCTCTCTATATAAGGTAGGGTCTCCTCTGTGTCCAGGGAGGCCAGCCTGACTGCTCTGTGTCAGTGCCATGTCTTCCTTCAGCTCAGCTGTGCCCCTAAGAAAGCCTTGACTGTGCCTTTGATTTTTGGGTTCTGCAACACTCTGACTACAAATGTTAAAAATCATCGATAATATGATATCTGAAAAAGTTCAAATGGGATATTATGCAGCAAAAAAAAAATCCTTGAGTCGGGGGAGTATTACAAAGGAAATTAGAGAATATTTAGAGCCTGAATGTCAACAAAAAACACAATGTATCAAAGTGCCAATGCAGCTGAAGCAGTGCTAAGAAGGAAATGTATGATTCTGTACACCCAGAGAATTGATCTCTTTTTCCTTTTTTGTGCAAACTTCCATGTCCAGAAGCTAGGAAAAGAAGAGCATCAGGAACCCAAAATATGCAGAAGGGGGAAACTAATTAAGGTAAGAGCAGAAGTCAATGAAATAAAGACAGATAATAGAATCAACACCAAAAGTGGACACGCGGAAAAGATTTACAAACTTGAGCTAGATTAATCAACAAAAAAGAGAAAAGAGGTAAGGCACAAGTAATCAATGTGGGAAAAATTTAAAGGACTATCAATCTATTACAGACAATATAGAGATGAAATATTAGGAACAACACATACCAACAGAGTCAACGATAAACGTTGGAACGGGCAAGTTTCTTTGACTAAGACGATCACCAGCAGAGAGAGAAAAATCTGAAAACATAGATATACATCTATATTTAAATTTGAAAATAAGAAAATCTATCGACAAAGTCAGTCTGTCCAAGGCTTCACTAGTGGATTCTAAGACTTACAGAGAAGTGTTACCATTGTTGTACATTGTTCTTCCAGAAAAGGCAGAAGGAGGAAGGGATTCCCACTATTTTTATGAAGCCAGCACAAGCACGAGGCCAGAAATCTGACCAGGATGTTACTAGAAAAATCACAGACTACAGTCCTCCACAGATATGCTGATATGAGCAAGGGCAGTGGTGGTCTGTGTGTGTGTGTGTGTGTGTGTGTGTGTGTGTGTGTGTGTTGATGAGATTAATTTCTGAAAAGAGGATCTTTCCTGGATATATACGGTAAGATTCTACATTTTGATTTTCTTGACAGTTAAATGGACCTATACCATTGCCAGACTCAGTGAACGATACACTTAAAATGTGTGCATTTTATTATTTCCAAATTATACTTCAATAAAAACAAAGCGAAGCAATTATGGAAAGGATACAGTTTTCAACAATGAGAAATGCTTCATGAACACACATCACTTGGTAATCCTGTGTGTATTGGTTTATTGACCACCGTCACGTTAGTGGTCACAGTGAATGTATCACTGTGCATTTGTGATGAGATTCCCAAACTCTGCGAGGGTAAGTGGCTTACGACAGGGTTTAGACAGGTAGTGTGTGGCAAAATCAGGACGGGAACTCAGGGGTTTTTTTTGGCCTCTTAGTGTTTGCTTTTCTCGAAAGGAATCCTTTGCTGGTGCACTATCCTCACTTATCTCAGGAAACCCTGTCATAGCACCGGCTGCCGAGATCTCTGGAATCTTTGTTTTGTCCTGAACCTCAACATCATTGGCTTATAATTGGAATCACAGCCTTTAACACACAGTTGTAATTTTATAGCATGCATGCATTTGGAATTCTGACTTAATCAAGACTCACCCAATTACCTGAATGAAAATATTTCCTTTGCCTTCATTGTGGGGTTTTGGAGCACCAGCACACAGCCGGATCTGGGGTAGGGGCTTCACTGTGCCCCCATGGAAGCTTGGGTGACATTCGCTGCCCAGCACTGAACTTTCTGTTTCTCCCTCTGCCTCCATCCATCATTAGTCTCAGAGCTTTCCCGCTTGTGGGTAGAGGAGAGATGATTTCTTATTCATCTTGTATCCCAGGCTTATTATAGTGTCTGGCACTTGAGACATACTCACGGAATGACTAAACAAGCAGGGCAGATGCCTTCGGGGAAACTGTCACCTCCTGGTCTGCCATATCACCACACTGGCATTGATATATTGATTAATAATTTGTCTGGAAGTAAAGATCCTTTATGGTGGAGTTGGTGGTATTAGAAGTAATATTTTCATTGTGCTACTAAGTGCGACATTGATCAGCCCACTTGCTTATCTGCCAGGACCCTGTAGGGGCAGAGGTGATGTGGTGTCCTTTGTTGTGCCCCTGCAGAAACTGGAAGGAACATATTGGAGATGTTGCTCAGTTGTTGAATGAACAAACATGTTTTTATGATTATATAATCCATGCACAGTTCCGCAGACACATCCATCTTTTACTTTATTGATTTTTGCGTCTTAATACTTCCCTTGGTTACTGCAAGGCATTGTCTTTCATTTTGGGGTAAGGTTTCAGGGTTTGCTTTTTACATATGGTAGTTATCTCATCATACAATTATTTTTATTGGTGGTGTGACACAGATATTAGCATTTTTACATATGCATGATCAATTTTCCCAGCACTATTTATTGAATAGCATTTCTTTGGCTTGTAATGTTGTTCATCAATGTTCTGTGTATTAGCAGGCAACTGTGTATATTCTATTCTTTTCGGTTAGCTATGCTGGTGTTGGTATCATAATGTTTTAATCACAACTGTTTTATAATGTCTTGATACCTACTAAGGAATTTTTGTTCTATTTCTTCTCTCTCCTTGATCTTTCTCCCTAAATGTTCTTATAAAGCAAATTTACTTTCTGGATTCTGCCCACTGGGAGGATTTCCCTTCACTGTTGTGTTTTACAGACATCCCTGTTTGGGGCTGTAGTACATTTGGCAGGTTTTATGTGTGTTATGCAAACCCATCTGTAAACCAGGGTTACCCTTTCTGTTAGCTTTTCACAGGGAACCCCCACGAGGCCTCAGGTGGTGTTTGTTAAGGGCAAAACAGTACACATAGCAATACGTACAGGTACCAGGTGAGTGTACAACCTCGCTACTTAGGCGGGGAGCTTGTGCCCATTCTGAGATATACCATTTCCAGTGAGTGAATGAATATGACTATCAATCCCCAATCTTATGATTTGGTAGATCAGAAAAAAAAACACAGTTATGACAGACAGTTTGGGTTGCACAATTAATTGGTGCCTCATGGTTAAGCATTAGGTTTCTACCAGGGTCAACAGAAGGCCAGGAACTGCCTACCAAATTGAGGATAGTTGTTGCAGAAAATGTCATGGCTTCATTCCAAGCCCAGGGGACTGTGTGGTGGTTCTTGCATTGGGATTTGTCAGAATCTCTATAAAGTACCTCGTCTATCACCACAGGAAGCACCCCTGCATATGTTGACACCCAGCCCTAAGGGATAAGACAGCTAGAACGACTGCCTGGACCTGACACACACAGAGAGGTCTGGGTGGTAGGCCTTCTTGCTCTTTAGCCTCTGCCCTGAAACCAGCCATCTTCAAGGTTGCTCAATAATTGTATTTAGGAGCATGCCTACAGATCCTATTTGCAGCCTCCAAAATGTACAAAGTCCATGGAGGGTTGTGTCTGTGTCTTTGAAACAGGTGCTACAAAGGGAAACGCCATCTCTCTCACTTCAGGGGCTGTTCTGACATTCTCAGCTACTGCCTCTGGAAACTTTGTCAGTTAGTAGATCTTCAAACCGTCGTGCGGTGTATCACCCACCTTCTCTCATCCTCGCTGCTTCCTCTTGTCAGATCCAGTGAGTACAGTGCCATCAAGTAGCGTGATACTTGATGAGTTGTCAAGACAGTCAAGTTCCTTCTGGTTTATCTTATGAATAAGCAGGAGAGCTGGCCCAGCCACGAGGTAAGAGCATTGTGGTGTGCTGATGCTCGATCCATGTGAGGCCCTTGTTTCTGGTAGAAATGGAGGGAGTTACATGCCAGGTCGACATCCTGGGTGATGCGGCACTATTGCCTTGCCTCGGTGAAGAGGGTGGACATCACCCCCTGATTAAGGCTGCAGTGGCCACGTCCCTCCATATGACTCGTCTGGTTTCTCACCATTCAAACAGGAAAGGCAGGAGGGGATGCGTAGTTCTCTTTCCGTGGCAGGCTCTGGTACCACTGATGTTTAAGGCACGTGGTATTGCTTTTGGTTTACGATTTTGGTAAGGGAAAGGCAGTTCCCAGAGCCTTCTGCTGGCTTTCCCTACTCTGATATTCCTCACTTTACAGGTCAGGGAATCTGTGGGGATTCTACCAAAGGGGAGGCATCCTTATTCTCATTGTGTCCATTACTCCACTGGACTCCCTATGATAAAGAGTCAAACTGAGAACAGGTATTGCTGGATCTCCACTAACCCTCCTGGGGGAACATTTGTTAGCTTACCTGATAATCTGTCCAGATAATCTGTCCAGAGCCAGAAGCTAATGGCCTCCAGAGACCTCTCCGTCTTCCTTTCGGCCAGTAAGTATCCACCCTTGTGAAAGGATTTCAAGTCTCATTCATGAGTTTTAGAGATTATTTCCTGTATATTCTGGTGACCACAGATGTGCAGGAGGCCAGGACAGGCACCAGAGAGGGCACACAGCACGCTGGAGCGGGGGCGGCTTCGATGGAGCTTTCCGGTGGGAGCGCATTCCCAGTCTTGCCTCTTGCTGGCCCACCCAAGAGTCCTGACGCTTTAGGGGGGCTCATGCCCTTCCCCGCACCGCCGGTGTCTGCCAGGCCAGCAGGTGCATCAGACATTTGTGAGCAGAGGTGAAGGAGGAGACAGGTGGATGGACTGGAGCCAAAGGAGAAAGGAAAGACCCAGGAAATGGGGCTGTGTCCAAAACGAAGAACCGAGGGGCAGAAAGGATAGCAGTAGTAAAGACTGGAAGGAGCCAGAATGAGTAGAGTGGGAGGCAAGTTCATTTGTCCATTTTCGAACATGCGTGGAACAAAGGCACAGTATCAAGAGAACAGGATGAAGGAAGATTTTGGAGGTGGTAAAAAGGGATGTGAGAAGCGTTGTTGGGTCTTAGAAGCTCGATTACCTTTAAAACCTTTGAGAGTTGCCAGGAAGGATGGAAGTTGATTTAATTTACTTCCTCTTTGTACTAATACGTATATATAAATACTTACGTGATAGAGTTCTGGTGTGAACCACGCATCATGGCTTCAGTAGCAAGCCACGAGTGCCTGGTGCCACGTCCTCCCGGAGAGACGGGTTCTATCCTGGGGAAGGAGATGCCACCTGGGGGATGGGCACCACAGCAGCACCATGAGCAGGTGACGATCCACAGGGTGCAGGGCCAACAGCCTAACTCTGCAGACATCCCAGGTGTGCGCACACCCCATTCTTCCCCTCTCCCCCTTTATTTGCCAAAAACTGAGGGGAACGTCTTCCTTTCCCTCTCTGGGTGGATGCGAGAGGGTGGCGGTGCCGGGCTTGCCCCTCTGTAGAGCCTAGAATTGGCCACCAAGGAGGCAAGGTTGCCTCTTCTCAGACTCAAAGTCCCATCTGTGAAGAGCCAGCCAAGGCTGGGATTCCAGATTATTACAGATAATAGAGGAAAGAAGGGACAAGGGAGCCGGGATACCCGGTAAGTCCTAGTGTGACGTGTGGGAAACCTGAGGACAAGAAACCAAGGCTTTCTTTGTGCATTCTGATGTCGTGAAATGGGCTGCTTCTAACACTGATGAGTTCTGATATCCTATGGTGACCCCGTCAAGCAGATGGAGAACACAGCCTCCCTGGAGAAGCCAGCGTTTAGCTGTTTACCAGAAAATATCTGACACTGAGTGGTTTGGTGGAGCGAGTTCCGTGAAGGCAGGGCTACTGCCTCTTTGTCATTCTCTTAAGCATCCAGCGCGTCTGAATAGTTGTCCAACAAATACGTTAACAAGGCATCCAGCCCTTGCTGGGATGCTATATTTGGAGGCACAGAGCCCAGATTTTCAGACCAGCCCTGCCACCTTCGCCGTGTGCCCTTGACCAGGCACTTCTTCATTTGGGCCCTCAGCAACCCGGGTATGAAACATTGCTCACAGATGTGAGATCCAGTTCCTCTGAATGCTGGGCCCCAGGTATAGATGCATATTTTTGGCCATAAGTGAGAAATACAAGTGTCTTCATTCATTCATTTGTTCATTCATTCATTCATTCATTCATTCATTCATTCATTTATACACAGTGCTCTTGGAGGTGGGTGGGAGGAGAGAGAGAGAGAATCAGGTGCAGAGCTCAATGCAGGCTCGATCTCACGACCCTGAGACCATGACCTGAGCTGAAATCAAGAATCTAGTGCTCAACTGACTGGGCCACCCAGGTGCCCCTCTTATGATTTTAAGCCTCCCAGGGTAAAGGAAGTGGGACAGCTCATAGAGATTTGCCTGATGAGCTCAAGGCTGAATGCAAAGTGACTGGCAAACCTGCAGCTGAATCCGTGCCCGAGACAGCTGCCTTCATGCTTTGTCAGGGGACTCGCCTGCCAGCCCCTCTGCAGGAAGGCATGGCTGGTGTCACGTTGAGCCTCCCTAATGCTCCCTGACAGCCCTCAGGTGACCGGGATTCTAGTTGGTAAGATTCTTAATATGTTTTGTCCATCTGGGTGGGGTTCTTGTTCCAACTCCTCTACCAGCTCCTGGCTTTCTTGGGTCTGCAGAGTTGTGTCCTCTGGCTATGCACGCCATGGTACCCTCTCCACTTTCAACAAAATCTTAGCTTTGTACCTTCCATTCATCTCAGTCTGCTCCATTCTTTAGGTCCCCACCACTGGCCGCCATTCATCTGACCGTCTCATCCACGCCCAAAACATCGCCAGACGCCACTGGCCCTTCTCAACTCCACTGTACCTTCCAGCCTGTTGTCTGCCCCACTGCCTTAGAGACGTCATATCTTCTTCTTCTTCTTCTTTTTTTTTTTTTGTCTGAAATATTGGAATAGCTTATTAACCTGCCATTTAACCAGCTTCTCTTCCTACTTTTCTAATTCTTACGATATTCTCTCCATTCACAAGGGCAGCAAATAGTTCTACTCCTGGTATCCTTCCCTGCGTTGGCCACATAGACCATCCACATAAATGTCTGTGAAATTAGTCACTAAGAGGAGTGACCCATAGGCTCCGCAGCTGGGAATAAGACTGAAGCCCATGAAACCTGCCTCAGCCAGGGATGTTTTTGTTTTGCTCTCTGGGAGATGCATGCAAACACCTACTTTAGGGAAAGTAGGTATTTTCATAGGCACATATTTCCATAAAGTCATCTCTTAAACACATGTAACATTTAAATATACGTAAGCTCAGTCTTGTGAGGCAGGCAGAGTGTGTATTACTTTTCTAAGGCGTTAGTTGTAAAATGAGAGAAAATGGAGCCCCAGAGGGGGTTGAACGATTGCTAAGGTCACGGAGCTGACACGTGATGGTACTTGGCAAGAAATAGGATCTTTCATGTTGACTGCACTGCCCTTTCTTCATCGTACCTCGCATCTTGTGGCTTGTGGGGGTAGTGACAGGGGTGTCTGCTTGTGGATGCTGATAATGTGTATATCTGACCCCAGCTTCAACAGCTGAATGGGGTAGACTCGTTTAATTTGGGCTTGAGAAAGACAGACACTAACTGGGGTGAAATTAAGTGGTTGAAAATGCATTTTGAGGTAGTTCACTTGGAGACACACTACTGACAGGTAAACAAGATGAATTCGGAGAAACCCCTCTGCCAATGAATAACACATTGCTTTCGGGCAAGTAGGTAAATTCAAGGAGATTGTCTTTCCCAGCTACACTTAAAAAGTTTAGTGCATGAATAATTGAGCAACTTCCTGGCACACTCAGTATTTATTTGTAGGCCTGCTTTGGGCAGAAAAAGAGAGGGAGAAAAAAAGACATTTTGAAAACAAGTTTTGCATTAGCTAGGAGTTTATTTGTTAGCCAGAAGCTTACATAATTACATCTGCAGAGGAACATATTGGTGTGTTTCCTTATTGTCCTGTGCATACTGATGTGAGATACATCAGATGAATCAGAAGGAAGAGGGTAAAAACCTGGATCTCCTATGCCCGTGTGCATGGCTGGAGATTAGAAGAGAACTTCTGGAAACCTGTTCGCACACCAGTTACCATCCTCATTATGGTTTCACGATTCTGTGGTGTTAGAATCACTTTCTGACCCCTTCTCTCTGGCCAGGCCAATGGCCAGTCCACTGGGGGCCACAGAGCTTTGCAGGAGTGGATGTGCAATAATCATTGAGGAAGGGTCTCGTATCGTAAGGTGCTCACAGCGTTGTTGACTTTATGAAATTTACCTTGGGGCCTGTACGGAGGTTTTTGCCACCTCCAGCAGCGGTAGGAGGTCCCGCCCAGAGAAAACTAGTACTTCCTGATCCTGTTCCTTCTTCGGGTGCTTCTTGGGTCTGACGAAAAGCTAAGGTTGAACCTGTGTGCAGAGGAGAACAGCCACCGGTAATGGTAATGTTGACCCAAAGATGGGATTCTTGGGTTAATGTCAGCCCTGGGGGGTCTGGGACATGGATTCTGTAGAAATGGTGTCTTGTTTAGACCTGGAAGTCTCACCGATCTTGCATTCATTTCTTCTTCACTGAGTTAATGATTTCTGAACCCTTGCTGTGTATGTGATGGCAGTGGTCTAGGTGAGGGAATACAGCAGGGAGAGGAGGAGACAAGCACGTCAACCCACTTGGAGCCCCAAGTGGTGGGGCTCACACTCTGGGGGGAGGTGGACCGTAAACATGGCCAGAAGCGTGTGATGTCCTGTGGCTGGAGATGGATGGAGATTTGCCGTTGAGGCAAAGCTCATTTCCCGAGGACTGGGAACATGGATGTGTGGGACCATGGAGTTCTTTTCTGGGGCAGTGGTTGACTTTAAGCCTCCTGGGACTACAGCCAGCACACTCTCTCCATTTATTGAAATGTTGATTGAAAAAACGAAACTGGAGCACCCTGGGGGCCTCAGTGGTTGAGCGTCTGTCTTCGGCTCAGGGTGTGATCCCAGGGTCCTAGGATTGAGTCCCACATTGGGCTCCCTGCGTGGAACCTGCTTCTCCCTCTGCCTGTGTCTCAGTCTATCTCTCTATGTCACTCATGAATAAATAAATAAGATCTTAAAAAAAAAAGAAAAAGGAAAAACTAAACTGCTTCATTGAAATAGCTTTCAGCAAATAGACCTTAGGTTTTCTTCATAGGAAGCTGTTAAAATACGGATCTGGTGCTAACTCAGGGCTTTGCTAAGCAAATCATAGCTCAGAGGGTCAGACAGGAGAAGATTGTGGTTATGATGTACTTGATCATCGCACTGTTTCTCTTCCTCCCATTCTCTCTCTCTCTCTCTCTCTCTCTCTCTCTCTATCTCTACCTTGCAGGCCGCCTTATAGTTTCCATTGAAAAAGTCAATGCTTGACTCTGTTTTCTCGGTACAGGCATTTCCTCTCATTAGGCAAATGTGGGTGCATTTGGCTTTTTCCTTTAGTCTGAATTTAGGTTTTTGATTAAGTGTGACAGCTAGAGAGACAGAACAGAAGGCCAATTAGCAGGCTTTCCTATCCATCGTACTTTCTCAAAAATAGACATATTGATGATGATCCTTCATTGCTGCCACACTCACCCATTCTTCACCCTCTTGGTCTTCTCTGGACGCACCAAAGGAGGTTGTGTGCTTGTTTGCGCTGAAGCTGTGCCCGTTGGTTCAGACACAGGCACGGCTGGGACAGAGAGGGGTGGGGGTTTGATCTGCTGTTCCCCCAACCTCTAGCTCCTGGATCTGGTAATGGCTCTTCCCTCCACAGGCTCAGCTCTGTTGGGGGGCCCCCAGCTTTACTAGGATGCACTTTCTTCTTGGCCCCTTGGATCTGGAAATGGTAACCCCATCCTCTGCTGCCAGTCTCCCAGCTGTATCAGCATCCTCTGGGAGGATGAGTAGAAGTGGGTGTGAGAGGCCGTATGTGTCTTCAATGTAATGTCCTTTACCCTCCACAGCTGGAGAAAAGGCACACGTGAGTACTGGGGGCGTGGGGTGTCCTGGTGAAACCCGGAGCAGGGGCGGGTGTGTGGGGGATGACAGTGCCAGGAAGGAGCAGGTCAGGTCACTCCTCTGTTGCCCGAACGCATGGTCTGCTGTGAAGGCAGTCTTCCAAAGGGTCCGTTTCCCTCTTGGAGAATGCCCTTTACTCTCCTTTCTACGGACTGAACAGGAGCAGAGAAAGTCCTCCACCTGCTTGTGCAGGAGCCTCTTCTTAAGAAAGAATAACCCAAAGGGAAGTGATCTTCACGTTTCTGATTTAAAAAGGCATCATGGTACAATTTGGGTACCTGCAATTCTATGTATACAATTTAGAAAAGAGAAATCTTGACCTTTTCTTGTGTTAATGCTTTGCCTTTTTAAGAGGGAGAGCTTGAGTGAATCCCAAGATTCAAATGATTGTGGCACTAACTCCACGCAGGACGGGGAGCCCCTATTTGCATTTCAGACTGAGGTTCCCCTGCACATCCTAGCATTTAGAGGGAGAGAATAGAGTTCATGAAGAATATTGGAAAGCATGAGAGTGATCGCATTGCAACCTTTACACTCTGGGTCATCGCCTTCCCTGGCTTCTCCCCTCCTGTCTGTCTCCAGTCCTGGATAGTTTTCACGGTGTCCTAGTAACACTGAGGATGGGCAGGGTGGATGGGAAGGGAGGAGTGAAGGTCGGTGGGGGCCGGGCCACCAAACGGCGTGAAGTCGGGAGCGTCGGAGTCGACTCTGAACTGTTAAGCCTTAGAGCGGAGGTGACTTTGACAAGGAAGGGGAGGCAAGAAGGATGTGGGCAGGAGGGATGCAGGGGGAGGTGAGGGAGGGTTGTTTGGAGGGAACATCGTTACTTGGGAGTCAGACACAGCCATTTTACCTAATCCTTGGATTTCACGTTGGCCTGAAAGAGATTGGTCATATCTCTTGGAGTCTTGGGTTGTGCTCATATCCTGATGCAGGATGCTCCATGGCTTTGTCATGTTAACGTTCATCATCCCGTGGCTCTGTGGGGTGTGAGTGGGGCTGGCCTCCAACAGAGACCCACAGCCTGCATGACAGAGGATGGGAGGAGTTGATGAGCATCTACTTGGGTCCCAGAAATTATCCTAGAAAATTGGTGTGCTCTGGAATTCTCTAATACCATGTGAATTGTATTATGTGTCCCATTTTGCAGGAGAGAAAACCGAGCCGCTGAGTAACTTGGTCTAAGTCTCTGGAGTAGTGAGTGTCAGAATGGGACTTTGAGTGCCTGCGTGGCTGGTTCACGAGTCCTGGCTGTGTTCAGAGCCTCTAGGAGGACCCTGGGCCGGGGCAGGGATCCCCTGGGAAGGGAATGAGAGGGAGGCTGTCACATTTAGGCCTCTGCCCCCCACCTCCCCGATGCTCCACCAGTTTGGATTTGGAACCACCCAAGAGTGGTGTGGGGCAGCCTGGTGACTCCCTGCAGACAAGCTGGGTGTGGTGACAGAGACCAAGGGACGCTTCATCAGTGGCATCCCTGGGACCTAGGATCCATTAGGTTCGCTCTGGTTCCCTGACGTAGAGACAGGATCCACCCGTGCCTGTTAGGGGAAGATGAGGATGAGCCAAAGGCAGAGAGGGCGGGAGCGTGGCCCCCTCCAGGAGGGCCGTCCAGCAGTGGCTCGGGTCGATAGGACTCCAAGCCCCGGCAGTGGTTCGGGTAAAAATAGCAGTGCCTCTGATACCGAGGAAGCGGAGCGGAAACCAGAGATGCCCTTGTGACTTGCACTGGAAGTCCTCCAGACAGGAGAGGGCTTCAGCGGGGGGTCGGAGACAGCCTCCTGCGCCCCTTCCCAGGAAACAGTAGGTGCTTTGGGTTTGGAAGGGCTTTTCTCATTTATTGACCTTCATGAAATAGATGGTACTTCTCCCCCCCTGTTTGACAAATGTGGAAACAGAGGCAGAATTATGACACGACTTTTTTATGAGAAATAGCAAAAACAGAAGCCAGATCCCTGGTGTCCTGGTTCTTAGCCAGCTTCTGTGTCCTGGCATCATCCTAATGTCGGAAAGGAGTGCTTTCAGGAAGACTGTCGAGCTGCTCTGAGTAAGACGGCCTCTCTCCACTCAGCAGGTGCCAGGGCTTGAGAGGAGGAGGAGGAGTAGGCAAGAGAAGAAGGGAGGACCGGAGGGAACATGGTCTCCGGGGTTGGTCTGCTGCTGGAGCTCATTCCTACTAGGGGGCATACCTGGTCAGTGGCCCTCATGGAACTTGGGGTACAAATTAGACAAGGACCCTGGTAAATGTCCTTGGGGCAAATTAATTGTGGGGACAGACTGTGGAGGTGGGATCAGGTGGGTTTTGCAGGATAGTTCGGGAAGGCCTTTCCGAGGATGTGGCTTTGGAAGTAAGACCAGCATGTAAGGGCTGGGGCTGGGCTTCTCCAGGGGAGCACGGGCACCGGTCCTGCTGGGAGACAGATGTGCCTGGGTTCGGGGACAGTGAGAAGGCTGCTGTGTGGCTGGAGCCTCGGGAGCGTGAGGCTGTGGGATGGGAGCACAGGTGCCAGCACCTGTGGCAAAGGATGTGTTCTCACTAACAGGGTCCAGGGGCCCTGGGACAGATCCTCACCAGCCTCTCTACCTCCAAACTCTGAATGCAGTGGGTCCCCTTTTCCCCTTAGAGAGGTGAGGAGAGATGCTTTTTTGCTATAACTCAGGGTGGTCCACTACGTGGCCTGTCCTTCTTCCTTGAAGCCCACAGCAGGCCACTGATGCGGGACCAGGTGTGTTACAGGCATGTGTGTGTGTGTGTGTGTGTGTGTGTGTGTGTGTGTCCCTTTAGCTTAAATGGAGGGTTTGAAAGCAAAACTCACATGTAGGGATCCCTAGGTGGCGCAGCGGTTTGGCGCCTGCCTTTGGCCCAGGGCGTGATCCGGGAGACCCTGGATCGAATCCCACATCGGGCTCCCGGTGCATGGAGCCTGCTTCTCCCTCTGCCTGTGTCTCTGCCTCTCTCTCTCTCTCTGTGACTATCATAAATAAATAAAAAAAAATTAAAAAAAAAACTCACATGTAATAACCACAATGGCTCCATTTTGGGGCTCCGGGAGGCCCCCCCTGACAGGGCTCATTCTCTTTCAGCTGGGAGTCAGGAAGACACAGAAAAGTGGAGAAGGCAACCACTGTTGATTACAGTTAACATTATATGTACTTAATAAAAAAGAAAGAAACCTGAAGAGATATTGGGAAGAAAATACATGAAAATAGTGACGCATGGCAAAAAATTATTATGCCCATCATTTCATGGCTGCATAATAGTCCATAGAATTGATGAATCGTGGTTTATAAAACATGCACCCTACTGTTGAATTTCTAAATTATCTCCAAGTCTCCCATTATTAAAAAACATTTTTAGTAATTACACAGCTCTGTGCATCCCTGCCCCCGACAGTATTCTCAGACTCTCAGGAGGGTTTCTTGGAAAATGCCAGTACGGAATGAAAAATTATAAATGTTCTGAAAGCCCTCGATACTTATTGCCAGAACACATGCTGTTTACATGAGAGCTGGTGGCCCAGCCCCAGGGTCTGTGCAGGTGACGGTGGCCCTGCCTGGGGAGACGTGAAGCGCAGAGGTGGGGGTCTGGGCCTGGAGGGGGCGGCATTGAGAGCCCAGCCAGAGGCCCTGGAAAGCCAGGTCCTTCACCCTGAGGCTTTGCCCTGTGGAAGCGTCTGGACAAGAGTCCCGAACGCCTCTGCCTGCCAAGCGAAGGTCGCTGCATCCCGGAGACGCGTGGAAGACCAGGTGCCTGTCGCGGAGCCTCGAGCCCGCCCTCCGGGGGTGTCTCCGCTGAGCGAAGCTGCATCCAGCTGCACCGCATTTAGCAGGAGCCTTTACCTCTGTTGTTCAGAGTCAATCACTCAATTAGAAATTGGTGACTGGGAGCACTTCCTTGGTCTGGAGAATGATGGCTTGAGCATTTGCCTTTCACGTGGCGGTGGGGTGGACGGCATGGGGACTTGGGGGTTAATTCTTGTTCCAGAAACTGTAAAACCCATTCATGCTGACACTGGAAACGCGAACTCCGAATGCCAAGATACCATGTATGTCGATGGTCCACCACTAAAGGAAAAGTGGGATCACATCTATCAACCCGGGGAAGCAGGGAGCTGGGAGGACTTGCCTGTGAGCTGCAGGATGGAAGGGGAGCCCTAATGCCACTGTTCCCCGACCCCGCTCGTCTGTGTTTATCACATGAGCCAAATATATGGGGGCTACCATTTATCTGGACAGAATATTCATAGTGGGTGCACCTGCCCTCCTCTCCCTTGTCACCTGTCCCTGCTGCACCCCACACACCTCTGCCAGCCTTACCTCCTCCTTTCCTATCTATTTTTTTTTTTAAGATTTTATTTGTTTGTTCATGAGAGAGAGAGAGAGGCAGAGACACAGGCAGAGGGAGAAGCAGGCTCCATGCAGGGAGCCCGATGCGGGACTTGATCCCAGGACCCAGGGGTCATGCCCTGGGCCGAAGGCAGACGCTCAACCCCTGAGCCACCCAGGTGCCCCTCCTTTTCCATCTTTATCAACAACTCCCTGTTGCCTCAAGAAAGCAGGGGTGTTGATTCCCCATCTCCCCCCGGGCTGCTCCTGTCTCGCCCACAAGCCTACTTCTTGTCAGGGCATCATTTACCACTTGTTACAGCCTGAATGTGTCTCCCCCACAATTCCTGTGTTCAGTCCCTGACCCCCAGCCTGATGGCACTTGGCCTTCGAGAGACAATTAGTTCAGATGAGACTCCGTGTTGGGATTGGGGCCTTCATGTGCAGAGGAAGAGGAGAAAATGGTTCTTTCTCTCTGTCTCTGTCTCCCTTGCTCTGGTCCCTCTCCCCCCCACCATCTCTCTCTGTCTTTCCCTCCTTTTCTCTCCCTGCTGGTTCCATGGGAGGAAACTGTTTACAAGCCAGGAAGCCAGCTCTCAGTGGACACTGAATTTGCTGGCACCTTGATCTTGACCTTCCAGCCTCCAGAACCTCGAGCCAATAAATGCCTGTGGCTTCTGTTGTAGAGCCGAGCGGACCGAGACAGCGCATGACCACCAGGCCACCTGGTGACACACGCCTGGACATCTGACCCACTGAATATACCACAGCATTTAGGGTTGTGTTGTTCAAACCACAGGACAGGGGTCCTCAAGGCTGCCTTTCTCTGCATACCTGAGGGATAAGATTGCTTCCTAGAAGTGCCAGCACTTTCTTACAGCAGCAATTCTCAGGGAAACTGAAAATAACAAGGCCTTGAAAGGGACTTACCAGAATCAGGAAATTCTGCACGGACCCCTTCCTCCTTTGAGAATTTCCATTCAGTGTTTTCTAGGAACAGCATCTGCATTCAGAGTAGATGCTGCATGTTTGGCAGCACTGGAAAGTGGTTAAGTGGCTTCTTTTGTCTCGGATACAGGACACCAGGACACCGTATAATTTGTCTTTGCAAGGGAGAAATATTCGTAATACAGTGAAATAGTACTATTTGTAATTTTTAAAGAAGATTTATTTATTTTATTGGAGAGAGTGAGAGAGGCAGAATGAGAGAGAGCATGAGCAGGGAGGAGAGGGAGAAGTAGGTAGGTTCCCCACGGAGCAGGGAATCTGACGTGGGGCTCGATCCCAGGACCTCCAGATCATGACCTGAGCCAAAGGCAGGCACTTAACCAGCTGAGCCACCCAGGCGCCCCGTTATTTGTAATTTTTATTTGTTGATCAATAACTGAATTGTGCTGCCTTTTTCTAGCAGGATTTAAAATCTGACGCTTCAAAGATGTTCAGCAGGCTCCTATGAAGCCTCAGTGACCTGGCAGCTTGCTCTGCCCACCCAACATCCCGGCCAGGGCCAGGGTCCCCTCAGGGCTGATGCGCTGACTCACATTGTGCTGGGGTCACCCTGTGTCACCCCAGGCTTCTGTCCCCTGTCCACTGGAATTTCTCATTCTTAAAAGTCATTTTTTATTGTGTGGTAGAGTTTATCAACTTTCATGTATGATTTGATGAAGCTTGACAAGCATGTCTGCTGCTGTCACTGGCCCCACAATCATCACATAGAACATTCTTATACTCCAGAAATGTCCTTTATTACGCAGTCAGCTCCCTCTGCTGACCACCAGGTGGGTCAGCCCCCACTTTTCTGGCAGCCCCTACTTTTCTTTTTGTCACCACAGTTGAAACATTATCTAGCATGTTCTAATGGTGAAATTGTATCTACCGTTGATTCCTTTTCCTCACAGAATAGTGTTCCATTTTGTGATGACGCAACCCACTGTTTGTTCATTCATCAGTTCACGAATGCTAGAACATTGTCAAGATTTGCCCATAATGAACAAAGGTAAGAGGAGTATTGGCACACGAGTCTTTACGTAGTGATGGGTTTTCATTTCCCCTGGGTAACACCCTGGAGTGTGGTCAATGGCCCAGCAGCAAGTGTGTGTTTGACGTTATATGAAGTTGCCAGGTGGTTTTCCGTAGGATGCTGTATAATTCTGTGATCTCATCAACAGTGTGCAAGGGTTTCATTTACTCTGCACCCATGTTTTCTTGACTTACCTTGGGTAGGTTGGCCATGCAGCAAATTAGCCTCTTTTACCTAAGTTTTTGAGTTTATCAACTGTTTATAATATTCCTTTATAACCTTTTTAAAGGATGTAGGGTGTAGGGGCACCTGGGTGGCTCCATCAGTTAAGCATCTGACTCTTGGTTTTAGCTCAGGTCATGACCTCAGTATCCACAACTCAGCATGGAGTCTGCGTCTCCTTCTCTCTCTCATAAATAAATTAAAAATAAATGAAAAAAATTTTTAAAAATCTTGAGACAAAAAGAATGTGGGATGTATAGTGAGAACTTCTCCTTTATTCCTGAACAATTCAGCAGATTTTTTTTCTCCTTGCTTTTTCCTGAATGGTCTGACCAACCAGAGTTTTACCAAATTCATTTTTCTGTTGTAAAAAATTAGCTTTTGGTTTCACTGATTTTCTCTATTGTTTTTCCTGTTTTTTTTTCTTTGATGTTCATTTTCATGGTTATTATTTACTTCTTTTTGTTTATTTTGGATTTATTTTGTCTTCTTTCAGTTTCTTGATGTAGAATCAGTGATTCGAGATCATTTTTACTTTTCTAATAAAAGCATTTAGTGCCATAAGTTAACGCTTTTATCAGTATTCTACACACTTTTATATGTTGGTTTCATTTCATTCACTTTAAACTATTTTCTATTTTAATGTGTGATTTCTTTTTTTGTTTTTTTTTTTTTTTTAAGATTTTATTTATTCATGAGAGACACAGAGAGAGAGAGGGAGAGAGAGAGGCAGAGACATAGGCAGAGGGTGGCCGATGTGGGGGCTCAATCCAGGGACTCCAGGATCACACTCTGAGCCAAAGGCAGACGCTTAACCACTGAGCCACCCAGGCATCTCAAATGTGTGATTTATTTGACCTATGCATTATATAGAAATGTGTTATTTAACTCTTCAGTGCTTGAGAATTTTCCAGGGATCTGTAACTGATATAGAGATTACTTCTGTTATCGGATACGTGATCTTTATGATTTTAATCTTCCTAAACAGGGGTCAGTAAACCTTTTCTGTAGAAGACCAGATGGTAAGGCTTTATGGGTCCCTATATATCCCCCTGGCTACTTCACAACTCTGCCACCATCGATCATACGTAAACAAGTATGTCTGTGTTCTAGCAAACCTTCATCTACAGAAAAGAGGCAGTGGACTTGATTTGGCCAGTAGCTTGCACACTGCTGCCCTTAAGTGTATTAATATAGTCTCTCTGCATAAAGGTTTGATTGCACTTGGAAACTAATGCTTAGTCTGTTGTCACTGGGTGGGGGGGTTCCCTGAGTGCCCGTGGGTCACCTTGGGGACAGTGTAATTCAAGCCTTCTCTACCCTTCCTGGTTGTTTTCTCTGGCTGTGATTATAATTGTGGGCATATCCATTTTTGTCTTTTTGTTGTTCTACCCATATTTGCATAATATATTTTAAATCTGTTAGTAAGTTCATATTAGATGTCTACACATTTAGGATTTTTAGAAAGTGGATTAACCCCATTATCCTGAAATTTCCTCTGTCTTCCCAGTACATATTCCTTGTCCTGAAATCTATTTTGTCTGACATTATTATAGCCTTTCCAGCTATCTTTTGATTAGTCTGATATTTATTTTTAATATACATACGATATATCTTAAATATAGCTACAGTGTAAAGTGTGTTTCTTCTAGCCAGTGTCAGTGTTACTTTTACTTTTGAAACCCAGGCTAATTACATTTGGCTTTCTTTAGAGGGTTTACTCGTGCACCTGTAATGTAATCCCCGGTGTGGCTGGGTTTCAGCATGCCATCTTGCTGTTTCTCTGCCTGCCTATCCTGTCTGCTCCTTCATCCTTTTGCTCCTTTAGCTGCCTTCTCTTTGATTACTTGAGCATTTTTATGGATCCATGTTTATCACTGCTATCGATTTATTAGCAATATACTTTTAATTTAGTGCTGTCTCTACGGCTTGCAGCATGTGGTTTTAACTTATTGCGGCCTGCCTTCACGTAATATGGTACCACCGCACGCACAAGATGAGGCCCTTATCATTGCACACTTACCTTTTCTCCTCTGTCCCTGGTGCTGCCGTTATTATATATTTTCTTTTAACATGTGATAGCTCTAAAACATATCCCCAAATTGTTTGAAGTCCTCCCCTCAGAGGGTGACGTGTAAGCCGCCTCCCTTGAGCATGGCCTGGGCTGAGTGACTTTTTTCTAGAAATGGGGATCTCAGACAGAGTGTGACTTGTGAGATCAGGCCATAAAAAACATCGGCGACCCTGCCTTGTGTTCTCTCTTGGGTTACTCACTCTGGGAGAAGTCAGCTGCCATATGGGACGGACTCTTGAGCTGCCCATGTGGAGAGGATCCGAGGCCTCCTGCCAACATCCATTGAGTCCCGAGGTGACAGACAGCAGCCGTGGGAGGGTACCATCCTGGAAGGCAGATCCTCCAGCCTGTAGAGCCTCCAGATGACAGCATCCCTCCCTTCCCCCTCGTCCCGCCAACACCTTGATCACAACCTCGGGAGAGATCCTGAGCCAGAATGTTCCACTAAGCCACTCCCAAACTCCTGACCCTCAACAACTGTGAGATAACTAATTTTTTTTTAAGCCACATGTTTAGTGTAATCATTAATGCATCAACAAATAGCTAATCTAAACTCACTTTCATTTTTATTTTTGGTTTCAGCAATCAACTTTTAATAAGAGTATAACTATTATTTCATATTTAACCACATATTGTTTATTTCAATGGCCTTATCCATTTCTGTATAGAAAAACTCCCCTTGGGTATCATATTTCCTCTACCTGAAGACGTTCCTTTGATATTTCTTATGGTAAAAGTCTGGTGGCAATGAACTCTCTTAATCTTTCCTCCTCTAAAAAGTCTTTAGTCTCTATTTTTTAAAAAAATTATATTTGGAAATAATTTTTCACTCACACAGAAGTTGCACATTTTATAGAGAGAGTTCACGTGTACTCTTTACTCTATTGCCTGGGTGACATCTTACAGAACCACAGCATGGTTATCAAAACTGGAAAAGCAATGTTTTAATAATACTCTTAACTAAACTCAAGATTTTATGTAGATTTAACCAGTTTTTACATGCACTCGGGGAGGGGGGATGCACATAATTCTCTGAAAATTTGTCACATTTGTAGATCAGTGTCACCACCACCATCAGGGCTCTTTGTAGTTCTCCTTCCTGGCTATGAGCTGGAAAATGCTCCAGGCTGTCACCCAGGATAACTGTCAGGCTCATATTTTTTCCCCTTCTCTCAGAAATCATATTCCTGTGCTGTCAATGTTCAGTCTCTGGAAATTGTTATTTCATATATGTTTGTCCAGATTTCTAGTGAATTTTAGTGGGGAGATAAATTAGGTGCCTGATGTTCATCATGGCTGGAAGTGCATGGATACTTGCTGGAAACATTTCCTTGCTCATTGTACTTTCCCAGGCTCAGTGATGAGGTTGACCAGCTGTCACACTGTTCAGTCTCTTCAGTGGAAAGAGCACCAGCTTGAACTTTGCCCTTCTTGTTCTTCACAAGCGTCCATATTTATAAGAATATTGTCTGTTTACAGTGGCTTGGTGGTATCTCCTGATTTTCTGTGTCAATATCTGTCCCCAAATTAGAATCAATGATCATCCTTCACGAGACATATCCCACCCCGCATTCCACTCCCTTGCTTTCTCTTTAATTCTGCTTCTTGATCAGCGGGTTATTTTTTACAAACTCTTGTCTTCAGAACTGTCAGTTTTAACGTGATACAGCTTTGGCTGCCGTGTTACACAAACTTTCTCTATCTAATGCCATTTGTCACCAGGCACTTAACAGAAATCAAATCCTTCAAGAATGTCAGAATTGATGAGACTAAATGTTACAAATGGCAGTCATTTGGTTTTGTAGCCAACAGAAGTAAGTGCTAAAGGTTATTAATTATACAAAAATGTTTCCGGAGGTTACTTAGTGTCAAGGCAAACTACCCACGGTGGTGAGACTGTTGGGCTTGAGGAGGGTCATGAAGGAAAGAGAGTCACTATGTTTCCCTCAAGTTTAGCCAAAGTTACTGATGAACAGACTAAACAGATTTTTAGAGGTGTATTTATTGTATTTAAGTCTGAGTCTGTATGGTTCTGAGAAAGTCCTTTTTCTTCCTCTTTGCTTTGCTGTCACTCAAGGATGATAACTCAGGAATTGCCTAGGCTATAGGATTATTATGGTACTGAATCTTGAGGTGGCACCTTGAAAAATATTTTGAAAAAAGAAAAATGTTTTCCTACAGTAGAAGAAGGTAATCTAAATACCAGCTAAAACAATGTGAGCAAAATACCTTCACGGGAACAGCTAGATGGACTAACATTCCACTAAATAACAGAGCTGTAGCTAAGCCGACATTAACAGACCATCACAGTCCAATCCACCCCCTGGTGAACTTGGCACCTTAAGCCATAATTAGCCTCTAAAGAGAGATGATCATTCACTTGTACTTTCACCCAACATGATAACAGCTATCTTGTGTGTACAACCAAAAAACTCACTCTTCTCTAGAAGAAGATGCAGAGTCCTTGGGTGAAGTCCACCTTACTACCTTGATACTTTTTTTTAAAGATTTTATGTATTTATTCATGAGAGACACAGAGAGAGAAGCAGAGACACAGGCAGAGGGAGAAGCAGGCTCCATGCGGGGAGCCTGACGTGGGACTCGATCCCGGGACTCCAGGATCATGCCCTGAGCCGAAGGCAGACACTCAACTGCTGAGCCACCCAGGCGTCCCTCCCTTGATATCTTTTAGTATAAATACTGGGATATAAAGTTAACTGCTATTAATATATCTTATGTTAAATGATAAGAAAATACAGAGAAGAAAACAAAGAAAAATATTTGGTTAAGGCATACACAAACACACTCATAACAAAATAAGGGAGCAGTTCTTATAACTAGTATAGTCCTTGTGGCTACAACTGGTTACATGGTTGTAGCTGGTACAACTACCTCTTCCACTGCCCATTCCATATAGCCTTTACCCTCAGCAAGCACTTCAATTAGTCATGGTTCTTTGTTCCAAACTTTCAGCATCTGGGCTATGAGCAGCCCCCCAACTGGCTGGTTGTAGTTTTCCATTGACTTTAATCATAGGGCATGATGTACTACATGAGGCGCGAAGTGGTATCTTATATTCCAGATATACTCTTCTATTCTTCTATTGTGCAGTATCTACCACATTTCCCCTAGGTAATCAGGGTCACTGACCCCAGGCAATGCAGTAGACTTCTTCTTTGCTCATTGATTCAGAGGGATGAGGAGCCCAAGTGTCTGGGTGGCAATTTCAGCATTTAGTTCAATGGAATCATTGTTTCTTTTCCCCTTGATGGGAAAAACCTTTTATTTGGATCTAAGACCTCTAGATGAGCAGAACTTAAGGTCACAAGGATGGGAAGCAAAAATTTTGCTGGTGGACCACTATCGTTAATGCACAGAGCCACTCCCATTTTCAAGTCTTGATTCTAGGACACATGAATCCTGACCATGGGAGAAATAACACCGTATGTTAGACACCGATTCAGAGCATACATAGTCTTCTGGAGAACCTTGCCCCCACCCTGCAAGGTATTGCCATCTGGCTGGTGCCCTAATTGAGTCTTCAGAAGGCCATCTCATTGTTCTATCAAGCCAGCCGCTTCAGGAGGGTGGGGAACATGGTCAGACCAGTAGATGAGCATGGGCCCATTACCACACTTTGATTTTCTGTGTGGTGAGTTCCTTGACCAGAAGTAATGCTGTGTGGAATACCATGATGTGGATGAGGCATCCTGGAAGCTCAGAGATGATAGTTTTGGCAGAAGCATTGCATGCAGGGAAGGCGAATCTGTATCTAGAGTCAGCGTCTAATATAATAAGAACAAAATGCTGCCTTCTCCAGGATGGAAATGGTCCAGTACAATCAAACTGCCACCAGCTAGCTGGCTGATCATCCAGGGAGTGGTGCCATATTAGCGGCTCAGTGTTGGTCTCTGTCGCTGGCAGATGGGCCATGCAGTGATTATGATTACAGTATTTAATCACATCTACAAAATACTTTTACAGAAGCACCTAGATTCATGTTTGATTGAGGAACTGAGGACTGTCATCTAACCAAAGTAATACATCAAAAGACCATCACAGCCTAAATCCAGATTCTTGAATATCACCTCGTATCCATTAAATAAGGATTCTTTTCCATGCTTGGCCTAAAACTATAGTTTAAAAAATGCTGCCCTGGTAGGTCTCATGCAAGCATCCTGACAGAGGTCTGTGGCAGGGGTTTGAGATCTGCAAATATAGAATGGGGAAAGAAGGACTTTGGTCAAAATAAACACTGAGCCCTTATTTTAACTTGTAACTATAATGGTTTTAAATTTGTGCATGTGCATACTTGTGAGTGTATTTTATTATTGGGAACAGGACCGAACTGACCCTGTCAACACTTGGTGGTGTTCTTTGGATCTTTTAGACAGCGCTCAAGAACCATGTTATAAAAGAAATGCAGGATGATGTGTGGGTCAGGCAGGATCCATTAAGCCCTGTAGCTTCAGAGAAATAAAGTGTGTGGTTGGCACAAGATAAGGAATGTAATAACACCAGAGACAGAATGAGTGAAGGGCCCAATGCCCAGTCAACATTTCCTTCAAATGAAAATACCCAAATGTACTTGCTAGAGTGAACCAGCATGATCTCATGATTTTTTCGGGTTGTTTTCTGCTTTTTTTCCTCTTCCACTTAACTGGCCTACGGATGGTGCTGCATTGAGGAAAGATTGAGGGTTTTGAAAGCTTGTGGTTGCTTTTGAGGATCTATCCCCAAATCTGCAAGTTCAATTCCAATCTTACTTCCTCTATGAAACCCTCCTTAATAACTCCATGTTCTCCTCCTTCTCTAAATTGTTGGGTCCACAAGAAAGGGAGTATTATTTTCCTACTGCTGGCTTTGACATCTGGTCTGAAAGCACAACGTGTGATTTTAAACATATACCGTGTTCCTAATATTTGTTGAGAGGCTTATTGTCAGAAACAGGGGATGTGGAAAGTGGCTTTTGGTCTTTATGATAAATGAAATCATGAGATTGATGATGATTCATTACCTGATTGCCACCCATGTTTTATTTTATTTTATTTTTTTAATAATATGATGAGCCACTGACCTTTATTGAGTGCCTACTATTTTTTTTAAAAGATTTGTTTATTTATGATAGACAGACAGAGAGAGAGAGAGAGAGAGAGAGAGAGAGAGGCAGAGACACAGGAGGAGGAAGAAGCAGGCTCCATGCAGGGAGCCTGACATGGGACTCGATCCCAGGACTCCAGGATTGCGCCCTGGGCCAAACCGCTGAGCCATCCAGGGATCCCCGCCACCCATATTTTAATGAGGACCATTCAAGAAGTCTATTCTTAGTGGTGTAGGTATTGACTCCAAATTGGTACCACAGAAGTGAGTTTGAGATTTGGGTGTGCAAAGTGAGTGTTCATCTGTGTTCTGGGAATACAGTAGAATAACTTCACATGAAGAACCCTCACTGCCTGGTAGTACTGGTCACAAGTTATCAGACATTTGCTAAAAAATACAGGGAGTGGGGCAATCCAATACATGTATTACTGACTACCAAGCTGTGGATGGAGTGAGAAACCCGAATGTGGTTCTACATAAATAAATACATGGAAAAAATTCAGGAATATGTAATGAAGTCACATTCTTTGTATTATCAAGTGGATAGCTCTAGAAATACAGCTATCTTTCTGACACATGGCATGTATATACATATGTGTGTGTGTTTGTGTGTGTACGTATTTGCACGGTTGGACATCACTTCTAGGAAAATACAGACCCTGACCCTTTAGCTTCTGATGTTCTACAGAGGCTCGCTAGGATCATCCCCAAAAGTTACAGACAAGGAGTTATTACATCTTCTGCTCCTTCCATCACTAGAGAAAAGGCAATATTTGTTGAAATGTGCTAGGCCAATTAATTTGACAGGTAACTGGAAAAGCTATTAGCTTTGAGTAGAGTCCAGAGTAAGGGCAAGTCCTCCAGTTAGCCCTGGCTTTAGCAAGAAGCTCTGCCTTCACATTAAGACGGCAGATCCAATGGCACCTAAAACATCTGAAATGTTTGGAGTGCTATACAGAGCTTGCGGTGAGTCTCCAAGCAAATGGAAGACATCTGTGCCCTCTCCAGACAATGGTATCCTTTTTTGGAGGAATGGCTTCCAGCTTGCCACCAGGGTGACCGTGGACACCAGGTGACCTGACCTACTCTTCAAGAACCAGTAATGGGATGTAGCCTGCACTTGTCCAACGGCTCTCTGTCCCCAAATGGAAATGACATTTGTGGCATGTGTGGCGGCAGGATCTAAAGGTGGGAGCAGTTTGCAAGAATACCTGTCTAATAAACAGAGTGCCTGGTCCTGGTTTGCTGCTACTTCCACCCAGCAAACACCTACACCCTGGGAGAAGGTCATGTGGAAGGCTTTGCATGACACACTGGCATCAGATGCTTTGGCATTGTAGCTCTCTGAAAGGCTGATGAGAAGTGGAACATGGCCTCTCCCATCATTCAGAGGCCTAACATCTTATACTTATTATCAAATCCCAGATTGTTCAGTTTTTATCAAGGGATTTTCTTTACAGCAAAAGAAGAGACAATGAGCAGATGCTCACAGGATCCCATGATCTTGTGAAATGGTCTGTCATCCAGAAGCTGTTCACCTAAGAGTAATCGATTGGCTATTAGACATTTAGATATGATGCCAAGGAGATTTTACCTTGTAAGTTCAGTCCGTCCTTCAGAAGATCACATAAACCCAGAGACAGTGAGACAGAGAATCATAGGTAGTAATATTTTTTGGTCACAGCCAGAATATACTGGTCTAGGAATCGAGTGATGCACATTAGGGTAGATCCTGACAGTTATATGTGAGGACCTTTGGCAGTGAGTTTTTATTTCCTCCTCCACTAACTAGGGACTTTGCTGAATTAAAGATTTTAGAAACTAAAAGAGAGAGTAATGGTTTCTTTTATTTGGAGGCTGAGACTAATACATGGCAATTTGAGAACCTTGTGCTGCTGGGTGGACAGAGCACAAGGGAGATTTAATTCCAATTATGAAGGGAAAGGGGGGATGCCAGGAAGTAATGGAGGCAGAGAAGAGTAGGGCTGAGCCTCACCCTTCTGGGAAATGACTCTAAATCCTGATCAGCAGTGGCAATGACAGTGACATTTGTAGAGTTTGAAGGGAAAGCACTGGCACTTTCTCTTTCATTTTCCCTGGGGCCCAGAATTTCTTACCACTTCTACAGCGGAGCAGGGGCATGCATACAGAGCTCAAATGAAGACCGCAAAGATGTCTTCCATTCTAGCGTGGGTCATGGGTAGACACAGGCCTCACCGTCTGTGCATCGGTGCCTCCAATGCTGTTCACACTGGCTGATGGTTTCTCATATCCATAGTATGACAGTGCACTATGACTTCTGAACTTACTGGATAATCATGCCATATAAAATAGTCAGAACCTTGCTTGTATTTTGACAAAAGGATCTCCAGACCCCATTCTCCCACTGGCCGGTAGATCTGTTTTAGTTCATCACCAGAAACAACAGTGGGCAGAGTGAGAAGCTCACTGTGACATCTGCTAAGATCAAGGCTGTCTAACAGTTTGACCTTTCCGACTCTTTTTTGGAGGGTAAGGTACCAGGCAGTGTGTGAAGTGCTGGGGACCAGAACATCAGCTCCCTCTCACCGCTCCACTAGTGAGGGCCCACACTTGCACGGCTACCTTACAGTCTGGGTGTGCTTCCAAAGCGGTGTGTGTTCCATACATTTTGAGATATTTTAGTGCACATGGGTAGTTTGATCCTGACTTACAACTTTTCTTTTCTGTCTCTGCTGAGAGCAGTGAGATATGCATTAGCAAACCAGGGAATGGTGGTCACCTAGAATGTGGGTTTTAGAATAAGAAAGACTCATGTTCAAAAGCAGCTCTTTGATTTCCTGGCCATGGGAGAGCTTTGGCTCCGTCATTTGTAAATGTGGCAAATGCTGTTTGCTAGAAGGATTGATGGAGAACTTGTATCCAAATACCTCGCTGTAGTAGGCCATCAATAATTCTTCACTTCCCATCCCAAGATTTTTATGTCTTTTGCTGAACTGTGATAAATCTACCTAGGCTGAAGAATTCTAAATAGTTAGGAAGTGTTTCTATAAAGGAGGTGGAAGAGAAAAGAGTCTCTGTTTAAAGGTTTAATAACTTGTGTGGCTGTTCTTACATCCTTCCTGTGGTAGAGAAGAGGGCTGGTCTTATCATTCCCTTCCAATTGCCCTTCAAGCTACACTGCATTCATGAAGGCAGCTTGGGTGATGAACGCCTGGATCTGACCACACTGACGCTGCTGCATACAAGAAATCAGTAAGATGTTAATAAAGCAATGATGGGGTCTTTGGCCGATGTGGTGCTCCATCTCAGAAAGAAGAGTCAAAATGCCATTACGTCATCACATTTTCCCAGAAAAGGGACTCAGACAAATGTGAGATCATGATGTTCCAAGGAACGGAAGGAGATTGTCTTCCCTCCAGAGACTCCCGCAGCCGGTTAAGGGAGGGAGGTGACAGTGCCCCTGCTCTATCGTTTAGGCCCTGGTACACAATTGGACTATTCCTCGTTCAAACTTGGCAGCTTGTGACTCAGTCAGGAGATCAGTCGTGATCTGTGACCTTGGCTTCAATTCAGGGGCCAAAGAGGTGGTTGCACCCCTTGTTTCCATATCAGTGCCAAGCCGTGTTCTCCAAATGACTTTGCAGTCAGTCTAGCTACTATCGTCTTTCCCATTTGGCTCAGTTGTTTGTTTCTATTTTAGCAGCCAGAGCTCTGGTGGGGAAACAGGCAGGGGTGGTCAATGGGAGGATTCGGCATCCAAATCCAATGTTACCTCCAGTATCCTGGAATATTAAAGCTGGAAGGAATTGAGAGTCATTCCATCATATTGATGATAAAAACTGAGATCAGCTAGATGAATTCAATTACCCAAGGTCACACAGCACAGCCATGCAGGAGATGTGAGTAAAGCTCAGGATGTTCCCTGGCTTTTCTGCAGATCATGCCACCCCAGCCCCGGAGCATATGTCAGTGCTCTGCTCTTTCCTTGGATTAAAAAAACAGGCAGATTTTCTAACACTTTGTCTTGTTTGCCAGTGGTACGCATCCTGATCACTGTCCTTTGATTATGCTCCCATTTGCTAATGCTCCTTAATTTTGTGGCCTCACAAAGAGGCACTGCCTCAGATGCACTGTTAGCTAATGAGAGGAGCCCAGGATGATCCCTCTTCAATCCGGATGATACATATTTCTACTGATACCATCTTTGGATAGATTAGATTTTGTGGTTGTTGATTAGTGTTGAGCTAAATGTCAGCCGAATCCCACGGGTCTCTTTGTGCTCTTATAATTCTAGAGATGCTGTGCATTTTTCAACTTGAACGTTGATTCTTAAAGTGATAACTTCTTATCTTGATGCTAATAATAATGGAACAATAACAAAACTAACAATTATCCTTTACTATGTTCCAGGCACTTTAAGCATCATGTTTTACATGTGTTAACTCACTTAATCTTCACAATAATCTTTTGGGTTGACAACTGGTATTTTGACTTATATACAGATGAGGAACAGGCCAGGCAAGCTAAATGTGTGTTCAAGGTTACACAATCTGGAAGGAACAATATCAGGATTCAGACCTAGGTGGTTTGACTACAGAGACCACAGCGCTTGAATGTTGCTTATTGAGAACTCATTCTATGTCTTGCTTTTTTTGCCCTGCAGGCTCTAAGCAATGGTGGATTTACCGACATTTTATAAATTAGGTGAGAATTGAACGACTGAGCCAGAACCCTGAAATGACCCAATGTAGGCTTACAAGAGCTGGTAATACAGAATTGAGGGTAGTGAATTCCAAGTCTGTTTTCTCAATCAGCTGCAAGGACAAGAAGTTAGGACCCTCTGGCTCATTTGAAGACAGGCAGAAGGAAAGAAAACGGGTGGAGGGTTGTCAAAGCACGGTACCTCCTTCCTACCCCATGGAGGGAGTCGGGGGAGAGTGCCCCTCTGCCTGGGGTGGGCAGTGGAACAGGAAGGAGGAAAGTGTAAGGGAGCATGTGCCCCAGTTTCGAATGCAATGACATCACCTGTTTTAAAAGTATGGTCCAAAAAATGTCAAGTGCTGGTCAATCACACCAGCCACTCTTTCTTCCTTAGGGAGGCATGAGGGAATGAATGGAGAGAAGGCAGGACAGTGGGAAGAGCATGGAATCTTCCTTTCTCAGAAGCTCCTTGTACAGCACGAATAGCAGAAATACAGCAGAGCCGGGCTCCCACAGCCTCCAGCAGAAACCGGAGACGAGACTCTAAGGCAGTGTGTTTGTGTGGCTTCTCCTAGGGAGCCTGGACTGTTTCCGAGACTTATGGGGCCCTCCTAGGTCTGTGGAGGGGGCCTTAGGATTAGAAGTACCTGTCAAGAGTCCATAAATCAGAGTGGAGGTCAGTACCGATGCAGAGTCCAGGAGCTTGTCACCCCCTCACAGCTGGGCAAGGGCTCCTGTTTGACTCCCTCTCAGCATGAAGCCCCCCCCCCCACCCACCCAAGGGGTCTGGAATCAATGCAGCCAGTTTCCTGACTGAACATCCTAAACACTTCCACTCTCTTCTTCTTCTGTGGTTGTGGTCTCCATGGAGCTATCTAGTGAATGCCTGTTTCCATTGTCATAAAACCATAATTTATAATCCATTGGGATCTCCACCAAATTAGGTATTTCTGTGATTATTACTGGAATTGGTCACCCTTGAAATGATTTGGAGAAAGTAGCCAGTGGTTAGAAAGCATGTTTCCTATTTATAATTTGAATAGCTTATTTGTCTTCCCCTAATTACCACTGGAACTCTCAGTTCTTGGACTCCAGGAAATATCCGGTTCACAGGGTTAAATAACAAAATTTTTAAGGGCCTTTATTAACTTTCCATTCTCCTTTTTTAAAAAAATTTTTGACAGGGCATAAAATGAACTTGCTAATTAGTTTTCTCTTCCTGTCTTGCATTATCTTATTGCTTTAATTTGTCTCCAGTGAGACCAACCAGATGTGTCAAGCCCACAATGCTTCTAGAGACCTAATATGCAAAAAACCTTTAAGACAATATGCAGTCCAGGGGTGCCTGGGTGGCTCAGTCAGTTAAGCAACTGGCTCTTGGTTTCAGCTCAGGTCATGATCTCAGGGTCATGAGATTGAGCCCCAAGTCATGCTCTGCACTGAGCAGGGAGTCTGCTTAAAATCCTTTCTTTCTCTCTCTGTCTACCCACCCCTCTCCCCACCCCGCACTCTCCGTCACTCAAAAAACAAAATAACAACAACAAAAGACAATATGCAGTGCAGATGGAGCTTTAGCCAGGTGGGTGGCCTCTCTCACCTCATGTGCCCAAGGACAAGGTGGGAGTATATTATGTCTAGATTCCCTCCACCTATAGCCTCTAAGAGCAGACTTTCTCAGACTTGCTTGGAACATTTGTTTACAAAATGACCTAGACAGGGAAGAGATTTCTCTGTATTATTGCATTTAACAAGTGCTACCAGGTGGCTCTTATTGGGGAAATTTTGGAAACCTTGGCCCAGGAAGATGATTCTAGGTTCGGTGATTCTTTTGACACTAGAGTTCAAGAACTACTGCCCTAGAAGAAAGTGGTAATGACTAGAAATCTATAGATAAATCAATATTAGACCAAATCTACTATAATAAGGTGTTACACCACCAAACACAAACTTTTTTTCTACCTGGAAGCATAAAGTGTTAGCTATTTATAACTGGAAAACCTCCTGCTAGGTCATGTAGTCCATTCTCAATAATATAGAAACTCTTTTCAAGGCAAAAAGCCCTCACCATTTCCTCTCCCCAAAGTAAAAGGGCCTTTCGTCTCTAGTCAGGAAAATCTGAGCTAGCTTAATGATCCCTAAACCATCAGACCATCTGAAGTATTTTATATAAGATGTAGATGCTGGGACCTCATCAAATACCTACTGAATCATGATGTTCATGGAGGGGGTCTGGGACTCTGGTTTTAACACAGAAGAATGAGATAATCACTCAAATTCAGGAACCACTGATCTCTTCTACTCTTGTTCAACAGATGACTGAACTCAGCAATAGAGTTGAAGTGACTCACCAAATCAAATTTGTGGGAGGCCTTCAGCTTATCAGCTGAAGTCTGCTTTATGTGAATCACGTATCAATACTCTTATCTCTCAAAAAGTCTGCTGGGGTGGTCCCATCACCCTGAGTATGAGAAGAAATTTGGAGGTTAGAGAAATTTACTTAGCAATGACTCAAATCATTCCTTCTCCCCACAGTCAATCAAGATCAGCTCCCAGTCAATGGATTGTAATCTCTGACCACAAGCAAAAGGCAAGGATCGAGGGTGGGGAGGACGGAGGATGAGACTGGCTTAGTGGGTTGATAATAAAGGCCTCAGGACAAGTCAACATGAAAATGCAGCATGGGCAGCTCATAAACCACTAAAACCTAGCTTTGCCCTTCTTTTCTTTTCTTCCAATTGGAGTACTTGCTTCCAGAATGATTCCAACTATTCTCATCTCCCGGTATCCATCCCCCACCTCCCATAATTGAATAGGGATGACCTGTAACCAAGAGGGTATTATAGAAGTGATGGGCTGGTTATCCAAGTCTGGGTCATAGAAGGCATCGTGGTCTTTTTTTGTGTACTCTCTTGGATCACTGCTTTGGAGAGAACCAGCCACAACCTTGTGAGGACAGGTAAGTCGTTCTGTGGAGAGGTCCACATGGTGAGGAATGGGCCTCCCACCAACAGGCAGCACTGTCTTGCCAGGGATGTGAGGGAGCTGTCCTGGAACAGCCTTCACATGATTCACCTGACAGCAACTCTTGATGATCCTTGTGCCACAAACACCTGCTGAACTGGGGGATGGTAAATATCTATTGCTTTAAGCCTGAGCTTTGGGGTAGTTTGTTATGCAGTGATAGATAATTTACATGAATCTATTGAGTGCTTATCTTGTGGTTATAAGATGGTCATCACATTTGCTAAGAGATCATCGTGACTCTGTTGTGTTGAAGACCCAGGAGATGCCCCATCGATGAGGCACAGGCTGGAAAGTCAAGGTGACGGAGGTATGCTACCAGCGGGGAGGAGACATTCCATCCATGGCATTTCATATCATCTTTGATATGATTACAAATAGTGCACAAAATATCAAGTTTAAAGGCAGAGCATGAGTGAGAGCAAGAGAGAGAATGTCCCAGGGAGGAGAGAAGATTTAAATTAATTTTCTTTCTTTCTTTGGTTGAAGTCACAAAACTCTCCCTTTCATGGATCACACGGGCCCCTGCTATTCTACAGGGTAGTACAGGGAACATTGTGCTATCTGAAAAGAATAGAAAAGCACATTTTTTATCCCAGTGGCAGAGAGACAAGACACCAGACAGGCAAACCCCTTGCTGACAAAGAACAGAGCTCTGACTGTCATTGCCCAGAGCCCACTTCTTTCAACCAGTTACCCCCCAAAGTGACTTCCATACTGTTTGCCATGTTTCGGTAAAATTTTTTTATTACACTAATAGTAATTACTATTCTTTTTATAATTTCTATTATTAGTCCTGCTATAACAAGTTATCAGAGATTTGATGGCTTAAACAAGCACAGGTTTATTATCTTACAGTTGCGCAGCCCAGTGTCCCATGTAGATGTAAGCAGCACTGGTTCTTCCTGGGGGTCCCATGGTGGAATCGCTTTCCTTGCCCTCTCCAGCTTCTAGAGGCACCCACACTCCTGGGCTCATGGCCCCTTCCTTCACCCTCACAGCTCCAGTGTTGCATCCCCTGGACCACAGCCAGGAAGGTTTCTTTGCTTTTAAGGACCCTGGTGATGACACTGGGCCTGCTGGGCCCACCTCCCATCTCCAAACCCTTAACCTAATCCCACATGTGGCACAAAAGACAACCCGGTCACAGCTTCTGGGGGTTAGAGCCTGCACACCTCTGGGGTAATTTTCTGCCTACCACAGGTATTTTTCTTTTAACCAGAAGACTTTTATTTTTTTATTTTATTATTATTTTTTTAAGATTTATTTTTATTTATTTATGATAGGAGTAGGTTGCAGTGAGGCTGTAATAAGAGGGCAAATATAAAATCCTTTTAAGTATTATAAGTGCAGTAGCATGTCAAGCAATATTCACATTCCCAGACGCTCAGGAATTCACGCCATGGAGAGCTTCCTTGCTCCTTGTCTTTTGCTTATCCTCAATGTCCTTTGTGACTCCTCAGCAGAAAACAAAGGCACAGAGGGCAAAAGGACAGAAGGTGTCCCTCCACTTGTCCATCTCTCCATAAGGCCCTGAGGAGCGGGGCTTTGGTCCTCTGAGAGTGAGAACCTGGTGCTGTTGCTCAGCCCGGAGCCAGACTCGGGAGGTTGGAACAGCCGTCTCCTTGCTGGCCTCCCGGCTTGAGGGAGAAACCCCATCCTCCGTTTTTGTCCATAGTTTCAGGATCCAACCAGGTCCCTCACCCCCTGCTCTTTGAGCACACCCCACACTGCATTGGGGGGTTTCTCCTCGGAAGGATCAGGGAAGCCCCTCGGACTGGATCATGTTCTGCTTCTTGCCTTTTGGGAAATAACTCAGAGGAAGGATTTAACATGAGTTCTAAACTCACCCTACGTGGAGCCAGGGGCGTGGATGAAGGATGGGCAAGATCCTCATAGAGAAGTCGAGAGCTGACCCACATGCAGCAATGCTCTTCTGAGCATAAGAAGCTGTCCAGCCAATAAAACAGGGCCTTTCTCATTTTCTTTCATAAAAACATTTGGTTGGACAGGTGGTCTCTACCAGGCAATGGTAAGAGGTCTGTGTAGAATGGGCTGCCTGATGCCATTCATTTGCTATTGCCATTTTTAAAAAATTATTTTTTTTAAGATTTTATTTATTTATTAATGAGAGACACAGACACAGAGAGAGTGCCAGAGGCACAGGCAGAGGGAGAAGCAGGCTCCATGCAGGGAGCCCGATGTAGGACTCACCCTGAGCTAAAGGCAGGTGCTTAACTGCTGGGCCACCCAGGCTTTCCTAAAATTTATTTTTGTCAGTGGGGCTTTCCTGTCTTTTAACCTTTTTATTCTGAAATAACTTTAGACTTGCAGAAGAGTTCCAAAAATAGTACAGAGTGTCCATATGCTCTTCATCCAGCTTCTCCTTTGGTCAACATCTTAGATAATCATAGAAGAGTTCTCAAAACTCAGAAATTAACCTTTATAGGAGGCCATTGAGTGCAGTACAGAACTTATGTGGATTTCACCAGGTTTTTTTGCAAGTGTCCTTTGTTTTGGTCCTTACAGACCATGACCCCCTCCTTGGTCTTTCCTTTGACTTCCGTGCCCTTGGTACTTTTGAAGAATACTGGTGAGCTGTTTGCATTTTTCTGTTGTTTCTTTTTTTAATAATAAATTTATTTTTTATTGGTGTTCAATTTGCCAACATACAGAATAACACCCAGTGCTCATCCCGTCAAGTGCCCACCTCAGTGCCCGTCACCCAGTCACCCCCACCCTCCACCCTCCTCCCCTTCCACCACCCCTAGTTTGTTTCCCAGAGTTAGGAGTCTTCCATGTTCTGTCTCCCTTTCTGATATTTCCCACTTATTTTTTTCTCCTTTCCCCTTTATTCCCTTTCACTATTATTTATATTCCCCAAATGAATGAGACCATATAATGTTTGTCCTTCTCCGATTGATTTATTTCACTCAGCATAATACCTTCCAGTTCCATCCACGTTGAAGCAAATGGTGGGTATTTGGTGTTTCTAATGGCTGAGGAATATTCCATTGTATACAGAGACCACATCTTCTTTATCCATCATCTTCCGATGGACACCGAGGCTCCTTCCACTGTTTGGCTATTGTGGACATTGCTGCTAGAAACATCGGGGTGCAGGTGTCCCGGCGTTTCATTGCATCTGTATCTTTGGGGTAAATCCCCAGCAGGGCAATTGCTGGGTCGTAGGGCAGGTCTATTTTTAACTCTTTGAGGAACCTCCACACAGTTTCCAGAGTGGCTGCACCAGTTCACATTCCCACCAACAGTGTAAGAGGGTTCCCTTTTCTCCGCATCCTCTCCAACATTTGTGGTTTCCTGCCTTGTTAATGTTCCCCATTCTCACTGGTGTGAGGTGGTATCTTATTGTGGTTTTGATCTGTATTTCCCTGATGGCCAGTGATGCGGAGCATTTTCTCATGTGCATGTTGGCCATGTCTATGTCTTCCTCTGTGAGATTTCTCTTCATGTCTTTTGCCCATTTCATGATTGGATTGTTTGTTTCTTTGCTGTTGAGTTTAATAAATTCTTTATAGATCTTGGAAACTAGCCCTTTATCTGATACGTCATTTTCTGTTGTTTCTCATGACTAGATGAAGACCATGCTTTAGTAGGAAGGACACCAGCGATGCAACATGTCCTTCACAGGGCACCTTACCAGATGGCACAGTACGGGTTACTGGTGATGTCGGCCTTGGTCCCTTGGCCAAAGTGGCATCTGCCATGATTCTCTGCAGTGAAGTTAATCTTTTGTCCTACATATTTTGAGGAAGATACTTTGGGATTCTCTAGATATCCTATCTCTGCTTAAACTTTCACGCACGAATTTTAGCCTTTACCAGTGCATCTCGCCTGTATCACTCTGTCGTTCTACAGGTGACTTTTTGTCTGTTTCTTTCTTTCTGTTTTTATTAATTAGAGTTCTGCTGTTGGGAAGAATTGCCACTGCATTCATCCCTTTCTTTATTCATTTATTTCTATCAGTGTGAGCTCACGGATGTTCCTTTTATTCTTCACATGATAATCCAATACTTGTTCTTTATTTTACTTATTATGTGTTCAAGTTGTTCTGACTTTGGCCTTTGTGAGCCCTTTCAGGCTGGTTTCTGTCCCCTTTTAGTATGTGCATTTTTGTTTGTTGCTCCAGGCTCATCTTGCATTTTCTTTGTTTCAGTTCTGGAATCAACCACTTCAACTAAAGAGCCTTGGTTCTGTTTTTGTTTGGGGTGTTTTTCTTTGTCTTTTTATTTTTTTTTTAGAATAGCATTTAAAAGCTAAGTCATGGATGATAATTGTGCTTATTGATACTGGACCATCATTGCTGTTTCTGGCTGCCCTCAGTGGCTATAGCTGAGAGTAAATGTATCCATATTAACACATGCACATCTGTATTTATGCCCTATTTTTCAGTACATATTAAAATTATAAATCCACATTGATACCTTCAACTCCAGTTCAGCACCACAGAATTTTTCTGATCTTCTTCCTTTTCCTTATTTGTAAATTCTTTCTCTGACAGCGATACCCTTAGTTCTCATTATCTACAATATATTTATTTGTTCAACCCTATACCACAAAGCAGTTGCAGAATCCCTAACCTATGGGACTTTCCCTTTATTTTAAAATCTACAAATATTCTTTGTCTTTTCTAAATCTATCGTCTTCTTCTATCTCTGTCAAGATTATTTTTAGATTATAATTTCTAAGCCTTTATCATTTCCATCTGCATCTCATTTTATAATGTTTGTTTTTGCCCCTTTGTCCTTTTCTGTGTGCCTTGTTATATCTCACTCTTAACGTATTTGAAAACGCTTCTCATGAAAGCTTTCACTTTGTCTCTACAGTGTGTGTGGTTGTTCTTTGTTCATGCTCATGAATATTGCTTCTTGGAAATTCCTTTATTGTATTTTTCTGGTCATAAGTCATTACTTTCCTTTCCTCCCAAAAAAACTAGGTTCCTTGTTTTCTTGTCCAGCCTCTCCCTACATGTTCTCTGTTTCTTCTAAGCAGGAGGTGTGATGAAAACATACGACTCGTCTCAGAACCCATGATGATGTTTCTAGGGGATCTTCTCTGCTCCCAGACCAGGTAGGATTCTGTTTTGAAGCCACATGACCTTGGGAATGTTAGTGGTGAATTGACATGAGAAAACATAATTATAATTTCTCCCTATAGAGGGAGGGGCTTTTCAACCAACAAAAGTCATTCATGAGGAAATGATAAACTAACTCTTCAAGAATTTCAAAGGATGTTATTATGTTCCTTGTTTTACTGTAAGCTCTTGATGGCAATGGCATAAACATGTCTGCATGATGACCACCCCCACACCCATGTCATATGTGCACATTCAGTAACAGGGTAGCCACGCCAGTAAAACAGGACTGAAAGAAAGAGTATTAGGAAATATAAGAATTTCCAAATTAATAACTTGTTAGTATTTAGAAAATAATCAGCAGTCACTAAAAACCAACACTGCACTGCATTCTTTAACTGAAAAGTTGAAATGGAAAAAAACCCTCGTGGGTTCTTTCAAAACTATGAGAATCTGGACCTCCCTACATTGACCTGTGGGGGATCCGAGTGTAGTAAGCTCACCACCCTCTTGTTACGGCTTCCCAGTGGGCTGCATGCTCTCTCTGTTACCATCTGGAAGCACCCCGTTCCCATAGCTGAGAACTTGGGCATCCCTCTGGGCCACAATATATCCTAAAGCATACAAATTTCACATTCAATTAATATTATCAGTTTGTCGCTTATTCACCCAGTGATTCCGCTTTGTTATTTGTTGGGGATTTTGTTTAGCCTCGTTATGATCTTCCAGGGATCATTTTCCCTCTCTGTATTCCCATCCTCAGTGCTCATTGATGAACACCTCTGCTGGAGAATTTTAATGCAGCCCCCGGGTCTCTGTCATGCTGTTAGGGGTTAGTAATGAGAGCAGAGCCAGACAAATTAGTAATGAGAGCAGGCTTTGGTGTTTGTGAAATACTGCTCATCTTTTCCCTCTTCTCCAATGTCGGGGACGGGAGAAGCTGCCGTTGACACTTCCCACTGCTCTCTGGCTTATCTTGGTCTTGCCCTAGAGAGGTCTAAAATATTCACTCTCCCTGTGATCATGTGCCACTCAACACCCCCTAGAGAGAGACTGTGAATTCTATCAAGGGTTTCTGGCGGTGAGCAGAAATCTGGGGATCAGCAGGTGGGCAGGACCATCATCGTACAGGTCCACATGTCCTGTACCTGGTGAAAATGAGTGACCCTGAGGAATTCAAAGGGGTGCGAGAGATCTCCTCCAGCTGCCCCAAATCCATGTGCTTCATCACCCCAGTTTCTCAGACCTTCACCAAACTACTTACTTAGGCCCAGTTAACACAATTCTAATAGGGGCACCTGGGTGGCTCAGTGGTTGAGTGTCTGCCTTTGTCTCAGGGCAAGATCCCAGGGTCCTGGGATCGAGTCCCGCATCGGGTTCCCCGCAGGGAGTCTGCTTCTCCCTCTGCCTGTGCCTCTGCTTCTCTCTTTGTGTCTCTCATGAATAAATAAATACAAAATCTTTTAAAAATCCCACAATTCTAATAAACCTCCTTATCTGGTTTCACAATCTCCGAGATTTATGGAGAACTGAGGTACTTTTCTCAGTTTCGTCATTAGCAGCCTATGTGAACTTGAGCAAATAATTCCAGCAGACTGGATGTTGGGCTCCTCACCTATAAGCAGAGGGCTTCAATTAGGTGCCTGCTAGTATCCCTCCAGCCTGAATGCCCAGTTTTTCTGAATTTTGGAGATGCTCCCAGGGACCACCCCATGGCCAGGCACAATGGGCCACTCCGTGGACACAGGTGGGTGCAGCAAGACCTGTGGGGAGAGAACTCAAGGGAGCAATGACACAAAAGTACCTGTCGTCTCCAGGACCACAGGTAGTGCAGAAATCAGGTCATCAGGGGACAAGAGACCCAGTGAAACAGGGACAAAGGAAGGATTGTTGCAGGAAAGGATCACCCCAGAGAGAAGGTCCTTGTGACCCAGGGAAAGAACTCTGGGATCCACCTGCCTTGGGAGACCCGTGCCCCTGAGAGCCCCCATGGGCCAGAGCGTGGCCCAGTTTAACCTCCTTTGTCCCTTCTAGGGGATTCTCCTTCGGTAAATGCCTGATTTGGAAGATAAGCAGGCTTCCCAGGAGATGCCTGGGCTCCTTCTCTGGGCTGCTATGTGAACTGCCTGGAAAGTTGGCTTCTCCATGAAATCTGCAGGCAGCTGGATCCAGGAGGCCCTGGTCTCCTGCTGAGTGTTAAGTAGGGGAGGAATTTCAACATTGGCTCCTCCTTCCAGAAGGCTGCATAGAAATGAGGTGGTGGGAAGATCTGACCTCTGCTTAGAGTTTGCTGTTTCCATCGACAGGAAGCACAGAGGCGGCTCATGTCAGGTCTCCAGGGGGAGTGTGGACAGTGGAGACAGACATGTCCAGACAGGTCCTCCCTGCACAGGGTGAGCAGGTGGCTGCAGGCCAGGGAGAGGCACCAAGCCTCAGGTGCCTTGAGTTTCAGAGATGGGAAGGGTCCTGGTGGGGGAGCCAGGGAACATGAGAGGAGGGACATGGAATATATGCTGATGGGTGGAAGAGTCATAGGTCTTCTCTTTTCCTGACAATAGAAAAAAACGTGTCGGTGAGTAGGAGTCAGAGGACAGAGAGGACAAGTCATGAAATGAGGGGCAGGGAGTGAACGTGGTAAAGACCTCGGAGACAAAGCTGAGGACACAGCAGGGCAGACTCCTCGTCTTCCTTTAACACTGGGGGCCCGGGATGCCGAGGGGATCCAGGGGGTCTTGGGCTGGTGCTTTTGATGGTCACAGCTGTGACTGAGGACTAATCAGTATAATGAGTCACACAGAAGGAACCCCAGTCCTTGCTTGGATGAGGTTTGAGGCAACAGGGAAGGAACGGTCAGGAAGCCTGGGAGGTCAGAGCCCCCTCCCATGGTGCCCACAGCCTGCCCCTCCTCTCCTATGATGGTTCAGGGCTGTGACACTGTGTCTCCATCACCCCTCAAATGCTGTGTCCCTCATCTTCCCCGCCCCTTGTCCTGCTGGGAAGGTGCATCCTTCTCTTGTTCCCACGACCCTGGCCTCCCCTCCACGTCCCCACAGTTCTGCTCCAACTCGGCCAAGCACTGCAGGAGCTCTGAGTTCCTGGTCATTCTCATGTAATCTTTCTGTGATCATTCCACCTGTGAATTTTGCCTCCGTGTCTGTGTTCTAAGCTCCTTGGGAGCAGGGCTGATGTGCAGTGCTACTCTGGATTCTCCACGATACCATGTCTGGAGCTAGAATACGCTGGGCCTACAGGATGTAAGTGTCTTCGTCAGTGACGGCCACACTCGCCTTTTACCCATGCACTAGAGGACATCCCAAGATGGCCTTGATTAATGGCTGAGTCAGGTTTAGAATTCAGATGCTGCTTCAGTCTTTAAGAATATTTGGATTCTAGGTGGTGAAGACCCTCTCAAACTCCAAATTCCCCACCACTAAAGCAGTACCTTATAAACATGTCTTCTGGGGCAGAATGAAATCCTCTTGAAAGGGGCAGTGTAGTAGGGAAATGTGGAGTGCGGGCATTTAGGAGCAAGTGTGGGAGAAGGAGAGATGATGTGTTTGTTCATCTGTAAAATGGGTGTCATTCTGGGATGCCTGGGTGGCTCAGTGGTTGGGCGTCTGCCTTCAGCTCAGGGTGTGATCCCGGGGTCCTGGGACAGAGTCCCCCATCCGGCTCCCCGCAGGAAGCCTGCTGCTCCCTCTGCCTGTGTCTCTGCCTCTCTCTGTGTGTCCCTCATGAATAAACAAATAAAATCCTTTAAAAAACCCCATAATTCTTGACATAAACACCCCTGGCTTTCTCTCCAGCTGGTAGCCACACCGAGTGCCTTTGAAAACTGCCCTTGAAGGGGCCTCAGGGAACTGTATTCTATTATCCTGATGTTTCAGGGTGCTCCACGGCTTTTTCTTTACTCGTGTCAAAAACTCACTTCGTTGGGAGACTAAATTATTTACATCCATGATGGGAGCCTTCTCTGTGCCGCTGCTGTGGATATTGGGGGGGGGGGGTCCACCCTGCAAATTCTGTGCTGTGTTTTTGTATCCCTTTGCCTGTCCTCTCCTACGTGCTCTAGAACCCTCCTTTAGCTCAATAAGCCCAAAGTATCCACTGTCGATTGTGTACAGATAACCAGAAAGCTCGGAGAAGGTGGCTTCTCACTGACTATAGGGAGAGGAATGGCAATTCAGTAATGAGGTGGGGGGGGGGGGGCGATGGGGTGAGAGGACAGAGAGGAAACCGGCCCAGGAGTGGGGGGACCAGCGGGCTGGGTTGGGGTGTCTACCACCATGGGCTCTGTGGGCCTCCGTGTTGTCACAGGTGACATAAGGCCCGGTAACCTCAGGGCTGGCTTCTCACGTTTGCTGGAGAACGAAATAAGCACCGAGGAGAAAACATTTTAAAAAGTTAGCAATCATTCAAAGCAGCATCACCACGAATACATCCTTGCACCCCTGGAATCCCGCAACTCCTGAATTTTGTAAGCAGAGCCTAGTGCCGGGGATCTGGAGGGGGCCTGCGGCGCTGGCATATGGGCGCTTCTGGAGGATGATCAAAAGGCTGCTTTGCATCACTCCGGGAAGGGAATTTCCTATTTCCAGGCAAAACAATGAAAATGAGCAACCTCTCCCCAAAAGCTTGCCTCCAGAAGACACAATTCTCATCCAGGTTGCAACTGAGGCATAACCCTAGGTGGTGCATGAGCATTATCCTCAGGACCCCACCGGCCACAGTAAACATCCACACCAGGGAGGATCGAGCCCCCACTGTGCTTAGGCTTCGAGCCCCCAATTGTGGCTGAGGGAACCAGTAGCCTCCCGGGCCCCATGGCTTTCAGCCAGGCAGACCCACTTGGGACTTCGGGCCCCTAGACCATCCTGCTGCTCCTTGGTATGTACAAGCCCTGCATTTCTCACTCAGATGCCAGCGGGAGAGGAGGGACCGAGCACGGCGAGTAGTAGGTTTAAATGACAGATGTGTTGAAGAACCATGATGTGTCCCACAGATGTCAGGATGATCGGTATGGTCGTTTCACTAATGGAGCGTGAATTGAGGAGGTGATAAAATCTCAGTACGCCTTAGTGTGATGCGACTCGCTGTGGAGCGAATGTTTCCTGTAAATTATCTCGTGTAGCCTCTGCTAGCACCTTCCAGTGCAGGCCCTCTTTATGGCCCATTTTATGGATAGGAAAGCACAGGTGTGGAGAAAGTAAACACTTTTTAAAAAATATTTTATTTATTCATTTGAGAGACAGTGCACAAGCTGGGTGAGGAGCAGAGGGAGAGGGAGAAGCAGGCTCCTTGCTGAACAGAGAGCCAGAAGTGGGACTCGATCCCAGGACCCTAAGATCATGACCTGAGCTGAAGGTAGATGCTCAACACTTTAAGTCACGGAGCTAATAAATGATAGCTCCAGGGTCACACCACAGCCTACACTGACCCAAGAATTTTGCTAACTTGGTCATGTCTCTGACATCCTGGGAACAAAATCCTCTGCCCCATGGTTCCCACGTGTGCTTGGCACATACCCTGCTCTCAGTACTTATTTTTGGATTGATTCATCACAAGTGAAATGAGGGTGGAAGTGTAGCATCTGCAGCCCAGCGTGAGAAGGAAATTAGCTGGACCCACTCCTCCGAGATGATCGAGGCCCCGCATCCGACGCGGTGAGAGGAGATGGGGGGATGGAAGGATCCAGAAATGAGAGATGGGGCATGGCAAAAATGAAATGGCAAAAAAAAAAAAAAAAAAAAAAAAAAGAGCTAGAAGAGTAGAGAGACAAGGTAGAGACAAGGGCAGAGTGAGTGCCGGGCACTGGGACACTGTGTGGTCTTGCCCAAACGTGCATCTAAAAAAGCCAAGCTCGAAACACCGAGAGTAGAAGGGTGGAGCAGAGATGTTGAAAGGCACCAACCTGCAACCCGTGGCAGAGTCCCAGAGAGCTGACGCACAGTGTGGTGGACCTGGCTGGGGTGATACGACAATTATCACAGCTGCTCAGAGCAGAGCCACTTACTCCCGCCGTAGAAGAGAAATGGCACTTGGGTGACCTGCTAGGGGGGCTCCCTGTCCCTACGAGGGCAGTCGTAGTACAACGTGTAAGTGTGTCGGAGCAGCGTATTTTAAACCTCATGACTACACTGGGTTACCTATCGAGTATATTTCAGTAAGAAAGAAAAAAAAAAAAGGTTTGTTTCCGGCCATTGTTGTAACACAGGTAATGGCGTTCTTATATATTCACCTGGAAGGCAGAGAAATGGGTCTGTTGGGGCAGTTCAGAAATTAAGTGCACGTGCTGCCAATCACAGTCCCAGTTACCCCGTAAACAAACTGTTTGTGAACCCGTCCACTGTGTCTTTGCCCCCTGACCCTCTGAGGAAGGAAGGAAGCCTCCTGTGATGTTTCCTTCTCACCCAGTGCCACCTCCGTTCCCCTGGGACTTGGACCCTAATTTTATTCTTGTACATTTCACACTGCCTCTATCTATCTATCATCTATCATCTATCAATCTATCTATCATCTATCCATCATCTATTTATTTATGTCTGCCATTATATTAGTTTCAGGTGTACAGCATCATGATTTGATGTATTCTTGCAAAATGATCACCACAACAAGCCTACTTAAAGGAGAGGAACACTTGAAACACAATTCTTCCTTGAGTCTGGAATTGCCCTTGAGCTGACCAGGAAGATATTTCCTCTTGTTTTCGGTCCAGAACCTAGCTGCTGGTCTCTCCTACAGCTGGGCATAGCCAAGCCTCAGAGTCCTGATGGGGTGTAGGCGAGTGGAAGTCAGGTGCCCACCTATACACCCCATCATCCCCCGTGGCTCTTCCCCCTCCTCTGTCCTGACACAAGCCCACAGCAGGTCTTCCCAGCTCTGACATGAACATGGTTGCTTCCCAAGTGAAAGCAGCTTGGGTTTTCTTCTAGAGAAAGGAAGCCCCCCACAGGTCCAGAATGCTAACATTGAGTTTTATGTGAGTGAGGAATAAACCTAAAACACGAAACAGCTCAAACACAAAGATTTCTTTTGCAACAAAGGATGTTGAGAGAGAGGGAGGGAGTGAGCTCTCTGTTCTTCCGAAACAGTCTTTTCTATTAAAAAAATCGTTATTACAAAAAAAGTGACATATTCTGGGGCAGGATGGCTTTTAGAAGGAGAAAACATTAATTTATTTTTTTGACAAATCTTTATTGAGTAGGTATCTATTTATCTTGTGGGGGTTCCAAGCAAAGGAGATATCCTTAATGGGGAAACAGGCATATGTCTGTTTATAATGGAGCTTATAATGGATCCGGGAGGCAGTCCAAAAATAGTTGTAATTATACAATTCGTGTGACTTTAATATATTCAAGGGCACATATTATGAGGCAGTAGAATAGGTTGGTCTATTCCCTCCTTAGGTCTCAAGAAGTACTTCTCTGACTCTAAAGTCTACGTTGTAATTTGCAGGGGCTCCTCTAGCTTCATATCTGGCAGAGGCAGTAGCGTGTGCAAAGGGCCTGGCTTGGAGATGATCTTTGCTGGAACTAAAAGAAGGCTGGTGTCACCAGAGCATAGCGAACCGAGAGAAGGGGGAGCTTGGGGACCAGGTCACACAGGGTCTCTGGCCCTCCATGAAGATTCTGTGTGATACCCTGTTTGTGAACATAAGTCCTTGTACGTTTTGAACAGAGAGTGATATACAAATACTTTAAGATGAGCACTTTGGCTGCCGCAAATACCAGCCAGGAGCCTGTCTTTTCCATTCAGGTGAAGGGCTGTGGCTATGCCAGTAGGGAGCTGATAGGGAAGGAGAAGGAGAAGGAGATAAGGAAGGAAAGGGAAGGAGATAAGCTGGCCGGGTCCAGATGCACCTGTGTGGATGCAGAGGTGATGAGACCCAGTGATGGTGGGTGAGACCGTGAGTAACAGTGTAAGACAGAGAGGAGTCCCAGGTCTGGGCTTGCATGTCTGTAGAGTTGACAGAGCCTGGAGGAGGAACAGGTCCACCTGGTGCGATTGCAAGCCCAAGGAATTCACCCACTTTAACTGGACCCTAAACCTGAAATGGGATCTGCTGGCAATCGCCTTTTTAAGATAAACATGTTAGATCGAGTAATGAATACGTGGGAGCTATGGAAAATGAGAAGAACTTGGTATTTGAAAGATTATTTATTTTAGAGAGAGAGAGAGTGTGCAGGGAGAGGGGCAGAGAGAAGTTCAAGAGCTGGACAAGCAGTTCGATCTCACGACCCTGAGATTATGACCTGAGCTGAAACCAAGAGTCGAAGGCTTACACTCAGGTGCCCTGAGAATGAGAACGTTAGACAGTGATTGATGTGTCCATGCTTTTATATGCAAAAAATGTCTTAGAAAATAAGAATTCTGGGCCCTATTAGTGTTTTCAAAAACAGTTTTGATCTTTTGTGAAGCTTTAAGGGAATTTTGTTTGTTTGTGGTATTTTTTTTTCAGATGAAACTCCAGCAGTTACTGATACACATTCGCTGCATAGATACATTTCCAGTGGCTTCTCAGAATTCAGATTCTGGAAATGACAGCATTGAAAGGCCCAGAATGTAATCAGTTGTTTCTCCAACACAGTGGTTCCTGCTTCTGAACTATTTCTCGGTTAGAAAACTGTTGATACCTTGTACACTTAGCAAATACAATTTACAGAAACAGTGTGGGGTGCTCTAATGTGGAAAAAAGAAATGCAAGGGAAACATAAAACCGCTCGTGAAACTCCCTGCAAGTGTTGGGTCATGCTGTCTGTTGCAAGTGACTGCAACGAGAAAGAATTTAAGTCTTCGAAGAAAAACCAATTTATAATGAAAAGCCTATTATTTGCTTTAATACCATCTCAATGAATACATCTTGTACGTATATAAAGTTCCTTAAGCTGTAAAATACTGATTCTTATTTTAATATAAGAAGCATTATTGTATTCAAAAACTGTAGTTTAAAGTGGACTCCCAATCATTTTGCCTAAGAATGAGGGCATTTGATCTGCAATTTTAATTCCTCATTGCAGCTGAGCTCTGCTTGATGTAGGCAGAGGAGACAGGGCTTTGGATATTGGTAACAGACACACTGGGTGGTCAGAGGCTAGTCAGCAGAAATAGGTTTAGGCAGGAGGGGTTAAGAGAATAGAATAATATGAGGGTTTGTTGGTTTGTTTAAGGTTTTATTTATACATTCATGAGAGACACAGAGAGAGGGGCAGAGACACAGGCAGAGGGAGAAGCAGGTCCCCTGCAAGGAGCTCGATGCAGAACTCGATCCCAGGACCCTGGGATCACACCCTGAGCCAAGGGCAGATGCTCAACCGCTGAGCCACCCAGGCATCTCTGGTTTTTGTTTTTGTTTTTTCTCAACAAGTGAGAATGCCTCCGTTCTGGATCGTGAGCCCCGAAAGGGCAAGGTGACAGTCTTCATCCCTGCATCCACATAGTTATCAGCACAGCACAGTGGTGTGTTTGGGAAATAGCTATTGAGTGTAGGATGTAGAAGAAGCCCCAACATATACTTTGCCTATTTTAATCCTAAAATTGATCCCAAATGACAGAAACCAAGACAAGTGGACTCTTGTGCTGGCTCTTTCCATGGCTCCTATAGAGACTCTGGAACTTCAGAATGTCCTGGAAGAAACCCCAGCCAGGGGAATGCTGTGGTCTTCATCAACTGGACAACCCAACTTTGGAAACTGCTGGCTTCTGAAGCTGGCAGTGGATGAAAGGAAGGAAGAAGCTTGACTTGGTCACCTGCCCTCTTCTGCCTGTCTAATAAAGCACATGTTGATTCAAGTCCTTTGTTTGGGTACTCAGATTCTTTTTTATTGTTGTCGTTGTTGTTAAGTATTGAGGTATAATTGACATGTAAAAAGTTGTATATATTTAATGAATACAACTCAATGTGTTTGGGGATGAGTATTCACCTGTGAAACCATCACCACCATGAAGGTCATAAACATGTCTCTCACCCCTTAAAGTTTCCTCCTGCCATTATTACTATTATTATTATTATAAGAACATTTTACATAAGATTTACCTTCATAGCAAATTTTGAGTATACATTATTGTTAGCTATAGGATCTATGCTATATAGTGGATCTCCAGAACATGTTCATCTTGCATAACTGCAACTTTGCATCCTTTGGCCAACACCTCCTTGTCCCACCTGCCCCCCACCCCAGCCCCTGGCAGTCACCATTCTACTCTGCTTCTTCATGTGTGACTATTTTAGATTTTACATATTTTAGATTTTACAGATCTCATATAAGTGAGACCATATGGTGTTTGTCTTTCTCTGTGATTTAACATAATGTCCTCTAGGTTTATCTATGTTGTCACAACTGGCAGGAATTCCTTCTTTTTAAGGCTAGATAATATTCCATTTTATATCTATCACATTTTCTTTATCTATTCATCCGTCAATGGACATTTAGGTTGCTTCCATGTCTTGGCTATTGTGAATAATGCTGCAATGCTCACAGGAGTGCAAATGCTCTTTGAGATCCTGATTTCAATTCCTTTGGAAATACCCAGATGTGAGATTGCTAGATCAGATGGTAGCTCCAAGCCTGTTTGATTAGATCATTTCCCCTCATCTCACTTATAGAGACACAAGTATCTCTGTAGAAACCAGTGAGAAATTTGTGCTGAAAGAAATAATACCAAGAGCTAATTTTGGATTCATAGAGGAGTTTCAGAGACATTTGATGAGTAAAAACATAAAAAAGTTTTCTACTTTCCCTGAGGATCTTCTTAGATCTGGATAGATGATAGATACATGATAGATGAAACATGATAAATAGATAGATATGGCATGTTGGAGTTACTCTTAGAAGAATTGAGTTGTTTTTGGCCTGATTAAATGAGAGAATGGACTTAACCATTAATTAATTTGTAGAACACTGTGGGAGAGGCAGATTTGGGAGGGAAAGTCAAGATTTACATTTTGAGATTGTTATGTTTGAGACGCCATCTTCCTGGGAGAAGATGTTTATGCAGAACTCAGGGAGAGAACATATATGTTTTGCCAGCTCTGCATATGGATGGAATTTAAAGCCGGAATGGATGAGATGACCTAGCAGGTTGGCATAAATGAAGAGTGGAGAGATTTGAGGACTGAGTCATCATGCAACCCCAAATTATTGGTGGGGAAGTGAATGTGGAGAGACAGAGGAGGAGCAACCAGTGTGATGGGAGGAGGGCTGAGAGTGTGGCTTCCCAGAGACCAGATGAAGGCAAGTGCTTCCTGACAAAGAGGGCCTTTGGTGTCAAAGGCTACATGGAGAATCTTGGTGAAATGACCATTCAATTTAATGACATGGAATTGACTTTGCTGAAGGTGGTTTTGGTGTTATTGTGTAGCTTCAGAAGATGATGGTGGGGCAAGATGTGGATTCAGGGATTACAGATCCTCTTTGGCTGAGTCTTGATGTAAAGGGAAGTGAACATGTGAAGAAGCAGCTAGAGTCAAGGGAGTTTCTATACTTTTATATCTGTTTTTGAAGATGGGAGGCTCTTTGTATGATCTTGGAAGTAATCCATAGAAAGGGAAAGATTGCCACAGTGATGTTTCAGTAAAGTAGAGGGGACTGAAGCAGGGAACAAGTGGAGGGAGGCTCTGTTGATATGAGCAGACAGACAGGGGTCTTCAAGAAAGAGGGGATTGGCCCAGTGGTCCATAGATGATGGTCACGATGACTAGTAACTACTGGCAAGGGCTTCAAAGAAAGAGATTTATTTCACAAGTAAGGAGGTATGATGGTCTAGAAGCTACAATGAGGAGGTAGATACACCTGCTCTGGATCTCAACCTGCTGGCTCAAGGTCTGAAAGAATCAGCTGAAGAAGACAATGCAGAGTCTTCCATAGGGAGCCAGGATTCAACAGGAGGAGAACAGAGATGTCCATATAGGATGTTGAGGTCTAGAAGATTATGTGGATGACCTTGAGCTCTAGAAGGCACCATGGAAGGATCCAGGCTATGTGGAGGTGTGAGGGCTCAGAGATGCACAAAGCTCAGTGGGGTGCATTTCTGGCTGATAAGGGACAACTTGTTATATCAGTGGTGTCACTGCAGAAGGGTGAAGGGAGTGTGGGGGGGTATTTTGCAGACTTGGGTGGTGAGGCTATGCATACCAGGAGCTGGGAGGAGAAGGTTTCTCCAGAAGCAAGCATGGCTGGTGTTTCTCTGGTCCTGTCACTGTGACGGTGGCATGCAGAGCTCCGTGATGTTCTCGGGTCTCTCGGGCCAAATCAGACATCCTCGTGTAGTTATGCCTGTTGCACATTTGATGTGAATGATGCCCTGTACCAGCGCAAGCTCTTTCTTCAGGGATCTATGGCACCAGGAAGTGTGGGGTTCATCATGATTTCCCATGTCACCAGTGAGGAAACAGCAACAGCTACATCCAGTGACTTCCCAATTTCATGGTACAATCAATAATCTGACTCTGGCATCTGCACACTCATAATCTTAATGCTGCCCCTTGAATCCCTAGATGCTTTTGTCCTGAGGCTGTTGTGGTCAGCCACAGCCAAACATTAAAATGCACACGAAGAGATGAGAGTCAATGGATGTAAGAGAAAAATGTAAAAACAAAGGCTGTCTCTTTTTTACGGGCTTGCTTCAATTTCCTGGAGAGCAACGGGCAGAGAAGACTGGAAGCTCCATGTGCATGGTTGAAGCTTGTTCAGTGGTGGGATTTCCTTTTAGGGTTATTGGGCCGGGATCTGGTCATTTGGTTGCAGGGACCTGGAAATACCAGTATTTGCAGGCCTTTTATCTAATGCTAGACTGAAGCTCTTGGGAAGGTCCTCCTGTCTCCTGCCTAAGGGCATAAATATGGCCCTGGGTTTCCAGAGACCCAATCAAGGGAAGTGGGCTGTGGAAATGTCTTTAGTGATTGGGTTTTCAATTTAAAGCTCCTTTTCAGCCGCTTGCTGAAACCCTCCACTGCATCTGGAACTCCCAGGCCCAGAGCCTCCAGCTCAGTAATTGTGTTAGAGATTTTACAGAGATTTAAATCCTCTCCATTCACCTTTCTTCCTGTCACTGTTGTGGGGACAGTTTCCATGCAGGGGTGACCAGGTGTCATGCAGGTACACTGTTGACAGCACCTGGCCAGCAACGCTTGGCTCTGACTGCACGCTTCTCAGGTGCCTCGGAATGGAAACTCCGCAGGCACCTGCCCACCAGCGACCTGGAGGAGCAGGTGAAAGGACTGCAGGCTGGCCCCTCCCGGCCCTCCCAGGGCAGAGGGTCCCCAGGGTCAGGGACTAACCTCCACAGGAAGCCCGAGGGCAGGGAGCAGCCAGTGGCCACAGTACTGGTCAGCATGCCTCCTGCCTGAGGCTCTCCCTCCTTCCTCCTTCCCAGGTCCCTTCTGCTGTCCCTAAATACCAGCCCCTTGGGGTCCTGTCCCTAAGGGAGCCCTTGTGTCCTCTGGGTCTTAGGAAGTGCATGTGTGAAGAGGTCCATGTTTCTGATGGGACAGAGGGACCGGGGCTTCTAAGCATTCCTTGTGCAAACTTCACCTCGGCTATGCAGCCGCCCCCCCCCCCCCCCCCCCACCGTCCAGATTGCAATGCAGCCCAGAGTGTTCCATGCCTGAGGCTTTTTCACAGCTCAGTGGTGCGAATCGCCTTGCTTTTTATTGCTTTCCTTCTCTGCAGGAGATTAGGCTTAGCCCTTTCCACCCTGATCTATTATTTACCACCTATGCGTCTGCTTGGCCTCTTCTACAGGTCCGAGGACATCTCGCATCTGGCATCATCCCCTCAGTGGTTCTCTTTGTCCTTGTAGACTTGGAATGTATCGCATGCAGTAGACCTCTCTGGAGCGGGGCTCTCATGGGCACCGCACTCAGCTGGGAACTGGGCCTTGTGCCTGCTCCTGAAGCATAAGGGGAGCAGGACCTGAGCTCTACTTCTGTGTCACTGGGAATGAACGATGAGTTTGGGCAGGACCCCAGGATGCCTCTAAGGCTCAGTTTCCTTGTCTGTAAAATGAGAATTTGTCTCTAGGTGCCCCCATCCAGCTTCAAAGTGCTATTATTTGGGCTTCAGTGAAACTTACAGAAGCCACCAGCGCTCAGGACCCCAGAACTGGATCAGCCCCTGGCTCCTGGAGCCCACACTCTGTACCTGTGTCCCTGGAGAGGGCTGGATGAGGGGGATGTTCGCCTCCTCGGGGCCCGTAGGCAGCTTGACTCCACAGAATGTCTCATGGGCAGTGTGCTTCTCTCTCTAGAATTAAACAAACATTTTTCTTCCCTTTGGCACCTTCTGGAAGCTTTCGCCTTCAGTTATATGGAAATTACTGGGATTTGTATTGACGTTCTCTTCCTTCTTCCAAGATTATCTATACTTCTGAAGCGATTTGGTTTTGGATAGAGAGGCCAAAGAAAAAACAACAACAACAACAACAAAAAACAAAAAACAAACCACCAGACTCTAAACCCACGGCACTATATACATACACATGTGTACAGGTACACACGCCAACATGCGAGGATTTTTGTTGGCTTAAAGTCCTACGTCTCACATGTCAGGGATGCATGTTTGTATGCTGAGGGGTTGCTTCTCTCTATCTGATCTGTTGAAACCCATTCCTGATGAGCCCCATTCCCCTTCTCCTCTCCCTGCATGTGACCTGACAACCAGTGTGTGGCAGGCTCTAGAAATCATTTTTGAATTCCTCTCAAACACATGAGCTGTCACCGGCAGGGATGGATTTTGCTGTGTCAGACCTGAAATAATACCTGTCTACACCCCCGCCCCTCCGAGCCTGAGATTCTCCTGTTCAACCTTCAGACTCAGCTCAGATATCACTCCTTCTGCAAAGATTCCCTTAATTGTCCCAGACAAGGTGAGACACTCCCTCCTATGACTGCTCCTAGATTACCTGATAATTCCATTGCAATAAATACATGTTTCCATGAGAATAAATATCACCTTGAATTATAATTATATATGAGGAACAGGATACTGATGAATTATTTGGTTGTTTATACAGCCCAGGGGATTGATGCCAAACCCCCAACTGTACCTGCCCTGCAAATGTGAAATGTGCATTTGCTTCTGATGCTCTTTCCCCTGCACCCAGTCTTGGAAGGGTGAGAAATAGGAGGCTGGGGTTGGGATGGCGTGAAGAAAACACAAGCACTAACTGTGTTTTCTCCTGGCCTCATTTTGCCTGGTGACACTGCAGCAAGGACCCCTTGGCTCTTGTGTCACTGTTTTATAGCTTACACCTGAGTGCCCCCTCCTTTCCCCACCCTGGTCAACCCCAGCCTCTCTTGGACAATTCCCATGGCTGAGATTCCTCACCTGTGGTGAGCACTGACCAACTGGTCTAGGAATGGGACACAAGGCACAGAGGCCCCATAGCGTATGGGGCAACAGAATGGGGAAACTTGCCTGTGGTAGACCAGAACACCAAATGGTTATCAGTGGAGGCTCTACAGGGTGAGTAGGGCATAGAGTCCAAGTGGCATGACCAGCTCTACTTGATTCAGACAGTGTTTAAGAGCAGAATGCCCAAGGGAAAGTTGCAGAGCTTTGGTCCCCCCATCTGCGAATCTGGGGAAGGGCTCCTCAGTTAGTGTCCGCTGGAGTCCTGCTTTCACAGAGAGACTCCTGCTACCAGAACTATCCCTGCTACTTCAGAAGCAGAGGAAAAAGCTCCGTATTGGAACAGGTAAAGAACAGGACACTTTTCTTTGTACATGCATATAGTTGAGCTTTGCCCTCACAGAATTCAGTGTTGCTGACATGATTCTAGACCGACCGGTCTAGAAGCTTTTCAAAGCTTTTCAAAGCTTTTTCAAAGCTTCGTGGGCAGAGGCATCACTTGTGAGAGCTGACTAACCTATACAGATTCTCGGGCCCCCCATTCAGTGTAATTGGACACTCTGGGGTGAGCCCTGGGAATATGCGGTCCCCAGACCTATATTAGGGGCATGTGGCCAAAGTGACAAATTTCCATTTTGCTAAAAGCTGAACGCAGGCTTTGTCGGTTCTGTGTTTGTCTCTCCAAGTGTTGTATAATTAAAGCTGAGTCTGCAGGTGAGCAATCCCAGAGGGGCTGGGGGAACAAGATTGCAATTAGGCTTTTCTGCAGTGGTGTGACATCGGATTATTTTGGCTTGCACAGAGGCAGGGGGACTGATTCTAACGATGGGCAGAATGGCCTATGAGTCACCCTCCCATCTTGCTAAATGTTTGCCCACACGGAAGAGTCCCTCCATCACTTAGTAATGATGCTATGAAGCGGTACTTCCTACTTGGAACTGCCTATTGGGTAATTTATAGGATCAGGAAAGTAATTAGGTTTCTTTTTCTTTTCTTTTCTTTCTTTTTTTTTTTTTTTTTTTGTTATTGCTGGGTGATTCAAATGCAATTGTTTCCTTGTCATTCCTGATTTCTGAAAAGTACCCTGCCTGTCACATTCATATGCAGGAACCAGAGGATGTTTACAGTTCTGCAAAACAACTTACTTCAAAGCTTTTCCTTTGTGCACACAGGAGTGATTAAAAATAGAAACCATTAGCCCCAGAAGAGCTGTGAGTGGATCCTCTGCGTGCTGAGCCACTTAGATAGTTTAGAAAAACAAAAAATCCATTCTAACTCTTCATTTCAGGGAGAGGAGGCAGTATTTCCAACAGGTGGAATTTGGGGCGGGGGGGGGGGGGGGGGGGAAGCCTGCGATGGTGATTATGTTTCTTAGAGGTACAAATTAATCTTAGGACACTTATTGAAAAGGATGACCCTAACGCCGAATTTGTGCACAAGGATGCTAATGAGCTTTGTGTTGTGTTCTTCTAAGCAATGGAGAGTTGCTACATGTCCTGTGGTGTGTGTTTTGCTTTCCCTTGTAGGTCAGTGCTCTTGTTAACTACGGTCTCGAAAACGCAAGGAAGCAGCCCTGCCTGCTGGAAAGTTGAAATGATGCATCTAGCTTCATGAGCATTGTGGCCCCGTCCATCCATTCATTTACTCGATGTATTCTTACAGGGACTTCTATGCCACATATCAGTCTGAGCACTGGTGACACATCCCTGAACAAAACAGCCCACATGTCTACCCTTGAGCAGCTTATATTCTGATGGAATTTCATTCTGATTCCTGGGCCCTTACTAAACTGGTTTCAATCTGACTCTGGAAAAGCTGATAAAACTCTCTGAATCTGAATTTCTGCATCTGGACAATGACCTTACTGTGCTATTAATGCTTCTCCAATGTTCTTGGTCATGATGATGGGGAACACATGGCTCTCTGGGGACAAGGCACGAGCTGGGGCAGCACATTGACAAGCCCTTGAGACAGGCAGAGGGACATTCCTCTAGGGATGCCTCCATGTTCATACTGTGCTGAGGGCGAAAAGCCATCTTAGCCAGACCCCCGGGAGCCTGTAGGTCTACTTTAACATATAAAAACTCCTTTAGAATGTCCTTTGTCTCTAAACCCCCCAAGGCACATGATCACCCCCCAAGCACATGGCCCACCCCTGCACATCTGACAGGTCTCATGACTCAGGTTTAATTAGATGGGAATCAGTGACCTTTCCCCAACAATAGCTACCCCCTCACGGTCCTGGAAACCCTGCTTCCAAAATTCCTTAGAGAACACGCTGTCCCCAAACCCCTGCCGACTCCCAGGTATATAGTGAGCGACCCCTTAGGGGCCCTGGGCAATCGCTCTTCCTGCCCACGGGTCCTGGCCTCGGGCTTTAATAAAACCACCATTTTGCACCAAAGACGTCTCAAGAATTCTTCCTTGGTTGTCGGCTCTGGACCTCACCTATATTCCAGAACTTCATCAGTAAGAGTCACTAGAAACGCTTAATAGGCATAAACTCCACCCACCTGTTGGGCTGGCTGAGAGACGGGCACCCCAAATGGCGGACGTCTCAAATTGGGTCAAAATGTCTGATCTTCCCGCCAAAGCAGCCATGACCACATCATCTCCAGTAAATTGAAGCCTAGACAGGAAACCAAACCTTTCCATCCAGGACTTTCCAGCCAGGGACCACCCCCAGCCAATCACCTGGGGACACGGTGTTCCCTTGCCCAATTTGGCAAGGGACCCACCTGGATCCGGACCCGGAGCCAATAAGGCTTAAAACCCCCCACACTCCCCAACCCCCGGGGACTTCCCTGACTCGGGCCACCTCTCCGAGTCACGGAACCTCGCCCGGGAGCGCTCCCCATTAAAGCACTCTGGAACCTACTGCCTGGCTCCGCTGTTTTGTTTTTGTTTTTTAATTTCTCCACCGTTCATTTTTGGAAAAAACCTAACACCACCCATGGAGACTCTGAGTAAGTATGTCTGGACCAGCTTTGCCCAATAGAAATGTAGTATGTGGGCGGCCTGGGTGGCCCAGTGGTTTAGCTCCACCTTCAGCGTGGGGCGTGATCCTGGAGACATGGGATCGAGTCCCACTTCGGGCTCCCTGCATGGAGCCTGCTTCTCCCTCTGCCTGTGTCTCTGCCTCTCTCTCTCTCCCTCTGTCTCTCATGAATAAATAAATAAAATCTTTAAAAAAAAAAATAATATGAGCCACATAGGTACTTTCAAATTTTCTAGCATACCACGAGAAAAGGTATAAATAAATAAGTGAAATTAATTCTAGTCTTTTCTTTAAACCGATATATTTAAAATTATATAATTTCAAAATATAATCGATATAAAAATAGACATTTTGCATTCTTTCTTTGTACTAAGTCTTCAAAGTCTAGTGTACATTTTACATAGATAACACAAGTCATTGGGAGTACCCATGTTGCCAGAGCTTAATAACGCCTGTGGCCAGTGGCCACGATATTGGACAGCACAGGGGCTCATAGAGCCTTGGAATCTGTAATTTAACAAGTTGTCCAGGTGATTCTCATGAATGAGTACATGTGGCAAACAGTGGACTAGGTGACCTCTATGGAAGCTACCCATCCTAATATTCTATCAGAATATCCAGTGTTGGTGGGGGTACATCCGTGTTTCTACCACTTAATTGGCAATTAACACGGTATTCATATTTTCAGAACATCAGCTTCACATCTCATTGACTCCTCTGTTTTGCCTCCCTCCCATCCTCTGTTTCTAAGCTGACAGTCAGGGCTTCTTAAGAAAGACGTAATGGTGCTGAAGATGATCCAAAGAAGAACATTTTAAGTGATCAAGAGGATAAGGAAGCTGTCTTATGAGAATAAACTAAAAAGAACAAAATTCTTCAAGCTAGAAGAAGAAGGCTGAAAAGTAAAGCCTATCAAAGTCTACAAAGTCATGAAGTAAGTGGAAATGCTGAACATGAGCATTTCAAAATCTAAAAATAGTAGAACAAGAGACCCTATTGGATAGTTGAAATATTAGATTTAGGATGAATAATGAGGGGAAAAAACTTCTTTAGGCAGTGGATACAGAAGTTAGAGAACTCATTCCTCATGGTATAGCAACAAATAAAATGCAAACAGATTCAAGCACTATTTTGATTTGAGCTATAACTTTTTTCTTTTTCTTTCTTCTTTTTAATTTTTTTTAGAGGGAGATAGAGGGTGGAGAGGAGCAGAGGGAGGGACAGAGAAAGAATCTTAAGCAGGCTCTACGCTCGGCATGGAGTCTTGACATGGGGCTCCATCTCTTGACCCTGAGGTCATGATCTGAGCCAAAATCAAGAGTCTGGTGCCCAACTGACTGAGCCACCCAGGCACCCGATTGAGCCATAACATTTTATGATATCCTGAAACATTTCATATCTCTGTAATAAGTAGTTAGTTTCAGTTTTAGAAAAAACACTTCCTGAGGCACTTGGGTGGCTCAGTGGTTGAGCATCTGCCTTTGGCTCAGGTTGTGATCCTGGGGTCCTGGGATCGAGTCCCACATGGGGCTCCCTGCGGGAAGCCTGCTTCTCCCTCTGCCTATGTCTCTGCCTCTCTCAAATAAATAAATAAAACATTTAAAAAAAAAAAAGAAGAAGAAGAAGAAACACTTTCCATCTGTCCATCTACCCACCCACCCATACCTCTATCCATTAAATTTTGTAAGGGTCTACTCCACGAAATAGGTTTTGTTAGAGGTTTTATTACATAGAACTTCATTTAATACAACAGTCATGCAGAGTAGAACCTATTATACCTATTTTACAGATGAAGAACAGGCTCAGACAGGTTAAGTGACTTTTCTGAGGAGCAGGTTGTGAGTCCAGATGTCTACAAGGCTGACCCAGAGCACTCTCATGAGCCAACTGAGAAGATTTTCCGTCTTGGAAAACCTATCACCAAGGCTGTACTCAGCACCTCTCAGGAAGCTGAAGGCAGCATTCCCAGGGCCCCGCCACGTACAGGGCTGTGGAGGTCTCCCAGCAGGGTTTTCAGGATCTGCTGCTTTGCTGTCACGTGGCTGCATACGTGTTCAATCAGTCTGGTCTGTTGAGCTTTCTTGGGGCAATACAGCATGACAAACATTAGAAGATACTGATCAGCACAGTGTGTGAACATCCCAGTAGCCCACAGCATTGCAACTAGAGGACACCATTAAGATAATCTCTTCTGACGTCGTTGTTCACAGTAACGGCCCAGGTGCTGTGTGGTAGCCACCTTGGCCCAGAGCTGGGATTAACATCCACAGCCCGGCTCCCCCGTCCAAAGCCCTTTTCAGGTTGGTAGGCTTTGCACACGATGCCCTCTGGCTGCTTATGAAAAACCACTCAGACTCTGACATTTCATTTCTTGACATTTGATGGAGACGCCTGAAATATGTCACATTGGACTGAAAAATCATTAGGACTAATAACACGCAACAGTGATTTACAGCTTGTAATTGAAGATTTAATGTTGGCAAAAAATATTCTGGGTGACTTCAGACAAGAAGGGTAAATTTCCTGCATCTGCTTTGCTCTGTCCTGCTAATACTCAGGCCAGGCACCTGCTGTTTTCTCCATCCAGGCTGCCCTCCTCGCTTGTCTCTCTCCCTTGGGGCCACATCCTGAGCTACCTAAGGTAATTAGTTAGAGTAGAGCAAGCTGTGCTGCTGTAGCAAATAAACCCTAGCTTCTCAACCTTATGATATATGAAGACCCCATTTCTCACTCACGACACTACCTGATGTGGGTTGAGTGGATCTCCGGCCTGGCCTCTCTCCTCTCACCACTCACGGACACGCAGAGACACCAGGATCTAAGCTGTTTCCGTACCACAGCTACACCATCTTAGAGTCCTTTCCTTTAGCGGGTTGATGTCTGTATTATATGATACTACCACATTTTCTGCATTCCTTCCACCTTTGCCTCCCCCTCCTCATTTTCTGTGGTCCTGCTTTTCTTGTCAGAGGCCATCAGTACAGGCTGGATAACCAGATGCTATGCTTAATTGAAGGCAAAGGGTCAAAGGCTACTTTGAAATGTATGGGCAGAAGAGGGAGGCCTGGCTTACCAGGCATGTGAGTGAGAAAGATCACGGGTTGTGGTTTGCTTGCAAACGCATGAATCTTTGGTCAACAGTGTGGTTCTAATGGCTCCAGTGTCTTACAGTTTTTAGCATACAGATCTTTCACGTCCTTGGTTAAATTTATTCCTAGGTATTCTTTTCTTTTTGATGCTATTAGAAATGGGGTTGCTTTCTTAATTTCTTTTTTGGCTAGGTCATTGTTAGTGTATAGAAACAATGACTTTTGTAGGTTGCTTTCCTACCCTGCAACTTTGCCGAATTCGTTTATTAACTCTAACAGCTTTTTGGTGGTGTCTTTGGGGTTTTCTATGTATAAGAACATGTCTTCTGCAATGGAGACGATTTTACTTCTTCCTTCATGATCTGGATGCCTTTTCTTTCTTTTTTCCTGCATCCTCTCTCTGCCTAGGACTTCCGGCACTATGTTGAGTAGCCATGGTAAGAGTGAGCATCCTGGTCTCTCTGTGCTGAGAAACCCAACGGCACTGAACATAGACAAGGAAGCAGAGCCAACACCCACAGATGCTTGTGGACTCACTGGTAGCTCAAGATGTGAGCAAGACACACTGCCTCCCACCAACATGCATGACTCACTCTGTCCTGACTCCCCGGGCTTCTGCTCTGTGATAGACCCCGTGTAAGCATGAACATAGCACAAAGTTCCCCCAGCTCAGCACAGTCTGTTCATCGAGAATAGCAATGATGAAACAAGCCAGCTCACGGAATGGTAGGTGGTGTGGACTTTAGAGAGAACCATAGGGGACTGGAAGCAGGGCTATGTCCAGTAAAGTGAATGAAATGAAGTGGAGAAAAAAGGCAAGGGAAGCTGTGGAGAGAACGCAGCGTTAGAGGATGACCCAGGGAACATGGCTTGAGATACAGGTGACACACACACACACACACACACACACACACATACAAGATTCCTTGCAGGCAAAGTAAGTGTTGGTGAGAGTGCTTTCAGAGAATGATCTCGGAGCTCAAGTCTGGTTGAGTCTGGAGGGGCTGTCGGAACTGACAACATAGAGAGACAGAGAGAGGGTTTCATGATTTATGTCTCCCAGGCCATAGATGTAGTTCTGATGGGGAAGCGCATGCAAATGTTTGCACTGTGGAGGGACTCGGCCTGTGTGACATGGTGTTTGTGGAACTCAGAACAGAGGGAGCAAGTATAGGGCCCATGCCAGGCAGGAAAGCACGTGGCTTGGGCTGGTGTGGCAGGGAGGAGGGCGAAAATCCTCAGATTCAGGATGTACCTTGAAGGTAAGGCTGGGAACGCTTTCCCCTGGATTGGACGTGGGTATTGTGGGAGACAGAGTCAGAGATGATTCCTATGTTTATTTGTGGTCTGAGCGATGTGGTGAGTGCCAGAGCCTCCTCCTGACTCCTGAGCAGACCTGGATTCCAGTGATTTGTCTGGTTGTAGGATCTGGCCGCTGCCGAGGAGTAAATTTTAACATTACTCCCTCACCTCTGTTGTAAGCGGGACGATAAATGCTCTTAGCTCCTAATTACCTTCATAAAGTGTTCTAAGGAGACCACACTCATTAGCTCTGATGGGCAGTTGACTCTGGAGGAGGAGGATGACTCTAAGGTAGACAGGCTCACACTCATTAAGGGTGCCCGGCCATCATCAATTTACTAAAAATAATGTCTGTGGCTGATGGGTTTTTGGTGTAGCCAGCTGCCTCTGGATCCTCCCTAGAAGCCTACAGCTGGGAGACCAAGTAGGAGGCAGTGCCCACTATGACTTCTGTTTCATCTTATTTTTACCCAGGTCAAGGGTGTCCACGGGGAAAGATAGTGAGAAGGGCAGGGATGGGAAAGGGTTTCTTTCCGAGTGGAGGAGGCATGCTGGCCTCCTGTTCGCACCTAGGAAAAGCGTTGCCCTCTGTCCTATAAGTCACTCACTCAGCAGCATTTACAGGTAGTCGTGTGTGCAGGGGGTGTTGTGGGTGTAACTTTTGCTTCGGAAGCAGGGCTGTGTGGTGTGAGGTCAGGGGAAGGGATTCCATAACATGAATCTCAGCAAACCACAACGCTAAGGCAGGCAGCAAGAACTGGCCTCGATGGATAAAAGAAGAGATACTGCAAAAGTGATCTGGAAAAGAGTAGGAGCAATCACAGAGAATGCATTTCACAGACAGCGTTCCAGCTGTTAAAAAGGAAGGCCTCGTAGGACCTCAGGCCTTAGGGAGCAGCTTACGGCCAAGAGGTAAAGGAAAGTCTGGAAAGTGGGTCAGAGACTGGACTAACAGGACTGGTGCTCGTGCAGCCTCCTCTCCAGGGAAGGGGCAGACAGCTGCTCAGAGGAGGATGTTCTCGAAACAGAGAAAGCACGGCCAACTCATGTCCCTGTTCCATAGTCGAGGACTCCACGTGACTTCCCTCTCTGAGGACAGGATTAACCCGAGTCTCAGTCTGCTGGTTAAATGCTTCCAGCTGCAGAGATTAATCACTCGGTGTGGCCGGGAGCCAAGTCCAGCCACAGAGAAAGTTCACCGTCATTAGAGGATACCGCTGGGAGCTAATGGGAACGAGATACTATCATACAGAACATCATTCACAAGGGGAGGCCTTTTCCCCTTGCTTAGGGATCACTGTCCTGGAAAACTCAGTCACGAGCTCGTGTCACCTTTGGGATGGTTGGGGAGTGGTCCCGGCTGGAAGGTACACAGACCGAGGTCGCTGGTGTCATCAGACCAGAGCCCATAGTGCAAAGTCATGGTCAGGAGGCCAGGCAGGGAAATGTGACAGGAGAAGGGACCAGTGGGCACAAGCACCTTGCTTGGTTCAAGAACCCTGGGATGAGTGGACTCGCCTTGAGTCTTCTGGGAACTCTGGCTTAACCTGAAGTTCCTGTTGAGTGAAGAGTCAGAACCACCCATCATTCTGCCCATGGACGTGTGTGCAGCTGCTGTAGGTTCCCAGTGAGCACCTCAAGGACGGCCAGACAGAAGCTCTATCACTTCTAAGACCCAGGCTTGGAGGCCACGCAGGGTCTCTTTGGACATGTCCCACTCATTAAAAATGGGTCACTAAAATGACTTGTCTTCCTAGAGAAGTGAACTCAGGCCCTCTGTCTAATGGGACGAATGTCAAAACTTTGCAGACATGATTTAAAAGCACCATCATCCAGGCTTTTGCACAGATTATTTACATCCTTCCCACCTTCTCACCTCCTCTTGCAATGCCCCAAATCTCATCTATTGTGGGACTGGACTCACAGTCTCTCCATCTGAGTGGGTCCAGGTGCAGAGGGGCTCCTGGGGTATACAGTTCACCAAGCCCAGAGCCCTCCATCCTGGCCTCCTGAAGTCTGAAGGAAAGACACGAGTTAGCTGCCCTTGTACCCTACAAAATGTGCGTGCAGTGAAAACAAACCTCATTATCTCTTTTTAGCCACCATGATGCATGACAAATATTAAAGGCTATGGAGACACCATCTTGCAGTTTTTCTAATGCTTCAGAGCAACAAAACTGTGCATGGGTCCCTTTTCTTCCCAAGGACTAGGATTCCTTGTCATGATCAGCTTCCTGCCACCGAGGCTGAGGGACTGCAGGTGTGATCCCGTGGCAGGACCAGGAGAGCAAGTCAACAGCTATGCTCTGTGCACACTATAGCCACTGTCAACACCAGCTAGGGAGGGGGCTTTAGAGAGTGCGTGGTGGGAGTCCTGAGCCCTCTGATGTTCCCCAAGAGTGGAGCAACTCCAGGTGGCTCTGGGGACCCTGCCCAGCCAAGGCCTCCCTGCCTTTGGGATTTCAAGCCAACCGCAAAATTAAAGAGGCAGGCTTCACATCACGGGTCCCCAGATACTCTGGGAGCCACTTTTACCATCAAATCAATCTGCTCATGGCTGGACGCTGACATACAGGGGAGCACACGTGGTTTCAACCAGAGCCTGGCTGTGCTTCCCTACAAGCCCAAGAATGAAGGGGACTCCCCTTCCCACCAGGCTTCTGTCCCAGCCTCCATCCTCCCCTAATGTCCCCAGGTGGCCACTCAAGCACGGCTGCACAGGAAATACTTCTCAAGAGCAAAGGGTGCTGATGGTACAAGTTCATTTAATCTTTGCAACAAGCCGATGAGTGTCTTACGTGAGGATGAGACCCTTCAACCAACTGAGGTCAGAGCAGGCTAAGGGTATGGCACTGATGAAAGGCAGGCCCAGGGTCCAAATGGTCGATTCCAGAATGTATGCCATTCACCACCAGCTTGCTGTAGAAGTCAGTGTGTTTTGAGCATAGGAGCTAAATGACCAGCAGTAATTATAGGACTAGTGGTAAAATGTATCCTACCAATAGGTCAGGAATTTTTTTGTAGACAGACGAGGAAACATTGAATACGTGTACCTCAGCTCACAGTTTAGGGAGATCAGCTCCCATGTGCTGGGTGCCTTTCGGAGCCGGGCACTACACTAAGCATGTTATACAGTTTATACAGTTTATCAAAATTCTCCTACCTTGGCAATGGAGTTATCACAAAAATGGGAATTAAAGCATTGAGGATCCAAGGAACTTGCTGAACTTCGTGTAGCTGGGGTATGCCTGGGCTGGGAGTGACACTTTCTAGCTTTCCACATTGAATACCTGGCCTCTACATGACCTGGCTGTTCCTATCACCTCTCCAGCCCGCTGTTTAGGATCCCACCCCCTCCATGATGTCATCAATTTGCTAAAAATAATGTCTGTGGCTGATGGGTTTTTGGTATATCAAGCTGCCTCTGGATGCTCCCTCAAAGCATATGGTGGGGAGGCCGAGGTGGGGGGGGGGCCCTGAGGCAGTGCCCACTCTGACTTCTGCTTCGTCTTATTTTTGCCCAGGTCAAGGGTGTCCACAGGGAAAGGGGAGGAGCTCTCTGTCCTGATATTGTCGTGGGCATGCTGGGCTGTCTGCTGATCACCCCTGTTCTGCTCCTCACACGCAGCCTGGGTCAGAGGCAGAGACGTGGTTCGCCGAGCTAATTCTTGTAGGTCCCATCACTTAGACCTGGCTACACCCATGTGGGTTAGGGACAGACAGACGTCAGCCCTGCCCAGATGCCACCTGCCCCTCCAAGCCCTCCTTCCTATCCAATGGGCTATTTCCAGTGAGGAAAGCCCTATGGAGTAAGCGCCCCCTGTACCCCGGCCCTTGACCGACCACCCACAGACGTGACTCTGATAACAGACGCAGGTGACCAGTGGCATTTCCCGTGTCTTGGGCCTTCTAAGAAGCCAGTTTGCAGGATACCTTGAGTCTGACATCACCCTGAGAGAGACGATCAGAAGGAGGAGCACGGCAGCATGTGGTAGAGCAGACGCCAGCCTAGGCATCTGGGGAAATGAAAACCAGCTTTGGTTTGGTCACAGATGTCCTCCTGGGAAGTCCTTCACCTCTGGCGGTCAGTTTTCTTAGCTGTGCTTGAGGAGGATGATTCCCGTCCCCCCTCCTTCGTGGGTATCGTCAGCATAAAGCCAGGCACGGAATTTGGCTTCTGAAACTGCAGCACAGGGCACTTTCCTCTGCCCTCCCTGGCCCTGTTCTCCGCCTGGCTCTCCGCCTGTCTGCTTCCTTTCTTCACTTGGTCCTCACGTCCACCTGTCCGTCTGTCCATCCATGCAGTCGTGTCCGTGCGCATCCCTAGCACTGCCGGCTCCTGCTCGCTGCGGCTCCTGGATGGGGTGTGGGGTGGTGGGGTGCCCAGGCCCCACCCTGCAGGCTTTACCCCCAGAGCGTGTCCCAGCGCCTGCCTGACCGTGGGGGCGGCAAGAGGCACAGATCTCACACACTGTGTCTATTATCCTCTGATTAATATTAGATGTGGGGCTTTCTTGTTAGTTGTTTATACGTTAATAATTTTTCTGTATTCCTTGTGTATTGACCATTTTTATTATAAGTTGGCCCCTCTTTACGATAGCAATATTTCTTGTCTTTGAGCCTATTTTCTGTGATATTGTCACTCTGGTGCCTTCACAATTACTGTTTGCAGAGAATATCTGTTTTCATCCTTTCATGCCCAAGCTATTTGCATCCTTGAATCTAAAGTGTTTTTCTTGTTGGCAACAAACATATAATTGGATTTTGTGTGTGTGTGTGTGCATGTGTGTGTGTGTATTTCTCAAGTTTGAGATTCTGTGTCTTTTGATTAAAGTGTATGGAACATTCACATTGTCAAAAGTTCATAAATAACACAAGTAGAACCAATGAATTAGTAATTGGTAAGAGTTTATTGTGCACACACCAAAAAGACAGTTGCCAAGTGGGAGCACTGAAACCCAGCACGGGAGGAAGCTCGGGGCTACACCACAGGTTGTTTACACAGTAGGAAGGCAGTGGCTGTGACAACTTGAAATACTAGAACTTTTTTAAATGACAGGGGATTGATTAGTGATGACCTCATATCAACCTTGGGAACAACTGCAAGTTTTGCTTATGATATTCAGAGGCAGAAGCAAGAGAGGGTCCAGGTCAAGTTAGTCTTGCAAAATAAGTGAAATGAAGCTTTGCTTGTATGACTAACCCGGTTTTTGTCTGCTCAGGGAATTTTCAAGGTTGGTTTCATCCGTTTTTGATTTCTGCTGAAATCCATTTATCTGTTTTTAATTATCAACCTTATTGGCTTTGCATCTCATCTTGCTGTTTGTTGTCTGCCATTCTCACCTACTGTTGCTCCTTGGCCCTTTCTTTACTGCCTTTTTTTTTGTGTCTGATTTTTTTTTTATGGTGTGATTTTCCTGTTCATATTTAGGTATATTTTAAGAAACTTTGGTAAAGTTGCTAATAAACATACAGTAAACTGCTAGTGCTTAAAGTTTTGTAATTGGATGGATTTCGAGCTGTGTACACCCAGGAGCCTTATGGTGTCCCGCCTTGGTGCCCCGCCCACTCCACCTGTCCCAGCCTTGCCGGGCAGCACAAAACCACTGGCATTATTACTGTCAACATGTATTCATTTTATAACCTAGGATTTTATATAAATGGAGACCAACATTATGTATTTACTTCATCTGACTTCACTCAGCGTGACTTAAAATAATAAACAAACATGATTATTTGAAGACTCATCCAGGTTGCAGTGTATCAATGGTTCATTCTTTTAAATGGTGAGTACTACTCTGTGATGGATGGATGATAGATTGGTAATAGATATAGAGATATTAATACAGATATAGATGTATTTTGCATTTTGTCTATTCATCTGTTGATGGACATTTGGGCTGTTCTCAGGTTTAGGCTCTTAAAAATAGTGCTGCTTGAACATTCACTTCCAAGGTTTTGTGTGGATACATACTTTTATTTCTCTTGGCTATATAATTAGTAGCAAGATTGCTAGATATTTTGCTAAGTATACTTTTATAAGCTATATAATTTGGAAATATTTTGTCCCACTCTGAGGCTTGCCTTTCTGTTTCCTTTGTGGCGCATTTTGAAGAGAAGTCTTTAATGTTGCTGGGGTACAACCAGATCTTTCTATTTGCTCACTCATTTTAAATCATTGCAGCCTTTATCTTTTTATATTCTTTTTTAAAAGATTTTATTTAGGGGATCCCTGGGTAGCTCAGTGGTTTGGGGCCTGCCTTTGGCCCAGGGCGCGATCCTGGAGTCCCGGGATCGAGTCCCGCATCGGGCTCCCGGTGTGGAGCCTGCTTCTCCCTCTTCCTGTGTCTCTGCCTTTCTCTCTCTCTATGTCAATCATAAATAAATAAATAAATCTTAAAAATAAATAAATAAAGATTTTATTTATTCATGAGAGACACACAGAGAGAGGCAGAGACACAGGCAGAGGGAGAAGCAAGCTCTCTGCAGGGAGCCCGATGTGGGACTCGATGCCAGGACCCTGGGATCACACCCTGAGCCAAAGGCAGACACTCAACTGCTGGCCACCCAAGTGCCCCCCTAGACAAATTTTGATAATAAATATCAAGGGGCAATACAAGTACTCATTTCTGAAAATCACCACTGTCCTCACTTCCCTGGCAATCAGAGGGGGGATTTACATTTCTAGGGTTCACAGACCAGCTCTTGTGGCAAGTGTGGGCAGAGGAGTGGCTGGAGGGCAGCAGATGGGCATTCTCCAGGCTGCCAGAGCACTTCCAGGTGGCCCATGATGGGGCAAAGACCTCATGTAAATGACATTGGCCCAAGTTGGATCATGCTGGATTTTCTTGATCTAGATGCTGGTAATTATTTGGAGTCAGAAAGTGTTGGCTGTGGATTTTGTGCTTTCAGCCTCAGGTGCAGGGAAGGACGGCCGACTGCTGGGGGTGTGCCTAGGTTGGTGTGTGTGACCATGAGTGGGGCCCACTGAGTCCATTGTCTGTGGACAAGCTGGTAACCCTGTAGATGACTTGGGCTCAGGGGTTAGACTTAGCAGGTGCAGGCCTGTAAAAAGGCCAAAGGAGGAGTAACGTGTGGCGAGCTTCACTGGATCCACCTCTAGAACCAGCTCTTTCTCTGACCTATCAGGACATGGAACAAGGCCTCTAATAGACCTTTGGAGGGATCAGCTTCTGCATTTGTGAATACAGGGGTGCATCAGTGGAGTGGGTTAGGAGTGGTGTGACCAGTAAGATTTCTCACTTACTGCATTGGGGCCTTAGGGAACCAAATAACAACAGATATTTCCAGAGCGAGTTAACCTATCTACCTATCTACTATCTACTAACCTATCTACTCTAAGTCATTGTTTTGTTTTCTCTGAAAACAGGGTTTCCAGGGGGAAGTTGTTATACAAAGTTTAAATGTGCTAATCTTAATCCCTTGAAGGGTCATGTGTAGATGACATGAACCCCCTACAACTTTGTTCCAGTGAAGTGGAACTGAGAAACAATCTCCAAATTAAACACAATCTAAGATTTTTTTCATATTAATTTTTCAATGGGATTATTGAGTTTACTAAAAAAATTAAAGAAAATTTGAATATTCTCTATCAGGCACCCCGCTAAGTGCCTCGAACTGTTACCATAAAAATGCTATTTAAATGATGAGAACGTACTTTTAAAAATCAGAAATGCATATTTACCGCATCCCATGAAAATTTAATAGTTAAATATTGTGTGCTTTTCATTCAATTATTGTGTGGATGAATTATGTATAGGAAGTACATGGTGCTTATTTCCTTATTTACATTTATGAGAAGATCTCCATGCAGATGGTGCTTTTGGAGGGGCAGGAGGGCAGGGGCTGCCTGCACTCAGCAGAAGGGACTGCCTGAAGCCTGAGTTGGGAAAACAGAAGAAGGGTTTGAGAAATTCAGTGGGCTTTGACAACTCTGGGTCCTGGCAAGCAGCACTGGCCACTAATAACTTAATTCCAGAGAGTCATTGCTACCCAGCAATACATGTCTCGGGGCTGCCCTGCGAGATGAGCCTTTTCAAACAGTCAGTCATCTCCAGCACCTGCATTTTACAGATGAGGCTGAGGGGCACGATCTTTTGCTCAGGGTCACAGAGTATCGTACAGGTTTCTTTGTCTCTCACGCCTGCACCCTCTACCTGGCAGCAATATGTGATGGAGTCTCCTCACGTGGCTCCACTTGACACTTGGCCTCTAGAATTCACCTTGGCCACAGCCGGGAACAGAGCCTGGCAGGGATTAGTAAGCCCTGTTCTTCGGCTGAACTGTAAGTCAGACCCTGGGTCCCGCCTGGGTCTTCTGGGGATTCTCACTCTGGGGCCCAGCTCCGACTCCAGGTCCCAGATTTTGTTTTTTGTTTTGTTTTTAAAGATTTTATTTATTTATTCATGAGACACACAGAGAGAGGCAGAGACATGGGCAGACGGAGAAGCGGGCTCCCTGTGGGGAGCCGGATGTGGGACTCGATCCCAGGACCCTGGGATCACGCTCTGAGCTGAAGGCAGACGCTCAACCACTGAGCCACCCAGGGGCCCCAGTTCCCAGACTTTAATCTCAGATACTTGCCGGGCGAGGTCTCCTCAGAGCCAGGGGTGTGGGATTTGGGGGGGTCATCTGCGCTGCTGGGCCTCTGCTCCTCTTACACCTGTCTTCTCCACCCTCTTTATTACAGACTCTGGTTTTAGGTGCAGTTCCTGGCAGCTTGACTCTACACGTTGATCCAAAATTGATGGGCCCCTGCGACCCTGCCTGCTGGCCACTGCGCCCTCCTCCCGAGAGGCCGGCCACAGTCACGGCTGAGCCTCCCGGCTTCTCTGCTGCCCAGTTGCTCCCCGATGGGCACCGGGAACCGGGTCTGCATGTTTGCCTTTCACATGCTCCTGCTGGGCTGTTCCTGGTCCCGACCGCGTGTGTTCTGACTCCCCCCAGCTCCGGCCCCGCAGCACCCTGATCCGCCCCCCACGTGGGGGGCTATCTGTGGCTTTGACCTCCAAACTCCCTTGCCTTTGTCGCTTAACACCGCTGTGCACCGACAGAGGCCCGCGCCGCCACCCATCGGAGGGGCAGCCTCTCTTCCACTGCTGCCCGCGCACCCTTCCCGCACCCGCACGCCTCCCGGGGCCAGCCAGAGAGCCCTCCCTCCCCCACCCAGCGCACCTCCTGCTCGCCCCTCCTGCCTGCCTGCCCGCCCGTCTGTTTGTAGGATGCTGTCCTTGGAACCCAGATTCCCAGGCCCCTTAGTCAGCTGGTTTCTGGCTGGATGGTCGACTGGATTCAGGCAACGGGGGACTCTGCCGGGGACCATCGGGCAGCGGGCGCTGCACCCCGAGGTCCGGGCCCCTGTGCGCCCAGCCGGGGGGGGGGCGGCTGTTAGGACCGCCCGGTGCGCCGCGGGGTGACGTCGTGGGCAGCCCTTGGGGAGAGGCGAGGTCGCGCCCCACGAGGCGTGGATCCCATAGTAAGACAGCGCGGGAACCGGGACAGACACGGCATGATTTAGAGCCGCGTCTTCACCGCCATCAGGATTCCCTGCTCCGAAGACTGAGCGTGGGACGCGTGTCCCTGTAGGAATTCTCAGATCACTTAGCACGTTTCGTTAGTCTTATTCCTATTTAGTTTTGTAAATTTCTCATTTTTTTTCTTTTTTTTTAAATTTTTATTTATTTATGATAGTCACACACAGAGAGAGAGAGAGAGGGGCAGAGACACAGGCAGAGGGAGAAGCAGGCTCCATGCACCGGGAGCCCGACGTGGGATTCGATCCCGGGTCTCCAGGATCGCGCCCTGGGCCAAAGGCAGGCGCCGAACCACTGCGCCACCCAGGGATCCCGAAATTTCTCATTTTTTAGACTTACCGGACTGCAGCTACCGTTTTATGCTGTATCTATTAACAGCCAATGGGAATATGTTTTCGTAGCATATGCTGAGGAACAATAGGTCCGTGTAGGAACAGCACATGGCTCGTCATAGACCTGAAGTGTCCCAGCCCCTTCTTTCCTTCTTGCTTGCTTTCCCTTCCTGCCAGCCCGATGTTGAATTTTAAAAGCTCTTTCATCTCTTCTTTTCAATGAATGAAAATCCTGTCTTGGGGCACCTGGCTGGCTCAGCGGTTGAGCATCTGCCTTTGGCTCAGGCCATGATCCCGGGGTCCTGGGATGGAGTCCCACATCGAGCTCCCTGTGAGGAGCCTGCTTCTCTCTCTGCCTGTGTCTCTGTCTCTCCCTTTCTCTGTGTCCCTCATGAATGAATAAATTAAAAAAAAATTTTTTTTTTTAAGAAAATCCTATCTTTATTTTTTCCTGGGAAAATAGATGTGGGTCTGTGAGGGTCTGTGGCAAGCAGAATTCTGAGACTGCCCCTGAAGCCCTCACCCCGTGGTGTACACACAGCTTCTCCCACTCAGTGAAACATTGACCAAGGTGCTGCTCTGAAGGGGATTCCAGAAAAGCCCAAATTAGTTAGCTTTAACATAGGGGGATTATCAAGGTGGCCTAATCAGGTGAGCCCTTAAGAAAAAGGTAAGGCCTTTCTCTTCCTGGAGGCAGAGATTCAAAGCATGAAGGGCATACAAGGCATGAGAAGTTGTCTTCTGCTGGCTTTGAAAAGAGAAGGAGCCATGTGACAAGCAATACCGGTGGCCTGTAGGGGCTGGACCAGCCCCTGCTGACAGCTGGGTAACTCAGTCCTGCAGCCACCATGAATCTTATCACATCACATCACCTCCAGATAAGGGTGCAGACTGGTGGACTCTCCGAGCAGAGGACCTGGCCATGGCAAGCCTGGCCTCCAGCCCGCAGTAGTGTGAGCTACCGAATGGGTGTTGTGTGTGGTAATTATTCAACAATAGAATAGTAGCACAGGGATTTTTTTTTTTTTTCTCTTTGCAGATGGGAAATTAAAGCTAAAAGAAGTGAAGTGGTATCTCTTGCTGTCTTATGTGACTCCCACAGGCTCCATGCTGGTCCCCAGAGGTGGGACTGAGGTGCACACAAGGGTATCTCTTTCAAATGACAATTTTGTTAAAGCAGAGAAAACACCTGGTTTTCTTTCTTTTATTTTTTTTTATTTTATTTTTTTAATTATTTATTTATTTATTTATGATAGTCACATAGAGAGAGAGAGAGAGGCAGAGACACAGGCAGAGGGAGAAGCAGGCTCCATGCACCGGAAGCCCGATGTGGGACTCGATCCCGGGTCTCCAGGATCGTGCCCTGGGCCAAAGGCAGGCACCAAACCGCTGCGCCACCCAGGGATCCAACACCTGGTTTTCTATCAGATTAATCTGATTAGTCACCTGGAGCTTCAGTGGTTGCTTATCAATAGTGCAAGCCCCCCCCGAGCTATGGGGTGCCCTCAGAGGAACTGTAAGAAGGGCCTGCTCTTCCTGCTTCTTTCTCATCAGTCCCAATCTAGAAATAGGTGCAGATGCTGTGACTTCATTAAGGCTGTCCTTCACCTAAGCCAGGATGTGACTGCTGCTTGCCCAAGCTCCTATTGCAGAGGATCTGAACCTATGCCCAAGCGGGGCACCCCTTGGTGGTCGGGAGACAGATGGCTTTGCCATGGTGACACACCTGCTTCTCTGTTGTCCTTCCTGGCTGCTGGGCTCCATCTGCTTTCCCTTCCAAACTTGGCTTCTGATGAGAGGGTGCAGAGAGAAATTAAGCTTTGGGAATAATATGCTCCTATCCATACTTCACTGTTTTCCAGTACCCCAGCACCAAAGTTGGCCTTAGTAACTGGGCACAAGAAGTAGTGATTTCCATCTGCCCATTTGTACACTCAGTCCCTTTACTGCTAGGTCTGCCCTCCTCTACTGAGTGTCCATCCAGAATACCACATGGTGTGACCTGGGGACTCAGGACTATTGACTCTATCCTGGGCCCAGGTGAGCAGTCAGACCTCGTACCACCACCGTTAGTGAACACCAGCAAATCTCCCTGAGCATCTATTACTACTCTACCCAACCCACTCCAGGTCCTTTAAAAGATGCTGGAGCCAAAAATAAGAAATAAATTATCAGGGAAATGCAGATAAACCACAATGAGCTATTATTTCACACCAGCTAGGATATATATTTTTGGAAAAAAAAAAGAGATAACAAGTATCTTATTATTTAAATAAGTATAACAGGATTGAGGAGTTTCCTCAAAAAAATTAAAAATAAAAATACTATATGATCCAGCAATTTCACTTTTGGGTATTTAACCAAAGGAAATGAAATCAGTATCGCAAAAGGTATCTATGCTCCCATGTTTGCTGCAACATTATTCACAATAACCAAACTATGGAAACAGCCTAAGAGTCTCTTGATGATTGAGTAAGGAAAAGGTGGTATATACACACAGTGGAAGATTATCTAGCCTTAAAGTAGAAATCCTACCATCTGTATAATGTGGATGGACCTGGAGGGCAATATTCTAAGTGAAATAAGTCAGACACATAAAGGCAAATACTGAGTGATCTCCCTCATGGACTCGAATATGGTCAAACTCATAGAAGCTGAGAGGATGCATGGTGCATCCAGACGTGGTCCGGGGTATAGAATTTCAGGTGTGCATGATGGATACATTCTGGAGATCTAATGTGTAGCACGGTGACCATAGGTAACAATATGTACTGTATACCTGAAACATGCAGGAGGTAGATCCTAAGTGTTCTCACCACCACCAATAAAAAGTAGCTATGTGAGGTGGTGGATGGGCAAATTAGCTTGATTGTGGTGATTATTTTACGATGTAGATGTACGTCAAATTATCACATTGCACAACTTAGATATATACAATAAAAAGGAAAAATAAGGTATAATTTCTACTCTCAAGTAGCTTATGGTGAATAAAATATAGACTAAAGTTAAGTGAGATAATTTGAAATACAGACAAAATCTACTACATAATGTCCCAGGCCTGAAGAATCACTGTGGATTGGATTTGATTGGGCATTTTTGTGGAGGCCATAAAACTTGAACTGGGTCTTGAAAAATTAATATCAAGTTCTAGATGCCTATCTTTATTTCAGATAGATACATTGATAAATACATCCAGAAGATTTGGAAACAGAAAAGATTTGAGAAATTTGAGAAGGCAAACATTTCCTATAATCCCCCAAGACCGAGATGCCAATTTTTAACAACCAGAACAAGCTTGTAAAACTTTTATTTTGCCCATTATCCTAGTTTATTTCTTGTATCCTGACTAGAATTTATCCTTCATCTGGTACTGATACAGTTCTGAGACATCTCAAAGATGAAGCATGGTGCAGAATACAAAAACCTTCCTAAATGACAGCGATCCTCTTATTGCCCGGTGAAAACTTTTTTGGCTTCTGTTAATGGATTGTAACCTCCTTAGTTTCTTCATTACCGAGGCAAAAGAGAAAAGCATTGATTTATATTTCTGCCACTTTCCGAATTCAAACTTTCTGCTTTATTTATCAAGCTTTTCACTTTTTTATTCAAACAGGAGCGAGTTAGAGAATGCTGGGTAACATAACAGGCAGTGCATTTAACTACAGTGCCTGAAAACGTGCACCCATGCCGTTCAGGTGGAAGAGGGTGCAACACTGATTACCCCAGGCGCCTGCAGAATTGCTCCTGCGATAGAGCCCATGTCCACTGCAGCCCTAACAGTCTGGCTTCATCCAACAAGAGAACATCAAACACCCTATCAGACCTCACATACCAGAGGTCGCCAGTGGCAGGCCCCATCACCACGTATTCGTGTTTGAATTCTCCAGCAAGTGCCTGCAGCATGGAAAGTCACTGTGGCTCATGAACATGGAGAGGTGTGTTTTCAGCACCAGGTGTGCATGGGGAAGAGCAATCGTTCTGATGCAGCAGAGGTCCTGAGGGCCGCAAGGTGTCTGGGGGCTTAAGAGCAGTGGCTCCCCACCCTCCAGACTGCCATCTCTTTTCCATGGGAGGGGACACAGAGGTCAGACCATCTGACATGTGCTCTCGGGTGTCTCAGGGCAAGTGTTAGGCAACTGCTCCTTGGTATTTACTGATAGGTTGTACTGGTTTCATTTGAATAAAAGCACATCTTGGGGGATCTTAAGAATGAGTAAGCTACAAAATTCATCCCCCAGCTGTCTAATCAGTGGGCGTGGAGCATGGCTACCGATCACTGTCTACTTCCACGTCACAGCACACCCAACGCTACCAACTTATTTTTCACGTATCTGAGGCCGAGCAGCTTTGTTTCACCTGCACTGGAAAATATTAGTTACTGTTCCCAATATATTCCTCCAAAGAGGAGCACGAAGCTGTGGCTTGTATAAAAGATGATTTATTCCTCCCTTCATCTCAGACCGCAAGAAGCAAGGGGCAGGCAGCAGGCTGGGCACCTCTCCATCACACAGCACTGGAGCCCGAGGGAGCTGTGCTGTTGGTGTGGTTCCTCTAAAGGTCTTTCTCTCTCTCTCTCTCTGTTATTTGTTGTTCTGAGAAATGAATTTATTGCCCGAAGCCAGGTCACTAGATACTAAGTGTCAGACCCTCCATGGGGGGGGGGGGCTATTCCTACTCCATCTGTCTCTGGGCCCTCCCCAGCCTCACCCTGTCCTCTAGGGGTCCGTCCCACCTCGTCCCACATTCCTGCAACAGGTGAAGATACCCCTACCCCCTTGCTGAGAGGCCTCGTGGTGGAACTTTATCTTGGAGAAAGTAGAAAAAGCCTATAGATAAGGTTGTCCTGGAGTTTATGTCAAGTGTCTGGCAAATTGACTTTACTAGCTAGGTTGATAAATAAATAAGCTAAATTCCAAAACCATTTTTTATTAAAAAATTGTTCTCAAAATTTAAGATGACATGTCAATATATACCAGAGGTTAGTAAAAATTCTTTATGGTTGTTTTAGTAAATATTAAAAGCCAACATAGGCAGAATAATTATGCTTGGAATATATGCACTGCTTCCTCGGGTGCTGGGGCCCTCGTGACCACAGCACAAGTTTGCCGAATGGAGAACATTCTCAATTCTGTTTCTTTGGAGAATATCAGCCCAGATATTTTTTGCCTCCATTTATACTATATTGGATCAACAATAATTTTTATAGGATAAACGATATAAAATTATTTGGAATATTACTGGGATGCTAAATCTCACTGGTGTTCTCCATTTTATTCTATTCCACTATAGAATAAAATTCATTGATTTAAAATTAAAAAAATCAAATGTTGAGCTATTCCAAATGCACTTATGGAATTTGAAAACTAAATCTTGTGTGTTATTTAAGATTTTTTTCATTTAATGTATCTGGCTCTTTGCCTTTGAAGGGATCTTTCAATGACTCCTTCCCAAATGCTTTGTTTTCAAGAATTACAATTCATTAAAAGCTGGTAAAATCTAAAATTATTTCTGTTGTATTAGGTTTTGAAATATTTGAATAAAAGGGTTTCCCCCAAGGGGAGCCTGGGTGGCTCAGTCAGTTGAGTATCTGACTCTTGGTTTCAGCTCAGGTCATGATCTCAGGCTGGTGAGATCGAGCCCCACATCCAGCTCTGGGCTGGGCATGGAGCATCCCTAAGATTCTCTCTTCCTCTGCCGCTCACTTGCTCTCTCTCTCTTTCTCTCTCTAAAAACAAACAAAAAGATTTCTCCTGACTTTAAAACAACATTCAATCAAAATTTAGAGGATTCATTAACTAAAGAACAAGTTTAATGCTATTTCTAGGAGCTTCAGATTGATTATAATGAAGCACTTGAAGGCTTGTGTGTGTCTGAGGTCACTCTGGTGACAGCTTCTAAAAGAGAAAGTGGGTACCACCACACCCCATGCTAACGTACTTTTAGTGTATCCAAAATCAGGTTTCCTCTGCTAAATTTTTATTCAATTATTCCTTCTCTCTCTCTCTCTCTCTCTCTCTCTCTCTCTCCTCCCTACACACATACACACACACGCACACGCACACTACAATATTTTAACAACCAAAGTAGAGGCTGCCACCGTTTTCTTCATAAAATATTGCTTTTACGATGTCACTCCACTCTACTAAAATTTGTAACATCACCACAAAACCAAGTAAGTTTATGTTTAATGCTTCTCTTTAAAATGAATTTGCAGCACCATTCAGAATTGTGTCAGCTTCAAAAGGGGTGAACTCCCAGAAGTTTTTCTTTGCATCCGGAATTGGAAGAGGAAAGTTTGAGCCACCGTCGATCAAGCTGATCTCCTGGTGGCAGCACCTGATCAGGGTGATAGAAAACCGTTGTCGCTCAATTATTTGAAAAGTGCTGCGGCTGCTGGAGGAGCCAGAGCATCCACACCACACCAGGCCATGCCCGGGGAAATCTTGGAAGAGACAATGAACCTGATTCACTCAGAAGAGCAGTCCTCTGGTGGGAATGAAAACTGCTTTTCCAACTGATATGAAAATAAACTTTCTGCAACTGGATCAGCCTGGGGCACCATCATCCTCAAATAACTTCAGATGTGAGGCCCGTGCTGATTTCATTTCAGTAGGTTTGCTCTGATTTCATGTGATCAGTGAGCTCATTCTGACTTCCAGGACTGGGGCGGTATTGCCTCTGAACCCCAGATCTGGTCCCTAACTCCCTGATGCAGATGGCTGATTCACCTCTTAGAATCTACCCGCCAGGGACACCTGGCTCTTACTGGATTAGCTCACGCATTTCCCCTTCCTAAACCACCACCAGCCCTCGGGGGCTCTTTCTCTGTGACTCCCCTGTGACCCCCCCCACCCCATCCTGGCCAGCAGTCCTCTTCCTGCCTGGGTGTGTGGCCCCCACCCCCCTATCTGTCTCCCTCACTCACTCAATGCCAAGTCTGGACCTTGATCTCACCTTCCTCCCCCTTTTGCCTTAATCCACAGCAGTGATCCTCTGTTTCCTGCTCATTAATACATAATGGAAAGCTGGTGTCCTTTGAGGAAATGGCCAGCAGACAAAATAGATTGATCATAAATCTGGGTGGTTTGAGGATTTTTTTGGACAATGATATAGGCCACTTTTAAAACCTGCTGTTGACAAATGCTAGCCCAATGAATGTGACAAGTGTCAGTTTGTATCCTGTCCAGAAATGTGGGTCCTAAGCTTTGCCAAATAATTCTGAAGGCAGGAGATTTTTGGGGTTCTTTCATTATTAAGTGGTCATGTAGGTAAAATTACTTAGTCCTATTGTGTCATGAGTCTGGTGAGAGGCAGGTCTGCTCTTGGTCCACCTGTTGGCAGGATGTAGGTGGTGTGCTAGTTCCTGACCTGACTTACTGAGCTCTAACACGACACCATTCCAGTGACCCTATGATGTACCACAGGAGCCTAGCACCTGCTGTCTCAAAGAAGTTGGGCAGAAATCCAGCAAACAACGCCTAGATTTAAGGGTGCTTCAGTTTATAAAACACGTTTATAAACATATGGAAGCCCTCTCACCCCTCTGCCCTGAAAAAGGAAAAGGCAAAAGTACATTTTTTAAAAGCATTAACAAGGTCAGATCAGGAAGCTGTACCATTGAGACCCTGCGCTCCTAGTCCAAGGCTGAAGGCTGACTGGTGATATTCTTCCAGACTCGGGGATGGTTGCAGAATGGTTTGTTGAGATTACCAGAAAGAAAGGCCCTCCTAAAGCGATCCGCACTCCCCTGAGATCCTCCTCTACCAAGTGAAGAAGTGGAGAGGGCATTCTAGCTGGGGTTGTTGTAAGGGACCAGCCAGTCAGAGAAGGTCACAGAAGGGAGAAGCCTTCCCTAAAGGGGTCGGACCTTCCTTGTGCCTTAGCCCTGTTATTTTTAGCAGGAAGAAACAGGACCTGAGCATCAGGTAGATGTGTCTGCTGGAATCTGGGGGAGGAGTGAAGTGTAGTAGAAGGGAAGGAGGAAGAAGAGGTCCTGGGAGCAGTAATCTTGGAAGGTGGGGGCCATTTGGGTTCAGTTTGGTGTGAGGGACGGGGTACTGGATGTGAGCTCGAACAGACGCTGGATGTGGCTCACAAAGCAATGTCTGCATCCTGTGTTTCTTCTATGCAGTAGAAGACATGCATCCCTTAAAGGAAATGAACTCAAGGGAAATCTGTGCATCCCGGACTTCAAGTAAAAATTACCCAAACTATGAGGCTCACGTTGTACTCAGCCTGCAATCAAACTCTGGAGGAGAAAGGGCCTCACCTCCGAACCTACAGGCAGAGGACTAGAGAGAGATGGAACCATACCCAGTGCCTGATTTAGACAGAAAATAGGCCCATCCCTCTCTTGGCTGAGAAAGCAGGATCCAAAGTTGACCCGCTACAAACCATAGAAAGCTGACAAGCAAATTCCAGAAGAAAACAAACCTGCTCAGCAATGCCTTCCAGCAGGTAATGACAGTCCTCTCTCCATCTGCTTACTGCTGTCCCCGTCCCATGGTCCTGTCCCTAATCTCAACTAGTTTTAGCAGTGGGGGTGGTGGGGTGGTGTGTGTGGAGTGAGCAGAGCAGCACAGTCTGGGCTTTAAGGGAGGCTCCGCGTGTCTTCTAATACCAACTCCTCCACAGGCTGGTTGGGTGATCTTGGAATCAAGCTCTTCACCTGTAGAATGGGTAAAATGACCTCTTTGGGTTGCTCGATTTAATAGATAAATATAGAAGATGACCGGTTAAGCTATGAGACCATTTTTAGTACAGGCTATGTCCCAAATATTGCACGTGGCATAATTAATTTCAACATTGATTTATTGTTGATCTGAAATTAAAGTTTAACTGGGTCTCCTGTATTTCATCTGGGAACCCTACCAACGTTACATTTATTACCCTAAATAATTCTCATAGTATACAGTATATTGTGTGCACCTAGCAAGCATTAAAATCTTAATTACCATTAGTTTTACTCTATGAAGATTGTCTGTTACAAACTTATATAGTTTGCCAGGAAGCTAAAGCTGGAAACGTTTATGCAACTCACTCAAGACTAGTTTTTTTTTTTTTTTTTTTTAGTTCTCCAAAGATGGGACCCCAATCTGCAGACGCCCCACTGCTAACTCTCCTACAACATCTCAGGGTAACAGCGGCTCTAAGTAGCCAATCCTGGAGAGTGTGAAGACCCATCCATAGTTTCATTTTAATTATTCCTTCTTTGAGCCCCAATGCTGGTTCCTTGTCATGTAAAGTGGCCAGAAGACCAAGAGAACCAGCATCCCTTGGTATCTTGTTAGAAATGCAGAATCAAAGTTTCCTCCTTCATTAGAATCAGCCTCTTAAACAAAATCCCCAAGCGGTTTGTTTGCACATTAACATTTTGAGAAACTCTTCTAGCTCACCTTCTGTATTTGACCTTCAGAGCAGTGGTTCTTATGCCTGGCTGTAAATTAGAATCACCTGAGAGGCTTGAGACCCTACTGAAGCCTGAGCTGTATACTCCAGAGATTTTAATTTAATCAGCCTGGGCAGGCCCTGGGAATTGGTATTTTCTTTCACCTCCCAGGTGATCCTAATATTGCAGTGTTGGCTGAAAACTGCTTTAAGGATCACTTTCCCACGCAAGGTAAAAGAAGCTGGATGAAAGCAATGTCTCCAACGGCAGATCTTTTTCCTTTGGCATTGGGAAGTTGAATACAAATGGACGATGGCTATGTTACATATAAAATTAGAATCCTGACCCACAGTCTTTAGCTGCCAGCCAGGAAACCAACTTTTATCCACAGTGGCCAGCTCAGGAAGCCAGCCTACAAACCACGAGTCAGATTTGTGGGAAGTCAAAGCACTGTCTCTAGCAACCAGCTCAGGACCCCAAGCAAGAACCCCTGTAACAATTGGCTGGGAATGTCCAGAACTTGATTAATAATTGCCAGCTTCTCTAATTTTTGCTAATTTTGCTCTAATTTTTTAAGTCCCATTTCCAACTTAAGACCAAAGAGAGAAAACCAACTGCGCACCCCTCACTAATCCTATGGGATGCCCCATTTCTGGTTAGCCTACCTCCTGCTTCTCTGTAGGAACAGCCTCCGTTGGGGCATCCCTGAGCCTCCCCTTTTGCTACTCTGAGGCTGTCCCATCCCTCTGCCTGCCTTTGAGTCTCTCCCAAGCACAAGAGATGTGGCTAGCCCCCTTGCTAAAGCAACATCTAAACAAACAGCCTTTGCTCACGCTCGTTTGGTTGTCCTGCATCTATTTCCACAGCTGCTGGAGATGAGGTGGATGCAGGATGGACACAGGGATGAATAGAACAGACTTCTAATAGACTAAGAAGTTGGCTTTCTTCTGCTCATGCCAAATTTGTCTCAGCAAACAGGAGGATCATAGTGAGATGGTCTAAGTCACTCATCACCTCAAGCTTCTGTTTCTCCTCTGTCCTTGGACCTGCCCCCTTCTGGTCCCTGCTTCTAGAAGAGAGTCATTGCAGAACAGCAGGACAAGGGCTCTGGAACTCGGCTGCCTGTGTTTGGATCTCAGGTCCACTCGACTTTGGGTAAACAGGCAATCCCTCTGTGCCTTGGTTCCTGATCTTATCCCTCCTTGTGACAATTAAGCCAGTTGAAGCATGTAAAGCACTTTGCCCGGGACCCAGGGCTTATTCAGTGCTCTGTGAGTGTTATTCTGCAGGGTGCTCGTTTTTCTCGTTTTGTCACTCAAGCAAAGACACAGACTTCCTCCTTCCCTGAATCCAAGAGTTGTGTATAAGAGAATTTACTGAAGGTTGGGGGAATGTATTAGTCAGTTTTGGCTGCCATAAAACACCATAAGCTGAGCAGCTTTGGCAACAGAAATTTCTCACAGTCCTGGAGGCTAGAAGTCTAAGATCAAAGTTCTGGCTGACTCCATTTCTGGTGAGAGCTCTTTTGGCTCATATCCAGACACATTCTTTTTGTCCTCACATGGCCTTTCTTGAGTATGTGTACATAGGAGTGGGCAGGGGAGAGCTCACTCTCTGCCACCTCTTCTTACAGGGATACTAATCTTTTCAGATCAAAGCCCCCACCCTCATGACCTCATTTACTCTTTTTTTTTTAAGATTTTATTTATTCATTCATGAGAGATAGAGGCAGAGACACAGGCAGAGGGAAAAGCAGGCTCCCTGAGGGGATCCTGATGCAAGACTTGATCCCAGGACCCCGGGATAACGCCCTGAGCTGAAGGTAGACCCTCAACCACTGAGCCACCCAGGCGTCCCGATCTCATTTACTCTTAGGATTTCCTTACTCCAATCACAGCCACACCAGGGGTAGGGCTTCCACACATAAATTTGCTGGAGACATACATTCGGTCCATCACAGAGGCATATTCCAGATACCAAGCGAACAACTCAGAAGTGCATATTAGACATCGTTGTTTAGTTTCCTGACATGCTTGTCACTGGACACTCTCTTTCAAATCTTATTCTGTCCCCAGGGGAAGCAAGGCTCACTGTCATGCTTTTGAGGAGCTTCTGTCTTCTGATTCCAAGAGTCCCAGGTCCTTCAAGACTTCGGTCACCCAGGCTTTCCAGAGGCTAACAATCAATTAACATGAAAAGATTTTGGTCCCAAGAGGGTTCCTTTTACTTCATTTAGGAGAGTTATTCAGCTCCCCTTGTCTTAATACCTCTTTCCGTCATTCTGATTCTCTTACATCTTATGAAATAATGGTTTCAAAGACCCATTGAACTATTGCCATCTTCATGCATTCAAACCTATTTATTGAGCTTCTATGTGCCAGACATTGTGCTGAGTGATGTGTAATGTAGTGAGTCCTCTTGTGGAGCTAACATTTGTGGAAGAGTAAGAAATCTGACTTAAAGACTGAGTGTCAGAAAATACATATGGGGAAAATGACCTTTGATATGAAATCTAAATAATGAATAAAAGTTTGCTTGGCAAAGGTTGTGGGGGCCTGGGATGAGGTGGGTGGAAGTTGTAGGCAATTGGAGAGATAATTCTTGACAGAGAAAGATCTATTATCATAAGCAAATAAAATACCAGGACTTTATAAACATGTCAGGATCCAATTGGAAAAATAGAAACCACCTGCCATTCTTTACCAGAAGGAATTTAATAGAGGAGATTGTTTACTTCAGCAAAGAAAAAGCTAAGGAACTAAACTTAGGGCAACAAGACACCACAGAGATTGGCAACAGTTGGCAACTGTCCTTAAATTTAAAAACTTAAAATTTTTACAAGACTTTTGTATTTTGTGCTTCAAAACACACCATTAAGAAACTTAGAAATAAGCCACAGACTGTGAGAAAATATTTGCAAATCGTATCTCTGATAAAGGACTGGTATGCATAATACATAAAGAACACTTACAACTCAATTATAACAACACATAACCCAATTTAAAAGTGGTCCAAAAATTTGAGCAGTCACTTCTCGAAAGAAAACATGTAAATGACTAATAAGCACATGGAAAAGTGCTGAGCATCATTATTCATTAGGGAAATGAAATTACAACCACTTCACACCCACTAAAACTCCCACTATAGACTCCTAGGAATTTACTTGAGAAAAATGAAAATGTGTGTCCTCGCAAAGACTCGTGTACATGAATGTTCTTAGCAGCATTATTCATGATAGCCCTAAACTGGAAACAACCCAAATGTCTATCAATTGGTGAATTCAGAATTTGGTATAGTCATACAATTGAGTGCTATTTATCAATAACCGGGAATAAATTATGGATACATATTACAACATGGATGGATCTCTAAAATGTTATGCTAATTGAAGGAAGCCAGGCATGAAGACTCCTTTTTTTCTTTTAAATAATTTATTTATTTATTCACAAAAGATAGAGAGAGAGAGAGAGAGAGAAAGGCAGAGACATAGGCAGAGGGAGAAGCAGGCTCCCTGTGGGGAGCCCGATGCAGGACTCAATCTCAGGACCCCGGGATCATGCCCTGAGCTGAAGGCAGATGCTCAACCACTGAGCCACTCAAGCATCCCACAGAGACTCCTCATTAAATGTAAATTTACAGAGCCAGAGGACAGATTGGTGGTTTTGGGCATGGGAGTGCTGATTAACTGCAAATAAGCATACAGAAAGTTTTTAGGGTTGATGGAAATGTTCTCAAACTGCATTATAGTAATCATGCCTCAACTACAAATATACTAAAAATTATTGGATTGTACACTTGCAGGGGTTAAGCTGGGGTTAAATTACACCACTATAAAGCTGTTAAAATTTGCACATAACACAGCTTGTTGCTGTAACGTGAACTCAGCTTCTTCTCTTGACACCATCATATTATCTTCTCCCTTCTTTTTGTTGCTTTTGAAGATTTTCCACCCATTTCTGGACAGCCTTGTCGTTCAGTTTCTAGCTAAGTTCATAGGTACCTGATGCTTCATTAGAACATTATGTTCCTCGTTCTGAAAATTGCTTTCCTTCAAGTAATTATTAATCACTATTGTCAAAGGCTATGTCTCATGCCAGCTGGCTACATGTCTGAGCACTCGTGGGCTATTCATCACCAAGGTGATGACACATGAGTGACACACCTGTCATTCTCTCCTGGCTTCACTGCCTTCCCAGGTAGAACACATCAGCATCCTGTGCCTGCCACGCCATCTCTAACCCTTTACTCAGGGCCACTTATTTAACTCAGAGTTAACCTAAACCTGACCTTATTCCTCTCTCTGCAGGTTGAAACAGCAGCAGGACAATGGCAGGATGGCACCTTTCATGGTTTTCAGGGCTCTAGCAGGATTCTGCACAACGGAATGCAATCAACGGAATACATGCATTCCCCAGAATTCATGTATTGGAAACCTAATACCTGGTGATGGTATTTCGAGGTGGGCCCTTTGGGAAGTGACTAGGTTGTGAGGGCAGAGCCCTCATGAATGGCATCAGAGTCCTTATTATCGAGGCCCGAGAAAGCTCCCTCGCTGCTTCCTCATGTGGGGACACGGCGGGAGGGTGTTGTCTGTGAACCAGGAAGCGGGCCCTCATCAGACACCGAATCTGCTGGTGTGTTGATCATGGCCCTCCCAGTCTCTAGAACCATGAGAAGTCAATTTCTGTTGTTTATATGCTGCCCAGTCTATGACCTGAACGGACTAAGGTGCAGGCAAATGGTCCATAGGGCATCATGATGTAAAACTGGCAGCGAGAAAGAAGGCAAAGGGAAAAACTGGCAAATTCTGTGTCCAGCCTTAGGCTTCAGAGAAACATGAATTTTCTTCTTTCTTTGTTTTCTAGGAGGGAAAGAGGAGAAGTCTTCCCACCTCTGAGGCTATCAGGGTGAGGTCTGCTATCTTTGGTTGCCAGGATGGGAACGTGAGAAGACAGGCTGTTATAATGGTGCCAGGGCCACAGGAACAAGACACACTGGTCTTGGGAAAACAGAGTCATTTAGTCACCTTTGACCTAAGGAACACTCCCAAAGGGCTCCTGGCCCTGCCTTGAATCTCCTTTGTCACACTGACGAAAGAATTTCGAGTAGACCTTAATTTGCTCTGCAAGCAGGCTGGCCTGGGTGTGCAGGAGGCCAGGACAGTGGAAGCCTGTGGCAGCATGAGCGTCAGCGCTGGACAGAAAATATGGGGACCAGAGCCCACGCTTGGGTGCCCTAGCCCCAGGTGCTTGTAGGGGCTGCTGGGGGGGAGGCTGGACTTCCCGAGGCTGGGACTCCAAGATCCAGGGTGGCCAGGGCTGGTTCCTCCTGGGGCCTCTCTCCCTGGTGTGTAGACACCTGTCTTCTCCTCGTGTCCTCATGATTGTCCCTGTGTGTGTCTGTGTCCTGACCTCCTCTTCTTATAAGGACACCTGTCAGATTGGACCAGGACCTCCCTCCTGACCTCATTTTAATTTGATCAGCTCTTTTTAAAGACCCCTCTCCAAATACAGTTGCATGTCGAGGTCCTGGGGTTAGGAGGTTCAACATAAGACTTTGGGGAACACAGGTCAGCCCCTAACACCATGTTTGTCACACTCACGATTGAGGACACAGTACCCGCCGTCAGAGGCTCAAGCTCCTCTGTCTTTGCTGCCCACCCCACTTTGTTCCTTCTCGGGTGTGAGCTGGGAGGACTCTGCACCTACGCAGTGGCCTCTGCGGTCCAGCCCACTGAGGGCGGTGCAGGGAGGGAGGAGTCAGCTGGTGGCCAGCCTCGGAGTCCTGCGAAATGTCCGGAGGGTCTGTGCCTTCAAACCCAGCGCTGTTCCTGTCCCTTCAAGTGCACTCTGCACGGGGAGACCCCGGGGCGCTGCCCGCCTGCAGGGCGGGGTGGGGGTGTCAGTGCCTGGCTGTAGCACCGACAGGAAGAAACTGCCCTTGGGGAGACGCTGTTTGCACAGCCTCCGGTGCGGTGGCGGCGTTCACGGGGAGCAAGCCCAGGGAGCCTCTGCAAGGAGCAGGTGCAGGCGAACAGGTTGCAGGTGGCCTGCCGGCCGCGTGTATGGACACCTGCCCGGGAGCGGCGTGGTCAGGGCGGCGGCAGCCCTGGGCCCATGAGTGTGCAGGGCCCGCCAGGCACCCCGGATGGCACCCGGAGAGGGCAGGAAGTAACGAGCAAAGTTAGAAAACACGCCAAGTGAGCTGGAGGTGTGCACTCCAGGCAGCTTCGGCTCCGCACATCCTAGCCCAGGAGCGCCAGAGACCGTGCAGCATCTGCCCCAGGGCGGTGGCTTTGGGGGACCCTTCTTTTATAGACGATCCCCTCGGTGTCCTCTGATAGGATCTGCAGCTAATCTGAGCTGGGAAATCTTGATTTTTCTGCTTTCTGTTAAGTTCAGGTATTTTTCATCGTCCCAAAGAGGCCTGCAAAATCCGCCTTTCACCGCGGGGCTTCAACCACAAGGTCACGCAGTCCCGGGCGGGTCCCCAGCTCGGTTCTGCGCCTCCCGGACGGCCCAGTGTGGCCCGGAGACCCCACTCCCCGCAGAAACCGCCCCAACTTCCCTCCGCCCCGCTCTGGCTGCAGACAGGACGCCGGGCGACCCGCCGCCACCCCGGGGACCCCTCCCGCCCTCTCTCCCGAGGTCTGTGGAAGGCAGTGGAAGGCGGTGGAGCCCCGCCTGCCCCGGCCCCCCGCCCCGAAATCCCGCCAGCCCCTGTTCCACAGGCGCCCAGGGCCTCCCATCCCGCCTCACCCGCGAGGTTTCCTTCCCGGGGACACAGAGGCCAGGAGCCTCTCTGCCGTTCACTCGTGCAGGGGTGCCTGGGCTCGGGTGCCAGCAGCCGGGTGGGGGACGAGGGTCCCGGGGCCTCCGGGGCATGGGCGCCCCGCGGGACGGCACAGGGCCCCAGAGCCCGCGGCCTCTGGGCTGGAGCTGCGGTGGACCCAGGAGAAGAGAGGCCCGCCTTCCGCAGGCAGCCCGGCCTGCACACCAGGCCCGGCCCGAGGCCCCCCTGGGGACCCCGAGGCTGAGCTCGCCCCGCTCTCCTTGCCGCATAGTGCGGGAGGCAGGGGCTCCGGGGCAGACACCTGCCGCCCCCCTGCTGCAGGCAGAGGCCACTGGGAGAGGCACGGAAAGTCCTCTAACCCGGCTTCGGGGCACCAGGCTTGGCCTTGAACCCAGACCTGGTCTGGGACAGAGAAGGCGAGAGGTCACAGGAGGCCTCCTGGCGGAGTGGAAATGCAGAAGGGGGTGGCAGAGGGGTGGGAGTGCAGGGTGTTAGGGCGGGACACTGAGGCACGAGGGTGAGCGGGCGTCACGGGGCTGCTCTCCGGGGTGGGGGAGCCGCGCACAGTGTGTGGCACACCGGCTGGGGGGCCGCGGTCCCCAGGTTGGAGGCGGCCCTTGGTCCTTCCTGGGTTGGCCTGACCGCCCCCCGCTCAGCTTGATGCATCCTGGAAGCTTGTTTCGCCAAAGTGTTGTATGGATCACGGGGCGTGAGTCCGTCTGCGTGTCCCAAAGGCCCGCGCCCTCTGGCACCCGCTCCCCTGATTTGCAGGTGTGCGGCAGCCTGTCGCCAAGGCTGGAGCCGCGGGACTCTCCACCTGTGAGCTGCAGCTCAGGGCCCTTCACGCTCCCCATGGCCACCTGCGGTCACACAAACGATGCACTCTATAGACACACTACACATGCAGCACAAAGTAAACATGTGACACACACAACACTGCATGTGTGACACACACTACACACACACTACACACATGCCGACAACACACTCCACACACAGCACACACAGTACCGTACACGTGATACGGGACACATGCAGCACACACATGCATCGCCCTCCGCGTGGTTTTGCCGCTGGAATATCCCTCTGCTTCCAGGCTTAGCAAACACCTTCGGGACTTTGGTTAGTTAGTTGAAGGTAATCTGGTAAAATAAGTCATGTGAATTATTTACATGCAATAAGACCTCCCTCTACTTGCATTTCTTTCTTTCTTTCTTTCTTTCTTTCTTTCTTTCTTTCTTTCTTTCTTTCTTTCTTTCTTCCTTCCTTCCTTCCTTCCTTCCTTCCTTCCTTCCTTCCTTCCTTCCTTTCTTTCTTTCTTTCTTCTTTCTTTCTTTCTTTCTTTCTTTCTTTCTTTCTTCTTTCCTTCTTCTTTCTTTCTTTCTTTTTTTGTATTTATTTATTTATTTGAGACACAGAGAGAGGCAGAGACACAGGCAGAGGGAGAAACGGCTCGGTTGGGGGAGCCCTACATGGGACTCCAGGATCATACCCTGAGCCAAAGGCAGATGCTCAAACACTGGGCCACCCAGGCGTCCCTCCATTTGCGTTTCTATAGGGACTCTCAGTTTCCCTTGCTCTTCCTCAGCTTTGCTCACATGACACAGAAATTAGCCTTTTGATGGCACAAGTGTTTGGGATCCTAACAGTTTGCACCACCAGGGAAGAAGAGCACACACCAACCAGGCGGGACGCAGACAGGACAGGGGACCACTGCCCGCCCCCCACACCCTTCCCTGTTCTGCGGAAACCCGCAGTGCGGGCTGCGCTGTGTGCAGTAATTTCCATCCGTTACTTGAGGGGGAAACACGAATGCAGTGAAGTGACACACACCAGCCAGAACTCGTCACCTGCTTGGTGAGGTCATGAGAGTACACGCCGACATGGCCACGGGCTTTGGAGCTGCTGAGCGGCACTGGGAAAGGCCGCCCGATCCTGCCCCTGCAGCCTCCCTCTCGGTGGACGGGACCTCATTGCAGCCGCTTGGCCCGAGGTCCGAGGTCCTGCTGCCCCTCCCCTTCCCCGGCATCTACAGCCAACACAGCGTGTCAGCTCTGCCTCGGGGACTGTTCCTCTAGGGGACTCCTGGGATGTCAGGGCCCTGAGGGAGGGACATGGCCGGAGGGGGTGGGTGGCGGGGACCCTGCAGGCATGAGAGCTGGCTTGTCTAGCAGGACGGTGACCCTGGGGCTGAGCTGCACTCACCGCCCAGTGTTCCTGGACCCTGGACTCCGCTGGGGAGGTAGAGCCAGAGCCTCCCTGGGACGGAAACTATACCATTTTCAGAAGATCGTTGTAAGGAAAGAACAAAGATGCAAACATACTATAAGGTCATCATTTCTTTATTTTCCTGATGAATTTTTAAAATATAACATTTAAGGGTTTTACAGGTTTGACACCAACTGGCTGTGCACAAGGTGCACCCTGTGTAGCCCCAGCTCACAGCAAGGATGCCACATACGGTGACTCAGCGAGTGTGGACACTGGCGGATGGCTGGCTGGTGCATGTCCCTGTTTCTCAGGCAGTCACCAGAGCCAGAAACTGTCCCTGTGTTAATATTTCATTCATTTTCCCAGAATTCCTAACTAGAGTTTGGAAGTACTCAAGGTCATGACACCTTAGAAAGAAATGCACGTTGAAGAGGTGTCATGTGCTGCCTCAGATGGTCCTTGATTGAAAGGCCACCTTTGCACCTTCAGACAATAGACACATATGGACCAGATGCTTACGTCGTATCTAGCATCGCGGTAAGGGCTGGGATGGAGCAGTGATGCCTCGCCAAGCTATCCCTGCCTTCATCCCTCCAGAAACAGGCAACAAGCAAAAAACAAAATAAAGGGGCACCTGGGGGCTCCGTCAGTGAAGCCTCTGCCTTCAGCTCAGGCCATGATCCTGGGGTCTGGGATTGAGCCCCATATCGGGCTCCCTGCTTCTCCCTTTCCCCCCTGCTTGTGCTCTTTCTTTCTCTCTTTCTCTCTCTCTCTCAAATAAATAAATGAAAACAAAATAAAATAACAAGAGCTAGCCATGTGGACGTGTGGACAGCGTCTTCCCAGGTGGGGGCCCGTGTCACTGGAGCACAGGACACGGTGATTGGGTGGTCAAGCTCGTTTTCCCTTACACCACAGGGCAGTCGAGCCCCCACGTTCTGGAGGAAAGCAAAGGTCAGACGTGAGGAGCGGCACCCAATTTGGTGGCATTTGGGCAGGAACTGGAGCGCCAGCCACGGCAGAGCTCAGCAGCGATGACAGATGGCCCCTCGCAGCCCACCCGCACCTGCCCCCTGTGCGGTCTGGACCACTGGGACGCCTTCCTTGGGCATGACATGCCTTGGTGGTTCTGTGAGCGATCTGATGAACTCAAGGAGATGATGTATACAGGGTTTCTAGCACATTCTGGACACGAAAGCTCACACTCAATTATAACGACAATAGCAATTTTCTATTTCTGAAGCCAGTAATGCCTTGATGTGATGGGATCCTCTTCTTTTTCCTTCCTTCCTTCCTTCCTTCCTTCCTTCCTTCCTTCCTTCCTTCCTTCCTTCCTTCCTTCCTTCCTTTTTTCCTTCCTTCCTTCCTTCTTTCTTTCTTTCTTTCTTTCTTTCTTTCTTTCTTTCTTTCTTTCTTTCTTTCTTTCCTTCCTTCCTTCCTTCCTTCCTTCCTTCCTTCCTTCCTTCCTTCAAGATTTTATTTATTTGAGAAAGGAGAGAGAGAACACACAAGCAGAGGGAGCTGCAGGCAGATGGAAAGAGAAGCAGGCTTCCCGCTAAGCAGGGAGCTTGATGTAGGGCTTGATTCCAGGACCCCAGGATCGTGACCTGAGCCACCCAGGTGCCCCCAGTGGGATATATTTCTAATGGTGGAGCTCCAGGCTCTTTGGGAGGAAACACTTTGATGTCTCAGCCCTCAAACCAACCCATAGCCACACATTTTGCCGCAATGGTGGTCCTGGTCTTTTTGTCCACCTCCATCTTGCCCATGAACTTTCTGAAACGTCGTGTCTGTGTTTGCTCAGGGTCCTTGGCATCCTTCCCCATCAGCAAATCCTCTGGTCACTAGTTAGGGCAGTTTGGGTGTTGGGAAGATTGTTCCTGCTGGTGGAAGGCAGGCCTGACTGTTCACCTTCCTCTCAAACTCACATTCGTTGCAGCAGAGACTGCTTTATACTCGTGTGTGTGTGTCACCAGTCCAAGCCACTCATGACAGCCCCCTCCAGGTTGCCTCATGAGAGAGTTCCCTCAGAGATTGACAATGAGGTCATGGGGGCGGGGCCATGTGCATCTGCTGGGATCATGACTGGCCATAGGCCATAGGCCATAATTGATTCTCTCCTCAGATGTGGTGACACCTGGATCTGTGCCAAGGTCCTTTGACAAAAGCGTGAAGGTAGTAGAGAGTAGATGTGCTCGGGCTAATATTTTCTTACTAATTAATGTGAACAGCTCTCAGAGACTAACTTTGTATGGTTGGAAAGATGGCCAAGGTAAGCCTCAAAGCCACAATTTTACAGCCCATAACTCAAAAGGATAAGAGACCTGTGTATTAGTTTTCTTCAGAGACACAGAACCAATAGACTGTGTGTGTGTGTTTAAGGAATTGGCTTATGTAATTATGGAGGCAAAATCCCAAATTTGCAGTTGGCAAGCTACAGAATGAGGCAGCCAATGGTGTGGTTCTGGTCCAGGCTGGAGACCCATGAAGATCTCCCATTTCCACTGAGTGTGAAGACAGGAAAGAACTCATGTCTCAGCTCAAAGCAGTCAAGTAGAGAGTATCCCTCTTTCCAGTCTTTTCTTCTGCTCAGACCTTCTCGAGTAGGGTGAGGCCTGCTCATGTTAGGGAGCACCTCTGCTCTCCTCATCCACCAGCTCAGATGTTCATCTCATCCAGAAACACTCAGAATCATGTCTGGGTGCCCTGAGGCTTGGTCAAGTTGACTCAAAATTAATCATCCTAATCTTCTGTCTCTTAGCTTTTATTCACCTAATTTAATTTAAGGATTATGTTTGGCTCTGTCTGGTTTCTGTCCACCCCATGGGCCAATCACAGCGGACAGTGGGATGAGATGACATCACTGACTCTACCCTCAGGGACCAGGTGGGCCACGCGAGGACTATGTCCTAACAAGATCACGTAGGATCTCTGCCCCGGAGAGAGGGTGGGGATGTCCGAAGCAGCAAAGAGCCTGTGCAGTTGAAGTTCCTTTTTTTTTTTTTTTTTTAAGATTTTATTCATTTATTCATGAGAGACACAGAGAAAGACAGAGACACAGGCAAAAGGAGAAGCAGGCTCCCTGCGGGAAGCCGGATGCGGGACTTGATCCCAGGACCCCAGGATCATGTCCTGAGCTGAAGGCAGATGCTCAACCCCAGAGACCCTCAGGCACCCTGCAGTTGAAGTTCTGCATGACAAATTTATATACTTGTATGTAGTCCCACAGTTTATGCAGTGAATTCCTACATGTGGCTTGATACTCACAGCCACCATGTGAGCTGAGTGCTCTAGAAACCAGGACCGTGGGGGGGGGGGGGGGGGAATGCCGCGATCTCACCCTGCTGAGGTTGAGAAGCCAGATGTGCACTTCACGGATGCTTCCAACCGTGTTCTGATCTGAAGAAGTTTCTGGCAGTAGCCAGCAGGGAGGGATGATCTGTCTGAGGTCCCTGCCTTTTCTGATGCCTTAGACCCAGGACAGCTCAGCAGCGGCCTCCTCTGCCTGAAGGCAAGCGCTCAGGAGAAGGTCGGAGGGCTACGGTGGTGGCGGGCCTGCGGAGTTAGGGACTGGTGGTTCAACAGCCCCATGCTCTACCCCAGCTCTCACGGCTCCCCCACCCCCTGTAATTCCTGACCTGGGCTGGCTTCTCTCCTATTAATTTTGTGCTTCATACCTCTCTAACCACAGCACTTCCATTATTACCCACCTGTGACTTGGAAGAGCGGGTCATTTATCAGAGTTCTCTTTTTGAGTAAATAACTAACTGAGAAATTTATCCTTCCTAAGATGGTTATGAATGCAGGAGTCATCCATCATAGTGGAATGTGTGCAATTTAGGAGTCTCCTGGAGACAGTGCTTTAAGGCCAAAAATAAAAAAAAATAAAATAAAAATAAAAAGAAAGGAATGATGTGGTGGCATCAGACCACAGGCTAGGGCTGGGAACCAGGGTCTGAGGGCACCTGTGAGACTTCAGGTGCCCTTCACCATCATGGGAGCCATCAGCCCCAAGAACACTCAGCTCTCTGCAGATTGAGGTCCTAGCTGTAGGATCCACAGATGGAGTGAGTGGAGAAGAAGCCAGGGAGCAACCAGAGAGCTCACTCGCCTTCCTGGCCATGCGCTCATCCGTGGCCCACCTTCTGGACGCTCGGCAGCCTTGGCTCCTTACCGGTCCAAAGTGCCTACGCTTCCGCTGGTAATTGAATTTCTTCCCTGGAGGCTTTTGACGCTCCAGATGCTCCTTTCTGTGTTGCATCGAGGAGGCAAAACTCATCTCCTGGCTAGGCTTCTTCAAGCGTTATTTGGGGAAATCTGTGATTCCGTTCAGCATAACTTTAGGGACTGTGGAGAGGCTTGTTTCCACCCTAGGCCTGCTATTTTAAAGAAGACAAAGGGCAGGAGTGACTTTGAAAGGGCTCCTTCTCGAAAGGCTGCCCTGGAGCCTACCTTTGCTGAAGAAAGTCACTGCACTGCCCCCGCCCCACCCAGCAGGAGGCGGGATGGACACCAACTCCCCTGCGCTGTCCGCTCGCAAGTCTCCTTCCAAATCACAGTGTGGAGCTCAGACTCACTCAGGCAGCAGGTGCTCAGCCTCTTGGGTGCCCCCAGCACCCTAAGGGCTCTGAGAGCAGACAATCTAACCAAGACTCCCCTCGCAGCACGCAGCACTCCGTCCTTTACTTCCCCCTGGCGTGTAGCGCAGTCCGTCAGGATACGTGCTGAAGACCCACCGGCCAGCACAAAGGTTTAACGTCTTAAACGTACTCTAGTTCCTAGATTTATTATCCACAGTGTCCAGACCTAAGGAGCACCTGATAATTAAATCTCAGTACGAGATCAAATTATTAAAGTTTTGTCTTCAGAGTTTGTACTGTTTTGGACAAAGTACATGGTAGTTTTCCATGGACCTCCCTTTATATTGTCCTGTTTTTACTAAGCTTGATTCCTGAATCAGGGACTTTTTTTTTTTTTTTTTTTTTCTGAATCAGGGACTTAAAAAGAGTTCAGTCTGTGGTTGAAAATTGAAAAGAATGTTTTTGGTACCTATTGTAATACCCTCATTCTATTTTAGAAGGCCATCTGCTATTAAAAGTAATGCTTTTGTCCATCAGTTTCTCTGCTTTCTCCTTAAGTAAAATTTGGGATTTGATGTTAGTTCAATCTGTGGGTTCTTTTTTTTTTTAAGATTTTATTTATTATTCATGAGACACACACACACACAGAGGCAGAGACACAGGCAGAGGGAGAAGCAGGCTCCCTGCAGGGAGCCGGATGTGAGACTCAATCTCAGGATCCCAGGATCATGACCTGAGCCACAGGCAGACACTCAACCACTGAGCTACCCAGGTGCCCCCAATCTGTGGCTCTTAAGTGAAAAGCAATAATGCATAAAGAATTCTTCATTTCAGAAAAACAAGTTAACATGGAATCCTTCCTCGTTCTTATTGTTAATTAATTAATTAATCCACTGAGCATTTACTTATTGAGGACCTACTCTGTGCAAAGCACTAGCCTGGCAGTGGGTTGGGAATAAAGATGACTAAAACAAGAGCCCATCTTCCTGGAGAAAATCTGAGTCTCTGGAAGGGTGTAGAAAAGGAAGAACCATGTCTAGACAAGGAGATTCAGGAAAGGGCACTGTGGCATCTGGACTTACTTGGCCACTCAGCTGATGTCACCCTAGTCTTGGGGGACCCATGAGTTCTGTGCTTCCCATTGAAAATCTGCTAAAACCAGTAGAGGGCAGTTAGTGGAAGGTCCATGTATGAGATGTACCTCCAAATTCTCATTTCCCCTTCCTGCTTCTCAGCAACATTTCTTCACTAGTCTGGACCTCTCTACATTCTACAAAGGAAAAACACAACAAAAAACCACAACTAAACCTTTGAGGAAATGCTGTAGCATAAAAAAGAAAAATTGGGGCACCTGGCTGGCTCAGTGGTTGAGCGTCTGCCTTCAGCTCAGGCCATGATCCTGGGGTCCTGGGATTGAGTCCCACATTGGGCTCCCTGTGGGGAGCCTGTTTCTCTGTCTGCCTATGTCTCTGCCTCTCTTTCTCATGAATAAACAAATAAAAATCTTAAAAAGAAAAAAGAAAAATTGAGGTAAGTAAGACAGCCTTTTATTAGGGAAATAAGAGAAAAAATTAACATCTTCTGTAAGAAAATAAAAGAACAGGGGAGATACCATGATCACGAAGGTGGTTTTCCCAGGGCGAGGCTTATCCATTGCACTCCGGATGTGCTGACCCCTGCGATTTCCCCAAATGTGGGAAACTCGACTGCATAATTTGTGGTAGTGGGGGACTGCGTTCGCGCTTTCCCCTGGTTTAAAAAAAAAAAAAAAAAAAAAAAAAAAAAAAAAAAAAAAAAAAAAGAAAATAAAAGAACAAATTAGTATGTTTGCACAAATAAAGAAACATGGTATGAGAGAGGTTCAACCAGAAAACAAGAATTAACTCCTGGAATTTAACATAGAACCATGTGTGTTATGGGAGGGAGTGTTAGTTATTCAATAGAAGGGTTCAAAGGAAAGTCTAAGGAAATCATCCAGAATTTAGAGTACAAAAATAGAGAAATTACATGAAGAAAGATAAGGGCCAGAGTTTGAATCCAGAAGGTCTAATATTTAATTAATAGATATTACAGAGAGACCAAAGGAAGTAGAAAGAGCTAATAATCAAATAAATATCAATCATTATCCAGGGCCAAGTGAGATTGAGCCTTCACACTGACAGGCCATCAAGTATCAAGTGGGATTAATGAAAAGGTGCCCATCTCTGGATGGGCATTTAAGACATTTTAGAACATCAGGTAAGGAGAAGCCATAAAAGCTTAGATAGAACAACTTCAGCAGGTGACCCACAGAGGTTCCAGCTGGCCTCAGATGTCTCCTCACCAATGATGCATGAAGAGCAATTAATCCTCAATCCCCAATCAATCCTCAGGACTTTTTAGGAACATTACTCTGAACCTTAGTCCTGTACCAGGAAATCCCTCAATCATGTCTAAGAACAGAATAAAGTCACTTGCAGCTGAAGGAACAGAATAAAGTGGCATGCAGCTGAAAGAGACGAAAAAATTGACTTCCAAAGCCTTCTGGGGAAGTTTCCTGAATCCATAAGCCAGCAAAACAGATCTGAAAATGAAGGATAGGGAAGGTGTGGATCATCAGAATCAGAAAGCAACTCATTCACTGGAAAGAAATCCTAGGATGACGGCCTGGTTATTGCCCTTGAGAGAAATGTGTCCGAAGGAGAGCAGCGGGCTTCAAAGAGAGGGTCTTTAAGAGAAATGAGCTTCACACAGTGTGGGTGAAGAGGATGGGACACAGTGACATGCTTTCTCCCAGTAAAGTCCATATGAAACACCAGGAAAGAAAGTCCAAGATGATTTCGTCTAAACTAAAACACAGCATGAGGACCTTAATCTTTTCCTGTCAGAAGAAGAATGAAGATTTGCATCTCACATTGATCCTACAGAATCTGGTGTTAAGTGACAGCAATTGTTACACCAGAATTCTAGGAAAGCAGGAAATATTATTTGCTATTTGTAATAGGACGAACACGTTTTTTCAAATTTTAGGATTAGGTTATAGACAAAGCCTAGAAGGCTCAACAGTGGATAATGAAGAGAAAGTAAATGTGATCCATCTTGATAAAACATAGATACAGTATACAGAATGACAGCAGAGAGAGACAAATTCACTCATATATTGAGTGAGTTCTAAAAGAGACTGATGAAGACTGACCAGAGAGAGAGAGAGAGAGAGAGAGAGAGAAATAGATTGAAAATAAAAGACTTAAGTTTGAAATGGGACCAAGTAGAGGAAAGAAAAATGGTGACATAATTAGAACAACTGGAATCAGCAGGAGACGAAAATCAGTGTGGCTCTGCTGAGCCCCTGACCCTTACAACCAGCAGTCAACAAGAAACCCAGCAAGAGGGACCCAACATACTATTTAACAATAAAGATATAATGAAAGAAGAACAACCCAAATTGCATGTCGCTGTACATGGCTATTTCCTGGAATGGGGCAGAGGAATGTGTCCCAGGACTTTTAATACTCCTATTATGTGGCTTTTAGTATATGTTCAAGCATTATTTGAATAAAAAGCATTTATTAAAATCTGTTCCTCAACTGAAGAACTTGAGATGTCGTGACCACACAGACAGCCTTGTTAGTGGGAAACCCGACAATGTATATAGATTCCTACACACATGTATATGTAATGGTATATGAAATGTGTCATCTGCTGCATCAATCTCCTCTCCTTACACAATCTTCCACGAGGTCTTCATGGGAGCTCTGACTTTTGCCTAAATAACGTTCTTGTTCTATTTCACAGATTTTTAATTTAGATTTCATGTATCCATTTAGAGTATTTTATTGCCTTGCCAGCCTGAGAGTCATTTTGTTTCTCGAAGGATGTGTAGCATATCCTATTTCTGATCAGCTCTATGTGGATTTTAGAATTTGAATAGATTTTCCCCCATTTCCAAATTCCAAGGGTCACTTCACTTTTTTTCCCAAGGCACTTAAGGGAAAAATAAGGCTGGATTTGAAGATTTAGTTATCACAAATATTATAGGGATTCTTCAGTGAGTATAAAAGTAGATGAGAGGGTCTACTATCCCTAAGGACTGGGGTAGGTTAGGAAGCAGAAGTCTTAGGGGCAGTAATTCAGCAATGAATGGGCAAAATCTATTTTCTTGGATATTTCTGATTTTGAATGTCTGATAGCTGCTATTGTGTTTAGCAAGTTGCACAACCACGAGTCCTGCATAAAAGAAAATGGTTAGCCTATTATATTATCTTGAACAAATTACTACCCTATTAGTCTCAACTTCCTGACCTGTAAACATGAGAATAATAATAATAATGCTGCAGCATTATTGTGAGGATAGAATAATAAAGTCAATGTTAAGCACTCACCTATCAAATACTGAGTCCCAGATGCCTGACTTAACATAATGAGATTGTGATTTCCTCAACACTGAATGTCCGAATGGGATTTATTTGTAAGTTTAAGTAGTTCACATTGCCAAGATGGCCAAATGGTTCTTTTACTCAGTGGACCCCAAAACCATCTTGGTGAAAAATTATCAAGCATACATGACTTCAGATTAACAATTCCCAAAAGATACAGAGGTTAGAACAAGCTTTTGGAGATGGAAGCAACAGTGTTGCAAGAGGTTATACATTTAAAAAAAAAGGTTGATAGAAGAACTATCTGAAGATTCTCATAAAAATATTATTCTGGGGGCATCTGGGTGGCTCAGTCAGTTAAGTGGCCAACTCTCGATTTTTGCTCAGGTTGTGATCTCAGGGTCGTGAGATCCAGCCCTGCCTCCAGCTCCACGCTCAGCAGGGAGTCTGCTTGAGATTCTCTCTCTCCCTTTGCCCCTCTCTCAAATAAATAAATCTTTAAAAAATATTATTCTGGTACATAGAAGTTGCTTATTCTGTATTTATTATCTATGATCTAATAGATAGATGGCATGAATTATCTATCCATGCCACCAAAAAAATAGGTTTTTCACAATGTTTATCCATAGATATTTAAATTAGCTCTTTGGATTTGACAAGTTCGCCAAACTGCAATTGTCTGCAGTTTTTAAAATGAGATCTGCTTTTTAATGAGAACCTGACATTTAAAGAATTCCAAGCTCATGTCATTGTTATTGTAAGAATTACGAGCTACTCTTGTAGCTATTTCTACCACATCTGGGATAACACATGCCATCCATCCACCTGCCTGTTGTATTCTAATGCAGGCAAAGGAAAGGGGGGGGGGCACTTTTTTATTTGATTACTCTCAACAAGGAGACTATTTCAGAATTTAAAGGGCATGACAACCGGGGGTGGGGGGGGTCTTTCGTATTAATAAATAACTAACATTGTGATTGCATATTTTGCAAGGTGGTTTAACAAAAACTAATTTTCATATACACAAATTCATTATATACAAAATTGGTAATAGGCCTGGGAGAAGCTTATCACAGTCTACAAATACTTGTTAAAGCAGGAGAGTAAGGACTCAAGTCAGGAAAACTATGGGGTCCCATCCAGCCCCCAAAGATCCCCCAGGTCTCAGTCGTGGTCTCCATAACAACTGCCTCTCAGTTCAGGTCCCCGCCGTCCTGCTTCTTCCTGCTTCCTGCACAGGAGTCACTTTTGAGAGCACTCCCCCACCCCAGTGAACTTCTGGCACACACCTCCATCTCCAAGATCCTGGCAACTCCATGTGGCTCCTAAGATCCCCACAGAAGGGAAAGGAAGAGTGGAGAAGGCACTCCTCCTTCTTAGCTGCCTTGGTCTCAAAATGAAACACATGCTTCCACTCTTGTTTCATTGCCTATGATGGTGACATATGGCAAAGAGCCCAGGATATGTAGCTCCTGGTGCGGCAGCTGCTTCCTAGCACCACCACTACCACCACAACACAGAACACAAATCTCTATTCCTGCTGTAAAGGTAGGTAGTGGTTGTTTTTATCTGCTAGCTTTATTGAGTAAGCCTGCTAACCTTCATTAGAAGCCCTAAAAATCTATAGAACTTTTATGAAGTTCTACTCTTAAGAGCTTATTTACCATTTTTATATGTATATTATACTCCAATAAAAAGTTAAAAACAAAAAAACAAGCTGGGGTTTTGTGTGGCTAAGAAAAGAAAGACACATGAACTGAATAGCAATGGGTTACTTGTTTAATTCTCCTAGACTCAAGGGCACAACTTGTCAGGTGGGGATGAAGAAAAGAAACCAACAGCTGTTGGTTAACAAGACGTGAACTGGTTGTACTGCTTTGAGTGATGGACTCCCTGCACGTTGGGAGGCACTTGGAAATCTACTTCTCCTTCCTCATGGAGCTCTGATAATTAATGTTTTCCTTGGAAGTGTATTTCTGTGTCTGTGTGTCTGTATGAGCCACTGTGTGACCACTTAAAATGTTATTAGCTATTATATAATTTAGAAAGATTCTGTTTGTGCTACCAAACTAATGCAGGTATGTATCATCCCCTAATCTTGGTCAGTATTGCATTTTGTCACTTTTAAACATTTGCAATCCTGACAGGTAAAATATCGTTATTGCAATTTTCAGCCTTACTAGCAACAAAAGAAACTCAATATGTTTATGCACCATTTGCAATTTTATGATGAATTGCCCATTCATGTCCTTTGCCCATTTTCCACTTTGCAGTCTCATCTTTTATTTCATAATTGATCTGTATGAAATGTAGTACAACACATGGTGAATTAAAAATAGTAAAATAAAAATTTCTTCACAGGTAGGCATTTGTGTTTAACCTTTTTATTGCAGCTTTTCTGTATAGAAGTCTAAAACTTCATCATGCTCAAATTCATTAATCTTTTTAAAATGTTTTCTGACTTTCTGTTTTGAGAAGGTGCTAGATTATATAATTCAGATGCAATAACATAATCAAGATTATAAACATTGATTTTGTACTCTTGGGTTGCATTATTTTATATTTTAATATTTGATCCCTTAATGCTTTGTTTTTATGCGGGAAATGAGGTAGAGATAGAGCTTTATTCTTCCTTGACAGTGGCTAGCCTGTTTTTAAGGCTATTTATTATTAATCCATTTCTTCTCTGCCACATACTGAATACCCTTATATACTAGGGACAAATACAATTACATGTTAGTGATTTTTAAGAAATGAATTTTGACAGGAATGATTTTTAAAATAATACCCCATATGGTTAAGCATTTGATGCTGGAATTAAGAATCTCATGCTCTACTGACTAAGCGAGGTGGGCATATTGGTTAGGCATTTGAAATGCAAACTCCAAATGGCCTCAACTTCTAGCAACTCATAGAGGGAAATAAATAGTGTCACTTCACTGGATGCAGGAGTACAGTGGCTTCAGTTACTGGATGAGAATGCTCTGAGTGCCTATCATACACTTGACACTATTTTAGGAACTTTGAACACATGAGTCTTCCAAATGTACATCTCTGACTTTATTGAGCCTGCCTTTTCTGTAAGCTTATCCTATATCAAGATCCCTCCATGTCTATCATGATGAATGGATGGCCTTGAATACTAGCTTGATGGCTCCTAGTTGTGTGGGTTATATATTATTTTCCTGTTCATGTGGAGATGTTCCTGGAATGTCCCATTCATGTGGGAGTTTGGATAGGATTGCCAACACATTGTTACCACAGCAATGCCTTGGGAGGAATAAGAAAGAAGGACTACCTTCTCATGGGAAAGGATTGAGTACTTCTCTCTGCAGGACATATTATGGAAGTAGGATGGATTTCTCAGACTTGGATATCTTAGTCACATCTTCTGAAAGTTCTTCTGAGGTTTTTCTGAGGTTTTTTCTTCTTTCTGAAAGAAGAGTCAGTGTTCTCCCTCTGGGTAGCTTCTATCCTATTTTCACTGCATTTCTGTTTGGAGATTTTGTCGAACTGCAAATCCTATGAAGATTTTATTAGTTTTTACCTGAGAGGGCATTATGCAGATGGCGAGGAATAAATAATGGATTAAAATTCCTCTACATTAATATTTATTAACCTAGGTACTCTGAGTATATCTCTTCTTGCCAGACCTAAGCAAATGACACTGGATGGATATTGCAATCCACTGGATATCACTGAGGTAGTCATTACTAATAATGTAATTACTGGCCAAGTTTTCCCCAAAGGAAAACAGTTTGGCTGCTGGGATGATCCATGTTGGCAGAAATTGAATAACTTCTAGGTAAGAAAATTAGCTGATTTATTCCATTTACTGATCTCTGCCTTCTCTGGGCTCCTTGTACATACAGACTATCACATAATTATCTACTGTTTTGCTTGGTTCATTAGGTATTGGGACTGTGTTTTTGTGTGTGTGTGTGTGTGTGTGTGTGTGTGTGTGTGTGTGTTTTCTCTTTAACTAGGTTTTAATACTGCTTCAGGGAGGGCTCAATCTTGCTTTTTGCTTCCTTTTACCTTTGTCCAAATATCCTGAAACCCAACTCTAGAGGGACAGAAGATACTCAATAATTAGATTGAAGTATGTATCAGCTCTTGCTGCAGAGCAAAACTTCCTTCAAAACCCAGCAGTTCCTTTGGTTCACTATCCAGTGGGCTGGCACAGTAGGCTGAGCTCAGCTGGGCAGTCTTCTGATCTCTGCTGGGCTTATTCACGTTTCTGTGACCAGCTTTGCTCTGCTAAGCATTGGTGAAGAGCCACACATGGCTCCTGAGGTCTAGGCTTAGAAGGGGCATACTGTCTCTTCTGTCACATTCTATTAGGAAAAATAAGTCTCAGGGCCATCTCAGACTCCAAGGGAGGGACAATTGAAGCCACTTCATAACCAGATGATCAGAAAGCCATATTGTAAAGGGGGTGGCTACAGAGTAATTGCTTCCACTCTGCAGTCTACCAGAGCGTGCAAATAGATTTTTGTTAACAAATTATGATATATGAATTATACATAGATGCGTTAATCCAAAAAAAATCCCAGTGACTGTCTTTGGTGTAGGGAAATGTTGATTTCAGGGCACCTGGGTGGCTCAGTGGTTGAGCTTTTGGCTCATGTCATGATTCCGGGGTCCTGGGATCAAGTCCTGCATCAGGCTCCCCGTAAGGAGCCTACTTCTTCCTCTGCCTGTGTCTCTGCCTCTCTCTGTGTCTCTCATGAATAAATAAATAAAATCTTAAGAAAAGGAAATATTGAAATCAAAAGTAGAAGCAATATAGGGATCTTAGGGATGCATCTGATAATAGCATGCCCTTCCCCCACCTCTTTCTAAGTTTTCAAGTGAAAAAGTCTTGGGAACAACTCCATTTCACTTAAGTATTTCCAGGCCTGCAAACTTCATTTAATGCATTTATTCTTAGAAGTTAGAGATACTGTGGGGGGAAAATCAAGGGAGTTCAAACAGACAGAATGAGATTTGAATCCTTGAATAGTCTTGTGATCCTGGTCTCGCTAATTCATGTCTGAGCCTCAGTTTTCTTAAATATAAAATGTGGAGATAACTCCGGGGTTGTTTCGAAGATTAAATGCACAGCACAAATAGAGCATTCGGTGCAGGTATTGCATTCCAATAGAGCACTCCAACAAGTGTTCATTTCCACTCTTCTAATCTGCTTGAGCTTTCTTGTTTCTGTTATAAAGGTTTCAACTTTTTACTTTCTGATTGAGACAGTTCCTGAAGAAAACAGAAGGGGGGCCTCCTTGCAGCAGAAAAAGTATACCAGCCATACAACACCTGCCTCGAGACCATATGGCCCCGGTCTTGTGTCTCCTTTCCCACAAAGGCCTGAGCCCACAATTCCTAGCTTCCACCCCCCAGCCTCCTGGTCACATGCCAGCCTGTGCTTCCCTGAGGCAGCATCTGGCCCAGTGTTCAGAACGCGCTCTTTATAAACCAGCCTCACCAACCACGTGGTCATTATTGGGAGAGCAGGCTCTGAATTTTATTTATAGTTGCACCCTTAGCACTTGGTTGGTGCGGTTCAGCGCCTAGTTCAAAGCACCTGCTCCAGTTATGTCCATAGAATAAATTAATTATTTACAACTTTTAGTTAAGGGCTTTTCATTGAAGTGTAGATGTGGTAATGATTGGATAGGGAATACTCTAAATCCTCACATATTAACGAATCCTTCTATTCCACTTCCTTTCAAGTATTTCTTATGTATGTGTAGGATGGTGTATAGTGAACAAAATAACAGACTGAAATTTTCTCTGGCATGTGAATAATAATGACTAATGGCCACAAATTATCTTTGCATGGTGTTGCATCTTCAGAGGCGTCCACAATTTTTACCACGTCCTAAGTCTTTCGTGCATTAGGAAAGCTTACCAGTTAGCATGTAGTATTCACCTGGGCAAGACAAGCATGCCCTCTGTGGGATCAACATTGGTCTTGGGAGTAGCACCCACTCCCACCTTCCAGCAAAGATCAGACGCAGCTCCATTTGCAGCTAAATGAGGGGCAGGGAATTTGAATTATGGTTCATGTCTTCTCAACTATTTGTTTTCATGTTAGAAGTTATTGAGGAACAGATAGAGCTTTAAAGGAGTTAAACACACACACACACACACACACACACACACACACACCTGTCAGGTCCATGACCTGTTTGCCCAGCACCTGTGTATGTGATCCACAGGCACACCAGAGCAGTGTAATGGTAATGAGAAAGCTCCAGACACGCCGTCACAGGAGCTGCTCCAGTGGCCAGGGCATGAGCTGGGCTCATGTCATCCTTCACACCCCGGCTACTGGGGAGTGAATGTGTGACTGACTGCAAGGGCTGCAGCACAGAACTAACATGGTGAAGCCTCCAGGACACTGCCTGGGGCTCGTGAAAATGTCACACATGATTCTGATGAACACGAATGCACACATTCTACCTACAAGAGCATGGATTCTAGCATCAATAGGTTACATCACGACCTTTTCCCGTTTTGTTTGTCTTTGGATCCCAGGGATCCTGAAGAACGCAGTGATTATTCAGGTGGTACCAACTTACCCTCCTTGAGATCATTTCCAGACACCCGCCTTCTCTGAGTGTACCTGTCCAGACACATGCTCGGGCCGTGGAAGGTGTGGTGGTACCATTTCTACCTCTTCTCGTCTTTAAGATCCTCCTGGGACATGTGGATACCAAACACTCCCGGAATGGTGAACCCACTTCCTTCTGAGCAGGGGGTCTGAGTGGACCTCTTAAGGCTGATGTCCACAAAAGGATGCTTAGCCAGTATGGGTGATGGTCAGGAAGCTCCCAGGGAAGGATGGAGGTGATCTGCTGCAACTCAAACCATCGTGATCACCTGAAACACAGGTGTAACGGGGGTTAATATTCTGTGGCCAGCATCCTGGCTTTTGCTTCCACATGAAGGTTTCTTCAGCACCACCTTCCTGGGCAATTTCTGTCCTCTGCAGGGTCCTGGTTTTTATTATTTCAAATACGTTACTTCTTGACATTAAGATCCTCCCCCATGGCTGCGGGTCCCCCCCTGCCCCTCCGGGCACCCTCCCTCACCCCTGCCAAGGACTTTCACACCTTCCTCCCATCCCCCTCGGGTCCACTCACACTTCAGGCCTCGGCTCCAGCTGCCCACCCGCCGGGAAGCCCTCCGTGACCATTCTCCTCTCCTCCACCTCCATGCCTGCCTCGTCTATGCTGCACAACATGTAAGTAATTGCGACTTATTTCCCATCATCACATGCTAATAACAGCAGAGCATGCCTGCTGCCCCCGTGACCTCCTCAGGCTTCCACCCCTCCATGCCACACTGTCTCCATGTTGGGCATTTGGTTAACATGTGTTGCGAGACCAGCCAGTTGATTGATAGGAAGCACCCACTGAACTTGATCTGATGTACAAACTTCACTGTCACACATTTTATTTAGGCCTCGGTAAATGCAGTGACTGGGGTTCTCGCTATGCTTGCCTTGAGATAAATGCTTTTCATGGTACTTATTACTTCCTTTTCCATTTTGTAGATGCCAGCATCTATTTTGGAAATTTCAAAGTGATTTTTTTTTTATTATCTATTTGTGAGGTTTCCATCAGTTCATGGCTCTGCACCTCAAACGCATACATTCATGAAATATCAAAGGAAGAATAATCCCAAACCACATGAGATCCTTTTACAAGTTGAGTAAATTGCATATCATTATGGCACTTGGTATTTTAGATCATTTATTTATATTTTATATAATTTATGTTGAGTACAATTCTTTACCATATACTCTCATATGTTTTTGAAATCTTCTTTTAATGGCCACTCTCCTATTCGTTTCAAGTTAAAACACATTTCTTTGGTCTCCACTGGGTTCCAAATGCTGTGCTAGGAGTTAGGAATGGAAACATAAGTGAAGGCATGCCCTGTGCGCTCAAGGAGTTCACAGTGCCCTGGGGAGGGAGTCAGGAATGTCTCTGAGACCCCTTGACCCTCATTGCAAGTGCTCTAACAGAGCCAGAGTGCAGCGGGGCTGGGGCAGAGAGCATCTGGTGCAGCAGACACAACCATCAGGGGTCCTGTCTCTGCCCAAGTCAGGCTCTGTAGCTGAAGGAACTGCATCCCATAGCCACCAGGTACTTAAACGTCATTTATGGAAAAGCATGGCAGGTATTTTGCAAGGTGCTTCTTTATAAAAGGTGACTGAGTTCCAGACTAAAGCTTGATGTTGGGGAGAAATATCAGAAGTAAAAAATAAAAAACAAACCCTAAAAATACAAACCCAGGCTTGTACTGCACCAAGACAAAATACTTAAAACCCTAGAGTATCTGTCGTGCTGCTCGGGAGACAACCCTGGGGAAGCTGTGTGCAGGCACGTTGCCTCATCCATTCAGAGAAGGAACTCCTCGGCTAGATGTGCCTCTGAGCCTGTGCAGGGACGTGCCACAGAAGTGCAACCAGAAATGGGCCTCCTGCCAATGGGGGTCCAGCACCCCTCGGGTGTCACCTAAGCACTCTCCGTAGCATGTGTCTCCATTTTCGGGCCCCTCACCCCCAGATACCCCATACTTCCTGGTTCTCTGATCTATCTAGTTAACAAAACCCAGAACCAGGGAGCCAGTTGCCAGCTCCACCTCCACACCTGTAACTGCAAGTGAGGTATTTATCATTGGGTGGGATTCTCTGAAAGATAATATGTGATCACAGCACTCCCCAGAAGCACTTGGATTTTGTTTCCTTGTTTCTCCCGAACTGCATTATAAATAATAACATTCCCGCAAAACTTAGCAAGTGAAATGATATCTTTAATAACATGGCCCCGTTCTGTTTAATAAACAGTATTTCTTTTGCTAATGAGTCTCTTGTTGATGAGCAATAATATTAGGCATTTCTTTCAAGGCTTTTTCTTAAGAGAAAGTATTTGAACCACACAGAGAAGATGATCTTGCAAAAACCCCAGCGTGACTCCAGGCCCCGTGAACCTAGTGCCTCCCATGCGTGTAGGTGCCAACAGCGAAGGTGGGAATGGAGGTAAGGTTTCTCAGAGGGAACTTTTGTGGTAAGTGGGACGTGTCTGTTTATTTCATGGCAAACAGGAGCTGTCTGCTTGGGATGCTTGGGAGCTAACCTGTCCCGTTGATCAGCAAGCTCCTACGTAGGAGGTGTTGGTCACTGCCAGGAACATGGCTCTCTTGTTTCTGTTACAGAAATTCCACCATGCAATCACTGTCCACACACACACACACACACACACACACACAGACGAGCACACGAGCACACACACATGCACACACACTTGTATGGGGAGGATGGTGCTATGATGTCCCAGGGATCTCCCCAGCATGCCCCTGGCTTCCTCCTGCAGCCCTTGCTTCCTGACTTTGCCTGCTGAGGGGCCGAGTCTGTAGCAGACAGCAGCTGTGTTCCAGTGCACACATATGACAGGGATGTGGACCTCTTGCACACCTGGCTGCTGACAGATCGGGTTCCAGGTTCCAAATGTAGCTGCCCCCCGACCCCCTGCCCTCGATCCTATATGTGGGGTCAGCTCAAGGCCAGCAATAGTGAACAGACATCAGCAATCTAGCAATGAAGCGGGTGCTGGGCTGACCTTGTCATTTAGCCAAAGGCTTTTTCTCTGTTCTTTTAATGGAAGCACTTCAAGAAGCAAATAGCAGGCACGTGCATAAAGCGAATAGACCGGCCTCATGAAATCCAGGGCCACGTGCTGGGGCCTAGGCTTCCTTTGGCACCACCTCTACTTTCTACAGCTACCCCTGTGATTCTGGCAACGCAGGACATGGTTAGGGCAGCGAGCCCAGAGGTCACCGGATTTGGGCTCAGGTGTAGCAAGATGGAAGAGCAGATTCCAACACCAGAGACAAAAATCTTTCTCCCAGGGCTGAACCAACCAAACTGTTCGCTCAACCAGAAGGTCCACCTACTCAAGCCCCGGTTTCTGAATATTGCAGATGCCTTGGGTTTTGAACAATAGGAGTATCTCATCTCCAGTGAAGGCTTGCTGCTAACTGGAAATTAACGTGTCTCACAGGACGGTGCAATAAAGGAAAAAATGGCATTTTATGTTGACATAATTATTGTGGTTTATTTTCAGGGACATAAATTGTAACAATTCAACAGACTAAATTTAACACAACTTAAAATTATATGTAGTCACTATAGACAGTAGTGTAAGCAAGACTTGTCAGAGAAAATGCAACACTGTAGCTCTTTCAAACTTTTTTCAAACTTTTTTTTAAGTCCTAGAACTGTTATTCAAATTAAAGTTTGTTAATTTAGGGGGCGCCTGGGTGGCTCAGTGGGTGAAGCATCTGCCTTTGGTTCAGGTCATGATCTCCAGGTCCTGTGATCGACAGGGCATTGGGCTCCCCACAGGGGGCCTATTTCTCCCTCGGCCTATGTCTCTGCCTCTCTCTGTGTGTCTCTCATGAATAAATAAAATCTTTAAAAAATAAATAAATAAAATGAGATAAGCGTGATACAAAAGCTCCCAACAGGATGGGTCACTGACTCAAAAGTCTCTGGGAGATGCAGTGAAAAATACAATCTGATAGAGAAGGAGTCCCCTCCGTAAACTACTAAGCTTAAAATCTATAGGCTTGACGTTATTTAAAATCAAGAATTATTACACATTAGTAATATGCTACCTTTAAATTAATATATTTTTTAAGTGCCATGTATACTTTTTGTTAGGTTTTTCCAAAATGAACAGCGGAGAAATTAAATAAATAAATAAATAAATAAATAAATAAAAACAGCAGAGCCAGGCAGGAGGTTCGAGAGTGCTTTAATGGGGAGCGCTTCCAGGCGAGGTTCCATGACTGGGAGAGGTGACCCGAGTCAGGGAAGTCCCTGGGGATTGGGGAGTGTGGGGGTTTTAAAGCCTTATTGGTTCGGGGTCTGGATCCAGTGGATCCCTTGCCAAATTAGGCAAGGGAACACCGTGTCCCCAGGTGATTGGCTGGGGGTGGGGATAGTACAGATGATGGGGGGCGGTGTTCCCTGGCTGGAAAGTCCTGGATGGAAAGTTTTGGTTTCCTGTCTAGGCTTTGATTTACTGGAGATGATGTGGTCATGGCTGTTTTGGAGGGAAGATCAGACATTTTGACCCAATTTGAGACGTCCGCCATTTGGGGTGTCCCCGTCTCTCAGCCAGCCCAACACTTTTCAGGGAATGAATAGATTTAACTGGGTACCTCCCCATCCCTTCTAATGAGGTCTATGTGCTGAGTCAGGACGGCAACTTGAAGCCCTTGTGAAGAGCCTGTGGTAAATTGAGGCTCGAGCCCTTGCACGCTGGATGTGTGCTCTCTCTCTGAGGTGTGCACCCAAATCACAGATTTCTATTCCCTAAATGCTTTTGTGAAACATTATAACCTGAATCATGGGCTCGTCTGGAGAAAGCTCAGAGCAGTCCACTTATGTTCCAAAATGTTCTTACAAAACAACTGATGCTCCAGGATTGAGATGTGAGGGTTCTTTCCACTGTTCTCTGTCGTATTTCTGTCCTACACAAACACACAAACACCATGCTGTGTAATGCGCTGAGGTCGTTACTACCTGTAACTATGACATAACGTGGAGGAGTTTAGGGCAGACCAGTCACTGGACTCTGGTTCCTCTTCTGTCACGAGCCATCTCCTGGCTCTGTCATCTTGTCTTGTCGCCAGTCTGACCCCATTGTTCGCAGGTGGGGAACCGCGTCCCAGATGTTCACTGGAGGCACACTCCTCTGCGGGAAATTTCTGAATGACCTGCACGTCTGGTTTTTTTTTCCCAACTCATCATTTGTATTGTGTGGAAAGGTGGCCCCTCCGGTGACACCTCACTGTGGAGGGCCAGGTGGGCTTATATCCTTGTTTCAGGGTGGACCACACACAACACTGTTTGAGAACCAGAGGTCTCCTGCAGCCCCAGGGTAGTTCTATCATTTTAAACATTCTCTGTCCCCTTTTTCTGCCTTTTTTTTTTTTTTTTTAAGATTTTATTTATTTAGTCACGAGAGACACACAGAGAGAGGCAGGGACACAGGCAGAGGGAGAAGCAGGCTCCCTGTGGGGAACTGGATCCCAGGAACCCGGATCATGCCCTGAGCTGAAGGCAGATGTTCTACTACTGAGCCCCCCAGGTGTCCCTCTGCTCTGTTTTTCTTAATAGCAATGTGAGTATCTGACAACAGAACTCTACTCATAATTGTGGAGTTCTCTCCCCAAGGAGAGTAAGGGTTTGTAGTGTTCGCTCAAGCCTAGACTCTCTGGTGCATGAACACACACAATGATTCTTGCATGTTTCTCTCAGTTTTTCATTCAAAGCCTGATTGTGAGCCATGCCTACACAGAGGAAAGAGATCCTCTTGTTTGTTTGTTTGTTTTTCTGAAATCAGAGCACCTGGCCTAGGATCAGCAGAGGACAGCCTGGGGGGCATGGGGAAGGGGTGAAGACACGCTGCGATTTCCTCAGTGGAAAGGAGCCCTTGATTCCCAAGTGGCACTGGATGGGTAGGAAGCCTTCCCCTGTCCTGATGGCGTGTGGGAGGCAGCTGGGGTCAGGGCAGAGGTTGAAGCCTCTGCCAAACACTTGCAGAAGAGGAAATTAATGTTTGAATTCTCGCAACCTAGTTTTCTTTGTGAGAGCAGCAGCTGCAACACATTTTAATTTGCATGTGAATGAATTACTTTTAAAAACCATCACAAAATCAATTATCCTTTTTTATAGTATCTCTGTAAGTCACCATTTATCAAACCTACCATTAAAGGGAATGGGATTTAAAAGAAAAAAACAAACCAGTCCTAAATTTGCTATTCGAATGGGTAAATATACCAGGATTGTTGAATTCTGGGTTTGTTTACTACCGGTATGGAAAGGTGTGGTGTGAATGCGTGGAACACCCCCCACCCCCACTCCCACCCCGCATCTCTTCCGGATTGCTGTGCACCATCCCATGCCCCTCCCACACTCCTGGTCACCTTTCCCACTCTTCTACCTTCCTGCTATGAATGCCCTCTTCTGGAACGTCTTCCAGAATGGTGCAGCCAATCCTGCCACTTCAAGGGAGCATGTGCTCTCATAAAAGTACAAGAGTCACCCACCACCTTGTGTTGCTCACACTCTCACACACTTGACTGCCACAAGGCCTGAAGTAATGCCCTAATTCCACAGCATTATTGCTGTTTGACACATAAAACAGGGTCCTGAAGAAATAGAAAAACAGAGATAAACACTGAGAAGAAAGGCCAAGAACATAGGTCAGTGGTCAGTGGTTGCCATGCGTGAGGAGGAGACATAAAAATTCTGAGCAGTTGTGAGCAGTGTGAAGGTCTGCAGAAGCCCAGGCAACAAAATAGATGAGCCATTGGAAAAATGAGGGCCATCAGGGACTTTGCTTCATTAGATATTATTATGAAGTCTACTTGGAGTTGAGTGTTTTGGGCACTTCATCCATGTTTTAAGTAAAATAATATAATTCTGCCTTCTGGAGTTACTGGTAAATAGAGCCAACTGACTGCTGTTCTGCTTCTCTCCCTCATTAGCTTTGCAACGTTGAAGAAGCCACAGAGCTACTTTAGTGTTTGGTTTGCTCATGCGTAATGGAACAGCCTACACATGGCCTCTACTTTACAGAAATCTCCAATTTTCAAATTTTACAATAGAGTGAATGTAAACATGTCTTCAATTCTTGCCTTTCTTGTACAATTTATCTTTACAGTTCTTCTCACCAATAAGCTGAGTCTAATTCCCCACTCTTGCATCTGGGCCAGCTCTGTGGCTTGCTTTGACCAACATAATGTGGAGAAAGCTGGAGGTGTGCTGGGTCCAAACCTAGACCCCAAGAGAATCTGAGTGCTTTTTCTTTCTCCTCTGGAAGTCTGTCCAGCCTTCATGTCAGAATACCAGGTTGGCTTGCTGGAGCATGAGAGACCTCGTGGAACAGAGCCCTACCAGCCCAGCTGGGCCATCCTAAAGCAAGTAGCTGATTCATTCAATGGCTGGGCCAGTCACAGATGCACAACAAAGCCTATGGTTCAGAATCCCCAGCTGGCTACTGACTTTAAGAAATAACAAATGAGCCGCTAAGTCACTAAGTTGAGAGTTGATTGAGCAACCATAACTAGCTGATACAGATGATGAGCATTTCTGAGATTAGTCGGTGGGTAGTTAGGATACATTTTGGTTTCAAAGAGGAATTCCTTTACTCTGAAACTGACACCCATCCTTTCAGATTTGGCATATGTCTTAACTCTCTTCATCAAATGGAAAGCTAGATACATTTCCTTTCTTCTAATGAGCTACTAGGTAGTTCTCATTCTAAGTTTGAGCATTTTAAGGAATTGGGATAATGGATATTTGACTTGTAAGTCACACATTCTGACCTAGCTAATAGTCTAGCTATTAGCCCAAACATCACAGAAAGTTTCTAGGCATTTTAAGCAAATTTTAGAAAATTACTTGCAATGCTGCCTATTACTGTAAATACCAGGTGACTTTCTCTTCCTCTGAATGAATTTGGGTGGATTTCATTATTGGATAGGAAGTAAGCAAAGGTTCACTTACCCATGGTGACATCAAAGATCATGATGTCACCATTATTATTTGAATGATGACTTTATTGCATTTTGTAAAAATGATACATGCTCACTATAAAACACTCAAGCAATTCAGAAAAGTACAAAGAAAGTAATCAATCACCCCAAATCCTCCCAAACACTAGCGTTATCATTTTGTGAATATCATTTCAGATGGTTCCCTATTCAGATTATAAATAGAAGAGTAAAGAGGAAGTTAAAGAGATTTCTATACATAGGTTCAGACCATACCTATTATTTTTAATTTTCAAAGTGTTACATTCAATAATCCTTGATTTTATTAAGAGGAAGAAAATTTAAGGAAGAATTCAAATTCAGATAAATATCCATTCATTCCTTAGGAACTAGTTTCTCTGTGTTTATTCAAAGCCTATGGAAAATTAGGGAATCAGTGACCTCTTATATACCACTCAGATCTTTTTGGCTTCACTTGAACCCTGTTGCAGTTTTGCATCAGCTAAGATCAGTCTTAGAAAGAAATAACTTGACAGTGCATCACTACTTACCATATTGTCTACTTCAACTCCCAGTCAGAGGGTCCTCTGTGGATGTCACTATATGATCCTACTTGGCACATATATGACCCAAAAGTGCAGGGAAATGACATTCCAGGGATTTCCACTTTTGACCAATGGAAAAATAGAGCAAATATTAAATTGTTTCTTATTTTCCCATAATCCCCAAACAAGGGTGACCTTGAGATGCAGTTTATGTATTTCTTGGGGTCACATTCCTATGAATCTGGCAAGAATTCACACTTAGAAATAGCCGGCTGGGTAACACATTTGTACATTGCCTCCCCGTCCCTTGCCCACCTGATCATATTCCTACTTCAGTTATCAGAAGTGTACTTCTCCAGATAGCAATAGTAGATAAGTTCTGTCCTCAAGTGTTTTGTTTTGTTTTTTGTTTTTTTAATGTTGGATTCATTCTATGATATTGGTACCAGAAGTGGCCCTAGGTTATTAGGAAAGCAAATCCTCAAAATGGTGTTTTGGTATTTTTGAGCTTATTGGTGGCAGTAAGGATCTCAATGTTCAGGTGGTAAGTGGAATAGTGCTCATAATCCCAGGCATGCAGTGGCATTACTGTGGTTAATTGGGATAAGGTAGAGGCAGAGGATGAGGCATTAGAATGTGTGGGGATTATAACACTTCATATTGGGGAAATAATCTTTATAAGAATTGTGAAGTGGTCCAGCTTTATTAACAACATTGGAAACATTTCAAAAAGTAGACAATAAGCTCAGGACATCAAAATGATAACTTAAGACATGAGAGTATCACAGAGATGAAAGCTAGAGCATCTCAGTGGCATTAGACTGGGAAACTGTCACCTGTTGTAATCTTATAACTGAAAGTTTGAAATGTTGAACATGAGGTCCAAAATCTCACTGTAAAATGGCAAGGTGCAAAAGAGACCATATGTACAGCCTTGACAAGTCAATGATGGGAAAGTAGAGGATGAGAGGCCCAGGATGAGGGCATCTGAATGGATGAGCCTGAGGACCTTTAAATCTGAAATCCTACTTAAATATTCAGGATGCAAAAGCAGCGTCTTCCCCACTGTCAGAGAAAAGAAGCTTCTCCTTGCCTGAAGAATACAGCATTGATTCACCTGAAGTTCTTATTACAACATGCTGACACCACTCTTCCCACATTGCAGAGCAGTGTTTGTGCTTCCTAGTTTGGGTTGTGATGAGGACTAATGAGCTTGGAGGTAAATAGATCATACACTAAAAGACATAATGGTTGCTGGTTAGTTTTCCAGTAGAAACAAGGGAAATGTGTGGCCGTGGATCTTGAGGATATGGGACCACTATGGGTGGGATAAATCTGGCTAGGGAAAAAACTGTAGACTTGGGGACACTTGTCACGTACAGGAGACAATGCTTTGGCAAGGAGATCTGTAGGTCATCTAGTCGTCTATTGAGGTGGCTCCTTTAAGTTTGAAAATGGTCATATCTTACAGTAAATGAGATGAAGATGTTGACCTAGTATTGAAAAAGAATCAGAATATAAAAGTGAAAGGGACTAGTAGAAGGATTTATTACATAACATCTGGGAACCTGCCACTAAAAATGTTTCCCAACAGGACCCAGAGGACATTTTCTCACTAAGGTAATAGGGAAAGCATTTACCAGAAGGCATGTGGATTTTTCAGAAGCTCTTCTGTGTGGTTGTTCTCAATGAGCAAGAGCTGAGGCTGGAAAGTGCTGTCGTGAAAGGGGCTCCACGGAATGAATGAGGATGACTCCAGAATTGCACAGGCCTACTGGAAGCATTTATGGTCAGAGGCCAAGTGGACATAGTTACTATAATGGGTAAGAAGAGTGCCTTGATCTTCCAAGTTCTCTTAGGATGGTTAATAGATTCAGATGTCAAGACAGTACGTAGTATTAGATCGTAAATGTAGGTCTTAAACCACATCAGGGTTCCTAGAAGGAACATGACTGGGAGGTAGTCCCTTCCAGGGTGTGTACCTGAGCCCATGAAATGAACCCAAAGAGTGGGGGTCTTTGTGTCTCACATTAGTACTCACCAGAGAGTGCTCACTGCAGAGAAGCTACTAACAGAGCTTGCTGAATGGGATGGTCTGACCTATGGGTGTCAATGAGACTCCCTCTTTGACTACTGCAGAGCTTGCAAAATGGGCTCATGAATATAGCAGCCACAGTGGCAGAGATGGAGGCTTTCAGCTTTGTATGAAAGAATAGTTTGGGCTCCATCTCACTTGGGCAGGCCAAGCTCCTGTCACACCTGAATGCCCAAACTATCAGTAGCAGAAACTAATGCTGACCCCTTGTACCTTTTCTCCATGAGCCATTTGGTGGCAGATAAATTGCATCAGACCCCTTCCATTCTGGAGGTGGCCAGAAATACACCTTTTTGCTTACTCCAGATATGGATGTTCCTTTACTTCTCTGCCACCAGCAGCACTACTTGAGACTGCCTGATAGTCCATACAACCTTCCCCCAGTCCAAGGAAGGGTTCCTACCAAATGAAGTGCAGTGGCGAGCATGAGCCAATAGGATCCACTGATCTTAGCATGTATTTATCATCTAGAAACATCCAAACTCACAGAATGGTAAAGTGTTAACAACTCTGTCCACACATCTCACACCCAGATCATTGCTTTTCAATACTATTTCCCATTTAAGTTATCTGGGGCATCTTGGAGAAATCACTTATTCTGGGTCTGGAGCAAGAAAAGTACAAGATAAGCCTGAAACAACTTTTCATGCCAGGAAGTAAAGAAGGACTCAGAGGAAAATGAGGCCATGTCATGACAACCCAGGGACCATCAGTGGACAAACCTGGGAACATTTGGTCATTAAAAGAATATTAGTGCATAATCCTAACCCACCAAATGAAACAAGAATCCATGATAAGAAGAAGGAAGGGAGGGAGGGAGGGTCGGTGAATGAGGGAGGAAGAGAGGGTGGGTGAGGAAGGGTAAGGGAGGGAGGGAAAGCTATTCCTCACAGGAAAACATCAACTCATCTATGTAGGTAGAAGTGATGGAGTTGGGAAATAAGCATTTTGTGAACATCATGGTAAATACTAATTTATTATTTATTTATTCATGAGAGACTCAGAGAGAGGCAGAGACACAGGCAGAGGGAGAAGCAGGCTCCCTGCAGGGAGCCCGATGCAGAACTTGATCCCGGGACTGCAGGATCACACCCTGGGCCAAAGGCAGGTGCTAAACTGCTGAGCCACCCAGGGATCCCCACACGACATGGTTCTTAATGTGATGTAAGGGGAAGGATACATGTCTCTTACGCTGCAGTTTTCCCAAAAGTAGGTAACTTGAATCAAATCACGAGGACATATAACAACCCAGACTGGAGGGCATTCTCACTCTTCGAAAATGATGTTACAAAAGACAAAGAAAGGCGTGGGGACCATTCACGTTAAAGATTTAGGAGACATGGAAATGAACTACAGTGTGTAAGTCTGGTTTGTTTCCTGGACTAGAAAAGACTGCTCTAGAGCACACAATGCGGGCAGCTGGGTAAATCTCAATAAGGTGTAAAGATCTTCTTTGTATCATTCTCCCAGATTTTCTGTAACTTGGAAATTATTTCTAAGTAAAACCCTGCAAAGAACCTAGCTCATGCCAGCACAGGAATGTGGTTTTGGGGCACTGTCTTTCAGGATAAGAATTACATTGAACCAACAGGTGGGCCTTTGTTTTTCAGAGGAAGAATGCCTATTGGGTTCCCACTCTGGTCCTGGGATGTGTGTTTGATGAGCTCATCAGATGACCTAGGTTGACTGCAGTGCTCAAGTGGAACTCCTGTTGTCTCTGAGTTTTTTTTTTTCTCCCTGAGTTCTTTTATATTTTGACCTAAGGATTGTTTACAACTTATCAGATCATCGATGGATTTAACTAAGACTTTTGCATATTTTTCTGTAAGGCTTTTTTTTGTTTTAGTTTTTCAGTAACCAGGGCAATCCAGATGCTTAGTCTGCCACCTTAGCAGAAATGGAAGTCCCCTCCCTTTGCTTCCTAGCCCCGAGTGTTGCTGTGAAGGAACTAGATCAGCTTGTTTTGGTTCTTTCCCATTTTCTTTTGAAGGTGACTGGTTTTGACTGCTGGAAGTAATTTTTTTAATCCTTAAAGCTCAATAATTTATTTATAACACATCAACATTTTCTGATTTTTTTTAATCTGCAGATTTTCAGATTTTTTTATTCTGCAGATTCTACTTTTCCTTTATTTCAAGAAAATTTGCCTATAAATTCTCTGAGGACTTTTTTCAGCTTTTGGTGCTGTTGCATCAGCTGGGTAATTGCTTTCAAGTTAGATTGTATTTTTTTTTCTCTTTCCTGGCTAGTGTTTCCTCTCTAAAATTTTTAATAATTATCTCTGCACCTGTGCATTCACAGATTGTCTCTTGCCTTTTCTCCATCCAATTAATTGGATTTTCAAAAATGTCTATGTTTTCCTTGATACATATAATGTATTTTTAGGAAGCACACACACACACACACACACACACATATTTTATTATATCACTAGTTTGTTGATTAGATATGGAAGGATACATTTTGTATTCTCATTTTACTTCCTTAGCTCTATATCTCTTTCCATCATATTTTTTTTCTTTCCATCATATTTTTATAATTTAATCTATCTTTTAATTACTTAACCTATATATTTGATCACTCAGTCTATGATTTTAAATTTTATTGACTTTCTATTAACTCAAAAATTTCTATGTTTAATTGAATATTTCTGTTTTCTATTTCTATGTTTTATTATACCCCCATAGTTATCATTATTCCTGCAATATCTGCTCTGGACTACACTTTTTTCCAGGAATCTATTATTTTTATTTTTTTATTTTTCAACTTTTTATTTAAATTTCAGTTATTTAACAAATGGTGTAATATTAGTTTCAGGTGCAGAATTTAGTGATTCATCACTTACATAGGACACCAAGTGTTCCTCATAACAAGTGCCCTCTTTAGTCTCCATCACCCATATAACCCATCCTCTATTGTTAAGAGTCCGTTTTATGCTGTGCTTCTTTCTCTTTCTTCCCCCTATGTACATCTGTTTTCTTTCTTAAATTCCACATATTAATGAATTTGTTTGTTTCTGACTTATTTGCTTCTCTCTGACTTATTTTGCTTAACATTAGACTCTCTAGCTCTATCCACATCATTGCAAATGGTAAGATGAATGGATAAAGGAGATGTGTGTGTGTGTGTATGTGTGTGTGAATAATGATCAACCATAAAAAAGAATTAATTCCTTTTGTCTTTTATAGGCCATGATCCTTTATTTGCCCTGATTCCTTCCTCTTCCTGTCCCCTTGCTCCTTCTCTCAATCTCTCTTTTTGTTTTGGTCATAGTTTGTTTGCCGAACTCAGATGACAGCATTTGTTTTCATTTTCTGCGTACTTAATATGGGTCACTTTGTCCAAAACTTTCTAAGCATCTGACATAGTGTACATAAATACACCGTGACAATTTTTACCTTAAATTGAACCAGATCTACTCCCAATAAACAAAAGCCCAAGATCAGATGGATTCATAGGCAAATTCTACCAAACATTTAGAGAAAGAAGAATAAATATCTATTCTTCCCAAACTATTCCCCCCAAAAAAGGAAGGAAAACTTCCAAATTCATTCAATGAGACCATTATTACCCTGATACCAAAACCAGATAAAGACACCATAAAAAAAAAGAACTAAAACCAGTATCTTTGATGAACATAGGTGCAAAAATCCTCAACAAAATATTAGCAAACCAAATCCAACAAAACATTAAAAAAATCATTCACCATGACCAAGTGGGATTTATTCCAAATCAATCAATGTGATATATCACGTCAGTAAGAGAAAAGATAAAAATCATATGATCATTTCAGTAAATGCAGAAAAAGTTTTGACAAAGTACGGCATCCATTCATGACAAAAGCCTTCAACGAAGTAGGTTTACAGGGAACATATCTTAACACAAAAAGCCATATATAAAAAACCCACAACTAACATCGTACTCAATAGGGAAAAATTGAGAATTCCCCCCCTAAGGTCAGGAACAAGATAAGGATGTCCACTCTCATCACTTTTATTCAACATTAGTACTGGAAATCCTAGCCACAGTATTTAGACAATATAAAGAAATAAAAGTTATCCAAATCTGCAAGGAAGAAGTAAAACTTTCATTATTTGCAGATGACATGATACTATACATTGAAAATGCTAAAGACTCCACCAAAAAGTTATTAGAACTGATAAATGAATTTAGTAGGGTTGCAAGATACAAAATCAATATACAGAAATATGTTTATATATATACGGAATCAATATAGAGCAACACTTTATGCTATACACTAATAATGAAGCAGCAGAAAGAGAATAAGAAAACAATCCTATTTACAATGCACCAAAAGTAATAAAATACCCAGGAATAAACTTAACCAAAGAGGTGAAAGACTGGTACTCTGAAAACTATAAAACACTGATGAAAGAAATTGAAGATGACACAAGAGATGGAAAAATATTCCATGTTCATGGACTGGAAGAAGGAATTATGCTAAAATATCTGTATTACCTGAAGTAATTTACACATTTAATCTAATCTCTATCGAAATACTAACAGCGTTTTTCACAGAACTAGAAGGAACAATCCCAAAATTTATGTGAACACAAAAGACCCCAAATAGCCAAAGCAATCCTGAAAAAGAAAAACAAAAATTGGAGCATCATAATTCTGCACTTTGAGGTCTATTACAGAGCTGTAGTCATCAAAACAGTATGTTACTGGCACAAAAACTAGACACAGATCAATGGAACAGAATAGAGAGCCCTGAAATAAACCCACAACTGTATGGTCAATTAATCTTTGACAAAGGTAGAAAGAATATTGAATGGGAAAAAGTTTCTTCAACAAATGGTCTTGGGAAAACTAGACAGCTACATGCAGAAGAATGAAATGGGACCACTTTCTTATACCATTCACAAAAACTAACTCAAAAAGGATAAGGACCCAAATGTGGGACCTGAAACCATAAAAATCAGAGAAAGAAGCACAGGCAATAATTTCTGATATTGGCTATAGCAACATTTTTCTAGATGTGTCTCCTGAGGCAAGGGAAACAAAAGCAAATAAACTATTGGGATTACATCAAAATAAAGAATGTCTGCACAGTGAAGGAAATAACCAAAAAACCTAAAAGAAAACCTACAGAATGGGAGAAGATATTTGCAAATGACATATCCAGTAAAGGGTTAGTATCTAAAATATATGAAGAACTTACACAACTCTACACCAAAATAATGATGACGATAATGATAATGATAATAATAAATCATCTAATTTTAAAATGGGCAGAAGACACAAACAGACATTTCTCCAAAGGAGACATCCAGATGGCCAAAGAACACATGAAAAGATACTCAACATCGCTCATCACTAGGGAAATGCAAATCAAAACCACAATGAGATATCACTTCACACCAATCAGAATGGCTAAAATAAAAAATTCAAGAAACAGCAGATGTGGCAAGGACGTGGAGGAAAAGGAACCCCTGTGTAATTTTGGTGGAAATGCAAACTGGTGCAGCCACTGTGGAAAACAGTATGGAGGTTCCTCAAGAAGTTAAAAAATAGAGCTACCCTAAGACCCAGTAACTGCGCTACTAAGTATTTTTCCAAAGAATATGAAAACAGTAATTTGAAGGGATATACACACCCCGATGTTTATTGCAACATTATCTACAACAGCTAAATTATGGCATCAGCTCAAGTGTCCCTTGATTGATGAATGGATAAAAGAGATGTGAGATATATAGGTAGACATAGACATATAGACAGAGACATACACATATACATATATATACAGGTATATACCTACATGCACACTTATAATGGAATATTACTCAGCCATCAAAAGAATGAAATCTTGCCATTTGCAATGATGTGGATGGAACTAGAGGGTTTTACGCTAAACGAAATAAGTCAGAGAAAGACAGTATGTGATTTCACTCATACGTGGAAATTAAGAAACAAAACAAATGAACAAAAGGGGAAAGAAAAGAGTGACACAAACCAAGAAACAAATTCTTAACTTTAGAGAACACACAGCTGGTTACCCAGAGGAGGTGGGTGGGTGGGGACGGGTGAAACAGGCGATGAGGATTAAGGAGGGCACTTGTGATGAGCACGGGCTATTGTATGGAAGAGTCAAATCACTATATTGTACACTTGAAACTAATACAATGTTGTGCTAATTTTACTGGGATTAAATTTTTAAAAGAGAAAAGAAAATTGTTCCAAATCCTCTTCCTCTTCCAACAAACTATAGTTGAAGGCTGAGTAAGGCTTCCCAACGACTCTTCTGTAGCCCACAGGGGCTGGTGTGGGGGAATTTGCTGTTTTCCTCTCTCTCTCATCCCCCCTCCCAGATCAACAAAGCCCTCCTTGAGCAAACTGTAGACAGACTTGGAATGTCTGGGAACAGTGGTTCAGTGGTTGAGTGTCTGCCTTTGGCTCAGGTCATGGTCCCTGGGACCCTAATTCCTCATTGGGCTCCCCACAGGGAGCCTGCTTCTCCCTTTGCCTATGTCTCTGACTCTCTCTGTGTGTCTCTCATGAATAAATAAATAAATAACCTTTTTTAAAAAACTGTAGACAAACTTCTCTGACCCTCTTTTCTTTTTTGTTTTTTTATTTTACCATTTCATTTATTGGTGTTCAATTTGCCAACATACAGAATAACACCCAGTGCTCATCCCGTCAAGTGCCCCCCTCAGTGCCCGTCACCCAGTCACCCCCACCCCCTGCCCACCTCCCCTTCCACCACCCCTAGTTCGTTTCCCAGAGTTAGGAGTCTTCATGTTCTGTCTCCCTTTCTGATATTTCCTACCCATTTCTTCTCCCTTCCCTTATATTCCCTTTCACTATTAATTATATTCCCCAAATGAATGAGAACATATAATGTTTGTCCTTCTCTGATTGACTTATTTCACTCAGCATAATACCCTCCAGTTCCATCCACGTCGAAGCAAATGGTGGGTATTTGTCGTTTCTAATGGCTGAGGAATATTCCATTGTATACATAGACCACATCTTCTTTATCCATTCATCTGTCGATGGACACCGAGGCTCCTTCCACTCCTTCCACTCCTTCCCATAGTTTGGCTATTGTGGACATTGCTGCTATAAACATCGGGGTTCAGATGTCCCGGGGTTTCATTGCATCTGTATCTTTGGGGTAAATCCCCAACAGTGCAATTGCTGGGTCGTAGGGCAGGTCTATTTTTAACTTTTTGAGGAACCTCCACACAGTTTTCCAGAGTGGCTGCACCAGTTCACATTTCCACCAACAGTGCAAGAGGGTTCCCTTTTCTCCGCATCCTCTCCAATATTTGTTGTTTCCTGCCTTGTTAATGTTCCCCATTCTCACTGGTGTGAGGTGGTATCTCATTGTGGTTTTGATTTGTATTTCCCTGATGGCAAGTGATGCGGAGCATTTTCTTATGTGCGTGTTGGCTGTGTCTATGTCTTCCTCTGTGAGATTTCTGTTCATGTCTTTTGCCCATTTCATGATTGGATTGTTTGTTTCTTTGGTGTTGAGTTTGATAAGTTCTTTATAGATCTTGGAAACTAGCCCTTTATCTGATACGTCATTTGCAAATATCTTCTCCCATTCTGTAGGTTGTCTTTTAGTTTTGTTGACTGTATCCTTTGCTGTGCAAAAGCTTCTTATCTTGATGAAGTCCCAATAGTTCATTTTTGCTTTTGTTTCTTTTGCCTTCGTGGATGTATCTTGCAAGAAGTTACTATGGCCGAGTTCAAAAAGGGTGTTGCCTGTGTTCTTCTCTAGGATTTGGATGGAATCTTGTCTCACATTTAGATCTTTCATCCATTTTGAGTTTATCTTTGTGTATGGTGCAAGAGAGTGGTCTAGTTTCATTCTTCTGCATGTGGATGTCCAATTTTCCCAGCACCATTTATTGAAGAGACTTTTTTCCAGTGGATAGTCTTTCCTCCTTTGTCGAATATTAGTTGACCATAAAGTTGAGGGTCCACTTCTGGGTTCTCTATTCTGTTCCATTGATCTGTGTGTCTGTTTTTGTGCCAGTACCACACTGTCTTGATGACCACAGCTTTGTAGTACAACCTGAAATCTGGCATTGTGATGCCCCCAGATATGGTTTTCTTTTTTAAAATTCCCCTGGCTATTCAGGGTTCTGACCCTCTTTTCAAAGAGGACTCATCCTTGGGCCCTGCCATCAGCCTGCACAGCTGGGTTGTAGCAAGAATCCTGGTAAGTCAGTTTAGTGAGAATCCCATATCCTTAGCACCTGATCAAGGTCCACACTCCCCACCTTCCATATATAAATGCTTCACCAACTTCCAAAAGATTCCCATTAGGTTGGTTTAGCAAGGATTCCTCCATATGTGATGCCTCCCTTAGTGATTCTCCATCCCCTATCCGCCCTGCTCCTTGGCTGTAAATCCCCACTCGTCCTTGCATGCTTGGAGTGGAATGCAATCTCTCCCAGGAGTGAAATGGTCTTCTTTACATTTAGCAAGTGTCAAAATAACATCTTCTTTAACAAGACACATTATTTATGTTACTATTTTATCAGTGTGTGCCCACACCTCCTGCTAGATCGCCAGCTCTGAGGAAGAAGGGGGTTCACACTTTCCCAGCAGGCTGCAACAGCCCCTGGATTGGCGCCTGAGACAAGCTCAGTTAGCATTTGCTGAATTAACAGGCGGATAAATGAATATTAGAACTCACGTTCCTTTATTTTATGGAAACCATGGTATATCCTACTCCTCCAAGTTGAGAAATCATGAGATAAGCCAAATGACTACCTTTAAATGGTGCTTAAAGTTAGTATTCAGTAAGTGTTCAGTATCAAAACCAATAACGATAACTAGCCTTGTTCCTCCGACTCAAATTAGGGCTCGGAAAGTGGCGTGTCCTGGGTCCCTTCTCTCATCTCTCACTGTCCCAGCGGAAGGGCAGTTCTCATTTTCCCCTTGAACATTTTTAGAGGGCTGCTCCAAATCCTAAGTGATAGGGGAACTTTTAGGAGTTTCAACTTCACCTTTCCTCTTTTCTGCTCCTGAGGCGGGATGGGGACAAGACGTGGGGCCATGCTAAGCCACATGTAATCTATTTATTATTTTTCTTGTTGATTTGACATATTTATCACACTCATGAGTGGGAGATGGCGTGGCCTGCCTTCACGCTGCCATCTCCACGAGGTCCTGGGGGAATTCCTACCCTTGCACTGTCACACTGATTATCTCCCAGGGACTCGCTGCCGTGACGTAACTTCATGGTACAACCACCTCAGCATGTGCAGCCCACGTAGCCTGCCCCAGCCCCAGGCACTGCTGGCGGCACCCGGAGGTGACTGAGATATTCTGTCCGGCAGTCAACGTCGCGGCCTGGTCTGTCCGGGGTGGCGGGAGGGAAGGGATGTGGGTCCTGCTGGCTCTGGACGCCCCACTGCGGGCCAGTGAGGCTGGGCCTTGGGAGCTGGAAGAGCATCACTCTAGCCTCATGCCAACTGGGGCCCCTGGGCCGGGGGCCTGGGCCAGCCCAGGCTCTGAGGCAGGGCATCCCGCAAGTCTTCCTCTCCTGGTGACTCAGGGCAGTTGCTCCCGAAAACAGGCAGTGAGTCCTCCTAAAATCTTAAGGACTGTGAGCTGGGAGGGTGATGACGCCGTTAGGGTGGGGGAAAGGCTAGCGTGTCTCTGTCGTCAGTAGGGCTGAAAACTGCTTCAGTGGGTTGGGAAAGTAACTTGATAGAACCTTCTATTAAAATAAAAATATGGATGCCTGGGTGGCTCAGAGGTTAAGCGCCTGCCTTTGGCTTAGGGCATGATCCCGGAGTCCCCTGCAGGGAGCCTGCTTCTCCCTCTGCCTGTGTCTCTGTGTCTCTCATGAATAAATAAATAAAATCTTTAAAAAAAATAAAATTAAAACACGCTTGCATTTTGACATTGGACAGCACCTCTGGGGACTCTACCCTCCTGAAACAATAGCATTAGTTTAGACAAATATATAACCTAAGATGGTCACTGAAGCATTATCAACAGTAGTGACAAAAGAAAGAAGCAGGGACATCGGATTAATGACCTCTGTGTGGCCATGTGTGGAGTATGATGCAGCTAGGAAGGATACATATGCTGCAGCGTTAACCGAAAAAAAAAAGACATCTTGCTGAGTTAAAAGGAAGTGTTTGTATTTTGAGCGTGTGTGTGTGTGTCTGTGTGTGTGTGTGTCTGTGTGAGCACAGGCAGCAGCACAGGGGGCGCTTACTAAAGTTTTAATGCTGATTACCTTGGAAGGGACCAGGGTGGAAGGGGGAGATGGAGAAATGATTGACTTTGACTTCGTGGTGAATTGTTGAATTAACGTGTCACAACCAAAAGCATGTGTAGGCATTTTGCAGTTTGAAAGGAAAACCTGACAAAGAATGAAAAGAGATACAAAGTATTATGTGAAGTGAGAAAATCTTAATAGTTGGTGGTCTAGGGGACAACCATGGAAGAATCAGGGTTTAGCAGTCTCTTTACCCACAGACATCACTTGCAGCAGCTCCCAAGGGTGTGATAGGCATGGTATCCGTAGGGAGGAGAAGTCTGTGCACTGGGGCTCCCACACGGAGGCCGTGCACCAGTGGGAGAGGCCGTCACTATCACGGGAGGCCGTCCACCGGTGGGGGAGACTGTTGCTGTCACTGGAGGCCATCCACCAGTGGGGTAACCATCATGTCATTGGAGGCCGTCCATCAGCTGGGGAGGCCGTCACTGTCACTGGAGGCCGTCCATCAGTGGGGAGCCCATCGCTGTCACTGGAGGCCATCCACCAGCGGGGGAGGCCATTGCTGTCATTGGAGGTCATTGCTATCACCAGAGGCCATTTATCAGCAGGGGAGGCTGTCACTATCATTGGAGGCCATCTATTAGTGGGGATACCGTTGCTGTCAGTGGAGGTCATGCACTAGCGGGGGAGGCTGTCGCTGTCACTGGAGGCAGTCCACCCACAGGGGAGGGAGCCTGTCACTGTCATTGGAGGCCATCCACTCATGGGGGAGGCTGTCGTTGTCACTGGAGGCCGTCCATCAGTGGGGAGCCTGTCGCTGTCACTAGAGGCCAACCATCAGTGAGGGAGGCCATCGCATCACTGGCATCTGTCCATAAGCAGGGGAGCCCATTGCTGTCACTGGAGGCCATCTACCAGTGGGGAGGCCATCGCTGTCACCGGAGGCTGACCATCAGCGGGGGAGGCCATCATTGTCACTGGAGGCTGTCCATCAGCAGAGGAGCCCATCGCTGTCACTGGAGGCTGTCCACCAGTGGGGGAAGCAGTCGCTGTCACTGGAGGCCATCCACCATGGGGGGAGGCTGTCCTGTCACTGGAGGCCATCCATCAGTGGGGAGGCCATTGCTGTCACTGGAGGCTGTCCACCAGCGGGGGAGGCCATCGCTATCATGGAAGCCATCCATCTGTGGGGAGCCCGTTGCTGTCACTGGGGGCCGTCTACCAGGGGAGGGGGCCATCACTGTCACTGGAGGCCATCCACCAATGGGGAGACCATCACTGTCACTGGAGGCCATTCATTAGTGGGGAGACTGTGGCTGTCACTGGAGGCCATCCATCAGTGAGGAGGCCATTGCTGTCACTGGAGGCTGTCCACCAGCAGGGTAGACTGTTGCTGTCACTGGAACACGTGTGTTCCAGTGACAGCCATTCTGCCCTCTGAGGGCACCCTACTCTCCCATGTGCTGCAGAAGCGAAGGAAGGATGAGGGGGCTGTCAAGGGAGGAGGGTGTGTGTCTTCATCCATCAGCCTCCAGGGAGCACATCACCACACCTCTTAACTGGTTTCCATTTCTAGAGCACAGGGATAATGACTGTGCTTGACCCTGGATGAAATGTGTCCAAGAAAAGGTATATGCCCACTAAGTGCAAGGTTTCAGTAACTGGCATTGCACTAATTGGTGTGAGGCAGAGTCCAGAAACGAGGGAATATCCCTCCACTCGCCTTTTTATGTGACATGCTCTCGGACTTGGGCTGGATCTAAACTGGGGCCTCGCCCCCAACAGTGTCATGGAAAAGACTGAATATGATCCACAGCAAATTTCCTCTCTTAAAAAGATAATAAACCCAATACGCATGTCTAAATAAATTATAGGGCTCTATCACAAAGCCCCTTTAAAAATATCAACAGCATGCATAATTTGTGGCTACCCACAAAGACTGGGAATAGTCTGGGGAAAGAAATGAGAACTGGTCTGAACTCTCAACCTCCCCGTGCACAAGCCTTGACGCTGTTCCATCATGCAACAACCTTTAAAGATACCTAAGCGAAAATCCCAAGAATCTCTCCCAACCACTGCCCTCCGCCCCCAGGTGTACAGCTTCTGTTTTAATTAGGAAAAACTGTAGGCTGGTGCAGTATTCCCGTCAGAGATCTAGCAACTTCTGTCTTAGTCTGCCCACCGTGTAAAATGAAACAAACAAATAAACAAACAAAAAACCTTTGCTTGCACGTAGTAGATGTGCAACAACATAGGTGATGATGTGACTACAGAAACCCTACCTCCTACCTCCTCACGTAATACCCATCTTCTAATAAAGCATGATTCTTCTCCTAAATCTTGATTTATAAGATAATTGTACCAAAGATGTCACCTAAATGGGACCCAAGAAAGCTAAAGCTATTTTTAAGAGATAGTTTATTTAAATATCTTCAGGAAAAACTGTGATGGGCTTATCAAAATAAAATGCCCAGAACCATTTAGCCCCGTGTAGCCTGCAGACTGCCCCAGAAAGACAGGGCGAGCTGCCTCTGAGGCCCAGTGGAGCACCCCCGGCAGGCAGGCACAAAAAGCAGCAAAAACCATACAGGCGACATGATTCTCATGCTCAAAAAAGCTTATGCTCTCCTTAGAGAGATTTTAGTCTTTCAGAATGTTGCCTATTTTCCTCTTTTCTTTCAGATAGGTATGTAAAACAAAACAAAACAAAAACAAAACCATTCACCAGCATTTAGGCTCCTAGCACTTTTTTCCCTGGTAAAAACGAATGTTTTGGTTCCTTGAGTCAGTTCTGGCCTCACACTCCGTCTGCTGTGGGATGACTATTGGCATCTGTGAATTTTGAGTTCCAGGTGCCCGGGCTGTATCTCAGAACAATGAAAAGAGAACACCGGGGGATGGTACCCAGCATAGGTGGTTTTTAAAGCATCCCTGGAGATTCCAGGATGCCGCTTAAGGCTGAGGACCATCAGCCTCCATCCCGGGTCAGTGAGAGCTGGGTCAGAGGGCCCCTCTTGGTGGATCACATGACATCTGGAAACACTATTCTGCTCTATGTCTTGTAGTTTTTTGTTTGTTTGAAGATTTATTTATTTTAGAGAGAGAGCAAGAACGAGCTTGCACGCATGCACTTGAGCAGGGCGAGGGGCAGAGGGAGAGAATCTTCAAGCCGACTCCATGCTGAGTGCAGAGCCTGACATGGGGCTCGATCGTGACCTGAGATCATGACCTGAGTGGAAACCAAGAACCGGATGCTTAACCAACTGAACCACCCAGGCACCTCTCCTGTAGTTTTATTGGAGGTATGATCATTTTACTTTCCCATATTCTGAGTTTAAGTTTCTAATGGAACAGTCACATCAAAATATGTGCCCATATTTAGTGATACTAATTAAGAGAACTCACCCAATAGACAGTACCTGTATCATCAACCCTCACAAGGACTCTGTAAAGGGGGTTCGATCAACACTCCCATTTTACAGCTGAGGACACTGGGGCTCACAAAATTTCAACCCATCGCCCTGATGACAGGATTGGTGAGTGAAGATTTAGGACTCAAACCAGTATCTGCTTGACTTTTAGAGTCCTGTCTCCTTCCTGTGTGTGGAAATCAAACAAGAAATCAGGCCTGGAGATACAGGTTTGGGGTTGTCTCATAGAAGGGATAAGTGGCAAGACTTGTAGATGAACAGTTTTATAGAGAGATGAAGTGGTTCAGCCCTCCTGCCAGAAGAGAGAGGAGTTTAGACTCAAGGTGGGGATTTGACCTTTTTCAATGAGGGCCGTGGTTTAGCAGACAGGTGACTGCAGGTGGTATGCATGGCTCAGAGCCCTCTGTGACCCCTCTTCCCTGGGTGGCTTTGTAACAATATCGCTCACATGGCCACATAGAGCCTGAGTCTCAGGAGAGTCCCCTGCTTTTCATACTGTCATTCAGGTGTTGATGTTCTCAGCCTTTTGGGGATGGAATAGCCCATTTACACATCCCTCACTTGGCCACCAGGCTCTCAGTCTGATGAGCTGGTGCACGAGGATTCAACCCTCAGAGCCTGAAGTGTTGCTGTGTGATGTTGGGCAAGTCCCTTAACCTCTCTGAGCTTAGCTTCCTCATCTTTTAGCTGAGAATTTTGGACCAGATGATTTCTGACACTGAATGATCTACATAGAGGGTTTGGTTGTTGCTGTTAACCTCCGACAAAGTATTCTTCCTATGAGGCCAAATGATCAATGGAGTGAGAGGAGACTTACCAGAGAAGTAAAAATCAGTAATAAAGCTGAGCTGCCTTCATGCTTGCTCCTTGTAGCAGGACTGGAGCTTGATGCCCAGGTGACAGGAGGTCATGCCCCAGGGTCACTTCCTGGAGTTATCTCAGAAGACTCAGGCCACAGATGTGCAGGTGGCAAAGGGCCTGGGCCTACTGTAGGGAGATTTACAGCAGGGTTGGGCAATGTGATGGTTCTCCAATATGGGTTCTCTTCAAGTGCATTTCTTATTACAAAATGAGAGTGTCTTTTCTTATTTCCAGCCCTCACAGGGGCACCTGGGCAGCTCATTCAGGTGGGCATCTGACTCTTGATTTCGGCTCAGGTCATGATCTCAGGGTCCTGAATTCAAGCCCATGATCTCAGGGTCATGAGTTCAAGCCCCATGAGTTCAAGCCCAGCTCTGTGCTGGGCATAGAGCCTGCTTGAGATTCTCTCTCGCCCTCTGCCCCCCACTTATGTGCTCTCTCTCTCCCTCTAAAAAAAAAAAAAATCCTCACACTGAATCATAACCTTCAATGTTAGATCTTCAAATCAACAGACCAGTTCTGCAATCTCAATCTATCTGCTTGTTCTCTCTACCTCCATTTCTCTATTTCTGAGATGGATTTGTAATTATCTGCCTCATGTCATTATTGGAACAATCAAAATTATTCACTGAAGTGTGAACTGCAGCATCTGGGAAGGCAAAGTGTTTAATAAATGACAGGCGTTTCATGCTCACTCTCAGTAGAGAGGGCAGTGTGTGCAGTGCGGCAGGCAGCGAGGGACCCATGGCCAGCAGGTGTCTTCCCCGACAGTTTTCTAGGAGGACCATGGCTCCCTTCATCTCCTCCCTTATGGACTTCTACAGGACATCATTTTTGTTCCACACAATTAAGCATTTAATTAAATATTTTTTCAACTGTTAAAATTGTTTCGTGTGTGTAGGTTAGGTAGGATGGCATCGGCCCACCCACCGTCTTGGAATCATGGTGCTTTCAAGATATTGGGACATGTTACAGCGTGTACATGCCTGATCTTTGAAAAACCACCAAAATAACAAGAGTTAGAGCCCCAGTTGGGGCTGCCTCCAGCTTCTGACAGTCGAGCCATCACTCTGGGTGGGTGAGGCAGTGAGACAAGGCCTTCCAAAGGAAGTTAGACTTGACTTAGTCTTTAGAGATATGGAGAAAAACAGCCAAGTGTTTCTGGTGATGGGAGCATACAAGGGAAGCCAGGGGTGGGCATTCAACTTGCTCTCTGGAGGGATGGATGCCGGCAGTTCAGGCTTGCTGGTGGCAGTTCTGAGTCGCAGCCAGACATACTGCACAGAGTCATTGGAGGCGTAGGAAGAATGAGAAGTGCACAGTCTAATGACCTCTTCCACTGTCTTGAATTTAAATCTCATCTGGTGTCAAGATCTGATTCTGATGCTGGATTTGAGAGCCAGGAGCAAATTGTGTTCCTGGCTCTCTAACTGGCAGGGCAAACTCACTGCTTCCTTTTCCCCAGCTGGGGAGAGAGCCTGCCCTTGCCACCTCGCAGAGTTGTTCTGAGGAGAGAATGAGATAATAGATACAGAAAGCACTTTGAAGAAAATTACAAGTGCTCCAAAGTGACGATCTTCTCTTTTCTTTGCCATGGAAACCGGGCCTTTCCCCGGAGTAGGAGTTGGGGATGTTCAGTCTCATGAGGGGTTCAGACTTAATTGGAAATCATACCATGATGCTTCCTTCTGGAAGCTTCCCTGGATAATCAGCCAAAGGAACAGCGACTATCCCCGGAGGCCACTTGGCCAGACCTAGATCCCCCGGGGGAAGGCGACATTTCCCTAAGATACAGTGTTATCCAGACAGGGTGTTAGGTTTTCCTTCTGCTTTTCCCATCGGGCAGATCTAATTTTTCCTGTCTACTGCCGTCTAAAGTGTTAAAGCAAATCAGTCTGACTTTGTAAGCCAGAAAAATTCAAATATAATAGCAAATCATGTCCCATTAAGCCAACCCAAGGCTTCACTCTCCTTCAGTTCAAGATGGAAGTAGGCCAAGGGGGAGAGGCGGATTCACAGCTGGTGATGGATCCTGAAGATGAGTCTACAGGCTTAGTGTCCCATCTTTAGCCCAGAAACTTCCGGCACTGAATCATGCTTCCTCTTCTGGCAGCTGTGGGTGAAAGGGAAAAGGAGAACCCTGACCCGGTAGCTAGTTAATAGATTTGCCAAACAGGACTAGTGATATTTGCTAATAGATTTGCCAAACAGGATTAGTGATATTTGCTGCAAATATTTTGCCTTAAACTAGAGACATCTAAGAAGATAATTTTGTGCTTTGATACATGTGGATTTGAGAAAAGCTGTGTTTGGTGCTCCTGGGGTCGGTCAGATCCCACATGGCTCCCTTCCAGCCTGGGGTGGGGGGACAGAGTGTTTGTGCCAGAGACTCCCACATTCTTTCCTTCCTCTGTGTTAAGAGAACCACTTGCCAATTTCGGGGACTCCCTCCAAGAGTGGAAACACTCCTATTTAGTGAGTGTGTGCGAGGCCTATGTCCCCATGTCTGCCTGCCGGGCAAGCCCCCAGCCTCCCTCCACAGATGCTATAGCTCCAGGAGCTGTACACATCAAGCAGGACACTCTTTTCTTTTTAAGCCAGACATCCCCCCCATGCACCTGCCTTGTGTCTCTGGGGCCTCAGAAGGAAGAGTCAAGGCCACAGGTGGGTAACTGCTGGAAGGATGTCTGTTGTTGAATCTTTCGGAGAACTCAGGGCATCTTTGCCTTCTTTGTCAGGCTGCACAGGTTTATTCGCACCTTCAGACACCTGACCCTATGGGTCAGACACCCAGGGCCACTTAGGTGGGGCAAGAAATGAAGGGAAACTGGAAGCTAGGACAGAGGTGGGTGCTACACTCTGGCAAGACCCACGGAAATGAGGGTACCTTCCCCTGCGGGCCAAGATTGATCTCATCTCTGGGTGGAGGGGCTGGGTGCTCCATGGACCCTGGTGGAGGGAAGGTGGCTAGCAAATAGGCAACGAACCATGTCCAACCAGGAAATGCTTCTGAACCCCTTCTGTGTGTCTAGCCAGGTCCCTGGTTGTGAAGACAATAAAGCCCATGGGGGGTGCCAATCCTGCCCCTTCAACACAACAGGAACCCCCCCGTAGAACACATGGAAGCCTCAGCTAAATTGTGCCTCGAAGGAGTTCAGAGAACTGCCCATTCTGTGCTGACAGGAGTCAGGAGACCACCATGAAAAAGGACAGATTTCAGCAGAAACATGGAGGGACAGGCAAATGGAGAAATAGGCCCTGCTGGAGGCTGGAGACAGGAAGCAGGCTAGGGGAGGAGGGAGGGAAATGCGGAAACAGGAGCCAGGATCCAGAGGAGAGGAGGAGGGGTCCTGGTCTCTCCCTCCAGCATCCTGCTTTAACTCTGGAGATTTATGTTCATGAGGGAAGAAGTCTGCAGTCCTGAGAACAGAGACCATTCCATCTGTTAGATTCTACTTCTCGTGGCTGCCAAGTGGAAGGAGAAGCTTTCAGAAATTAGAATTAAACCAAAACCTGATTTTCCTGTTAGCTACTTCCTCCCACCAGGATTTGTGAGAAAGGACAGGTAAACTGGGGCTTGCTGCCCTGCAGACATGCCCTCCCCATCCCTCACAGCACCCCTATGTGGAAAATGAGACTGGCTGTCACCTCTCTAAGACGCTTTGCTTTTTTCTGAACACTTCTCAAATGTTGATTGTCCTTGACTTCCTTACTAACAACAGTAACATAATAGTAGGTGCTGGGTCATGGGCATTTTACAGATGTGTGGAGTAAATTGGCCCCACCATTTAGATACGAAAGCTGAATCACAGAAAGCTTCCACCACAGAGCATTTTGGTGGAAATGTACAATATTTTAGGTCATTGGCCTCATAGCATTAGAAGCAGAACATGCTTTATCTTCCTTTGCATTGGCAGTGATCAGAATTAGATGTTCTCTTCATCCTTCCTTTATCTCCCAAACCCTAAGTATTAAATGAGATTAATATATATTAATGCCATATAGGGTAGATACTTAATGTGTATTTAATGTGGGTCATGAATAAAAAATATTTGGTCCACCCCCAAGAGATCTGTATTTTAATTGTATTCCTCTAGTGGAAAGCCGGTCATTTCCTCCCCTGGGGGGAGGGTGCGGGGGTGGGAGGCTTCCAAGGCCCCTGTGGGCAGGTAGGCGGCCAGGCCTTTTTCTGGTGCCTACAGGGCTGGGAAGCTCCCTCCGGTGCTGCCTGTAGGGTCTCCAGGGGTCACACCCGAAGTGGAAGAATATCATCAGATGTACCCTGGACTAGCGTCCACAGCAGACCCTCGTCCCTAAGCAGGAAGAGCAAAGCTTGCCCAGAGTGAGTCAGCACAGACCGGGGGGGATTCGGAGGCCTCACAGCTGTGAGGGTTACTGTGTCTTTATCAAAGGGAGTGCATTTATTTCCCCTAACAGACAAAGACCAAAGATGCAGAGAAGGCTGAAATTCTTTTTTTTTTTTTTTTTTTTTAATCAGTCTTGAGAGACTTTTGTGCTTTTATACAGGCAGAGGGAGAAGCAGGCTCCCTCCCTGCGGGGAGTCCGATGCAAGATTCGATCCTGGGACTCCGGGATCACAACCTGAGGCGAAGGTAGATGCTCAACCACTGAGCCACCCAGGTGCCCCTGAGAAGGCTGAAATTCTTAAGGGATTGGCCAAATGAGCCTTTCGGCCTAGCCAGTGGGGGATAACCTTCTCTGTTGAGCAGCTCTGCCCACAGCTGCTAACGGGGCTTTAGATTTCTCTCCGGGACTGAAGCCTAAAGAAGGCTGAGGCTCTCCACCAGCTCTGCTTCAAGTTCTTAGGGCTGTGGTAGACAGTGAGGGTGGTGCTGTGGGGCAGGGCTATCAAAGACAAACACCCCTTCCTGGGGGTGCATCTCTCTGCTGCCAGGCAATCACCACTTTGGGGAGCTGGGCTGGACATGCCCAGAGCTAAGGACTGAGCCCTCCTACTCTTCCTGGTCTGAATAGCTCATGAAAATCCTTTATTTTCCTTGTTCTCTGATCTTCCCAGATCAACCGACACACACAGGCATGGTGTGATGAACCTGTGGCCTCTGTGCCTGCACACAAGGTCATCGCCCCCAGGGATAGGCCCAGGCCTGTGCCTCTGGGAGTCCCATTACGTCCCAGATTTGTATCAGATACACATCGGCAATGAACAGAGCCAGGCATCCCACACTCCAGGGAGCAGAGCACTGGTTCCAAAGGGGCAGGGCTATTCTGCCCATTCTGGGGAGCTTCTGAAGAACCAAATTCTGGCAAGCTCCAGTTAGTGTGTGCTCCCCAACCAAACCTACCTGTGTAGGACAACTCGCTGCTGAGTTAGAGAAAAAAATAGTTTTAATATATTTTCAAGATTAAAATAAGTGGCCTAAGTGAATCACCCTCTTATCTGTTTTACAGAAGCGGAAACTGAACATCAGCAACAAGGTTATTTATTCTGGATTTTGGACTAGAATTCAAAGAAGAGTCTTTTGATTTTCTGTCCATGATCTTCTCCATCCTATTTTGGCTGTTACTGAGAGTAACCTCACTCCTGATAAGATTGATTCATTAATTACGGCTACCAGGATGGCCTCACGGGTCCCTCAGACTGAGGAAGCATTAAACAACTTCTTCCTGGCTCTGGCCCCTAACCTCTCTTTTCTTAGAGCACTTTCTTTAGAATATATAAGTGGAAATTCTTTCTCTGCCACTTTGTGATGTAAATCCAGTTTTACAACCCAGAACTCTCTTTCTCAAGGATGTGGGTGCCAACCCTTTGAAATGTAACCATCTGGGGAGATGGTGCCCAGTTTCTGTCTGACTTTGGTGGACACCTTGCTCCCAGTCATAAAGCTACCTCCTGTTGGGAAGAGACAGAAAGCTTGCTTTTCCTTTGGGGAAGGCCAATTAGCAAATATAAGTGTTCCATGCTCACTTCCCCCATCCTGGTTCCTAAAAATGCCTTCAGCCTTTGTTTCAGCAGAGTTGAGTTCAGACTGTGTTCTGTTTTCTCCCAGCTATTGCAATAACCTGGAGTAAAGTCTTCTTTTTCTGTTTGGTTTGGAGCAATTTTTGCTTTGATAATGGTGAGGAGAAAAAAAAACCTAGAGGGCAACAATTTCTAAAGACAAAAAAGGAAAGGGTGTTAGGAAGCAGATGAGAGACAAGAAAGGAAGTTGGATGACAATGACAATAGCTCTCCCTGAGATCCCATGGACCTGAATGTCTTTAAGGTTTTTCCAGATCTTGGTACTCCATATTTTCCCAGAAAACCAAGGAGGCCCTAGGATTTTGTGGCCTTTGAACACAATGCCCTGTATTTTTTTCAGGGTGGCTTCTTATAAACTGCAATGTTTTGGCTGTTTCCGAGTTATTCTAAATGTTTAAACAAAAGCTACATTTCATTGTATCTGTGCCTTGCAGCTGCCTAAGTCAAAGTTACAAGTTTTAAGGCTAAGAAACTGTGTTAGAGATAAAATTGTAGGTAAGAGTGAAAATGAGATAACTAAGCATTGATTGGGATCCTGCCAGGGATGGAGAGAGGAGAGTGTGAGACAACCGCTAACCATGGCCGTGTTCATGCTGTGCTTGAAGGCTGAATGGAATGTATGTCATCAGTGGCCCATCAGAGAGCATATAGGTTCCTTGAGGCCCATCCGCTGTGGCATGGGCTTCTCTAAGCCTCATAAAGAGTCCAGAAGGCTTCTGCACATTGAATATTGAAAGGCTGATCGCCTTTACACTCTCATTCCATTGGCTTGGCTGGGCCAAAGATCCTAGACTATAGCTTCCAGCTCAACCTGTCCTTGGGCCGTTGCTTATTCTGTATATCCCAGCTTGCCTTCCTAACTGATTCATAGTCACTCTTATTGTCTTTCATTCTGGCAACTCAACAAGCTCAAAACCTGGGAGTTACTCTCTACCTCTGTTGAGTTAAAAAGTCCTGCAGTTTTCAGCTACTTAATTCTTGAATCCATCCCATTCTCTCCACCACTACCACATGGTACTTCAGGTCCTCATCATCTACTGCCCAGACCAGTGTAATAGCTTCCCACTAGGCCACCCATCTGTACTGTTTATCAATTTTCCCCACTGCCCAGCTGGGAGAACAATATTTTTCAAATACTAGAGAGATCATGTGATTTCTCAACTAAAACCCTTTAGTGGCTCTCCAGTGAGTGCAAGTAATGTCCAAGCTCCTTAACCAGGCACATGTGACCCTGTATGACTTGGTCTCTCTCTCTCTCTCATCCCTCTAGCTCTACCTCAGGCCATTTCTAACAATATTGACCTGCTTACTTCCTGGAGCAGGTCACTTTTCATCAGTGAGAGTGCATATATTTTTTTTAAGATTTTACTTATTTATTCATGAGAGACACAGAGAGAGAGAGGCAGAGACACAGGCAGAGGGAGAAGCAGGCTCCATGCAAAGAGCCCGATGTGGGACTTGATCCCGATCCTGGGACTCCAGGATCATGTTCTGAGCCAAAGGCAGATGCTTAACTGCTTAGCCATCCAGGCATCCCTGCCTTGCATATTATTGCCCACACTCTGAATTGCTCATGTTCTCAATAATTTTATGTCCCTTTTGAACATGCTGACCCTTGGGTTGGGTACAAATAAATGATCCACAAAAACAGGATGAGTCACTCCCTCTTCCCCATCCACAGGACAGAGTTCCTAGGGCTTATGTATTCTTTAGCACCACCATAAAGGACATCCTGGTGGGCACTACTCTACTTCCCTCAGCTCCTCCCTCCTTCTAGTTTCTGATTAAGACCACATAATCTTACTTACTGTTTTACCCTGCCCTATTGTGCTTTGCTGACTTCCCTTTTCCTGAGAGGACTCTCTCAGTACATCACACAGAGAGGGGTGCCTGGGTGGCTTAGTTGGATAAGCATCCAGCTCTTGGTTTTGGCTCAGGTTGTGCTCTCAGAGTCATGAGATGGAGCTCCACGTAGGAATCCGTACTCGGCACAGAGTCTGCTTGAGATTCTATCTCTACTCATCCTCTCCTGCTCTCCCTCTGCCTCTCCTGCTCATGCTCTCTTTCTGAATACTAATGAATAGGTCACTAATGGGATAAAACAAGAAAGCTATAACTGTGTGCACTGTGTGACGCAGCATTTGAGGTGAACAGGGATGGGTTCCATAGGGGGGAATTTCAATAAAAGTATTATTAGCTCCTGTCATTCCCTCTTCTTAGAATGCTCACTTGCCTTTTAAGCTTGCTTCCACAGTAGAATCTAGGATATAAAGACATAGGACTCAATAAGAAAATACTTTAAAAATGTATGAACCCTCACAATAATCAAATGGTAAATCTTTGATTATTCATAAATTAAATGGAAATAGCAGCTAAAATATTTTTGATCTAGTGCAGTGTATTTTCTGTGATCTGCTCTTCCTTTGAACAAGGCATCTGGCAAAAACTGATTAAAATTGAAGAGGTTGGCCAGGGAGGTCTACATTTCAAATTATAGTGATGCTTGCCTTAGACTCATTTGCTATTTTTCCCATTATTTCTTCAGGATGCATTAGGCATTGCCTTGGTTTAGGTTATGGTTTAATAGATTTCTATTTTCCTTCTTTAATGTTGTTAACCTAACCTGAATTTTCTGGTTCTATCAAAGTACTACCTCACCCTTGATGCTAAAACTCTAATGGGATTTGAATAATGAACTGCAATATAACCTCTGAAAACTGATTGGATCTCAAATTCCTGGATGTGTATTTATCCTTTAGCCTTGTCTGAAATGCCTGGTTATATGTCATAGGACAAATACCATTCCTATTAAGAGAAAGAAGAAAAGTACTTCATTTTAAGACTTTTATTAGGGAATCTTCTACAAAATACAGAATTTAAAAATTAAAATGAAAAGATCCAAGTATTAAAATGATCTAATTTATCTGGCTTAATCCTCATTCATTCTGAGTTAAGCAAGAAAGTAATCAACATAATACAAAGAAATGAAGCAGTATATATTTGATTATTCTAAAAGCAATACACATTTATTATGAAAAATTATATGAACAAAATATGCAGAGAAAATACAAAGTAAATATCACCTACAATTCTTTCTCCTAGAAATAACCATTCAACATGTGGTTTCCTTTCTTATAATCTATGCTTTCCTTATGTACCATTTCAAAGCATAATTGTAATTAAGAATATAGAGAGCTTTGTGTGAATGTTTCATATAGTTTTTTTAAAAGTGTTTTTTCTTTCATCCAATATTGCTGGCTTTAAGAATTTTTTTCCAAATAAAATGTTGTATGTTGGGTGACATCACAGAAAATGGTGAAGTAGGGTACTCAAAAAATTGGTACCTCTACTGAAACACCCATAAACTAACAAACACTGGCACAATCCCCCAATTCATATTAATCACAAGAAGTTCAGAATAGCCCAAATAATCTTGAAAAAGAAGAATAGGTTTGCAGAACACAAACTTCCTGATTTCAAACTTACTATAAAGCTACAGCAATCAAAACAGAGTGGTACTGGCATAAGAACAGATGTATAGACTGATGGAATATAACAGAAATTCCAGATATAAACTCATTCATCTATGGTCAAATGATGTGCGACAAAGGTGCCAAGGTCATGAAATGGAGAAATAATGATCTCTTTAACAAATGTTGCTGGGATAACTGGACAGCCACAAGAAACTGGACAGCCCTACCAAAAGCATAAGCAACAAAAACAATGGATTACTTAGGCTTTATCAAAGCTGAAGGCCTTTGTGCATCAAATGATATTATCAAGAAAATGAAAAGACAGCCTAATGATATATCTGATAGAATTTTGTATCCAGAGTATAAAAAGAACTCTTACAACTCAATAACAAAAAGACAATCCAATTTAAAAGTAAGCAAAGGACTTCGCGAGACAGTTCTCCAAAGAAGAAATACAAATGACCAATGAACTCGTAAAAATGCTCAACAGCAATAGGCATTAGGGAAATGCAAATATAACCCCAGTGAATTACTTCTTCACACTCACTTGAATTATTATAATAAAAATATGAAATAATGAAAGGATAAATAATAAAATAATAAAAATATGAAATAATGGCAAGGATGTGGAGAAACTGGAAGACTTGCTTATTGATGGTGGGATTTTAAAAGAATTCAGCCACCACGGAAAACAGGTTGGCTATTCCTTATAAAGTGAAACATAGAATTACCAACTATATAACCCAACAATTCCACTCTTCCACTCTAGGTATAGACCTGAAGGAATTGAAAACAAGTGCTCAAACAAAGGCATGTACATGCATGCTCCCAGCAGCAAATACCCAAAAAGTAGAAGTGGCTAAACTGTCCATCAAAGGAAAATGGATAAACAAATTGTGGTATATACATGCATTGGAATAATATTAATCCATAAAAAGAAATGAAGCTCTGATACATGTGGATGAATCTCAAAACATTATTCTAAGCTAAAGAAGCCAAATACAAGAGATCACATATTATATGATTCCATTTATATGAAATATCTAGAATAGGTAAATCCATAGAGACAGAATCTAGTCTACTCACTGCCAAGAGCTGGGGAGACAGGGAAGGGGAAAAGACTTTTGGGATACACAGAAGTGGTGGGTGCACAACACTGTGAATGTACTAAATGCTCTTAATTCTTTGCTTTAAAATGGTTTTCATTTTTATGTTATATGAATTTTACTTCAATAAGAAAAGGAAAGCCATATTGCATGTATCGATAGTTTGTTCTTTTGTATTACTGAGAGGTATTCCATTGTATGGATGGAATCATAGTGACAGATAATGAATCAGGGGTTCATGCTGGGAGAAAGGAGTGCCTATAGAGAGGCAGGGTGAGGGAGTTGTGTTGATGGTTCTTACAAATGCCATAAAATGTCATAGAACTAAAAATCAAGGAAAAAGAAAAGAATGTACACAATAACTGGTCATTTAGTTAATAGTATCATAACAGTCCCCAAATCCTGGCCTTGATAGTTCTATGTGGTCATTCATTCAATGCCCCTTGTCCCAGAGCTCCATGCCCACCCAGGCATGGCAGAGCTCCATGGCCTGCTTTGTAAAAGGCTTTATCTTTTCTATAGAAGCCCAGGTTTTGCTCCTGAGCTCTAGGAATTGAGGTCATGACTCTCCTGCTGGGGTTTGCATAAACTCTACCCAGAATCTTTTCTCACCATAGATACTTTTAATGACATGGAGTCTCTTGGGTTCTATGACATGAGTGTCAAGCAGGCTTGTACCATATTCTGGACCTCCTGACAGCCTTAGAATCATATGGTGTATGAGCCTGAGTAGTATTCCTAAGTGTGGAACATGCTGCCTTCGGGACCCACATCATGGTGCTGCCATCTTTTTTTTTTTTTAATATTTTATTTATTTATTCATTCAGACAGAGAGAGAGAGAGAGAGAGAGAGAGAGGCAGAGACACAGGCAGAGGAAGAAGCAGGCTCCATGCAGGGATCCCGATGTGGGACTCGATCCCGAGACTCCAGAGCCATGCCCTGGGCCGAAGGCAGGCACCAAACCGCTGAGCCACCCAGGGATCCCCTAGGTGCTGCCATCTTAATGGTGAGAAGATGCGTATTAATTTATTCTTAATTGGGAAAGCAAGTCTCATTATGTCCAAGATCCTTGAGCATTTCAGTGATATGGTCAGCCTCTTACTCTTTACCTCTAAACTCTGGACTGTACATGTATGCTACTTCTGTCCCAGGTGACATGATGTTTTTAATACATGGGTGCGTGTGATGTTCTGTAGAATATCTAGATCGTGTGGTTCTCTCTGAGTAGGAAGGTTCATGGGACTGTGAAGACAGGTCATTAACATATATTGCTGTCTGTTCCAAGTGACTGAGAAATATTTCTGATTTTCCTTTTTCAAGAGAAATGAAACAGAATGCATTTCATACATCAGAGGTCACATACTCTGTACCTGAGGTCATGTTAATCTGCTCTAGTAAAGATGCCACTACTGGCATAGAAGCTGCAAGTAGGGGCAGCCCTGGTGGTGTAGTGGTTTAGTGCTACCTGCAGCCCAGGGCGTGATCCTGGAGACCCTGGATCGAGTCCCATGTCGGGCTCTCTGCATGGAGCCTGCTTCTACCTCTGCCTGTGTCTCTGCCTCTCATTCTTTCTCTGTGTCTCTATGAATAAATAAATAAAAAAAAATCTAAAAAAAAAAAAAAAAAAAAGAAGCTGCAAGTAGAGTTTTTACTCGGGTGAGTTGGGCATGCGGTCCAGGCTGGTAAATTAAATGGGCAATGGTGGGGAGTACCACCACTGAATTCTTTTTGTTTTTGAGGGTAGAACTAATCTCTACATTCCCTCTGAGATGCGATATAATTTTTAATTTACTCACCAGGCAGGGAGGTGGACACAAATTCAAAGGCTTCCACTTGGCCATCTCCATTACAATAGTTCTCATTTCACAGGACAAGAACTAACAAATGGCTTTTGCCAACTACAATGTGTATTTTTTTTTTTCAGTTATATATTCAGGGATCAGGAAATACCCACTAGTATGTCACTGGACCGGATGATGGCTTTGTATACCATTCTGGCCTCAGAATTCCATTTATTGTCGGTCCTCCTACACACACCACTAGGTATAGGTGGGTAGGGTTATGATGACACTATATACCTTTGGGACCCTCTGTCCAACAGTTCTCAAAATATGTAGTATTCTCTTTCCCCAGGGTGTGTTATCTACAAAAATGATCCTAATCCCTTCTGGGGAAAGCCTGGGTAAATCATTATTGTATACAGTGGTTATGGTGTTCAAGATCCTTTTACCTGGACAGCAGTCCTCCCCATCAGTCAATCGACTTGGGTCTGAAAAGTGAGCAAAATTAACTTGGCCACAGCAACTTCTTGCAAGATACATCTATGAAGGCAAGGGAAACAAAAGCAAAAATGAACTATTGGGACTTAATCAAGATAAAAAGTTTCTGCACAGCAAAAGCAACAGTCAACAAAACAAAAAGACAACCTACAGAATGAGAGAAGATATTTGCAAATGACTTATCAGATAAAGGGCTAGCATCCAAGATCTATAAAGAACTTATTAAACTCAGTAGCAAAGACACAAACAATCCAATCATGAAATGGGCAAAAGACATGAAGAGAAATCTCACAGAGGAAGACATAGACATGACCAACATGCACATGAGAAAATGCTCCTCATCACTGGCCATCAGGGAAATACAAATCAAAACCACAATGAGATACCACCTCACACCAGTGAGAATGGCGAAAATTAACAAGGCAGGAAACAACAAATGTTGGAGAGGTTGTGGAGAAAGGGGAACCCTCTTGCACTGTTGGTGGGAATGTGAACTGGTGCAGCCACTCTGGAAAACTGTGTGGAGGTTCCTCAAAGAGTTAAAAATAGACCTGCCCTATGACCCAGCAATTGCACTGTTGGGGATTTACCCCAAAGATACAGATGCAGTGAAACAGCAGGACACCTGCACCCCGATGTTTCTAGCAGCAATGTCCACAACAGCCACACTGCGGAAGAAGTCTCGGTGTCCATTGAAAGATGATGGATAAAGAAGATGTGGTTTATGTATACAATGGAATATTACTCAGCCATTAGAAACGATGAATACCCACCATTTGCTTCAACGTGGATGGAACTGGAGGGTATTATGCTGAGTAAAGTAAGTCAATCGGAGAAGGACAAACAGTGTATGTTCTCATTCATTCGGGGAATATAAAAAAATAGTGAAAGAGAATAAAGGGGAAAGGAGAGAAAATGAGTGGGAAATATCAGAGAGGGTGACCACACATGAGATACTCCTAACTCTGGGAAACAAACAAGGAGTAGTGGAAGGGGAGGTGGGCAGGGGGGATGGGGTGACTGGGTGATGGGCACTGAGGGGGGCACTTGATGGGATGAGCAATGGGTGTTATACTATATGTTGGCAAACTGAACTCCAATTAAAAATATAAAGAAAAATAGAAACTGGGCCATGGATCACATTTTTAAAAAGATTTTGTTTATTTATTCATGAAAGACACAGAGAGACAGAGACATAGGCAGAGGCTGAAGCAGGCTCCCTGTGGGGAACCTGATGTGGAACTCAATTCAGGGACCCCAGGATCATGCTCTGAGCCTAAGGCAGAACTCAATCACTGAACTACCCAGGCATTCCCCATCGATCACATTTTTTTGTTAGGGTGGCTTCTTTCAGCCTTTTGGTCATTAATCCTTGATTTCTGGCTTGATAAACCCTTGTTGGCTGCTGATCAATCTTGATCTGACGTATACTGTGTTCTAGTAACTACATCAATAGCTCTTTTGGTATCAGAAACTCTGACTGCCTCTCCGATCTTGCTACTACTTAAATAAAGGTCCCATCCTGCCCCTCGTGGTTATGCATTGTCACCTTGTTTCTATTATTTAGGGATCTCATCATCCCCATGAAAAATACTGAGCTTAGTTCTACCATCAGCTCTGTCTGACAGAAGATGATCACCACTGAGCTTCTTCATAATCCTAATGTCCTTATCACTGCACAGCTTATTGCTTGGACCTTTATGGTCATATATCCACGTTAAAATACCAACTTCTCTGAGTCTTTTATCCCTTCTGCTACCATCTGTCATGGGAGTTCTGGCATTAATGTCTAACTTGGTGTTAGAACTGTCTTACCAGCACATCGGCATGCACTCTTCGGTGTGCTGCTAGGATGCTAAACTCTGTGTCATGGTAGCATTCTCTCATAAAGAAACTTTCAGTGTCTAGCCCTATATTCTGGGCCTTGATTCAGCATCCTCAGGATTCTGACCTATACACATTCTGCTGGCACTTGCCAGCACCTGCTGACTAATTCCTATAGCTTACTCAGGATATAGTCCCTTTCTCTCTTGGCAGAACCAGAACTTTTCCAGCCATTGATCTATCCCTTACTATGGGTCTAGTGACCAGGAGGGAAAGTGTGTGTCAATCTGCAGATGGGAAGGAATGGAGGGGTCAGGGAGAGAATGTGTCACTTAACAAGGCAAAATCTTCTACATCATTTTTTAAGCAAATGCAGAACACTAGACTTAGCTGGAAAGATTTGGCTCTTTCTATAGACCCAGGGAGTCTAGAATTCAAGGTTTTTTCCATTTCATGCTCCCAGATTTCCCTATCCCAAGCCTCAGGGTCCCACCCTTCTCAATCATGGCCTTGACCTTGGCAGAACATTCTTCCTACAGTTGAAAATTAACCTTCTCTGGAGCTCTATTTATCTTATGAGTAAGTTCTGGTCCTGATACACAGATTTGTTTTCTGCCCTTCAGCTCATCAGAAGATGAAAGCCTTTTTTATATACTTCTAAAGAAGTCCTCTTGTTTTCACACTGAGTCTCTAACTGATGATTAATGACTCTCAGCCTCTTTAGTTTTTCTCCCATTCATCTGTCATCTCATTCCATGATCTCTGCAATTGCTCTTTCCTCGATACTTCTCTAATAACCGAGAAGCTGCATGTTGTGCCAGCCAGTACATTTCCTTCCTCTGGTATCCCATCCTGTTTTCACACAGATGATGGTTTTAGCAATTGCATTGCTATTGCAAACCAGGAGCTTCCTATGCTCTACCCTACCATAAATATAGTGCTTATTGCCAGCCCACTGGCAGATGATCCAGATGATCCCAAATTCCATTTTAGAGTCTGTTTCTTCAGACCACTCCAGGTATTAGATGTCGTAGATCAGGCAATCTATAAAACAGATCATGAGATAGAGATTCTTATGAAAGGAATCTATTGGGTTATGCCCTTGAGATCAATACCCACAGAGGAGTGATGGATGCAGGAATGATAGCAGCAGAAGCTGAACAGTGACCCACATACAAAAGGGCCTCAGCACTCTGTGGGGAGCTCTGGAGATAGGATTGTTCCTCAGGGTTGCCCTAAAGGAAGGATAGAAAGTCAAGTGTCATTGGATGTAGGCTGTTCCCAGAAAGAGCCATGTCCTTACGTTAGAAGATGATGTTCATTTGAGAACAATTTCCAGAGACAGAGAGATTCAGGTAACAGCTGTCTATAGCCAACATTTCCAGAATCTGGATAAATTAATTATTCAGTACTAGGGGTGATAGATAGGACCTGAGAATTGCACCACAGAATCCAGAGTGAAATTTTAGGGAAGGGCTATCCAAGCAGCTCAATGGGTTCTAAAATTACTTTAAAAGTGGAAGAAGTAAAGGGGCAGAGATTTTAAGGGGAGGTTAATTCCAAATTTGGGGAGCATTCTAGGTTCTAGCTTAAATGTAAATATGACATTGGAGAAGTATGAGATTAGGCAATGCTTCAGCTCCCTGCAGACTAAAAAAATGTTAAAGGAAATCCTTCAGATGGAAGAAAACTGATGCCAGGTGAGAAGGTGAATCTACATGAAGAGATGAAGAACATCAGATATTGTAGATATATTAGCAAATACAAATTTAAAAGTCTTTTTCAAAAAAAAAAAAAAAAAAAAAATTAAAGTCTTTTTCTTTCAAAAAATTCTTTAAAAATAAGTGTTTAAAGAAAAAAATGATAATATTTTGGGCAGTTTATGCAGAAATAAAATGTGTAAAAATAATAGCACAAAAGACGAGGAGGAGCAAATTAAAATATACCATTATGAGGTATTTACATTAAATCTGAAATGGCATATTATTTTTTGAAGGTAGACTCTGAGAAGCAAAAGACACATCTTTAAACTGTAGAACAATACTAAAAAAAGTATAGTGTATAAGTCTATATTGGCAAAAAATTGACAAAAAATACTAAACTCAAGATTATAAAAGAAAAAGGAAAATATGGACAATGAACAAATAGACAGCAGCTTTAAATCCAACATTGTTTGCATTGCATGTGGGTGGTCTAAATACTCCATTTATAGGGCCGCCTGGGTGGCTCAGCAGCTGAGCATCTGTGTTTGGCTCAGGGTGTAATCTTGGGGTCCTGGGATTGAGTCCTGCATCGGGATCCCTGCAGTGAGCCTGCTTCTCCCTCTGCCTGTGTTTTTACCTCTCTCTCTCTCTCTCTCTGTGTCTCTCATGAATACATAAATGCTCCATTTACAAAGCAGAAGGCTGAGAGGTTAGATTAACAAGGAAGCATGGCAAATTATACGTCCTCTACAAGATACACTTCATGAAGAAACAGATATAAGTAAACAAAAGATGGAAACAAGACTGTCCCAATATGAATTATGAGACTACCAGAGAGCACTAATAATTGTATCACACAAAGTAGACTTGAAAGCAAGGGACACTGCCACAGGTCAGGAAAGACACTGAATAATAACACATATGTGCACATCCATTAAGAAGACTTAACACTCCTAAATGTCTATGCATGTAACACAACTTCAAAATCCACCGAGCAGAAACTAAGAAAACTGAAAAGAGAAATAAATAAATCTCCTATGGTAGCTGGAAATTCTAACTTTTCTGTCAGTGACTGATAGAGTAAATATACAGAAGAACAATAAAAATATGGAACACATGAACAGCGCTGTCAACCAACTGATCTAATTGATATTCATGCTACATGCCACCTACTAGAGGCAAAATACACATAACTTCAATCGTACGTTAAATATTCAGTAAGATAGGCTGTCTTCCAGGACACCAAACACCTCTCAATAATCTTTAAATGAATCATATCACCAAAAATACAAACTCTGAATCACAGGGAATTGCAGTAGAATAACAAGGATATATTTGGCAAACTCCTCCAATGTTTGGAAATTAAACAAGATACATTTAAATAACCCATAGGTTTGAAAAGAAAAAGAAAACACAAGAAAATAGTTTGAATTAAGTGAAGATGAAAAAAGCAAAATAAGAAATTTTGGGGGGTGGCCATGCAGGGAAAACAGTGTTTATAAAAGATTTATAACTTGTAAACAAAAGATTTAAAAATAAGTAATTGAATATTTCAACTTGAAAAGGTAAGAAGAGAGAGAGAGGAGGGAAAAATCAAGCAGAAGTACATATAATGAAGAACATGATAAATGAGTCCCAGCTAGTAGAAGACAACGGCAATAGCCTTCGTCCCTATCTGCCCAGTTTTCATCCAGAAGGGATGGAAAACAGGAAGTAAGAAAGAATAAAAGCACACAAAAACCACACCCTCAGGATAACAGAAAATGCTCATGCTTCAAAATCCCTATTCATATTTAAAAGCAGGGAGGGTGCTGAATTCTGGGGTGCAGCCTCTTGCGCTCCTTCCCCATGCACACCTTGCCCCAAGGCCGACAAATCCTAAGGGTAGGGAGAGAAAAGAAAGGGGCTAGCCCCAGACCCAGACTGACCCCAAACGACAGTCATAAAGACTGACTCAGCCCTCAATCTGAAACTGCTAGAAAGCATCTGGAGTATCAGAAGGGACTTGAAAATATGCATACACTGAAGGGACAGTCTTCAAAATGAATGACTTTCCCAGGTAGGAAAGAACAGGCAAAGAAGGGAGACACGACCTTGGCAATTGGGTGGTGAAGGGGAAAAGGCGAAAGGGGCATTCCAAGGTCCTCTGCAAAAAAAAAAGAAGAAACACAGCTCCTCTCCCTCACCACACACCGCTAAAAACAAATCCTCTGAACTCCCCAAACTTTGCTTCACTAAAAAAGAGGGCATTGTGAAACTTGGAATTTGGAAAACAACTTTAGTCCCACAAAGACAAACAATGGAAGTTTAACATGTCCCTACAGGTTGCTGCAAAAAAAACAAAACAAAACAAAACAAAACAAAACAAAACAAAAAAAACCCAAAGTTAAATTCAACACTCACCCACTAAGGTAGATTACCACCTGACAAATCATCACGGAGCAGAAGAAACTCCAAGTGGAGTTGCATGGACCCACATGAGCATTTGAGGACATGAATAAGAACCCTGAAAACTATGAACAGAAATGAACAAAACAAACAAAAAACACCCAAAGAAAAATAAAACAAAAGGGGTTCATTCAACTTAGGAAATAAATGAAAGAAAAGACAAAGTTATCTCAAATTTTAGTAACGAGTTACAAGAGGTAGACTCAAATGAGAATTTAATGAGAACCATTGAAAAAAGGCACAAAAATGATAAAAATAATTTTTAAATGAGGTTTAAAAAATAAAAGCATCAAAAAATGTAGTAGAATGGAAGAACAGGCAAAGTAGGAAAATCATTTCTATTTGGGGGGCTAAGGAAGAAAATAGACAAGAGGACAAATTTTTAAAACTATAACCCATGAAAACCTTCCAGAAAAAAAAAAAAGTAAAGATTACTTCAATCTGTACCTTGAAAGAATTTATCAGGTACCTGGGAGCATTAATTCAGAATGATCAACTCTGAGACACATCCCAGGGAGATGTTTAGATTTCAAAGATAAAAAGTTTCTCAGCAAAAGATCAAATAATTTACAAAGATAAAAGAATTAGACTGCCATCTGATTCTTCAAAAAGGAACATAAAGGAAGACACACACACAAAAAAAGCAGCATTTTTTAAAAAGTACCAAGACTACTGGAAACCTGCTTTCAACATACAGAGAGGTAAGGGAACTCTGTGTCTGTCAGTGCTTCTTGAAGACTTTATACAGAGTACAAGCTTCATATATCATCACAGCAACCGAATCCGGAACAATTTGTGGGAGAAAGTAAATGGTGATAGTCAAGAATAATAAGCTATAGAATAAATATCTATGAATCTGCAGTAATATAAATGAACAGAGAAGGGTCAGCTTTCTCTTGTACTGGAATTCTAATTAATACAATTTATTTTGTGGAATGATACAAAAGAAAATCAGCATTGAGCAAATACAGCAGCAAAAATTGTTACAGTCAAGAGTGATGAAGATGCTAAAATTAGTGGAGAAACCAGATATCTGCACTGATTTAAGGCACTTCCCCACAAAATAGTCACCTGTGACAACAGGAAAGATAGTAACTTTACTGTGGAGAAATCCGGCATCAGCCACATGACCAAAGTGAACATCACCAGTGAGAAGGCACCTTGATGCCTCTTCATATGAGGCACAGAAATTAGGAGAAGACATTGATATTAATATCAAAAAATGAAATGTTCAGGAATACATTTAACAAAATGCATATACTATGTATACACTGAAAACTACCAAAGGTTTTTTGTTTTTTTTTTAAGATAAAGTTATGAATAAACAAATAAATGGAGAAATATACCATGTCCCTGAGTTGGAAGACTCAATATTGTTTAGATAGAAATTGTCTCCAAAATTGATATATGGATTCAACACATTCCTAATCAAAATTCCATCTGGCTATTTTATACATTTGATAGGCTGATTCCAAATTTATATGAATATGCAAAGAATCCTAAATTGCCAAAACGATCTGGCAGGGGGAGGACAAAGTTGGAGGAGTTACCATAACTGATTTCAAGACTTACTGGAAAGCCACAGTAATCAAGATAGGGTAGCGTTGTTATAGAAACAGACATTCAGATCCATGGAACAGAGTAGGGACCAGAAAAAAGCAAACCTAAATAGTACATGAATTTTCAATGAAGCTGTCAAGGTAATGAAATGGAGGGAAAAAGGAGACTTTGAACATGTGATGTTGAGACAAACTGGATATCCTAATAAAAAAGAATAACCTCTAAGGAGGAAGCTAAAGCTATAAAATCTCTAGAAGAAAATACAGAAGTTCTTAGTGGCAGCAAAGATTTCTTATGTAGGACACAAAAGGACTGTTTTGAAAGCCCTGGCCCCGGATTTTCTTTTTGTAGAGCAGGTGCCTGGGCTAAGCTTCGATCGTGGGGGGTCTGCTCTTGGAAGGGGGCTTTCTCCAGTAGGCCTGCTGCCTGCCCTTGGCTAGATGGAGAGCCAGGCCACCCCTGCCCCCCATCCCAGGCTCCTTAGTAATCTTGGTTGTTTTTGATAACTGACCTTTGGGTCTTTTGTTTTGTTTTGTTTTTTTCTTCCCATGCTTTAAATTCCTGCTCTTATGTTTTAAATTCACCAAGACAGAGTAAGCCCATGATATTTTAAGCCTCTACGCCCCTGGACCCCAATAAAGAGCAGAATGTTAGGGCTTTGCTCGCCCTTTTTCTGAAACCTTGATTATGGCCCCAGATGTGCTGTGTAATTTCCAGATATTATAAGTAAAAAACCTTTTCCTTCAAAGTTTCCTGAAGGTTATTGTTGAGGGAGTCTTGCAATTATAATAAGAACCACAAGGGTATACACTTTATAGAAAAGAAAATTGATAACTTGGATTTCATCAAAATTAAATACTTATTGTAACTCATATATATAAGTATACATATATACACATATATTTCATATATATTTCATATATGTGTGTGTGTATATATATATACACACACACATAGGCTGATACCGACAATATATAAAAAACTCTTACAACTCAATAATAAAAAGCAAAGCAATACAATTAAAAATAGTCAGTAGATCTCTAGGATTTATTCATCTTGCATAACTAGCATCTGCTTTGTATGCTTCGGCCAATACACCCCATTTTGTCCGCCTTCCTCAACGAACATTTCACCGTTTCTCTGAGTTTGACTCGTTTAGATTCCTCATATAAGTGGAATTACACAGAATTTGTTCTGGGACTGATTTCACTTAGGATAATTTGTGTTCATTTGTGCTGCAGCAAATGGCAGAATTTCCTTCTTTCTAATGGCTGAATAATATTCCATTGTACGTAAATACATATTTTCTTTATCCATGTATATGTCGATGGACATGCAGGTTGTTTCCATGTGTTAGTTATTGTGGATGATGTTGGAAGGAACATGGCAGAGTGAGAATCTCTTTAAGATCCCGATTTCAATTCCTTTGGATATATACCCAGAAGTGAGATTGCTGGATCATATGCTAGCTCTATTTTTAATTTTAATTAACACCACTTATTTGCTTATGTTAATATGAATTTGCTTCTGTTAAGTGTTCTTATCACATAAAGAGAAAAATAAGGAGTGCAGGAGGAAATTTTTGGAGATGATGGATCTGTTTATAGCATTGATTGTGATGATGGTTTCATGGGTGTATGCTTATCTCCAAACTCATCAAATTGTATGTATTCAATAAATATGCACAGCTTTTTGTATGTTAATCATACCACAATAAAGTGATTTTTGGAGGCACCTGAGTGGCTCAGTGGTTGAGCGTCTGCCTTTGGGCCAGGTTGTGATCCCAGGTGCTGGGATGGAGCCCCACATTGGGCTCCCTGCAGGGAGCCTGCTTCTCCCTCTGCCTATGTCTCTGCCTCTCTTGCTCTCTCTCATGAATAAATAAATAAAATCTTTAAAAAAATAAAGTGATTTTTTAAAGTTAAAAGATTCATACACTTTGCAAAAGAAGATGTCTATACAATATTATATATTATGTATTCTACATATGTGGTCCATGTGTACTTTAGGAGGAGATGTTCAACATTATTAGACACCAGGAGAATGAAAATTAAAACCACGAGACTAACCAGAATTTAAAAGACTGACAGAACTAAGTGTTGACAAAGATGGAAAGCAAATGAAAACAAAGATGTGTAGCAACCAGTAGAGATGCAAAATGGTATATCTATGTCGGGAAACATTTTGACAGGTTTTTCGACAGTTTCTCATAAATTTAAGTGTGTATTTACCATATCACCCAGGAATTCCACCCCTGGGTATTTATCCAAGAGAAAAACATATGTCCACACAAAGATGGTGCCGTTGCTTTATTCGAGCTCATTGAGAACTAGCGAGAACCATCAACAGGTGAAGGATGAGCAGACTGTGTGACATCCCCGTGATGGGATACGGAATTCCTGCTCTGATCAGCAGTAAGAAATACACTACTGATGCACAGGAAATAATGATTATCAGAGGTTATATGCTGAATGGAAGGGGGCTGACACAAAGAACTACGTACTGTGCGATTCTATTTCTTGGACATCCTAAGAAAGGTCCAACTAACCCAGAATGGCAGGAGATACTTTGGCTTTTGCCAATTCCTGAAAGGAAAGGGTGGGAGTTTGGGGAAGTGGTGATGATTACATGGGTGTACCCATTTGTCAAAGCTTGTTGAAGTGCACACTTAAAATTAATGTATTTTATTGTTATGTAAATAGATCTCAACAGAATTGATTTAAAAAATCACACTTTTGAGGCAAGTTCAAAGCATGGCATTGAGTCTCACCCATGTGATTAGGTTGCATGAGAATAATAAAATCTTGAAAAATTCTGCAAGTCCAACTGATTTTTTTTGTTGTTGTTACCTTAAAAGGGCAATGAAACGACTTTGAAAATTTTCAGCCTCACCTGTGCTGAGAGCTGCTGTTAGAGATCTGACATAGCAAATGGAGATCAGCAGAGAAAGCCATTGGCTCATGGCAGAGCCACACCTTGGACCCAGGACTCAGGGCCAGGGTGACCATGCTGAGCGAGTGGAGGATGACAGTCCCCCCCGAGCCCACAAATGCAGGAAGTCTGACTTGGGAACAGAAGGTGTCCCTCCTTGATCATACAGGGGCTGGTGTTAGAAGTGGGGTGTATGTCTGAGCTAGCCTCACTGCAGAGATGGCCTGGCACTGAGCTGGCTTTCTCCTAGTGTCTGAGCCCTCGGCCAGCGCGGTGTTAAAATTCCTCTACCAAGAAGACTTCTGGATGCAGGAGCCAGACATTCATGGAGAGGCCAGATTTGCCTGCAGGGAACTGGGCAGGGCTGATGGCATAGAGTGGCCAGCCTGCAGGTGCCTGATAACCATCTGTCCCCTTCCTGACACTCTTCCCTGCCCACAGCAGGGTCAATTCTTCATCACTACTTGAGGAAGGACCATGTACCTGCCAGCTACATGCCGTAGCAGAGCCATAGCTGGGCCCAGGCTGTCTGGTTCCCACTGCACCATGACTTGTGGCCACCATGCTAGGCACCGGTCATGGCATTACATAGACAGTAGTCAGGAGGTCACAGTCTTATATCAAATGCATGGAGGTTCCCTGGTCACCTTCTGCCTTTATCAGATGCAGGTAAGGCTGGGGGCAGCAAAGCCTGGGAGACAAACGTGAGCAGATAGCTACATGGGGTGAGTGGCTGGCAGGTTTGTTGACCTGCAGTGCACCTGGGCCACACTGCTTTCCTAATTGACAGTTGGTAGCCAAACTCCTTAAAACAGAGTTTTAATTATTTCAGAAAGGACATCTGTTCTACTAACTCCAAAATTCATTGGGATGTGATAAGCCTGGATTTCACCTAATCATGTACATTATGCAGACAAAGAACTAACCCGAATGGTTTACTTTTCTTCTTCACTCAACTCCTGACACAGTGGCCAGTTCCACTCTGACGTTGTGGCAGTGGGCAGAGAACTGGTGAAGGTCAATTTCCTGGCCTTGGATGAGGGCAATCTAAAATCCATCGTGTGGCCAAGATGGGGAGGAGATGTTCTCTGAGCTATTACTTGTGTTTGTTGAGTACATAAGTACTCTGCTAGGATTTAGGGACTCGGTGCTAGCAAACATACTCAGCCCTCACCAATAAGCACTTGTAAAATTGGAATGCCAGCATTTTCTCTTTCAGACAATCCCCTCTAAACCAGGAGACAAATTGGGCCTATCAACTAAATTACCGGGAGGAATACTTCCACCACCCTTGTGACCCATCTACTAAACTCAGTATGGTAGAAGCCCACAGACTAACTTTGGGCAAAACTCTATCCCTAATGCCCATAACATAGCAGCTGCAGAGTCCCAGACTCTGCTCTTGAGTTGCACCTTTTGCACCACCCATAACCCAACAGCAGGTCAGTATTTATTTGAATGACCTACAGATCTGCAGAAGGCCCAGAGATGCTTCCAGAATATTAGAGAATTTACATTTGTGACAATGACTAAATTTAGTATAGCATCTAAGGACTTTTTAAATATGTGTTTGGTACCACAATTGGTGTTGAGATGCATTAGCTCATAGAGACCAAGTAATATATTCAAGGTTACTAAGCTGTTAAGTTGCACAAGTGAATTTGGCTCCAGCCGCACCTTTAATCATGGTGGTTTGAGAGAAAGGATGTTCAGTGGCATGGGCTGGGACAGAGACCACCAATGGCCTGCCTCTCACCCCTGCAAATTCACTCTGCCCACCTCATTTAGGGGATGGATGCTTATGATCAGACCATCAGGTAATGCTATGGATTTTCTTGGCAGATGACAAGTAGAATGATGAACTTCACCCTCCACCACACCTGGCTCTGTCTCAAGATCTGCCCCATTATTCTGTGTCCCAGGGGAATGCTCAGTTACTCTCAGAAATGTCACTCAAAGAGAAAATGCTGGCATTCCAATTTTGCAAGTGCTTATTGGTGAGGGTTGAGTATGTTTGCTAGCACCGAGTCCCTAAATCCTAGCAGAGTGCTTATGTACTCAACAAACACAAGTAATAGCTCAGAGAACATCTCCTCCCCATCTTGGCCACACGATGGATTTTAGATTGCCCTCATAAAAATGTGCAATAAACCAATATAATACAAATAAAAAATAATAATGTAGAACTGAAAGCCCGCTGTAGGGCAGAAACTATGTTGACTGGGCCATGGATTTGGCTGTAGACTTGAAAAATCCTCAAGTTCCTGTTTGTGCCTTTCTTTAATATTTTCTCTCTCATCTCTGTTTGTATTTTGTAGGCGAGCTTATGATTGCATTGATTCTTACTACATAAGGTGCTATTCCTCAGTGTGGACACATCTGGGTCATTCTCTTTCTACACAGCTTATATGAGTGGCTGTTTTTGTGCAAAGTATAGTTCCAGGCTTTCTCCAATTCCTCACCTGCTATCTGCCATTTTCATCATTATTATCATTGGCACCAACTTAACTCCCTAACATGATTTACTAAATACATATGTGTAGATAGCCAGAGAAAATCAGTAGTTATTCATGACGCATTGGCATATACAGATGATCATTAACTAATCACATTTATGCTCTGCTAGGGTCTTGATTGATTGAAACAAATAGTTTCTTGCTGAAGAATAAATACTATGAATGAGACTGTGCTGTTTAATAATGTAGGATCCCATGGTAGCACAAGATATGCATACATGGTTGATTAATATTTGCAGTTGCTAGTTTCATCCAGGGATCACATTTAAACTTCAGTGAACAATAAATGATTTACTCTGGGAAACTCTCATGGAGCAGGAAATTGGTTCCATATTTTGCAGATTTTTTTCTTCTCTTAGAGGTCTGCAGGAACATTCTGTATGCTCAATATTTTAGAATAGAATGTCTTTTGATTACTTTATACCCTTTATACCTAATAGTTCAGCAGTTCTCATCCACAGCCAACATTGTTAAGATATCATTTTGCTTCCAACGGCTATGGTGTTGCACTGATGGATTGCTTAGGCGATGTATGAGCAGATGTAAATTAACTATCAAGAGCAAAATGAAAGATTAACTTCATTGCTTCCCAGAGACAATATATTATGAGCATTTTCTTGATTTAATGTATTTGTCTGGGTCTTCTGTCTACAAAATTTTAAAAAATGAATATACAGTAACATATCATCTGTCTGGCATCACGAAATGAGTTATGTCATTAGCAGTAGCAGATTATTTCTTTCCTAATTACAAGGACAACCTTTAATCATTTTTTAAAAATGGAGAATGCAACAAAGAACAATATGAACATAAAAATCATCTATAATACCATAATTCTAGTAACTAAGGCAACAGTCTTTAACCATCCTAATATAAATTATTTTGATTTTTTTCCCTAGGCGGGCTACATATATGCACACCTGTGCATATAATTTACACAGAGACCTATTGTACATTCTACTTTATAACATACTTTGTGATTTAATACATTATAACTATTTTTCAATGTCATTCAATATTTTTTCCTCTCTTGAACATTTAAAGGAATACACAGAATTCTATCTTTGGAACTATCCTAACTTATTTAGTTAATAGCACATTGTTAAATATTCAGGTTGTTTTCAATGTTAGGTTGTTTGTATTTATATAATTATAAGCAACTACTCACTGAGCAGCACTCTGGTATATTTCTACACAAAAAATTTGATTATTTCTTTAGATGAATTATTATAAGCAGAATTATTATATTAAAGAGAAAATACATTTTAAGTCTTTGTTTAATGCATATTACAAACTTTCTTTCTGAAAGATTGCTCTGATTTACATTCAAACTAGCAATGCCATTCCTTAAACCTTCTCTAAAGCTAGTTATATGATTTATTATGCCTGTCCTGGCAAACTGTAAAATATTTTTGCATCTTAACATTAGTTTAATTTCTATTTTTTATTACCAATGATGTTAATTTTACTTCTAATGTATATTCCCTTTGCTTTTAGCTTTTTTTTTTTTTTTTTTGAGGGAGCCTTCCTAAGAAGTATTATTTACCTATTTCTGTGTAACAGATTACCATATGCTTAGTGGCTTAAAACAACACACAGTCATTGTCTTGTAGTTCCCATGGGTCAGGAATCTGGCATGACTAAGTTAGGTCCTCTGTGAAGGTGAGCCAGGGCTGAGGTCTCATTTGATGAGACTCAGTTGAGGAAGGATCAACTTCCTACTCACTTGTGTGGTTTTTGACAGGATTTAGTTCCTTTCAGGCTATTGGACTAAGGGCCTCTGTTTCTAGTTGGCTGTTAGCCAGAGGCCTCCCTCAATGCTTCATCACATGGGCCATCTCAACATGGCAATCTGCTTCATCAAAGGGAGACAGTTCACTAGCAAGATGGAAGTTAGACATTTTATAATCTAACCATGAAAGCAACATCCCCTCATCATTGGGGAAGAGATTGACTAAGGCCAAGGATACCAGAGGCAGAGATCATCAGGGACCATATAGAAGATACCCAGCATAATGCACTACTCTGTTTTCTTGGAGGTATATAAAAACATAACTGGCTTTTAACTGGTACCTCAAACCTCTATATCTCATATTCTTAATCTGCAAAATTGAGATAAAAATATTAATCAACCCATGAAGCTATTATAAAGATTAAATGAAGTAATTCAAAAATCCTTAGAATAATCTCTGGCACTTAGCAAGTGCCATATCATACTTGTAGTTATTTTCATCATCATAATCATCATATCATCATCACCACCATTACCTTCATCATCACCGTCACTATCATCATCACATCCTCATCACCACCATCAACAACCTCATTCTCATCACATCCCCACTGTGTTATCACGTCCTCAAGGACAAAAGGTTATTGTAAGGTTATTAACTTCTTCAGAAATACTTAAAAAATACTTGCTAAATGTATTAAATAATGAGTGAATAAATGGGTGAAAACAAAAATCACTGTCATCTGGGGCTTTACAGGCAAATTCTACCATTTAAAGAAGAGTAACACCTATTGTTCTCAAACTATTCCAAAACATAGAAAGGGAAGAAAAATTCCCAGATTCATTCTATGAAGCCAGCATTACTCTGCTACTAAAACCAGATAGAATCCTCTAAAAAGGAGAACTACATCATCCTGATGAACATGGATGCAAAAATTCTCAATAAAATATTAGCAAACCCAATCGAACAATACATTAAAAAAATTATTCACCATGATCAAGTGAGATTTATTCCAAGAATGCAAGGAGGTTTAATATTCACAAATCAATCAACATGATATATCACATTAATAAAAGAAAGGATAAGAACCATATGATCTTTTCAATAGAGGCAGAAAAAGCATTTGACATAGTACAGCATCTATTCATGATAAAAACCCTCAACAGTGTAGGTTTAGAGGGAAGATTCCTCAACAAAATAAAGGCCATATAAAATAACCCATAGCTAATATCATCCTCAAGGGAGAAAAAATAGAGCTCTTCTTCTATGGCCAGGAACAAGAAAGGGACATCCACTCTCACCGCTGTTATTCAGTATAGTAATGTTAAGTCCTAGCCATGGCAGATAACAAAAAGAAGTAAAAGGTATCCAAATTGGGAAGGAAGGAGTAAAGCTTTCACTATTTACAGATGACGATACCATATACAGAAAACCCAAAAGACTGCACCAAGAAATTGCTAGAACTGACATACAAATCAGTAAAGTCACAGGATATGAAATCAACATACAGAAATCTGTTGCATTTCTATACACCAATAATGAAGCAGCAGAAAGAGAAATCAAGGAATTGATTTCATTTACATCTGCACCAGAAACAGTAAGATACTTGGGAATAAATGTAACCAAAGAGGTAAAAGACCTGTACTTTGGAACTATGAAACACTGATGAAAGAAGCTGAAGATGACAAAGAAATGGAAAGACATTCCATGTTCATGGATTGGAAGAACAAATATTGTTTAGCTGTCTATCCTATCTAAAGCCATCTAGACATTTAATGCAATCCTTATCAAAACACCAATGGCATTTTTTTGTACAGAACTAGAATGAACAATCCTAAAATTTGTGTAAGACTGCAAATAGCCGAAGAAATTTTGAAAAAGAAAAACAAAGCTGGAGGCATCGCATTTCCAGATTTCAAGTTATACTACAAACTGTAGTCATCAAAACAGCATGGTACTGGCACAAGAATAGACACATAGATCAATAGAGCAGAATAGAAAGCCAAAAATAAACCCACAATCATATGGTTAATTAATCTTCAACAAAGCAGGAAAGAATATCCGATGGGAAAAAGACAGTCTCTTTAACAAATGATGTTGGGAAAACTGGACAGCCACATGCAAAAGAATGAAACTGGACCACTTTCTTATACTATGCATAAAAATAAATTCAAAATGGATCAAAGACCCAAATGTGAGACCTGAAACCATAAAAATTCTAGAAGAGAACACAGGCAATTCTTCTCTGATGTCAGCTATAGCAACTTCTTTCTAGATAGATCTCCTGAGGCAAGGGAAGTAGAAGCAAAAATAAACTATTGGGATTTTGTCCAAATAAAAAGCTTCTGCACAGTGAAGGAAACAATCAACAAAACTGAAAGGCAACTACAGAATGGGAGAAGATATTTGCAAATGACATATCCAATAAAGGGTTAGTATCCAAAATGTACAAAGAACTTCCAAAATTCAACACCTAAAAAATGAATAAACCACTTAAAAAATGGGCAGAAGATATGAATGGGCATTTTCCCAAAGAAGATATACAGTTGGCCAACAGACACAGGAGAAGATACTCAACATCACTCATCATTAGGAAGTGTATTATTTAGATTGCCCATTTTCCTGCACTGGCCTTGTTGGGAAGGCCAATGGAGAGGCTAAGGCCCCTCAACCCATGCCTGGGTAGCTCCATTTTATAGGTACAAACTTTCACAGTCACAGCAAATACACAACATGACCAAGATCACACGGCTAGGTTGTGGCTTGGGGGTTTATGGCAGATCTGGTGCTAGACTTAGGATGCCTTCTAGGAAATAACATCTGAATGCCACTGGTAGGGACACCTGGGTGGCTCAGCAGTTGAGCATCTGCCTTAGGCTCAGGGCCTGATCCTGGGGTCCCAGGATCAAGTCCCACATTGGGCTCCCTGCATGGGGCCTGCTTCTCCCTCTGCCTGTGTCTCTGACTATCTCTTTCTGTGTCTCTCATGAATAAATAAATAAAATCTTTAAAAAAAAAGAGTGCCACTGGTAGCTGCTGGACAAGCAGAAAGAGAGGATGCAGCATTGCTGAAATCTTGCTATTTACCCTAAATATATCCAGCAAGGATCTTTACATTCAAGGATTCTCAATGTTTCTGTTTTCATAGACAGAATGGCCATTTAAGGACCCTGAGTTCTAGTTTTGACATTAAGTAGTTCTGCGGAAAAAAAAAAAAATTCCCCTAATTATTTGCCTCATGTCCATTTCCCCTTCTTTCTTATTTACAACCCTCCTTTTCAGTTACTTTTCTGTTTTTGTCTTGTTTTCATGTGTGGGTGTAGACATGTGTGTACATGTGCGTGTGTGCATGCTCCAAATGTGTTCAGCTAACCAGATGCCATTTCTCAGACCAAACTTGTCCATGAATGGTCAGGCCACTGCTGTGACCAGTGAGATACTCTTGGCTGGGAAGTGGAGAGAGGCTCCTTCAGGGAGGAACCGAGTTTGAGTGCATCTCTTCTGCTCTTTCATCTTCAGGCTTTTTGCTGCCTGGCAGGGGGATGAAATGCTGTAGTCCCTGCCCAGGGCACATGTGGGAGACCACGAAAGTACACACAGCTTAGATTTTTAAGGAAAATGGGACTATCACACCAGTCCCGAATTGCCCACCTCAGATTTATTTTATGTGGGACAAAATATGTCCTTATGTGTTCAAGGCATTATTAATAGAAGGTTTGTCTTCTATATACCCAGACCCTAACTCATCAATCGTGTGATCTCGATCAAGTGAATTCCCACTCCTACCCCTAAGTTTCCATGTCTGTAAAACGGGCTCTGTGAAGGGTGGAAAGAGGAAGCTGGCATTATGATTAGGTGATTTCAAAAGCACTCCTAGTCTATTATTTCATGGTTCTATTCAGATCCCTGGTATCCTATCTATTCTGAAGCCTCAGAATATTGATTCTTAGGCCTTTCCTTAACTCCCTCAAAGGTCCAAGTTTTAAGATAAATCATATTATTGTTATTATTAAAGATTTTATTTATTTATTCATGAGAGACACAGAGAGAGGCAGAGACACAGGCAGAGGGAGAAGCAAGCTTCCTGCAGGGAGCCCGATGTGGGACTCAATCCTAGAACTCTGGGATCATGACATGAGCCAAAGGCAGATGGTCAACTGCTGAGCCACCCAGGCATGCTGATAAATCATCATTGAAATAAACATGAGAAGAGATCTACTCCTTTAAAGAGCTTTTTTTTGCTAGGTGTTATTTTTAAGTGTGTGTGTGTGTGTGTGTGTGTGTGTCTTTCCAGAAAACTTTATTTTTTTTTAAAGATTTTATTTACTTATTCATGAGAGACACACACAGAGAGAGAGAGAGAGGCAGAGACACAGGCAAGGGGGGAGAAGCAGGCTCCACGCAGGGAGCCTGACGCGGGACTCGATCCTGGGTCTTGAGGATCACACCCTGGGCTGAAGGCGGCTCTAAACCGCTGAGCCACCTGGGCTGCCCACTTTTCAGAAAACTTTAATTCTTAGCATAATAAAACCTTATTCAATTGGATTCTACTAGATAAATTGTGTGGTAACTTAGAGTCTCAGCCAAAGATGACTTCAATTGTAAAACAAATTACTTTTTTGGGGGGGAAAAAGAAAGGATGCCCCAAGTAAATCAGCTATAAATAAGGCAAATTTATCTCTGCTCAGAACTGTTCTCAACTACTGTGGAGAATTTATTCACATAACTAATTAATGTACTAATTAGAAACCATTCTCATCCAGCTCATTACATTTTGCTCACTGACAGAATTTTGCGGGTGGGTCTCCATTCAGCGTTGGAAGGGAGCTGGAAGTAGGAAGGCCTCGTTCCTTTTGAGGTATGGAATTCACACCTCACCGCCCCATCTACCTGAGTCAGTGACATTGGCTCCTGGTTAATTCCTATGTCTCAGGTAAAAGATGAAATGCCACCCCTTTTTCCTTAAATTATTGGTATTTCAGAGTTTTCATTTCCTCCAGGTTATGACACTCTGAGGGTTTCTTGGGGACAAGAATCCAATAGTGACACCAAAAAGATACCAGAAGCCCTGGTTTCTTAATGTAAATGGTTTTCTTTTATATATATATATATATAAATTTATTTTTTATTGGTGTTCAATTTGCCAATATAGAATAACACCCAGTGTTTTCTTTCTCTTTTTGTGTTGCAGCCAGGAGGAAGAGAAACTGACAGGAGTACTGAAAAGCCAAGAGGCCTGTGAGTCACAGAAGTTTCTTCTCAGACATAGAAGTCCACTGGGGACAAGACAAATGCCAAGATTTCTCTGACATTCATCAGCCAGTCTCTTGGTTGTGCAAGACTCTAGGCACGTCCCCCGAGAGTGAGAAACAGGTGTTCAGTCTACCTGAAAAAATGCTACACGAATGAGGGTTATTTTTTTTCTTGAAACTCCCTAAGCTCTGCGCCCAAACCCTAACTCATGAATTGTGTGATCTTCGTGTATTGTGCACAATGACAGGTTGTATTCAACAGGAGCTGGTGGAGATAGAGTGAGTGTAGGCGCGGGAGGTGGATCCAGTTGCCTGACCAGTCTATACCTTTGCTTCCCAGGTGCCGCTACTGGAGTTCAGTGATACCAAATTCTGAGGGTTGTGGGAAGCAGACAGATCTGCCATTTCCCATTTCAACCTGTGTTCTAGATCTTCTGAGGAGTGAAGTCTTAAAGCCAACAACTTGTCTCAATTTCTGCTTGTTTTTATTGGCTCATATATTGTATCTTGCTGTGCATCCTCTCCTACCCTTCTCAGACTTGGAGGTATCTGGTGACTCTTTGAAGGTCACATATAAGATTTCATCCTTCTTGTCGCTCCTTTCAACAGCCCTCTCTTCCCTTTGGGTGATTGCTGCCTTTCCCCCTCATTATAATTCATGCCGAGATCTGTCCGTCCCAAGTCCTATGGTCAACATCTTCCAGCTCGTACCTCAAACTTCCAGTTTCATATTCTAGCTACTGAGGCAAGAAGAATTGATCCTTCCTAAGACATTACTGACAGGCAGACCTTGTCTACCTTTCTCAGAAAACTCATTTATATTTTAGCAGAGCTCTCCAGTGCCACAGAGGAATGACTATGACATTTTAAGCAGGTTGAGTAGATGATTCTCAGGGTGAGAGCAGAGGGGCTATCTCTGCTTCTCAATACTCACCTGATCAATGACTGTGTACACTTTCCCTGCTTGTTAGCAGTGCTGACGATACAGCAAGATTGTCAATGTGAGTTCAGAGTTGATGTCTGCTGGGGCATTTGGGCCTCAGAGATCCTTTCATCTCCTCTTCCCATTCTTGAAATGGGTAAATGAGGGGTAGGGGTAGGGCTTACTAGGTTCCAGAAGCAGATGCCCCTGGGAGGACAACAGCTCCCCATTCTTGCCTGTTTTGTGGTATTTTTGACAGTGCAGAGAAGTTACTAGGGTCGTCCTGTTTTACCTCCTTTTTGCTGCATTGAGAAACATCTGAAATAAACCAAAGGTAGACCTTGAATATTCAGACACCCCAGTAGAACCCACTCTTTCAGGCCTGATTTATGCCTCCCTTCCTCCCAAGCACACATTCTAATTGCTCCATGCTTCAGGGAACGTCATCTCCCTGGAGCATCGTTGAAATGTATACAGTGACTTCCACAGAAGACATAACTTAAGAATTACAAAGTGTTCAACTAGTTGTTAGTCTTGTCTTGTCAATTAGATGGTAACCTTTTTTAAGGGCAGAGAGCTTTATCAGCCCCACTCTTCCTGGGTGTGGTAGTGCTGAGCTTAGCTCTGGGTCACCAGCTCAGTTCCACATGGTACCTGCTAGGGTCATGCTGCTCGAGCATGAACGGATGTGCCCCCTACCCCCCATCTTCAAGTCTCAGAATGGGGCTGATTTGAGATTTCATTCTTTCACTGATATTGGGAGTTTCTTAGTGGAGAAATGGGGACCCTTTAGGAAGTGCTACAGAAAGAACGCGTGGTGGAAGGACTGTTTCCTACAAGCGAGGCCCACCGTGGCCTTTTGATGGGGGGGAAAGAGAAAGCAAAAAAGACTTTCATCCTCGAGCTGCATTTAGATGCCTTTGGAGTATGGGGAAGTGTTGTGAGCTATTTCAATCCCAGAAAGCAGGCTTAAAAAGTGAAATAAATAATTGACCATTTTAAATCATTTAAACCACTGGTTCTTAACCTCTTTGGAATACGGAGCCCCTTGGAGAGTGTGTTGGGTACTACTCACCCTATGTTGAAATAAATGCACATATATACACATAAACTTCTGCAAATAAATTCAAGAGATTCAACAGCCCACCAAATGACCATCCTCAGCCCCCCGGCTCTGATGGCATCAGCACTAGTCTCACTGTCCTCCCTGACTGTGCTCCCAGCAGAATTAAGCCAGTCAGACTGAACCCAAAGCCTCATAGGCAGTTTCTGATGGGAAAATGTTAATGTTCTTCAGCAGAGCATGGGGCTGGAAGAAGTAGCCTGTATTTTTCAGGTGCCAAAGTCCCATTTGGGGATCTGAATAGCGTACTCATTTCTCTCAAGGACTATAGCAAGTCAAATAAAACAAATTGAAGCCAACATGTGACACGTTTATGTGTGTTCATGCATGGACAGGTTTCACTCCCCCTGGAGAATCAGGCTCCGTACAATCAGTGTGATTTCAACCTCAAAATCCTTTGTCATGCTCTCCTCTCACATATTTCTGGTTTCTAGTTGACAAAGGAATAAGAATCTATTTTTTTCATTGTGGGGGAATGAATAGGGCTGGGAAAATGAGGTCAAGGATGTCAGTGGAATTGAAAGAGGGAGACAGGGACATCTTTTGTGTTAAGTAAATGACCTTCCAAGTCAATGGAAGCCTCCGGGAGTGAAATGAGGGAGTTTCCCCATCAGGAGCCATGACCTCTGATGAAACAGCACGGGCCACCATCCCATCCTGAGCAGGAACACCCTTCCCATTTCCAGGGCTTTCCGTGAAGATATTCAGTTGCAAGTCAGACTCGAATGCAAGTGGTCCTTTAACAAATGCATTGTGCAGTCTCAGCAGACCTCAAAGCCCTTCAGATGAAAATGTACCTTTACCTGAAGCCCTAACTTCCAAAGATGTGTTGCTGAGAATTGGGAAGTGCTGGGACACCACAGAGAGGCACTGACACCAGGACTCTGTCATTCAGAGCACTAGCTCCATGAAGTGCGGTTAGGGGATTGCTCTGGACTACACTCTGGCCCCCGACAGTGTTGGTGGTGGCCGAGCTGGTAGGGGGAGCTGCTTCTGCCTCGATGGTTAAATAAAGATGCCGGAATGAGGGTGTGAACATTAGGGAGTGGAATGCTACCAGCTCCAGAGGAAAGGAACATAGAAGAAGAAAAGAGGACAGCAGGCAATGATGTGCAGAGCCTCCTTCCGCAGGCTTCATCATCATCGAGATTGTCCTTCAGTTCATTCGTCCATTTCCTCATAGAAAAATGTCTCGATCTCCTGTTTTGTCTGGGTCATGCTGGTTTGCAGGGGAATTGCCATCTTCAACAGAGAGAAGAGATTTCCTGTTTCATGGAGACAACACTCCAGCGGGAGAGGAAGCTCTTAAGCGGCAAACTGCATAATTAGTCTTTCCTTCAGAATTCTCTCCGCCAGAAAAGCAATAAGAAAATTGGCAGAAAGTGTCAGAATGAACTTTTCTAGAACTCTAAAAATTAATCAAGGGCTTGCAGCAATCCTGGGAGCATTTATTCAAGAAAAATAGCCAAGCCTCTGTATAATCAGCAATCTGTATTTTAGCTTACTCTGTTCCACGCCCCCTCTCCCCAGCTCTGCAGTGGGCTAGAAAACCATCAGCTCTCCCCCGGTGAGAATCAGTGGCCCCTAGAGTGGGCACCATGAAGGGGGAAGCCCATCACAGCCTCGCCCCAGGATGTAAGAATCATTACTGTTGGACCACAGTGTGGTTTTCTGAAAGACACCACTGGGAGGGCTGCTTCGGTTTCACCTGATTCAGAACCTGCTTGGCACACCAAGCCTTTTCCCAGGTCCATTTGTCAAAAACATTTAGAGGCCGTTGTTTACCTATGAAGCTGATGATGGCTGGGCAAACAACACACTAATCAGAACACTCGGAAAATCTGGAAAAAGAGATGTTCACAGAGAGCCCTGGCAGGGTCTTGGGAATCAAGAAACACAGGGTGGGAGTGAACAGCCTAGGGCTGTGAGCGCACTCTGGAAAGTTCTTAGGTCTGGGCTGACCTTGAGCCTCTCCCTTACTTTCTTGTTTCTTCACATGACTCATGGTTTCCTGTTGAAAATGGAGTTTTTCAAGTACTATGACATGGCAACTCTGGGAACGACTATCCTTACTCTTTATAGTCATTTTGTTCCATTCTTGCTTAGAGACTTTTCCACATACAGCCATTGGAGCCCATGTTCAGGTAGCTTGCTGGTCAGCTAATGGTTGCACAGATATTTTGTTAAAAGTTTGGAAACAGCAAGTCTGTTGGGCTCTGCTGAGTGTGTGTGTGTGTGTGTGTGTGTGTGCATGTGCACACATGCATGCCCCTGGGCACCTGTTGCACACCTAGCCAGGCAGTCAATAACTCTGTCTCAGTCTACATTTCTTAGTGTGGAAGGGGCCCACCCAGAGATCACATATGGTGGAATGGGTTTATACTTGCCAAATCTAGAGAGATAGGAAGTGGATTAGTGGTTGCCAGGGGCGGTAAGGAGGATGGGATGGGATGATCCCTGAAGATTATGGTATTTCTCTTCATGCTGATGAAAATATGCTGGGATTAAATAGGGATGATAGGGAATATATTAAATATGCTTGTGAATATACCTAAAATAATTTAATTGCACACTCAAAAAGGGTGAATTTTATGGTTTGTAAATTATATCTCAATTCAAAAAAGGCTATATGGGGCAATCTGGACTTGGTCAATGAGATATCTGCTCTGACCATGGTGATTTCATAGAGACTGGATTTATCATCCAGACTGGGAGACTGAAAACCAGTAAAAAATCCCATGGACAATGGGTTTAATCCCTGGGACATGAGGTGGTAGAGATGCATGATCTCTGAGGGGCAAGAAACAAAGTCTCACAAGTGCCCTAGATTCTTGCCCCAAGAGCTGTCCTGCCGTAGTGTGGGAAGTGGTGTAGCAGTCATAGACCAGAATCTTGCAGAGCTGAGGAGTTGGTGCAGGAGTTGGTGCAGGACCTTGGAGAGGTACTTTGGTAGATTACCAGAAATGGCAAAGCTGCAAATGGAGAGTAACCAGAGATCTACAAAAGACTCCTCTCAAATATTCACCAAAGAGCTAACCTGCACACGCACATGAGGAAGCTCTCAAGGGCTTGGATGGAAGCCACATGACTGGAAGTCACAGCACCCAGCACTCACACAGGACCACACTAGTGCCCATTTCCACCAAGGAGACTGGAAAGCTTCACAATACATCCGATATTGGGTGCACTACTCAGAAGGGTGTCCTTCAGTAGTATGAGATCACTAGCCCCATACTCACATACCCAACAAGTTTTCAAAACAAGACCTAAAAAGATCAAACTGCTTCCAAGGAACTTAATGCATTCTGGGGTGGGGGTGGGGGACTAAAAATATTTTTAGATAATTCTAACAAATTTTTAAATTATTTAATAAAAATATAATAAAACTTTTTAAAAACTTAAGTTATAAATAAAAATGTTCAGCTTCTTACAAGCTAAAATTCACAAAGCCTGGCATTCAAAGATTGTTAAGCATTAAAAATCAGAAAATCACATAATAATACAGATAATAATCAATCGAAACTAACCCAGAAAGGCATGAATGTTTGAGATAGCAGAAGGAGACATGAAAATCATATTTATAACTACATACCACGTATCCAAAAAGCTAAGCAGGAGCATAGAAATCACTTTTAAAAAACCCACTTAAATTTCAAGGAATGAAAACTCCAATATCAAAATGAAAAATACATAGAAAGGAATTAATGGCAGACTAGGCATTGCAGAAAAGATAAGAGACATTGAAAACACAGCAGCAGAAACCACTCAAAATGAAACTTAGAGAAAAACTCAAAAGAAGAAAATCAACAAGGCATCTGAGAGTTGCAGCACCAGCTCAGGCTGCCCAGTGTGTGTATTATGGGAGTGCCTGAAAGAAAGGGGCTGGGGGAGAAGCCTAGCTGGAAAGTGTTCAGGATAAGTCGGCAACATGGCGTCCAGGCTTGGTGGGTCCAGCTCTCCTATAGGACCTGTGAGCTCCAGCTCTCCTGCAGGCCAGAGCTCAGACCCAGCACCTCCAGACAGAGCTTCCTTCCCTGCCGCCCTGAGTCTCCTCTTCTCTCAGTTGCTGATTTAGGAAGGTTTGCCCAGACCAGCCTCTGAACTGATCCATGAGGTGCCTGAGTCTACTCCATATTTGTCTCCTTTCAGGGAATACCATCCTTCATGCTGAGCCCCTTTGGCCTGTGCTCACTTGCCAAAGGCACTGGCACTCTGCTCCTCTTCTGTCCTTCCTTTCTCTGTGCTTCCCCCCCCCCCCACCTAGTGAGCAACAGCCCTCTCTGCCTCTTCCAGCTCTTTGGCTTGGTGCTGGCCAGGGGGCTTGGGTACCTTGCAGCTAGGCATCAGGGGTAGACAGTCCCATGGAAGTCCTCAGCTAAGCCCCTTCCCCAGCTCACTCCCCACTACCCATGATTGTCATAGATTTGCTCTTGCAGAAATGGCCCTGGAGCCTCAGTTTCCATGTGATGACCTGGCATCACCTAGCCCTCTTCTGGCTACAGCCCTCTCTGGGAATGTGGCAGCTCCTCCCCCGAGTCATTGATTATTCCAGGGACAGATTATTAATTAGTAATTCTTACTCAGTAGTTATAACTTCAACACAACTCTGACTTGCTGGAAGAAGTACAGGATGTGGGCAGCACTTAGAGCAGAAAGATCTGACCCAGTCTGAGGACCATGGCCTGGGAGGTGATGCTGAAATGAGACACTTGGGACCACTGAAGGAAATAAATGAAAAAGGGATTTAGGAAAGGAAATGGAAGAGTCTGCAGCTTGGCTTTTCTGAGTAACTGGGACTGTGTGGCTGGAGGGGAGGAAAAGGGAGCCAACGTGAGAGGTCACATGAACTGGGCTCCTTGTGATAGACCAGAGTGCCAGGACTTTATCCTCAGAGCAATGGGACACGCTCTGAAAAGTTTTGGTTGACAGGGGGCAGTGGGGTCAAACAATTTGGACTGAACTGTAACAAGCTAACTGGAGAATGGATTAGGGGTGGACAGCACTGTTTGTGACACCAGCACAGGATTCTACACGTCTGTACCAGAGCTACAGCCATGGAGAACAAGGAGGAGGGCCCATTTTGGAGCTAATTATAGGGGCCATCACCAAGATGGTCCCACCTCTTCTTTCTTCCTCACGATTGGAAATTCAGCTCAACAAAAGTGACAGTTCCCTGTGTAATGGTGCAGGGGTATGAATGAGACATGGGAATAGTACAGGCACCAGGAGTGAGCTTACAAAATGAAACTATTTCCAGAACTTTCCTGTTTGGGATTACTAATACATGAGAAAAACTGGAGACACCAAAGATCTTTAGAATCAAATGTCAAGGTAAGGGGGCCAACCCGAGTTCTAGAAACACTGACCTTCACTGCAGACAGTGTGGCCTTGGGTCAGAGAAAGTTTCCTGGAAGTTTTGCCTGAGTGTGGTCTGGATGGAGACAGGTATTTACATAATCTCAGGAAAGTAGAGCTTTGGTATTGAAAGCTTTATGGTATGGAAAGAATTTGGTATTTTATAGGACCACAGCCATCAGCCCATCCCAGGAAATCAGTATAGACAGAAGAGATTCTCGTTGAAATAAACATAATTTCTCACCTGTGAAGGGCAATAACATTTCAGAGGCAGGTGAACAAGAAGTTTAATGAAGCTATAAGTGTTTAAAAAGTCATAAAATCACCATTTCCTCTTCCCCCTTCACGGATGAGTTCAACTAGGGTTCAACCGCCAGGTGTACATGTGAGCACCAGGCCCCGGCCATGTGCCAGGAGTCACAGCTAACTGGGTCTGCATGCCTCCTGTTCCCTGGGGGTTTGGGTGTGGAGATTTCAAAGACCCTTCCAGAGGCTGATAGCTCTTCTCAGTTGAGCATTTCCTTGTTCCCTTGTGTAAAATCTACACATAGAGCTGGAGGATATTAAATTAAACTCTCACTTGATGGGGTCCACTCACCTATTTCAGAATATATGGTCAGTGCCCATGACCCAAAACATCTGTGACAGTTCATGTGTCAACTTGACTGGGGCCACAGGGTGCCCAGTTATTTGGTCAGACATTATTCTGAATGTATTTGGGAGGATGCTTTTTGCATGAGATTAACATTTGAGTTGGTGGACAGAGTAAAACAGATTGCCTCCCCTAGAGTGGATGGGCCTCATCCAATCAGTTAAAGGCCTGAATAGGACAAAAGGCTGAAACACACACAAAAACAAAGAATTCCTCCTGCCTGACTTCCTTGAACAAGGACATCGGCTTTTCCTGCCCTCACATATGAACTAAAACTTCAGCTCCTCCTAGGTCTCCAGCCTGTTGACCTTCCAACTAGAAGCCAACATTATTGGCTCTCCTTACTCTCCAGCTTGCACACCCACCCTGTAGATTTTAAGGCTTGCCAGCCTCCCTAAACCTGTAAGCGGATTCCTTATAATAAATCTCTTTCTATGTATATATAGGCTACTGGTTTTGTTTCCCTGGGAAACCCTAACACAGATTCCTGCCCTTGCCTTCTAGGGACTCTGAAGATCTGCTTCCAAAAAGCCTGGGATAGCATCCTTCAGCCTTCTCTCCATCTTGTCCCTAAGGGGAATGTGTTACTCAGTAGTACAGCCTGACCTTCAGCAATTCTTGCACTTCTGCATTTCTCTCTTATGTCAGGATGGGATTCTCCCTCCACCTTCCACACTCCCTGCACTGCCTCTTGGCACCAGCAGAGCCAACAAAGGAAACCAGAGCCAGCTGTGTCTTCTCTCAGCTGATTTTCCCCCTGGAATACTGAAGGATGCACTTTCCTCTCCATCCCTCTCCACTGAATGTTTTTATTTAAAAAGTACTTTTACTTCTTCCCCAAGCATGAACCGGAGCAGCTTCCTACTGGCCCCGGAGTGAGACCTACTTGGCTTTAGTGGAGCAGCCTGAGAGCAGCCATAGCTAAGACCCCTTCCCATCTATGGCTTAGGTCTAAAAGGACACCTCCAGCCTGAAAATGAGAGGTTGGAGAACCATTTATCATTCAAATGGTCCTCAAAAGAAAGCTGGGGTAACAATCCTCATATTAGATCAATTAAAGTTTATCCCAAAGACTGTAGTAAGAGATGAAGAGGGACACTATATTATACTTAAAGGGTCTATCCAACAAGACCTAACAATCATGAATATTTATGTCCTAATGTGGGAGCTGCCAAGTGTATCAATCAATTAATGACCAAAGTAAAGAGATACTTAAGTAATACACGAATAGGAGGAGACTTCAACACAGCACTTTCTGCAAATGACAGATATTCAAAGCACAACATCACCAAAGAAAAAAGAGCTTTAAATGGTACACTGGACCAGATGGATTTCACAGATATATACAGAACTTTGCATCCGAACACAACTGAATATACATTCTTCTCAAGTGCACGTGGAACTTTCTCCAGAATAGACCACATATTGGGTCACAAATCAGGTCTCCACTGATAGCAAAGATTGGGATTGTCCCCTGCTTATTTTCAGACCACAATATTTTGAAACTATAACTCAATTACAAGAAGAAATTTGGAAGAAACTCAAACACGTAGAGGTTAAAGAGCATCCTGCTAAAAGATGAATGGGTCAACCATCTATGACTTAGGAACAGGTAGAATCCAGGATGGGGTTTCTCTATTTTAATTGCTCTCTTGTTTCTTTCCTTTTTAAGCTATTCCTATGTAGAGACCTGTTGGAGCTTGTGTAGCCTCTGTCCTTGGAGAGGCCAGGGTTTTATTAAGGGGTACACATATAAGAGAAAATGAGAGGATTCATGCTCACAGCTGCCAGAGACCTATTGAAAGATCACATTTAGGAGAGCTTCTTGTGTTGACCCAGTGCCTTATTGGGATGGAAGGCACCCAGAGAAATTTAACCTGTTAAGTGTGTCCCTCTTCATACCCAACTTGGAATTCATTTATACTCTTAGTCATGCTCATCCTTCTTTGAAGGTGCCATGTTCTTCTTGAGACCATGGCTTCTGTTGTACTGTAGATTCCACCATAATTCCCTTCTTTCTCATCTTTTCCACGTGGATTATTCTGGCATCTTGAAAATTAGTTGAAAATAAGGTCCCTCTGTTCAGTTTCATTGATTTCTATGTCTGTCCTCCATCCCATGTAGTCTTGATAGGACAGCTTCACAGTAAGCTTACAAGTCATATAGCATTCCCCAAGCTTCTTTTTATTCTTCAAAATTGTTTTGGCTCTTTTAGGTTCCTCTATTCCCAACATTTTAGAAATCCCTGAGTATTTTTTAATTTTGTATGATATTTTGTTTTTTGGCCTGTATGATCTCTATATCTTTAGTTGCCTGCCAAAAATCTTAGTGAAACTATTCAAAGCTTTAGCTTAAAAATATTAGGTGATTTGCTCAAAGTTAAGCTATTAGTTGACCATGTCCCTAGTCAGGTCATGACTAAGGTCACATTTATTTCGGGTACTGCAAGTATCAGTAGCAGAGAGTAGCAGTTCAACTGTGTTAGGACCTCATTGCAAACATATTAGAGCGCTGAGATACTATTAGGGTTGCATTGTAACTTTTCCCCCACTTCTGCCAATATCCACCAGAAAAATAGAGCTGAATGACAGGTATATTAAAAAAAACTTATTCATAAATTGGTTTCCATTTTTGTGCCAGTGAGGGTATTATTAACTTTTATAAAATGGATAGGAGTAGCTGGACCATTTGATTGGTCAATAATAGCACTAAGCCTGGTGCATAAATCTTTATGAGCATGCAGGTAGAAATTCATTAGCCACATTATCCTCCTTCATACTGTTTCCCATAAAAAAGACAGAAAAGGTACTTAGGGAAAAGCTTGAACACTATTCCTATAACCTTTTTTTTCTCTCCTTTAACTCAATGTAAATATACTACGGGCTGTCAGCTCCTTATTGGAAAAAGAGGCTTAATAGCAGTTGCAATGTCAGGAAAAATAAAGCAGTGGGTTTCAGACTTGAATGTCACCATATCTTTGGAGGCAAGAGCAGGAAAGGAATTGGTGTTGGGCCAAATTGAAAATGTTCAGCTTCAGCTTCAAGTATACACCAGAAATGAAACAAGGGCTTATTAAGGAGTTAAACTCTCTGAGCAAAAATGTCTTTTATTTTGCTTATGAAAAATGATATGCAACTAGCATGGTGTTGGATGCTAGGGCTAGGGGGCTGGTAAATGGGGCCATTGCTAAAGAAGCAGAAGGCAGAGTCCTCATACCAAGCTCATTCTCGTTAAAGGTATATTTCTCTCATGGAAATATCTCAGAAACAACACAGGAGAACAACACAGCTGCCACACAGCTGAGTGGACGGTCAGCTGGTATGGCATATACAACACATTGAATAAAATTCAGAGAATTGAGAGATGATTGAAAATCCATTTGAACAAAATTGGCTTCCTGGGTTGAGTATTAGACTCGACCTTACTTATAAGACAGCAGTGTTGAGGTAGACAGGTGGAAAGAGGGCCCAAGTTTTCACAGGTAGGTCAAGAGAAAAGATGGAAGGTGAATCCTGTTCCTTCATCTGTAAAATAAATGGAGCTAATGTTACAAGGTAGTGAGGCAGCATAGCAGTAGGGACAGCCCGAGGATGCTGCAGCCAAATAACCATCCAAATTCTCATGGGTTAAAGTGTAGTTTTATTCCTCATTATCCTACATGTCCACTGTGGTTCAGGAGGGGAGACGAGTCAGCATGGTCACTCAGGGACCCACACCGATGGTGCAGCTGCCACCTTGAACACTTTTATCTTTGGGCCCCAAAGACAAGAGAGCCTTGGAGGAGGATTTCCTATCAGCGATTCAGTGTTTCAGCCTGTCCTCACAGTGATGGGCTTGTAACTCATGGAGCAGGACTTATCACTCACCACAGTGGGGCCAGGAATAGAATACCATGTTTCTGGAATGTGGGAAAATAAAAAATATTTCAACAAAATTAGTGTTTGCCACAACTAGGTTCTGTGAGGATTGAGTAAGATAATACCTGTCAAGGGCTTAGCACCATGCCTGAACCATACTGAGTCCTCAGTAAATAACAGCTTTTATAGTTATTAAGGTGTGAGCCTGTGAATTTTTTTGGCAAATACTAAACCAGATGCTCTTTAATAACTATTTTACCATATTATTTTTTAATCTGTACAACTCTGAAGTATTATCATCATTCTCTTACAGATGAGGACACAGAGTATGAGCCCTTAAGCAATATCCCTGATGTTATACAGCTTTTACTGGCTAAGTATGGACTGGTGTCCAGGTAAGTTGGACTCCAAATGCTATTTTCACTATGTGACATAGTCTTTATAAAAGATCCTTTCAGTACTATGGTTTGTAGGGAATAGAAGTGTTTTGAGTTCTATAAGTGCATTCACTTTGTGTAAAAATAAAATTCCAACATCTATTCATTAAATATATATTCTATGTTACTAAATCTTCTCTTAGGTTCCGAGGCTTAAGACACAAAAGATCTCTGCCTGCAAGTTATCCAAATATTGATGGGAAAGATAAATAAGTAAACAGACACTTGCAATATTATGTAGCAAGTACCCTACCAGAGATGTTATTGATAATGTGCAGAGGAGGAACAATTAGCCCAGAATGGAGGCAGGACAGGGAAAGCTTCTTAGCTAGGTGACATATGGGCTGAGTCCGCAAAGTCTAGCACAAAGATAATTGGGTAAAGGACATGGGTTGGAAGCACACATTCCAGGCTGAAGCAGCCACGTGTGAAAGCATGGAACTTAGACAGCATAGCACAACCAGGATGTTAAGTGGTTGTTCATGGCTGTGGGACAGAAAGGGAGTGTTGGTGGCAGTGCCAAGAATTAAATCTACATAGATAGACTCTGACTGGATCTTGAAGGGCTTTCAGGGATGCGCTGAGAGATGTGGATTCTATTCTGAATCAGTAAGGATCCTTTCAATGATTTGAAACAGGAAGGTGACATTATTAGACTGGCATTTTAGAAAGAGCGTTCTACCAAAAGAGAGGACTTTGGATTAGAGGGTTCTGAGCCCGGATGCCTGGGTGGCTCAGTTGGTTAAATATCTGCCTTTGGTTTGGGTCATGATCTCAGGGTCCTGGGACTGAGCCCCACATCAGACTCCCTGCTCAATGAGCAGTCTGCTTCTTCCTCTCCCTCTGCCCCTTCTCTTGCTTGTGCTCTTTGATCTATCTAAAAATAAATCTAAAAAAATAATAAAATAAAAACAAAGGGGCTGGACTTGGATACAGTGAAATCCTGTATCCAAGCAAGAGCTAGGAGGCTTTGCAAATTAGTCTTGGTGAGATTTGATTTAGGTTTGAACTTAAGCAGTAGATTCAAAGACAGAATAAAGGGAACATATAGGAAGGTATAGCTCTGCAGCTGGATGGCCCTTCAGAGATGTTCCCAACCGAGGTGAGCTAGTCAGGCCTTTGTACTCCTGCACGAGCCAGTCATCGGATGTGGGCAGGGTCACCCAAGAGAGGCAGTTTCCTTTGAGCAAGGACTGTTTAGCCATGCCACTTCTGCACACATACTCCTAGCAGCTGAAGGGACACACTGGAGGGATGAGAACCTATGGAGCACAGCATGGCATCCACCACGGCCATGGGATATTCTAGGCCTTGCTCCACATGCATTTTCACAATGCAATTCACTTGATCCTTACAACAAACAATGAGATAGGTGCTACTAGTCCTCTTATTTACAGCTGAAGAAGCTGAAGCAGGGGCAGGCTGAACTACTTCCTCATGGTTGTAGAGAACCAGCACTCACAACCAGTACTCAGGCATCCAGCTTGCACTCTTTCCCGCTCTCTGCTGAGCCAGGGGATACAGCTCTTGTGTCTGTCACCCACGTGAATGGCTGTGCAGTGTGGTCCTGACTCGAGTGGCAATTTTGCATCCCTCCCTCCCCCTATATCTTACTATGAAGTCAGCTCCTCTTGGATAGCACACACCATTTGCAGATTTTGTACTTGATGTTTCAGAGAATCTTGTGCCATTTTCTAAATGTCTAGTTAATTATGCATTTGTCAATATGCAAGCATTCAGTCTGAAGAAAATAATTGACAAAATAATAATTGACAAATCAACACATAACAGCAAGAATTTGAAATTACAGGAACATGTGAAAATGTAGACTTTCTGGACATTGAAGTAGGTTGGAAATAGATCCTAGGCATTTTCAAAGATGGAGGACGCAGCCACCAGGTGCCTAAAATAAAGTCTGATGACACTCGTACTAATACTGGGGAGGCTATGAAGTGGATTTCCCACATCTCTGTTGGTGGGAGTAAAGAGTGGCACCATTACTCTGAAAAAGTCTGGTTGTAACTCAGTAGATAAATCCCCGAAACACCGCACTGAGGGAAAAAGCCTCACACAAAGAAAAACAGACTGCATCATTCCATTTATGTGAAGTTCCTGAACAGATAAAACTAATCCATTGGGAAAACACAGACTGAATAGTAGTTGCCACACATAGAGGGTGTAGCTACTGAGCAGGAGGGATGTGGGAACTTTGCATGGTGGTGATAATGTTCTCTCCTCTTGATAGCAGTGTTCTGTATCACAAGTGTATGCATTTTGGAAAACAGAGAAAACACTATCAATATTTATACCTGCTTTTATATGGATACTTTGCTCCAATGGGAAAAATGTTTAATTCTACTTAGTGATAAGCATGTTGAAGTACTGGGGGAAGTGTGCAGATGTCTATTACAAACATATTAATATAATAAGATGATAATGGATAGAGAAATGGCTGGATAGATATGTGGTAAGGTGAGTATAATGATATGCAAAATTGGTATAACACTAGATGGATGTTTAATATGAAATTCCTTCAATTTTATTGTGTTTGATATTTTTATAATAAAATATCAGAGGAAAGGATGGAGGATGCAAGTGATTTAGGTTTGATATGCAGGTTTGTAAGACTTTTTTTCTGGGTAAAATGTCCTAGTAAATCTTCCACTACCATTCTTTAATAATCTGAGTAAGACAAGAATACCAAGCACCCACTGGATGCCCTCTACATGCTCGGCCTCCGTCAGGTGCATGGTACATACAATTATAAGATGAAGTGGTTACAGTCTTGCTTATCAATCAAGACCATTCAGTACCATAGCTTCTCTAACAGAGGGGAGGCCACGGTGCTATGGTAACAGAGAATGGCATTGTAGCCAAACTAATGAGTTTTATTTTGGACTGTGGTGTGAAGAATAAAAAAGAATTAAACTGGATGGGGAAGCAGACAGGAGAACAATTAGGAAAGAAAAGTCATTCCAGAGGAATAGTATGTGAGGAAGCATGAATTGTGTAAATGTGGAACAATGGAACGTGCAAAAACTTAAGATGATTTGGGACGATTGCTGAGAAATGGGATTTGAAGGGTAGGAAATGACCATATGGTTAAAGACTCACAGAAAGACAATGACATTTGCGTTTTCAGGAAGACATTGGTGAATGTCAAGAAAGATCACATGTGAATCACCTATTGCTTGAAGATTGCCAATATTCAGTAGCGTAAGGTAGCTGACCTCTTTCTTTGATAAATAAAGAAGGGAAAGCCTTCTCTATGGGGAGAGAAAAGTTTTAAAAAGCATGTGAATCCTTCCCACACATGAACTTTATTTTCATGAATTTCAAAGAAGTGGGGTGGTTGTACCACAGGCATAAGATATCATTTTGATGTATGAAACCTTGCTTCAAAGAAAATCACATCAGACTGCAAAACATGAGCAACCTGAAGTTGTATGTGTGAAGTCTCACAGATCCAAAACTCCCGTCTGAAGGAGAGATACTCGTTGCATTACCTCTCTATCAAGATTTGCTGAGTTGAGCAATTGAATGTTTTATTTGAATAAACATTCTAGTAATGTCAAGATGATCAATTTTAGATCAATCAGAGATGAAAATCAGAGAAAAATTTTAATACTAAGACTATAGGGAAACTTTTTTCCTCTCTACATTCTAGTTATGAACATCAAGTTTCATAACAAGACGAGCTGTGAAATCATGTTTTATTTTTGCTTTGTTTTTGTTGGTGGTACTACAGAAGCACTAAACCACCAGTAAATAGGCTTCCATTTGATGGATTGCCCCGTAAACTAGAGTTTACTATATTTGGAAAACATGAATAAAATCACTACAAGTAAGTTTTATGTTGTAGAATTTAAATATCTTTTTAATGCTTCTGAGAAAGAATGAAGTAATTTTAGATACATCCTGTCCCTCCCTGCCATAGTGCTTTCACTTCCTTAATGCAAGAACAGAAAACATTCTGAAAAATATATGAGCAGTTATGGTTTCCTGCATATTTAAAAGGAAACTGCTCAATCCATCAATGTATTCTTCCTAGGAGAATTGCCTGGAAGGGACAGCCCATGTCCTTTGCTTTTGAGAGAAGCCAGACTGGTTTTGTAAATTGACACTTACTTTCTAAGTCGTCTCTTTGGAAAGGAGTTTTGGTGACTTAGTGGGGACACTTAGTGGTTTTCCATTCTAGGAGGTTTTTACCTCTGATCCCACTGCTGCTTTCCTCTACTTGTCCATTCGCATCTAAATGTAATCTCATCAGCGCCAAAGGTATGATTGGTACCCTGGTCCAAATACTCTTCCATTCTCTGCTTTGAGGATCTGCCATTTCAGAAGTGAATTTCTACTATGAAAGTGACCTGATCCATCTAGACAGGTACAAATCTCCATGTGAAAGGGAGCCTTGAAACAAAAACTCCAAGAAGACTAAAGTATGAGGGATTTTTATATTCTTTAAACCACCCTATTTGCCACTATCTGAAAATCTCTAGTGAATGCAACATTCCTCCTAAAATGCAGACTCGAGAACTAGAACCCTGATATCCATGGGGGTATGAGACATGGACATTAAAATATCTATTTAAAAATTGCAAGATGGATCTGGCATGTCTTTTGAAGTCAAAAAGTAAGAAAGCGGGGGGAAAAAAACAAACAAGCAAGGATGTGGCTTGTCAAAAGGTCACAGGAACCAAAGTAGAAGAGCTCCCAATCATCAAACTAGAAATAAACTAAGAAACAAAATACTGATAGTATTTAATTAAAACTGAAAGTATAAAACCAACATTCGTGATCCCATTCTGACATAAGTAAATGATTGAATAAATAAGTATATGAAGAAGAGAAAACTCTTTCTTATAGAATTTCAATTAACAAGGAAGGAATTAAGGCAAAAGAAAATCATCATTACAACACTAGAATAATAATGGCTGAAGCAAGAGTCCCCATAAATGCTGAAATTAGTGAGAAGAAGTTTAAGGTGAAGTGGGATATTTGTAGTTTCATAGTACAGTAATCCCTAGCTCCTCCATGCACTACTTTGCTTTTTATGATTTACAAATCCTCCACAGTCAGCTTCAGTCTGGAAGCAGATGATTTTCCTTCCAATGAATCACCAGAAGGTCAGTTAGCAATGGCCTCACACTATGTCACATGCATACATCACTCAACTCCCTTTATCTCATCTCATAGGCATTTTATTATCTCATCATCAGAAGAGTGAATGCAGTACAATTAGATATTCAAAAGAGAGACCACATTCACATAACTTACATTACAATCATCATTGTAATTATTCTAGTATTAGAAGCTGCTAGTGTCCTACTATGCCTAATTTATAAATCAAACTATCATTGGTATGCACATAATTTGTCTAGTATACATAGGGCTCATTACTATGTCTGGTTTTAGGCATCCACTAGGGGTTTTTGGAATATATTCTCAGTGAATAAGGGAGGACTACTGTAACTCTCCCCAAAATTTGTTAATTATAAAAAGAAAAATAGTAACATTACAGTGGCATAACCTGAAAGATAACCCTCTCCCAACTGATCAACTTACTTAATTAGTAATAAGATGCATCAACATCATGTACCCCTCACATGATGCATCTATAAGCACATCATGGTAATGGCATATCAGCTTTGTGACATTTTCCCCCAAATCTATAACCTCAATGTAATCATGAAAAAAAATCATTTGAAACCCAATGCAGGAACATGCTATACACTATTTGATCATTCGTCTTTAACAGTGTCAAGGATTTCAAAGAAAGTTAAGGAGAGGATGAGGAACTATCACAGATTGGAGGGGATTATGGGGCATAACAACTAATTGTAATGTAAGACCCTGGATTAGAATAAGCACATTAGTGGGAAGGCTGATAGAATGGAATACAGTTCCAAGTTTAGTTAAAAATGCACCACAGTTAATTTCCTATCTCTGACAAGTGTACCACGCCCCTGGGAGACACAATAGGAAAAGCCGAGTAAAAGGTATATAGGAAGTCTTGTACTAGCTTCAAAACTTTCCGGTAAATTTAGAATTTGTTCAAAATGAAAACGTTTTTTCAAAAATTTAAAGCTCTGCCTAACACTAGGATGCTGTTTCTAACATCCATGTAACATGGATGGCTCATAATGACCTTAAAGCTAGTCATATCAACTTGGTGTTTGTTGCATGAAGAAGGCTCCTGATTCATATTTGTCAACTGTTTTTTTTTTTAAATTAAGTGCAAAAACTTTAATCAATCCTTGTTTTTAAAATACTAATTGGTTTAGTCCTCTATTTTAACCAAAACAGCTCTTTTTAAGTTCTGAGTTTATCATCCACTGTATTACTCCTTCTAACACATAAAATTAGGGAAATTTCAAATTATACCACTGGATTTTTATCTCATGAATATCATAAATATATATTATTCATGAGAATATAGTATATTATTATATGATGTGCATATTATATTGTAAATATCACATGCAGATTTTAAAACTTGGTACTTTCATTGGTTGGTTTGAGAAGGCAACACTAATGCTTACCTTGTCAGCCATTGTGTTTATGAAGCATGTTGTGATTACAGTGTTTTCACACATATTGTGTTATTTGATACAGAACTATGATATTGTGAGAGAAGCATGATAGGATGATCCACTTGAGAGCTGTGTTGGTCTAATACCATGATGGGCCTCCTAGGCATGCCCTCCAGATAAGTCCCTACATTTGTGTCCAGGAGAGCCCTGAGAAGCAACACTGCCATCATAGAATCCACACTTCTGATTGCATAAGAAAGAGTAAGCCCCTTAATTATGAAAACATCAAACTACAAATCGAGATCTGGAAGGGACCTTAATGTGGGATCCAATTTCTCACTAAGGAAAGATGAAAAGACAAAAGCATGGGATTGCTAATGAGCAGTTACTTCTGTCCATGTTTCCGCTCATGGGCAGCTCTCTGCTCCACAAGAGTCCAGATCATTTTTAACATGTCTAGCCATTGACTCAAAATGTGATTTCCTATCAGTATTACCCACTGGTTTTAAATTTCCTTTCTGGAGCTCTACAGTATGTTTAGTTCCCATTCCATGTTCAACCTTTAAGATATGAAGACAGCTAATATTTCTTCCCTTGTTTCCATATATTTCTTTTTCAGAGGGAATATCTCCAGATTCTTCAACCAATACCTTATCTGATATGGTTTCTAGACTTTTAAACTATACTACTTCACCTCTCAAAAACTCTCAAACACATGCAAAGCTTCTCTCAAAATGTGGCAGCTAGAAACAAATCTCAAAATTCTGTTTGTATTCTTATGGGCAATGTGGCTTCCCAAGACTGAAATATATTTCTATTTCCAGTAATCACATCATACTATTGAGTCAGACTGAGCTTGCAATCAACTTTATCTCCATGATCTTTTTCATAGGAATCAAGTCTTCTTCCCCTCCTTCCATACTCTTTCACTTGAACCCATGAGTTAAAAATCCATCAATATGAACTGGATTCAGTTGGATCAGTTCTCTATTGCTGTATAATAAATTGTCCTCAAATCTAGTAGCTTAAAACAATAATAAACACTTACTATTACAGTTTCTGTGGTACAGAAATTTAGAAGTGACTCAGCTAGTTAGTTATGGCTTAGCATCTTTCATAAAGTTGTAGTTAAGATGTTGCAAAGGGCTGAGTGATCTGAAGAGTGGCTGGGACTAAAAGGTCCACTTCCAAGATGGCGCCCTCACATATCTGGAAAGCTGGTATTCTACTGGTAGGAGGTGTCACCTCATCTCCCCTGTGATGCTTGAGTGTCTTCATGACATGGAAACTAGGTTTCCCCAGAGAAAATGTCCTAAGAGGATGACAGAAAAGCTGCCTAGCCATGGAAGTCCCACAGTCTCATCTTCACCATACTTTTTGTCCCACAGATCAGCCCTGTGAAAGAAGTCTGCACAACAGTATGAATAAGGGGAAGCAAGGACTGTTGGGGCCATTTTGGAAGATGGCTACCACAGTGACCCACTGAGTTCTTTTTTGAACCTATATACGTCATGAAACATACTTGTTACCTTTCTTAGACTGTTCATCAATTTGCAAATAACACAAAATTATGTATAACCTAAACTAGTGCTTTTAAAATTGTGCCCAATGAGCATCAAGGGCTATCTACAGGAATCTCCAGAGGTACTCCATGTCCACCACCAGGGAGAGGAGAAGTCAGGATACAAGCTCCAGACACAAGTGTCTGGCTCAACTTAAGCTATATTACTTCTATTCCTTTCCTATGTGAGAGTGTTATATAAAAACACGTCACCAGCAAACAGAGGTGACCTCTTTCTCTCTAATTTGGATGACTTTTATTTCTTTTCTTGCTTAATTGTTCTGTCTGGGACTTTTAGTGCTACGCTGAATAGAAGTGGCAAGAGTGAGTGAGCATCCTTGTCCTATTCCTGATCTTATAGTTTTTAACCATTGAGTATTATGTTACCTACAGGCTTCTCACTTTGTTGAGGTATATTCCTTCTATACATATTTTGTCTAGTGTTTTATCATGAAAGGATATTGGATTTTGTTAAATACTTTTTTTCTGCATCTATTGAATTGATCTTGTTCTTCATTCTGTTCATGGGATGTATCGTATTTATTGGTATGCAGATGTTGAAACAGCCTTGCATCCAGGGATAAATTCCACTTGATCATGATGTAAGATTCTTTGGGTGTGTTGTTGAATTTAGCATGCTACAGGTTTGGGGGATGCTACAGGTTTGGGGGTTTTTTTGAGGATTTTTGCATCTATGTTCATCAGGGTGACTGGCCTGTCATTTTCTTTTCTTGTCTGGCTTTGGTATCAGGGCAATGCTGGCCTTATAAGATAAATTTGGAAGTATTACCTGTTCTTAAATTACTTGGAAATGTTTGAGAAGGCCTGATGTTAATTCTTCTTTAAATGTTTGGTAGAATTCACTTGGGAAGCCATCCGGTCCTGGGCTTTACCTTGTTGAGATTTCTGATTACTGATTGAGTCATCTCAATACATTATCAGTCTATACACAATATCAATATGTTCATATTTCCTATTTCTTCATGATTCAGTCTCAGTATATTGTATATTTCTAAGAATTTATCCATTTTTTCTAAGTTATCCAATCTATTGGTGTATAAATGGTCATAGTTTTCTCTTATAATCCTTCTTATTTTTGTAGTATTGGTTATAATGTCTCCTCTTTCATTTCTAATTGTATTTGAGTCTACTTTTTTTCTTAATCTAACTATATTTTGTCAATTTTTTAAATCTTAAAAAACCAACTTCAGTTTTGCTGAACTTTTCTACTGTTGTTCTAGTTTATATTTCACTTATTTCTGCTCTAATCTTTATTACTTCCTTCCTTATACTAACTTTGGGCCTACTCTGTTTTTCTAGTTTCTTAAGGTATAAATTTAGGTTTTTGTTTTTGTTCTTTTTTTTTGAGTTGCTTGTTTCTTACTATAGGACTTTATTGCTATAAAGTTTCCTCTAAGAACTGCTTTTACTACATCCCAAAAGTTTTGGTATGTTGTGTCCATTTTCATTTGTCTCAAGGTATTTTTTGATTTCCCACTTTGTTTAGAAGAAAACCTACCGAGAAAACTTTTTGATATTGGTCTTGGCAATGATTTCTTGGATTTGATATTAAAATCAATGGCAACAAAACCCAAAATAGACAAATGGGATTACATAAAACTAGAAAGCTGCACAGCAAAGGAAACAACCTACAGAGTGAAAAGGTATTCTTATGTAATGGAAGAAAATATTTGCAAACCATCTGCTGATGAGGGATTAAAACTCAAAATATTTAATTATCTCATGATCCAATAGCAAAAACCTAAAAAACTTGGTTAATAAGCAGGCAAAGGACTTAACATATTTCTCCAAAGAACACATGCAAGTGGCTACCAGGCATATGAAAAAGTGCTCAGTATCACTAATCATCAGGGAAATACAAATCAAAAGCACAATGAGTTAGCACCTTCCACCTGTTAGGATGGCTATTAGCAAATAAATAAGTAGATAAATAAATAAACAAATAAAATAAACAAAAGTGAGTATTGTTGAGGATGTGGAGAAACTGGAATCCTTATACACTGTTGGTGAGAAGTGTCCAACTCTTGATCTTTGCTCACTCAGGTCTTGCTCTCAGGGCCATGACCCCTTCATTGGACTCCACAGTGGGAGCAGACCCTAACTTTAAAAAATGCAAAAATGAACTATAAAAGAACACAAGGAAATGTGTTGGATGGATATGTTTGGTACCTTGCTTGTGGTGATGGTATCACAGGTAACATATATGTCCAAACTCATCAATACCAATATGTATATATTGAATGTGTGTAATTTTTTGTATATCAGTTATACTTCAATAAAGCTAACAAACCACAAGAAACCCACCTTAGATTAAAGGGCCGTTATGTAAAAATCTGCCTGAGAACCACTTTTGCAAAATTGTAAAAATACTGAGGCAGAATCAGATCAAGTACAAAGTGTAGAAATATGTCACAGAGTTTAATTCAAATTGAAATTGATTTATTGAATCAAGAGTCTCCATTTTTCTACCCATATTACTAGATTAAATCCACTTCTCTACATTTTAGTCACATTTACATCTTCAGGAACTTTTCCCTATAGCTGTAATGTATTTGAATTTTAAAAGTATTTTGAGAGAAGCTGGGCTTAACTACAAATCCTAGGTATACTACTCACCTAGATGTGAGGTCATCAGCAGGTGACTTCATCTCCTTTTCACTTTGTCTATTCTGTGTAATGTATGTGATAAGCACTCACACACATGTGCCCTAATTGCTTCTTAAACCCCCTGGAGAAGCAACTAGTTGTGAAACCGGTGTGTAGTGCACAAACATACTCCTCCACCACCCATCCCTTTATGACTTTCCTGGGTCTTGGACTCCTTTCAGAATTTTACTGAGGTCATGATTGGCTTTCCACTGAAAAATGCGGCTATGCACATGCAGAAGACCTGCACTTTATTTTAGAAAGTTTGGGGATCCCTGGGTGGCGCAGCGGTTTGGTGCCTGCCTTTGGCCCAGGGCATGATCCTGGAGACCCGGGATCGAATCCCACATTGGGCTCCTGGTGCATGGAGCCTGCTTCTCCCTCTGCCTGTGTCTCTGCCTCTCTCTCTCTCTCTGTATCTGTCATAAATAAATAAAATATTAAAAAAAAAAAGAAAAGAAAGTTTGTGGGCCAACACCAATGTCTGTGCTGGGAAACCCCACAGTGTGTGTGTGTGTGAGAGAGAGAGAGAGAGAGAGAGAGGGAAGGGGCGGGGGGAATCCCTGGGTGGCTCAGCGGTTTAGCACCTGCTTTTGGCCCCGGGGCACAATCCTGGAGTCCCGGGTCAGGTTCCTGGCATGGAGCCTGCTTCTCCCTCTGCCTGTGTCTCTGCCTCTCTCTCTCTCTCTCTGTCTATCATGAATAAATAAATAAATAAATCTTTAAAAGAGAGAGAGAGAGAGAGCTATAGTGTTTTGTTTGCCATGATTTGTCCTTGGTGAATCCATTCTGCTCTTCCATCATCACATTCTCTTGAAGTGCTCACAATTTCTTAAGTAACCTGTTCCCAAACAGTATAGATGTTAGGATCTACCCTTCCCTTTTAAAAATAATCAGAACACCATCACATCCTATACCTCAGTGTCTCTCCTCTCTCAGCTGCCAGCTTGTCCGAGGAAGCTCTACCCTACCTGTCTGTCCTGCCTCAATCCCTCTCAGCGATGTGGCTGGCCATCGTCTATCTGGCTCTGATGATTCCAACTCATTTGAGGCAACCAACCAGGTGTTTTCCTACCAGCACACCGTTCATGTTTGATCTCTAATTATTTATTCTACCTTTCAGCTTGAAATCTTTCTGCTACACAGATGGAAAAGCAACGCAAAATTGAGAGTCTGGATGTCATTTGTTAACTTTACAATGTAAACATTAAGTATGTCTCCTCCCTCCCTCCCGCCCTCCTTCCTTCTCCCTCTCTTCCAAGTATTGCTTCCCATTTTCAAAATCTCACTCAGTGGAGGTTAAGGGTTGGAATGAGGTGGGTGAGGGCAGAGAGCTCAGGGTTGGGGTTGCCTGCCTTCTCTTATTACAGACTCTTTTGGCCCTTTACTAGTGCACAGGGGTCCATCTTGCAGCTTTGTGATTTCATTGCCAAACAACAACAACAACAACAAACCTTGAGAAAAAGAGACCGTCAATGCAAAAACAAAGAGACAAAAAAAGAGACTGTCAATGCAAAAACAGCAAAGAGGTTTTTGCTGTTTTTGCATCCATGGTTACATGCCATGTCAAATAAGCTGTGAAACCCCCCTCTCGCCTGCTTTACTGTCCCCCTGAGCCCCAGCCTTGAGGTGTCTCTCGGCATCCCGAAGAGCACCTCCCACGTGTTTATTCGCCAGGAGGAGCTCCTGATTCTCCACAACACAGCCTGGCTGTGCGTTCACTTCCCAGCATCTCTATCCCCAGTGCCCTGACTGAGCTGGTCCTGGACCTGCTGATGGCCCAGCCCGGCAGCTGGGGGTTCCCGTGCCCGAAAGCCACCTCAGGAGGACCCGAGTCCCTGTTCACAGACAGCTCAGCCTGGTTCCTGGACAAACCAGAAGGGTCCTGCCTCCCTGCCTGGGCCCCGGCTCTCCTGAGTGACGCTCCCTGAGGACTTGGGTTCCTGCGTCTCCTCTGTCAGCTGCTGGTTCTGCTCTTTCTCCCTCAGAAAGTTGAAAGTTTAGAAGGCCCCTGCTGTCCACGTCCCTTTGGTACTTTGTTTCCAGGGCTCCTGTCTCTGGCCTGTCAGCTGGGCCATGTCCCCACCCCCCACTTTACCTGCAAGGAGCATCTCCCAAAGACTCATCCTTTACCCAAACTTCAGAAACAAGCAAACACAGAGGAAAGCCTCCATGCTCCATACTACTTCACACAAGTGAGTATCTAGAAGGTTCACCTACTTAAAACTTATAAATAACCTACTTCTGGACCCCAACACAGACTAAGGAGACATGGGCAGCCCGGGGTGTTCCAGCAGGATCTCTGGCTCTGTCCTCCATACATGAAGCCCTGCCTTTTCCCAGCCTAGCTGAAATAGGATATTTGAAATGCAATCGATTGAAGGTCCAGCTCAACCCAAATTCCAGGACAGCCCCAGTGACCAAGGAAAGCAAGGAGGACTTTAGGAGGTGCAGTCCCATCAGGAAATGAAATATCAAGTCGGCACTGTTGCTTTTGAAGGCTTCCAGTACACAGTGGCTTTGCTGAGTCCTGGGCTTGCCTGCATGACCTCATCTCCTTTGGTCCACATGACTGGATGTCTGCTTTGCTTTTCTGATTCTAGGGGAGGGAGTGTCTGTGCCACTCCTCCTTGTCCCTTACCCAGGACAGAAGCCAGGGCATGGGTTCACTGCTCAGCCAGCCTGTTAAATCCTGCCTCCCAGGGGTGTTAAACCTGGAACCATAAGAGTGCTTTCAGCTCCCAGAAGTGGAAGGCCTGAAGCCACTCTGGACCCCAGCACCCCTCCCTCCCCTGCTGCTCTGCAGGTGGATCCTACTTTGCCCATCCACACTCCCTAACTCCCTTCTGCCTCACAGTTCTATGACCAGTAAAATGCACCACCTCCCAGTGAGATTCCAAGTGCTTCATGCATGGAACTGCCCTTTCTCTGCACCCTCTGGATCCTACTCTGAGTGACACTGAAAAATCCAAGGCCCTTCAGGGACGGTTTATGGGCTAGTTCTGGGTGTGTGAGCCTGGCCTACTGCAGCCCCACAGCACAGCACAGCTCACCTGCTGCTCTGGATTTTTCTGCTTGTCACAGGACGGGACTCTGGTAATCTGCAGCCCTGCCAGCACAGAGCTTGCAAGCATGCTGGGCTCAGAACACCCGCGATGTTTCATAAATGCTGGCAGCAGTTGTTTGTACAGTGATCAGAAACCCACACTTTAAAAATAGTTTTGGGGATCAGAAATTCCAAATGCTTTGTCAATTTAAATTCCCTCATACTCTCGGGACACCTGGATGGTTCAGTTGGCTGAGCTTACGACTTCAGATTTCAGCTCAGGGTCGTGAAGTCAAGCCCCGAATCTGCTTGAGATCCTTTCCCTCCGCTCCTCCTCCTGCTCATATGCACATGCTCTCTCTCTAAAAATAAATCAATAAAACCTTTAAAATATATTTCCTGGTACTCTCAGGAATCAAAGAGAATTGAGGCAGAAAGGGTGAGAAGGCGTGGACAGTCACCATGTGCTGTTTTCCATCTCATGTTATCACAGATGGCCAGAGATTCCAGTCTGTTCTTTGACCCTCTCTTCTCCTCACTTCCTCTCACAGCTGGTTTCTGAGGCTGTTCCTAAATGGTAATGAAATAGCATGTCAAATAATTAAGCACAATTCCATCCAACTCAACCTACATGTAAGCACGGTAAGTTTAAAGCATAAGAAAAAATAAATTATCTTTAACTCAAATTTATGAAAATTATAAAGAAATCTTTCAAAAATTTTTAGAGAAATTATATTTACCTTGTGATATGAGTGTGTTTTTATATGTTTGAAATGATATTGAGTGGGTGCCTCCAAACTTTAGAATATGGGTGACCAAGAAGGTCTCATAACGAACATGGACCTGCTTGCTAATATCTAAAAAGAGCAGGGTGTCTCAGAGAACAAGAATCAATCAGAAGATAAACTATCTCCATGTATATTACTATCAATAAATAGTATCCTAAGATAGTAAAATGCATATATATAATGTTGGACATTAAATATAAGACATTATATCAATATTTCAGATGGCTGGGTTTTTCAAAATTTTTATACAAGAAATATAGAATCAAGACTTTAGCTATAATATATATGCCACTAGTATATAATCCTGTCCCTTGAGTTTATTTTTGATGTTATAACAAGATGTATCTGGCAGTTCTGAAAACTAGACCCAATAAATATTTACTTGATAAAAAAAAAAAAAGATGTCATTTGTTCAAATAAAGGTGCTAATAGGTGGTTAATTGGTGCATTGCCCTTTCTGGAAAACCACTGCCTTTACTTGTGACTTTCATGTCCAACATCCAAAAAGGGACTGACGTCCATTTTAATGGTCGACACACAGCCCGACCTTTAATTTTCCGCTCCCAAGGCATTTGAAAAAGGAACTCTTGGTGTCAAGAGATCTTCAAGATAGCTACAGGTCCAATCCAGGGGGAGCAAGGATTTCCAGTTAGGTTGCATTAAATTAAACCTTGTCAATTATTTGTCAGGTGGACTGTGCTTTCTGTGCAGCGGTGACATTTCTGTACTTCCGATGGCTTCTCAACAAGTCATGTATTTCAAAGGCAATTGGTCAGTGTAAGGGAAGGAATACTTCTAGGAGTAGCCTTGGAACACTGTTGAGATCAAGCCTAGAATGTTGACAGATGAGAAGAGAAAGAGAGACAGAAAGGATTCAGTTCCACATCACTTGGGATCTTGGAGCTGGGGGACCCCTCTCTTCCTGTAGGCAATCACTACCCTAGAGAGGCCACCCCAGCCCTGATGCCCCCACTCTAGCTTCCCAGGGTGTGGACACAGCTTTCCAGGCACTGGCTTCGGAGGCATTTTAATGTCCCCCAAACCACAGTAGGTCCCCACTAGAGCCCCGGCCTTCAGGCTGTTGGAAAGCAAGCGGGAAGAATAAGAGAGACATAAATGTCTGAAATGTTTGCAATGTTCAAGGAGCTTCGGAAGAAAGAGAAGGGGAATCCGAAAACTGTGTATAAGATCTACCTCCACGCCCCAATCCAGACCTGGGGAATGAGCAAACCAATCAAATTATTACCCAGAAACATCCTTCCCTCATCCCTCATCCCCCATCCCATCAGAACTCTCAGGCCCCATTTTCCATCAGGAATCTGCTGTGTTCTAGACCTAATATGGTAAATCAATCAAGTCCCTGAAATGTTACAGTGATCATGGCTCGTTGTATTTATGTTTCCTGCTAGCACTGCTTTTTTTTCTTAATGTTTTACTTATAATTTATTTGTGTTTTAATCCAGTGGTTTCAGTGATTTAGGTCAGTGGCTGTCAAACATCAGCTCGTTCCAGGATTGCCTGCAAGGCTTGCTTAACGCAGATTTCTCAACATCACCCCCAGAGTTTCTGCTTCTGGGATAAGGTCCAAGAATTTTGCATTCCAACACATTTTCAGGTGATGCTAAAGCTGCCCGTCTGGGTGCCATACTTTAAAACAAAACAACCCAACACTTCTTTACATCAAGTGAGGTCTATAGGTTGTGGAAGAATGCAGCAGATGATTATTTTAAGGGGAAATAAGCAAATATGAGAACTGGATATGATCCATTAATAAAACAGCATAATGCTAATTACTGGGCATTTGTTGTCAATTTTCATGCTAAGTGCTGGGCAGTTAACCAAAACCAACATATGGTTCTCCCATAAAAAACATCCAAACGGAAAGTGAGGGACCCCAGCTTTGGCACAGTTTCTCTGATCAAGCCCCCTCCAGCTTTCCAATGCCTTTCCTCTACCACGTGACCCGCACTTGCACCCCCACCCAGGGAGGGCCCCACAGCAGCAATCTATGCTCACTCTTCCCCTTTATTTTAATTTTTAAAAATTAAACCAGGTGTAGAATCTGGTGATTGATCAGTTCCATACATCACCCAGTGCTCATCACAGGTGCCCTCCTTCATCCCCATCACTCATCCCCCTTCCCTCTGATAAGCATCGCTCTGTTCTCTCTAGTTAAGAGTCTATTTCTTACCGTGTCTCTCTCTCTTTATACCTTTGTTTATTTGATCTGTTTCTTAAATTCCACATATGAGTGAAATCGTATAGTATTTGTCTTTCTCTGACTTATTTTGCTCAGTATTATACACTCTTGCTCCCAACTCCTCCCCTTCTGACAGCAGGGAAGCTAAGGCTCAAAGGCACCTGGGAGCCAGGTGGACCTGTGCCATCCCCCCCAAAAGCAACCTGGTATAATGTGTGCGTGGTGTGCAAAATGGGTGGTGACACAGCAGGACAAAGGGCAAGACCACATTCTCACCCACACATTAATCACCTAAGATAAAGACTAGAGCAGTGTAAACTGACGAGGTCTTCCTCCCCAGGGAAGGAGGTCCTGGAGTGTGTGTGTGTGTTGTGTGTGCAGGTGCCCACATACATGGGTATATGCACTGGTGGAGTCCTTGAGTACTCGGGAGCCCAGTTCTGGGAAGACAGAACCACCCTGCAGAGCTCCTGCACTACAGGGTAGTGGGCTGCAGACAGTGGGGGAGGCGGTATCAACAGAGTGCAGAGAACCCACGGCCCACGGAGGCAGGACGTGGACCTCCGGTTGTGGGCCTCATTGCTGATTTTATTTTGTATGTTCTTAGTTTATACGTTTGAGAGAGGAGACTCATTGTCCTCTGCCCACTCTTCATTGTCTCAGTTTTAAAAGCCAACTTTATTGATCTTGGCTGGGGGCAGTGGTCTTCAAAGTGGTATAGTGCCTCTGGGCTCCTCTAGGGGCCTGTGGAGTCCGCACAATTGCCACAGGAGTACATGATGTCATTAGTCTGTGCTCTCATCCCATGAGTCTATTCATCAAGGTCCATTGCCAGGATTTCAAGTTCTATGTTGCAACTAACCTTTAAGGACTTACTGCTTGTCTCTTTTTGGGGTAACATCAAGGGGAAAATACTCTCCATTTTCTTAGATGCTTAGTTCCCTCTTATCCTAATTTCGTATCCCTAAGTGGCCAGGCTTTCTTCAGTTTCCTCAACTGAAATACCATACTGTAAGAGACTGAATGTAGAAGCAGATATGGGAATCTGCTTATCCCTGGTAAGCCAGCTATTTAAAAATATTTTTTAAAGATTTTATTTATTTATTAAAAATATTTACAGAAATATAAAACTAGGGGATCCTTGGGTGGCTCAGTGGTTTAGCACCTGCCTTTGGCTCAGGGCGTGATCCTGGAGTCCCAGGATCGAGTCCCGTGTCGGGCTCCCTGCATGGAGCCCACTTCTCCCTCTGCCTGTGTCTCTGCCTCTCTCTCTCTCTCTATCATGAATGAATAAATAAAATCTTTAAAAAAAAGAAATATAAAACTCTACCACTCCTCTCACTATTTTGTTTTGGGAGATATAATTATTTTTTTCATAAAATAATTTGTTTATATTGATGTGGAATGGCTTTATCTTTATCATTGTTATTTTAATTAATTAATTTTTACTTTACTTTTTTTTTTCAGAGAGGTAAGGGGGGAAAAGGCAGAGGGAGAGAATTCCAAGCAGACTCCCCACTGAGCCTAGAGCAGAACACAGGGCTCGCTCTCATGACCCTGAGATCATGACCTAAGCCTAAATCAAGAGTTGGATGCTCAACAGACTGAGTCACCCAGGGGCCCCTCTAATTTAAATTCTAATATATTAAATGCAATGGATTTAACCTAAATGAGCAAAACCTATTTGTTGCTGTGAGCCCCTATCCCTTCATGATCCACACCCTCACTGACATTAGAATGACTTCTCTTGCTGAGATTCACAATCATGTAAGGTCAGTGGAGTATTGTCATCCTTCAGCTTTTTGACTTTTGCTTCACCTCAGTATATATAAATGTGTAAGACCCATCCTAAAATGAAAATTACCCATGAGTTCCTCTTTCTAGCAAGATGGGGAGATACCACAGTTGTATCTCCACGTGGCAGCTGGGGAGACGGAGGGTCTCATGAGCCCTCCTGTCTTATGATGGGTGGCACTGCCCAGTTAAATCTGAATTTCAACAAAGAACAAAATATTTCATTCATTGTATGTTTAAATGTCGCGTGCGCCATACTTACACTAAAACACGATTTGCTGTTTTTCTGAAACTCAATTTTAACTGGATGTCCTGTATTTTTATTCGCTAAATCTGAAATCCTAGCTGCTTGAGAAGAGACATTTTATGGCTCAATAAGCACTTTTTGTTTATTCATTGTTTTTCCAAGTATCACTTCCATTGAGTGCTTCACACCTTCTAAGAAAATACAGAAACCAGTTTATTTTTAAGGGATCATGTGAAAGAATGCTTTGAAAAGCATGTCACGGATGGAGACTTTCTAGCACCTTTTTTTTTTTTAATCCTAGCGCAATTTGTTGTCAGATGACGTGTCTCATATATTTATTTAGTTGCTCTGCCCTTAAAAACACGGTTCACCCTCTTGCTCATCCATATGTCTCTCACTTTTATTTTTTGCAAAGTTTCCACATCCCTTTGGCTTCAATTATGTAAATAGAGAGCATATATTTTGTAACTCATGCATTCATTCAATTTGAGGCAACAGGCATGGAACAGTGTGTGCCAGGCGCTTGGCTTGGGGCTGGAAATGTCAGCGTCAAACTAATGTTTGACACATTCTGTGAGTGGACATCACTTCCTGGCTCTCATCTGTGGGGAGACAAACTACAGAAATATCACAGGTCAGGTGGGGTAAATACTGCCAAGGAACATAAAGGTGGCTTCAGTCCTTGGCAATGCGAGGGCATGAGCAGAGTTGGTACTTCAGACAGGGCAACTGAGGAAGGTCTCACCAACAGCATGAGAAGTAAGAGGATGGGCACCAGGACATGTAGGGAAGCTGCCCTGTAGGGAGAAGAGGGAACAGTAGGTGCGAGGGCCTAGACAGGAAAATGGTCATGGGCTTGAGAAAGGGCCAGGAGGCCAGGGGGCTGGGGCGCAGGGAGTGAGGAGGATAGGAAATGCAGTGAGTCAGCAGAGAAGGAAGAATGCATGGTGGGCGGCACGTATGGTGTGTCTTGGACCAGAATAAGGACGTGGCCTTTGCTGTGGGCCAGACGGGGGGGCACCTGCCAGTGGTGCTGAGTGACCATGCTCTGGCTGGGTGTGCCTGGGTGGAAGGCATGCTCTGGGCCCTGAGAGTGAAGGCAGCGAGGCCAGGCAGCAGGTGGTTTCGACAGGAAACCACCCAGGAGAGGAGGAAGCGTGGTCTGGGAGGGAGCAGGGGACGGAGGGGTGGTGCCCAGCTCTGGCTGGCACCCAGAGAAAGGGGGGCATCACACGGGACTCTGGGTTCTCAGCGTCCACATCTGCAAGGATGGATGGAGCCGCATTTCCCGAGATGAGGAAGCTGAGACGAGGAGGTGGCTTGGTCTGGGGGTGGAGGGGGTCACCGGTGCAGGTTATACATGACAAATCAGAGATACTGGCGATGCTGGGCCCAGCGGGAGGCACGAGTCGGGAGTGCACCAGAGAGTGAGAAGGGGAGGCTACAGCGGGAGGAAGGACACCAGGAGGAGGAGTGCCTGACAACCACGCCCGGAAAGTGTTTCAGGGAAGAGCGAGGGAGCAAAGGTTACACGTCACATGCTGATGTCAGACTGAGTAACATGAGAACCGGAATAACAGCTGGATGTGGCAACAGGAGACCCAGTGTCCTTGACCAGAGCTGCACCACGGGGACTGCGGACAGATTGGGGCAAATTCAGGAGAGAATGGAGGGGAGCAGGTGGGCACAGGGACTCCAGACGGGGGTCTCGGAGTTTTGCTGCCCTGGGAGACCATGGCAATGGGGCCCTTACCTGGACCAGGGTATGTTAGGACTTCCCGAGGGACCTGCACAATTGTCAGCACAGGCACCCAGCTTGTTTCCGCTTGGGCTTCCTTCTCCCATTTTGCTTGGGGTGTCAGCTTTACATGGGTCTACTTATGGCCTCTCTGGCTCCCTCCTTATTTTTCTATCATAGAAGTTTCCTCTGATAAAATATTTGCACATTTTTAAAAAAAGATTTTATTTATTTATTCATGAGAGACACAGAGAGAGAGAGGCAGAGACAAAGGCAGAGAGAGAAGCAGGCTCCATGCAGGGAGCCTGATGTGGGACTCGATCTTGGGACTCCAGGACCATGCCCTGGGCCGAAGGCAGGCCATTTAGGGATCCTCAATATTTACACATTTATTTGCATGTCTGCATCCACTTCTTGGAGGACCCAGACTAGCACGAGTGGTACCACTTCTTGACATGGTCCTGGAAGGCGAGACCGGATTCAGGATGGGTTCCCCTCCTCTGGGCAGGTGAAGAAAGGACTGTCCTGGTTTGTGGATGCAACACAGAGAGTCTCTGGCCCAAGGCTGCAGACTGCATTCTAATTGTGCAGTTTATGGTGATTTGGGAAAATGTCTTGCTGGAGGGAAATGCTGGGACAGACACAACCATGCAGGCATTTCAAAAGTATGGGTGGGAGACAGTGCCTACAGAGACAGAGGAGCTGGCTGGTGACCAATACCTTGTGGTGAGTAGCCATAGAAGGGTGATGGGAGATCAAGAGCTGCTACCAAGAAGTTCCTGGCTCCGTGCAAAGCCAGACAGCCCCTCTGCTAACTTATAAAGAGAAGGACAGACCGGAATGGATGGCGGGCTGTAGATTGCACAGCCTGGGCAGGCCTGTCATAGGAACCTCAGGGCTCTGGTGGGGAAAATCTGGAATTTAGAAATATGGGGCAGCATATGAGGATGGAGATACTGACTAAGCATCTGTTCCTGCAGAGAGACAGCCCTTCTGTTGTGTTGACCATGGCCACAGAAGCCCCTCTCTTTCTCAAGGCAACCGGAATCCCCCCCAGCAGCTGCCCCAACTCCTCTGCAGATTGCCCAAATAATAACCAAGTTAAATCTCAGGTTAACCCAGTTAGGGACATTCCGTGCCTGATAAGAGAAAGGCTATATGCTCAAGACATTGCAAAATTTAGTAGGTATAACTGCATGGGTCTAATTATATTTGGACTTTTTTTATGAATACAGTACACTCCTATAAATAAATCTTCTCTCATGATTTTCATAATAACATTTGCTTTCTTCTGGCTTCCTATATTGTAAGACTACAGTATAGAACACATGTAACATACAAAGTATGTGTTAATTGACTGTTTATATTATCAGTAGAGCTTCTGGTCAACAGTAGGCTCTGAGTAATTAAGTTTGGGGGGGGGGGATCCAAAACTTATACTCAGAATTTTGACTGTGCAAGTCATCGTCCCTAACTCTGTGTTATTCAAAGGTCAGCTGTATATCCTGGCTGGTTGGTTCCTTCTGAGAACTCTCTCTTTGGTGTGTAGATGTCCATCTTCTCCCTGCGTCCTCACATGGTCAATCCTCTGTGCGTGTCTATGTTCTAATATTCTCTTCTTATGGACACCAGTCATATTGGATTAGGGCTCACCCTGATGTAACCTCTAATTGATGCAACCTCAAATACCCTTGAAAAGGCCCAGTGTCCAAATATAGTCATATTTTGAGATACTGGGGATTAAGACGTCAGCATGTAAATTTAGGGGGAACACAATTCAGCCCATTACCTAATTAGAACTTCTCTGCCATTGGGTTTTAGGAGAAACTAGCAGAACTTGCTTGATTTCCTTAAGCATATATCAGAAATTTAATTTTTCTCTTCATGTCTTTTGCCCATTTCAGGATTGGATTGTTTGTTTCTTTGGTGTTGAGTTTAATAAGTTCTTTATAGATCTTGGAAACTAGCCCTTTATCTGATACGTCATTTGCAAATATCTTCTCCCATTTTGTAGGTTGTCTTTTAGTTTTGTTGACTGTATCCTTTGCTGTGCAAAAGCTTCTTATCTTATCTTGATGAAGTCCCAATAGTTCATTTTTGCTTTTGTTTCTTTTGCCTTCGTGGATGTATCTTGCAAGAAGTTACTGTGGCCGAGTTCAAAAAGGGTGTTGCCTGTGTTCTCCTCTAGGATTTTGAGGGAATCTTGTCTCACATTTAGATCTTTCATCCATTTTGAGTTTATCTTTGTGTATGGTGAAAGAGAGTGGTCTAGTTTCATTCTTCTGCATGTGGATGTCCAATTTTCCCAGCACCATTTATTGAAGAGACTGGCTTTCTTACAGAGGAAGACATAGACATGGCCAACATGCACATGAGAAAATGCTCTGCATCACTTGCCACCAGGGAAATACAAATCAAAACCACAATGAGATACCACCTCACACCAGTGAGAATGGGGAACATTAACAAGGCAGGAAACCACAAATGTTGGAGAGGATGCGGAGAAAAGGGAACCCTCTCACACTGTTGGTGGGAATGTGAACTGGTGCAGCCACTCTGGAAAACTGTGTGGAGGTTCCTCAAAGAGTTAAAAATAGACCTGCCCTACGACCCAGCAATTGCACTGCTGGGGATTTACCCCAAAGATACAGATGCAATGAAACTCCGGGACACCTGCACCCCGATGTTTCTAGCAGCAATGTCCACAATAGCCAAACTGTGGAAGGAGCCTCGGTGTCCATCGAAAGATGATGGATAAAGAAGATCTGGTCTATGTATACAATGGAATATTACTCAGCCATTAGAAACGACAAATACCCACCATTTTCTTCGACGTGAATGGAACTAGAGGGTATTACACTGAGGGAAATAAGTCAATCGGAGAAGGACAAACATTATATGTTCTCATTCATGTGGGGAATATAAATAATAGTGAAAGGGAATATAAGGGAAGGGAGAAGAAATGTGTGGGAAATATCAGAAAGGGAGACAGAACATAAAGACTAATTCTGGGAAACGAACCAGGGGTGATGGAAGGGGAGGAGGGCGGGGGGTGGGGGTGAATGGGTGACGGGCACTGAGGGGGGCACTTGAGGGGATGAGCACTGGGTGTTATTCTGTATGTTGGTAAATTGAACACCAATAAAAAATAAATTTATTAAAAATAATAATAAAATAAAAAAATAAAAGGCAAAAAAAGAATTTTAATTTTTAAGAGCTTTATAGTATATGTAATTGTGTCAAGACAGACTCCGTTCACTATTTCACACATTTGTGGCTTGCAAGGTTTGTAACTCACTTGAGCCTAGAGAAAGATTAGATTAGTACACTGAAGATCAGTATTCATGGGCAGCAGAGAAATGACTGCAGAACGTGCTGGGAGTAGAGAGCATTGTACTAGATCTTAAATGGAAGAGCAGCTCCTTGGGAAAAGGCCACTTATGGAGGGGACAGGTGATAGGACAAATCCTTTTCATCACATCCCCTAACGGTGCCAGACTCTTCTTCCGTACATGCCTCTGTCCCTGTGCCAATAGTCTTCAATGTCACCGATGGTCTTCAATGTCACAAATGGTGGACATCTTCCCTTGCTCCCACCCTCATGCCTACAAAAACTTTGAGGGCATGATTTGAGTGATTAAATCATGAAAACAAACTAAAATATTAAATGTCTTGAACAACCTTAGCTAGTTTTTCAAGGAGGCAGGCACATATCTGAGCATCTCACCCATTTTTTTCCTGTTTAATAGTTGGCTACATTCTCCAGAGAATTATTCTATCCTTGGACTGTAAGTAGCAGATCCTATAACCAAGGGAGGGAAACCAGGCCATGGTGTAGTCAAAGCAGACTTTTCAAGGACAACTAGGACATTGGCTCAGGTATCGAGAGTACGCCAGTTATCCACTATGGTGTGCAGCTATGGTGTGTGCTGACCTGGGCTGTTCTTCACCATGAGGGCTGGCAATCAGGACTAATGAAAACAGAGCTAGGAGGGGTCCAAAGGCAAACAGCTCAGAAGTCATTAGAGCCTCCAATTACGATAATTAAGGCTGGAAATTGTAGCCATTTTTTCCTCAATGGCAAATCTGTTTAAAAAAAAAAAAAAAAAAAAAACAGCACTCCAGGGCTATTTAAAGTGATTTCCACAAAATGCTCACACCATATAGAATCCGATGTCATGAGGTCTGAGCTGAATGAGCTCCTGATGAGGTATAAGCCCAGAAACTCTGCAAAATTCAGGTAATTCTGTGTCTAACAGAAGAAACTAGGTTAAAATGTTGAGCTTCTATCTCTCACAAACTCATGTGATTTTATACATGTAAGATGTAAATTCAGGATTGAGGGAATTAATTTTTTCCCATATATTTTCTAGCAATTAAGAGTGGGTTTCAGGCATATGATAATGCGAGTTACATATATATTTAAACTGAGAGATATTTAAGGAACATCCCTATAGGGAGATATACTGTCATTGCCTATCAGTAGCTGTGTATTTGGACTCTGTTAGGTACTTCCCACTAGGCCACTGCAGATGCCGTATGAAGGTATACAATACCTATCATTATGACCATTTTAAATCTAATTCATGAAGACACACACACACAGATGCACAGACACACACTCAGACATACAGAGACACACACACATACCTATACGGACACAAACATGCCCAGAGACATACACACATCATATTTTGTATAATAATCTATTTCTAACACTCCAGTTCATAAATCAATAGTGTAAATGCTTTAGGAGTTCTCGAGGATAGAGGCTGTAACTAGGTGATCCTAAAAAAGAAACTGCTCTGTCTGGATGATGAGATGAGATTCTCTGGATGCAATTTCAGCCAGAATGCTTTTCCGTAGTAAGAGCTTTATTTACTGTGCCATGTGGAAGCTGGAATTTCCCAGCAAGAAACTGATTCCCAGCTCTGGACTTACTGGCTGGTCTTGGCTACTTCATTTAACCTGCATCAGAGAACAGTTAACTTGACAGCCCACAGAAGCCAAGAGAAGTTACTATTCGCTGACAGTTTTCAGCGAATAGTAACTTCTGGAAAGAAGAAATCAGAAGGATTTTTATTGCCCCTTGGCCAAAGCCCAAATACAGTGGTTTGGATTCTGTGGTATAAAGAAAGTGGGGAGAAGGTTAGCCTGGAGAGGAAGAGGAGGAAGGCAGGAGGAACAAGAAACCAGAACGAAGAGGAGCCTCCTCTCCAAGCTAGGCCATGGTCTGCATCTCCTAAACTGTCATGCCAGCCTTGGACGACTTCCAAAACTAGACCCCAGTGACAGCCTGTGGTTAGATCACTTACTTTGCAGTCCACACAGGTCACAGAGGGTCAAGAAGGTTTCCATAAATTAATGAGTATCATAGAAGACTATAAAGCCAGCCCCACGAGACAGGACCCCTACTATTTTCTTTGATAAGAGTACTGAGAACAATGGGAAGACAGGCAATCATCTTGCTTATGTCTAGAAACTCATATTTTTTTTAAAAAAATATTTTATTTATTTATGAGAGAGAGAAAGCTAGCGAGAGAGCACACATGAAGGAGGGGAGCAGCAGAGGGAGAATTAGAAGCAGGTTCCCCACTGAACAAGGAGCCTGGCACAGGGGGCTTGATCCCCAGACCCCGGGACCATGAACTGAGCTGAAGGCAGATGCTTCACAGACTGAGCCACCCGGACACCCAGTGAAACTTAGATATTAAATTTCTTCTCATTTATGAAGAGAACCATTAATGACATTGGCCTTGGACTTTGGAGATGCTTGACTTCATGGCTTTACTGCTATGCTTCTTAAGCTCCTGGAGTTCCTGTGTTCTTACCTAGATGTCCAGGAGACTTGCTATGGGATAGGACCCAAATCGGTTTCTCTTTGGCAGGACTCAGTTTCTCTTGTTCTCCCCCCTCACACCACATAAAATCTCTAAGAAGCCCTACAAACATCCTTGTGGAGATGCCAAATTTAAGGTACCAGAGAGCAGAAACTAGACCTACTATATAGTCAGCGGTCATGAGTATATGATAGTAACTGAATTGCAACAACAGTAACTGGATTGGTCTAACGTACTGCTCCACGCCAGCACAGTGCTAGCCACTTTTCATAGCTTCTATCACGTAGCACTCACGAAACCGGCTTGACGTAGGGACCATACTTCTCTGTTTCACACGTGGAGGCGCCCGAGACATGACTAAACACTCAAGTGCATATTCTCAATTACGCACTTCAAACATACTTCACCAGGGTAATATCTCCTCATTAGAGAGACTTGAAGTCAAGAGCTGAATGAATAAATTAATGCATCTTTCTTGTCCCAATTAGGAGTTCCCTGCTAGAAAATGACTGTTTGAGCAACTCACACGAAGATTTAACAGTTCAAAATCCACGAGCCAACTATTATCTGGGAAGAATGTAATAGAGACAACAAATTGGTACGCCGATATTTAACTATTGGTGTGAATTTCAGACCTCAGAAAGACCTCGTTTTTAATATGCTTTTGAATCTTACCCCAAACCTCTGCCTACACAGCAACAGCTTTGACAAGGAGAGAACCCAGTGGGAGGAAGAGAAAGTCATAACGGGGAGTGTTTGTGCAAACTCCGACAAACGGTCCCACTCCGGCACTCACTTACCCACTCAGCAAACCGAAGGAAGCTTTTCCGGAATCTCTACTGGAATAATATTTCTCTCCCCTTTCATTAGAATTGAAAAAGTGAAAGCCAAATTGCAAAGGGATGCCAGCACATCTGATGCAGAGGTATCATTCAGGCTTCAGAATAACACGATGACTTTAAGAAGGTCGCAAGACAGCCTGGCCCCAAATGAGGGTGGTCTGAGAAGTAGGAGGCTCCTGTAAATCATAGTAATCACATAATTTGCCTACCTTAAGTATGATGCAATTAAATGACAAAAACCCCAAATATCAGCGGGGTTCTGCAAATGCCAGGAGAACCATGTAAGAGTTAGTGGAATTTAATAGCTATCTGCAAATCTATGCCGAGGATAAGAAAGAACAACAGTGCTTTCCCTCTAGAGCAACAGTCAATAAACATTATTGATAGTGCGGCCCCTCAGTTAGAATGCCTGAGCCTGCCTGCACCCCCATTCATGTGTGTGCACTTATTGAAAGAAATATGCCCTGTTTATGAGAGTTTCTCACATAGATTCTGGAGCAAGAATCTACATCTGGGTTGGGTCCCAGATCTGCCACCTATTTGCTGTCGACCGTGGTGGTTCATTAATCCAATTGTTGTCTTCCTTGCAGCATCTATAAGATGAGGACAACAATGATGATAGCACTAATATTTGACGTGAGAATTAAATTAATTAACACACTGAAATCTCCTTGAGCAGTGCCTGGCACAAAACGAATGGTACAGAATTTTAGCAATTATTGGAACTGTGTTATATAATTAGTCATATAATTATAATTATATATTTATATGTAACAATTCAGTAGCAATTAAGAGTGGGTTTAAATATAGTTACAATAATTGCTGTTATATAATTAATTACTACATATTAATTAATACATCACATATTAATACAGTATAATAATTGCTAAAACTCCACAGCACTTATTCTGTACCAGGCACTGCTTAAAGTAATACATATACATAAATTATAATATTTAAATATGGTTGATCCTTGAGTACACATGAGTTTGAATGGCGTGGGTCTACTTATACATGAATTTGTAAAAAATATAGTACAGTACTACATGTGTATTTTCTCTTATGATTTTCTTTTCTCTTACCTAAAGAATACAGTATATAATACATATAATTTACAAAATATATATTAATCAACTGTTCATATGATGACTAAGGCTTCCACTCAACAATAGGCTATTAGTTAAACTTTAGGAGAGTCAAAAGTTACATGCAGATTTTTCACTACTTGGGGGTTAATGCCTCTAACCCCTCACATTGTTCAAGGGTCAATCATATATTACATATTATAATATTTAAATATTTATGTTTTTTACATATTTATATATATACATACATGAAGGAAGAGACTTTTAAAGGATGCATTAAACCTAAATAGGAACACAGCTTATATGTTTTTCTCTAGCACTCCAATGGATGACTTGGATGCTCATTGGTGAGTGCACATTCTAGTCTGGAAACCATTTTTTTAGGTCAGGAACCTGCAAATGTTTTCTAGAAGAGGCTAGGTAGTAAATATTTTAGCATCTATAGGTCACACAGTCTTCGTAGCAAATATTCAACTCTGCCATTGTAGCACAAGAGTAGCAACAGGCAATTTATAAATGAATGGGCTCAGGTATGTTCCAGTAAAACGTTATTTACAAAAACAGGTATCAAGCCACGTTTGGCCCAAGGGCCACAGTCTTCCCATCCCTACCTGAGAGGAAAGAATTAAGACAAATATATGAAGGTTATAGGGAGTCAGGTTTCAGCGTATCATGAACAAAAATAACGCATCAATTATCAGCTCTGTTGCTAATGAACTTCCCAATACTGAAATTATTTAAGTAGAGGCTGGAGGAGAAACTCCCATGGGTCATTTTGTAGGGATTCTGAGTTATATGGGTGAAGTTAGACACAGAGACTTTTACAGACCCTTCTAAACCTAAGACTAATTATTTGTATTCTGATTAATGGTTGCCTTTTCACAAATCCAAGCATATAGAGTCAACTGATGTTTGATAAGGGCACCAAGAATACATTACAGGTAAAAGTTATTTTCTTCAATAACTGGTGTTGGGAACACTGGGTATCCACACGCAAAAGAAAAAAATTGGACCCTTATCTTGCACCGTATACAAAAATCAACTCAAAGTTTAAAGACTTAAATCTGAGACCTGAAACTAAAACTCCTAGAAAAAAAAAAAAAAAAACATAGGGAAAAAGCTCCTTGACATTGGCTGTGGCAATGATATTTTTGATAAGACACCAAGAGCTCAGGCAACAAAGGCAGAAATAAACAAGTGGGACTACATCAAACTGAAATGTTTCTGCACAGTAAAGGAAGTAATCAATAGTGACTCTTCAATTTGCACTCTCTTCTCTGTCTTCCTCTCAGTGGATATCTGAGATGAGCAGATATTCATGTATTCTATAGAAGCCTCAGATTTTTACTTCTTTTATTAGAAAAAAAAAAAAAAACATTGAATTTCTTCAGGGCTACAGAAGCTAACTCTGCTTCCTTCTGTGCCCCCAAAACAGGCCTGGGCACTCTGTCCATAGTGTCAACTTTTGTTCTCTTGCTTTTACCTTTTCCTTCACCATTTCACTCTTGGGGTGGGAACCAATGTTCATCTCCAAAGATATAACCATGCTGATAAGAATGTGGGATTCATGCTCCAAATCCTTATGAAGAGGTCTCTACTTTCTCTGTATCTGGCTGTCCAGGTGTCATTCTGATTGGTCTGAAAACATGTGAAGCTGTCTCAATGGAGGATGAGAATGCTCTTCATGTCAGAGTGTTTTATGAACTGTCAATGCTATAGGCTACATGTCTTTCAAGCTACATGTCTCCCGTACCTCAACCTCCACCTCAAATAAGACTATTGAGAAATATCATGTTTAATTACCTTGTAGTTTCTAGATGATGCATGTTCCATCTATGAACATTAAGTAGGTGAATGTTCCACTTCTGATGATAAACTTTTATATTATTGAGGCACAGTAAAAAGACAACATGGATGTCCTCTGATAATTATTAACCACCAAAAATATCATTTGCAATTGATTAATTGCCAAGTGTCTGCCAAACATTAGTTTTTGTCTGTCCCATAATATTTCAAAAAATGTGTTTCAATCCCTGATTTACTGATGAGAAAGTTGAGGTTTAGGAGATTAAGTGATTTCTCCAAGGTGACACAGCTGATAAAGGGCAGAGCTGCAATCTTTACTGTTATGCCTAAAAGGTGTCTTATTAAATCTTCAATCCAGAGAGAAGAAAAAAAAAAAAAAAGAAGATAGGCAGGCAGAGGAAAGCCATCATCTGTGATGTAGGAGTTAAGGCATGTGTTGGGATGTGAGAAATTATCTTTCCTCACCTAATCCTTTATGTCAAGTGCTGAATGTAATGCCTTACCATGGGTTGAAAATGATGATATATAGGATTTACTCTCTGATATAAGTCTGATAATTACAGTCCCAATTTTACCATAAAGAAAATGGGTTTCTAAAGAGATCAAGTAATTGTTTCAAACTCACAATCCTTATACATTAGAAAGCCAGAATTAGAAACTGCAGCTATAACCCAGACAGTGGGTTTCAACTTGCTTCATTTGTAATAATTTTTTAAAGGACTTTATCTAAGTTTACAGACCCTAAGCTCTAAGGAGATTATGATATGCCATCCTCTATCCAAATTAACTCAAATTCAAACACTGCTAAAATACAGAGAGGCTGATAAAGTTCTGGTTTGACATTCATTTTCTTGAAACATCAAATAATGAATTATTTTAAATACTTTCAATCCCTTTTTCTGTTTTGTCATTTCCTTCCATATTTGTGCAGTTAGCCTCTTCAGAAATCCAGGTCCACCCCTACAGTCCTCAACCTCAGTTCATCATCATCCTGTTTGGAGTGAAACACACTGAAGGTGCACCAGAGTCATGGTGACACCTGCTAGTACCCACCACAAGTGGCTTCCAGACCACATCTGTCATGGTGCCATGTGAGTTGTGTGGAGTATGCAGTGGCTTTGCTGACTTCTCCTGTGGTCTCTGCTCTCCTGCCTTTGACTTTTGTCTTCTTATGACTTTTTGGCCCATATCTTCTTCCAGACCACTATGGGAGCATGAATTTGGGAGGCTGACCACTCCCCAATTAACTTAATTAGCATCTCACCATTTGCCATCTGCATATATGGTCTCTCATTTGCCCTCCAGTATCTTCTGTCACCCCTCCTATTTCTAGAGTGGCTTTGTCCCAGGTTTGCCATCTGCAGCCTCCTGGGGCATCCCAGGAAGTTACTTACCTACCAGTTGTCCTCGTCTGCTCCCATAAGGGTGAGCCAAATGGGCTCCGACAACTTTTTCCAACACTGGAATTCATGGTCCCAGATGAAATAAATTTACATCTTGTAGGTTTATTTTGTTTGATTGTTTAGAGATCAATCATTATTGACTATGTTTTGGCAGTGCTTGGGCCCACTGTGTCTACTTGGTGCCACAGGCTGCCCGTCCAGGGAAGCGAGACAAGAACAAACAGCAGGTAGCTACGGGTTGTCAAAGCTGGGAGAAAGGTTAGATGGTTTAACAAGTTCCCTGTTTTAATAGCTGAGAAAAATAGGGATGCCTTGTCCAGATGTACACAACTACATTTTAGGAAGCTTAACTCCAACATTGACGTTCTGAATTTCAGTCAAGCAGAATTTATACAAAATAACACAGACTATATTTCCTTTGGCAAGATGGTGATACAGCTGTTGCCTGTATCTGGTGTCTGTCCTTTCTACTTTTGGAAACCCTAACATATTTTTAGTTCCCCAAAGACCCCACTTCTGACCCTTCAAACAACATATCAGCCTTTCATACCCCTTTTTTCAACCCTCTCTCCTTGCTAGAATGAAATCACAATATAGCAATACTGCAGTTTAAATTTGGGTTCCAGAAAAACCTGTGGCCAGCTCCTTTGTAATCCATTCCAAGGAATATAATGCTTAATCTCTTTCATGGTAGAAATATCAGACAGTGTGACCAGTCTGTGAAGATGAACTCTTTGTCAGAGAAGCCTTCCAATCACAATTTATAATTGACCGCACCATTTACATATCCTCATTAACATAGTTACTAACCCATGTGCACAGAGCTCTCCATCAGCATCTGGTAATAGCAAATATGCCACATGGAGAGATATAGGAGCAACTAGATGAAAACATTACCTAAACTTCAGCTCTGCCATATGGGCACGATCTCACTCTAACTGGAAAGGAAGGGAAATGTCATATCAGTAATAAAACATATAACTCTTGTCCTCCTGTTGCTTCCTCCACGATGACACCACCATATGAGTAAAGCTCAGTTTGTAAGTATATCTTCCAAGTGTCATCAGGGCAATTAGCAGGAAAGACCTTGAGAGAAGACAAATTTGCCCTTTATTCAGGACTTAAAAAAAAAAACCAAAACCCTTTCTTTGACTTGGACATGATAAAGAGATGAGGGTAGAGGTGTCAGGCTCTCTATTTCCTCAGCCTTTACATTAAAATAGAGGGACTTTGGGACCAGTTATTAAATCAGCCTTTGGAGAAAAGACAATGAATTCTAGAAGCCTCATCTCAGCAACCAGTGTGATTTCACGAAGAAAGGGTTATGCTTCACTAGCTTGTTAAGAATTCTTTGAGTTTCACTGTCACTTAATCAAAGCAACTGTAATGAAATTGCATACAATACAGCAGCAGAGCAATCATACTGCTTTCTAACAAGTTTCTCTGTGTCAAATTAAACTTCATTCAAAGGACAAAAGCATGTGATATTAGCCAAGTGCAAGAAATTTGAATAATGCTGCAAAAGGCACACTATTACAGAACCTAGAAGCTAAACTTCCCAAATCTGGAAAAGACCTTCAAGATTACATATTCAGAACTCCATATTTTATAGTAAAAAATTCCAGAAAGTCTGATTCACATCCTTAGGACACAGAGGCAGGTCTAGAAATCAGACGCTAACTCCAAGGACTCTTCCTCCTGCCCATGGTTGTCTTTCCCTTTCTAAATAAGAGCACATTTCCCCCAGGTTCTGTGGGAGTCTTGGTACAGGATGACACAATGTCGTCCTTCATACTAATGAGGTGAATAATGATACTGAAAATGATATTCTTCAGTTTGGTTGATTATACTAAATAGTGTAACCTCAGCAAAGAATGATAACAAGAAATTGATAACTCTGGATGTTAATTATATATATATAGTTGTTTGTTTGTTTGTTTGTTTGTTTTTTTCCAGCAAAACAATGAATGTTTTCTTCACTGAGGGTTCTCTTTTTGCTAGCAACACCATCATTGGGAGGTCATTTCAAATCTTTCTGCCTCAAATTTTCAATCATATTATCCTTCAACTCCAAATCATAGTAAGGACTCTGTGATCAAAATCCTTACTTTATGGATGGCAATGGAGGCCTCAGCTGGCTGTGACTCACCCAGGGTCTCATGGCTGTTACCATGTGTGTCTGAGCAGGTGACACATTTAGGACAAGGACATGGGTAAATAGACACAGAGATAGACTTTTCTGAGAATTACCTGCTTCTCAAGGACTGGGCTTCTCTAAACTTGCTCAAATAAATCGCAGGCTAGCACCTCATGGAGAATCACTGCTATACCGTCCAACTGACCCTTCTGTTCGGCCTCAATCCCGATGACCATCAGGATTTAATCATCCCTGGTTATTTAAACACCCAATGCTAAGGGTTACCATGGCAAACAGACTCCCCATAAGGATGGCCAGGATATTATTTCTTCCCAGAGCTAGCACAGTGCCCTTCCTACTGTGACAAGCTCTCTTGTACCAATACCCCCCAACACCTGCATGAATTTCCCAGGGCTAATGCACCCAGGTTCCACAAACTGGGTGCCTTAGAAAACAGGACTTTATTGTCTCACAGTTCTGGAGGCTAGAGATTAGAAATCAATGTGTCATCAGGGTCATGCTCCCCTGAAGCCTGGAGGGGAGAGCCCTTCTTCTCCTCTTCTCACATTCAGTGTTTGCCAACTGTCCCTGGCCCTCGGCTGCAACCTCTGCCTCTTCCATCTGCGCTCACAGTCTCTCTCCCCTCCTGAGTTCCCAAACTGGAGTAAAGACCCACCCTTATCCAAGGTGCTCCTTTCTTAACTTCATGGACCATATCTGCAACAACCCTATTTCCCAATAAGGCCACATACTGAGATTCTGGAGTTAGGACTTCACTATATCTATTTGAGGGGGTACAGCTGGGTGTCGCTATGCAGAAAGGTGCCATCTCCATGCACCCTGTCTTCACAAGACACTGTTTTCCAGCCAAGCCAGCACTTCCTGTCACTCTCAGGCAGATCTTTGCCTTGAGAAATCCATAGTCACAAAGTGCCGCCTCAAGAGGGCAGTGCAGAGAAGAATCCAGAAAGTTTTTAAATCCAAGCTTGTGCAAATTGGCAGCTCATTTAGCAGCCGCTCTTCTAAGAAATGTGTTTAGGTCTGCTGCAGTCATGTGACAGAGGCCACCATGTTCCCTGCCGGTTTGCTGTGCCTTCTGAGTAGGGCACCTGCCAGGAGCTCCTCTTACATTGGCTGGGTGCACCACAGCTCACACTGGCAGCCCACATGTGATGGGATTGCACTGGGGTGGAAACTGAACAATGGTCTGACTCAGGCATTACCCCCAGGGAGCCTTCAGTGTAGAAGAGAACTCACATAAGGATCTGTGATAGGTTACGTTCACATGTACGTGCCTATGTTTTTGTTTTGTTTTGTTTTGTTTTTTTTGCCTATGGCTTTTATAGACAAAGTACTGTGGGGCCCAGAACACTGAAGGATTAATTCTGCATTCAGAGTAAGAAAGAAAACTAGAGAAATGCATTTTATCTGGATCTCAAAGTCAGGGGATGGTAGCAGAGGAATGTTCATTTTGGTCATGATGGGCAGGCCATTGTCCAACTGGACAAAATAGGTAAGATGGCTCTTTCAGGATGTGGGCCACACCCAACACAGGGCTGCAATCCTGGTGAGAAAGGAAGCACAGGGAAGGAGCCCCACATTCACACCAGATTCCTGGTGTGGAGGAAGAGGGCCTGGGAAGGAAAGTGCTGTGTCACACTGGGTGGAGGGAAATGTGTGTGAAGCATGCTAAGGTGGCTGGACATGGTGGCAGGGTCCAGATGAGGGATAAGCAGAGAGGGAATGCTAGATGTCTGCACACATATTCCCCGAGATCCTCAGTGAGCCCCAAGCTATGCACAGGTCTACAGAAAGAGTAGCAAGGACAGTTATGTGGAACCTAAGTGCTGGGCAGAAATTAAAGGCCACAGGATGTGAGGAGAAGTTGGAATTGGTGCTTAGCACAAGAGTAGAGACCTTGGTGAGTTCTCTAGTGGTGACCCTAAAAAAGCCACTCCATAATAAAATGAGAAAAAATGGAATTAAACACTCCTTAACTAAGCCTAAGACCAAGCCCTAGCAAGAGAAAAGTGATCCACTTTTAAGGAATTTAACTGCCTCCAAACATAAAACCCAACACTCTTCAGAGGAAGATAACATCATACAGATGTACTACAATATATAACCTACAATCTCCAGCTGACAGCAAAGAAAACCTTCACTGGATATTATGATACACAGGAAAAAGTGAATTAAAGTAGAATGATGAGTTACTAGAAATAGATAAAAATTTGATAGCTTGTGTATTTTTTGTTGATTTGCTAATCTTTTCGTCTGCTATTAAGCCCATCCAATAAGTCTTCATTTCCAGTATTTTGAAATTTGATTCTAAGCTTTTAAGTGTGACAGTTTCCTTTTTTCTTTTCTTCCTCCCTCCCTTCCTTTTCTCCTTCCTTCTCTCCTTTCTTCTTTCTTTCCTTTCTTTTTTTTCTTGCTGAAATGTTCCATCTTTTTACCTAATTCGACTATTCTTTCATTAAGTCCTTTAAAATATTTTATATAGCTATTATCGTTCTTGTCTGCCAATTCCAAAATCTGTGTCATTTCTGAATCTGCTTCTACTGTCAAATTTTTCTTTTGATTATAGGTCACATTTTTCTCCTTCTTCATGTCACACAATTATTTTTTTCTCTTGCGTGCTGGATATTGTGCAAAAAGAGCAGTAGAAACTGAGGTTGAGGACATTCTTCCCTAGTAAAGGCTCACTGTTTGCTCGGTCAGGCAACTAGGGTAAGGCTCTGCTTTCTTCAAGCTAATGAGGAGATGATCTGGGTTGGAGCTGGGCAGTCTCTAATGATTTTTGCTCATCTCCAGTGTCTTTAGAGTGGGATCAGACATCACGCTCCCTCCATAGGCACCTTTGTATCTCTACATCATACAGTTATGAGATCCTTCTCCCTGTTCCAATCCAACTTCCACTTCCTGCATCATTTCATTCAGTGAAAATCCCAAGGTGCAGAATTTTTGGGTCATAGTGCTTGCTCTGTGTTGTGGATCCTTCCCCTGCAGGGTCATTAAAAATTCAGCTATTTTCTCCTGAGCCTGCAATGTACCACTGCCTACTCAGTGCTCTTCCTTGGCTGTGTTTCCAGACTTGGCAAATAGCCTGCAGAAATAAAGTGACTGCTTACCTGGGAAGGCTTTGTTCCTGTCTGGAAGATAGTTTATTCTATTTCTTGGTATTCAATGCTCTTTTATCTGAAATTTGAAAATTTAACCTATGTTTCATCAATGTTACAGCAAGATCTTTATTTTTATTTTTATTTATTTATGATAGTCACAGAGAGAGAGAGAGAGAACGAGAGAGAGAGAGAGAGGCAGAGACACAAGCAGGCTCCATGCACCGGGAGCCCGACGTGGGATTCGATCCAGGGTCTCCAGGATCGCGCCCTGGGCCAAAGGCAGGCGCTAAACCGCTGCGCCACCCAGGGTTCCCCACAGCAAGATCTTTTACGAATTTCTCTATCCTTGCTAGATGCAGTACTCACGTGGTAGTGTCTTAACTAATGAATATCCAAGGTCCCCGAATTTGTCTTCAAATGTTCCCCAGTTCAATGACCATATAAGGAAGATGAGCTAAAATTGTATTTTCAGAAATCTTATCCTTGTGTCCTCATACATATGATTAGCAGATTTGGAGTTGAAAACAAGACTGGAAGGTATCGTAGTTTCTTAGTTTCATCCACCTCTGGGCCCTCTGCTGCTTGCTTTACCAGTTAACTGTGAGCCATCACCGTGTCACAGGACATGACAGGTCCAAATCCTTCACCACCTGCTAGTCTTCTAGCGACTGCTCCTAGGGCAGGTTAGTGACCAGCAAGACTGCTTCCTCCCAACGCCTATGGCCAGCTCTCTGTGGGCACAGGCCACAGCCACAGCATGGCCCAAGATGCAGAGCATGGATGGACTTCTTCAGTAGTGCTCAAGTGGTGAGTTATGCCACCTGGAAGTACTTCGGGCAATGGCGGGGAACAAATAGATACACATCTTCTTGCTACTTCTGATGGACTTTTCCAAAGCGTGATTTTCTGGGAAGCCTTCGACAGACATGCTGGATTTCTGTGTGAATGCACCTGTGAAGTTCCCAGCAGTGACTCTGCGTGTACCTACCAATGAGGTGGTGAGTGCATCCATGCCTTACCTGTACTTCTGCCCTTCCTGCTTCACATTCCTTTTCTCTCTCTGGAACTGCTTCTTGGAAACAAAACTTCTCCAGCTGATTGTTTCTTTTAGCTCTGGTTTCTGGAGAAGCTGGGTTAAGATCATCTGACTCATGCATTTTAAAGTCATGGCAGGGAAAGGAGGGAGTAAAAACAAATTGCACCACTCTTGATGTTGCAGCAAATATCTTCTCGAACAAGTGAGATACAGTTAGCTGCCAAGAGTTGTCTCAACCCATTCATGTGGCAAGAGCTCCTTCCGTCTCTAGGGGAGTAAGAAACACATTCCATTTATACACATCTTTGTTTTTAAGGTTTACAACAATGACATAGGTGAAAATCCAAAATTGGTATGCATCAGGGAGCAGAATTTGTTTCTCTTCTCTTTTTTCTGATCCATTGACTTTCTGGATTTCTACCCCCATTCATTGAAAAGTTAGCAAAAAAGTGATAGGACAATATCTTAACAACTGAATCCAGAAGAAAGGCTTTCACTCATGAAACTGCCATGAGTAGCTGAATTAACATGCATCACGCATAATCTTTCTGAGCCTTGATTTCCTCATCAGATTAAATAAAGAGTGAATGAAATAGGTGTGTGAAAACTCCTCTCAGCACATAGTAGGCACTCAGCAGTGTCAACCTAATTTGAATCCCTGTGTTTATTTCAAACAAATTGCTTTGCTTTATGTGGCTTTTGGAAGGATGTCCTATTCCACCTCTGGGTACTAATTGCCTTTTCAGATTACGTATCTCATTAAGCTTTGTATATCTTCATTTCTAGCACCGGTAATAATGGAGTGCTCAGTCATTGTTATATTCACTATCCTGACAACATTTATTAAAATGAAGCAATTAAGTATTGTCTTAAATGGAGTTTAGAGGTAGGGCTCATTAGACTCAGGCTCATTACAATTAACTTAAATGATAAATGCAAAATTATTTCATCCCAGCTCAACCCTGAAAATTGGTTCAACTGTATTTCTCTAGAGCTGGCTTTCCTGCCTCACATAAGAGCAAAACTAGTTTGAAACATTTCAGTGAAACACAGTATTCATTAAAAGGATATTATTAAAAATGTAAAGCCCCAAATTGGCTCACAGGGGTTCCTGCACTGTTAACATCTGAACCCTGGCATACCTTACTTTGCAGGCTGCCACATAATTGGGCTCGGGGGCTCCCTTAAGTGGAGGTAAAGAAGGAAACAGGCCCAGCTTTAAATGGCCTGAGTGTTCATTTGCATTCGGCTGCACAGGCAATGAGTCCCCTTTGCAGGCAGTGATAAGAATGACAGGGCATAAGAGACGTCCCTCCTTCTGTGGATCTGCTTCGAGGAAGTCAGGGCTCTCCACCTTAATCGGTCATCGTGGAGAATTGCTCCCTTGCCAGGCTGCAGACATTGGGCCGAGTGTTTAGAGAGTTTTATTCTGTTCAGTTTATTCTGAACAGTTCTTGTGAAAGGAAATACAAGTAGAGAGGGATCCCATCCAAATTCTCCTCCCCACCCCAACTCAGCACATAGGAAACTTCTGGAAAGACATCATTCCAGAGTGACAGTGTGGATGTTAGGGTCAGACGGACTGTACGTTATTTCTGGAGGTGCCAATGGTTTCCTGTGTGATCTTCTAGACATTTACAGTTTCACAAAGCCTCAAAGCCTTTTATGGTCTGAAAATGGAAATAATGTATAATCTTCCCAAATGTGGGAATAGATAAGATAATGAATAAAAACCCTTACTTAGCACAGTCTCTAGCACATACTACATGATAGACAAATGTTTCTTCTTCCCTTGACTTCTATGGGTTATATCAAACATTCATTATGGTTTGGAAGATATAATGTGGGTGCTGTGTATACTGGATGGTGTGTGTATTGGGCATTGTATGCATTGGATGCTGTATTGTATGCACTGGGTGCTGTAATATATGCACTGGGTGCTGTACTGTATGTACGAGATGCTGTATGCACTGGGTGCTGTATGTACAGGATGCTATGTGCCCTGGGTGCTGTATGTGCTGGATGCTATATGTACAGGATGCTGTATGCACTGGATGCTCTATTGGATGTATGGATGCTGTATGCATTGGATGCGTATTTATTGGATGTTGTATATACTGGATGCTGTGTGCACTAGACACTGTATGCACTAGATACAGTATGACTGGATGCTGTATTGTATGTATGGGATGCTCTATCTGCTGGATGCTGTATGTACAGGATGCTGCCTTGGATGTACTGAACATTGTATGCATTGGACGTTGTACACTGCTGGATGCTGTATTGGGTATACTGGATCCTGTATGCACTAAATGCTGTATTGTGTGTACTGGATGCTGTATTCACTAGACATTGAATGCACTGGGTGCTCTATGTACTGGATGCTATATGCACTGGATGCTCTATTGGATGTATGGATGCTGTATACATTGGGTATTGTATGCACTGGATGCTGTATGCACTGGATGCTGTATTGGATGTATGGATGCTGTATGCACTGCATGTTGTATTGTATGTACTGGATGCTGTATTACTGTATGCTTTATGCACTGGATGTTTTATGCGCTGGATGCTGTGTATTGGATGTACTAGAGTGTCTGGCACATGTGAATCTTGTATATTATATTTTATCTTTGCTTCTCTCATCTGGATGACTATGTGCTTTGGTTTTTGATTCAGATCATAAAGCCTCCCTCATATGGTCCCTGAAATCTCTCTAATAATCAGATGACAAATTAAAATATTTTTGCCTCTCAGCGATCATGATTTGAATGTGACCTAAGAAAAAAAATTATAGAAAATCTTGCTTTCTGACAACAAAACTGAATATGAAATAGGTTGAGTGGCATTCGGGTGCTGAGATGGGAGAAGAATGCATCAGCTAACAGAAAACCAGATATATCATAGTTTAAAATAATCAGGTTTAGTATTTTCTTTCCCATTAAAACCATCTGCTATTCAGTAGTCTAGGGTTTTGAATGAAATGGTTCAATAATGCTATTAGGGTCTCAGGGTCTTTGTATCTTTCTTCTCTGCTGTTATTAGCTGGCTGCCTTTTATCCTGATGTTTGCTGCCTCATTGTTACAATGATTGGTGGAGCCTGGGGAAGAAGCCTGTGCGTTAGCTCCAAGACAGGATGGGAAGGCAAGAATAAAACATTTATATCTCCCTAAAAAGGGGCAGTCTTTTTCCTCCACCAAGATTTGTTAAATGGATAATCTCTAAGCATCAAAAAGGGAATACTATATGGCCATACATATGAGACACATGTCCACACTATGGATCTGAGGAGTGACTGGCTCCTTGCAGTGGTGGCAGTGGCACCTGGCAGTCTGTGCTCAGTGGTGACAGCCCAGGGATACACCAGCTATGCTCTTTCATTTTGCATTTCATGTTCTTTGCATTTTGCAGTTGGAGGATCTAGCTGAGGAGAGGAAATTGAGGAAACACTCAGGGTATGGCAAAGTGTGCAAAGCCTAGGCTCAATGTCTGTGAGCATGTTGTGATTCAGCACAGAAACAGAGATTAAGCAGCTTCAGCCGGTGCCTTTGGACAATGGACCTGAATTCTTCATCAACACCCAACTGGGGGTGCCAGGAAAGAAAGCTGCTGCTGTAAAGAGAAGGAACAATATCCTCAAACCTGAGACCCTGGAAGAGGAAGCATATTCAGAATGCTGGAATAAGGATCTCTGAGAACCTGTGCCCCCCTAATGCAAACAAGAACACCGGCAAAAATTGTCCAAAGAAACATTTTTAAAGCTCTGGACAATCCAAGGAGTGCTCATCCAAGAAAATGATGGGCTTTCACTCACTAAGAACAGCAACCCTGTGTGTTTAACTTGCACTGTACCACCCACCTCAACCAACAGCCCGAAATAGCACTATGTGTGGAAACCAGGAGCTCCCCAAGAAGCCCTTCTCAGAGAAGTGCCATCGTTTGGCCCAACTGGCAGCTTCCTTCAATATGTCCCCCAGGAGGACTTGTCTTATCTGGCCTGAGTCAGAGCTTGCTCAGTGCAAACAATGCTTTCTCTGGAGACCTCTGCCGAAAATATTCCAGCAATGTTTGACATTACAGCTGCTTGAGGCAGTGACAATAGTTAGAATAAACAAGTGGTTGGTGGAAAAACTAAAGGTAAAGCTGGGGAGTGGGATGGGAAGGCTTTGAAAAGGTCCGACATACCCCTGGGGGTCAGGAAGGCCACACACATGCTCAAGGAAGGTCTGAGAGACTCTGATTTCCAGGGTGTGAGCCAGCAGGAAATGAAGGCTAAGGCGGGGCTGTGGGTGCCTGAGTATGGAAGGTGCTGAGGTGCAAAAGTGGAGAGACATGTTGGTTCAAGGTGTTCAAAGACATGATGGCATCTAAGGAAACCTCTGGCCAGTCATTAGCTGACTACTAAGTCCACAGCAGAGACTTCCAAGGCGACACATGACAAAGAATGCTGATGTCTTTGAATTAATTCCAAAGGTCCCCAAACAATGACGAACGACAACCCCTAGGATAAGACATCAATGACATATTTCCAGAGTTACCACATTATAATACTTAAATTGATCAGCATTAAATAAGAAATTAGGAGAAAAGTGGTGGCAGGGACAAAAGAGGGCATGTTGCATACACAGGAAAATAAGCAGTCAGGGAACCTGCCCCTGAGGAAGCCCAGATGTTGGACTTCTCGAATGAAAAACTCACATCACTTATTTTAAATATTTTCAAAAAATGAAATGCAGCCATATCTAAAGAACTAAGGAAAATTATGAGAATACCTTATGAAGTAACTACAAATAGATACATAGAGATGTATTTCTTTTTTAAAAAGATTTATTTATTTATTCATGAGAGATACGGAGAGAGAGGCAGAGGCACAGGCAGAGGGAGAAGCAGGCTCCCTGTGAGGAGCCCGATGCAGGACTCAATCCCAGGACCCCATGATCACACCCTGAGCTGAAGGCAGAGGCTCAACCGCTGAGCCACCCAGGTGATCCCAGAGATGTATTTCTAAATGGGAATTCTAGAGTAAAACCCACGACAAAGGAGTCACCACAGGGGCCCAGCGATATGCACTGTTGGTGGGCTCACAGCTGCTTTATAAAATGGTCTGGCAGTTCTTCAAAATGTTAAACATAGAGTCACCATATGACCCCCAATTCCACTACTGCGTATGCACCTGCTTTGGCTCCATAATGAATTAGCTCCGGCTCTGTCACATAAACCAATACAGATCTGTTCTCTATTGTCACTGTAAGCCAGAAGCCCAGCACAGGTCTCTGCGGGCTCGCGGCACGCTGTCACCAGGGCTGTGTCCCTTCTCAGGGCTCCAGGTGACAGTCGCCTCTCCTCTTCCCCACACTTCCCTGACTCTGGCCACGTCCCCTTCACCTTCCGAGCCAGACACAGCAGTTGCGTCTTTCTCATTTCATCTCACTCTGATTTCCTGCTCTCCCTCCTTCTTCCACTACTGAGGACCCTTGTGATTACACTGCACCTACATGGATAATCCAGGGCAAACTCAGCATTTTATATTCAGCTGATTTGGCAACTTTCGTTCCCCTTTGCTAGGTAGCAAAACATAGTCAGGGATAAGAACACACATGGTTTTTGCAGGTTCGGGGGCGGACATTGTTCTGCCTACCACAACACCCAAGATAATTGAAAACATGTATTCATGCAAAAAATCCGTACAAGAATGTTCATAGCAGAATTATTTGTAATAGCCAAAAGTTGGAAACAACCCAAATGTCTGTCAACTAATAAACGGATAAATGAAATGTGGAATTTTATTCACAGAATTGAAGGAAGTACTTACAGGTGCTACTGCATGGATATAACTCAAAAACGGTATCTATTTAAAGGAGCCAGTCACAAAAGGCCACATCCTGTACAATATACGGATTGTTCAGAATAGACAAGTCCTTTGGAGGAGGAAATGTAATAGTGACGGCCAGGTATTGGGAGAAGGGCAGCACTGGGGAGTGCTAGTCGATGAGCACGGGGTTTCTTTTTGGGCTGATCAAAATGTTCTGAGATTAGATAGTGGTGATGTTTGCGTAACTCCGCAAATGCACTAAACGACACTGAATTCTACCCATTAAAGGAGTGTGATTTACGGTATGCTAATTGCATCGCAATAAAGCTGTTAATAAAATGTATGAAATCTCTGAGAGGACTTCCAGACCACACTGAATTCTGAGTCCCCCGGACAGATGCTCGCGGAGTAACTAGAAATGCCACTAAGCACTTGCTTGGCTCACATCCGCTGGGACTTGGCACTTGTGACTTGCTTCTCACACTCAAGGATGGGGGCAGGGCCTACACTGCGCAGAGTTCAAGAGCATACGTTTTATTGTTGCTGTTGCTGTTTTATGTTTTGTTGGAAATCAGGCGAGCTAAAGTTCAGATCCCAGCTCAACTATTTCTAACTCGGGGACTCTAGCAAGTTATTTCACTTTTAGGTTTTCCCTCATCGTGAGATTGAAATCACTGCAAGACCTTCACGAAGCTGCAGTGTGGAGGAAAAGTCTGTACTTGTAGCATACACTCTCAGAAGAGGTGGCATGGCCCCCCAGGAGTGAGAAGGATTCTCAGAAGGACACGGAATCTCAGACATTACAATGGTGTGTGTCCCACTGAAACTCAGCACCCCCCCGCCCCCGACGAAATCCTAGGCCTTAGCCATGTCATAAGGCTGGGAAGGCCAATCAGGGAATAAATGTCTAAAAAGGCGTCATTGAGAGTTGATGGCTCAATGGAATCATTGAAATCAATGAAAATCATGATGGAGTCTCCTTCTCCATTCTTAGGCCAAGACGAACTATTGTATCCAAGTTACAGGCTGCGGGGCCATCTGGAGAACGAAGGGGCTTCTGCCTGCAGCCCAAATCCTGCATTTCCAGGAACATGCCATTTGACTTGAAATATAGAAACAGCAACAGAGAAAACAAATCCATCCAATGAGCATTCCTCTCCTTGTAGCACATCAATGAGCCTGTGGTTTCTTCTACTAAGAGGGGGACTGCGAGTGCTTATTGTCCCTCCACCATCCCGGCTTCAGCGAGATGGGACAGGTGATTGATGGTGAAATCCTCCTCCACTTTATGGACCATGCAGGCTGGGTGGAGGCGACCTGTGGGGCACCCCTCCCTCCGAAGTCCTCATGGGACCCTCTGCTACATTCGGTGTCCTCTCTCTGTCCCAGGTCCCCAGGGCTGCCTCTCTCTCCCCATACCCCACTCAGCCAAGTGGATCCCAAAGGTCAGGTTGTAAATACCAAAGATGGAAAGTATCCATCAAACATAAAGAAAGTTAAATATTTTATTAAGAATCGGATGGCTGTACCTAGTGGGCATTCACATGTGTAAACCTAAATCTTCAGAGGTGTTTTTAGAGCCAAAATCTTCACTGTCCATTGATTATTTCATTTCTCTCTAACAACTTACCTCCAAGAATACCAGCGATTTGTGTAAAAATTGAATGCAGTGTAAGAAGATGCGTCCTTTAATGATGTCATGTTTCCTTTAACAAATATTTGTTGAGTCTTAGGTGTGTGCAGGCATTGTCCTCGGTGTTGGGGTTACAGAGGTGAGCCTGATAAATACATCCTTGACTTTATGAGACTTGGATTCCTATGTGTGTGTTGGGGGGATGGGGGATCAGAAATGAATGAATAAATATATATCACTAATCATGAGGTAAACAAATACTGTGAAGAAAACTACAACAATGGCCAGAATGAAACTTGGGCTCTACTTAAAATGTTCATACACAGCATCTCTAAAAAAGGTAACATTTGAGAGATGAGAGAACCAAGGAGTGTCTTCAAGGAAATGGTGCTCCAAGAAGGGGGAAGCAGGCATAAAAGCCCTGAGCTGGAGATGTATGGCTGGCGGGTCTGTAGGGTCTTCTGGAGGCCAGTGTAGGCTACAGCTCAAGGTATATACAAAAACCTACACCCCCACCCCAACATGCACGTCATTTCAGCTAATATGAAGTTATAGTCGATAGCATTTTATTTCACGGAATGGAGTCTTTTACTTAGTTTCTTTCCAACTCTCCAATTACTTTTTTTTTTCTTTTAAGAGAGAGACAGAGAATGGAGGCAAAGGGAGAGTGAGAATCTGAAGCAGGATCCACAACCACCACGGAGCCTGACACAGGGCTCAATCTCATGATCTTGAGATCATGACCTGAGTGGAAACCAAGAGTTAGACACTCAACCATGAGCCACCCAGGCATCCCTCTCCAATTCCTTTTTAATGTCCCAGAATAGGGGTTCTCCAGAACACTGTAAGAACTCTGCATTCACACGTTGGAGACTCTGAAAATTCAGTGCCAGGTGACATGTGCATATGACATTTTAGGCTACCCACATAGAATGTACATACTCACCTACTTTTGGAAATCCTGAATTTGGTCTGGGAGGTCTCTTTCCGCCTGTGCAATTAGCCATACAATTTATGATTTCTCCATTAGTTCCTGCTTTCCCCACCTCATAAGAGATAATCTGATGTGTAATATGTATACTCAGCTCTGCCCTGGTGATTCTTGTCCTTCCAGTTAAAGGATACAGAGTTTTCTGGGATGATAACAACAAAATGTGCCATTTATAGTGTATATCGAGTGCAGAGCCCTATGCTAGCTGCTTTAAATGTCTTATTTTAGTAATTATCTTAGCAGTTTGTATCCTAGATATATTTTTAAATTATTATTTACATGTTACAGTTGCTAAAATGCTAACTAACTAACAAAGGTGAAGGACCAAGTGGGAGGCCAAACTAGATTGGATATTTGGGCGTCTCAGTCTTGAGCACTGTCTGAACATTGGCACGAAGCCTCCATGGGGTGGCAGGAATCGAAATGAGAGAAGCATCACCACCATCCTGATGCCCATGTGCCTCCCCCGAGTCTCAGACGGCCAGAGGCTGGCAGGTCTTATCTTGGGCATTTGCTCAACAGGTGAGCAGAACCTGGATATCCCCACAGAACCGGGAGCAGAGGCTGGATGTACAGCAGCCACAGAGCCCAGGAAGGCTAGATGGTCCCCGCTGTACCCTGTCTGCTTATATGTGACACAAGTAAACTTTCTTTGACTTTAATTGTACCTGACAGGCAGGGACAAATATGTTTACTTTTGCTTTAGCAACACTTCAGTGGTATCGGGGAACCTTCGAATATGGCAGTTAAAGGATTCTCCACCCAGTTGCTATGAGAGGGAAGTCAGCTTCCTCCCATTGGTTTCTCTCTGACTCTGTCTCTCCTTGCATCTCTCTCTCTCTCTTTCTGTGTGTGTGTGTGTGTGTGTGTGTGTGTGTATCCTTCAACATCTCTAAGAGAGTCATTTTCTACTATTTTTCTTGTGGTGTAATTAAAATACAACAGGTACTAATTAAATTCAAAAGTTCCATATGCTTGGCATGTAGCTATGTAATCTTCATCAAAATAGCATGTAAAACATTTCCATCACCTCAGGGACTATCCTTGTCACTGTTTCTGGTCAATCTCCCTCAGCTCCTAGAAACGACCACTTTCTGATTTCCATCATAAACAGTTTCTGCTGGTTCTTGGGACACAATATCAATAGAATCATGCAATTTTGTGTCTGACTTTCTTGGCTCAGTAGAATGCTTTTGAGATTCACCCCAGTGTTGCCCATGTCAATAGTTTTTGTTCCTTTTATTTGTCACGATATATTTTATTACATAAAGATTCAACATTTTAAAAAAATTCTATTTTCCTGTGGATGGGTGAATGAGTTGTTTACCTATTTGGTCCTCTTTTGACTAAAACTACTCTCGGCCTTCTTATATTAAGAGTTATTTGAGGACATATGTTTTCAACAGTTTTTTTTTTAATTTATTTTTTATTGGTGTTCAATTTACTAACATACAGAATAACACCCAGTGCCCGTCACCCATTCACTCCCACCCCCCAACCTCCTCTCCTTCCACCACCCCTAGTTCATTTCCCAGAGTTAGGAGTCTTTACGTTCTGTCTCCCTTTCTGATATTTCCCACACATTTCTTCTCCCTTCCCTTATATTCCCTTTCACTATTATTTATATTCCCCAAATGAATGAGACCATATAATGTTTGTCCTTCTCCGACTGACTTACTTCACTCAGCATAATACCCTCCAGTTCCATCCACGTTGAAGCAAATGGTGGGTATTTGTCATTTCTAATGGCTGAGGAATATTCCATTGTATACATAAACCACATCTTCTTTATCCATTCATCTTTCGTTGGACACCGAAGCTCCTTCCGCAGTTTGACTATCGTGGCCATTGCTGCTATAAACATCGGGGTGCAGGTGTCCCGGCGTTTCATTGCATTTGTATCTTTGGGGTAAATCCCCAACAGTGCAATTGCTGGGTCGTAGGGCAGGTCTATTTTTAACTCTTTGAGGAACCTCCACATAGTTTTCCAGAGTGGCTGCACCAGTTCACATTCCCACCAACAGTGTATGAGGGTTCCCTTTTCTCCACATCCTCTCCAACATTTGTTGTTTCCTGCCTTGTTAATTTGCCCCATTCTAACTGATATAATAAAATGCAGTATTTAAGGTGTATAATGAGATCATTTTGGCCAAGAAAACCACCAATACCACCACAATCAAAATGATGAACACATCCATCTCCTCAAAATTCTCTATAGCTGCTTGTAATCGCAGCTCCCTGCTGCCCCATCGCCATCCACAACCAATCACTGAAGGACTTTCTGTCTTTATAGATTAGTTTGAACTCCCTAGATTATGAAAAGGGAATCATAGATGATCATTTTATAATTTTCAATGAAGGTGTTTTATAAACAGCCCTAATAATTACCCATAACTGTCAAGGCTCTACTCACTTAATTCCACGTCCGATCATTCTAAGGCGTTAGAACTCTAAACTACCCATAGAGAGTGGACTTCCTGCCATCACAACATGGGCTTCGTTGGGTCTAGACGTTGAGATGTTCACTCTACTGTTATAGACTTGTCTCGTAGGGGAAAAAAGAAAAGAAAACAAATGTTTGTTCTTGCTTTCTTGGTACTTCCTGGCCAAACATTAAAAATGCAAAATGAAATTGCTATCGTCACATTATTCCCTTGCACGTTATTTACTAAATGGAGTAAGCATTTATCTCCTGGCAACTGTTTGGAAATGCTTTCTCTGTCCCCATTCCATCCCCTTTCTATTACACGGCATTTGTAGCTTGAAGAGCCTCTGTCTTTCAACATCACAAAGCACATGCTTCCCAGAGAACAACGTGTGTCTTGGCTCAGTGGACAGTGGCCAGAGTGTGAAGAAAGGGAAACTGCAGAAGGAGGCCACCTTTGAGAATCCCCGCGTTGTTGCTGTGTGCTGTGATGGGCCCCTCTTCCGCTCCTCTTCGCAGGCTTGTCTGTCCTCCTGTTCATCTGTCAACTAGCCCATGGTCCTCTACTGATTCTTAGTTCCCACAAGTTTTTGCACATGCGAGAGGCACAGCAAGAGAACCAAAACAAAACATAATAATCCTTCCATGACTTAGTATCAGCTTCATGACGAGGGGCAGACATACATAGTCTAGAGGTGGATGGAGACAGGTTCTATGGTGCTACAGGAGTGAAGGAGATGCAATGATGAGATCATGGTCCTTAGGACTTTATGACCCCACATGAAATCTGATGAAATACCAAGAGATCATAGAATTGCAGGTGACGGACCAACATTACACAAACTCAAAAAAGATGGATGTAGAAAAGTCAGAATAACAGCTTATGAGGAGGTTACAGTGTATCAAGCGGGTGTCTACCTGCACAGATCAGGACCAACGTGTACCACGTTTGTGCAGGACCAATGTGTACCATGTTCTGGGGGAGTCAAGAGGAATGTCACTGGCTGATATCATCGCTCTAAAGGTTATGGAAGAGGATGAACCTGCTGTTCCAACCTCTGACCTTTGAGTGTGAGATGCCCCGGGCAGTATTCAGATGGACGCCCGGAGTGGCTGTCTTTGGACATGATGTTTTCATATTTGCATGAATGATTCCCACATGAATACAGTTACTGACGTAAGAAAAATGTATTACTTACAACTGAAACTGTGACAAATAAGAGACAATATTATTGGGGTGCCTGGGTGGCTCAGTGGTTGAGCATCTGCCTTTGGCTCAGGGCGTGATCCTGGGGTCCTGGGATCAAGCCCTGCATTGGGGTCCCCGCAGAAAGTCTGCTTCTTCCTCTGCCTGTGTCTCTGCCTCTCTCTCTGTGTCTCTAATGAATAAATAAATGAAATCTTTAAAAAAAAAGAGAGAGAATGTTATTGGACATTTATTACACCAGATACTGTTCAAAGTGCTTTATGTATATTGACTTATAATTCTCATGACAATGTAATTCTCCTGACAAACTCGTCGGGAGACTGAGGCACAGAGAAACCGTTTCTCCAGCCTGCAGGAGCTGGAATTGATACCCACACAGTGCGTGTCCATCCGGAGCCCCAGCCCACACTCACCACGTATCAATCAGACTCCAGTTCAGATCTCAGCCTGCAAGCCTTTTAAGGTAATGCTGTATTTTCATAATTGATTGTAAATTGATTTTCTAGATTAGTTCCCAGGAGTGGTTCCCAGCTACACAGAAGGTATTTACCGTTGCCACCGTATATTCCCAGACCCTTTGTGTGGTTTCCATATTAAAAGGGAGTAATTTTAAATTGCCTCTGACGTTATTATATAGCAGACCGTAGTTTATCATCCCTGCTTTTCCACTTAGGTTTCAGTATTGTTCTACTTAAAAACCCAAGATTTCAACACTCCCGGATTTCATCCGCCTGGCACGAGGTCCCAGGAACATTTTACAAAGGCATAGCTGGACTGAGGAAGCTGGTCTCCCACAGGACTCAGGAGCATGGTCAAGTCCATGAGGATGCCTTGCAGAAAGATGACCAACTTCCAGGAAAATAAAAGTTTGTGTTTCTTCCAGGATGATTTTGTAAGAACCTGCACCATTGCCTTGAGAAGTTTGGGAGCTTCCCTCATAGAAAATTGTGCAAGGGGCAATGTTTATTTTTGCAGGTTGCAAAGTAACCAGAAAAAGATCTTATTCAGGACTAACTTCTTTCCAGGGCAGCTCCAGTATTCACAGGGTAGCATCCATATACAGTTGACAATTGGGGAAAATATCTTTCCCATATAAAAGTACCACCGACATTGGTCCTGCTGCATTGTCCACAATGTTCTCACTTAGACTTTGTTTTAAGCTTTTTAGGATCTAGGATCCTCTTGGGAGTCTGGTAAAAGTTACACACAATTTCCCTCTAAAATTCTTGTGTTCGTGTATCTAAACACATACGTGCACAGGGCTCTGTATTCAAATCCAAGAGTTTCAGCCCCAAGCTGAGAACCCTGTGATGGAGAGATCTTCCCTTCTATTAAAATTTTACTGTTTCTAGAAACAGGCTTTTCAAATGAAATCTCTCTGGCATGCCCTTCTGGCAGGAATTCAAAACCTCACACCTATCAGGGTAACTGAAATAAAAAACACAAGAAATAACAGGTGTTGGAGAGGATGCAAAGAAAGGGAAAGAAACCCTCTTACACTGTTGGTGGGAATGCAAACTGGTATAGCCACTGTGGAAAACAGTATGGAGGGTCCTCAAAAAATTAAAAATTGAATTATCTTATGATCCAGCAGTCACACTACTATTTACCCGAAGAAAACAAGAACAGCAACTCAAAGGGATACACGTACCCCTATTCTTATTGCAGCATTATTTACAATAGACAAACTATGGAAGCAGCTTAAGTGTCCATCGATAGATGAAAGGATAAAGAAGATGTGATATATATATATATATATATATATATATAATTGATAATATAATAGATGCATAGTATATATATCTAATAGATATATTATATATATAATGGAATATTATTCAGTCATAGAAAAGCATGAAATCTTGCCATTTGCAATGCCATGGATGGAGCTGGAGGGTATTATGCTAAGCAAAATAAATCAATCAGAGAAGGACAATTGCCATATGATCTCACTCATATGTGGAATTTAAGAAACAAAACAAATAAGCAAAGGAAAAAAAGGAGGTAAACCAAGAAACAGACTCTTAACTCTAGAGAACAAACTGATGGTCGCCAAAGGGGAGGTGGGCGGGGGGTAGGAGGAGATGGGTGAAGGGGATTAAGAGCACACTTAACATGAGGAGCACTGAGTAGTGTGCAGAATTGCTGAATCACTATACTGCACTCCTGAAACTAATATTAACACTGCATGTTAACTGTATTGGAACTAAAATAACAATTTAAAAAATAAAATAGAAAAGTCAAAAACAAATAAAAAATAAATAAAATGTAACCCCTGCAATGAGTAATACTCCAAAGTCTTTCTATGCACCACTGTGTCAGAGATTGGCAAACCAGGCACTGCTTGATTCTGGTGATGGAGAGTTGCTTCAGGGACAGGAAGATTACCTTCAGTCACATCATGAGAAAGGAGATGTCACCTAGAGTCAGACCCAGGTCAGCTTTTTATGATGGGGTCAGAGCAGAGGGCATCTAAGTCTGATCACTTTCCTTCACTTCCCTGTTGTCTTTCTTACTAATCTCTGAATTCACTGAGGTCGGAAGCTGTGTTTCCATAGTTCTTAAACCCAGAGTCTGATTCTATGTGCCGGGTGCTGATAATTCTTACAAGAGTTCTGTGAGATACCGTTCCACTTTTACATGTCAGTAAACTGAGGCCCAAAAAGATTAAATGGCTTGTCCAAGGTCACCTAATTCATAAATTAGGACCAATCCCACCCTGGTCCTTCTGATAACCCACCTCAGGTGTGCTCTGTCGACCTTAGAGACTCAAGAACAGGTAACAAAACGAAACCAACATCATGAAGCAGATATGATGTAGTGATGATATAATACACAGAGTTAGGGCAGATATAATACACAGATTTTCAGACTCACCTGTGGCTGCTGTGATGGGCCAAGACATTTTTCAAAAAACTATGTAAATATTATCTAGAATTACCAGTAAAACATTCAATTCTAAGCACTGTTATTTTTGCCTAAGACTAAAAGCTTTTACAGCTTTTAGTTACCTAAAGAGTCGATTATTAAGGGTTATTAAAATTAACATTCATAAATGAAAATGAGCCCAGTGGTGGGTCCCCCAATACCCTTATTCAGTATTCTACAAAGAAGCGTGGTTTCCATGAAATGTCTAGCGCTTCCAGAAAGCAGATATACCTATGGAAAGTTACGTTTCTCTACTTTCAGGAAGGACTCTGTAATCATTACAACAGTGTTGGGTTAATTACGATGTCCAATTGCTGTTATGTTTGCTTTGGTGTTACAAATTCCTATTACTTTACATTTTTATCAGTTCCATTTTTTAATAGTGTCTAATTCCCATAAAATGAGTAGAGATGAATGTCTGCATCAGCAATATTTGTGTCTGGATTTTACAATAAATAGACCTTAAGTGCATCCATATTGTAACTCAAATATTAATCACCATCCTCAAACTGTCAATGACAAATAATCCATGGAAATATTCAGGTTCAGTGGTTTATCATTATCTTTATTTTTTCCCTCCACAGAAAGTTGGATCTGCACTGGTTAGTCAACTGTCCCCACTAAACTGATGGGCTACGAGGAAAAAACATTTGGTTACTGCTGCATTAGAATATATGACAATGTATATACATATATTATTATTATTTAAATATTTTATTCATTTATCCATGAGAGGCACAGAGACAGAGGCAGAGGGAAAAGCAGGCTCCCTGTGGGGAGCTCGATGCAGGACTTGATCCCGGGACCCCGGGACCCCGGGACCACGTGCTGAGCCAAAGGCAGAGGCTCAACCACTGAGCCACCCAGGCGCCCCCATATACACATATTAAATGTCAGACTAAATGTACATGTGGTGCTGAGATCAATGTAGATCTGAATCATCTGAGTTTCATTGAGGCAGTAGATTTTGAGTGTTCTGCATTTAGGAACAGGCTGTTGGGTCGCTGACTAAGTGAGTGACTGGCAGGGAGGGGACCTTGCCAGAGGGTTAGGTGTGGCCCGAACCCAGAGCAGAGTGGAGACTTTCAGCCAAGGCAGTGGGCTGAGCAAAGGCTTTGGCTGGAAAGTGAGGTGTCTGCAGCACAGTAAGAGCATGGGCCCAGGGGAGACATATGGAGCCCAGAGGGCCGTGGGGGTAAGATGAGGTCAGGAGGGCGCGGTCCCGCTGTCACATTCTGGAAGCTGCAAGTAGTCTAGAAGGGCCGGAGCAGCAGCCAAGGCTGCTCCCTCAAGCACCACCTTGTGCCATTCCTGCTTCCCGCCTGGACTCCCCACAGCCCTGAACCAGGGGGACACTCAGCATCTTCATGAACGACTGGCTCATTTGGGAAGAAAGTGATTCCTAGTGAAGTGAGCAGACACATCCCAGCTCATCTGAATGCCACAGGGCTCCTGGGGTGGGGTCTGAGCTCCGGGAGGCAGTTCTCTCTTTCTGGTGCTGGATCCAATCAGAAAAGAACACTCTCGTAAGGAAACTGCTGGATTTTCCATTTTTCACTGGAATCAGGCTCTGGAGATTACTTTCCCTGTGAACTCCAAATTCCACTGTGGCTCTGGTTGCAGCATGTTTAATTAATTGGAATGAACAAATGGTTAATAAGGCTTACAGCCATATTGTTTATGAATTAGTTTTGAAAGTTCATAAAATATAAAGGAACATGAGCTACTAAAGATAAAAGGCCCATGTGTAAACCACTGAACCCAAGAAAAAGAGTTTGATTTAAAAAAAATTCATGAACAAGTGTTTGAATCTCTCCTCCATTGCCTCTCTTTCTCCTTCAAAATTAAGCATCAGTGGTAAATTTTGTGTTTATTTTTCCTTGTTTTTCTTTGCAATTTTACTAAATACATGTGTTCCCAAAACACATCAGCTTTATTTGTTTTGGAGCTTTTAAAATGATTTGATGGTATATGATGAAATCATATCACTTGCTTTTTAAAAATGTCTCATTTTTAATTTTTAAAAAGTAGGCTTTATGTCCAATGTGAGGCTTGGACCCTTGACCCTGAGATCAAGGGGTAGCATGCTTGACTGACTGAGCCAACCATGTGCCCCGCTTGCTTTTTTCAAAAAAATTTTTTATTTGAATTCAATTTAGTTAACATATAGTGTATTCTTAGCTTCAGGGGTAAAATTTTTTTTTTAAGATTTTATTTATTTATTTGACAGAGAGAGAGCACAAGCAGGGAGAGTAGCAGAGAGAGAGGGAGAAGCAGGCTCCCTGCTGAGCAGGGATCCTGATGCGGAGCTCGATCCCAGGACCTCGGGATTATGACCTGAGCCACAGGCAGATGCTTAACCCACTGAGCCACCCAGGTACCAGGGTTAGAATTTAGTGATTCATTAGTTGCATATAACAGCCAGTGCTCATCACATCAAGCGCCCTCCTTCCATGCCCATCACCTAGTTACCCCATACCCCCAACCCTCCTCCCTAGATTATTCACCACAACCAAGTGGTATTTATTCCTGGGCTTCAGGGGTTCAACATTTGCATATCAATCAGCATGATACACCACATTAATAGAAGAAAATATAAGAACCATATGATCCTCTCCACAGATGCATAAAAAGAATGACAAAATACAATATCCTTTCTGGATAAAAACCCTGCACCACACAGGGATAGAGGGAACATACATCAACATCATGAAAGCCAAATAGGAGAGACCCACAGCGAGTATCATCCTCAGTGGAGAAGAATTGAGAGCTTTTCCCCTGAGGTCAGGTCCACGGCAGGGATGCCCACTCTCACTACTGTTGTTCAACATCACTGGAGTCCTAGCCTCAGCAATCAGACCACGAAAAGAAATAAAAGGCATCCAAATCAGCAAAGAAGATGTCATACTTTCATTCTTTGCAGATAACGTGATACTCTATGAAGAAAACCCAAAAGATCCCACCAAAAAATTGCTAGAATTGATACAGGAATATATAAAATCAACACATACAAGTCAGTTGCTTTTCTATACACTAACAATGAAGCAGCAGAGAGATAAGTCAAGGAACCGATCCCATTTACAATTGTACCAAAAACCATAAGATACATAGGAAAAAACCCAACCACAGAAATAACAGATCTGTGCTTTTTTTTTTTCCAAAAGGAATTTATATATAAAAGAATCACTCATGTGGCCACATATTGCTCAGATTTATTAATTTTTACTGTTTCATATCATCCTTCTGTATGAATATGAGTAAACCATGGGATATTTATTCATTATTGATGAACACTTAGATTTTTCCAGTTTTGGGGTTTTCCTGTTGTGTTGATCTTGCCATCACGGCCCATGCAGCTTGTCTCCTGGGCAATGGGAGTGTCTTTCTAGAAGCCATAACTAAGAACCTCAGCGCTCAGGAGAGAACTTGTCCATTCTGTCCTTTCCTCCTGAGAATAGTCCTTTGGGTCTCGATGCTCCTGGGGAAACCATGTGAGAAAGCACAGAACACATCCAGCACAAACATCTGAAAGCTTATCCTAAAAGGACCCGTCCTGCAGATGACAAGGCTCTTCAGAGGCGCTAACATAGGAGACTATTGAGATGTCACTTGGGAGGCCTATCTCACTGGAATTTTACTCTTAGAGATTCATTCCTTTGCATCAAGCAGCACCTTCTGCACTGCTCTTCCTTCAGCCCATCCAATTGGGGTGAGGGCAGCTGAAGAGATGCTAGGGTAGCAGGGAGGAGGAAGAGGAGCACAGGGGAATCAGGCTTCAGCCGGACCTTCATGAGGACAAGTTTGTCAATAAGAGATTAATCATGGACATAAGCTCAGCGGCAGACATACAGACGTGCGACTCTTTGAGGTCAGAGAACAAGGGGTGTGGGTTGTGTCACCCTTCAGTCTGCATTTCCCGGTTATGGCGCATTCCATGTTAAGGCCTCCTTTGTCCTGAGTAAGAATGACGGACTGCCACACTCCTGGTCACTCCCTGCTCTGAGGAATATGATTCTAATCTCTTCTCCAGGTTTGCAGGAACGTCTGCTTCTCAGCCTTTACGTCTAGCTTGGGTGTCCCCTCTTCCTGGGGGTGAATCCTCTGATGTCACCTGCAATCTGCCCCCCGCCCACCTCCCCCCCGCCACCACTTGCCACCTTCACGGACTGTGTCCTCCCCATAGTCGTCTTGTTCTGTCTCCCCCGTGTGCCTGGCCCCTGGTTGTGGGAGTTCAACTACCTTGCTGCCGCTTTGCACACGTACGGGATTTGGATAAATACGTGTTGAATAAATACATTTTTAAATTCTTGCTCTTGGGAGACCCACAGATAGCAGATAGGAGACCTCAATTTTTACATGATTGTTTGTACTGCAGTGAGCAGCAGGCCGTATCTACAGAATCCAAACTGAACCATGTGGTTTTTACACAAATGTGGAAATGTGGATTGCTGAAAACTGGTAACGAAGCAGGCTGCTCCCGTTTTCTGGAAAACTATGGATAATGATAAAACGTGCTTCTCTGCTTCCGCACTTTGTATTATTTTTAGCCAAACCCTGACAACATGCAGATAAAATTGGCATTGTGTCAAAAAAGAGAGAGAGAGAGAGAGAGAGACAGAGAGAGAGAGAGAGACAGAGAACTCTGTTCTCTTGCAATTACTTGGAACAGATTTAGATACTAATGGAGACGAACATTGCTAGCAGGTACACAAGGCATACTGCCAAGAGAAGTCCATGCCTAAGAAACATTAGCAGCATCATTAAGAAGCCTGCTTTAAATATTTATGTAATTTCTTATTTTTAATAGAGGCAAAAGAATTCACAATAACCCAGACTACTCTCCTTTCTCAATACAGATAAATTTGTGGGCTTGTATATTAGAATAACGTAAAAAAGCTTTTATTTTATTTTATTTTATTTTTTTTTAATTTATTTTTTATTGGTGTTCAATTTACTAACATACAGAATAACCCCCAGTGCCCGTCACCATTCACTCCCACCCCCCGCCCTCCTCCCCTTCTACCACCCCTAGTTCGTTTCCCAGAGTTAGCAGTCTTTACGTTCTGTCTCCCTTTCTGATATTTCCCACACATTTCTTCTCCCTTCCCTTATATTCCCTTTCACTATTATTTATATTCCCCAAATGAATGAGAACATATAATGTTTGTCCTTCTCCGACTGACTTACTTCACTCAGCATAATACCCTCCAGTTCCATCCACGTTGAAGCAAATGGTGGGTATTTGTCATTTCTAATAGCTGAGTAATATTCCATTGTATACATAAACCACATCTTCTTTATCCATTCATCTTTCGATGGACACCGAGGCTCCTTCCACAGTTTGGCTATCGTGGCCATTGCTGCTATAAACATCGGGGTGCAGGTGTCCCGGCGTTTCATTGCATTTGTATCTTTGGGGTAAATCCCCAACAGTGCAATTGCTGGGTCGTAGGGCAGGTCTATTTTTAACTCTTTGAGGAACCTCCACACAGTTTTCCAGAGTGGCTGCACCAGTTCACATTCCCACCAACAGTGTAAGAGGGTTCCCTTTTCTCCGCATCCTCTCCAACATTTGTTGTTTCCTGCCTTGTTAATGTTCCCCATTCTCACTGGTGTGAGGTGGTATCTCATTGTGGTTTTGATTTGTATTTCCCTGATGGCAAGTGATGCAGAGCATTTTCTCATATGCATGTTGGCCATGTCTAGGTCTTCCTCTGTGAGATTTCTGTTCATGTCTTTTGCCCATTTCATGATTGGATTGTTTGTTTCTTTGGTGTTGAGTTTAATAAGTTCTTTATAGATCTTGGAAACTAGCCCTTTATCTGATATGTCATTTGCAAATATCTTCTCCCATTCTGTAGGTTGTCTTTGAGTTTTGTTGACTGTATCCTTTGCTGTGCAAAAGCTTCTTATCTTGATGAAGTCCCAATAGTTCATTTTTGCTTTTGTTTCTTTTGCCTTCGTGGATGTATCTTGCAAGAAGTTACTATGGCCGAGTTCAAAAAGGGTGTTGCCTGTGTTCTTCTCTAGGATTTTGATGGAATCTTGTCTCACATTTAGATCTTTCATCTATTCTTGATGCATGCAACCCCTATGTGCATCCATATGTATCCAGCTTCTAAAGATTATCCTCTTGTGCGTGTCCTCTGAATAGTTGGCTTAGAGAATATCACTAGCTCTGATTTGGCCCCAATTTATGCACAGGGATGGATTTTTCCTAGGGCCAGTCTTAACGAGTGCCCCACGTAGGTGACTACCTGTGTGGTCCTAAATAGTCGATGGGCCCAAATACCCTTCCATTAGAAGAGCATCTTCCTTTAGATCTTGAGTTTCCAGCCTGTGACATATGGCAGGTAACATCATGATAGAATAATTCCATATATGTATTATAGGGAGATGAAACCAGGGAGGAGGGTTGGGGCAACACTGATAAATTTTACAAGAGCTGCTGCATGGTGCAGAGGTGCCTAAGTCACACTTTTGCAGAAGCAGAAATGGTTCTTACATGTGAGATGAGAGCCCTAAATCTGACTCATCTGTGGGCTGCACCAAAATTATGCTACCATGAAAGGAATAAAAACATTACCCCTTTAAGAACGATTTCCCCTCCAAAAAGCATTGCTAGAGTTCAGAAACTTCCAGTGGAAGCTCTGGTTCTGGGAATAAACTTGGATAAAAGATTTGTCTTCTAGCATCTTCTCTCTATATTTTCCTTTGAAGAGTCTGATGTGTGGATACATGTTGTATTTTTGTTTCTTATATGTCAAAGCAGAATAAGATTCCTTTCATCTGATTTACTTGTCTTTAGTGCAGAGTCACTTCTACCTGATTCAAGGTAGAAGAAAGAAATACTGAAATTCAGGGCGATCCCATTGCGTCTATATGCACTATCCTGTGTTACTGTTTCTTGTCCCTGCGCCCCCGTGCTGTGTCAGGGACTCTGTCTGGCATCACGCATCTCAAGCAGCCAAAAAAAGTTTCTCTTTGTGACTTTCCTCAATTACACTGTTTTCTTGAGATTGTGAAGTTTTGTGGGTAAAATATGAAGCAATTAGCAAATTCATGATGGTGCCATTGTTTTCTGAAATTGCGAGGTCAAGTAGCCACTGTGAAAGGAGGGGGCTTTATTTAAAGGTTCATGAAAGGACTGAGGGCAACTATTCACATTGTACCCTTTGCCCACCATCTGGCTTGCCCATTATTCACTCAGAGCAGCAGAACGGCCTCCTGGGGAGCTAGGTCAGGCAGGGCCATGAAGAGGAAGGAAGTTATGGTGGACTTTCATGGTGTTCTGGGAATACCAGGATGTCTAAACAAACATCAGGACATCACGTTTAATATACAGATAGATCTATCCTCGGACACATGGCCAAAGAACTACCCAGTACTCCACAAGTCGTGAGCAAGAGAAAGAAGGAAGAGAAAGAGAAAGAAATAAAGAATTTTAAGTCATATTTTCAAATGTCAAAAGATATTTAAATTTTCTGGAGGGCTTGGAAAAATAGACTGTTGGGTCCTATACCCAGAATTTCTGGCTCAGTCTGAAATGGCTTCAAGAATTGGGATTTATAACAAGTTCCAAGGTGCTGGTAATACTGCTGGTCCAAGGCCCCCTCTGAAAACCTCTGATGTGACATATATGAACGTAAGGCTCTTTTCCCACAAAAAGATATGGCCAGTATCACTGCTAATGTGAAAGACTGAATGTTTCTGAGATTGGAAACAGACAAGGATGTCCACCCTCCCCGTGTGTGAGTGTGTGTGTGTGTGTCTGTGTATGTATGTGTGTGTATGTTTGTGAGAGAGGGAGGGAGGGAGAGAGAGAGAGTCTACTTAGAAAATCCCAAGGAATCCACAAATTACCAACTATTGATAGCAGGTGAGTTCAACAAAGCTGTAGGACACAAGGGCACTTCTACGTATTACCAACGAGCAATTGGAAACTAAAATTTAAAGATAATATCACTCAAATATTATTCTGATAAAATTACCAAAATATGTGCATTTCCCACACACTAAAAATTATAAAACGTTGCTGAAATTGTAGACAACCTACATAAATTAGATTTACCACATTTATGAAATGAAAAACTCAATGTTGTTTAAGATGTCATTTCTCCCAAATTGATTTATGAATAATCCCAATCAAAACCTCTCAGGACTTTGCTGACTTTGAGACTTTAATGGTATCCACAGTAAGCAAGACAAGGTGGTATTGCCATACCACCATATATGGGCAGCCATATATATATCATGGAACAGAGAAACAAGTCCCCAAATGTCTTAACATCCATATAATCAATGGATTTTGGGAGGCAGAAGTCCCAAAGTATTCTAATGGGGGAAAAGGTTGTCTCTTCAATAGATTCTGCCGCGAAAAAAAATAGATAAGCATATGGATGAAGATGATCCTTAATATCTACTTGACACCATTCACAAGAGTTACCTTGTAATCAATCATATCTCTAAATGTAGAAACTAAAACATGAAACTTGAGAAAGAAACCATGAGAGATGTCTTACTGAACTTGGATTAGGCAACGACTTTTTTTTAAAAATTTTTATTTATTTATGATAGTCACACAGAGAGAGAGAGAGAGGCAGAGACATAGGTAGAGGGGGAAGCAGGCTCCATGCACCGGGAGCCTGACGTGGGATTAGATCCCGGGTCTCCAGGATCCCGCCCTGGGCCAAAGGCAGGCGCCAAACCGCTGCGCCACCCAGGGATCCCAGGCAATGACTTTTCAAATAGGATTGATAAAATCATAGCCACACAACAAGGAAAGAGAAATTAGGTCTTACCGGAATGCACAATGCGGGTCCGACGGCCCGACTGGCTGCGGAGCCTGCATCTCAGCCGCCAGGGCCGGGCTGCCTGAAGCCAGGGAGCCCTTCTGAAGCCTCCCAGACACTCATTCGGTGGCCCCTGGAGAGGATGCGACTGCGCGGGGAGCCAGGTAAGGGCAAAGTGGGGCCCAGCAGGTAGGTTTTGTGAAGTCCCACAACTTAGTCCTCAGTGCTGGACTTCCTTGGCCCTTGGATTATTGCAAATTGTTGCTGCTGTTTAATAAGCAGGAAGATGTCTTATGTCCCTGTGGAATGTCCTCTCGCACAGGGCCCTGGGGACGGGTGGTATCAAGTCCTACCCGTACACCTGTGGCTATCGGGTGTGCGGACTTTGTTGTCATTGACTTCACACTGACGAAACCGGACTTTGTCCCGCACGCACAGAATACACAGGAGAGCCAGCAGTTTACAAACCGCTGTCCCAGGAAGAACTGCAAAGGATAAAGAATAAGAAAAACCAGAAGCACGATGAGCAAAACCAGAAAACGCCAGAATGGTGCAAACATTTGGCTAGCGTACGTGCTGTACAAGAAAACACCTTGTCCTTGCTGTAGGTCTGTCTCAGCACTACCAGCCCCAGAGGTTTAAAAATGACCGAGTATTTGGGAGAAGTTTGGTAAAATGCATGAAGTCGTCATCAATCGCAGCATGTCCCGGGCAAGCTCAGGAAACCCACACCTGCTCAGAAGGGGCTCTCGGAGCCATAAAGCGTGTCACCAATGCGGCAGTAGGTGGCGGGACATCTACAGCATCTCAGGGACAAGTAAAGACTGCAGTTACTCCCCAGAGGATTGGCCTCCAAAGCCTGACCGTGTGTATCTACACACGCTAATTGGGGACAAGGAGGCCAGCTTCACCAAAGGGGACATGCAGGTCAGTGAGTATTGAGAATATGGACAGAAGCTACTCTGGGAGCTTTACACGTTAAACGCCAGCCATCTTCCACTACACATGGGTCCCGTGGATAAGAATCAGAGCAGGTGACACCACTGCAGAGGTAGATCCCCACCGACGAAGCTCAGGTTTTCCCAGAGTGGGGAAAGCTGGGAATTCACAGTGGATGTCTACACCATGCACATAGTTTGTCCAGATTCAGCGCAGAGCAAGCACACTGGCTCCTCTAGGTCGTGGTCTCCTGGGTCACAGTTGTCATTCTGATGACTTCTGCTGTCCCAGTGCTTCCCAGGTGAGCTCCCTCCTTCCCCAGCTCCACACTGCCCTGGGGACCGGCCCACAGAAGCAATCCCAGTGCCATCCCCGGAGCTGGCAGGCAGCGTTTGGTGTCGGTTCATCTAAACAACCAACTTGGGTATTGATCCCTTGGGTGGCGCTCGGAAAGCCTTCGCAGACCCGGCTGCCAGGAGCTGCCAGTCCAAGACCAGCCTTCCCTTTTGCCCTCACCTCTTCACACGCTAACCACCAGGGTCGGGCGCTGGGTCTCGCATCCCCAGGCACCCACAAGCCCAACTCTCAGGAGTATGCTGTCAGTCTTGCCGCAGAGCTTCCCACAATGTCAGCAGCAGCAACGAGAGTGAATAATTCATCCGGTTTTGCAGGCTGGGCAGCCCGCTATCTCTGGGGGGCCTTTCCACCCAAGTGCATTACGTACTTGAAGCACAGAGCAAACCCCACCTCAAATGATAATTCCTGGACTTGAATCTCCCTCCGTGCAGGATGCTCCAGGTGGGGAAGAAGGGGTGAAGTTTTCCACCATGCCACTGTCAGCCTCTTCCTGTTCATCACAGAGAGGACAGCAGCTTGCCAGTGTCCACAGCACAACAGAGTGGGAGGATGGGCCTCTGGGGTGCTTGCAGGGCAGTGGATTTCCACGCGATTCCTCCTGAACTACACCCCAAAGGTCCCTTATGAACTTTCCTCATGCCTCCAACTACTGTTAGCTTCTGGTGGTTAAAATATTTCTTCATTAGGCCCATAATGCACTGTATCAGCCTAGTAATTTTGGCATTGTTTCTCCTGAATGATACTATTTTTAACTTGAAAAATTAAACATATAGTACTAATTAAGATCCCAGATGAGATTGGCTAGAATTGTTCTGATTTTGGCTCTCTTACTGCAAATGTGCAAAGATAATGATAGCTCCTTTGTTTTCTGATTTGTTGGGGGGGAAATGGTAATATCCTAATATATTCATGAAAAATTTGAAAATTAAGAAGATAATGTCTATTTCATTCTATGAATACTGGAGAAGAAGGAATATATATATATAGCAAAATTGGTGGTGTCGCTTAATGCCCAGAGAGACATGGTCAGCATTATTTTTGGTTGTATGGATTTTAGTTGTATGCATTTTAGTTGATGCCTATATTAGGCATCACACATTTAGAAACTGTTTTTGAAAAAAATAAAAAAGAAACTGTTTTTGTTGTCTCTCATTTGCACATCTGCACTTTCTTTCTGAATGGCTATTAATTATACAGGAAAGGTTCAAAGATGACTATTATAGGACCAAATGCAATATCTCTTATTGTACTCCCTAGCATAATAGCAGATGCCTTGTAAAGAGAATTTTATCCTACAGTTGGCTTACTGGAAAGCTGAAAGGACTGTAACATTTTTATGGAACAAACAGAGGTTCTATGAGATGTCTGCTTGGAAACTTCATTGTTTAATAATTGAAATTTGATAATAAAACGATATGACAAGTACTGGGCCAGGATGAGACTTGGGTGGAGAAGAGATTGGGGATCCTCTAAAATCAGACCATGTACATTGTCATAAATCATTTTAGTTGGTCACAGAGCAGAGTGGAGTACTTTATTAGGACATAATGTGAAGTGACGCTTTGGGATACCATGCAATTTCTTGAAACAGTTTTAAGACTGATAATGAAATAAAACAAATCAGTTCTGAGCTGGACAAAAGTCGATTCAGAACATACAATGGTGTTCTGCCTAAATGAAGCCTCTGGGGACAAAGGGGAAAGTCAAATCTTCTCTAGGGATTTTCAAAAAACAATTGTGATAGAAGATATGCCTTTTTTAGATTTTATTTTATTTACTTTTAATATTTTATTTAAATTTGGGGCACCTGGGTGGTTCAGTGGTTGAACATCTGCCTTTGCAAAGCTCAGGGGGTGATCCTGGAGTCCTGGGATCGAGTTGCACATCGGGCTCCCCGCATGGAGCCTCCTTCTCCCTCTGCCTGTGTCTCTGCCTCTCTCTCTCTGTGTCTTCATGAATAAATAAAATATTTTTTTAAGAAAAGAAAATAAACAATTTGACTTTAAAAATAGGCAAGAAATTTGGAATAGACACTTTATCAAAAATGATGACTGCCAAAAAGCACAGGGTGCTCCATATCTTTAAGTTGTGAAGGAAGTTTTTAGACTCTAATGACATACTATCATATAATTACCAGAAGGGCTATATGTTAGGAAAGCAACAAGTTTTGGTGAAGACGTGGAGCAATTTGAATGCTCAGGAACACAGCTGTTTCCATTTCTCGAAATACTGGCAGGAATATGAAATGGCACAAACCGTGTGACGGTTTCTTATGAAGTTAAACATATACTTACCCTAAAACTCAGTGGTCCCTGTCTTCGGCACTTTCCCCAAAGAGATGAAAATATGTTCACACAAATACGCATACTCAAATGTTCATGACACGTTTATTCATGTTAGCCCCAGATTAAATGCAACCCCAAAGCCATTAACCAGTAAGAAGATAAACTGGGATATTCCTCAAGTAGACTACTCCTTGTCAGTAAAATCAAACCAACTGCTGATACATGCAACAACAGGAATGAGTACCTAAAGCATCATATGAGGAAGCCAGTGTGTATACACATACACACACACACACACACACACACTCAATGATTCCATTTATATGAAGTAACAGAAAAGGCAAAACTCTTAAGATGGCTGAGCACCAAGCATTAAGGGAAGACTTTCCAGGGTGATGGAAATGTTCTTTCTCACGATTGTGGTGACAGTTATATGACTCCCTGCATTTATCAAAACTCATCAAACTCTACCCTCAAAATTGCCGAATTTCATATCTATTTTAATTCAGTAAGTCTGATTTTATTTAATTTTTTAAAGATTTTATTTATTCATGAGAGAGACAGAGAGAGAGAGCCAGAGACATAGGCAGAAGGAGAAGCAGACTCCATGCAGGGAGCCCGATGTGGGACTTGATCCTGGGACTCCAGAATCACATGCTGAGTCAAAGGCAGACGCTTAACCACTGAGCCACCCAGGCATCCCAGTAAGTCTGATTTAAAAAGTAATTAGCCTGGCTTGGTTATGCAGTTCATGAAATAAAACTGTTAAGCTCGTAGTTTTACAAGGCACTTCGCATGTCTCTACAAGGGAAGAAAGGAGGAAATGTGTCCTCAACATGCATAACAACCCCATCCGGTGTATTTAGGCAATCTGTATAAATTCCAAGCCCTTCTTTACCCCCCACCTTTGCTGTCTTCTAGTGCTGAGCCACCATGGGCAGTGGTGTGTCAGTGAGGGGCGGGTGCACGGATCAAACCTCCTCCCAGAAGAGCCTGCCTCTTGGCTCCCAGGATGTGGGCAGCATCCAGTGGCAGCACGTCCTACTGCAGGTAAACCTTCAGCACACATGCCCAGGCTGGGCAAGGGCCACAGGGCTGGGGGGCTCCTGCCCTCTCCTTGATGCATAGTCTACACTCCAAGTCTCTCCATCTGGGTTGTCTGAGACTTTTCAGACCTTTATTATGGTCTGAGTGCCTCATTGTCCAGTTCTGCTTCATCATTTTTATTTTTCACAGTATTACCCCCCAGGCACCCTCCGGTATTGCAAACCCCACCACCTGACTGCTTCAGAGCACCTGACCTGATGCACTTCCAGAGTAACATGGCTGTTTTTATTAGGAAGCGCTTGGTCTTATAAAAACCATGGGGTTCAGCAACCATCCTGGGATATCCGATGTGCTTACCCTGTCATGATACTTTGTGTGTGCGTGTGCACGTGTGTGTGTGCGCCTGTTTACAGGCAGGCACACAGGCTGCTGTTCATGCTGTGCATCTGAAAAAAGGAGCAACCCTCTTCCCCTCATAGGTACTTACATAATACTAAATGTCTGGAGTCAAAATGCCATTCTGTTGAAAGAAGTTTATGTATTTATTTATTTTTAAGATTTTATGTATTTATTCATGAGAGACACAGAGAGAGAGGCAGAGACACAGGAAGAGGGAGAAACAGGCTCCCTGCAGGGAGGCCGATATGGGACTCGATCCCAGGACCCCGGGCTCACACCTTGAGCCAAAGGCAGATGCTCAGCCACTGAGCCACCCCGGTGTAAAAGAAGTTTATTTTAAGCTATGGCCAAGTAGTCATAGAAAAGTCATCTGAAGAGAGGAAGAATGGTTAATGGGATGTCAAACAAAGAGAAGTCAGAGAGTCTGCCCAAAGTCAAATACCTCTTCCCTAAATCAGCTGCCTGTGAACTAAAAGAAAACCTCGTATCCACCACCCTATAGCAAGTGGCACTGTCTGGCTTTGGTCCCCTCCAGCCATCTTCTCTGCCATCGATTAGGTACTTATGTCATAGGACAAGCAGAGCTACTCGCCCCAGGCCAACTGCTTCCTCACTCTCTCTGGAAAGCTATGGGGATGAGAATGAATCCCCAAATGGCTCACCGAGATCCAACACCAGCTTGTGTGCGGGTGAGAGTGTACATGCAGGAAGACAGACACACAAATGCAAACTACCGCCTCAGCACCATATTGCCAGGCTAACAGCTCCCAAGGATTTGCTGAAATCCTGATTCTTCAGATTCTTCATCGTGTGAGACAGGACGGGACTTCTTGGGAAGAAAATTCACACTTGAGATAAAACGTATGCCTCTGACAAACCTAATGATGTTATCCCAACAGTCTTCTGCAAATGTGAGGATCAAGACGGAGCCCATAGCCATTCCTGGAAGGACGAATGAACCAGAAGCACAAGCCTGAATCACGGGAAGTGCCTGGAGAGGCAGCTGAAGCCAGATGGAATGCAGGAGACAGAGCAAGGGAGGGGGAAGGACGCAGGGGCGTCCCTGGGTGTACACTGTCCCCCACACCACCCTGCTCTCCGCTGGATGCAGGGGAGGCCAATGGAAGTTCAAACACCCAGGCCTCCTCTCCGCCTGGCTCTTGGTTCTGAACCAGTCACGACTGAGGAGGTTCAAGGAAAAGTGGTATGCCCGACCTAAACCAGGTTCCAAAAGTAGGCTTTGGCTCAGATGACTGAAAACTCCGAGGCTTGGGCTGCCATCAGGCATGACACGGTGATGCCATATGATGCCACCCCAACCTCGCGATGGGGCAGGTCCACCAGCCTTTCCACATGCTGTCCTCTCTGCACGGGTTCACTCCCTGCCCACCACCCCAGCCTGGCCTCCCTCTCAGCTTCACCCCAACAGGGAAGGGTGCATTTCTCTCCCCATGTTAAAAATATATGCATGTTCTGGGCCCACCACTGGTTTAAGTTAGATAATGTACCCATCCTTGGATCAAAGGTTTGAAGGAAGGTTTGATTCGTGTGAACGGGCTGATCCCAGGTGCAGAGGAAGGGTCACAGTTGACCTTGTCGCAGGGCCTGGAGGTGGGAGGCTGGCCCTCCAGAAGCTCCCAGGTAGTGGTTTATCAGACAAAGGTTGCATGGATGGTGGATCAGGTAAGTGGATGTTGTGACAAAAAGAACTGTCTAGAATATTCCACTGGTCTCTCAGTAAAAGAGGAGCTAAGGGCAGCCTCAGAGTTCCCAGGGTGATGGGGTGGCTCTGTACAAGGTAGGGCTCAGGCGGGATGGGGCCCCAGAGGTGGGGGGCCAGAGAGCGGAGTCAGAAGCAGCTGTGGTCTTTGTGATTCCAGAGCCACCGAACAGTAAGACACACCACTAATATTAGCTGGAAATGGGAGTCCCTCCCCCAGCACACACACAGGCACTGTGGCTTCCCTACAGCAGAGCCTTCAGGAACTAATGAACAAATTTCTGACCCTACAGGACAGAAAAGCCGTAAATACACACATAGACACAGATACATACACATGGACACACATACTGTACATACACTACACATATACACAGACACACAAACATACACACCCCATACATACACCACCTGCATACTGCACACACATCATACATACACCACGTGCATACTACATACAACCTATATACATATACCACACACACCACACACACACCTCCATACACACCCCCCACACACACACACACCTCCATACACCACCACTGCCCTTTAAGACATAGCACCCGAAGCCTCTTGTCACCAGGACATTTGCAGGCAGCTGTGACTCCCAGATGGGCCTGTGATCACCCTGATATGTTCTTCGTGGGCACCCAGCTCCCCTGGGCCACAGAGCCTCTGGAGTGGAGACTTCAGGGATCCCCTGTTCTCCCCCTGACACGGCAGCCCAGCTGAAGAGAAGCCAGCCATCTGGGGGAACCGTCAGACAAGAGGGCTGTTTTGCAGCAGCCCCCAGGCCCCAGAGACTCTGCACCCTTGGCCGCAGTGTAAGCCCATGGGATCGTCTCATGCAAAGGGAGAGTGTGACGGGCACGAGGGATTTCTGGCTGGTGATGTTACAGGTGAGACGGGAGAGACCTTCATGTTGATGCTGGGGTGGGGGAGAAGTATTGCACCAGTGCCCAGGAAGCTGTAGGCCCAAAAGGAAAAGAGCCTGACGTGGGAGGAGGTGGGGGGTTCCCCACAGGAGGCCAGAGGGAGTGGTCGGCTCCATGGGTGGGCGGATGGTGGAGGGGACAGGGCCTCGGTCTGGCTCCTTAGAAGGAGGCTGAGCATGGGCCCCGGACCTTGCCGTGGAGCCTCATCCACATGGGTTAGAGGGCCCCCCCTGTACACCCCCACTGCTTCCAGTCCTAGCTCTGAGCCAAGTGTTGTCACCTTACAGAAATGATTCCGGAAGTGGGGCTCATGAGCCAATGGCCAGAGTGGGAGGACCAGGAGCTGTGGGAGCCCGGGACTCTGCACTGAGAGCACATGCACTTCAAATCTTGGGTGAAGTTTATTTTCCATTGTAAAATCAATATATGCTCACTGTCCACTGCCTAGGAAGTACAGAAAGGGTGAAGAACAGAAGCACATATTAATTCCATCACTGAAAGGCAATTATTATTAATAATATATTTAAAAGACGATCATGATTAATAATACATTTATTTCCTTCTGGTTCTTATCCTATGCAAAGGGGAGATCACATTACCCCAAAAGTGCAGGATATGAACTTGTGCCTTTAACGAATTGCAAGTGGTACAATTCATTCAGAGGGGGAAAAAAAAAGGTATGTTTCTTTAATTCCAAAATTGGAGGTCTTTCCAGCTCAGGAGCATCGTAACTTCTTACATAGAAACACAACATCAGACACTCAACGACTTTCTAGAAGAGCCTGTGCCCTCAATTTATTACTGCCTACACAAGCAAAAAAATCTGCAAATGTAATAAACAACTCCTTCTTTTTAAATACGACTTAGCCCAGGATAATTACCCATGAAGCGATTCATTTTGAATTTGCCACAACCAGGGACAAAAGGAGGAATTACGCGAGTGTCCACTGCACTAAGTATTTACATTGCGAAGAGTTCCAGAACAATCCTGAGAACTTCCTCTGGCAGGGACTCCGGTGACAATCCTTTCAGAGATGGAAATCCCCCATGCTTCCTTGATCTAGGCTGTACCATGTTCATCAAAGCACTTTTCACCTGGTCTCCTATCGTGTATTTAGCTGCCCGCTGTCTGGTAGAGGCCTACCATGAGGAATAGTCAAATTCTTCGTCTGCTCATCCCCATTTGCAATCCCAGCACCAGGAAAGTGTCTGGCACACACAAAGCATTCTCAGTAGATACTATGCTGAGTGTTGAGTTTTTAAAATGATTTAACCTCCCTAGAGAATATTGCAGGGAGAGCAGGGAGGACGACCCAAGATTTTAGCATCATCTAGTACTCAGTTGGATCCACTACTTTAAGCAATTTCTTATGGAAAATACTATCTCCCCAGATGAGGCAGTCTTTTGGGCTTCTCTCCCTACCCCCCAGTGTCCCTGTTCTTCCTTGAAATGCCATTTAGATGGATGGGTGTGTGTGTGGGTTATTCTGTTGAGTTCCCCTCCCAGAGCCAGTCTCCATCCTTTCCCACAGGTCTGTGCTCCCAGTAGGAGGACACTACAAACTACATACCTGGGACCCCTTGAACTCTGTCTTCTGGTTGGGATTGGCCAATGGAGGGAGATTAGTAGGAGATAAAAAACACAGGAGGATGATGTGTTTACATATTTTCCTCCCATTTCTTCCTTTCTTGGCCACGTGGTTTTTCTGACAGTAGCCACATAGTTCTACCTCTTCTCTTGTTGGGCATCCCCTCTTCCATGGCTCCAGCCCCACTAGGTTCCAACAATTTCCTCCCCTCATCCTTTCCAGTCTAGGCTTGGTAACCATTTCCTGCTCTTGCTGCCCTGAAAGAGATTCCACTTCTTTTGTTGGATCTCTTAAATCTGCTCACCCCCTGAAAGAGACACATCTTGAAATTCTCTTCAAATCCTGAGCTTCCTGTAGCTTCTGTCTCCAGCTTCTGGATCCTCTCCTGGACACATAAGGAGCCTGGATGTCCTCATGGCATGAAGAGGAAGGTGTGTCCCCAGGCTCATGTTGTCTCAGACTGTAAGTACTGAGGAGCCCTGGGACACACTTACTGTGCCTCTGCTACCTCAGCTGAGGCTGTGGTTGCTGTAACACATGGCCCCTTGCTGTCTTAACAAGCCCAGCACATGGTGGTCTTTCCTGCTGCTCGGACAGCCTGCCCTTCCTCCAAATGAGGCTGTTTTCCATGCAATTCCAGGTGGATTCACAGCCACCAACCCAGCTCCTCCTGGAGATCAACAGAAGCCTCGAGCCCCCCCACCACACACACACATCATGGGGAGTCATATTTTGTTTTGCTTTGTCCCCTCCCTACACCCAAATCCCACAAGTCTGTCTTCTCTCACATTTTCAGATGGGGAATGGAGTGAAGGCTCTTGTGCTTTCAAATATTTCTCAACCACTTGAGCACAGCATAAACTTCCAGGTCTTTGGTCTGGTCAGGGAGGTCTTGCTTACTTCCAGGTCTTAACCTTTTCCTCTCAGGGCTGAAGAGACAGGATTCATCCTTCCCACCCCTGTCTTGTTAGTGACTCAGTTTTCTATGCCCCATTCTTTACTCTCCTGGAGGTCCAATCAATCTCACCCTCTTCTTCCTTCAAGGAATTTTCTTACACAGTTATGGGAACTGCCACATCCCAAATCTGTGGGGCAGACTGGAGATTTAGGCAAGAGTTGATATTGCACTCTTGAGTCTGATTCCCCAGGTCAGCAGGTGGGAAACTTGAGCAGAGTTTTCTGAAGAATTTGTTAAGACAATTCCTTCTGCAGAAAACCCCAATTCTTAGTCTGGAAGCCATCTACTGATTGGGTGAGGCCCACCTCCCATACGGAGATAATCACCTTGACTCAAAGTCTGCTGATTTAAATGTTTTTTTTTTTTTATTGGTGTTCAATTTACTAACATACAGAATAACCCCCAGTGCCCGTCACCCATTCACTCCCACCCCCCGCCCTCCTCCCCTTCCACCACCCCTAGTTCGTTTCCCAGAGTTAGCAGTCTTTACGTTCTGTCTCCCTTTCTGATATTTCCCACACATTTCTTCCCCCTTCCCTTATATTCCCTTTCACTATTATTTATATTAAGCTTTTGCACAGCAAAGGATACAGTCAACAAAACTCAAAGACAACCTACAGAATGGGAGAAGATATTTGCAAATGACATATCAGATAAAGGGCTAGTTTCCAAGATCTATAAAGAACTTCTTAAACTCAACACCAAAGAAACAAACAATCCAATCATGAAATGAGCAAAAGACATGAATAAATGTTAATCACATCTTTAAAAATGCCTTCACAGCAACATCTAGAACAATGTTTGACCAAACAACTGGGCACCACAGCCCAGCCATGCTGACATATAGCGTTAGCTATCATGCTGACTTATTTAATGGTTTTATTTTTATTTATTCGGTGGGGCAGGGGGGAGCACAAGCAGGGGGAGGAGCAGAAGATGAGGGAAAAGTAGACTCCCCTGCTGAGCAGGGAGCCGGATGTGGGGCTCGATCTCATAACCTGAGCTGAAACCAAGACCCAAACGGTTAACCTGAGCTGAAACCAAGACCCAAACGGTTAACCAACTGAGCCACTCGGCTGTCCCTAGATTTCAGTTTTAAAAAGAAATCTCTACACCCAATATGGGGCTTGAACTCACAACCCCAAGTCCAAGAGTCACAGACTCCACTGAGCCAGCCAGGCACCCCCTTGATCCATGCATGTAGAGGAATTCCTTAACATAGAAATAGAGGACGATTTAGTAGGAAAAGAAAAGAGTGACTTTGATGGGGCTCCATAAAGACTGTTTTAGTTGGGGAGTTATTTTTTACAGGTTAAAAGAATAAAAATAACTTTCAAATTGATGTTTGTCTCTCTATATATATGTGAGAAATTCCTAGCTGTGAAAGGAGATCAAAGGGCAAGCCAAAAAAGAGATTTTTGTACTGTTATATTTTATTCTGCGTTTTCCCACTGGTTAGATTTACGTTCCTGAGATATGAAAAGGAGATGAATGTGTTCTTATTCATGTATGGGCATGGGTGTTGTCTAAAGGTACAGATGAAATGAGATGGAGCTTATTATCTGAAGAGGTGGAAGTATGTGTTTTGATAAAACTCTTGACTGTGATTTTTCCTTGTAATTATCAGATCAATATAAAGAAGTTATGCAGCTAGGGTAATGAGAAGAAATGAATTTGTCAGAATGTATTGGGTTTATATAAAAAAATAAATAAATATTCACTTAGAACACTAGAGACTTTAGTTCGGTAAGCAATTATACAATACATTCTATGCTGCATTAATTTATTTGTTTATATTTTCTGGAACATTTATAAAGACTGTAAAATGATCTAAAGTATTATTTTGATAATACTTCTGATAAGTATTGGAAACTAAAACACAAAACCTGGAGAAAACATTCAAATACTCATATCCTACCAATCCTACCGAAACGTAAGAGCAATATGTCTTCTGGAGCCAGTTCCGCTTTTAGTTCTCATCCACTCTTAGACATACTCATACTCAAGGACCACTGAAGGCCAAACTGCCTTATGAGGTTGTGTATCAACATTGTGAATGTGTGTGTGCATATAGGCACATGCTCACGTGCATGCATGCAGGTCATGGCAGGGACAAGAGACAGCTGGAGGAGGGCTGTAAGGATAGATAAGACATAGGGTGGGTACTAGGTCCAACATGGTTTTCATCCCCACTTCCTTCATTCTTTCAGGGAGACAGTATAATCTTCTTCTTAAGTGAAGATTATACTGACACATCCAAACCTGGGACGTCCTATGGTGACTTTGAAGCCAATTCTTTAGACAAGACCCATTAACCAGCTAGATCTTTGAGATAAACCCTTGAGCTCATGTCACCTCTGAGAGAAGTATGATCGCTGAACTCAACTTTCCAATCTTCAAGCACTTGAACTCAATTAAGCAGCGGTGTACAAGCTGTGCCAGACAATACTGATGTGAGCACTTCAAAATTGCATGTCACTGGGAAGTGTAAACCACACTTGAGTTGTAAAACAACAACAGCAACAAAGGGGGAGAGTGTTCTATCCACGTCATACAAGGAATGAATGACCTCAATGAGTGAACCCCACTTTTCACCTACTTAGTTTTACTGTTTCCATTGGGAACATTTTCCAAGCAGCTAATTATGAGCCTGGAGCCAAGGGAGCCTCAGACCTCCTCATTATATTTAGATGCACTTCTCCCTCATCTAGGTGAAAACGTGATTTTCACATAAAATAGAAAAACAGGGAGGATATTAAATTGTATGCACTCTGTAATTACAACCAGTATCATTGGGAAATGCTTATGGAGCACTTTGCATGACCATTATTGCAGTGACAGCACAGTGTTTTTTTTTTTTTTTTTTTTTTTTTTTTTTTTTTTTTTTTTTTTTTTTTTTTTGACAGCACAGTGTTTTATTGAATAGATGTACTATTCTCAGTTTAGTTATTGGAGAAAATCTAAACTGATTTTTAATGAGTTCAGCTGATGTGGTAAATTTCCTATATTAAATATATAATTATCATATCCATTTATGCTGCATATTAAGCATGTCTGTCGTTATGCCATATTTCCATACATGTACCTATAATTTTCCATTAATACTAAAGTTAGCACCAATTTAACGTTAATAGTAAATCCTCAAAGAATTTGTTTTTCCAGTACTGTTCATGTCAACTCCTTTCTGTATTTCTCCATACTTCCACAGTCATTACTACTCTGTCAAAAAGATGAAATGAGTCACATTTGTTTTGACTTCAAAGTCCATGCTTTTTTTTCAACCACTTAAATTCTTTTTCATCCTACCCAATACCCTCCTGAGACTCCCAAGCACCCACTGGCCCCATCTTTCCCTTAACGATTAAAAATGCTAGTTAAAAAAAATGCTAGTTAATTTATAGGCTACCTATCCAGTAACCACCTACAATTCCAAAAGAATATCAATCAACAAACACTGAGCTTATTATTGTGTTATTAGAAAACACTTATTATTGAAAGCTACTAAACTCCTCTGGGAGATACTGAAAGGAAGAAATACACAGGACTTGTGCAGCATTCTCTCTTTCTGGATTGGACAGTTCACTGCACAGGATCCAGCGCTAGACCTTGAAGCCTAGGATCCAGGGTATCACAAGAAGGAAGGAGCCAAGACTTCTGACTTGCCATTTGGAGCAGATCTAAGAAGGAATGTCTGTGCTGGAATCCACATGAATGGGAAACACTTTTACTGTACTAAGCCACAGATTTAGGATGGTTGGTGACAGCAATTATTTTACCCTAATATGTAAATTTGAATCAGAAGTGGGGTTTTGCAGAAAGAAATGAAGGGAGGAAGGGAGGAAGGGAGGAAGGGAGGAAGGGAGGAAGGAAGGAAGGAAGGAAGGAAGGAAGGAAGGAAGGAAGAGACAGAGGGGCAACATAAACATCTAACATATGAGACCACGGCTTCATGATGCTCTGTCTGCATGAGGGAAGAAACACTTCTCTAGAGACATGGGTGTGTAACAAATACTCATCAAACTGCTGCCTGTAACAGCTAGGGAAGCAGATCACAAACCCACTGAGTCAGAGGCTTAGGGGAAATGAGGGGGAAAGAACTGGAGCCCTGGTGTGTGGGATTATCACTGGATACATTTATCAACGTGCTACCAGAAAAGCTTAGTTCAAGAGAAAATAAGAGTAGCAACAGCCTTGTCTGTGGAGGCCTGAAAAGACTCCATGGCTTCTGAACCCAAACAGTAAGGAGCAGGTCTGAGAGGTCTCTGAGTGCAATGATTCGGCCCAGCAAAGACCAGAATAAGGGGCGGCCTTCCTTAAGCCCAAGCAGCACAAGGGAGCAGGAGCTAAGCCCAGAGAGGACAGAGAGACAACAAAGCAAAGCAATGTGGAAAACTTGAAAATGAGGTTGGGCTCCCTCTACAGTTTGGCTACTGGGGACATTGCTGCTATAAACATTGGGGTGCAGGTGCCCCTTCAGATCGTATGTGGAATATAAGAAACAGCCCAGAGGATCATAGGGGGAAGGGAGGGAAAACTGAATGGGAAGAAATTAGAGAGGGAGACAAACCATGAGAGACTCTTAACTCTGGGAAAAAAAAAACTGAGGATTGCTGGAGGGGTGGGGGTGGGGGGACAGGGTAACTGGGTTACGGGCATGAAGGACAGCATGTGCTGTGATGCGCACTGGGTGTTGTACGCAACTGATGAATCACCGACCTCTACATCTGATGCACTATATGTTGGCTAATTGAATTTAAGTTTTTTAAAAAAGAAAATAGGGTTGGGGTGATCGCTGTGGGTGCGGTTGCTGGTTCAAGGAACTGCTGAAACAAAGGGGTTGGAAGTTTAAGTATGGTTGGACTGAAGCATAGAAGAGTCTGAATAGTTAGGGATTTTGACCGTTAAAACCAAATGAATAGCTAGTTCTGAAACTCAGCAGACAAAGGAAAAGAAAGAATTCTCCAGAGGATAGAGAGAAAGAGCATGGAGGACAATGGACAAGGGCTTCTCTGGAAGAAAGCAGGACTGAGGTCTAATCAAAGGAGACCCCCCCCCCCCCACACCCTGCTCAGGACCATGGTGCTCACGGTGCTGTCCCCGGCATTCGCACATTACCCGGACCGGTGACAGCTGTGAACCCCTCCTCCATGCACTCCCATTCCAGAACCATTAAGAATGCCTCAAGAGGGCAATATTTAACTCAGAATAAAGAATCAGAAAATCTTGGATCCTCTGTGACCTGTGCAAGGAGCACCACATTCTATAGTCTCACAACCCGATACTTCATGTGAGGCTGGTCTGCACAGCAGCAATATTGTGCGCTCGTCTCCAAATACGAGCAATGGGTTTGGAAACTGTCCACATCAGAGTCCTGGAAGGACTTGCTGGGTCCAGGACCTCGATGAGTAAACCACAAGTCGTTAGAACAACTAAGGACAGCCAACATAAGGGATGCCACACAGAGGGGGAGAAGATACAGGGATTGAGCATTGGCATTTGCAGAAGTCATTTCCAATTCGCTCTAAGACTACTCCCCTTCTCCGGCCTTGCTCCTTCTCCCAGTGGAGGAGGCCGGGTCTCTGGTCCAGCTCACTGTTCTCCTGCATGGTACTGTATGGCTTTGTGCATGATACTACCCAGGAGAACCAGGGTCCGTTTTTTTCCATTTCTGTCCTGTAACTCATTTTAAGATACTTTCATATAAGCATGATTATGCATGGGTTCAAGTTAACTCCAATCTACACCTAGAAGAAGTGACTGGGTACCTGCCAGTGTTTGTCAGGAATCACCTGTCTGGGACTGAGACCGGCTGTGCTTTATAGTGACCTCAACGGTCAGGTTGTCAGACCAAGGCCCTTGACCTGAAGAAATGGGGGTTTGTGATGGTGGATTATTTTCTCTTTCCACAAAATCTGGCTTTCAAAACAATTTTCTCACTACAGAGAAAACAAGTCAGCTTTGAGGCTCTAAAGTCCCATCCTGGATGTCAAAAGCCAAACCCTGCATTTTTCTTCCTCTTTGCATTTTGGCTATAACAATCCTAAATCTCCATGAGGCAAATGGGTTCCTCTGGCCTGACACAGGAGGTCACAAATAAGGAAACATCAAGGAGAAAGCATGTGAATATTTTGAGTAGTATTATTCCTGCCATATAGCTGGGGCATGCTCCTTCCTTCCCTCCACAGTGGAGCTTCTTGAGTTATTTTTCTGATTTACTAGCACCCAGTTATGTCCTCATCATTACTCTGAAATTGCTCCCACCAAATGTCACCAGCAGACTGCTTGTTGCTAAAGCCGGTGTAGACTACAGGAGTCAGAATATGTCCACACTCATACCTGGGTGGCCTCAGGCAGCTGGAGGCCTTCTGAAGGCTTCTTAATAATGTCACAGTCCAAGGGGGTTGGGGGCTTTGCTGCACAGTCAGGGACCAGGCCCTTTCTATCTCGTGAAGTCCCCATGCTCGTCCTCCAAGGTCACTACAGATTAGGGCACAGAGAGTAGGGGTGACACCTGGGACAATGACATGGGGTCAGGTGTCTAAGTGGAAAGCATCACCACATCTCCTGGTGTGGGACCCAGGAAATTTAACAAAAATCCCCTACCCCTGGACAAGCAGAGCAGGACTAACTCCATTTTGTGCTGCACCCGCCACCTCCTGTATGACCCCCACATGACCTGCTTATTGCTTAGGGCGCTGCCCCACTCTAGTCAAGCCGCTGGGCACACCCGAATCGGAAATCGGCTCAGTGATAGGCCAGTTCAAATGGATACTTTAGGGAAAAATGTAATTCAATCGGCCACCTGCGTGTGGACCGACAGGACTGTGCAACTTTCTGCGTATCCCATGGGCCACTGACCCCTATAAAGCTGCTACGCTTCTTAGTCTCGGGGTCCAAGTCCCTGCTCCGCAGTGTCGGGTATACTTGGACCCAAGCTCCAGCTTGTAATAAACCCTCGTGTGTTTGCATCGGTGTCGGCTCCTCGGTGGTTTCTCGGATTCGCGATCTTGAGCACGACCCTGGTGCAGGCGCCTGATGATCACGTGGCTCCCATCTAAAGGCAACGAGCTGGGAAACGCTGCTTGGCGAGCCCAGGAGAAGAGCAGATGTGCAGGTATCCACCAGCAGCCACGTTCACGGCCAGCTTTGACTCGGGTCCTCATACTCCTGGACTTCTTTGCAGTCTTCTGATTCTGTTGATCTGATTCTCCTGAAATGCTCTCTTCCTGAAGGGTTTCGAAGGCTCCATACACCCTTGGGCTCTCTGCCTCCCCTCTGGCCATGCTCCATGGGGGTCCTCCTCGGGGTCCAGCACGTACATGACACACTGCTCCTTTGCTCTGTCTCCCTTGGTGACCAAACCCACTCCCACAGCAGCTGCTGTGAGGAAGGGTCCTGAGCATGGCCCCAGCTCTGACCCCCTTCAAACCACAGACCCATACTTCCCATCACTCGGCCAGCACTTTCCCAAACCACACACACACTCTTCGCCCTCCTCGCCCTCCTCACCCTCCTTACTTAGTGACTGGCGCCTCATCCATGCAGCACCCGCAGTCACCTTTGATTTCCTCTTCTTGGCTTGATGCTTCTAATCACAAAGTCCTGATGATCCTGTCATATTAATATCTCTCTCCTCGATCTTTCCACATCCTGCCCTCTCAGAATCCTGGCTCAGGAACTAAGGCCATTTGCTGTGTTTATTTCAGTTTTCTCCTAGGGGACTCTTGGCTCGTGGTCTTCCCCCCCCTCGCCCCCCCCCATTGTTCCCCACAATGCAGAGAGGTCCCATCAACCTTAGTCCTTAGCCCTGAGGATAAAATCCTGCCCTCTGATCAGGTCTGTCTGTAGGGCTTTGATTCCATCCCTATGCAGGGGGTTCCTTATAATCTCCAAGTACACTTGGGCCACAGAATTCTCTTCCCTGGCCAGACTTTGGTTGTTCTGAGGCTCATGTGCCCAGCGACCATCCTCCTTCTGCGGTCATTTTCTTTGATTGATTCCTGTTTGTACTTGGGGAGGCTGTCCCTGATCTTCCAGGGCTGGCCTCGTGCTTCCTCTCCCACCCCCAGGTCCTCACATGGCTTTATAATCCTCATAACATCTCTAAGATCACTATCCTACATGTCTACAGGTTATGGCAGGTGTGCTCAATAACATTTAACTGAATAAATGAACAAATCATAGCAAGAAGACAAGGGAGGAAGGAGAGAAGGTAGGAAGGAAAAATTAGGCGTTTAATAATCTGGGGCACATCCTGGTATAGTAAATCCTCATTATACTAAAAACCAACATAATACTGAACTACAAATCCTCCTGTAAGTAAACTTACAAATAAATTATGTGTAATTAGCATTAAAGAGCTTTATAGAGTGGTCCTGGGAATGTTCTTAAAGTGTATCTAAGCTCTAAATTCATTATTTCTGGATTATCTGTAAATGAAGAGACCCTCAAAAATCCAGGAATAAAGCCCTCTAATAATAGCCGCACCAAATTGGTATTTAACTCTTCCATTGAAGGCTGTTTTCCTAACACACAATTATCTATTTCATTAGTATTTGAACAGTGTCCTCTTTTTTTTAATCACAAAGATGGCTACAATAAGCAAATGTTATTCTTTTTAATCATAAGAAATGATCTAGAATAAAAAACAAATTAGAAAACTCATTTTCTTTTTTTTTTTTTTTCATCAAATGAACTCAGTGGTGACAGTCTTTCTGTTTGGTATGCCTGCATTACTAAAGAAACACAAGCATACAGACCGTATTTTAATCACCAAATAACATCATAATTGGCAACAAACAACTACGAGAATGCTACGTTTTTCTTTTATACATGGTCAGTAGGCAACTAGGATTCTTTCTGGTGAGTGAAATAAACAACATCACCATAATTATGGTGACTGATTCTCGCCCAGGGTAGAAGCAATGCTGAAACCAGCCTGAGGAGTAGCTAGTGTTCGGTGCACAAAGAGCCAGGGTTGCACAGCAAACCACCTGGGATGTGAGGGGCCCCTATAGGAGGCTGGGGGCAAATCCCGGGACCAGGAGAGGTACACACTCCAAGACAAGTGAGGGAAATAGAGAATCTGGGGTCATGGCACTGGGTAACAGGATACAGGAGTGCATGTGTGTGAAAAATAGAGAGATACAGAGAGAGACAGAGCGTGTGCTCCTGTCCTGTTGCCAACCCTGCTTGGCTCTGGGATAGTCCCTCTGAAGGCTTTGTCCCAAGTGTGCATGTGTCCCATACTTCACAGGTGCAAGGCCTTGTCTGGTGGAGAATTTAATTTGGCACAATAGTCTTGTCAGTTAAAGTGGGTACTGATTGGTAGCCCATTTCACAGATGAGAAAATTTAGAATTAGGAAAGATAAAAAGTGACTTATTTACTTGATGAGGTTCACAGTGAAGACTAGAACCCAGAGATTTGAACATCTTGCTTGGGGCTTTTCCCAATTTCCCCTACAGTACTCTCTTCGATACAACTGCCTAGGGCTCAAGCACAGAGAGACCCAATGGTCATGTATAGGGTATAATTCGACAGAGATATAATAAGGACTCCATCATCCACCCAATAACACCTCCATCAATCAAGAAACTTCATATCGAGTCAAAAGACCACTGGGTATAGTGGTCAAGTGTACCCCCTTGTGTCTCATTAGCTCACTGTCCTGCTCCAGATTGGAGAATGGGGAAGAGAGAATCCATAAAATGCTTTTATCTTCATCCTTTCTCCAAACAAGTGGCATGATAACAGGGTAGCCCATGTGCATAAATATACATGCCAGGGTGCTATTACCAGACAGATGATTAGATAGGTAGATAGATAGCCAGATAGAGAGACAGAGAGACAGATAGACAGATGTTGATGAGGATTAGCTGGCTCTGTGGTGGGCTGGGTCCTGGACCAGCTGTGTGTGGCTAACCCAGAGGTCATGGGCAGAAGACCCAGAATCAATGTATAATTGACTCCACAAGTGGTCGGGCATCTGGGAGGACAAGGGCGACATTAGCCATCAGCCCTCAGGAGCAGCTAAGAGAAGTTAAGTGGGTGCTGAGATGATTTTTATCATATTTATAAAGAGCTCCCTCTGTGCTCTAAAGTAGCCAAATTATCCCTAGATTCTTTTCCTCCAGGAGTCTTCATTTTAAACAAGATTTCAAGGTAGCTGGGATGTGATTGTTGGTCCTCTTGTCGACAGCTCCTGATGAGTTCATTTACATTTCCCCACGGTGATATCTGGGAAGCTCTATTAGGCTTCAGCTCAAAGGCATTTTTCTTATTGTTTGTTCCTTCCGTTCATCTAATTGACACATGGCATTTGTTCTGTATTGTGTTTTGGTCCCTGAGGGTAAAATGTCCACATTTCTCATCCAGTTAACCCAAAGTGTTTCTCATGAGCAAAGGAGGAGCAATTTTCCAAGCCTTTCCAAATCTCTGTGTCTGTGTTAACATGCCTGGATCACTGGACAGAAGGGACCTCAAAGTCAATAGTAAGGATGATCTGGAAAACTAAGTAAGAAGCTTGGAGAATTGAGAACAAATCTATTCTCATGAAGTTAGTAGTGGATCTTCCCTGGTGAAAGTGAATAGACTATTTTCACAAAGACTTAAACACTACATACCTTGGAAGCTATACTGGAGTTTAAGAAATAGCTATAGAATAAAATCATTTCAAAATAAATTTCAAAGTTCACCTTTTTGAAATTCAGATGTTTCATCATAAAATAACCAAATTTCCAAGCTGTAAGAATCCAAGGGATATGCTCTAACTCACTTTGGTGTCTCCACCAATCCAACAATGAATCAATCAATGAACATCTTTCCCTGTGGATGCTATAATGAAAGTATTAAACATGAATCCTGCTCTGAAACTTGGCCCCAAGACTTAGGAAGCTAGGGAGTCCTGACTTCTACGTACCTGTGGATGGTACGTAGATTCAGTGAAGGGAGATTCTACTGGAGCCGGAGACTGCATGGAAGAGATAGACTTTAACACAGGCTTACAAAACTGCACAACATTTGGCAAGGCAGAAAGAAATTGGTGAGGATTTGAGGCATTGGGGCTTGCCAGGCAAGTCATCAAGGTAGGAGCAAGCACAGTCAGTGACCAGGGGGTATATATGGTGGCCCCATATGGGATGGAGCTCACCTTTCAGCTCTCTGGCACATGATCATAATAAACCTTAATCTAAATAGTCAAGTATTGACAAAAGTATCGATTACTTGAGACAGAATCAAAGGCAAGGAGAAATCCCTATACCAATGAATCACTAATGAAATATGAGAGACACTCCTGTGGCCATGGATTGTTCCCTGATTTCAAGGCACTGCATATGCTTGAGATTTTTCCTGCTCTTTCCTTTTATCCTGACCGCTGGAAGTTTTGCACCCTGTGTGCACCACCCTCATCAATTTTATTCATCTGTGTCAATCTGTTGACATCTGATCATTTCTTGATCCATAACCACTCCCAGGAGTTGCTGAAATTAAAAATGGTATGATGTTCTAGAAATACAGATATGAGCACAGTGGTGCAGGTCAGGAAACTGGGAGTCATGGAAACTTCTTTCCCAGGGCCTGCTGTGCATACATAGGTGGTGACTATCCTCAGAGATGAGACTTAAGGAAGACAGAATGAGGCTGCTATTCCTACACCTCAAATTCTGCATCCCTGTCCAAGCAGGAAAGGGCAGCTGCTCCTGTTTTCTTCAGGGTGGCTGCCCCTTTCTCTGTGTGCCTCTCCCCGCAAAGAACATCTATGCATTTGGTGCACACACACACTTACTATACACACATGGAGGCTGCCATCCTCCGTCTATCCATCACCAGCTGCTCGGAAAGTTTGATCTACTGGTGGACTGTCACTACCCTCTTGTTGTGCTGAAATTTTGTCTCTGTACATAGTCACATTTTCCGTATTTTGAAGTTTTAGAATTAGGCGGATACACATTTTAAATGGCTGTGTCTTCTTAGTAAAGAGGTTCATCAACATATAATTAATATCTTTACTTTTAAAATGCCCTTTCTCCCTTACAGTATATATTTTTCTGCTTCCCCAAATGTATGCATTATTATTTTATTAGCTTTTCCTAAATAAAAATAAATTAGTGTTTGTCTGACATCTCTCTTCCCATCCTTTGGTTTCAGGTTTTTATGGATTCTTATGTTTTGTCTTTTTAACTTGAGAGTTGGGAGTCAATACTGTGATCACTTATATGTTTCAATTCATTTCTTCCATATTGGTTTTTTCTTTTTCCTACCTTTTCTGTATCTTTCCTTTTCTCTCGTGTTTTTCCTCCTGGGAATGATTGAGGTCTGTTTTTGTTGCTTGTATTTCTTCATTCAATTTCTTGCTTACAGGTTTGGATGCTATTCTTTCTAGATCTTTTGGAAGCCCTAAGAATTTTAGCATGCATATTTACTTTGAAAAAGTTTAAAGGGCAACCAGTATATTTGCAAATTAATCCAATTATAATGCTTTATTTATTTATTTTTAGATTTTATTTGCTTATTCATAACACAGAGAGAGAGAGAGAGAGAGAGAGAGAGGCAGAGACACAGGCAGAGGGAGAAGCAGGCTCCATGCAGGGAGCCTGACGTGGGACTCGATCCCAGGACTCCAGGACCATGCCCCGGGCCGAAGGCAGGCTCTAAACTGCTGAGCCACCGAGGGATCCCCCCAATTATAATGCTTTAACTTTGCCCATTCCTGACCAAGTTTCCAACATCAATGATTAGTTTCAAACTATACTTATTGCTCATTTTAGATTTATGTATTTTCCTACCATTTTCTTTCCTCAATTGGTCTTACTTGCCAGATCTTTCCTGAAGCACATCCTTTTGAACACTGCCATTCACGTTATGGCACGTAACGTGGTCTGCATGTTAGCACTGGTGTGCAAGCTGTTAAGTTACTGGTTGTAGCCTAAGAAGGAGCTTGATCCAGAATGCAAATCAACTGTGTCATTAACAACTCTGGTTATGGCTGTCAGCACATTCTTTTTTTTGGCAAAACTCTGGATGAAAGACACAGGTTGTTGATTGACACCCTGAAGCAAGCTCCTCACCTGTTCCTGGACTGACCTGTGCTTTGCAGCACTACTCTGGGAGTTCCACCAGTAAGTATCTATTAAGTGTTAAATACCTTCAGTTTTTTGTTTGTTTGTTTGTTTTTCTTTTACTAAGAGTTTATTTTTGTCTTCATTCTGGAAAAATAGTTTTGTTATAGAAAGAGTTGTCGACTGGGAGAATTTCTCTATTTGCTGCTTACGCTATTGAGAGACCAGCTTTCAGCCTAGAATCACCCTCTGTGGACAATCTGCCTTTTCTGAAAGGCGCACCTGCAGCCTCAACTGCTCTGCATGTCAGGCTGATGTACCTTAGCAAAGATTCCTTCTTACTTGTCCTGGTCTGAGTTTTTTGGGCCTCCTGCATTGGAAGAATGGCCTTCAGCAATTATAGAAATGCTACTTCCATGATCTTTTTAGATAATATCTATTTTCCATATTTTTTGTTGTCTCTGATACTTTGATGGCACGAATGTTAGGCCTTCTTAGTTAACGTTTTGATACGGCTCTCTATGTAGCAACAGGGCACTTTCTGTAGATCCAGCTTCCAAGTCAATATTTCTCTGTCAGTATCATTTAGCATAATGCTTGCTGTTAAGTTCATAGACAGATGAGAGTGGGTGGATTCTGAGGGGAAATATGAGGTCTCTGGTCAGAGAACAGCGTGTTTATCACTCACAGAGCATCTTGGCCCAAGCTCCCCAGAGCCCAATAGGATGAAACAGGTGTTCACCAGAATATTGGTCATATTGGACTATGTGTTGTTTCTTTAATATGCCCTTCCTCACTCCCCTTGCTGGTGTTTCTCAGTAGAAAACTTCTCTGCCTCTCATGTGGGTGGTGTCTTCTAGTTCATTTTAACTCCCATCAGGTACCAGACACTCGAGGAAGCCTGGTGCAGACTTCTTTATGGCTTTAGCACCTATACTTATGTCTTCCGCAGCACTCATCACAGTTTTCTAATAAACAGATGGTCTGTCTGCCACATTACAGTGTAGACTCACTGAGGGCTGGAGACAGCTTCTCCATCTTTGCACTCCTCATGCCTGTCCCAGAGCCTGGCACATAGAGCCTCCAGGTGTCTCCACTGCCCTCTTGCAATGATCATCGTTCTCCCACTGTATGTTCTTTATTATTATTTTGTGAGACTGTGGAAGAACCATAAAATGTTACATGTAAAAGAATATCTATTTTTCATTGTATCAATTTGTTATGTTCAGAGTTCATTTCATTTTGGCTCTAAGGACTGATACCAACTAGAATACTCTAGCCCCACATCCCCTTAATATCATGAGCCAGGACATGGTCAAGTGCCTAAGATTTCATTTCTTGGGAGGAAGGAAAGGAAAGGTAGTATCTGCCAGCAAGAAAGAAAGGGGAGGGAAGTACCAGTTGGGCAAGTGAAACACAGGTTTGTCATTCTGCTCTCCCAGAAGCAGCTCAGTAGGGAGAAGGAAAATAAGACAGACATTTCTTCCTTTCTGTCTGTGTTTTCCATAACTTCCATTGGTGAGTTCCATGAGTTCTGACTAAGTTGACAGAGCAGCAACTTAAGCTCATTTACTCAAGTGCACTGTGATTTACATAGTTTGATAACCTGTTGGCGCCTGCTCATTGATAATTCTAAGCCTGTACGTTCCTGCTGATTTTTACTGCAGAGGTGGAAAAGCATTAAATGGCAATTTGTTCCTTTAATTTTCCTGTGCAAACAAAGTTAGGGAACAAAGAAAGATGCACAGTGACTGCAAAATATCATTATTATTTTATCAACAATAATAATACAATACTCCATTAGAACAACCTCTTAGTAATAAATGCACCTAAAAGCCAGATAGTGAAGCAATGCAAGAGACAAATTTCCATAATGCTACATGAATTATTTTGCATGGGGCCAACTGCAGCCTACTGTTGCCTAACAGATTCAATGCAAATTTGGCAATTCTACATCTATTTCACCAGCTTTCAGAATGCGCACTAGCTATGACCAAACTGAGTAATACAAATGCAGGCTAATTACAGGCCTAAGTAGAATTCCTAGTACAACGGTACTAAGACTTCAGGTGTTCTTGCTGAAGATCTCTTGAAAAGGAAAGAATATCTCTCTTCTGATTGAGAGGTACAGTTTAAAGGGTATCTCTCTTTCTTTGATAAAATGCATGGACTTAAATTCACTCTAAGGTTAAGGTGATGAAAGGTGAGGTCTCCTTTCTCAGAGAAGGAACAGACTGGAGGGTGCACAAGAAGACCACGCTTGAAGTTTGAAGGTGGGATGTCCATGAAAGAATAAGGATGAAAAATTATGTCTTTATTGCCTACAAGCACTAACTGAAATTTAGCTATTCCTTCTACTGTGAATGTAGGCAACAGCCACAGTCCCATTAGCAACACCTCTGACTTCTTTACCACTCAGTGATTTTTTATATCACATTGCAGTTGCAAATATCTTCAGATGTTGTTCACTCTCAGTGCGACTTTGAAATTGTTACCCACAAGTTTTAATAAAAAAATCACATATGGTACCATATCAAATTTATTTTTGTTAAGTTTTGATAGCAGCAATTTCAATATAATGCATTGCCTTTGTAACTATATGGTTTTCTTTCTTTTTCTCCATCTTTTTTGCATTTAAAAACTTCATTCTTAGGAGGGTCTACAGACTTCACCAGATGGCCAGTAGCTCCACATCTCAAAAACATGGTAAGAACTCTGCCTTTGAGGTCATAGAAGAAAGGAAAAGGCAAAGATTCTGTTGATTAAGTTTTTCAACTTCACAATTTTGCTCTTGGCAAAAAAAAGCAGATGCTCCCTTATGAATACGCTAATGCACCATTTAAAAATCAATTCCAGGGTAATGATGGTGAGCACAATTTCCAAACAGAACCCCTTCTGTGTGGCCAGCTAACAATCAGCCAGAACCTAGACCTTAGGGGATGCCAGAGGCCTGAACATCTGCTTAGGGAAAATCACCTTTCACAAAGCAATAAAAGAACCCCATTTGGGCACTTGACAGGATGAGCACTGGGTGTTATACTATATGTTGGCAAATCGAATCCAATAAGAAATGTAAAAAAAAAAAAAAAAAAAAAAGAAAAGAACCCAATTTCCTAAGTAGGGATGATTATTTTGGTTGGTATTAAATGAGGATGAAAAACAAGCACAAAAATTCAGTGGGCAGCAAAAAAGACAATGACACCTCCCTTAGAATCCTTTTTCATTCTTCCATAAGAGGTATATGAAGGTAAAGAAACCACTTGCTCTTCCTACCTGCCATCTTAGCGAATCGCACTCAGTCTGTTTGGATGACTGTTTTGCATTATGAGTTCCCAGGGGTCTCCTTCTGATTTGGCCAAACTCACTTTTCATCAAACCAAATATAACATTTATCATTTGTGAGTGCTCACTTTGTGGTAGACACACTGCTGAATACATGAATGAATATTTATTGAACATATACTATGTGCCAGTAACTTTTCTAGACTGAGGATCTACAAGAATGTCAAGGCTGTGGGCTCCTCGACTAGGCTCACAGAAATCCCGGATGTAGGGAATATTATGGAGGAGATATTAACCAGAGAGAGGGGGACACCTTGGGCTTATGATACTTAAAAAAACATCTTGTTTGTTATCAAGATGGTTACAAGTCCACCATGTTTGTTCTAAATATCCACTCTGATGTTGACAAGAGATGTACCAAGTTCCCTGGTCAGTTTCCTATAAAAGACAGACCCTATAAGCCCTCAAGGGCAGCCCTGTCAGGACCCCCTCTCACTTCTGAGAGCTTTCTCTGTATCTCTGTTTAATAAACCTCTATCGCTTTGCTCATTTGTCGGCGAGATCCATTCTTCGACTCTGTGAGACTAGAACCAAGCTCTCCCATATCAAAATGATGAAGTGAACCTCAGCAGCTTAAACACATATTCTCTAATGATGTGATTTTTCTTCAGAGAATCCCTTGGGCAATGTGGCTGACACACTTATTTAAATGTCACGTAAGTCAACTCCTTAAGGTTGTAGGGTCACTGCCCAGCTCGATGCTCTGTGACAAGTAGATAGGAAAGGTAATGGAGTAAAACCTACGTCCTCTGGGAGATGGCTTTATCTCAAAGGACTACCAACATGGCATTGAGCACTTAAAAAATTCATTTTGGAATTATTATGTGTATATCTTCCTAATTATACCATAGGAACAGGGTTTCAATGTGCACCTGAAGAGGTCACTGCAAACACCCACTGGTTATGGGAGTCATTCCTGAGGATGGCACTCTTGTCATGATGGTGCATCCCCGAAGACGGGGGACTCCTCCCTCTCTCCAAAACCTGACACTCAACACGTGTTCTTGAGTTCGAGAAAGAGACAGCTAGTGCTTCACCATGAAAATGTTGTTTACCCATAGCTTAGCTGTGACATTTCTGGTGTAAATGGTACAGTGAGACATTAAGTTGGGGATATTCAAAGGAACATGGAAATTCTCAAGTTTTCAAGCTCAGACTTCTATGGACCCTACAGACTCTGAATCTGTAGCCACAAATATCCATGAAAACCCCAAGGAAGGAGCTAGTCAGCTACTCTGCAATGGCAAGTTGAGGTACATTGTAGCTTAACTTCCTTCTGGCTGATGTATGCTTCATTACACAACATATTGTCTCAATTATTATTAACAGCCAATACTATTTGGTGGTTTGCCTCTAAAAAGTATCAACACATAATTTAGAAAAATGGCATAAACCATAAGTAAAACCTTATCCTCTGTCTTGCTGCCCCAAATTACTGATTTTTACTTTGACTATTATTGTTAATATTTGGTACCTTCAAGTCACTTGGTGCCATGGACTGAATTGTGTCCACCTTCTTCCCCAAATTCCTATGTTGAAGCCCTAGCCACCGTTGCCATGGCACTTGAAGACGGAGCCTTTGGGAGGTGATTCGAGTTAGATGAGTTTCGATGGGATTAGCGCCAACATAAGAAGAGATACCAAAGAGCTTCTTCCCCTTCCTCTCTCTGCCAGAGGAGGAGAGCTACGAACACCTGCAGGAGTTGGTTGGCTGACCCTGGGCTAGCAGACCAGTGTGGTCAAAGGGTCAAAGGGTCAAAGGTTCGTAGCTCTATGACCATATTGCATCCCTGAGATGTTTGTGTGTGGTGTACACTGTATTAGAATGCACTTTTAGGTTCCAGGATAATGGATACTTGATACATCAGGTTCTCCAAGAGCTTAAGAAAGTGCTGATGCAAAGCAAGAGCTTTAGAAACATGGGTTGATTAAGTAACGCGAAGCAATTTGGATGAATGAGCAGGTTTTCTTAATTGTGCACACGTGCACACGCACACACGCACACACACACGTGCGCGGGGAATTGCATATTTAAGCCAAACCCCAAATGTGCACTTTAAAGCAGTCAAAGAGGCACAGTCAGTTCTTGTCATTCTAGAGTCGTCACAAACACCAAATTAGTGAACACTGGACTGTTCTTCCTACAGAAAACACAGGCTTAGATTCTGTGAGCCACTGGTCACATTTTTCACCAACAAATCAATATATAACCTTGTGTTATGTGTGATTCTGTTTAAAGAAACCTTGGTTAATAGCTGTTGTTGCTTCATTAACATCGAACTCATGGCCAATGACGCAGTAACTCAGCCTGAATGAAGTTCCTCTAACACACGTATTTTCCCCATAAGGCACATTTCAGCCTTCTTGCGTTTAGGAACTCAAGAAAGCACTTCAGAACAAGAATTAGGGGCCATTTTAAACGACAAAATCAGCAACAGCAAGCGCAAAAATGCAGAAAACATGTCACTAAACAGACGGTGAAAAACAAACACACGCATGTTCACAGGCTGAGAGCTGAAGTAGCGACCTGGTGGGGACTCACGCCTCCAGTCACTCAGTGTTGGTGGCTCTGTGTGCGTGTGCAAACATCCACAAAGGTACAGGGCATAATGATCGGGGGTTACTGATCCATGTCAGTGAATAGGCAGTTTCGCAAAACCGGAATCCGCAAAGAACAAAGGTCAGCTCTGGATGAATCACCTTCTTGGAGGTGAGGACCTGGAGGGGGGTTCCTTAGGCCATGTTTCCCTAAAAACCCATCCACACCTGTAACAGGGCGACCCAGGGCAAGCAGGGGGCTCTGCATTATGAGGCTTCTGCTCCAGCCCAAGCTCTGCCAATAATAATACACTGTACACTGTGAACCTCCGTGTCTTCACTTATAAAATACACCTGGACAGGGTGAGAACAGCATTTTGCATTTTTGTTGGTGTTCAATGACACATGCGCTTCTGACGCATGTTAATTCAGTCTTAAGATAGTGTGGTTCCTTCATCAAATGAGTTTGTTGATTCCCGGGATGCCTCACACAGTGGGATTTGCCACAAACACTGAGCCCCTGCAGGGACCCAGATCTCTACGCGGGAAGTGCAGAAACCCGTGGGAAGAATAGAATGACCTCAATCCACCCAGCTAGCAGGTGCTCCATCACAACCAGTAATTAAACGTTGGCCCCAATGGATGGTGGCTCTGCAAGGGGACAACTCTAGAAAAACAAAACAAAAATGGTACCAAGGACGACGATGATAAACATGGGCAGAGATCTGTTTTGAAAAATAAGAACAAAACACAAAGGAAGGGCAACTCAAAGGACTGTGTAAGCCACTCAGTAACAGAGGGTGCTTACAGGATGTTGTAGAACCTGCTGAAAACCGGCAGGGAGCAGCTGGGCCAGTGACAGCCAAGCCAGGACATGGAAATCAAATCTTTGTATGTAGATTTTTTACCATTTTTAAAAATTTTCCTTGACATGGTTTAGATTATCCTTGCCTACTAATAAATTACCCAATTTTATGTATGTATATTTTTTTCTTTTAAATATTTTATTTGAGAGACAGAGAGAGCACAAGCAGGGGGAGAGGCAGAGGGAGAAGCAGGCTCCCTGCTAAGCAGAGAGCCATGGGGCTCGATCCCAGGACCCCAAAATCATGACCTGAGCCGACGGCAGATGCTTCACCAACGGAGCCACCCAGGCGCCCCTGTACTTATTTATAATTACCTATTTTTTAAAGGAAAAGTTCTTGGCCCCTGCCATTGTGAACTGCAGCGTCCAGGGCTGCTGCTGCTTTCCACTCGCAAACACGTTATACTTAAACAGTTGCTTATTACGTGGCCCAGAAAAAGCATCACTAATCATTTGATGCTGCTTAGACCAGTGACGTCATAACCAGGAGGAGGAAACTAGGGACCTCCAGATGTTCCTTGATCTTTACAGTGGTGATGGGAACATCACATGTGGTTGGAAGACCCAAGTACTGGGGTGTAAAAGTGAAATGAGCAACGCTTTGATGAAGTTTTGTGCTGAGGAACTGGAAGGCCCTCACAAGGCTCACGAACGCGAACAGGTGTTTTGGAACCTGGTAGACTCCCTGCCTCCCTAACAGGTGGCTCTGGATCCTGGAAGTCAGGCTCTGTGTGGTCAGGAATGTGGAGTCTCGAGGCAGCTGCCAGACGCTCCCTCCACATGTCCTTCGCTGCACTAAGGGCTCCCCTCAGTCCGACCCAGTTCTTTCTGAGGTAGAGCAACGAACTGGACAAACAATTATTCGTGGCATGTGAGAGATGGGCCAGCCATCCCGCCCTCACTTAGGCTGTCTTGTGAATACTTGACACGTGTGCTTTCAACTTGGGGAGCTGGTCTGGTCTGAAATATCCAGTTGCCTTTCATAAAAATTGTGTGATAGCTGAAGTCTCTAGCACTCATTTCTTTTCCTGTAAGCCGCTTCACGTCTCCTTATGACCCCCCTCCTTTTCTGCCCACTGTCAGGAAACTGGATGCCGCCATTTTTTTCTCCGACTGTTGATTTGTTTATATGTTTTCTATTTGAGAAAAAACAATCTGTGAAGTCACAGGATGTGCACACATCATTATAAGGTGATATCTTTCCTGGAAAAATGTTGCTTTAGATTTTGTCATCTTTCAGATTGCAAAGGAATACATCTCTAATGGGGAAATACCAGGGAGAGAGAGAGAGAGAGAGAGAGAGATTCACAGGCAGAGCCCTACCCCTCACAGCTTCCCTTCTTGGAAGTTTCCAGTATGGCTACTCATGGTTTTCGGCTTCACTCAGGCCCCAGGGGGACTTCCTTCTTCCCGAAGAAGCCCAATTCGGGTGCTCACTAGACCTGTCACAGCAAAGCTCACTGTGCTGGCATCTTAGGTCAGATTTATGCACCTGCAGTGCTCGCTCAAGTGTCTACATTCATCAAGGCAAATGTGGGTAGAAAAGCAGGATTGTTTTGAGGAAGAAGCTCCCATCTTTGTAGGCTATCCCCCTCCCAAGAAGGGAGAAAATAGTGGAGATTCCAGGATCCCTGGGAGACAGGAGGATGAGGGATAGGGAGGTGAGGCAGCCAGATATCACTCCCCCAGAGGAAAGCCAGAATGAGGACAATAAGCCAAAACTTATGGCTTTTGTGTGTTAGCAATTTTGAGTATATAGTTACTCTCCTCAAAGTGAGAAAGTATTCCTGTAGGTCAGTGCTGATAAAAACATTCATTTGGAATGAATCTAATCTTAAATTTAACTTAACCTGTATTTAGGAGAATGCACATTATATTATCAATGCATTCCCTATCCCTATTATTCCTTTTCATTATAAAATTTATCTGACACAAATCATGATGGATCTTTATGTTTTCTAGGTTTTTAAGCATCTAATACAGCATGTAATCTCTTACGGTATAGAGAGAATCTATAATAACCACATTAACAAGGTTTGACTATTGTTATAATTCAATGAAATAGGTAAAAAGCATTTTTATTAAATTTTAAAAAATTTAGTCTCACTTTTAAAATCTGATTCACCAAGAAAATGATTCCACATCTTCATTTTCTCTTAAAATGGAAAAAAATACAGGTGGCTTTAGTTTCAAAGGCAATGTAAATTTAAGAAAGAATTATGAAAAATTAACACTGTCAAACTGCAATTTAATAAAGGAATTAGAAAAGAAGTGTCAAGGGCATTAGTGTTTATTGTGAGCAAAATAATGAGAATTGAATTTGGTGGTGTTGGTGGTAGCGATTAGGGCCCATAGAAGACTATTAGACTAGAAATGGGGATATTTCAATTCTTGCCCCTGATTTAACATTGGCTAGATCATGGTGGATAGATCTACAGACCACTGCTCATGAGCACCTGCTATATGGCAGGAAATGTATGGAGAATTTGGGTCCATCCATGAAAAGCAGTGATGGAACCCAAAACTTAGTGTGCCTACATTAGGGCCCCTTGTCTCAGATTCACATCTGTATGGTTCTAGAGTACAGCTAGACATACCCCCTTAGTAATGTCCAATCTCACATTTCTACGCACTCTCCACACAAACTACTTCGCATTTCTTATCTCCAGGTGTGTCCCCCTCCCCTGAAATCCGGATTTATATAACCCACTGCTTGGATGGTTAATAGGCATCTCAAACCTAACCAGACCCCTGATCTTTTATCGCCACCTGTTCCTTGCACACCCAACTGGGAGCCTGGCTTCAGGGTTTCTGCCAGAACATCCTTTAGCTCTTTGTTAAAAATACTGTGTCCTTGTGGCAACTGGGTGGCTCAGTCCATTAAGCCTCCAACTATTGATCTTGGCCCAGGTCATGATCTCAGGTCATGAGATCTCAAGCTCCATGCTCTTCGAGGAGTCTGCTTGAGATTCTCACTTTCCCTCTGGCTCTCCCTCTACACACATGCACTATTTCTCTCTAAAATAAATAAATAAATAACATCTTAAAAAAATACTATGCCCTCAGAATCCATGGATTTCTCCCCATCTACACCACTGTGACCCCAAGGCTTTGCCTGGATTCCTGCAACAGCCTCCTGATAGGTTATAATACAATTGCTCTTGAACCCCTACACCTAAATCTTAACACAGCAGCCAAAGTGACTTTAAAAAAAATACCAGATCTTGTCACTCACTGCTCAATACAACCAATAACTTAGCATCTCACCCAGAGAAAATCCAATAACTACTTGGTGGCCCTCATGGTCCTACATACCCACCCATCACCTCCCAACCTGATCACTCTCTTCACTCACTCTGTGCCACTTCCACCGACCCCTCACATTCCTTGGAGAGACAATGTGGTGCTGCCTCGGGGCCTTTGCACCTGCTGCCATTGCCATGGGCTCACTCCTTCTTGCCTTTTGGGTCTATGCTCAACCAGCATTTTCTCAGTGGGATCTCCTACCCAACTCCATTCATATCCCATGCCCTTTCCTCGTGCTGTTTTCCTTTACAATGTTTACCATGGTCTGACATAGAGAACACTACATGTATTTTTATGGTCTGTCTCTCCCTACTAACATGTAAACTATATGAGGACAGAGATTTTGGTCTGTTTTTTTCACTATTGCATCTCCAATGCCTAACACATAATAAATTCTTGATAATTATTTATTGAATTAGCAGACAATAAATGTATTGAAAAAAAATCAGTGTAGTTATATATTATCTTCACATAATATGTGTGTGTGAGACAAAGAGAGACAGAAATAGAAAGAGACATAGGATAGCTTAGACTTGCACAGGACAGTCAACATGAATTTTGAAAACTTGATTTGTACCAGAAAGCTTTAGGTATTATGATGATAGAGATGGTTAACAATCAAATAGGAGAGAGAATTTAACATATCTGTAGCGTTACATAATCTTGTTCCCAGGGGGCTGGGATGAGTGTGGCCGGGTGTACCTTCCATGACTCCTCAGAGGTAAGAATCTATCTTTTTCCCGAAGTAAGTATAATAATGTTCAGAGGTATGAGTGAAGGCCTGCTGGGCCAGCATGAGCAAAGTTCCTGTGTTATAACCACGTGTCACACATTGTCTGGACACAGAGTCAACCCACCTGCCCAGAAAGGAGAGTCTTGAAGCCATAGTGCAGACATCTGATTATGTTATGTGGGCCATACTGCAGGAGGTATTTGAGAACTACTGGTCAATTTAATATCATCTTAGTTTTTCAGTCATGAAATCCTCTTATTAAACAAGACATGTCACTAGGCCTAAATGTATAAAACAGTACAGGTGGGCATTAGAGTAGAAGTGGGAGCCCAGGGCTCACTCCTGCAGCTTCCCCTCACCCACTGCCCTGGTTTTGAAGGGCCTCATGGAAACCAGGGGCCCTTTGGATTGTCGTTGAAAATCACTGATGTAGATAGCTGGGGTTTTCAGTTCATTCATAATTTTCATATGTCTGATGTCATCTGGAAATGTCATTACTATGACAGAGTTAACAGCTGACTATGCCTGGAGGACTCCCCCTATGCTGGAGACCAACAGATAACCTGTCTAAATGACTTGGGCCCAGCCTGGCCATCTTAAGTGTTCATTCGGCCATTCACTCAACAAATACACCTAGACCTGCTGTGCACCAGGCATTTTGGTAAGTTGTTAGGGTATAAAGTAAAACCCCTGGAAGCTAATTGTATTACCTCTTGTTAAGGAAACAAATGGGCTGCTGTAGTAGAGCATGATGGACAGGGACTAACCCAATTTATACAGGTTGGTCAGAAAAGGCCTTCTTGAGGATGCATTCTTAATTCTGAGACTCAAGGTGAGGAAGGAGCCAGCTTTTGGGAGGGAGAAAAGAGCTTTGCCTTCTAGTTGGAGGGGCTGCATAGACAAAGTCCTCATGGCAGGAAGTGTCTGGTGCACATAAGGAACTGAAAGATGGTCCCTAGGCTTGGAGATCACTTAGTCTTTGACTACAGTAGAGGGGGGATCCTCACTATTATATGTTGGCAAAGATTGCAAAACTCCTTATCCTGGTATGTCCTAGATGTCTTTTTAAAAAATATTATTGTGTGGGAAATATCAGAAAGGGAGACAGAACATAGAGACTCCTAACTCTGGGAAACGAACTAGGGGTGGTGGAAGGGGAGGAGGGCGGGGGGTGGGGGTGAATGGGTGACGGGCACTGAGGGGGGCACTTGACGGGATGAGCACTGGGTGTTATTCTGTATGTTGGCAAAGTGAACACCAATAAAAAATAAATTTATTATAAAAAATATTTATTTATTTATTTATTTATTTATTTGAGAAACAGAGAGATATTGAGAGAGAGAGAGAGAGAGAGATATGTAGATGTGCTACACTTAAAAGAGGTCTGGATGGGAGGTGCCTGGGTGGCTCAGTTGGTTAAGCATCTGACTTTGGCTCAGGTCATGTTCTCAGAGCCCTAGGATCTATTCTCCAGTCAGGCTCCTTGCTCAGTGGGGTGTAGGCTTCTCCCTCTGTCCCTCTTCCCACTCATGTGAGCCTCGGGGGAAGAAGGCTGTGATGTGCCTTATGGAGAAAACACACGCCCAGTGAGCTTGGTTCAGGCTGAATTACGGTGCCATTGGCCACGAATTCAAATTGATTGTGCATATTCAACATGGTGTCTTTAAACAGAAACACACACACACAAATGTTACTGACTGGTTAATGAAAATGTTGTGCCCAGAGGCTCATAGAAAACTCACCCTGTAGTTCTCCCAGGAGTGCGGTTTGGTGCACACTTAGGTCAGTGTCTAGAGACTTCATAGAACATCTTACTGAGGATTATAAGAGTCAACTGTAGAAGACTTGGCTTCATTGTATGTACCTGGGAAGAGCAGTATGCAGGTGGTGAGGAACAAAGCCAGGAAGACAGGAGAGGGCACACATTTAAGTGCATTAGATGTTTACATTTCTGTACCATTTTTCTGTATTTTTCCAATCACTTGAAATAACCCCTAGATGTGTAGATAAGGCAAAGTTAGAGTCAATGTCTTTTCAGTGAGTCGATGAAAAATCACAGCTCTCTGCACATGTGCCCTTATCCTGCTGCTATTGGAATTTTAAGCTGGAATATGATTATCTGCAGCAACCAAGCTCATAAAAGAACAGAAAATAAAATATGAACTGCCCCTAGACTTAGGAAGAACTGACTCTCCATGGGACTGATGTGAAGGATTTGAGAAATACCACTTTGGATATAATGTTCCTTAAGCTCACACTTTCCTGTGCAGTTGCTTAAAAATATAATTTCTTAGTTAAGATGAGCACCTACTATTTCAGAAGCCATATTATTACCTTGCCCACCCAACTATATTTATATAAATCAAAACTCCTAATAGTGGTCTATAAGACTTGTGGTTTAATCACTGCTTTACAACTCTCCTCTTAATCATAAATTATTTCAAACAAATGGAAGAGTTCAGATAACAATAGGCATCCAACCAGATATTGATCCACTCTTAATCACATTTTGTCATGTTTGCTTCTGTTTCTTCTAAGGAGATAATGTCATACAGTTAAACCTGAGCCCGTTCTCTCTGCTTGCCCTGCTGCCCCTTCCCAGGTGCAAGAGCCTCACGCTGGTGTGTATCTCATGACCTGGTTTGACATCTTTACTGCTTCTACATGAGATCATGAAGAACATGTAGCATGGTTCTGGTGTTTAAATCCTTACATAGATGGTACCATTCTCTACATTTCTCTCTGTTAATTTTTTTTTTTAACAAGCAACATTTTTAATCCACTCTGATAATTTCTGTCTTTTAATTAGTATACAGAGACCATTTACATTTAAGGTAATTATTGATATGTTAGCAATGGATTTGCCATTCTATGTGTTTCCCCTATTTCTCATTTTTCTATTTCTCTTTCCCTACCTTCCTAGGAGTTAGATGACACTTTTAAAGATTTCCTCCTATGGGGTGATTGGGTGATGGGCACTGAGGGGGGCACTTGACGGGATGAGCACTGGGTGTTATGCTATATGTTGGCAAATCGAACTCCAATAAAAAATATACAAAAAAAAAAAAAGATTTCCTCTTGGTGGGGCACCTGAATGTTAAGCATCTGCCTTCTGCTCAGGTCGTGATCCTAGGGTTCTGAGATTGAGCCCTATATGGGGCTCCTTGCTCAGCAGGGAGCCTGCTTCTTCCTCTCCCTCTGCCCCTCCTCCTTGTTTGTGCATACGCTCTCTCTCTGAAATAAAGAAATAAAATTTAAAAAGAAAGATTTATTCACAGTATATTTGAGTATATTACTCCCCATAGTTTCCATGGAGGTGGTTCTGGGTATTACAACATACGCACAAAACTCGTTGCAGTCAGAGTGCCCACGTCTTCCCACTGGGCGTGGAGCATAGGGGTCTCATTTCCCTTCAAGCCCCTCCCTCTCTTCATCTTTCAAATCGACTTGTCATAAGTATTTCCTCTATGTGCACTGAGCTCCACATCACATGCTATTACAGCTTTTGCTTTCATCATCAAATGGGATTTTAAAAACCTGCTGAGGAATAAGCAGGTCCGTTCTGCTACCCCTGGGTCTGCCCACACCTGTGTACTTTGTTCCTTTCTGGAATTAAAAGCCCATCTTCTGTTAGCAATCCCTTTCTACTTAGAAAACTTCCCCTCGCCATTTTTTAAAGGTGGATTTGGCTTTCCTGTGTCTGACTGTGCCTTATTTCCCCTTCATTCTTGGAGTATGTTTTCTATGGGCAGAGAACTGGCAGTGGACTTTTTTTTTTTTTTAATCAGTGCTTGGAAAGTTGCTGATTCCTTCTGGCTCCAGCAGTTTGAGAGGGGAACTCTGCTCCCGCGGGAAGTGGTGTCCACCTGTAGGCAATGTGTCATTTCTCTCTGGTCACTCTCAAGGTGTTCTTTTGTCTTGGACTCCAAGGATGTAAATGTTAGCTCTTCTGTGGTTGTCCCAGGAGGCCTCAGCTCTGTTCATTTCATTTCCATTTCTGTCTGTTGTCCAGGTGGGGTAAATTCTATTGATGTTTAAATCAGGTTCTCTGAGTCAATCCTCTGTTATCTCTGCCCTATATCTGAGCCCATCTAGGGGGTGCTGGTTGGTTTGCGGGAGAGGTAATTGTATTTTTCAGTTACATATTTGTCATTTGTTTTTTTCATTCTAACGTTTTTTCATTCTGAGATTTTGGATCAACGTTTTGGATATCGTATTAAGAGACTGAATCCTAGTTCATATTTTGTTTTTGTTAGTGAACAGTTTCCCTGTTGTGGTGCATGCTGCCCAGGGCCCAGGGAGTGGGTATGTTCACCTTCCCACTGCCAACCCCCCAACATGAGGAGGGTGAAGGGGGAAAGCCGAGTGTCGATGGCCCTGCCCCCACCACTTCCTGCCTCTCACTGAAGCAGGTGCAGGCGCAGGGTCAGGCTCATGTACCCTGCTGAGCCGCTCTCACAGGGACTCAGAGTCTGATGCCCACTTTCCTGGGCAGGGTGTAGGGCGGACGAGCAACCTCCCTGCTGAAACCATGGCCAGGGCTGGTTCTGTTTTTTTTTTTTTTTTTTTTTTTTTTTAAGATGTGGTGAATGGTTGGGGGGGACGGTGTCTCTCCCATTCACTGACCTTGTCAGATTTATTTATTTTTTTTAAATTTTTATTTATTTATGATAGTCACAGAGAGAGAAAGAGAGAGAGGCAGAGACACAGGCAGAGGGAGAAGCAGGCTCCATGCACCGGGAGCCCGATATGGGACTCGATCTCGGGTCTCCAGGATCGCGCCCTGGGCCAAAGGCAGGCGCCAAACCGCTGCGCCACCCAGGGATCCCTGTTTTGTTTTGTTTTTAAATTCACAAGAGACACAGAGACACAGAGAGGCAGAGACCTAGGCAGAGGGACAAGTAGGCTCCCTGCGGGGATCCTGATGCGGAACTAGATCCCAGGACCCCGGGATGACGCCCTGAGCCAAAGGCAGATGCTCAACCACTGAGCCACCCAGGTGCCCTGGGTTCTGTTCTTTTTTTGACTGGAGCAGCACAGGCATTGCTAAAAAAGTTGTATTGTTCGGCCACCCTCTTCCAGGTCATTGGCTGGGGGACCAGGCTTTCCTTGGTGCTGTGTTGGTCTCTGCCTTTGGGGATTCCAGGTGCGGGAGCTGCAGCATCCTGTGTGCGGTCTATGGGTAGGGGCAGGAGAACCCAGGGATCGCCCTGCCCTGTCTTTCATTCCTCAGCTCTGGAGGTCCCGAGACAGCCCACTTTCCTCCTCCTGCCTTTCAGTCTCCTGTGCTTGTTTGCTGTGTGTTAGTGGGAAGGGGGGAGCCTGGGAGCTACGCGGCTGCTCCATCCCGATGGGAACTGTCAACAACGTCCCTGAGATTGGTGCTCACTATTACACATATAGGCTTATTCTTTCAGTTTAAAAACCAGTGGCAGTCTGTTCTATAAACACAGGGTTTTGTTTGTTTGTTTTTTGGTCTTTTTCCTATTCGTAGAGGTTTGCTTCCATTCCCCCAATTATTTCCTTTTGTGAACAGGGATAGAATGCATATGCTAGTAACAGGTGTCCTAAATGCATGCAAAGACTTTCTTGGGAGGGACGCAGGGAGTAGAATTACTGGTCAGTAATTTCCCCTTCTTCTCTGTCCATCTCTTTACTTGGTGGCTTTGTGATTGCCTCTACTCAGTCCCAGTGGCCCCGATCAGAGGAAGTTTTATATCAGTGCTCTAATTCCTATTCTTGGTGGGGGGTGTCAGGGATCTTATATATCCAGCCACTGAGCCCAGGGGAAGCCTAGCCCAGATTCTGATGAGCAGGAAATGTCAAATCCCTCCAGCTCCCTGCACGGGTAAGGAATCTGTGACTTTTTAAAAATCACTTGGTCACGGGAAGGGACCACGCCCACCCAAGTCCTTGGTGTAAAGCACTGAGCCTGTGAACAGCCCCACCTGCAGCCATGCTTCCCACTTTAGTTCCTTGATAGAGACTGAGCTCCCAGCTGCCTTTGTTTAGAGGCCAGCAAGATGGTACTTTTGGCCTTAATTAAAGCTCCTATCTCTCGTTTGCTTCTGGTCCACAGAGGATGTATATTTTGCTTAAAACTAGCTATGTCTCTTCCCTTTTCTCTGTTTATGTTTTATCTATTGTTGCCATGTTAGAAACAGAGGATGGGTTTGGGAGAGGAGACTCAAAGCATGAAGTTACAGAGCTCTCCTCCCCGCAAATACCCAACCTATCCCTCTCGTGTGTGATTCTCTTCTTTGCTCCCAGCGTGGTCACGACTCTGCCTGCTGGTCAGTTCCTAACTGTGCCAAACTTTCATACTTTTTGGTCCCTCATACATATTGTTCCCTCAGTCTCAACCTAAACTTAAGTCAGAGATCTTCTTTTTTTATATATATTTTATTTATTCATTAGAGACATAGAGAGACAAAGATACAGGCAGAGGGAGAAGCAGGTTCCCTGCAGAGAGCCCAATGTGGGACTTGATCCGAGGACCCCGGAATCACGACCTGAGCCAAAGGCAGATGCCCAACCACTGAGCCACCCAAACACTCCGAGATCTTTTTTGACTACATCTAAATTAGGTAACTACCTATTACATCCAATATAAGGTCCTTGTTGTTTCTTTCTCATCCCTTGTGTTGACTTGTATCACTTGTTGCTGTTTAAATGTGTCATCCACTATGAAAGGAGCTTCATGATGGCAAGGGACATACCTCTCGACATCATTACATCCTTAGAGCCTCACATGGGCCTGGCACATAATATGCACTCAATATATATTTCCTGCACAAATGCTGAGTGGGCTACCCTGGGCCATTACAAATCCATTACAATAATTTGTCTTTAATCATCATTAGTAGTAATTTTGATTGAAATGTGCTCCACGCACAGTGTTATTTTCAAATTTGTTCATGTGCAAAGTAAAGGCGGAAACATTAAGAATTAATGCTCCAAACCTGAATGCTTTAGATTGTGAAGTCACGAAACTTTATATAATGTTTCTCTCCCTTTTCCATTTTATGTCTGCTTTTCAGATTCTCAAGGCCATCAATGTTCTTTTCCTCTCCCTTTTTCTTCTACTAAAAAAAAAAATCCATTCTAAAGCTCTCTCAGTTGTTACACGTGACTGTGACAAAGACAGTAAAAGAACTTCTCCCTGAAGAACTGGGGGCGGCGCTGCATCTCTGACCACATGCGAGACAGGACACATGGGTGGAATTACACATGTTCCCAAGAGGGACGACACTGGTTCATGTACCTGCTGAACACGTTTGCCACATCTTGTGGCTCCCACCCATGCAACTTCACTGCAGACAGGGAAACAGGGTGAAACAAAGGGATACTGAGGTCACCAAAGTGATAATTACTGTTTTCTTTAGGACTGGCCAGGGTAGCAATAAAAAAAATTGCTTGCTTGTGGGGCACCTGGGTACTCAGTCTAAGCATCTGACTTCGGCTCAGGTCATGATCCCAGGATCCTGGAGTCAGGCTCCCTGCTCAGCGGGTATCTGCTTCTCCTTCTCCCTCTGACCCTCCTCCCCCCTGCTTGTGCTCTTTCCCTCCCTCTCCCTCATTCTCTCAAATAAATACATAAAATCTTTTAAAAATTGCTTGCTCCTTTAAGACTTCATGCTGTCCTTATTGGGTTATTCAAAATGCCAGTGCAGAAGAGCAAAAATTGTATGGTGTCAACATCCAACTAGTGTGCTTTCATTTAACCCCTTATAATTTCTAGGAGCTTTAGTTCTATCCCAAGTATACACAGGGTAATTTAACAATGATCACTCACATCCTACTCATTTACTTGCCTTTAAAATACATGCATATTGTCTTGAAAGGTGAAGTTCCATTAAATACACTGTATTTGGTGACATTTCAAGTTTATTTTGTCTATTGTCGGGGACAGTGCTGCTGGAGACAGTGGCCCACCACTGCACCTCAAAGCGATGGCTCCATGTCCGTCGTGCCACACAGAAAGGGCCTGGGTAGCTGGGAGGACAGGCACCACCGAGCTCCATTCCATCCATAATGCTCTCTCTCCCAATCAGGGTCTGCAGCCCTGACATCACTCACAGAGACAGTCGTGCTGCTGGCTTTCCCGTGTCCTCCACAGTGAGGAGCACAGGGTATTATGGAATTCCACTGGACGGTTAGTCTCAGAAAACCTGAGACACAAATGTACAGCCAACTGTCTCCTGAGTGCTTGCTTTTGAACTTTTGGAACATGAGAAAATGGTATTGAAGCTGAATCTGCAAGTACAAATGGAGAGTGAAATTGGTTCTCCAGAGTCCAAATAGCACACTCTTCCTTCCTGCTAAGAACTAGTGGCTATTGAGCCATTCCTGCCTATTAACCGTGAGATAAAGTCCCAGCTCTGTAGCCAAGCATTCAGCGACCCAACCTGCCTTTTCTCCACATAATCATTTTTCTAGAATAAGATTGACCTGCCTGGTTTACCAAGACAGGCTGGGAGAAGTCTCTACCTGTCCCCCACCTCAACTTAAACGGTGCCCATGGCTTTGTCATAACCAGAACCACTTTCCTTACTTTTCAAAATCCTGCTCAATCCTCAAGGTAAAGCCCAAGTGCTGCTCCTCCAAGCGACCCTCTTGACCCCCACAGGACATGCTCATCTCCTGCTCCCTGGCATGGACAGCTTGGACGGTCTGCACCACAATATGACAGCAAACACACATGCTGATGGATATGTACCAAAAAGTGGCTCGATTAAACAGGGAGAATCCCAGATTAGATTTACCATTCCTCTCCTAGGAGCTCTCCCCCAGTGTCACCAGTATGCAGTTGTTTCCTTGCTGGGCACATAGAGATGACAATTCCTAACCCTCTACCATCGGTTCCTACCACATGACTAATTCCTGCCAGTGAAATTGCAACAGAGGTGAAGACGCCCCTCTATGAGGGCACAAGAGCCCCATGCATATGTAACCCTCCAACTTCCTGTCCCCAAGCAGTGGCGGCCTGGAAGCTACACATTAAAATGACAGAGCAGCAAAGTGAAAGTGGCTGAGTCTCTGAGTCATCGTGTGGCTCACAGAAGACCTTGAAGGAATTTAGAAAACCTCTATTGCTAAACTCCTTTTTTAGCAATAATTTGCAACCATAGTACTGCCTCAGGCTCTGGTCCTGCATCAGCCATTAACTAGATAACTTGGACCAGCCTTTGATCAAGTAACCCCAAATCCCTACTGCACAGCATTCCCTGTGTAGCCCCATATTTTCCTTATCTACTCTCCCAGGAAAGAACACACAGATTGCTCTCAGCTTCCCATCATCACAAACAATGCTGTCATGGGCACCTTTGTGGGTTTGGAAACAAGAGTCTTTATGACAAGAAGGATGGGATTTCCAATTGGTGGGATCACTTCTGGGGTGTTTGGTCTACATCGTGAATGCACTTAATGCCATTGAGTGGTACTTTTAGATTTTAAAATGGTGAATTTTGTGTTATATGTGAGGTGACTGATATGCTAAGTTACTTGACAATAATTTTTTCTCTTAAGGACTTGTTTTTTTTGTACTAGTGATTTGCTTAGTTAACTCCCTCCCTGTAACGAACCCAAAAGTAAACCAGCCCAGATTTTGCCAAATTAGGAAGGTTCCATCTAATGAAGCTTTTAGAATATAATTCAAAAATCATTAACCGGATTAGGAGTCTAGCAAGATTCCACCAATATCAAAAGAAAGTACAATGACTTTAATAAATGAAATAATTCATTTATTTTCTTGAAAAGTATATATGATGTAGAGCAGCTTTTTATGTCTCTGCACTGAAATATTCCAGTTTTTCCAATGAGTAGAGTGGCAATTACTTTAAGATAAACAGATTCTTTCATCTGAAGTCATAAGTGACCTATATATGTTGACCATCAACATCATATTTTGATATAAATTTCTGGGGAATTCACATACTGGAGTCAATAGAACTGTCTGCCCTGAGTGCGCATGTCATACTGAGGAACCAGGTATGCATCTGGGTTTTCAAAAAGAGGGGGAATAGGACGATT